>NC_045602.1:8613214-11113214 GCF_009762305.2 Zalophus californianus
GGAAGCCTGCTTCTCCCTCCCCCACTCCCCCTGCTTGTGTTCCCTCTCTCGCTGTGTCTCTCTCTGTCAAATAAATAAATAAAATCTTAAGAAAAAAAAAAAGATGCTAAATTGTGAGAACCACCCCCCACCCCAGACCTTGGAGTCCACCTGCGGGGAAGAGGGTGGGGAAGGACAGGGCTGGGTCCAGCTGTCCGGAGGGAGAAGGGGCTTTATTGCCTGAAGCTAGCAGGAGGAATTCCTGCCTGGGACGGGAGGAGGCACCCGGGCCGGAGGGCTGAGCCGCACCAGAGGCCACCCCAGAGGGTCTGGCATGGGGTGAGGTTGGATGGTGAAAGCAAACATTTGCCTGCTGGGTCCCCAGCACGGCTGTGTACCCCTCGGGAACTAATCCCCGAAGCAGAGAAGACTGGAGGACAATTGCTGTAGAGGGAGTTGTGTCCCTCCAAACTCAGAGGTTGACCCCAATGTGACTGTGTTTGGAGACAGGGCTTTTAGAAGGTCATTAAGGCTAAAGGGTAATCAGGTCAGAAGGGTGGGGTCCTGATCCAGTGAATTGGTGGCTTTATAAGAATGTGCATGCACCAAAGAGAGGCCATGTGGAGACACAGGGAGATGGTGACCATCTGCCAGCTGGGTAGAGAGTGCTCATCAGAAACGGAATCCACCAGCACTTTGATTTTGGACCTGGGGCCTCCAGAACTATCTGTGGTATTTTGTGAGGGCAGCCCAAGCCAACCAAGACAGAGGTGCAGTTGGGGGTGCAGCACAGAGCCACTCACACAAGACACCCCCACCCCCCGCTTGCTGGGCAACTGGAGAAAGCTTCCTGGGGGAGGAGGGCCCCGGCTGAGAAATGCAGGTGGAGGAAGGACAGGGGGGAGCTCCCCAGGAAAATGCTGATTGAAGAGGCAAAGCCACCTTCTCAAAATACATTCTGGGAAGATGCTGTGCTCTTTTCTGTGGTTAAAATTCCACGTTGTGTCAAGAAGATTTATATTTCCATCTTAAAAAAAGAATCATCCCAGGCATTTTAAAAACCTCTTAAAAATAGCAAATGAGGAGAAACGAGTGGTTGGAGAAGGAAAAATGTGAAGCTGGCATGTTGACTGCTGTAGCCCAGAGGGAGAGTTGCGGGAAGTTCTTGGGTCTCCCCTTCTTCCCGCCCCGAACCCACACACCAGACAGATACAGTGCTCACACCTACTCCAGAGAAAGCCCACCTGGAGCACTATGAGTAGGCAGCCAGCCCATTTTCTCATGTTGGGAACGTACTTATTGCTGGGGGGACCAGTTGCGAAAAGAAGGGAGTCTGAAGAGAATGCCTTGTTTCCTACATTTTGCCCCAAAGTGATTGTCAAGGCTGGCTTTACAGAGAGGTGTAGAGTCTGGTTCTGTTTCAAGTTAGGAGACGACCGGAGTTGCAACCAAGTACAATCAAAGAGGCCAGGGGCTAAGCCAAACCCCAGAGAGATGTGTGGGACCCCCGTTCAAAGGAGGCCAGAGGCAGGAGGACCCAAAGAGGGGTGGCTAGACCTGCAGTCAAGGCTGACATGGTCACAGATGGCCCCAAAGGGTGGCATGTCCCTGCGTGGTGGGAGGATCCAGGGCCCGCCCACGTGGCAGGGCGGACGCAGCGGCCAATGATCGAGTGGTGGTGAGGGGCCAATGGGCCGACAGAGAGGGCATCCATGCGGACCCAGGTGCCGAGTACTCAGCACCCCGACCTGACCTAAGTCCCCTGTGCCTGGACACTACCCAGGGAGGAGGAGGAGACCCCAGATTGACCAAAAGTAATTTCTTGCCACCTCTCGCGAATGGCAACTCTAAACACAAAAGATGAATAATAGAACAAAAAGGAAGCTTTCATTTCTTGCATGCTGTCATCTGCTACACCTCACTTCATGAAACAAAATTTGATTCTCTGTTCCTATTGTGAGAAGAAGCACATTTGGAAAGAAGAAAGATACCCGCTCGTGGATCTCTTTCCTGTCCCGGAATTGAGTGTTGAGACAAATGAGAGGATTTGTTTCTGGAAAAAGAGTGACAGAAGGTGAGGGCAGAAAATATGCACAACCACAGCTTCCAGACTGCCTCCTCGCTGCCATCCGAGTGCCCAGGGCGCCACGAGAAGTCGGGACCTCAACCTCACCAGCCAGGAAGTGCCACCATGTCGCACCCCTACCTCCACTACCCATAGACACTTGCGGGTGGAGGCCGACAAAGTCAGACCTCATTCAATGAGTGTTGACCGCGTCTGGGGAGAGGGAAGGAATGTAACCAAACAGCAGAAAACAGCATCACAACTGCTTACAAGGAGAAAGAAAAATGAAGCCCATGTCTCTTGAATACCACGTGCCCCCACAAGTTCGCTGCCACAGGTATTTAAATATATTTGTTCTTCACATACACCAACACCCTAAGGTGGATACATTGATTGCATTTTGCAGATGAGGAAACACACCCCAGGGAGGTGAAGTGGTTTTCCCAAAGTCACTCAGCTAGTAAATGGCAGAGAAATTACTTGAACCCAAATATGTCTTACTCTAAAACCTATGCTCTCCCCACTAAATTGGCTGCCAGGGAGAGCTGTAAAGGAATGTTTGTGGGGCGAAGGATCACTCATCTCCTCTTTGAAAGTCACACCCCCTTTTACAGGCTTTGCTCCTGAAATGTGTACCTACTGAGCATCTTGCTTGGGTGAGGTGCTGCGGAGGGACGCAACCCTGCCCTCCGCTTCCTGTCTGGGGCGCCCCGGAGAGGGGGGCGGCCTGTGGGAGCAGGCCCCTGACTCAATCGCAAGTCACAGAGTTTCACATGAAAACTGTCAAGTAGGATCCAGTTCCATTAGCAGAAAAGCGAATTAGCAATTGCCAAGCTGTCAAATCACAGCAGAGGCTCAGGAATTTCAACAACTATCGAGACATCATTTAAAAATATTTAATTCCACTTACATCATTCCAGCTGGGGGATCAGATTGCTTCTGCTCGGTTAGAGGTGTTCTTTGGAAAAAAGCATTAAAAGTGCCAAAAGATTCCCCCCCCACACACACATAATGAGCAAACACACAGAGAGCTGTGAGGATGTGGGAGAGCTTATCTTTGTGCAAATGGATTTTGTAATATTTGCTTAGTTAACTGGAGAAGTAATGTTGGTTTGCAACCGGTGAGTTGGAAGTTTTACAGTACACGTTAGGGATTGAGATGGAATAGCAAAGCATTTTTACCTAGCTATCCAAAAACAATATAAACTGGGCACCTGGGTGGCTCAGTTGGTTAAGCGACTGCCTTCGGCTCAGGTCGTGATCCTGGAGTCCCGGGATCGAGTCCCGCATCGGGCTCCCTGCTCGGCAGAGAGTCTGCTTCTCCCTCAGGCCTTCCCCCCTCTCATGTACTCTCTCTCTTTCTCTCTCTCAAATAAATAAATAAAATCTTTTAAAAAAAACAATATAAACTTTAACTAAGATTAAAAACCCCATCATACCTACATTTCTCAGGTAATTACTAACATTTGCTGTCTGTAGCGTCTAATGCAGTAACATCTTGGGATCTTCCCTTTTCACCCTGAAACTTCTGAATCAGTCCCCCATGGACAGGTAGTAATAGGTCCTGGTTCTCTGAGGGGGAGCAGCTCTCTCTCTGAGGGTGTTCCCAGCATCCCTCTCTCTGGGGGTGTGTTCCCAGCATCCCACACTCAAAAGGCATGTTTCCAGCATCCCTCTCTCTAAAGGCATGTTCCCAGCATCCCTCTCTCTGGGGGTGTGTTCCCAGCATCCCTCTCTCTGGCGGTGTGTTCCCAGCATCCCTCTCTCTGGGGGTGTGTTCCCAGCATCCCACACTCAAAAGGCATGTTCCCAGCATCCCTCTCTCTAAATGCATGTTCCCAGCATCCCACACTCAAGAGGCATGTTCCCAGCATCCCACACTCAAGAGGCATGTTCCCAACATCCCTCTCTCTGGGGGTGTGTTCCCAGCATTCTCACTCTAAAGGCATGTTCTCAGCATCCCTCTCTCTGAGGGTAAGTTCCCAGCATCCCTCTTTCTGATGCCATTTTCCCAGCATCACTCTCTCTGAAAAGTGTTCCCAGGATCCCCCTTTCCGCTAGCATATTCCCAGGTTCCTAGCGTGACAAGGCCAGCCCCATACAGGCACCATCTTCTTCTAGTGCCTTCCTCTAAATGGCAATGGACTTCTCAGTTCAAAGGGTCTTTTCCAGTCCAACCCAGCCTCTGGCATCCCCCCAAAAAGACTATGAAGACAGCAATGGCCAGGGACTTCATCTGTAGCTGAAGGCTGCAAGGGGCTCACCATCCAATGTGACAAATGAGTCAAGTGAAAATACAGATGCCTCATGACAGACGACTCCAAGCTGCAGACAACAACCTTATGAGGTAGACATTATTATCCCCCATTTTACAGGTGAGGAAATGGAGGCATGGGATATTTAAGGAACTTGACCAAGTGGTAGAAACAGTATCCACACATAACGACTGCAGATCTAGAAAGTGCTCAGATGAAAAAGCCAATCTCAAAAGATTATATGCCATAAGGATCCATTCTATAACATTTTTGAAATGACAAAATTATAGAATGAAAAACAGATCAGTTGTTGCCAGGGACCGGGGTGGGGATGCAGGGAGGTGGGGCAGGAAGGAGGCGGGTGTCATCATAGAACAGCAATAGGAGGGATTGGTGTAGAGTTGGAACTGTACTGCATCTTAACAGTGGTGTTGGAGATGGGAGCCTTCCCATGTGATAAGGTTGCACAGAACTAAACAGACATACACACAAATGAGTACAAGTAAAACCAAGGTATCTGAATCAGCTGCATAGATGTATGTCGATATTCTGGTTGTGCTACTGGACCATAGTTCTGCGAGATGTGACCATTGGAAGAAAGGGGGCAAAGGGAACACAGGATCTCTCTGTGTTGTTTCTTAGAATAACTTATAAATGTATGATCATCTCAAAATAAAAACTTCAATTTTAAAAAATAGAAAACCTATTAAATTTAGTATTTCTCTAAGAGGCTGTGATGTCATGTGTGGAATTTGTGGTTGTTTTGCTCTATCTAACAACTTTCACCAATTCTCTTTTAAGGTTTTATACCTACTGTGAACTTCAACTAAAAAGTAAAAAAAAATAATAATAAAAGTAAATGCAGTTAGCTTTCAAAAAAACGTGCTCGGAAATTTAGAGGGACAATTCCCTTCTTGCTAAAGGAATGATGAGGATGTTTGAGTTCGGTCTTGAAAGATAAGGTGTGTCTTGACAGATGAGGTGAAACAGAAGAGTGTCCCATGTTGGAAGGACAGAAGCAGAGCTCAGACAATACAGGACAAATACAGTTTGCCTGTGTCTTCGAGAACTGTTCTGGTCCTGTTCAGACAGAAAGTACCATCCTGATCCACACTTACTTAATCCTCAACTAGGTTGCTTTTTTATTTATTTATTTTTTTTTATTTTGGGGGTAAAGCTGCATTCAGATTTTGTTTTCTCTTTCTTTCTTTCTTTCCTTCCTTCCTTCCTTCCTTCCTTCCTTCCTTCCTTCCTTCCTTCCTTCCTTCCTTCCTTCCTTCCTTCCTTCTTTCTTTCTTTCTTTCTTTCTTTCTTTCTTTCTTTTTCTTTCTTTTCTTTTCTTTCTTTTTTCTTTCTTTCTTTCTTTTTTTTTTTTTTTTTTTTTTCTTTCTTTCTTTCTTTCTTTCTTTCTTTCTTTTTCTTTCTTTCTTTCTTTCTTTCTTTCTTTCTTTCTTTCTTTCTTTCTTTCTTTCTTTCTTTCTTTCTTTCTTCTTTCTTTCTTTCTTTCTTTCTTCTTCCTTTCTTTTTCTTTCTTTTAATGTTTTCTTTATTTGAGAGAGAGAGTGAGAGAGAGCACGAGAGGGGGTAGGGTCAGAGGGAGAAGCAGACTCCCCGTTGAGCAGGGAGTCCGATGCAGGACTCCATCTTGGGACTCTGGGATCATGACCTGAGCCGAAAGCAGTTGCTTAACCAACTGAGCCACCCAGGTGCCCCGGTTTTGTTTTCTTTCTTAAAGTCTTTTTCTATTTACTTAAAAATTGTGTGTGTGTATCCCCATGTCCTTGTCCTCTCAATACCCTGCTCTCAGCCAGGTGTCCAGGACACTCTGCTTATAGTGATGGAAAAACCATGGGCTTGACAACTAAAAGACCGGAGTTCAAATCACCATTCCATCACTCACTTGCTAGATGTCATCGAACAACTATCTGGACTTCAATTTCCTCTTTTGCAAATTGAAGATTATATTACCTACTTTGTAGGGCTGTTACGAGCACCAAGCAACACAGTATATATCAAAGTGCTTTGCAAATGGCAAAGTGCTAAAGAGATGTGAATTGCTAATATTGATGAACTCAAAAACATGAAAGCATACATTACTGAGAATGGCTTGCTCTCCTGCTCTTTGAGGACAATCGCTGTGGGAGACAGTGCAGTAGTTAAGAGCAGAGGCTTGGAGAAAGGCAGACCTGATCCAGATTTTTTGTCTGCCCCTGCGGGAAGAGAACCTTATCACCTTGTGCAAACCATTTCACCCTTTCAAATTTCAGTTTCCTGATCTGTGAATGGGAATAAGAGAACCTCACAGGGGGGTTGTAAGAATGTAACGAAGTGAGCCAATTAAGCAAAATACATTCAATTTAATAAGATAATTTCTATAAAGTTCATACAATATATGTCATTCACTATTAATATTTAAAACGAGTCTGCAGATGAAAAGCTGCCTTTTCCGGGCTGGAATGGGTAGAGACTCTGGGGAGAAGGAGTCAGGTAGCGCTTTGCCAAGTGGGATAGAGGCATCCCCTTTATCAAACCACCTGGGACGCCTGTTGAGATTGCAATCCTCAGGTACATCCGGGGGGAGGCAACGGAGGACCACGGTCAGCGGCAGAGGCCAGGGCAGCCTCGCTGCTCCCAGCTGTCCCTCCCCTACTCTCCCCAGCTCCATGGTTCCTCTGAGACTCCCAGACTCCTTCTGCGCTAAGGTGAGAGCATAGAGCTTCTGTTCAAGGGAGAGGAAGGTGACCCCTGGGCTTGGCTTAGATGCACTCCACTTCCAGAGTCACACTCTTCCCACCTCGCCCCCCACCTCGGTTCAGCCACAAAGCTTCGTCTGCGTGTCCTAAAATCTCACCTAGGTCGTTTGGTGGACGTTTTCTCGGTTGTCTCTTGTTTAATGAAGCTCATTCTCTAGTAGATTCTGCCCCAAGGGCTGATGCAGCGTTCCCTAAGTCCTTGTACGTTGAAAACTGTTTTCCTTGTAACCTTGATGTTGAAGAACATGACTACAAAGAAAACCCTTAGTTTACTTTTTTCTTTCATTTTTAAAAATACTGCTTCACCACTGGCATGTTATTCTTGAAAGGTCTAATCCCAGTCTAATCAGTTTGCCTTTGTGTTTTTGCCTGGAGGCCCTGATATATTTTGCTTATCTTTGATTCTAATAGTTTCACTACATATGTCTTGGCGTTGATTGGTCTGAGTTAATTTTTTCAGGTCCATGGGGAACCCTTTCTATATGCCATAGAAATAGAATGGGGGTTTTTATAGGAAATTCTGTAGAAATAGTGCAGGTTTTTGTAGAAAATTTTCTTGGATTCTAATTTTAAATATTAGCTCTGTCTTGTTTTACTTCTTTCCTCAGTGACTCCAGTAACACAGATGTAAATCTCTCTTTGTCCTTCCCAGGACTTACTCTCTGATCCTATTTGCTTCCGTTTTATCTCATTGTCTTTCCTTTGGTGTTTTTCTACCTTTCTTCCATGCCTCTTAATAAACTTTCATTTGAGGATACTCTCCCTTGAGACTCTTATAACTTTTTCAGCATTTCTGAAATATTTTTAACTTTTTCTCCTATTCTTCTTTTCCTGAACCCAATCACCTCTTTCTTGATTTCTTCCTGGGTTTTGTTTTGTTTTGTTTTTATCTCTCTTAGTTTTTGAACTTCTGATTCAAAGTGGTTTTATCCTTAAATGCATATTTGAGTATATTTAATTCTGTTTGAACTGTCATTTTACAATTTTTCTGAGCAAAATTTTTCTCAGTGGCTGCATATTAAGAATTATCTCCAGTCTGGGGCATTGCTAACTTTGCATGGACCCTTTGATCTTTTTCATAGTTGTGTTTGCGGTTATTGGTGTTTTACTGGATTCCTAGCTAAATGGCACTGTGTTCTGTCAGGACAGGAAAGTCCAGATACTTGAGTGGATCTTTTTGTTTGTTTAGTTTGGCAGTGAGGGGAGTGTTTGCACGTCCTTCCATGTTTGGTTCTCTTTTGTCTTGCAGGATCCTAAATTTTCTCCTTTGGTTTCTTCCCCCCACCATCACTCAGTTTTTTTTAAGATGGCTTCCTTCCTCCCTCCTTCCCCCTTCCCTCCCTCTCTCCCTCTTTCTCTCCCTCCTTCTCTCCATTCCTTCCTTCCTTCCTTCCTTCCTTCCTTCCTTCCTTCCTTCCTTCCTTCCTTCCTTCCTTCCTTCCCTCCTTCCTTCCTTCCTTCCTTATTTGCCTTTCTACACCCAGAAGCTGGCGTTCTAAGACAGCTCCTTCAAACTAGACATCATTTTAAGTCCCTTCCTATAGTCCATTTTCTAATCTACCTAAATACACTCTTCGGGTTTTCATATTGAGGGTGCATTTTGTCTTTCTGATGGTGGCTGTAGACCAGCCTCAGGGCCCCTCACCAGCACCCCTCTTCTCTCTTGCTTCAGTTTTTCTTGGTTTGATTTCACTTGCTGTAAGGCCTGAGGTTGGGTAAAGATAGGGCAGGAATGTGAGAAATTGTGCTGTTGGATTTGGTGGGTTTTTCCTCTCTTAAAGTTATTTTGAAGACTGGGCATTCTCTGCCTTCAAATTTTTCTGAGAATGAGCATATCTACAGATCTTTTTCTCAGAGCATCAGAAATGAGGAAAAACTTCTTAATTCCTTTTATGAAGCAAGTATAACATTGACACCGCGCCTGTTAAGAACAGGAGGAATATAAAAAAGCCACAAACCAGTATCACTCATGAGTATTGATGCAAACATGCTAAATAAAATATTAGCCAGCAGAATCCAATACCGCATTAAGAAAACACTTAAAAAATGAACAAGCCGACTTCATTCCAACAATGCAATATTTACAACATGTGGGTCTACACACATTAACTACAGGGCTCAGTCGTATAAGTTTTGCCAAGCCATCATGAACATATAGAGAATCAACTTGCCAAATGAATGGAGGAATATGAATTATACATGCAAAAGCCTACTCAGACAGGATGCAAAGCTTTTAGGAGATGACATTTGTTAAAACTGAATTAGTGGAAACATAAAAGCACATTTACGACAGGGTTTTGACTCTTGCTGGATGAGTTTCAAACACCTTCATGTCCATATTAATTCTGCCTCCTTCTCTGAGCTGTGTTCAGATGTAGATGTTGTCCTTTTCCCCCAAGGGCAGGGTCCAACTGTCCTAAGGTGTCCCACCCTCCAGCAGCTGCTCTCCACAGGCCCTGGTCTCCTGTGATCTGTACCAAGCCCCATGACTGCAGACTGAGCGACCTGCTGGCTTTGGTCCATCCCTCGTCCCTCCTACTGTCCTGTCTCCTCGAGCTCACCCTGGTTTCGGATGAAAATGGCACTCCCAGGCAGTAAAAAGAGACTCGTCTTAGATTCTAGGTCCTCCTGTACTTCATAGATGTGAGACTTTAAACAAATCACATAATGTCCTTTTACCTCTGTCTCCTCATCTGTAGAATAGGTCTTCATCCTTCATGGGGCTGTCATAAGGATGGAATGATCGCGTCATTTGAAAGGAAGAAAGAACCATGTGAAGGAACGTGCAGCCTCATTGAGCAAGGAAAGATGGGGTGGCTATCAGGGTAAGATTTTGGCCAGGAAGTCTGTCGATTATCACAATTTAATCAAGTATACATCCTAATTCTTCCCCCCAAATCTAAATTTACAGGAAGTTCTAGCTGCTTTCATTCAATCAAATAAAATGAATGTCTCATTTCACTCATCCTTTCCAAACAGAGAAGATTCTTATGAACAATTATAGGAAGAAACCACATGACAGAGAGTTCTCCTGTGACTAATCTTGTGGGATACCTGTTTCCTCCTCAGTTTCCAGAACAATCTACCCACTGAGAACAAAGCCAACTGACATGCTCCTCCCCACGCAGAGAATACACAGCCTCGTTCCCAAGGCTCGAACACCCACCATCTCTCTAACAAACAAAAGCCTGACATTTGTGCAGGCACTTTTTTTTTTTGTTAAGGTCAAAATACAGAGTAAAGATTGAAGACATCTCAATTTGAAATATGTTAAATCCCTGATATTTTAGATCAGGATCTCTGCCTGAGACCACAAAAGAACATTCAGGTCTTCAGACATACAACTGCAGCATGGGGTAGGCTCCCTTTACCCTCAAAATCCCTGTCAAAAGAGGGATAATACAAGCCTACTCACTCATCTGGTCCTGCTGGTTGACTAGATGACAACAAAGGCTCTTCAACAGCTTCTTCATTCATTAAAAAAAGAAAGTTTAGTGAGTTCCCATTATGTGGCAGGCACTGAGCTGTGTGTCAGCAGCCCAGCCCAGAACCCTGCATGGTTCTGTAGGACCCCCCCGAATTGCTGCCTGACAGACTTGGACATTAATCCAATAACCACGCAAGCACGCTCTTGCTCTGTCCCAAGGTGAGGGTGTCCAGGAAGGCTTCAGGGTCCAGCCCTGGGCCTTGCACATAATACATGCTCAATGCAATGGACTGTTTATGCCCCCTCAAAATTCATATGTTGAAATCCTAACCCTCAGTGTGATGGTATTAAGAAGTAGGGAGGGCCCACCCTCATGAATGGGATTAGTCTTTTGTTTTATTTTGTTTTCTAAACATTCTATTTATTTATGAGAGAGAGAGAATGGGGGGGGGGAGCAGAGGGAGAGGGACAAACAGACTCCACACCGAGCATGGAGCCTGACGTGGAGCTTGATCTCAGGTCCCTGAGATCATGACCTGAGCCAAAACCAAGAGTCGGATGCTTAACCAACTGAGCCACCCAGACACCCTGGGATTAGTGTTTTGATAAAAGGGACCCCAGAGAGCTCCCTCATCCTCTTTTTCCACCATGTGAGGACACAGTAAGAAGATTGCCATTTGTGAATCAAGAAGCAAGTTCTAACTCGACACCAAATCTGACCCCTTGATCTGAAACTTCTCAGCCTCCAGAACTGTATGGAGCAAATGTTTGTTGTTTAAGTCACCCTGTCTACAGTACATTGTTGTAGCAGCCCAAACTGACCAAGATAATAAATACTGAATGGATGGACATTCAACCCAAGCCCTGAAAGATGAGTAGAATTAACCAGGCTGGGGCAGGGAGAAGAGTGGCCCAGGAAGAAGCAAAGGCTTGTGCAAATGTCCTGAGGCAGGAGGGAGAATGATCATTTGGCTCTAAGGAAAAAAGCTTGGCATGGCTGGCAGGCAGAGAGAAGGGAGGACAATGGCGGGAGCTGAGGGGAGAAGTCATCAGGGGCCACCAAACTCTTTTCTCATTCCCAGAACCATGAACTGACTGTGAACCCTGTCAATTCCCCTCATTTTGATCAGTCTCACTAACATATTTAATTCTTAAGTTACTGGTATTAGGTACTAAGAGATTAATGAGACTCAGGCCTGCCCTTGAAAGTTCTGCTGCCTTCTGAAATGCAGCTTGCTTCAAAATACACAGCAAGTAGAAAATTGCTGTGCAAAGGCACCGAGCATAATATTTGTGCAGATAAACGGCACCTGTAGGAATAATGCCTGGCAGTTTGTGCACCATTCTATACACACCTGCCATTATTTATGTGCTAATATTTTTTTTTGAGAGAGAGAGAGAGCATATGCGTGCATGTGCATGAGCAGGGAGGGAAGGGCAGAGGGAGAGAGAAAGAACCTCAAGCAGGCTCCACGCCAGCCCGGAGCCCGACGCGGGCTTGAACTCACAACCCTGAGATCAGGACCTGAGCCAAAATCAAGGGCCAGACACCCAACCAACTGAGCTACCCAGGCACCCCTGTGTGCTAACATTCTTGACAAAACAACACAGTCCTAGAATAGTTCTCAGCCTTGCTGAGTTTCTCAGGTGAGCATTACCCCAGGTCCCCAAAAAGACACAGATTTAATTTCTGAGGGAAAAATCTCATTAGGACTTAACCTAGGTCCAACTATTCTATGCCACATACCTCCATTAGCACAGAAAAACAAGGAGAGAGATCTTCTCCCATGCTGGAGAGGGGAGCAAGGCAATGCTGTCACACTCAACACAAGTGGAGTAAAGGGTTCTAGAATCACCAACTGTGAGAGATGGGAGGGACCCCAGAGTAGTGTTATTCACACTTCTCTTTCTATAAATGAAAAGAGTGAGATCCAGAGAAGGAAAATGCCCTTCATAAGCACGCTCATAGAGGTAATGGAAAGCAGACTCTAGAACTCAGTCTTTGGACTCACAGTCCAGTGCTCCTTCTCTACCCACACTAACTCCTGGTATGACTCTAGACCATACTGGTTAGAGAATACGATATCCAAGCTGTGTTGTCATTAACGTTGGATTTCCCTTCATCCTCTCTAAGTCAAGATCTCCAACAGTCTCCAGAAGACCCCACCTGCACTTTCAAGTTCACCTACACACATAAAGTTCCAGGAAGAAGAAGGATGTGGAAGGATTAGAAAAAGTTTATTTCCTTCTCTATTGGTGAGGATGCTGTCAGAAGCAGGAAGAAAATTGTTTTATCTTACCTAATAAAACTTTCCAAGTGAAGATGGATCCATAGTTGGTTAACTCAGTGATTCCATAACATCTTCAAAGACCCCAGTTCTTTCCACCTGCCCCCTTTGACATACTCTGCAGGTTGACCTGTTTTTAGGCTAACTCTCCTCATGGTTGCAAGATGGTTGCAGCTTTAGTCTAGGCATCACACCCAAATCTCGCAAGGGCTAGAAGAGGTTCTTATCAGCCAGAGTTGTTTCTCATTCCTGCATTGAAACCAATCACAGAAAAGGAGAATGAGACCTCAGTGACTGGACTGACCTTCCTCTAATCCCATGGTAGATGAGTGGACATCTAGACAAAATCAGCCAAGGTGAGGGAGAGATGGATTTTGAATGCCGAGCCAGCTGCCCACTTTCCCTACTGGCTTCCAAGCGCCTTTTTTCCCTGTGTACCATTTCATTTTTAGTCACTCTAAGCAAGGACTTTTAATGCCAATAGCACAACCATTACAAAGGAGTTTTGTTGCACCAAGACAATAGGCATGCCCTGTGGAGTTTATTACAATGGATTTAAATTCCATTTCATTTTGTTTAGTAGAGAAGTCATATTCAAAACTCACATTTTCCTCCCCTCTGGGGGCCTCCACTGTTCAGATTCATACCACCAGTAAGAGTCCTAAAAGCCTGTCGGATAATATAAATGAAAACGAGAACAAGAGAGATTTTGGTGCTATTTGTCCTTGATATCCTAGGGCAAGGCTTGGATTTGTTTATTTGGAATATTATTGCAGCTTGTCAAGCCTATGAAAACTCTCCATGCTATAAAGACATCTAATAAGTGTACCTCTTAAAAACAAAATGCTTACAGGAACTGAGTTTGTTATTCTGCAGCTTTAAAAAAGCTAACAAATAAAGTTAATGTGACATCTCTAAAGCATCAGATGGTTTTAGTATCCGTGCTACAGCATAAGATGCTATTTCACAGAATATGCAAATACAGTGACTACTGTCCATTTTCCCAGAGCGCTTTCTGTGTGTGAAAATACATCCCCAAGGATGCGCTCACACCTCCTCCTATTTATAAAGCATTGACTTTAATTTCCTGAAAAACACTCTTCACTGTGGTGAGGCATCAAGGGGTTGCTCCCGCCCTCTCCTAAGTCCCCCCACCCATCCACACACTTGTCCACACGCTTGTCCACAAGACTCACATGTCACTTCTCTGGACTCTGTATCTTTTCTCCTACCTCTGCTCCTTGGCATAAGATTTCCCCTCTGTCTAAAGTACCCTCCCCATCGCCACCCCCTTCCTGGCTTGGCTAATTCAACTCATCCTGCCTCTCAGCCTCCAGGAACACATCCTGAATGCCCACCCCAACGGCCATCAGCTGTGTACTGGGACACTTGGTGGCTCCTCTTTGCCCTGGATGACCTCTCATTGTACCCACTGCTCTGGTAAGGTCAGCTTTGCCATGAACGCTGCCCTGGGCCCCACACTTTCCGGGTGCTGTTCCACCTGTACCTCCGCCCGGCTCTGCGAGCGGTAGGGGCAGGTGTGGGGATGGTCCCCTCAAGTGATGTTTGGTATGATTGGCTCCTGGGAGTGTTGCTAGTGCAGGTGGCCCCCCCAGACTGCGGGGGATTGGCTGAGGTGAGCTTTACCTTGTGGAGCAGCCAGGGAGCCTTCCCCCAGTGGATGCCAACCCCCATCCCCACCCCCCCGGGGACTTTCCTTGAGAACTTCTTACAGTGTTAGCCAAGTATTTCATATAAATCGTTTCTGTTTGAAATTTACCTCCTGGTAATACTTATACTTCAGTTTTTGAGATTATGTTTCATTTTGAGGAAAGTTATTCTGCCGTGAGAAATTCCAAGGAAGATTTCTTGCAGGGCTATGGCGGCGTAACAGAATCCGCTGTCTCCTGAATATGGGCATCCTGGGCCGTACACGCTTAGAGACAGGTCTGGTGGCCACATATTTGTAACTTCATATACTCCGGACCAGGGGCTCCCAAATGCTGAGGCACAGAGAACACACAGAACCACAAAAATCCATCTGGGGCAGGCACGAGGATCTACGTTGCTCAGGATTTTGTGAGTTTGGGTTTTGTTGTGTTTTATTTTAGCTTTGCAGATGATTCCAAGGGACTTTGTATGGCGGCCATTGCCTCAAACTAGAAACGGGCACAGGTTTCAACTCAGCAGATCCTCATGACATGCCGGGCACTGCACCATGTGATCACATATGTGAGGGCTTTTCTCATCTTCCCAGCAACCCTGTGAGATAGGAAGACTTACTCTCCTTCTCCAACAAGATGAGAAAACTGAGATATGAGAAGCTGGGGTGACTGTCGAGATCGCAAAGCAAGTTCATGGTGAATCTAGGGCTTAATTAAAGACTTCTGGCTCTAAGCCCGGCAGCCTTCCACGGGAGCCCCAGCAAATGGCAGGCTTGAGAAATTGCTAGGCCCTCACAGTGTTAGCAGAAAGGCTTACGGTTTAGCTTTCTCTTCAGAGACATCAGTTTGTCAGGATCATTCCAAGCGGCTGTGCATTCTCTACATTTAAGAAAAAGCCTAGCAATAGCACTTAGAAATTCAGGTGGCTCCATCAATCAGGGCCAGCAAAGGGAAACCCTGGCCTGTCTAAAGCTGTCAGTTCCTGAAGCAATAACAGACCATTATTGAAGGAAAAGCTCTCATTCCATTAACAACACTGTTTAATGCAAGAACATGAAAAAGCTTTAAAAGCTTTAAGAGCAAACACATGAATTTTTCCTTTTTAAAAGAAGTTCCCCAACAAAAGCTCTGCCCTTAGAATGGTCCCCAAAGGATAGTTCTTGCCATTAATTTTGCAGTCAAACTTCGTCTGCTTGATTTCCACAGTTCCTTCCGAAAAACTGATGTACACACACGGTTTGTTCAAAGATAACTTGAGAAATGAAATCTGCTTTTAAGGATTGCTGTCGTCCATCTCTGAAATGGCTTCTTCTCTCCGGCAGAAGGAACTCGATACTTGCCTACCTTCCTTCTTGTCTCCTTATCACCTCCTCTTATTGAGAAGCCCAGTCTCCCCTCCTTCCCCAAAAGGCCCATGGTTCTGCATTCCAAGCACATGGCACCCCTCTTTCCATTCTTCTTTCATGTGAATGTTTTCTTGGACCTCTTTTCTTCCCAGATACACTGGTTTCCTGGCCACTATGATACTTCTGTGGAGCGAAGGGTCACCGTCCTAAATTTTAGCGCTAAGCCTAAAGATGACTTTTGATCTCACACTTCTGTCCAGGGTTACCCCTTCTTGGCCGTTCCTCCAGAGACAATCTTTGCATGGATAAGCAAGCATCTCTGGGTAGATATGTGGTTTTATACACAAATGTTTACAGACTGTATAACTAGTCCTGCACTATGCTTCTAAGTATATATACATATGTGTATAATTACACACCATATATATTATTATATCATGTTATATTCATAATTAATATAGAATATAATATTTAATATACAATATATGCCTATATTTGAAAGGTATTGATTTGTATATACTTTTTTAATACAAGCACATTTCTCAATTATCTAATATTTATATAAATTTTTTTGTCAGTTCTTTTGGATTTTTCGGCTAAGCAATGATAACACATGACAATAACGATTCTTATTTTCCTTTCTACTTTTTTTGCCTCATCTCTCCTTCTCATCTAATTGGCATCAGCTATTTAACAATATTAACTGACAGTGTGATACATAGAACGTTCATAAAAGTTAACTGTAGGCCACAAAGAAAATCTTAGTAAATTTCGAAGAATGGAAATTTTACAACCAACACCCCCTGATCATAATACAACAAGAGTGGTGATGGTAATAATAAAATAAAAAAATCTCTTCTCTCTGGAATTAAGATATATACGATTAAACAATTCTTAGGGCAAACAGAAACTACAGAATGAATTTACACAACTTCTTGAAAATGAAATGGTCTGAAAACATATCAGAATTGACAGGATCTGCAAAAGCCAATTATCAGAGGAAAATATATCGTATTAACGTCAGAGATTAGTATACCATTACTCTGGATAACAGAGTAAGCTAAAAGAAAACAGAAGAAAAAACTTCATAAAGATAAAACAATTTAAAGAGTTAGAAAAAAAGAATAACAGTAGAAGTAAAAATAACAAATCTGGTTCAGTAGGGTTCAGTAGGTGAAAATCCTCAACAGAAAAAAACAAATCATCAGCTAGCCTAATTGGGAAAGAAAACACAAATACACAAAGTTAGAAATGACAAGTGGGAAATGACCATCAAAACAGACAATTCCAAAAAAATTGTGAGGCTACTATGCAGAATTCTATGCAAATAAATTTGAAAACCTGGATAAAATGGAGAATACTCTATAAAAGTGACAGTTTATCAAACTGGCACCAGTGGAGATGATTCACACCACCACCACCATGCCCCAGGCCCATGTGGTTTCATGGGCTTTCACAGTCTCAAATATTGAGCCATACACCTGAGGAGTATACTCCAAAAGAAAGGCAGGGACCCATCTCACTTATGAACATCAATGCAAAAATCTTAACTAGAAAATTAGCAGACAGAATCCAACATTTAATAAATCCAACATTTATTTTAAATATGATACACCATGATCAAGTACAGTTCATCCCTGAAATACAAAGTTGATTCAATATTAGGAAATTCATTAATATAGTCCATAATATTAATAGTGCTAAGAAGCTAATCATAGATGAGGCATTTGACAAAATCCAAAACTCATTCGTGTCAAATACTCAGTAAAATAGGAATTAAAAGATCTCTTCTTAATATGTATGTATTATACATATATGATATATATATTCATAATCCAGAATGGAATTAAATGGAAAACACTTCAAGATTTTCACTAAAGCCAGGAACGAGGACGCCTTTTATTATCATTTCTGTTTAACACTGTCTTGGAGTATTAGCCAATGCAATTAGGCAAGAGAAAACAAGAGGCATAAGAATTAGAAGGGAAGAGGCAAAATTTTCACTCTCTACAAATGTGATTTTATCTGTGGAAAACCCTGAAACACCAATGGAAAAACCGCTACAAACAATATAATTCAGTGAAGTAGCAAGTTACAAAATGAACATAGAAAAATCAATAGCTTTCATATGTAAAAACAGAAACCACTTTAAAGCATACTCCATTCATATAGCAAAAAAGGAAAGAAACTATGAATACTTAAGTGTAAAGTTGACAGTAAATGTCTGTCACAGTTTGTGTTCTCTGGGAAGCGGATGCCAAGATGGAGTCGGGAGTACAGAAAGTGGAAGGCGGAGGAGGCTGAATGGGAAAGCAGGAGCCCTCAGACCCCTTCTGTGTGACAGTCCCTGCCAGCCCAGCGGCAGATCTGGAGTTAGAGCTGTCCTGTGTTGGGCTCAAACGTCCAGGCTCTTAGGGTGGCCTTGCTCAGTCAATGCCAAGGCTCCCCTGAGAATAGCATAACTGGCACAAAAGCTGAGGTGGACTCTGAGGTATTTTGTGATTTATAATAAGAAATATATATTTGGTCTCCTTCCTGTTTCTGGCAGAGCTCCTGAAACCCTTGGAATTTCCCAAGCGATGAGAGCAATAAAGTGTCTTTTGTAATGTTAATGAGGTGACTTTTGGCCACACTGAAGGACAGGGCTGGTTGCCAGGCTGGTTCCATTCCACGTGAATGGAAGGTTGGAGGTTTCAGGCCCACTGCCTGACCTCCTGGGAGGGGAGGGGGATATTGCAAATGTAACCAACCATCAGAGGAATTGATGGCCAGTGATTTAACCAGTCACGACTATGAAAATGAAACCTCTATGAAAACCCAAAAGGATGGGGTTCAAAGAGCTTTTAGCTTGGGGAACATATGGAGATTTGGGGAGAGGGGCACCCTGGAGAAGGTGTGGAAGCTCTGCACCCTTTACCCATACCCTGGCCCTATGCATCTCTTCCATCTGTCTGTTCCTGAGGTATATCCTTTTATTTCTTTTTTTTAAAGATTTATTTACTTATTAGAAAGAGAGAAAGAGTGTACGGGGTGGGGGTGGTGGGAGAGGGAGAGGGAGAATCTTAAGCAGACCCCATTCTGAGTGCAGAGCCTGACGTGGGGCTCAATCTCACGACCCTGAGATCACAACCTGAGCCGAAACCAAGAGTTGGACACTCAACCAACTGCACCACCCAGGTGCACCTATATCCTTTTATAATAAACCAGGATTCCAATAAGTAAAATGTTTCTCTGAGTTCTGTTAATTAATTTAGCAAATTAATCTAACCCAAAAGAAGATCATGGGAACCTCCCACCTATAGCAGGTTGGTCAGAAGCCCAGATGACAACCTGGACTTGCTACCGGTGTCTGAAGGGGGTGGGAGGGCACAGTCGGGTGGCACTGAGCCCTTAACCTGTGGGCGCTGCCACTATCTCCAGGTAGGGAGTATTAGAACTGAGTGGATTGCAGGACACTCAGCTGGTGAGTGAGAATTGGTGGTAGGGGGAAACCCACACACATGTTGGAATTGGGTGCAGAATCTAATCCTGACAAAAGCACCTGCTGGATGCTGTCAGCTGACCGCCTGCTCCAGCTGAAGAGACATCTGAGCAGCATGTTTCTATGTCTTCCAGAACACCCAAACCTACGTGAGAAAAAACCTAGAAAACCCTCTTGAGACAACAAAAGAATGTGAACAAATAGAAAGACATCCTATGTTCTTTGATAAGGAAACTCAACATCATAGAGATGTTATGTTATAGATGGAAATGCAATCCAATAAAATTAAGTTATAGATGGGGAAATGCAATCCAATAAAAATATCGTCAGAGGTTTTGTTTGTTTGCCGGAGCTGAACAAGTTGATGATGAAGTTCATTGGGAGAACAAGCAAGCAAGCAAAACACAAGCCATTTGTAACATTCTAAAATTTGTTATCTATAGGAGGAGAGAATAGGACAGAGAGAGCAGGTTTAGAGGTCAGTCTTCCTTTAATACACCTGTTTCACAGATTTAATGTAAATATTTTATGTATCTTAAAACAACATTAAACTTTAAAAAGCAATCCCTTAAAATAAGAGCAAAATGAAACAGATGACTCTCACTGTGTCTCTGGGGTGTGACCTATCCCCATAAAGAGCACTATTCCAAGTGACTTTAAAGCATCACATCTTGATTTTACCTACCAAGTGGGATATAGCCCCTGAACAAAAGAAACACCCCCCTACACACACAAGAAAGAGTTTAAACTGATTTTTGCTATTCATATTGTTGGTCATGGTTTCTGTAGCATTATTCTGGAACTACTGTGTGTGTGTATTTGTGGGATTAAAAAAAATAAGCAATTATGTTTGAGTCAGTGAAACTGGGATTTTTGGAGTGGGAGAAGGAAGCATAGTATAAAATCAACATGCTTAACAAAAACTGTGTAGGTCTGTAATTTGCTAGTGCTGGCCACTGAACAAACCTGGAAACAATGACTAATCCAGAAATAAGATGCACCCCCAGCTTCCAGTCATGGTCAATACTATTTCTCACTAAAAGGAAGCCAGGCATCCTTGGAGAAATAACTGACCCCAGGTCTGGGGTGGGCAATGTGAAGGTGAGTCTGGAACATCTGTCACACCAGAAGGCAAGGAAGTTATCAAAGATTACTAGAGTCTTGGTGAATGAATTTAGGAGCAAAGAGAATCTCACATCCCAAAACTGGATAATTTGAGCATCAATAAGATTAATCATTTCAAAAAGATCAAAACACATCAAATATGTCTGAAATAGTAAGCTCATAATGATAGGAAAAACAAAACACAAAATTCCTCATTGGTCACCTTTGGGGAATACTAGGAAAACCAACTCTGTTTGGAAAACTACCAAATTAAGAGAAAGAATAAAGCATTTATCCTACCATTCCCATATGAACTGTACCTTGGGATAGCCAAATAGTTGATGAGGGGAGTTTTCTTTCTATTGAAGGATGCCAGCTTAAGAAGAAATGGTAGAATTAGAATATTACCATTTAGCAACCTCCAAGGAATTAATAGACTGTGGCAATAACCATCAAAGGCTGCTAACATCACAAAAACAGACAACTAGATACCATGTGCCTCCTGATGGAAATACATAGCTCCCCTATGAAGTAGGTTCCCCCCTCCCAAAATTAAATCTAAGTCGGATTAAATCTTTAAACCTAACTACCAATTCACGAGAAAAAGAGTGGATAGAGGAACATGTCAACTGACACCATGGAGATGTAAGCAAAATCCATACCATGGGATAGCGGACTGGACCAAAAACTGGGTTTCTTCACAATAACAAAGAGTGGGGGTGCGGTGGGAGCAGGGCACAACCCTAGATGACAAGAGTCCTAAGATTCTTGATGGAGAACCTTGTCAGCCACTCTCCGTGTAAAGTTTTATTTTCTTATATGTTGGAGCAGTCTAAGCCGTATTTGGATTTTCTGTTCTTTAATTTTTTCCAACATTTGTCCTGTGAAGCTATCTGGACCTTTTATGATTTGTTTTGGAAGGGTAGCTCTTTGACAGTTTTTTTCATTTCATCCCACATTAATCGATCTATTTTAGATTTTCTAGCTCCTCTGGGGTCATTCTCAGTCATTTGTATTTTCATGCTCACCTGTATTTGCAGAGAGTTGAACAAATGGTAAGTAGGTTGAACCATGAGTTGCCATCAATAATTTCATACCGTTCCATCCAATTTTTTTTTGAGAGAGAGAGAGAGCAGCGGGGAGGGAGAGACAGAGGGAGAGGCAGAGAGAGAATCTCCAGCAGACTCCACACCCAGTACAAGCCCAGTGCAGGGCTCGATCTATGCACGACCCTAACTAAGATCATGACCTGAGCCAAAATCAAGAGTTGGATGCTTAACTGACTGAGCCACCCAGGTGCCCCTCCATCTAATAATTTTAAGCCGAATTATTTTGTTTTATTTGACTGTTCTGTTATCATATCTTATTTTGTATATTTGTGCTTTCCTTGTTTTCAGAGATTAGATTAGCTAATGGTTTATCCTTTTTATTTCATTCTTCAACCCAAAAACTCAGTTTTTGGATTTAACTACATTGTTATATGTTTTCTGGTTCATTTTATTTCTGCTTTTATTTTTATTAACTCCTTTCTTCTGTTTTCTTTAGGACTATTTTGTTTTTATTTTGGTACTCATTTGGGTTGGAACTTTAATTTTTGATTCATTCACTCCTGTTTATTAATATAATGTATTAAAGTTTTGAACTGGTTTAGCTCATACATCTGATACAAGTGTTTTCATTATCAGTATCTTTTATTCCAGAGAGTCTGCAAGTTCAGTTTTTTTCTCTCCGATCCAAAGAGATTTTTAAGAGGTAGAAAATTTGCGGGTGCCTGGGTGGCTCAGTCGATTAAGCGTCCGACTCTTGATTTTGGCTCAGGCTGTGATCCCAGGGTCATGGAGCCTGCTTAAGATTCTATCTCTCCTTTTCCCTCTGCCTCTCCCCGCCTAAAAAAAGAAAAAAGAAAAGAAAAAGGTAGAAAATTTGGAGAACCAGCTATGTTAACTATATCTATTTTTATTGCATTGTGATCAAGAATGCTGCTTGTACTCTTTTTCCTTTTAAAATTTTTTTTAAGATTTTATTTATTTATTTGACAGACAGAGACACAGCAAGAGAGGGAACACAAGCAGGGGGATTGGGAGAGGGAGAAGCAGGCTTCCCGCGGAGCAGGGAGCCCGATGCGGGGCTCGATCCCAGGACCCTGGGATCATGACTGGAGCCGAAGGCAGATGCTTAACGACTGAGACACCCAGGTGCCCCTCCTTTTTAAATTTTAATAAAGCACTCTTTTTATTCTAAAATCTTTTTTATAAATGTTCATCGTGCACTTGTAAATGTAAATTTTCTCTTTTTTAGGTATAAAATAATTTATGTATATGTCATGTATTCTTTCACATTTAAAATTTTATTTTTAATTTAAATGCTGCAAAATTCACATATTTTAGTGTAGTAGATAGTTGTGTGAGTTTTGTTTGTTTGTTTGTTTTAATAGTTGTATGAGTTTTGAAAGCACAGACTCATTTAACTACGACCACAACCCACATAGAGAACAAACAGTTCCATTACCCGAAAGAACGCCCTCAGCTACTCCTTTGTGGTCAAGCACTCCGCCATCCCCAACCCCTCACAATGACTGACATCCCCTTCATGGTTTTGCCTTTTCCAGAATGTCATATAAACGGCATCATGCAGCATGCCCCCTTTGAAGACTAGCTTCTTTCACTTAGCGTCATGCATTTGAGGTTCTTCCGTACTTGGTGTGCATCTGTAGCTTAGGTGCTGAGAAACGTGGATAAATGATATGAAGTCATGTCTTCTCTCTGAAGCCCCAGCCTCTGCGGCGACACTCCCCTGGGGAGGCTATGATCACCAAGACCCCAAGAGGGGCGGACATTTCCTCTGAGAGTGCTGAAAAGGTCCTGCTGGGGAGGGACGTGCTTTTCAGAAAGCTTTCCGAGGACACCAGCCCCACCACCTCACAGGGACAGAAACAGGACAAGGCCCATCTGGACTGCCTGTTTCAGAAGACAGAAGGATGCGCATTAACCAGGGGGCTGGCCAGGAGGCTCCAGCTTGCATCAGCTGTGACATTAACAGAAGGAAGAGCAAATTCTGGCTGCAGGCATGGGACTGAAATAGAGAGAGAAAGCAGGGTCAAAATTGTTCTGGTTCTAGCAAGACGGGGCTATAAGGAAGCTCAGGCAATGTGTAAGCAGACTCTAAAAGTCAATGTTAGCATGGTTGTCACGAGAATGCACCTTTCAGATCCGTCTGCAGGGAACACAGCTGACCCCCGGCACCTGCGCAGCTGCACTCTCAAATCGTGAATGAGCATGGTAGGGACACCGAGGCCGGCCCATTCCTGGGAGATGGGTCTCCTCTGACAGGTGGCATGGCTCAAGGACTCCCTGATGGCCACGTCACCACCCCCACCTCGAACTTCCCTCAAGGTCAGGCCTGCCCTGGGTCACACAGCTGGCAGGGCCTCTCATGCTCCGCCCTGAGTTCTCCCACGGGCTCTCCCTTGATAAACAAGCTCCTTCGGTCTTTAATCTGGTGCTGGCGTCTGCTTCCTGGTGTTCCCAAACTAACACAAGTGGTACGAAGGCTGGGCCAAATTACAGGCAGATGAGAACTGGGGGCTGACTCGCCACTGCTGGGGGAACGAAGAGGACGCCATCCTGGCTGAAGGTGGGACACCAACAGTTTCACGGGTGGTGACCCGGGGAAATGACCCAGCGAGGGAGCTGATGTGAGAGCCCTAGGGCCTCCCCAGGAGCTCACACATATCAGGGCGGGGGCCAGGGCAGGCTGAACAGGGGCAGAGCTCCAGGGACATCTGGGTGGTCAGCCAAGCCGGTCCTGTTACACAAAGGTTGGACCTTAGGTTGGAGATTCTGGAACCCCAGAACAAGGCTGGCTCCCCTCTGGATGCCTCTGTAGCACCCCGATGGGTCCCGGGGCTTGCAGAGGTGCCCCCACCCTTCCCTGATGAGAGCTAACATGTCTGCTATGCTAGCAGATGCTTCGGGAAAGGCCCCCCTCCTCTCCTGGCTGCTAGTGGATAGTTAGCGTTAGATCCCAGCATATGTTGTCCTGCTTTGCCCTGGGCCTGGTAAGGGAGGAGACTACACACTTCAAGGTTGCACAAATGAACTGGCATTGCCAACAGGAGCCTGTGAGAGGTGGGGGAGGGTTCCTCCTCGGGTTGTATTCGAAGGGCAGGATGTGAAGACTGGTAAGCAAGAATTCATTGACTGGGACACTGTCTTGAAATGTGGGATTTAACACCCTAGCCAGGACCCCAGGGCGTGGGGCAAGCTCACTGTGGGGAGGGGGGTAGCTCCGAGAAGCCAGGAAGAGAAAAAGGCTGGCTGTCAGCGAGTGGACATGCAGGGGCTTCCCTGGGAGATGGGGGGAAAGGCTGAGGGAGGAGGCCTTCTGGAATGGGTATTCTATGTCAGGCCCGAAGATGCTGTTCCACGAGCAGGACCAGAGCACACACCTCACCACGACTATCCAGAATGTGCGGTCAGGAGGGGCACCCACATCCTCAGTTGTTTCTCGACGACTCTCCTTGGAGAGGCAGCACAGAGCTGACCCCTTCATATCCACAGGGATGAGGGGACCCAGAGTCATGGGGCCAAATGGTGGCGCTTAACCACCAGAAGCCAGGAGGCCACAAGTCCCATAACCAGCAAGGCCCAAAGGACAGGCCACCAGCCACCCTGCTTCCTTCTCTGTAGGAGAGAAATGGGACAAGAGTTTACCTTTACCTCAGAGGGGATAGCCAGACCTACCCCTGACCAACAAGCCCCTACGCCTTCCCTGAAGCTTCCGGGTCCTGAACTGCCTGGGTCTGGGGGTCCCAGCCGGGGGTCATGGGGATGGTTCACAGAGCTTCGTGCCCCAGGGGCAAGATCAGCAGGCAGCCAACAGGGCACTGCCGAACCTTTATATCCAAGAAAATACAAGAACGAGGGAGCCAGGGGCTGAGGGCGGCCACCCCAGTTTTAAAAATCATGATCCTTTGCTCTGTTCCCAGACCTGAACCCATTTTCAGGTACAAAACCTACTAAGGAAGTGGCCAGTCCCCTAGGGGAAGGACCCCATGACGTCATGACAAGTATGTACTCTGACGGTCCCCTGAGTCCTTCCCCAGAGGGATCTGAGGCCATTCACTCAGGTGACCATACACTGGGAAGAGAGAGTAGCCAGACATTTTGAGGGCAACTGGACATGGGGCCTGAGTTGACGCCGATCCCAAAAGACCCAGCATGACCCCCTGTTAGAGTAGGGGCCTGTGAGAGCCTAGTAACAGATGGGGTTCTGATGCCAGTCCAGCTCACAGAGCACCCCCCCCCTCGGTCCACATGCCCTCCCTGCAGGCGTGCCCACAGGCTGCAGGTGTATCCTTGGAACTGATGCACTTGGCAGCTGGAGCAGGTCTCCCCTGGAATTCCCCTCAGGTGCCCCAACTGACCATGACCCAAACTCACCATCTGTCCTCAACACCTGCTTCTCGTGGATTCCTATCCGAGGAGACCACCGTCCAGCTCGTCACCGAAGCCAGCATGCGATGGCACCTGGGCATCCAGGTCTGTCCTCAAATCCCAAGAGGGACACTGAGCCAATATAGCCAACACATCCTGCAGAATCTTTCCCAAACCAGGGATGGCCCTCAGGGTCAGACCTGCTTTGCTTCCCGTTGATAAGCAAGGCAGAGACAAGTGAAAGCTTGAGTCAACATACACCTAGTCGATCCTCTCTGAGACTCTGCACAGCTGTTCATCTTAGAGAGAGGAGACTTTGCCAGTGGCTGTTTCTCGATCCAAGGTGACACTGACCGACATTCGGACAGTGTCCATGTGGCTTCGAACCCCTGCAATGGGACAACTTTTCCTTTTCAAATGCCCGGCCTATTCAGGAGTCGCCTTCCTGGGGCAGACCGGGTGGGCAGTTTGCCCACAGAGACTGTCCCAGAACACTTTCTGGACGCAGCTTCCTAAGCAGAACGTCCTCATTTGAAGCAAGTTCCATGGGTCACTCTCTCTCTATTCTTTAATAAGAACATTGAAAAACACTCAGACAAATTCTGGGCAGAGTGATTTCTCAGAGGGGTTTTGTAAGTAGTACATGTTCTAGCTCTGAAAATGTCTAATTTATCTTCTAGAAAGGGGCACACAAATCTTAATGTCCCTTGATGACAGCAGAAAGCACTCCATTTTGCTTCCCAGATGGAGAAAGTCATGAAAGGAGTGTCACGTGTGGGGGTACCTTCTCCTACAGAGGGGGTCCCCACCCCAGCCCCACCTGGGACAGGCCCTCCAACATTCTAGACAACCAGCCTTTCTGGAAGCCCGAGTGTGAGGGCAATTGCAAAAGAAATCTTCTCCTGTTTTATCTTCTAATGGTTTCTGTTTGTTTATAAGAAAGCTAGGGATATGTGTGGTTTTTCTTTATATGGACATCCTAACGAATTCCCTTACGAGTGCAATAGATTTTTTTTTTTTTTTAGCTGATTCTCTTGAGGATTTTGTGTGTCTGCATCCAACAGTAAACAATGATAGTGTTGTCTCCCCTTGGTCAGTGGCTATTTGTCTTCATTCGGTTTTCTGCCTTTCAACAACATCTACTGCGTAGATTCCTCGAGTTATTCGGAATGATGAAAACAGTGCTGAGCAGCTCCAGGTGGAGGGGTTTGGCAACACCAGGAACTATGGCAGGAGTCATCACAGATGTTTGGGTGGATAGGACGGAAGTAGGAAATAGCTGAGAACCCTTTAGGTAAAGAAGAACCTACAGCTCCTCTTCTTCTCCGCTCCCCTTCCTGAACACTTCAGTCTAAAACTCACAGGGGGCGCTGCAAGGCAGGTGTCCCTCCAGGGGCCAGAAGGAGCTGCTGGCCAGGGTAAGATGTCAGAGTCAAATCACAGAGAAAAGGGGGGTCTTTGAAACCTGGGGGGAGCAGACTGCATGGGTGTCAGAGCCCAAGAGGGTGAAGAAGGCATTCAGGCAAGGAGGTGGCCCGATACAGAGCAGAATAAGGGGATGCCCACATAATGGGGCTGGCATGAGGAATCAGAACCCAAGTGAGGGCAGGAGGCATCCACATGGAGGGAGGAGAAGGAGGCAGCCCAGCTCAGTGGGATGGAACCCAAGCAAGGGGAGGACATCCATGTGGGGGACAGCCTAGGCAGGGTGTCCAGCAGGGTGAGAAGATCTGCCAGGTGAGGACACCTGGCCCAGCATGGGGTCAGAGAGAGAGAAGCATCTGCTTAGGGGAGGAGGCAGTGCCAGTGAGGAGAGATTAGTTACATATAGGAACATTGATCTACTAAGTAAACATATAAGGATAATGGGAGATAAGTTTCTCACTGTCACAGAAGAAAGAGTTTACAAATTTGGTAAGAGAGAAACCTAGAGCAAGCCCTAAAGGGTTGAATTGGATTAGAAAGTATCTGTGTGAACTTGGGGTTTGGAGATAGATGATAGATAGATAGCTAGACAGATGATAGATAAATAGACTGATGTACATTCCCTAGTTCTGCCCACTGAATGAGTCTGGGATCAGTGACACCCTTAAAGCAATGAGCACACCCAGCACTTGAATTTGGCTTTTACATTTCATTCTCCGTGGAAAGAAACCCACATTCCTTGGAGAGACAATTGACTGTAGGGCTGGGACAGAGAACATACAAAAACAGCCAGCAGCCCCCACTCTGAAGGGATTCATGGTTCACTGTAACTGATCAGCTGAAGATCGTGCTGACCACTGACATTGCAGCATTACCAGGGCCCTTGCCCTTGAAGTTTTAAAGCAATCCATTTAATGGTATTTCATTACTGTAACATATTAAATAACAGAGAATAAGGAATAAGGTCTCCCTAACTCCTCATTGGCACCACTACCCCCAGCCCCTGTCGATGGCACAATGTGGTTAGACTCTGCTTCTGCTTCCTGCTCTGCGTCCAGACTAGCTCAGGCACATCGGTAGGTTCTGAGTGTGCATGTTGTTTCTTCTAAAAACTGGATAATACCATGTAATCTTGTTTACAACCAGCTTTTTCCACTTCAGAAAATCTTGGAGGCCGACCATCCAGGTCAACAGAAACCCTTCTCAACTCTTCCCACGAGAGGTGCAGCATCTCCTAGCCCGCATGCAACACCATTCGTTCAAACACCCCACGCTGAAGGGTTCTCGGGGAGTTCTGGTTTCTCACTATAAACACAATCAACGTCATTTTACTTTGGAAAAAAAAGAGAGAGGGAGAGTTCAGGAGACCCAAAAGAACTCTGGTCGGAAGATGGGCCCTGTGAGGAAGTGTTCTCTATCCTTAAGGAAGAACCACTTGAGGGTCTGAAACCCCTGACAGTTTCTGTGTCAGGAATTAGCTGTGCCTGTAGCCCGAAGGAAAAGCTCGGGCCAAAGCTCCTGCTATTTTCAGCTGCAAAGTACAAGCCCCCAGCTGGACTTGCGGATCAGCCCTGGTGAGGGAATATTGGCATTCAGCTGTGCTCGGCCCCCCGCACCAGCACCCCTTCTCGGTAGGGACAAATGCAGAAGAAGCCCGGGCCACGCGCGGCTCAGACGCACGCAGGTGTAATTACGTCCCCCCGCTGTGCGCCTGCAGCTTGTTTTATTCAAAGGAGCCTCTCTCTGCCATTGTCTGGGGCTGGCAGTTCTCTTCGAACAAAGAGCCCAGCTGTTTCCCTTCCCATTTGTCTCACTCTGACCCAGTGTCAAATTGCAGATGGCACGGCTAATGGGCAATCGTGCCCCCGGAAGGGTAGTTTTGAAGGGGGCAACAGAGAGCAGTGGAAAGATCTCCAGACGTCACATCTAAGAGGAGAGGGGTGGTGGCCCTGCTCTGCCTGGAGCTGGCGCCACCAGGCCCTGTCGGGTCACTTGCCCCCTCGGGGCCTCAGGCTTCTCACCTGATCCGACTCGGGGGGCCTGGCAGGGTTGCTCAGAGGGTGACTCAGGATCACGTCCTTGTGGGTCTCCACCTCCCTTCTCCACGGGCCTGAGCCGGAGAGAGCAGGACGGGGAGACATCGCCAGAAGCGGGGAGGACCTGAGGGTTGGTGAGATATGGCATCCGAGGAGGCCAGTGAGGAGCTCCAGGGCAACAGAATGGGGCAGGCAAGTCTTGGGCCAAAATGGAAGGAAGACAGAGAAAGGGAGAGGATTACAGCGAAAGCTGGAACAGGTAGGCCCATGAAGAGCAAGAGGGAAGCCAACACTGTGGGCTGGTGTACCCAGAGCTAGCTGCGTGGGTCAACTGGCCAAAGGCAAAAACCAAGGCCGCAGGGCCACCCCTTGCTAGCCCCCCTTCACCGGGCCAGCCTCCCCTACCCCACAGCCTGAGCGAGGCTGCTCTGGGGCACAGTCCTGGCATAAGCAGACTTGCCCTTGGCCTGTGGGAGTCACCTTGCCCAGAAATGCCTATGAGCTTCCCCTCTCTCCCCTCCCCTCCCCAGACACCCCTTCACCGATGACTGACTTATATGGGGGCAAAAAGACCAGAGTGCTTCCTAAACAGTTGAGAGAGCCCTTCTTCCTCTCTTTTCTCCTTTCTGCTGCTGTGACTATGAACATCATGGCTGAGCCGCAGCAACTATTTTAGACTATGAGGTTGCTTTGAGATTGGGGGTGATGCACAGCAAAACAGAAGACAGAAGGAACCCGGGTCCTTGAAGACATCATGGAGTCACCACACCAGCTCTGGGTCACCTAATGTCTTAGCCTGTTTGAGCTGCTATAACAGACTACCATAGACAAAGAGACTTACAGACAACAGAAATTTCTCTCTCCCGGTTCTGAAGGCTGGGAAGTCCGGGATCAAGGTGCCCACAGATTTGGAGCCTGCTCTCTGGTTCATAGATGGCTGCTTTTCCCCATGTCCTCACAGGGCGAAGGGGTGAGGGAGCTCTCTGGGTCTCTTTTATAAGCACTGATCCCATCCATTCATGAGCACTCCACCCTCATGACCTCAGCACCTTGCAAAGACCCCCACCTCCTCATACTGTCACATTGGAGATTCAGTTTCAACGTACGAACTTTTGGGGGACATAAACAGTCAGTCTATAGCAGCTACTTCTGAACTGTTATGTGAACTAATAAACCTTTGTGTGGCTAAGCCTCCGTGATTGGGCTGATTCACTCGCAGTGAACCTCATCCTAACTAGCGGTCTTGGCCATTTCCTGACTGTTCTGCTCATAAAGAGAGTCCATTTGTACTCTTTTGTTCTGTGTTTTCATATTTAATGTGACTTCCTCAGCATCTAGTAATGAGTTACACAATGTTTTATTGGACGTGGTTCTTTTTCTCCTTTAGAAGCGATAAAACATGAGGGATTCTTTAAGAACATTATCAGCCAACACCATCTTCAGAAAGTTAAATATCTCAGGAGTAAAAAGAGTCTTTCTGACCCAAATAGTGACGATGCTAAGTGTCAAGTGGAACTGAGCACCAGTCTGGTCGCATCTGGGACTGACTGTCCCCCTGCCGCCGATCGCACGGCCTCCCCCAGACCCACTGCCCACTTGTCAGTTTGGAAGTTACACCTGCCGTCCCATGGGGAGGGGATATTGGAGGAGTCAGGGGAACCACGATCGGGTCACAGCTGAGTGGACTTGGCACCTCCCATTGCTCCCCGGGGCCTCAGTTTCCTCGCCTGTAGAGAGAGGGAGCCTTGGCCCATCCTGAGAAGAATGCTCAGGGACTTCATGATCACATAATAGCCACACGGGGGCCAGGACGCAGATCACGTTTTCACGCTCCCGGGGCATTCTGAGTGGAGAGACATGCACAGAGCGAAGGGGTGCCCCGTGGAGCGACCCTACATCTCACTAACCAACCCAGCACCGACTAACCAGTGAAGCCAACGGTTCTCGGCTCCGCAGGCCCTGAGATGCACTGTCACCTTTCCCCTCTCCCCATGGCAGCAGACACAGAGGGTGACTCTGCAGGACTGGCTGTCTAAAAGCAAACAGATCTTCTGCTCAGTGTTTGTTAGCATGTTAGCATTTCACAAAATCCAAGAAATAACTCACTCTTGGCTCCTTGCATATTTCCCCCTCGACCCCCTCAGCACCCCTGGAGCTCGGGAACCCAGAGTCAAAGAGGAGGGATAGAGGAGTCCACCGCATCCTCGGCATGAAGGCGGCGGAGGGGCCTGGCCTCACGACCCACAGCGATGGCCGTACCCGAGGCCGGGCAGGGCCCGGGTCTGGGAGGGACCCAGGCAGCCAAGCAGGGCTGCTCGGACCCTTCCCCAAACCTGCCTGGTGGCAGACACAGAACACGGTGGGATATACCATACAGCTGTCAAAAGGAGTGGAATTCTGATGGATGCTACAACGTGGTTGGACCTTGGAGACGCGGGAAGGGAAATAAGCCAGACACAGAAAGACAAATACTGTGGGATTCTACTTCACTGAAGTACTTGGAGCAGGCAGATTCATAGACACAGAAGATAGAGCAGAGGTTGCCACGGGGCTGGGGGCAGAGGAAGGGAGAGCTATTGTTTAATGGGGATGGAGTTTGAGACGGTAAGAAAGTTTGGGGTAAGGAGGATGATGATCACGCAGTAACGGGAATGTTTGGAATGCCACCGAATGTAACCACTTATGAATGGTTCAGTTGAGAAATATCATGTTATGTATATTTTACCACAAATGAAAAAAGAAAAACAAAACAAAACAAAAAACCCCGTGGGCTGGGAGTGGGCCCTGGGTCTCAGCATCAGAAATGGGGAGGGGTAGCTGGGAAGAGCAGGGTGCCGGGCTCGGGGTGCCGGTGTGGGAAGGCCAAGTCTGGGCTCACCACGCAGGAGGGCGCAGAAATGTGGCAGGGCCGGGGTTTTGGGGTACCTAGAGAAGCTGTACCTGGGGCTTTGCCGTCTACCAAACTTGGCCTCCGGGTGCCCCCAGCACCGCTCAGGAACTTACTGCTCACCCTGACAGAGTCATCCTCAGCAGATTAGGCAAATGAGCAGCCCAGCCTGTTCCTCTGCCACCAGCGGATGACAAATGATCACTATTAAGGAGGAAAGCATGATCCATTTGTCATTTTTGACATGAGACGTCCAGAAGGTCTCATTGACCATGGAGTTCCCTTCCTACGGGAAGCAACAGGCCATTTAGCAAGCCTGCCCTGGGATCTTTTATAGCCATTCAACTTACACAAAGCAAGCAGGGACTGAGGCAATATAATTTTAACACTTAATTACTTTGCTTCTTCGTTGACAAGACAGCTGCATCCGATGCAATTTGTCATTTCATTAGGCAATAAATATTGAAAATAGCAAATTAACCACTGTGTGCAAGCATAGCCTGGCGGCCCGTGAGCTGATGCAGAGCGAGTGGCGGCATCACGCCCCCCTCACCGCCCGCCCTTCTTCCTTCAAATCAGATGAAAGCATACGTTCGGGTCACATCAGCTACCACCATCCTCTCCAACCATGGGCACATGCTTTGGGGGAGTTTTGACACCAGACTGCCAGTCCTTTATTATAAAGACAGGAAGCCACCTTTCTTGGGTCCCTGGCAGACACCGCCTTGAGAAAGCAGCATCGTTTCCCTGCCTAGCCCAGAGCAAGACATCCACATGTTATCCCATTTCTCTCCGAGACAGCCACGTGAGGTAGGCGCCTTTACCCCCAGAGAGGTTAAGTCCCCTGCCTAAGGTGACACAGCCAATAAGTGACACAGTTGGGACTTGAACCCAGATCTGTACTTTTTTTTTTCCTTAGCAGAGCCAGAACAGCCAGCAGAACTCGACAACATCCACCTAATCCTTCAGCCCGGAGTGATAGACTCGGTGCTCCCTCCACTCCTCTACCCAAGGTCAGGTCACGGATCTAGTAGTAGTCATTTACACTTTAGTGTGAATTTAAGTCCCTGTGCTTCTTGTCCCAAAGTAATTTGCACGTTGCAGCTCCACTGTAATGCGAATTGTCTTAGCTTGGTCTCCTGGAACAAAATACCACAGACTGGGTGGCACAAACCACAAACATGTATTTATCAGTTATGGAGGTGAGAAGTCCAAGATCAGGAGGCCAGTATGGTCAGGCTCCGGTGAGACCTCGTCCTGGCTTGTAGATGACGGCCTTCTCGCTAAACCCTCACATGACCGAGGAGGAGGGCACTCCGGCCACTTCTTCTTCTTGTGAAGGCACGCGTCCCATCGCGAGGCCTCACCCTGGCGATCTCACCTAAACCTAACCACCTCCCGAAGGCCTCACCTCCAAATACCACCACTTTGGGGGTCAGGTCTTCGACATGTGAACAGGAGGGCGCACAAACACGCAGTCCCTCATGGAATGGCGTTTGCGAAAGCAAGCCAGGCATGAGGGAGCGGGTACAGGAAGACGATCATTGCACCCTTGAACTCCTCCTGTCAGAGAGTCCGATTCTCACCCTATACATCCAGTCAGCCGTTTCCAGTCTTCAGCAGACCACCACCCATTTGTCCAAGCAATGCCACCAATTAACTTCGAGACGAGATGAATGATTCCAATATCCTTTTAAACCTGTTTTTCTTTTTTTAAAACTTTCTCCTTTATATATACACATGTAATTTTAACAAAAATGCTTTAGTGGGAACATGTCAGTCATGCCAACCAATCGTACTGTTTTATTGGTGTTCTTCCTTTCTTTCTCTTTCCCTCTTTCCCTCTTTCTTTCTTCCTTTCTTTCTCTTTCATTTTTGGCCTGCCCTCCCCGCCCCGCAACAGTACCTGTCAGTTTTGTTGCTCTGGAAAACTCAGCCTGGGACAGACTTGAGAACCCACACTAATATAGCCGCAAATCCAAGTTGAGCATATACCCATCCGTAGTTTCCTCCACACCCATACAACCCTTTCCAGAAAAACACACAGGACAGCCAGCATGTTTGCTGAAGGTAAATTATGGAATTTCGTGGAAAAAGGCTATACAGATCCTGTCAACTCTACTTCCTCTCTGCCTCCCTCCGTCCATCCTGTCCACCCCCACTGTGTTCCACAGGCAAAGCCCCGTCCTCACCCTGTCTGCAGCCTCTCCGATCTGCCTTTTTGGAATCGCCTGCCTAGCCTCTCCCCCATTCCCACAGCTCCCACCGAGCCCTCAGCACACCGTCTCTGTGCTCCAAAGGAAACCTCTGTCTCTTCTTCAAACACCAAGTCATCCCGAGGTATAACTTCTTGCGTAATGTTTTTTTATAACAAATGGAAGTTTCAAGAGAGCAGGAACGATGCTCCCCTGGGTCACCACCTAGATAAACACCTGGCACCTGGCCTGTCACAAGGCAGGCGCTCCCTGATCTTTGTGGAACTGAAACTCTCAGGGAAGAATATCGGTTTATCTGGAAAGTGGAGGGGAAAAAACAGGAGGGTCTGGATAATGGAGTCAGAGGCCGCGAGAATGATTTTGATCCCGGAGCTCTGGCCAGATTATTTGGTCCTCACTTGCCGCCGATCCCTGCCCTGCGGGGGCTCTGTGAAGGGGCCTCTAATCACCACGAGGGAGGTCTGCCAAGAATCGAGGTCTGAATTTAAGCCACTTGCAAGATATATGTGACTCATAACTCATATTAGCTGCTGGTGTGGACATAAGGTTGGAAGTTCTTGCAAAACTAAATCTATGATTCAGAATCATAGCAAGCAAGAATTTGGAAATTGCTGGCCTGGGTAATTACTTGAAAATGCTAGAAATTGAAATAATTGATCTGTTACCAAAAAAAAAAAAAAAAAAAAAAACACCCGAGAGAGAACGCGAAGCCTAGCAGAAATCCATCTTTAATTCAAAAACGTCTTCCCCCTCAAGGAGCAAGGAAGAACTGTCCCTCGCAAATGATTTACAGCCCCTGCTTAGAAGACTCACACGCTGAGTGCAAAAGAGGAATCGACAGCAGACCTGTTTCCTTGGAAGCTGGGAGCTGAGAGCTACGGAAAGATAAGGCACAAAGCAGCCTGGGAAGTGACAAAAATCATCCCGGCTCTCAGGCTAAGAGAAAGATTGGAGCCCATCTTCTAGATTTGACAGATAGAACTCTTATGTGAAAACCTTTGAAACAGACCAAAGTGATGGCCAGGTGTCTTGGAGGGAAAACTAGACATTGTCCAAGCCCGGATTTTCTCATTCTATGGCGTTTGCGGTTTTCATTGTATTTAAGCAATTGCACAATTCCCTAGATTTTTATCCTGGATTTGCTTTCTATGTTTGCCTTGGGTTTCTTCTACCTGGGGTTGACCCTTTTGAACTGATCCTCCTAGCCCATTTGGGCTGTCATCAAATACTATAGCCCAGGTGGCTTAGAAACAACAGAAATGTGTTTCTCACAGTTATGGATGCTGGAAAGTCCAAGATCAAGGCCCATTTTCTGATTCGTAGGCAATGTTTTCCTTCTGTGAGGAGCATGGTAGAAGGACGAAGCGAGCTCTCTGGGCCCTCTGTTGTAAGGGCATTAATCCTATTAATAAAGTCTTCCCCCCCCCCCCCATGACCTAGTCACCTCCCAAAGACCCCACCTCCTGATACCACCACACTGGGCTTAGGATTTCAACATAAGAATTCAGGGGTGGGAGGCGATGCAAACATTCAGTCTATAGCACTGATTAATGCCCCTGGGCTTTTGGATCATTTTTGCTAAGTGATTAATTCTAATGGGATCTTCTCTTAATCCCTAAAAAGTTCCCCAAGGTATCAGAGATCTGTCCTGACATGCCTAGACAAAGAGCATTGTCTGAATTTATCCCCTGCAGCTTCAATTCCACGAGACCCTTTTCAAAACTTACTAATGAAATTGCAAAAATATTAACATCAATTTCAGTTAGCCTGCCTAAAATCCAGAACTTTGGGCAAGAAGCAGTGCTCCATGTTTACAAAAAGGGTACAAATATCAAACTGGATTATCTTTGTGCAACTCTTTGAAATGTACGATAAATGGAAAAGCATTTTGCTGTTGACAAACCCCAAAGTTTCCTCTCTGGTTTCTTTTTTCTTTTCCATTGCTCTATAAAAATTTGTGGATTCTACAATCTTAAAAATATATCTTACTACACAACGGAGCCCCCAAATGGAGCAAATGTTCGCTATTAGACGGATGGTTCCACCATATTCATTTTACTTCTGCTTTGTCCCCTTCTCCCACTCATGTCTGCGTCATTATAATTTACCTTAGTAAGTGCATCTGACACATCTCTCACCATTACCCTAGCAGTATTTTTTAAAATTGTCCCGGCACGGAAGAACCTCTCAGATGGGTAATTAAGGAAATTACAAGCTTGTGTTTTTTTCAGTAATGGTTTTTCAGATCTGTAGAAGGGTAAGGCAGCCGGTAATGAATTCAACATTCCCAGGCATCGCTTCAACAATTACCAAAGAAATGAATCCAATTTACCACTGCATTCTTTGGAACTGGATACATAGGAAAGAGACAGCTGCTGTGTTTCACGGGGCCCAGAGTCCCCGGTAAAAAGCACTGGGCAATGCAAAGCCAATAGAATGCTGGCTTGGAGACGGGCACAAGATAGAATTTCAAAGGCTTAATAATAATGAATTTTAAAGCACATTTTCCCCCATGTAACTATGGTGTGAACCTCTCCCTTAGGAAAAGATTGCAAAATCGTGCTTGTAACTGATAAGTTCTACAGACACATTTTTATTTTCAGAACAGGAATTACCAAGAAAACAAGATTTTGCCATGCTTCCCCATCCCCCTCCCCCTGAAACCTGCGTTGTCTGTAATTTGGCCACAATAACACAAAATAAGTAATACTGCAAATTCCAGCAAGTTCAATATTATCGTGCCTTTTCCCTGCTTGACTGATGGAAACTCTGCCAACTTCCCCTCAACTTAGTTTTTAAGAAAAATTTTTTTTATTGTGGTAAAATACACATAACAAAATTTACCGTCTTCACCATTTTGAATGTACAGTTTGATGGTATTAAATATATTCATAATGTGCAACCATCATCATCCACCTCTGGGATTTTCTTGTCTCGTAACACTGAAACTCTGTCCCTATTAAACAAGTTCCCTCTCCCTACACAGCCGCTGGAACCCATCATTCCATGTTCTGTCCACGATTCTGACAATTCTAAGTACCTCCGTAAGTGGAATCACCCAGTATCTGCCTTTTTGTGACTGGCTTATTTCAGCCCTTAGCACAATATCCTCAAGATTCATTCACATTGCGGTAGATGGCAGAATTTCCTTCCTTGGAAAGGCTGAGTAACATCCCGTTGTAGGTATAGACCACATTTTGTTCATCCATTCCTCTGTCATTGGACCCATGGATTGCTTCCGTGTTATAGCTATGGTGACGAACGGTGCTGTGAACGTGGGTGTATATCCACATGATGGGAAATTTTCACCCACAAAAAGGAATGAAGTACCGAGGCATGCTACCACATGGATGAATCTCGAGAACGTTCTAAGAGAAAGAAGGCAGAAACAAAAAGCCACAAAGTGTTATGCTCCCACTTACATGAAATGTTCACACTAGACAAATGCACAGAGACAGGAATATTAGTGATTGCTGGAGATTTAGGGGGTGCGGGGGTGTGGAGGACGAGGGCTCATAGGTCCAGGGTGAAAAAAGTGTTTTTGAAATTCAGTGGTGGGCATGGTTGCCCAGCTTGGTGAACTTACTCAAAACCACTGACTTGTCCACTTGAAATGGGCGAGCCTTACGGCATGTAGATTCCAGCTCAGTTGGAAAAGGGTGTCAGTGCCCTTTCAACCCGCACCTGCTGGGAAGAGCCCTCCTGCAGGGAGCGGAGCCCAGGGAGAGGAGGATAGGGAATGTGACGGGCGTCAACTGCAGGCAGACAAACACATCTGAGTCTCTGGGAGAAAGGATCAAGACATGGGAGGGGCCCAAGCAGACGAGGGCACCAGAGGCAGACCAGGCAGTGAGGGAGAACATGCAAGCAGAACTTGGGGTGGGGGGAGGTGGAACAAGGTACCCCACATGGCACCAGCCCCGACACCAGCACAGCTGCCAAGGCCACACCTGGAGGATACCAGGAGACCGTCCCGAGCCCATGGAGGTGCACACTGGGCGGGAAGTGGATTTCTACAATCTGAAAAATCAATTAAATCCTGCTTGGAATGTGTTTAGAAAGCAGAGTACTTAAAGGGAATCCTATAGTGGGGCAGATGTATTGTAAGTCAGAGTCACCCAATGATCTTTCTGTTGGATAAATCTAAATTTTTATTATAGGGTTTCTGGTATACCCGCTCCTCCTGCTTTAGTCCTTTGAAGCAGTGAACAGTCGTTAGTTGCATACTGAGTGCCAGACACCGGGCCTGGTCATTCATTCACTCAATATCCATCACCCTAGTGGCACACACTCTTCAGACAGGCCCAGCCCTTCCAGAGCTCACCCCTGTACCTGAATAACCACCACGTGGGAATGGCACACTCCAGTCATGCTACAACTGTGCGGGTAGCCAGCCATCTCCCCATCTCCAAGTATCGTCCCAGACCCGAACATCGCCGTCGCTGGGAGTCCTGTTAGAAGTGCAGGCACTCAAGCCCCACCGGAGACCTGCTGAGTCAGAATCTGCTATTTAACAAGATCCCCCAGGTGATTCCTATAGACGTGAACACTCGAGAAGCATTGGCCTAAGCTGTTAGCTTCCTAGGGTTAAAAAAAAAAAGAAGAAGAAGAAGGGGGGGTTTCCTTTCCCATTTATTCTAACACACAGTGTGGTATTACCAGAAGCGATGCTTCTGAGTAAAAGACGCATGCGCACGCGCACGACACAGATGAACACCATAGGCTTTGGCCACTACGGAGAAAAGAAGTTCAGATGAATGATTTGTGAAGATTTAACACTTATTGAATACCTATTAAGTGCCAGGTTCTGGGTAGGAGCTTTCACACGCATGATCTTCCTGAATCCCCATATAAGCGCTCCAAGCGGACTGCTATCACACCAGATTTCCAGGTGGTTGCAAGTCCGTGAACAAACAAGTAGCACTTACTGGGTCTAAAGCCGCCCTTACCAACGGAGGGGCTGGGAGAAAAGAAAATTCAATTAAACGCACAGATGACTATCCTTCTCAATTGAACTATCCCTTTTAAAACTCACCTAATTGGAATTTGTCAACTGCATATTGCAGTTGGACACATTGACCGCACTTTTCTTCCAGAACATAATTAGGATATGCGTGTCTGCTTTCTCCAATGAGACCAAGAAAGTGAGTTTTCCTCACTGTCTTTGTGAATAAACCTCAGCCTCATTTTATGACCCACTAAGTTAACACTTACAAGGGTAACTCTCTCCGGTCCCCACACAGTGCCTCCTCAGTCCAAGAGCTGGGCAAAGCTGCTCAGAATAATCCAGAAACAGAAACCTATTCTCTGCAGCCATGTTGTAGATTGCGAACCTTGGTTATTGAGTTAGAGATCATCATCACTGAATGAGGAGAACCCACACAGAGGCACGAGATCCCAATCCCGGAGCCAAGGGAGAAGGTATGCACTCCCTTCCCATCCCATCATGAACCCCACAGAGGGAGAGAGGGGAATGATCACGGGCAACTGGATGAGGGCACGTTGGACATCTCCAAGCATTCCAGCACCTGAGCCCCGCAGAGTCATCTGGGAGAAGACACTGCACCTGCTGTGCACCCTCAGCCAACTCACTCCATCTGGTGGCTCTGAAGTGCCCCGGCAAGAGCCCGTGCTCAGTGATCATAGTGACAGCTACCAAGGGCCAGCCCCTTGCCAAGCACCGTACTAAGCTTGTAAGCCTCCAGAACCCCCATGAGGACCGTCCGTGTTCTTAGCGAGTCCATCAGAATCCCCTGGAGGACCTCTCATATAACACAGGGCCCCGCCCCGACATGGCTGCCAGACTTAGCGAATGAAAATACAGGCTACCCAGTTACATGTGAATTACAGATAAGCAGCAAACATTTTTCAATGTACTTACGCCCCAAATATCGGATGGGTAGTATTCATCGTCTGTCTGAAATGCAAATTTTCCTGGATGCCTTGAAATTTATCTGACAACCTCACCCCCGGGGTTTCTGGATCCGTGGGTCGGGGTGGGGCTTGAGAATATGCATCTTCAAGAAGTCCTCAGGTGACCCTGATATTGCTGGCCTGAGGGCAGCACTTGGAGAGACGCGGAGGAAGGTAAGGTGATTATCCCCATTGTACAGGTGAGTAGAATGAGGCACAAAGAGGTTCAACAACTTCTCCAGGACCATGCAACTGCAACCGTGACTGGGACCCGGCAGCCTGGCCCCAGGCCTGCTCCTGAGCCAGCCTGCTAGGCCACCCCAAAGAGAGCCCTTTACTGGAAAAGGGACGGTGACCACCCCTGGTGGGCTGCTTCCTTACATGCTCGCTCGCTTAAATCCGTTCTGCACACAAAGCCAGAATCATTCTTTTATTTTTTTTCAATTTTATTTTTTGTAAAGATTTGTTTATTTGAGAGAGAGAGTGAGAGCGAGCAAGCATGAGCGGGAGGGGCAGAGGGAGAGAGAATCTCAAGCAGACTCCATGCTGAGCATGGAGCCCAACGCAGCCTCCATCCTAAGACCCTGAGAACGTGACCTGAACCGAAACCAAGAATCGGATGGATGCTCAACCCCCTGCTCCACCCAGGCACCGCCAGAATAATTCTTTTTTATTTTTTATTTTTATTTTTTAAAGATTTTATTTATTTATTTGACAGAGAGACAGCGAGAGAGGGAACACAAGCAGGGGGAGCGGGGGAGGGAGAGGCAGGCTTCCCGCAGAGCAGGGAGCCCGACGCGGGGCTCGATCCCAGGACCCCGGGATCAGGACCTGAGCCGAAGGCAGACGCTTAACAACTGAGCCACCCAGGCGCCCCAGAATAATTCTTTTTTAAAACTGAAGTTAAATCACATCACTTCTCCACTCAAAACCCTGCAATGGCTCCCATCTTCCTCAGAGTAATATCCGCATTCTTACTGTGGCCCTCAAGGCTGTCCGATGTGGCCCTGGCTTCCTCTCTGATCTTATCTCCTTACACTTGGCCTTCTTGCCGATCACTGGACACTTCAGGCAGACTCTTGCCTCGGGGCCTGTGCACTTCTTGTTTCCTCTGTTTGGATGTTTTTTCTCAACACCTGCCCATCAGGTCTGTGCCTCGATGTCCTTCATCAGAATCATCCCCAGGGACCCCACCTAAGACAGCCCCCTCCTTCATTCTCTGTCCCTTCGTCCTGACATATTTCTTTACAGCACTTCCCACCACCTGACATTTTGTGTGCACTGGGTTCTTAGCTATATAACCATTTATTCGTCTCTGTTTATCTTCATTCACTAAAAAATAAGCTCCATGAAAGCAAGCCATCCATGTCATTCACTGTATCAAACAGTGCCCGGCATAGGTTGGGTACTCGAGAAAAAAATATTAAGTGTGTGAAGAGATTGTATGTGTGTCCATTCCGTCATCACCTGACCCATTATTGCCAAGAAATGATGCCAACTTGTTACACAAATCAAGTTAGACATTTTAAGTGAAATGATCGTTCAAAGTAGCTGTCATAAATGTCTGAAAAATACTAATCGTCTTTGGCTTTGGGGAATACAGACAGAATGGAAATATCAAGTGGCATGCGGAGTACATTCCAGCCCCGCTTACAAAAAAAACCTGTCTTCTTATCGGCGACCGCTTGCTCAGAACTTAATGTGTTAATGCACATGGATTGTTCCCTAGCAGCAACTCAACATTCAAGCAGAGGCCTGGAATTAAAACGTCTCTACTTTTCTTTAGCCAATGGTAGTTCTAATTATAGCATTCAGACTGGCATGCATATTTATTTACTCATCTCTAGTCCTGGCTTATAATTAAGAGTTAGCGCATTCCACCTTGGAAGATGGATGACACATTGTTACGCTGTGTTCTGGGGCTGTATGTGATTAGAGCAGGGTGGTTAGGGAAGCTTGGGGTGTTATCTATTCCTATAATTATGCCTTCACATGACATCTAGTATGCGTGGCCAGGACCAGACACACACACAGGGAGAGAACCCGAGAGTCTGTCTCCCGTGGGGAAAGCATGCAGGTTCATCTGTGGGAGCTGGGTGCCCCCAGTTCTGGTCCTCCCCCTGCCCGAACTGCCCCCTGGGGGTGTCAGAGAAGCCTCAGAGGGGCTCACTTCTCTCACCTGCCAGGATAGCCCACAGCAGGTGCTCAATAAATATTTGTAAAATGAAGGAAATGTGGGGATGCATGAAATAATTCATGAAAAGCACTCAGCCCCACTTTGGAGGTTCACTTCTGACAGCATGTCTCTTCTGACACTGCCCCACAGTGAGAGATTTCCTGCTACAGAGGCACGAGATTCAAAGCCGGCTGCCTTCAGGGTCTGCTGCACGGTCCCAGGCAAATCACTGAGTCTCTCGGAGCTTCACTTGGCCGACCTGCCACGTGGGATGTAAAAACAGTTACCTCACACAGCTGTTGGGAAGAGGAAGTGAGGTGATGTACGTAAGGCATAGGGTGTCATTAGATGCTCAACAGACGGTGGTTCTCCCGCTCTGTCTGGTGCCCTCCCCAACCGAGCTGTGCAATCGGCTGCAGAGTCCGCGCAAAGCCACCAGAGGGCAACAATGAGCCTGGCCGGGTGGACTCAGCTCCCGTCACACCGAGGGCCTGATGTTCTAGTCACACAACTGTCCTTGTTTCTTCTTCACAGATGTCCCTGATCTCCTAGCCAGGGCTCAGCCAGGAACAGTGGCTCTCACTGGCCCCGGGCCCCACGGTGGCAGCCTTGTATCTTGTCCCCCACATCCGGTCCCTGCCCTGCTCGGTGGCAACCTGCTCTCCGCAGCAGGGTTTTGAGTAAGAAACCAGAAAGCTCTCACGTGAGGCTCAGGAGACACTCTCCTGGTTCTAGGAAGTCCTGGCTCTGCTCAAAATCAAGGACTTCTTGCAGCGTCACTCACAGTAGCCAAGACACGGAAACAACCCAAGGGCCCACAGAAGGAGGGACGGGTAAGACACAGTATATGCATACGTCCAACGGAGTATTCTACCCTGGGGAAAAAGAAGGAAATCCTGCCACTTGCTACAACACAGACGGCCCTTGAGGGCATCGTGCTCAGGCAAATAAGCCAGGGAAAGACAAATACTGCCCCGTCTCTTTTTTCGGTGGGATCTAAAAAAACCCCAAACAAACAGAAAACGGTCTAATACACAGACACGGAGTGGAATGGTGGTTACCGGGGATGAGGGGAAAGGGGGGGGGGGTGTTGGTCAAAGGGTACACACTTTCCGTTTTAAGATGACTAAAATCTGGGGACCGAATGTCCAGCATGGTGACTAGAGGTGGCAACACTGGCCATACACCTGCTCTGAGAGGAGTTTTCATGTTCTCACCACGGCGACAACGTGGCAGTTCCGTCAGGTGGAAGATGTGCTAACTGCCCTTATCGGGGTAAACGCCGCGGATACAGGTGCATAGCAAATCATCATGCTGCACACCTCCAACTTACACTACATTGTGGGTCAACTATTTTTCAATAAGGCTGAGGGAAAATCAGGCACTTCTCTCCTCCGAGGGATACGACATCAAGCCTGTGGGTCTTCATGAGGACCTCTTTCTGCTAGAGAATGTTCATGGTGCTCTGTTTTTAGGCTTTGACACTGCCCTATAAGGAGAGCGCCGTTGGCTGGGGGCGCCCGGGTGGCTCAGTCGTTAAGCGTCTGCCTTCGGCTCAGGTCATCATCCCAGGGTCCTGGGATCGAGCCCCGCATCGGGCTCCCTGCTCGGCGGGAAGCCTGCCTCTCCCTCTCCCACTCCCCCTGCTTGTGTTCCCTCTCTCGCTATGTCTCTCTCTGTCAAATAAATAAAATCTTAAAAAAAAAGGAGAGCGCCATTGGTCAGCATTCCCTGGGCCACCGCACTGAGGGAGACAGCTCCCTTGTGGCCGTGGGGCTGACTGCCCTGCCACGCTGTTCTAGAAACACAGGCGGGGTGAGGACCAGCCTAGATCAGCCATCCACCCTCACAGCTCTTCTTTTCCACATTAACTCCAGACACGCACAGGATTCTCCCAAAGACGGCCTTGTATTAGCTGTAAACTCCAACATGCTACAAGGAAAACACCACTTCCTGTTCATAAAGAGCATTTCTGGATTGAGTCCCACATTTGATCTCCATTCGAGCATGCCAAGTTTTACAACCCAGTCATCTGGTGTATTACTATAATCCAAATAACAGCGTTGTGTGAAAGAAATGTCGTTTGGGGCTTCACAGGAAAGTACAGAACAATGTTTCTCAGTGTTCCTCCTGGCTCCCATGGGCTCTGGAGATACCTTACTGGGGTAGGGGGACTTCCCTAGGGGCGCGTTTCAGTTTGTGTTTTCATTTGAGGCTGATCGGAAAACATCAGGGTGTGGAAACTCTGGGTCACCCAGCTAAGCCCTCACACCCGAGGACGGCTGCTAGTTCACGCACACCTTCCGACTTCCTCACTGCACACTGCGCACAGACCGGACCCTGATGTCAGGGCCACAGGGACAAGGGGAGCTTCCAGGCTAGGGTGTAGGCTCGGTACTCAGGCGGGGTAAGGGAGAAGTGTTCTCATTTCTTTCTCTCCTCGGATCCTGTTCTCGAGCGGCCGTCTCTGCCTGGGCCAGGGAAGTTCCCACTTCAGGGAAGAGAAAGGTGTGGGATAGAGAAAACCTCAGCTTCTGGTATGAATGTTCCAGCAAGGTGGATGTAAGAAGAAGGGATGGAGGCGGGTGTGTGGGCAGGGACCCTCAGTGTCCCATCCCCTCCCAAGGCCAAGGTCTGCCAGCCAGGTGGCTCACTGAGGCCGCCTGGGGAAAAGTCAGAAGCAGAGGCAGGGACCTCTCACCCTGATTCCTAGAGGCGATTCTCAGAGAAGACCGCCTGTCCTGGCCCCCGTCCCTGCCTGGGCCACAGGGGCCTGGTAAATGCAGACGTGCCGGGATGCCTCCCCAGCAGGAGCTGACTCAGCACCCCCAGGCCATGCTCAGCTCCCATGCACGGGACAGCTGAGCTTCCCAGACCACAGATGACAACAGCCACGACTTCTGCCACAAATGCACTGGGCCGCCCAGGGGCGGGACCAGACCCGCCCCTCAGCCTTTACCCACTCAAGGGCAGACCAGGGGTTCCCTCACCCCCACCCTCTCCCACTGTCTACACTCGGGATGGGGGAAGAGAAGGTCTGTGGGCTGACCAGGTACCCATCAAGAGACTGTATCCCCCAGAAGAGCCTATTCAAACCAGGAGACACAGGAGATGGGGTTCTATTCCTAGCTGGGTGTTCTGTGTAAGTCCATAACCTCACTATGAGTAGAAGCCCAACTGGGATTCAGGACTGATGTAATTAGCACCATTGGCTCATTACACCACCCCTCGGGTTATCGTGAGTCTCTGAGCCCCAGCAGGAGAGTCTACAAAAGGAAGAAAGGAAGGCCAGAGAATCTTCTCCCTAAGGCCCTTTGCAGGGAGGGGATCTTAGAGGCATGGATCACAGTGAGTCATAGGGCCACCCAGTCCTGCTCCCAGGGCCAGGCACCCAGAGAGGGGAACGGAGCAGAGCGCTTCCGTGCTCCTCCCAGGCACAGAGCCAGCGTGGAGGGGAACGGCGGGCCGCTCGGCCTGCTCTCTGTGAGCCGGCTACTTCCCCCAGCTTGTGCGCGGACACCTCTGCCCGCAGGACCGGCGCGGGAACGCACCCTGAGGCCGAGACTGGTGTGCAGGTCGGTGATCGGGAGTGCCCGGCGGATCGCCTCCTGCCGGGGGCAAGGACGGCAGGACTCGGCAGATGGGGTGGAACTGCCCGGGAAGGCCACTGCCACAATTAGAGGGAGGCGGGGGTGGCCTGCAAGTCGTCCTCAGCGGAGGCAGGTGGCCAGACCTCTAGGGGATGGCCCAGCCATCCGTGAAGCGGCCGGCCCCCAGGAGGGCACGGGCCTGGGCCAGGCAGCTCTGTCCTACGGTTTCTTAGTGGCCAGGCACCAACAGGCAACATTCCTGGCAAGGGGTGGGCGAGGGACACATAGCACCACTCCCCGAGGGGGAGGGGTCAGTGACTAGGGGAGACCAGGCCTTTGGGAGAGGAGGGGTTGAGCCCAGGGGCCGAGGGGAGGCTCTCAGCCCGTTCCCGGCCCGGCCAGCTAGTGGGGCCGCAGTACAGTCAGCCGTGCCTTGACCCACAGGTATCGGTGTCCCCCGTACTGTCCTCTCGTGGTCCACGCTCCAGTTAGTGAGCATCTGCTCGTGATGTCCCTTCCGGCATCAACAATCTCTGCGGCCCTGCTTTAACCTCTAGCACTTAAAAGAACTTCGAAGAGTGTGGACATGCTCTCATGGGTTTGAATGGAGTATTTGTGCGCAGACAAGAAATGGTGGCGTAACCCCACAATCTGTCCTTCCAAATCAACATGGAGGCCGCTGCTCCTGAAAGGAATGGCCAGCTCTGCAGAGATGAGATCTAAAGGCTATTTGTTTGCCACAGATTCTTTCCTATTCACATGTGTTAAGACTTCAACGTATCTTTTTGGAGGGACACAAATGAACCCATAACATGACCCCTCCTTGGGGACAGCCTGCCTCCTGTGACAGTCAACACGGGGCTGTAAAGGCCTGGCCCCTTCTCTGACTGGGGATGCCCCTGAAGGGCTGTTCTGGGTGCAGAGCTCCCCTGGGATGAGCTGAGCCCACTTGTCCAGCATCGCTCCCTTCCTCCCCCTACCGAGCCTGACTGCCTTCTCTCCTCCCACAGGCACTGGCCTGCACTGCCCCCACTAAATGTCCCGAACTCTATTCTCTGCCTTGGGGTGAGCTTCCTTGGGGACCCACCCTGTGTGGGGAGATGGGCCCCCAACACAACACGCACGGCAGCCAAAGGAGGGTCTCTCCTCACAGATGCATAATACGTAATAAAAGGACAGGCTTGTTCTGTTGATGATGCCCTTGCCCAGAATACTCCAGAAACTGCCCCTGGGGTAGCCACCTCCAGATTCCATTTACGAGCAGATGTGGGAACTCTTCCTGCTGACATAGCCCTTCCTGGTTGGCTGATCTTCTGGTGTATAAGCCTCAGCCTGGGTGACTTCTAGCTACATTCAGTTACTTACTCATGTCTTCACCCAAGAGACATCTGTGGGGCCTCTGCTATATGCCAGGCTCCTGCCATGGGACCAGGACACGCAGGAACTCTGGATCCCAGCTCCCTGCCCTCAAGCAGCCCCAACTCAGGAGGGGAGAGAGACAAGCAAATGCCTGTTTAATACAGAGTGACAATGTGACAGAGGAATTCCCAGGTTGCAGTGGGTGGGGGTCCAGAGAGGAGGGGACCAGCCCCAGATGGGGTGGGGGGACCAAGGACTCCTCAGTGACAGGGGCAGGATGCATCCTGAAGGATAGTGCTCATTCTGGGGAGACAACTCTGCAGGCACAGCTGACCTGTCCTGGGAGTTTCGAGGGCTTTCATGTGGCTGGAGCAAAGTAGGGCAGGTGCCAAGCGATGAAGGGGTGCGAGTGCAAGGCAGGGAGCAGGCGGCCAGGGCACAGGGCCAGCGCCACTGCTCAGGTTGGCATCTAGAAGGTTCACTGGGTGCAGTGTGCAGGGTGGGCGAACGCTGCAGACAGTGGTGAAGATACAGGGCAGAAGTGGCGCGCTCAGACCTGGCCCAGGCCCTGAAGATGGTCCCCAGAAGCAGCCCTTGGTGTCCCTCCCGGTGAGGGCGCCGTCAGAAGCGGCCGGGGAGGTGAGCTCCTAGGAGGACCACACTGCTTTATGGGCACCTTCTGCTGCACAGCAGTGTTTCAGTCCCCACCACGCACCCTGAGCCAAAGCAACTCTCCTCTGCGAACCACACAGGGAGATTCCACGTCAAAACTGTGCCGCAGGTTGTCGGGCGCTCCGCCTTCTTTTTGGAATTCAGCCTCAGAGCCTCTAACGGGGGTCCGCTATCCCCACTAAAATCCTCAAAGAAATATTTTTGTGTGACAGAATGGTTCATTGTGCATTTGCCACCATTTTCTGGGCTCCCTGGAAAGGAGGGACAATGCCCAGAAGGAGAGCCTAGGAAGGGACCGGAACAGCATCGCTCACTTGCATGCCCGACGTGCTGTGCTTCGGATCTGGGGCTGCCTCTTGTCCCCACACCTCTGCCCCTGTCAAATGGCCTTTCTGGTTGAAAAGAAAAAGTGCACGTGAGCCCAACACCGAGCTAACGGCGCCTGCCAACCTCCACCAAGAACCCTGATGCGAGGACAGGAGTCAGACCTCTGGCCGGCCAGGCCCCCTTCTGTGTGGTTCTAGTTTGCCACATGGCCACCATGTGGCTCGGGGTTACCACGGAGTTCAACCCTTCACCTGGTTTACGGATGAGAAAACTCAACCAAAAGGGGCAGGGACTTTGTATACAGCAAGCTATAAAAGGAAAATAAAATAAAATATTTCTAAAAGATTGATGAGTGCATTGATGAGTGTCAGTTGAATAAATAATTCAGTCCCACAGGTTGTAAAGCCAGCTGGAGGCAGCTCTCCCAGGCCTGCTCAGGCCACGCCATGGCGTCCGGTGCTTCCGGTGGCTGTGGGATTGGGTAAGGTGTCTGGCACGTGGCCTGGGGAAAGGAAGGAGTTAAGTCACTATGGGTCCCCTGCCCTTCCCTTTCCTGGTCTGGAGGTCTCCCCTGAATCCTATTCATTCCGCAGGGGGGTTTTATTTTTTAAATTAACTCTGTCCTTCAGCTTTGCCAGATGCTCTGACCAATCTACTGATAGAACTTCAACTCTGATCCCCACATTCTATTACCAGCCTGCTCACAGCACAGGACGCACAACTTCCAGACAAGAGAGAGGGTAAAAAGGTTTCTGGTCGTGTTAACTAATTTCACATTTTTGGAGCTAGGCAGCTTGTGGCCCAGGGAAGTGAGAACCTGTAAGGCCTCATCCCAGGTCAAATGCAAGAGCACGCAAGAAACCAGGAGAGGAAGAAAGAGGCCAATAGGCTGAAGGAACAAGAAAGTGCCATCGAGTTTTCAAGAACGGGGAAAAGGTGAATTCTAGAAACAGAGTGGCAAGACTGACCCCTTTTGAGCAAAATTCCAGTCTGCAGGAATGTTTAAATAACCAGCGAGAAGAAAACAGCTCATTACTGGGAACAGGTCGACAGTCACCGGGACTGATCTCATTACACTTTGATAAGATCCAAAAAAGCAGCCCTGGGACAGGCATGAGGCCAAATCATCTTTATTTTAGCAAGAAAACTGTCTACATCTTTCCACAATTCTTTGTAAAAAAAAAAAAAAAAGCAGCAGCAGCAGCAGGGTCTCAAGCTGAATGATGACAGACGGGAAGTAGTGTCTCCGACTGACCATAAGGGAGGCAGAGTGAGGGACAATATGAAAGAAAAGTCGAGACAAAAAAAATAAGATGCAAAGGGCCAATATCCATACATCTGATTGGTTCTGGAAGAGAAAACCCAGAGGAAATGAAGGATAGCCAATAGGCAAAGGGATAATAAAGGATCCAGCAGGATCTCACATCTGGACAACATGACAAAAGATCAAGGACAAAGAGAAGATCTGGAAAGCAGCGAGAAGGAAGGGGCAGATCCCTTCAGGGCACTGGATGTTTGTGGACAGTGTTCGCGGACAGCCAGCAGAAACCAGAACACAATGGAAGGTTATTCTCAAAGTGCTAAGAAGACATTTCATGGTCAAAATAGTACTGTATACTTGTGAAACCATCATTTAAGAGTGATGAAAAGAATTCAGATGTTTACAGACAAATAGAAACTAACGAATTTACCAATAGATCTTCACTAAAGGAAACACCAAAGGGAACTATTTCAAAAAGAAGAAAATTGAACCCAGAAGAAGGACGGAAATGAGCAAAGAAGGTAATATATATGCCAGAAAAGCAAAACCAGTACTGACTAAATAAAACAGTTATAATTAATTTGAGGGGTAATAAAAACAAGGTGGAACTCAAGTATCACACAAAAATAACATGTAAAATTTGGTAAGTGATTATAGTGAAAACATTCTAAAATTTGTGTATTTTATACCAAATGTTTGGGTGAAGGATAGAAAAATGGCAGACCTTTATAAACTGGGTCAAATACATATGTTAAGGACAATCACTAAAAAAATAGACAATTTTCAAAGAGCTAAAGAAGAGTAGAGTTTATTTCAAAATAAGAGAAGTAACAGAACTTTTAAAAAGCAGGGTAAACAGAAAGTAGGAATTAAGATTGTCAAAAAAATCAAAATATCAATAATTACAATAAAAATGAACTAAACTTGGTTGTTAAAAGGTGGAATCTGTCAGACTGGACTTTTTTCTTTACGACAGCCTTATGCTATTTATAGGACACCTAAAACATAAGTACTCACATTTAAAATAAACGGATGGAGAAAGAAATTGCAGGCAAATATTTATCAAAAGAAAATGAGTGCAGTTATATTAACAGGAGGGGAAAAAAAGACCTTGTGCTTCCTAAGACAGCAAACTTACTATCTAATGATGAAAAGCACACCAGAAAGGTCTAACAGTCTTGAACGTGACACATCTAACAACACAGCCTCAAAATAGATAAAAGCCTGCCCTTTGGGGGCCCTCTTTCTTCACTCACAGAAACAGAACCAGACACGCTGGAGAAACAGGGTTGTGAGGACTCCAGGAACTAGCAAAAGGGAGTCATTTGAACGAAAGTGCTGCCTAGAATGGGTGGCCATTATCAAGGAGAAACACACCCACCGTGCACTATAGAGAGACAGGGTAGATACAGCAAGGTTTCTGGAAGCTACTGGACCACTCTGAGGTCGTGGGTCCTTTGAGAAGCTGATGAAACCTACAGATACCCCTCTGTACCCCAAAACTGCACACCTGCAGAAAACATCACACTTAATACCAGGGGTGCTGAAGGACACTCCTGAAATTTTTCAGGTCTTTGATATAAAAAGAGAAAATTGGAGCACCTAGAAACCATGTCGTGGAAGGAATGTCCAGAGACTGGGGGCTCATCTTAGAGAAGAGGTCTGAGAGCCCTCCTCCATTACTCAGAGGACCATGGTGAGTTTTGCTCTCAGCAGTTCTAGGCGGCAGAACTGAGACCTGTGAGTGAAGTTCAGTCCCTCTCTAAGAAAGGCATTTCTGAGAAATGCCCAGGACATGTCATACGCTATGGAGTTCTCTGTAATGGAAATGGCCCAACAGAGGCAAGGTGAGGATGTCGCAGAAGGAGCCGCTGCCTCCAGAGGGATGCTGGAACCTGTGACCTCAAGCTCCCTTTCAACCCCTTAGAATCCTATGGACCAAACAGGCAAGGATCATGTGTGGGGATACTCCTGCCTCCTGGCTTCCTTCCACAACTGTTTACTGAGCACCTAGTACACACCAGGCACCGTTGTAGCTGGAGATGCGTCCGTGGTGTCCTGCCTCTAGCGAGGGAAACAACAATGAACCGAACAACTTGAGAGTGATAAATGAAAGATGACAGAGTGGAGACAGACTGCCAGAGAGCTGGGCGGGAGCTCATTATGGAGCTCATGAAAGGGATGATTTTTGAGCTGAGACTGAATGACAGGAGCGAGCCATGCACCGATGAGTGTGTTCCTGGGTAGAGTGGCGCGCAGACGTCAGGTGGGGCTAGCCTGGTGTCGCAAGCACGCAGGTGGGACACAGGTGCAGTCAGTCACGCGGCTGTGGGAAAGTCTTGTTTTGGTGTCGACTTGGGAAGAGCGATCACGAGTTGGCTTAAATGAAACACAAGTCTTTGATAGCTGAGATCTGCATAATCTACTAAGCAAGTGAAAATTAGCCCTGCTGGCAGGCAATCAGAGATAAACAAGTTTTCCAACAGGACACAGATGAACCCACCAGAACAAAGGAAACAAAGAAAGCCAGGCAAGGCCACGCTGCAGCTGCAAAAAATGACTAACACTCTTCCTAGAATCGCCCGGCACAAGGCTCCTTTCCAAGATGGCCTTGAGTTCCTCGGGGGGCACACTCCCTTGCTGCAGCAAGCCACATAAACTCAGCACCGGACAACGGGAATGTTCCTGGTGGGTAGCTCTACCTGGTGGGCTGCAACACAATCATAAGCATACTGGCCAGTATTATTCTTTCCAGCCCCCAGGCAGTTTGCTAAGAATTTACACAGAGTTTGTGACATTTTGTGTTGCCATAACCCTCTGGGGTGACTGCTATTTTTACCACCTTCTTCCCAGGGAGTGGGACAAGGCTTAGCAAGGAAACTATAAAGCAGCCAAAAAGAGGATTTAGACCCAGCCCACCCCACAAAGGAGTTGGGTTCCCACAGCTACACATAAACAAAGCTACTCTCAGCATTTGAATGCTGGTGAGGGCAAGAGCTAGTACTCCGATCCAGGTCTGACCCCTAAGTGCTTGCTCTTAACCACCATATTTTGCCACCTTTCTGCATAGAAATCCAGTAAGTGAATTTCAGCCTTAATGCAAAATGTAAGCGGCATCCCGGTCTAGTGCACTTGAGCTCAGGAAATTTACAAGATGCAAATGCAAATACATTCTCATTCCCAGGAGGCACTAAGCCCTCTAACAGAGAGGGGCCCATAATTCAAACATGCCACTATAGTGTTGGGAACCCAGAGAAAACATCTTTTTTCCACCGCAAAACTGTGACACTTTAAGGGGCATCCCCAGGTCCCGGCTGAGTTTGTGGTCTCCCGAGGACCCCTCCTGACTTACAGATTCCACACCAGTTTGTAGAACCAGTGTGTCCGAGACAGCTGTTGGCCTTTACAGGAATCAAAACAAGGCTGATCTTGGCAAAATCACAAGCGGGAAATTGTGAAAGTTCCATCCGTAGATAAAATATTCTTCTGCCCACTTTGGTTTTGCAGCTCTAAAGCTAACTTTTGCATCACCCCCCCGCCACCAAATATTACTTCCTCTCCAAATCCACTGTCCAATATTCTCCTTCAACAAGGCTTCTGTGCCTCGCTTGTTCAGAAAGAACAGAAGATTTCCCTTGGACAGGGAGTGGCAGGAAGAACTCGAGCCCTAGGAGGATTTGATGTCGGATTCGTTTCGAGCTGCTGAACCTTCCAGTTTTGAGATAGTAGGTAAGCCTCTGAGCCTCTGCCTCCTCATCCACAATGTGGGGTGAACACAAGTGAGACAAGAGCCTGAAATCACCCAGCTCAGAGTTAACACCAAGGTCCAGAAGGGCCATGTCCCTTCACCTGTCAAGCAGGCTGCATCTGTCTCAGTCTCCCCCCCACCCCCACTGGGTCTGAGATACGGACATCTGTGCTCCTATCTATTTCTCTTCCGCTTTAAAAATGCAGAATGGGGATACCTGTGAGTCCGGTCCTCTTCCCCAGCCCCCAGCTCTAGTCCTGGGGGCGGGTGACAGCTCACTGTGGCCCTTGGGCATCTGCTCCTCATGCTTCCAAGTCGTAAGCATTTCACTGGGAGGACACAGAGGCAGACCCAGAACCTGGCCAACTGCCGGAGCACAGTGGCCAACACGTAGGTATATAACTGAGTTGAAACAGAGTCCATTCATCCGATGTGCAGCAAGCCCACAAAACCTGACACCGAGCTTTTGCAGTGAGGAATGATGGGCTACGTATCGGCACGGCCCCACCCAGGAGAATGGGAGCTAATGCTCTGAAGTCCTGAACTCCCGGATGGCTAGCAAGTGAGGGTTTTTAAGGGCAAAATTTGGGGCAAGTGTTTCCTGAGAAAGTGGGTGCCGTTGACTGCAGACCCATGAGGTCATGTTAGAAAAACTTCTGTTGCTGCTTCACCTGGGTCCCCAGAGGTGATTCCATCTCAAGAGGCTTACAATGTGAAAAATGTCTTTATTCTTTTTTTTAATTCTTTATTTAAATTCAATTTTAGTTAACAAATACTGTATTACTAGTTTCAGGGGTAGAATTTAGTGATTCTTCAGTTGTATACAACACCCAGTGCTCATTCCATCATGTGCCTCCTTCATGCCCATCATCCAGTCACCCCGTCCCCCCCCGACCTCCCTTCCAGCAACCCTCAGTTTGTTTCCTATGATTAAGAGTCTCTTATGGTTTGCCTCCCTCTTTGTTTTCATCTTATTTCATTTTTCCTTTCCTTCCCCTATGTGCATCTGTTTTTTTTTTTCTTGAATTCCACATATGAGTGAGATCATATGGTATTTGTCTTTCTCTGATTGACGTATTTCACTTAGCATAATACCCTCTAGTTCCATCCATGTCATTGTAAATAACAAGATTTCATTCCTTTCGATGGCTGAGTAATATTCCATTGTGTGTGTGTATCACATCTTCTTTATCCATTCATCTGTCCATGGACATCTGGGCTCTTTCCACAGTTTGGCTGTTGTGGACATAGCTGCTATAAACATTGGGGTGTGTGTCTTTATTCTTTATGTTCGGGATTTCATTAGGTACATCGGGTGACCATATCTTTAGGGTAGTGTTGATTAACTATTTGTCCTATAGGTTCCTGTGAAGAAGAAGCAGGCATCCCTACCTCCTGAGCCTGGGCCTGTATGTTCCTTGCTGGTCCAGGTGTGCCCAGGGATGATATGACCTGACAAGACGGGTGCCGGCTTCAGATGGTAGAATCTGTGGTTCATCTGACCCTGAGTTCCCACCTCCCATCTAAACTCTCTGGACTTAATTTCCTCAAATGTAAAATAGAGAAAATAAGGCCCATCTGTATTACTGAGGTTCTCTAAAGAAGAAGAATGTACAGATACAGATATGGGAAGTTGGATAGATAGGTGGATGGACGGACAGAGATCGCTCTGTTAGAAGGGGTTGGCCCACAGGACCACAGAGGCCGACAGGTCCCCGGAAGGGCAGTAGGCAAGCTGGAGGCCCACGAGAGCCGATGGTGTAAAGTTCGAGTCTGGCAGGCTCAGACCCAAGAAGAGCTGATTTCCCAGCTTAAGACCAAAGGCAAGAGAAGACCAATGCACCAGCGAGGCAGTCAGGCCGGAAGAATTCTTCTTGCTCGGACTTCTTGCTCTATGCAGGCCTTCCAGTTACTGGACAAGGCACACGGGAAGGGCGATCCGCTTTACTCAGTCTACAGATTCCAGTGAATTCGCTCTTGGGAGACAAGTTGCTGGGGGTCACTGTACTTTGCTGGACTTTAATCCGTGGGCACTCCCACATTCTAGACCCGATTCTCCCTGGAAGAACCTAAATGAGCGCGAACACACTCAGCACCGACGTGCACTGCACTCCTGAGTTGGAGGGCCGCTCACATCCACCTTCCCAGCCTGTTCTCACCAGCAGGGCCGGGTCAGAGTGGAAGACAGGTGAAGTGTCTCCCCAGGGTCACCCAAGGGGCGGGGCTAGAGCTGGGACGGAGGTCTGCCCGACACAAATCCCACGCTCTGTACCCGGCCAGGTGCTCTCCTCCACACCCCCAGCCTGCCCAGCTGTCCCCAGCTCCAGCCCGGCCCCCAGCCTCTCACCTGGGAGACCACCGCTACACCGAGCAGCTGGAGGAGCCCGGGGGAGCCCAGAGCAGGAGTGAGGTCTGCCAGACCAGGCTCCCGGGGCAGAGACCTGCGTGGCTCAGCAGGGGTGGGCAAATCATGGGGGCTCAGAAAGCCAAGGGCAAGGCGGCCCGATCTGCTGTGAGAGTGTACTATATCCCCTTGGTTGGTGAAAAGCTCATGTTCTCATAATTACCCACCCTATGAACCATTGAACCCACAGCACTTGGGCTGAGGGGATCTTGACACCCCTGCTTCAGGCACCCCAGACCTCATCCGGGCTAATAATCAGCCTGTAAGCCCTGGTTCAGTTTTTAAATATCGAGATCCCTTCATACCACCCAGTAAACAGCTGCCCCCAATCCCCCGCTCACTCCCCACTTCCCACCTCTCACTCCTGCACTCTTGTGTTGCGGCAGGTGGCCTCCAGTCTCCTCCTGGCTGGCTGGTGCCTGGGCCCTACCTGTTGCTAACCATTTGGGGTATCACCCCTGCCAGAGCCACTGTTAACTGAGGGCTCTTTGTCAAGCCCCGGTTTTCCCCAGGCCCACTGCTGAATTCCTTCATGGACACCTCTGGACATGACACTCATTTCCAGAGTGCCTCAAACCTTCAGGACGCCTGGCTTCTCTCAGTGCCCTGGGATGACAGAAGGAGAGGGAATCACAGAGTTTAGAGCTGGTGGAGGATGCACAGCTACAGGCTGCCCCCTGCTGCCCCACATGTGCATTGCAATCATCCCCAATTCAACTTTCTCCTAAATAGCATTCAGCTGCCCATTAGTGGGAAGTTCCAGAATAAAGAAAATAAAGATGATGACCCCGGAATATTTTTTCCAGTGCTGAAAATGCCCCCAATTCCCAGGGATCTGGGGTCTTCAGAATATAAGCCACTGAGTTTATATTTTGGAGAGCCAAGGCCAAACTGTTTATGCGGGAAGCTTTTCCTCTGCAAATAATAATTTAGGCAGAGACCAGAAATGGCGGTCAGCAGGGGTTCTGGTCCTGGCACCCCATTTCCTGCCCATGGAACCAGTGAGTACCCAGGCTCTGCACCAAATCCAGATAGCATCAACCATCCCCTCTGAGGCTGTCATACTTCAGTGAGAAACGCAAGCATACTCTCAAACTTGAAAGTGCTATACAATTATTATTTTTAATGCAATTATCTATCAGGGAATATTTAAATGATCTCCCAGAGCCTAGACTGGTATCAAAAATGTGGAGTGCCTAATTGCTGAAAATTATCAAGGATACCCGTGGGGGCAATGGGGACTAGTTAAGTGCTGGCGAACGCAATCACACAAGAGAAAAGTAGTTAAGAGAGTGCGCCTGAGACCACTATACTCAGCGAGGCCTGCTTGTAAGACTGGCCCTTCACCGGGCTCTGGGAACCTAGATGTCCAGAGGGTTCCCTCCATTCCCTGATAAAAATGGCTCCCTATGCATAAACTGTGCTACAGTATGGTTCACGCTGAGCACGGGCTTTCCTTCTGGGACTCCAGGACTTGGGGACATGCTACACAGAGGTAGCAACATGACTTGCCCCCCACGAAAGCCCTGGGCACTGATTCTCTAAAGAGCCTACCCGGTCAGGGCACCTGGGTGGCTCAGTTGGTTGAGCCTCTGACTCCTGGTCTCAGCTCAGGTCATGATCTGGAGTCATAAGATCAAGCCCTGCATGGGGCTCCGCGCTCAGCAGGGAGTCTGCTTGAGATTCTCTCTCTCTCTCCCTCTGCCCCTCCCCCTGCTCGAGTGCTTGCTCTAGGTCTCTGTCTCTCAAATAAATGAATAAATCTTTAAAAAAAATAAAATAAAGAGCAACCTGGTCAACAACGTTTCACAGGTGTTGTCACAACCCACTGCTGGGGAGCCCACGTGTCCTGTGTGACTCCTCTGGGGACGGTTTAGAAGCTTGTGCCTGGTTTTTCTGGGCTTTGTCTCAGATGCCTTTTTTCTTTCCTGCTTTTGGTTCATTTCCTTTGGCCAAAATAAATCAGGGCCCTGAGCATTACCGTCGGCTGAGTCCTGGGAGTCCCCCTAGCAAATCGTCTACCTTGGGGGGTGGTCTCAGAGACCCCGACGCACAGCTTCCGGTTGTGGTGGCGACCAGCACAGCCGACACACTCGTGCCTGGCTGGAGAGGCATGCTCTGTGTGCTGCGTGTCATGAAACTGTCCGTGTCCTTTGACTCGGTCATCCCATTCTGGGAACACGTCCTGTTGAAACAAGGCAACAGAAAGAGGCACAAAGATATCCATCAGAGCTAATGCTAAATCCGGAAATAAACTAAATGCCCAAGAACAGGGAAAATGGCTAAGTATATTACGACGCACCGATTCTAAGAAACTGATCTAAGTGAGAAGTACAAAGATTATGAAGAAAGACATGAAAAGATGTTTCTGGTGTTAAATTTTTTAAGGCTGAGTACAAAATGGTGGGCAAACTGACAGCAAAGAACTAACAAACGGTAGGATCAAAAGTGACTGTTAAAGTGTAAACGGCTGGGATGACAAGGGGGTGTGGATGAATTACCTTGAATGCTACTGTTTTCATCATCTCAGAACTTTCTGGGGACTCGGCAGGAGCAGCTGGAAAGGTGTGAACGGTGGCCCTGAATCCTTGGGCTTTCACCACCTTTTATAAAGCCTTTAGGGTGTGTGCATGTGGGGAATGGAGGTTGGTGTTAAGCCAAATTTTTCATCTGGGAAGGGGGAGATCTAGGGGACAGGAAGGAAGCCTAAAGTAGACGGGCAAATACTTGCCCCACCGCAGCCCCTGCCTTCCCGGAGCCCCGCCTCTCCCTGCACCCCATCCCTGCCTCTCATCTGCTGACCCCCATTTCTGCTTCCTCCCGACTCTGCTCAGCAACATCACACCTGCTGCGCCGGCTCCCTGCGGGCTCCTCGGCCCTGCCCTGCAGGGGGAGCTACAGCGAGGGACCCGCCCTCCGCCGGCCAACGCGGGAAGGGGCAGGGTCTACAGGCGGTGGGCGTGGCTCCTCGAGCAAACCCCACCCACACCTGCCCCGCGGGGCGGAGCCTCACTCAGCTTGGCGAATTCTCCGAAGTTGCTGCCACCTGGCCCACCAGGGCCCCGCGAGTCGCTGCACGCCAGAGCCCAGGCTGTTAGGTTCTACCAGAACCGTTCTTGGGGTTGGGAGCAATCCATTAAAATACAGCTCCAGCAACCCCCAAATCCAGGGATTTTTGTCCTGTCCTGGAGGGTTGTGTATAAAGTTACATCACAAGGTGTGGGGTGTGGAAGAGGCAATGACTTGCTCAAGGACACCCAGCAAGTCACTGGCAGAGCTGGGACTGGAGCCCAGTGTCCCGATTCCCTTTGTGGAGGGGGGCGGTCCCCCAGGCTGGGCTTAGGGAGACCCACCCAGAGTGGATCTGGACACTTTTTCCAGCTTAGTGACTGAGGAAACAGAATGTGTTCAGCTGGACTGGCAGGTGAGGTCTTTCTCCCCACAACATTTTATTTTGAAAAATTTCAAACATACAGAAACGGTGAAAAAAGGGTTCAGTGAACACCCATATACCCATGACCTAGATTCTACAATTAACATTTTGTTGTATTTGCTTTGTCACATTTCTATCTATCCCTCTACCATCTGCCAGTCTGAAATGGCTTCTAAATTAAAGACCAGCCCCCACAGAAGTATTCAGCCTCTACATACATCAAGCACTTGGTCATCCCGGATGCCCTAGCGGGCCTTTTTGGTCTTCTTCCTTGTCTCTGGACCATGTGGCCAGGGGACCTGGGCCAAGGTATCTGGGCAAACACCATGGCTGTTCCAGGCTGTTGCAGGCTGCTCCAAGCCTCAGCCTGCAGTTGACCTTACAAGAGGCGTCCCATGCACCAGTCACTGCCCTCTGTACACACACTCATGGGACCTCTTTCTAGATGTTCGAGGAGGCCAGAGCCGCCAACCCTCGGCAAGGTAGAGACCTGTCCTGGCTGTGCTGGGGGCACAGCCACCGAAGAGAGAACAACCACCGGGGCAGCCTGCTTCTGGGCTCTGGGCATTCACCCAGCCCGTCTTTACCGGGAAAACGTCAAGGTCATGGAATGCCAGCCTGCCTGGCCCAGCTCTGGAGGAAGAACCCAGGAGAGAGGAGAGACAGCCCCCACCGGCCCCACCACCTCTGCTTTTGGACTGATGTCCCAGAAGGTCACATCACTCGGCCCCCTCCTCAGGCAAGCGCTGATGGCCATCACCCCATCTCCACTCCGGGCTTCCCCACCGCTCACCTGGGCCATAGCAGTGGTACTCCCCTGCCTCTTGCCTTTTCCTGTGCTTCTCGTTCTTTACACTAACTGCAGGCACAGATCGGGCCAGCCCTGTGGCCGGGGCCCTGTCTGCCAGCCTCAGACCTCACTCTCCCCCCATAGTCCCCCAATACCAGTGCTCCCTCCTGCGTCCATGCTTTTCCTACTCGCCCCAATTTTTCCACCTGGCAAATCCTCTTCCCCTCTTCACTCCTTGGGGCACCTCTTGCTTGAAAGCAGAATCCCCAGTGCGAGCTCAGGTCATTGGCTGAACTTGTCCCCACACGGCGGGGGGCGGGGGGCGGGCGGGCGTACCTCCGGGTAGTAGGGCTTTGTCAGCGCTGTGTTGTCCAGGGCGGTCTATTTCCCAGCTGCGCAGAGAAGGGAGCACCACGCCCAGCGGATCGCCCCACAGGAAGTTTCAAGGAAAGGGCCATGCATCTGCCCACACATACAGGGGGCAGTCAGAAGCCAGAAGAGCCGGAAGCGCGGGGTGCTGGGGGCAGAAGCCATGAGGGAGGGGGGCCTGGAGCCACAGAGTGATGTGGGCCGCACTGGGTCAGAGCAGAATCACAGCCAAAGGCTCAGAACACGACTCCCCCCCCCCCGCCCCCAGGTTCTCCTTGTTTCCTTCAGAGGATCTAAAGTCAAGGCCAGGGCGCCTGGGTGGTTCAGATGGTTAAGCGTCTGCCTTGGGCTCAGGTCATGATCCCAGGGTCCTGGGATTGAGTCCCGCATCAGGCTCCCTGCTCCTTGGGAGCCTGCTTCTCTCTCTCTCTCTCTCTCTCTCTCTCTCTCTCTCCCCCCTCTGTCTCTCATGAATAAGTAAATAAAATCTTTAAAAAAAAATAAAGTCAAGGCCAAGCCTCAGCGAGTAACCAAGGGACCTTGGACACTCCCTTAATCCCTGTGGTGAGAGCCTCAGTTCCCTCTGAGGTAGAATGGGGCTGGAAATGCCTGTCCTGGAGGACCCGGGTTCAGCGAGATGAAGGATGGTGCTTTGTAAGCCATTCCAGGCTGATGCGGGTAGAACGGGTAGTAACTGCGCAGTGTCACTGATTTTCCCTTGCGGGCCACTGCTCAGAACCCCTCCGGCAGCCGAGCGTCGGGCCGGCACCCGCTCTGGAGCTCACAAAGCACTTCCATCCGCCTTCTCGTGGGAGCCCCGCATCCGCGCGTCTGCTGGGGAGCTGAAAGGATGACTATTGTCAGTTCACCAGCCCCAGTGGGCTCCCGGGGGACAGGGGCTGCTCAAGGTCATGTGGCAATTGGAGGACGGGCCCCAACCCCCAACCCCCCCACACACCCCCTGCATCCTGTCTTTTCTTACTGCCCCAGAAGTCAGGGCTTTGGTCGCTCCTCCTCCCCCATGCTGTTTTGAGGTCTCCAGCCAGGGAGCCAGGGGTCAGAGCTGAGGGGCAGCTGAGCTGGGCCTGGCACAGACGCAGAAACTCTCTCCAAGCCCAGCCTCAGGGTTCAGATGTCACACACACACTTGGGAGCTGCCCTGTCCCCCGGGCAACAGTCAACACAGGCAGAAGCTCTCGAAACACAGCTAGGCTCAAGTGCTCTCCCCAGCTGGCATCAACCACTCTGAGCTTGGGGTCTAGAGGGCCAGTGAGGGGGACCCCTGCACAGGCTTTCCTGGAGTTAAGAGTGGAGGGGGTCCCAGGACAGGTCTGAGCTCAGACAGGAGCCTCTCTCTCTCTCTCTCTCCCTCTGTCTCTCTCAATTTCTCTATTTCTCTGTGTCTCTGACACACACACACACACACACACACACACACACATACACACACCCATGGGGAGCCACCCCACCCCTGGGTTCCGGAGAAGCACATCAGCTGGGTACCAGCTGCCCTCAACCAGGCTGACAGCCTTAGACTCCTCCACGGCCCGGGGTTGCCCTGTGGTGGGTGGGGGTCTCGCCGGCAATCGCCAAACCCCCCAGGCCCCAAAAGCAGAGCACTTGGCCCTGGAAACAAATGGTGTGCAGCAGGACCAGCTGTGGAGGGAGCTCTTGGAGGCTGAGAGGAGGGGCCAACAGCACTGGTGAGTGCCCTGCCTGAACCCCAGCTAATTCAGGGTCTAGGAAGCTTCTGGAAGCAGGGAGACCCATGAGAAGGAGTAAGCCAGGCCAATGGTGTTGATGGAAAAGTGCTCTGGGCCAGACCGGAGCCTAGAGGGTGGGAGGGAGAGGTGGGTAGGGGCCAGGTGACCCACCTCCTTCACTCTGGGGGTCCCATCTGCCTTTGGAACAATCTCTCCAGCTGGAGCTCCTGGGATAGCACTGTGGGCCGGCCAGGAAGTCATGACAGCACTGGGGGTTTGGGACGGCCTGGCCCTCTGACCCAGGAGAGAGACATCCCTTCATGCATTCACTCAATCCAGACATTCCTAGGAGAGCGCCCCAGTCAGGCTGTAATGAGGGACAAGACAGCCCTAGACCTGGCTCCTTGGGGCCTCCATTCTCAGGACGGGGCAGCCAAAAAGCAAGCAGAGAGACGAAGAAGTACAGTGTGATGAGTGTCAGGGAGTGAAGGGAGGGTGGGCGCCTTCTTTTGACAGAGGCCTCTCAGAGGAGATGGCATTGAGGCGGAGACCTGAAATCTGAGAAGGGGCCAAGCAGAGTTTGGTGTATTTAAAAACGAAACAAAACCAAACAAAACAAAGACTGTCCATGTGGCCGAGGCCGTCAGTGAGGGGACAGGAGCCTCAAGAGAAGCAGTAGGAGGAACACCTCATATACTGTAAAAGATCGTAGTTTTAAATGTAACGAGACACCATCAAAGGTTTTAAGGAAGAGCATGATGTGATCTAGCCAAAGACCTGTGGAAAAATTCAAGGAAGGTTTTTATGGTAGAATTCCAACAACTGTTGATGGATTGGAGTGAGAATGTGTGTGGTGTGTATGTGGTGTGTCAGTGTATGGGGGTGTGTGTATATATGGTGTGTTGGTGTGTGTGGTATGTGTACGTGTGTGGTGTGTGTGGGGGATGGGGGCATAGGGGGTGTGTGTGTGTGTGTACACGTGTGGTATGTGGGGTGTGGGTCTGGGGGGTATATATGGGGTGTGTGTGGTGTGTGTGGTGTTGGTGTGTGCGTGTGCGCTGGGTGCAGGTTATGAGTAGGGTGCGTGCAGTGTGGGGGCTGCACATATGGGGTGTGTGCATGTGTGCTGGGTGCGGGCTATGTGTGGGGTGCGTGCAGTGGGGGGTGTATGTGGGGTGCGCGGGGGGACGTTCACAAGGACAGGGCTCTCTGGTGCGGGGCGATCTGAGCAGACCCCGGGGTCTGTGAGGGCGCAGGAGGACCCGGGAGCTGAGCGGATGTGGGCGCCGGGAGGAGGTGTCAGGGGGCCGTACCCTCGAGCCTGGACCGTTAGTGGGGGGAGCGGCTCCGGGGGTGAAGATGCAAGAGCTGGTGGGGTGTTCAAGGCCGGACACATCCGGGTGGCCGCCCAGGAGGCCGCGGAGTGGCAGGAATCAGGAGCTGGGCACTGGCCCCACAGGGACAAAAAGCAGAGAGGCAGCCAGGCATGGAGGGGAGAATGGACGTGACCACTGAGGGACAGGGCGTTTCTCCTTGGGGTGACAAAAAGAGCGGTGATGGTGCAGGACTCTGAATATACTGGAAACCACTGGACCAGACCCTCTGCAAGGGTGAACTTTATGACACGTGGATCTGCTCTCGAGCGAGAAAGAACCCACAGAACATTGGTGCCACAGGCATGACATGCTCCCCCGGGAAGGGCGTCGTGTGTCCCCAGAGATGAGGTGGCAGCACACAGCCAGCAGCAGTCACCGACGGCAAGTAGCCAGGAGACCGAGAGAAGCTGCCAGAGAAGAAAGGGGTTCCAGACCCCAAGAGGAAGAGTTTAGGGAAATCCAGAGCCGCGCTCCCCACAGAAATACAGTATGAGCCACACCTAAAATCTTCCATATTATAGAAGCAGCCTTAAAAAAAAAAATATATATATATATATATATATATATATATATATAACAGGAAACTAGTAAAATCCATTTTAATGGTGTATCTTATCCAAAATATTATCTTTGGGGCATGTAGTCAATATTTTTAAAAGTATTAAGGAGATAATTTGACATTCTTCTTTGTACCAAGTCTTTGAAATCAGGTCTCACAGCACCTGAGATTGTGCTCCATAAACCCCCCTCCTGAGGTTTTTCTGGATAGAGAAACTGAGGGCACAAGAACACAGTGCCCTCGTTCGGAGCCACATAGCCGGCGCAGGCAGCAGGCAGAGCGAGGACAGGGACCCCGTGTTCCCACCTCCTACCTCACTGGCTCTCGCTAAGTCTTAGTGTGGCTCTGAGGTCAAGGTCCCTGCCTTCTGTCAATTCAAAACCAAAGCTATTGAACCATGGCTCCCGCATGACAGAAGAGGGGGTGCTGGTTCGTGGGAGGGTCGGACGCTTGGGGAGGATGGGAGGAGATGAACGGGCGGGGGGGGGGGGGACGTGAGGGTCAACTGCAGAGGGGAAGCAGATGAGGGAACAGGGCCCCCAGGAAGGGTCAGGTGGGAGGTTCCCAACGTCTCAGGAGGGTAGGCTAAAGACAGAGAGCTCGGCTCAGTCTGAGCATGGAACAGTGAGGCAACTTGGAAAAGAACCAAAAACAACCTCTAGAAAAAAAATCTGTAACGTTGAAATACAAAACACAACTGAAGTGAGCATCCATAAACTCAGATTCATCACAATTCCTCGGAAAGACAGGGAGGGGAAACACATGGAAGAAGAATTAGAACCCTAGAGAACAGAGCAGGCAGATCCAACATACCTTTCAACAGAGCTCCCCAAGGGGAGGCGGGGAGAGATGAAATATTAGAGGGGGAAAGTGTTCGAGAATTTTCTAGAACCAAAGAAATGCACACATGCACAGACACTGGAGGATGTGCTCCACAACAGGAGAGTACCCAAGAAAGGAAGGCCTGGGACCCCGAAAGAGGGGACCCCCGAGGGGAGGTCAGGATGGCCAGAGCGGGTCCTGGGCAACAACCCTCGGGGGAGCAGGGCGACCCAGTCTCCCAGACAGTGGCCTCTAGAGAACAAACGCGAATGAGCCAGTGGATTACCTGTTGCATCTGACTGTGTGGAAGATCATACGGGGCGGGGGGGGGGTTACAATTTTGTTGGAGAGTTTGGAATCAGTGATCTGTACACAGAAAGCTAAGAAAACCAGAGGGATTACAAACCCTAGAAAAAAATTCCAAGTTGTCCAAGGAAGGAAAGGGGATCCCATGATCCTAGATAGTTGCTCAGTGAACAGTATTTACAGAATCCTAAAGATATACACGATATATATCAGCTCAGCCAAAATCCATAATATAATAGTTTTGGAAGAAATGAGGGTAAGGGAAAAGGGGCAAGAAAGCTAACTCCTAATCTCCCATAATAGAAAGTCTACAGATATGTTTAGTTTCAAAAACCCAAGAAATGGCAACCTGGATCTACCATTCCAGAATATGACCGTGATGGGCCCAAAGAAACAGCAAAAGGGCTGGAAACGTGACCAGAGGCTGTGGGGCTCGGGGGCGGTGAGGATTGGGGCAGAGAAGCCTGCTTTTATTTTAAGTCTCACAGAATTGTTCAACTTCTTAAAAACAGATTAAAATAAAAATTAAATTAGCAGCACAGGTCAAAGGCCCTTCTCGTTGTCACTGTCCCGGTCTGCTGCCCTGCCCCACCGTCCTCTGCTGTGCACACTGGGAGGCTACCAAAAAAAATGAGGTTTTTCTTCATGAAACACTTGAGGGCTCCCACATGGCTCTGAAAATGCAGAAGCACACAGTGGGCTTGCAGCTCTGCGTTCCCCATCACGGGCCACCTCCTCTGGTACACACATCCCACTCCGGGAAATGTCACGAATCCTTGAGATATTTGCTCGGTGTGGAGGCCACGCCATAAATACTTGGTTGGTTTGGGGTGTTTGCTTCACTGGATTATTTTAGTTCCCCCGTGACGTAATAAATGCATCGGGCGGCTTCGACTCGTTCACCTGACACAGTGAAAGCCATTTGTTAAAAAAAAGTCACGGGATGATATGTCACTGCCCACGTGTTTTCCTTTTCAGGGCTCAGCACTGGAGTTTCCTGAAAGACTATGACCCCCTGGTAAGGCCAACGACGTTCCTGACATGCACACTTGCACCGGGCATGTCTGCTCATTCATCTAACGTTTATGGAGGACCTACTGGGTGCTGGACGCTGGAATGGACAGAGACAAAAAAAAAAAATATACTGTCTTGTGTCAAGACACTCAGGGTCTGGGGGAAAGAAAATGCTTAGAGCATTTAGATATTAGTTTTCCCCAATGTTTCTAGATTTTATTAAGATGAACCAACTGGAAATGATAGGTGTCTGCTTCGGGTAACGTTTTCCCCCGTATGAGGATGTCAGCAATGTGTCCCGAGTGATGTGTGGGGGGTGCCCCATGTGGAGATGAGCTTGGGGGAACATACGTTGGAAACGAATTCCCTGCTTCTAATATCACCACCTCCAATCCGACTCCACATTGCTACCAGGATAACTTTCCTAAGCCACAAAACTGACCCTATCTCTCTCTCTAAAATCCTTCAATACATCTGCATTTTTCAGGGTGGCTCACAACGCTTCCCATGATCTAAGCTTGCCTGCCTCCCCACGCTGACCTACACGTTCTTTTAGCCACGCCTTTGAGCATGCTCTCCCCCTGCCTGAAATGCCCTCCCCACCTTGACAGTCTGGTGACTCTTATCCATCACTCACGTGCCTCCTTCTAGAAATCTCGCCTTCCTGAGCAGGCTTGGTCCGATCCCTCTGTTCTTTACTCGCCAGCACATCCAACCCACTGCTTTGATACAGCCTGTCATGTTCCAGTGATCCACTTCGGCAGGCTGTGGGCTCCCCAAGAGAAAGGACAAAGCCAGCTTCATCCTGTACCCCACTTACCAGCCATGCCCTACCCCCCAGCACCTAGCAAATATTTAGTACTCAGTTCATATTGCATAAATGACCGAATGTTGGATGAATCTGGCTGTAAGAACGGTCACAGAGGGGCGCCTGGGTGGCTCAGTCGTTAAGCGTCTGCCTCCGGCTCAGGTCATGATCCCGGGGTCCTGGGATCGAGCCCCACATCGGGCTCCCTGCTCCGCGGGAAGCCTGCTTCTCCCTCTCCCACTCGCCCTGCTTGTGTTCCCACTCTCGCTGTGTCTCTCTCTGTCAAATAAAAAAAAAAAAAAAATCTTTAAGAACGGTCAAAGAACCAACCTGGTAAATGAGCAGCGCACCCAGTCATCCCAGGCAGTGGCCATGCCTTGCCAGCTTTAGGGGAAGGTTTAACATCTGCCTTCCCAGCCTGTGGGCTTGGGGTAGAAGCCCTGGGATAGAAGATGTCGTTCATGAGACCTGAAATCCTACCCTGAGCTCCTGGCCTGGGCTTCCAGCCTACAGAGTCCCCCTGCCAAGGGCTAGGGATTAGCAACCTGACCATCGCCACCTGCATCACACCCAAAGGTGTGGGGCCCCCTTGGCCTGGAATTTCCCAGGGAAAGTGCAGGTCCCGTTCCTTCTGTTCCTTTGCTGGTCCTCTCACCCCGATTTGCCCCAGGGTGGCCCCGAGTGCACCCGGCGGGAGGGCTCATCAGATTATTCTCAGCTCATGCAGTAACTCACTCATTCACCTTCCAGCCATGTGCGCAAATGTTCAGACCCCCAGGCGGGGAGCAGACCCAAATGCCATCCGTGGCCAGGTGGGTAAATAACGTGGAACGTTCACCCAAGCCACATGAGGGGGCGCACCATGTAGCAAGGACAACAAAGGAGTTGTAGCCACACACAAAAACGTGCACGAACCTCGAAAACACGTTCCTGAGAGAAAGGAGCCACGGTCTTACTAAGATAAAGTGCAAAACCAGGAGTTAGAGAGGGAGCCCGGGCTGCCTCGGGGGTGGGGACAGTGACTGCAGGGTCTGAGCAGCTGGGTCCGGGTCGTGTGGCATTTCCCTACCCGGGTGGGGTTGCACAGACTTGCTCACGGCGTGGAGGCTCGTGGGGCCGGACGGTTATGATGTGGGAACATTTCTGTGTGTATGTGTGACTGGCTTCCCCGGGGCGGAACTGGGGTGGAGGCAGCTGGAGGATGGTGCCTGCAGAGTCCACCTGCCCCCTCCCCCTCCCTTCCCTGCTGAGGACCTGGCTGCGTGCACGCCTCTCCCCCGTTCCCTGCAGCTTGTGACACCACCTGTCCCCTCTCTTCAGGGCGACAAGAAGGAGCCTGTGCAGTTGCCGGAGTACGTGCCTCTCTTTTCCGACACAGTCCCCAACTCCACGAACCGGGTGGTGGGCAGCAGGGTGGACACGCCCCTGGGGCAAACCCTCATCGGCATGGACTTCTTCTTTGTGGAAGGAGTCCGGAAGAAGAAGCTGGAAGACGAGCTGCAGCCCGTGTAGGAGGCGGAGGTGGGTGTAGGGGTGACGCGGGGAGGCTGTGGGCTGAGCCGGCCCCTCGGCCCCAGTCAAGGGCCCACACGCGTCAGCCGGTCTTTCCTTCTCTCCGGGCCCCCACACGGCCTTTCCGAGGGCTCCACTGGCCCGTTTTCACTCATGAGATTAGAAGGACTCCAGGAGCTTGCCCCTGGTCTTGGACCCGGCAGGGCTGGGGACTCCCTCTCGGGACCCGTGAGAGGCAGCCCTGCGTCTGTGGTCACAAGCTGACGGTCTGGGTTCAAATCCTGCTCCCGACTCTGAGCGGCTGTGTGACGTTGGGCAGGTTGTTCGATCTCTGTGCCTCCATCCCCCCAACCCCGGACATGGTGTACCGGTTTCCTATTGCCGCCATCACAGTGGCCACTCACCAAGGGGCTGCAAACAGCACGTACGTCCTATCTTACAGCGCTGGAGGTCAGAAATCCAAAGTGGGTGTCACCGGACTGAAATCAAGGTGTGTGAGGGCTGCGTTTCTTTCTGGAGGACAAAGGCATCGGACTCCTCGCCTTTTCCAGCTTCTAGGGAGAGGTTGCCCACATTCCTTGGCCCGTGGCTCCCTCCTCTCTGAAAGCAGAATGGTAGCATCTCCAATCTCCAAACCTCTCTCTCTCTCTCTCTGCCTCCTCCCCTCCATCTTTTAAGACATCCAGGATAATCTCTCCATCTCACAGTTCTCAATTTAACCAGGATGCAAAACCCCTTTTGCGTGTAAGGTAACATATTCCCAAGCTCCAAGAATTAGGACAGGGGCGTCTTTGGTGGGCCATTTTTCTGCCCACCACGTACAGAAATAATAAAAGTACTGATTCTAGAAGGTTGTCGTGGAGATGACATGGGCTACCACGTGTAACTGTTCAGAGCAGTGCCTGGACCATGGTTATGAGGGTGTGGTTGCCGAGGACACCCTTCTCCTGGGAGGGAGAGTAGCATCCTGGTGAGCGATGCAGGGAAGATATGGGTCCTTACACAGGGGCTGCTGGGAGGTCAGCCCTCGGGTCAGTCTCTCCACCTCCTTCGTTACTGTGTGATGGTCTGGGTGGTGACGGTGAGGCTGGAGCCAAGCCGGGAGGAGCCCACCTGCGGAGCCCGAGCTGAGGTCCTGCCGGCCACCCCTGGGGCCCAGACCCACTCCACGCCCTCTGTGCTCTGGGGAGGCCATGGGGACGCTGGGCCTGGGCTCAGCCGCAGCAAGAAAGGGGAGCAGGGGCGTGGGATCCAGATGGGGTCTTATTTCCATTTGAGAGAGAGAGGGTGGAAGCAAGCGATATTCTAGGAACTCCCAGGATTTAGGAAAAGTCGAGGTTAAATGCAGATGCTGGTGGCGGAGCCCATGCCGGCCAGAGGGAATCATCCAGAGCTTCTCTGCCTGTGTCTGGCGGGAGGGTAGGGAGCCCAGGGACAGATGTGGGTTCTGCCACTCCCCGGGAGCAGAGCCACCTACAGACAATGCGACTATCGAGCACAGACTCTGTACTTGGCACATTACCTGAATGGTCTCTTGTAAGGGTTATTGCCACCATCTGAGAGATTTGGAAACTAAGCTGAAGACGTCATTTGATCTGGCCGGGGTCCCACAGCTAGTGAAGAGCCAGACTCACGCCTGACTCACCATACCGAATTCTTCTCTCCGGGCCTCAGTCTTCACAGCTGTAAAATGGGGGCAGAGAGACTGATTCCCTGGATGTCACCAGCTCAGTGCTCTATCTGTGGGCGGGCAAGCATGCAGCGAGTACTGAACCATGCCGGTTTACCGAGCGCATTAGCGGGCTGTTGTCACTCTGTGTGACACACCACACGCCATTTCTTGCTCACAGGTCTGCACGGACTTGGCCCCAAGCTTCAGGTTGAGTCCAAGTCTGTCCATATGTCTCTCACTACCCTGGACCAACAGCTTTCTGGGGCACGTTCTCGTGGCACATCACCAGAGCCCAAGAGCCAAACCAAACCATGCAAAGCTTCTGCAAGGGCACATCCGCTAGCCTTTTATTGGCCGAACAAGTCGCGTGGCCATCCCCAGCCTCCCTAGGGCAGGAAAGCATACCTTGCCCACAGCAGGAGGGTCAGAAGGCAAATGTTGGCTGAGTAATAATCCCAACTATGATGCAGAGGATCTGACTAATGGCATGAGTAGCTTTGGGCAATAGTTTTCTGTACATGGCTTAAAATAACACCCGGCATAGAGCTCTGGGTCTCCAGCTGCATGCGGATCAAGTCCTTGACTGCACGGGTCCCAGACTGGTCCTATCCAGACTTGGACAAGCTCCTTGGACAAGTTCCTGCCCCAGCTTGTGCCTGACCCCACCGTGGGACTGCGGATCAGGAGCTCTCAGCCTGAGAGACAGAAGGCTCGTCTGTGGGAGTTGAGAGGGCAGATCCCTCAGCTAGGGGGCTCAGGGAGGAAGTCCTCCTGTAGAAGGAGCCACCGAGCTGGTCCTGGGGGGCGGGGGGGGGGGGGGGGAGAAGCCAGGGAGGTGGAGAGGGGAGGGGCTTTCTGCTGCATGGGACAGACACTGCCAGGAAGGGCTCCAAGGCTGGAGAGCAGCCAGGAGACTAGCCCTGAGCAGAGAGCCCTTGAAAATAGCCTCCGTCTGCACTCTGCAGCCCACCTGCGCCTGGCATCATCCCGGGAGACCCCTCCTCACTACCAGCCGGCCATACCTTCCCTTCCCCGCCACACCTGCTGGGAGCCAAGGACATTGGGGCAGAGGGGGGGGTCTGCCTCATGTCTCCTTGGGACCAGAGCAGTGGGCTGGGCCGGGAGAAGTGGCACCAAGCCTGTGTGTTGGCACCAGCAAAGGCAAGAGGAGCATTAGAAACAAGCAGACGAGGCATCTCGCCGCCCAAGGCCGGGAAGGGCTGGAATTAGGGGCTAACAAGCCAGAGTAAGGCTGAGGGGTTCTTTCTTTGCCTTTTATAACCGCTTCTCTGAGTCCCTCTGCCTGATTCTCCTCTCTGTGGCAGCATCTCTGCTGTCACGCACAACAAAACAAAACAAAACAAAACAAAACAAAACAAAAAATAAGACCACTGTCCAGGGAACATACGAGGTGAGCCCAGAGTTTCTTCCTATGCCAGTAAGTAAGGAAGTGTTCAAGACGGGATGGGGAGCCTCAAAGGGATGGATGTCAGAACCAGCCTGAAGGGGCTCCCAGGGGCCAAATTTGGGACAAGATGAGCAGCAAAATGATGCCCATACCTGACTTCACCTGTGGCCACCCACCGCTTCCAGCTTCTGAGCAAAACCAGTGCCCACAAATCCCATCAAAGTGTAACAACAACAACAACAACAGTAACAAAGCCATGAGTTCATATCAATAAGTTTAAAAATTTTTAAGTACAGGAAGGAAAGCTCTTCTCTACTGAAGAACGTAGAATAAATGATAAAAACAGAAAATCACCATTTTGTCACTGATTTAGGTAAGAATCAGTAAAAGACACTAAAAGCACTATGGGAAAGATTCTTAGGGAGTGATAAATGGTGAGGTCTGGGAGACTCCCCTTAACAACACAGCTTTCTGTTTAAGATTTTATTTTTATTTATTTGAGAGAGAGAATGAGATGGAGAGAGAGCGAGCACGAGAGGGAAGAGGGTCAGAGGGAGAAGCAGACTCCCTGCTGAGCAGGGAGCCCGATGCGGGACTCGATCCCGGGACTCCAGGATCATGACCTGAGCCGAAGGCAGTCGCTTAACCAACTGAGCCACCCAGGCGCCCAACAACACATTATTAAACTTAATCTTGCCAACCAGAGGACAGCGGACAGCAGGTGCCTCCTGATGGGACCCGCTGGGGAGGAGCGCCCGCCCTGGGAGCACTCCCGCTTGCCCCACATAACCTGAGCCACATCATGAAGAGACACGGGGCGCACCCCAGTAGAGGGCACTCTGCCAAACGGCTGGCCTTGACTCTTCAAAACGACAATATCATAAGAGACATGGGACGGCTGAGGATGTGATCCATATTAAAGGCAGTGCAGAAAATATTCAGGACCAGCTCCCACGACAAAGCAAAAGCAGCTCTAAGGGACACTTTGCAGACTAGGCATCAGATGATAGAAACTAAATAGTAGGTAATAGCATTGCACCAATGTTAAGTTTGCACAGCATGATCGTTCCAGCAAGGTGATGTCGGAGAACGCCCCTGTTCTTAAGAGATGTATGTGCAGCGGTTGGGGTAAAGTGTCATCATGTCTAAGACTCACTTGCACTGCAGAGCCCCCATCCTGGCAGCTCCCCACCCTCCTGAGGATACAGAGGAGCGCCAAAGCTCAGCCACCCAGTCAGATGGGCCAACGTGCTACGGGATGTCCCTGCTGGGACATGGGGGCTGGCATTCCCCATCTTCCTGGGGGGCCCATACCTGACTCCGCCCGGGGTAACCCACTCCCCACAGCTTCAGGAGCAAGGCCAGTACCCACAAATACCCAAAACACTCCACTAGTTTGCACTCGGTAAGGAGCTACCATATATTATATGCCTACTGTGTGCCTCTCAGAACATTTATGAGGTGGGTATGATGATCCCTATTTTAAATTGAAGAAATTGAGGCCTAGGGAAGTTAAGAGCTTGCCCATCTCACACAGCCTGTAAGGGCCACGCTGGGAAGACAGCAGAGGCTGGCAAGACGCCTGGGTCCCACGCCCACATCAGCCACATGCTGGGCCCCGTGCAAAGCCGCCAGTTCAGGGAGACGCTTACGGCCAGGGAGAAATCCCCTTCCCACAACCCTGCTTCAGCCGGCTGACCCCCAGAGCGGGCAGCTTCTGTCTTTGGCCTGGGGGTTTCGTTTGTCCCACACTGGAGAAGGACAGCTCTGTCTTACACAGGTCCCGCAGGCAGGGAGCACTCCCAGAAGAGTAGGGACAGGCTGGGCCCCGGGCTGGAGCCTCTCTCTGCTGTCACTGCTCCTGTGGGCCCAGGATGAAGAGAGGGAGAGCAGCTGGGGAGGGAGAGGAGGGGACCACAGCCACTTGGCAGGGCCAGGAACTTCCAACGTGGAACCACCGCAAAATGGAAAAAGGCTTCTTGCTTCAGCAGGTAAGTGGAACGCCTTAACGAAAGCGAAACACCAGGTACGTGGCAGGCGCTCCACTTCTAGATGCTTCTACCGTTGTCACTGCCATGGTGGATAAGTCTTTGATGTTTGTAAGAAAGCTCTTTACGTCCCTATTTTACTTCCTGCGAGCAGTAACTGTCCGCTGCTGAGCAATCTAACCAGAGCTGAGGCCCGCAGGATCCCCCCGGCACGTGCAGAAGCGGGACACCCAAATTGTGTCATCTGACCATTAGCGGAGTTTACCGAAACCATGGGGGACGCTTAGTCCACTGTGTAGATCCCCTCTGCACATAACACCTGAAATGACGCCTCGACATACCTGAGACTCGATCCCAAATCCGGGGAGAGCAGACGTGCTCCCCCTTAGTGCTCCCGAGGGCCGCCTCCCCCTCTTCCCGGGGTGTCCTGCTCCCTGCCTGATGCCGCGCACACTCGTGCCCTCTTCCCTCGCCATCCTCGGCCGCTCACAGGACAGAACGCAGAACTCACAACGCAGGTCCACGGCCACAGCCAGCGGCGTGCTTGTTGTATTCAGAGCAGCAGAGGGTTTTGGAAGGCTCGGGGAGACAGGACACGGAGGTCGGGGCGTGCTCTTTGCGCTGAGACGATCCCAGACACAGCCGTGGCCATGGCCCGCTGCTTCTTGGCAGTCTCTGCCAGACTTCCTGCAGCCTTGGTCCTCGGAGCCAGCCCTTGGCCCTGCAACTCAGATACTCTCTTTTCCCCATGCCTGGTGTCCGGGCCGTCTCCAGCTCCCCCTGTCTCCTCCCCCCACCCCTGCTCCCCCTCCCCCCCCCACCGAGCACTGGAAGCCCTGCAATCAGTCTGAGTGACAGAACCCTCACGGCGCTGAGCGGCGTGAGATGGGAAACCAGGGCTGAGCCGCGCAGACTTCAGACGGAAATCTCCCCACTGCCCCCGCAGGGGCCTCAGCCCTCCACCTCCAGCTTCCACACCCAAACACATCAGAGAGCCAACAGCTTAGACGAGATTTGCCCTGCAGAATTCCCGCCATCCAGTAAGGCATAATAAACGGAAATCGTGTCTTCTGTCCAAAGCACCCCAGAGCCTGGGAGCATCCTCCTAGTGCCACATGCAGAGGGCATGGTCACGTGAAGTCACTGGCGGTGAGAGCCCAACAATGAAGCTGGGGGTAGCAGACGCCCCGGCAGTCCACCCTCTCACGGGACCGATTGCTGCCAAGCAGGAGCACGCCCAGGAGGTTCAGAAGGCAGAAAGCACCACCTCAGGACCCTTCCGGAAGTACAGACACGTAGGAATGCGGGTCCTTCTGGGACAGCTGGGTCTTGATGCCTTGTGGCAGGCCCCGGCTTCAAGAGCACTGGGGAGCCGCGGGGGCAGCTTCCTGTGGTGGTGGACATGCCCCCTCCCAGGACAGTTCTTCAGTGAGCCTTCTGGCACTTACAGACTCTTCCCCGTATCTGCTTCCTCGTCCTTACACGGCTCAACACTGGGTGATCATAACTAAGTACAGGGGACGATTGAGTGAGTGGTCTGTCACTGGACCTTCACTGACACATTCTTCTTGGCAGAGAACTTCCAGACCCCTCAAAGTTCCAGAACATTCGGTCGTCTCCTGGGACCCTGTCCTGGAGGCTCGCCTGGACTCATTTTGAATTTACCATAGCGAGCAACCTCACAAGCATGCAAATCTGTGACACAAAGGAAAGTTATGTTGACCTTTTTGTTCCTGAAGGCTGGGGTGGTAGTGAGGGTGGCCTGCTACCGAGGCCACTCAATTTTTTGTAAGACGATGCAACAGGATCTTCAGTGCGGCTAACAGTAAAGACTCTCCTTGCAGTTGCCGCTTCAAAAATTAGCTGCCTTTTTTTTTTTTTAAGAAAAAGTCCTAAAATCAATACAGCTTTTATTGCATCTTTAAAAATATCACAAATAAGTCTGAAAAATCATCCAGCATCTTGCTGTTTCTATAGCTGGACCACTTAGATCTTATGCATCAGCCTGCTGAACTGCTCCTTTTTCAGAAACATAGATACCACCTCCCCCCAAATTTTCTGATATCCTTGTTTTTAACGGTTGTGGCTTGCTGAATCAAAGCAGCTGAGTTTGATACAAGTTCAATATCATTTCTTTCAATAATTAACTCATCGTTCTGGGCTTGAGATACAGAAAGAACAAGCAACACCTGGCCTCACCCAAACCCTGCCGAAGTATTTTTAATCCAAGAAATTTCAGATTTCGACAAGAGAACCATTCTCCTGGGTAACAATGTTGATGGGGAAGGGAGCATACACAGACCTCGTCTTGTAACGGAAGCCTCGTGTTAACGCCCTTGGCCATGTTCTGTGCACGACTACAAATAGTGCGGCCAACAGCCATTCTTTTCTAGTTCCCCCCATTTGTCAACTCAGAGTCTCTTCTTTTCCTTTCCAAGGAGACTGACTTCTACCTTGATGTGGTTGAAGTCCCTCCAGAGGGTTCCTCCGGGGGCCCTTCACGCTCGCAGTGCGTCCCTTCAGAGCGATGTCGACATTTTCTGGAATGTCGACAGTCTGATTGCTGAGAATGGTCTTCCTTCTCGCGGTAGATGTGGCAAAGAGCAGATTAGCTGCATTTTAAAACGATGTCAGGGAATGGCATTTAACCTCGCTGCGGTCCATTATGCACGTAGCAAACGTTTGGCCAAGAGAATCAATATTTATGAAGGTGTCCCACAGGGAGTGCATTTATCCTCCTCAGGTCCTGCAGCCCGTGCTTCTCAAGCTTAGTGTGCCTTCAAACCGGGGGATTTTGTTAAAAGGAAGATTCTGGGTCAGCATGTGTATGTGTGATATATATATGTTATATATATATAATGTATTTGGATATATACAAAGAATTACGAGTGTATATATACATATATATATATATTATGGACTAAATTATGTCCCTGGACCCCAAATTCACATGCGGAAGCACCAAACCCAGTGTGACTGTATTTGGAGGTAGGACCTTTAAAGAGGTAATTGAGGTCACAAGGGTGGAGCCCTCGTCCAATAGGACTGGTGTCCCTAGAGGAAGAGAGAGACCAGGGGTGTGTGCCCCCAGAGAAAGGGCCGCGTGAGGACATAGGGAGAAGACAGCGGGCGAGAAGTTCTCACCAGGAACCAACCTTGCCAGCACCTTCCATTTCCAGCCTCCAGAACTATGGGAAAACAAATTTCTGTTGTTTATGCCACCCAGACTGCGGTATTTTGTTAAAGCAGCCCAAGCAGATTCATACAACACACACGCACACACCCTAGCTCTGTCTCCTAAGTGGGCAGATGCAACTGAACACCTCAAAAGTACTAAGCACATCTCATCCCAGGTCTTTGTTTCTAAATGCCATGCTCTATTTATTAAAAGGGTGTCAGGCTCCTTTGGCAAACGGCTGATTCCCAGGGAAGCCCAGGAGCCTTAAGTAACAGGGCAGGGCTCAGTAAGAGAACTGCAACAACACACGGTTGGTGGTGCCAATCCCATGAGAGGCAACGTTCTGATGAGCACCGGGAAGCTTCTGCTGTGCCCATCCTGCAGAGGAGAAAACTGAGGCACCAGGAGGCTGGATGAATGACCTAGAGTGAGGCAGCTCGTAAGTGTCAGAGCTGGAGCCACCAAGCCATCCCAGCGCCGCTACTTCCCCCAGACTCGGCAGAAGTGTGCCTGCAGCAAGGAGAAAGGGCACTGCGTCCCCGGGGGGTGGGAACAGACACGGACTCCAGCTGGGCTGGCTGTGGGACAGGAGGCAGGGTGCCTCACCTTCTTGGAGCACAGAATCTTCCCCTTGAGGGTAACAAGCACTTCGTGCCCACCTTCTCTCTAATTTTTAAACTTTTATTATAGAACAGTAATCCTCCTTAGACCCACAACCAACGCCAAGAATGATCAACTCACAGCTAATCTTGTTTCTTCTACATCCCCACCCTCCCCCCAGCCCCCAATATTTTGAGGCAAATTCCAGACATATTGCATCTGTATCTCAGGATCCCTAGAAGATAAGAATTAAACACGCACACTCTTTATTTTCCTCTTAAAACTTTCCTTCTGAACATCCTGTTCCCCCCTAGCTTGGGAAGGAGGACCCAATACTTTGGTTTTTTCCAGAGGAAGGGTTTTGATGGCCCGGGGCGGGGGGTGGGGGGGCCGACCGGAGGAAAGCCTCGAAGCCTGGCTGAGGTTCACAGTACAAAACCAGCCACCGGGGATTCTAGCATTGCATTTGTGTGATTTTTTTTTTTTTTTTTTTTCTGCTTCAGAACCTGGACTGCCCCTGCGATTCCGAGAGCTTGGAGAACACCCTCCACCCCTTCATTTTGTGCCGCGACTACCTTACCTTCCTTTATCACAGAATCTATTTTAGCTCCTTAAGAAGAACGTTCCCTCTGAAGTGGTGACGTGCCCGACTTACTAGGGGACGGGGAGGAGGGCCCCCACCCTCAGCGACAGGAGAGGGCAGGAAATGAGACAACCGCCGGAGGTTCTGGCCCCTCACTGATGGGCAAAGCCTGTGTCCCCAAGGAAAACGAGGAGGACGCACGTATACGAAGTTGGATCGTTAACGTCGTTACAAGTTTTCATCTCTGAAATGCTTAGTGAGAAAAACAAAGAAAGAAAAGCACTTGGGGGCTGAAAAATCCCAACAAAACGGTCCATCCTCCCGCGAGGGGGTGCCCGTTTGCCCGCCCGGGATTCAGCCTATACCCACTCAACCCATGGGAAAACGGAACTGTCTGGGGTCCCCCGGGCAGCTCGGCACCGCGCGAGCCCAATAAGGAAAAGTGAATCAGCAGCGGGCACCGCCCGAGTTCCGCGCAGCTGAGCCGCCGCCCCGGGACAGGGCGCACCCGGGGCGGGGCCGGGGGCGGAGCGGACGGATGGGGGCGGAGCGCCACCGGACGGGGCGGACCGGGGGCGGGATGGGGGGAGGGGTCTGGGCGAGCCCGGCCCAAGGTGGAAGGCGGGGTGGGGGTGCTGGTGAGGAGCGACCCGGGGCGGGCGGGGAGCGGAGAAGTGGGCGGAGGAGCGGGCCCGGGACTGGGCGGCCCCGGGGCGGCCCCGGGTAAAGGTCGGGGCAAGGCGCGGGGCGGGACGGACGGGCGCGGGGGAGGGGTGAGGACCGGACCCGGGCAGGGCGGGGCGCGGAGATCGGGGCGGTGGCGCGGTGCCCAACTGGGCGGCCCCCGGGCGTGGGCGGGGCGCCCAGCGAGAGGCGGAAGGACTCGGCTCGCCGGCCGCCCCGGCGCAAAGCGGTTTCCTTCCCTCGCGCAGCGGCGCCCCCGCCGAGCCCCCAAGTCCCGAGCCGGAGCCCCCAGCCCCGCGGGCGCCATGCGGGAGCAGCTGCTGTTGTTTTGCAACTGGAGCACGCTGGGCGTGTGCGCCGCGCTCAAGCTGCCGCAGATCGCCGCGGTGCTGGCGGCGCGCAGCGCGCGGGGCATCAGCCTCCCAAGTTTACTTCTGGAGCTGGCGGGGTAAGGCCGGGTTGGTTGCCCTCTCCCCACCGTCTCTGCGGCCTGGAAGGGCCGGGAGCCCTGGAGCGCCGCGGGTCTAACTGAGTAGAACCGGAGAGTGGAGCCGAAAGCGCCCGGCCTCTGGGGAGGCACTTCTCGCGGCCGCTCACCTCCCCTGATTAGTTGCGGCTCACCGCGCGGACGGCGCACGCCCATTTTACAGATGCGGAAACCGACACCCGGCGAAACCTTCACCTCGCCGGCAAGCCACAGACCAACTTAGCGGCTTTGAGCGAGCCATTTGCACCTGGAGGCTCTGTCATACACATCCTCCCCCCTCCATCACCCCTTTTCTCGGGTCTCGGTTTCCTCGCGTGTAAAATGAGGGGTTGAACTATAAATTCTAAGGATCCTCTGGCTTTTAAGAGTTACACGTCGGGGGAGGGGGATTCAGAGAATGGGGAGCTCTTTGGAGGGAGAAAAGGAGGACTTGAATCCGGCCACAGCCGGCCAGAGAGGAGCCAGGGTCTCCCCGAGAGCGCTCATCCGTCAGAAATCCGGAGTGGCTGCCCTGACTCCCTATTTAAGGATATAAACGCGAAAAGCAGAGTTGTAAAACTCGGTTGGGAAGATTCGAATTGGTGGGAAAGTAGGCACATGAAACCCGGCAGTCTGGCCGCGCGGCCCTGGCAAGGCCGGGGCCTCCGCACCTCGCTCCTCGCTGGTCCGCGTCTCCCCATTATCACCCAGCGACAGTGCGGAACGGGCCTCGGGGGAAGCACGCCCTGGACTGGCAGCCGGCTGGTTGACCCCGGGGGTCCGGTGTCGGAAAGAAGCCAGGGGCCAGGGAGGGAGAAACAGACCTCCGGGGGTGGGAGAGATGGGGGTCCTAACCCCAGGTGCGCCCATCTGGGAAGAGGCTTCGTCCAGAAAGAATCGGCCACTGGCGGGTGTGTGAACGACCCCACAGCGCTGGGGGCCCCCGGCTGGCGAGCGGGGATGGCAGAGTCCTGCGCCGCAGCGCCCGTTCGGGTGGGGGTGGACGGCCCGGGACAGGGCGTCGGTTTCTCGTAGGTCCCTGAGCCGCGGAAGGTGAGGCGAAGACTGCCCGATGCCTCTCGAAGTGAGGTCGGGAGCCTGCCCACACCCTGCAACGTCGGCAGGCGCTGCCCGCAGCGTTGGGCTATCGCTTTGTCTAACCGCGCCCGTCGGCAAAACCGGCCCCGGGGCGGTGCAGTGCGGCTCACGTGGGCGGGAGAGCTGGAGGCGGCGTGGGAGGAGGCGGGTGTGCGGGGCCTGCGGGGATCGCGGCGCAGGTGGAGGCGCGGGTGGTGGGCTTCGGGGACGGCCGGGGCCCGGCACCCGGACGCTGTAAATGGCCGTGGCAGTGTCCAGGCCCACCCGGCTGCTACGTTCTCCTCCAAGCCCAGCGGGAGGTGATCGGGGGCTCCCTCCGCTGGATTCCTCGGTTTTATCTCCACCTCAGGCCACACTTCATCTTAGTGGTACCATTTCCAGAGCCGGGTCTGTGTGCTGACTGTGCTTTAAAGGCATTATCGTATTCAGTCCTCAGGACGCCCGAGGGAGTAAGCCTTGTTTTCATCCCTAGACGGTAGGAACCTGAGGCCGAGAAGGTGAAGCACCATGCCCCAGTTCACTGGCAGCAGCAGGGTCCAAGGGTTCACCCGTCCTGGCTCCCTCCTTTCTGATGCCTGCCCTCCCCCGCTCTCCACACTCACTGGGTTTTGCTGCTTTCTAGGCTCCTCCGCCATGTTGTGGGTGGGGGAGTTGGCAGCACCCTGCCCTCTTCCTCCTTTCCTTCGCTGGTGGGGGCCAGCTAGGGCTGGGCGCTGGGGGCAGTGCCTGCCTGCCGGCCTGCTAGCGGGAGGCATAGCCGCCAGAATTCCGGCAGAAAGAACCCCGTAGGCATCACCATCATAGGGACCCTTTAGCCCCTGGGAAGTAGAAGCCGTAACAGCCTCTTGGAGGACATATGCCCTCCTTGGATCCTGATCTTAGCAAATTAACTCTAAAAACCCATTTTTTAGGGGACATAAGCCATATCTTAATGATACCAGAAAATGACTTGTAACGTGGGTTGGTGTGAAGTAGCAAGAAAATGCCTGCATTTTAGAAATACCTCCTGAAGCCTGCAGGATGAAAATCACAAGCGCACTTCAGCAAAGAAAAAGAAGGGGGGGGGGGGGGAGATGTAGGTGAACATAGCAAAGTATTATTTGTTGAAGATGGTGCTTAGGGACCGCTGTTACCCGTGTTTCACAGGTGCGGAAGCCAGGGCCGGAGAGGTGAAGTACCTGATGCTGGGGATTGTGAGCCCAGCAGCCTTGCTCCAAGAGTACTCAGTTCTTAACCCACACTGGATGAGAGGCTCCGCCTTTAGCAAGGGGCCCGACTGCTGGGCAGAGGCTCAGCAGGTGGGGAGCGGGGGGAGCACTGGCTGGGGTCACGCGGGGTCTGGTGCAGAAGGCAGCACGGATGGGACCCCAGGCCGACCATGGGGAGTGCTCCGTGCCAAGAGGCTGCTCATTGTCACTGTTACTGGAACAGGTGTCCCAGACAGGTTCCCGCGTAGGGAGGAAGGGGGCTGGGGGCCGGCGGAAGTGTGTGGTGGGCACCTCCCAGCCCAGGTGCGCCCCCACTTCCGCCCGGGACGGTGTTCTTCACCTGCTGGGGGCGCTCGTGCCTCAGCTCCTCCACCCCCCCCACCCCCGTTCCGGGCCTTCCAGGCATCCCTCCTGCTCTGCCCCCTTGTGCACTCCTGGGATCCAGCCTCAGTTCCCTCTGCACCTGCACTGGAACCTTCCACGGATGGACTTTCAGACAGGGCAGCCCAGGTGGGTGACCCTGCTTCCTCTCCCCAGGCCCAGCAGGCTGACTTCTAGGCTATTGGATGCACTGGCCTCTGGGTAAGATTGCTCTGGAAAAGTCTGCAGTCCAAATACGGTTCCGCGCCTGACTCCTGAGTTCCTGCCTCTGTGGGTACATGTGTAGTTTTTTTCAGACCTCTAGCTTATGCATTGAGGAAGGAAACTCAAGTCACTCCATGGAGCAGACCGGGAATTTCAACAGATTTGTGGGGCTGGGGGCAGACACCATTCGGTTTGATTTTATTGTCATGAGCATTCTAATGTATTACTTTTTAATTAAAAATGGGGGCGCCTCTGGGTGGCTCAGTCCTTAAGTGTCTACCTTCAGCTCGGGTCATGATCCCAGGATCCTGGGATCAAGCCCACATCGAGCCCCGCATTGGGCTCCCTGCTCGGCGGGAAGCCTGCTTCTCCCTCTCCCACTCCCCCTGCTTGTGTTCCCTCTCTCGCTGTGTCTCTCTCTGTTAATTAAATAAATAAAATCTTAAAAAAAAGAAATATTAAAAATAAAGGAAGGACACTGACTGCCACCAGGCCACAGGAGTAACAGATGGTTGACCTTGAACTTTTGGGTCACGCAGTGAGAACATCGCAGCCTGGCAGCCGGGCCTCCCTGGGAGCGCCACAGCCTGGGTGGGGGGTGGTGGGAAGCACCCCATCGGTGTCGGGAAATTCAGGCTCTGGTCTTTGTCTTTTCCCTGAGTTGTCATAGGACCTTGGCTTCTTGGGCCTCAGTTTTGCCAGGTGGTCTGTAAAATGTGGAGGGCAGTGTGGATGACCCCAGACAGCGACCTCAGCTGTGACATCTCAGGGTCTGCCGCCTGCCCTGAAGGCCGCTGTGCGTATGGGAGGTATGCCCTGCGTGAAGTGGGTGCCGCACGTGACCCTACAGGTCATCCGTTCAGCGGGGTCCACTCCAAGCTTGCCGTGCCCGGGCCTGGCTGGCTGCAGAGCTGCTGTGCAGAGGTGGTGGGGTGCAGCTGCACCCCAAGGTACCCCTCAGAACGGTGCTGCTCTAGAGGCCTGTTCGGCAGGAGGGGAAGCCACGCAGCACGGCAGAGGCTCAGAAGAGCACCTGCTTTTCCCCTGAAGCGCGGACGGGGCCACCTGCAAAGCCAGCCTGACCCCCCGGGAAAGGCTGCTGGCCTTCGCGATGGGGACAACTAGGGAGGCCCAGGCCTGGGGAGACCACCAGCTCGTGGTGATGCTGGCCGCCCACCCCCCACCTTGTGCCCCTGTCCCCTCACCCCCAGCTCAGCCAAGAACTGTTCGCCAGGTTGGAAACAGGATTGGGGCCGGGGACACACACCAGCCCCCTTCCTAGCTGAGGAAATGAGAGGGGTCACATCGGGATGAGGGAGGGAGGTCTGGTTCACCTGAGGACACAGCCTGGGTGATGGGGCAGGAGAGCCTGAGGGGAAAGCTGGGGGCATTGAGGTTCTTAGGGAACTGACTGGCTGGGGTGGGCCCCAGAAGGACAGGAAGCCCAGGCCTTTTCTCCTGAGAAGGGTCGGGTCCCGGGGTCTTTACCTCCCTTCCCTACATCCTCAGCCTCTCAGAGCTAGAATTTTCTTAAGGAACGGATGGCTGTTCTTCATGACTCTCCCCCACTGCTCCTCCTGGGCTGGGCGGCACTCTGGGAGGCCACAGGGGCCATCCAGGTAGTTGGTCCTCTTCAAAAGTCCTCTCTCCGCTCAGGGCTGCGTCCAAACCTGCCCAGCCCCTCACGAGCTCTGCCTGCCACCGCCTGGGCCGTCTGTCTTGGCCTGTGTGGCCTTCTGAGGGGGCTGCCTGGTGCCAGGCAGCTGCCAGGAGCCCCATCTCTGCTAATCCTGGTGCACAGCTTGCCCCCTGTGAAAGGGACTTGACAGAGACCGTGCACATCATGCCCGGCGCCCCGTCAGCCCTGGGCACAGGCCCTGAGCAAAGCCGTGGCCATTATTACACCACCAGTCCATCCTTTGTGTTCGAAATCTCCCCCCTTGACATTCTCAGGCTCCAACCTCCAGTTCCAGGGTTTTGTGAGTGAACCTGGGCTCCTGGGGGGCTGGCTGGGCCTCCCTGCTGGGCGCTGGGTCGGTCCGAGCTCAGGCGCACCCTCTCTGTCCGCAGTTTCCTGGTGTTTCTCCGGTACCAGTGTTACTATGAGTACCCGCTGCTCACCTACCTGGAGTACCCCGTTCTCATTGCACAAGGTAAGGGACCCCTCGACCCCTCCGTCCCCCCCCCCCCCACCGTCGGACCCCCTCCTGCCTCACTCTGGCCTTTGTCTTTCAGATGCCCTCCTCCTGCTGTGCGTCTTCCATTTCAATGGGAACGTGAAAGGGGCAGCACCCTACCTCGCTGTGTATCCTTCTGTCTGCATCCAGGAATCAGATGGGACAGGGTGTTACCTGCCTGCAGTGTGTGTTAAGCAGAGTCCTTTACCAGATATACGTTCTTTTTGGTTAAAAAAGATCCCAAATGCAAGACTCCATGTGAGTGAATATACCTACCCAACCCAGAGATAATCCAGTGCAGTCCTGCCCCGTGGCCTCCCTTCTGAGGCCAGGGTGCCCACGGCGCGCCCGCGAGCCCAATGGCTCGTGGACTCAGTACCTCCCTGCTGGCGTGCCACGTGATGGAAGCACCCTGCTCAGAGCCCCCTCGTCCACGTTTATTCTTTAGGGGAAGGGAGACGTTCCTTCTTCCCTGAAAACGTCCCCAAAGTATTTGAAGTGATAATAACGGGAATGTCTAATGCACCTGGTCAGCAGGCTGGCTACTGTCTGCCAGCCTGCGAGCGGGGGTGGGGGTGGGGTTCTCGAACGTTTGTTCGAAGTGAAAATGATGCCCAAGATGTGAGAAGGGTCATGGTGGGGATCCGGTCATGACGCAGACATGGGCTCACTCACGCGGCATCTTCTGTGAACCAGGCAGGGCCCGCTTTCATTGCAACTCTCTGTAAAAACCCGGTTCCTCCCTTGCTGAGCGTAACTAAGCTGCTGTGTGTCCCGACTGGGAGACTCACAGGAGGAGGGGCACGGGACAAGCTCCTGTTTATAACCTCCTCCTGTCAGTTGTGATGGACGGTAGGTAGGGTTGCCATATGAACAGGGAACTTTCTCCTAGCAAAAGTACGTCCCAAATATTGCACAGGACATACTTGTACTCAAAGACTATTTTTGTTGATCTGAAATTCAGGTTTAACCGGGTGCATTGTATGTTTACTTGCGAAATCAGGCAACCCGACAAAAAGGTCATCTTGAGGAACTCAGGAGTTGCTGCTCCTGGTTTGGAATGAAGAGCATAAAACTGGGCAAAATTCGTGTAAGAAATTGAATTAGAGTGTGTTTTAAAAACAGGATTTCATCTGCCTAGATTCCAGCTACCTCTTCTGGTGTTGCCCAGGTTGCCCGGAATTAGTTCTCCCGACTTTTCAGCCAGGGCACTGTCGATCCCTTCATTTAAATAATGTTATTAATTATAATCATGGCAACCTGGTCGGGTCCCTGTGACGTGCCACCAGGCATTGAGGAGGTAGAGAGGACAAGGAGTGTTAAGTCCATTTTGCAGATAAGCAAACTGAGGTCAGAAGGAATGGGACTTGCCCAAGGTCACAGCTGAGGCTCCCGGCCATTATCTCATGTGTTTGCTTCAGCTTGTCCAGCTGGGCTTTCTGTGCCTGCAGCCTCACTGAGCTTGGCGGAAATCCGCTGTCATTTCTCCTGTCTCCCAGCGTTGCTGACGCCAACTGGATTGACGCTGGAGTTAGCCGGGAAGGGGGAAGTCAGTGAAGAGAGTTTCACGTGACACCTGCAGAACGCGGCTACCCCATAATGTCGAGCTTCTTTTCGAATGCTTAATGCTTGACGTGGCATTGCACATGTCTGCATGTTCAGGGCTTAAGCGGGCGCTTAGAATCGTTTGGACCCCCAGCAACAGTCCACAAACACGGGGGGGCTCTTGGCAGTTCTCTTCCACAATCTGCTTCTGCCGTTCCCAGGTCGGCTTAGGTGCAGACTTGGCGTGGAGGCACGGGCCCGGGGTGGGGGCTGGCGGGGCCACCAGTCAAGCCACTGCTGTCTCCCTTAGCACTGGGTAGATTCGTGGCCTCGTGGTTCGTCCTCCCCCTGCAGAAGTGGATCATAGACCTGGCCATGGTAAGTGGATCGCGCCTTGAGGACAGAGTGTGTGACGTAGTCCGTCCCTCCAGGCCGCCGGTTCCGCAGAGAACTGCGTAGGTCGAATGTTTAACCTGCAAATTTGTCAGCTGTACCAAAGGAAGGAAAGCACAGTCTTGTCCAAATGTTAAAAGACCTTATTCTCCCTGAGATGTTTGGCAACATTTTTTACTTTCTTTTGCCGGGGGGGGGGGGGCGGGGGGGGTTGCGTGGGTTGCGTAGAGAACCGGGCTGGGGAGGTACTTAACAGTAGTAGATGAAGAACTGGATGTAAGTTAAACAGCTTCTGATCAGCTTGATGATTGCATATTGGCCACAAACTCATTATTTTTCTAACCCTGCCCCCCCACCCCTCCACCCCCAGCAACATTTTCATCCTCCTTGGGAAAGGGTTAGTTCTGTACTTTTTTCCTTCCTTGGTTAAGGGCCAAAAATTCCCATCGTGTGAGAATAGGATTCTGAGGGTGGGTCAGGAACCATTTGGCCCCAGATCTTCTCTCCGAAGACACTGGAGTGTACTTCTCCACCCAACAGGAGAAGGAGAAGAATTGGTGGTCACCAGTCGCTGCCTGCCACACCCAGATTCGTGAACTGTACCCCCTTCCCCCGCATCTTGTCTGTGACCCTTGCTCGGAAAGCGCACTTGACTCCATGTTACATTTCAACCTTGTGACACCTGGAGAGCAATTAGATAGGGTTGACGTATTAACAACGAAGAATTTTTTAGTATAAGTGTGTCCTGAATATTGCACAGGACATACTCCTGCTAAAAATTATTTGTTGTTGATTTGAAATTCAAATTTACCTGGGTGTCCTGGAGTTTTATTTGCTAAATCTGTCCGGGCCTTGGTGATGCTCCCCAAGAGAACTACTTCATGATTTCTAGAGATGGCGTTTTCTCCTGGAGGACGGATGGTGGAGTATCCAGCAGACGCTGGTAGAATATCTGTGACATGAGTGACCGGGGGGGGGGGGGGCCCTACCTAGTTGTTCTCCCGCCTGGCCCCCGGCGCTCCGTCCTGAGCAGACCCCCCCTCTCCGGCGGGCGCGGCCCTGTGCCCTGGCCGGCTCTCCGGTGCAGTCTTCCCACCGGGGGGTCAGTCCTCGCAGACGTCTGCGCCCGGGGTGACCGCTCTCCCTGCTCCTTCCAGCCCTTTCTGCCTGTTCCTCCTCGGCTCTCTGTCGGCAGCCCACAGCCCGTCGGCAAATCCGGTCAGCCCCACCGTCACCGCAGGTGCCTCTGTGCGCCCCGCCCGCGTGCAGACCGCCATGCCGCCTTCCACCTCGCTCTCTTGGGGCCCGTGGGCCTGGCAGCTGCAGCGGGTCTCTGGGCTGAGGTGGAGGCGGGCAGACCACAGGCTCGGGCCCGCTCGCCGTGGAGGGCGCTGTCTTACGTCGCGGGGCCGCAGAGGGCCTGAGTCAGCGCAGGAGCGCGTGGACTCGTTGGAACAGCCAGAGACGCAGCGCCCATGTGCCTCAGCCTGCTGTTTGGAGTTTACGAGTCAGTGCGAAGCAGCAGGGTTTCCCCCCGGCTCTACAGCACCGTGTCTGTGTGTCTGTGTGTCTGTCATCTATCTAATTTCATTGGCAGGTGGTTAGAGAAGCCACTGTGGCCACGCAGTGATCCCCCCGCCCCCCGACCTCCACACCAGCTCCGGCCCATCCGTGGCCCATGGAGCAGCGGAACTGGGCGCGTTTTAAACAAGCGCCTCGCTCTGCCTTCTTTTTCACTCTAACCCCGGGTTTTGTCCTTGTACAAATTGGTTATCGCTTGCCCTGGTGATGTGGCTTCAAAAGCACTTTCAGTATCCGGTGCTCTTGCTTTTTTAACCGAGGGACTCCTGACTTGCTCATGTTTTCCCTGCAAACAGAATCTAAGTACTTTCATCAGCACGGCCAGCAAGTTTGCTCAGCTCCAGTACCTGTGGAAGACCAGGGACTCGGGAGCCGTGAGCGCCCTGACCTGGAGCCTCGCTTCGTACACCTGTGCGAGTAAGGGCAAGACGCCAGGGGCGGGGCGGATTTGGGGGCATCGCAGGCGGCGACCCAGAAGAGTTTATCACCTCGGTGCCCACCTGTCACAGGCCCACAAGCTTTAATCCTTTGCACGTAGCTATTCACGTAGACCCTCCATAGTTACGACTCTGATATCATGCAGACTACTTTCCCTTCTCTGCAAGATCCATATTCCAGTTGCTAAAGAAAAAAAAAGTAAAAGCACACCTTTCTCCAAAAATCTGGCCTAATATCAGCCATCCTCTCTTCTTCTTTGAAAAGCATCAAGAGGTTGATTATGTGGAATTCACTAACTTGTTTTAAATATTTGAATCTTTATGATGTAACAGGTTACAGAGATGAAAGTCATACACTGACTTTTGAGAATGAATATAATTTGCCCCAGTGGAGTTTTTCTGGAGCCTTATTGCTTGGTCTCAAGTTCAGAATTTCCACCGTTCATGTGGATTCTTGCAGGAACTACCTAAAATACATATATGCTATTTTAGGTAGAAAAGTTTTTTTAATTCAGAGCTCTCACATTAATTAGGTTTACTACTTTGAGGTATTTGAATTCTACTTCATATTTCTTCTGTGTCCTAAAGGACCGATTTCTCCATTAAGGGTTGATGGAAGGGGTCCTTGTGTCCCAAGTTATTTAAAATTAAGGCTTCTTGGGTTTTATTTTCAGCTTTAAAATGTGGAAGTGTTATGAAATGTTGAAGTATATGTATGGTTTTTGGAATTGCTAATTAGGTACATTACTCATTAGCACCCTAATTTTACCTTCAGGAATTATCTTGAAATGCTGCTTATTCGATTTTCTTGTAGGAAATCTTCAGAGACCCTGTAGTACATTTCCATCTGTTTTGCATGGCAGTCTGTGCTTAACAAGTACTTAAATACACATTGAATAAACGACACATGACCTGGGGATGATAACTTTATGGGAAGAAACGAACTGGTTTTAAACCTAATTTCCTAGATGCGCGACATGTGAGGGGGAGGGAGAGCTTTGTGTGGGTTGGTTCGGGTTAGGAAAAGCAGGTAGCATTCTCCAACTCCCAGCTCACATATCCCGCGTGCGTCCACTCACACCCATACTCCAGTTTCCTGTGTTCACGAAGTCAAGTGCTGTACTGGAAAAATGAATTGAACTGAACTGTTGTAGTTAGACCCTGAGGAAAATCATGCCCTTTGCTGGGCCTCAATTTCCTTTACCTAGAACATTATCTAGAAAAGAAGGGTGTAGAGTTCGGTCACTTAAAAACATTGTTTTTCGCTAGTGGGAGCCTTTCTTTAAATGAAGTCTTACCAGAAGCCCCCTGTGTAAATGAGATTTTCAAAACTTGCTCTTTGGGGTGGGGGAGCTGTAGGTTGGCACACAAGATGGGCTCAGCTTCTCCCTGCCTCCCTTGGGCAGCACGGAATTACCTTCTAGACACCGTGTCTGCTCTTATGAGCAGCCTCAAAACCAGTGGGCTGGGACGCATGGCTGGATTTGAGCGGTTTTATAAAATATAGACTTAGTATTCTGCACTACCAAAATCTTTTTTAACCAAGATCAGTTAGCATGTAGTCCTGTATTTAAAAATGGAAAAACGTTAGCTAAATACCAAAATGCCTTGAGAAGCAAGTTGATATTGCTGTTTTCTTTTACAGCAAGAATAATAACAACTTTAATGACCACGAGTGACCTTACAAGTAAGTACCCCCTTTTTTGAATTGCGTGCCCTTTGTGCCTCCTTCATGTGTCAATTGTCTTATGGTTTCACGGATCAGCCTGCTCCACTGTACGGTGAGAGGCCAGCAAGTCTCTTCCTGGACATCAGCCCCACTTACGGGACTAAGCATCTGTGTCTTGTAGTTTCTGGGATAGAACGTGCAGCACAAGGTAGTAGAGTCCTATCTTTGTGGAGCCTCCGATCTCACAGTGGATGGAGATGGACATCACGCAACCACTGAGGAATGCTGGGGAATGTGTTTTGGAAGAGTAGGAAAGGGGGAATCTGACCGAGCTGGAGGGGCCCAGGGCGGCAGACTTGAAGGGTGAGATGGAGAGAAGGGGAAGAGTCAGTGACGGGGCGGCCCGTGTGCAGGTCTGTGCAGGGGACACATGGCTTAGCCACAGACAGCGAATGGGAGCTGAGTGAGTGTGAGTGTGAGGACGGGGTCTCCTGAGCTGACAATCATTTGACCCCCACATCCTTGTTTTTTTTTTTTAAAGGGGGAAAATACTTGGATGGACCTAAGAAGAATTTAGCTAATTCCTTAGGCTGTTTTCCACTCCCAAGTTGAGCATATATATTTTTGGGGAAAATGATCAAAACTAATCGTGTCACCTATTCTGTGAAGACTAGGAACATGTCCCTGGCACATAGACCCTCTAAGTAAGCGAATTGTTATTTGAGAAATACTGCTACAGAGCAGTGGGTGCATATGCTGGTCCCTTTGCAGAGGCTTATCTTAGGGTCAAACACCTCCCAGGGCTCCGAGAGAAGCATTAAAACTATTCTGGTCAAAGCCTGAACTTGGGTCAGGTGGGGAAAGGGAGAGACAGGTCTCAGTCTTCTCCACAGGATCCGAAGGACTCTCTGTATGGGAAGAAGAGTCAAACTGTAATTAACCAACAAAACAAACCCACATATTTAAAAGTTGGAAAGATTGAGAATGTTCTAGTTGCAATTTGCTTTGTATTTAAAGTGACACCTGTTCTGAAAGTGATCAGTGTATCTGTGGATCTTTTAAAGACAGTTCAGCTGATACCTTGCGTGTTTTACAACCACAGAGATACATTAAATCTGATAAATCTTATCAGAAGAGTGTTCATCAGGTCACTTATGGTCAAGTTTTCCCCCCCAGAAATATTCAGAACCAAAGTTGTTCAAAACCTCTCGTGATGTGGAGTTCCAAGTTTCGTTGGCAGGCTGAGGGGCAGCTAAGTAGGTTTCTACTTAGAGCAGGAGGTGATTTTGTTTTAGGACGGGAGAACAGTACTTGTTAATACATACTTTTTCTTTTTGATTAATTTCAGTTCTTGTGCGATTTGTGATCATGCTTGCTTTGAACCTGTGGGTAACAGCCACAGTACGTCACTACAGGACTACAGTTGTAAAGGCTGAATGATGGTGCATTGCTCCAACACACAAAGCGGTTTCCTAATAACTGAACCAAAGGGGAAAATAAGCTCACTGCTAAATCAAGGTCTTCTATAAATTTAGTCAACTGTTTCAGAAACTTTGAAGCCAGAGCTATTTTAGACATGAGGCACTTAGACACTTGTTTAGAAATGTTGATTCCCTCTCTCTCCTTGGCCTCAGGAGGTGGGGGCAGGGCTCAGACACCTGCAGGTTGAGCATCATGATGAAGTTCTCTCCAAAGAGCTAACTACATCTGGTTTTCAGCTTTCAGAATCTTGTAAGAAATAAATCCTCTCCATGGCACAAACGATTATGAATGGAGTGGGATTTTTCCCAAAGTCAGAAGTGGAACTGTGGTAAATTACTAGGGTTCACTTTCTGGGACTGTTTAACTGTAACACAGATTTAACAGGCTGGCCTTACTGTATCATAATACAATATAGTACCTCCTTATGCTATAGTAAGGACATGGAGACAAGCAAAAACTGGCTTGAGTTCATATACCAAAGTTAGTCCTTTAACCTCATGTAATGCCTTTAAGTAATTCCTAAGGAAAGGTACTATCAGCTGCAGTCTCTACTTAGGATGAGGCAGTCCCGATGAACTTTCTGATTTAAGCATAATGCTGCCATTTTTAAAAGGGTCACACCTTTAAAAAAAAAAAACACAAAACACATCTTGTCCATTAATACAGTAAAGGGTACTGCTGGGTTCCGCCGAGTTCTTACAGATTTCATTCATTGTATCATATTCTAAACATAAGATTATTGGATAGTGCATTTTACTATAAAAGTTTATAAACCCTAAAATTTAAAAACTTTCCCTTTATAATTGAATGGCATTATTCTGTTATATGTCAGTAGTGTTTGTTAGAAAATGTTTTAGTTTCCTACGTCAAATAAAACTTTCATATTCTGAACTCTGCTGAGTCTTAAAACTGTCAGTTGCTTTAATGTGATTAGTTTTAAGTTATGTAAAATGCTGTTTTAAAAATATAAACTGTGGTTAATGTTTTAGAACTATTGCTTGGAACCAGCAGGAAGAGAAACGTCTTTTTGGTATATAAAGATAAATAACAAATCATTCATTCTGTAGCTTTTACAATCATAGTTGTCATTTTATTTTATTTTTTTTAAAGATTTATTTGAGAGAGAGCATGCGCAAGCAGATGGAGGGGTAGAGGGAGAGAAATCTCCAGCAGATTCCCCGCTGAACATGGAGCCTGACTCAGGGCTTGACCTCATGACCCTGAGATCATGACCTGAGCCAAAATCAAGAGTCGGAGGCTCAATCCACTGAGCCACCCAGGTACCCCTATTTCAAAGTAAGCTGTATGCCCAACATGGGGCTCGAACTCATGATCCCAAGATCGAGTCACATGCTCTACTAACTGAGCCAGCCAGGCTCCCTCATAGTTGTCATTTTCAGAACAATCCAAGTGATTTTTTTTCATATGCAATTATAATCTAACCATTGGTATAAATACAAATTATGTTTTTTGAGTCCAACAAATATTTAGTTTAAATACACTTTTTAATTAGAACTTTATCACTGCTTAAAGCTTCTCTCTTAAGAACATACTATCTTAGGTGAAGAGTTCCCCATTTTTCCTTTTCAGGAGAAAAGGGAACAAATATTTGAACTATTCCAGATATCCGACACACATTACCATATTTAATCCTACAACAATCCTGTAACAACAAAACAGTCTCAACTTTACAAAAGATGAAAACACTGAAGCTCAGAGGGAATAACCTGTCCCAGATCTGACAGCCAGTAAGTATCCTAAATAAGAACCCACGGATTACCAAAGAAATGCCTTCTCGAAAACCACCTCTCAGCACACTGTTCCTGACAAAACAGGCACCCTGTGTCCTTTCCTTATCCTGGACACTCAAATAAGATTGTTAGATTTGCATGTCCCTTAAAATACCTAAATCAAATCAGCGACAGACTCCTTGCTGAAATTCTTTTTTGTATTTCTCCGTGGACTAAATGACAGGGCGGAGCATTCACAAGTCTGTAACCTTGCTTATGATTGTTTTGCTATACCCATCATAAAAGGAAGGCAAAATTTGGGGGGATAAATTTTATTTTATTATTTTTTTTAAAGATTTTATTTTATTATTTATTTGAGAGAGAGAGAATGAGAGATAGAGAGCACGAGAGGGAAGAGGGTCAGAGGGAGAAGCAGACTCCCCGCAGAGCAGGGAGCCTGATGTGGGACTCGATCCCGGGACTCCAGGATCATGACCTGAGCTGAAGGCAGTTGCTTAACCAACTGAGCCACCCAGGCGCCCTGGGGGGATAAATTTTAGATGGTTCAGCATTCCAAGACTATTCACAGGAAGAGTATGAAAATGCTTATGTCTTAATTTCTTTTATTTAATTTTTTAATATAAAAAGCAGGCATAAAATACAATTACATTACTACAAAGATGCAACAAAAATTTTTTAAAAATCAGGGGGTACGATTTCTGTTCAAAGGGGAGAGCTGATCAAATATTTATGATTATCTAAACCATGCAGTTCATAACTTATTACAATTCCAAACAAAACTCATTATTATGGGGAAGGGAATCGAGGACAGTCCCCCAAGCATAATACCCAGCACTGTCATACAGTGCCTCTTTTCAAAGTGCTTTATGAGTCAACTATGCTTATCTTCACGCCAGATGGAAACTGCAGCCTTCTTCCAGGGGAGGAGACGTGAGTCAGTAGCAGACCGAGAAACTCAGAAGTGACTTGCTCTCATAGAATATTAAACATGTTATTTAAAGCATGTTTCAGGAAGGTAATATAGTGTCTAAGCTTCTCTATTTTACCACGAGAATCCTGTAAGAATAGATTAACAACAGCAGCAAAACTTCTTAAACTATGGTTTGGCAACCCAGAGTACTTCTTTTTGAGGAACTACAGATAAATTGATACAAAAGACATCCTTCAGAGCCAGATTTGTGACTCTAGCCTACGTTAGTTTTAAAAACACTAACCTTATTTTAGATTTCTTGGTATCCTTTAGTTAGCTAAAGGCATTTAAAATTTTTCAGATAGATTTTTTTTTTTAAATCTTGCTTCTAGATAGCATATTTTAATACTTTTCAAAAATTCACTATACATTAATTTTTAACAGTAATACCGGCACTAGTTTTCCTTCTACTTCTGTCTCGCTATCCCCACTAAACAAAAGTAAAAAATCCAACTAAGAAAATCCCAGTATTCACTACTTCTTAGTTCTCAATAGGAGGTATTTATGGCGCTAGGAGAAATCAGGTGTGAAGAAATAAAGCAACTTTTGGTCTTTTATCTGGGAACCTTTGAAGCCTCAAGAAAAAGAGAAGCTGGCACAAAATCAGGTTGTTAAACCAAGTCAAGTGTTGGGAGTGTTGAGAAGAGAACATTTGGTTGGGTGTATGTATTCATGTATGTACATGAAACCAGCAACAGGGTAAAAAGCAAATTCTTACCCAGGGTCAGAATTTTTATTAAGCGCATTTCCATTAGCGGGAGAAACCACCTTAGAAACCCTTACGTTAAGCCATATAATGTGAAGAATCTCCATGGGAGAGATTTTTTTCACCCCCTAGAATACCTTTTTTTCCCCAAAAAACCTCACATTAATTTTCCTTGTAGAGTTGCACCACACCATGATTCTCCGTATTCTCTAATATATACAGCATTCAAAATTTAACTTTTGCCATTTTTACTCAAATATTTCAATTACTCATGTGTAAACTTCAAATTATTTCACCTTAATAAAGTTTATTAAAAATATATATATATATATATATACTCTCCAATTCAGAATAATATGATAGAACCTCCCATAGTGTAACAAAATCTTCATATAAAATATTAATTCAGTCTCCTTTTAACAAGTCTAATGAATGGAAATATTTATTCTATATAAATTTTATATATTTTTCATTTTAAAATCTTACTTAAAAACAAAAACAAAACAAAACAAAACAAAAAAAAAAAACGCTGTGCCCTCAAACCAGAACTGCAGAATATCCCTGTGAGGGAAATGGCATGCGTCTCTGGTCTTAGCACAGACAGCATGGAAGAGCGCAGGCGCGGTAATGAAAGAATAACAAGATTCAGTTTTAGTACATCAGTAGGCCAGAGGCCACTCTTCAGTTTCACAACAGTATCTGTATTTTGGGGGTCTAACTCTTTAAACATTTCTACACTGACCCCAGAGGGAATCAATGAAAAATGTCTACTTCCTTCATCAAAATATTAGATGATGTATTTCAATATCACACCAAACCCTGTGTATGTGTATGTACATAAAGAGACTGATAAAAGACTAATTTTTTTAAACTTGATGCTTATCATTAATGCATAATGTAGCAATATAAAACACATTTTTCTGGGATAATGAGAAAACTAGCAGAAATGGTCCTGCATAACCTATAACTTTTAACATAATTTTAAAAAATAATCAGGAGCCTCTGAGGCTACTTCTTCCCAGTTACCAGTTTTCTTAGCCCAATCCTGAAATATTGCCATACACAGTTATGTGTTTGAGGGATCACATTTAAATATTTAAAATATATCTACAGTATGTCTTAGTTTTCTTTATATTTGAGATAATCTTAGAATCTTGAGTGTGAAAATGTAAAAACAGTCACAAATGTCTCTACCAGAAATAAAAACACATCTAGGGTAGCCAGCAAATTCAAAGCCAAGAAAACATCTCATAGTCACACACCAATACTGAGGTCTGTAAGAAGAGTGGGGTGAATAATAGATACACATAAAAGATATATTAGTTCCAATAGTATCCATTATTGTTTCTATCACCAATACTTAAAAAAAAATTGTTATACAATCAAAATAGGCTGACATTGATAAGTATTACATGTAAAAATAGTGCACTATTTTTCTTTTGCAAAGCGAATTTGCATCCTAAGAGCTGGTAAACACTTTTTTTCAAAATACAGAAAAGGGTGAGACAAAAAAATTAAATTAAGGCATTCACATGGGAAAAGTTGCCTATCATGAAGCATTAGGAAATTGATATAATTAACGTCAAACTTCCTGTTACAGTAACTGCTTAAACACAAACACACAGCTTCCATGGGGTATACACAAATGAGTGATATAAACTCCAACATTATGGCTTTATACAAGTGCATAGTTGCAACTGCAGTAAGTTATGATATCTGATTAATGTGAATAAAAAAATAAAATGGGGCATTTGAAGAACCCTCTTGCAGTTATTACAGTACTATGTATATTGTGTGTGTGTGTGTGCATAGAGAGAGAGACACACACATATACATGCACACACACAGTCTAATGGTCACTTCTTAAAGATGCAGTCTCTATCACTGTAGTGGAATCCATTCCCAGACTCTTCTGGTAAATGTGCTGGTGAAATCTCTCTGTTGATGCTGAAAAGATGATTTCTTTAAACTTTAACTCTTCTCAGTCCTTTTGTGCAATGTAGTGTGAGTGACTGCCAAGAGAGCTTTATGGAACAAGTTTCGAAGAGCTGCATATGCTATTCTTGCTCTATTAACCAATCATTGTTGGTTCATATATATATATGTGTGTGTGTGTGTGTGTGTGTGTGTGTATACATACATATATATATATATGTATGTATGTATGTGTGTGTTTGAGTATCAGTCTCTCAGGAAAATACAGCTTTTTAAGAAATTTTGGGCCATCATATTTCAGTCTTGTTTTAACTGGAAGAATATGATCACCTTGAATAATGACTGCATTCATAGAAGGCAGCTAGCTGGAAAAAAAGGAAAAACAAAGTTAGTTGATAGAGTAAAGTAGTTTAAGAGATTGTTAAATTCTTTGAAAAAGCATTCCATTTATATAATTAAACTATGTAGTCTTCCAACTCCTATACTCTTAACACCTAAATCATGCATAAAACATATTTACTATATTACTTTTCTTATTTTTAGGTACATGCAATTATATTCTTACATATTCCTATATTTTCTACAAACATGACACACAAGTTTTAATACGGTTAACTGGCTATTAGAGTTAGATAATACACCACTGAGTGACCCAAGTGAATGTAAGTCTGACTTGGAGATTAACCGCTAGCTGCCTCATGTAGCTGAAAAGAACAGAGGGCTTATGGACCAGGTTCTACTTGACTGTTGGACTCTTAGCCACATTTTTTAAATCTATAAAATGGGAACAAACACGTTGTAGTAGTAAATATATGTAAAAAGTACTCTGTATATCTTGGTTATAAATACCTCCCAATAATATATGATGTAAGTCTATTTTTGCAATATGCTTATTTAGGTTAAGACAGACATTACTTCTTTTAAATCCATTCTGTGTAAAAGGTTTGACCATGAGGTTCAATTTTCACTCAAATCTCCTTGAGCCACGGTTAACCAAACTATTTATGTGTTCTACAAGCACAAGAACTTTCACAGCATATCAATAAGCATTCTTCAGCAAGAGGAACATTAACTTTTCACAGAAAGCAAACATCTCACAGCATGACAAAGAAAAGCGAAATCAGAAACAGTATTTCACAGCACTTACTAGACTTACAAACTATTTACAGCTTCAGTTCTTGCACGTTAGAGAGAAGGAAGGAGGGAAGGAGAGGGGGATGGAGGGAGGAAGGAATCCCATGCTATGTTCACAAACTAATACAGTTGTTGAAAACATTGTAAATTTTACTTCTCTGAATATGGCTTCTTTGGAATGAACAAAAAGTACCAGAATTAGCTTCTTTTGTTATTTGTACATGTTTCATTCCTAAGATAAAAAATTGTAATTCCAACTATGTTGAAAATATATAGCCAATAAAGATTCTGAACATAGCACTTCACTTTTATAACTTAACATGGGAATTTCAGTTAGAAACTTTTCTGAAAACTACTTTTCAAATACATACTATTAAAAACAACTTAATAAACTTTCAAAACTAGTCAAAAACAATGAAAACTCAAGTGCAAATCACATGCACTACTTGGAAATACTAAAATAACTCATTTTTCATTTTTTGATTTACCCCATTTATTTCTTCAGAAATCAAAAACATCGTCATCATCATCACCACCATCAACATCATCAAATGACCAATCCCAGTCTTTAAATGCCAAATCAAGCAATCTGCAATAGGAGGTTTGCAAATTCACATTCTAGCACTCTTTCGAAATGGCAACTTAATATGATAATTATCTAGAAATCACACTTTGTGCTGTGAAGATTTTAACTCTCCCTTCATCAATAACAACAGAGTCAAAAGTAAGATGGTAGCACACAGGGAGATCTTCTTTCTCTTTATATGTAAGTGCATATAAAATTAGCCAGGTATGATTTCTAGAATACCAGAGACCTGAAGACAGGTAATATTTAGGGATAAGATATGAGCTTCTCCCCACTGGGCTCAGAAGAAGATGTAACCATCCTGATGCCCAGTTTGATTTGTACGAAAGCTCAACATCTGTCAACACTCCCTTCAAAAATGGACCCAGATTGTCAGCTCACGTTTTTCTAGAACCAGTACCACAAGTCCCAGTTTAAAGAGAGAGTAATACTAAGAATGCAGCTTTCTCAATTCTAGCTGGACACAGTATGCTCAATGGGTCACCAACAGTGATGCTCTCCATGAAAAGCCATGATTAAGAGAAAAACTACAGGTATGTAAGAATCATTAGCAACTTATCTTGGCTAAATAAACTGGACTTAGAACAGGGTTATATGTGGTCTTTTCTTTCCAATCCAATCCAACCATCTAATATCGCTATCATCTTTATTTTTAAAAATAGGTGTAACTTTCATTGTTTTAACTGTGAGGTTCATGAATCAACTTATGCCAAGAACTCATTTAGTCCCCAAAATCTCATTTGTGACCTCAACTTTAAAGTTGGTTCTTGGGGCACCTGGGTAGCTCAGTCGGCTAAGCGTCTGCCTTCGGCTCAGCGCATGACCCTGGAGTTCTGGGAGTGAGCTCTGCATCAGGCTCCCTGGTCATCGGGGAGTCTGCTTCTCCCTCTCCCTCTGCCCCTCCCCTTGCTCCTTCTCTCCCTCTCAAATAAATAAAAATTTTTAAAAAAATCACGCTACTTTTTAAACTTGAATTTATATGGTTTACTCAATGCTGTTTATAATGCATATTTGCAGGTGTTATACCAAGAGATTCTGATATAACTGGGCTGAAGGGGGAGTGCGGCGCAAGCATCTGCATTTTTTCAAAAAGATTTTTATTTATTTATTTGAGAGAGAGAGCACAGGCAGGGGGGAGAGGCAGAGGGAGAGGGAGAAGCAGGCTTGCTGCTCAGCAGGGAGCCCGATGCAGAGCTTGATCCCAGGACCCTGGGATCATGACCTGAGCCGAAGGCAGACACTTAATATAGTCGAGCCACCGTGGTGCCCTGAGTATCTGCATTTTTAAATAAAAAATCTGAAGTGAATTCTAATGCATCTGGTTGACTTTGGTAATCACTGACAAGAGTATGTTGACAGATGGTTACCTTAACTGAAAGGAAATAAACCAACTCAAATTACTCTATTTCAAAATGTGCTAAATGTAGAATATATCACATTTTTCTAGGCTTACATTACATAGACAGTAACTTGTAGCTAAGGCACTGTTTGGGAGATTGAGTTCAGTGGGCCGTCCTGGGTGTTCAAGCCCCAATTTTGAAAAAATCTGCGTTTCATACCCTTCCAAAACCTTTGAAGTGTGTGTGAAGTGCGCACCCATGTCACAGTTTTCAAATTTTTAAAAGTTTGGTTACTAGGTTGTTAGCACAATGCCTGGTGAAACTTCCCTTAAAGCCCCATCAGCCCCTGCCAGTCAGCCATCTAATGCTTGACATTTCAACATGAGAAACTTTTTCTAACTTGGTTTCTTCCCTTCATATTCACTGTCAGTACTCTAGTGAAGGAGCTCATTAAGTTAACACACACCAATCTCTTGCTGAAAGACTTCTATCTGAAGAACAAAATAAAAACTCCCACAGTATAACGCACTGGGTCCTTTTCAATCTGGTTCAATGCTTTCTCTCCAGTGACATCTTCTGCCACTCCCTGTCATTACCCTCTCCCCACTCTAACCCAATACAATGTTACAAACACATAACACGGAAGTAATTCTGACAACTCGGTACCTCTGCACCTAACATTCTGCCTACCATTGTCTTTTCCCTTATTTCTTTGTCTGGAAAATTACTGAACCTCCCTTTCTGAAGATCTTTCTTGATGCCCTCAGGCAGAATTCTCCATGCTTCCCTGTAACACTCACTCACGCCTCTATTACAAATAACATTCAAAAAAGTACCGTAACTACCTGTTTGATTTTCTATCTCCTCCATTTAATTGATCAGTGGGTACAAACTGCAGGCCTGTGAAACTTACTGCCAAAGACTGCTTTGGAAAGGAGCATTAGAACTTTGAGTTCTGCTAGAAGTACGTGACACTGCCTGTTTCTTCACATGCTCCCAATAGCACGTTTCTTAATCCTTAACAGTTGGGCAGGTTTTACATTTTACTTTTAACTTAATTTTAACTTCTTTACTTAATATTCAAGTTGATCACTTTTTCATATTTATAGTAATGCCTGTGTGTTCCTCACTGATTTTTATATTGGGAAGAGGCAATCTTTTTTTTCTTAATGACTTAAATAAGAACTCTGTATAGAGAGATATAATCCATCTTTCTCATTCACATTGCAAATATATATATGGTGTTTTTAAAATTACAAGGCTTTAATTTTTGGTTACTCAATCATTAACTTTCTTTCTTTGCTTTTACTCTTAGGAAGTTCTTCAATCCAAGATCAGATACATATTCACATATTTTCTTCTGTGTCATTTAATGGATTTATATTTGACATTTCAAGTTGTGTACAGCTTTTTCATTTTTATCCAAATAATCAGTCTGTTAACTTTCTAAAATTTATAAATGGAAAAGATCAAAACTAAAATAATGATAACATGGGGCACCTGGGTGGCTCAGTTGGTTGAGCATCCAACTCTTGATTTCAGCTCAGGTCATGATCTCAGGGTCATGAGATGGAGCCCTGTGTCGGGCTCTGCACTGGGCATGAGGCCTGCTTAAGAGTCTCTCCCTCTGCCCCTCCCCCCCAATAAATAAATAAAATAATGATAACACAATAGCTCCCCCCCACCCTTAGGTTGTAACTGTGTTGGCAATGCTTTATTTCTTAAAACTGGGTAAATGAGCATTTGTTGCATTTTTGCTTTATACTTTTCTGTGTGGCTTAAATATTGCATTTTAAAGAAGACCTTTAAAAGAAAAATAATTAAAGAGAAATGCCCTCAGCAAAGACCAGCATTCTGTGTCCTACTTTGGAACAAACTAAGGATCTCTCCAAACTATCTTTATCACAAATCAACATTATATTCACAAATTTTCTACTTTTCCAGCATTGTTTTTTTTTTTAATTCAAAATTACCAAGAAAACATTCCTCTGGATAGCATTTCTACACATTATGTTTTATAAGCTGTCAATTAATTCATTTCCACTCGTATCACTGTGAGGCAGTGCAGTATTACAGCTGAGAGTGCAGGATCTGGAACTAGACTACCTGGATCTGAACTCATGGCTTTGTTGCTTATTTGGTGTGTGATCTCAGATACACAGAGCTTCTGTGCCTTAGCCTCCATGTTTGTTAATGGGAGACATTAAGAGCTAAATCACAGGGTGGTTATGAGGATAAATAATTTAGTACACTTAAAGCTCACAGAAGAGTGCCTGGCATATAATATGCCCTCAAAAATGTTGTCTTCTACAATAGTAACTAACACTTGTTTAACTATCACTTCCCTACAGAAAAAGGGAAGTGCTGCCAAGAGTTAAAAGGAGAATCAGAACCAGGAATGTCACAAAAGCCAAAGGAAAAAAAAATTTAATGGTGTGGTCGTTAACAAAGACAAACACCAAGGAAAAGTTAAAAAAAAAAAATCAGATGATTATTTATAGGTATTATGTTTTAGTGCATATATAAATACATATAAATACATGTGATGATTTTGATAAACGTCTAACAAAGCCAAACATTTGTCTTAAGAAAGACACCATGCGAGTTAGTTCAACTAAAGCTAGACTACACAAAGAGCTAGATATTAAATTACTGCTGATATCGACCAGAAATGCTGTTCCTCGGTGTTCCTGGATGATCCTTTCACAGCTCTACCAATTTGTCTATTGGAATGTTATAAGTTAGTGGAATGTTAAAGGCCATCAAGTCCAATGCTTGACTCCCCTTCTAGAGCCATGCTGTTCTGTCAGACTACATACACATGACAAATTGAGGAGGGTGCTCTTTCCCAATGTCACCAAGCAGTCACCTGAATCAGGTACTAACACTGTTTTTTTTTTTTTTTTTAAAGATTTATTTATTTATTTGAGAGAGAGAGAGAGAGAGAGAGAGAGAGAGAATGAGAGATAGATAGCACGAGAGGAAAGAGGGTCAGAGGGAGAAGCAGACTCCCTGCTGAGCAGGGAGCCCGATGTGGGACTCGATCCCGGGACTCCAGGATCATGACCTGAGCCGAAGGCAGTCGCTTAACCAACTGAGCCACCCAGGTGCCCAGGTACTAACACTGTTGGTGCAGGGCATTCACTATTCTAGAGCAAGCAAAGACTTCCAATTTTGGAAATCTCTGACTGCCTGATACTTTTCCCTTGCTGAGTTACAAATGCGCCTCTCTGCTTGGTTCTTGTTCTAATACATCATCTACAGAAAAGTCCTCTAAATCTTTACTGCTGTTTACCATCTCCCATCCTTCCAAATAATTTCTTCAGAAGGCTAAATATCCTTAGTTCCTTCACTTGCTGCACATGTAACACTTTCAAATGATCTATTTACTCCCCTCTGTTATTCTCTTCTGTATACCCTCCAATTTGTGTATACTACTCTTAAAATGTGACACCCAAAATGAAATGCAAACTTTAGGGTGATTCATATAAGACAGACACAGATACAATTTTATGAATTAATGAAGCAATGGAGTCACAGATGTTAAAGACAATGGAAATAATGCTGCAGACAAATAATAAAATACAAAACTGTAAAATGTGCCCATCTTTATGCTTAAAATTTCAAAGAGTATATTAGACAAAAAGTGTTCACAAAAATACCCTATACATCTTAGAGTCAGTTTTGATATTAGCTTTATCTACATGCATAGTTGTGAGAGAAAGAAATCCCTATTACTTACTGTTGCTATGTAAAATGTATTAAAAAATCAATGAAGAATGATTCGAAGGGCAGGGCCAGAACTAAAACAAAACAAAAAGCAACAAAAATAAAAAGTAAATGTGCCTCCAAAAGACCAAAGTGCTAAAGTGGGGAAGAAGGGGATGACAAAGTATTTATAAGTCAGTGAACATGAAAATTGTTATATAATTGAAAACATGCCTCACTTAGTCTGAAATCCGCTTCCATAAATGAATTCTATGTGTTATCACAAGTAGTGAAATCATTAATTTATGAAATAGTACCAAAGAGTAAAATGTATTAAAGGAGTAGAGTTCTTACAGTCCTGAATCTGAAATTATTTGCCCTTCTAGAGTCTCAATCAAAAAGAAAGATAATAATACCTATCTATTCTACTCCACAGGAGTATTTTCATGATCAAATGACAGAATATGCAGAAAGCTGAATGAGAGAACAGATTATGGAAGCACTTTGGAAGCTGTGAAGCACGAGATAGTGTAAGCTATTACAATAGCATAGCATCTATGCACTAATAGTTCTACAATATTAATAACAGAAATTTAATTTTTAGATGTTCTGCATATGGCACATGGAATGACCTTCAGTGTCTTTGAATTCTTTGAGTTTCTTCAGCTTAATTACTATCATATAATCACTAATTTTATAGTATTTAGTTTTCTCATACCTCACAGAAAAATTCAACATTTTCACTGCTGAAACACCAATTCTACCTTTGTCATTCTAAATTACTTCCTTGAGATAACAGTTTCAAGAAAAGTTTCATATAAGATGTTTGTGGTTACAATGAAAAGATTTCTGGTAACACAGCCAGTGCACACCATTATTCATATACTGAAGGTCCTGTGTTAGGGAACAAAAAGGGTACCTGAAATCAGATACCTGATCTTACGTGTTTTATCCTTTAGCTAACGAACCAAACCTTCATGGTCATTTCAATGAATAGCAATATCTACAGATGCCATAGCTAGTAAGCCAAGAAATGGTTATTCTGAATCAAGAATGAAATGATTATTATAGCCATATGAAAATAGTTCCATCAAAATGTTTTGTGCATTCATCATTATCTGGGAATTTATTCCCTAGTCCCAACTCCGCCTCAAATACAAGGAATGCCCACTTTACCCATTAGTTAATATTTGCATTTTTAAGACTGATCTATTGCTCTTTAAATCAGAAACAAGTCATTATTCTAAACTTATAGATGTGAATTAAGAAGATTTCAGTCCTGCTTCCCAAGTCATCCAACATAAAAGAGGCTTAAGAGGTTTGAAATACTAAACATAATGTGTGCACCTGACACAGGTCTGTGTGTACGTTGTCTACTAAATCATATTTTAAATTTGTCAGTGTGCTTATAAAATCTTAAAATATTATGATTACATACATAAACATGACAAAAATGAGCCCTTTACATATTTTTGGTTGAATTTAATGTATGTGTGTGATCTAGTAAACAAATTTGCACTACATTTAACTAAATCAATGAATGAGCCATATACACTAAAACAGTTTCAAACATTTGGTATTCCACGGTTCAATGACATACCAAGCAAAGGGACACTACAATTAGGAAAAGTCTGTAGCTGAACACAAATAGGAAAATATAAAAGATACAAATTTTTAATCACATTTTGATTTATTACCTTGGTTTGTTTGGGGCAAGCTGTCGACTTGGCCGTCTAATAGACTGGTTTTGTTGTATCTTCATCGAAGTTCTAGGAGATGACCGTGCAAAAGGGTCTGGAGCTGGAGGCTTTTTAGGGATCTTTTTCACCAACCGACTAACCCACTTCTGCTGCTCTTCTGTAGAATTTGCTAACAACAACAGATTCTTTGCCGTCGAAATATCATAGTAAACTGTAAAGAAATATTTGAAAAAAATTAATGTCTAAATTCATCTGAAAATAAATAATATTGATGAAGCAAGTAATTTACTATTTACCTTTGCAAGGTGCTATAATCTCCTCCTTTTTGTCCATGTGATCTTTATGACATTTAATATGGCAGCGCCGGCACTCTAAAGCAGGAGGAGGTTTAAACATATGCCACAGTGGCTTCATACAAGCCTCACAGTTGGTTGGGAAATGATAGAGAGTAGGAATAAATTCATGTCCTTTATGGCAAATATAATTTGATTTTTCTCCCACTGGCTCCACTGGAAATTCTTGTTCCTTCTTACTTTCTCCTTCATTGGCATACAGAATCTATAAATAGCAAAAAGAATAATGAGTGATTTTCAACAGAAATTATTTTTTACGTAGTAATTCTTACAGTGTAAATAAAATAATATTAGCCTAAATCATTCAATGAGAAGAAAATGCATTTGATGTTCAAACATTAGTAGGTTCTGTCTAATCAAGAGCTTCTATGAGAAAAGTCACTGGGACCGTCACTTGGCTCACATTTCAGAAAATACCTATCTTGTTCAAACATGCCTACTTATTTTCTCCACGATATCTTACTATGTTTTAGCAATTTAATCTGAATAGGCCAAAAGGTAAATTTTCCCTTGATGGGTGTTAGAACGTTTTCCTGGGAGGGAGTGTTCAAAAGAATCCCTCAAAGAGATGTGGCAATTATACAGATTGATACTCTACGATTCTCAAAAACAGGCGCATGATAACTGCAAACACAGCTTTAACGGAAAAATTTGTATTTGGAGAGCTGAGGAAGAAAAGAGGAAAGGATGTATAATACACTCCAAATAAACATCATAACCATACAGAAAATAAGTCGCCAACTCTCCCACAGTACACCAAGCACAACCGCTTTTATATAGAAGGAACTCAATTACTAATTATTGGTTTGACTAATTTTAAAAAATGGAAGTAGAGAGGGAAGAATTTGGCTTCACTTTAAATTGGAAGCAAAACGGTTACTGGGTGCAGAATTTAACTTCATAAGCAACTTTTTAAATTTTCTAGAGAGCTAAGCATAAAACCAGAAACAGAAGAGAAATAAACATCCTAACAAGGGTGCCTGGCTGGCTCAGTCAGTAAAGTATGTAACTCTTGATCTTGGGGTTGTGAGTTCGAGCTCCACGTTGGGTGTAGAGATTACTTAAAAATAAAAAAAACTTAAAAAAAAAAAGCAAATAAAATAAAATTAAAATGTCATAACACACCTTGAAAACAAGGACAGCAAAGGTCAGAAACATGATATAAACTCACTAAACTTTAACAAGTGCAATGGAGAGAGGAATGAAGATGTATCCAAACAGAATAAGCATGAAAGACAGAAAAAACAAATGACCTTTAAATGGGACTAAAATTGAAAGGTAATATAAAGAAGGCCCAAGAATAAAGAAATCTGCTATGTCTTGTCATACTGAGAACCTTAGTCTAAAGGTGAAAAAAAAACAAAATAAATTCAACCAACCAAAAACAATAAAGCTATTTACCTGAAATATCCTTGGAATTTCTTTAGCATCTGCTCTATATACATCTGTCTGTGTAACTGGTCGGACATGAAATAATTTGCTATAAAAGATTTTTAATAAAGTAATAAAATATTACCAAAGGATCAAATTACATTAGTTATCCTATATTTATGTCAGAAGTTAAAACTGACTTTCGACCCATGTTAGAAGGTCAGAGGATACCTTCTTGGTTCTATTAATTCAATCACTCCTTGAGATTTTGAGTATTTCCAGGAACTCAGAAATTTTCTAATTAGTTTCAGAGAACAACATATTAAAGACCCATGAAATAAAGATATTTTAGCTAACTCTATATCCCAGACTTTCATCTCTATGAAGCAAATACAAGAAAATGTAAAACAGTATAGTACAAGCTATACTATATGAGCCTATCTATTTACATACTATATGAGTAATAAATAGCACTAATTTGACAAAAAAGGTCACATTACTCTCTTTAAAAGAGAAAGTTTCTAAATATTCTAATAAAAACACTTACTCTATATCTAAAACCATGTAAGGATTAGATTGTTCTTTATCTTGTTCACTGTCATAGAAAAGAATCTTCTTACTGCTTACAATCACATACTGTTAAAGAGAGGGAGGGAAGGAATTAATGACTAAAGTTAATATATATCTTATTTATTTTCTTTGAAAATAAATTCTACAGCAATAAAAATCTTATAAAATACTTAAATAACTAAGAAGTTCTCAATATATCCTTAGAGAAGTCTTCCTTAAAATAACAATAAATTTAGTTTGCATACATTTTAAATAAGCAAATTGGAGAGGAAATAAATACAAGTATTTTTGGGGTTGACTTAGCTTCAAAATCCAGTAACACAGGTAACCTTATTGCTATGGTTTGAATGTCTGTGTTCCGCCCAAATTTTTATGTAAAACCCTAACACCTGAGATGGTGTTAGCAGGAGGGGCGCCTTTGGAGGTGAATGAATAGGTCATGAGAGGAGAAACCTCCTTAATGGGATTAGTGCCCTTATAAAAGGGGCTCCAGAGATCCCTAGCCCCTTCCCCCATGTGAGGACACAGCAAGAAGTCTGCAAACTGAAAGAGGGCCTTCACCAGAACCCAACCATTTGGCATCCTGATCTTAACTTCCAGGCCCCAGAACTGTGAGAAATAAATTTCTACTGTTCATACACTACCCAGTCTGTTTTGTTATAGCAGCCTGAGTACACTGAGACATTTACCAAAAATGAACATAATATCAATAAATCATAGTAACAGAGGAAAAGAAATTAATAGGTCTTTCTATCATACCCAGAGTTGTTTTCCCACTGAAACAGCAAAACACCAAGGCCAACAGACTTATGTTTTCCTAACACCAAAACCTGTTTTATTATGATGATGATGAAAGGTTTTTTTTTCCCTTCACAAAGACACATTTTATCACATCATTCCAAGTCAGGAAGTGCAAAGTTTTATGTGTCTAAAAGTTCTAGTTATATATATCTTACAATTACAAATGTAAAACGGCTAGAGCTAAACCAAAAGCAAATAAAAGAACCATATTCACAAGTATCAATTACCTTTTTAACCCATCCAAACTTTTTAGTGTTGTTTCGTACAGGCAATGAAAGCCATCCTTCTAGTCTTGATTCTATAAATAAGCAGAAGATATGAGGATAAATTTACCAATTCTCCTAAGAAAATGAGGAATTCAGTAAAATTTTAATATAAAAATCACAGAACATATCAAATATGCCCTTCAGAATTTATCATTACACATTATCTAGGCTATAACAATTAAGCAGGATCAGTATAAGCAAGTTATGGAATGCCAAACAAAATCCAGGTTACAGTACATTGAAAATACATACTCTATAGCTTATAAAGTCAAATGCTCCCTGCTGATTAAATTCATGCATCTGCAAAGTTCAGCAGAAAAGGTACAAGAAAGAGAAGCAGTTCTCTATTCTCACTAGTGCACCTGTATTAGAATTCTTTATTTTTCCTTTGGAGGCCTATTTATGGATATAGTGCATATGCATCTTCTTCAAAGAGAACACATTTTAAGTGAGTAATTACATGTTCAGAGAAAATGGATTTTTTAAATGGCTAAAATAAAATGAAATAAAATTGTGTATATTACAGATCAAATTTGGTTAATGAAGAGCAATATAACTAAAACATTTCTAAATTCCAAAATAGCAAAATCAGTAAAATTCTAGTTCAACAAAGGAAACTGCCTGAATCCTCAGAATTTGTTCCAATGGCATCTGATCAGTACCATTTAATGAAATAATTAGGTGCAACAAGTATTTGTGGAGGTTATTCTTAATAGTCACTTATTGAACTGTGCTACATGCTTAACATCAATTTTCTTTAATCCTTACAACCCCACAGAAAGGTTACAAAGGGATGCACCTCTGACTCCAGAACCTATACTCTTACTCTCACATCAACAACCTTCTAGACTCTATGAACAGAAATGCTGTCATTAAAAACAGCCTACATAACATAACTGTGTTGATGTGGCCCTATACTAAATCAGATCATCTCTAACAATGAGTACACTGAATTTTATTGCTAAAATCTAAAACTCCAATACAATCGCTTGTGACTTATGTTATATATGGTTATATAGCTGGGCAATGTGACAACAATGTAAATAACTATAGCTATTTCACTTTGCATTCAATTAGGTAAGAGACTAAATTCTACCTTATATTCAACTGCTTATACACTAATTTCCTATGGCATTTACATTAAACATGGTTTGTACTTATACGAACTTTGTGTTAAAAGAGATTTTATATGTTTTCCATCTAGTTTCTTCACTTAAACTCTTAAGTCCTTTCAGGGCAAAGACTGGGCCAAATTGTCTTAAACTCTCTTTTATGGCCTAACACAACATTGACTAACTAAACACTCAATGAAAACCTACATACATCTTCTCAAACAGTCTAGGTGGGTTTTTTTGTACTGTCACTCTTAATATGAAACTTCAGGAAGAATTTCTCGTTGGCTGAAAACGGATGACACAGGCAGTAAAACCATATGCTCTTAAATGATATAAAGTTGACAAAATAAGTCTATCAGATGTAATAGCAATGCCATATGACAATACCTTTAAAAATTCTTTGTTCATGCAGCATTTTCTTTTTAACTGAGACCAGCACAATTTGTTAGAGTTAGTGAATATTAATGTTATAAAAATTTTGTAAAAGGACTGAAATTAAGGGTAGTGGGGAAAACCCCAAAGGTGAAAGATTTTCAGGATATCACCTGTACCATTAGGTTCCGATGAAATAGGTAAGTAAGGCAAAGATTCTTCTTCTGAGTCAGAATCAGAGTCAAGAAGCATATGAGAACTGGAAGGCTTAGTGGCAATATTGAGAGAAGTAGAGGAACGCTGGTAGGTGAATGACATGGATTCCATAGTGCGTGATTGAGTGATATGAACTAAACACCCAACATAAAAGGAAGTAAGAATGCAGAAAGAAGTTAAGAAAATAAAGTGAAAATTTGAAAAAAGAGCTACCTATAATATATAAAGAGCTAATTTAAGTAACTGAGTATGTGGAATTTTCTTTTGCATTTTTTTCACAAGAATTTTTGTCAAAAATCAATAAATAAAGTTTAAACAGTTGTGTGAATCCCCACTCCAAGGAGTATGTTTTTTCTTAAAGAAATGACAAACATTTTTCTCAGGAGCAGTCAATCTCAGGGCTTAACACAATCAACAGCTTTATATTTAAGACAAAGGCTTTCAATAAAAATAACATAAAAGCCGAAAATAAATCTGTACCGGGAAATCCATCATCTGCCTCAGCATCCCCTGGTCCGCTGCCTATACTGGAACTATCCAGACCGATATGCAACGCCTGGAGCTGTGACCGCAGCTGCTCAATGTCACTATCTTTACTGTCCAGTGTCATCTGCAGTTCAATTCGAATCTGGCTCTCTTCGGCTATTTGCTACAAGAGATTACATTAAATTAATTGGATGTCACATACCTCATAATTTTGCTTAATTCAGTAACAATTCTGAAGTAATAGAAATGTTCTATAACCAATAAAATATATATAGACATAAAAATACTTCTACTTCTTAAAAAGAAGTCTTCAATCTAGAGTTCAAAAAGTATTCTTACAGCCTGCATTTCATTCAGTTCTTTCTGATACTTGATCATCTGCTGGGTCAATTTTTCACGTTCAGATTTAAGCTCCATATGTAGCTTTCTGTTCTCTTTCTCTTTTCTCCGCACATCAGTGTCACTACCACGCTTGACAGGTTCTTTTCGATTCATTATCTCAGCCAACTTATTCACAGCCTTCAAAATATAAAAATAAGTATGTAATCAAATAAATCATATTGATGGTTCCTGATATTTCACCAATAGCAAGTTATGTGACCAATAATAATCTTCCCTTTACACACACAGTAACAGAGAAACACGGTCTATATTAAATAATACAGTCCTTCATTATTCATTATCCTTCTCCTTCTTCTTAGTTTTTCACTCTCATGTTTTCTGAGGAAGGTAATTTAAAATGTTTATAGGTTGGATCTGATGTCACTTTCCACCACTTTGAGTTTTTAGTTTCAAGAGAGACTTTTACTGGGCAGATCCACTTTTATCCTGGAGGAAGAAAATTTTGCATTGGCGGCATCACAGTAGTAAAATACAGTATGTCCAAACCAGAGAACTGAGCATCTGGGACCCACAAAGATTCATGCTGTAAATACACAACCACAGAGTTGGCAGAAAGATGGTTCAAGAGCCAAAGGTGCCTTTTTCAGACTAACCCTTTCTCAGGCTGTCAGCAAATGTTCACTCTAATTTCTTAAAAGCAAAAAAATTTACCAGATGACAATAAAAATTTAGGAGGGAATGTGATTTCAATATGGAAAAATCAAGGAAACTTAAACACTGAACTGGACAATGTTAGCCAAATCTAGCTGCTCGCAACTGGGCAAAAACCAGGGAATTGTGATGGTTCACAAATACCGATATACTCAATGACCGCTACAGTCAATCTGCAGAGGGAGACTAAAAAATTTTCAAAATCCTCTTTATACTTTATCACACTCACTTGAGTTTTAAGTGTTCTCTCTGTAAGCAGCTGCTTTTCAAACTGTGCTTTAATAGCAGCTGCGCTGATCTCCTCATCTTTCAACCGTGACAGCTCTGAAACACGGAGAAATGTCAAGATTATATTAACAACTACAGCAGTGACAAAACATTAGCCATATTTAAAACAAATTTTATTCTTTGTTAATACATACGTTCTTGGGCATCTTTCAATTTGTTATTTAATTCTTCTTTCTCATTTGCAAGATTGGCAACATCACTAGTTAGTGTCCTATTTGTTTCTTCAAGCTAAAATATGAAGTGGGAAAAAAAATCATATCCCCATTTACAAAATATAAGTTATAAAGCACTTATTCAAAATAAAAATAGACTAGAATGCTGCTAAAACTCTTATTTTTCTAGGTACATCTATCTCTACATTTTGTGGCTTTGTGGAACCTTACGGAACTTCACCCTTGATGAACATTGCGCTAACTATCACAGACTTTGTGTGCACCCCAGAAAGCCAAAACCTGCTCCTTCTCTCAAAAATCCTTAGCAGCATTTTTAATGAGAAAAACATTTAATAAACTAAAAACAAATACTACAACAAAGCTCTGCATTTCATCATGTAGAATAAACAAATTTTAAAACGGTAGTATTTCTTTCAGAACATTTTAAAACAAAATTCTACTAAAGCTGACATCCTTGTTTATTATTCTCTCCAAACCCTACTCCTACTCTTCCTTCCCATCCGAAAGAAATTGTATTGTGAATTACGTGTTCATCCTTCCCATCCATGACTATACACTTCTGTTACAAACACGTACAACAGTAAATAGTGTGGTTTTATGTGATTTTGAATTGTCCATAAACAGCATCACACTGTATCTTTCTGTAATTGCTTTCACTGGACATTATATTAAGAATTAAACTGTTGGCATATAAAGATCTTTTTTTTTTTTAAGATTTTATTTATTTGACAGACAGAGACACAGCGAGAGAGGGAACACAAGCAGGGGGAGGGACAGAGGGAGAAGCAGGCTTCCCGGAGGGCAGGGAGACGGATGCGGGGCTTGATCCCACGACCCCAGGATCATGACCTGAGCCGAAGGCAGACGCTTAACGACTGAGCCACCCAGGCTCCCCCTGGCATATAAAGATCTTAATTAATTTAACTGATACAGTAGTTCCATCTTCTACCTCATTTCATTTATCCATTCATTCGTCTATTGATAAGACATTTGAATTTTGGGGGTGTCTGGGTGGCGCAGTCAGTTAAGCGTCTGCCTTCAGCTCAGGTCATGATCTCAGGGTCCTGGGATCAAGCCCCACGTTGGGCTCCTTGCTCGACAGGGAGCCTGCTTCTCCCTCTCCCTCTGCCGCTCCCCCTCCTTGGGCTCTCTCACTCTCTCCCTTCTCTCTCTCACATATATAAATAAATAAAATCTTTTTAAAAAATAAAATAATCAACTTCCACATATTTTAGGACTCTCTCGGGCCCCCTCCCTCTTTGGGAGCTTTGTTTTGTTTTGTTTTACTTTAAACAAGTAAAGCGAGAGAGGGAACACAAGCAGGGGGAGTGGGAGAGGGAGAAGCAGGCTTCCTGCGGAGCAGGGAGCCCGATGTGGGACTCGATCCCAGGACCCGGAGATCAAGACCTGAGCCAAAGGCAGACACTTAATGACTGAGCCACCCAGGCGCCCTCTTTGGAAGCTTTGTATTATCACTTTACTATCGTTCAATAAATTTTGCTTTGGGGCATCTGGGTGGCTCAGACTGTTTAAGTGTGTGCCTTTGGCTCAGTTCATGATCCCAGGGTCCTGGAATCGAGCCCCGCACTGGGCTCCCTGCTCAGTGGGGAGCCTGCTTCTCCCTCTCCCTCTGCCGCTCCCCCTGATTGCGCTCTCTCGCTCTCTGTCAAATAAATAAATAAAATCTATTAAAAAAAAGACATTTGAATTTTTGCTATTACAAACATTTATTTTTTTTTTTACAAACATTTTATGCTGCTATGAAAACTGCCTAAATTTCTTCAGCGTATTTATCTTAATATAGACTTTCTTTGGATTATGTGAATATTTAAACTTTCACATTTTGAATATTTAAAATACTTAAAATAAATAATAAATATTTAAAATTGCCATACCACTTACTATACTATGCCATCTACATTTACACTCTCCATAGTTGTAAACGAGAATGTCATTCCCCACGTCTTTCAAACACCTGAAATTAGTCAGATACTGAATTTTGCCACTGTAATGAGTATGAAATGGTATTTCAAAGTTATTTTATCTAGCCTTTCCTGAAAAGTAGTTATGTTAAGCATCTGCTTATGTTTTTAGAGTTTTCTCTTTTGGCCTATTTTTCTTCTGGATTGTTTAACTTTTTCTTAGTGAGCTCGGAGGACTACCACATGTGTTCCTGATACTGGTCCCTTGATTAATGAATACATTGCAATATCTTCTCCCTCTAATTTGTTTGTTCTCTTCTGCTACAGTAAGTTTTGGATTTCGTTCTAATTGTTTAAAATTTTTCTTTTTCACATTTAGGTCTTTAAGATAGCTAGAATTTATTTTTGTTATGTTGTAAAAGGATCTAACTTGATTCCTTTCCCTATAAAAATAGAGTCATCCCAAACCATTTATTACATCTGAATCCTTTTCCACCGATGTGTCTATTACCACTACAACCATATACCACATTCCTATACGTGCATGAATCTGGTTCTGGCCTCCCTATTCACTTCCACTGAACAGGATTAAAAATCCTTGTTCCAATACCACACTTTCTAACCACTGTAGCAAAGGACAAATTCAACTACTTAATATTTTACTCCTCTTTGAAATTCTCATTACAATTTTTTTCAACATGCCATAGGAGTACCTTCATGGTAGTTTCAAGATTCTTTTCAACTAAACTTTGTTTGACAAGGAAAAAAAAAAAAAGGCTTATACTGTTTCTGCATCTGGTATTTTCCTTTCACTTTATTCTTTCACTCTGAATTTACCAAAAGGTAGCGCGCCACTGGAAGTAGTTCTTTTTTGAGCCTCTGTCTGCCAAACACTGAGAAGCTAATGTTCACTGGACCCAAAATCCTATAGCCAGCACATAAGATTTTTCATTTCCATCTGTAGTACTTCCCTAGTGCTTTTATGGAAGACTGATGATATAGTAATTTAATTAAAATCAAAAAAGAACTGAAAATTTTACTTACAGATGCAATTGTAGCATCTTTTTCAGTGAGTTCCTGTTTGTGTCTAGCCATCATCTCTTTGATCTCAAGCTCCTTCATGATTTTCTCTTTTTCCAAATCAGAATATTGCTCTTCAGCAATGGAACGAGCCAGCTGCTCTGAATCTGCTTTGGTCAAGGTGATCTCCAGTTGAGCAGCCAAGGAGTCCCTACATTTTAATGATACATTATTTTAATGTCCAATTTTCACTAGGAGGTCAAAGTGTTTGTGTAATGCACTTACATCAACAAATTCTTACTTGGAGTATAGTAGGCACTGTTCTAGAAGAGTACATGACTATGAACAAAAGAGACAAGGATCTTATTTTTACCTTTCTTCCTGTAAGTCCTGTTTCTTCTGTTGTAACTCTTTACAAAGTTTGGTCTTTTCTTCACATTCTTCTTTAAGTTCCCTCACCTGTGTTTTATAGAGGGTCTAAATAGCAAAACAGAACAGAAACATGTCATTGCCACCACCACCATCACCACCATCATCATCAATTTTTTTTTACAAAGCAAATCAACTAATAAAAGTTCCACTAGTAATTTAGAAGTTAGATTTTCAACTGGATATCAGACTGAGGTTTCTCATTAAATGACCCCGACTGGCAGAATAAAGAGGCAAAGAAAAATTACTAATTTGTTTATTTTTTTAAAGTTTTTTTTAATTTATTTATTTGACAGAGAGAGAGAGCGAGAGCAGGAACACAATTAGGGAGAGTGGGAGAGGGAGAAGCCGACTTCCTGCCAAGCAGGGAGCCTGATGCGGGGCTCAATCCCAGAACCCTGGGATCATGACCTGAGCCAGAGGCAGACACTTAATGACACTTAACGACTGAGCCACCCAGGTGCCCCAAAATATTACTAATTTAGACAAGAAAATTTTGTTGGCTTAAATGAAACACAGGTGACATTACTACGTCATATTTTAAAACCGATCTAAAAAAGTACAAACATTAAAATGACAATTTTATATCTTTCACTATGAAAATTCTACCTCAAAAAGCCATCCTTTTTTAAATCAATTTCATAGGGTATTGTGCATTAGAACTATCATTCTAGCAATGATAACAGATCTCTGTTAAGCTATCAACAGTCATTTGCCCCGCTGTTCTTTTTATATGAATTGTGTAGTACAAAACATCCTATCCAAATCCCTGTCTGGTATTCCCTATAAGAATCTGTTCTAAAGACAAGAATCATTCTCCTAGTTCTGCAGCAAAAAAATTTTTTAAATTCTACAAATGCGATAATTTTCAAATTAATGTATCTGGAACTTACTGAGAAATACTGCTCTGCTTCAAGTTGATCCTGAAGTTCTTTCATTTGCCCATCTGCATCTTGACGTTCTCTGTGGGGACATTGAAGCAAAGGTTCAAAAAAGCTACACACATAATAAACTAGCAACTCTTGAAATGTGGTCTAGGGAACCACTGGGCATCCCCAGACCCTTAAAAAAAACCCCAAGAGGTCAAGTTATTTTCCTAATACTAATCATCACTGCATTGTTGTTTTAATTCTCATCCTCTCACGAGTGCGTATAGACTTTTCTTGAAGTTATATAACATAATGATTCATCATTCCAACAGCTAATGAATGTGTGTTTGTATGCTCTTGTGTTTTAAAATTTTCTGTTTTAATTTCTAACATAAAAAATATCATTAGATATAACTCACATAAATAAAAAATTTTAAGATAATTTTTAAGAGTATAAAGGGGTCCTGAAATCAAGTAGTGATTAAAGCAGTAATACTAAATTACATATTCTCAAACATTCACTGTAATCAGCCATTTCTGCCAACCAAGTAGAATTAAAAGAGCACCTGAAAATTGGTTATCTTAGGATGACTAAAAAAATGACAGGGAGGGGAGGAAAGGAGTGCTCATTTTTATGTTTAAATGTGGATGTTAAATGTGCACGGATCTGTACATATTATAAAAATTCACTGAGCGCTACATATTTGTGTATTTTTTTCTGTATGTATATTACTCTTCAATAAAGAAATAAAGGTAAATAAAAAATAAGTAAAAAAAAAAAAAAAGCAAGCCTAACAACCCATTTAAGAGGTTGGGTTGAAGTAAGTTAAACGTTTGGGTTATAAAAAAAAAAAAAAACAAACATAAAAATTACAATTATTCCAACTCAAAGCTAAGGGGGAAAAATCAAGTTGGGAGAACAACACAACATATATGATACAATTAACAAACAAAAAAACAAAAAAAAACCCCAAATCTACAAAAAACTCAACCCTATATATACTTATACAGATGTATATAGGAGAGACAAGTAAGAAGGTATGGAAGGATAACTAACAAACTGCTACTGTTCTCTCTGGAAAGATGAACTATGTCTGCATTCATAAAGGGGAAATGGGGGTGCCTAGGTGGCTCAATCGGTTAGGCATCCAACTCTTGATTTCTGCTGAGGTCATGATCTCAGGGTTGTGGGACTGAGCCCAGTATCAGGCTCCATGCTCAGCACGGAGATTTTTGAGATTCTATCTCTCCTTCTCCCTCCCCACCCCAACATGTGCTCTCTTTCTCCCTAAAATAAATAAATAAGGGGTGCCTGGGTAGCACAGTCGGGTTAAGCATCTGCCTTCGGTTCAGGTCATGATCTCAGGGACCTGGGCTAGAGCCCTGGGTCGGGCTCCCTGCTCAGCGGGGAGCCTGCTTCCCTCTCTTTCTGCCACTCTCCCTGCTTGTGTTCTCTCACCCTCTCTCTCTCTCTCAAATAAATAAAATCTTTAAATAAATAAATCTTTAAAAAAATAAAAATAAAAAATAAAGAGGAACATATACTGTTTTTCTTTTTAATTATAGTTCTGAGAATTTTTATAGGGAGAAAACATTTGAATGCCACTTGGATATTTAAAAATATATACAGGGGGCGCCTGGGTGGCTCAGTTGGTTAAGCGACTGCCTTCGGCTCAGGTCATGATCCTGGAGTCCCGGGATCGAGTCCCACATCGGGCTCCCTGCTCAGCAGGGAGTCTGCTTCTCCCTCTGACCCTCTTCCCTTTCGTGCTCTCATTCTCTCTCAAATAAATAAATAAAATCTTAAAAAAAAAAAAAAAAAAATATATATATATATACACACACACAGGAAGGGGGCGCCTGGGTGGCTCAGTCGTTAAGCGTCTGCCTTCGGCTCAGGTCATGATCCCAGGGTCCTGGGATCGAGACCCACATCGGGCTCCCTGCTCCGCAGGAAGCCTGCTTCTCCCTCTCACACTTCCTCTGCTTGTGTTCCCTCTCTCACTGTCTCTCTCTGTCAAATAAATAAAATCTTTAAAAAATATATATATATACAGGAAGAAAGACTCAGATCAAATGATTTAATCATATTATTTTCAATCTGTGTATTACTTAAGGCTTTTACTCTTATTCTTATTTAACATAATTTGGTCACTTTGTTTACTTATTGGTTCTTAAAACCTCAATATAAAGGAAGTTATCATTCAATATCACTTGTCTGTGTTGTATCTGTATTTTATTAAGGTGTGTACTATTAAAAATGATGATTCTTATTTTCCTGAATCAAAAATGTGAAAGATGCTAATAATAATATATAAAAGGTCAATTTTTAAGATGATCTCATCATTACCAGCTAAGCTCACTTGCAGCAAACCTCAGTATACTTTTACTATTGTGATCTTGACAAGCTGCTCGCATTCGTTTACATCTAACTTTAAAAACCCAATATTTATCAGGTATTTAAGAAAAGTATTTTTCCCAAAAAAACCACATAATATGCACATGGTTGCAATTAAATACTACAGAATACCACAGAAAAAATTACAATGAAAGGTAACAGTCTCCTTATCCACACCCTAACCCTATTCCCCTAGAGGAATTTACTTTGTTTCACTTCTGTGTTCTGTCCTTCTGACAATTACCTCCACATCTCAGCCTATTTAAATCTGGACACAAATTTAAAATATTATTTACCAACTCTCCACTGCCAAAATAGGAACTGAGCTCTTAGCATCCCTAACCTCTCCCCAACCCCTATAATACAGGTGTATCACTGGCCTCAGCCACATAACCACGCCTCACTTCCTACTGCATCGACCACAAACCACAAGGCCCACCCCAGTTTGTGATGAGGAACTGCAACACTCCCATCCTTTATCTTGTTTTTGAAATTGCATGAGAACACGTCTAAATGTGGGTCTTTTCTATTTCCTGCTGAGTCCTTTCAATATAAAGACTTCTCTTTCAGCTATAGGAAACTGTTATATATATATATTTTAAAGATTTTATTTATTTGAGAGAGAAAGTGCAAGAGAGAGAGCGAGAGCATAAGCAGGGGGAGGTCAAAGGGAAAAGGAGAAGCAAACCCCCCGCTGAGCAGGAAGCCTGACCTGGGGCTCAATCCCAGGACCCCAAGATCATGACCCGAGCTGAAGGCAGACAACTGACTGAGCCACCCAGATGCCCCTATTACTTAATAACTTCCTCCACTTGGTTTCTCCAGACTTTTTTGGTGCTGGAACTCCCGGGACAGTCTCTGTGTCTTACCTATTTCTCTCATATCTTCCATGTCATTCCCTCTTGTTCTATGTCTGATGAAATTTCTTTGAATTTTTCTTTGAACCATCCTAATACATGTATATGAGTCATTCTTAACCTTTGACAGCTCTTCCTATTCTGGCTGCCCTTTTTGGATTATGCCAGGTTCTTGTTTAACGGAAGCAGTATCTCCTACAAGTTTTTGATCAATTCTAATTATTACCAACAGGCTTTTTTTGGGTTTGTGCTTCTTTTTGTTAATTTCTCTTCTTTCCTTGATATATTTTTCATCTGGGGATACGTTTCCTTTTTCTTTATCATAGTCTTTCTCTTTCATACTGCACACTATCCTCAAATGCCTAGTGATACTTGGTTGTTCACTTACAAAGGAGATGACAGAAATTTTAATCTCTATGCATGTGGAAGGGGTTTTCTACCTGGCAAACTTCAGTTTAAGATGAGAGGCTTAAAAAGCCACATAAGCAGGGGACCCCTAAAAGGCAAAATGAGAACTCACTCCATACTAGCAGCTCTAATTATCTGCAAAGGGTATGCCCAATTTCTTTCTTTCTTAAGATTTATTTATTTGACAGAGAGAGACACAGCGAGAGAGGGAACACAAGCAGGGGGAATGGGGGAGGGAGAAGCAGGCTTCCCGCGGAGCAGGGAGCCCGATGAGGGGGCTCGATCCCAGGACCCCAGGATCAGGACCTGAGCCGAAGGCAGACGCTTAACGACTGAGCCCCCCAGGCGCCCCTGAAACATTTTCTTCTTCACTAATACCTCACTTCATACATACTCCTGGCTGCTGCTTCCTCTGCCCTGTACATCATTAGTGAGGTTTCTACTTGCCACTACCTCATTTACTAAAGAAACTTCTTGTCTTCCAATCCCTCGTAATTCTTGATACGGATTTATGCATTTAAAAAATTCCTTTACTAAAGTTTTATTGGAATCTTGGAAGGAAGAAAAGATATGTATGTTGACCATTTTCAAATGCAAGCCTACATATAGCACTTCATATGTAAATTCCCATTGCATGTATGTATCATTTTATCCTGGTATTCCAATTACTTACGTACCATCTTACCTCTCCCTAAGGAGTAACTTCTGATAAAATGCTATTAAGATTCTTAAAGGTAGGAAATGTACCTGATTCATCTTTGAATCTCCCACAGTGACTATGAGTGCCTTACACATTACAGGTAAGCATTCATTCATGCAACATTTGAGAATGTACTATGTGCAAGACATTAATTAGCGGCTGGAGAGAACAAAACAAAAAAAGAGATGGTTGCCATTCAGTGAACTTATAATGTACTAAGGTGGTTAAGACAACAAATGTGAGTTCTTTGGGGGAAAGGGGGTTAGGAACTGAAGGATTAAGAAACAACAGATCCATGTGTACTGACAAAGAAAACGAGGGGCATATACAGTAAGTACTATAAATTTGGTATAAACAAAATGTAATTAGATCAAGAGAGGAAACACAATCTAGATGTTTAATCAGCTCTTACATTCATATAACCACTATGGTTAGAGCAGATACTATGGAGAATATCTATTTAGTCAAGTTGTTTTAAGGGTCCACAGCTTGCACTCTTGACCAAAACTGGGCCAATGAATTCCATCCCAGAACTTAGGGTACTTTCTGAAATTGGGGTCCCGAAAAGTCAAATCAGAGTCTCTCCAAATAAATGAAGCTATAAGATATATCTCTAGAGCTTGTCCTTCTTTAAAGACCAAGTTTTCTGTTAAATGGAAAAAACTAGGTCTAAAATGAGAGAGAAGAATAAAGCTAATATATAGGGAAAAAACAAAGATGAAGATACCTAAATATTGTTCAAGTTTCTAGTTGTAATTTTCAAAAGTTGAAATCTCATCAAGTTTAAGAGTCTAGGCCTACGCAGGCAACAGATCAGCAAAAAGAACAAAATCTTTTAAATCATCCTCTCCTAGACAGTGTCAATATAAGAATGCTTGGTCATCCTTTCCTAAATAGTGTCAATCTTCTTGACCTGTCACAGGTCTGTAAAAACCAAGCAATTAGCAGTGATGATAAGAAGAGAGGAATCGTTGCAGTAGTATAGTAGTTTTGGGGTTGTTTTTTCTTTTTAGATTTTATTTATTTATTTGTCAGAATGAGAAAGAGAGAGAGAGCATGTGCATAAGCAGGGGGTGTGGCAGGCAGAGGGAGAAGCAGGCTCCCTGCTGTTCAGGGAGCCCGATGTGGAACTTGATCCCAGGACCCTGGGATCATGACCTGAGCTGAAGGCAGATGCTTAACTGACTGAGCCACTGAGGCGTCCCTGCAGTATAGTAGTATTAACAGTAACAGCCGCACTAGTAATGGCCCCTACCATTTATTGTGTGCTAAATGCTATAAATGTATCATTGTTATCCTTACAGAATGCCTAACAAGGAAGCTCTTACTGCCCCTTTTTGTAGGTTTTATGATAAAAGGCTCAAAAAGGGGGCACCTGGATGGCTCAGTCAGTTAAGTGTCCTACTCTTGATTTCAGTTCAGGTTATGAACTCAGGGTCCTGGGACTGAGCCCCACATTGGGCTCTGCGCTTAGTGGGGAGTCTGCTTGAGGATTCTTTCCCTCTGCCCCCACCCTGCTCGTGCTCTCTCACTCTCTCTCAAAAATAAATAAATAAAACTTAAAAAAAAAAAAAAAGGCTCAGAGAGGTTAAATATTTTGCCTGATGTTGGTCAGCTAGTAAGTAACAGGATTGGAATTCATACCTCAATCTGTATCCAAAGCCTATGTTCTTTCCAAATAACTGGGATCCAATATGACCTTTGATCATGATTCAGAAGAAGGATTTATACTATTAATGACTGAATGGGACAAACTTTAACGGTATATTTACTGTACACCTTAAAGGATTCTAAACACTATGTTTTCTATTTTCTAAGCAAATTAAAAAGAATACTAAAGTGTATCATAAAAATGATTTAAAAATTTATATGATATTTGCTTAATAATCAAACATGTCCAAGTCCCAGAAACTGAAGGAACAAACAAAAAGTACATGGACAGTAAGCTTGAAGAACAGTGCTGAGAAGGAATCTTAAGAGCATGAAGTGAAAATCCCAGAGAGTTTCTTCTAGTCCAACAGCAACATTCTATCATTCTATCATAATAAGGTAGAAGTAGTAAGAAATCATTGGGGAAGCAAATATAATCTTCCTGAAGGACAACAGTGGCACTCAACACATTACTTATACAGAAAAAAAAGGGCAAATGTGGTCAAGACTATGAAATGATCAAAAGAAAATCACCAGGTAAGTCAAAATTAAGATAATTTACATGTGGATAGTTGTACATATTAATAAAACTTTGTCTCAATTTACTTACTTTCGAAGTTCAGCATTCTGCTTTTCCAAGCTCATTTTCATTTCCATGAGATGATTATTCTCTTGTTTTAACTGCTTTTCTGACATTTTTAGTGTGTTAACTTGCTGTGTTTGCATCTTCAAGTCATTTTGTGTAAGGCAGCGCTTCTGAGTTTCCTGCTCTATTTTTAATGTCAAATTTCTAACCTAAAAAATAAATTGTCTACTTGGTAAAATATAAGTAATGATTTGATTTTTCTTATCAATGAAGCTTGCAGCAAATATGATCATGCAAAACAGACTTTGCCCTTAGGCAGTTAATTCATTCCATGGGAATATATTTTTACATATTTCTGATGTCCTATTTAAATAAAATATGGTCTTTAAGGTAAAAATAACTTAAAAATTTTTAAGTTATGTGTCATTATTTAGCATTATCAGCCAAATTCAGTAAAATTAAAGGCTGCAGAATATTATTTTATAAGAAAAAATTTTAAATTATGAAACTATCATTACACATCATCACAGAGAAACCTGACTATGAATTTATTACATAGTTTATTAATACTTATTAGTAAACTTCATACTCACATCCTCATTTAGCACATCTTTCTGTTTAAGGAGTTCATTGATTTTCTGCTGTGACTGTTTGAGGTCACAGTCAAATATAGAGCATCTCTTCTCAGCTTCCAGCAATAGGTTCTCCACTTTCTGCTTTAACATCCTTTCCTCTGAGAGCTTTTTCTCCATTTCTATTGCCACAAAAATGGACACAATCATGAATTCACAAACAAAATATGCGTATCAAATACATGCATGACACAGTGCTATAAAAATCACAGTAAATGATGATAGCTTAAAAACATTTTTTAAATTTCCAATTTAATATTTTCATCACCCTTCTTAATGAGTTTGAAATGTCAACAGTTTCATGCTTGGAATTCAGATATTTATTTCATTTGCAGTGTGGAAAAATCTACCACACTGCAATATTACATCTATTCCAATGGAAGTAAAATAATTCTGCCTTCACTGATGGTTCTAAAAGAGTCTTACATCTTTTTAATAAATATTTATTTTATTTTCCTGCTACTCTGTGCCTCTCGGTGTTCCTCTTCTTACCCTAAACATTCCAGGTAGATTTTTTATGATGTCTATGGCTCTTTCCATATTAGCATATTACTATGCAGAGGAAGACAATTATATTTTGGGGAAATGATAAAGGACAAAACTCTGGGGCCAAACTTCCTGAGGTTAAACCCTAACTCTAACATGTCCTAACTATGTGCCTCGGCAAGTTAATTAACCTCTCTGAGGTTCAATTTCCTCATCTCTAGAATGGTGATAACAGTACCTACCCTCCCTCATAGGGATGTTACGAAAAGATTCTGAGTTAATATTTGTGTGGCACTTAAATGCTGCCTGGCAAATGACAAGCATTTGATAAGTGCTCACTATTCAAGGAGAACGTTTAATGACCTGAGGAGAATGTTCACAGTATTATTTTAAAAGAAAAAATGCAAAACAGTATAAAATATTTCAGAGAAAATACAAAATATCCTCCTGATTAGTAAGACTGTGGTTAATCTTTATTTCCTTATACTTTCCTGTCTTTTCTAAATGATTTGTAATAAATTTTTAATATATTAATCAGAAAAGGCTTTTAAAAGCTTTTTTTTTAAGATTTTATTTATTTATTTGAGAGAGAGTGAGAACATGAGCAGGGGGAGGGGCAGAGGAAGAAGCAGACTCCCTGCTGAGCAGGGAGCCGGACACAGGGCTTGATCCCACGACCCCAGGATTATGAGCGGGGCTGAAGGCAGACACTTAACCGACTGAGCCACCCAGGCGCCCCTTAAAAGCCTTTTTAAATCTTGAAGTGAAGAGCAGGCAAAGTCTATCTCTAAGCAAGTGATTTCATATTAAATGCCAGTTATTACCATTGCAGAATTACCTTTTGATGTACTGATTAGAAAATCTGTTCAAATTCAATTGGGCTCCTCTGCTCTTTCATACCTAATGCTTGATACCTGATTATCATTGATTAGTTATATAAACCTATGAATTTTCAATTTTTAATGAACTGTCTTCAAAAGTGTGAAAAAAATGAAACTATTCTTCCCATTCTATTAGTAACAACTAATATTTCTAAGTACTTTCCCCCATCGTTGCACTTGGTTTTCACAACAATCTAATACTCTAATTGTCTCTTCAGAGGAAACAATGAACGAAAGAAAAAAAAAAAGGGTAACTGTGGACAAGGTCGCATAACTAGTAATTCATTAGTAAGCCATATTCTTAATCAAAGGAAGCCATGACATGCAGTAGAAAGAGCCAAAGGCTTTTAGACCCAGACATGGACAGATGTACTCACTTAAAAAAATCACCCTAATGTGGGCACAGAGAATAGAAAGGGGCACAAGTGAACTTACTGAGGTGATGAAAACACAGATTCCACAACTTGTTTTGAATGGTGGTTACATGTGTGTATTACAATGTGAAAAGTGCCTGCATTTTATCGCACCTAAATTATACCTCAAAAGAAATTCAACTCTATCTTCTAAGCCACTGACAGGAAACACGACCCAATAACTTCCTCTCTTCTAATTAGATTTTTCTAACTAAAGCACTCATTTAATCTCTTAACATCCTTAATTAGTGCCTTAAACTAAACTGATTGTAACCAAAAAATCTCCAATTTTAATTACATTCAATAATTGAAAAGCTATTTCCTTGCTAAGTTATTCATAACTGTTGTGTTTCAGTATGAAATAAAACTTCTGCTTAAGAGTTCTATGAATCTTTCACAAGAGTATTTTATTAATTTCCTTTGGAACTTCAAATCCATCATAATTATAAGCAGTCAGTTAGGAAAACAAGAAATTATCCTAAGACAATTCCAAGATACATGCTGGTTTGTGGAAAAGTTAACTCTGTTATCTTACCCTATACTCCTTAGTAGTGGATGACTTTGACCAAATCTAGCTAGGATCTTCATCATGCCAGAGTTCAAAATATTCAATGAGCTTATATTCTAGTTAGGTCAGCCACTATTTTTAAAACATTTATCTTACATAAACTGGCAACAATTTTATTATAAAAACTGGTGAAATGTCAAACCAAATATTACAAAAAGAGGTAATCCCCCCAAATCTGAATATATCTAGAACTTCATGCTCTGTATGCTTGTTACTACTGATACCACTGAAATATTAATTTCTCTCTGATCCTTAAATTTGGTTGAGTAATTTTGTGTTTGGGCCTTACTATCTTAGAAATAACTGTTGCCATAAAGGAAAAAAGTGATATGTATATAAAGCTTCCCTAATGTTTTTTTCTCTCCAGTTCCCAATATTTGACAATAAAATGTAAAAAATTATTTTTCAAAATCAAAGTTGACTACAGAATCAATTCTTAGTATAATGCTGTGGGAAAACTCCTAGGAAAAAAGCATACCTTTCATGGCTTCTGATTTTGCTTCTTCAATGGATTCATAAATCTTATTTTTATCTGCCAGCCGTGCTTTTGTAGCCTTATGCTCAGCTTCTTCTTGTTCTAAGCTCTGCTGTATAACTTTTAGTTGGTATGTCATATCTATTTCCATGTTGTTCTTTTCCTATTAAAGATTTAAAATAGCAACTATCAACAAAAAAGACTGGCTCACAATTTCAAAAACTTATAAAGTTGTTTTTTACAGGCTAAGAATGTTCAATACCTTTCCTCCTCTCTTCACTCGAACTTCTTATAAAAGTGATCCATGGAATCCACCCTCCCATGGCACCCATGTCCCATCCCTCCACTCTACTGTTTGGAGATCTGCACTGAGGGCCTTTGACCTCAAGAGAGTAACCAATGATATTCTCAACATCAGATTCAACAAACAATTTTCAGTCTTTATCTCATTTAGACTCACTGTTGCCCTTGAAACTATTTCCTTGACATACCTGACACTGAACTCACTTAGTTCCCCGCTTTCTGTTCTCATCTTTTCTGTCACTTATGAAGTTTTCCCCCAGCTGCTCCTTGAATGTTGGTGTTCTCTGAAGGTAGTGTTCTTCAGCCACAAAGCTTCTCCCCCTTCGTGTATCATTATTTCTCATTTTTAAAACATATCTATTATTTCCCTTTGCTGTATCTAAAGATAAATTTCCAGGACCCTCTACCATTTACCCTCTCATATTCTACATAGGGGACTTGTTTTAAGTTGGGAATCTTTAACAACAGATGTCAATTTCCTATTTATTCTCAAAAAGATTTTATAATTTTTTGTTCTCTACAGTTTGTATCATAAATGTAGATATTGCTTCTGTTTTTCAAATAAATCTTTAATATTGAAAATGGTTTTTTCAATCTACCAACAGAGTAATCTACTCTGCCCTGAAAAACCACCGTTCTAAACGATCTCTTCGCAAATAGGTTTTTCACTCATAGGGCTTCAGCTACTTCTGTACCAATGACTCTCAAATATTTCTAGCTTCAACAAACAGTTTACTGCTTTGTAAACATCCTAATTTGGCTGACTCACAGGCACCTCAAACTTAGGACTAAAGTGGATTTGTCATTGTCTCTTCTCAAAGAGCTGTTTTCCTTTTTTCTTTTTTATTTAGCGGTACCACTATATATCTTGTCACAAAGTAGGAACCTAGAACTCATCCTTAAATAAGTACCACACACATGCCTCATCTAATTAATCGCTAAGTGCTGCCAAATAGTCTTCCTCCAAATATTTCTCAGATTCATCCTTATTTTCCATCCTTTTAACCACTGTACTAGTTAATTCTCCATTATCTGAATTACTGAAAAAGCCTCTGACTAGTCTCCCTACCTCTTATCTTGTCCCCGTCAAATTTATTCTCTTCATGGTACACAATGATCTATCTTAAATGTACCTCTAGTAAGAGCATCCAATTTAAAGTCCTTCAGTGGCTAGTCCATTACCTAAAGAAACTAAGTTTAAGAGAGTATTCAAAATCTTTCATGATCTAGCTCATGCCTAGCTCTGTAGCCTCATTCTGGTCACTGAATTCCTCACACTTAACATTAGGACCATACCGCTGTCTTCAGGCCAATTTTGGTCTGATGTCTATTTTTGTAAAATTTCACTGGAATATAGCCACACCCATTCCTTTATGTACTGCAACAGAGCTGAGATGCAACAGAGACCATATGGCCTTCAAAGCCTGAAATATTTATCATCTCTCCCTTAAAAGATTAAAATTTGTTGACCCCTGCTCTGTACTCCAGAAATACTGAACAGTTTGCATTAAATACACCAACTATCCCTTTTCTATTTTCCATCCTCTGTACCTTTGCTCATGCTGTCTTCCCCAACTCAGAATGTGCCTTTACCTTGCCAACCAATCCTGCCCTGTCAGACTGGGGCTTTATTCTGTGCATCCAATATACCCTATTCATTCTTCTACCATTCTATTTACCCATGCTGCATTAGAATTATCTGTGTACCTTATTATTACTTTAGAAGCTACTCATTAGATTGTGAGACTTACTTTAATCAATTTTTTTTTAAGTAGGTCCCACGCCCAACATGGAACTTGAACTCATGATCTTGAGATCAAGAGTCACCTGCTCTACCATTTGAGCCAGCCAGGCACCCAACTGTGAGACTGTTAAAGGCAAGCAAGGACTGCATCCTGATATTTCAACCCAGATGACACATTTAAATACTTAAACGAATGAATAAATAAGTGAACAAAAATACCACATTAACTGCACAGTCTAGAAATTATCCCTGGCTTATAGTATTTTTAAAGAAAAACTTCTAAATGCCAAAGCCATGATAACTTTCTATCATTTTTAAGACATGTTATAAGTCAAAATTTGAGTTTTCCTTGGATCCCTAAGGAGAAACATCCACTGAAAGCATACTGATTTCTCTTATTTTATTTTTTTTTAAGATTTTATTTATTTATTTGAGAGAGAGAGAGAGAGAGCACACGAGCAGGGGCAGAGGGAGAGGGAAAAGCAGACTCCCCCGATGTGGGGCTCAATCCCAGGACCCCTGGGATCATGACCTGAGCCAAAGGCAGCTACTTAAGCAACTGAGCTACCCAGGTGCCCCTGATTTCCCTTATTTTGAAGTTTTCCAATCTGAAATTCTATAGTCATTTTCTTAGAAAATATAAAGCCGAATATGTTTTACCTTTTCCAAATCAGTAAGTCTCTCCTGTAGTTGTCTCTTCTCCATCTCTGCTTTTGCTAATAAGATTTTGCCATTCTTTAAATCTTCTTCTAGGCCAGATATTCTACCTAAAATTGCAAAATTTTAAAAACAGTAAGCCCACATATTAAATTAAGAGTAAAAAATTTTAGAATTCACCTCATAGTTTGGAGCTATTATTTATGAGTAGTTTTATAACTGTTGGTAGAGTGCCTTATAGTGAAGTCAACTGAAAACCAAACTACCACCTTGAGAGGTGGTTTGACAACCTAAAATATTTCACACTAATTTAAAGTAAACCTTCTATTCATAAAAGTTTGTATCAATGCATTTCCAACACCCTAACTTCACATAACAGAGTAGTATATTCAGAAATGTGCTACTCGAACACATTATCCATCATCTAAAGTTACTGCCAAAGTACAAATCACCAAGATGAATTCAAGTGTAATCTCTACTTTTAATACCTTGTAAGTCATTAATTATCTCGGATCCGTGAGTTCGGTCCCTCCTTTCAGATTCTAGAACTGACTGAAGATTGATAAATTCCTTTTCAAGTTTTAACTTAGCAGTCTCCAGCAGGCAATTTTTATCTTGAAGATCTCTATTGTTAGATTCCAGCTGCTGAATCTGTTTTGAACTTTCTGCCTGGGTTTTTCTTAACCGGGCCGCAGTATCAGATTCTGTTCTCAGCAAAGCATTGGTTTCATCCAGCTGTTATTCCATTCAAAATCAAACAACAACAAACACAGGCATATATAATGAAAATACTTCCATTTAGTACCCCATTACAAACTATTTAAAATAAGAAAAAAACTAAGAATATTTTCCTAATGATTTCCCTTTAAAATCTCCCTTTAAAATCAGAGGCAAAGAAGGCCTTTTTGTAACATTGCCAACTAAAAGTATTATTAAGTTATCATTAAGAAATTTCAATATCCTTACTACAACTGAAATTTCAATATCCTTACTACAACTGAGATCAACCTACTTGTCTCTGGAGCTGATTCACTTTCTCAGTGGATATTTGAGAGTTCTGATTTCTTTTTTTCAAATCTTCAAGTTGATCCTTTAAACTGTTAACTATGATAAAAAGCATTTCAGTGGCAAGCTTCAACACAACACATACATACATACACACTTAATTTTTTTCTTGGTAAGTATTTAATATTCTACACCACAAACCATCATTTTCCAAATTTCGTTTCTTGTCTGCTTCGTGATCAGCTTTCCGCTGATATTCTGCATTTTTGTGTTGAAGAAGTGCCTTTTCTCTTTCTAATTGTCTTAATGCTGATTCCACATTTTTCCTTAAAGTAATCTGAAATAATGCTTAAAGTTATTACCAAAGAAAAGTATGCATAAAAATCAAAGAAAAGAATATTTCAGTATTTCAAGCAGATAAAAGACACCTTGAAAAATAAGCTATAACTGTTTTGTTAAAACTCACAATAATATTTTCCATTATTTTCAAAATAGCACACCTCTCTTAAACTATCAAGACCACAGTATTCATTATTCACTACTGAAAGTCAAACTTCCTGAAACATGCCATTACCACTGAACCATCTTCACTTGATATAAACTATGGATCTAAAATGTTATGAACAGAAACTTAAAGGAAGAAACAATGGTTACTTTCTGTTGTTAAGCCAAGTAATTAATACAAATGCAAATTTTTTTTACTTGCAATATCTACACATACTAAATTAACTCAAATTTGCAAAAACATAACAAAATAAAGTCTATCATCATGGTTATCCTGTACTTTTAGTTCTGTTCACCAATGCTAGAAGGTAGGTCTGACTACAAATCAAGATATGTATTAATACAGTTCTAAGAGAAGTCTGCAGATAAGTCAGGCATCAAAACTTTTAGTGGACAAAAATGTTAATAAAAGCATAGAGCAACTTTACCTCTTCTTCTAGTTCCTTTGTTACTTTCTCAAGGCGAGTATTAACAGATCTAAAGAATTTCAAAAGAAACAGTAAGTAAAATCTCTAATTCATAATAAAAATAGATTTAAAAATAATCAAATAATTACTTTGTAACTCTTCATTTTTAATAACATGTTTAAACTTAAATTTTAAAACACAACATTTAACTATCCACAAAACATACTTGTACTTTTGCTCTAGCTCCTCTTTGGCTTGTATTTCAGTGCTAAGGTGTTCTTCTAATGTGTATAATTTTTTCTGAATCTGTCAGGAAACAAGAAACTATAATTATAAAGTTTGGTCACACTTAAAATATAAAAGGCTTAAAGAAAACAATGACAAGCTGTTTTCTGAGCTGAATATAACTTCATCTATAATGGTACATAAAGTTTCTGTACCTTCTTAATGTGACTTTTACTGACAGAGGAAAAAAATTCTCCAACTCTTGCTATCCCACTACACATGTATGCAAACATGTACATGTCCACACCATGGAAACATATGAGTGAGAAGCTCTAAACTTGGCAGAATTCTTCTATGACACCAAGTCTCTCGTTCACTATGAATAAAGGATATCCTCTGATATCCTCCACTGTTCTTCCACAGTGTGTACTTGTAAGATGAAAAGGTCTATATCTGAAACAAATACTTGGAATATTTGAACTTGCTCAAAAATGTATTACTGCTCTAAAAAATAAGAATTTAAGCTCTTCTTTATATCTTCCTACACTGTGCCAGGAACAGTACTATAAAGAGTTATAGTCAATAACTCTTCAATGAATGATAGTTAATTGATTATAAGTCATTTCCTTGCCATTCTTTACATCTTCTTCTAGGCCAGATATGTTGGTCTTTAAAGAAACTAAAATCACAGAAAGTATTAAATAATCCATTTTTGGAGCATCACCTTCTTCATTAAGGATTTAACTTTTTGAGTTCCTTTTGTGCCGTTAAGTACAGCAGCAGCACTTTACAAATGTTGTTTCATTAATCCTAACAACCCTAAGAATACAGTAGTGTTGTGTCTACTCAATAAAGAAACTGAAATTCAAAAAAGGTGAATAACTGGGCCAAGATGGCTTAGCTAATAAGTGGCTGTGCCAAAAATCAATCCAAATCTATTAGATTCCAAGGCCAATGTTCTTTCCATTATTCTTTCTAGTGATTAGGTTCCCCATGGTTTCTTAAATATAAATCTTAAGCAAAACTATTATTCTTCCCTAATAAGAATATACAGGCCAATGAACGAGTCAAGTTTAGCTGCTTTTGGCTGCTATTGTATAATTTGATCAGTTATATATTCTTGTATAAATAAAAGTATAATGTTAATCAGTTATATATTCTTGATAAATAAAACTAAGAAAATTACATTAATACATATTTAAACAATAGATCCGTTAAGGGTAATAAGGAAAGAAATACTTTGTAAAAAAAGCTTGGGAACTTCTTTCTCAGGCAGATGTACTACTCCAAATGCTAGGTGGAAAATGGCTATATCAAAACATTGCTAGAGCGATGCACTTTTTCGGTTTTTCAACCTACGTGACATCAACATACCTCTTGGCTTTCCTATTTAAAACAAAACAGAAAACACAGAAATTTACAATGCTTGTAGGCTTTATAAAATTCCTAAGATAAATCATACCAGAATTATCTAACCAACTTTTTTACTTTCTATAAGTTTTAAGGAGAAAAATGTTTAGCATCCTCATTAATGTGTATGTGTGTATATGATTTACTTTTGTACACAGAAATTAGAGGCCACAAAATACTATAAGTTTGATAAAATCACCCTTTATCCAAATCATTCCTAAACACTCAAAATATTACTTCCTCCACTATTTCTGTACCCTTATACCTTATTATCTATACTCTTTTATAGTACTATTATAAAAATTTTCTGATATTATAGTTGCTTATAAACCTATTCTATCACTTTTGCTACTACAACTAAGCCTAAAGCCATGTATAATTCACCTTTTTACTAGCCACTGTATCTTACACAATACCTGTCAAATAAATGAATCATTTCAATGTTCTTTGAACTGTATTACAACAGAGAATGCCATCTAACGATTCAAAAAGTAGCATCATACGAACTTTTTAAACACATGGATATTACTAAATTAGTTGAACATGTGACTAAAACAGAGTAGTAAAAATCTATACATACTTCATTTTTCCTTGATTGTAATGAACCATTTTCTCTACAAGATGAAGAGTCACTTAATAACCTAGAAGGAAAGGCAGGAAATAAATCCTTTGCATGTCATTTTAATCCATTTTCTAATACCCCCAAATTATTATCAGAATTAAACTCCAGCCACAAAAATTTTTTTGATCACCTCAACATATTTTAAATGAAGCAACATTTTCCCATCTAGATATTTATCATTTTCAATAATTTAAAATGCTGCACTTTTTGTTCCCCGCCCCCCCCCTTACTGGATGTTCCAGTTTTTAATGTTGTTGAGACTGGAGTCACTACATGTGCTACATGTACAGTTGCCCCTCTTCATCTCATTTTGAGTTCCTGTAACTATTTTATCTAGAAATCTTTGAGAAAGAGACATCTCTCCTCCTTCTCAAAGATGACATCTCTTGATTCCCAGGTCTTAATACATAAATCATCACTTCTACTTAACTGTCAATTTCTCTGTTTAACTGGGTCCTCTCCCACTGCCTATAAATACGCTTGGGTTTATCCAGGCTCTCATATGCTCATTTTAGTGAGCATTACAATAGTTTTTAGGATACTATCGTTGGCAGGGTGGTCAACTCATCCTAGTTTGCTGGGGATTTTCTTAGTTTCAGCATCGAAGTCCCTGGCCATATCCTAGGAAGTCCCTCAATCCTGAGCAAACCAAAACGGCTGGTCACTCCTACCATTACATGTATGGAAGTATCCAAAGTTTCTCACACATATGTTTCTCAAATGTCTATAATGCCTCACTCCTCACTGCCTGTCAAAGTCAAAAGTCCCTCAGTATAGCACACAACAATCATCAGCTGCTTTATTCTTCCTGTGAACTTCAACTCCAATATAATTTTTAATCTTTATACCCAATACTCACTGTAGTCAACCAGTATTTATTGGCCTTGTGCCAGACTCTATGCTACATGGAGGGTTTACAGGCAAGAAATTCAAAGTCTCATTAGGTCCTCCAAATGAATATAATACAGTAATATGCACCTTGTGTTTGAGCCCTACCGGACCACACTACTCTGCTCCCAATGTGTCCTAACATGCCATACTTTCGCTTTCACTGTTCATCTCCCCACAACTCTCACCTAACCTCCCTACATTTTGGCCACTCAAAACCTTTTCTTAGCTTCACAAATGCTTCCCCTCCCTGAGGTCTTACCTGACTTCTTACGTCACCCCCAGAGATGTGACTTTTATTTTTCTCCTGAACCATCTCAGATATTTTGGTACCTTTCTTAAGGCAAATATCCCATTTCTATCCTTTACTATGACTATAGTATTCTCTTATATCCCTTATTAGTTGATAAGCTCCTTCAGACGTAGTCTTACTCTCTATCCCCCAAAGAATACAGAACAGTACCTTGCATACATTTGTACATGAATAACATTCAGAAATAATGGAACTAAATGAAAAATAACTTTCAATAGTCCTTTTTAAAAAACTCAGAAGTTTCAAACAAATTAACACTTTATCTTCTGTAATCCAGAATCTCACAGTAAGATAACTCTTTACAGCTAAATCCTGAAAGCAATAAAAATCTAACAAACAAATCACATACAAATTTTCTCTATAGTAGGTAAATCCTATAAAAGGTAGCTGATTTCCCACAAAAGCTTTAGGAATCGGGAAGGTTTCTACATCTCCTTTATCATCTTCGATGTCATCAAAATTGCTGCTGTCTATGTCACTGCTGAGCTCAGGTACTACAGGAGCTGCCGCTGTTAAAAGAAAAGAAATGGATTATTTTCTTCATAATCAAAATATACATTAACCACCCAGATTTTGTTTTATATCAATTACATATTAGTAATATATATTAATACCAATACATTATACATTAATAATATATATTCAGTAACATGATTTACTATAGAAAATTTTGGTAACATGTTTTATATTCTATCATTTCAAAAAATTAAAATCTTACTAAGTATTTTATTACTACATTAGAGCAGGTTTAAGTACAGACAAATCAATTAAACAAGGAAAACAATATGGTATTATTCTAGGTATTAAAACTGCAAGCAGCAGTAACTTGCACACACATTCTTTAGTCTGTGGCTTTTTACATTCTTTAAGTAAAACATTTCTTACTCTTAAAATGGATTAATTGTCAAATACACATAAAGTTAAAATGAATTACTAGGCTTATTCTAGTATTCACCAAAGTACAGTCTACATAACTAATTACTGATTTATTAATTCAAACACATTCAAATTAAGGGCTATTTCCCCCATTCTGAAAATTTTTGAGATCCATAAAAAAACTTGACAAAATAAGAAATCTGTTTATTATAAAAGTATTAAGAAATATTGTTAATGAATACAAATTAGTTTAAGGTATTGAGGAACATTTAGTTATAGATATTGCCACAGAACAAATGTGAAATGAAACCTCTCAATTTAAAATTAGTTAGCATTAAGTGTATCAAACATGTACTAATTCAAAAGAGGAATCGATTTCTGAGATTTAAAATGTGATGGAATGGAAATATTTAAATTTACTGACTTACTCTCTCTTATGTTATCCCAATTCCATTGATCATTCTTAAAGAAAGGATGCTGTTTGATTTCTTCTACCCCATTTCTCCCAAGTCGTACCTCCCTAAACAATGCAGTTAAAGATTGTATTATAAAAAGATTACAAAAAAATTAATTAATTCTTATCTTGCCTAGGATCAAAATAAGGATCACAAATGACTCTGAGATATCTTTATTAGAAGTTTTGCCTTAAATGTTTTTCAAAAACAGGCAATGCCAATTTTACAATATATGATCTCTCTAGATTAAAAGGACTGTAAAGTATAGTAAATGCCATGGAAAGGGAAATGTATTTCCATCTGTAGCTTGTATCAAACAAAAGTACACATGAGACTTTCAAATAAAAACATTCACCTGTGTGTGCCAAAACTGCATGACCAACTCCAGGATGTAAAATGGACAGGTTTAACTTCAGACACAGAAGAGTTATTCGGAGTCTCTCTAATAAAAATGTAGCACAGAGTCTGCTTGAGATTATCTCCCTCTCCTTCTGCCTCAGTCCTTCCCCCTTCCCGCTCATGTGTTCTAGCTCTCTAATAAATAAATTTTTAAAAAATCTTTAAAAAAATAAAAATTTAATCAAAATTTTAAAAAAATCTCTTCTTAAAAAGAACTCACATATTGTTAGAAACTATCACTCTTTAGTCTGATAAATTATATCTCTACATTTATATTAAAATAATCATTCTGAATACAAGAAAAACAATATTAACAATTCCATTCTCTGACCCTTTGAGTTTTCAATGAAGATTTTATGGAAATAAAAAACATGTTTTTTTATATGTCCCTTGGAGCCATGTTTAATATAAACAGAAAACCCTGTAAACTTTAGAGGGAAGTACTGCTAGCCACAATGATGGCATTAAATTCTTTTCCAAATCTCTTTTCTCTACCTGCAATCATTCCTTAGACCACACCCCCCCAATAAATTGCTAAGGCAAATCTTTCATTAACTTGTGCTACGTCCTGTTTTATATTTTATCTTTCAGCACAAATTATGGTCATCCTCATCAACCCATCTAGTCCCAAATCAAACATACAGGATTTATTCTAAGTTTATCAGCATGGATTGTCTGTTAATCTGATAATTGATAAATCTTATAATTGATAAACATAATAAAATGATTAAGCTCTCTAATGAGAAAAAATAGCAGCAACTTTTCTTGCTTCAGATGGAAAAAAAATTCATGATATTCAGTTTGATGAGAATGAGGAAAGTAACTATCATCAATGGAAATATACGCTGCTGTGACTATTCTGGGGGTCAATTTTGTAACACCAAATCAATTTTAAAGTGTGTATCCTAGAATTCCACCTTTAAAACTTTATCCTACAGAATGTATGCAAGATAAAAATGTATGAGGACAGTCACTGTAGTACTGTTCGTAACAGCAACTGGCTAACAAACAATACGGTTTGCTGAGGAATCATAGCACTTTTGAGCTAGAAATGCCCTCAGTTATCAATCTGATCTGATCCCACTGTTTATGCATAAGTAAAATTTCCCCAAAAAGTAAAGTTATTTCCCTAAGATCATAATGCTGGTGAGTAAAGTTTGGACTATGGTGCATGCACTCCTCTATAAAGGTTGGTCCTTTGACAGGCTGACTCTTACCACAAATCTAAAAGAACTGAATAGAAAGGCCAAGGAAGAAACTCCAAAGAGTATTCTTTCCCTTTTTGAGACAGGTTTCACAGCGTTGTTCACCTACTTTGTTTTAAGAAACATAGAATTTCCAGGGCATACTTACTCTTTTCAAATGCAAATAAAAAAGGGCTGGGAAGGAGGTGCTCCCAAGTCAAATACAAATAGTTTTTGAGATTATAACCTGTCAAGTATCTGCACAAAACACTCTTCTCTCAAAAGTTGTACAGTAAGAGTCAGATGGCTTAATCACTTCAAAGGATAAAATGTGAATAATACAAGTCTTATTTCTCTCAAATGCATTATCTTACCAAGTTCTATTTTTTCTTTTTAGACATGAAGGTAAGGTTAGAGTTAGATTACAATGGGGTTGCACACACATAATGACGAGAGTAACCCAATACCAGGCCTAGCAGTAGGAAAAGGCTAACCTAGAATTAAAAGCAATTTGGACAAAGAGAATGAGCGATTTCATATGTAAATAAAAGCTATGCTTTCATTTCTACAAATTTAAAAGTTAAGGGCTCTCTACAAAGAAATTCAATGTATATTACCTATCTGTTAAGAAGGCACAAATGAGATTCTTCGCATGTTTAGAAATTTCTGCATCTTCAGGGAAACATAGTGAGTTTTTATGATCCATAATTTTGCTATACGTTCCTACAAGTGAATCTGCATAAAATGGAGTATCCCCTAAAATTCCAAGAAAGAAGACACTGAGTGTAACAGAGAATACAAATTAAACACTTTTCATCTATTATTTAAATATGTTAAGTTTAAATGAGTCACATGCATGGAAGAACAAGTGATCTATGTGTCTCAGTCGAAACACACCAGCACATACCAAGGACGTATTTAAATTTTAACCACACCAATGTACCATCAACTCTTAAAAGCAAAATAAAATCAATGCTGACTCTAGAATTTGTTATTGTTTTTACAATGGGGAAGATTACTAAGTAGGGTCAGATCGATCAGAGTCCTCTAATGCTGGAGCTGGATCAGTCTTTTTTGAGATTACTCTCTAGAGCTGTGTTATGCAATACCGTAGCCACTAGCCACATTTAAGTTCAATTAAAATTTAAAGTTTAATTAAACTTAAAGCTAAACTAATTAAAATTAAATAAAATAAAAATTTCAGTTCCCTAGTCACACTACCCACATTTCAAGAGCTCAATGTGGCCAGTGCTCACCATACTGGACTGTGCAGACATAAACCATTTTCATCATGATAAACTGGACAGTGCAGCTCTAAGAGTTAGACCAGCCCTATTATTTCACATGCAATTTGCTTAAGATGACACATAGCTAGAATTGAAAATGGCAGAAATGGTCTCCCAATGCAGTGTTCTTGCAGACTAGTGGCTATGCTAAAGAGGCAATGGAGTGTAAAGACAGAAAAAGTTGAAGGCACCATTTTGGCCAGTACTCATCTAAAGCCACAAGAATTAAAGGCCCTGCCACTATGACTCAACTATAAGTCACCTTAGTACAAACCAGACTTTCCCAAATCAGACAATCCAAAATTTCAAAAGGGGGTATTCAGGTAGTTTTTGTTTGTTTTCAAAGAGGGCAAAGGGGTGCTTTGAACTCGAGATTTTTCTAGTGCCATTTTTAATGACAGTAGAGTCCTTTAAATGAAGTCCAGAGCTAACCAACCTAGGCAAGCACCAGAGTAAGCCCAGAATACTGTAAATCAATGTCATTCAAAGTCATTAAATTCAACTCATGGGTTGAAAACAGTAGCAGGTATTTAAATGGTCCCTTCAAAGGAGCTATATGACTTTCTCCAAATTGTTATTTTCCAAATCCCTAGGAGAGTCTAGGCAAATGATACAATAATTCCACTTTAAAAGGATTGTGAGATGCACCTAATGTATCATCAGATTGGGCCAGAGGTGGGGAGAATGGACAGCTACCTGGGAACATACCCTGCATGTAAAGAGATGCATTACAAAAACAAAGGCCCTAAACAACTTAGGTCATACTATGACATGAGTTTAAAGCATAGCAAGATCAATACTACATACACAAAATGGTCATCAAGAGAAGACAATTTATGCCACAAAAACATTCCATGACTATTATTTAAATTTGAGATTTGCCAAAATGTTCTGATTTTTTTAAGCAATAATCATAATAATTATACAGATTTTACAGATTTTCCACTACTAATTTTTTTTAGGGTCATCCTCTAGAAAATAAATTCTCCAATTTCTAAAAATATATTTTCAACTTTAAAGTTGTTTCATATAATGTTATTAGCCTTATCCCACTTGCCTCAGAAAATAGATTTAGCTGTATCTGCCCTTATCCCCAAGCCAGATGATTTAGTCATTGGCTTCCATAGCCAGAAGATATTTTTGTGACCCCAGTACTTAGGAATGGGAAATCTTAAGAATGAAATCTATGACGTAAAGAAAAGTTTTGAAACACCTGAGCCTTTCAAATTTTGACTTGGTCAAAGTGAAAGAAATTATTAGATTTGCCTCTGAGTTTTCTGAGAATGAAATATTATAAAATATTTTTATCAATAATCAAATGGTCAATAACTATTTATGATTTATTTTACTAGAATTAAAACCATATGTAAATACAAGTAATAAACAGAAGAAACATAGTTAACAAAAATAATTACATAATTATGTAAACAAACTAAAGAATACTTTTAGTTCTCTATTATTGGAACAAATATTAACAGCCTTATACTTAAAATATTCACAACAAATACTACTGATCAAGAAAATCTTAAGATGAGAAGACCACGGCAGCTGTAAACTTGTTTCTTGTTCTAACATTTTCTTCACACAAAAAGGCCCACTGAAGGATTATTTCCCCGCAATATACTTTCGATTCCTTTTACATTCCACTAAATCACTGTGCCAGTACAATTCGGTTTTAATTTTCCAATTAATAATCTGTCATTATCTGATACAACTAATTCAAAGTTTTTAAAAATCCCACTTCTTCCATAGGACATAATTAATTTCCTTAGATTCTCAAATTCTTGACTTAAAACTAGTGTTATGAGATTGGTTTTGAAAAAAAGACAAGTTAAAATATTTACTTACCCACCAGCATCTCAAAAAGGAAAACACCCACAGACCACCAATCACATTCTCGCCCATAGTAACCATCACCCCCTTGTGATTTGAGAACCTCAGGTGAAATATAATCAGGTGTTCCAACCGCTGTATCACAGTGCACCATGCCTGTCTGGTAAAGAGCAGAGATAAAGAAAAACAGTCGCATGTAAAAACATACACACATAAATGCAACTAATTCATTTATTACTATATATATCCATATATGTATGTATGTGTATATATATATACGTATATATATATATATATATACGTGTGTGTGTGTGTGTGTGTGTGTGTGTATATATATATATAGTAGCTACAAATTGCTACCAACAGAACTTCATTGCTGATACAGCTTTGGGAGGACAGGAGATAAAAGTATTAGGAAATGCCTACAAGTGTCCAGATTACAGGAAATCAAGGATAACTTTTCAACTCTAAAACACAGGAGGCTCCATCAGTGGAAGAAGGAAAAAGTAGTAAACTCCACGGGAATCCCAAGCAAATCAACATCTTTTGTTTCTCTTTCTTACACTACTAAGTAGTTACAAGGGAAGTACAAAATGTGATCTTAAGGCAGTGACCTGGGGAAAAGAATGAGAGAGAAAGGAAACTTTGGTGTTTTCAAAAGAAACTGTAATAATTAAGATTACAAAGAGCCTAGTTTGGAGGCTGGATAAAGAAACAGTTCTTATTGTATTAAGAAAAAATGGAGGAAATCAAATGTTTAAATTAAAAGACCTTAACAATTTGAAAGCTACATATTTAGAAATATGGAGCTGTGGCATCAAGGTATTTGGCAAAATGATAAAAAACACCTTTATCTGTGTTTAGTTTCGGTGGGTAATAAGACAATCTCTATCTGATGTCTTTTGACAAGGACAAGAACCACTGTAAATACATGTATGCATGTGTGTTTTGTAGCATGTATGTGTGTGTGCTGTAAAATTAAGTCACCATAATAGTATAATGCTAAATAATATTCGTTGACCTCCAGCTCTGTGCAAACTTGCAAAGTCTATAGATTAATTTAAATGCCCTCCATTTCCTTTACCTGCCAGGTAAAGAGTATGTCATCCACATTCCTCATAAGTAAGCTAATATAAATTCCCAAAATACTAAGTATTATGAACACCTTGGAAAAAGGAAGTTCCATGTATTTTGTAAATATGATTTATGGAGACGTATTTAAGTGCAATAAAATATATGTTAATCATGGGAAATTAATTTCGAAAACAATCTTTTCATTCTTCAAATTAGCAACAATAACTCAATGATTTTACTTTCCCAAGTTTATAGCAAATAGAGAATAGAAGTCATTTTAGTTTGAATATAAATTAATAAGATAAAAGTTCTGAATATAATTGAGCAAATTACGAGGGCAATAATTTGTATGGATTAGTACTTAGAATAAAAGATGAAAAACAACAGTGCCTAACTTTAAAAGGCAGAGTATATTTTTATCATGGACTCTATACACTTCTGTTAGAGGAAACATTAAGAGACTTGTTAGAGTAAACAAAACTCATTTCACATGTATCCACAGAAATTAGACTTTAAAAAAATGAATCCTGTGAGACTCAACAGCTAAAACCTAACTGGTCACACACCAAAAAAAATGCCATTAGAAGAAAAATTTATTTAGCATTAAGGTTTAGAGGGAGAGGAAAGGGTAAGATAAAAAAATAACTGGCATAAAGTTAGGCTGTAAAGGATGGGACAAGTTAGGCTTTAAGAGAGAGAAAGAAGTATCACAGTTTAGAAAGAAAAAAAAGCAAAAATAAAGGAACAAGAATGACTTATATAAAGCATAATCAGGAAATGCAGTGAAGGGGCATCTGGGTGGCTCAGTCAGTTAAAGCCTCTTACTCTTGATTTTGGCTCAGGTCATGGTCTCAGGTTCCTGAGACTGAGCCCTGTTGGGTTCCACACACAGCACAGAGTCTGCCGGGGATCCTCTCTCTCTCTGCCCCTCCCCCTGCTCATGTTCTCTCTCTAAATAAATAAATAAAAGAAAGAAAGAAAGAAAGAAAGAAAGAAAGAAAGAAAGAAAGAAAGAAAGAAAGAAAGAGAAAGAAAGAAAGAAAGAAAGAAAGAAAGAAAGAAAGAAAGAAAGAAGAGAGAGAGAGAAAGAGAGAGAAAAAGAGAAAGAGAGAAAGAGAGAGAGAAAGAGAGAAAGAGAGAAAGAGAGAAAGAGAGAAAGAGAGAAAGAGAGAAAGAAAGAAAGAAAGAAAGAAAGAAAGAAAGAAAGAAAGAAAGAAAGAAAACGAAAGAAGAGAAAGAAAAGAAAAGAAAAAAGAAAAAAGAAAAGGCAGTAAAGTCCAAATCAGCTAAAAGTAAAGTTTCACAATGATGAAGGTGGGAGAGGTAAGATGGAGATCAATTTGAATAACCACTTGCAGAATAAATACTTTGGCGGGACTAAAGAATTTCTAGTAGGTAAACTATGTGAACAACACTCTGCTTTTGGGAAAATAAATATTTCAACCACAATTTTTGACTAGCATACTGGAGGTTAAAATCTTTTTAAATAAACATTTGGAAAAGACATTTTAAAACTGTCTCATGGAGAAGTTCTCAAATTGCCTGAATACATAATCTACATTTATGACAAGTCTCTTCTCCTATTCTAAAGAAATACAGAAAGAATAAACCAGAAACTAAAAAGATCTGATTTGCCCACGGCGGGTGTGGATGGGAAAAGGGTGGAAAGAAGGGAGCATGGGAATGGGGCAGTAGGAGGAAAGGATCCTTCTGAGTGTACAGTTGGTACCGTTTTAACTCTTAAAGCCAGAGGAATGCTCCACACATCACAAAGACTGTAAATAAGCAATTAAAATTAACCAGGATGTGGTGGAGGTGGGGAGGATACTCCAAATGGAATACAAACAGTAAGAAATGAACCTGTTTTATAAATTAATAACATAACCACACCAAATGGGGTAGGGATGAAAAAAATTAACCTAAATAACTTTGGAAAACAATATCTGTAACAGATACTATAAGGCTAACCTCAAAAGGAACTGCACAAAAATAATACATTCTAATTTAATTAGTAAATCTGTTGTTTGTCACAGAGGTAGGAATTAGTAATTTTGAAATAATTTTATGTGTCTCCCAGAGTTGAACAAGTAAATATACTATAGATAATGAGAGCCAGGTTTCTTTCTTTCTTTCTTTCTTTTTCTAAGATTTTATTTATTTACCAGACAGAGAGCAAAAGCAGGAGCAGTGGCAGGGGGAGAGGGAGAAACAGGCTCCCCGCTGAGCAGGGAGCCCTATGTAGGGCTAGATCCCAGGGCTCGGCGATCATGACCTGAGCCAAAGGCAGATCCTTAACTGACTGAGCCACCCAGGTGCCCCAAAAGAGCCAGGTTTCTCAGTGACTGAAGTAGAAATTATAAAAAAGAAAGGAAGAAGACTACAATGAGCCCTGTGGTGTAGGAAAAGAATCAGAAGTATCAGTATGAACTCATGATTTTTAGTAGCCTAGATATACGGATAGCTAAGTACAGAATTAAATATGAACATGTGTGTGCATATGGATTGGCACATATAGTATATTCAGTCTACATGTGTCTGCTGACAAGGCCTAGAAATAATGGCACTCGAGGAGGAATAAGCATATCTAGTGCCCAAATACTGATTTCTAAATACCATTCTTAAATAAAAGAAATCTGAGCTTTCTGGAAAAGTGGCTGATTCCAGAGCTGGGACAGAGAAAATACAAGTCTTCAGTGACTTACAGTGCCAAAAAATAAGAAAATGCTCCAAAAGGGGGGCATGGCTAAGACATAGGAGTCAACCTATGAAGCCAAATAAGAAAATTTTGAACTGAGTTTCAAGGTATGAGTAGGAATCTGCCAAGTAAACTGTATGCAACATCATATATGAAGGCCAGGAATCATGAAATCATTGATTTCATGGCATAAAAACAACTATATGTAATTTAAGACCAGTGAACTATACGGCACAAAAGGTCAAGTGATAGAGAATGAGGGTGAAACGTGGAAGGGATATCATAAGAAGCTTCACATAGCTAACGAGTTTGAACTTTACTCAGTAGATGACAGGAATCTACAGAACGGTTTTAAGTAGGAGAGCAACATAAACAGGTATGCATTTTCAAAAGCTTCCTCATGAGTACTTTAAATGGGTAAGATTACATGTTTATTTGCTAAAATATAGCTTGTGTTTTATAATGGACAAAATATCATAATTGGAGAGATTTACTGAAAACACAAAACTGGTCAGTCATAAATCCTCAGTTGGCCAAAGAAATTATTCTAAATGCTTCCTGTGAAAGTGGAAAAAAATTGTAAATGGAATTCTTAATTATCAGAAAAGCATTAAGAGCCTCAGCTTGACTGCTACAAAGGCAGGAGCCTACTTGGTCCATTTTAATGATGAAAAATGAGTACTTGCAGCAGGGGCTCCTTTCTCAAACAGGCATATCCCTCACCTTATAAAATTCTCGGCTAGTGCAAAGTCTTGCTTCTTCTTTGTTCTATCTAAAAAACAGCCCAAGTGGTTTAGAAGCCCATGTCCATTTGCACTGTGCAGTGCCCAAGGCACAAAAGGCTGCCTGTTATTCTAGTTATCTCCTGGGGGTACCAATTATTAACTTTTATTAGGGCTCTGGTTACAAAGTTGCATAGCTTTTGAATGGTCTGTCCCTACTACTCCCATAAACCTATTCACTTCTATGTATAATTTTGCAGAAAATAGGGTTTTTTCAGAAACACGAATAGAAATACCTCCATTTTAAAAACGGATGTCACTTGTAGAAGGGTTAAGAACATTAACAATTTACTGATTAGCTTTTAAAGAAGTATAGCCTCATTTAATCAAATAGTACACACTAGAATAATAAGGGATATAATTTTATATTATTTTCAGGTAACCTAAAACACTAACATAAAATGTGCCATAAAGATGGTAAAGGTGGCTATGAAATGCATAATGACAAGCGAAGAGGGAACTCCATTTACCTAACTAAACAAGCAATTTTAAATAGCAGTACTTCTCGGCTATCAACTGAGACACATCTAGACGTAAATATACTACACTGAGACATTCACTCACATCTACATATTTTTTTTCAGAGAGAAAAAGAGTAACAGTATCCAGGAAACTGTGTAAACCACAATTTATTAATGAGAGAACTTACTGACATATGCCAATACTCTTAATTGCAATAGTAACCAATTATTTTAGTCTTTGTAGGTTCTAATATTTAGTTGTATTTTATTTTTGCATTTATCCATGGCCAGAGGAGCTAAAATATAATTTGAGAATCTCTGTCTATATTGTAGATAAAGGGTTGGCAAAGTTTTCTGTAAAAGGCCAGTAAATATTTTAGGATTTGTGGGCACACAGGATCTCTACCTCATATCTTTTTTTGTTTTTTAACCATCTTTTAAAAACGGACAAACCATCTTTAGTAAAGGAGCTGTACAAAACCAAACCACAGGCCAGATCTGGCCTTGTACTCCAGTTTGCCAATCCCTTCTATAGACGTGCAGATGAATGAGAACGAAACTAGGAACAATTCTAACGGCCTTGAGATCATGATAATCAAACAGAGGCCAATAAAGTGATGAACCTGAAACTTGCAATAACACTTATTCGTATTAACAGCTAAATAACAAACAGCTTTTAATAAAAAACTCCTTTATTCTTCAACATATATAGTTGTTCTCATCATTAGTATTACTTGAGGAATGGAGTTCTGGGGTACAACAAACAACATTTTTAAACTTCAGTATTTAAAAAATATATATTTCACTACATCAAAATTAAGAATTCCTGTTCAAACAGACACAAATGCGTAGCTGACTAGAAGATGATATGAGCAATATCTGTGGAATCACTACTGAGATTATATAAGGAATTCCTGAACATCAACAAGAAGTTGATTTTAAAAAGGTTAAAAGATACACAAGTAATTCATGAGATAAATGACTGACAATTATATGAAGAAAAGTTTGACATCATTAGTTATAAAATAAATATAATTTTTAAAACTTACTACCTTACACCAATGGAATTGTAAGATTTAGAGAGTGAGTAATAGGAAGGGTGAGTAAGAACACAGAGAGACATGATCTCTAATGCACCACTAGTAAGAGGTTATAACATTTATAGCCATTCTGGAGGTCAGGGAATACTTTATATATGTATGCTCTGAGTCAGTAGTCCCGCTTCTTCTAAGTGTGTATATAGAGGAAACCCTAGTCAGAATACACATGGGACATGTGTGAAGATGTCCAACATCAGTGTTTAAGTTCAACATAGTCCTGTTAGTAGCAGGGAGCTGATGTGGCCTAGGAATCCAACACAAGTGGGGATAAGTAAAATTAATAGACAGATACTATGGAACGCTAAGAAGGAATGAGCTAATTTACATATATCAGAATAGATATAAAACAAGATTGAGTGAAAAAAAGTAAAAAAAAAAAAATGACATCCATACCATTATACTACTTATACACATGTACACTATATTAACAGTCTGCAAGAGCTTATAGTAAACACATGACAGTGGCTGTTTATTAGGGACAGAGAGAATAAGACTAAAATGGAAAGGGGGAAAACATCATAAAATAAAAACCAGATGAAGCCTTTCTGTTGACTCCTAATGACAACAGGTGATGAACCAAAGAGTATAATTAGCTCAGCTATATGTACCTGAATTAAAAAATAGTAAATAAAATTATATAAGCCACATTTTATTTTGCCTTTTAAAGAGACAATGTACTGACTTACATGCTCATATTCTATAAAAACCATATTCTGTCCTGTCCCCCACACTCTATACCCTTTTTTCCTTAACCATCATTTCCTACCCTAAAAATATGTGGTGTGACTTATATCTCTATACCCTCCCAAAAGTTTTGGTTTAATTAAAATCAGAATACACCCATGGAAGCACAGCACATAAACATCACTCATTATGTAGAACAGACATAAAAAAGTTTAGCATTCTATTAGAAAATTATCTTATACTTTATTTTCCTTAAAGATAATTTTTACTATTAACCATTTCACACTGTATTATGATAAACACCACAAGAGGGAGCTTTGGGACAAATGTTCCATCTACTAAACACTGATGTATGCAAAAGATGGACACAATGATATACATATCTATGAATAAGACCAAAGAAGAAAGGAATGTTAAGTTTTAGTTGAGTAGACAGGGCATACAAACCTAGATACATGAAAATGGCCTATGAAATACAGCACAAATTCTAAATAAATAAGAACATTAGAAGACTGATCAGTCAGATTAGGATTATCAGGAAGAACTTTGTAAATGAGATAAAAATCTGAGCTGAGCTTGGAAGAATAAAGAATGCTGATGAAGGTAGTATGATCTATAAAGGTGAATGTCACATAGGTGTAATGAATAAGAAGCAAAGAGAAAAGAAAATCAACTTAATTAAAAATAAACATCTTGATAAGATATTTTTGTTAAGAAATACGATTAGCTATATAAGCATACTGGAAGGTTATAAAAACTATACAAAAGATAGTATCTAGTTTGTTGTCAACACACACTAACATTAAAGAGTCTGATACATATAAATCACCCCCTAGATCCAAAAGAGAAATACAAACAAACAAAAAACAAAAACAACAAAAAAAACCATGGTTCCTCCCCATTAGGAACTACTGCCAGGAATTATATATATACTTAAAGAGAAAAAGAGAAGAGATATAAATTTTGCAACAAAAATAAATCAACATCATAATTAGCTATGAGGTTAAAACTACTGAATCTATTAATTATAATGTGAATTGTTCAACAGGTAAAGTACACAATAGATGATATTCCTAAATTTATTCAATATGATTGGTGCAGACAGGGTTGGTAGGAGACAGTAACATAAACTTCTTACCTTAGCTTTTTTCTTTTTAAAGGAAAAATACAGAAATAATGGTGATGGAAATAATACCCATGTACCTTAATTTATATTTTGTGTCCTATTCTTCACCTGGATCATTTTGCACATGAACTACTTTTAATTGCTAGCAATTGCTTGTCACCATTCTACAGGGAGATACCTAAGTTATCTGTATTCTTCTCTTGTATTTACCAAATCTAGTACTATATAGGAAATAAAGCACTCTGTAGCTAGATGAATGATCAGTATTAAAAAAAAGTTTTATTTTAAGTCACTACATAGCAAAACTAAACTTATCTTTGTTTAAAACTATAAAGTCAAGATTTGAAGCTTCTTTCATTTTTTTTTTAAAAACTAGCATTTTTTTTTTTACTTGCTTATTACTTACTTCATCCATCTTCATACATGTGCCAAAATCTGCCAACTTTAGATGTCCATGTTTATCCAAGAGCATGTTGTCAGGCTTTACATCTCTGTGAATTAAGCCCATGGAGTGTATGGCATCCAGAGCAAGAACAACTTCAGCAGTATAAAATTTGGCCCATTTTTCAGGTACATCATAGTTACTCATAAGGTTTACAAGATCTCCACCAGGCATGTACTCCATTACCATGTACAGATACTTATCATCTTGAAAAGCACAAAAGAGCTGTAAAACAAAATGAGAAAGGAAAAAAAAAATTTAAGGAAAAAAAAAAAACCCAAAGCTTAAATGGAACAAAACCCAAAACAATTATTACTACTGAAAAAGACAAATAATTTTACAACCAAAAGAGCTGAATTTTATGAAACCTTTGATTTTATATTTGGACATCCCTAATGGAAAAACAGGTATCAGACAAAGCTTTTTATATAGTTAACTTCTTCATGCTGAAAAATATACATAAATGAATCATTTTCCCTCTTAGAGAATATGAGAATCTATTTAAATAGAGATATTTTGAAAGAGAAACAGAAGGAGGGACGTAAACGGTGAAAGAATGACAGAAGAATTCATAATTTAAAAAAACAGCTTTCTGAAAACAAAACAAGCTACTGCACATAATTCACAAAAAAGAAAGCTGAGGGGGTAGGAGCAGTTGCGAAAAACCTCAAAGATACCACATTCAATAGATACGAGAAGAGGGAGTAAGCACCACGAGTGGAAAAGAGTGTGCTGCGGGTAGCCACACTTCGAACAGGGCCTTCTCCTCTCTCCTGTTCCCCATCATCTTGCTCATAAGCAGCTAGTGGCGCGCAGACTAGAGCAGCGGCACTGGGACCAGAGAAATCACACCAAGCGAGGTTGCTAATGACTCCCCAGAGGCATGGGAACCACAAATTCAGAAGAAAAGTTATTTGTACAGTCCACCCAACATGTCCCAACCCACCCCCCAGAAGCAAGCAATGCAAACAGAAAAGGTTTCCACAAACAAATAGGGAAAACATAGAACAAAACCAAGAACTCAGACTCAAAATAAATAAAAAGAATTCCTACAAATCAGTTCTTTTAAACCAACAGACAACCTAACAGGAAAATGAAGAAGAATTAAAGCAGGCATTTCACAAAGGAAGATATTCAAAGATGAAAAGGTATGAAATCTCATTAGAGAAAGATGAATTTAAACCTCTGTGAGACACCACTTTGCATGCACAAAAATGACCAAAAATGACCAAAAGTTTTAAAACTGATAATACCAAGTGCTGGCAGGGACAAAGGAAACTTACAAACTAAACTTCTATAACCACACTGAAAAACAAGCTGTCACCACCTACTGAGATTGATTATAAGTACCCAAAAATGCTACTCCTAGGAATAAACCCAACAGAATAAAAAACATTTACACTACTTGTAACAAATAAAATTTTGAAATATACCAACAAATTGTGGTATATACATGCAATGGAATAAAACACAGCAATGAAACTAATAAACTGTAGCAATGTAGGTAACTCATGCCAACATAATGTTGAACAAAAAAGCTAGATACAAAAGAAGAGATACTGAATCAGTGACATCACTTATATAAAATTCAATAAACAGGAAAGCTATAGTTCTGAGTGCTTGTTTAGGTGGTACACTAGAAAGAAAAACAAGAAAATGATTACTAATAAAGTCAGAGGAGTGGTTATTTTGGGAGGAACACATGGAGGCAGTGATTGGGAAAGAGCACAAGAGAACTTCTGGAATCTGGCAATGTTTATTTTCTGACCTGGGAAGTAAATACATGGGTGTTTACTTTGTAATAAATCTTTCTGCTGCTTGTTTTATGTATTTCTCTGTGTATATCACAAATAAAATCATTTTTTTTAAAAAAAAGCATGATAAAATTAAAGCAGAACTCAACAGGAAATTTATAACTACAAACGCATTTGTAGGTATCTCTCCTTAACCTTTCACTACCCAATATTCAAAGAGATATCTGCATTGGAAAATAAAGACTGACAATAAAAATTAGGTAGATAAAGAAACTCAGATAAAGAAACTAGAAAAGAAAAATATAAACCCAAAGAAAACAGGAGATAGGGAATTTTTTTAAAAGCAGAAAATAATTAAAAAGAAAAGCAAAAAAAAGTATTTTTTAAATAAAACAAAAAAATGTTAACTAAAAAATTTACATATACTCCATTCAATAGAAAAGTCAAAGAGAAGACAGATAAGGTCGCAGAAAACAGAAACTGATTCAAGAGAGAAAAACCTGAATTAGTCAAAAATCACATGAGAAAATAAGAGGTTGACAGAAGATCTAATTGGGAAGGAGGAATGGAGGGATTGAGCACAGAAAAAACATATGAATTTTAGGACAGCAGCTATCTCTCAGAAGGAAAAAAGGGAGAAAAGACTGGGTAGGAGAACAAAAAGTATTTCAAGAATTCTTGCAATGTTTTCAAAATTAAAAGCTTAAAATTAACGATGGAAAAATGTTAAAATTTGCTAAATGTATGTAAGGTTGAAACCAAAGAATGTTTCCAGATGGCTTATTTATTAGGCAAGCAAGAAAAGCCATTCACCAATGGTGAATTAATTAAGTTGTGTTTGATTGCATCAGCTGAAGAAATGTGTCTAGAGAAAATCAACGCAAGACTCTCAGTCTTTCAACGACAGCTGCTCAAAGAGTTGAGGACACTGGTGGCAATATCAGTAGTCAATTTAAAAACAAGGCAAATGATTTCGAGTGGTTTTCCTCGGCTCTTAATGAGTCAACAGATGTTACTGGTATGCAGTCATTACCAGTTACTGGAGGAGTAAGTGCCAAGTTTGATGTGAGTAAAAAATAAGCCTCTATAGTCTGCATAGATGAACTCAGGCAAAAATATTTTCAAAGAAGTTGAGAAAACACTAATGCAGTACAACCTGAAGTAGAATCTGGTAAGGTGTTTTAACAAAAGATGGGGGTAAAAATACATGTGGAACAGAAGAAGGCTTCATTGGACAAATTTACAAAGCTTGTGAAAATGTGTGATATTTAAAATCTATAGTTAGTCTCTGTAATACTGATCAGTAAGTACTCACAGGAAAATACATTTGAATCCCTCATATAATAAATACATGAGTAGTATTAATGGATGTTATTTGCTCTTGTGGACTTAACCATCATCATCTGTTCTGTGAATTTTTGTCAGAAATAGATGCTGAACATCCTCACGCTACCATACAGCAGTTCAATGGCTTAGCACTGGTAAAGTTTTATTGCAATTACTTGAGCTGAGAGTTGAGACTGAAATGTGTCTGATCAAGACCACCCTCAACTACTATTATGGAACACTGAATAGCTTTCTAAATTAGCTTTAGCCGCAGACTTGGTAACGTTTCTTAATTAATACAACCTAAAATGACGAGGTAAAATAGTGCTTTTTAAAAAGATTTTATTTATTTATTTTAGAGAGAGAGTATTCACAAGAGAGAGCATGCACAGGGGAAGAGAGAGAGGGAGAAAGAAGCCCAAGTAGACTCCCTACAGAGCTTGGAGCCAGAGGTGGGGCTCGATCCCACCATCCTGAGATCATGACCCCAGCCAAAATCTAGAGTCAGATGCTTAACCAAATGAGCCACCAAGGTGCCCCACAAAACTTAAGCTTTTAATAACAACTAACATCAAGCTACTTTTTATGCTTCCCACGCTATTAAAATCAAAACAAGAAGTGAGATCTCCACTCCTACACAAATTGGCAATGGATGTATTTTCTGAGCTCAAATGACAGTCTCACAGTTCCAACAGCGTTTTTTTGACCTGAATGTAAATGCAAAGCAAATATCCATGTTTCAAAATCCATTTAAACTCTTCAACTGAGGGCCACCTGGGTGGCTCAGTAGGTCAAGTGTCTGCCTTTGGCTCAGGTCATGATCCCAGGGTCCTGGGATCAAGCCCCACATCGGGCTCCCTGCTCAGTGGAAAGCCTGCTTCTCTTTCTCCCTCCACTGCTACCCTTGCTTGTGCTCTCTCTCTCAAATAAATAAAATCATTTAAATGAATAAACAAACTCTGCAACTGAGAAGCTTCTGCCTAACCTTCAGGTGGAAGTGACCAACCTGCAATGTAATGACTTTTCTAAAAGGTAAATATCGAGACAAGAATTTAACAGGATTCTATATACGTCTTCCAAGTGATAAATATGCTTAATCAGAATCATATGCTCAAGGTCAGCATCAACAGTTATAGATAAAGTACTGGTATATACCCTGGGTACATGATGAAAATGGCACTTTCCCTCTATAGTCTTTCTCTAAAAACTCATAACCCTAGTCTAAATAATGAGAAAAACATCAGACAAATTCTAATAGAAAACTATACACATCCTAAATATAACTGACAAGTAATTCTAAAAGCTGTAAAGGTCATTAAAAACATGAAAAAGTCTGAGAAACTGCCATAGCCAAGAGGAGCCAAAGAAGATAGGATAACTAAATGCAACATACTATCCTGGATGGGATCCTAGAACAGAAAAAAGAGCATTAGGTAAAAACAAAGAAAATCTGAATAAATTATAGACTTCAGTTAATATAATGTATCAATATTGGTTCATTCATTATAACAAATGTACCTTACTAAAGTACGATGTTAATAGAGGAAGACTGTCTGGGGTTGGGGCTTTCCACGATCTGCTCAATTTTTCTATAAATGTAAAACTCTTTATTTTTTTTAATTTTATTTATTTATTTGACAGAGAGAGACACAGCAAGAGAGGGAACACAAGCAGGGGGAGTAGGAGAAGCAGGCTTCCCGTGGAGCAGGGAGCCTGATGCGGGGCTCGATCACAGGACCCTGGGATCATGACCTGAGCCGAACGCAGATGCTTAACAACTGAGCCACCCAGGCACCCCAAATGTAAAACTGTTTAAAAATTAAGTCTATTAATAAAAAATAAATCATATGCCGGTGGATAACAGTATTTGGCAGTACCTAACCTATGTGAAAAGACATTTTCTAATAAGATGAATGTGTAAAAAAAACCTTATTACACATTAACATTAACAGAACATCTACCATTTTGATAGGAAACACTGATTGTGAACCCCAATTAAACAAAATGCTATTGCCCCCAGAAAATAAGTTAATTATTCTCCTTAATAGACTTGTATTTTTTTAAGTTGTACTTATCACATTTTAAATTTCATCAATAAAAAATTTATAGAAATTTGTTTTCTTGTTATATAAGTTATCAACATTCTATCTACCTCTTGGGCCACAAAACCTAAAGTAGGTACTATCTGCCTCTTTACAAAAAAGTCTGCCAATTTCTGGTGTGACTGAAATAAGACTGGCCATGGTTGGTAATTATTGAAGCTGACAGAACAGTACATGGGGATTCAATATACCTTCTTTCTACTTTGGGATGTTTAGAATTTATCATAATAAATATTAGTGGTAAAAAACTTATCATCAAATATATTGAAAAATTTTTCTTGAAAGATATGCAAGCAAGTTCAATCCAGCCTCACGGAATGAATATTTTCTATATTATATAAACTGTCCCAAAGCTCAGAAAAAAGTGGTGAGCTTCCCAACTATGTTTATTAGGGTAGTCTCACGAGAATGAAAACAAACCAAAAAAGCCCATTAAAAAAAACTGAATTAAATCAAAGGTCAAATGTCACTTATGCAAACAGATGGACAATTACCTAAAATATTAGTAAATCAAATTCAGTACTTTATAGAGAATATAAATTTATAGCAAATAGTATTTACCTTTTATCTTATACTACCTTGAAACTTATTTTTTTTAGTGTACTATAATAACAGATTAAACAAGAAAACCATCTTAAAAGCAGCTGAAGAACACACAATACTTCAACATTATTCCTGATTAAAAAAATACTTGGTAAGCTAAACAAAGATGGACAGGCCTCTCTGCCTTAATCAGAAAGCTTCAGCAAACATCAGGTTTAATCGTTAAATACTAGAGGACTACTCAATGAAGTTTAACATAATAAAAAAGATAAGGATAAAAAACTTCTACTAACTCAACACTGTACTGAAAGACTGAACCAATGCTGTTTTTCTGCATCTTGTAATATCTATATATTTAAAAACTAGTTTTCTTATGCATAAATTTCTTCTGAACATATCTGATGGGAAAAAGTAACATGGCTTTACTGAAAATCAAGTTCTATACACAGAGATATACTATATTGTTATGGGAGGGCTTAATATTTCAAAATAATCAAAACAACCCAAAATATCTACCAATTTAAAGCAATGCAAGAAAAAATTTTAACTGTATTTTTTAACAGAACGAAAGGCTAATTCTAACTTCACAGAAAAAAATGTTAAGAATTGCCACAAAAATATTATAAAAGGAGAACAATGAGAAGACTTGCCCTACCAAATACATGAAAAACTACAGAGATTAAAACAACGGGGGTGATTTTAGTGCAGGAGAAATAACAAATTAAATAGAACAGAGCCAAAAGAAATTCACGTGTATATGGTAATTTAGTCTATGATATAAAGGACATTTCATTTACTTCATGGGAAAAAGACAGGCTTTTCTACAAACGGCACTGGGAAAAGTGGCTGCCCATTTGGGATAAACAAATCTGACTTCATATAAAAAAATAAATTCCTGGTGACTCAGAAATAGACTCCTGCCCCTCCCAAAATTAAAATATAAAAAAGTTAAAAAGTTAAAGTATAAGAGAATATTGTCATAATATTGGGCTGGGGAAGGTATTCCCCAGCAAGAATCAAAATACAGAATACATAGATTTGACTACATCTACTTTTAAAAATTCAGTAAGCAACAGAGAAGTAACAGTCCAAGAGAATGTATTTCCAACATATGTAACACAGAATGTATTTCCAACATATGTATGTTAATATACAGGGTCTATCAGCATGCTAATAAATCAATTTTAAAAAAGAAAAACGACATAGTACGATGTCGGACCTAGAGTTCAGAATCATGACTTTAAAGATACTAGCTGGGCTTGAAAAAAGTGTGGAAGTTATTAGAGAAACCCTTTCTGGAGAAATAAAAGAACTAAAATCTAACCAAGTCGAAATCAAAAAGGCTATTAATGAGGTGCAATCAAAAATGGGGGCACTAACTGCTAGGATAAATGAGGCAGAAGAAAGAATCAGCGATATAGAAGACCAAATGATGGAAAATAAAGAGGCTGAGAAAAAGAGAGAGAAACAACTAAGGATCACGAGGGCAGAATTCGAGAGATAAGCAATACGATAAGACGAAACAACATTAGAATAATTGGGATCCCAGAAGAAGAAGAAAGAGAGAGAGGGGCAGAAGGTATATTGGAGCAAATAATAGCAGAGAACTTCCCTAATGTGGGGAAGGAAACAGGCATCAAAATCCAGGAGGCACAGAGAACCCCTCTCAAAATCAATAAAAATAGGTCAACACCCCGACATCTAATAGTAAAACTTACGAGTCTCAGAGACAAAGAGAAAATCCTGAAAGCAGCTCGGGAGAAGAGATATGTAACCTACAATGGTAGAAACATTAGATTGGCAACAGACCTATCCACAGAGACCTGGCAGGCCAGAAAGGACTGGCATGAGATCTTCAGAGCACTAAATAGAAAAATATGCAGCCAAGAATACTATATCCAGCTAGGCTATCATTGAAAACAGAAGGAGAGATAAAAAGCTTCCAGGACAAACAAAACCTAAAGGAATTTGCAAACACAAAACCAGCCCTACAAGAAATATTGAAAGAGGTCCTCTAAGCAAAAAGAGAGCCTAAAAGCAGCACAGATCAGAAAGGAACAGAGACAATATACAGTAACAGTCACCTTACAGGCAATACAATGGCACTAAATTCATACCTTTCAATAGTTACCCTGAATGTAAAGGGGCTCAATGCCCCAATCAAAAGACACAGGCTATCGGATTGGATTAAAAAACAAGACCCACCAATATGCTGTCTGCAAGAGACTCATTTTAGACACAAAGACACCCCCAGATTGAAAGTGAGGGGGTGGAAAACCATTTACCATGTTAATGGACACCAAAAGAAAGCTCGGGTGGCAATCCTTATATCAGACAAATTAGATTTTAAAACAAAGAGTGTAATAAGAGATGAAGAAGGACACTATATCCTACTTAAAGGGTCTATCCAACAAGAAGATCTAACAATTGTAAATATCTATGCCCCGAACATGGGAGCAGACAATTATATAAGGCAATTAATAACAAAAGCAAAGAAACACATTGACAACAATACAATAATAGTGGGGGACTTTAACACCCCCCTAACTGAAATGGACAGATCATCTAAGCAAAAGATCAACAAGGAAATAAAGACTTTAAATGAAACACTGGACCAAATGGACTTCACAGACATATTCAGAACATTTCATCCCAAAGCAACGGAATACACATTCTTCTCGAGCGCCCATAGAACATTCTCCAGAATTGATCACATCCTAGGTCACAATCAGGTCTCAACCGGTACCAAAAGACTGGGATTATTCCCTGCATATTTTCAGACCACAATGCTTTGAAACTACAACTCAATCACAAGAGGAAAGTCGGAAAGAACTCAAATACATGGAGGCTCAAGAGCATCCTACTAAAGAATGAATGGGTCAACCAGGAAATTAAAGAAGAATTAAAAAAATTCATGGAAACCAATGAAAATGAAAACACAACTGTCCAAAATCTTTGGGATACAGCAAAGGCAGTCCTGAGAGGAAAGTATATACCAATACAAGCCTTTCTCAAGAAACAAGAAAGGTCTCAAATACACAACCTAACCCTACACCTAAAGGAGATGGAGGAAGAACAGCAAATAAAGCCTAAACCCAGCAGGAGAAGAGAAAATAAAGATCAGAGCAGAAATCAATGAAATAGAAACCAAAAGAACAGTAGAACAGATCAATGAAACTAGAAGCTGGTTCTTTGAAAGAATTAACAAGATTGATAAACCCCTGGCCAGACTTATCAAAAAGAAAAGAGAAATGACCCAAATCAACAAAATCATGAATGAAAGAGGAGAGATCACAACCAACACCAAAGAAATACAAACAATTATAAGAACATATTATGAGCAACTCTATGCCAGCAAATTAGATAACCTGGAAGAAATGGGTGCATTCCTAGAGATGTATCAACTACCAAAATTGAACCAGAAGAAATAGAAAACCTGAAGAGACCTATAACCACTAAGGAAATTGAAGCAGTCATCAAAAATCTCCCAAGAAACAAAAGCCCAGGGCCAGATGGCTTCCCAGGGGAATTCTATCAGACATTTAAAGAAGAATTAATACCTATTCTCCTGAAACTGTTCCAAAAAATAGAAATGGAAGGAAAACTTCCAAACTCATTTTATGAGGCCACCATTACCTTGATCCCAAAACCAGACAAAGACCCCATCAAAAAGGAGAATTACAGACCAATATCCTTGATGAACATGGATGCAAAAATTCTCACCAAAATACTAGCCAATAGGATCCAACATACATTAAAAGGATTATTCACCATGACCAAGTGGGATTTATCCCTGGGCTACAAGGCTGGTTCAACATCCGCAAATCAATCAATGTGATACAATACATTAACAAAAGAAAGAACAAGAATCATAGGATCCTCTCAATAGATGCAGAGAAAGCATTTGACAAAGTACAGCATCCTTTCTTGATCAAAACTCTTCAGAGTATAGGGATAGAGGGTACATACCTCAATATCATAAAAGCCATCTATGAAAAACCTACAGCCAATATCATTCTCAATGGGGAAAAGCTCTCTTTTCCCCTAAGGTCAGCAACGCAGCAGGGATGTCCACTCTCACCGCTGCTATTCAACATAGTATTAGAAGTCCTAGCCACAGCAATCAGACAACAAAAAGAAATCAAAGGCATCCAAATCGGCAAAGAGGAAGTCAAACTCTCACTCTTTGCAGATGATATGACACTGTATGTGGAAAACCCAAAAGACTCCACCCCAAAACTGCTAGAACTCATACAGGAATTCAGTAAAGTAGCAGGATATAAAATCAATGCACAGAAATCAGTGGCATTCCTATACACCAACAAGACAGAAGAGAGACAAATCAAGGAGTCGATCCCATTTACAATTGCACCCAAAACCATAAGATACCTAGCAATAAATTTAACCAAAGAGGCAAAGGATCTGTACTCAGAAAACTATAAAATACTCATGAAAGAAATTGAAGAAGACACAAAGAAATGGAAAAACGTTCCATGCTCATGGATTGGAAGAACAAACATTGTGAAGATGTCAATGCTACCTAGAGCAATCTACATATTCAATGCAATCCCCATCAAAATACCATCCACCTTTTTCAAAGAAATGGAACAAATAATCCTAAAATTTGTATGGAACCAGAAGAGACCCCGAATAGCCAGAGGAATATTGAAAAAGAAAAGCAAAGCTGGCGGCATCACAATTCCGGACTTCCAGCTCTATTACAAAGCTGTCATCATCAAGACAGTACGGTACTGGCACAAAAACAGACACATCGATCAATGGAACAGAATCGAGAGCCCAGAAATGGACCCTCAACTCTATGGTCAACTCATCTTTGACAAAGCAGGAAAGAATGTCCAATGGAAAAAAGACAGTCTCTTCAACAAATGGTGTTGGGAAAATTGGACAGCCACATGCAGAAGAATGAAACTGGACCACTTCCTTACACCACACACAAAAATAGACTCCAAATGGCTGAAAGACCTAAACGTGAGACAGGAGTCCATCAAAATCCTAAAGGAGAACACAGGCAGCAACCTCTTCCACCTCAGCCACAGCAACTTCTTCCTAGAAACATCGCCAAAGGCAAGGGAAGCCAGGGCAAAAATGAACTATTGGAATTTCATCAAGATAAAAAGCTTTTGCACAGCAAAAGAAACAGTCCACAAAACCAAAAGACAACCGACAGAATGGGAGAAAATATTTGCAAATGACATATCAGATAAAGGGCTAGTATCCAAAATCTATAAAGAACTTATCAAACTCAACACCCAAAGAACAAATAATCCAATCAAGAAATGGGCAGAAGACATGAACAGACATTTTTCCAAAGAAGACATCCAAATGGCCAACAGACACATGAAAAAGTGCTCCACATCGCTCGGCATCAGGGAAATCCAAATCAAAACCTCAATGAGTTACCACCTCACACCCGTCAGAATGGCTAAAATTAACAAGTCAGGAAACGACAGATGTTGGCGGGGATGTGGAGAAAGGGGAACCCTCCTACACTGCTGGTGGGAATGCAAGCTGGTGCAACCACTCTGGAAAACAGTATGGAGGTTCCTCAAACAGTTGAAATTAGAGCTACCCTATGATCCAGCAATTGCACTACTGGGTATTTACCACAAAGATACAAATGTAGGGATCCGAAGGGGTACGTGCACCCCAATGTTTATAGCAGCAATGTCCACAATAGCCAAACTGTGGAAAGAGCCAAGATGTCCATCAACAGATGAATGGATCAAGAAGAGGTGGTATATATACACAATGGAATATTATGCAGCCATCAAAAGGAATGAGATCTTGCCATTTGCAACGATGTGGATGGAACTGGAGGGTGTTATGCTGAGTGAAATAAGTCAATCAGAGAAAGACATGTATCATATGACCTCACTGATATGAGGAATTCCTAACCTTAGGAAACAAACTGAGGGTTGCTGGAGTGGTGGGGGGTGGGAGGGATGGGGTGGCTGGGTGATAGACATTGGGGAGGGTATGTGCTATGGTGAGCACTGTGAATTGTACAAGACTGATGATTCACGGATCTGTACTTCTGAAACAAATAATGCAATATATGTTAAGAAAAAATAAAAGAAGAAGAAGATAGCAGGAGGGGAAGAATGAAGGTGAGTAAGTCGGAGGGGGAGATGAACCATGAGAGATGATGGACTCTGAAAAACAAACTGAGGGTTCTAGAGGGGAGGGGGGTAGGGGGATGGGTTAGCCTGGTGATGGGTATTAAAGACGGCACATTCTGCGTGGAGCACTGGGTGTCATGCACAAACAATGAATCATGGAACACTACATCAAAAAGTAATGATGTAATGTATGGTGATTAACAGAACAAAAAATTATTTTAAAAAAGCAAAACGGCATATAGAAAAATGGGATAAGCAATGAAGGAATACAAATTACTAATGAACACATGAAATATCCTGAACCTCATAATTAACCAAGGAAATGTACCTTACCACAATAACATCTTTTTTTCTTGAGGATGCAACTAATAAAAATTTAAAAAACTACAATATCCAGTATTGGCTAAAAATGTAGTAAAATAAAAATATTAAAGAGAGTAATAAAACTTGTAAAAATCTTTTTTTACAAAGCAATTTGGCACTATCTATCAAAATGTCAAATGTGCGCACCATATGACCTAGAAACAAACCCAATGCTAGGAATCTATTCTAAGGAAATATTCACATGTGTACAAAAGATGGACCTATAAGCACAGTTAATTCCATGTCAAGGACAGAAAATGTACAAGACTGGTCTGGAACATCCCATTATATCAGATAGCAAGCTATCAAAGGCTGCTACAGCTATGTCCAAAGGACTCAGGAATCAACCTGAACAGGATGTCACTTGCCAAAGGTGTCACAATATGAGCATCAGTAAGATACTCGAAGGACTAAAACATCAAATAGGTTTTAAGTCCATGAGTTCAAACTGGTAACTACCCCAAAATTGCTCACTTTTAGAGGATAAAAGGAAACTAATCCCTTACTTTGAAAACTGGTAAATATAAGGAAAGAATAAAGTATTTATCCTGTCTTTCCTCTGTGAATTATACTACTGGGTCACCAAATGGTAAATGGGGGAATATTTTCTTTACAAAACTATTCCAGTCACTATAATAAAAAAAGGAATGACTGGGGAGTGGGTGGGGGGGAGGAATTACTGAACTGGAATATCACCATTTTGAAATCCTTAATAAATTAATAGACCTAGGCATTAAGCACAAATAGCTGGTAAAACAACAGAGAAATAACCAGACATTAGCCTCCTAACAGAACAAAACACCACCCATGAAGTTGTTCTGCCACTCTCCCAAAAAACACACCTGATTCTGATCCACTATATCCAATTAGCAACTCAAAAAATACAAAGGAGAGAGGAACATGTTAAACTACACAAGGATGAAATTAACAAAAGCCCCGTTTCTTCAACAAATAAACTGATGAGACAAAAGAAAAAGAAAAAGAGGAAGGAAACTAGATTGAGACTTAAAAGGGATACCTAAACTTAAATCTTAAAAAAAGCCAAAAGTAAACTGAAGTATTAAAGGGTGTACACCTACTTGGGTGTATGAAACTATACAGAAAAGTAAGGAAGTGTTCACCATAAAAGTATGGACATTAGAAAAACAGGCAAAGAACACAGCAAACCGAATATAATAGATGGCTCTTTAAAAAAAGTCTCCTCTATCAGCAAAGGAATAAGTTTTTAAATGTGCTAATATTCATCTATCAAATTCAAATCACACTAAGAATATATCTCTAAGAAATACGGATAGATCAAAGATTTATGTTGTATCAGAATTTATGTAAGAAAAATAAAAAGAGCCATCTCCAACAAGAGTACAGTAACAAAGTATGGGGGCCTTCATACAATTAAATATTCAACAATCATGAAAAAAATAAGCACTGAGATTTGGCAAACTGTTAGAAATAACCTATTGAAATTGATTACAGGCATTATCTTATGACCCATTAATTTCACTCCAAGGTAGATCCCTAACAAAAACATGTAAACATATGTACCAAAATCCATATGAAAGAAGTCACAGCAGCATCATTCATATTAGCCAAAAGATAGAAACAACTTATTTGTCCATTAACTGATGAACAAAGAAAATGTGGGATATCCATACAACAGACGATTATTCAGCCATAAAAAGAAATGAAGGGCTAATACATGCTATACCACAAATGAACAGTGAAAACATTATGCTAAAGGAAAGAAGAGATCACAAAAGAGCATATATTTTACGATCCCATTTCCATGAAATATCCATAACAGGCAAATCCACAGACACAGAGAGCAGATCAGTGGTGGCCAGGAGCTCAAGTCAGGGAGGAGTGGCTCAGGGTTTCTTTTTTGAGGCACAAAAATGTTCTATAAATATACTGAAACTCTATAAATATACTAATATGTAGTGAAACTCTATAAATATATTGAAAATCAATGAATTAAATCAATAAATAGAATTAAGTCAGGCATTTTGACAGGTTTCCCCACAAAGTTATACCTTTCAAACATATAAATATAATGGTGCATGGAATGTTCTTTACCAGAGATAAACAAATGAAAGCCAGAATTATAATGTTACTTTTTCAATTTACAATGTTTCACCGTTGACTGGTTTCCACAGATCCATTAACTCTTTATCTCAATGAACACTTTAAGAAGGTCCATTAAGCAGAATTAAAGATCAAAGACACCAGTGGATGAACTGATAAACTAGAAATGGCAATGATTCTGTTGCTATGAAAGCAATTTAAAGCTAAAAGTGGAATAATTTATTACCATCATTCCTTAATTATCATAATATATAATTTGCTACAAAAATTTTAGTTTTAGCTACACATATCAGAATTTCTATTCAGTAGCTACAATAAAAAATTAAGTAGAGAGAAAGAGCATTGGGGCTCAACATCATTAACAAAGCAATAATAATGAGCTTTTAAATTACATAGTCATCCATGTGGCAAATTTTTTACCTGCAAATTGCCTTCCACAAGCAAGGTATCAAACTCCCAAATAATTTAAGTAAGCATTCTGAACACGCACTGGTACATACCTAATCTTACTCATGATACTTGTTCAAAAATGTTTGCAGAATTAGATATTAGTATAAAAACATCTTTAGAGAAGCAAAGTTAATGAGGGATATAATTGAAAAGGAGGCAAAATACAACCATAAATTCCTTACTTTACAGTCAAGTAAGAGGCTCAATTAGGAAGCACAATACTATCTTATATTATAGGTAATATATAAAGGATTACAGGAGAATTTTCAAAACTTTTATTGTAGGAAGTTTTGGGGTTTTTTTGAGACAGGCTGATTATTCCTACTATATAAATCACGAGAGTGTAGGCAGGGAATTAATGGCATTCTGGTAACCAATCTAATTGTTCATAAAGGAATTTTTAAAAGTTGCAAATACTTGCTTTCATACACCAATTCAAGTATTACATGTCACGTGTATATGACATACTATTTAGGAATATTAAACAAGCATATTGAATCCGACCTTATTAAAAATGACGGCACTGTTATTATGTGAGTGAGATATAGGATTTTTAGCATATAAAATCCTATCTTATGAATAATAAGCACTTACAAAAAGGGGAAATAAACTTATAAAAGTCTGTATGCTTACCTGAACCACCCAGGGACTGTTGGCAAAGGCCATAATATCTCTCTCTTCCCAGAAAAAAGCAGAATCAGATCTTTTTATCATTTCAAACTTACTAAGAAGCTTCATAGCATAAACCTTCTGTGATGCCTTATGACGAACCTGTAGATTTATTAAAACACAAAAATAATTTTGTGAGAGAAAGGTGAACAACATATACTATAATTCTATCACTAAAGACTTCAGTTATAAAACAAAATGATCTTTAGCTAACTAATAAAAAGTAAAAGCATAACATTTTTAATGGAAATAAAGAAGAGAAAATTCCCAACAGCCTAAATAATTCATGAAATACACAATACCTTTAAATGCTAGGTTCCATAAATTCATAAAGCTTCATTCCTCCATGTTAATTAAGCTAACCAATTTTAAGAACAAGATATTGTTAAATGAGAAATTTTCAAGGTATGTACATGTATTGCTATCTGAACAGAACCTAATAAATTTAGATATCAAGGGATATTTGTGATTTTGTTAAGTCATCTTTATTTCTTTCAAAGTATCCTACTTAAAAGGTTTTTTTATGTTAAGAAAAAAAAACTACCACCAACATGATTATTTGAGCAATTCCTTTTTTTTTTTTTTTTTAAAGATTTTATTTATTTATTTGTCAGAGAGAGACAGAGCACCCGTACACGCAGGGGGAGTGGCAGGCTGAGGGAGAAGCAGGCTCCCCGCTGAGCAAGGAGCCCAAGGCGGGACTCAATCCCAGGACCCTGGGATAATGACCCAAGGCAAAGGCAGATGTTTAACCAACTGAGCCACCCAAGCATCCCTATTTGATCAATTCTTATCTTCCTTGTTAGAGTATAACTTCCACAAGGGCAAAAACAGTACCTTTTTTTGACCATCATTTTAATCCTAAATATACCACAGCAAATTCTACCACAGAGCCAATAAATACCTAATGATTTTAACTGTTAACATTTACTGAATAATTAATAATAAATACTGACTGCTAGCATTTATACTTGTATATCTAACAGGATGTCCAAAACTGAACTCCAAATCATCACCCCTGAATTTATTCCTCCTACAGCCTTCCCCATTTTAGTAAATGGCATCTTCATCCTTCCAGTTAGTTGCTCTAGCTAAAAATCTTTGGCTCCTCTTTTTCTCTCACACAGCTCATCAAACTCACCAGCAAATCATGTCATTCCTACCTTCAAATAGTTTCAGAATCCAATCATCTACAACTACCTCCACTGATAACAACACCCTGATCTAAATCTTTTATGTCCATTACCTACAATAACCTAAACTGCTTTCCCTGCTGTCACTCTCACCTACCCACAGTCTGGTGATCCTTCAAAAACATAAACCATTTCCTGTCACTCCTGTTTTAAAACCCCAACAGTTTCTCATTTCATCTCTGCATGTGTTATTCTCTCTGCCTGGAATCAGCCCTTAAAGCAGGACCCAATTCCTCACTTCCTTCAGATCCCTGCTCAGACGTTACCTTCTAAGCAAGGCCTACTCTGATCAAGCTACTTCAATTTTTCAATTTACAGCCACCGTTGGCTGCCCACATATTCCCTATTCCATTCCTTCTTCCTTGCTTTTGCTCCATTGCACTTATTACCATCTTATACCTTATTTTTTACTTTTATTTTATTATGTCTTGCACTAGAAATTAAGCCCAATGAAGGCAAGGATTTTTGTGTTTTATTCACTGCTTAATACACGGTGCCTAGTAAAATGCCTGGCACATAATAACCTCTGAATAAATATTTGCTAAAAGAATGAATTTACTGAGTGGGTGCTTACTGTATACCAGGCACAGTGTATTTTCATAATTGTATTATTTAATCTTCGTAACAATCCCAATGAGGTATTACTTCCCCATGTTACAAATGAGAAATTTGAGGCACAGAGAAATTAACTTGCTGAGGGTTATACAATGAGTAGAAATCAAGATTTAAAGATACAGTAGTCTGGGGCACTTGGGTGGCCAGTTGGTTGTGTCAGACTCTTGGTTTCAGCTCAGGTCATGATTTCTCGGTCGTGAGACAGAGCCGTGTCAAGGTCTGTGCTCTGCATAGATTGTGCTTGAGATTCTCTCTCCTCCCTCCCCCCCCACCCCTTCCTGTGCACTTGCTCTTTCTCTCTCTCTCTCAAATAGATAAAATCTTTTTTAAAAAAATTAAAAATGAAGGTACAGTAGTCTGCATCCAGAATCCATGCTAGTAACCACTTATCTATGCCATTTCTACATATGTACAGCCACTATTAGGATGATTTCCCCAGAACAGGGCCAGATTGCACTGGTCAGCACAGTCTTCCATTCAGTTACTGCTCTGTTTCACTCAGAAGTATGCCATTATTTGTACAACAAATTATATGGTCATCCTACTGAGGGTTGGATGAAAGAAGAGGCAATTGAGTTCCTGACAAAAATCTACAGAGATCTAAATGATCTAGCCTATAACCATCTTCCCAATTTAAATCTTGTCATTTTCTTTCCCTTGTTCATACTTCAACCATACTTACCACCTTCTTTCAGTTCCTCTAATATACCTTTCCTCAAGATCGTTACAAGTACTGGGAATGTAACAGAAAATCCATCACAGTCCCTGACTTCACCTCTTCTGCAGAGAGACTAGCTCCTTCATTCAGCTGAAATACAAACTTCTCAAAGGAGTGACCACTCTATCCAAAGTAGGAACTCATTGTTCTCTACCTCAGAACTCCATTTGTTTTCCTAGCAGATACCATAACTTGTGATTTTTTTTTATGTTGTTTCCTTGTATTTGTCTATCTCCCACATTAGAATATAAGTTCAACAAAGTGAGGGATTACCCATGCCCATTTTATTCTCTATTATATCCTCAGTGTCAAATACAATGCCAGCACTAGCAATTAAAACAGATACTAAATATTTGATGAATGAATTAATGTCTGTGAAAAAAAAATTTTTCTATTAATTTGCTATTAATTTGCAGTTTTAAGAAAAATCCAACAGGTAATATTTCTAGTTATCTCTCATCAAGTACTGTGCACATTTAGAATCAGTACTTATATTGATGAAAATAAGGTAAACCAAAGGAATGCTCATGTCCTCCCCAGAGAAGATATGTAAGAACCATCATACTTTACAGATCAGATATTGTATAAAATGAAACAAAATTTTAGAAAAATCATACAATGCTGTACTTTTTTAATAGAGAGATTTTTCCTCCTAACAATTCCCAGAAAGAATTTTATTTGTTGTATGGACTTGAGCAAATCACTCACAGAAAAAGGTCTTAGCATTAAACAATAAAGATACATACTCCAAATCATGCATCTTTGGCTATGATACAGAAACTGATACCAACTAGCCCTCACACTGTAAACAACAATCAAAATGGCAAAATATATGAAGCAACAGTTTTCAGGCTTGGTAAATTAGGCAGTACAAGACTATAATGCCTGAGAGGAGAAAAACTCACCAAGTCAACCCCCATAACTGCCCAGACACTCTGCTTGAAGGCAATATCCCAACCAGCATACAAGTGATCATCTAAGCTAAGTACAGTGGTCCTGCTGAATTGAAAAGGCAGAGATCAGAGTTCAAGAAAAATGAGGTAGCTGGATTATGCTGGGCAGGAAACAGGAACTTAAAGAGCTATGCAAAAGGTCTGTAGAAGTACCATATGAGTCCTTTGCCAAGGGCTGGACTATCCAAAGAGAAAGTACCCAAAGTTTACCAGGGATCAACTGCTCTGGGCTTGATAACAAAAGAGAGACACTGGAGGTTAAATAACATTAGAACAACAATCAACTTCCAGCCAAGCAAGAATGGAGAAACCTTGCTATTTCCTGAGCATTCAGGTGAGACAGCTTAGGAGAAAGAACCATGCGCTAAAGCAAGAGGTTATAGTACTATCTAACAAAGTCTAGTAATGCCAATCCCTAAAAGATCAAAAGGGGAGCAGAGTTTGGAGGTTCAGTCCTACCAGTTAAAAGGACTTGGAAAACAACTTGGTCTTTTTGCACAAAGTATAAAATTCAGTGTGCACAAGTTAAGGGTGATCATCAGGCAATTGGACAGATTATTAGAATGAAAATCAACACATCAAGGAAAAGTAACAAACTAACAAAAAATCTCTATCATATATCGTAAGGATCAGTATATATTTTAAAAATTACTTATTGGGGCACCTGGGTGGCTCAGTCAGTTAAGTGTCTGCCTTCGGCTCGGGTCATGATCCCAGGGTCCCGGGATGGAGTCCCACATCAGGCTCCCTGCTCAGCGAGGAGCCTGCTTCTCCCTCTCCCCCTGCCACTGCCCCTGTTAGTGCTCTCTCTCTGTGTCAAATAAATAAATAAATGCTTAAAAAATAATCTAGGCATTTAAAAAATAAATAAGTAAATAAAAATTACTTATTAGGCACAAAAGGAAAGCGTGACTCATCATCAAGAAAAAAAGCAGTCAATAGAAAACAACCCCCGAAACACTGACCTTAGCTAACAAATACTTTAAATATCTCTTACAAATATGTTGGAATAACTAAAGGAAAATATGTTAAAGAAAAAAAGGAAAAAGTAGTCACAATGAGTGAATACAGGAAAATACCAACAGAGAAATACAAACTGTAAAAAAGAAACTAGAATTTCTTTAACTGAAAAATAACAAAAATGAAAAATTCATTAGAAGGGCTTAATAAAGAATGGAGACAGAAGTCTGTGAAGCTGAAGACAAATCAATCTGAAGAATAAGGAGAGTATCACATGACCTCACTGATATGAGGAATTCTTAATCTCAGGAAAGAAACTTAGTGTCACTGGAGTGGTTGGGGGTGGGAGGGATGGGGTGGCTGGGTGATAGACATTGGGGAGGGTATGTGCTACGGTGAGCGCTGTGAATTGTACAAGACTGTTGAATCACAGATCTGTACTTCTGAAACAAATAACGCAACATATTTTAAGAAAAAAGAAAAAGAAGAAGATAACAGGAGAGGAAGAAAAGGGGAGTATGTCGGAGGGGGAGACGAACCATGAGAGATGATGGACTCTGAAAAACAAACTGAGGGTTCTAGAGGGGAGGGGGGTAGGGGGATGGGTTAGCCTGGTGACGGGTATTGAGGAGGGCACGTTCTGCATGGAGCACTGGGTGTTATGAACAAACAATGAATCATGGAACACTGCACCAAAAACTAATGATGTAATATATGGTGATTAACATAACAATAAAAAAAAAAAAGAATAAGGAGAAAAACAAATAATGAAAATGAAACAGTGACCCCGGGGCCTGAAAAGCAATTAAACAGTATAAAATATGGGGAAATATAAATAGACTAAACACTCCAATTCATAAACAGAAATTATCAGAATTGATTAAAAAAGCAAAACCTAATCTCATATATTTTAAATATTAAGATCAAATAGATTAAAAATAAAAGGACAGAAAAAGATGTACCACACAAACAGCAAGGGTAAGAAAACTGACAGAGCAATATTAGTAACAGATAAAGTAGACTTCAAAGCAAAGAAAAAAGGGGGGGTAAATGCAGATAAAAGGAGTAAAATTCACCAGTAAGGCATAAAAATTCTAAATATGTATGCATCTAATAAATGAGCTTTAAAATTCATGAAACAAAAAATGACAGAACTAAAGATAGAAACAGACAAATCCATAGTTTTAGTTGGAAATTTTAACATCCCCTCTCAGTATTTGATATAATAACAAAATATCACTATGGACATAAAGAAAATACAGCCCAGAAGAAAAACTGCCTGATCAAGTAACAATTACAAAAGTTAATATATCAATAAGTTACATAACTTCTCATTTTAAAATATTTTAAATTTAAAATTTGAAGTGTTTTGATATGCTTTAATTTTACATAAAAAGATCTATATGCAAAGGGTCAAAGTTATGATAAGGGTCACAGATTATATCTATCTTTTATATTAAATTACAAAACTAGAATAACAATTCCTTTTATTTGTAGACATTTATAGAATGCTGAAAATAAACACATGTGAAAGCAATATGAAAACACTGGTGGTGGGCATGGAATTAGAAGATAAAAGATCCTCATCTGAAAACCAGAAATCCCTTCCACATCAGACAGACCAGATTTTTAACTGATTTGTATCGAATTAGCAAATTAGCTCAAAGCAAATGCTCATTCCAGCAATGCTGTTAAATGTTATAAAAAAATGTTTAAAACATTATTAGAAAGAGGTTGCTAAGGTACTATTTCTTCTATATTTTTGCCACTCTTCAAATCTACATTTATTCTAAGAACGAATCAGATTTTGAATGTTTCCTTATTTCATTACAAAAGCAATCCATAAAACATTAAGGGTCAATTACTTTATACTGTAATATTACTTATCCTTGACTCATGTCATGACAACAGTTTTAAAAATTGTGTAAATCACAGCTATGAACAAAAACTAAAAGATGTTTGCCAGCTGATAGAAAATAGTTAAATATTTATTTTTTTTAATTATTTTTTTGAGAGAGAGCGCAAGCGCGAGTGGGGGAGTAAGGGGGGTGAGAGGGAGAGAGAGAGAATCTTAAGTAGGCTCCACACCTAGCATGGAGCCTGACATGGGGCTCGATCTCACATCCCTGAGATCATGACCTGAGCTGAAATCAAGAGTTGGATACTTAATCAACGAGTTACCCAGGTGCCTCTATTTTTAATCTTTTATATCTGAATTATAACTAAACAAAAACAAACCTAGAACAAAAAGACCATTCAAATACACAAAAAGTCATATAGCATAAGTATAATTCTCTGAACATGAGAAACATGCTTATTCACTTTACTTTTGCTGATTCTTTATGCAACATTACTTCTCTCTCTGCACTTCCATAGCACTTACAACAATCTAATATTATAATTAGTTGTATACATTTCTGCTTCATAAGCTCCTTTAGGCAGAGTATAAATTTTCATTTGTGGGGCTGCCTTGTGGTTGGCAAAATGCTGAGTATCCAATTCAACAAATTCAACAAAATTATGGCTATGTCTATATGAGAACTATAAAATTTTTAATAAATAAAGACTATTTTGCCTAAATGCTCTATTTAATGAGGACTGAATTTCATTTAAATTATTGGGATAGGACATTTAACTGGCTCATAACACAAGAGTCAGGAACTCCCAGCTTGTAATCTTTGACTTGATCTATAGAACAAACATTAAGAGGCAACAGTTGTATTCATGCCAAACATCTACCTCATACTTTTAAAATTCATTAGCAGTAGTATTACAAAGTACTACAATAAAGCGCTGTTACTTTAGAAAAGCTGGTTTCCATTGAAGCTGGTTTCCATTGATCTTCGTTCTGAGGATGTATCTTTCTGAATGATTCTATTATAATCTCCCTCAGCATCTCTGTACACTCCCCTTTGTTCCTCCTCTATTCAATATGGATGGATAAACAGTCAGATATAGGAGCTATTCATTACCATACTGTACAGAGTACCGCTTAAAAGCATGGATTTAAATGTGAATAAACCTTTGCAAAAATTCTAGCCGTTTATGAACTATGGGGCCATCTTACTTAACCCTTCTAAGTTTCAGGACTTCATCTATGTAAGAATCTCACAGAACTGTTGCAAAGATAAAATGAGACTATGACTATAAATACTTTGCACATAGAATATACTCGATGAAAATGTTAGCTAACACCACCATAGACAAATGGAACTTAGTTCATTCTATCATGAACCTTTACATGTGTTTCCCTTATGCCACTAGACTGAGTATGTGACAGACAAAAAAAGTTGCTCCTAATCTCTAAATGATATTCTACCCCCAGCATATATATATATATAACACAAAAAAAGGGTCTAAGGGATAACAATGGCTTTATCCGAAATGACAGAATTCTGGGTGATTTCTATGTTCTTATATTTGCTTACTTGTATTTTCTATAGCAAATATGTACTTCTTAAAAAAATTTTTTAAGCAGATGAAACTTCCCTAAGTGTAGCTAGAGACAAGACATGCTTGGAAAATCCTAAAATGGACCTAGATCTCATTGAACATTTATGGACAAAAAATTTTCAAAAATTACTCTAACCAAAATGCCCCATTTGAGATTTTCAAATTGTCTTCTAGTATCAAAAATTACAATAGATTATTTTTATAAGATCCAGTTTGACAGACTGAAGCAGTTAGTGTGTGCTGCTAAGGTTTTCACTAAAAATGTCTGGTTGTGGCAGCCAAGACTGAATGAGGAAATACAGGAATTACAAAAGCATGGAGGGAAGGAGATAATTCTTGCAACTCAGAAATAACTCTGTAACCAGTGAAGAGCCTGTTTTACTCCAAAAAAGGAATTAAAAATTTGAGTTGACATGACAAGTGTTAGAAAATCATTTCCCCTATACTCTTTCCTTCTGGTTGATTCTACTTTAAAAGCTTGGTTTAAACCAATTAAATTAAAAGCAAGCCAGTGGGAAAGGAGAAAAACAAACAAGATCCTCATCTCATATCTGACTTGAGTCTGTCACAGAGCCTGTATCTTTTTTGCACATTCGATCCCAGGAAGCATCTTAGCCCAGGGATTACGAGGAATCACAATCAATTCACTTCAATAAAAGCTTTCTATGTTTCAGGTTCTGTGTTGTACAGGATATAAAAAGACAAGAAAAATCCAATCACGGATATGATCTGGCTGCACACACATCACTTACCAATGTCTACAGTTGGCACTGACAAATGTCTACATAGTGAGGGCTTGCAGCTCTACAGATATTCCTCCTAAACTGTGTACTTAACTAAAGATAATCTCCCCAGATTTGGCAAACTATTTTCAGATAAGCAGCTATGACCCCTGATGGGAATGCCAAAAGTATTCTAAAGACATGGTTCCTACTCTCAAAAAATTTACAATATAAAAGGATTCAAAGAAATATACATATAAACTACAGTACAAGAAATAATACTGGAAGTTACATAAAATTATTAAATTAAAACATGCAGAGGAAAGATCACTCTCAGATAAAGGGTAGAAAGGAGAGTAATAGGAAAAAGTTTTCCTTTAAAATGAACACAGAGAGAAAGTGAAACATGACTGAAGAAACAGTCAAGAAAACAAAGAGCAGTCTCAGAATGAGTAGCCTGCCCAGAATGAATAGCATAAAGGAAAATAAGGGGTAAAAGATAAAATTGGTGACATCTTTTAAAAAGGTCCTAGAAGGCCAGGATGAAGACTTTGTGCTTCATTTAGTAGTTAAGAGAGCCATGAATTGCAAACGAGATACAATGAATGTATTTTAAAAAGTTCAAATCGGCAGCAGTTTATATTAGGCAGATAGATCTGTACTTCCCATCCTTTATATATTGAGATATAGACAGATGGGGAAATAAGGAAAACAGAAAACATGTTAGAAAAGTCCCTAATTGGTTCTATTATATACCCACACCCAAAATGGGACAGGATTGATACATGAAAATACAAGAATATGAAGTATGCGGAAAACAGTAATGTGGGTCCACCTGAGCCTGGATAGCATAAATTACAGATTTAATAAGCACAGTCTTGATAATTTCTCCATCAGCACCTGCCAAACCAAAATCAATAGTCCAATGGTGAAACATTGTTAGCAGAAGTGGAAAGCAAAGTAAAATATAAAGGAGATGCTCAATACCTGACCGGGAAGAAAAGGGTATCTTGGATGACAGTGGTGACAGTGAAAACACACACACACAAAAAGAGACTAGAGAACTGTTATGAGCAGGATTTACTGAAAAATTAAATTTAAGAAATGAACAAAAGAGAAATCAATAATGATTTCTAATTTTTTGGCTTGAGCAACAGGGTTGATAGAGGAGCCATTTATTAAGATGTGTTACAAATTTGTGGATAAGTTAGAGAGGGAATCAAGCATTCTAATTTCACATGTTTTAGATGTGACACATCTTAATGGAGATGTCAAATAAGCCATCATGGATATGAGTTTAGAGAGCAAACGAGAAAATTTTGAGCAGCACCTGAGCCTTGACATCATATAGATTATATTTAAAGTCACAGGAATAGTAGAGTGCACCTTAGGAGAGAATGCAGATCAAAGAGCTGAGCCTTTGGAACTATGATATTTAGTAGAAGTCAGGTGGAGAATGAACCACTAAGGAAACGAAAAAAGAAGAGCCAGTAAACAGGAAAGAGTGGTGTTTCAAGAAAGGAGAACAACTGAATACTAGTAAAAGGATGAGTAAGAGGAGAGTGAAATACCATGAAGCCAATAAGGTAACATATAAAGTCTGTATTTATTGGCACAGAAAAATGATCATGACCATACAACAAAGAAAATCGACTATGGAGTCCTCTACCTACGTTCAAGTCTCCATTCAACTACTTGGTAGTTATGTGAACTTTGGCAGGTTGTTCATCCTATCTACCTGAACTTCCCCATCTGTCAAATGGGCATGATAGTAATAACATCTAAAGGAGTGCTATGAAGACTAGTTACTATATAGAAGTTGCTTAAAAGCCTGCCTATAATGTTGTAACTGCTATAAAAGTGTGTGTTATTATTTAATGTTACATAAAAAACCCATAAATTACAAAACCACATATATATAATATGATCCCTTAATACAAAGAAGACAACCCATACGTTTTGCATATCTTTAGAAGAAATGGAAGTCAGAAAGCTATACATCAAAGTAATAAAAGTAGTGGGACAATCAGGGATTTTAAAAAAGTATAATGATGGCTTACTTTCTTATTCTACTATGAACCTATCTGTTGTATAAATAAAAGAATTTTTATGTTTAAGGGAGAATAATTGGCATTGATGCAATTTTTATAACTCAATAGAGAAAGATTTTAACTTTCCTAAAAAGAAAATAATTACAATAAAATATAAATATCCACTGAAAATAATTTGGCCTTAGTTTTGTTAACAGTTCCCAAATATTTCCAATTATCAAATCACTAAAAGGATATCAAAAGGCTAATAACCTTTATGTTTGAAAATGAAATAAAGAGAAGACATGATAAAAGGAGATTTTCACATTTTATTCTACCCAATTCTAAGCAACTTAGACCTTTGAGAGTGAGAATGCATTCATATATTAATTTGTGTAGTTTTACATAAAACAACCACCAGGAAAAATGTAATGAGCACTTTTCTTTTCTTTCTTTCTTTTTCTTTAAGTAGGCTCCACGCCCAGCATGAAACTCAATGCAGGGCTTGAACTCCTGACCCTGACATCAAGACCTGAGCTGAGATTAAGAGTCAGACAACTAACTGACTGAGCCACCGAGGTGCCCCTAATGAACACTCTTCTTAAGAAAAATGAGTAGGCAACATCACGAAACCAACGAAAGATAATGTCCCCAAACTCTAAAATAAGAAGACAATACTTCAAAAACAAAAATGCTAAAAATATTTCCACTATTAACCATGAAGTCTTGTTTTTATACATCTCCTCCAAATAAAGAATCATAATTAGGTAATTTCCAACAAATATGCACTACGTTTAAGTTAACTTAGAACTCTATTTTTAGAACCTAGACCACAATTTCTTTTTGAAACTTTAATAGCAGCTAGCTCAAAATAAAACCTCCATGAATGCAGGTACCTTGTCTGAGTAGTTTACCTATACAATGTATTGTCAATGCTTATAATGGTACCAGACATTACATAAACATTTGCTAATCAATTAACCAAGGGAATATTGAAGAACAATGTATAATTCTATTAATAGAGATCAAGACTAAATATCTTAAGAACACATTTGCAAGGCTAGAATTTTTAAGTTTCTTTTTCAAAGAAAAGAAGATTATGTGCAAGGTATGTGAATAACCATAAACGAAGTAAGCATGCATATCTGTTCAAAAAAGTAATCTCACTGAAAAGTTCATCCCAACATACATACACACTATTACAGGATGAACTGTGTGCTGCATGCTGCCCCCACCCCTGTTATATTTTAAAACCCTGACCTTTAGTACCTCAGAATGTGACTATTTGGAGACAGGGACATCAAAGAGGTGATTAAGTTAACATGAGGCTATTAGGTGACTGGTGTCCTTCTAAGAACAGGCAATTAGGACATACAGAGTGACACACCAGCCACATGCAAGCACAGACGAAAGACCATGTCAGGACACAACAGAAGGTGGCCATCCACAAGCCAAGGAGAGAGGCCTCAGGAGAAACCAAATCTGCCAACACCTTGATGTTGAACTTGTAGCCTCCAGAACTATGAGAAAATAAATTTCTGTTGGTTAAGCCACAGTTAGTGGTATTTTGTTATGGTGGCTCTAGGGAACCAACACATATAAATACATATAAAAGTTAGAGCAAGACTTCTGATTATTTAAAATTAAAACATTTAAATTCATAAATGCATAGAAACTGACGAAAGTGACAACAGATAATATTTACTTAATACCTACAATGTGCCAGATCCCGGTAAGTACCACACATGCATAGCCTAATTTAATCCTCACAAAAAATCTTGTTAGGTTCTATTATTAGTGCTATTCCAAGATCAGGAAATTAAACCTTTGATGACAGGAAATCTATATACTGTAGAATGGAAACAAAAGTAGTTGACTATTCTGCCAAACTACTGCTCTTAATCAATATACTATACTGAATAATATTATTGTCCATAAAAATGAGATGAGAAAAACAATCCAAAAAGAGTAGAATCCAAAGACAATAGTGATAACAGATAAAAATCATCCATGTCCCAGACTTTTCATGATATAAAAACATAAATGTACATCACCTCTATAGGTAGGAAAAAAAAGACAATAAACTAAACCAATTTTGCCCTCCTCGAATTATGAAACTTTTCAATCTATCAGAAAATGCCTTCTTTAGGTGAGGAAACCTATGCCCAAATAAACTAAATGACTTGGCACTTTCCTGACTCATGACATTTTCACATGCTATTCCCTCTGTTTTTTGACTCCCGCCCCACTCCCTCTTTTTCATGTGACTACCTCCTTTACATCATATCTCCATTGTCATTTTCTCATAGTGAGGCCTTTCCTAACACCCACACCTGAATTAAGCACAACCCTCCATTTTTCTCTCTCATAACATCAGATCTTTTCCTTCAAGTATTTATCATAATTTGAAAATACTTTACTTGTTTAAAGTAAAATTCTTTTCTCCTCCACAAAACTACCACTTCCAGAAAGATTGAAGCTATTCTATTGTATCTTTAAAAGGCTAGCACAGCTCCTGAAATGTAACAGATACTGATTATTCATTGATGGATGGATAAATGAACCATTTTCTGTGTGACAATGAACTGCTAACATTTACTAAGCACTTACTATATATATTCCAAGAACTGTTCCAAATTTAATTACATTTAATTCTCCCAGTAACCCTATGGGGTAAAAGTGTCATTGTTATCTTCATTTAACAGATAAGAAACTGAGGTGCAAAGTGATTAAGTAACTTGTCTGCACTGACAGCTAGTCAGAGTTAGAATTCAACTTTAAGTAGTCTGATTCTAGCTCTTAAATACTATGGTATGGCTGCTGTGACACAACAAAGTTACTTTTACAACAAGAATTTTCTTTTAGAAACTGACTGGTTGGGCCCTTTGTGGTATTTTTAACTTGGCTAAAAAAGTATTTCACAAGGAAAGAAATTTGCACCTACTATTGTAAAACTTTCTTCAGATGACTAGAAAAACATAATCATAAAGATGTGCCAAATGTGGAACACTGCCTACAGATCTGTCAAACCAATTTATCTACAACATACAAAGCAACTTTAAAAGACTATGAAAGAAGCACTTGGACTTTTCCTTTTCAATCTCATCCTTCTTTTAAAAAAGTCCACGCCAAAGGTAACAGAACCAAGAGCTAAAGCCAAAACAAACATGCTCCAAGTTCTTGGGTCAGGTCATCAGATTAATGGAATGTTAAAATATTTTTCATTTTTAAAAACATGTGACTTTGTTTCTGCACGTTTTGTGGACAAAATAAAATTTGGAATGCAAAATTAACAAAAGTAAAAGCCTTTTCTTTTCCTTTCTTGAATGTACTGAAATTGAATGATCAAATTCCCCTAACGCAGAACAATGACTACATTGCCATAAAAACATGACAAGTCAGGATCTGTCATATTTCCTTCAAAAAACAGAACTCCAAATTCTAGTCTCTCCTCTTTATCTACACTAAATCCTGAGTATGAAGAAACATGTATTTATTTTACATACTTGTAGTATTAATCTATGTATCAAATAGGCAATAGTAACAGTGGCTAACACTTAAGGAACACTATAGCTAGGCTTACTTATTTTTAATTCACATAATCCCCTACAAGAACCCCATTACATAGGTATTATCATCTGTATTCTATAGTTTGGAACTCCAGGAGATTGCAAAGCTTGTCTATACTCACCATGATCTTTGAGTTAGACCATGGCAGAAGAAGGATTCAACTACTTTATATTTTCCCTATCTTACAGAACCTTCCATAACTCAACTGTCACAAAATCTAATCTCTGACCCTCGTCCCATGGGCATTCTACTAGCCAAAGCTTCACCACTTTCACTGACTCAAAACAAAACAAAAATCACATTAGTTTCAAAGGCAGCCCACTCCTCAAATCTACTCCATGTTAACTTCTCAATTCCTTCCACCACACCTCAGAGGGCATTGTTTCAAGTCCCTGAGCATTTCATCCCTCGAGTACTCTCTATTAATGTGCCCTTTAAAACAGGGCAAGAGAGCATCTAGAAGGAATAAATGATGCAGTATGGCCCAGTCATCTCAAAATAGAGAAAGACTATATCAAAGCAATCCAAACTTTCTTTACTGTTTTGGGCAGCCACATCACCAACGATTCTTGCTTTGGTTTACATTCAAGGAAATTTGTTCTTTAATTCATAATTACTGTTAAGGAATCAACTTCTTGAGTTCTTCACATGTAAGTACAGGTCTTTACTCTGGTTAAATTTCACTTCTTCTGTCTGGCCAATGACCTTCCCAACTGATTATTTCTGGATTTTGGCTTATCATTTGAAAACATCCTCATACTTCAGTTTTAACTCATTTGTAAAATTATTCAACATGTTACCACTGCCTCCATACAATAAATGCCTCATTAATAAAACCATGAATAGGAGGAGAACAAACCTGTCCCTGGGGATCTCTGTCCCAGGTACCACTTATGCCTTCATCAGCCTCCTTAGAATACATCTATTAGTTACAATTAGCAATAATCACGCCTCAGATAAACTTCATTGGCTATGCAAAGCTGCAGACTGATATCCTTATTCACTGACATTTTTCCATATCCTCTTCAAGTATATCAGACTTTCTGAAATATCTAATAGATGTGTATGACACCTATTACACCACCCTGATCTACAAGTTCAATAGACCTTCAAAGAAAGAAGAAATGAAAGAGATGACAGACAAAAGTTAGTCTGTCATGACTTGTTCCCAAAGAAGCCATGCTGATACACAGTGAGCAGTGCTTTTCTCAAGCTCCATCAAAAAAAGTAGAACACTGTTAAGTGAAAAACACTGTTGAGTGACCCCATAATTTGACCAAAGACAATAATCTGTAAGCACAAAACAGTGGAGTTTCATACTCAAGTGATGAAAACAGGAATATTATTACAGTTCCTAATTAATATAGAAATGAAATATTTATTACAAACATTTATAATATTTCCAGTTGGTACCACTTTTGTCTGCAAAAATAAATTTCATATTAAAATGTCTTTGTTGGGTATATATCTAAATAAATCTCAGTTAATTAAACAAAATATTAATCTTAACACATTAAATAAAAACAATAGTTCTTGGAATATTAGCTGCTAGACAGGTCATGTGTGAAATAAAGTTGGCCTAATATATTCTAAATCTCAGTGTTTCAGAGCTGGAAGAGATCTGGTGTTTATCGTTTACAAGTACCTCCTTTTATAGATGAAGACACTCAGGTTCTCTGAGATGGAATGACTTGACCAAGCTCACAAAACTAACTCTGACATGGCTGGGCATAAAAATAAGATCTACTCAGAGGCTACTGATAATATTTCATAAAACCCTGTCTTCAAAAATAAAATAACAGAATAAAACAACACTTTCTTACCAGCTGCACTTCACCAAAAGCACCTCTTCCAATAACTTTAACAACATCATAGTCTTCTGCCTTCATCTGTAGACCTCTGATTTTTTTCACAATTTTCTCATCTGCAATAAAAAGGTCATACTTATAAGCAATACTTTTAAATAATCACTATATTTGTAAACAGATTTTTATTTCAAGAAACTGGGTTTAGTTTTTAGCTAAATCTGTCAGTTTTCAAAGGTTACTATTTAAAAATCCAAGACACATACTAACTTTACATCAAAGAACCAAAACTCTATGGTTTATTAACACATAAGACAAACAATACTGACTACCAAAAAGGAGCAGTTAAGCTATTCCATTTCTGACTCTGTTGCTTGACAAGATGACAGCTAAAACAGTGATGACCCACGCAGTCCTAGAGTATATTCTGAATCATGACAGAGAGCTGCTATGACATTACTTGCAAGGCTAATCTTAGTAATAAATTTTAGTAGCCTACTTTGAAAAGTAGTAATCACATATTATAGGTATGATAACTATAGACAAGATTGTTTAATTATGAAAATAGCCCAGTCTCTGACAATTCCAACTTAAAAAGCTTACTGTGTTGATATAAACTATATATTGAATTATTTTGAGAATTTATCCTTAGACTTCAACCTCATTTACACCTTCACTGCAACATCAATACTGGCAAACATTAAGTTACTGCATATATGACAATAGTTGTTATCACATTATCTTTCATTAGCTAGATTGAAATGTCTATGTTTATATAAACATAAAGCTCATTAAGTCTCCTGGGTAATGTAAACCTAACTCTTAATATTGTTAATATGAATTTAAAAGTACTCTTTGAGCTGCCATAAATAACCTATCCTGAAATCATTAGTCTTAATAATTTATACAAAATCTTGAACTCTACCTACTTTACAAACTGCAACTAGTTCTGCGGTTTTGCTTTGAAAATAAAGAATGCTAGTATTCAAATAGCAAGCTAAAAAATACTTAAGGTTAATAATGTATAGACTGTCATATAAACCTCATCAAAAGTATAGTGATAGGATCAAATATAAAGTTTACTCACATCTATTTAAAAAATTATCTATATTCTTGTTTTTTCTCAAAGCAGGAAAATCCAAATCAAGGACCAAGGAATTTAAGCCATCCTGTTTAACAAAAAATAAAAAAGGAAGAAGAAAGTTGTTACAATTTCCAAGTATTCAAAAAGTCTTTAAATTTTATTATATGTTGTTCTTGCTAAATATCAATCCACTTTGATATGATATTGTCCAGTGGCTCCATATCTAACAGCCCTAACTTGTTTGCTAACTTCTGACAGAAAATATTATGAAGGATCCTATCATGTTTTCCTTTGTTATTTTAGCCATTAGAAAAATGTCATTTATGTATGTAGGTCTTTATTTATTTATTTGGAGAGGTGGGGAGGGGCAGAGGAAGAGCAACAGAGAATCTTAAGCTGGCTTCACACCCAACACAGAGCCCTAGGATGGGCTCAATCTCACAACCTGAGATCATGACCTGAGCCAAAATCAAGAGCTGAATGCTTAACCAACCGAGCCACTGACATGCCCCTAGAAAAATGTCATTTTAAAATATGCATCCCCTGGGGTGCCTGGCTGGCTCAGCCGGTAGAATACGTGACTCAATCTCAGGATTATGGGTTTGAGCCCCACATTGGGTGTAGAAATTACTTAAAAAGAAAATCTTAAAAAGAAAATATGCACCCACTATTATTTTTGCTAGTCAGATGTCTTCCTTTCTCTCTTCAAATGTCCAGTAAAATTTCACCAAGCTTTTGACTTTAACAAACACAGACTATAAAGAAATTAAGAAAATAATCCCATTTACAATTGCATCAAAAAGAATGAAATACCTAGGAATAAATTTAACCAAGGTGAAAAACCTGCACACTGGAAACTATAAGACACTCCTGAAAGAAACTGAAGAAGAAACAAATAAATGGAAAGATATTCACTACTTATGGATTAGAAGAGTTAATATTATTAAAATGTCCATACCACCCAAGCAATCTGCAGATTCAAAGCAATACCCATCAAAATTCCAATGACATACTTCATAATACTGTAACAAATAACTGTAAAATTCATACGGAACCACAAAAGTTACCAAAGAGCCAAAGCAATCTTGAGAAAGAAGAACAAAGCTGGAGACATCATGCTCCCAGATTTCAAACTATACTACAAAGCTACAGTAATCAAAACAGTATGGTATTGCTACAAAAACAGACACACAGAGCAACAGAACAGATTGAAAGCCCAGAAATAAACTAACACATATATGGACAATTAATCTCTGACAAAGGAGGAAGAACATATAATGGAGAAAGGACAGTCTCTTCAATAAGTGGTGTTGGGAAAACTAGGTAGCTACCTGCAAAGTAACGAAACTAGACCACTACCTTACACCATACACAAAAATTACCTCAAAATAGATTAAAGACTTGAATATAAGACCTGAAACCATAAAATTCCTAGAAGAAAACACAGGTGGTAAGCTTCTACACACAGGTCTTAGTGACATCTTCATGTATCTGACTCCAAAGGCAAGGAATGAAAAACAAAAATAAACAAATGGGATTATTTCAAACCAAAAAGCTTCTACACAGCAAAGAAAACCTACTGAATGGGGGATCAGCAAACCACATATCTAATAAGGGGTTGTTATCCAAAATATATAAAGAAATCATACATCTCAACAACAAAAAAACCAAAAACTTGATTTAAAAAATGGGCAGAGGATCTGAAGAAACATTTCTCCAAAGAAGACATACACACGGCCAACAGGTACGATGAAAAGATGCTGAATGTCACTAATAACTAGGGAAATGCAAATCAAAGCCATAATGAGACATCACCTAAAACTTATTAGAATAGCTATTATCAAAGACAAGAGATAACATGTCAGAGAGGATGTGGAGAAAAAGGAACCCTCTCACACACTATTGATGGAATTGTAAATTGGTGCAGCCACAACAGAAAACAATATGGAGATTCCTCAAAAAATAAAGAATAGAAGTACAATGTGAGACAGATATTCCACTTCTGGGTATTGATCTGAAGAATATGAAAACACCTATTTGAAAAGATATATGCACCCCTAAACTAACTGCATCATTATTTGCAACAGCCAAGATATGGAAACAACCTAAGTGTCCATCAATAGATGCATGGATAAAGAAGATAGTGTATACAAAATGGAATACTACTCAGTCATAAAAATGAATGAAATTTTGCCATTTGCAATGACATGGATGGACTTTGAGGATATTATGATAAGTGAAATAAGTCAAAGACAAATAACCTATGATTCCACTTATGTATGGAATCTAAAAACAAATCAAAAACTAACTCACAGATACAGACAGCAGACTAGTGGTTACCAGAAGAGAAGGGGTTCAGGAGGTGAGCACAATTGGTAAAGGGGTCAACTCTATGGTGATGGATGGTAACTACACTTGTGGTGGTAATCACTTTGGAGTGTATTCAGATGTCAAATTATAAAGCTGTACATCTAAAATTTACATCATTTAAAAAAAAAAAAAAGAAATACACCCAGACTAAGAAAGTTCCCATTCCCTGAAAAAGCATTATTTTTTTTGCCTAATGCATACAAAGAACAGAAAAATCCAACAATAAATATGACACCAACTATCCTTCCCCTCAGGGAACTCAGCCTCAAAACTAAATTTCCCCTAAAAACATAAAAATAAGATGAGGCATTGTTCAGATTTCTATTTTTTTAAGTTTTCTATATTTTTCATACTTTCTACAACAAGCACACATTAAATTTATAATCAAAATAAGAAAAAGTACCTACATATAACTTGTTGGGGGTGAAAAAAATAGTAAGAAACAAAGTCTACTCAATGGATATGCTTGTGAAGGTAACAGTATTTCTAAAAGACTACGGCATATATGGTTTCATCTCCAAGTAACTCTAAAGAGGGCCTGAAAAAATATTCTTCATTTTAAAAATAAACTAAGGCTTAGAGAGATTAAGTGACTTTGACTTGTCCAAGGTCATGCTACTAGGAAATGACATAGTAAATACTACCTAAAACTTAAAGGTCCAATATACTTAACTCACCACCCTAGTCTCAACGACCAGACTAACACTGACCAGAGCCTAGAAGAGTAAATAAGAAGCTGAAAGAGCTGAAGGATTGCAAAAAATAAAACAGCAATAAAGACGCCTTTTAGGGATCTGAGTAAGGGGAAAATCAAAGCAATGTGAGTTTTTTAATTTACGAATTACAGAGGAATTATACATACTATGTTTACCAGTTATACTTCATATTTTTATTTTTCATTCTTTAAAAATTTTGTCCACATTTTCTGAAAATATTCTTTATTCATAGAAAGGGCAGGGGCGCCTGGGTGGCTCATTGGTTAAGCATTTGCCTTCAGTTTGGGTCATGATCGCAGGGTCCTGGGATGGAGCCCCACATGGAATTCTCTGCTCAGCAGGGAACCTGCTTCTCCCTCTTCCTCTGCTGCTCCCCCTGCTTGTGCTCTCTCTCTCATTCTCTCGCTCAAATAAAATCTTTTTAAAAAAACCAGAAAGGGCAGAGGTGTTAAGAGTAAACTACATATATGTTTTATCACAATTAAAATTCTTTATAGCCCACTATATATAAAACAGACATATAAAGCAGTCTTTTTTAAAAAAAAAAGATTTTATTTATTTGACAGAGAGACACAGCGAGAGAGGGAACACAAGCAGGGGAGTGGGAGAGAGAGAAGCAGGCTTCCCACCGAGCGGAGAACCCGATGTGGGGCTCGATCCCAGGACCCTGGGACCATGACCTGAGCCAAAGGTAGAAGCTTAAAGACTAAGGTACCCAGGCGGCCCCCCATATAAAACAATCTTAATTCTCTCAAACTGAAAGAAAAAAAAAAACAACACTAAAAAAATAATAAATATCCAACTTCCAGTGAAGTTGAGATTGTTAAATTCACACTTTGAGATCCCACACATACCCACAATTCCCCTCTCCAGGACAGTTGAACTGCTTTTTAAAGATTCCAGCATTTTAGCATAGTAGGCTATTTTTAAGTACCAAATTATTGCTATATCTTTTTGGTATAATTTTGCTACTTGGTAAGTTTAAATTGTAAAATCTGAATCACTTATATTTTTAGATATATCCATAATCATTGACTTTAAATCAAAGAAAGGTACATTTATTTGGAAAGCCTTCTTCTGTACCTCCATTAACCTCCACAAGAAGAAAAAATTTTAATTGACAAGGCAAAAGCTTCTATTACAAGAATAAATATCTTCCTCTAGTTCAGAGACTTTTCAACCAAACGGCATATGAACACTTCATACAGATATGATAAAAGTAATTACATTAAAATTTCCATCTACATATTATGAAGAAAAAATCCTTTGGAAAAAAAGAACTACAGCTTCACATTAGTAAAATGACTGAATCCTTGCTTACCCCCACATCCTCCCCACAAGCTATCACAACAAGACGGGATTATGTAAAGATTACATAGTCAAGAAGAAAATCTCAAAATAGTTTATAAATTTTTCCCATAACATCCCCCACCAGTGTAGAGTCAGAGAGCTTTTTCAGCAGTTCTAGAGCAAATATTCAACTCATCAATACCATTTTGTTTTTTTAAGCCATTTTTTTAAAGATCAAATACTACCTCATTTGTGCATTTAGTTTTATTTTTATACAGTATTTTTGAACACTTTGATCTGCTAATAATTTATATTTGAAGAAAATGTAGGGGGTAATATATACTTACAAATTTACATATATACGTGAGGTTTTATATTTATAAATTTTCACATATGAAATGTATTCTACTTAGCATCATTTATTAAGAAACAAATTATGAATTTTTTTAAGATACCAGTATTTTCAGTACATGAAATTAATACTGAGATCCAGTGGCTGCGTTAGCTCAGGACTTAACTGAAAGCCTATGTCTATGACCTTCTTTGTTATGTAGTTTTATATAAACCTTAGGTAGTGAGATTTTTTTTTTTCAGTGTCTGTGATTTCAACTCTGATTCTCTTCTTAGAAAGTGATACTAAGCTAAGATAAAGAAATTTTAAAAAGAATTCCAAACTACCAAAACTACAAAAACTTTAAAGCAATGAAGAAAATTAACACTATTTGTCCCTTTCATCACCTCCAAATGCATAGAAATGATAGGATAACATTTAAAGTTTTGCTTTGGTTTGGCTTTTTAAAGGGGGGGGGGGCATGAGCTACGAGGAGGGACAGAAGGCAAGGGAGAGAGAGAATCCTAAGCAGGTCCATGCCCAGCATGGAGCCCAACACAGGGCTCAATTGCACAACCCTAAGATCATGACCTAAGCTGAAATCAAGAGTCGGATGCTTAACCGACTACGCCACCAGGTGCCCCTAAAAGTTCTTTTAAAAGAACATTTAAAAATGCTAAAACAGGGGCGCCTGGGTGGCTCAGTCGTTAAGCGTCTGCCTTCGGCTCAGGTCATGATCCCGGGGTCCTGGGATCGAGCCCCGCATCGGGCTCCCTGCTCCGCGGGAAGCCTGCTTCTCCCTCTCCCACTCCCCCTGTTTGTGTTCCCTCTCTCGCTGTGTCTCTCTCTGTCAAATTAATAAATAAAATCTTAAAAAAAATAAAAATAAAAAATAAAAATGCTAAAACAAAACAAAACACCACCACCACAAAATACTCAAAGACCAGAGAGAAAAATGCCAAATAATGAATAGGAACCAAAGGCACAAAGATCTAGAGGATTTGAGGGCAGGGAACAGTAAAACCAATGACTGAGAATTTCAAAGGGCCTAAATGTGGTAAAGGGCCAAAACCAGACTGATTACTGGGAGAAGAGTAGCTGGAATGAAAATCCCAGCCCCTAAAAGAGACACTGAAAAAGTCTTACTGCCCAAGTTTTATACAAAACTGCATAACTAGGTAGGTCAGATATAGCTTTCAATCAAGTCTTAAGCTAAGCTCCCAAAGCTTACCCAGTTACTAAATCAGCCACATTGCTAATGTTACTGGCTGAGAAACGTGAATCAGCTCCAATACTGGACTGTGGTCGTCTATATGTGAAAAGTTAGCATCAGAGGAAGGTAAACAGTGCATTATAGTACTGTCTTCTGGAATAAAGAGGTACAAGCCAACACCCAACTTCTCCCATTATAATTATCATGGTGGAAAATACATACGTAATTTCCTATTTTCCTAACTTTTCCTGAATGAAGCGCCTTTTAAATTTTAATTGTCAAGAATGAAGTACGAGACTTGTTTTCACTTTCAGTATAAACCACTTCTAAATATCTGTTTTTAAAATATCTAAATAAAATGCATTCCTCGCGGCGCCTGGGTGGCTCAGTTGGTTAAGCGACTGCCTTCAGCTCAGGTCATGATCCCAGGGTCCTGGGATTGGGCCCCGCATCGGGCTCCCTGCTCGGTGGGAAGCCTACTTCTCCCTCTCCCACTCCCCCTGCTTGTGTTACCTCTCTCGCTGTCTCTCTCTCTGTGTCAATTAAATAAATAAATAAAATCTTTAAAAAAAAAAGCATTCCTCTCCTTCACCTCCCAAAAAAGGAAAAAGTTTGGAAAGACTTCACCAACCTGGAACGTCTGAAGTGATAAGCAGAATGATGGAGACACTATTCTAGGAATTTCAATTGTTAAATGCAGCACAAGTTACCCCATAGCTGAAAATTGTATAAAATTAATGAGTTGTCAGCAAATGGGTAATATTTGAAGCTATAAAACTGGGTAAAATTACTAAAGGAGTATAGACAAGTAAAAAAGGACCAAGGGACTGAGTCCTGGGATACACCAATATTAAGAGATTGAGAATAAGAGGGGACTAAAAAGGAATCAGTAAAGAAAGAAGAAAATCAAGACTTGTGTTATCCTGGAAGCCAGGCAGAGTATAGCAAGAGCGAGAGAGTGATCCATAGTCAATGTGACTGGTAAGTACAGTTACTCAAGGCTGAGAATTTAGCAATGTGGAGGTCATCAGTGACTTTCATCAGAGCTACTTAAATTATAAATTATAAATTTTTTATTTTACGGGGGCGCCTGGGTGGCTCAGATGGTTAAGCGTCTGCCTTCGGCTCAGGTCATGATCCCAGGGTCCTGGGTTCGAGTCCCGCATCGGGCTCCCTGCTCCTTGGGAGCCTGCTTCTCCCTCTGCCTCTCTCTCTCTCTGTCTCTCATGAATAAATAAAATCTTTAAAAAAAAAATTTTTTTTATTTTACACCTTCTTAGAACTTCTGTTTTGCTAAATTGCTGTACTTACTTGTATTTAAAAAACAAAACAAAAACCTTCTTAAAGATGTTATTTTGGGTTCACACTCACAGACCTTAAATAATACCTAGCACTCAACTTGGCCATAAATTATGTAATAGGTCAATACAGTATTTGTTGTTAATAATAGGAACTTTTTTTGGCTTCTTTGTGCCATCTACTGTGCAAAACATTTTACATGCAGTCAACATTTTAATCCTCACAACAATATATGAACTAGGTACTATAGTTATACCCACACCAGTAGGCATAGAAACGGTACTTATAAGGTAGGTTACAAAACTTGCCCAAATCAACAGTTTATAAGTGACAGGATTACAATTTTATGATACATTTATACTTTAAACGTTACTGAACTTAAAGTTAATAAAGTTATTCCTCTAACAGAACACAACAACATCCAGGTTTTAAAGTTAAGACAACAAAAGAATAGGAAACATATTTCTGTGTATCTGCCATATAGATAAGTAACCAGGAAATGTTATTTAAATGAATTTTTAATACATTTCCTCCTTGTGTTACCACAGCTCCAAATACAGATACAAAACTAAAAATAGTGGGACCAGAGGCGTCTGGGTGGCTCAGTCGGTTAGGTGTCCGACTGGACTCAGCTCACTTCTCAGTCTCAGGATCGTGAGTTTGGGCCCCACACTGGGCTCCGCATGGGGTGTGGAGCCTACTTAAATTAAAAAAAAAAAAAAAAGTGGGACCAAACAAATCCAACTTAGCAAATAAAATATAAACTTTTAAGCCACCCTATATGCACACAGAGAAACTTCTGAATCTTAAATATACCCCATATTATTTTTATAGTACACTGTCAATTTCACCTAGCACAATCTAAGTCATATTAACTTATTTATCATTTATCAATATCAGATGACTAAAATCCTTAATGCTTATTTTACAATACAGCTTCAAAAGTACATTAGTCTAAGATCTGTAGGCCAAATTAAACAAACTAAATGTATCCTGTCACCTAACAAAAAATATTTTTTATTTGAAGAAAAAAAAGTTACTGAGGAAAATAAGAAAACAAAAGAGCATTGGGTGGGGCACCTGGGTGGCTCAGTTGTTAAGCATCTGCCTTTGGCTCAGGTCATGGTCCCAGGGTCCTGGGATCGAGCCCCACATCGGGCTCCCTGCTCAGCGGGAAGCCTGCTTCTCCCTCTCCCACTCCCCCTGCTTGTGTTCCCTCTCTTGCTGTGTCTCTCTCTGTCAAATAAATAAAATCTTTGAAAAAAAAAAAAGTATTGGGTGAAAGTGTCTCACACATATTTTGCATCATATAAATCAACTTCACTATATAAACTTGAGTAGCTAACTTAATGAAGCATAAGAGCAGTTTTCCCGTTTGCTTATATAAATCTTCAGCTACCTATAGTTACAGTAAAATGAGTTCTTAAAGCTCCCTACTGCCTTAAAACAATATAGATGGTACATTAATGAAGTACTATGTTTCTAACAGAGTCCCATTCATATTTCGAACACTTAAAACGGGGTAATTATATCAAAAACTTGCTTAGAACCTGAATTCTGAATTGTAGTGGAAGGAGAACCTCCTTGAACAAAGAATACAGTTTCCACTGATCTTAAGCCTTTCTGAAGTGTCTGTATTTGAACAGGCTCCTGATTTCTAGCGCCCTTTTTGCCTTACACACCAGTGTGGTTTAGCACAGCATTCTCCCAGTTCCTGCCTTTAGTATTTTGATTTTTATATTTTGTTCCTCATGGTTTTTTTGCATTTCACTAAGTATTATGATAAAATATTATTTATCTTGATTATGGTGGGGTTTTGGCACCCCCCTAAATTTTGTGCCCATGGTAACTGCCTCACAGGCCTTAGACTGGCCCCAGTCACAGTGCTAAAAGACTGAAATCTCTGAGAGACACTCATGAACCATGGCGTATTTTAATTTTAAAAGAATGTGCAAAGAATCACAAAATTGATTTGTTTTAAAAAAAGAATTACTCAAAATTTAAGTGTAGAGTTAATAATAATACCAGTGGTGAGAGTGCCTATATGTTGATAATAAAGCAGCTGCTATATACAGACAGCGTGCACAACAGACGCTGTGTCAAACACTTTCTGTGATATCACCTCATGTAATTCACTGAATTTTCCAAGTTGTAGAAGTAGGTGTATTAACATCATTTTTTTAATTGAAGAATTTAACCTTGGAGAACTTAATTTCTCAGAATTTCAGTTAGAAAATAGCAGGGTTGGGATTGGGCTTAATGCAGCTTCAAGTAATTATTAGTATTTTTAATATTTTACCTAGGTTCTAAATTTTTTCTTCTAAAAATATTGTCAATGGGAAGATATGAATCAAAGTACTATTTATAATGTAGTACGTTGTTCAGAAACACATGAATAAAATTAACATCAAATTGTATTTGTATAACTATACTTTGGTTTATAAAACAACAATTGTATCTTTTCTTCTAAAAACCAGGTTCTCCTCCTCAAGGCATATACAATATTTTACTGCTCCCTGTAGAATAAAACAGAAAATCAGTTAACTTACCTCCCCATCATAAAATTATCAGAACAGTTAATATGTCATCTGGCTGAATCCTATTCCTAACCTAACACTGGTATGCAGTTGAAAAACTACTAGCAGATAAAATCAGAGTTGCTAGCAGCAATGTCCACAACAGCCAAACTATGGAAAAAGCCAAGATGTCCATCAACAGATGAATGGATAAAGAAGATGTGGTGTATATATATATACATACACACACACACACACACACACACACACACACACACACACAGGAATATTACGCAGCCATCAAAAAACCCCACGAAATCTTGCCATTTGCAATGGATGTGGATGGAACTAGAGGGTATTAATGCCAAGCAAAATAAGTCGATCAGAGAAAGACATGTATCATATGATCTCAGGAAACAAACTGAGGGTTGCTGGAGTAGTGGGGAGTGGGAGGGATAGGGTGGCTGGGTGATAGCCATTGGGGAGGGTAAGTGCTATGGTGAGCGCTGTGAATTGTATAAGACTGATCAATCACAGATCTCTACCTCTGAAACAAATAATACCTTATATGTTTAAAAAAAAAAGAAGAAGAAGATAGTAGGAAGGGAAAAATGAAGACGGGGGAATCGGAGGGGGAGACGAACCATGAGAGACTATGGACTCTGAGAAACAAACTGAGGGTTCTAGAGGGGAGGGGGGTGGAGGATGGGTTAGCCTGGTGATGGGTATTAAAGAGGGCACGTTCTGCGTGGAGCACTGGGTGTTATGCACAAACAATCATGGAACACTACATCAAAAACTAATGATGTAATGTATGGTGATTAACATAATAAAATTTTTAAAAAATCAGAGTTGCTATTCTAATACTGACTGTAAACAAATCAGACTTAAAAAATATTTTACATATCTGTAACTCACAAAATTAAGTATCATATATAGACTTTGGGACTCTCCTCCCCCACCCCTGCTCATTCAAGGTAACAATTATACAAAGAAAATACTGACATTACTACCAACAGTAGCAATAATAGTAACAGTAAATAGGGATGTTGGATATGATAGTGGCCAACAACACAAAGCAACATTTATTATATCTGTGGATTTATGTCGAGAGAGAGACAAGTCACTCTAACAACAGAGCTAGTCCAGCATTTTTCAAATTTTGAAAGTAAAATATAAAGTTTTGTTAACTAATACTTTAGTAGAAGGTAAAACAACTTGGTCACATTTCACTCAGAAACAAAGAACGGTCCTCCAAACCTCTGTTTCCAGTCAATTGTTTAGTTAATTAAACCAACAGAACCATCTCTTTCATTTTATAACTAGAAGTTTGCCCATATGATTTCCACCCACCAAGCACCTAAATATAGAAGATCATTCCCACAAGTTCTGAAGTTAAAACTTCATCTCCAAACAGATCCTATCCATAAGATCGAGCAATCACTCAATGAATGTTAGTTATTATTATTTCCATCATTTTCAATACCACATAAATATATACTTTGCATTTAGAGATTACATAATTCAAAAGATGTAGACTTAGAAGTGTTTTGTATTTGACTTTAATATCTAAACCTATCAGCACATCTTTGATTCCAACAGAACCAAAAACAGTTCCATTACTAATTTAATGCATAACTCTTTTATTTCTTTAAATTTCATTTTCACCATCTGTATAATACAGTATCTAATTCACAGGGCTAGTCGGACAACTAATCAAGTATAGTTTATGAAGCCAAATGAAACAAAGGTTAAGTCTGAAAAGTACTAGTCACTATACCTATTTTTGTTATGAATGCACTTATATGGTAATCAATTTAACAAACTCTTTTTATCCCCAAGTAGTTTTCAATCTTATTTCAACTTTACACAGCTTGAATTTTTATTTCAGCCAATTAAAATCTGGGAAAGATTACTACAACACATAAGTGTTAGCAGCAACATTATTTATAATAGCGAGAAATTCAAAGCAACCTAAAATCTGGAAAAGAAAAACTAAGATTTAATAAGGCTTGTTACAGCTATATTAAGCAATCATTAAAAATGATGGTTATACAAAGAATAATCCAATCAAGAAATGGGCAGAAGACATGAACAGACATTTTTCCAAAGAAGACATCCAAATGGCCAACAGACACATGAAAAAGTGCTCCACATCGCTCGGCATCAGGAAATCCAAATCAAAATCTCAATGAGATACCACCTCACACCCGTCAGAATGGCTAAAATTAACAAGTCAGGAAACGACAGATGTTGGCGGGGATGTGGAGAAAGGGGAACCCTCCTACACTGTTGGTGGGAATGCAAGCTAGTGCAACCACTCTGGAAAACAGTATGGAGGTTCCTCAAACAGTTGAAAATAGAGATACCCTACGATCCAGCAATTGCACTACTGGGTATTTACCACAAAGATACAAATGTAGGGATCCGAAGGGGTACGTGCACCCCAATGTTTATAGCAGCAATGTCCACAATAGCCAAACTGTGGAAAGAGCCAAGATGTCCATCGACAGATGAATGGATAAAGAAGATGTGGTATATATACACAATGGAATATTATGCAGCCATCAAAAGGAATGAGATCTTGCCATCTGCAACGACATGGATGGAACTGGAGGGTGTTATGCTGAGTGAAATAAGTCAATCAGAGAAAGACATGTATCATATGACCTCACTGATATGAGGAATTCTTAATCTCAGGAAACAAACTGAGTGTTGCTGGAGTGGTGGGGGGTGGCTGGGTGATAGACATTGGGGAGGGTATGTGCTGTGGTGAGCGCTGTGAATTGTGCAAGACTGTTGAATCACAGATCTGTACTTCTGAAACAAATAATGCAACATATGTTAAGAAAAAAGAAAAAGAAAAAGATAGCAGGAGGGGAGGAATGAAGGGGAGTAAATCGGAGGGGGAGATGAACCATGAGAGACGATGGACTCTGAAAAACAAACTGAGGGTTCTAGAGGGGAGGAGGGTAGAGGGATGGGTTAGCCTGTTGATGGGTATTAAAGAGGGCACATTCTGCGTGGAGCACTGGGTGTTATGCACAAACAATGAATCATGGAACACTACATCAAAAACTAATGATGTAATATATGATGATTAATATAACAATAAAAAATTTTTAAAAACATGATGGTTATAAAGACTACATAGAAAGTAATACAAAATATTAATGTTAAGGGGCGCCTGGGTGGCTCAGCTGGTTAAGTGTCTGCCTTTGGCTCAGGTCAGGATCCCAGGATGCTGGGATCGAGTCCCGCATCGGGCTCCTTGCTCAGCAGGCAGTCTGCTTCTCCCTCTGCCTGCCACTCCTGCTGCTTGTGCGCTCTCTCTCTCTCTCTCTGACGAATGAATAAAATCTTTAAAAACATATATTAATGTTAAAAGAAAAGCACAAAATAGAAAAATGAATTATGATAATTCTATTTACAGGACTATGCATATGAAAAATTTTGAATGGAAATCAAAGTGAATACAGAAAATGTGATATCATGATAGAGTTATGGGTTTTATTTTTTTCTTCCCCTAAATTCTAACATTTTCTGTAGTACATTTTGTAACTCATAATAAAACATAGTAAAATCTAAATGTTCACTAAATGTTCAAGATACAAGGTACTACAGAACACACTTTAATAAATTCAGACTTCAAAAAAATATTTATTATCTATAGCTCTCCGTATCTCTACTGAAAACACATCCTATTTTAAATTCCAAAACTTTTTACTGTTCTCTGCCTCCTACAAATCATCTGGTCTTTTTCTCCCTGAAAGCTCTCTGGAATTCAAAGAAATGTTGCTTCTGCCCAAAACTTGAATTGGGATTTTTTATAGGGATTAACAGATTAATTTGGGAAGAACTGACTTCCCATCCAGAAAGCGAGGTAGGTCTCTCCATCAACTTAAATTCTCTATTTCCTCCAGTAAAGTGTTATTTGTATATATTTTATTTATATTTCTTGCTAAATCTACTGCTAAGTATTTTACATTTTTGTGGCTATTATCACCTTTAACTAGGTTGGCCATGTGAAGGACACTGAGCTCCTTTGAGAACAAAACTTAACTAAAGTTCCCAACAGAAACATATTTGATATACCCCATTTCTTACTAATTAATGATGTTCAAATATAAATTAGGTAATTAAAAAGCAAATGTGATTTCCTTAAAACTCTGTTCAAAACTTTGTACAGAAAAGTAGTAGAAACATCAAGAAAAACATGAATGAGGGGTATGGGGCTGATGAACTTTACCTATACTCCGAACCCCCCTCCATCCTGACCCAGATGCTGTTTACATCATTAGATAAAAATGAGTAAGAAACTCCTCAAGTTTGCAAAATTTCAATCAAGGCTTTCTATTATAGAGACTTATCCTCCACTTTTAAATCCTTATTTGTATCTGAAGTGCTGGGACAGGAGGCCTAACGTGGAGTCATAAAATGTTATACTCTATATCACATCTTCCAGGTGAAAAAAATTATGTTTCTTATAACTCTGAAAACCATCTCAGCAATTATAGATAAGAAGTAGACAACTGAACTGCCGAGTGAATGAGATGAAGTTAAAGGAATTTAAATAAAACACAAAACTATCCTTGCCTCTTATTAGATTTTGACATGTCACTATAGTTCCTACTAGTATTTTTTAAAACTATAAACATTTAAATCTTTCCTTTTACATCCCACAAAAAAGCAATCACTGGAAATATTCCAGTATCACATTTATACCGAGACATAATATCCTCAGTTTTCTAGTCAATTATTAATCCAATCTAAACAATGAACTTCTGAAGACACAACCAAGTACCAAGCTCTCCTAAAAATCAGAGGGCAAAAATATATACCCATAAATCACATTAGGAAATCAACATATACCAAGCACCTAATTTGTGCCAAGGAAAGTCACTTTCTCATTTAATTCTCATAAAAATCAAACTGAAAAAGGAATGTAGATAATGGAAAAATGTTTTTGGACAGAGCCATTTAGGTAACATTAGAGATACAGAAGTCCTAACCAGAAGCAGTTATGGCTGCTACCCATGCACCTACTACTAGAAAACAGTGAAAGAAAGCTTCAGCAAAAAAAGTTGGTGGTTGTTCATTTTTAAGGTACATGCTCTTTTTCCCTTCTAACTATATCTGTAACTTTGCAGACTCGGTGCCCACCTACTTTTACTGAAAAACTAAAATATTCTTCTCAATAGAAACTACAGAAGAAAGGTATATTTCATCCTCACCTAGGAAGCAATGTTTCTTCTACACATCTCAGGGGATTTTTTAGTAACTAGAAAAAAATTTTAATAATCGGAAATTTAATATTAGAAAAAATGTTTAAACCTTTAATATTAAGTATCTGTCCCATAACTCTTTTGTCCATTGTATCTACACCTCCCTGTAAATAAAAGAAGATGAGCAAGTCTTCATAAGAAAATCTACTACACTATTTTTTGGTCTGTTTTACCTTTTGGTAGTCCATGTATTATTATTTGGCAGAGAGACGGTCTCATTGCTAAAACAAAGTGAAAACAACATAGGTAAATCTAGAGTTTCTAAAGGCTCATTATCAACTATCATTTCATATATCACTCCTCTGCATAATGCTCAATTTGTGGCAATAACAGCACCTCAGGTAGGAGTAAGAATTTCTTGTCATTCAATTTAGATACACATTAATAACTCTGGTTTAAAAAAAAATTACCTGAAACACTGAACCTAAATCATCCTTAAGTAGAACTCAACAAATCACCATAATTTCTCCTGTACTCAAAGGGAAAAGGTAATGAAACACACATATCTGAACTTTATTTTGAGAATCAACTTCTACGGTTGATAATACAATCTACTTCTACACTGGGACCCAGTACCATATTTCCAAGTATCCACCAGATACCTAACAGACCTCAGAAATCTCCCAACTTGGGTGTATGTTCTCAATGGGAGTATATAATAAGATGATCCACTAAGGTGCAGGAAGAAAATATTACAATTCTGCTCATTTAACCTTAAAAAATTTTGTTTAATATAGGAGTTTTCAATAACATCCCATTCTTGTTAGCTTTCACTGACATGTGACATACTAAGTTTCCATGTACCTTACCTTATCATGGGTAAATATTACCTACTAAATTTTTTTAAAAATTCTCTAGTAGAAAGATTACCAAGGAGATTTAAGACATTCCATTTTGGGGTACAGACATATGTCAGTTTACCAAACTGTAATATTTTAATTTGTACAATTTATTATCTATTATACCTCAATAAAGCTATCTGAAAAATGAGTATAATATATATATTCACAGATTTAAGACAATACTAAAATGCAAATAGTACAAACAAAAAGAAAATGGCAGTGTTAACCCTTCGCCTACTCCTTATATAAGCTCTTATGGACCAAATTATTAAAGGCTAAAAACAATGGCTAATCATATCTCCCCCTAAAATTAAAAATTACATGAAGCCCATTATTAATTTAATTAATCATTAATCATTAATCATTAATCATTAATAATGTGCAAATTTCTGCTATAATCTTAATTTCTATAATAATTATCTCATATGCAACTGGGATAGAAGGGAATGATTAGAATATTAATTAAAATACATTATTTTTTCCAGCTTAATATTTTTTTAAAGATTTATTTTTTAGAGAGCTAGAGAAAGCACAAGCAAGCAGGGGGACCAGCAGTGGGAGAGAAAGAATCCTGAAGAAGACTCCTCTCTGAGTGTGGAGCCTGACCCAGGGCTGGATCGCAGGACCCTGAGATCATCACCTGAGCTGAAATCAAGAGCGGCCTGCTTAACCCACTGAGCCACCCATGCGCCCCACTTGTTAATATTTTTAAATGATGGGCAAGTTTTTTCAAATTAAAAAGAAAGCCTTCAAAATATAAGACAACATTAAGAAAAAAGCCAAAAATCATGCCAAAATGCCTTCCTACAGTATGAATAGTAGCTTCAAAATCCCTACACTGTTTATGACATTAAGCTATCTACAAGTGCAGATGAAAAAGCTGAGAAGACATTTTCCTTTGTTTAAAAAAAAAAAAAAAAACTGATAAAGAAGGTTGTGGAAGTAAAGGCCTTTGTGGGCCTAAATCTCAAAGAAAACAGCACAAGCCTCAAAATTTAAAGCTGCAGAAATTCAGATGTCTGTAATGCTGAGTACAAATGCCAAGATTTAACTGTGTTGATATTTTTATTTGAGCTGTTACTGCTTTTGTTAGTGTTCTGGTTGCAAGCTGTATAGGTTCTGCACAGTCCGATCCTACCCTATTTTTTCTCCTAAGCCTTGTTAGTTATGGTACATGATTTTTCCAGAACACAAAGCTTTTCAGGAATTCGTATTTCATGTCTGTGACTGAACAAAGCCAAAGCCACCACAATTAGAAAGATATTTAAAACCTAAACAACAGGAATATGAAAACAAGTCTCTATAATTCTTTGCATAATGTTTCAAGCCTGAGTTCTATCCAACAGTTTACTAATTTTCATTAAACTCAAAGAAAATTTTTGGAAGCCTCTTTTGTGTTTGTTTGTTTTGCTAACGGTTCTTTAATATAAAAAAAGAGAGATACGTATATTTTTAAACATTCTGAGGCCACTGGGAAACACTGGTTCTTCTCACTAAGGTTTTTTTAAATGGCTAAAATATATGAAAAATAATATGGCAAAAAACTAAAGCGTCTTAATGGCCGCTACCTTCAGAAGACACACAGAAAAAAATAATTGAAAAGCTGAAGGAATAACAAATAAATTATACAGTAGGGGGGGTTACTACAGAGTTGGAAGAAAGTACATACTTTTTCTAATCTGATCAGTTTAAAAATGGTTGGATACTGTTACAATGAAGAAATAAAGGGCACCTAGGTGGATCAGTCGTTAAGCGTCTGCCTTCAGCTCAGGTCATGATCCCAGGGTCCCGGGATAGAGCCCCACATCGGGCTCCCTGCTCTCCGGGAGGCCTACTTCTCCCTCTCCCACTCCCCTGCTTGTGGCCCCTCTCTGGCTGTCTCTCTCTCTCTGTCAAATAAATAAAATCTTAAAAAAAAAAAAAAAGAAGAAAAAGAAAAAAAACTGAAGAAAATAAAATATATTCTCAATAGTAAATTACTTCTTTAATGAAAACAATATTAAAAAAAAACACCTTTGTAATAGTAACCACTGTTAACTTTAACTGAAATATAAAACTGCCTCTGGAACTACACGTGTCATACTACAAATGAAACTCATTCACTGTATCATTCACAGAACAGGTTTTTACAACTAAGAAATTAAAGCCTCATGAGGGCAAAGTAGTACAACATGTCATCAACCCTGTAAAATTTATAAAAGTAAGACTGTTAAAGTATAATAGAATTTTTTCAATTCTTTGTAGTGAGATGAAGAACGACCACATAAAATTTCATAAAAAGTTTCAAACAAAAGTTTTCTGGCTATCCTATCACAATGAACTTTTTTCTTTTTTTAGATTTTATTTGTCTTCCACAGAACTGGAAAATGAGTATTATAATTTAGTAACTGTAGCCACTGATATGTCCACTTGTATCCATGCATCTGTGTGAAATTAAAAAAAAAAAACAAAACAAACAAAACCCCCAAAATTAGGAAAGTCCTTAAAACCAGTAGCAAAATAAACTGAACGTCCCATCTGATCTTTAAATCACTGTAACACAATGTTAAGCCAAAACTTTAAAAAGCGATTAAGCATTTTTGTGTAAGAAAAGTTCTACCATTATAAAATGAACACCTCAAAAAATACTATTTGTAGACTTTTATGTGTATTTTATAATGTATGTTATATTTTAATATAATGATACATATGTACAAATTATAAAGATACATCTATTTGAGAATATATCTTTTACTGATGGGATACAAAATTAAGTTTGGAGATCACAAACTCCTTAACTGTAAGAATTTCTTACTACCTTCCTTAAGGGTAAAAATTTTTGTTTTTTACATTCCAAGCACAGAATATATTCCCCCCAAACTGTTGTGTAAATAAATATTTAGCTAGCATCTTAGTAGCAACATGTCCAAAACTTAGTCATTTTCTCATTCATACCTTACCTACTCTTTATCTGGTAAGCAGCGCCATCCTAGGAAAGTCAGGTTCAGAAACCTTTTCCTTTGTCCCCTACACAATGTCGCTCCATCAGTACTGCAACTATTCTTGTCTCACAGTTGTTCCTTCACCCCTTTCCCTATGTTTGCTCAGATTCTCACTTCTTACCTACTAACTAGCTTCCCTGCCTCTAATCACCCTCTACTCTACTCCATCTCCATTCTACTCCTGAGTGGTCAATCTTCTCGTAATTTAAATCTGTATGTCTTGTTCCCTCATTATCTGCTCCAGCCACATTGCCCTTCTTAAGGTTTTAAAATCACAACAGAGGCCCTACACAAGAAGTGGGAATGGGATAGGAAGGTAGGTCTGGAGCAGCCAGGGCCTTCACAAGAAGGAACATCTGAGCAGTAACAAAGTCTTCTGGGATGGGGAGCTGGCAACATATGGAGGAACTGGGCAGATTATGAACTATACGGTAACAGGAACCAGCTTTTGCTACTGGGAGAAGAGATACAAGTATGAGAAAAAAAGAAAACTAGAATGAACACGTGGTGTTGGGATGGAACTGGAGCTATCAAGGTAAATACATAGTTTTCAAAAAAGATATAAAGAAATATAGATGTAGATGTAAGTGGACACACACATACCTATGCTTCCTTCATATGTCCACTGAAAGAGTCTGAGTACAGAGATACTCCAACAGCAATGAGAACATGGTTTTGAAATACTACTCTCCTCTAAAAGGAATTAAGGCTCCTTAGAGAAATGGCTGATTCCGGGACTACAGCAGGAAAATTTTATAACATGAGCCTGTAGCATCTTGTGGCAAAAGTAGGGAGATGTACAGGTGATAAAATGATATAAAATTATACATATGCATCAAATCAATGCCAATAACCTAATTTTGATAATGTACTGTAGTTATGTAAGATATAAACATTGGGGGAATTTGGGTAAAGGGCACAAAGGACCATTCTGTGTTATTTTTGTAACTTCCTGTAAATTTATAATTATTTCAAGATAAAAGTTTTAAAAATGTAAAGTACACAAAGATTGATGAGAACACATCAAAAGGACATAACAAGCCAGTCTGAAAGGGCTCCCAGCGGTAAATGTAGAACAATGAGTATTAAAATAAATAATGATAGTAATGGCATATAACCCATTGAATAAAAAAGAATTCCTGATATAAATAAATTTATATGAAGTAATTCTCCTTCTTCTCTTAAAATGCCAACTAAAAAATGTAGAAGAAATATTAAGTCAGAATATCACTATTTGGCAAACTTCACAGTAAAAATTTAGGTGAAAAACATCAATGGATACTAAAAGTAATGGGTGAAAGTAGGAACAGAAAGATGATTTTCACAGTCCTGGAGTATCTCCCCACAACTATTTACTAATTACAAAGGGAGGGGGAAGTAACTAGAAACTTGGTAGACATCATCTTTACTCAAGTAATCTAAGTTAACAACACTACCTAATAGGATAAACTGCATGGCACAAAATAGGATTCATTAGGAACCACAACATCACTTCTGTGAAATCGCAGCCAAAAATACGTATCTGGGGTCTAATCATCAGAAAACATTAGACACACCCAAATTGAGGGATATTCTACAAAATGAGTGGCTTATAACCTTCAAAACTGTAAACAGCATGAAAATCAAGAAAGACTGAGAAACTGTTCCAAACTGAAGATTAGAGAAACATGAGAGCTGGATGAAATGCATGATCCCGGATTAGACCCTTTTGGTCTAAAGAACATTATTTGGGCAATTAACAAAACTTGAATGAGGGCTCTCAGCAAAGTATATACAGAAGTTTCGAAAACGTTTTCTTAAGGTGGAAATTGTTTCCAAATTGTTTCCAAATTGAGTTTTTTTAAAAAGTCACACCAAGCCATGTTCCTGATTCAAGGCCTTTGGATTTGCTATTTCTGTCTAAAACGATCACATCCATGTATCTACATGGCTAACTCTCCTACTTCCACCAGGTCTTAAGTTTTCAGAGAAATTTTAGTATCTAAACTATCAACACCCTATATATTCATACCTTCCTCCTTGTTTTACTTTTTTTCTCCTTGCGATAAATCACTATCTTATATACAATTAATTATTTATTATCATCTGGCTCCCCATTAAAATGTAAACTGATAGCAGAGAACTTTTGTTTTGTTCACTGGAACATTCCCAGGGCCTAATCCAGGACATGGCACATGGTAGTGGTTAAATATATATTTATTAGACTGAACGTACACAAAGTCCTTGGAACACAAGGAACTTAAAACACAATTACAAAACAAATTCACTTTCTCAATCACAGCAAGGGAATACAGAAGCAGGTAAAAAGACCTCTAGTGTTAATTTGATAGCTCTGGGGTATCATTTCAACAAATATGTCTGCAGCATATATGAATGAGCTAATGTCCCTGCTCTAAGGAGCTCCGTGAGTAAACCTATTTCCATCAGAAAGCAAAACTATACTACTGCAGACAGCTAAGACAACAGTATTTACCAACTGCGTATGGAAAATACAGTATAAACACTCTAAATGCTGACAGACAAGAATTAACTGTATCAAACTTGACAGAAACTATAGATAAATACACAAACAAAGCAAGTTTTTCCCGGGGGGGGGGGGGTGCGGGGAGACAGTAAACTCATAGTCAAATAAAATCAGTGGTGCAAACCAAGGGACATAACTGAGGTCTCTGATTTTATTACCACATTTCCTTGAAAAACGTCCAAGACTATAATTAAACTAACCACAATGATCTCAATTAGTTTACAGTATTATGAAATGTGTCAAATGGTTTGTATTTAGGAAAAAAAAAGTATAATCCAAAAATATGCAAAATGATCTTTTTTTTTTACACAGAAGTGGTCAAATCACTAATATCTCATTTTATAAATGTTTTCTCCTATGCCACCAAGTAATACAGATGACCTTCCTTTCTTGCATACCAATCACCAAAGACAGCCATTATCTTAACGAAACTCCTAAATAACAAACATATCTGAATTTAACCCAATACTGCGAAAAATGAAACACAAAAAAACTATGTATGTGCATCTGTGTATACACACATATACATGTATCATAAGGCATGGTTTGATAATCATTAATTGAGTTACACACATGACCCCCATCTATCTCATAACCAAACTGGTTCTTTGATGGTCAATGAAATCCAAATTTATAAAACAAATTCTAATTTCCAACAGAAACAGTATTACAAATTAGAGTTCTAGATCTGGAAACCTATTTCGGTTATCTGCCCCGCAACCCACCAAAAACTAAAATCACAAAAATAAAAGAATATAAAACACTAAATTTAGTTTAACATTCCTAAATACAAAAACCAATCATTTAATAGAAAAGCTTTGTCAAAACTTTTTCTTTGAGATATTTTATGAATGGGCTGAACTAATGCAAAATAAGTCAGACTAAGATGACCTATACTTTCTTTTCCTGGCAAATCTCCCTGTAACAAGTATTGGTATCTTTTATTGCTCCTTCTTACTTAGTCCATGTTACAGTAATCTGATCCCAAAATTCGGTGAATTTGTTTTTTCAAGGGAAGGAAGTGGCTTGACTATACTAGTGTTATTAGTGTTACTGCAACCCTCAGGAAATCCTACATATGAGTTTAGCTGTTACTATAAAGTTTTAACTTACAATTTTTTCCAAAAGGTTAAAAGTGGGAGTTGGGGATTAAAAGTCAAGCAGTTGTGAGAGATTCCTGTACTTACTGTGCTTGCTTAGTCATATGGTTCAGACTTCATAAAAGATACTGCCAACATCATTGTGGTATATGCAATACTAAGAGAATTCTGAGGGCAACAAGTTACTGACTCAGAAAAATTCCAAATTTAAAAGACAACCAGATCATATAAAGGTCATCATATTGAAAGTATGATCACCACAAAATATTCTATTTTATAATTATTCTTGAGACTACAAACCAATATTTTCTATCCTGGCATGCACAACATTACAACTTAACTATAAATCCATACTCTAAAGCCGTAATTTATAAAAATATAAGATCTACTGAAGGAAGAATCATAGGTTGTATGTAACAGACACTTAGTGATCACAACTCCTACTTACAATTATTTTAAGTTACACTAAATTAATTTTCTAGAATTTTGATCCCCACAAATTATAAACACTAATTCTCATCTACTCTCATTCTTTTGATAAACACAAGGAAGACTCCACCTCTGTGAGAGAGACCTATCTGTTGGAAGAGTCCAAATCTATTCAGGACAATGAGCCCATTCTGCCCATATCTCAGCCTGTATCCTAGATTTTACCAATAATACATAAGACATTCAGATCTCTATCTAATGTATTCCTCCAATTTTCAACTGGGTCTGAATACAGAATGGGAGTAACTGTTATATATCAGACCCCTCCCATCCAAGTAATGAAACACTTTAAAAAGAAACAAGTAATGTGTGGACAATATAACAGGGAGATTTCTACCTCCACCAATGATAGACTACTTTGTTACAAGCCAATCCTACCACCGAGATCAAAAGGGATGGGGAGGGGGGTCAAGGATGTGAATCTAAAGTAGACTACAATGCTGCAGCTCAGAAGTTGAGAAACTGAAGAAAGCTTCCAGAACTCTCACGAAATTGGGAAGACAAAAATTAGAGTTTTGGACTCACGAAGAAAAAGTCCAGGCTTTTAACTGAGTGCACTAAAGTGCTACACACCAGAAATAAAAAAACAAAAACAAAAACAAGGCAGAAACAGACCAACCCTCAAAAGACTGAAAATCTGCCTCAACTCTCTTCAATCTGATTAAATAGATTAAGGTGGTCTGTCTCAACCCTAAGTAACAGAAAACATAAATCCTCTCTGAAGATAACATTACCTAAATATCTAAGCATTTTCGCATATACAATGTCCACCAAACATTAGCAGTCATATGAGAAGATAAAACCAAAATACCATAAAACCAAGAGAAAATTTTTTTAAAGATTTTATTTGAGAGAGAGAGTGCAAGCCGGGAGAGGAACAGAGGGAAAGGGACAAGCAGACTCTATGCTCAATATGGAGCCCGCCTCAGGGCTCAATCCCATGACCCTGAGATCATGACCTGAGTTGAAATCAAGAGTCAGAAGCTTAACCCACTGAACCACCAATGTGCCCACCAGAAAGTTTTTATTAAAAATCAGACCCACAGGAAATTCGGAAATTTAACGCAAACTTCCAGATCACTGCTGTTAATATGTTCAAGATAAGATGGGAGAATTTCAGCAGAGAACCTGAAATTTTATCAAATAATCAAATGAAAATTCTAAAACTTAAAAACAAAATGAGTAAAAATTAAGAATTCAACAGAAAGGAGTAAAGGGGAGTGGGAAGTGTACACTTCCAGTTATGGAATCAGTAATTCACATGGATGAAAGGTACAGCATGAGGAATATAGCTAATGGTACTGTAAGAGCCTTGTATGATCACAGATGGTAGCTACACTTATGGTGAGCATAGTATACCATGTAAATTTGTCAAATCACTATGCTGTACCCCTGAAACTAATGTAGCACTACATGTCAACTACAATTAAAAAAAAAAAATTCAATAGACAGATTAGATACAACTATGCCCTTTAGTAAACTAAATCCTTTAAAACATTTTTCTACTGATATTTAAGGTTGTATGGTCAATTTATGTAAGCTCTTTAATTAAGAATATTAGTGCATCTTCTACCTTTTTGGGCATTTGGTTTTTCTCAGTTTTCTTGTAACTTTCTCTTAGTTTTATTCACTTTCAGCAAATAAAAACTATGATTTTTTTCTTTATGGATGCTTTTGTATTGATTATGTTTAGTTCAAATGGGCATGTGTGCAGCTTCATTTTATGTCTTTTTAAGATAACAACTCTTATTAATTTTTATTTTTTATTCATAAAGTAAGCTTTACATCCAACATGGGGTTTGAATGACCCTGAGACGAGGAGTTGCATATGCTACTGACTGAACCAGCGAAGCGCCCCATTGTCTGTGGTTTTTCATTTTGCCTTTGTCCCCTTTGACTATTTGGAGTTTATTTTAGTGCATGAGAAAATAACCTCTCATTTTTTCCCTCAAGTAGTTAACCAACTCTTTAAAGTAAGTTTTTCATTATAATCATAAATTTGTATTTTGTTCTTATTGTAAATATATGTAACGCTAATTGAAATGGAGAAAATAACAAAAATAAATTTTAACTTTGTCCTACTACCTGCAAAAAATATATAAATATGTATTTGTATGAATATCCTTTGATACCCAGATGTAAGTAATTAAAATGACTCAAAAACCCTTGATTACAGGTATTGGATAATTTAAAATACACCCAATAGAATACTGTAGAGCTATTGAGAAGAATGAAGTAGAATGTATTAATATAGAAATATGAAAAGGGTATATTGTTGAAAGACTAAAACAAATTATGACCTTAAAAATGGACTGGAAAAACTAGTCAATAATTTGCACTTCAGAATAAATATGATGCTCTCCTCATAGTTCAGTGTAGCAATTAAAAACATTACAACAAATGCCTTTGGATTTGCTGCTCTCTTTATACCAATTTTGACTTATGTGTTTTGGCTACATGTTCTATAAAGGAACTGATTCAGACTTTGCATATACTGGCTTTTTAGTTACTATTATTCACTGAAACACAGTACTGTTAAGCATATTTAAAATATCATATGAATGGTTAAGGGCTACATTTGCTGGCACCAAAATAATGTTCAACATATACCATGCTATATTTCATGCATAAAATAGGTCTCATATCTTCGACATTTTATATGTCATCAAATCCAGTAAGTTTAGATAACAAAATAGTAACTATATGTATCATTAGTTTCGCTTTTCATGGTTCCTTTTATCACATCATCGAAATCAACTTATAAAAGTTAGGAAGCTATATCATGATTAAATTTGGCTAGTAACCCAGTACCCATGACTCACTGTTTAGTGTTTGCCACTAAAGATGTTCTTCAAATAGCTAAACCATATTGTGGCCTGTGATAAAGCCAGGCAAATATGCTTAAATATGAATTCCCTGAAAAATTATTCAATCTCCTTAAATGGCATAGCCAAAAACTTTCTTCCAAGAAAAGAGCTGCAGAAAAAGGGGGGGAAATGTAATTACAAATGAGACTATTGTCCCTAACAGCAAGGAATGTGTCCAAAAAACTGAATTATTCTTTTATTATTAAAATTTCATGCATATTCTCATCTACAGGAAAATCTATGAAAAGGGACAAGCCACTTATCTAAATTCAATTTGTCAGGGGGACCTGGCTGGCTCAATCAGAAGACCATGTGACTCTTCATCTTGGGGTCAGGAGTTCGAGCCCCACACTGGGTGTAGAGATTACTTAAACAAATATTTTAAAAAATAGTAATAAATAAATTCAATTTGTTAAACATAAATGAGTAACTATATACCACGCACAGTGCTATAAATTGGAAATATAAATATAACTAAAATAACTTTATTTATATCCTGTCTCATTGCAAAAAAACTAAGGTAATCAAGGCATGATCCTTAAACTCAAGTGGCTTATACTCTAGAAGACATAAACTTAAATCAAATATATACTATAAAGGTTAAAAAAAATTTTAAGAATTATATTCAAGTTATAGAAGTTACACAACATACCCTTTAATCAGTGCTACAAAACAGAGACCACTATTACACAGAACACAATGTCCAACAACAGGGGCATGGTTAAGCAAATTATGATGGAGATCACTTAATTCAATATTGTGGTACATTTGTTTAAAAGTTTAAGAAAAAAGTTAGTATCATAAGAAAATCCTTATGCTATTATGTTAAAGACAAAATTGAATATGAGGTACACTACCAATTATTTGAAAAATTAAAATTAAATTAGCAAAATTACAAAAATAGCAAAAAAAAAGTAGGAGTAATTATCTTTGGGTGGTTCTAAGTTTTTATTTTTAACTCTTTACATTTTCCAATTTTCTATAGTAACCATATATCATTCCTATAATCAGGAATGTAATAAACATCTACAAAGATATCCATAATATTTTCTGGCAAGCCATTTAAACAAGAAGCAAATCCTATTATCTATTAAATGAACAACACGGTATAATGACCTCTGAAAATATAGCAAAAAAAGTTTCATCAAAACGTAGACTGATGGGGCATCTGGGTGGTTCAGTTGGTTTAGCATCTGCCTTCAGCTCAGGTCATGATCCCAGGGTCCTGGGATTGAGCCCCGCATCGGGCTCCCTGCTCAGCGGGGAGTCTGCTTCTCCCTCTCCCTCTTGTCCCTCCCCGTGTTCCTTCTCTTTCTCTCTCTCTCTCTAAGAAAATCTTTTTTAAAAATGTAGACTGGTAAGAAAAGATTGAGAGAAATGAAAGACCTCACTTTTCTAAACAACCTCTGCTAGAAATTAAGACCAATAATTACATTACTAAATGACATAACTGGGGCACATGGGTGGTTGACTCTTGGTTTCAGCTCAGGTCATAATCTCATGGGTTGTTAGATTGAGCCCCGGATCAGGCTCAGCGGGGAGTCTGCTTTAAGATTCCTCCTCATGCCCCTCCCTCCACTAACACTCTATCTCTTGCTCTAAAATAAATAAATCTTTACAAAAAATTTTAGAGTTAAATGACATAACTAAAGTAATAAAAATCACACTGGGTACTTTCTTCAGGTCACAATCTCATTAGCTGCATTTTATCCTCAACAGATGTTCTCCATCTGTGCTATCCCACATGGTAGCCCCTAGCCACGTGTGACTACCCAACACTTGAAATAAGGCTAGTGCAACTGAGGAACTGAACTTATTTTATTTTAATTAGTTTAATTAATTTAGCCACATGTAGATAATGGCTACCACACTGGCCAGAGGTGTTTTTAGATACATTCTAAGACAGCTCTCTTGAAAGGGATGAAGAGGTGCAAACTTCGTTATAAAATAAATGTCACAGGAACAAAAAGTATAGCATAGGAAAAATATAGTCAATAATACTGTAATAACTATGTTTGGTGACAGATAGTAGCTATACTCACCATGGTGAGCACTGCATAATGTATGGAATGGATTGCTGAATCACTATGTTGTACACCCGAAACTAATATGACATCGTAGGTCAACTATACTTTAACAACAAAAGAACTACTCAATAAAACTACCCTCATTTGGCAGTACTTAAACTTGAGGAATTGGAAAAGTAGGTAAGTACTATGAAAGCAAAAGAAGAAAAAAAATTCCAACATGTATCCAATTAACAGAGGTTAATGGAAGGGGACAAAATGGGTAGTAGATCTTAGAGCTGAAGAAAATTCAGAATTTATACATTTGTATATACAGTATTAGCAGTTTTAATTATTTTCTTTGTTAAATTTAAATCTACACTTTGTCAATCACTAAAGAGAAAAATCATGCTGGATTTACAAAATAATAAATGTAGCATTAAGAAATTCTACAGCGGGGCACCTGTGTGGCTCAGTTAAGTGTCCAACTCTTGGTTTTGGCCCAGGTCATTATCTCAGTATTCTGAGATCGAGCCCCACATGAGCTCCATGCTCAGCAAGGAGTTTGCTTGAAATTCTCTCTCTCCTCTCCCTCTGCCCCTCACACACACATCTCTTTCTCTCTCTCTCAAAAAGTAAATAAATAAATCTTTAAAAAAGAAAGAAAAATTCTCTAACACAGTGAACATGTGACCAGCTGGGAATGGCAAATTTTTCCATAGCATTTTATTTCCTGTACTCCAAAAAAGGACAGACTCAACAAACTAAAAGGTTACACAAACAAGGACTTATTCTCAATAGTTCTGGCATCTGTCTCTTCCACAGTGAATTTCTTCTTCAGGTATGCAGTCAGTCTTTGTCTCACTTAAAAGATAACAGGTTAAACAGGTTCTGGAACACCCAGGCTTTAAAAATATTTTGCCATAACAGATTACAAAAATTAAATTTCTTTAAGAAGTAAATGTTTTATATGATCATAAATTTCAAGTAGGTCTTGGCACTCTTATGCTCCTAGGGTGTAATGTGTTTGTCCTGTGAATGCTATTATGTCATTACAGACCAAGAAGAGTAGGCTAAAACAAAATGACGAGAATGAAAACCAAAAATGCATCAAGATTTCTCAGTGGATTAAGAAACTTAGAATAGACTATAAGATTCAAGCTGTTTTCCTCAGATCATAAGTACAGTAATTTAAAGCTAACCATACCTAAAACTAAACCTTTAACTGATGAAGGACATTAGCATAGTTCAAAGACTTAAACAAAGGCTAGGTTGAAGCCTTCAGAATAACTATCATCTACGATATAAACCTTAAGATTGAATTACTACTAGTCCAGGGTTTATGGTGGTTTTCAACTTTACAGATTCAGAAAAGTTTGTTTTAACTTCTTCACTAATAAGCAAAAGAAATAAGTTACCTGAAACAATTAATTTAGTCACTGGTACAGAGTACCTCCTAGGAGATTCATTTGCCAACCAGAACTGTCTCAGAAATGAAATATAAAGGGCCTTAGAAAAGGCATGACTTAGTGAAAAAAGTGCGTGATTTGGAGTCAGATAGACTTAAAATAGAATATGAATTCCATCACTACTACCAAGTTATATAACTTCCTTCTCTAAACCTCATTAACACCAATCAACAGAGACAATAATACAACATTGCAGAAATGTTGTGAAAAATACATGAAGAAAATAAAATGTCTATACTAATGAAGGATAACTATTAATTTTTAAAAGCTATTAAAAAAACAAGTTGCCCTTTGCTACACATTTCTAAAAACCGTATTTCTGGGGCACCTGGGTGGCTCAGTCAGTTAAGCATCTGCCTTCGGCTCAGGTCATGATCTCAGGGTCCTGGGATCGAGCCCTGCATAGGGCTCCCTGCTCAGCGGGGAGCCTGCTTCTCCCTCTCCCTCTGCAGCTCCCCCTGCTTGTGCTTTCTCTCTCACACACTCTCTTTTCTCTCTCAAATAAAGAAAATCTTAAAAAATAAAAATAAATCAAAACCTTATTTCTTTGACAATATTAAAGAAGCGATGGTAATTTTTAAGTATCAACTTGACTTGGGTTCAGCTGCAAGTGACAGAAAATGCCCCTTAGTGCCTTTATGTCTGCCTTAAAACAGTTAAGGATCCTTTTGAAGGACAGTGATGTAATCTGTTGCTGTCCCAGGAGCTGGAGCTGTCATATCCCCTCCTCTCTTTCACTTCCCATTCAAACAATAAAGGCCATTTGTACCACTTAAAAAAAAAACAAAAACAAAAGTTAAGTGTGGTTACAACAGCTCCCTCAATCATCAGAGATCCAGGCTCCTCAGCTTTGTTGCCATCAACCCGAATACACTGAGCCCACTTCATGATGTGGGACAGCAAGCACCAACACCAGTCATTAAAAAGAAATGACAAAAAAAAAAAAAAAAAAGGATACATAAGCTCCCCATAAGGACTCTTCCTCAATGCTACTCATAAACCCCTTTCGTTCACATTCCATAAGCCAAAACTACTCATGCAGTGAATCACATACAGCGCAAAAACTGCAATAAAGAATAGACTGTGGTGATGGTTATACAATACTGTGAATGTACTCAGTGTCACTGAAGTGGTTAGAATGGTAAACTTCAGGTTATATATATTTTACCACGACAAATAGGAGATTTAGAAAACACTGAAAATGCTAAGTAGAGATGTGATACATAAAAAAGGACACAAACTAAAAATCTAGAGATAAAAAAATATCACGTGTGAGATGAAAAATACATTGTATGGGACCAATAGGAGACTAGAAATTGCAAAAGAAAAGACAACAGAACTTGAAGACACAGCAATAGAAATTATCCATAATGAAACACAGAGAGGAAAAGAAAACCAAAAAAAGTAGATAGACTCTCAGTAGGTTGTGGGCCCACATGAAGGAAACTAATGTACATATAATTAGAAGTCACCAGAGAAGGAAAAAGAAAATAAAAGAAGAAAACATGTGAAGAAATAAGGGCTAGAAATTCTCTACACCTGATAAAAACTAAAACTATACAGATCAAGAGGCTCAACCAAAGCTAAAAACAAGAAGCATGAAGAAAACAACAACAGGCATATCAAACTGATTAAAGCCAGTCAGAGAAAGAAACTCAGGAAAAAAAATAATAAACACACTATGAACAGAGGAATAATGCAAGTCAGAAGATAGTGAAGCAACATATTTGAAGTATCAAAAGTAAAACAAAATCAATCTAGAATACTATATACAGCAAAAATACCTTTCAAAAATTAAGGTGCCACTAAATAAAAATGAATTTACAATTTATCAAAATTTGTGGGTGGCAGCAAAAGCAGTAAAGAGAAATTTATAACAACAAATGCAAACTTAGGGGAAAAAATCTAAATTCAATAATTTAAGCTTCCTGAGGAAAAACCTGAGAAAGCATAACAATTTAAGCCTATAAGCAGAAGAAAAATAAAAATGAGAAGAACCTCATACTTATTACGATGGCCACTATGAAAAAAATAATAAAACCTTAAAATAACAAGTACTGGCAAGGATGCAGAGAGACTGAAATCCTGTGCACTGCTGATGGGAATGTAAAATGGTGCAGCCACTATGGCAAACAGTCTAGTAGTTCCTCAAAATATTAAAAATAGAATTATCATATGATCCAGCTATTCTACTTCTGGATATACCCTGAAAATAAGTGAAAGCAGGGTCTCCAATATTTGTACACTTGTGTTCATAGCAGCATCATTCATGACAGCCAAAAGGTGGAAGCAACCCGTGTCCATCTACAAATAAATGGATAAACAAAATTTCATATATAAACACAATGGAATATTTCCTAGCCTTGAAAAAGAAGGAAATTCTAACATATCCTGCAATATGGATGGATGAACCTTGAGGGAATTAGGCTAAGTGAAATAAGCCTTTTGACAAATATCATAAGACAAATACTATACAATTCTACATATATAAGGTACCTAGAGTACTCAAATTCATAGAGACAGAAAGTAGAAGGGTGGTTGCCAGGGGATGGGGGAAGAGGAAATGAAGAATTGTTCTTTAATGGGTACGGAGTTTTATTTTTTTGAGATTTTAAATAATCTCTATCCCCAATGTGGGGCTCGAACTCACAACCCTCAGATCAAGAGTCCCATACTCCACCGACTGAGCCAGCCAGGTGCCCCATAATGGGTATGGAGTTTAGAGTTTCACAACATGAAGAGAGTTCTGGATCTTGTTTGTAAAACAATGTAATGTGCTTAACACTACTAAACTGTACACTCAGAAAAGGTTAAGATGGTAAATCATATAGGGGCGCCTGGGTGGCTTAGTTGGTTAAGATGGTAAATCATATATTATGCATTTTTTTACCACAATAACAAACAAACCTGACATTTGTTGAAGGCTCACATGTCTGTCACTATGTGCTTCAGATTACGTCATTTAAACTTAACAACTTTATAAAGGAAGTATTATTATTATCCTCCATTTTACTGATAGGTTCAAACGTTAAGCAACTCCTAAGGTGACACAGGACAAGAAAATAAACGCAAATATGACTCCAGAGCCTGCATCCTTAAACAACTTGTTATATTGTCTCTATACTGTCTTTGTTAAATGGTTATTACTTTTATGAAGGAAGAAATGTTATCAAAAGAAATATTCATAGGGATGCCTGGGTGGCTCAGCTGGTTAGGTGTCTGCCTTCAGCTCCAGTCATGATCCCAGGGTCCTGGGATGGAGTCCTGCATTGGGCTCCTTGCTCAGCAGGGAGCCTGCTTCTCCCTCTGCCTGCAGCTCTCCCTGCTTATGCTATTTCTCTCGCTCGCTGACAAATAAAATCTTTTTTTTCCAAAAAAAAAAAAAAATGTTCATAATACATATGGGGGACGAGTTTCCCAGCTAAAGCAGTTGATGTGTTTCGACGATAGAGCATGGTACTTTTCAAGATTCCATATATAATGAAACAATTCCATGTTTATATTCCAAACAATTTTAAGTATTTCATTATATGCTGTTTGTTCTGCAACAATACCTCCATTAACACATACCATCAATACTTTACAATCATCTATTTAGAGTATTTTTTTTGGTGGTCCTATAAAATATACAAGGTTATTTGTTTTAACCCAATGTCACTGTTTTTAACAATTTTCAACAATCCCTTCTTTAAATTTTCCATTTAATTTTCTAAACAATTACACCCAGTACCAAAAATTGTTAAATGCAAAAGTCAGTTATACATTCTTCTCATTAGACAGTTTTACTCAAATGTCCTAAAACAATATGATGAAAATGACACAGGTTAAAAAAAAAAATTCTACTCAAAAAGGTTAAAACAGGTGTTCTCTTTTTTATTTAAAAAAATCTATTAGGTGGATATAAGAGCTTATTTTTCATTCAGAGATATAATGAAATAGGCCATTCTAAAGGCCTACACAAATTCCACACTACCAATTAAGGCAAAAGAAAACTATCCTCCCTATCCGTCACCATCTATTAACAACCCTACTGATGAGATGCAGTGTAGCCTACCCAAAGAATGTGGAGACATAAGGCAGAATCCCAGTTTCCTCATCAGTAAGATCAAGAAAAGAACAGTAGCTATCTCAAAGGGCTTTAGGAAGAAGCAGATGGATTAATATATATACAACCACCAGAGACAACAGGTATGTTTGCTGCTATCCTTATTGTCATCTTTGTTGTCATCATTACCATCTTCCAACATGCAAATCAAGTCCCTGGTCCTTCATAATGCTTTTCTACTATTTCCAAAGTCCTGTGACTTCTACCTTTTCTTAATTCATGGTATTCACAACCTACTGCTCTAAAAATAGCAAGTAAGGCACTCTTTTATATTACTGTATTTATTGCTCTTCAATTCATCATTTAACTTTCCACTTGACAGTAAACTTTATCTTCCCAAATAAACTATGACTCCTTACAAGTACCTGAACTATGTTTCAAACGTTATCTTATACATGGTAGAAAGTTTAAAAAAAAATGACAGTTTTCTCATTATGGGATACCAAAAATTGTGGAGTTCTTTCCCCCTTTCCTGGGTTATACATTCCATTTCCTCCCTAGCTTAGTCCAATGATCAGCAAACAATATCTACACTAACACTAATGGTCTTTAAAGATATTGTACTTTTGGGGTACTTGGGTGGCTCAGATGGTTAAGCATCTGCCTTCAGCTCAGGTCATGCTCTCAGGGTCCTGGGATCGAACCCCACATTGGGCTCCCTGCTCAACAGACTGTCTGCTTCTCCCTCTCCTTCTGCACCAACCCCGCCCCCAGCTCGTGCTCTCTCTTGCTCTCTCATAAATAAAATAATAAAAAAAAAAGATACTACCTTTTCTTGGGGTACCTGCATGTCCAACTCTTGATTTTGGCTCAGGTCATGATCTCAGGATGGTGAGATAGAGGCCCATCCTGGGTTCTGAGCTCTGTGAGGAGTCTGCTTGAGGATTCTCTCTCTCCCTAGGCACTTCCCCACTGTGCACGCCCACGTACATGCTCTTTCTTCAATAATATCTTCTTTAAAAATTTTTAAAAAATAAAGATACTGTAGGGACACCTGGGTGGCTCAGTCAGTTAAGTGTCTGCCTTTGGCTCAGGTCATGATCCCAGGGTGCTGGGATTGAGCCCCACATTGGGCTCCCTGCTCAGCAGGGAGTCTGCTTCTCCCTCCGCCCCTCCCCGTTTGTGCTCTCTCTCTCTCTGACAAATAAATAAAATCTTTAAAAAATATTTACAAATAAAGATACTGTAATTTCTTAATCATCACCAACCTCGCCCTAATTCTGCTATCCCAATGTAAATAAAAGATAGAAGCCTCCATCATCTCCTTTATTTTAAAAGACTTAATTACTAATTTCCTTTGTATCCACCCAGACATACGAGAGAAGAACTGAAGATACCACAATTTATTTTTTTAAGATTTTATTTATTTATTTTATTTATCTAAGGGTAGATCATATAGTTAATTATTCTCTCCACTTGGAGACATTTAAAAAAATTAAGAAAGATTAAAACCCCACAACTCTCTTTTGGAGAAGCTCAACCTGAACTTAAGAAGATTTTGGGGAGAATAAGTTGAAAAATCAGATTTAAAAGATATTCTAAAATCTGAAATCCTTTTAATGTTTAGAACATTTCATATTAATTACTTTTCTAAATTATCTATTCAGCTTGTCCAAAAATAATGGTTACCAATTTCTTATACAGAGCTTCCAGTTTTTGCTTTAGGAAATAAGCATAATAATGAGAAAAGAGAGCGCCTGGATGGCTCAGTCGGTCAAGCATCTGACTCTTGACCCAGCTCAGGTCTTGATCTCAAGGTTTTGAGTTCAAGCCCACGTTGAGCTCCGTGCTGGGTGTGGGGCATACTTAAAAAAAAAAAAAAAAATGAGAAAAGAACACTAGCTTAGGACTCCAAAGGTATAGATCCTTTTATAGTTCTGCCATTTATTGGCTGCATTTCTTTGAGCAAATTATTTAACCTTTCCAAACCTCAGTGTCTTCATTCAGGAAACTAAGAAGAATATCCACCCCATATATTTTACAGATCGCTCTATCATATGAGAAAACACACAAAAATGCTAAGATACTAAATCTTTTCACTATAAAATAAAACCTTTACTGAAAGAATTTGTTAGATTTTACTGATAGATACAGGCTTCTCAGACTTTTCTTTAATATGACTTTAACACAGACAGGTAACATTTTTCATCATGTATGCAAAAAATGGGCAACTAACTGTTCTACTTAGAAGTGGTCATAATATTTTTTAAATGTTTGAAACTAAGTATTTCTAAAGAATATTTTTAAAGAACATGTCATTTTGATGTGACTAGAAAATGAAACAAAAATCTAACAAATTAATAAAGCACTTCAGAACAGTGCCTGGTACACAGTAAGAACTACTACATGTCTTTTTTTTTTTTAATTCCAGTACAGTTAACATACAGTGTTACATTAGTTTCAGGTGTACAATATAGTGATAAAAATACGGAGTGCTTCACAAATTTGCATGTCATCCCTGAGCAGGGGCCATGCTAAATCATCTCTATATTGTTCCAATTTTAGTACACGTGCTGCCGGAGCGAGCACGAGAACTATGTCTTACTAACAATATTACTATTATTGCTATTGACAATTAACTTTAATGATATAAAAAAACACTGTATTCAATATGCTAAGCTTCAAGTACGCATTAAGCATTAAGCATTTAGAATTAAGCATTAAGAATTTAAAAGAATTTAAAATATCGGGGCGCCTGCGTGGCTCAGTCGTTAAGCGTCTGCCTTTGGCTCAGGTCATGATCCCAGGGTCCTGGGATCCAGCCCCGCATTGGGCTCCCTGCTCAGCAGGAAGCCTACTTCTCCCTCTCCCACTCCCCCTGCTTGTGTTCCCTCTTTCGCTGTGTCTCTGTCAAATAAATAAATAAAATCTATAAAAAAATATACATATCTTTTACAGTTTAAAGTTTTACATACAGCATTTATATCACCATTTTCCATTAACCATATTTTATACACACTTCTCACAACAGAAATCTCACAGGAAGCATGAGTTCACAGTGGCAACCCCTCCTTGAAACACTCCTCTAAGGAAATCCTCTTTTGAGTTCTATAAACCATCCGTCCATCATAATTAAATACATAACCAGGTCAGTTTCTAAAAAACATCACTGTAAATACATATTTGTCTTCTCCATCCAAAATCTGAACTCAAACCAAACTAAGTACAATGAGGCAAAAGTATTTCCATATACTGCATATTAGTAATATTTGGGGAGTTAGCATTTTCATTCCAGGCAGGGAAACATACAAGTAAAAAAAAAAAAAAAAGGCCTGGAAATGGGAAGAAATGGGTAGAATTTGGGAGGAAGAAGAGAAGTTACAAGAGATAGAGCTGGAAAAGTCAGAAGTCAGGTCATTAACAATCTTGTAAGAAATTATCATTTTGAAATTTTCCCTGAGTAAATGGGAAATTAGTCATTTGAATACTTTAAGTTTGGGAATAATAGGATTAGATCTGCATCTTATAATAAGTAGTTTGGTTGGAGAGTAGAAAATGGATAGGAGGCTAGGAAAGAACAATGGGCAAGAGAATACTGCAAGAACCTAAGAAAAATGTGATAGTCACTTGAAGCAGGAAAGTAGCAGTCAGATGAGAGAGAAATTCATATGTTGGAGGTAACACTGACAGAATATAGTGATACTGAATGTGAAGTCAAAGATGACAGATACCCAAATAGCCAGGTATCTGGCTCAATCCAGGCCAGATGGATAGCGGAATCATTAATCATGGGAAATGAAGGAGATCTGAAAGCAAAGGGGGAAAAAATAATGTTGTTGTAAATATGCTGATCTTGAAGTATCTGTGGTATATCTGAGTGGAGATGCCTAGTACGTAGCTAGCTGATGTATGAGCCTAAGGCTCAGAGGCAAGCTTTCAGGTGGAAAAATGGAAATCATCAACATACAGATGATAAAGAAAGTCCTAGAAATAGACACAAGCTTAAGAAGGCAAAGAATGAATAAAAATAATAAGAATCCCATTTAGCAGAGAAAGAGAAAACAAAGGAGCCTGAGAGAAACAGCTAGAGATGCTCTGAGTACTGTCATAGAAGCCAAGAGAGCAATTTGAGAAGTGTCAAGTACTTCTGAACATTCGATAAAATGATAGTTTTACCAGCAAGGAAATCAGCATGATTTTGAAGTAAGCATGTCAGTGATGGGACAGGATGGGAGGGAGATTATAGTGTACTGAGGAGTGAACAGAAAGTGAGACAGCAGAGTTTGTGTTGCTGGTGAGGGGAGGGGCAAAAGGTAGAAAGAACTGAGATTTCTTTCTAGGGGTCATTTGGTTATTTGTTTTAGGTGATACATTTGAACAAGTTTAGCCAAATGAGAAAGAATGCAAATTAAGAGAAAGATGAAAGACAAACAGAATTAACCAACAGAAGGAGAAAATGAGATCCAAAGCACAGCTGGAGAATCAGCCTGAGACAGAATGATGGACACCTCATCCACTGAAACAGAAGGAAAAGAACAAATGGTACAGAAGAGATAAAATGGTGAGTCAAGTAACAGGAAATTTAAGGGATCTCCTTTTGATGGCTTCTATTTTCTCATGAAGTAAGAAGACCATCTGTGGAGCATACTTTGCTCAAAGAAAGAAAAGAATGTTTAAAACAGACCCTATGGAAAATGACAGATTTGCTCTGCCACCCTGAAAGCTCTTACAAGAAACAGACCAGGAATTCACAGTACCACTAATCTGGGTAGTAATTTTTTTCTCCATCAGTGTTCAATGAAGACCTTTTGTATAGGCCAGAGAGACAAACTGATCCAAAATTTAGGTGCAAATGCATAGGATAGATATTCAATAGGGCAAGGAAACAGAATTCTGGCAAGAGGTCTGAATGGACAATGGATTCTTGCCTGCTTATACAAGAAGCATTTGGTGAAGAGAGGTGTCAAGGAACTGCAGATCTCAAAAGCATCAACGAATAGGTTTAATAAAAGGATAAGAGCTCAGGAACAGGATGTTTGAATAAATGATCTCAAAGGTAAAGCTGATTTCAGGTAATGGTAAGGTCCAAAGTAGTTTCATGGGAGTAAGTAATTGAGTTAAGTGAAGATCTCCACTAGAGATGAGGAAACTGTGAAGCCAGGGTCCTGGGTACTCTGTTCATATAAACACTGAATTCACCTAGAACTATGGCACAACCTTGCACGGAAAGGAAGTCTATGAGTCAGAAGTCTATGTCTTCAATGAGCAAGCAGAGATGTATACCCCAACTACGTGAGACTCAGCAACGGGAATTTTAACAGGAAGGTTTTTATAAGCACTGTAGTGCAAAGTAAGAAGGAAACCACTTCCTATATTTTCCTACAACTGGGATCTGTAGAGAATAAAGGAAGGTACAAGTTCCACTAGATAGGGCTTTCCCTTAGGAGGAAGACAGGTGGTGTTACTTGAAGATAAAAGCAACATTCAGTAAAGAATTTGAAGATGCAAGTGATTACGTTTAACCTTAGAACAAGGGTAAAAAATGTCTGAAAAGGAGGGGAAGAATAGGTGAGGGAACAAGAATGAAAAGAGATGTGTATAATGACTTGTATCTTGGGCAGGAAAAGGCAATCATGTGATTAAATCTGGCGGACTCACTTCATGGGAAGATGGTTAAGAGGACAGGGTTCAAGAGTTCTCTAAAAGAAAAGACACCGCATCTCTCAGGAGTTAGCCGGTGCCTGCAATTAGAAAAGTCTACGTCTAATGTGTCATAAGAGTCGTAACTCTTTGGAAGGAGCCAAATGAAGTTTGGATAATTTATATTGGTTTAAGGCTACATGCTAAGACTATTACGCAAAAGCCCCATTGGTTAGGCTTGGTCTGTAAAAACTGAGAAAAGCTCGCCATCTATCTTAGATAGGAGAAATCAATATTCATCCTTGACCATAACTGTCTGGAGCTGCGCTGTTTCACAATACCTAGTAGCGTATGATAAAGAATAAAAATATCTCATTAGCCAAGTAAGACATTCCTCCCTCAGACTTAATTCTTCGTTTGTAAAATAAAGGGGTCTACTAGAACCATTACCATTAAGAGCCAACCCTCCCCCTCCTCCAAAAAAGAAGGCAGCAAACCTTACACAGCTGGGAATCAGACTAACCATTTGATAAAACTTCCTGAACAAACACTAAATGCAAAAGGCTCTGTGCTAGTCACTGGGCAGAGACATAAAAACGAATACTACATAACTATATGAGGTGATGAATGTTAACTAAACTTATTGTGGTAATTATTTTGCAATCTACTTAAGTCCAGCCATTATGTTGTATACCTTAAACTTACACAGTGCTGTACATCAATTATATCTCAAACTAAAAGAAAAAAAAGAAGTATCTTTAAAGCATGTATGCCCTATTACCCTAAAAACTAGGTTTTAGTTCCCAAATTTCCAATAAACCATGATATAAAAGTTAGAAAAATAATGACTACTACATGGTCACAACCACAGGGGAGCTCCTGGTCTGGTATATAATAAGTAAATAATCATAATACATAATGACTCTAATCACTTACAACAGAGAGTACTATGAAAGCAGAGAAAAGAGTCATTGCCTGGAGGTAGGGAATAGGATAAAGTAGGAATTACGGAGAAAATAAATTTGAGGTGGATCTTTAAAAAGAATTAAAACTATGACTAACAACAAGTGCTCAATCTCATTAGTAATCAAATATTGAAATGCATATAAAAAACAAAAGGAGATACCGGCTTTTTTTCACCTATGAGAATGGTAAATAATGTAAAAGGCTGATGATATTTACCTAGCAAAAATAGGGGAATATGTGTATTCTCATCACTACTGGGGTTATTTTGGAATTTTAAATGTGCAATGCTTTAACCATCCCATTTCTAGAAATCTACAGAAATATTCACACATATGCACAAAATTAGTAATGTTCACTGCAGCAATGTTTATAACAGAAGAAAACAACCTAAATGTCTAGCAATACTGAAATAGTAAAATAATTATGGTCAATCCAGATAATGGAATACTCCCTAAAAGAACCAGATGGATGGGGCGCCTGGGTGACTCAGTTGGTTAAGCGACTGCCTTCGGCTCAGGTCATGATCCTGGAGTCCCGGGATCGAGTCCCGCCTCGGGCTCCCTGCTGCTCAGTAGGGAGTCTGCTTCTCCCTCGGACCCTCCCCCTCTCATGCTCTCTATCTAATTCTCTTTCTCAAATAAATAAAATCTTAAAAAAAAAAATTCTGACTGGATGGCCTCCAAATAAATTAAAAAAGCAAATACAAAACAATAGATATGATATAGATGCATTCTGGTTATCAAAAAAAAAAAAAACCCTGTAAGCATTCGTGCTCTGTGCAAGGAAAAAAGGAAAATGATACACCATTGTTGTATGTATACACTATTAATGCACACAAGGAAAGTGATACACTGATGTGTTGTAAAGTGGTTGTTTCAGAAGACTGAGATCAAGGAGAAAGGGTTAAGAGAGAACTTTTATTTTATATTCACTTATGTAATTTTTAACTTTTTAAATAGGCATGTATTACTTTTGTAATTTTCAAAATGAAGTTTGTTTTGTTTGTTTTTTTTAAGTTGACAAAGCAGAGAATAAGAGGGAGAGTTCCCGTTAAGAGACAGAGACAGAGAGTATAAATAAAAGAATATGGTATAGGGCGCCTGGGTGGCTCAGTTGGTTAAGCGACTGCCTTCGGCTCAGGTCATGATCCTGGAGGCCTGGGATCGAGTCCCGCATCGGGCTCCCTGCTGCTCAGCAGGGAGTGTGCTTCTCCCTCTGACCCTCCCCCCTCTCATGTGCTCTCTCTCTCATTCTCGCTCTCTCAAATAAAATCTTTAAAAAAAAAAAGAATATGGTATATTTATTCAGTTATTGGTGAAAGGATGATTGCCTCTATCCCTGGTCCTGCTCACTCTCCTCCTTTTCACTTCTCTGAAGTCTATTTCCCTAAAGCCCATCATCTGTGAGTCATATATCCTGTCAAGACTTTTTCCTGCTAGTGGTCCTGGCTAGTGAAGCATGTGACTCTTGATCTCAGGGTTGTGAGATAGAGCCCCACACTAGGTATAGAGATTACTTAAAAAAAAATTAAAAGAAGACTTTTCCCTGCTATTGTCCCCTGATTACAGGGCCCTTCAAAAACCCCTTCCCTTTACTTCCTTTTTTTTTTGAGAGAGAGGGATAGGCACCTGAGCACAATAGAGCAACCACAGGATAGAAAACAGTGTATGCTGAAGTCTCTCTATCCTAAGAAAAACCACTGAGATATTTAAAAAAAAAAAATAGAAGTAGATAAAATTCATTTCCTAATTCATAAATGCCACAACAGGGAAAATATAATGTATCACCATAACAGTGGCTATTCCCATACAAACTTCTCCCCATATTCATTTTAATTATGCCTGAATACTAATTCAGTTTTTCCTGGTCTACAGAAATACAAAATCTTATTCCATGAGGTTGTTAAAGAGTTGTCAAGACTTACACTAGCCTACTCTGTTAGCCAGATCCTAAACCCCTAAATCAGGAAATTTGGAAATTACATGATCCAAGGAAATTAGTTACTGGTTACAGTAGTCATCAATATAGAATGATCACAACATATACTATTACTTTCAAATATTTTTCTACATGATTAAATTATAATTACCCTGGTATGCCTAAAGACCAGAGGTAATACAGCATAATACCTGCAGTTTACATCTCCCAAACCATTCTTTGAAGTTGTTCCTCAGTTCACTTTTGTTACTAACAGTAGGCCAAGAGTTGCTAAATTGAAGCCACAGATAAAAACTGCTGGTAAAACCCAAATGCTCTTTTAAAACTTTATATAAAGCATGATTAACATTTTTGCAAGTGAATAACACAAAGGCTTAAAAATTTTGTCATGAGTTTTCCTAATAGTTATATATCAGGATTTCTGAAATTTAACATCACATAAGAACATCAGACTCTGTTTTCATAGTTCAATACCATACCAACTCTAAAAAAATATACCTTAAAAAAATAAATAAATAAAATAATATACCTTAGCTGAGAAAAATTGACGCCTGGAATATTTAAGCAAGCCCAAAAATGAATAAAAACAAATATTTACTGAATGAAACTAATTATCCTCAGTGAATTAAAACATAAATATGCCAACTAATTTTTTATTCAGTGATTTAGTAATTTAAACAACCTAATATGTCCCAAATAATGTGCTACCATTTTTGGGAAAAACAGGCTAACACCAGGAGACTGATTCTGTATGCAGATACCTTTTTGAATACACTTACAGACATATATAACTTAGGATATTTTACAGATAGTTCTTCAACTGTCTGTAAACAAGTTTAAGTTCTGTAGTTTACAAAACACTAATACATAGGGTTAGCTTCCCAATAGATTTAATCTTCACATCTCCTTGAGGTAGACAGATACAGTCTTACAAATCATAGTCAAGAAGATAATTAATAAAACATCCTAACTAATACCAGTCATAGCTCTTCTGACTCCAAATCCAGTGTTCTTGCCATTATACTACTCTGCTTCTCTTTTAAAAATACACTTGAAAATTATCAAGTCATGGGATGCCTGGTGGCTCAGTTGGTCAAGCATGCAATTCTTGGTTTCAGCTCAGGTCGTGATCTCCATCCAGGTCGTGAGAGTGATCTCCAGCTTACCAGATTGAGCCCCATGGTATGGCTCTGCACTCACCAGGGAGCCTGCCTGGGAATCTCTCTCCCTCTCCGTCTGCCCCTCCCCCAACTCAAGTGTGTGTGTGTGTGTGTGTGTGTGTGTGTGTGTGTGTGTGTGTGTGTGTGTGTGTGTGTGTGTGTGTGTGTGTGTGTGTGTGTGTGTGTGTGTGTGTGTGTGTGTGTGTGTGTGTGTACGTGCGCGCGCTCTCAAATAAATGGATAAATCTTCCAAAAAAATTATCAAGTCATTTCCCTTCATTTTTTTCCACCTTTACTACCTTAAACAAAAACTAAAAAATTCTTACGGAAATTCATTTGTTTTTTTCACGTATTAATAGAGATTAAACAAGATCCATTTTATGAACTTATTTTAATGGAATTTTACTTACAGAGAATGATTTGGAATAAGTATGCTATTTTCCAGATTCTTACACTTCCATTTCACAGATTTGTTGTAACTTGAACTAAACTGAACAATTCTGTTCACAAGAGGATAAAAAGCAGCACAATAAAATATTATGCCAGAGACTTACATTCTCCATACTATCTTAAAAGATAAACTTCCCTATCCTAAAACTTATAAAAATCCCCTCTTACCAACTCTCCCCCAAAAACTGAGTAATTAACTTCTTTAAAAATGTATTCAGTGTTTTACTTTATGACTTCCCTCTGAAGGAAATTTCATAAGCCAATTTTTACTAGAGTTTCCTTTCATTAGTTCTAAATTTAGTTTTATTTGTATCATCCGTTGTTCTCCTATTCTGGGAATGTCTTAAATATGGAAAACAAATCTGTCTTCTGTAATGCCTCCAAAATTTTAATTTTATAGCTTCCCCCTTTTTACAAAAATATATGCTTTTACAGTTTTGTTTTGTGTTTTTTGTTTTTGTTTCAGAAAACTGTCTCTCAGAACTACCAGCAAAATCCTTTAGGTTGGCTTTTGCACTTTCTTACACTGTAACATCTTGCTTTTATGACTAAATTCTTCTTTAGCCAGAATATAACAACATTAGCGCCTGGGTGGCTCAGTCGTTGGGCATCTGCCTTCGGCTCAGGTCATGATCCCGGGGTCCTGGGATCAAGCCCCGCGTCGGGCTCCCAGCTCAGCGGGAAGCCTGCTTCTCCCTCTCCCACTCTCCGTGCTTGTGTTCCTGCTCTCGCTGTCTCTCTCTCGTCAAGTAAATAAAATCTTTAAGAAAAAAACAAAACAAAACAAAACATATTCATACTCTAATTTTAAATGTTGCAATCATGAATTATATATCCCAAAGTTACAGTCAGAAATAATGCCTCAGAGCTGCTTTAGCATGGACATACAAATGATGAAGTCTCAAATTAAAGTGCATTTTGGTAAATATTTAGAAATGTTGGAACATCCTGTGCAATGCTGAGGTATTACGGAATAGGGATCCTAATACCCAGAATGTAAAATGTTTCTAACTTGAAAAAACACTTCCAGTGAAATGTTAATATATCAGATGTAACAAATTTCTAAAGATAACCGCAGAAGTATAGCAGTCAGTGAAAGAAGGACCACCCAGTTTTGGATTTGTTTCACATTTTAGTTATCTATTCAGCAATAACTTGGGAAGAATGGGTACATTTTAAATGATAAACTGTGACAAATCTTTAGGGTTTTAAAGATACTATGTGTCACTCTGAAGTCTCACAAATATTAATCTTGCCTTGGCTTGGGGCGCCTGGGTGGCTCAGTCGTTTAAGCGTCTGCCTTCCACTCAGATCATGATCCCACCGTCCTGGGATAGGGCCCCGCATCGGGCTCCCTGCTAGGCGGGAAGCCTGCTTCTCCCTCTCCCACTCCCCCTGCTTGTGTTCCCTCTCTTGCTGTGTCTCTCTCTGTCAAATAAATAAATAAAATCTTTAAAATATATATATATATATATATATATATATAGCCTTGGTTACAAGTGTTTCCAATTTTATTAACCACAAGACAAAATCTACAAAAAGTGAGTTGCTAAAGATTTCAAATACTAAAAAAAAAAACAAAAAAGATACAACTCACAACTGCTATTCCCCAATAGCTGTAACTATTATCACAAGAATCAATAAATGAAGACTTTCTCAAATTTCTAAAATACCTACATACCCCTTAACCACCAAAATTAAAATGGCCACACAAGAGTAAGTCTAATATAAAAATACTTGAGAAAATGAAAAATAAGGACAACTTATCCACTATGTATATATTGTCTGGTTTTCTCTAATTTCCAATGAAGTGCAGAGACATAACTGCAAGGAATGTGCATTTAAAAAAAACTAAACAGTACCATATTAATAAGATGACTGTTATATAACCAATAACTTGAAGGCTGCTCTGAAAATAAAATTTCAAAATACTTTAATATAAAGATTTTGAATATTTTATAATTTTATTTTTTGCTTGCTTTTAAAGACACCACAAAATAATTTTTGAGTGATTTTATTATTTTTTAAACATAGGCACTTTCACAGATATACATACACTGGGCTGTGTTAGCTGCTATGCTCTGAAGGACCACACATTTCTAGTGAAATTTTTCTTTCTGAATTAAATTGTCAGTGATTAAACAGGCTGTCACTATTTCCCTGTCACCACTTATTAAATGTGAAACATCAAAATTATGTATCTTCCAGGCCAGTTTCATTTCTTATGAAAGGGTAAGATGTAATAACATTTCTATATCATAATTCTATACTGTGTATATTTTATCACGATAAAAATTGTTTTTCACTTCAGAAATTTGGTCTATCTTGTCTGATTCTTCCTTCAGAAAAGCTCAGCAAATTAAATTTCCTTCTAAAATAAGAAAAAGAAAAACCTTGGTCTAATTCCTATGGAGCTCTAAAAAAAGAAAATGTGATGACCCTTGATATTTCAGAAAATCTGGCACTTCTCCAAAATCGCCAGCCTTTTCCACATATACAATTTTGTGTGCCAAGGAGATCTCGACTATTTGGTTTCAGTTTTGTCAGTCAGTACAAGAAGCAACACCTACAAATTTCTCAAACTTTGATCTGCATGTTAACTTGCATCAGAATCACCTGAGATGCTTGATTAAATGCAAATTACTGCCCCCACTACAGACATCTAAATCAGAGGATCTGACATCATTTCTACCAAGTACCCTGGGTATGATTCTGGCTTCCAACAGGTAATTCTGACTTTCTGGCTTCATCCAAGCCTTGGTGAGCCACAAAAAATAAATAAAGAAAAAAAAATAAGTACTCTCCTTTCCTCAGATACATTTTCGACCCAATGTCCTCTCTGCCAACCTTTAAATTACAATATTGCACCTCTCAGCTCAGTGGTTCCCACACTTTCCCGCACTTGAGAACCACCTGTGGAACTTTTAAAACTCCTGATCTCCAGGCCACATCACATACCTATTACCTTAAATGTCTGGGGGAAGGAAGCCAGGCATCAGTATTTCTAAAGACCTCTAAGATTTTTAAACCACTGTCTTAGCTATTGGATTTAGCAGATACAGATTAGAACATCTGTACTTAAAATGACCTATAAGGGGAGCCTGGGTAGCTCAATCAGTTAAGCCCTGAATCTTTTTTTTTTTTTTAAGATTTTATTTATTTGACAAAGAGAGAGACAGCAAGAGAGGAACACAAGCAGGGACAGTGGGAGAGGGAGAAGCAGGGTTCCCACGGAGCAGGGAGCCCGATGCGGGGCTCGATCCCAGGACCCTGGGATCACGACCTGAGCCAAAGGCAGACACTTAACGACTGAGCCACCCAGGCGCCCCAAGCCTCGAATCTTGATTTCGTCTCAGGTCATGATCTCAGAGTGGTGGGATCAAGCCCAGAGTCAGGATCCCTGCTCAGCACAGAATCTGCCTGTGTTTCTCTCCCTCTGCCCCAATACATCCCTGCTCCCGCTGACTCACTCCCACTCTCTCTCAAATAAATAAATCTTACAAATAAATAAGTAAATAAATAAATAAATACAATGGCCTCTAAGGGCCAGGACATAAACTATATCGGTATTAAGTTTTCAAATTTCCAGATATATCTTTCTCTATACATTTACTTTTTATTTTAATCCAATAGGAAAATTTTTGTCAATTCATTTATTAAAGCTTCCTTAAGATGGCATTTTTTGAAAGAATGTAAGACAAAAAAACTGCTTCACATTGAACACAACTAAGATTGTGCCTTGCATCTAAAGTTCGAAAAAGGTCATCATTTCATTTGCACATTAATTTCAGTGATTAAATTTTGAGAAATATAATCATTGAGAAGCCAATACAAAAGTTCAAAGTTCATGTTTTAGATATTTTTTAAAAGCAAATCCAAATATTCTGTTAATTCCAGAGAAATTTTGCTGAATTTAGAATAGCTACAATCTGGTTAAATTTTACAATATGGTTTAAATTTTGCATTAACTCTCCAATTCTGACTTGATATCTAACTTCTCTGAAAGAAAATATTAATTTTGACATATTTTCCTCTAATCTTTACTAATTACAAAAGATGCTGATTATATGACCTGTTAGAGGCCCTTGGAGAAATCTAGTGATTTATACAGAAAAAAAAAATGTTTAATTTTGTTTCTTTCAACACAGGCACACTGGTCAAACACAACACATCATTTTTAACCATTCAACTTCGACTTGAACTTTCTCCACTATGTAATACAATAAAATATGGCCATATGTATTTAAATAAAAGCCTCAAGTACCACAAACTATAACTCTGTAAGTTAACCCAAAAAGGTGAAACATTTTTCAAAATCATACCAACATTTACACATTTAGTACTTGAAATATTTTTGCAAGGGTTTCAATATACAAAAACTCATTTCACTAGATCTTGCAGGACTCAAACTTCATGGCAGTTGGGCTATTGCACTTTCCTTTTATTTTTTTTTTTCGAGGAGGAGGGGCGAGAGGGAGAGAGAGAATATTAAGCAGGCTCCACACCCAGCATGGAACCCCACACGGAGCTCAATCTCACAACCCTGAGATCATGACCTGAGCCAAAATCAAGAGTCAGATGCTTAACCAACTGAGCCACCCAGGCACCCCTAGTGCACTTTCCTTTTAGAAGAATAAATATCACTACAACCAAAATTTCTAAAATTCATCCTTAATAAATTAATTAAAGCATCTTAAGTACTGAAAGAATTATTTCCTAAATGTTCCTTTCTGTTCAAAAAAGTCCCATTTGTGGTTATCTTTAATAAAAACTCAAAAAATACAATATAAACTAAAGCTAAACAGAAAACTTCAATTTCAACAAGCATATTTTTAGTATTTTTTTTTTAAGATTTATTTATTATTTATTTTGAGAGAGTGAGAATGAGAGAGAGAGAGAGAGTACACGAGAGGGGGGAGGGTCAGAGGGAGAAGCAGACTCCCTGCTGAGCAGGGAGCCCGAAGCGGGACTCGATCCCGGGACTCCAGGATCATGACCTGAGCCGAAGGCAGTCGCTTAACCAACTGAGCCACCCAGGCACCCTTTTAGTATGACTTCTAAAGGAATCATACTGAAACACAAGGTAAAACAATAGGGATATTACCATATTGATACAGAATGGACAAATTGGGCAGCTACTTTTTTATCTGAAAAGAACATGGTCCTGGTTAAGTTCCAAAACTCTGCTCATAATTTAATCCCACAAATCAATATCCATGCCACCTATAAACAAGAAGTAACATCTGTATCTGTACATTAAATTCAGATGAGTACTCAAAGTATAAGCCAAAAGCCAAGTGTAGCACACTTTTTTTTTACAGAAAACAAGTGATTTTTTTAGAAAAAAATGCCCTATTTTAATACAAGTTCACTATTTATGAGAATGAACACTAAAAGAACTGCAACAAATCGGTCTTAGAAGAAACAATACAATGACAGAAAACTCGATACCTTGCATCTTCAAGGAGCCTGAAAAGCAGGCCCAGTGAAAACACACACACAACTCCCGTCAGCCCCCCACACAAGTATGTACAGGTTATATAGGCAAACATTTAGAAAACACACTGGACGATAAGGATGAGCACATCCACATATGTGTACGTGTGCAAGTGTAGCACACTTTTAAAACACCAGTAGCTACCCACTCACAGGAACCAAGTTACAATATTAATAGTAAGAACTGTTTTTTTAGTTTTTATGTAGAACAGAAAAGTTTTATAAAGATAAATGTTTGGTCAAGATGAGAGAAATCAGTTTATAAGTTTACTCAAGATATTCAAAATAATAATAATAAAGATCAGCACAAAACAGAATGGAGAAACAATCAAAGACCATAATTTATGTCAGAAGTACTTCAACTTGATCTGTAGCTTAGAAGTAACTCAACTAGTAGAGACTTCACTGCCATTACTAGGGCCTACACAGCTCAGCAAGGCGCATTCATTACTTGGAAGCAAAAGGTACCACAACAAGGTTTAAAAAAATAATAATGCTTAGTATTAATTAGGCCTTTTAGGTGGAGACACTAGTCAGTAGGATAATTTCACCTATAAAGGGCTTTAATCTATATGTATCTGAATTCTATTTTTAAACATTGGAATTGGCTTGTAGTATACAAAATGAAACTCCTTTTACTAGACCATACTCATGGTACCTTAGTAAAAATTTGAAAAACAAAATTAAGCACATGAAGCAGTGCTCAGCATCATTTATCATTAGTAAAAGGTACTATCATGGTTATCATCACAAACACAATGTCAAGTGTTCTTTGAACGTGGAAAAAATGGAACCCTCATACATTGCTGGTGGGAATGGAAAATGATACAGACATTTTGGAAAACAGTTTCTTAAAAGTTAAGCATAAGAGGAAAAAAAAAAGTTAAGCAGAAGCATACCATATGACTCAGCAATCCACCTCCTTAAAATCTAGCTAAAAGAAATAAAAACACATGTCCATACACACGGTGAATTCACAAACATAATATGATATATCTGTACAATGGAGTATTAGTCAGCAATAAAAAAGAACAAAATACTGATATATGCTACAACACAGGTGAACCTCAAAAAATTATGGTAAGTGGAAGAAGGCAGAACAAATAACTGAATACTGTATGATTCCACATGTCTGAAATTTCCAAAGAAGAAAAACTTACACAGAAAACATAACAGTGGTTGGCTTCCCTGGGAGTAAGGACTGACTGCAAACATGCTCAACGAAATTTTGGGGGATTAATGAAAATGGATTGTGATAATGTTGGTTGTACAACTCTGTAAATTTACTGAAAATCAGTACATTGTATACTTACAAATGGGTGAATCCTATGGTATGGAAATTATAGAATAAAATAAAAATAATAAAGAGAACTAATAAATCTTGTAAACAATGATACCTATGTTCAACACCTGCTGACCACTCTCAACTGCCAGACTTTTATTTCGGAGCTTATTCTAAGAGCAAATAAGAGACCAACACTGTCTTCTCAACTGCACTACATCTGCAGCCTGTATTTATCATTCAACCAACAATTATCAAGGACTTACTACAAGCAAGATACTGTGTATTGTTCTCCTTTGCTAACTGACAGCCACCATTACATACAGAAGAAAAACCATACTCTAAATTCTCTTCTTTCTATAGCTATTTTAAATAAAATGCAAAGGGAACAAGAAAAATCAAGTATTTGGGTTTATTAGAGAAAGAACAGATTATTACAAACAAACATTTTAAAGCTAAATGAAAATGCTCATAATCAGAATACTTGGTAATATCTGAAAATTTTTCAAAAACAGTCATTCACAGTGATTTATAATAACATTTTGATCCCTGACCAAAATTTCTCATGCCCTTTGGCTTTCTTTTAATTTTGTTAAGCAATACTGCCTTACTATTAATAACAGCCAATATACTGTTTTAAAGAATTTCACCCTGTGAACACACCCACCAGCATTTCATCTGCCCTTATTCATGAAGCACTGTTTCAACGCAGGCATCACCTAGGTATATAAGAAGGAACTGGATTATATTTAACCAGAAGAATAATTAGGGGGTAAGGGGAACAGATGAAACTCAATAAATGATAAAGGCTGTGCAGCCCACACAAAGTGTCTTTATTTCACCTGAAACACTGAATAAAATAAGCTTAAATCCTTTCCAAAACAAATTGTTTCACCACAATCCAGAAAATGTCCAAATCATTACTCACTTTTCCTACTTGACCTCCAATTAATTCTATCACTCAAACCTATCCTCTTTGCATATATAGATGTTTACTTATCTTCCTTCCTATAAACAAATAAGTGATAGGAACATATACCAAAATGTTTATTTGGGGAATACTTTAATATCTCTTTAAGCAGGGATATATTTCTACAGGTTATTACTCCTGTTACTTAAGAAAGAATTACTTGTTAGTTCATTCAACAAATATTTACAGGACACAACAGAAGACAAAAAAAGACACATGTCCTAAAAGAGCTTATATTCTGTTCATTAAATAAACTCAAAAACCAAGAAGTACATAAGAAGACAACACTTAGTGTATTAAGCATTCCTCATCATAATCATACAAGTAATTAAGATAATGCCAACCCTATTCTGCTCTGTTTCCATCTAAAGTATTACTGGAGGAGGTTCTGATACTCATTTCCATGGCATATAAAACCCTAATAACAAAGTGTTAGAAATTAGTTCCAAGTCCATAATCTCTTGAAAATAAAGAAAAGTTTGGGGCGCCTGGGTGTTTTAGTCGGTGGAGCATCCAACTCTTCATTTCAGCTCAGGTCATGATCTAAGGGTCGTGAGATCGAGCCCCATGTTGGGCTCTGTGCTTAGCAGAGTCTGCTTCTCTACCTCTCCTTCTGCCCCTCCCCACATGCTGTCTCCATCTCTCTCTCTCTCAAATAAATAAACCTTTAAAAAAAGAAAAAAAGAAAATTGCTATCAGTTGCTTTATAGCTAAAAAGTCTAAACTCTTAGAGAATAAGTGAAATCAGATATTGAATAATCAGTAATCAATTAACTATAACAAAAGAAATTTATAAAGCATTTTACATAGCTCAACAAACAATTCATACCTTACCAAAATGAAGCAACAAACCATAAGATCATTCTTGGAATTACAGAAACACTCCCCCAAAGTATTATCAAAGATGAACCAAAAATGAATCTCAAAATTTCCTTTTTCTCATACTCACAGATACACACAGAGGAGAGAGAGAGAAGGAGGGAGGGAGGGGGAGAGCGAGAGAGAAAATGAAAGAGGGGGAGAATAAGAAGGAATGAAAGAAACAGAGCAAGGGTGCAAGAGAGTAAGCAAGAAATGCTAACTATTGTGATCCAAATGCTTTCTAAAAAGATGAGTGAGGGTCATCTGGGACTGCCAGTTGCAGAATTTACAAGTATATCTCTCCATAATTCAATCATATTTTAAAGAAAAAAAGTACAGATGAGAGTAAATAATAACTACAATCAAGGATAAAGAAGAGACAGCTTTAGTAGAGACCCCAATACTACCATGATTTCACATTAATTTAAATATTAAGTTCTATATAATAGACTAAGCTGCCAATAGAAAATATCACTGCTTTTTTTTTCTCAAAAGCCGTAAGTTGCCCTGAGTCACCAACATTCTCTTTACCAGTAACCCTGATCACTAACGGCTTTGTGTGTGTGTGTGTGTGTGTGTATTTGAATGTTAGCACAGAATAGGATTTTATTTTTAAGTAGGCTACACACCCAGCATGGAGCCAACACAAGGCTCGAACTCATGACCCTGAGATCAAGACCTGAGCTGAGATCAAGAGTCTTAACACTTAACTGATTGAGCGACCCAGGCATCCTCAGAAGGGCTGTATCGTTGTAGAATAGCATTTCCATAAAAAAAACTCAAGACACCCAAATGAAGATCAAATCTATAATCATTACCCTCTTTCCTCCCACAGGTACCACTCTCCAAACAGGAAGTTGTAAGAATACAGAGATATAAACAAAGGCTTCCAATTATTATTTTGGGTACTCTAATATTTATGACAAACTTCCTGATAAAATCTTTGTACCTCTACTTCATAGTTTCCATCAGAATTCCAAATGGAATAAAAGTAACATTAAAGGTAACATTAAAAATAAAAACATTAGAGTACTAAAACAAAATTCAGGTATATGATATCATAATTTTGGTAATGGACAATGTCCTAAGCATGACGTCTAAGCCAGAAATCACTCTACAGTAAGAAGGCTGATAAATATGACTATACAAAAGCTTCTATTATTAAGTGTAAAAGAAAATGACAAAGCACATGTACAATGTAGTTCTACTTTTTTCTATTTTAATTTTTCAGATATTTATACCAAAATGTTAATTTAATTCAACGTAGGGAGACTATGTATGTCACTTGCATTTATACCTTTATTTCCTAAGTTTTCTACAATAAGAACACTATTTTTATAATTACAAAAACGTATAGCTTTCTTCCCTTCAAAAACGAAATCTAGGTTTTTCAACCATACTTGCTTGCCCATTTCCTTCAGGTAAAAAGATAAAAGTATAAAATAAATCAATAAATTTTGAATAGAACATGGTTAAACAACAGAACCATAACTAACAATTAAATGTAGTTACTAGGTGGTAGACAGACAAATAAAAAATCCACCTATCAGAAAATTCATTTTTAACAAAGGCACCAAAGCAATCCAATGAGAAAAGAAAAGTATTTTTAAAAAATTGGTGCTGGTGATTATAGTTAACAATACTGTACTGTATATAGAAAGCTGCTAAAAGAGTAAATCTTAAATATTCTCACACTAAGAACAATAGCAACAAACCACACGGTAATTATGTGAGGTGAAGGATGTGTTAACTAATGGTTACTGTGGTAAGCAACTGGCAATATATACATGTATCAACTGTATACCTTAAACTTATATAATGTTATGTGTCAGTTATGTGTAAAGCTGGAAAAAAATGGTGGATAGTCTGGATATGGGAAATATGGGGGTGGGGATATGAACCTTGACCCCTAACTCACACCACACACTAAAACTGGCTTCACATCTATCCTAGACCTAAACATAAAAGTTAAACCATAAAATTTCTAGAAAAAAGCACAGAATTATCTTGGTAACATGGGGAAAGGCAAGTCTCTTAGGCAGAAAAAGCAATAACCATAAAAAATTTTTGATTAAAAAAAAAACATGCCACAGACTGGAAGACATTTGCAAAACATATATTTGACAAAAAACTGTATATAGGATAAAGAACTTGTGTAAGTCAATAATAAAAATAAAGCAAAAAAGAACCCAATTTTTTTTAAATGAGCAAAAATGTGAACAAATGTTTCACAAAGAAGATACACAAATGGCCAGTAAGTGCCTGAAAAAGTTATTATCATTGGTTATCAAAAAAACGCAAATTAAATTCACAATGAGATACCACTACCACCCACAGAGTGGCTAAAATTTAAAAGACTCAGTGTTGAAGAGGAACTGGAACTCTCATTCACCACTGTGGGAGTGTAAAACTATATGACCACTTTGGAAAAAAATCTGGTAGCCTCTCTCTCTCTCTCTCCCTCTCTCTCTTAAGATTTTATTTTTAAGTAATCTCTACACCCAACATGGGGCCTGAACTCACAACCCCAAGAGCAAGAGTCACATGCTCCACTGAGAGTCAGCCAGGTGCCCCAATCTGGCAGTTTCTTAAAAATTAAACATACTTCTATCTTATGACCTAGCAATTCCACTACTAGGCATCTACTCCCAAAAAGAAATGAAAACATGTCCTCACAAAGACTTAATACAAGACTGTTCTTAGCAAGCTTTATTAAAAGCCAAAGTATGTAATATATAACAGCCAAAAACTCAAAACAGACCAGGTATCCATTAACAGGAGATGGCTAACAGACTATGGTTTCACATATATCAGAATACTGCTCAGTCATAAGAAAGGAACAAGCTGCTGATACACACAAAAACATGGATGAATCTCAAAAACTATGCTGAGCTAAATAAGCCAGATATAAAAGAGTACACACTATATAGGATTTCATTTATATGACGTTCTAGAAGAAGCTAAAGTAATCTTTAGTACCAAAAAAAAAAAAAAAAAACCAGAAGAGTGACAGAATCTAAGGGAATGGGGTGTGGAATTAGCTGAAAAGACATATAAGGAAGATTTCTGGGTTAGTAATAATGTTCTGTATCTTGATAAGGATTTGCATTACACAGGTTTGTGTGCATTTGTCAAAACTCATCAATAGTACACTTAAGATTTGTGCATCTCATTATATGTAAATTTAATCTTTAAAAAGCCTAAATAAAAAAATAAAATAAAATAAAAAGCCTAAACAAATACTGAACTCTACTTAACGAAATGCATGAAGTGTTTAAAGGCAAAGCATACCAATAGCTACAACTTACTTTAAATGAATCAAAAAAAAAAGATGTAGTGATAGATAGATAAAGGGAGGGATAAATGTAATAAAGCAAATACAGCAAACTATTAATTAGATGGTGAGTATACAGATGTTCAGCATCAATTCTTTCAACTTCACTATACTTTGAAATTTTCCATAATAAAATGTTGGGGAAAGGGGCACCTGGGTGGGTCAGTGGGTTAAGCGTCCAATTCTTGGTTTCAGCTGAGGGTCCTGTGCTCAGCAGGGAGTCTGCTTGAGATTCTTTCTCCCTCTCCCTCTGCCCCTCCCCCCTGCACTTGCTCACTTGATCGCTTGCTCTCACGCTCTCTCAAATAAATAAATCTTAAAAAAAATGCTGGGGGGAAATTTAAACTCTAACCATTACCTTGCTAAGTTGAACACAGCTATCTTAAAACCCAACAATTCCACTCCTAAATATATACCCTAGCCTATAGATACTTCACATGGGCTCCAGTAATGTTCACAGCAATTCTATCCATAATAGCAGAAAAGAAAAACAATCTAAATATCCATTAAATAGATTGGAGCAATATACTACGTTTATGGCAGCAGTGAAAACGAAACCACAATGTAGGTGCATCTTAGAAATTTAACTTTGACTGAAAAAAGCAAGTCACAAAAGAATATAGTATACAATACAAATTTTAACCTTTTTTTAAAGTTAAAAAAGTAAGTAAAACTAAACAGTACTGGTTAGGGATACAAATGTGGTAATCTATAAAATAAAGCAAGGGAATAATAAAAAAAAAATTTCAGGGCGTGCACCAGGGTGGCTCAGGCAGTTGAGTGTCCGAATCTTGATTTCAGCTTGGATCATGATCTCAGGGTCATGATATCAAGGCCCACATTGGGCTCTGTGCTCAGCAGGGAATCTGCTTGAGACTCTCTCTCCCTCTCCCTCCGCCCCTCCCCCTGCTCACACATGCTCACTCTCTCTCAAAGTAAATTAATCTCTAAAAAAAATTTCAGGGTAACAGGAGAAAATGCATTAAGACTGATCAAGCAGCAGCAACACATAGTAACTTCAACAGGCTAGTGTTCTGTTCATTAAACTGGGCAGTGATTTCATGAATGTTTTTTATGCTTCATAATTCATATTTGCATGCTATATTCTCTTAATGTTTAGAATATTTCAGAATTCAAAATGAGAAAAGAAGACTACTGGATCAGGACTCAACCAAAACAACAACTCAGGTTTCAAGATAATTATTCACAGACGAACCATGAGAGACTATGGACTCTGAGAAACAAACTGAGGGTGCTAGACATGAGGGGGGTGGGGGGATGGGTTAGCCTGGTGATGGGTATTAAAGAGGGCACGTACTGAATGGAGCACTGGGTGTTATATGCAAACAATGAATCATGGAACACTACATCAAAAACTAATGATGTAATGTATGGTGATTAACATAACATAATAAAATTAAATTAAAAAAAGAAAAAAAAGATAATCATTCACTATTTTTTTTATAACTACAGCATTTGAGATGTATGTAAGTCTACACTGGTGTTACGTTAGGACAAGATGTTTCCGAATTCAGAATTTTCTGGATTTTAGAACGGTAATAAAGTACATACACCATATACAGTACATTCCTGAAAACCCTCTTGCAAGTCTGCTGTAGCACCCTGAAATCAAACCCATTAATATTTCTCCAAGGAAAGCTATTCCAATTATACCAGGAAGGACAAATTGATTATAAATATTCTAACATCAAATCAGGTCAGATGTTATGATCAAGTAAGTTTTACCAAAAACTTGGTTTTCTGAGTTCTTTACGTAGCAAAATTGTGGGTTAGGGGCTGTGGACCTGTACTTTCAAAGAGGTCCAACTTCACCTAAACTGTAAATTCCATACATTACACTTTTTTAAACCTCTCTAGCTAATTCATTGTCTTTAATGATCATCAAAATGCAAGTTTTAAAGTAAAGTAATCCCACTTATACTATAAATGCCCAACTTTTATTTCACAAAAGAAAAACATGTAGAAAACAATTTTTCAACTTTTATTCTATTTCATTTTTATATCTTTATAATATTCACACTTATTACACAGTGGGGAAAAAAATACACATAAAAGTTTACTTTAATTAGGCAGATAACCAGTGCCAAGCTGAAATCTAAGCACTGTGATAAGAAATATTTTCATACAGTTTACCGGTATAATGAAATCAATCAAATGAAGCATTTTGTATTCTAAGTCACTGACATTCATAAATAAAATTTAAATCACCTTTCCCCATCAACACCAGTCTTAAATAACAGTTTACCTAAGCCTGAATGCCAGGTTATTATAACCATTTACTCTTTTCGTAAAACATATCAAAACCCAAAAGCACACATCTTTAGAAAGATACTTAGAAAGGTTCGGGGCACCTGGCTGATTCAGTCAGTAAAGCATGCAACTCTTGATCCCGAGATTGTGGGTTCAAACCCCATGTTGGGTGTAGATATTACTTAAAAAGTAAAATCTTAAAAAAAAAAAAAAGAAAGAAAAAGAAAAAGACATCTCTCCAGCACAATTCTTTTTACCATATTATTTGGGAAAGCAGTATGAGAAGTGGAGTCTTGACAACAAAACATGGGTGTTTACCAAAAAGTTTCAAGCACTGCAAAAGCATACTATTGAAGTCCCTGCCCTCCAAAAAAAAGTATTACAGAAACAAACCTCCCTCAAAACTCTATTTTTGGGGAGCCTGGGTGGCAGAGTCGATTAAGCATCCCGCTCTTGGTTTTGGCTCGGGTTGTGATCTCAGGGTCTCGAGATAGAGTCCCAGTCAGACTCTGGGCTCCATGAGAGTCGGCTTCAGATTCTCTCTCCTCTCCCTTTGTCCCTCTCCTGCCACCCGCTCCCCCCTGCTCCAACCATACGCTCTCTCTCTCTCTCTCTCTAATAAATCTTAAAAAAAAAAAAAAACACCTCTATTTTTAAATAATACCAAGCAGCCCACAATCTGTAACCACAAAAGGGATACACTCTCTCCAGATTAATTTAAGGACCTATGTAAAGCAGGGAGCATCTGCACAGAAAAAGATAATTTAGTGTTTTAACACTAACCCAGTCTTAGAATCCAGCTTTACCTATGCTTGATGACTGCTAGCACTTTTATGATGGCAAATTCAAATTATAATGTTACATATTTCAAAATTATAGAGCAAGAAATGGTTGCTAATAAAATCATTTTCCTTTTCAAAGGAAACTTAAAGCAATTAACTATGCTAACTGTACACAGAAGTGAGCTAAATGTAATGAGCCCTACTATGTACCAAGCACTGAGCTAAGCCCTTTGCATGTAATCTCACCTAACATTTTTTCCTACAAAGAGAGTTTTATCTTCTAATAATTATACAGTAACTTCTGGTATATTTCATCTTCATACTTTTGTCATTTTAGTGTACAATTTTAAATGGTACTTTCTGAGCTCCTAAGTGAAGTAACTAAGACTCATGGCTGTGTTTTTATTTGACTATATTAAGTTTTCTCTGTTAACGAAAAAATATTATTTTCTATAGTAAAACCAAAAATGCCATATGCAATAAAACAATAATCAATCACTGTGATGTGCAGGTTAAATCATAAGGAATCAAATCTTTAAGGTGATACCAGCCATTATTTCATTAGTATTTCAGGAAATGTTTTTATAATATTCTTGTAAAGATTAATTCATGGAGTTTCTGTTTGGAAAGATAAAAAAATTTCTGGAAATGGACAGTGGTGATGGTTACACAACAACATGAATGTAATTAATGCCACTGAACTGTACACTTAAAACATGGTTAAAATGGTAAACTTTACATAAATGTTACCACAAAAAAAGCAGACTCATTCTACTATTTAGTACAATACACATAGTTTAAAACTAACTTACTGTAACACAGTTCTAAAATTTTTTTCAGCTTATCAATTTGCAAGAGAAGCACGGCAACCTTGGTGAAAAGAAAAGAGTAAGGGACAATTTTTGGCCTGGTAAGATTGACTTCAACTCAGAATCATAATATTTAATCAACTAAAAACAGCAACAGCAAAATCTGTCCAGTCAGCAGCATCTAATGTCAACTCTCATACCAACAATACATCGCCTTAACAAAAGCATAAGGTGTCTCGGCTGTATTGAGCACTCAATAAATGAATGGACCAAACTGTTTACTAAAACGTATAATGTTTCACTGTTAAAAACAGCCTTCATTTTAAAAATTTAGAAAATAACAAAACAGAATGTATGAACATATTACAGGTATAATTAGCTTAGGATATTCCGATATCCTGAATAGAATAACCGGAATTGTAATGAACATCAGTAAAGACCCAAGAGATGAAAGTGCAGTAAAAAATTTCTATCTGGGTTTGAATATGAACCTGATGAATACTTGCGGTACTATTTTTAAATGAACTTTCTGGCCTTGGGTCAAAGTTTTGCTAGCAAAATACCAAAGTGAAAATGCTGGGAGTGAAGCCCAGAGTCTCTGCTCTGGCCTAGGAAAAGTTATGCCCTTAATGCAACCAGTCCTACACCCAACTGAAGACTGCTAAAGAGGGACCAGGGTGTCACGATGCCATGAAAATACACAAACAACACACTAATGCGAAAATCAGTGAAAGACAACGTCAAAGACATCTGACAGAATACAGTACATCACCACATTCTGCTCATTGTACAGAAGACACACTCTTCAGTCGGTTCCTGCACTTTGGCCAAACAGCACTGAGTCACTCTGCAAATGATTCCAGAAACCTCAAAGGATAACCAATGATTTCTGAAGAAAAGTCAGTTAATCACTGGAAAGGGAGGAAACACAGTTTTTCTCAGCATACAGTCACTAGGTTTCTCCCAGCAGGGAGTAGAACTGAACAGGAGTTCTGCTATCTAAAGGGTCCAAGGATCACCCACACAAATTCTCGTCCTCCCGAGTTAATTTAATATCCAGAGCATCTTTTTCACTTTCTTCTTCTCCCGGGGGAAAAATCCGCACCCCCTTTTCCCATAAAATGCCTCTCTACTACACACTAATCAAACTGTGAAATACAATCGCCTAACAAAAATAAGAAATAAGCAAGCATTCTACGGCGCATTTCTAACTTGTAAAACATACTCACTTCTTAATCAAGAGCCAACTAGCAGCCTTTCCGTGGTTATTAATTTGTACTGCAGACTGCCTTAGGAAAGAGGTACAATGAAAAAGAGAGATTTATTCGACTCGACAACTCGGACTGATTCTTTGGCTCCGGCTCTTTGTCATCTACCCCAAGTGGGTACTCCCAACAGGGAGAGCATCAGGTTTCCCTGCTCCGACCCACGTCCCCACGCAGCATGCCACTCTTCCAAACTGGCTAGCCTGATGAACATAAGACAGCAAACCCTGCTCCCTAGCTCCCCAAAGCGAGAGGAGAGGCGGGAAGGAGAAGAGGGGTGTTTCCTCCCAGGGCTCCAAGAAAGAGGCAGTCGGGGACGACACCGGCTCCAGGAGGCAGAAGGGGAAGAAGAATCAAACGTGGGTCTCTACTGCTGGAACCTGGTCGCAGAAGTCTCTGGCCTCCGACCCGGGCCCGGCTGCCGGAAGCGGGGCGGGGTGGGGCGAGACCTCCCTCCCACGGATGGGTGGGCACAGAGGGGGATCTGAGGAAGGCGCTACTAGAGCGGGGAGGGCGCCCGGGCCCCGGCCACCTACCAGCAAGCTCTCCACGTTGATGGGTGAGCGAGGGTCTCGGATCAGCGCCTCCAGCTTCCTCTGGCGGCTCGCGCCCGCCCCGTCCCCCGGCACGGCCTCGGGGGCGCCGGGCATTTTCCCCGTAGCCGGGGGCCGGCTCATGCCGCCGCCGCCCGGCCCCGCACTCCCGCTCCCCGCGCTCTGGCCCGGGCGCCTCGGGGCCTAGCGCCGCCCCCGAACCGCCGGCTCCGGGCGGGGCTCCGCCAGGGCCCACCGCCCGCCTCTAGCTCCGGCTTCGGCTCTCAGCGCCGAGTCCGGGGCCTCGGGTTGTCCAGGGGGCCGCCCGGCCCGGCCGGGAGCGGCGAAAAGCAGACGGCGTCCCCGCCCCTCAGTCAGATTCGCGCCGCCCGGTCCGCTCGCCCGCCGCGAGCTCCCTCAGGACTCCGAGGGCGGGAGCGGGGAAGCGGCGCGGCCACCGCCGGGCTGGACCGCCCCGCCCTCTGGCGCTCCGGGAAGCTGAAGCCCGGGCTCAGACAACTACGGCCGCCGCCAGCCCGCCCCCATGCTCGCCGGGGCAGCTTCGGTCCCACAAGCCCGCTCCCCTCACACACTCCCGCGCGGATCCCGTCTCCGGCCGCGCGCAGCCGCTACCCACAAGCCCCTCGGGCCGCGGCCGCCGGCGCGCGCCCCCGCTCGCTCCGCCCCGCCCCGCGCGCGCCGCCGCCCCCGCCCGCCGGCCTCCGCCTCCTGTCGCCCCTTCGCCTCCATTTTTCGCTTCTTCCTGTCGGTCCCGCTTCGTGTTTCTCCTTTTGGATCCTCCTTCCTTCCCCGCTTCCTCCTCCCCCTCTTCGAGTTCTCCCAGGGTAAACGGCCGGGCGCGCGGTGACCTCCTCGCTTGACCCGCCGAGCTCCAGCTGGGGGAGGGGAGAGCGCGCCCGGGGCTGGGGTCTTTCCGCGGCCCCAGCTCCCGCCTGACCCTGCCCGGGAGGGCGACCCCGCGGATTCAGAGGCCGGCCGCCCACCCCCACCGCCCGGTCCCGCCGCCGCCGGGCCCGGGGAGGGGTGGGGGGGGTGGTCGGGAAGGTTGGGCGGCGGGGAATGGGTCGGCCCGCCCCCACTGACTCAGCGCGCAGCTATGCGGGCCTTGCATCACCCGCGCCAAAATAATAACGACCGCCAGTCGCTGCCGTCGCCTGCAGGGCTCTGCGCTGGCGAGGGGCCTGCCTGGGCCGGGAAGATTTTAGTGGAAAGGCCGGGGGAGTGTGCAATGGGAGTCGGAAACTGGACTCCTAGTCCGGGTATGGAGGGCCTGAAGGAGTTGCTTCAGCCCCCAGGGCAGATGTCCTGGAATCCGAAAACCTTTGTGCCGGCCCCCAGCGGTCTTCTCCCAGCCTGGACTTAAACACTAATCAGGAAGAGGATAAGAGAACGATAGAAAAAGGCTTCCAGCCGCAGGCTTCTCCAGGTCCTTGCCTTTTGGGGGACGGAAGAAGGGTGGTTATAGGGGCCGCTCCTCCGCATTCCTGCCCTCTCGCGGCCCGTGCCATTGGCCAGATCCACCCAGGGCGCAATCTGAAAAGTATGTGCCAGGAGCTATAAAACTGTTCATTGAGCCCCTTTGATCCAGTAAACCCATTTAAGGAAGTACATGTCTAAGGAAATAATCCGGGCGGGGGGGGGGGGGGGGGCTTGCATAAAGATGTTTATAGCAAGGCTATTCAGAATGTTCATAATGACCAAAACCGGGGAAGGGCCCCAGTTGTCCAACAGTTGGGGAATAATCCAAGCAAACTCTGTCACAGTAACAGAATCCTGGCAGGTATGTTGGATTTATGTCAGAAGCATGAGACTTTGGCAAGTACATGAAAAGATGTATTGGAAATAAGGTTAAATGAACAACAGATACAAAATAGTTTGTATACACTACTTACAACTATGTAAAATGAGCAGCTGCAAGAACAAGAGAAGATGGTTGTTTTTAAGTGAATGGGAATTCGTTTTTCTGTAAAGATGCTTAAGAGAACATTAAAATTTCAAGAATTGAAAAATTGTTCTTAGCTGGACCACTCCAAAAAAAGCTATCATCTACTCTCCATTAAGTAATAAGAATCTTAACATTTCTCACTGGCATGTCAGAGATAAGCTCACAAAGATCTGCAGCTGAGTTCTAAAGCTGTACAAGTAACCTTGTAAACGTAGCAGTTTAATCAATAAATGTTCCAGCAGCGTCATCTTTTGCTTTGTGTCAAAGCCACCATCACTTGGACTTAGGAGGAGGCCCTGAACGATCCAGTATAGCCTTTTCCTCCCAGATAATAACACTGACTTCTGGTCAAAAGGTAAGTCCTTTAAATCTGTATGTTGAGTGACTCATTCATACCTCTGCAATCACACCAGGAAAACAAAATGAGCCAAAGATTTGTGCTTATGCACTGGAGCAAAATAAGATATAATCCATGATCACGGATCCTTTTCCCTGAAGCCAACAAAATAACGCAAAGCAAAAGGAGCACCATGTGGTTCTCAGGTTCCAAATTAATTTTTCCATAACTGGCTGTATGTTTTTATGGCTAACAGGAAGTCATGGTCCCAAATAACTGGACATGAAAACCTTATTTGAAAAGAATAGGTAGTGATCAGCAAGATATGGATAATGGGCACCTTCTACATACGCTAGAAAAAGCCATACCATAGAAGATTGTTAACCAAGACCTGCACCATTGTCTACATGGAAAAGAAGACTGATCTCTTGATATGAGTTAAACCGTTTTATTTTTGTTGTTGTTTTTTGTGTTTTTTGGTCAACAGAACAATTCTTTTTTACCAAAGTAATGCACAAATGCATTCTTGTAAAAGTTAAAAGAAACCAGACGTGTAAAACATGCCTCAAAAATTACTCTCCCAAATCTCCCTACACACCACACATTTCTCTTGTCAGTGAAGGCCTTTACCTTATTCTCATACATACTATTTGTATATATACACAAATGTATCTTTTTCCCACACATCTGGCCTTATGGACTTTTGCAACTTGATTTTTTTTTTCCCTTAATTAATAATATGTCTTGGATCTCCCTGTCTGTAAACAGAGATCTACCTCATTCTTTTGAACTGCTGTACTATATTCCATGGTATGGATGTACCAGACTCATTTTCTCTCTCTTAGAGCATCATACCAGACTCTGGAGACAAATTGGGCTAAAGTCCTGCCGTTTCTGCACCCTAGCTGTGGGCATCTCAGTTTCCTTATATCGTCTGTTATAAAGTGCTTAGAAGAGTGCTGGCCCTCATAAATGTTAGATGTTAGTAGTATTTTCTCAGTGTCTCAAACATTGTTGCAGTTGACATTCTTGTATTTTTGCCCTCATGTGGACATACTTAAATAGCATAGGTTCCTAGACATGAAATTGTTGTATGAATAGGTAGGCATACCATAAGTACTTATAGATACTGTCAAACTCTCCTTTAAAAAGGCTACACAGTTTACATTCTCATGATCAGAAGAAACTCCCAATATCCCTTTATATTTGCCAGTATTCGCTATTCTAAGACTTTTTGATTTTTGCCAAAATCTGATGGGCAAACAAAATGGCAGCTTGTTTTCATTTGTAGTACCATCATTACTACTAAAGATGAGCATTTTGTGCTTCTATTTCTTCTGAAATTACCTGTTTATATCTTTTGTCCACTGGATTTGTCCTAGAGGAGCTCCTTAAGCATTATGGATATTCCTTCTTCTTATAATGTAATGTTAAGATATGTGTTGCTGTTCGCAAATATTTTCTTCCAGTCTGTTTCTTGTCATTCAGTTTTGGTTTTGGTGGTTTTTGTCACACCAAGTTTTTACACCTTTTATGAAACCAATCTATCAACATTTTCCTTAACAGCTTCTGGATTTTGTGTCTGCATTGGGAAAGATTTTAAACCCAGTGTTTAGGGCACACAGAGGACTGAAACTGCAAGCAGCTCTATGAAATGAGAGTTTCCTAATAATATCAAACTCATCTCATCCCCAGTGAGCCATAGAAAGAGGGTCTCCCTGTGTTTGCACTTCTTGGAGGGATTCCTTCTGCTCTGTGGCTCCATCCAAGGTTGGCTGCTTCCTTTTTAACACTGTCTCTGATGTATCCTGAGTGCTGACGGGACAGGTGCGAACTTGGACAAAAATTGTGTTCAATATGAAGGAAGAGTAACCTGGAAGTAAATATAAGGAATTTAAACAGGCTGGCCTCTCAGTGTAGAAGGCCTTGATTCTGCCATAACTAGATAGATGTGTAGGACTTAGAAGCTGCACCACATTTCATCTGAAGTTTGTTTGTGTTTCTTTTCTCTGTCTCTTCATCTCCAGCCCATTCCTAACTGGTTCGTGTCAATTTAATATCCACTACCCAGCAATACCTTCCTAGCTCTCCTGATACTTCATAGTCCAAAGTCGGAGAACCCCTCTCTGGTCTACCTGAGAGCCATCTGCTCTGTACCAGTTTTTAATCTGAGGGATCTACCTCTTCCCCCAGGAATTAATCCACCCTTCAGAAGTAACCTTGCCCTCTCCACCCCTAAGTAGGGCTATAAAAGAACCATTTTTTTTTTGTCTTCCCATGTGGCACTTGGAATTGCTTGTTTAATGAAAATAATTATTATGAATAAGGGCTTACTATGTGCTAGACAATGTGCATTATAGAAATTACCTTCTCAAAACAGCCTTTTGCTAATAGTAATATTACTCTGCCCATTTTCCAGATGATGAAATGGGGACTCAGATATATGATAATGGAATGAATAAATTAATAAATGGAGGGATGGATGAAAACAATAAGCTGTGAACAGTCTGGGCATCACCAAAACACACAACTTTTCCCATCTTGCTTTGCATTGCAGAACAACTCAAGCTCGCATTGTAGTGGGATGCTTCTGCCCCACATAAGCCAAGACTTAATCACAGAATAAAGGAATGAACTCTCAACACAAAGGTGTCATTATTATAGTAAACTCCACTCCTATAAAGGATTCACGGTTTAATGGTTTATGAAATAGGGTTTCATCCTAAGTTTCATTCATGGTTCTGGTAATAACTCACAGCACGAATGAGAAAATTGCTGGACCCTCTGTGAGTCAGTTTCCTCATACACAAAACAGAAATAATGAAGCTTGGTTGTCATTAAGTCTCCCTAAGATCTCCAGATGAAAGATACTGGATGCGTCCAAGACAAATTATTCACCAGTATACTATGGAAGATAGAGGAGAATAGAGCTGGTCACGGCTCAAAAGCATACTTGGAGGTAAAAGGTAAAATATCTACATATGTATGTTTGAGAAGAGTCGTCCCAAGAAATGGAAAGCTCACCTGCTCCCTGGAAAGCTCACCTTCGACCCTGGTCCTGCCAGTTTGGCAAGAGACCTTGATGTCATATGTGGCAATTTTCTTTTCCCCATGAGTGAGCTAGAGATGGCCTCAGGTATGCTTTATGTGATTTCCCTGCTCAAAAATCTCACTGGATTTTCTGTGATTATGCATGGGATCCTCAGCCTGGAATCTGGGGCTTTCTACAAGGTGTCCATGACCTCCATTTCCAGGCTTTCCTTCCACTGCTTCTCCTTACTTTTTCTCAAACTGAGCACACTTGGCTCTTCTCTTCTTCACTCTTTGGTTAAGCAAATTTCCATCCATGTGGAATGCCATCTTCCCTTCTCCACCCACCAAGCTTCTAACCATCCTCCTTCTGTTCTTGAATGAAGGGCTTGACTCTTCTGAGCTCTGGATCCCTTGTAGCTTTTAACAAAATATTTAGCGAGGTGCTTGCCTCACCTACATGAAGAAAACAATATATTTTTCTCTTGGTGTTCTTAACATCCCCCCAAATGGGTCTGTTGTGTGTCTAGAGTAAATTAGTGAGTTCCCATCATTTACCATCCACCATGTGAAGTGTCCTTTCCTACCGTTCCATTCTTCAAAACACTTTGGTCCAACAAACTTGAATCCGTATAGGATACACTGTTCCCAGAAAAACCATGCCATCCCCACCTCTGAGGTCTGCTGGTGCCATTCCACCTCCCTGAGGTCTGCTGGTGCCATTCCACCTCCCTGAGGTCTGCTGGTGCCATTCCACCTCCCTGAGGTCTGCTGGTGCCATCCCCACCTCCCTGAGGTCTGCTGGTGCCATTCCACCTCCCTGAGGTCTGCTGGTGCCATTCCACCTCCCTGAGGTCTGCTGGTGCCATCCCCACCTCCCTGAGGTCTGCTGGTGCCATTCCACCTCCCTGAGGTCTGCTGGTGCCATCCCCACCTCCCTGAGGTCTGCTGGTGCCATTCCACCTCCCTGAGGTCTGCTGGTGCCATCCCCACCTCTGAGGTCTGCTGGTGCCATTCCACCTCCCTGAGGTCTGCTGGTGCCATCCCCACCTCCCTGAGGTCTGCTGGTGCCATCCCCACCTCTGAGGTTTGCTGGTGCCATTCCACCGCCCTGAGGTCTGCTGGTGCCATTCCACCGCCCACCACCCACCTCTCCCTCCCGGTCCGCCCAGCACCAACCACCTCGGAAGTCACACTTCTTCCAATCCAGTTCCCTATGTCCTGCTTTTCTTCTAAATTCAGCTTGAGCATTGTGCTGGTTCTTCAGCAGATACAGAAAGGAACTGTGTATGGATTCTTCCTACATAGAGTTTGCAATGAAGAAATGGTAATGGAATAGGTACTCAGTGTTTGTTTAATGACCAAATGGTTGAATCAATGTATATACCAAAAAACCCCACAAATAAGTAGGTTAGTGCCTGAAGGTAAGTGCCTGAGGAAACTCACAAATAATATGCTAAGAGAACTCAAAGGATCCTGGAGCAAGCGATAGCTTCTAGAAAGGGGATCAGGAAAAGGAGGGGGCATGCGACCCGGGGCCTTCGGATTCAGCAGGGTTCGGAAACAGAGAGAGAGAGCAGGCTTCCAAGCAAAACAAGGACAGGTGTGGGAAACTATGAAGTAACTAAAAGTAAAAATAAGTAATGATGAGAGCAGGCCCATGCGTGGTGAGGACCGCAGAGGAGGTAAGTTGACGCCAGGACAGGGAAGGCGTAGAGTCTGTACTAACAGGCTGGCTGACGTCACTAAGCCAGTGCTGTCCTCTGGGACTCGCTGTAATTGAAGATACTGGCAGAGGCCACCATCCTCCGATTCTGTCACCCCCTGTAGTGGGCACTGGGGAACTCCTCAGCAATTATGGGCACGATGGGGGTGGCACTTGGGACTCAGCAGCAGTATGGTGAAGCAAAGTGGAAGGAGGCCAGTTTGGAAGACATTTTCGCAATCCACAGGACTGTTTGTAATTAGGTGGTTTATGATTGTGAGTAATTAAAAACTTACAAAGCATACAAAGAAGAAGACTGTAAAGTGGTTGGTCGTTAGAAGACAGGGATAACACTTAGTTTCCTGGCTTATTGTGAAATGAGAAACCACTTTTCACTTCCTGGCCTTTAGAGTGGCCCTTTGATTGCTAAGGCTGCTCTTGTAATATTCCAGCTGCTGCTTGGACCCCTAAATGAAGTCGGGCCTTCGTCAAGTGAAGGCAGAGGAGGTGGGCCGCTGGGAGTCAGAGCTGTGGGGTCACAAGCGCGGGCTGGTCCACATCTTTGGACAGGCAGTGAGGCTGAGGGGAGCGTGCTTGCAATCGAGTCACAGAAAACCCCATTCCACCCAGCTCCGTCCTTTCTGAGCTGTGTGCAGATCAGCTCCCCTCTCGGAGCTTCAGTTCCTCTCTTAGGGTTTTCGTGAGAACAAGTTAAGAGAAGTCTCATACAGCGTCCGACCTGTTGAAGAGGTGGTCCGTAGAAGCTGGTTCCTTTTCACCCATCAGAAGCGGACAGGATCCCAAGCATCGTTTCTTTCATTTATTCATTTATTCATTTATTCATTCAATGTCTTTATTTGGAGGGTCAACAAAGATATTTATGTGCTGGTCACGCAGCAGTAAACAGCAGAGAAACGATCTCTGTGGACCCTTTTTAGGCTTCTGAGATGATGGAGGGGGACGACTATGACATAAATAATCATACAAATAAATAAGTCATTAGCGATGTGATAAGAGCTACAAGGGAAAACTACAAGATGCGAAGAGAATTAGCACAGGGGGCCTCGTCCAGATGGGGATCAGGGAAAGTTCATGAGAAAGTAATAATCCTGAAGAGGTCTAAAAGGATGCAGAAAACCTGGGGGCCAGGGAGAAGCAGGCAGGCCTGGCTTAGATCAAGGGAAAAAAAACCTTTTTTTTTTTTTTTAAACAAATCTGGGCATTTCATAACAGACAGGCTCATAGGCCACTTGCGAATGTGGTTTGCTAAGAGTGACACCATACCACAGAAACGACAGGGCCATGACTAGTAGAGAGAAAACACTTGTTCTTCCAAAGCACCACAGTTCAGCCTGGTCAGGTTTTAGCCTACCTGTCCCCAACCCCTCGAATCTGCAGGAGTCTTTGTGGCCATTTCTCTAAGTACTTTCTGTAGTCATTCTTGGAAGCAGGTGTCTCTGGAAGCACTGTCAGATAGATCCTTGTTCTGATCACCACTGGAGAGAGGGCCCATTTTTCTCCTTTATTTAAAGCAGCAAAACCCAGTGGGGGAAATAGAAGTTGGACACATGAGACGGGGGCTTCAGCGCCACCACTTATGGGCTGTGTGACCTCGGGAGAGTCACTTAACCTAGCTGAACTCCACTACTCCATCTGTGAAATCTCTGCAGAATTGATTTCAGTGTTAAAACAAGGACACGTAGGTGAGGGGGCTACAGAAATAGGACTCCTGGGGCACACTCAGAGTCCTTTCTCTTAAATCCTGCCGTAGCCCCCAGCTCGCATCCTGGGTCTTGAAGAGGACAGAAAGGAGATGTCAAGCATGACCTCCAGGTTTCACTAGGACTCATCAGTGAAGTAACAAAGATCAACTACTGCATCTAAATGCTGTAAGTTTATTTTAACATAGATTTAAAAAAATGAGTTAAAAAAAAAGAAAAACAGAAGCAAGTGATAGGATAGTCCTTTGTGATTCTTTTGCACTTTTCCGCATGGGGTGGGGGGGTTTGGGCAGAAGAAAGAAAAATAAAGAAATACACTGTGGCAACCACCAGAGGCTGAATGCCAATGAGCACAGTCTTCAAATCTTTCCATTTCTTGTTGACATTCTCACTGATAGTGTTTGAACAGGCCCGTGTGGTTGACACACAATCATTGTTTGCTGTCGCCCAGTAGAACCTGTAGGATAAAACCATCCAAACCTTGACATATATCACTCCATCACCATGACGAAGGGAAGGCGTGAGCCCCCAGTCTCAGAAGTGGTCTGAGACTTTGCAGCCAGAGCAGAGAGCATCAGGGAGAGCGCAGAGGAGCAGAGATGTTCTAGAAGCGAGACACAGGCAACACCGCTCTGTTGTTGGAAGTGGTGCGAATTCTCAGAGCCTCTGAGGCCCCAGCCCTCAAATATAATGCACACTCTGCTTCCCAGACAAGACAAAGGTGACTGAGGCACCAGTGCTCCTCCCCGTGCCTCGTGCCTCGAAGGGTGGGGAGCAGGCTCTCCGGGCTTGCTCTCGAGGCTTCCTCCGACGAAGCTCCTAGCGCTCCTTGTGAGCTCTTCATCATCACAACCGCTGGAATGCCACCAGGCACCAAGGACTGGGACTGAGGAACTCAGAGACAAGTGAGACAAGGTCACGGACCTCATTCCCTGGGGAGGGAAAGGAGTCGTAGACACAGGCCGTGGCAAGGGAGTAAGTGCTCAGTCTATTTATTGCCTGAATGAGGAGTTGACTGACTGAATGAACGTAAGGCCATAAATGCAAGCGAGCCCTGCGTCAGAAGAAAGCACAGGATTTGGCGTCTGAAGGCAGAGCTGACATTCCAGCTCCCCCACTCTCCATCGCAGCATTAGGCTGGGTACTTCTGCTTGTTCCAAATTCATTGTCTACCCTGCTCAGTGCCCCCGGGGCTGACCTCTGTGAACCACCTCCCCTGGGCTCCCGTGCCGTATGTTTTCTGGCTGGGCTCAGACAAAGGGGGTCTCTGGAAAGAGATTGGGGGTGGGGACAGGGTGTCCTCCCCTCCACCTTGGCCCATCCTCTAATAGCGGCTCAGGATCCAACAGCTACAGCCCCCACTCGTTGCATCCCATTCTCCCCGGGCTCCGGGAACACTGGGTCCTCATCCTTGTGGCCCTAGCTTCTCACTACTACTGATGTCTGGGGCCTCAATATACCTTGTCTTCCTTCAATCCTGTCTACACCTCCAGGAAGAGCTCCTTCGTGGAAATCACGTGAATCAATTCTGCTTCCTATTGAGACCCCATTTATTCAGTAAATTCGAGCAAGTCATGGAACTTCTCAGAGTGTCAAGTTTTGCCACAATGAAATGGAAATAATAATACTTAGTATCTAGCACCATGCTTGAACATGGGCCCTCAATAAACACTGATTGGTTGAATAAATGAATGAATGGACAGATGGATGGCTGGATGGAAGAATACTTATAAGCTTAGTGACAAGATGTTAATGCATTAGGTATGAAAATACTGGTTATTATAGTTCTTATTAAGTGGTAAGTGAATGTAATAGCATAAACTCTCTTGATATCAAAAAATGGGCGTTGGTCAAGAATCAGGAAAACAAATTTCCATTTGTTAATTGTGTGATCTCAGGCAAATTATTTTCTCATTCTGTGCCGCTATTTCCACTCCTCTAGAACAACAACAACAAAAAAAATTAGAGTTATAACCCCAAAGGAGCCATCTAGCTTGGACAGCCTATCAAGTGCTAAGCATTCCAGAGAAACAGCTTGAATTGGAAAAGTGGGGGACGCAGTCAGGGCAGAGACAGGGACTTCATTGAAGAGCATAGTAAGAACCAGAACAGCAGGACACTCCGATGAGCAGAGACTTGAGGGGATTAAGCGGGGAAAGGTTGGTCAATGGGGATGACCAAGAATAAACATCTGGCCAGCGCAGAAGTTGCCTGTGGGAACTCAAGGGGCCTTGAGCATCAGGCTGAGGGACCAACACTGCAAAAAGGAAGGAATCTGACTTCCGCAAGGTGCCGGAAGCCAACGGAGAACTCGGATTCGAGTTTCCTCTGCTCAGCTCTCTCAAATGCCACCAGGGTCCCCGTCTTCCTCTCCTGATGGCAGCTGCCTTCTCTCTTCTGTGAGTCCTTTCTCCGAAGGTCACTTGTCAAATGAAGGATGAGGGAAAATTTACTGCGTGAGGAAATCATTTGATAAGGGATCTTTTTGGCACTGTTCAAACCTTGGCAAGGGACCCGTTCCCGTCATGAGCCTCCTTGCATTTTAAAATCTGTTTGTTCGAAGGAAAGTCAAAGGCAAGATAATCAAAAGAAAGTGATTTTTAGGGGCGCCTGGGTGGCTCAGTCATTAAGCGTCTGCCTTTGGCTCAGGTCATGGTCCCAGGGTCCTGGGATCGAGCCCCGCATTCAGCTCCCTGCTCCGCGGGAAGGCTGCTTCTCCCTCTCCCACTCCCCCTGCTTGTGTTCCCCTTCTCGCGGTGTCTCTCTCTGTCAAATAAATAAATAAAATCTTTTTTTAAAAAAGTGATTTTTAAAAACTGTTGCGAAAATATAAATTCAGAAAAAAAAAATTTTTTAATGGGGCTTAAACAAGAATATCACCCTGAAGGATCCTGGACATAAAGTCATAACACTTGAAACAAATGATAAAAATGAACATGAAGAATAATAATGCATAACTGTTGTGGAGCTAATAACTCCATAGTGTGATTTGATAACGTCGCTAGCTGTGTGAGTTTAGGCACGTCCCTTCATCTCTGGCCTCAGTTTCCCCATATGTTATATAGAGGGCGCAGACTCAACGGTGGGCTCTAGAAGTCTCTCCTGGCCGGCTAGGGCCTACAGCTCCCACGCCACTGCTCTCTCTTTCAACTCTGGTGAAAACAGCATTCCTCAGAGGGCACGAGACAACTTACCCTACTTTGGTTTCAGCTTGCCTGACCTCTGCCCAGGGCGTGGCCTCTCCAAGCGCAGGAGCCAGAGACCTGAGGCAGCCGCTCAGCTCTGGCACGCTGTGTGGCTTTAGCCAGACATGAAAAGGAGTGTCCGCACCAGCCTGCAGTCAAGCTGGGCCTCTGAGAGGTGGTCGTCTAGACATGAGCCAGCCTCACCGTCCTGCCAGGGGCAAAGCTCCTTGCCTCTAATGGATGCTCCCTGGGGTGACCCCCTGACCACTTGCCCACACCCCACAGGGCTCACACAGTGGTCATTCCAAAATGCCCCTGTGCTACTGATGTTCTTCTCCAGCTCAAAAATGTGCACGACACCTTGTTGAGCTACGGAAGCGTGTCCCCAGGCGGCTCCCATCCTGCGAGATGCAGAAACCCAGGCTGTGTCACTTGAGTTTGGAGAATGCCTTGCTCCCCACCCCTTGCAGAGTCCCAGCGCCCTAAGATTCCAGAGAAAAAAGAGACCTGTGCAGGCTCATCAAGCCCAGCATATTTCTAAAATATATTTGACCAATGGACTTTTCTTTAGTAACTCCAAGCAATGGCCCTCAGACCTGCAACTGCAAACAGTCTGCTTTGGGAAACACTGCCCTGTGGGTGAAAATCGAAACTTTCTGGTGTTTGGATAAGGCTCACCTCTGTCTGGCCCCTGCTAACTCACAGCCCCTCTCCCCGCTTCTCCTCTGTACACCCGCAAGGCCAAGGCCATGGAATTATTAGTTGACAGTTGATGATTTTTGTGCGTGCCAATGTTGCAGAAATGTAAACTTGGAGAAAGAAAAGAAAAAAAAAGCAGGGTCCTGGGCAAGAATATTACCCGAAGGGTCCTAGGTTTCAGGTCAAAGGTGCTGAAAAGTTAAGTTCTACTACTTATTCTCTCACTTTTTTGTCAATAAACTATGCATTTCACGCACCCCCCCCCCCAGGCCTTTGTTCAGGTTGTTCCCTGCTTCCGCAAAAGCTTGCCCTTTATTTACCTATGAAGAGCCTATTCATCTCGCAAAGCTTTACTCAAACACTATGTCTTCTGCGGAACTTCCCCAAATTTCTAAGAATTTATTATTTATGAACGTGTTCCCCAGCACTTTTCATGAACTTCTGTTAAAGATCTTTCCATGCTGGGGTCCCTGGGGGGCTCAGTCGGCTGAACGTCTGACTCTTGATTTCAACTCAGGTCATGATCTCAGGGTCCTGGGATGGAGCCCCTGTGACAGGCTCTGTACTCTGCGGGAAGTCTGCTTGAGATTCTCTGCTTCTCCCTTTGCCCCCTCCCCCTCCCACACGCTCTCTCTCTCAAATAAATAAATCTTTAAAAAGAAAGGAGTACTTTTCATCCACTCCCCCTGACAGTTAACATATAAGAGCTATCATAGTGCCCCTTGCCGGTACTGGGTTGTGTGGCAGAGGTGTACTGCTGAGAAAAATAAAAGCAGTCCCTGACCTCTGTTCCTGGGGTCCCCCTCCTCATCTTGGAGCTCTTGGATCACAGGCTGGAAATCTCCCCACACACTGCTCCATCGGAGTCTGTCTCGGCCACCGTGGTGGGACTTAGACAGTAACTTGCCTCTACTGAGATCATCTGTTGAAATCAGAAAGAGAATGGGTCTGAGCCCTGAAAGGAAAAAAAAAAAAAAAAAATGAAGGATTCATTCGCAATATTTCCCAAATTCAGAGGTTCAGTTATTTGGCATTCAGCCAGTCAGAAAGGAGAAGAATGACCGGTCTTCTCTGAGGGGGCAGAGCAGGTGCCTTAGTGCGGGCGGCAGTCAAGTTCAGGCTTTTGCTCGGCGTGTCTTCTCGTGGACCCAATCCTCCCAAACCCAGGACACGTTAGGCACAGCAGATGAGAAGTGCCGGGTGGCAATACACAGACGCTGCCTGAGTCAGCAGCCTGCAGTAGCTGACTGCGTGGCAGATTCAACAACGAAACAAAGACCGATCTGGGGCCGTGGCGTGGGGGAGGGCAAATAGTCCCCTGAACTTCCGCCGTCTCAGCCTGGGCGCACATCACTACACTATACTCAGTAGAGCACCAGAGTCACAGAGATGCCCGGATGTCCAAGAGACCAACACAGCACCTGCCGCACCCTCCCTCAGAAGGCAACGAAGCGTATTTAAGCTATTGGGGAAAAGTTTATTTTTATTTTTTGGGGGGGAGGGATGAATTTATTTCTTAAATTATGAATATTCATTCCAAAGGTGAAGATTTCTCCCAAGGTAGCGTCACAGTTCATGCTTCTAACTCTCAGGGGCTTGTGGAAATGTCACCTTCCCGAATACCTTGATTCTAACTGCAGCCCCACTCACCCCTGGCATCCCTTTGCTCCTTTTCTTTTTCTTTCTTTTTTTTTTTTAAAGATTTATTTATTTATTTGAAAGAGAGAGAATGAGAGAGAGAGAGAGCACATGAGAGGGGGGAGAGTCAGAGGGAGAAGCAGACTCCCTGCTCAGCAGGGAGCCCGATGTGGGACTCGATCCCGGGACTCCAGGATCATGACCTGAGCCGAAGGCAGTCGCTTAACCAACTGAGCCACCCAGGCGCCCCCCTTTGCTCCTTTTCTTACCGTATTTTTCTTCATGGCAGTTATCATCTAATAGACTACATAACTTAGTTACCCTTCTCTCCTATCCCAACTCCACGAGGTCAGGGGTTTGTCTGTCCACTTTGTTCACTGCTGTATGGTGGGGGAACTATGCATCTGGCACCATAGGCATTCATTCTTTATTGAATGAAAGTATGAAGTCAATTTACAGAAATACTGGCTAGATCCAGAAAACCTATATGAGAACTTTTTAAACATAAGGCGCATTAATTCATTGGTAAGAATTCATAAAGGTCATACTCTGTGCAGACACTATGCATTGGGGGTTTACTTATTTTGTTCACATGCACACTTTTGAGTGTCCTAAAGCACCAGGTATTCCACATGTAGAGTCATTGACATGTTTCACACACACACACACACACACACACACACACACTTACTTCTGGTTCTTCCTGCCACTTACCTTAGATCTTATCAGCTAAGGTTTGACAAGTCTAGTTTATGTCTCCTTCAGAAAATTCTTAGAGGTAGGAAATGATGATATCGATTAGAAATGCCAGCGATTCCCATGAGGGAGCTTAGAATCAATATTTAGCCACCATTTATTGTGATGTTGGAGGCAGATACTGTATCCTGGAAAGTGCCCTGACTGTAGAGCTAGAAAACTTGAGTGCTAGCCCTGGATCCAACGTTTAAGAGCTGAATGATCTTGGCAAGTTACTTAACCACAGATACTCAGTTCAGAAGTTTGCTGTTGTTTTGTGCAGGACTTTGTAAACAATGACGTGCTCTACAATTATCAGGAATCATTATTATCTAGTTAAGAAATGAAAAGTGCATTACATGTCACCTGAATCAGAGATGACATCAGATCCTGATGACTCATGGTCCTTGCAATGCATGGGTATCAATCTTGATATCTTGACCAATTTCATTATTATGTAATTTGCTGTGTAACCTTCCCATTTAGGCCATCAATTCCATTGGCTACAAAGAAGGATTCTACCTCATTCCGGCATCCTGGGATGATTTCTCTGATTCTGATCGCAACTGACAGGGTCTGGAGGTCTGCAGCAGTAAATTGGGATGGTGTCCAGTCGATTTTACAGCCTTCCAGGTAGTTCTCTATGAGCAAAACTGCAAACTTCCTTCCTTCCTTCCTTCCTTCCTTCCTCCCTTCCTTCCTTACTTCCTTCCTTCCTTCCTTCCTGCATTACTCTTGCATCTATTCACTCATTCCTTCCTTCAACAAATACATGCTGAACAACAGTTATGTGGCAGAGGCTGTGCTAGATGCTGGAGACAAGAAATGGAAGGAAGCACAGTGCCAGTACCCTCAATGATCCAAGCTGAGTCATAGAGCCATCTTTGTAAACACATCATAGTTGTACACAGTAGGAGCCATGAGGAGACAGGAGCAACGTGCGGGGGACCTCCACGGAGAGGCAGACTTACTCTGCCTGGGGGAGATGGAGACCACTTCGTAAAGAGATATGTGTCAGAGGGACCTTAGAGGGTTGGTGGGAATTAGCCAGGCAGGGGTGGAAGAAAGGCATACCATCAAGCAGGGAAAGAAGACCTTGGGGCATTTCACTTGGGCGGTTTAATAAACGCTTGTGGTATACCTGTTGTGAGTTAGGCAACTTCAATGCAAAGGAAAGCATAATCAGGGGCTAGAAAGCAGATAGGATGGAGCTGATGAGGGTTAGACCGTGAGGTGCTTAAATGTCATGCTCAATGCTCACAGCATTATTGAATGCAAATAGGAGTATAGACATGATCCCTTTGTGTAAATTATGTATCTTCACCATCTAGACGTTCAATACGCATCAATGTGCTAACTACATACAAGACACTGGGGATGGAGTTCCAACTTTCTCAGAATCCTTACCTGAGAAGAGTACATCCCTAAAGGGCATGAACAATGGGATTGCCCAAGCCCTGGGCAGGAGGGCTTCATCTAATCTAGGAGAATGAATGGGCAAAGGAAGACTTCCCAGGGGAGGTGACATTTCAAGCTGAATCCTGAAGGGTGAACAAGAATTTTCTAGAAGACTGGAACAGGAAGTGTTCCAAACAGAAGCAGAAGCAAGTGCCAAGGTCTGGAGACCCGAAGATGTCAGCGTGGCTGCGGCTGGGTCCCCAGGAGGGATGTGGCTGAGCGCTCTAGATCCACCGGGGTCTCTGTAAAGCATTTGGGCTTCACCCTAAAGGAAGCATAGGTGGATTTTAAGCAGGGGAGTGACACAATAAGATTTGTAGTTTGAACGTGTGCATCACTCTCCGTGTAATTGACATTGCCCACTTCACCAGCTTGGTATACAAAATAAAGTCACCCTTCCTTAAGGGTCACATCTTAATGCCAGGAGCCCCTACCCACCCAGATTAGAAGAAAGTCTATCTCTGAAATTCTCTTCCCCAAACATTTCTAAACACATGCCTGTCAATCTGTCCTCACAGGCATATCCTTGCTGCCACCTTCCAGAGAGTGTGAACTTGGCTGTGTCCTCTGAGGCTGTCCCCATCTGTGGATGACCAGCTTCTGCCGGCATCCTCCAGGGTAGCCTCACTGCAGGGTCTCTGCGTCATCCTTGAGTGGTGACCACCCAGACAGTCAGAAGAAATCCCGGGGTCCCTTCTGTGGCCACAGGAGCCTCTCTTTAGGACCCTACTCTCTGCCTGTGTGGTGGCCCGTGCTGGCCCGCTGCTTCACCTCAGTGGAAAGAAAGGACCCACCAGGGGCACCTGGGTGGCTCAGTCGTTAAGCATCTACCTTCGGCTCAGATCATGATCCCAGGGTCCTGGGACCGAGTCCCACGTTGGGGTCGCTGCTCAGCGGGAAGTCTGCTTCTCCCTCTCCTGCTCACCCTGTTTGTGCTCTCTCTCTCTGTCAAATAAATTTTTAAAAATCCTTTAATTAAAAAATAATAATAAAGATTCATCCTGTCTTGGCACGGGTTGAGCATTTGTTAAAAAAAAAAAGGCCCCGCCAGCCCGTGTTACTTTCAGAAGAGGCTTCCCATAGCAACTATGCCACAATTGTGCCAGCCCTTGTGGACCAGCCCCTTCCTATTTTTTTTTTTTAAGATTTTATTTATTTATCTCGGAGAGAGGGAGAGAGAACACAAGCAGGGGGAGCATCAGGCAGAGGGAGAGGGAGAAGCAGGCTCCCCCGCAGAGAAGGGAGCCCCAGGTAGGACTCGATCCCAGGACCCAGGATCATGACCTGAGCCAAAGGCAGCTGCTTAACCGATGGAGCCACCCAGGCGCCCTGGACCAGCCCCTTCTATGCACATAAGCAGATGGCCACTTACCAAAAGACATGGCGGGGCTGTGTCAGGAGCAGCTCTGAGGTCAACTGCATGCTCTGCCCAGCCAGCGGTCTTGTCTGACCTCAGGGTGGGGACACAATCTTCCTCCTGTCCCAGGGCCATGCCTAATGTCTTTCACTGCTATCCAGGGGGGAGAGATCTTTGGGAGGATAGAGGTCGCTGTAAACACCACTCATTCACCACCTACTTCTGGTGGGCTGGCTACCTGCAGGTAGTCCGGGCCACTTGATGCTCCTGCAGGAGTCACTCAGAGGCCTCCAAGGCAGGTCCTGGCCCTGTGCCCTCCCCTCTCAGTCCTAAGACCGGCCTCTCTTCCTGCCAGGATTACCCGCTTTTCAGAATGAGTTTCCTTCGGGGACTCCCCATAACCTCGACAGGGACTGACATCTGCGCGTTTGTCGAGATATGCTGAGAAGGTGTGTGTGCACACAGAGATGTCTGCAGGGCTGTTTTCCCACATTACAGTAGCCGTGTCTCCGGGTGATTTTTACAATCTTTACTATACTTTAGCATTTGAATTTTTTTTCACAATCACAATGCATCATTGTTTTGGGAACTGAATTTAGGAATGGAATCAGATGCCCTTCAGAAGATCAGATCACCTGTTTCCTCTCTAAAATGGGAAAAATAATGTTTCGTAAGGTTGAGAAAAATTCAACGCTATTTTTATTTTTTCTAATATTTGTATTACTTTTAACTGGCAATCGATGATTTTACATAAACACAATTAGATGAGATATCCTGGTGGATTTCCTCAAGGCGAAATCCTGTACCCCCTTTCCTTGGTTGGACTCCTCCTTTCCCCTCCAGGCTGCTCTCTTCATATCACAGTTCTTGCCAAACCCAGGCCAACTGCCCTATCCCACACAGCCCCGGGGCCCCCTAGAACCTACCATTGGTAATTTCCTCCATGATACTACTGCACCAAAAGCCTATCGATATACACACTTCAGTGAATGTATGTAATCTTTCTTTGTGAAGAAGAGATCCTATTACACACAATTTTATGCATTTTACTTCACTTACTCAACAACACGCTCTGGAAATCCATTCTGATCATTCAGGAAATCTCTGACCTTAGTGGTGGCATCATATTTCATGATTTGGAAATAACATTCTTTATTCATCTATTCCCCTATTTATCAATATTCACCCCGTATCTGGTTTTGCGACAGTGAACAACGCTGCAACACACACACGCACGCACGCACGCACGCACACACACACCCCTTTGCTGCACAGATGTTTTTATTTCTTTGCGATAGATTTTCGGGAATGGAATTTCTGGGTGAAGTGGCTATAGCCAGTCAACAGTATTTCTAATGTATGCTAATTGTTTAGAAAGTGCCCAATACACGGTCTTGCTCAATAAAATGGTATGGTATCTGGCCCTGTTCTCATTATTAGCTGAGGACTTAATTTTGGAAAAGCTTAGTCATTTATTAGATCTCCATTTAGATCAACTACAGTTTACTTTAAAGACATGGGTTATCTGAAATAACCAACCAACAACTGTCCCTTCTTTGTTTATACAAAATCAAAAGGAAATAAGACCTCACTGGAAATCTAAAATAGACATGACCTCCTCATTTCCTCCTTGCATTTCAATCCACTTCCTCAGTGAGCCAGGAACTCTGAAGCTCAAGGCTGTGCTTCCATAATGAGTGAGTCCTGCTTTAATATATTTTTTAAAATTGTGGTCAGCTTGTCTATCTCATTTGAAAAAAAAAGGGGGGCTCATTAAGCGGTTTTCCCTGTTGCTAATAAAGAACCAACTTGTAGCCTTTGAGGTAAATGAATAAGTTTCAGTGTCTGCAGCCTCACCCTGCCCTCCCGGGGCAGAAGATCTCCCGGAGAATTCAGGCAATTTCTGGCTTGAAGATTCTCCATGAAAATAGAGGCTGCACCTTGCGAAGGGAGGCGGGGGGAGGGGCGGGGCGGAGGGCAGTCGCACAAAATGCAAGCTCGGTGGTTCAGGACAGCGGCGCTCCGAAGCCATTGGGCCAAAATGTCAACGCATGGCAGATTTCAACCTCCAAACTGAAACGGAATCTTGCAAGTTGGCCAAGGGCCAGGGGCTGGGCCCTGGACACAGCCTGAGCCCAGAATGTGACAGGGATTCTGCGAGTGAAAAGGCACTCACACGGTTTTAATGAAATGGGAAACAGGAACCTCGTTCGTCCACTACTTTGTTCCCTTTTTGTCTGGATACCAGTGAGCCAAGGGAAGCCAGCGAGGCCTGTGTGGGTGTCCTCAGATTCTGAGCCGTCCACCTGGGCTGAGCCCCAAGCCCCAGGGCCCCACCAGGAATGAGGTGCTGGAGGCTCACTGGTCTCTCCGGCCACTGCCTCTGCTCCTGCTGGCCTCTCCTGGTCTGTCCGGTCTACACCTCAGTGAGTGCCTGACTTCTGGCTTTCTGGCTTGGACATGTGTTTTGACTCCAAATTAGACGGAACTGTGCTCCTGTGGTGGGATCCTCATCACCTTCTCATTCAGCTTTTGTCTGCCTGCTATAGATTTTCCCACTGCAGTCCAAGTCCAGTGCTAACACTCTACGCATCCTGCCAGGAACAGGCTAGGCTGCGCCTGGGAAGGGGGATTGGACATTAGAGCGACAGGGTCACAGAACCCAATTCAGAACCGGAAGAAGGGAGAGCTGACTCACACTTAATGCCAATTTGCTTTCCTAGCCTATTTTACATCCATTATGCCTTGGTCTTCAAATGCTCTGAGGCCTGGTCCTTATTCATGGAGCATCTACCGTGTGCAAGGCCAGGACTGAAATCAGTGCTGTTGGGGGACAAGAACGGAGAGACTATGATGTGTTAGGCTGAGTCCCTGTCTTCAAGGAGCTCACAGACTAGCTTTGCAGTCCAACTGGCTCAGAGGAGAAATATCCCTGTCCCAAGTTGGCGGAGTCACTGGCCAATTGCTGGGGGAAGGAGTAAGTGGTGTGGGATTCAGAGGAGGGGACGTACCTGGGGCCTGCGTGGGGAGGACGTGGGCCAAGGAAGGGAGGTAGTAATTATGAAGCACCTACTATGTGCCCGCAGTAGGGTAAGAGCTTTGGCTGGTTATCTCTGGTAACTCCCAGGACTGGGTTTCCAGCAGGGAAATGGTACAGTTATCACTGATGCACATTAATGATGTTAATAACAGCGTGCTCTGCGCTCTGGCCGACGCCGTTCAAGTCGGATGTTTGTATAGACCAGACAGGCTTCTCTGGAGGGCAGGGGCAGCCACTATCTGCACGTGTTACGCAGGTAAGAAGCAAGCTTAGCTGGCTTACTCCACAGCCAGGACCAATTCTTGGAGTACCCGCAAGGCTTTGGGGATGGTTTTAAGTTACGTGATGGGGAGAGATGATTGGGGATCCTGGGAGTTGCTGAGGCCTTTGCCTCACTTCGCAGCCAGGTGCTTGGTGGTTTCAAGATGGGAAGGAGGGCGCCTGGGTGGCTCAGTTGGTTAAGCGTCTGCCTTGAGCTCAGGACCCGTAACCGGCTCCCTGTTTGGCGGGAAGTCTGCTACTCCCTCTGACCCTCTACCTTGCTCATGCTTGCTCTCTCTCTCTCTCCCTCCCAAAAATAAATAAATAAATAAATAAATCTTATAAAAAGAGAGATGGGAATGATTATGGGAACTTTGGGGTCGTACTGAAAATTCCCATCCACAACATCATTTCTCGTGTCATTATCTAGAATGGAGAGAGGTGACAAGGACCCAGACAAAAGTAAGGAACTCAGACAGTATGTGTTTAAGTCCCTAATCCCTGTATTTACTCCCACACTGTGTTCAACAGTGTTTTCTTGAATGCCCCTGACACACCCGCAAGGTGGTGGCGACAAGACAGACCAGGTCCCTGTGCTTACAGTCTAGCGGGGGTGGTGGACATTAGAAAAGGCAACACAAAGATGTCTGCAATCGCCAATTGTGCTGTGCGGGAGAAGGAACATGGAAGGCCTCCCTGAGGAGGTGACATTTCAATGACACCTAAGCAGTGGGAGGTTCCGAGTGGACAGAGTGGGGTTCAAGCCATGGGCCCCGGGGTAGGCGATGTGGCCCATCTGACCTTGCAGCATGGGGACAATGCTGATGTCTCAGCCCCGCTTGTCACGAAGCTTGTTTAATGCACAGAAGGCACCTCCCCGGTGCCTGGTGCATCCTGGAGGCACCAAACAAAGGTTTGCTGAATCTGGTGCAAAGTCCTCCCCAGTCCTGCACTCCAGGGCTCTGAGTTTCTCTCTGACTTTGACCCCAGGGAGCCCCACCCTTGCTGCAGAAGCCTGCTGTGGCCTCTTTGGCTACCTGCACAAGCAGAGAAGAGCCAGAGCCAGGAGCCTGGAGCTTCCTGGCTCCCCGACCGTGACTTCCTTGTGATGATGCTCACTGGGCTCACTGGGCTCGCTGGGCTCCGGACTCGGTGCCCCCACCCCGGGTCAGCAGGAAGGGCACGCTCTGCTTCTCCCTGGGAAGAAAACTGTCAGCTCTGTCCACTCGGCCATGCTAAGTGGCGGTAACCGTCATACTGAACTAGAGACAGATATTCGGAAATCATCTCTTTACTGTGGTCCAGCCACAAAGTACGTACACATCCGTCGTTTCTCCACTGACCACCGCGTGTAAGTCTGTGAGCCAGCCAGGCAGATCCCTAACCATGCTACTCATGGACAAAAACGACTCTGGCAGGGGTGGGGGGGGGCGGGCAGTGACGTGCCCAGGGTCACACAGAGGAGCGGTGGCCCAGGCTTGGGTCTCCCGCTGCCACTCCAGCTCTCCTTCCACCATGGCATGCTGCACTGCTGGCCAGGAGTGGGCCCTGGGGAGAGGACATGAGTGGAGGGGTGTGTGCTTGGACTCTGTTCCTCTTTCATGTTCAAGTGCAAACACCTACTGCAATGTTGCCTTCGGTCTGGCACTGAGCTCGGCCGTGGAGGCATCGGCCTCTTTGATGGCCGTGTTTTTGTCACAGGAATCGGGGTGTTTCCAGCCACTGCTGGAGACTGACTCGATCTGAGTGTCCTCTGATCTGAACAGAGGGCCAGCCCTGTCCCAATGCAGTTAACCTTTGGAGTGTAATCTGATCTGCCGCTGTCTGGGGTGTCTTTGTCCAGGTCTACCAAGGGGACAGCCAATGAAAAGGCTCAACTTCCTCCTTCATTAGCCCAAAGTACCAGAACAAGAGGAGAAATCCAGCTGTCACCACACCTGTCACGGGTGAAGTTGTGTCCCGGTCCTGGCTGCCGGCTGAGTGTCTGTAACCCCCAGGAAGGATGCTCCCAGGAGACTCCCTCCAGGTACCCACCGCTGGATCCGGCAGGTCAGCCCCAACGCTGACCACTGGGACCACAGGCTTCTGTAAGCAGCCACTCCCACCTGCAAGCTCAGGATCTCAGCGTCTTTTGAGTGCTGTTCTCTGTGTTGGGAATGCCCTTCCTCCTCTGGCCAGTCCTATCCCAAAGGACCTTCTGATCCCTGCAGGGGTTATTCCTTCCCCAGCACACTTCCCTACCTCCTGTGCACTCTGAGTATTCTGCACCTACTCCTGGTGCCCCAGAGACTTTGGTCATTTGCTCTCCTTTCTCTACCTCCCCATTGGACCATGTCTCGTTCTGATGGCACCTGCAGTGCCTAGCCCACAGAGTAGGTCCTCACAGCTCTTAATGAATGAATGAGAGTGATCTTACCTCCCACACCCTCAGCCACATTGCACCAGAAATCCACAGCCCCCGCCGACCTGGCACCAGGGTCTTCCCCCATCAGAATCAGAGCTTCCATAGGCTCACCTTTGACCCCTCCCTGGGAATCCTACTGCCCCTGGGGTTGTCCTCTTCATTGATGCCTTTGTCACAAACAGAAATTCGCTGTGCTTTTCTCACATTCCACCTCTTGCTTCCTGTCTGTCTCTCGCTCTGCTGGCCAACATCAGGATGTGTGAGGGAGCATTTGGAAGTATAGTCCACAGGTGTGCATGCCAAGATAGGGTTAGGGAGGCGGAGGGAGTCCCAGCCAAGATAGGGTTAGGGAGGCGGAGGGAGTCCCAGCCACTGGTGGGTGAATCCACGAGGATTCCACGAGGATTTGCTGCTGGCCATCTATACAACTTCCTGTCCTTTGGGGGATTTCAAAGATGAATAAATCAGGCCTTGTCCTCCAAGAGCTTAGCCTGAGGGTCTGGGGGTGGAGGATAGAATGAACACAAAGGAAAATTCAAGAATGAACACCAGCACTAGTACGTTCCATTTGCTAAGCACCTACTGCGGGGGGGTGGGGGGCACATAACAGGCACCATCTTTCATTTGTAATGACCTTGCAATTTGTGACTTAGGACCATTTGACAGGCTGTGAAGCTGAGATAAGTCAGCTGCCCTATATGCCAGAGAGTAAAAGCTTTTGGGACTAAGATTTGAAACCAGACCTTGCCAAGGAATGACCATAACTTACTCCTTACCAGGACGCCACTTCAGGCATCCAATCCCAGGAGCACCTGTGTGCTTCTTCTCCCAGTCCTGACTGTCTCGAGTTCTCCTGTCTTGGGCCCTCAAGCAGGAGAGCTGGCAGGACGGGCCTTCAGCAACACCGCTCAGCTGTCTGGGCTGCCGAGGACACCTGTGTCTAATTCAGGTCGTGACTCAGAAGTCCCAGTCCGGAAATAGGTGACACCAGGCCACACAAGCTGTGGTCCCCTTCTTTGACCTCATCACAGTAACCCCAAACTTCCGCCCCTGCTTTCTGTGATTGAAAAAAAGCAAAGCAGTGGCCCTGGGAACAGCTGTGCCCAACCTAAACCCCATACCCAAATTATGCCAACAGGTGCAAATTCACATGCCCGCTCAGTGAGAAACAAGCTGGAAAAGTACAACTCATTAAGACTTAGTAAGTGGCAGGCCTGTGTAGTGTGTGTGTGTGTGTGTGTGTGTGTGTGTGTGTGTGTGTGTGTGTGTGAGTGGGTGGCTGTCAGGTCCTCCCAAGTGACTGGCATCTGTGTGTGTGTGTGTGTGTGTGTTTCGTTTGTCCATATTGGGGAAAAAATTCTCTGCAGAAGCTTCACGTTTACTTTCTCAAACCAGAAGAGATCACATGGAGATGCCAGTCACTTGGGAGGACCTGACAGCCACCCACTCAAGGGTGAGACCCATTCGAGAGTGGGAGGAGGGACTCCTCTTTTCTCTATTACAACTTGGTGTCCCTAGAGCACACCTCCGTGGCTGGAGGACTGAAAGCGCTATGTTTTCCATAGAGTAAATAAGTGTACAGTTAGAAGCAGAACGTTATTCTTTCTATAACCAAATAGCCACTCTCTTTGTTTGAGAATGGTTCTGGGCAAAATGGATACGAGCCACCCCTCCCCCCAGGATCTCGGGGCCATCAGATATCTTGGGAATCCTCTCTGAGTGACACACGATGGCCAAATTCCACCACCTTCGGCGAGACAGAACCTGACGCAGGGGGCAGCGAGCCGGCCTGGGATGGGTCTGCGGCCCTCTGCCCTTGCTCCCAGGGCTCTCCATGAGCCGGGGTGGCGGGGGGATCACTGTGCTCCTCGAGGCTGGCCCGGGAGCCCACGGGCACTTCCTGTGGCTCCTTTCTCATGAAGCGCTTCCTTTAGCAGACACAGCGCAGTGTTCTTTTGAGGTCTCTCTGTGGCATTTCTGGAATGTCCTTCTTCCCCAGTTCTGCTGTTCTTTCTCCTTAGCGTGAAGGAAGAGAAATAAAGAGGCCTATTTATACTGGTCTGGGCTTCTGCGGAGCACATCTCAATGCTGAGTATTTGAGACAGTTAGTGTTTCAGAGACAACCTGTGAATTGCCTGGCGCCTCTCCAAGGGAGTGGGTATGGAGTTGGCAGCACCTTGAACTTGACTCCTCCAGCCAGGGGTGCCTCCCTGTGCTACAGGGCCCCCTCCTTCTCTTCCCCTCAACTTAGGGCACTAGGCGCCCACAGTCCACTTTGCAGGGTCAGCAGCAGGCTGGCAAGGGTGACTTCCCTAGTGAGAATGGTCACCAGCCTCCGGACAGCCGCTTAGAGTTGACACGGTGCTTGTCCATGCAACTCAGAGAGGTACGTGTTACCACCCATATTTTAAAACAGAGCACCAGCTCCGGCACATCCGTTTTGTAGATGCTCTCAGACTGTTCTAGATAAGCCTTGGGGTGCCTGCCTCCCATCATACTCCCTGTAATTTGAGAAAGGACCCCGCCCACCACCACGCTCAAGCAGTGTGACCTTGTGTCGCGCCAACTTTAGTTAATTCCACTAGAGATGGTCAAATGTCCCAAGCAAGGTCAGTCGGGTATTCCAGATTAAATGCTTCTCGGCCCCTGTTAGGCCCCTCAGTGGGAAGGGCCAGTACTGCCGGGCTCGGGGTGGCTGTGCCTGCCATGTGCAAACAGGCGCCATGGGAGCTCGGCCACAGAGCAGATGATGAGACTGTCCCACAGTGACCCCAAGGCCCCCACGAGACGGTTCTGACAGCTTCCCTGTGTGTAGTTCCAGTCACTCTCGAGGCCCTTTGGTTTTCTGAAATACCCCTCTATCTTTTTGTAACAGAATGTTCTATCAGGGCTTAGACTTATGTAATACGATGATCTATTAGAATTTAAAAAAAAAAATTTTTTTTTTTTAATGGAAAAATCTACCAGCTGCTATCTGGAGAGACAAAAACAAAAGGTCACTACGGGGCAGGTCCTGAGTAACCTCACTTCTGCAGGCGAGCTCCGAGGTGGCCAGGCCAGCCCCACAAGGTCGGCAGAGCTCCCGGAAGGGCAGGATCAGGTTGTAGGGTGACCTGGGAAATTTCGGCAAAGGGGAAGCTCCTTCTTCCTGATATTTGGAGATGGGGCCCTCTGAGGTGATCGGAGATGTCCCAGGGAAAGCAAGTGTCAGAGAAGGCCAGCGAGGCTGAGCCGGAGCAGGCTGGCCTGCTTCCCTCCTGATTGCTAAGAGCATCCGGGTTCCTCTGAGTAGCCAGCTTCTCCGTCCGGGTTAAGGTCATGAGCCTGGGCTCTGCAGTCCCTCCGGCCTCCCTCTCTCCACGCTGCTGGCGCACAGGGTCATCTGGACGTAGAAGAGGAACCCCCTGGCTTCATCCAGTCAGCATGGCTGTCCGAGAATTGGCTTTCAACTCTGAAGTGGACCCCTGTTCCACTTCCCATAATGTCACCTTTCTTGCTTAAACTAGTTTGGGTGGCACTTTGTCCCCGTGATCAAAAGAACCTTGCGCAAGTCACAACCAATGGGGGTGGGGGTACCGGACCTATGTCCAGGTCTGACGGACTCAGATTCAAGGACTTCCCCCCTGCACCCCCCTCCTTTCTGGTGGCCTTCCACAGAAAGCCCGTCAGCGCTGCTCAGTGGTTCGGGCCCCCCATTCTCACAGGGGGCACAGTAAAGGTATCTGCTGGGAACTTGGTAGAAATGGAGAATCGCCCCCTGCCCCAGACCTACAGAATCAGAGTCTCATTTCAGGGGGTTCCCTAACTCCTTCAGGAAGCTCCGCTCAGGATCGCTGCCCTCCCATCCCTGCAGTGCTGGCCCGTCTGCCACTAGCTTCTCAAAGGACCCCAGCCAAGTGCTTGTCCCCTTAGGGCTCTGTACATCTTTATAAAACAGAGGGCGCTGCTGATTCTGACCTGTGGAGGCATCAACTGTTTCCTTCCTTCGACAAGATGGTCCAGGGCACAGGCGATGAGCAGGGACTACTAACAGACATGGCATTTCTTGCTGGGGTCATGGAAGTACTCTGGGATTCGTCGGTGGTGGCCGCCTCACAAGTCTGACAAAAGGCTGCTAAGTCATACACTTTAAAAGGGTACAATGTATGGTATGTGAATTATACCCCAATGAAATTATTATTTTTTTAAGGGTGCAGAAGTTGAGAAAGAGAAACAATAAACCTCAATCAAATTAGGTCCAATTTTCTCCCAAGACCGGTGACGTCTGTGCAGAAGGCCTTCATCCCTGTCGGGTGTCTTATGGTTTCTCTTCAGAGCAGCTACGTACGTAGCTCAGAGGGTGCGGGGGCTGGGAAGTGACTTGCAAAGGAACAAGTGAGAGCCTAGAGCAGGGGATGCTAGTGAACAGCAACTCTCACAGCTGCCGTCAGAAATGCCTCCCTGCCTCTCGGACCCCCCCACCCCCAGCCCTGCGTCTTGCCTCTAATCTCCACACAACTTCCTTTAGGCAACCAGGTCATTTGGGGAGAAGTACATTAATCTTGCTTTTCTTTGCAATGCCAGTGACAGCTAGCTAAATGTTGCAGAATATTTGCTTTAAAAGAGTATTAAAAAAAAAAACAACCTTTAGAAAAATGAAGGTCTAGTCACTGAGGCCCTAGACACCAAGGGCTGGCGTGCATCTTGGGGAATTCCTGGCCTTCAGACCCCAGTTCGGGGGTCGCCTCGTCCAGAGGCCTCCTCTGACCGACCCCCTCCCCTCCTGCCAGGTTGACTTCCGTCCCCGGACTCCCCTGGCAGAAGCTCAGTAATATTTATTAAATGCACGACTGTTGCCCAAGTTTAGTGTTGTTAGAGAAAGAACATTCAAGAAAACGAGAACATTTGGGAAGGCACGAAACCTTGGTCTATTGAAAGCCAAGCTCACATTCTGACTGGGGGGAAGGTTGGCCGCCAACTTCCCCAGAGGACAGTATGTTCCCCTCCTCTGCTGCTGGGCTCCAAACACTGACGACCCACTTCACCGTGTTCGGCATTCGAAGCCACCCAGAGAGGGCTGATGCAGGCGTGGGCACCATCTCAGGGGCCGATTCTGACGCGTCACGTGTTGAAACGTTCCCCGCCCCCCCCTCGTTTTTATCATTAGTTTGCCTCTTAAGCAGACAGAATCCATCAAAGATTAGCACTCTGCCGGAGTTTCTGGGTCCAGTGATAAAGCACAAATGTTTCCCTTTCTGAACTCGCCGTATCTCTATTGCCTTCGCTGTCCTAGTCACAAAGATAAATACAGGCTAAACTAAGCTTCCCTTCCTCCCTTGGCTTTTGCAAGCCTTGTGGCATCTGAAATAACTACTTGTTGTAGCAGCACATGGTGACACTGTGAGATGCGATGAAGGGTCCCTTCCCTCGAATGGTCACCACGCCTTTGATGCAGGGAACCTGGCTCTCTGCTCTGACAAGGGAGAGTCTGGGGCGGGCCTGTGGGCCCTGGGCCTGGGTAGCATGGCATGCTCCTTCTCCTTAAAAGTGGAATGGGAACAGGATTTAGAGTCACACTGAGCCCTGTGACTTAGTTCATCCGAGCTGCTATAAACAAAATACCATAGCCTGAAGGGCTTCCACGACAAACACTCATTTCTCACACTTCTGGAGGCAGGGAAGCCTGAGATCAAGGTGCCGGCAGGTTCGGGGTGTGGAGAGAACCCCCTTGCTGGTTCATAGACGGCCATGCTCTCACTGTCTTCCATGGTGGAAGGGGTGAGGGGGCTCGCTGGGGTCTCTTTTATGAGGACACTGATCCCCTTGGTGAAGGTTCCACCCTCATGACCTCAGCACCTTGTAAAGGCCCCACTTCCCAACATCATCACACTGGGAACTAGATTTTCAATATATGAATGGCAGGGGGATGCAGATATTCAGTCTACAGCACCTGTAAAGCCACTTATTAACCATACAACCCTGGGCAAGTCATCTCACCTCTCTGAGCCCCCAGTTTCTAACTCTATTTGGTTGAGGTGAGGAACAAATGAGATAATATATACAAGGTGCTTGGCTCTGATCAGAACTTTCATCCGTGATAATTATTACTGGCCTCCTTGCCCAGGCAGGGAAAGATGTGGCCCTGGGCCGTTCCCACAGCCAGTCCCCTGTCACCCACAAGGGCCGCCTTCCACTGCTCTCAGGGCTAAACGTGGGGCTGAAGGTTCAGGGAGGTAGGCCACTGGTCCCATGTACTGCCCTGTGCCTACTTCCGGAGCTGGGCCACTGAGTCGCTCACTCATTCCTCACTCACTCCTTTGTTCCATAACCATGAAATGGGTATAGACCGTGAGGCCCCAGGGAATATCAACACCAGTCAGACATGGTTCCTGCCCTCAAGCACACAGATCTTTAAAGACACGTGTTACCCTGTGACATTCGTGTACAATGTGAATACAAGATTCCACGGGCTGGAGAAAGAGAGCATCCATCAGAAGCGTCTGGAAAGGCTTCATCTGAGGAAAACCTTGAGGTTAAGCTCCCCAGAAGAGGTCGGGGTTCCCCGTACAGGGGTTTGCAAACATTTATAGCTCATTTCATCTTGCCAAGTGGGCAAGCTGGGCCTCAGAGACAGAAGGAAGAATGAGATTGTGGGCAGGAAGAACCCCATCTCAAAGGCATGGAGGGTCCCAAAGCTGTAAGTGTTTGAGGAATGGCCAGTAATCCCACGTAGCGAGATTTCTACGGGGAGTTTAGTGGGGAGAGTGAAAGGTGAAGTGGGAAAGAGCCGAATGCAATGGGCCTTGGGGCCACGCTCCAGACGTGGCTCACTTGCTGCTTCAGACACAAGGACCTCCGGGGGCACCTGGCTTCCCTCTCTGGGTGCATGCTGGCCGTGGAAATGGTCAGGGTCCAGGAGAACACGGGCACACAGGCTTGTGGGGTTTTTGTTGTTGTCGTTTTAGAGCGAGAGTGAGAGCTAGAGTGAGGCAGAGGGAAAGGGGGAGAGAGAGAATCTTAAGCAGGCTCCATGCCCAGTGCAGAGCCTGACGTGCGGCTCGATCTCATGACCCTGAGATCACGACCTGAGCTGAAATCAAGAGTCAGACTGAGCCACCCAGGCGCCCCACTTGTGATTTAAAAATCACCAAAAATGATTTTTAAAAGAGAAACTGGAGGGTCTGACATGAGGTTGACATTTTGTTTTGCCCTGAAAGAGCAATAAAACAATTTTCAGCACCATCATTTCAGAAAATAAAGGGTAGAGTCGGACTAGATAATGGCTTGCAAGCTTCAGGGTTGACACAAAATGAAAGCCCTAGCAACTAAACTTGTTGAAATACGCCTTATTTCTCTGTCAAACCATCTCCCTGAGCTAAACCAGGTCCTTGATTCAAAGGATCAAGAGGCAAGGCCAGATCCTCCCCTCTGACACCCAAGTCCCTCCCTAAATCAGGGCTCATCTCTTTAAATGTGTCCAATACCCCCCTAGACTCCATCTCTTTAGTTAGTGGAAGTTAACCTTAGTTGCCTTCCCGCCAAGGCTCAGCTACACCCTGGGGTTCTGGGAGACCTCCTCTGTGCTCCTGATCTGTGTTAACCCTATACTTTTCAGCCGGATACGAAGATGCTTTCCAATATTAATGATGCAAAAAGACACACTTGAGAAGAAGCTATATCAAGAAAGCAGGGTGATTGGTCACATGAGAGAAGCCTAGGACAGACTAGAGGCCTCAGTTTCCCCATATGTGTGCATGAGACCACGTGTTCTTTGGGGTCTTCTGGTTCTGACATTTTGGAGCCCAGCAATCCTAAAACCTTATTACTCTAAAGGGGTCCTGAGTTTGGGTCTAAATCTCCTGGCAGCCAAAATGAAGGGAGGAACATACTGGGTTACACAGTTTAGTTTTTCTGACAAAAGAATGCATACAAATTGATTTGCAAGAGCCGGACATTTTCCTGGAATACAGCTCTTGCCAAAACTTCTTCTGAGTGTCCCTGTAAAGAGACCCTGGGTTACGGCTTCCACCACAGTATTACACAAGACCCACAGACACTGTTCAAACAGATGATGCTTGGGGAGCCTGGCTGGCTCAGTCAGTGGAGCGTGCAACTCTTGATCTCAGGGTTATGAGTTTGGGCCCCACATTGGGTGCAGAGATTACCTAAAAGGAAATAAAATCTTCAAGATAATTAAAAAATGAAAAAAAACCAGATGATGCTTCTAGGGCATTTTCATAAAGGCAGAGGTCACAGGGAGCATCGTCACTTAAGGAAGGCATGTCTGCCTTTGATGTTCCTGCACTCGAAGGACAAGAACAGGAAGAACTTGATGACATTACTTCACCTGCAGCTTAGAGGCCCTCAGCGTGGCTTTCTTGCGAGGACCCGGTGTCTCCATTTCAGGCCCGTGGATGGCTGACATTTTATTTTAAGAAAACAAACATGTAAATAGACACGAATGCATGCACTTATACATGTATTTTTTTTATGATTATAAAAATAGTGCTAGTGTTCATTGTAGACAAATTTAAAATGCAGGAAAGCATGAGACAGAGAAAATGCCAGTAACAGCAATTCAGAAAGAGATGTGTGCCTCAAGTCACGCATGTACATGTGATGTATCTGTACATATAATCTGAATGTGACCCAAGCGTCATTCTCTGGGTCTTGTTTTCCTCTCGCAAGATTTTTTATTTAACAGTATTTTTGTTAAGCACGTTATGTACAATAGTAGTTTTTGCAGGATTGTAGTAAGTATTCCGTGAAGAGAGAGAATTATGGTCCACTCTGGGAAATGTTGGGCTAAACAGTTACTTTTTTCTTCTTCTAGGGCTTGTTGGAGCCTTCGATGTTTTAATATTATCATACATTTCCAAAGCAAGGGTATGGGTGTGATATTTAACTCTGGAACATTTTGCTTGCAGACATTATATAGAACTACTGTTCTACGTACTTAGGTAAATGGCACCTAACGTATGTTATATCTTGTAATAAGTGTTAGCCATTAAATGTCTTTCAAGTGTATGATTTTTAATGACTGCATACTTTACGAATGTGTGACTATTCTAATGTCCTAGAAGTGGAATCAGGGGGTTAAAAGGAATAAACCTTTTTAAGATCTTTAATACATATTGACAAATTGCCCTGCAAGGAGATTGTATTAATTTACTAAAGAGTAGTGAAAGAGCCCAACAAGTCATAGTTTTCACCAGCAGTGGGTCCCACCACTGTTTTTTTAAAAATCTCAACTTGAAAGGTGAAAAGTGACATCTTGATTTTTTTAAATCTTGTTGTTTGCTTTGTTTACCAGGTGTGGTAGACAGACTAATGACCCCCAAAGATGCTGCTCTGGGGAACAGTTTGGCTTCACCAACCAAAATTGAAGACAGGCATTCCCAACATCCTATAATTTTACCCTTAAGCATCTCTCCACCAGAAATGTGTGCTCACCAAGAGACATGTGCAGAATATTCATGGCAGCATTATTCATAAGTACTCCCAAACTGGAAGCAACCTCAAATTCCAACAGCCATAGAACGGGTAAAAAGAGAAATGCGATGCCCAGCAGTGAAATACTATGCAGCTAGGACAACAGAAGGGCCACCGCTAATCAACAGCAAATGGATTCTTACAAACACTATGTGTGGCAGAAGAAAGTAGACACAAAAACCCCCACATACTTTGCATTCTATTGATGAAAAGGTTTACAATCACAGACACAACTAAGAGGGAATGACTGATGGAGTAAGTGTTTATCTTTGGGGAGGAGGAAGGCCGTCGTGACTGGGAAGGAGGCCGTGAGGGCCATCTTGGGGTCTGGCAATGCGCCATTTCTTAACCTGGGCAATGGGTAGTGACCAAGCTAGACAGTTACTCTGTGCTCTTTTCTTTTCTTTAAGATTTTATTTATTTATTTATTTATTTATTTGAGGATGAGAGAGAGAGAAAGAGGGGGAGAGAGAGAGAGAGAACCCGAACCGGCAGGGGGAGGGGCAGAGGGAGAAGCAGACTCCCCATGAGCAGGGACCCCGGGATCATGACCTGAGCCAAAGGCAGATGCTTAACAGACTGAACCACCCAGGCGCCCCTACTCTGTGCCCTTTTCTGTGTGTATGTTATACTTCACAATAAAAATTTAAAAAGGAAACCTTGGTGGATTTCTTAAAAAGGTACAGATTATTTTAGCTCACGGTTATTTCATGACGGTTTAGTTTTTATTTAACTTATTTTTTAGCTTAGTGTTTTAACAATAAAATAACTGATCTTTCTAATCATTAGAACAAAATTATTTTCAGTAAAGTCTTTCCTCTTGTTTCTTAGGAGACCCCACGCCATACTCAGTAAAGTCTGCCGCATACAAGGTCAGCTATAGGGTTTGCCTTTCTAAGCATCTAAACTTTTAAAACGTGTTTATTTACACAAAGCACCCCATGCAAAAAGTTACTGATGCTCCTTTAGAACCATCAGGGACATGAGCTTTTATTTGAGTGAACAGGAAAAGAAGTTGATAGCTATTCTTTGAAAAGAGCGCTCTGTTGTGCGCATGCCGTAGCCCCCTGCTGGCTTTTCATGATGAAAAAGCCTTTGAAATTTCTGCAGTGAAAAAACGTGATTATATCTTTGGTAATCCAGCATATCTAAAAGTTATTTGACCAGGTAACCCTTTCCGGATGTAGAATAGTATATGTTCAAAGTCTCACAGAATCAGTGTCCTGAGGAGTGCATATTGGAAAGTATTGAATTAGTTCATTCTTCTGTTTTTACAGCTAGAGAAACCGAGGCCAACGAGGAGAAATGACTAGCCAAGGATCACACAGTGAGTTATGGTTAAAGGCCTTGTGTGCTAGGCTGCCTTGAAATGTGGGAATACTCAGCCAGCAGTCACGCTCACTTATTCTGGGTTTAAATAAAAAATAGAGGGTATAATATAACAAACATCCAGGTACCAACCACATAGCTTTAAAGTAAAATACTGCTTGGGGCGCCTGGGTGGCTCAGTCGGTTAAGCGTCCCACTCTTGATTTCGGCTCAAGTCATGATCTCAGAGTCATGAGATCAAGCCCTGGGTCAGGCTCCGTGGCGGGCGTGGAGCCTGCTTAAGGTTCTCTCTCTCCCTTTGCCCCTCTTTCCCCTTGGTCACGCTCTCACACACTCTCTCTAAAAAATAATAATAATAATAATAATAATAAAGTAAAATATTGCAATATTTTAATAACATAGACCAAGCCTTCTGAGTATCCCTTCTTGGTCACATCCCACTTCCTTCCTCATAGAGGTACTCACCGTCCTGAATTCGGTGCTTATTACTACTATACATGTTTGGTTTTTTTTAACTAATTTGTTTAAAGAACTCTCTATGCCCAATGTAGGGCTCGAACTCATGACCGACCGAGCCAGCCAGGCACCCCACTTCTATACATGTTGGTTTTTGTTTTTTTAAGTAGGCTTGATGCCCAGCAGGGAGCCCTACCCGGGGCTTGAACTCACAACCCTGAGATCAAGACCTGAGTGGAGGTCCAGAGTTGGACACTTAACCGACTGTGCTACCCAGGCGCCCCTACGTGTTTTTAAACTTACGCTGCTACATTAGTTTGCTAAAGCTGCAACAACAAAGTACCACAGACTGGGTGGCTTGAACAACACAAACGTACTCTCTTACAGGTCTGGAGGCCGAACTTTTGAGATCAGGATGTCGGCAAGGTTGGTATCCGTCGAAGGCTCTCTCCTTGGTTTGTAGGTGACTGTCTTTCTCCCCGTGTCCTCTTTTCTCTGGGCATGACCACCCCTGGTGTCTCTTTGTTTGTCCAAATTTCCCCTTCTTATAAGGACATCGGTCAGATCAATGGTCTTCTTCCTGTGTTTGTCTTTGTCCAAATCTCCTCTTCTTCTAAAGATACCAGGACCCACCCTCATGACCTCATCCTACTTTCATCACCTCTTTAGAGACTCTATCTCCAAATACAGTCACGCTCTGAGGTACTGGGTGTTAGGACGTCAGCATATGAATTTGGGGGACACACAGCCCACAACAACCATCTACACACTCCTCCTGTGGATAGACTTCCTGGTATTATAAACAATGTTTTGGCGAAAATCCTCATACAAAGCTTGTCGCATCTATGGACTGGAGCTCAGTGTACATGCCTTGGAGTGGAATTGCTGAGCTATTTGGGTTGTTTATTGACTAGACCACCCTCTTCTTGTTGACTCACGATGTTATGTGTCACGTTGCCAAACATACGTGAGAGGGCCTGAGTTCACCAGCTTGTGGGTGGGTCCCTCTGTCTCTTTGGACCAGTGAATAAAGGAGAGGGCCTCTGCTCTAAGCTGAATTGTTTGCCCCCCACCACCAAATTCATCTGCTGAAATCCTAACCCCTCACTACCTCAGAATGTGACCTTATTTGGAAATAGGGTCATCGCAGATGTAATTAATTAAGATGAGGTCAGCCTGGGGGCAAAGTGGGCCACTGATCAATACGCCTGGTGTCCTTCTAAAAGGGGAATATTTGGACACACACACACAGACACACACACAGGGAGGACACCGTGTGAACATGAGGATGGCCATCTACAAGCCCAGGAGAAAGACCTGGAAACAGACTCTCCCTCACAACCCTCGGAAGGAGCCAGCCCCGCCAACATCCTGATTTTGGACTTCCAGCCTCCAGAACCGTGAGAGAATATGTTTCTGTTGTGTAAGACCCCCAGTCTGTGGTACTTTGTCACGGTAGCTTCTAGGAAACTAAGGTAGCGTCCATTCTGCTTTTCGCTTCTGGTTCCCCACGCCTATCGCTGTTCACTGCCTGCAAAGCCAGAAGTGACATAGGATGGTGAGTTATTACCTGCGGGTCCAGTCAGGACTGGTGTTGCTCGGGAGCCTGGCCAACGACACCCCGTACTTCTGGCCCCACGATTAAGAGATAAGTCAGAACAACACAATGGACCAGGACCCCCAGGACCTGGCTTGGGTCTTCAACCAGCCACAGATGGCCTGTGTGTCCGTGACAAGTGGCTGGCCCTCCCTGGGCTGTTCCCTCAGCTGTAAATAAGGGTGTTAGACAGTGGTTGCCAGGGGTTGGGGGGAAGGGGAGAACAGAGAGTTATTGTCTAAGGGGTGGAGAGTTTTAGTTTTACAAGATGAAAGAGTTCAAGGGGTTGGAGGGTGGTGATAGTTATACATTATGAAAGCATTTAACATCACTGAGCTGTACACTCACAAATGGTTATTTTATGGTAAATTTTATGGTGTATGGATTTTACCACAATAAAAAAACAATTGGGGCTAAAAGAAGGCTTCTAGGCTTGGGACCCTCCAACTGTTCTATTTATGACATAGCATTTTAGGTCACCAGGAATAAAAATATTCTGCTGCCTCCTACTCTCTGCAAACTGGAGTGGCAAATATGATTTCAATTCTCCTAATTATCTGAGCCGTGGATGGTTCTGTTCTCATCCTCAAAAGGAGTTGTGGGTTTTTTTGTTTTGTTTTGTTTTTATCTGAGCCTCTGCTGGTTTTACAGATGGTTATCTGTGAAAATCTGTCTATCCTAAGACTCTGTGTGTGTGTGTGTGTGTGTGTGTGTTTGCATGTGTGCAGTGTGTGTGGTACTGGGACTTCTTGTAGTAACTGCCCACCCAACCTCACAAGGGTGTTGCCTGGCCAGTGTCACTCAGGATGACCAAGTCCCAGAGATTTTGTCCAGATTTGGATGTGAGCCCCAAATTACATAGGTAAATCTTTCCTCTCCCCAGCCCAAGGGTAATGGAGATCATCAGATGCCCAACAACTGGTGTGTTCCAAAGGTTTCAGGAATGAATGTCAGTTTGTGGTTCCCTGCCTGGCATCTGGCTTCATTGGGCCATAAAAAAACAGAGTTTATGGCCCTTCTGGTTGGAGTCAATAATTTTTACAATATCCATGGTGGTTATCAGAGAAAGCATGTAACTTTCTCCGCATTCCTGCTGCGCGTCATGGGTGGTGCCAGCCACATGTGTTAGCTTTTTAATCTCAAATCAACCCTATGAACTAGGTATTATGATGGCCATTTTCAGATTCATCTCAGAGAGGCTTAGAGACTTTACCAAGCTCAAAGAGCCTGCAGACCCCGGTTCAAATCCAGGTTTTCTGATTCCTAGACCAGCATGCTTTTTTCTTTTCTTTCTTCAATGCTAGCTAGCCAGTTTTGGTAACAGTTCTTCTTGTTAAAATGGTAGGTCTCTGTGAAACCCTGAACTCCTACACCTCTGTGGGCTGATGCCTCTCACACGGGAAGATACTGCTTCTGTGTTCTAATTGCTGGCTTACAGGCTTGGGTTTCTATTCCGCCTTCTGCTGGGGAGGTAGCTTTGGTGGACACTGGGCTGTGCCACCAGACGCCCCTTTCCCTGGAGGACTTGCCTCTCCAGCTGCTGGGAATGCTGCCAGCAGACATGCTCAGCTGCCATCTTCTTCAGGGTTGGCCTCAGTGGCAGAGAGCTGGGTGGCCCAAGGTCATACCCTTCCCGTGGGTATGAAGTGCTGCATCCACTGGGGAAGGTGTAAAGGCTGGCTCAGCTCAGTCCGAAGGGAGGCAACCGTGAAGGTCACTGTGGTTCCTGTGCTTCCCGTGGGGTCTATCATTGGGCCTCCCTTTTTCCTCTGCCCTGTCCTGTTTCCTTCCTCTCCCCCGCTCAGGGGATGGTTCCAGGGACCCTCCACAACCAACATCTGGTCCCTAAACTCTTCTCAGAGTCTGCTTCCTGGGAGGCCCATCCTGTACCAGCACTCACCTCCCCCTTCTTCCTCATGACAGCCCTCCAGAGACTGGCCGAGCAGCCTGCACCCGGGGGCTCTTCTCTGAGCTACATGACCACACAACCTTTGGCCTGGCTCTGGCGTCTGGGCACGCCGCCATCTTGGGGGTCTCGCAGGTGCTTCTGAACTCACAGTCCCGTGGGACAGGGGATGGCTGGTTTTCGGGAAGCAAACCCGAGACCCTGGGACCTTCTCATTGACTGTGGTGCTGTCACCAGCTGGCTCCCAGCACAGAGGGAAGCATTTACTTCCACAGGAACTAATTTAGTCAGAAAACCTAACCACGCAGGCAGCACCTGGCTGCATTTGGTCATGAACTTTCCAAGTCCCTCCTGTCCCCAGAAGGGAGGGAGCTTATCAGGCATCTGTGAAAATCAGTAAGGAAATGCAGTAGCTGAGGCTCCTAAAACAGTGGTGAGTGCCTACCCCTGCTGGGTCTTCAGTTAATATCGGACCAAGGAGGATATTGAGGAGAATCTGAGATGCAAAAAGTTCAGGACTTTTTTGCTCAGCGTTGGGAGTTACGTTATTATTAATAAAAGTCTGAGGAGTAGAACCTTTGGTGAACTGAATTCCTTCAAGGGCATCCGAGGATTCTCCCTGCGCTCCATACTGTGCCTCCCTGCTGTAGGGGAGTGCATGACTCAGATTCTTGGGTTGTAAGTAACAGAAATAAACTTGACCTGTAACAACGACAGCAGAGCCAGAGGGGGATTTTATTTTAAGGTGTTTCACCAAGCCTAAGTTCAGAAATGCTGCCAGGACCCAGAAAAGGACCAGGTCCATGATCTGGGACCTCTGTGCCTGAATGCTGCATCTGCCCAGTGGTGTGAGTGTGTGCATGCGTGTGCATGTGTGTGCACATGTGTACACGTGTGTGCCTGTGCATGCATGCTTCTTCATGCATGTGCATGTGTGTGTCTGCCTTTCCCCAGATCAAGTGCCTCATGGTGGCAAATGGCTAATCATCCATTCCAGGCTTTCTATAAAAGCATTTTTTTAAAGGTTTTATTTATTTATTTAAGATAGAGAGGGAGCGAGAGCAAGAGCACAAGCTGCATGGAGGGGCAGAGGGAGAGGGGGAAGCAGACCCCCGCTGAGCGGGAAGCGAGATGCGAGGCGGGGCTCGATCCCAACCTGAGCCTAAGGCAGACGCTTAACCAACTGAACCACCCAGGGGCCCTATAAAAGTACTTTAACAATATCAAGAAACTAACTGAACCCTTTCTTGGACCCAATCCTAAATTCTTGGGAGATACGATTTTATTGGTGGGCTTCGGACCAATATTAACTTCTGAGGCAATTAGGCATGAATGCCTGCCAAGGGGAACCATGCAGTCCAAACCTGCTGCCAGGACCCAGCCCTATCAATGTGACCAACAGCCCCCAAAGTGGGTGCTCCCAGCCAGCCTTGCAGAGCACACTGCGCTAGGTTTTAGCTAAGCACCTCCCTGTGCTATCTGACCTGGATGGAGATGGCTGGCTGCAGGCTAGAATCATCAAGCCCCTCTGCTCCCCAGCATTGCATGCAAAGCAACCAAGAGCCTCTGCTGACATCAGTAAACCTTTCCCGAGTTCTCCTACGCAGGAGCAGGTGCAGAACCGTGTAAGGCACTGTTTTTCCTTCCTGGCACACCCACAAAGGAGGACTGACAAGAGTGGTGGAGATAGAACATGCTATGAAATGTGACAAGATCCCCTGTGTTTAATGAGAAAGGCAATCAGTTGTTGAACGACTTTTATGTGCCAGGTGTTTTATTTATATTATCTCTAAACTTCACAACAAGTTTGCCAGGAGGCTTTATTATTATACGCCTGTTTTACAGATCAGAAAACTGATGCTCAGGTTGGTGAGCGCACTCATCCAGAGTCACATTGCCAGTATATAGTGGGATTTAGGATTTGATTTCAAGTCTGGTCAGTTCTAAAGCCAGTAGTCTTCCCAGAATGATGCATCGCTTTCTAAATAACTAATAGATCACACAAGTAAAACCTTAATAATTCATAAGTTGTATGATTCAGGAATGCCATTAGAGGCTCTGTGGTGCCAAAACCGTTCAATAAAACAGTGAAGCATTCCATCAGACTTGCGTCTGGAATGATTTCAGTAATTTATGAGATGGGAAGACTTGGCTAAATTAATTCACTATTTCCATCTTGTGCTTATTAATTGTTCTGACAACCATCCAGATCCTCTTGTTGACTCAGTCCAGGCTTACGGTGCAAACCGTGGGAGACATGGGGAGGGGCGGGACTAGACGCCTTGCTTCTGGCATCACTGATTGAGGGGGGAGGACAAGGGCAGCCCCCGCCAGCAGTCGGTGTGTCTACCGTGCAAGAGGGGAAGGGGTGGTGAAAACAACCCTGGATTTCGAGTCTAGATATCTGGCTTCCCACTGTAGTAGAGCTTACCTCTGCTGGAACTCAGGCAGTCACTCGCTGTCCCTAGACTCCAGCTTCCTTCTCTAAAATTAACTCCCACTTCCTCCCTCTCTGCATTTTAGAAACAGTGGTTATTAGTGTGTGATAATAGTTACTATGTAATAGAGGCGCCTGGGTGGCTCAGCTGGTTGGGCGTCCCACTCTTGATTTCGGCCCAGTTCATGATCTCAGGGTCGTGGGATCGAGCCTCACATTGGGCTCTGCGCTCAGCGTGGAGTCAGCTTGGGATTCTCCCTTTCCCTCTCCTTCTGCCCCTCCCCCTGCATACTCTCTCTCCCTCTCTCTCTCTCTCCAGAATAAATAAATAAATCCTTAAAAAAAATAGTTACTGTGTAATAATAATGGGTAAAATTTACTGGCATGTAGGCTTACTTTCCTTGTGGAAAGTATGTTTACTTTTCCTTATGGCTATAAGAGGTTGATCCTAATATTAGCCCCATTTTACAGACGAGGCAGCTGAGAACCCAAAAGGTGAACTACCATGCCCCAAACCAAGTGCACCTGCACCCAGCGAGAGACTCTGGTCCAGTGGCCTGGATAGAGACCGTCATCCTTGCCTGGCGAGCCCCTAACCCAGGAAGCCCAGGGCGGGACCTGTGCTGGGTGGGAGCTTGGGGTGGGTGGGCATACTCTGAGACTCACTGCCTCCCTTTCCTCACCATCACCAAGGCAACAAGCTCTCCCTTGTTGCCAGGGAAACCATCTGAACTCTCTCTTTCTCTCACCTTCACCATGGAGACAGCCAACGGGGTGGGGGCGGGGGGGGGAAGCGCTCCCGGAGTGGGCGGAGGTACCACAAGGGGAGAGGGTTAGAGAAGGGGCCTCCAGATTCTCCTTTGTGGCTAGAGAGGCAACATCCAGTAGGAGCCCAAGGCCTGGAAATTCCCCCTCCGTTGAGGAATGCGGAGACATTCCTGGAGCTACCCCTGAAATACAATGGCAAAGCCAGGATGTCCCCGGGGAAACATAGGTTAGAAGAATTGTTGTCTGAATTTATTTCTAGAAGCTGCCTTTCCTTTAGTCAGCCATTGTCCAGATCAAAGGAAATCCCCTCTGCTCATGTCTCACAAATGCTGAAAATCTGCCAGGCCTGGTCTCTCCTTGGTCTAACTGTGCTCCCAACCTGCCCAGTGACACTGCGTAACCCAATCCGTCCTCCTGGGTATCTGTTGAATGCACTGGATGGGCTATCTCAATTGCTCCTGGGATTCCAGATTTCTAGACGAGTGTCTGCTCTTTAAGAAAGCACGAGGCTCCAGCAAGTTTGCCAGACTTTCATTTTAACAGAACGACATACAACCACATTTAATCTCCAGAGGCAGGATGGAGGGATGGCTGAGTGTGTGCAGGGAAGTCAGCGGGCCCGAACTCAGGTCTTGAGTTTGCCACCCGTCCGGGCAGGACATCTACCTCCTGGATCTCGATGTCTCAGTTTCTTTGGAAGTAAAATTGGATTAATAAGAGCATTCACCTTGTCAGGTTCTTGTGTCGATGAAATGAGACAAAATGCAAAGTCTTCAGCACAATGCCCAGCACGCGGCAGCGCACAACACGCACTAGCAAATATTATCAGCACCACCATTATTTCCTAAGGGGTACTTGAACGCCAAATGAAGTTTAAAAAAAAAAAAAATGATAGGACCCCAGCTAAGCCAAAATGACAGGGTTTAAATCGAATACAATCGGCTTTTGGAACAAGTCACTCCATCGTCTTCACTGATTCTCTATTCCTCCAGGGTGGACCTGAGAATTACTGGATTCAGTGATACGTAGGTTCTCTCTGCCCTAAGAGGCAATGCTTTTGTAATTCTTCACAGCCTGAATAGCCAAAGGACTGTCCAGGGGCCCTCGGCCAAGGAGGAGTGAAAAATCCGGTGCCTTTAGTGGCCATCCTGAGCTTGGGTTAGATTCTGGCTCTACACAGCAGACCTCTCTGTGCTGGGCCGGGCGGTTTCAGGCAATGAGGAAGCACAGATGTGCAATCCTTCGCCACCTGCCCTCCCTGTGTCTGTTTGTGACATCAGGCTTAAGCCACACCGGCATTCACTGTCGCTGCAGGGTCCTCGTATGGACCCAGCGCCTGGAAGTGCCCGGGCATCCCGCCCCCTCCCTGTGTCCCCACCCAGGGCCACCGCTGAGCCTGACAGCTCGGGCCCTCCTGCAGAGGCTTATCTAGGGAGGCCTCTTCTTCCCACTTAGTCTCCCTCTGCCTCTCCCTACTGGGACTTGGGTGGGAGAAGCAGTAGGAGGATCCACAGACTGAGAGCCAAGAAGCAGGAAGAAGCAGGAAGATACCAGAACCTGGAGGAAAAAGCATTCGGGGCCAGAATGAGTAAGCAAGTTCATCTCTGGGCCTTCATTTTTCTTTTCTATAAAAACAGGGGCAATCTTGTTCACCTTACCGCAATGATGAAATAACGCATGGGCTCACGATAATAATATTCGTTCCGGAGGGGCTCTGGGTTTTGTGGAGGCCGAGGCTTATTCAGTTTGGAGGAGCCTTTTAAAGAAGAACGGAAACTTACAAAGACAAAATGAAATATGAAAGGGAATAGTTACTTAGGAGAAAGAAGTCACACTAAATTACAATTTAAAAAAATTGGACAAATAGTATAAACACCACAAAAAAAAAACAGAAAAGTAACACATTTTTACTAATTAACTTATATGCTTTTATAATACTTGTTTCTACATTTTGCAGGGGGGTGGGGGCTGTGTATACTTTGACAGACTTTCCGTGTGACAATGATTTTGTAATAGCATTTTCTGTAGAGAGAGTATAAAGCTGTTTCAGTCTCTTCCCCAGCATGGTTGATCAAAGCTTGTGTTTTATGACTGGTCGTTTGGAGTAGATGTCAAAAAGAAACAAATGCTCCGTTTGCAATTTTACGTTGCAATATGGTGAAGAATTTTCAATGGACTTATTCTGACTTGCTTCTCCTCCACAGCCCCATACTTTTGCAGCCAGAACACATTCATTTCACAACGTGTTTTTTCGTTCTACAATGTTCTGCCATGATGCCTGGGTTGCATAACAAAAGACACCTTTACTGCTCTCATCACTTAGGAAATTCCAAGAAGCTCTGTGCCAGAATTGGGACAAAAACCAAATTTTATATATATATATATATATATATATATTATTTATTTATTTGAGAGAGAGAGAGAGTGAGGGGTGGGGCACAGGGAGAGGGAGAGAGAGAATCTTAAGCAGACTTGCTGTAAGTGCAGAGCCCTACACGGGGCTCGACCTCATGACCCTGAGATCATGACCTGAACTGACACCAAGAGTCGGCTGCTCAACTGACTGAACCAACAAGGCGCCCCCCGAATAATATATTTGTAATTCTAGAGCCCAATATCACAGTAAGAGAAGTGGTTCAGAGTGTTCAGAGGAGTCTCAGGAACCAAGACCATCAGGGGCACCCGCCCACATGACCCCATCGCCTGCATCAGGGCCTTAACAAACACGCTGTGGTTGAGTACTCCATCATCAGTGATGCTTGGCAACTCCACCTTTTAGTTCTGAGTTTCATTTTGCGACTTTCCTCCTCTCCCTTTGCAGGAGACGTGGCCTTTTGGGAGCTACCAAAGTGTCTCTCTGGCCTTCATGTTTAGATTTCTATTATTTGTTAATTGCACTCGGTTTTTCATTCTCTCTCTGTAGAAGGTCAATGCAACCTAAGGCAACCACTGGATCCCATTGTCTTTATATACATAGCCTCTGTACCCCTCTACCTGCATGCCCCACTGCTGTTTCAAAGCCCAAAGCATTGCAGCTTGGGCTTCCCCAACATCAGAACATTCTCCCAAGTGAACGTCAGTGAAAATTATAGCCACTGGGTCGCCCCCTTGCTGTAGGGACCCTCTGTGCTCCATGTACGTACCCTCTGGGATGGAACACCACCCCCCTGCATCGATCACTGATCAGGTCCCCAGACCACATCTTCTTGCCTGCTTTCCTGGGCCACTCCCAGTACCACCGTGTCAGGTTGGTCCTCGAGTAAGCAGTCGCTGGGGTGGAGGTGGGAGTACTGGAGGTTTATTGAGGGTAATACCTGCTGAAACTACCAGGGGAGGAAGCAGGAATGGGCAGGGAAAGACTCCACCCCACAGTACAAATCTGAAACCTGCAGAAAGACACAGGAAAGGGGAATAGGCAGATAGAAATACAGATTGAAATGCCTACCTGAAGTCTTATCCGACCCTATCGGAAGCTGTGGCATAAAGATGGCCCATTAGAAGACCCCACTGGGGCGGCAGTGTCCAGCTGCTAAGACCCTGGTACGCTTCTCCATTAGCTGAAGGCTGCCCAGGAGGAGCATGGCCTTGGCTCAAACAAGGGCAGATTCTGAAGGCTCAATGGTGAGGGGATCTCAGTAACTGGACTCCCTGCAGTGGACTGGCATGCTCTTCATGAAAGGGCTTCTGAGAGGCGACCTCCATGGTTGCCACACCTGGAGTGGAGTCTAGAAGAGGCTGAAGCTCCGGGTGCACTTGTCTCTTTGGCCCCGTGGACTCCTTCCCCTTAGGGTAGGAATGAAGCCAGTGGGACCCCCGAAAGTGCCAGGTTACACTGCTCTTGCCCTGGACTAAGGATGTCACTGTGTGGATGCAGCGGAACTTCTCCTTGGCTAAAGCTCCCAGGCATCCACAGCTGTGAGAGCACCACCCGAAGTGGATGGAATGTGGCGGAAAGGAAGTCTGCGCGGAAGGACACAGTGGTCTTAACCGACGGAAGTTTTAAAACATTTTAAAATTTGCATGTTTTATAAAAACACATGAATCCATGAAACCGTGGCTTGAGTCCCTACCAAAGTCTTGGAAGGGGTCCTTAAGAGCAAGGGACCCTGAAGAGTAAACCTCATTAGCTTCATGGTAAATCCATCCCTGCCTTAACTACTGTCATTTCCATGCCGGAAAGTCCTGGTAACCTGAGGTTCTTCTTTTTCAAGATGGCAGCCGAGGCTTCCTGCCCCAGGGAAGAGATGCCACAGGTGAAGGCAGACAACCAATGTGACAATTCTTGGTTTTGAGTTTTTAGTTACGGCCATGGTAGAGATGGGAAAAAAAAATTTTTTTTTTTAAGAGAAAAGGCTTTGGGGTGGCCAAAATCTCGGCTTTTGAGCTTCAAAGTCCTAATCCTTGAACGATTTAGAGGATAAAGTTTATGCCTGTATAGTTGGAAACAGAAACATACCTGGATACACAGAGCCATTTTCCAGCACCTTGAAGTATTTGTTGCTTAAAAATGCCACAGCCTGGAGCCAGTGGGGGAGGGGGAAGATGTCAGCCGAAGGGAGGAGAGAGGGAGAAGCAGGAGCGCTGGGTAGATACTGCCATGTGATTCCAAGAAAAGGATCCTAGACCAGACCCCTAGGGGAAAGGGGCACAACAGAAACTCCAGATCCATTTGGGGATTTGGCTCCAAAGAGGACTGTAGCCGTGCTTCCAGAGAGGAGCCCTGAGGTGGTGAGTCTCCGAGGGTTTCTCCACAGGTCCAGGTGACAGAGGTAGGATAGAGAAAGCTGCATGCTGGCAGGACGTTGACAGCCCCTAGGGACCCCCCCACCACCACCACCAGCAGAACCACAGGACAACAGCCGAATGTTTCAGAGCTTTCCAGAAGCTCTTTCCAGAAGGGGTGAATGAGAATAGGACCTAGAGAGATCTCATAGTTGGGACAGGGCCTTGTGCATCTGACCGAATTACAAGAGACCGGATGGGAACAAGGGTGCCTAAGTCCGTAGGGAAGCAGCGAGGGCAGCAACTATTGGCTGGGTGCTCTGGGAGTCACAGGGATGGACACGGAGCCCCTGGGGAAGGTGTCTCAGGGGCTAGACTGTGCTGGGGTCCCGAACTGGCTGGAGACACCACGAACTGCCTGAGATAAGGTTTCTGCCACCCATCAGAAGAGCAGAAGCTCCACATAGAAACTGAATTAGAGAAAGACAAAATTATGACTTTTACGCACATGGGTGGGCGACCTGAGGTTTCATAACCAGCACACAGGATCAGAGCAAGGATGACATGAGCCCGTCATAGACGTCCCCTGGTACAGTTTCTGCCACGTACTCAGGGCACAGCAGATCATGGCAGGAGGTTTCCTGCTCCCCTCCCCCCGCCCCCCAGATTTGCTCTGCACTTCTCCGCTGGCTCTCGGCTATGGGAAGCTGACCTCATGGGCTGCAACACAACACGGGACGTATTTGCCCTCTGGCTTCCAGTTGGGTTTGGCCCAAGGGAGGCGCCAACAGGAAATGGGAGGAAAGAACATGGGGGTATTCATTCCCCGGCTTTGGCAAGGGCTCCTGCCTGGTGGCCCTCTCCCGGGGGCATGGCTCTCACCAAAGTTCCAGTAAGTGCTCCCTATCTTCGCCCCTGCAGGCCTGTGGGTGGCAAGGGCTTCCCCACTCTTGCTGGCCCTGGGATGCTTCACTCTCCCACTCTGCTTTCCCTCAACCTTGTGTACATCTTTGTAAACAGTCCCTTCCTTCTGCTCCTGTGAACCACCTCTTTGGAGAGTGCTGTTTCCTGCCGGAGCCCTGAATGCTGCAACTCCTGTTAGAATCACTTTCAGTTTGAGAATCAGGTCCGGTACTCCCGTGCGATCCGATGGAGTGAGCAATCCTTTCTGAGCCTTGGTTCCTTCATCTGTTCAATAAGAATATAATACCCCAGCTTTTCCTCCTTCCAAGGATATTGTGAGAAATGAGAATATAGGTGAAAATACTCAGGGAAAGATAAGATAGTAACTATTAATAGAATGATTAAAAGTGATAATAGGGGATCGCCTGGGTGGCTCAGTCGGTGGAGTGTCCGACTCTTGGTTTGGGCTCAGGTCATGATCTCAGGGGTCGTGGGATCGAGCCCCGAGTCAGGCTCCACGCTCAGCGGGGAGTCTGCTTGAGATTCTCTCCCTCTGCCCCTCCCACCTCTCTCTCTTTCCAATAAATAAAATAAATCTTTAAAAAACTAATAAAAAAAAGCAATAGAAGTGGTAAGGTTCCTGCCTGTAGCTCTCCCCTGGTCCGTCTCTTCTCTCCAGCAGCAAAGCAGTGATTCCGTCTTGGGTGCCGGCAAAGCGGCTGTCCTTTGTTGTGAAGTCCTGTGCCTGTGGAAAGGTGACACTTTGTGACCAGATCCAGCCACCACTCTCAGAGCCACTGCCACCGCGTGTCGATGAATGACCGCGGTGGGCCCCGGGCTCTGTGCCCCCTCTGAGCTCCGGCCCCTGCCCTCGCCTCCCCCGGCTGTGTTCGCTGGGAGCTGGTCCAGCAGCCCCCCCCTCGCTGAAGCCCCATGGGCACCAGGGTCCCTCCCGTGGGAGCAGAGCGGGCCGGGTGGGAGGCAGTGAGAGCCGGGGGGAATTCAGACTGCTCCGCGCTCCCTCGGTCAGAAAGAGAATTGCCGAGGGCGTCTTCACGACCAGGCGGGCTGCAAGGGCCCCAGAGCTGAGTGCCGGGCCTGCTGGGGACACTCTCCATGTCCTGTGCCCATTTCAAAACAAGAGCATGTTCTTTGGCTTCTCCCGCCCTTCCCTCCAGGCTCTTCTCCGTCCGGTGTTTGCACTGTCCTTCTCTACGGAGCTCATCCCCTTTACCCAGCCTGACCAGGCAGGGACACCAGGATCAACAAGGCCGATGGTGGCCTCTGTGTGATCAAGAGATCTCAGACCCAAGTTGTTTAGAATCAGAAGTTGAGAATCTGAACTCTGGAGCTATAGAGAGAACAATCGCGAAGCAGTTTAGGACTGTGTTCTGCTGCATTAAGCAGAAACCTGCCGAGAGTGGATTGATTCAAAGAGGTTTATTTTTTCTTTCTGCTTTTCTACTTGTAAAGAGATCTAGGGGCAGGTAGCCCTGGACTGTTGCAGCTACTCAAGAAGGTATTCTTGGGGTGCCTGGGTGGCTCAGTCGGTTAAGCATCTGCCTTTGGCTCAGGTCATGATCCTGGAGTCCGAGGATAGAGCCGGGCCTCGGGCTTCCTGCTCGCTGGGGAGTCGGCTTCTTCCTCTCTCTCTGCCCCTCCCCCTCTGCTTGTGCGCTCTCTCGCTCTCAAAAAAAAAAAATAATATATATATATATATATATATATATAGATAGATAGATAGATTATTTGGTGTTCTGATGGCAGCTCCCCTCCAGGTAGCCACCCCATTTGCATCTGAGACAGAAAGAAGAGGGCGGGGCCAAGGACAAAGAGCTGAATGAAGATCCCATCTGGTCTACTTCTCAAAATTTGACCCCAAACTCTCAGCCAGGACATCCCTAGCACATGTGGGTTACATGGGCTTCTAGGGTCTAGCCTGGGAATCGAAGCGTCATTAATTACACGGCGCCCATGAGAAAGTCTGTTCTGATCTCCAACGCTGTGCTCCAGTTGAGCTGTTGGACATGGACCAAAGTTACACTGGGAAATGCCCGGGTCAACTGTAATCAGATGTGTCAAATCCGGCAATGAGGCTGGGCTTGGAAAGCTGGAGGGTGTGGGGTGGGAGAGGGACAGGAAGGGAGAGAAACGTAGGCGGCACCGCGGTATGACGACACTGGGCAAAGGCGGGGGCTGCAGCACGCGTGGCTACATGCTGTCCCTGTCACCAGACAGCTCAGAAGTGAAGGCTTCCCGAGCTCATGTCTGTCAAGAGACTCCTCACTGAGCATCCCTTTCTCTGGCTCTATTTGGTGGAAAACATTGTCTGTGGCCCACTCCCTGGGCCTTCTCCTCAGAAGCAGCTCTGGGGGCAGGGGGGTGTGAGACTGAGGCCTTCCGGAGGCTTCCAGATTTAAACCAATCCCACAGACATGCGACAGAATTGCCTATCGAGAATTGTATTATAGCCAAGTGCCAGGGTATATATTTATCCGTGCCTGAGGTTCTCATCTCTTTTTAAAGAAAAAGCCACACATTTGGCTAAAAGGCAAAATGGAAAAAATGTACTCTTGAACAAATATTCAGGATGGTTGCTCAGAATGTTTGAAATGATGAACTGTGTGGAAAAAAAAAAAAGTGCCTGTGGCAAATTGTTAGCAGGCTATATTTGGGGGTCCAAATCCAGGGGCCCCGCCAACTGAGTTCACCCAGCCTGGGTGTTTTTCCATGTCTATTTATAACTATCCACACATTCACACACAAAAAATGCAGTGGACATTTGACTTCGTTTCTAGATGACTAAAATGCTCTAAATGTATCAGATTACAGCACGTGAGAACTTTTGGCATGGCCTATGATTAGCCTTACTTACTGGGGAAGGATTAATCAATGTGCAGAAAACAACGAAACAGGATCCTTTGGGAATTTGAAAGTATGAAAACAACTTTTGCTTTATTTCCCTTTTAAAAATATAATTGACTTCCACAAAACTTGATTGCGTGCCAACCATGCGAACGGCTAACTTGAGACCTGCATATAAGGAAGGGCACAGTCTCTAGTCCCAAGGAATTTTCTGCGGAGGTACAGATACTGGAATAAAACCCATTCAAAGGATGATTGGTGCCTTCACGGAACCGTGGACAAAGATACTGGGCACAGAGAAGAGGGAGTGAATGTAATGAGCAGTGGATGTCTCCCAGCAACCATTCCTTCTGCTCCCTTTAGGGAGACACACGGTTCCCGGCAAGTATGGCCGATGTGGCACACATGACCTGGCTGGGCCAATCAGAGTTCTCCATCCCCCTGGGCACAGTGATTGGCTCGGGAGCGAGGGTGCTCTCTAAGCTGGACCGATCAGAGTGAAGATCAAGACTTGCTGGGAAAGCGACTAGAAAGACTCCCCTCTTCTTGTTGGATTTGTACGAAGAAGTTCCCAGGTGCTGCTGAAAGCTGTTTTGTACCCGTGAGGTGAGTCAGTCTTCAGACGGGGTTGACTGCAGAAGGTGAAGGAAGAGACGAAAATAAACTAGTCCCTGAATCACCAGAATATTGTTTACCTAACACCATTTTTATTCTTGACTGTTCAGTCACAGGAGGCGATAAATTCCTCCCATTGTTAACGTCAGTTTGAGGAGCTGGGTGGTTTTGCACTTCCAGTTAAAAGATCCTTAACTAATATAGGATGAATTAGGATATGCTTTGTGAGGGGGTGGCACATAATAACCTAAAACCTGGGAGATGAGTAGGACTGGGAGCAGCGAGGTGGGAGAGGACAGGGACGTTCCCAGCGGCTGAAATGTTACGTGTGGCTGAAGGATGAGCCCTGTTCCAACTAAGCTGACCCTGGAAAATTGGGCTGGCTCAGGTCATGATGAGTAGTGAAGGACACACTAAGGAATTTCCTCTTAATGTGGTCGGCAGTGTTTGTGTGGGTGCGATGGGAGGTCGTTCCCTGTAACCCTTCCCAGGTACCCGAAGTTCGTTCATTATATTATATTATATTATTATATTATCTTATATTATCTTATATTATCTTATCTTATCTTATATTATATTATATTATATTATATTATATATATATTATATTATATATATATTATATTATCCTCCTCAGTCGGAGGACTGAGGGTCAAATTTTATAGCAAATGTAAGGCAAAACAGAGAATGTTCCAGTGAAAAATCAAAGACTGTATTAGTTTTTTAGGGCTGTCATAACAAATTATCACAAACTGGGAAGCTTAAAACAACAACAGTTGAATTCTCTCACAGGCTAGAAGCTGGAAGTCCAAAATCAAGATGTGCACAGCGTCACACTCCCTCAGAAGGCTCTAGGGGAGGATCCTTCCTTGCCTCCTCCAGCTCCCGGTGGCCCGGAGAGCGCCTGTTGTGGCAGTTTTACTCCAGTCTCTGCTTCTGTCTTCACATGGCCTTCTTCCTGCCATCTCTCTGTCCTCTCCTCTTCTTCTAAGGGCACCAGTCATTGGATTTAGAGCCCACCCGAAATCCAGGATAATTTCATCTTGAGATATTTAACTAATTACCTCTATAAAGACCCTATTTCCAAACAAGGTCTCATTCTGAGGGTCCAGCTGGCACGAATTGGGGGGGACACCACTCAACCCACCACACTGACCAAAACCCGAAGCCAATTTATGCTCCATCATTTATGCCACTTAAACCACGGGTCCCCGTCCTGATGGCTGTGCTGGGGCCAATGGTGCACATCGCTGGACCCTCAGGCCTCCTGTGAGCCCGCCCAGGTGTGCCCCCTTCATAATTAGAAGAATTTACTGAGAACTCACAATGTAAGATTACAACACTAAAAGCTTCCTCTTCGAGTGTAGGTACTCCTGTTGGCTTCTGACAGGGCAAGGTGGTACTTGACAAGTACAACAAGTACGAGTGAGGAAAATAACAACAAAGGAGGGGCTTGGCAGGAAGGCCTTATAAGCCCACTGTACAGATGCCGCTCAAATAAGCAAAGTGACTTGCTCAGAGGGGAAGGGACAGTGCCAGGCTGCAAGGACACTCCCTCTAACTCCAAACTCGTGTTTGTAACCTCTTTTACTACTTTCTTGGCTCAGGACAAAAATAAAAGATGGCAGGAAAGTTTAGTGAACTACCTTGCTATCCTGATGGTCCAGTCAAGGGAGAGGAAGGGAAAGCCACTGAGCAGGGTATTTGAAACCCTGAGCTCCCTCTCTGAATTGACAAATTTTTACTGTCAAGTACATTTAGTGGCATTGTGCTGGGAGGCGCAAGCCCACAGGAGATGGATCTGATGCTGTCGGGACATTTTGTTTCTAGGCTGATCCATAGCCTAACAGTAGTGGGGGCAGTGAACAGGAAAGACTTTTTTGGGGGGGGGCCTCATTCAATTTCTAAATATAAAAAAAATTAGCGACTCAACTTTTGGCAGGGACTCAGGCGAGGGACTTTGGATGGAGTCACTATAGACTGTTCTCTGAATCCAATAGGCTAAAGTGGTTTTATGGCTCAAAAGGCTAAGCCAACTGGGACATGATTTCTTAGGGTTTTGCAAACAAACCCAAATATATTGTCCTTCTCCTGTGCATTTGCACCTGACGTTGTGCGCATTTCTGGTGGTCTGATGTCAAGAAAACTATTGTAATTCTTCATTTGTTTAACTGATAGGGGATACAATCTCCATATGAGTGAATTTTCCACGTAATTGAAGATTAACCCGTTGAGAACGAAAACATTTGAATTGTCACCCTTTGGGGAGGACGCTTTCCCAAATGGTAGCGCACATCCTGGCACCTTCTCAGACAAGGCAATGAGAGGATAACTCGGGGTCACTAGTAGGAATGTCACTTCTCATTCTGCAACATACAGCGATGCAGCAGGACAGCGTAGCGGACAGTTTCATCTCTTAATCGGGCTTGTCCCAGCTTTGAATCCCAGCTGTGCCACCCACCAGCTGTGCTATCTTATAGAAGTGACCTAAACTCTCAGCCATTTTCCTCTTACATAGGGTGGAAGTAATAATTCTCACCTCCTGGGGATTAAATGAGATTGTGTACATACATAATATACAAAGAGCTTTTAGGAGCATACTTGACAAATAGAACGCGCTCCTATCATTAGCATTATCAGCGATGCACAAAAAAAGTCAGCTATTCTTACCGCCCCTTACGCCGACTACGCCAAGACTGTTGTTTTCATTGAGTTTTCTGTCTGCTTTGTGTTTCTGTTTGTTTGTTTGTTTGTTTGTTTTTCCGTTTTCCTGCAGCAGCGAGGTGATCTGATTACTTACTCCCTGCCAGACCTCTCCCTGCTGAGGATGCTTGTCCCCAGCCGCCTTCCTCGCACTTCCTCATTCCATTCATTCATTAACATCCACTGGGGACAAAATACAAAGTGGGAAATGAATGCCAAGCAAGACTCCAGATACAGGGTTTTGGGAACTGAAGGAGAGGGGAGGAAGACACAAAGAACGGATGAGTGTGAAGGAATTAACTACGAAGGGCAAAAGAGCCAGAGGAGGGTGACAGAGTACATCCCATGAGCCTGAGAGACCCCTCCCCAAGCGCACCCCCAGTTTTCCCTTGTCATCAAACAGCAGCATAGAACATCCTAGAGTTCGCTTTTGGCACGAGCGGAAGGTCTGAAAGAATCCTAGAGGTCCTCCAGGGTCATGTCCTTCAGGATGCAGTCATGCAAACTTTGATACCTCAAACTCAGCAGATCCCAAACGCTAACTGTATCACATCCACAGCCAAGACAGCCTGTCCTCCTTACACGCCCATGTTGTCTGTTGGCAACACATGCAGCGACGCTGCTGAGGATCTGGGGGATGCTGAGAATCTACCCCACGCTTGCCTCCCACCACCAGTTATGCCAGACATTCTTCTCTCTGATCGCTCCTCTGTCCCTGTCCATTTCCGTTCCTCACCTCTGGTCACGGGTCCTTTGATCCTTTACCTACAGCTGGGCTCGTTCCTGGGGCGCCTGGGCGCTCAGTTGGTGAAGCGTTGACTCTGGATTTTGGCTCAGGTCATGATCTCGGGGTGGTGGGATGAAGCCCTATGTTGGGCTCTGCGCTTGGCACAGTCTGCTTAGTCCTCTCCTTCTGCTCCGCCTCCCTCCCCAAATAAATAAATAAAATCTTTAAAACAAAACAAAACAACCAACTTGGCTCGTTCCTGCTAGTGAATACAATGTCCTAGATCCTTTAGGGATGAGGGATCCAGAAGATGGGACCACAGTATCAAAGCTGCAGAGAAGAATGTCTGGGAAAGGTCGATATAATCGGCAATAAGAGGCCACTTTTTTTGGTTGTGATCTACTTAGGTAGTTTTAGTCTAAAGTGCAGTTGAGGGCGCCTGGGTGGCTCAGTTGGTTGGGCGACTGCCTTCGGCTCAGGTCATGATCCTGGAGTCCCTGGATCGAGTCCCGCATCGGGCTCCCTGCTCGGCGGGGGTCTGCTTCTCCCTCTGACCCTCCCCCCATCTCATGTGCTTTCTCTCTCATTCTCTCTCTCTCTCTCAAATAAATAAATAAAATCTTTAAAAAAAATAAATAAAGTGCAGTTGAATCAGCATTATATACTGAAATATCCACACACGCAGCGACAGAGACTTCCCTCAGCATGAGCATCAGATCAAAGGATGAGTGAGTCTCCAGCCCATACCCTGTATTTTGCAGAAATGGAAATTGGGCCCAAAGAACTAAGTGTCTTGCCCAGGAGAGTAACACAGCAGAGTCTAGAATCTCAGGGTCCCCGAGTCCCACCAAATGGTTTTTTCCCCCTAAATCAGTGGTTCTCAGCATGGATTCATACTAGAATCAACCGGAGGGCTTTTTAAAAAAATACCTATGCCTGGCTTTCCCCCAGAGATTCTGATGTAAAAGGCCTCGGATAGAGCTCAAACCTCTTTTTTTTTTCTTTATTTTTAACCTCAGTGGCGAACAACTGGACAAGAGCTAGGCTCACCCTTTTCCTGGTTGAGCCTTTTATCCTCTGATTCAGCTCCTTGAAGGGAAGTAAAGGAAATAATGACATTTCAATTCAAATGAAAAGCAGCATGGAGTTGGTGAAGCAGAAAACGTTCGAAGCAAAATGACATTAGAGATAAAATAGTCTAGTGGCTTTTATAAAAAACTTTAGCTGTGGATACCTTTCTCCAAATGAATTCTCCAGAGCTGGCCTGCGATTTCGGCAGTTAAGGCTGGAACTCATTGGCTTGCTATGGACATGGGGGCACCAGGATGGGCACTGGGGACAGTCGGTAGAGGCCAGGAAGCCCCCCGGTCGCAGGGACGGGTCGGGTCCAGTTGGCAATGCTCTTCAGGGTCAGCACCCGAGTGTCCCTGCTCACCTGTCTGGGAAGCCGGAGATCCTCGGGGAGAAGGCAGGGCCTAGGAGGTACGGCTCTTCTATTCTTGTGTGGTGGAGGTGGTAAAATGCACTGTCGACTTTTTTTTTTTTAAGATTAATTTTTTATTTGAAAGAGAGAGAGCGAGCGCATGCAAGAGAGCACAAGGGTGGGGAGGGTCAGAGGAGAGGGAGAGAGAATCTCACGCAGACTCCCCACCGAGCCCGGGGCCCCATGACTCGGGGCTCAATCCCACGAACCCAAGATCATGACCTGAGCTGAAATCAAGAGCAGGGTGCTCAACTGACGGAGCCACCCAGGCCCCGTGCACCGTTGATTTCATCACAGCTTTTGTGGGGCCCAAACCAGTATATGCTCATGTCCACAATTTAAGAAAACTTAATGGATAGTAGCAAACATTTCTCTGTACAGTTAATTACATGCTACTGCCTTTTTTATTGTAGAGTTAACATCTTATTTTCTGTGTACAGTAAAAGTTTTTATTTAAGCATATCCCGACTCTGGAGATTTTTATGAACTGCTGTTGGCAGGGATTCACAGCACCCAGATGACATACGACCTTCATAACCTGAACTTGATGACAACCTTCAGAACTGACCAGTGTATCGAGATTATACATCTTGCATTTCCTCTTAGGTTAAACTCCTAGTTTAATTTTTCCTCTCAATGGAATGACCTATTACTGGAATTAAAACAATTTTCTTGGAGATCAGTCAGAAGCTTATGGTAGATGGTTATTCTAGAATCTGAGAAGAAGTTATCTTCTTAAGCTAAGCAAGGTTAGCTAAAAAAAAAAAAAAAAAAAACTTAGAAAAATCCAATACATCCAGAGATTTTCTGTGATTTCGGTTGCATTTTACTGCATTGGTATATGACAGGTAGTCTTTGGCATATAAATAGTTTCTGTCTCCACACCGCAGGGCAGTGTAACATTCCAAAGACATTTTTTTAAATTTAAATTCAATTAATTAACATATAGTGTGTTATTAGTTTCAGAGGTAGAGGTCAGTGACTCATCAGGCTTATATAACGCCCAGTGCTCGTCCCATCACGTGCCCTCCTTAACGCCCATCCCCCAGTGACCCCAGCCCCCCAGCCCCTCCCCTGCAGCAACCCTCAGTTTGTTTCCTGTGATTAAGAGTCTCTTATGGTTTGTTGTCCCAGAGACATGTTCGATGAGACTTCGGGATCCACACTGAAGACTCTGCGGTGTGAGATGGGGCCAACACAGAGAACTCAGCTGCAGATGATGGGCTACGGGAATACATCCCGGGAAGGACTGAACGTGCACACGGGCAGGTGGAGACCGTCAGGCCACTAGTAACCACCACCTGGGCCCGGATATTCCAACGATTGTGTTTTCACTTTTGGCGTTACTTGCAAGGTGCATCCTCTCAGAGTTGTAAATTATGTAAGAAAATATTAGGGAAATATGGAACTTGAAGGAGTCAAGGGAAGGAGCTTGGGTTTTCTGCAATTTGGGCAGGTGGGGGTGCTGAGTCATTACCTTTGAGGTATGTCCTTAGTCTGTGGCTACAGCTTGCTTGGAACTGAGGACATGTCAGATCGAGTGACATTATATGTATCGTGGGGCTGAGGGATGAACAGTTTTTCAATGCATTTTTCTACCGAGTGTGTTGTTGGTTTTTAAGATCCTGAGTAGAAAGTCTAGGAAATCACAAAACTGAAAAGAAAATGATGAAGCCCCACTGTACAGACTTGCTTTTGGAGGACTGCACACTCCCATCACTCTTGAGCAAAAATCTCCTCCTGCCCTTTGATGCGGGGGAGAGAGAGCACCATTTCCAAGACCCAACACAGCAGAGACCAAGGTGAGCTGTTGCCCCTTTCTTTCTGACTAGAATGGGTTGGATGGGGAATATGACTTATTTCCACCTTCAGGGGTTGGCCCGAGGGACTGGAGTCTGAAAGTACACAGGGTCTTTTGAATCTCAAGAAGAACCAGCTTGATGAAAGTGGGGTTCCATTGTGAAATTAGACGCAAGATTTGAGAATTAGTTCTGACCTAGTGGTACAGTCATAAATAAACTATTAATAGCATGACTTCCATTTTGTTCAGTAACTATATATCTCTGAACAGAAAGGTCACATTGTTTTGCTCTCCAGTTGCATGAAGCAAAGTTCTGGGGTTCTCTCCATAAACCCAAAGCGGTTACCATGTGATGACGAGAGCTAGCTTTTTGGGCTTTTCTAGGCAGAATTTCCAATAGTGTGTTCCTTGGGCATTCTTAGCCATCACTTTTAGAGCCACCACCTTGGCCATTTTGTGGGGACATCCAAATCTATACATGAAGAAGAAGTGGTCCCAGGGTTGAGATAAAATCCTCCACTATATGGGCTGCATGAACCCAATCTGACCACTTGACATTTTGAGTCTAAAGAATCTTTCAATTTCTTAGACTCTGGCAGGAACAGAACATCTTGGGTGTTTCTAAAATTCAGTGACCTCTTTAATTCATTCCACTTGAAGGAATAGTTAAATTTCTGGACCTCAGTTTTTCAAGGCTTCCCAGAATGGACACGTGCCATCAGCTCCCCCTACAGGTCTGAGTCCTTCTTGCCAGGAAATTCCTGGAGGTCCACCATGAAAATGGATTCTGGAAAGAATCTAAATCGGGTCTCACAGACGGTCTCACGCTTCAGTTGCTGATAATCGACCCACCTTTCTGCTGGGAGATGCATGTTCTGGGAAAGCACCTAGGTCTGATCTTACAAGTACATAAAATGCCGCAGGAAAACACAGAGCCAAACAGGAATTCCGGGGCCCGGTTAGTGGGTTCCTTGCACAACATGAATTTCTTAATACTCTATTCTCTCTCTCCTTTGTAAGCACCATGGCCTTTGGGTAGATTTATTACAGATAAAATTCCCTCTATAAGAACCATGTGCTAAGAAATGACATGCATGCTCGTGGTGTGTGAATTCTACACATTGTTTCTCAAAAACTTTTGGATTGTCCCAAATTTTATATGTTAGTTTTTTATTCATTCATTCATTCAACAAATATTGTGGTAGGCATTGTGATATGTGACTGATACGTGATAGATCTTGTTTTGGGCACCCTGGAAAAAGAAAAAACCAAGAGAGACTAAAGTCCTATGTTCAGGGGGCTTAAGTACCAGGGGGTAAGACACATAATAAACAAGCACATGAGCAAATGTATAATATGATTTCATGGGGAGGTGGTGCAATAAAGGAAAATAAAGCAGGCTAAAAGATTGGAATGACCGGTAGGGTATACACTTTTTGAGAGAGTTGGTCAAGGTCGGTTCAATCAGAAAGTTGGGTGGTGGGACAACAATCCATGCCAACATGTGGGTGAAGAGGGTGTCAGGAGAGCAAAAGCATGTGCAAGTGTCCTGGGGCAGAAATGAGCTTGTGTGTTCCAGGAACAGCAGGAAGGCCCTTGTGCCTAGAACAGAGAGAGTTTAAGGAGACAGTGATATCAGATGAGATCCAAGAAGTAGGCAGCGTCCTCTATGGAGGATCTTCTAGAATATGGCAGGGAGTTTGGCTTTTATTATGAGATGAGCAGCCATTGGAGCTCTTTGAGGAGGGGAATGATGTGATCTGCTTTGTGGCTTTAAAGCTTCACTGTGTGGAGAAAAGATTCGAGGAGCATGCGTTTGGAGATGGAATCTAGTCGGGTGGCCATTGCAGAACCCCAAGTGAGAGGTGATGGTGGCTCGGTGGGAGTCATCGAAGGGGTAAGAGGTAGAGAAATTCTGCATGTATTTTGAGGGTCGAGCCATGGGACTCGCCGGTGAACTGGATGGAGGAAGCAAGAAAAAGAAAGAAATCAGTAGGACTCCTGGGTGTTTGGCCCTGGGGAACTGGGCAATTAACTGGGACTGGGTAGACTGGGGGAGGAACGAGTCTGAGTGGGTGGGTAGAAATGGGAGTTCTGCTTGGACAAGTGAAGTTGCAGAACCTTATTAGTCACCATCTGGAGCCGGGGAGCAGGCAGCTGGATCTGTGAGTCTGGAGCACGCGTGTGACGGAGGAATAACTCGGGGAAAGTATTTATGGAAAGAGGAGCTCCACTCCATGAGATGTTGTGACATTGCCTTGTGGGTCTGCTCCTTCCCTGGGTCTCGGTTTCCTCATTCGTCAAATAATGGGTTGGCGGGCCTCTCAGGGTCTTTTCCCCTCAGCAAGTACAAAATAGAACATTAGCATTTAAATTCACAGGCCAGCAGGAGAGGGCTGAGCCTGCTGTCATTGGGACTTAAGACCAAAGTGAGGTGTAAGAGCCAAAGAAGACTGGCAGCTTATCTTAAGAATTGGAACTGGAAACGTGTCTTTGCGAAGGAACCATAGCTGCTGCCTGTTTCGAAAGTAGGGGTGTTGGGGAAGGAAACACTTCAGCAGCAGAGGATGAACTTGCTCAAGGCAACACGGCATGATGCGGGGTGGGGGGTAAACCGGATCTGGGGGGAAGGGCAGTGGCCAGTGCTGTGCCGCTTAACACCGTGACCCGTAGGTATCACTGGTGTTGGCTGGGAGCATTATTGCAAATCGAGGAAGAACATGCCCATAGAGGACTTTGTTTTGTTTTTTGCTTTACTCTTTTTGATACTGTTCTAAATTGCCTGGAGAATTTTTCAGTTTATTTTGTTTTATCTCTCATTTTTTTCGGAAGTAGCCCTTAATGGAAAAAGACAGCGAGCATTTGTATCTTGCCTTCCGGAGTTATCAAGCACTCCCACACCTCTCGCCACCTCATGGGATCAGCAGACCAGCCCCAGGGGCTGGGAAGGTCATTACCTAATCCTGTTTCAGAGATGGAGGAAGCCAGGGGCCGAGGGGGGCCGAGAGGTGAAGCAGCAGACAAGATAGGGGATGAACTCATTCCCATATCCAGGTTTTCTGAATCCTCAACTCTTTCCTCTTTCCATCACTCCATCCAACGTTCCAAACCAAGAGGCCTGGACAGATTACTTGGCCAAATTCTCCGACATTGCTGTGACACAGTAGATTCTTTGGGTGCTTTCGTTTTTGGATTGGAATGTAATTTTAAATGACCTTGGTTTAGTTTTTCATGTTGCTTTATTAAGCTTCCCTTATATTGCTAAAGAGTGAGGCCCGTGACCCTTCAGTTTTCAAAGCACTTCAAATAGAACCATTAGGTGGTGGGCCACATTTAGACGTACTGGCTATCTCTTTCACGGGGATCCTTGGCAAAAGGGAAGACGATCACAGTAGTTATCGCTGGTAGAGGGATGATTAAAGTCAAAGTTCATGCAGTCCAGTGCAGAGGAGGTGTGGGTTGAGGCGGCCAGGGGACTCGGGTCCAGAACAGCCTAGCAATTGGTTGCAGTTAGTATTGCCACCTAAACAATTATCCATCCCCCCTCCCCCCAACAAATAAAGATGAAAATGACTGTTCCACTACTCTCACAGATTCTGTGGTCCAGTGCTTAGACAAGGCAGAGGGACGGTGGCCTGGTGAAGTCTGAGCAGATTTCAGGGCTGGAAGCGACACAGCAGCTGGGGCTAGAAGCCCTAGAGACATTTTACTCATGGGTTTGGCGGTTGATTGGCCATTGGTGGAACCTCAGCTGGAGCAATCGATTGGAAGATCGTCATGTGGTCTTTCCAAGCACTTGGGCTTCCTCACAGTGTGGAGACTTCTTACACGGAGACTCATGGCTCCAAAAGCGAGTGTCCCAGAAAGCAAGGAAGATACCACAGTGCCTTTTTAAATTAACCTCAGAAGTCATGCATCGTCACTTTTGCACATTCTGTTGGTTACAGGCAAGTCACAAGCCTTCTTAGAGTCGAGGATAGGGGGCATCAACCCTGCCTCCTGATGGAAGGGTGGTAAGGTCACATTGTAGGAAAGCATGTACAATGGAAGGGACTGTTGCAGCCATCTTTGGAAAATCTCATCTGCCATGCTAGTGGGGATACATTACCTTTGGGTTTTCCCAAGAACAGTGAAGGAACATGCTCATCAACCAAACACTCTTAAAATATGGCTGGGGATATGGCTTATGGCCAGTTATAACTGGTTGGGTTTGAATTTTCTCTCCCAACCAACCAACCAACCCACCAACCCACCAACCCACCAACCAACCCAGGAACCAATCCAGGAACAACCTGGATAAAGCAACACCTGGTAAGTGGCAGATACTGGGCTGAGAGACAAGGATACAACAGTGAATCAAACAGGTCTCTATCCTCAAGGATCCTCCTGGATCTTAAGCTAGTGTACATAAAGCTAGCTGGGGTAGAAGTTTAAACTACAGATTCCCACCCTCTTTCCCCCATTCTAATTCAGTTAGTTCCAGTTGGTGCCTAGGACTCTGCATTGTAACAAGCCTTTGGGTGGTTCTGGTGTAACAGGTCTGAGGAGGGCACTTTGAGACATAGACTTCTGTGGCTTTTGTGCTACCCAGCTAGCCACAGCTGGCCTGGCCTCTCCAAAAGGATGTGAACCTCAGCCCTGGGACTAGTTGGGGCCTCTACCTTGAACTCTCTATCTCGGTCCTGGGTGTAATTGCTGCTCCTTTCGTCTGCTCTGCCTGTGTTCTTTATAGAGTTTTCTTTACTTCTTTTTAGCTAATCCTTTGTAACTTCAATCTCCTGTTATAGTTAATAACTCTTTCTATTAAACTTTGCCTGTTCAAATTACTATGTGATTCCTCTACAACTGTCCAACAAATATTCACACCATTTTCCCCAATCTTTATGGAAAAATATACTTTCCTGCCCCACTGACGTTGGGCTTGGCCATGTGACTTGCTTTGGCCAATAGGATATGAGCAGAAGGGACAGTGTACCAGTTCCCAGCCTGAGACTTAAGAGGTATGATCTGTTTCTACTTGCCCCAAGGATCAATCACCATTCCTTCAGCCTAGTCCCCCACACGAGACTGTCCAACCATTCCAGAGACCTGTGAGCTTGAAGGTCAGTTATTAACATTTTCAACCACCAAACTTTAGGGGGAGGCATTATTAGTTACACAGCGTTATTGTGACAATATTTGATCAATATACTCTTTCAGGGGTAGCTGCTGCAAACATGAGGTTGGAGAAGTGGGCAGGGGAAGAGAGCAGGTGGGCCTTCAGGAGACTGGTCACTGTCCTAGGAGTGGCCAACAATGTGGTCATATTCCAGTACTAGAATCATTGTTTTATTCTTCCTGACATCATAAAATGTTCAGCAAACTTTTCAACAAATAGAACCAGAAGAGCTGGCCTCCCACATGTAAAAAAAAAATGAATATAGACACGGACCTTAACCTTTCATAAAAATTAACTCAAAACAGATCATAGACTTGAATATAAAATACAAAACTATAAGCCTTCTAGAAAATAACATAGGAGAGAATCTAGATAACCTTGGGTATGTGATGACTCTTTAGATACGACACCAAAAGCATGATCCATGAAAGAGAAAATTGATAAATTGGACTTCACTGAAATTTAAAATTTCTGCTCTGCGAAAGACTCTGTTAAGGGAGAAGAAAAGATAGGGGGCACCTGGCTGGCTCAGGTGGAAGAGCATGCAACTCTTGTTTTGGGGTCGTGGGTTCAAGCCCCCCCGTTGGGTGTAGAGATTACTTAAATAAATATTTAAGAGAGAGAGAGAGAAGACAAGCCACAGACTTGGAGACTGTGACACGTGCCAATGACACCAAACGCTGTGAGGACGCGGAACAGTGGGAACTTTCACTCATCGCTGGTGGGAATGCAAAATGGTGCAGCCATTTTGGAAGACAGTCTGGCGGTTTCTTACAAAGCTAAATATAGGCTTACTGTGAGATCTAGCAATCGTGCTCCTTGGTATTTACCTAAAGGAATCAAAACTTAGGTCCACATGAAAACCTGTACATGAATATTTATAGCAGCTTTATTCATAATTAACAAAACTTAGGAGCAACCAAGATGCCCTTCAGTAGGTGAATGGATACACAAACTAATACATCCGCACAATGGGATATTATTCAGCAAGAAAAAGAAGTAAGCTATCAAGCCACAGAAAGTTACGGAAGACCCTTAACCACAATAGAAGCTTAGTGCTTACATTGCTACGTTATAGAGGCCAATCTGAAAGGGCTACATACGACGTGGTTCGAACTATAAGCCACTCTGGAAAAGACAGACAAAACTATAGAGACACTAAACGGATCCGTGCTTGCTGGAGGAGGGGGAGGAGGGAGGAGGGGGGAGGAGGAGGCATGGACAGGTGTGGCACAGAGGGTTTTCAGGGCACTGAAGCGATTTCGTATGATACTGTAACGGGGGATACAAGACATGAGGCATTTGTCCAACTCACAGAACACAACAACGCAGAGAGTAAATCCTAGTGTAGACTTAGGGCTTCAGTTCATAACGACATATCACTGCCGGTTCATCAGCTGTGACACATACTGCACTCACCTAAGCTGCTGCTAAAAGGGGTGACTGTGCAGAAGAAGGAAGGGCCGGGTATGGGACTTTGTACTTTCAGTGTAATTTTTGCTGTAAATCACAAACTGTTCTGAAATAGGAAGTCTGGGGGCGCCTGGGTGGCTCAGTCGGTTAAGCATCTGCCTTCGGCTCAGATCATGAGCCCGGGGTCCTGGGATTGAGCCCTCATCGGGCTCCCTGTTCTGCAGAGAGTCTGCTTCTCCCTCTCCCTCCGCTGCACCCCCTGCCTATGCTCTCCCTCTCTCTCTACAAAATAAATAAATAAAATCTTTTTAAAAAAACTTAAAATAGGAAGTCTGTTTTTTTTAAAGTCATTGAAAGGAAAAATAAAAACTCAGTATCATCGATTTTAGAATTTTAGGTCCCTCTCCCTCCACAATTCTGCCCAGTGTATTGGATGATTTCTTTTCATTTTTACAGTGGCACAAAATGAAAACAATGCACACTGCATGTTTTATTTTTTTTAAAGATTTGTGTATTTATTTTTCAAGGGAGAGAGAAAGAGAGTACAAGCTGGGATGGGGAGAGGCGCAAAGGCAGAGGGAAAACCAACTCCCCACTGAGCAGGGCTCCATCCCAGCACCCTGAGATCATGACCTGAGCCGAAATCAAGAGTCGGCCACTCAACCGACTGAGCCAGCCAGGCGCCCCACATTTTGAGTTTTATTTAAAACATTTCGTAGTTATAGATAGAGGTGTCTACATTTCACTTTATCATGTTCAACTCATCCATTGAAAATACTGATGTCAAGAACGCTATCCGTGTTTTCACTCTGTAAGTCATGACTTTATGTAGGGCATTCTACATAATCTTCATGGCAAAGGATGAGTTGGTGGGAAAATTAAATTTCCCCTTTCAGATCTGTCTCCCATGTGTGGTGGTTAACAGCAATTTCTGGAAGAAAGGTCCTGGTACCACTGCCAAATTGTAGCTCCACAAACCTATGCCAAGTGAACTGTTTTCCACGGGGACGACTCATCCAGCTGGCGTCACCCTACACTATGAGCTCCTAAAGATACCGCGGCTCTCAGTGCTGACGTCAAGCGGGATGAGAATGCTACACGGCTGATTGCTTGCTCCGAGTCCCAGATTGGAAACATGAGCTTGCCCACATCAGAAGTTCCAACTAACCTGACAAATGAATCCTCAAATGCTCCTTGTGATCACTTGTTTTTAAAAAGTTCCAGTGATTTTTCATTGTCCCAGGCTGTTGGGGACGGTTGCCTATTAGGAAGAAAAAGAAAAACGGACAATAATCAAGTGGAAAATTTCCCCAGGCAGGGTAGAAAGAACCAAGTATAAAAAAGGATAGGAAGTTCCACTGCTGAAAAGAATAGATGGAGATTCCTGATCAAGAAGCCACGTTTTTAGGAAAGTAGGCTGTACAGTTTTATTTTTAAATTGAGATGCTATAAATGAAACACACTTCACAGCATGCACTCTGTGTACTAACCTCTCTCCCCTGGCTTCATTTTATTCTTTTCTACCCTCATTGCCCTTTGCCCCAATTTCCTTAACTCTTTTACAAAACAATACAGTAGTATTGCATGTTTTCATAAAATATTGGAAGTGCTGTTTGACACAAAGTGAAGTGTGAATAAGTAAAAATGCCATATTTCAAAGCATTAATAATTTCTGAATTTGCTGTGACAGGTTGTTTTAGGTAAGTCTGTTTAAAATATCTCAAATCACGTTCCATGGGGTGCTCAGGTGGCTCAGTTGGTTAAGTGGCCTCTTGGTTTCCACTGGGGTCATGATCTCGGGGTGCTGGGATCGAGTCCCGTGTCAGGCTCATGCTCAGCAGGGAGTCTGCTTCAGATTCTCTCTCGCCCTCTGCCCCCCTAAATAAATAAATCTTTAAAAAAAATTTCGTTAATTGAATACAAAAATAAATATTCCAGATTTTTGAAATCAAGATTGAAACGGTTATACCTGTTTTATATATCTCCAAGTGTGTGTGTATTTAATATAAAATATCTATGTATCTATCTAGTGAGACATATAATACACTTTTTTTAAAAAAGATTTTATTTATTTTTTGACAGAGAGACAGTGAGAGAGGGAACCCAAGCAGGGGGAGTGGGAGAGGGAGAAGCAGGCTTCCCACCGAGCAGGGAGCCCGATGCAGGGCTCGGTCCCAGGACCCTGGGATCATGACCTGAGCCGAAGGCAGATGCTTAACAACTGAACCACCCAGGTGCCCCCATATAATACACTTTTAACTAGAGTTTCAGGGGCTCACCGCTCAGCTAAAATAGCCTTATTTGTGGGGCGCCTCGGTGGCTCAGTCAGTTAAGCGGCTGCCTTTGGCTCCGGTCATGATCCCGGTATCCTGGGACTGAGCCCCACATACGGCTCTCCACTCAGTGGGGAGTCTGCTTCTCCCTCTAACCCTCTCCCTCTGTGCTTTCCCTCTCTTTCTCTCTCAAATAAATAAATAAAATCTTTTTTAAAAAATAGCTATATTTGTGAATTAGAAAGCCAAACCCAGAAACCAGCCCTAGTGATTTAGCCCAGTTGCTTCTTTTCACCTAGGGTCCTGATGCTGCGTGGGTTCATACCTGTGAGGACTGGTCATGGGAAGAACTGTCAGTGGCAGAAGAAAGGAACTTGGATGGTATGGCTGTACCAATCTGCTAATATCTGCCCCAACTTCTGAAGAGTCATCCAAAAGGTAACACATGTTCTGGTAGCTACGGCATGAGCCCAAGGAAATCTAGAACCTCAAATCACGTAGGTCACCTTTGTTTCTTTTTTTTTTTTAAAGATTTTATGTATTTATTAGAATGAGAGACAGAGAGCACGAGAGGGAAGAGGGTCAGAGGGAGAAGCAGACCCCCCCGCTGAGCAGGGAGCCCGATGTGGGACTCGATCCCGGGACTCCAGGATCATGACCTGAGCCGAAGGCAGTCGCTTAACCAACTGAGCCACCCAGGCGCCCTCTTTTTTTTTTTTTAAGATTATATTTATTTATTTGACACACACAGAGACAGAGAGAGAGACAGCTGGAGAGAGAACACAAGCAGAGGGAGGGTCAGAGGGAGAAGCAGGCTCCCGGCTGAGCAGGAAGCCCGACGCGGGGCTCGATCCCCGGACCCCGGGAACATGACCTGAGCCGAAGGCAGACGCTTAGTGACTGAGCCACCCAGGCACCCCTCACCTTTGTTTCTAAAGGGAGTTTGGGACTGAATCCTGCTGTCTTGGGTCCAAATCCTGGCTGGCAGGTGCTGACTAGCTATGTAGCCCGGGGCAGGCATGTCACTTGCCTGCTGGAGCCTTGGCTTTCTCATTTCTAAAATGAGGAAATGATGCCCACCTGACAAGATAATGTGGGGACTAAACTATTTATATCTCATGCTCTAGTGACTGGCACATGATAAGGGCTCAATAAAAGTAATTATTAGGGGGCGCCTGGGTGGCTCAGTCGTTAAGCGTCTGCCTTCAGCTCAGGTCATGATCCCGGGGTCCTGGGATCGAGCCCCACGTTGGGCTCCCTGCTCAGCGGGAAGCCTGCTTCTCCCTCTCTCACTCCCCCTGCTCGTGTTCCCTCTCTTGCTGTGTCTCCCTCTGTCAAATAAATAAATAAAATCTTTTAAAAAAAAGAAGTAATTATTAGGAGTAGATAATAGTTGTAACAGCCATGAAATCTAATATGATTCCTAAAAGCATGCCAGATCTGGGTGTGGCTTGAAATTGCTGCAATTCATTGTCCAAATATAACATTTACCTTCAGCCCAATTTTCCTTTTGTACCGACTTAAATCCAGCAGTGCAAGTGAGCAGGATGATTCTTTGAAAGGACTGTAAATATATTTTCCCTGAAGTTAAATATAACACAAGAGCCTGCCTACAGACAGCCAAGTTGGCTTGGTTGACATTTTCTACTGAAGTTATCATGAGAGGATCCCAAAGAATTTTGCAAAGTACTGGACATGATGTTCAGCTTCTCCAGAAAGCTGACAAGTACTCAGCAATATAAATAGCAAGTCAGTGCTATGACCTTATCTCTCATTCACCAGCTTATACGATTTGATTAAGTAACCATATGTTAGATGAAACTTTTTTCCAAAGGCTATTAACTAAGCAAATTTCCATGTTTCTTTCAAGTCTGATTTTTTTCCACCACTAACACGTTTTTGTCAACCAGAGGCTAAGAAATCGCCAACCTGAAAATATTTTCCCAAATGGGAAATCAGTTCAAAGTATGGATTCTTTATACGGGCTACGGCACAATCCTAGAAAAAATAAAAGATACTACGGATACACAAAATTATTAACCATGTTTGTTTTACTCACAGGAAGAGGCAAAGTTCTGTTTCTTTGAAGTTTTAATTTATGCTTTCTCATCTCATAACATATAAGGATTATGTAATTTCTTTTTCCTCCCCCACCCCTTTTTAGGGGAAAAATGAGTAGAGATTAAAAAAAAAAAAAAAACCCGTTTAGTGAGATGGTCATCACACTTGTTCTATGAGAGACTTACCCAGTCATGAGCACCCAAGACTCTGGCTCAATGCTGCTAATCAAGCACGCTTCGGTTAAGCAGCCAGCTGGTGTCTGAGTTTGTATTTCATTTAGATGTGTTCCATATTTACCAGGAGTACAAAATTCATGGCTAATATGCTTTATTGATAAGCATGCTGCTAGATAAACCAGCTGAACTACTTTAATAGCTTAACTTCTTTTTTTAAAAGATTTTTTAAGCAATCTCTACACCCAGTGTGGGGCTCGAACTCATAACCCCGAGATTGAGAGTCGCACATTCCACCAACTGAGCTAGGCACCCCTAATAGCTTAACTTCTGATTAGAATCCCTGTGATTAATCTTTGACAATGGAACATCTGTTGATTAAATATTTACATAATGAAATGTAACTGGTGAAGTTATAATGTAGTAACATTATATTACATATTACGTATAATATAATGTGTTAACATTATATTGTATATTATAACATATGATATAATGTTTAACATTATATTATATATTGGGGGGTTGCTACAATATAAGTTTATAGAATTTTGTTCCATAAAACTTTTCTTGAGACAAAACTGTTCTCTGTGCCATCCAGGGTGGGAGCTATCTGCCACATCTGGCCATTGAGCACTTGAAATGTTGCAAGTGGGATTTAGGAATTGAATTTTGCATTTTATTTAATTTTAAATTAATTACAATTTAGGAGCGCCTGGGTGGCTCAATCTGTTAAGTATCTGACTCTTGATCTCGGTTCAGGTCTTTTTTTTTTTTTTTAAGATTTTATTTATTTATTCATGAGAGACAGAGAGAGAGAGAGAGAGAGAGAGGGAGGCAGAGGGAGAAGCAGGCTCCCAAGGAGCAGGGAGCCCAGTGCAGGACTTGATCCCAGGACCCTGGGATCATGACCTGAGCCGAAGGCAGACGCTTAACCATCTGAGCCACCCAGGCGCCCTCGGTTCAGGTCTTGATCACAGAGTCGTGAGTTCAAGCCCCGCATTAGGCTCCATGCTAGGCATGGAGCCTATTTAAAAATTAATTAATTAATTGATTGATTACTATTTGGACTTAAATAGTCACATATAGCTAGTGGCTCCTGCTTGAACTCAAGACCCTGAGATCAAGACCTGAGCCAAGCTCAAGAGTCAGATGCTTAACTGACTGAGCCACCCAGGTGCCCCTGTAATTATTTTAAAAATGTGAAGTCTGACTTTTTATATTACTGAAAGAGGGACATTTTCTTTTTGAGAATCACACCAAGCCATGAGTTGCACCATCCATTCTTCATTTAAAGTCTACTTTCATCCTTTTCTTTGTGAAATTGGACCACTCTTTCCCACATTTTCTGTCTTACTCTCCATTCCAGGTCTGGAAACAGCCTTTTGGGAAGGCCTGCCTTGGGGTCACTATCAAGATGACAATGTTATAAGCCCCAAGCAGGAGTTTGGCATTTGGGAGTGAACAGCCTCTAACCCCGGCCCCTGTGACTTTGTGTCCGGGCCGTTAACCTCCCCACACCCTTGGGGACCACTGTCATGCCTGCCCCACACCTCTGCCATTTCTCAACACAGTGACTTGAAGTCAGCCGTGAGATGGAGTGACAGCCTAAAATCCTCATTTGTCATCCACATCTGGGCTCTCTATTCAGACCTAAGAATATCTGCGTTCAGCTTGCCTTCTTGATGACGGGTCTAGGTTTGCTTTGCCTGGTCTCCTTCTCTAGAAGGTGCACATTTTTCCCTGGAGATTTCTGCAGGCTGTCAACGAGCGCCTTAGCATCCAAGGAGGTCCCCCTGGTGTTGTGGATCAGGACGACGGAAGCGGTGCACTTGCCCCGAATGTTTGCCCTGCTCCTGAGATGGCTGGCACACACTCTGAAGGGGACTGAGAAAGGCTTGGGCATGTTCCGAAGCCTCAAAGCCACCAGAGTGGTGGCTGCCTCTCCCTGGCAGGACTGTGGGTACAGCCACAGGAGGCTCAGTGCGCAGAGGAAGGGTATGCCCTTGGGGACGGAACGATCACAGCAATGCATACAAACGATCCACAAAACCGGCTCCAACCTATGGACCTCTTGGGCATAACGTTAGTTATAAAATGGGCTTAACAGAACTGATTCACAGGTAAGGACAGCTCGTTAGGCTCTTCTGACACTCAGTCCCAAAGACAGAAGCACCCTACTATAGGCTGCGGTAGGAAATTAACAGCAGATGTACTGCAGTTTTTTTCTTCAGGGGAACATAAAGCCTGTGAATCACCACCCACTACTTAGGGAGGTGAAACTCACCTGGCTTTTGGCCAGAGCTTTCACGGCAGCAACAGTATGCATGGAAGGCTGTGGGTGGCTCCAAATGTCACCTGCTTTAGCACACAGGTCAGCCCAGCACCTTGAAAGAAGCACCAGGCCCCTACCAGGGAAGGAGACCCTCTGATGGACCAATCAAGATCCAAGTATAAACATCCATTCAATTATAGTCTCAACTAAAACAGAATTCAGGTCAGCTTCATTTCAATTGGATTTTTTTTTTTTTAACTAATCGAATACCTCTATAGTAATGTGCTATGTGCCAGGCCTGTACATCAAAAATACTTTACGTACTTAAAAGTATTAACAGGCCCCATGCAAGTCTGGGTCAATCTGAAAATAATTTTTCTCCATCAATTTTATTTATGTTCTTTATTTTTCCATTACAGCAGCTGCGTTTGTGAACACCTAGAGTAGATTCCAGACCAAGTGTGCAGGGGAACTCCGTTGCCAACCTGATGTAGAGCGAATGGTTTTCTTTTCTCTCCGCCTACACAACACCTCTGCTTCGTGACCAAAATGCTACAGAATCGCCAGGGAGCACCTCCCAGCTACAACCACACACACACTCCGTTCAAGAGCCTGGGGGATCTGTGTTGGACCGTGGACAGCTTAAGGACCAGCGGGCTACATCCTCGGCCCCAAATTCCACGGCAGGGTGAATGGCTGGAGTGGCCACCTTTGTGGACACTGCTCCCAGGTTGCAAAGAGGCTGCAGGGCTCCCTCCGCTCCCCACAGTTTCAGGCTATCTGGAGGCGAAAGCTAGGGAAGAGCCCTCTCTCTTCAGCCCGGACCCTGACAAGAGGCACAAAGAGAATGTAAGGAAGCCTTGGAGGTGAAGGAGCCATACATCAAATTCTTGTCCTGATCACAGTGAAGGACGGTGCCGATGAGCGAGATGAGAGCCCCCGTGAGCCTGGCTTGTTAGGAAACACACCCTCGGAATGCAAATCTAAGAAACAATTCCTGTCCCGGGCATGCACCTGGACTTAGGGTCGTCTTGGAGTCAGGTGCCAACCTAGCATCACAGACTCTGTGAACCACAAAAGCCGTTGACAATGAAGCTACGGAGGAGAAAACGGGGCGACTTGCCTAGTGTTGGCCGAGGGCAGAGCCGGGGCGGCTCCGGGTTCCGCTGGGTGTTCGCTCTCTCAGATCCGGGCCCGCCCTCCCATTTTGTGCTGGGGCTGGGCTCTGCATCCTCCACTTCCTGAATCCCCAGCCGGCTGGTTGGGGTCGGAGAAGAAGCAAGGGTAAGAGAAAGGAGAGCAGAAGGAGGGAGGGGCTTTCTTCCTTGTTCTGGCTCCCGTCAGATATTTGCTACCTCAGTGTCCCCTTCTTGCTACTCCAGCCTTCTTGTATTAACTCACCTCTGTTGTAAGAGTTGACAACAAAACCTACCCAGGTTTCCTTACGGGACCCTGACTGAGACAGTACTGGTTTGTCTACCACTTTGGCACACGTATGTCTTACACCTGAGCTACGTGCTGCTTCCTGAGCAACAGGTCCAATGTCATGGGCCAGTGTGATGTCCTGAGGAGCAGCAAGACAAGCAAGATCTCTGCAGACGAGACTATAAACAAGGACAGAAAAATGGAGGTAGCCCAGATATTATGCTGATTTAAGTTAGCAGCTGTACATTTCTCCTTTCCAAGTTATTCTACTTAAATGTTAACACATAAAAATCAGTATCAAAGGCGCCTGGGTGACTCAGTCGTTAAGCGTCTGCCTTCGGCTCAGGTCATGATCCCAGGGTCCTGGGATCGAGCCCCGCATCGGGCTCCCTTCTCGGCGGGGAGCCTGCTTCTCCCTCTCCCGCTCCCCCTGCTTGTGTTCCCTCTCTCGCTATCTCTCTCTCTGTCAAATAAATAAATAAAATCTTTAAAAAAAAAAAACAGTATCAAATTCACTTCATTAACCAGAATGGGACCTGAAAAATTCTTTTTAAAGTCAAAGCCATTCTCTAGCAGCATCTGCTTAATTGGAAGCAAGTGAAGAAATCTGAACAACTATGGATTCTCCACTAGATGGCAATCATCCCATAAATTTGAATTAGACTCCCATTACACTAGTGACCAACAAATGGATTGAGTCGGTTGTGTTGTTGATAAGCAACTGTCTTACGTTTGCAGTGCTTGATGGCAGTGGTTACATGTATTTACATTTGGCCCATTCCTAAAAGATACAAATTGGCATTTTCCAGGACGCTGCTACCCTTTTAAAGCCCAGATATCTCAAGACTCATCATTCTGGATAGTTTTTTTGTCACCACCAATCACTCTCAAACCAATATAGAACTTTAACTTAACAAACTAACCCCAGGTTAAATAATGGGAATAAACTAGCAGTTTATCTAATTTCTTAAATTTCCTATGTTCCATGCATGCTAGTTTTGGAACTTTTCAGAAAGATGAACTTTATTTTTTTTCTTAATTAAAAAAAATCATTTTAAGATTTATTTGAGAGAAAGAGAGTGTGTGCACAAGCAGGGGGCGGGACAGAAAGAGAGGGAGAGAACCCCAAGCTGACTCCCCACGGAACACAGAGCCCGACACAGGGCTCCATCCCACAAACATTGAGATCATGACCTGAACCGAAATCAAGAGTCAGACACTCCAATGACTGAACCACCCAGGTGCCCGAAGATAAACTTTATAGACCAAAAAAGCATTCCCAGACACTGCCAAATGTCCCTCGGGGAATGTTCCCCCCCGTCGAGAACCGCTGGTCTAGCCACCGCAGGCTCCACTGGGGGGAGTCAAGGCGCCTACTTCCATAGGCAGGAAGAGAGGAAACACGGGAGGGACTGAGCCTCTCATGCCCACTTCCGTTTCCCAAACTGTCAGAGAAGCCACCCCTATTCCTCTGGAGGTGATGGGACAGCAGAGGCCAAGCGTCATCCTCCAATTTAAAGTCCCCCTGACTCCAGGGCTGGTCTCCGGAAGAGCCTGCCTTCTCTCCTTCATTTTTCACTCCATTCTCTAACTTCTCTCTGCGTACCCCTTCTCTACTGCGCCCCCTCCTGTCCTCCGAAGGCCACCCAAACAGCCCCGCCCACCTGGGAGGACGATGGACCCTACGGCGAACAGGCCGCCAGTGGTCAGAGCGAGTGACAGCCAGGACGCGCCACCTCATCCTCAGCTGTGCGGCCCGCGGCAGCGGGTAAGCCAATGGTGGCGGCCTTCAAAAGCCAACTCACAGGGTGACAGGGGGGCTCGCTTTTAATGACATATGTGGCTTTATTCTGGTTTACGTTTTTAATTTGGGGAGATAATCAAGTAGCAGATTTCGGAGATTTTGAGACATGACTTACCATTCATGCTCCCAAGAGAAATGCTGGTTCTGTCTCCAGGTCCTCAAGCCTTTAGCAGCACGAACACTCACTTGTGCAACGTCCAGCATCGAACTTGACACCAGCCCACACGTGCGTCCCTGGGACCAAAGCCCAGGCCAAAAGGGCTCATAACTGTCACATGTTTAAAGCCCCCCTCTCTTGAAAACAGCGCGCTCACACCACAAGGATGTTGGGCAGGCGTGCTGTAACCTTGAACAAACTGCAAAACGGGCACAATTTTAACTTTTTTTTCTTCCAGTGAAAATTCAGTTTGTTGGTCTGTGTTTTTGCAAAATCAGGGTTTTTAAATTCTTGGGAGTTGGGTGGAATGACATCAGGTCACTTTTCTTACCAACCAGCAAAAACGTATGGAACTGTACAGAGACGTGAGGAACACGAACACATCAGATAGTCCCTCCAGTCCGAGAGCACGCAATGCCAGGCGGGAAAACGCAACAGCAGTTGAGGAGGATGGCCACCCGACACGGGTACTGACTGCGGGCACGAGGGCAGGGAAGTGGAAGGAGGGCTTTATGCCAGGTCCGGAACGAAGACGGAATTCTGAAACCAGACAAGAGGATAGCAATTCCAGGCCGAAGGGTAAGAGCAAAGGCATGGGGGTGACAAAGCGTGCCGTGCGTTTCAGGTCTGGTTTGGGTTGGGGGCTTGTCGGGCGAGTTAACAAGCTTGGAAGCCAGATCGGGGCCAGCCCGGAGGCTTTCTACATCAAGAGTTTGGACTTCGGCTGGAAGGGCACAGGGGACACTCGGGCTTCTGACCAGCGCTAGGTGGCCGAAAGGTGAGCAGCGGTGTGCACACAGGGAGACGGGTAGCCGAGCTGGGCGTGGGCATGGGCGTGGGAGGGAGAGCCGCCGAGCCAGGCTGGAGCATGTTTACTTTAGCAGTTGTAACAATCAGAGACCAAACACCCCAAGATAGATAGAGTTCATTGATAGACCATGTCTCCAGCTGACGGAGGACCTTCGCTTCCAAGATCTCATTTCACCCTCAGAACAAACTGTGAACAGTTGTCACATTTCACAGGTAAGGAGCCACCTGCTGCTCGGGGAACGACAGTCACTTCTGCCAATGCTGCCTTCGTTGGTCTGGAGGCACTACCTTCTTCTTTCCTCCCCAGCCCGTTATTCCTGCTCAGGAAAGGCTTGTTACCCTGTACTTCCCCGTCAGTAGAATGGTCACGGGCCTCCCGTCTTCTCCGGCCTACCCTCCCAGTCGCTGGGCTCACCTCCTCCTGCGGTTTCAGCCATCAACTTACGAACGGACATCTGCCCAATCTCCCCCGCAGAACGTGGAGGGAAGTGAATCCTAGACGCTCAGCAGTATTTTTCAGTATTTTGATTTTTGATTCCTTTTTAAAATCTTTTTTAACATGGCCTTATTTTCAAGTTGCTTCAAATCTCTCTCGGAAAGCAAGAGAAGCTCAAAATCTGAATCTGAATGATGCTGACGAGAATCCTATGCGGCAGGCAAGCCAAGTATCATTAGTCCAGTTTTACAATTCACTCACTCACGCGCTGATTTGTTCAAACATTTATTGAGCACTTTTGATGTGCCAGGCATGGTGCAAGGCGCCGGGTATAACAATGATTAAGACAAAGTCCCTCAAGGAGCTCACAGTCTAATGGTAAACTACCGAGTAAACTGAGGCACAGAGTGGTAAATGACTTACCCAATGAGGTAGAGAGAGCTAGGTACTTGGAAATGTGGGACTAGAGCTGGAGAGAGGGCAGGGTACCACTAACTCATCAAAAGCAAACCCCTTTGATTGAAAAGCAAGGCTGCATACAGAAACGTATTACAAAATCTGCTTGCAAAAAGGTTAAAATAGTTTCCAATTTTCATCATGATTAAATTCACGTCTTGCAATGAATTAAGCCATTACCTGATAGTATTTCTATACTTGTCCCTAAAGCTTTAGGGCGCGCCACCAGTCGGCTCAGACACAATAACCCTGTAGGGAGCTTGAAATCAAGAATATCAGATTTCAATTTCAGCACTGGGAACCATATTGAAATCCTTTAATTAAATCCATGAACTTTAAATGTATAGCATATTTATGATACTTCTACATGTAGAAGTTTGGAAAAAACTTTCCTCTAACCCCCATTCAGAGGATTCTAATAAGTTATAGATACCACAGAAATTAGAGAATTTGTCTGTTACTTTCCATATATACATTATTTTGGCTATACAAGGGTGAAAAGTTTGACTTAGACATATTACATAAGTAATCTAAACATTATACAGATATATACAAAGACATCACATTCAGATGCCTGTGTACACCCATCGAACGTTTAACAGCTAACCGCAGACGTAAACCTGTGTAAGGCAATTTCTCTTGTGATAATGACACACGATCCTTGAAGGAAAGGGCAGAGTCCGCGAAGCACTGTCCACTTCAGGCCTGACCTCTGTCTCCGTGATTCTCTTCATGATGAAGTGAGTTCAGTAGGCAAGATGTCTATTTCACTGACAAAAAGCAGTGAGTAATTATAAAAAGAGTTGTTTTCAAATGCAGAAACCATAATTATCCAGTAATCGAAGTAGTGAACTTCTCAAAGCCACCACTGGCCTTGACGCTGTGACAGAACCAGAGAGTTTCATGGATGATTTATTGCTCTGAGAATCAAATTTGATGCATAATTCATCCACACGGGATGCTCCCCAGGAATTCAGTACGTGAATTCTCAAATGCTATCAGTTGCTCACTTCAAGCAATTCTTCACTTTGCTGTGGAGGATTTTCTTCTGAAAAACAACAAACATGGAAGAGATTCTCCTGAGTGAGGGTTTGAGAGGTAGACAGGTAACAGAACATATAACGTGAGTGCTTAAGAAAAAGGCTGAAGACCCCTGGTCAAGAACCACATTGTTATGCTAATGGCATAAGGCTGCCGTAAAGTCTCACAAGAACAAACTGGAACCCAAACGCGCGCTGACGGCACCTGTCAGAGGATGCGGATGGCCTTCTCTACCCGGAGACTACACCAGGTGGCACCACCACAGCATCAAAACTATATGGAATTTAACCATCAAGTTGTTAGAAATAGTCTAAACTGTAGTTAAGAATTACTTTTTTTTTAAAGATTTTTTTATTTATTTATTTGAGAGAGAGAGAGAGAATGAGAGATAGAAAGCACGAGAGGGAAGAGGGTCAGAGGGAGAAGCAGACTCCCTGCTGAGCAGGGAGCCCGATGCGGGACTCGATCCCGGGACCCCAGGATCATGACCTGAGCCGAAGGCAGTCGCTTAACCAACTGAGCCACCCAGGCGCCCGCGTAGTTAAGAATTACCTTGTCATTCTTTAACTTTTTTGTGGATAGACAGTGTAAAAATATCTGTAACAGCACAATAAGACTATATATCAAAAACCATTAGAGTCTTAAATTTTCCTAATCACAGACTCGGTATAGTTACCTTTATCAGGGTGTTCTGGATGTTTGTTTTTAGATGAAGAGGTGCCTGCACCTTCAGACACTTTACTACTTGAGTGGCCCTGCTCCACTTCACATAAATACACATCAATGGGGCCTCTGGTGCTCCTTATATGTACTGTGATAGAGTTCTGGCAAAAGACACATAAAATACCATAAAAAAGACACATCAGGATGAATGCGAGAATTCATTAATGATATTGTTTCACTTACTAGAACTGCCAAAGTTTCATTTCAAGGGATATCTCTGAAATTTTAAGTCCAGCCGCTTTTCCTTCTACCACACATTTGAGAGAATTGTGTAGTTGGCCTCCGTCACTCCTGCACCAGCCACCGGACCGCCAGCCAATTCACGGCGCTGCCAGCTACTCAACCGTCCGGTCAGGACTTCGGGGCCGTGGTGCAAACACCTCCCCACTCGAGAGCCCACCTTTCTCTACTCAAGGAGCTGACCCCTTCTAGGAGTCTGTACTTGAGAGTCCAAAACCAGTGTCTGGATGACAGAGAAATCTCAAACATGCTGTTGTCTCAAACGGTAAAGGTGTGTTTAGACCTTCGGATCGCCGAAGAGGTACCGTGTTAACTGAACGGGCCGGTCTCTGTCCACGTGAAAGAGCCAGGGGATGGGATCCAGACAAAACACACCCCAGAAATGTAAAAAATATTCAGAAGAATTGCATATAAAGGACTATTAATTATGATTATTCACATCTTTTGGCTTTGGAGCTTTAAAATTTACTCAAGATAGCGGGAAGTAGGGTGCTTCTACTGAGAATTATGCTAAATTCTTTGTGTTTGGGGGGTGGGGGATGTGTGTGTGCACGCATGTGCACACCGAAACCTGGGAATGAACCAATTTATGCTAAATTCTTAAGGAACAGTTCAGTTATAAATGATTCCTTTGTTATTCTGACTGGAAGCGGGTTCAAGTGTCACACGAAGTCTGTTCCCTGCCCTCCCACGCTGTGAGGCCTGGGCTAGGTCCGGACACCATGCTCCCTCCTGCTCCACACAGCTCACCAGGATCTTAACACAACTGCGCTCAGGGAGATGCAGCTTATCAGAGGGTCTCAAATCCCTGTGTCACCTTCTCTGCGGCTTCCTGGGACCAGACATATAGGTGGGAGAAAGACCATCCATGCTCAGGTTCTAGACCGCCAGGCCTGGTCTGACTTGAATGGTGTAGCTTATACAACCCAAGACACTTCTACACAAAAGTATGTTGCTTTTGTGCAGTTGCTCAGAACTGGCAGCCAGCTGAGGACTTCCTATTCCGCCAAATCAGAGCTCAGCAGCGTTTTCCGTAAAGGGTGAGACGAGAGACAATTTTGGCTTTGCCGGCCATACCATCCCTGTCACCACTATATAATTCTGCCATTACAGAGCGAAAGCAGCCAGACACAATGTCTAAACATACGGGCATGTGGCTGTGTCCCAGCGAGACCATGTATAAAAATCTAGCCAGCCAGACTGGACGTGAGGCCAGCACGGCCACCCCGGCTCTAGCTTCCCAGATCTCACCCTGCATCTTTGTGGGGGTTGGGCACACTGAATGCAGTGTGCCCCTGTCTACGACTCCCACTTACTGCTGAGAATGGCTGCCACAGGGCCCACATTCATCAGCCTTTAAACTGGACTCTGAGTCTTGGGCATGATCCAAAAGCTCAGCAAAATTTAGCAATTATAGCCTAAAGGGGCTCACAGCACAGGGGAAAAAACCCAAAACCCCATCAGTCACTGCAGCATGGACCATCATGTCCCAAAGTAAGGATGTGTTGAAAGATCAGTGGTTAATTATTAAAAAAAGTTTAAACATCTCTCAAACGACTCCTATTAAATATAAAAGTTACTTAGGCGACTTGGAATAGATCAAAATCTAAATAGAATAATGAGGAAACATCACCCGTAAGTCACAACTTGAGTGTGACTAGATTAGAAGTTGTCCCTTAACTGATTTATAATACACTGTCAAGTAACATGGGTGCCCACTTGGACAGCGGTCCGCTGGGGATAGGACAGATGAGCAGGGAATCTTCTTCACTATGAGGGAGGTGCGTCCCTACAGCAATGCAGAGGGTATCACTAGGAGCACCCGATGGATCTACCAGGCTGTCAGAACTTGATGATCTGTCTCAAGGGCCACACTCCTTGGTTCTGATTCCATCCCTACCTATGCATTTATTTGTGTACGTCTGAGGCTACACGATTAACTTCTGATGACAGTGACCTTTCAATACAAACTTCCCTGCGCGGGGGCATGTGCTAAGCAACTGGCAGCTGGTAAGAATATTCACACCCACACAGAAATTTCACTTTTCATTTTGAATGTACCAGTGTTCTAGTTTATTCATTAGTCTTTGATGAGCCTGGGTAGAGTTAATTCCTTAGAGCCTTCGCTGACACCAGATATACTGCTGGAACTTCAAACAACGAGGCCAATTCTTGGTGATTCCTCTAAGAGGCATTACGGTCTATCATCGTCGACTATTGTCTAACAGAGGCACTGTGGGGCCTGAGAGTACAGTATACTCCCAGTACAATGATTCCCACCAGATTCTGAAGCCAAACCATCTGGGCTTGAATTCTGGTTCTGTCACTTACTGTGTGATCATGAGAAAGTCCATCTCTCTGTGCTTCAGACTCCTCCCTTTAAGAGGATAATAATCATGACTATTTGCTGTGTTACTCGAAACAAGTTAAAGTGTGTGAAGTGCCTCAAGCAGTATCAGGTAGGCAGCTAACATGCACGTGATGGTTACTAAGTCATTACAACTGTGACAGCCTAAGGAGCTGACCTGTCTCCCTCTTTAAAAAAATCCTTAGAAATGCAGGGATACCTACTTCTCTGGGAGCTGGAACATCCAATCTGGTTTCTGCCGGAGCTTTCACTGCAATAACAATCTGCTCGTGGAAGGCTTGAATGCTATGAATGTCCTGATACGTCACATACGCTAGTGTAAACATCAGTCAAGGGTCTCTAAGCAGAATGCTACGTACTGAGGAGATAATTCCTCTCTTATAATACATGCATACAAGTGTAATGTTAGAATCTCTGTAGTTTTTATGGGATACGAACTCACAATTAAGGAAAGCAATTGGTAAAAAATTATTTCATATATGATTATTATTTCATCAACAATTCTTAAGATTTTACAAAGTGTTTTACAATATTTATAACTCGAAGCATTCCTTTAAACTCTAGCGTCGTGATTATGACGACAATTTCTGGAGAAAAATATTAATAACGCACACAAAACAATTCAGGTGAAGGTGTTTAACTACTCCCTGCCCCCCATTTCCTACTCATTGCTAGATCTTACTATGAGAACCTTTGGAGACAAAATATTCAGTTTTGATGACAACCTCCTACAATACAAGGAGGAAAACATCTGTAAAAAAGGGGAAGCAACTTGGAGAATCAGTGTTTCAGGGCCATTGTGTACCCATGGGGTTTCTTGCGTCCCAAATTCTTCTCCATCTCACTACGTGAATTTTTTCATCTTGTTTTACTATGTCGCCTGAAGTTTTGCCAATTATGTGATTTACTGGGTTTCCCCAACATTTTTTGTTTACTTTACAGATTTTACTTTCCTTCCACTAACCAGACTATGGAAATAGAGGAGTCTGATGCAGAGAGTCAGTCAGTCTGAAGCACGAACCGCTGAGGATCAGTGATTCCTCACAGAGGGGCAACAAGAACGGAGCAGATGGGCCCAGGGGACCCGGGAGACCACGAGAAGAACGCCACCCAAGACCAGTCTCCCCTGCTGGTCCCAGAGGCGCAGCCAGCTCCACCAGGCTCTGCGGGCCAGAGCGGCAGTGCAAGTGCCGAATCAATGACAATTTCATTCTGTTTTCAGAAATAAACTCCAGTTAACAAATTAGGGAAAACCTGCATTTCACAAACGCCAACAGATTCTACTATCTTTACAGAATTCTGACTAAAAAAACAAACAAGAATGGGCCACTATTTTTATTTTAAATGCAAACACGGATGTTGGTACATGGTCACGAGGCAGCATTTAACCTGAACAAACAGCATACAAAAGAGCAAAAGGCATTTATTTGTGTACATCTGAGGCTACACGATTAAACCTTTACTTGCTTTTAAAACTTCTAAAGCTCTGATTTTGTATTCTGAATATATTAATTAAATCCCCAAGCTTATTTTAAATAAAGGTTATTTAAAATAACCTGCCTTGGAAGGAGAAATTTTTTTAAAAACGGAGAGAGTTAACAAACAGGGTTGCTGGAGAGGAGTTGGGGGGGGGAGTGGGGAAACTGGGGGATGGGCATTAAGGAGGCACTTGATATAATGAGCACTGGGTGTTGTATGCAACTGATGAATCCCTAAATTCTACCTCTGAAATTAATGATACAGTATAAGTTAATTAAACTGAATTTAAATAAAACATTTAAAAAAAGGACAGAGTTAAAGGATATCTTTCATTTTCTTTGTCATCTGTTAACTCAAACAACTGCTGAGCACAATCCTTAATTAACTCATCCAAAGCATCTTCCATTGCTGATAAGTCAGAAAGTTCCTCCTGCAGCTTCTTCTGTTGGGGCACTGCTCCAAAATTGCTAAGATCAGATCCTCTTTAAACGTATTTGGAAAAAAACAAAAAAACTCACCATCAGTAACATCTAGGAGATGATAGAGAATACAAGTTAGATTACTGGAACTTCTCCAAATGTTGACACCAGGTATTTCACAAACTGACAGACAAAACTAGGTACCTGAACGTCACCTGTGACCTCCTTTTATTCTAGACAACCATTATTCTTCCTATACATAAACTGGTTTTTGTCCCCATTTCTAGTCTCTTACACAGGGATTAAAAAACCCCAACAAACCATTATAAATCTATGGAAAGTTAATACTAATAAGGAAAGCTGATGGAGGTCATCGAGCCCAGACCAAGAGTCACTAATACCGTTGAAGTCTCAGCTCTACTACTTACAGCAAGACTTTTTACAAGTTATAATCTTTTAGTCCCCTATGAAAAACAAGGAGTACAGACTAAAATGATAGTTCTTCTGCTAAAATTCTGAATATTTTTCCCCTCATGTGCATATTATACTTGCTTCTATCTGAATGTAATGATTATATTCATTATTCTTAAAAGATATACTTTCTCTAGTTATTACTACCTACCATATCATATTGGTATGATATGACCCAAGCCACTGATGTTTTTTCTTCTTCTTTGTGGAAAATAAAGATGAAAAAGGCTGTGGCCACTTTACCTTTGGTTTACTAGTTTTCAAATCTGATTCCAATTAGTGATTCAGAATGCAATCTGATATTAACCCTGAAAGTGTTATTTAATGTTATTTAGCAAACATGTCCAGATTAGAATTCAATCTGCATTTCTGTACTACTGAAAAAAATAACTTCCTTTATGAACCACTTTCCTCTAACAGCAAAGTTCATTATTTAGAGCCATTTCGTGATCTTTGTTGGTAGATTTTTCATTTGCCTGAAATGTATTTGTATGTACTTATACGATGGAATTGTTTCTTACTGATCCACAGTATTTGCTTATTGTAATTATTAATAGCTTTCTTCTTATGCACATGTGCACACACACATCTATATGTATAACTACATCTATATCATAAGGTCTTTTTTCCATGATCCTCCCTAATCAAATATGAAATCTTTAGCAACTGACTTTTCTTTTTTTTTTAGGGAGATCATGACCTGAGCCAAAATCAAGAGTTGGACACTTAAGTGATGAGCCACCCAGGTGCCCCTAGCAATTGCCTTTTAGATATTGTCTACTGATTGTTTTTTACATTCAGGACAGTGTGTGATCCACAGCCTATCTGACTCATAACCACTTGGGGTAGTTAAGAATGTAGATTAGATTCCTGCCTTTGCCCCAGAACAAATGAATTATAATCCCTGGGGCGGGACGCCTCTAAGTGTTTATCACATTACACTGTTTTACAACCTCAACTGATTTCCTCCTGATAATCAACAATCATTTGGAAAAAAAAAAATCTAAATAATCAGACGTCCCCCTCTTATGATTTTGAAAAACAAAACTCTTAAAACTAATCATTATCCCATTCAACTTTTCCGTAATATCAGAATGACATTTTAGGTCTATGGCTTTTATTTAGTCCTAAGTAGGAAAAAAGTATGTACCTTGTGGGACAATGTGAGAAATTTTTATAGAATCCTTTCTTAACAAGAAGCCATCTCCTACTTTGTTTTGTCCTATCAAAACACTGCTAATATCTAGTGTTTCATGCATGGTATTGTCACTTAATGAGAAGGGAAAAAAAAAAAAAAAGAAAAAAGCCAGGAAAAGTTCGAAACCAACTCACATCCATCGAATATGGTTCTTAGACTTTTTCTCAACCAGATCGATTCCATCTAAAACATTGGTGATGTCATACACTCTTCGCTTGCGCACTCCCAGTTTTGTGGCAACCTTGTTTAAGTCGAGAACACCCCCAGGAGCAGATCTGACAAGATCCATAAATTTTCGAGTTAAATAAACCAGAGATACATCAAAACGAGGTCTCTTCACTTTTAGAGCTTCTGGGAAACAAAACAAACAAATTTATAAAATTCTCAATAGCACTTCTTTCTCAGCTCATTAAAAAAAGTAATCTATTTCCTCAGTAAGCACAGACCCCTACAGAAATTCTACACACTGAACACAGCATAGGTAATTTTTATGAAATAGATTTCTCACACTGGATAAAAATGTATCAGCCTAACTCAGGTAAACAAAGGCTTTAGTCTCAAAGGAGGATTTGAAATATGCAGCCAATTCCCCTAGACATGGGAATTTGGAGGAGTCTGTGGCATCTTATCAAACATAAAGTAGAGAGTTTCTACCCCCACCACTCAGGAATAGGATTAGAAACGGTTTTTAAAATTAAATTTCTTATTTGGTCTTCAAGTTAAGAAATTCTTTATAAAGCAAAGAAAGACTTGGCTTTTTCTTTTTAACACTTAAACTGTTCCTATACATGTCATAGTGTAACCCTGATGGAAGTTTTTCAAAGAGCTCAAATTAGTCTTCTATTAAAACATTAGGACATATCTTGAGGAAAAGTGGCATGTCTATTTTTTTTAAATATTCACTAGCCTATATTAACAGATAAGCAAATGAAGGGGGAAGATCTCTTTAATTCCCTCCCTCCTTCACCCGCTCTGACGATTTTAGTTTTTTATACACACCCTGCCCCCGCAGCACACAGACACACACAAGTGTCAATATGTAAACGTAACTTTTAGAAACAACAATAACAGACTATTTTTAACAAGCTGCTTTAACTCAACATTGTGAACATCCTCACTTGGTAACAAATGTATTTCAACGTTATTCTTTTTTTTCTTTTTAAAGATTTTTTTAATTCATTTATTTGACAGAGAGAGACACAGCGAAAGAGGGAACACAAGCAGGGGGAGTGGGAGAGGGAGAAGCAGGATTCCCGCGGAGCAGGGAGCCCGATGAGGGGCTTGATCCCAGGACCCCGGGATCATAACCTGAGCCGGAGGCAGACGCTTAACGCCTGAGCCACTCAGGCGCCCCCCCCAACATTTTTCTTAATGGCTGCATAATATTTAACTGCATGGAATATTTGCTAAACCTACCCCAATACTGGAAATTCTGACTGTCTCCACCTTTGCTATTTTGCCCGATACTTCAGTAAATCTCCCTATAGCTAAATTTTTGTGCGCATCTTTGTTTCCTTTAGTTAAGTTCCCTGATTTGCAACTGACCAGTAAAAGGGTATTTTAGGGAATGTCTGTCCCACTAAACCTGCTATCCAGGTGGGGGTTCTATCAACTTTACAAAGTGTATGTGTGAGAGGCTTGGCTCATGTGCTTGCCTGAACCCGGTATTAGCGTTCCTTTCATTTTTCCCAACCTGATATTAAAAAACAAGTTCTTACGGTTTTTTTTCTTACAGTTTGTTGTGCAGAGTAAATATTTTACAAATAACCCAGGTGTCCTTTTGGTGTGGAGTATATGATCTCTCTTTTTTCTGCTTTCATAGCATATGACAGTGAGTATGCTTCAAAAGAAATATTCATCCTGTCTTCAATCGGGAAATCCCCGTATCCAGAACCTCTAAAACGTCACAGTCAGTTTAAAGCCCAGTGGTGGCTACTCCAAGAACACAAGTATGTATTTTATAACGCACATGTCTTCTCTGTGGAGACCACTCCTACACTTATGATTGAACAGGAATAAATAGAAATTAAAATGGGGTTTAGGGCCGCCTGGGTGGCTCGGTGGGTTAAGCGGCTGCCTTGGGCTCAGGTCATAATCCCAGGGTCCTGGGATCGAGCCCCGCATCGGGCTCCCTGCTTGGCGGGGAGCCTGCTTCTCCCTCTCCCTCTGCCTGCCTCTCTGCCTACTTGTTCTCTCTCTCTCTGCCAAATAAATAAAAATCTTTAAAAAAATAAATAAAATGGGGTTTAATTAGAAGAAAGTCACCATTCTACAAAAAGCCTTGGCAGACTACAACAGAGAAATTCTAACGTGAAAAAGCATGTATCTAATCACGCTAACTGCTAACATGATAGGGTTTATAAGCTCAGGGTTAAGTATATTCCCACCATGTTAGTCACTTTCGAAAGTGACTTTAGAAAGGTATTAACTGAAAAGCTATAACCTGACAGTTGTTGATGGAATACAAACATGATTCAAAAGGTTTTCAAACTAAAGATGTTCCTTAGTCTAGTAAGGAGCCCTATCACAATGTCCTGAGGTCAGTGCCAAGCGAGGCACCCAAGCTTCCCAAGAAGAGGAGCTGAACGCTGACTGGAGCGGGAGTAAGGAAATCCTGAAGGGGGTAAGCGGGCAGAGGACAGAAAGGTAGAGTGGAAGGTCTTCTCCCCTCTGATGGAGGGCAAGGGGCTTAATGAGACAGAGCCATGGTTGAGAACAGGTAGATTCAGGGAACCCACAGCTGGTAGGGATGGTGAGGGCAGCAGATGAAGACCAGGCTGCCCAGTGGAGCTGGAATGACCTAGAAGGGCCCTGTCTTTCTGTCCAGCTGTTCTCCACTGCCTAGTTTCTTTTAAGGATATGAGGTGGCTTATAAATGTAATACAAATAAGTAAAACCAAATAAACGAGTCAGGGTTTTCTCTATTTGTAATAGAACACTGTGGAAGAATTCCAGGTTGCATGAGATCCCTTCCCAGTTCTGTGTTAGGAAAATCCCCCTGGCGGCAGAGTGGAAGAGCCTAAAAGCAGACAACCTACTGAGGAGGCCATCCCGCTGTGTCAGCTAGGGAGGGAGGGAGGGCCCACACTGCAAGCAGCAGTCTAACCCAGTGGTTAAGACAAGGGGCTCGAGTCCAAGGTGTGGGGGTGAATCCTGACTGAGGCCCCAGTTTACTCAGCTATAAAAAATGAGTAATAGGGCGCCTGGGTGGCTCAGTTGGTTAGGCGACTGCCTTCGGCTCAGGTCATGATCCCGGAGTCCTGCGATCGAGTCCCACATCGGGCTCCCCCTTCTCTGTGGGGAACCTGCTTCTCCCTCTGCCTCTGCCTGCCACTCCCCCTGCTTGTGCTCACTTTGTCTCTCTCTATGTCAAATAAAATCTTTAAAAAAAAAAAAAAAGAGTAATAATCCACACTTGTATTTTAAAGGGTTGTTGCGATAATGCATGCAAAAAGTCTGACGCAGCTTGCACTGTACAAGCTCAGTGTGTGTTGACAATACTGTACGGTGGTGAGGACGATCAGACAAGGGACACACTTCCAACGTAAAACGGGCCAAACGTGGGCACCAGCTATGGGTGAGGCTGTGGCAGGGGCTGAGGAGAAATTAAGGGCTTATATATAAAGATCTACATGTGGGACCTATGCACAGTCTATTCCTTGTGGTCAGGACCTAATTAAGGGGGAGTTAGGGGTGGGGCTATCTATGGTAACAATTTCCAGAAGGATGGGAACCAGAGCAACTGGTACTCCCTCTCCTTTCGATGACTCTGCACGCTGGTCCATGGCAGGAATGGGACAGAGCAAAGGGAATCAAAGGAAATCTTGAGGCCAAAGACAGTTCTCCTGCCTGTTGTCAATGGCCTTCAATTCTGCTGACAGCGACAATACTGCTCTCACAGAATTTCGAGAAAATATCCTTAAACATAGACCATTCCATTTTAAAAATGATTTCTAAAAGCAACAAAGAATAAACTGGCACTTGTGCACATTATTCAGCCCACAATCTCAGGAGTTTTTGCTCAAAGTCAGTGTACAAATAATATATTTTACTTAAGTTTCTCATCAACTTACGTACATTTAAAATAAATCGTTTAAATCATATGAAGTTCAAACTACAAAACCTAAAATATATTCCAGGATCAACTTACTTCTCATGGACACATACTGTACATTATCTTCTAAATTAATCCTTATTTTTGATGGCTAGAAAAAAGAAAATACAAAAATTTAAATTAGTAATTTAAAGACAACAATGCAAAATGAGCAAAAGCAAATGAACAGCACCTCCTGGATAATGTAAAGGCTTTTTTTTTTCACCCTGGGGTATAATGAGTTGTGAGAAAAGCAGTCCTTCCTCCATACTGGATCTACTCTAACTGTGCTCACAACTGGCAGCGCTCATAGAGTTATGCTTCTAACGCTGCACAGGCGTCCATGAGTATGGATGGAGTAGTTACAGAAAGGGGTGGGGGAGAAATACAAATGAGAAGTTACTACTGAATAGACACTAATGTACCATCCCTATCAGATACTGAGGATAAAAAGGAATACAAAGATGATTGGGAAACGGTCTCTGACTCTGGAAAGCTCAGCAGAGGTAGAAGATACGTCTAAAGTAGCAAATGCTCACCCCTTGCTATTTAAGTGTAAGTGGCTCCTAAAAATTTGCTCATCAGTTTTCACAGGTGGCCATGCATTCCCATTATAATTAATGGAAAAACAGCAGCATTTCTGATAATGAAAATAATGCATACTACCTAACTAGAAACGTTGGTATCAGATTAGTAAAAAAACTTCTTTTAAATTCTTCAAACGACCAGGAAATGAGTAGCAGCTCCACTCCCAATGTTCACCATCTTATCAGGTATTTAGAAGCTATGAAAGTTTACATAAATTGGTAGTAAAACATCTGTAATACATTTAAAAATCTTTTTTGCAAAAAATAAATAAAACCTTTAGATAAAGCCAGGTAAAGAGAAACCTATATTAGCCTCATGCTTACAACAAAGCACAACGATGACACGTGCTTCCAGACAGGCTGTGATCAGGTTCAGCTCTTGCCTCAGTGAAAAAACTGGCCCTGAAATTGGCTGTAGTACTGGAATAGGTGAATTCCATAGGTGCTCTAAGAGAAGAATCGGCAGGAACACTATGGATGCACCCAGAGAGGGCTATCACAGAAGGATTCACAGGGAAGGGGATCCCCAGCTGAGCCTTGAAGGACAAGCCAGATTTTGCCCAAACCCATGGGAAGCTTCAAGAGGGAAGACAGGATTTCTAGTGCAGGAAATGCAACGAACAAAGGTATGAAAATATAAACAGCATGGCACCTTTTGAAGACCCACCTGTGTGGTCAGTACAAGACTAACATGACATTGAAGTTGGAAAGGCCTGCTGAACCGTACTCAACATAGATCATGGAAGTCATGCTAAGGAGTTTGGACTTCATGTCCTAACCAGTGGAGAATCACCACAGATTTTTGAATAAGAATATGACATACCCAAGCTCATGGTTTAGGAATATGAGTATGGTAGCCATACAGCAAAAAGACTGGGGGATGGGGAAGTCTAAAGGCAAGGTGCGCAGCTCAGAAGCTCTTTGTTTATCTCGGTGTCAGCAAATCCTTGGCACAATGATTTCCGTATCACCTATGAAAAAATTATAGCATCTATTAGCAAGTTAACTAACTTGATATGGAATAATTCTACTGAAAGAGAATTCTGCTGTAGAATTAGCAACTTAGTTGTTAGAATGTAACGGAAAACGCAGACCTGCTGGGGTGTGCAAAGACTGAGTCCGGAAGGCCTGTCTTGGGGGCAGGGACTACGCCCGACGAGCTCCCCCAACAACAGCGCTGACAACAGCAACCTGCAAACACGGACCCCGCCAGTGAACCACTAAAGGGCAGTCCTCTTAAAGTTAGACACAGATGAAGGTGACTACCGGTCATTGCTATTTCTATATTTACCCCTTCTGCTAAAATTGTAGGAGACAGAGTTTACTGTAGAAAGATTCTTAAATGAGAAAGAATCCATCCTCGGCACACTGATTTGAAACAGATAAACAAATATCCTAAATTGTTATATGTTCCTAAAAAAAAGTACACAGGAAGGGTTAATATAGCAGGGCTCATAGGTGCCTTGCCTCAAAAAGACTTCTGTTCTTAATTTAGAGTAGCAGGGCCAAGTCCTACATACAAGCACTTAAGGGTATCCTAACTGGCCGCCTCACTATCTCCTTGCTGCACATTCCAGAAGGGCAGCGTTCCCGCTCAGTACTCCCCTTTCTTGTCCTCTTATTCAGACTGCTGCCATTCGCAGGTTGGCACAGGGATGATACCTCAATCAGGCATGACCACAGGAGCAAGGACAACTTGCTTTTCCACACATTCTGCCATAAATGTGGCTGCACTGCATGCTGTCTACACTGAGAACTGTGGGAAAGCAGAGTCCAACGGCATCCTTTTTTTTTTTTTTTTTTTAAACCTTTTGACTATGAAAACACAATATCTTGGAGGAATCACAACAGTATTGTGGCCCCTCCGGGGCAGACATCCCAGGATGTATAAATCCTACAGGTGAACAATACTGGAGATTTCCAAAGTATCCATAGTAATGACACATTCATCTCCTTTATATTCAAAATAGTTCTTGGCTTAAGACGGGTTTTGGACTACCAGTTACCTGACTTCTTAGACACTGAGAGATCTGGGCCTTTATCTGTAACAGAATGTGTTGATATAATTTTATTGCCCATTTTCCAAGCTACTGTGAAGATTAAAAAAGAAATTGTGTTAATTGTAAAATTCTATGCAACCATAAGAGACTATTATCATTTTGTTTTGAACCAGAACAGTGTCTGGCACATTCAAGCACTTGGTAAATATTTGTTAACATGTGAAGTTGAAATAGTACCTTGTCACAGATAACTTCAACAAGTAAGTAACTCAGAACTCTGAAACAATGAGTAGTTAAGACACAAGGACACAGGGTGAAGACCCCCTCTTGTGTACACCATGAATACAGATCCCTGAGAGATTATCAAGCGTCATTTGCTGTGTTCTATTGCAACATCCATCATTCATTATCTGGCTAGATCAGCCTGACACCTGGCAAGACTTTCCAGCTACTCTAACTTTGGTAAGGCATTCAACAAGTAGGCCAAGAGCATTTCTGGAAATAGAAAGGACTAGACAGGCCTCCTTTCAAAGTGGCTTTAAAATCAGAATAAATGAGGGTGCCTGGGTGGTTCGGTGGGTTAAGCATCTGCCTTCCGCTCAGGTTATGATCTCAGGGTCCTGGGACTGAGCCCTGCATTGGGCTCCCTGCTCAGTGGGGAGTCTGCTTCTCCCTCTGCCTGCTGCCCCACCCCCTGTGCATGCTCTCTCTCTCAAATGAATAAAATCTTAAAAAAAAAAAAAAATCAGAATAAATGTTTCCTCACAGAAAAGTTAGTAAGCTATTAAAAAAAAAAGCAAATGAAATGCCATGCCACCCCTGCATTTGGCCCCAAATTATTTAGGTCCCTCAGATCAGAGCAGTGCACCTCGCCCCTGGAGGGAGGCCAACGAGGCTCTACACTCTTGTATGGACACCCCCCCGGCCCCGGGTATGAACCCGGAAGCGGACACAGGAGCTGGAATAGAGAGAGCTCCCACTCAAGTGGAGGGGCCTTGCCCCTCTCAAAAGGAAACTGACTGTATAAGCTCCTCTCAGGGATACCCATTTTCTTTTTATTTTGAAATAATCTCAGCCTTCATAAAAGGTACAGAAGTAGCACTAAGAATTGCTATATACCCTTTATCCAAATACCCCACATCAATGTTTTATTACATTTGCTTTATTATTTTTTTCTCTATACACACATAATTCTTTTCCTTGAATCACCTGAGGGTAAACTGCTGACCCTAAGTAACTCAGTGTGTATCTCAAGGATATTCTCCTATACAACCACTGGATAATTACCAAAACGTCTGTTTGAACTTAGCAGTTTTGAAAGAAACTATCAGCAGAAACCTGGACTTTAAGGGCACTCCAGTGAAGGTTCAAAAGGAAGAGGGTCATGCTACTAGAAAGCAGAAGAAGGGAGATGTCTGTTATGCTGGGACAGAACGCTCAGCAACACCATCAACTGCAGTTACGTGGGAAGGTGACAGTAATGGCTCAGGTAACCTGAGATTTCCACACAAAGTGCTGACTGTGGCACCTGGTTTCTCCCTGCAGCCTACAGTAAAATGTGTGAGAGAGAAATCGAGAAAGGGATTGTTAAACAAAAAGAAGCCAGGGCTTAAAGGCTTTAAAAATTCCCAGACTCGGGGCGCCTGGGTGGCTCAGCTAAGCGTCTGCCTTCAGCTCAGGTCATGACCCCAGAGTCCCGGGATCTAGCCCTGCTTCGGGCTCCCCACTCAGCACGGAGTCTGCTTCTCCCTCTGCCCCTCTGCTCTCTAATAAATTAAAATCTTAAAAAAAAAAAATTCCCAGCCTCTCCAAAAGCTCAAATTAAGAAATGCCATCTGAGAAAGACGAAATCAAAGGCATAATCTAAAGATGAAGGTGAAGGGCACCTGGGTGACTCGGTCAGTTAAGCGTCCAGCTAAGCGTCTGGCTCTTGATTTCAGCTCAGTCATGATCTCAGGGCCATGAGATAGAACCCTAAGTCGAGCTCTGCACTGGGCATGGAGCCTGCTTGAGATTTTCTCCCTCTGCTCCCCCACCTTTTCCAAAAATAACATAAAAATTGAAAAAAAAAATAAAGATGACAGTGACAGTGTGACTGTACAACTTTTGGATAAGACCTCAGGTGGATCAAAGATGGTGCCTCAGAGTGCTATGCGGTCATGCAAAAGGCCTTGAGAGATTAAGGACGAGCCCCACAGACCCTCTAAATCTAGGCCAGGGCCTCTACGAAGCTCCGGGGCACTGTCCATCAGCCTTTCCAGCAGGAGCCCAAGGTGCAGAAGGGTTCATCCAGAAGAAAGGTGGGACGTTTGTCTGCTGAGTGAACCACAACAGGATCCACAGAAGGTCCACACGGTTTCTGAGAGAATCGTATCAGCAAAAACACCATCAACTTGGATGAAACGGGACACTGTTTAGACTGAAAAGACGTTACTCAACACCCAAAATTCTACTGCCAGTAAGCAGGCTGATAAAATTCCTCAGCTACAAATAGCAATTATCTCTCATGAGGAAGAAAGGAAGACAGACAGTGGAACCAACAGCCCAGAGGGCAGAGCTGGGAGCACAAAGACTTGTTCCCTGAGACCTAACCAAGAAATTTCTAACATTTAGCAAGCTGATTTTCAGAACTGCTCTGGACCAGTTACTCCCCTGTGACTCCCATCTCCTCCTTTAGGAACAGGAATGTCTAGAGCAGGTACCCTGTCTGTCCCACTAGTGTGTGCTGGCTGTGCTGGGGGGGGTCCGCTAATGGTGCTTTTCGTTTCATGGCCTAAAGATCTGTAGGGGCTGGACTGGGCTGTATCTGAGGAGCCTGGATTCTTATTTTATTCTCTAAGTATAAAATCTGTTAGTTTGAGGCTCAGATTGTCCCAGATTAGGCCAATGGGAGCCTTTTGAAAGTGATGCCTGTGCAGGACACTTATTTTTGACCTTTTCAGCATCTTGAGGATGGTAGTCCTCCAATTTCTATGGGAGTAAGCTGCCGGGGCGCCAGCGCGGATGCCACTGCTTCTAGAGCTGACCACCCACCACTGGGGGGAGCTGTCACCGGCTCCATTCCTCTGGAGGAGTCTCACTGACAGGTTACTCCGGTAATTTCCCTGAGGGATGCCAAGGGAGAGCTCAGTAGTAGTCAAACCTTAGGAATGGACTACCTAAGAACTTTCCCTTTCAACCCTCCAACTGATTCTGTGCCCCGACTGGTTCAGGCTTGATACCTAGCCTGTTTGTATCTCGGCTGGGGAATGAATGGAGAAGGCAGAGGCCGCCAAGCTGAAAATCAGCAGGACCCATCTCAATGCACATAAGCTCTCAGGAACCAGCAGCTCCTGACAGGCAAGTCAGCACAATGGAAGCTATTTTACTACTGCTCCGATTCCCACATCTGAAGACTGCAGAGTAATTTATAATTTGAGATCTCAAATGACAAAGGAAAGAACACAAGGTCAGTTATAGGGACTAAAATCTTAAGCACTGCCTCTAAGTTGGTTAAACATTCCTCTATACAGATGTCTCTTTGTACTGCCTGCCTATTTTGGGGAGTCATATTCCTTTAAGAGCCCTTTGGAAATATACCTTTGTCCAAGATGTTTGCATTCTCCTCACTCATTCAGATTTTCCTCACTTTTCAAGGTACAGACTGAGTTCCACCTCCAACCAACACCACTTCTCCCTTCTCTAAATTCCAGACAGTTTTCAAGCCATTTACCTGCAGAACATCAAACACTCAGCCAGATACATGACTAAGCTTTGCACAGCAACACACTTCGCTAAATATCCAGTCACTGGCCAGTAAAAACACCGAGAGAGCTGTTTAAATCACCATTTTACAAGCAGGAAAATAAACACTCACACATTTGAACACGTAAGAGTACCTACTTCAGCCATCCCATATTATGTACCAAATGTTTTTGTGAGAGGCACCAAACCACTGCAGATGTAACAACGGAATGGACAGGGTCTCTGCGCTCAGGGACCTCAGAGCCACACACTGCAGACAGGGTAAGCAAGCACAGGGTGCTTTAGGAGCACAAAAGGAGTGCCTAACCTAGTCTTTGACATGTCAGATGTCAGAGAAGGCTTCAGACAAGGGACCTATACATCCAGACCTGAAAACCAGGGGAGGTAACAAGGAAATGTGTGCTTTTAAAAAAAGGGCTTTCTGGGAAGGTAGAGTATGAATATGTAGGGTCCAAAAGAATATGGAAATGTGGAAACTATAAGCAGGTCAAAAAAGATAAATCCAGGAACCTGACTATATTAAGAAGTTTCTACTCTGTTCTGAAAGCACCCTAGGAAACTGCGATAGACTCTTTAAGCCAAATGACGTGGTCAGAAATATGCTTTAAAAAGACCACGATAGGGGCACCTGGGTGGCTCAGTCCTTAAGCGTCTGCCTTCGGCTCAGGTCATGGTCCCAGGGTCCTGGGATCGAGCCCCGCATCGGGCTCCCTGCTTGGCGGGGAGCCTGCCTCTCCCTCTCCCACTCCCCCTGCTTGTGTTCCCTCTCTCTCTGTGTCGCTCTCTGTCGAATAAATAAATAAAATCTTTAAAAAAAAAAAAAAAAAAGACCACGATAGTTACTATGAGAAGAATATCTAGTAAGTCTGGGGGCAAGATCAGAAGCAGGAAAACACTGCAACAATCTGAGAGTTAGATGGTTAGAAGTGCCAAGTATTGGTGATTACTTTTAATTAGATTGGGAGGATAGAAGGCGTCAGTTTGGAAAAGGAAAAAGGCAAGGATGATGCCTAAGAGACTCGCTTGGACAATATGGTGGGTGGATGCCTCCTATAAAGGTAAGAGATAGCAAAGCTGTTGCCTGCTTCGGCAAGATAATAATGAATTCAATTATGGATCGGAGTTTGAAATCTAAGTAGAGACGTCAGTAGACAGTTGGAAAGCTCTGAGCTGGATTTATAGATCTAGGAGTTACTATGACATGGCAACTGAAACTGCCAAAGTTGATAAGAATATCTACGACTTCAAGGGATGTGTGTATCTTCTGATATTAAATGCAAAATTAAGTGGTTTTTCCACAGTTGAGAGTTCAGGGCTTTTATCAAATCCTCAAAGATGAAGACTACCAATATAGATGGTACCAATGAAGATGGTATCAGAAGTCCTAGGAGTGGTGAATGACGTCCCACATGAAGAATGTGTAGAAAGAGTGTAAGAAAACTACAAAAAACACCAACATGTAAGGAATGCAAAGAGAAAGAGTAGTTTGCAAAGGAGCACAAGAAGAGACCAAATGGAGCACTAAGAGTTATGTATGGCCAAAGAAGCCATTCAAAGGTGAGTTTCCAACAAAATGAAGTGGTCAGTCCTGTGGAAACTAGAGATAAAGGGTGAAACATCTGATGGAACTGACAGGGTTGCTGGCAGAACTTGGTTAGAAGAGTCTTAGGGCTGGGGCGCCTGGGTGGCTCAGACGGTTAAGCGTCTGCCTTCGACCGAGTCCCGCGTCGGGCTCCCTGCTCCTTGGGAGCCTGCTTCTCCCTCTGCCTCTTTCTCTCTCTCTGTCTTTGAGAATAAATAAATAAATAAAATCTTTAAAAAAATAAAAAAAAGAAGAATCTTAGGGCTGTGCTGAGGGCAGGGGTCCCCCCCCCCCACCCCGCTGTGGTAATGACAGTGGACACAGTGAATGCAAACAATTTTCTGGAAAAGTTTGGAGGAAGAGATACAAATGACAGGGTTATCTAGAATTAAGGGAAGGCTCTTTTAAGATGGGGAAATATTTAGGATGCAGTTTACGTAGTCAAGAATTTATCATCAGGGGTCAGACATTGTGAGGTTAAATCCAGGCTTTTCCAGATACTATCTAAGCACTGACAAGCCACTTAACATTTCCAAGTCTATTCTGACAAATGGAGAACAAGAACACTAATCTCTCAGGACTGCTACGAGAATTAAAGGAGATTATGCTCATAAATTATTTCTGAGCACTGAAACACCATGGTGATTGGGCATTATTAACCTCAGCAAATGTTTCGTTATTATGGGAAGAAACCAGCAGAAAAGCTGAAAATACGGGGAGAAATGGAAAAACGATGCATTCCATCAATGCCTCTGAGAACCAAGGATTGCACCTAGTCTAAAACAAGAACAGATGAAATTAACCCTACGCAGGGAAGGAGCGCGATCTTAATTTGCTGAACGGGCAGCTGTGGGGTGGGAAAAGTAGTGCAGGGTTTCAAATGGCTACAGTCAAGAGAATGGGAAAGCAGGATGAAGACAAACACAAATAACTTGCAGAGATACAGCGAGAGTCCAGCGGAGGTAGAAAAACGCGAAGTTGGGCAATTTGCTCCAACAGTGCTCCCTAGCCCTAGGTAAAAGCCAGTAAGACTGACACATTTGGGAGCAAGTGTTTAAAGAGGAAGGCGAGAGAGTTTTAAATGAAAGACCGACCGGCTTGGTTCAGAGCACGGGGTGGGCAGCTGGAGAGTCAGGGAGACGCGGTGCTCCCACCACGAACCCAGACCAGGGGGAACCTCACGACCCAGAGGGCGGTGGGTCCGGCTCCCCAGCGAACGAAAAGAGACCGCTGGGCCTGAGACCCGCCCCCGCGCCACCCCGCGCAGCGCCAGGGCCCCGGGCGCTCCCGGGACTTACCAGCAGGCCCTCCACATTGATGGGGTCGCGGCACCGGCGGCGCACCGTCTCCTCCGCCGGGTCCACCAGCAGGCTGGGCAGTTTCCGCGCCGGCCGCTGCTGACTCATGCTGCCCAGCCGGCCGTCCCTCGCCTCGCACCCCGCGAGCTCTCCCGCCTTCTCCCGCTCCGGCCGGGTGCCGCCCCCAATACGCCGGGTCCCGGGGGCCGAGCACGAACCGGGCCCGCGGCCTGCTCGGGGGCGCCGCTGCCTAGGCCGGCCCGCGAACGAACGCGCCACTGCCCCACGATCTCGGGAGATACAACGCCGACGAGAGAACAGGGTGACCCACGGCTCTCAGGACTCCAAGCCCGCCATCTTCCCGCATGCGCAGTGCGCCGCCCCCAGTGCGCATGCCCGCCGCTTCCGGAGCGCTCCCGTGCACTAACCCTCTCCCGGCGGCCGGAGCCCGGGAAAGCCCGGACGCGAAATCCACGGAGAGGATGGCAGAGGCGAGGAAGAGGTGGAGCTGGAATTTCAGAAGAAAGGAACGGGGCCAGAGAAAAGAGGCGGTGGTTGGGGGGTGGGGGGGGGAACGCAATTGTCAACACTGATTATTGAAACTTCTGAGCGCGCGGATGTTAATTAACCTTGAGCCCCCTCCACACACCGCAGGCATTTGCCTGGTGTTGATGCTTAGTAAATGTTGGTAATCAAACCATTGTGCAATTGTTTACTTATAGGCTTCTTTCTTTCTGTTTCTTTTTCTTTCATCTGATGAATAAATTATTGATTATCTGTTGTGTCAGATATCGTGGTGGGTACAAGGAGCTATTCATTGGAATTTGGCACAGACTCAATCTCAAAATTCCAATAGAGGAAACAGAAAAATAAACTGAACGTTTAAAGCTGGAGCCAGAAAGTGTGTTTTCAAATCCTGGCTTCTCTCCTTATTAAGTTTACAAGAGCTTAAGCAAATTACTTAATCACTGTGTGCCTCAGTTTCCTCATTTGTTAAATGGGAATAATGACAGTACTTATTTCATAAGGTTGTTGTGAGAATTAAATTACTTAGAACAGGGACAAGCGAATGCTTGAAATAAAAAGGCAATGCAATGTGGTAAGTTCAGGGTGGAGGGGAGCAACTAAGCCCTGTGGTAGTTAGACCAGGGGTTTCTACCCAGCCTGAGGTGGGGCAGGGCAGGCTTCCACTGGAAGTTGGCTCCCCACTATATTATAAAGTCCTCCAGAGAGAGGCATTCTCTAATCTTTGTAGCTCCAGCATCTAGCACAGTGCCTGGCAAATAGTAAGAGCTCAGTAAATGTTTGCTAAATTAATGACTCGAAACAGAGAATAACATGGACTAAGTCTCGAGAAGACTGGATTTTGTTGCAGAATGGAGAATTGCCCAGAGTGGTTAAAATATGCCTTCACCATCGAGAGTCCCTGGGAAGGCAAGCTCTGGAGACCAGAAATGAATGTTTTTAATAAAAAGACATAATCCACTGTTTGCTATATGTCTGGCATTCTACTAAATGTTCTGCATAGATTTATTTATGTGTAAATCTTATATCAAAACTGAAAGGTGTTTTCCTGCCCAATTGATAGATTAGGAAATGAAGATTAGCAAGATCGCAAAAATTACCCAGGGTCCTGGGTAGGCAGTGGTAGAGACAGGATTTGACTCCACAGCTGATTAGTTAATTTGGTTAGTTAGGTAATAAGCCACTTCTTGAGAAGATTACTGGAGAGTGACTAGATTTTCTCCAGCCAGAGATGGGGTTGGGTGAGCAAAGGTGGGGTGTAGGTGAGGATGGGGGTGGCAGGCATTCCAGACTGAAGACAGCATGAACACAGTTGTGGAGAGCCAAGCAATGAGACAGCCTTCCAGACACAATACCTGTGGCTCAGCTTCAGCCTGAGACTTAATCATTCACACATTTGAGCATGAGCCCTACCTTGGGCTCCAGCAGCCTCCGGCCTGGGGAGACGCGTAACTAGAACACAGAAGCACTACTAGAATGTGTATTACATGCTTTGGGAGCACAAAGGAGGAAGAAAAAAAAGAACTGAATTTGGTGTAAGTCACAGGTGCCTTTTTACACATCTCCCTGTGAGGTAGATATTTCTAGAATATTTTGCAGATTGGATACAGAAGCTGAGAGAGGATATGCCTTGTCCAAGGTCAAACGGGGATTAACAGGGCTTCAGCCACCATATCCTTTGCTTTATCCACCGTGCCCCACAGTGGAGCCCAGACAGTTCACCGCACAGAAATTCTCTATTTCCCATCTCCAGTCCTGTTGCTGTGTGTGCTTCCTGGGGCAAAATGGTGGACCTTCAGACTTTAAAATTAGGGCTGAAATATAGGCCAAGTGCAAACGTGTGCATTAGGAATGCTGCAAGACCTTATCTGTCAAAGGATGCTTTACTTTCCTTCTACAGTAAAATTTCCTCCCCATAAGTCTGAGAAAATGGCCATGTCCAAGAGGACTTTCTGTGATAATGGAAATGTTCTGTGCTGTCCAATAGGGTAGCCGCTAGCCACATGTTGCTGTTGAGCCCTTCAAATAGAGCTAGTATGTCTGAGAAATTGAATTTCACATTAATGTTTAATTTAATTCAAATATTAATTTAAATAGCCACGTAACTAGTGGCTACCATATTGGATAGGACAGGTGAAGAAACTAAAATGTATGGATATAATCTAGTGCAGTGCTATTTTTAAATATTTATTTATTTATTTATTAAAGAGAGAGAGAGAAAGAGACTGTGCAGGGGAGGGGCAGAGGGAGAGAGAGAGAATCTTAAGCTGGCTCCATGCTCAGCATGGAGCTGACCTGGGGCTCAGTACGGGGTTGGATCTCACGGCCCTGAGACCATGACCTGAGCCGAAGTCAAGAGTTGGCCGCTTAACCAACTGAGCCACCCAGACGCCCCAAGTGCAGTACTATTCTGAGTGTGGTCTGTGGACCTCAGCATCGCCATCACATGGGAGCTTATTAGGAATGCACACTTTTTGGCCCTACCCCAGACCTACAGAATCAGAGACTCTCAGGATTTGGGCATACTCTGCAAGGCACTGGCCTAGCCCAGTCCTTATTTTTCAGGTGGAGAAACTGATCCCCAGCCCCTTTTCAAGTGCCTGATAACCCAGCTAAATTGAAGCCAACTTAACTTTTCTAATGCAGTGCTTTAGGATTGAGGATTTAGAACAAATCCAAAAGTCCCAAAAGTCACCATTGTAACAGAATTATTTGCTAGATGTTACAACTTCCTACATATACTCTCACTCCAGCAGAGAATTTTTAGCTCTTAAGCAATAGAAGGAGTCAAACTGGGGGGAAGGAGAATGCACCAGAGGCCGTCATAATCTGGGGCAGCTGATGAGAGCCCAAACTGTGCCAGTGGTAGTAAAAATGGAGGGGAAAGGACAGATTCAAGAGGTAGACGGGACAGAGAGGTGGGCGGTTGACTGGGTTTAAGGGAAGGATTGGACTGAAGGTGGCAGTCTGGGTACTTCAAGTCCAGGAATAGAGGAGATTGGATCAGGCAGCACAGGAGGAAGCGCGGAGGTGGGGGGTGGGGGCAGGGCCCAAGGACGGAACCAGAGAAGAGTAGGGGGAAAACTGGCAAATACTATCACAACTGTTTATTTTAAGCTTGTGTTGCTTTTGTTTTAAACTAAACAACAACAACACTAATTAAGAGAGTAGCCAGGGAGTGGCTTGGACAGTTAAAGGTCTGCCTTCGCCTCAGGTCAGGACCCCAGGATCCTGGGATCCGGGGATAGAGCCCCTTGTTGGGCTTCCTGCTCAGCGGGGAGTCTCCCCCCTTTCCTTCTGCTCCTCCTTCCTGCTCATTCTCTCTCTCTCTCTCAAATAAATAAATAAAATCTTGAAAAAGAGAGAGAGAGAGAGTAGCCAGGGAGATTGGTGAATCTGGACTATGAATGATTTAGAGATTAAAAGAAGGGATGAGTTTTTTTTCTCTTCCTTCCTTTGTTTCTTCTTTTTTTCTTTCTTTCTCTCTTTTCTTTTTTCTTTTTTTCCCTTGTTTCTTTCCTTCCTCTCCTTTTTCTTTTTTTAAAGTGGGAGAGACTCAAGTTTCTCAATGTCAATGAGGAGGAGCTAGGAGGAAGGGAAGGGTTGAAGACTCAGCGGGTGATGGGGACAAGCCTAAAGGCTCTGGGCAGGGTGATGCAGTACAGAGCCCGAATGGAGGGGGAAAGTGAAGGCAAAAGGAGGGGCCCCACCCCAACAGAGATGGGAGGACTGTGTAAGGACAGAGGCAGACAAGCTCGGAAGGTATTTTTTACAGGAAGTGGAGGGAGTCCACGGTCTGTGAAGCCAAGGTCATGTGCTGGGAGTAAGGGGAGATGGCAGAATCGCAGATTTGGGAGACATGTGGGTGCTGAGCCATACTATAGACAGATGGATGTGGGGGGTGAGACGCGGCAGAGGAGAGTGATTTGGGAAACACAGCGAGGCTGCGGGTCACACTGGAGACCTCTGCAGCGGTCCACGGCCATCTCGCAGTTTCTCTCTGGACATACCCTCCTATGAGAGGCAGAGGAAGAAGGGGCCGGTGCACAAGATGACAGAGGAGAAATGGTGCAAGCGAGGACTGTTCTCCATGAGTTGTCTGTGTGTGATAATCACAGAACCTTAGAGCAGGAAGCGGTCCTGGGGATCCTTTAGTGAAAACCTCTCATTTCACCTCGGAGCAAACTGAGAACAGAGAGGTTAAGTGACTTGCCTAAGCTCAAACAGATGCAGAGCCACAACTCCAATGCTGGCCTTTTCCGTTCCAGATCGGTACACTCTTAGGAAGGTGACATGACGTGCCAGGAGACACACTTGGCAGGAGAGGAGCACAGACAAGATGGCCGGACTCTGAGCAAGAAGGTGGCCTGGAAGAAGGGACAGACAGACTTCGGCCCATGTGGGTCCTGCAACCACCTCAACTAGCCCTCATCAGTGAGTGACTTGATTTTCAGGACCCTCAGTCTCTATCTTTGGAAGCTGGGGGCGAACATTCCTGGAACGCTGTTGTGTTCGGGGTGGTAGACAGCAGGTCTCGTCTTGGACGAGACTTACACGAACTTCACAATTCCACAGAGGCTCTTCCAATCCAGTCTCAAAGCTCCCTCTCCAGGGACTAAAAACGGTTCTAAAATGACATCAAATGGAACAGAGAGAGAGGTGCAGTTAACTCTTTGCCCCGAGGTTTTGTTCAGAATTTGACAAGCTCTGCAGAGCGCTCCCAAGAGGATGCTAGCCCATGAAAGTCCTCACTGGCCACTCGGTCCCTCCACTTAGCAACAGAATTTGCCTCCCCCTTCAGAAAGGAAACAAAAAGTAAACCTGCAGTCAAATCCACCCCCAAGGGCAAATCCCCATGAAAGCTTGTCGAAAAGGAGCTGTGGGAAAGATGATCTATTGCCTTGCGCCTCAGTGAGCTCCAATGAGGAGCAACAAAGGACAGGGATTTCAGCTTTTCCCTCCTCCTGATTCCCCCTGCCTCACCGCCCCCCTCATCGTTGTTGTTTCCCGGCCATTATGACTGCTTCCTAATTCATTTCCCTACCTTTCGTCCTCCCACCTACAGCATCACTGTCAAATTAAACGAAATCTTTCTAAGGCGCAGATCTGATCTCATCTCTCCTCTGCTTGAATCTGTCAGTGTACTTGCTTGTCTGACACTCAGGGTTCGTGTTTCCTCCTGTATGCTGGTCACTTGCCTGCCTGGCTGTGTCCCCCATCACACCTGTGGAGGGCAGGACCTGCGCCCCCGCCCCCATCAGGGGCCATCCGTGGAACTGCTTTCTCTGGCCACAGCCGCAGGGATGTTCGCTCCGGTCCAGGACTCACTGTGGAGTCCTCTCATGCATTGTTTTCTTTGCCTAGAACATTATCCCTTTGAGGCTTCCTCTAGCAAACTCCTCATCCTCATTGTAAACATTATTCCCTCAAAGCCTTCCTGGAGCCCTCGGATGAGGCTAGCATCCCAGCCTCCTCCCGCAATGTTGTCTGATGAGCCCCGAAACCTGGTCTGATGCCCCTGTACCATTTCGCCATCAGTAGGTACGTTACATTATAAACATCCAAATAGTACTTGGAAAGAATAACATCTTTACTAGGCTCGCTTTAAATGTAAAGTCTAGGGTCGCCTGGGTGGCTCAATCTGTTAAGCATCTGCTTTCAGCATGGGTCATAATCTCAAGGTCCCTTGGACCAAATCCCACATCAGGCTCCCTGCTCAGCAGGGAGCCTGCTTCTCCCTCTGCCTGCCACTCCCCCTGCTCGTGCTCTCTCTCCCTCTCCCTCTCCCTCTCTCGGACAAATAAATAAAATCTTTAAAAAAAATCTTATAATAGCAAAGTTTCATTGGTAATAATTCAAATGAATTATTTGAATTTTCCTCTTGCATTTTCTGTATGTGGGGATATGTATTATAAATATCCATTTGAATTAATTACAATTAACTAACTTGGAATCTTTTGTTAGGTAGTTACATACCATTTACATAATGAAAAAGATAAACTATACCTTCCCTAAAAGGAAAGGAAGTTACTAAATGTTAGAGACTAATCCCATTGATTTCAGACTTATGATACCAATAATTGAAAAATATTTTTAAATTTTTGAGGAATTTTGGCCGGGGAAATTAAATTAAAAAAAATTAGTTTTTTAGGGCGCCTGGGTGGCTCAGTTGGTTAAGCGACTGCCTTCGGCTCAGGTCATGATCCCGGAGTCCTGGGATCGAGTCCCACGTCAGGCTCCCGGCTCAGTGCAGAGCCTGTTTCTCCCTCTGACTCTCTCCCCTCTCATGCTGTTTCTCTCTCGCTCGCTCTCTAATAAATAAATAAAATCTTAAAAAAAAATTAGTTTTCTGGGGGGCGCTGGGTCCCACAGTCCAACTCTTGGTTTCAGCTCAGGTTGTGATCTCAGGGTCATGAGAATTGAACCCCAGTTCAGGCTCTGCATTCAGAGAGGAGTCTGCTTGAGATTCTCTCTCCCCCCTCCCTCTGCCCCTCCTGCTTGTGTTCTCTCTCTCTCTAAAATAAATAAATAAATCTTTAAAAAATTAGTTTTTTGAAGAATTACATTGATATGGCTCAAAACTCAAAAGGTACAAAAGAGTAAACAGTGAAAAATCTCCCTCCCACTCTGTCCTTCAGCAGCAAAGTCCTGTCTTTGGAGGCTACCATTGCATCAGTTTTTTATGTATTCTTGCAGGGATGTTTTAGGCACACCCATTCACCTGTGCTATTTCCCCTGCCCCTTGTTTGCACTCTAATAATCATACTATTTTTTTCAACCTAGAAAAATATCTTACAGACTGTTCCATAACAATGCAATGAAAGTTTTTCTCACTCTTTCTTGAAATCCATATGGTATTCCCCTTGGTGTATGTATCATAAATCACCTGTGCTGGTCCCCAGGGCTGGGCACTTAGGTTATTTCTAACACTTTGTTACCACGAACAACATGCAATATGGACTAATCTTGTGCAGACTTCCTTTCACACAGGTGTGAGTATACCTAAAAGATACGTGGCTAGGAGTGATTTACTGGACCAGAGATGTACTGGCGATTTTGATAGGAATTGTCAAATTGTTTTTCAAAGAAGTTGAATCAACTTACTTTCCCTCTAGCAAGAGCTGAGGGTGTGAAAAATATGATAAAGCCAATACATTTTCAGTTGGCCTTTAAGAAATAGCATTGTTCACTCTGGATTAATACATTTCTCAACAAAGGCATCCTTGTTCTTCTGAATAGAAAGAAGCTACCCGTCAAAAAGCTACCAGCTTGCAGAGTAGTAATTTTTTCTTTGCTGATGCTATCAAAGGTTTTCCAAACGTTTGGGCTAAATAGAAGTCTGACACGTCAGTGAGATGCAAATATGAATTTGGGGATACATTACAACAATCCAGGTCTGTTATACATGTTTGTAATGTACATACTGTACATTATCCCATTACATTCCTGCAGGAATCAACTCCCAAGAGGTACTCTTTGGAGAAAAAGAGAATGAAGAAGTTAAGTGTGATGGGTACCAATAGCTACAGTGATGTTGTTTACATCCTTTGCATTGTCTTCCTTTCTACGTAGTTTCGTTCTGTAAATGCCATTAGAGATTGTGAGGGTGGTTTTTAAATCTTGCTGCACACCAGGCAGATGCGATTTATTTCTATACAAGCACAGTTTACTGTGTTTACGAATGTCTTATCATTAAATGTTTTCTACTTAAATGTTCACCTTCCATGCACTACCCCCATGAAATATATCGGTTGCCCCAACTTTGTTTCGCTCCTGGGACTCTTTCCTTTGTTCATCTACCTATCTATCGCGTATTTGATACCAACCAGGGAGAGGTCACAGTGGCGTTTCGAGCAGGTTTTTCATTTGTTGAAGTGAATCGCCTTGACTGTCCACCAGGTGGAGCAGTTTCACCTTAGGGAGTCCATTGAATAGGGCTTCTGAATTTTGGGTGGTCAATATCCCCGCTAAAATGGAGGTGGAGAGGGGTAGAGTCGGTGCAGTCGGATCTGAGTTTAAGGTTCAAGTGAGCAACTGCCACATCTAGGTTTCAGATGTACTACTGATCAAGGAAGAATTTGGTATCTCTGGTCTGAACGACCTGTGGAAACAAGTCAAATCCTGCTATTATGGGTTGAGTTGTGTTCCTTATCCCTGCCCCCTTCCAGATTCCTAAATTGAGGGGCACCTGGGCGGCTCAGTGGATTAAGCGTCTGACTTTGGCTCAGGTCATGATCTCAGGGTCCTGGGATCAAACCTGCATTAGGCTCCCTGTTCAGTGGGGAACCTGCTTCTCCCTCTCCCTCTGCTGCTCGCCCTGCTTGTGCTTTCTCTCTCTCTCAAATAAATAAATAAAATCATAAAAAAACCCCAACAAATTTGTAAGTTGAAGTCCTAACCCCCAGTACCTCAGAATGTGACCTTATTTGGAGATAGGGTCTTTACAGGGGTAATCAAACTAAAATAAGGTCATTAAAATGGGTCCTAATTCAACGACTGGTGTCCTTAGGAGAAAGTAGATTGGGGTACAGATACACCTAGAGGGAAGACAGCCGTCTACAGATCAAAGTCAGTGGACGGAAGAGATTCCCTCACAGTGTTCATAAGGAACAGACTCTCCTGACACCTCGTCTGTGGACTTCTACCCTCTAGAACTGTGAGCTGATAGGTTTCTGTGGTTTAAGCCACCCAGTCGGTGGTACTTTGTTACGGCAACCTGAACAAACCAATGCATCTGTCCATTCACATTTTGGGAGAATTGAAGCAAGCTGGGTATAAGCATTTACTACGCTAGAGAGACATTTTCTGTACAGAAAGTGACAGTTAACACACACCAGGTTATAGAAATATTATTGGAAGAGAATAGACTTTAAGTACCCTTAAGCCATTTAGAAGCCCCCATTATAAGTGGCATGCTGAAAGCAAACAATTCTAAACTGCTTGACATACACAGATGGGAGCTTCTAGAAGCTTCGTCCAATTCCACTCTGCAGCATTTTCCTTGGGCGGTTGTGATGACTGATTACAAGTGGAAGCTGTTTGTACCAAGGCAGGAAAGGAAGGGGACTGTGTGTATATTGGTACGTGTGGTGAGATAAGCAAAGATACATATATAGGAAAATGTGTGAGAGAATGAACGTATATCTGGGCGAAGTTGTGTGAAACTGTGTCTATGTTAGAAAGAACGAGGTATGAGAAGAGTTGGCTGTGCAAGAAACGCTCTGCAAGGGGAGAAATGTTTGTGTGACAAGGCATGTGCGTGTGTGTGTGAAATCAGGAGAAATATTTGGTATCTGTGGGAAGAAACACGTGTATGAGAGATACGTCTGTATGTGAAAAAGGGCTATACATGTGAAGCACGTGTGCTGTATGCATTTAGGAAAGCAGATACGGGTAAGGAACACTTTTGTTAGCACATTTACAGACATGTAATGGGGAAGTGTGTGTGAAGGATAGAAGAATGCATGTGCGTGTGTAGGTGTGTGAGAAGCGTACGCATGTGATTCTTAAGGATAATGCTGGTCAGAGAAACAAATGTGCCCAGAAGCCATGTCTAATTGCCTTCCTGACCTCACGGCCTCCTCCAGAACCCTGCTTATTCAATGTGCTTCGAGATTAGCAGCTCCTTTGTAAGTTTCAGATTAGCCACCACAGATTTTTAGTTTGGTCCCATTCTTGCTAACATTTTAAACGAGGTTGATTCTCCTCATTTAAGAAAATATCTTGAAATTACTTTTTCAAGTTTTGGTTCAAGTTCAATAAAGACGTATAAAATAACCGGGTCAGGTTCAGTTCAGAAAAAAACAGATCTCATCATTTGTATTTGTGTGCTAGTTGTTTAAATCAATAAACTAGGAACAGAGAGATGATTCATTAAGCACACAGCTTTTTCATCAGATTTCCTTTCTGGTCTAATTACTTCTTCGTTGGTAGGAGCCTATGCATTTCTAAAATTATTATAGATTTTAAGACTAGGATTAAATGGCTTCTCCAAAGTCATTGTATTAATTAGCTAAGGCATGGGACATCTTTCTAAGAATTTTTCCCTAGCAGTAACATCAAATTCACTTTGCTTCTTCTGGTGAGCCGAATTATATTTTTGTCTTTATTGAAAGTGACTTCCTTTTTAATGTTGGTTTTCAAAGAAAGGAATTAATTTTTGGAATGACTTTATTATAACAAGAAGTAGGCAAACTAATTCTGGCCCATGGGCCAAATCCGCTCACTGTTTTGTTTGTTTGGGTCCTAAAAATTTTTTTATGGTCCATGAGATAAATTTTTTTTTACATTTTTTAAAAGGTTATAATTTAAAGTACTTATATAAAAGAATAGCTTAAATTTTGCATCTTAGCTGGTAAAGCCTAAAATATTTACTTCTGGCCCTTTAAGAAAAACATTTGTGGACCTCTGCTCTGTAGGATTTTATTTGCTTGATAAAATGTAAGCTGTCAAAATGTAAGTGGAAAAAAAAGTACAGGCATTTCTTACAACGATTACTGCTTTAGCAATTGCAGTGACTACCCTAAACCATAGAGCAAACATATTGGTTAGTGTTAATTCAACATAGCTATTCCGTACATGTTTTTACTGGACTGGTTGAAAATGGCCTGTACTCTAGAAATACGGATGTAATTTCAAGAATGTCCACTACCGTCTTGTTTATAATCACGAAAAAATGGATCAGCTCTAATATCTATCAACAGAAGAACGTATATATAAATTGTGCCATACAACAGACTTGAAGATTTTATTTATTTGAGAGGGACAGAGGGAGAGCATGAGCTGGGAGAAGGAGAAGCAGACTCACTGCCGAGCAGGGAGCCCGATGCGGGGCTCGATCCCAGGACCCTGAGATCATGACCTGAATCATGGCAGACACTTAACCAAATGAGCCACCCAGGTGCCCCTGGAATACCACTTAGCAGTTAATATGCATAAAGTAGTGGGTGGAGGGATGGGGTGTTGGGGTGATGGACATTAAGGAGGGCACTTGATGTAATGAGCACTGGGTGTTATGTGCAATTGATGAATCGCTAAATTCTACCTCTGAAACTAGGAAAAAAATAAAAAAAATGAATAAAGTAGGGCTTTGTGTATGACTAGATGGCTCTTACAAAAAACAATATAAAGCCAACCCACCTGGTTACAGAACAAAACACAGAAAGTTGTAGAACTAGGAAAAATGCTATATAGAGTTCATGAACGCATGAATAGCAGTAATGGTACAAAAACATGGTTGGGATGTTTTAGAAGAGTACTGCGGGGTTGGGGAGGGAAGACTTGGGATCAGGGAGGGCTGTCCAGGGGCTTTAATGCATTGTGATATTTCTTTTTTACAGGAACATTTGAAGAAAGTATGGCAAGATGTTAGGATTGGCTGGTTCTTGGGCACACAGGGCGGGCTCATGATCTTATCTCTCCAGTGTGTGTTGAAATCTTTCATAATAAAAAGGAAAATGATGGTGCTGCCATTGGCAGCACAGATCTGCCAGGAGTGTTTCACGCAACATTTTTACTGAGGACCCGCCGGGCGCAGGCATTTGCTGGGAGCTCTTCCCTCATTCTCCTTTCCTCGGTTAACCCCCCCAGCTCCGTGAACTGTGACTCTCCAGTCACTGACTCTTAGGCCCAAGACCTCACTGGCAGGGCGAGGAGGTGAGCGGCAGCGAGGGTACAGGGCAGGTCCTGACTCGTTCTGCATCTCGCAGGTTCCTGAAATCACAGGGGCAATGACTTTTGCTTAAAAGAAGAACGACATCTCGAGTTCTACTTCCCCTGCCCTGTGCTCATTGCTCTGGCTACCTCTGCACCACGCGCCAGCGAGGTCTGCAAAGTCTTGAGGTTCCTGCTTTTTAGTCCTTCCTTCATTCACCCCTTCTTCTGACCGGACACGGGGGCCAGGGCAAAGGTGGCCGGGTTCCACCCGCCGGAGCCCGAAGTTCCAGAATCTTCCTTCTCCTCTGCGGGCCTTAGGCAGGCCCCCTCGTGGGCCGCTCGCCGACTAGGGCTGTTGGGGACCAGGCTCCTCCTGTCCCCGCTGTATGACCCGCTCGGCTGCGCTGCGGGAGACCCGCGCGCGGGGCGCGGGTCCTGCTGGGCGCCCGGCCGACAAGGACCCTCTGCAGGTCTCAGCCCCGGCGGCCGGGCGCGGGGGGTTCCGGGGCCCTGGGCGTGGAGTCACTGCGAGGTCTGGGCTCCTCTCTCGCTGCCTCACAGACTTGCCTTGTCTCCTCTGGGCGCCTGGGTCCCAGGTGACAAAATGACCTCTGTTCTCCGAGGGTTCTTCCCACTTCTGTCTAGACCCCCCGCCCCGCGGAGTCTGCTGTGGCTGGAGCGGCTCCAGGTCTCGGTCCCGCGGAAGTGCAGGGGGGGAGGGGTATGTCAGGGTGGAGGGCTCGCGGGCCGCTGCGGGGGCGGGGGACTCCCTCCGGGAGAACCGAGAAGAAAGCGACATTTCCTGGGCGCAGGCGGCGCACCTAGGCCGGTGCTGGGAGCTTCGGGAGGGAGTTGGGAATTTCCTCGAGGTGGGCGCCGGCGCAGGGCTGGGGCTGGCGACTGACCCGCCCATCGGCCTGGCCTGAGCGCGGGGACCCGGGCACCGGGTCGGGAGACGAGGGGGCTGGGGTCCCACGGAGGCGCGAACCCCGGCGGCAGGGCGGCGGGGCTCGCTCCGGCCGCCCCGCCCCCCCTCGCCAGACACCGCCCTCGCCGCGACCCTTCCCTGTCGGGTCCCGGGGCGCGGAGCCCACCGCGCGGTCGGCCCGAAGACCCGGAGAAGTGGATTCGAGGGGTGGGCGGCCGGGGTCAGGGGTCGCGTCCCCGGCGCCGGCCTCGCTCCGCCGATCCGGGCTTTGCCGAGCGCCCCCCGCCCGGCCCGAGCCCGGGAGCTGTGGGTGGGACTGCAGCCGAGAGGCTGGGCTGGCCCTCCGACGGCGGCGGTCGCACCCGAGCGGGGCTGCGTCGGCGGGAGGACAAAGGCCGAGGTGAGAGCCGCCCCGCCGCCGGGCCGCCGGGCTCCGGAGCCGGGCGCGGGGCCCAGAGCGCGGGGCGCGGGTGGGCGTGGGTGTTCCCCCGGCCCGCGCCCGCGAAGAAGGCGCTGTAGGGGCCGGGTCCAGTCTCGAGGGCACGTGGGACCTGGGTGCTGCTGCCTCGTGTGTGTGCGCGCGCGTGTGTGCGAGCGATCGTGAAAGTTAGAGAGCGCGCCCTGGGCGCTTGGCACATGGTGAGCCCTCTGCAGGGGAGAGCTCTTACAGATGACAATGCCGGCGGTAACGATTATTTTTGAGGGTGTGTGTCTGCGTCTGTGTGTTTAAAAGGCTGGAGCCCGAGGCGGCAGCCACATCTCCCCAGCACTAAGGACACGGGAGAAAATGGGGCTTACGGCCCTGGGGTGGTGGGGGGTTAGTAACTGGAGGCCAGTTTTGCGTCTTGGGAACAAAGGCTGGTTTCCTGAAGTCCGAGAAAGTGTGTGTGTGTGTGTGTGTGTGAGTGAGTGAGTGAGTGAGTGTGTGTGTGTGTGTGTGTGTGTGTGTGGCCGCCGGGGCGCCTAGCCGGCGTGGAGGCCAGGGCGACCCGCCATTCACTGGGAAGGATGCTGGGCCATTTTGCTGTCAACCCTCTTTTGATCCCTGGTCTTGAGGACCCACAGAAAAGAGGGACTCCTGAATCTGTAGACTAAAGCTTTTCTTGACTAAACTCTTATTATAGAGGGGAGCCCCTTCCGGGCTTGAAGGGTGTTTTTAGTAGATCTTTAAAACAATCAATGTGCACATTTCACTTGAACAAAAACTTTGATTCCCAGTGAGAGCATTTTAATTTCTGTGATTAACACGGGATGGTAGACATGGGGAGAAGTGGAGGTCTGGGGAGGTTCTGTGCTTTGTCTTAAAGAAATGTGTTAATGTCACCTTAGTCTGCAGCACTTTGTAGGAAAATGTAATTGGGAGTTTTAAAGGCCATTAGTTTAAAGACGTTAGAACCCCACCTCTATTCGTTGAGAATGTCTTAAATCTCTGGGCAGATTTGAAGAATTCCTTAGAACCAATCCTTAGAAAAGTTTGTTTCTGGGAAACAAAAACCAAATTTAAAATGTGAAATGAGGAAATGAAACAGGTGAGGAGAAGTTTCTGCACGTCTTTTCGCGCTGGAATCTGGTTCATTTAAAATTTGCAATGTGATCTGTGACAGTTTCCATTTCCCAGAGCAGCGGACGAGGGTCGCTGCTGTTTTCTAGAACGAGTATTCTTTATGGCGTAAGAAGTAAGCTTGGTTGCCGCTGAAATTCCATCCTGCCCTTTCTTGTTATTGCATTTGGTTTAAACGGTTTGTGGCTTAAATGTTTTTAATTAGTGAAAAATAGCCAGTTGGACTAATACCTGTGATCCTACTTGGTGTGGGTACTTTGAAGCTACACTTTAAATATGTGTATTTTTGTCTTGGAATTTTTTTTTAAAAGATTTTATTTATTTATTTGACAGAGAGACACAGCGAAAGAGGGAACACAGGCAGGGGGAATGGGAGAGGGAGAAGCAGGCTTCCCGCAGAGCAGGGAGCCTGATGCGGGTCTTGATCCCAGGACCCTGGGACCATGACCTGAGCCGAAGGCAGACGCTTAACAACTGAGCCACCCAGGCGCCCTTGTCTTGGAATTTTTAACAAGAAAGCTTATAATCTCCTAGAGCCTGTCTAAAGGTTTCTGTGCATAATGTGAAAGTGACCACTTGTTCTTTCATTTAGTAAGCAACCTAATGACACCCCCCCCCATGGCGTTGTAGGTGTTCATTCTGGTACTACCATCATGCTTGACACTAGAAATCCCCTTTTGAAGAAAATGGTGTTCATTTTGTGGATTCAACATTTGAATTGTTTAGCAATTCCAGTGTTCAGAGGCAATTTCAAAGTAGAGCTAGTAAAAGTTTGAAAAATCAGAATGAGAAGACAGACTGTAGCTTAAAGAGAGAGGGCAGGTCCCCTGCCCCTCTGCCCCCCCTGAGCCCCTAGGCCCCTGCCCCCCTGTCCCCCTGCACCCTTGCACCATGCCAGGCCGTCATCAGAATTGAGAGGGACCAGGACATGAAAACAAAGGCTGTGGTATAGGACCCTTCATGCACCAAGAGGGTAAAGGGAGCCTGCTTTTAATAATTGCACCTTTCCCCAGAACCATGCTTCAGGGGTTCTGGCCCAGACTGGGAAAGGTAGTCTCTTGGGCTTTTGTGGGGGCAACTGACCATGAGAGCTGGCTTGGGGCAGCCTGGCCTGGCCATCCCGGAGGGCCCAGGGACCTCTAATCTCTTCAGAAAGATTCCAGGCAGTTACTTTCCTCAGCTCATACACTGCTTAATGGGCCTTCTTGGCTTTTTGGTTCGGTTTCTGGATATACAGATAAATTGTAGGACTTTAAAGTTAATTGCACTTAAAAAAAGCAGGAGAGGAAGGTTATGATAGAAGTAATGTATATTTGTGACAAACAATTTAAGAACATACAGAAGAGTTAAAAACAAACAAAAGAACACCAAAAATCTATGATCCAGTTACAATTACTGTTAACACTTTGGTGTATTTTTTTCTGGTATTAAAACTAAATTTTATATGCTTCTAAACATTGCTCAAAATTACGTGTTTTATATATGTTATTTATGTCACTTTGTATATTTTTTCATTTAAATGTTGTGAATATTACCTATCACTTCTTTCATATTATCATTTTAAATAATTTTATATTCTGTTGTATAAAAAATAGTAATTTTACTATTTCTTTAGCAGATCCTTGGCCTTTTCCTATTATTTCTACTTTTGATGTCTTTTCATTTTGATAAAACATTACCGATTGATGGTAGTACACATTTCTAAAACTTGACTGCTCTTAGAGGCAAAAAAAGTTTAACATCTGGGATATAAAGTGGGAAAGGAGGCCGTTTTGCCTCTGTCCACTTAATCTCTTAGCTCACTCTTAATCGTCTCTGCCATTTATCTCTCTCTCTAACACAATGATATGCTTTTCATTTATTCCACCAAATTACAGGCTTCTTGAGGACAGAAACGGGTGTCTTAATTTTCTCTAAATCCCTCTAGTGCTCAGCCAAGGCTTGGCATGTCACAGATGTTCAAACTATTTTGGGGGGAGGGGAGTATATTTCAGGGGCTGTGTGAGAACCTGAAGCCCTCTCAGAGATGTGCAATGACTAGACTTGATCCAGTGGATTCCCGTTACCTAGTTTATTATGGAAAACTTTGAACATCGACAAAAGTGGGAAGAATGTAGAGTGTACTTCTTTGTGATCATCATCCAGCCTTGACAATTGTCAACATTTTGACAATTTTTATTCTTTTATCTCCCTCCTGCCCCCACACCCCGCAACCCTACTGGATCTCTTTGAGATCTAAGACATGATACCATACCCGAACCCTGTATTTTTGAGGATGAGTTTACCTCCTTATCCAGTGAGAAGGGCATGTCTTTGGGGGCTCAGCAGAAGGAAGTGGATTAGCCAGGAGGCTGTGTCACGGAAAGGCCAGTGATCCCACAGTTAGAGAAATGGCCTGACTTGCTTGGTTTTGAGCTTGAGAGGATTGGTTCTCCTCTCTGGGCTCATGTTCTATGCCTGTCACCTGAGGAGCCTGACCTAGGTGATCTGTAAGCTTCCTTCCAACTTTAACTTTGTTCACGCTAAAGCCTGCCTTTTAGTCTAGTGTGGTCACTCTTCAAATTGTAATCCCTGGGCCAGCAGTTTCGGCGTCACTAGGGAAGTTGTACAAAATGCAGATTCTCAGGCCCCTGCCTAGACTACTCAGAACCCCTGGGGGTGGTGGCCAGCAATCTGTGGTTTAATAAGCCCTCTGGGTGATTTTGACGAACGGCCAAGCTTGAGAACCACTAATCTGCGAAGTTAAGCCGAGAGTCTATGAGCTCTTTTCAAAAAGACAGAAACAAAAAGCTGCTGGAAATTGTGCTTTTATCCATCATCTGGCCATGTAAGTCAGTCCAATGACTGGCTTCTTCCCTTTGTGCAGACTGCTATTAACTGTGGAGTGACTGCAAGATCTTTTGTCGATCAGGAAATCTGGTTGGCAGTTACGTGTTCTTGACAAAAAGATTTGGGAGAAATTATGAGATAAAATGTTTCTGAACTCTGGTATATGTAGGCAATTGTCATTAAAAAAAAAAAAAAACAGTTGGGAGGTGCCTGTCTGGCTCATTCAGTAGAGCATGTGTCTTTTGATCTCAGGGTTGTGAGTTCAAGCCCCACATTGGGCATGGAGCCTACTTAAAAAAAAAAAAAGGTTGAAAACCACTTAATGTGACTCACCACATTTGTAATGACACAAATACTTGCTTAGGGTCTTGTCTCCCCATGGTACTCAGTAAGTGCTGTGCAGGATCAAGTCTCCTTTGCTCACTGTTGTGCCCAGCGCCCAGCACAATGGCTGGTCCGTAGTAGGTGCTCAGTAAATATTGGATGAATGAATGAGTTTTTGTTCTTCAGGACCTTACAGAACTCTGGATAGAGAGCCAAGCCAAATCCTCATAGAAACGGGACAATTAAGGGTTCTACTTTGAGATCTTGACTTCTAATGTAGGAGAATTTGAGTCAAAAGTCCAGTTAGTTTCGTATTTGTCGAATAAAAGTATCCTATGCTTAGCTCTGTCTTAGACTCTGGGGAGAAGTGTGCAGGGCAGTACAAGAGAATAAAATAAGGAACTCACACATATGAGAGCATTTCATTGATTCATAACTACCTTTCATTCCACTGCTTTTGGGGCCCTGCCCCTTATGACTGCACTTAACCTTAATTACCTCCTTTTGGTTCTGTCTCCAAATACAGCAACACTGGGATTAGGGGTTAGGGCTTCAACATATAGATTTTGGGGGGGGTGGACATGGGCCTTCAGTCCATAACACATTCCAAGGATTACCCCTGAGGTGAGCATACTCAGTTTTGGATCCTGCAGTTAGAGGATCGGTTTGTAAGAGCACACAGGAGCTCCCAGTGCTGGCTTGGGGGACTTCGAGGAACAAGGGCACTCTTCTTCTTCTGGTGGGTGAGGCTGGAGCACATGTAGGGGACAGCTGATTCTGGCGCCTCTAGTTAAGGTTTAAAAACCAAACACATTTGATTACTTGAAGGCAGTACCCATTGTCTTTTGAGTACAGTTGACACACATAGTGTTATGTTAGTTTCAGGTGTACTGCCTAGGCGTTCATGCTGTGCTCACCACATGCATAGCCGCCGTCTGTCACCACACAGCGGGATTACGATACCGTTGACTAGTGAAAGCGTTTAAATAACTAACTACAAAGTTAGCTGTGGGGTCCATGGAGTTTGATCGTATTATCTAATTGTAGACGTTTCAGAGTTTTCATCGTAAGTGTTATAAATTGGTTCCTTTGCGACAGGTAACGTTGCCGTTATCTAGTTGGATACATGGAAGTAATTTGTAGTCACTGCAGAACTCTAGGCCGTCAGATGGAGCGGGTTCTGTTCCCTTAGTGATTACCAGTGGGGCAAAGTCAATGGGAACCAAGAAGTACACGGCTCTTCTGGGCCAGGTTCCAGATGTAGATGGTATGTCATTCAGTTCCCCACAACTACTCTGTGAAGAGTAAGCATTATCATTCCCATGTTGTTTGCAGGAAAACCAAAGTCCAGGGACATTCAGTAACTTGTTCAAGGTCATAGAGCAGGAAGATGCTGTACCAGGATTTGAACGCACATCTGTCTGACTATAGAGCTATACAACAGACAAGCCAAATCTTAGCATAACAAAAGTCTGTGTCCATTCTATGAAATTTTCAAATTTTCATCTGTTTCCGGTTAATTTCTACATGGACTTCTTATTTGTCTGCCCCTGGGCTGGTCAGAGTAACACCTGTATCTCAGGATAAATCTGCCCCTTTCCCTTCCATCATCTTTCCTGATTCTTTCTGAGAACCTGCATTTTCTCACTGGCTATTATGAAGGATTAGTCTAGAAACTTCTCTGGCCCTCTTTTACTAAGATGTAGTCTTGATTTTGCCTGAGAATTAGATATTAGGACTTTCATAGCTCCAAGAGAGCTGCTTTGCCCCACTGTATCTAGGATGCTAGCTCAATTTTACCTTCGCCTTCAAATCACAAACTTCCTCTTGTTTATTGACTGTCTACAGCATCCCTTAGAAGTTAGCAGAGAGGAAAGGTTCTTGGTTGGGCAGAAAGCGAGAACTAGTGTAAGCTCTCATCTCTGAAGGTTAAATATTTTTCTCAAAATGTTAGTTTGACAGCAAATTCAACCTGTTTGTTTGATCAATAAGTCCATATTGAATGCTTACTCTCTGCCAGATATTGCATTAGGTGTGGTGAGGGACACACAATGTGTGAGCCACGGGCCCTGCCCTCATGAGGCAGTTCATAATCTATAGGAATAGAAAGTATTGTTGCTATTCTTACTAATGACTACAGACATGAAAAAAGTTTTAAAAAAGTAGAATTTGGGCTGGTATGTTTGGGGAGGTAGGGAAAATAAATCTGATTGAGAAAAAGTGAGAGAAGAAATAAATCATTATTGACTTTGTCCTAAGCTTAAGTACTTGACATATTTTGCCTCACTTAAACCTTATTTGGTAAAGAGGAGTTGTGTTCCCATTGTAAAGATGAAATAGAGGTGGAGAAAAGCCAGTGGACTTACTCAAGGTTATATGGGCAGAATATGTTGGAGAACCCATTTTTGTCTGGCTCCGAAGTGGGAGTGGGGCTGGACAGAGCCAGGCTGAGAAGATGGGCTTATGGGGGCAGTCTGGTCTGAGGGTACCCCACACAAGCCATTTTCCCTGACTTCCCATCCCACAGACCCATGAGACTTCAGAGTTGTAGGATATGGACCAGTTGCATCAGCATCACTTGGGAAATTGTTAGAGTTATAAATTATTGGGTACCCCCCCCTGATTTTCTGAGTCAGAATCCCTGCTGGTGGAGCCTGGGAATCTGTTTTCAGGAGCCCTCCAAGGAGTCTTTTGCGTGCTAAAGGTCAAGAAACACTGCTCTAGAAGCTGCTTTAGAGCTGCCTTGGCAAGAGGTCAACGGAAGGGATCTTTCGTCTATAAATCTGGAGTCCATTCCATCCCCGACACAGCTGCCGACTTCTGGCCTTCTTAGTCGGTCTTGCTTTTAGTTAATGATTCTACTTCTATGTGAATGAGGGTGACCTGGGTGGTTAAGGTAATGGGAGTGTAGTTAAGAGCTGGTTGTGTGGAGTCACGCAGAGCCAGTATCAAACCTGAGCCCAACTATACTTGGGCAAGCTACTTAATCCTCTCTAGGTTTGTTTCTTCATCTGTAGAATGGGACCAATACTAATAAATGCCTCATAGGGTGTTGCAAGAATTCAACATGCCGTGTGTTAGTCAGATGCTGAGAACACACCTGCGACCTGTCTTGGGGGGCTGGCCTTAGCAGTGCTTTCCCACAGGGGTGCTCATTTCTCACTATTCACACTTCCTGCTCATTTCTGTGGTGATTGCGCTGGGTCATTCTATGACCTCCTGGGAAGAGGTTCCTCCTACATGTTATTGACTGGTCTGCATGGGAATCGGGCCAGTAATATCATTAGCTTATCTCACCTCTTTTTCTTTGGCTATGTTACTTTTTTTTTTTTTAAAGATTTTTACGTATTTATTTGACAGAGAGAGAGAGAGAGAGCGCGCGTGAGCACAAACGGGGAGTGGCAGAGGGAGAAGCAGGCTCCCTGCCGAGCAGAGAGCCTGATGCCGGACTTGATCCCAGGACCCTGAGATCATGACCTGAGCTGAACGCAGATGCTTAACCGACTGAGCCACCCAGGCGCCCCAGCGATGTTACTTTTAAGTTGTGTTCTTTGAGCATCGCAACTGGGAAGCAGATTGGTCGTTTGGCACACCGGCTGCTGTCATTCATTAAGCCCCTACTTTGCCAGCGTTTCACATTACCCCTAAGCCTCACCACAGCCTGGAAATGTAGGGCCTAGGAAACATTTTACACATGGGTAAACTGAGGCCCCGAGATTTACCTGCTAGGCAGAACCACGTGGAACTGCTATTTTTGTGGGTCAAAGTGGTAAAATATTGGCAGTTTCATATGGCTTAACATAATACTTTTATCATATCACATAGTTATTTTTCACAAACTTAGAAAAGATGGTTCTAAGGAGATATTTGTTTTTCTTCTGACAAAACATTACCCCCCCAAAACACACTTAAAAATTGGGGTCATGCCCTTTTCTGAGCACTTCACCATACAATTCATTCAGATTGCACAACAGCCTTACGAGGTCGGTGTTGATGCCATCATCCTCCTTTCCCAGAAGGGGAAACTGAGGCACAGAGAAGTTAAGTAGCTTGTCTGAGGCCACATACCCAGGAAGTGGCAGAAACAGACTTTGGACACAAGCAGTCCGGGCCCAGAGTCTGAGCTCTCAGGCTGATGTGCGTTTGTCTCTCGAGCCCAGTGAGGATAAGGTGCTTTTTCTGGAGTAAGCAGGATTTGGGCTGTAGTGGCATTTGGGCGAGCCGGTACGGAAGGGCACGCCTGGAGCACCTCCATGAGTCTGTGCTAGGTTGCCGTGCACCCTCACATGAAATTGTCTCAGCAGCCCTGTGCTGAATGGTGGCCCCATTTTACAGGCAAGGAAAGCCAGACTCTGAGAGCTTAAGGAAGTTTTAGCTCCCCAGGGCGATGCAACTAGATTTCACATGTCCCTGGGTCTGGGTCTGACTGCAGAGCCCTGTCCATCCTGGTCCTCCTACGGTGCAGTTGCTGCAGAGATTGTTCTCAGGAAGCCCGTTTGCACCCAGAAACTCCACGTCCCGCTCTCGCACTGCTGAGAGGAGGCGCTAGCCACACGGTGCACCGCTCTCAATTCACAGGGCTGCAAAACCTCTCAGATTGGGGCTGGGGTCACCACGAGGGCCTTCTTTCAATTATTTGATCACCATGGAAGGGAACAAAAATGCCCTGTTGGGATTTCAACCCCCTCCGTTTATATTTATCTGAGGTCATTTGCATGGGTGAAAAGGAACAGGGTCAGACTTGGCCCTTGGATGCTCCCTTCCGATCCGCATTTATACTGTGGAAAGCTTGCAAATTCCCAGGGGGACTTCTCACTCGGAGACAGAGGCAAGGGGTAACACCGCATCTTCTCCAGCCCTGTGTCTGCACTTGAATATCTGATTCACAAAGCAGGGAGTCTGGACAAAGCATTCTCTGCTGCTCAGGTACGAGAGTGTTAACGGCAAGTTGCTAGCAAGAAGCATATTTAAAAAAAAATGCTGATCGGGCGCCTGGGTGGCTCAGTCGTTAAGCGTGTGCCTTCGGCTCAGGTCATGATCCCAGGGTCCTGGGATCGAGTCCCACATCGGGCTCCCTGCTCAGCGGGAAGCCTGCTTCTCCCTCTCCCACTCCCCCTGCTTGTGTTCCTGCTCTCGCTGTGTCTCTCTCTGTCAAATAAATAAATAAAATCTTTTAAAAAAAAATGCTGATCGTTGTTGTTTATTTTTGATTAACATTTTTATTTTGAGGTAAATACAGATTCACATGTAGTTGCAAGAGATAATACAGAGCTGTCGTGTACCCCGCTCAGTTTCTCCCAATGGTAACATTTTGCAAAGCTATAATACACTATTAACAGGACTGATACAATCAAGCTAGGGGTTGTTCCATCCCTGTAAGGAGCCCTTATGTTGCTCTTTCAGGAACACAGCTAGCTGCCTCTTGCCCGCTCCTACCCTCCCATCCCTGAGTCCCAGGAGTCACGGATCTGTTCTCCAGTTCTATAATTCGGTTGATTCACAAGTGTTTTATACATGGAATTATACAGTGTGTGATCTCGAGATTGGCTCCCTCCCCATCCCCACTTAGCATAATTCCCTGGAGATTGACTTCAGTTGTTTTGAGTATCAGTTTTTCGTTCTGTTTTATTGTTGAGTAACGTGCCAAGCTATCGATGTACCGCAGTTTGTCGAACCATTAACCCGTTAAAGGATATCTGAATTGCTTCCAGTTTTTGGCTGTTAATGAATCAAGCTAGTATGAGCATTTGGGCATAGGTTTTTGTGTAAATATAAATGTTAATTTCTAGGGGATAAATATCCAAGGGTGCAATTGCTGGATCTTATGGTATTTGCTTGTTTAATTTGATAAGAAACTGTAAAACAGTTCTTCAGAGTGGCTTTACCACTTTAGCTCCCCACCACTATTGTATGAAGATCCAGTTTCTTTGCATACTCAGCATTTGGTGTTGTCGCCATTTTGTATTTTTGCCATTCTGATGGGCGTATAGTGATATCTTACTGTGGTTTTAATTTGTATTTTCCTGGTGGCCAGTGATGCTGACCATCTTTTCATGGCTTATTTGCCATGTGTCCTTCTTCTTTGGTAAAATATCTCTTCATAGTTTAACTGTTGAGTTTTGAGAGTTTAAAAAAAAATCCCAGGTATTGGTACTGTGTTGGACATGTGGGTTGCAAATATCTTCTTCCTTTCTGTAGCTTGTCTTTTCTTCTTCTTAACGGGGTCTTTTGCAGAGCAAAACTTTTACATTTTGATGAGGTCCAGTGTATCAATGTATCATTTTAAGGATGGTGCTTACAGACATCAAATCTAAATACTCTGCTTTGCCCTAGACATGAAGATGTTCGACTGTGTTTTTTTTTTTCTTAACGTTTACTATTTTATGTTTTACATATAAGTCTGTGATCCATTTTGAGTTGTATAAGGTGTAAAGGTTTAGGTCAAGGTTCATTTCTTTGCTGGTGGGTATCCAATTGTTCCAGCACCATTTGTTGAAAAGGCTATCTGTCCTTCGTTGAATTGCTTTTGCATTGATTTCTTTTAAGATTTTAAGAATGGTGCTTTTTGTTACCAAGTCAAATATATTGGGCCACAAAAGTGCCTAAAGTTTGCATAATAAATTTGAGGTGCTCAGATAGATAATTTTAGGCTTCGAGAGATCCACAAGGATAGTTCAGCTCAGGGATGCTGTAGGTCAGGAGTTGCTGGCTGTTAGGTGGGGGTGTGAGTCATGGCCCGGGGAGTCTGCGTGGGTGGTGGCAGGCTCCTGTCCTGGGGAATTCTGCTCCTGCTGTGCAGCTGGGCAACCTTCCCCTCCAGGGAGGGGTGGTGACACTGGGTGTCCTGGGTCAGTCTGGGGCACACTGACCTCTGGGGTGGAGTTGAACTTGCCTTAGGCATGGGCATGACCGGGTTAGGCTCCCACTTTGTCTCCTCTGTCAGCGGCAGCCCTGTCTGATCACTGACTGATTTCAGCGGTCAGCTTCTGTGAGGCCTCCCCGCCTCGGTCCTAGCTTCCAGCAGCTGGCTGTTTAAAACCCGGTGTATGGAGCACACAGGACTCAAGTGCAGTTTGGGAAGTGTGAGTTTACATTTTAAAAATTATTGTTATTATTTTAAGATGTGTTCTGTTATTATCTATCGCTCTCTCTTGCTCTAAATAGATAAATCTTAAAAAAAAAACACAAAAAAACAACGGGACGCCTGGGTGGCTCAGTTGCTTGAGCGTCCTGCTCTTGATTTCGGCTCAGGTTGTGATCTCATGGGTCGTGGGCTCGAGGCCCGCATCAGGCTCCACGCTCAGTGGAGAGTCTGCTTGAGATTCTCTCCCTCTGTCCCTCCCACTTGCCCCCCCCTTTCAAATAGATAAATAAATCTTTAAAAAAATAAATAAAATGTTTTCTGTTACACAGATGTGTTCATTGGAGAAGAGGTAGATAGCACAGTTAAGCAAAATTTATCTGTAATCCCCATACCCTAGGATATTCCCTGTAAATGCAAAATTATTAATTTTGGAAGGAAGATTATTATTACTGCTCATTTCTTTCATAAACTCTATTCTCCAGCTGGGCCGTGAAGACACAAAGCTGATTTGGGGGGAAAAAAAGGAAAAAGAAAGAAAGGAAGGAAGGAAGGAGGGAGGGAGGGAGGGAGGGAGGGAAGGAAGGAAGGAAGGAAGGAAGGAAGGAAGGAAGGAAGGAAGGAAGGAAGGAAGGAAGGAAGAAAAAGAAAGAAAGAAAGAAAGAAAGAAAAATTGTTTTCTCATCGGCTGGATGTGGAGAATATTGACATTGCTAACCACATCGCCCCTGAGGCCCGTGGTGGTACAGTGGCTGGTGTGGGGGCATGTACCAGAAGCGGGGAGCAGGTGAGCCGCTGCAGCCAGGCCTGCGAGAATGATCTTTTGTTTCCACTGTCCGGCTGTCCAGGATGATGACTGAGGATGTCAAAGACATGTCTAAACACTGTTCTCTGGCTCTGTCCTTTGCCCTGAGTGCTTAAGGGGTCTCCCCACAGGGAACCCTGGAGAGCAGAGAGCTTCCTTCATGCTATTAATTCCGGGAAAGAACTGATCAATAATATTAGCATTCAGCATCTGCATCAGTCTCTCTGTTTTGTTCTGAGGAGAATTTATTTATTTACTTTGCTGATGAAAAGACTGGAAAACATTTTCTTCCCATTTCAAATGTTAAGATATGTTAAACTGCAGGAAACTCATAAAACACAGACAAATGCAAAACAAAAAACTATCATTCCTCCACCTAGAAATAAGTTCTTGTTTTTTTATTTTATTTTATTTTATTTTATTTTATTTTATTTTATTTTTTAAGATTTTATTTATTTATTTGACAGAGAGAGACACAGTGTGAGAGGGAACAAGCAGGGGGAGTGGGAGACGCTTAACGACTGAGCCACCCAAGCGCCCCAGTTCTTGTTTTTTTAAATGCACATATATAATATACATTTTAACCAAAAATGCTGTCATACCGTACGTGTGATTTACCTGTAGGTGTGCTAGGAACCTCGAAGTGTGTCTTTACTATAAATATTCTACTACACAAATTTTTATATCTGTATTCTATCATAATCCCTTTTTACATAATTGCTTTGCATTATAGAATTGTTGCTTTAAAAAATTAAAATGATATGGTTGCCTTCTCTAATTAGTAAATAATTGTTATTGTAGCTAAAAATTATCTGCCTTGCTCACAGGAACATTTCAAAAGTATTATTCAGGTAACATACTGTTACTTTATCAGTTAAAACGGTTCTGGCTGCCGGGAGGAGGGAACTGCTGAGAGTTGAGCAGCTCCAGGATACTTGACATCCTCACGACAGGGAATGGATACTGGTCAGACTTCTGCCCCTCACCATGCACCTCTGGGAGGAAGTCTGAGTACAGGGGACAGCAGATAGGTCCCTGGCACATTTTCCTAGGCCAGCTTTTGGCTAAGAAACAAAAAGAAGACAAGGTAGAGAGAATACTGGCAAGCTACTGTTTGATTTCAGTGTTAGCCTGAGATGTGAGAAAATGGAATAATTTGTGGGGTGCCATGTCACGCCCCCGTTCAGCTGTGATGTGACTTGGCTTCCATGGAGATCTCAGGCTGGAGGTCCCATCTCAGAGTCTTAGATCCCGCAGTGACAAAAGCTCTGTCTTTGTGCTGACCACACTATGTTATGGTCACATGTTACCTGTGCCTCCCCGCACTGCCTGCCCACCTCCTGGAGGGCAGGAACCGGGGCCCCCTCATCCAGGCACCCACTGGACCCAAGCAGAGTGCCGTGGCCTCCTGGAATTGGCCAGTGAACTTGCCCAATGTTTCATGAAGGGACACTATTTCATTCAGTGGTGTTCCCTGTGGACTTTGCATTTATTCATTTATGTCCTGAGCTCTTTTGAGTAAACTGCTGCAGCGGTGGTGAGGCCAGGGGCAGCCCAGGGGCAAAAGAATGAGCCTGAGAGGGGGACATCTTGTTTCTATGGGGGGATTCTTTCCATGATGGGATGTGAAGTATTTTAGACATTCCACGTGTATCTCTATGTTACTATGACCCAGTTTGTTACAGAGGGAAGGTGTTTTTAGATTCTATTTTGTATTATGCTTTTTAGGAAGATCATTTTGAGAGGTGTCCAACCACAAACACATGTGAAGTGCCTACCTCCTGCCTGGTCCTTGCTATGTTTCATTTTCAGGAATCACACTCTTAAAGTGCCACCCCTCCCTTTAAAAAAAAAAAAAAAGATTTATTTATTTATTTTAGATAGAGAGAGTGAAAACAAGTGCTGGGGAAGGGCAGAGGGAGAGGGACAAGCAGACCCTGTGCTGAGCACAGAGCCCATCCCGGGGCTCAATCTCATGACCCTGAAATCATGACCTGAGCCGAAATCAAGGGTCGGACACTCAACCGACTGAGCCACCCAGGCGCCCCTTAGGGTGCCCTTTTTACTTCTGTTTGGGCTGAACTGATTTTAACTTAGTAGAGCCTGGATTCCCTTTTAAGTGAACAGAACCAGGACGAGGTGGAGCCTCACTCATTGCTTTAATTTGCTCCTTTAATCGTTTACCTGAATAAAGGCAATAATTACAAATATGAAGGTATTTACTGACCACAAACCTCGTACCAGGCACTTGATCTGTGTTGCCACCTATGTTATTATTTTATCTGTAGAACTTCACATAGTGAAGGTCCGTCGGAGGTTGAGTGAGTGCATAATTATCATAACAAGCCCACAAGGTAAGTTTTAACTATCTTCATTCTGTAGTTGAGGAACGGAGGCTGAGAACGCCTCACTGACGGGATCCTGCGGCTGGGAGGTAGTGCAGTCGGCGTTCAGACCAAAGCCTCTTGGGTCTCAGGGCTGCTGTTGGTGCCTCGGGCCTGCTCCACTTTGGGGGCAGGTGGGACCAGCTCAGGTGCCAGTGCTGGAAAAGAAGGAGCTCCAGCAGTGTCAACTGGTGAAAAGAAAAGATTTCCAGGGCGCCTGGATGGCTCAGTTGGTTAAGTGTCTGCCTTTGGCTCAGGTCATGATCCCGGGGTCCTGGGATCCAGCCCCGTGTCGGGCTCCCTGCTCCGTGGGGAGCCTGCTTCTCCCTCTGCCCCTCCCCCTTGCTCCTGCACTCTCTCTCTCTCAAATAAATAAATAAAATCTTAAACAAAACAAAACAAAACAAAACAAAAGAGAAGATTTCCAGAGGATGGTCATATGGGCTCAGGAGATGCTATGCTCCCCGCCTCAGCCCAGCTTGGATAGCGGATTCTCACGTGCCTTGGGTCAGAGATGACCTCCCCAGTTCAGATACTCTGATGGTTTTAAGGTTTTTGGAAGATATCATTTACTCGTTCATTGGTTTCCTTTCTAGTGGCCAATTTTGTTGGGGGGAAAACAGAATTTAAAAAAGGATAGTGGTGTTTTGGGTGACTTTGCGGAAAGAGCTGAAAATCAGTGGCAGGAGCTGCTGCTTCTCCCCAGTAATTACCGATGTGGCAGAAACAATCACAGGGTCCCCAGCAAGCCAGAAAATGTTAGTTGGTCTAGCAGCCACTGCTACGTATTATCTTAAAATTCTCTTTAAATCTTGATATATTTTAATGGAATGATAATATTCCCTTTCCAACTTTTTAATTTTGATGCAATATTATTTTTGTGATAATTAATCAAAAACATTTCCACGTCTCTGTATTATATTTAATACGTTTAGAGAAAGGTACACATACATCAAGATCATGATCAATAATAGACAAAGCACCAGAATATTGACTTTGTCCTTGAGGAAATCTGATAATAACAAATCGATAAATTATAGCAAATGATGAAAATGTTCCCACTTACTTGTACACAGACATTGAAAGAAAAGCAGTTGTAAGGTATGCTGGAATAACTAATTCATTAGGGAAAATGATGATGTGTAGGGTTGATGATCCTGCAGGGGTGGTGCAGCGGTGCAGGGAGACGAGGAATTTACTTACAGTTCTGCAATGAAAAAGTGACAGGCATGAAAGGTGTTACTTTTTCTTTTTCTTTATTTTTACTTTGTATTGGAGAATAGGTGACACGTAATGTTACATTAGTTTCAGGTTGTACAACATAGTGATTCAACAACTCTACCTAATGCTGTGCTCACTGCAAGTGTAGCGACCGCGTGTCACCATCCGATGTTATTACAATACCAGTGACTGTGTTCCCCAGGCTGTACCTTTCATCCCTGTGACTTATTCATTGCGTAACTAGAAGCCTGTATCTCCTGCTCCCCTTCACTCATTTTGCTCCCACAGCCTCCCCTCAACTGTCCGTTTATTCTCAGTATTTAAAGGTCTGATTTAGCTTTTTGTTTGTTTATTTATTCATTTTTTTTTTTAGATTCCATATGGAAGTGAAATCATATGGCATTTGTATGACTTATTTTATTTATTTATTTTTATTTTTATTTCTTTTAAAGATTTTGTTTATTTATTTGATACAGAGAGAGAGTGAGCACCAGCAGGGGGAGGGCCAGAGGGAGAGGGAGAAGCAGACTCCCCGCTGAGCAGGGAGCCCGATGTGGCACTCCATCCCAGGACCCTGAGATCATGACCTGAGCTGAAGGCAGACGCTGAACGGATTGAGCCACCCAGGCGCCCCTGTTGGACTTACTTTACTTAGCATAATACCTTCTAGGTCCATCCATGTTGTCACAGATGGCAAGATCTGACCCTTTTTTTTTTTTAAGATTTTATTTATTTATTTATTTGACAGAGAAAGAGAGAGATAGTGAGAGTAGGAACACAAACAGGGGGAGTGGGAGAGGGAGAAGCAGGCTTTCCTCTGAGCAGGGAGCCTGATGTGGGGCTCTATCCCAGGACCCTGGGATCACGACTTGAGCCGAAGGCAGACTCTCAGCGACTGAGCCGCCCAGGCGCCCCAAGATCTGTAAGGCTGTCGTGTTTGCTGATTGCTACAACCAGTATTTGTTCAGCACATGTAGTAGGTCAGACACCAGGGACAGGCTGGTGAGCCAAACACACATGGCCCCCGTGTGCATGGGGGTTCAGTGGAGTGGGGGAGACAGACAATCAAACAATCCCCGAATGGACAAGGAGGAATGTACTCGGATGGGAAGAAAGTTCCAGGAGAGCAGAGAGCACATCTAGATCAGGACGTGCTTTGAGGATAATTGGCAGTAACTGCGAGGCTGTGGGGCGGTTTGTCCTGACCCGGGAAACCGTGAGCATCCAAGGGCGCAGCTGATGTGGCGAGTGTTTGCAGGAGGGCGGATGCCAGGAAGGCAGAGTGTGCAGCCAGGTGGGGACCTACTTGAGCGGACTTTTCAGGGTTTGTTAAAGATGAGAGACTTTAACTTCAAAGCATCGGGAAGCTGCTGCTTCAGGGGTTTCAGAGGGTGGGGTGGGAGTGGGGTGCAGTGGTCAGTCAGTGGGCTGCCCCCCAACCCTGTGTCCTTCCCAAGCTGCCCCTGAAAACCTGATGCTCTCTGTGAAGCTTTCTGCCAGGCCTCGGAATGCCCAGGCAGATACAGCTGATGGGGTTGGTGGGCCCACCCTCTGGTTTTCGAAGCTGGCTGGCAGGTGGCCTTCCTGAGTGCCTCCAGTCGAGATTTAGCCCCGTGGATTGGGGGCAGTTGTGAGCTTTCTCAGGCCATAGCCACGACTGGTATTTCCTTCGTGCCTTTCCTCTAATGCTAGACTCGTAGTGCTGCAAGAATTTGAGGCACCAGGGACCATTAATGGGGTCACCTCTCTTCTCTTGCTTATCTGCACGCTCCCCATTTGAAAGCCTGGCAGAGCCCTAGTCTTGGAAGAAAGCTTCCCTGTGTTTGCAGATGTTCTCTGATGTCTTCTTTCTCCTCTGTTTGAAGCTTATTGTTCGTACTACAGAATTGGGGGAAACACTGACACAGGCAAGCCCTAAGCCCTTGATGGCAGAGTAGGAAAGGTCTGCTGTGCACTCCCCAACTCTGCACACTTTTGTGCACATCTGGAGAGATGCCAGTGGCCGCTTCTTCCTTTGCTTTCCTGAACTCAAGGGCTCCCGACTCCAGCTTCTTTGATGAGTCAAGGAACCAAATCAGAGGGTCTGACATTCGTAGATGCTAAAATTAAGTTCAGACTTTTTTTTTTAAAAGATTTTATTTATCTGAGAGAGAGAGAGTGAGAGCATGAGCAGAGGGCAGGGCAGAGGGAGAGAGAGAATCCTCAAGCAGCTCCTGGATGAGCATGGAGCCCAATGTGGGGTTCAATCCCACAACCCCAAGATCACGACCTGAGCCAAAACAAAGAGTTGGAGGCTTAAACCACTGAGCCATCCAGATGCCCCCTAAATGCAGACTTTCTGACTTTCCCTCCAGTTTGCCAGCCTCTTGGGCAAGAGAGAGCACCCCTTTCCTCCCCTCGTCCGTCCCTCTGTTGTGTGGGGGATGGGGTCAGGGGGAGGTGGGGGGGCATCTGTGTAGTAACCGAGAAAGAGCAGACTGGGATTCCCTTCCCTGAGCAGAGGCAAATGAAGCAGAGGCTCCACATCATTCACATCCTGAATCCTGCTCCCAGATGAGTTACAGGGGCTTGATCTTTGGGCATAGATGTCTTCTCAAGACTGTCAAGTGGATGCATAATTAGAAGATATATGCCTTGTCCTCACCTTTGGGGTCACTTGCTAGATTAAATTCATTTAATCCTGATAAGGTCAAGTAGGAGAGGGGTGTGTGCTCACACGTAACGGCCCTGTGACCTCCACGAGGCTGCGTTGGCCATGGGGTGTTTAAAAGTAAATAGAATTTTTCCCTAGAAGATGCGAACATGTACGATGTATATCATATACGTGTAAGAAAATATTTTCTGAAAATGGAACATGAACATGTGTGCTGTGGATTTTCTTGCCAATTTGATTCCTTAGTTTGGCAGGGGTGGGAATCTGGGGTTAGGCAGGATTCAGTAACCCACTTCTGGGCTTCTTTGGGGGGGATTTCATCACTTGGAAGACGAGGGATGAGACTAGGAGATTGGGGTCCCATGTCTCCATTTGCCCATCTGAGCCCCAACCATTCTCTGTGTCCTCAGAGTAGTGTTTCCTGCCACAGTGCATCAGCTAATGCTTGAGTGTAGACAGTGGGACTTGCCAATGTTGAGAAGCATGTTTTGGGTTGGGGGCCGGAGAGGTAAGCAGGTAGCCAACACACAGCCGAGCCGAGCAGAGCAGAGGGGGATGTGAACAGGCTGTGCGCAGAAACTTTCTCTGGGCACTGAGCCTGAGCTAGTGGCCTAAAGGCACCAGCCACGCTCGGGAAGGCCGGGGAAGGTAACCCCTCAGGCCCGTGAGTCAAAGCTTCTCTTCTCATGATTGATCGACTTCCCTGACAGTCCTTTCTGCACACCCTCACCTGATCAGTGGTGTTTTGTTAACTGGGATGTTGGGAAACCCACTGAGGCAAATGGAGAACGTTAGGGGTCTAGCTGGTGTATTTATTATTTTTTTCGAGACCAGATGCCTTTGCAAGTGGTTAGGAATTGGGGGTGGCATTCTCCGAAGGAGATACAGCCCTCCCCCTCTCCTTCCTTCATTTATTAAAAGTTTGCTGTGCTTAAGTGTTGGGATAGAGGCCGGGCAGGAAAGAAGAGACTAAGGCCTGGGCTTGCAGTGTGGTTGGTAGTAGAAGGTAGTAGAAGGAAGGCAGTCGAAGGAAGGACGTAGAGAAGTGCTCTAAAGGTATCATGGAAACGCAGGAGTGCGAGGGAGCCCTTTTGCCTGGAAATGTCAGGGAGAGCTTCACGGAGGAAAGTCGTCTGAGTTAGCGCTTTAAAGGGTTGTGGTATTAGGACCTGTGAAGAGGAAAGGACATTCCCTCTGGAATGGAAGGAGCTGTCTGAACACAAATTTGGAGGTCAAAATGTTTTCTCTAAAATTGCATTTTAACTGAGTATCTCCAGTTTGGCGTCACTGTGTGAATAATACTGTGTGTGTAGCCAGGGCTCTCGCCTCTCCAGCCGTCCCCAGTCATCCCCGATGCTCCAGACCCACGGCAGCGTGCTGCGGCAGCACATGCAGGCTTATAACACCTTGGTTTTCCGAACCGTCAGGATCAGAGCTTCACCCACAGTAGTCATCCTCTTAAATACAAAGTATTTATGTCACCGTCTGTGTTTTGCATGAATTAAATATGCTGATTTTGATACAGAATTGCAAAATAATGAGTAAGTCGTTTAACCAAGACGTTAAAACAACATATACGAGTTTTGCTGAGCAGGTAATGAGACAAGCTTTGACATTTCCTCCCGGTGAGCGGACAGTATTAGCAACGACAAAATAATGAGAGTACGAATAGCAACAAAAGTGGCCCTCCGGTGACCCTCTACTGTGGTCTGGCCACTAGGTCAGGTGCATTATGTGTGATACCAAGAAACAGTAGAAGGGAGCCTGCGTTGTTTTACTTTTTATTTTGTTACTATTTCAAAGAAGTTGTCCAAAACTTGTGTTCCCTGAAATGGGCATGATTATTACTGGTACGGGAGTCCCAGAGGCATGGCGCCCCCACCTGGACAGGCACAGTCTCCTGTTTCTCTGAGTCCCTCCTCCCCTTTGCGGGTCCAGTGGTCCACACCAAGCCTGTGCTTCTGCCCCTGCTCTAGGCTGGGGTCCCGAGACCAGCTGTCACCTTGCTGGCCTTGGAGTGGGTGAGAAAAAGGCTATTTCGTGCTTTCCTGAATTATTCTAAGTGAGGATTCTGGTCTTTCCCGAATTCTTTCTTTTAAGTCGTCTAAACCTGGGTGGTGGTGCTTTGCAATAACGTATTAAAGAAATGATCCCGGGTGGGAATGATAGCCTGGAAAGCACAAAACCACATAGTAGATAGGATTGCAGTCAGAGGCTCCTAGACAGCCTCTAGCTCACTTCTCCAGTGGTGGAGGTCTGCTCTTATCTCTGAGAGAGAGAGAGGGAGGGAGAGAGAGAATGAGTGACTCCTCCAGGTCTGTCCCCACTGTGGCCCCGATCCCGTGTGCCAGGCTGTTCTGCTTGTCCACTTTCCATCCGTAGCTCTTCCTTCTCCAGAGATCCTTAGCAGTTGGAATTTCTAATTCTTTCAAGAAAAAACCCTAGTCCTTACAACCCAGGTTGGCTTTGCCCTCCAGCCCCACGCATCTGAGATTCAGCAGTGGGACACTGGAATATTTCCCAGAGTTCATTTTCTTTTTTTTTTCTTAAGATTTTATTTATTTATTTGACAGAGAGACACAGCGAGAGAGGGAACACAAGCAGGGGGAGTGGGAGAGGGAGAAGCAGGCTTCCCGCTGAGCAGGGAGCCCGATGTGGGGCTCGATCCCAGGACCCTGGGATCATGACCTGAGCTGAAGGCAGACGCTTAACGACTGAGCCACCCAGGCGCCCTCCCAGAGTTCATTTTCCAGTGAATAGCAGAATGGGCTTTCCGAGTGTGGCCTCCCCTCTGTCCTTCGTATAGCCCAGGGAGGGTGTGTTTCCCATCCTTCCTGACATCTCTGGATCGCCACTCTTGCTTTTAGGAACAAGAACACACACAGTCCTTCCAGGAACAGTCATTTTCCAGGATAGTGTAGTCTAAACCTATATTTAGAATGAAACAAAATAAAACATAACATTCTTTTGAAGCCAGTATAAACTGTAGGGATTTGGCTTCAACCATGTTGAAGATGCTCTTTTTTCTAGATCCATGCCATATCCCGCCATTGCCAGGGCAGAGGCCCGCTGACCCTTGCCTGCCCAGAGCATCCTTTCAGGTGTCTTCTGGAGCACAGACCACCTGAGAGCTGAGTCCAGACTCTTTTCCCTTACCACTGATTTGCCAGGAATTACCATTTCTCCCCTGAGTCCCAAAGTTCCAGGGCCAAATCTGCTTTTTCCCTTTTTTCAGTCTTTTATCGTGGAAAATTTTAAACATACACAAAAGAAAGAAGATTGTAATGAGCCCCCAGGCAGGCATTTCCCATCTTGAGAAATTAGCAGCACATGGAAATCTTGTTTCTATCTACCCCACCTCCCAGAAAACGAACAGTTTTCTTTTCTCTGCTGGATTCTTTTCTTTATTTTTTTGTAAAGATTTTCTTTCTTTTTTTTTTTTAAGATTTTATTTATTTATCTGACAGAGAGATATAGCAAGAGCTGGAACATAAGCAATGGGGAGTGGGAGAGGGAAAAGCCGGCTTCCCGCTGAGCAGGGAGCCCGATGTGGGGCTCGATCCCAGGACCCTGGGGTCATGACCCGAGCCGAAGGCAGACGCTTAACCGACTGAGCCACCCAGGCGCCCCAAGATTTTCTTTTTTTTATAATCTTTTTTTTTTGAAAGAGATTTGTCTATTTGAGAGAGCATGAGCGTGCACGAGTGGAGGAGGGCCAGGGAGAGGGAGAGAGAATCCCCAGCAGACTCCCTGCTGAGCAGGGAGCCTGACACGGGGCTTGATCCCAGGACCCTGAGATCATGACCTGAGCGGAAATCAAGAGTTGGATGCTTAACCGACTGAGCCACCCTGCTGCCCCTAGATTTTATTTTCTTTAAGTAATCTCTGCCCCAGCATGGGGCTCGAACTCACAACCCCAAGATCAAGAGTTGCCTGCTCCACAGACTGAGCCCCCCAGGGGTGCCCCACTGCTGGATTATTTTACAGCAAATCCCAGATACATGGTTTCATCCAAAACTACTTTTGCAGTGGCACAGCCTCGGGAGGACAGTCAATGGCATTGTAATAGTGTTGCGTGGGGACAGATGGCAGCCACACTTGTGAGCATTGTGTGACATATAAACTGTTGAGTCACCTTGTACACCTGAAATTAATGTCACATCGTGTGTTAACTATAATAAAAAAAAAGTGAAAGTACTTCTGAGATAATACACCCCAGATGTGTGCACAAACAAGGTATTCTCTTTTTAAAGAAGCCATTCTTAACACCTAACTAAAAAATTAACAGTAATTCCTTATAATCCGAACTATCCAGTTAGGTTCCCCTGATGTATCATTAATAGGTTTTTGCAGTTGGTTTGCTTGTTGGAATCAGGATCCAAACAAGGTCCGTATGTTGCATTTTATTGATAAATCTCTTAGGGGTCTTTTGATTTGTAGCAGTTCTTCCTTTTTTGTTTTTTCCCCCCTCCTTGCCATTTATTTGTCGAGAACCAGGTCATTGGTCTCTTGCAGTTTCCTACTTTCTGGATTTTACTGATTGCATCAGTGGGCTGTTGTTTAATACATACCTTTCCCCCTGTCTATTTAGGAAATTGGTAGCTTGATGTAGAGGCTTAAGATCAGATTCAGGTTCAATATTTGGCCAGACATGTCCAAGTGATGATTTGTACCTTGTATTGCATCATAGTGGGAGACACATCATGTCCCCCTCCGTGATGTTGGGATTGACCCGTGGGTTCGGGGATCGTGAGCCTGATTGATCCATTTAAAAATTCCCCATCAGTCTTTCAGCATTGGATGTAGCCACAACTGGTGGTCACTGCCAAGATCCAGATTTCATTAGGGGCTGCAAAATGATGATGATACCTTAATTTATAATTCCTTCTCCACATATTTGCTGGAATCTTATGGAGGACTTCCCCTCATCACTCTTTGGCTACTCTAAAATACAGTTTACATGGGAAAAGCAAGAGAAGTGCTTGGCTCTTTATCCATCAGGTTTCAGAATAATGGGTTGGTTCCCTAGCATCCTCCAAAGCTGACCAATGAGTATTTTTGTATTTTTATGAATGTATGGATGGTTAACATACTCAGAATGCTCAATTCAGTGAAGTCATTGTTTTTGGCGCTCATATTGCCCACCTCTGGCCAGTGGGAGCCCTTTGAGTCGGCTCCTGTAGGCCGGGCTCGGTGAGGCCCAGGCTCACGGTGTGGGGCTCACCTCCTCCCGTAGGCTCTTTGAGAACAAAGCTTTTCCCTGTGAATGGCCTTGGGGAACCAGACTTTGATGAAGCGGCAGCAGAAGGTCACGCTCTGTCCACTTTCCATCAGACGTTTTTCCAGAGGTCGTAGCCTTTTTGGTGTTACACCATCATCGCTATCTGAGCTGAGGCTCAGAGAAGTCAAGTTTTCCCCGAGGCGACATCGCCAGCAAGGGCAGAACTGGGCATCCAGCCCTGGCGCAGTGGCTCTAATTCCCTGAGAATCAGTGAGGGAGTGGGAACAGGGCAGGGGATGGCATTCCAGGTGGAGGAATGGGAATTCAGGGCAAGGTTGGCTTGCATGGGGGCAAATTAGGGGTGTGGAGTGGAGAGGGCAAGAGCAATTGGATCCTGGAGGACCCGGGTGGGGGAGGGGCGGCTGAAGAGTGTGCCCGGAGCGGCACCTGCTCCTTAAGCTTCCTTCGCCCCCAGGCCTCTCCACCGCTGTGCTTCCTCCTCCTTGTCCTTTGACTCATCTGCGCCCTTGTACCCCAGGACAGCTTCTTGGGAACAGGGACCATGCGTAATTAAACAGTGGGGCCCACATCTGGTCCAGAACGACACTCCCCACGGATGCACTGAGTTTCTTAGATGAGTAGCCTCAACCGTGAGCTGGGGTAGTAACAATCGCCCTCTTAGGGATGTCGTGGGGGATGAATGAGATAATATACCCCGGATGTGTGCACAGCGCCCGGTCCACTGTGAGGGCCTCCATGGATGTGGCCACTAGTACCGTTGGTGAGACTTTGCCCTCTGCGTCCCTAGAACAACATCCTGGCTCAGTCTCACTTGCTCTCTGCTACTAGGTGGCTTCCAGTCAGCAGCTGGTGGAATTTCCAGGCACAAGGCAGCAGAGATATACTCAGAACCAGTGCCAGAAATGCAACGGCTTTTTTTTTTTTTAATTGAGGTGAAATGTATATAACATAAAATTAACCCATTTTAAAGTGAAAAATGTAGTGGCATTTAGCACACCCACAATTCCGGGCCACTGCCAGCTCTAGCAGTGCTGCCTTTAAATTCTTCAAACTTTTAAAAGTTTTGGGAAGGGCACCTGTACTAAATTTCTATGAATCAGAATTAAATTTTTGTATTTTTTTATATTTGTTGTTCCCACATTTTTTTCTTTCTCTAGTGGTTGAGCTCACCCTGCTTTGCAGCCACCATGACAAATAACATTCTGGCCGCATTAAGAGGCCTTGAGGCCACGCTCCCTTTTTTCTAGGTGCTCTGTCAACCACTGGCTTCTGGGGAAGAACTCATTTCTTAGAACCATCATCATTTAATTTAGTAGAACTCGAAGAAAGAAATTATAACTTTTATGGGGCTGAAGTAGAATTTCAGAGAGGCAACTCTTTTCCTATAAATAAAAATTAATTCACTCAACAGATATTTATTGAGTACTTACCATGTGCTATGCCCTGAGTATTTAGTAATGCACTAAAAAGATGTGACTCCTGTAGGATTTTCTTGAAAACGTTTGGTCAAGGGGGGATTTGCATGTTTCCTAAGGCTTGAGAAGAAAATTAATCTTGAGCTTGTAGGGCTGAGGGTTGAGGAGCACTCCATTTTTGGTGGAAGGCACAGTGAGCTTGCCTGGACTGGGATGGAGCAAGGTGATCAGTCCCCTGAGCCTCTTTCCCCACCTGACAGAGGGGCTCAGATCTCTTACCTCAAGAGGCCATCCAAAGGCTCAAAAACAAAAACAAAAACAAAAAAAACCCACACAGGTGCCTGATGACCTAGTGCTAGATATGAAGGGTCCTCTCAAGAAAAGAATGAAAGAAATGATTCTTCCCAGCAACTCAAGAGACATTTTACATAGCCTAGCTAGTTTTATGTTTTACTTAAGTGAATATGATTTAAGATTTATAGATAAAGATAATCGGGTCAAAGTGACCCTCCTTCTGTGGCTGGAGCAGCTTGGGTGAAGGAACCCAGGGAAGGGTTATGTGGGAAGATGGTTATAGATTCTTTCATCACACCGTCTGCCTGGGAGGGGAGAGTTTGATAAAGTCAGAGCTTCTCTGTGCTTGAGCTGAAAAGAAAAGTTTAAAAACAGTGGGCTTAATTGGATCTGGTGGTTTTCCTGTTTATTATTCATAAATGGGACCATAAGTAGACAGGCATGGTTCCAGAAACCTTTGCAGATTAATCAATCTATTCTCTTTGTTTCCAAGGAAGGGCATTTTTTCATCTGTTCTGGGGGGTCTCTTGGGGACCTGTAGCTCATCTCCCTGACAGAGAAAGGTGGGGTCTTTATCTTAGTCCCAGTATGGGACGTGAGGCTCTAAGTCATCCCTGAGGGATTCCAATCTGAGAACTGAAAGATGCATTTCTCAGGGAAGCAAGTTTTAAGCATCTTGGCCATTGTAATTAATTTGTCCAGGAACGACATTCAAGATCTCTGTCATAATTGGACTTCCTGAGTCTTTAGCACAGTCCTGGGCTCCTAGGGAACCTCTTAGTTACCCTTCAAGGCCTACTTCCTTCAGAAAGTCTTCCCTAATCTTCTTAGCCAATAGGATTTTCTCTCTTTTCTGAACTTCTGTAGCTTTGGGTTGGAATTTTATTCTGACTCATCAGAAACTTAATATATGAACGTGCCATTTCCTGATCAGTCTGATTAATTGAGAATTCTCGGTCTTGCTCTCAAAAAGCAAGGACATCCACCCACCCACCCACATATCCAACCATCCGCTCTGCATCTACCCAGCCTTTCATCCACTTATCCATCCATCCATCCATCCATCCATTCGTCTGTCCATACATCTACCCAACCTTCCACCCATCCATCCATCCACCCACCCATCCATCCATTCGTCTGTCCATACATCTACCCAACCTTCCACCCATCCATCCATCCACCCACCCACGCACCCGCACATCCATCCACCTGCCCATACATCCCATCCATTTGCCCATCTGCTCATTCCTCTATCCTGTGTTCAGTGTTCTCTGAATAATATACCCTGTGCTCGGCATTATGGCTAGTGCTGAGGAACAGAGATTGAGTCAGATGCGGACCATGGTCTCAAAGAGCTCGGCCTCTGGACGTGATAAGAGGAAGTGTGGTAGGTAGAGAAAGGGTGATTGAATGCAGACGTCGTTGTTCCCATGCCTGGGACTCTCCAAGAAGATACCCTTTATCTTAAATGATGTAGATATGAACGAGGCAACTGCTCTCTGTCCCATTTCCCTTGTGTCTTGGCCTCTGGGAAGTTTTTGCAGGCCCCATCTGGCTCTTCCCTCTGCGGGAAGCCCTTTGAGACTTGCGGCTCTCTGTAGGCGGCTGCATGTGGAGGGAGGGCCGGGGGCACTGACCTGGTGGCTGCAAGGTGGTCACTTCACCAACCCCTCCTGTGTCTCCCCAAGAGGAATGCTGCCTAAGAGGACAGAGCAGATGTTCTCTGGGCAGAGTGATCATTCATCAGCCCCTCCTCTGGGAGCAGGAGGTGACAGCACATTTATCTGAGAGCAGAGGCCAAATCTGCTGACATTATTCTTGATTCAGCCTACTAGTGTTTTTGTGAAACACTCCAGACTCCTGGGGGCAACGGACATTCATTCACCTTCTCCGGCCTTTGTGATCGAGAGGCCTGCTTGGAGGTGCTCAGGGAGGCTGATTCAGCCCCGCAGGACAGCCCATCGGGCACGCTTTGGAACACCGTCCCAAAGAAACCTCATTAGAGCTCAGCGTTCCAGGATTTTCAAACTGTCTTGGTAGATCTGTCGCCTGGGCGTTTAAAGTGGAAAAGTGGAGGTGGCCCGTCTTGGCGGCATAATGAATCTCACACGAGTGACAGGAACAAGTGCTGTGTGTCCCTCACACCTGATTTTCAGACTGGGGCATCCCACTGCCTGCTGGGGGTCTCCCCGACGCATCTCCTCCGGGACCCACTGCCATCTTCTCTCCCCCCCAGCTTCTCCTGGAGGCTGGGGTTCCACCAGTCCGTAGCCAGGTGATTGATCTCCAGGTGCTGTAGCTTTCCTTGTCATCCTCTGCGGGTGTGTTTGGGGAGGGGCAGACCTGTGTTCCCTTCTGTCACTCTCCATGACTGCTCTGGCACGGGCCCTTGGCTGGTCCTCCCCGGGCTGCTGGAACCGGCTCCCGGCAGGTCTCCACGGTCCATCCCATTCCTAGCACGGCAGCCTCCTGTGCCTTCCAAAACATGACTCAGGTCGTGTCATGAGGGGCTTCGAGCCCTGCTGTCCTTTCCCGTGGGGCGCGTCCTCTTTTTACCCTCGTTCTGGCTGCAGTAGATGGAGGAGTCGGATGGAGACCAGAGCCTCACCTCAGATCTGCTGAGGATGTGTGGTTAGGGTGTGAGAGCCAAATGGCCTAGTTAATACTCCCTGGCCCCCCAACCCCAGGTTAGATCTTGGGGGGGGTCCATCCAAGGGAAAGTTTCACGTTTATGTTACCTAGGAAGCTGCCTCACACAAGGAGGGAAAAGGGACAGAGTTGCCAGTGCTAATGGGCTTTTTCTGGATTAGCTCTGCCTGTTGGAGGGAAGAGCCTTGGCTGCCATCACCCGGGTAGCGTGGTGAGGGCTCGGAGGCTGGGAGCCCTGCCCTGGGAAGTCTGTCCACCCGGGAAACTCTAGGGATAGAGCACAGGGTTTTTCCTGACATGGCCTGTTGAGTCAAGACCAAGCTCCTTAGCCATCTGGCGCTGCTTATTTATCCGACTTCTTTCTCTGCCGCTGTGTCTGGAAGGTTCTTTGGAAGAGGGTCCTCACCAGAGCCCAACCATGCTGGCACCTGATCTTGGACTTGCAGCCTCCAGAATCGGGAGAAATAAATTTGTTGTTTACAAGCCACACTGTCTATGGTATTTTGTTAAAGGAGCCTGAATGGACTAAGATGGTCATTGAATTAGTTTCCTTGGGCTACCCTAACAGGGTACCATAAACTGAGTAGCTTACACCGCAGAAATGCATTCTTTCCCACTTCTGGAGTCTCAGAGTCCAAGGTCAAGGTGGCAGCAGGGCCGTGTTCCCTCTGAAGGACTAGGGAAGGATCTGTTCCAGGCCCTTCTCTCGGCTTCCAGCGGTTCCTTGGCTCGCGACATCGTTGCTCCAGTCTTTACATGGTGTTCTCCCTGTGGGCGTATCTGTGTTTAAATCCCTTCCACCCCCCAGCTTTTATAAGCACACTGGTCATATTAGTTTCAGAGCCCAGTCTACTCCAGTATGATCTCATCTTAATTAGCAATGACTGTAGTTCCAAATAAGGGGGCATTCTGAGCTGCTAGGAGTTAGGACTTTAACATATGAATTTTGGGGGCACACATTTAACCCATAACAGTTACCTTCTTGACTTAAAAGGTGCTTAAGACTTCAACAGGCCCTGACATGAGAGGTGGGAGGGCACGGGGGCAAAAGCACGGAGGGTGGGGGGCTGCTTTTATTTCTCCCCAAGGTGGTACACACTTGACGTCTGATCTGTGGTTCACCTCACCCTACTGAGAAGTTAGTTCTTGGGACAAACTTGGGCACTGCAGTTACGTATGTTACTTCAGATCTGTGGGATATTACCCTGCCTCTCCAGCTGGACTTAAGGACCTGCCCAAATGACTTCCTCTGCTTTTCATATCTGGGCAGCCCAAAGGGGGTTGAAAATGTGGTAACTGGGTGACCCATTCACTGATAGGAGATGCTTGGCTTCAGCTTGGATTTTGTGTTGGCTTCTCAGTTTTGGATGGAGAGAGTCCTGTCTCTGTTAACCAAACCAAAAGGATATGGTCCAATGCCCATTTTCCTGGGAGCAGATTTTTTAGGAGTGATGTCAGCATAATTGAGAGAATTTACGCATATGGATGGGAAGGAGGTCAGCTCAGCTCTTCACATGCTGTGGGTGTGGATAGACCCGGTGAGTCCCAGCCCACCCCATGCCCTCAGCGGACAGTAGGTGGCTCTGGGAACAGCCTTCCTGTGCCTGGTGTGTTCTCTTCCCAGCCTACTTGGCTCCCGTGGCCCCGCCTTCCTGCTGTCCTTGTCGGTCTGGTGAACAGACACTTACCTTCCAGCTCTCTCTGGTGCTTCCTCAGGACACTTAGAATCTGTGAATTGTCACTGTCTTTTTGACCGATTGGTTCAAAGTGCCTGGCACAGAATGGAGGCTCTCTTAAGTACATACTTGAGCAAGTCTTTTCTTGGGGTTTCATACAGGCTCAGCTGAAGAACTCTTTATTCCCAGAGAAGGGATAATAATTTAGTGCGTCTGAGGAAACACTCTCACACGGACCAATAACATTGCTTTTCAATGTGCCAGTGGCAATTTAGACTCCTAGTAAATAAATGCTCCAATATGAAATGCACCCTTTTTTTCTCCTTCCTCTCAGGGGAAAGCGTTAGTTACAAAAGACAATTTGGACATTACTGATAAGGCTCGGTGAAGAGCCGCAAAAGGCGAGAGCTTTTGTGAGGTCTGTAGGGAGTGGGCTGCTCAAGGCCAGACCAGCCCAGGCCAGGCCTGGAGCAGTTTGCACAGCCTGACAGCCTGAGTAGCATCAACTGGTGGTTGGGTGGCAGGACAGGCAGAAGGGAAGGTTCTTGAGGACAGAGCCAAGGTCAGAGTGAGGGACAGTCAGAACTCTCTGTGGGAGGTGGGTGTGATCTGAAACTCTGGTCTGGCTCAGTAGCCAGAGGTCTGGGTTGAGCAGAACAGAGGTGGAGTCTTGCTCATCTCTTCAGGCTGGTGTCCAGTATCGAGAAGATGGAACTGGATAAGAGGAAAGGTGGAGGGGTCACCGGCTTGCAAGTGTGATAGGTTTGCATCCAAGTCCCATGTCGGCCTTGTATGTCCTTGGGCAATACACCCCATCTTTCGGGCCCTCACGTTTCTCTCCTGTTGAACTCATAGGACTGCATGAGGATGAAGTGAAGTGATGTGTGAAATGCCTGGCAGAAGCATCCTCTAGGGGCAGGTCATGTGCCATCCCTATCAGGTGGATAGTAAATCCTTAAAATAGCTGCCTTTTGCAGGATTGTAAATAGCACTTTGATATTTTTGCATTTGCCTTGCAGTACCATGTCCTGTCTGAACATCCTCTTCTCCCCAGAAGGTCAGCATGACCTCATTGTCTGGGACAGATTTGGCCTTGGTCTGCTTTCATCTTATCATTGCTTTTCATACTGTGCTTTCCAAAACACATCACTCATCTTGTCACCGGCTGAATGGGCATCAGACTTTGCAGTTCGTGGCAGACAGCTCTGTTCATCCTCTGTATGGTGTGTCATGTGATGGACCCCAAACCCAGTCACAATTCACACACTTGGTTCTGAACCCCTAGCCCGGATGTCCCCACCCTTGACTCCATCTGTGGTGTATCTTCCGTCTTCCTTGACTGACAGCATCCTTTCCACACTGTGCTCTGAGGTCCTCCTGGCCGATTCTTGGTTGTGAACTTCACAGTGCACTGGGCTTAAATGCTCTTCTGAGTTTAGCTTGCCCTGGGACCCAGTGACTGCTCCTATGTGGTGTGTGGTGCTTCTGAAGGCTCATCCCAGCATTGCATAGAGGGATCAGACACTTGGCAGGGTTTTATGGAAGGCTTACTTTTATAAATGCCAACATAGTTTATTCTAGCAAAAAAAAAAAAAGGTCCTTTGGGGGCTTGAGTTTATGTGGATTAAGATAACTCTAGCTTTATGAATGGTCTTAAACATTGTTCTTTACTCTTCGTCTTTGCCACTTTTTTCTTTCTTTACATACTATGGCATTTTATGAAACCACGTGGTTCTAAGCTTTCTTTTTATGTCATTAGTTCCTTTAGGAGAGTAGAGAGGGAGCATAATGTAGTGGCAAGATTAGGAACTTTGGATTTCAATAAATCTGTGTTAAATACTAGCTGTGTGATCTTGGTCTGTGAGCCTTAATTTTCTCATTAGTAAGGTAAGAATTTTAGTGAAGAGGAAATAAAGATATTGTGTGTCAAATACTAATTGCAGCCTTTGTCTCTGCAGTTACCCACTCTTTGATCCCTTTTGTTTTGGGGAGGCAGCACCTTTCAGTCCTTTTAACTGCTTCTTTTGGTAATTATCTTGACATTTCTAAAGAGCATATTTTGCTACTTCTTGATTTTTGAATTTTGGGTAATATTTATTAACTTCTTGATACAGAAGATAAGGGTTTTTCCCTTTCACACTTGCCCTGTTCTCCCCGGACAGACACATCCATCCTGGCCTCCATGCTCCCAACGTGCTTATTCAGCGTTTTTGATAGCTCCGCTCAACGTATACATCGTTACGGCAATGTAAACATTTTGAAAGCTGGGCCATGTATGTGCTAGTATTAGTTTTTGTTTTTCCCACATAGCTTTTTTTCCCCTGAAATTAGTAATTGCCTATTTTTTGGTATGCATTTATCACTATTTATCTGGTGGTCAGCACAAAATGGCGAAGTGGTAAGTGCTAGTAGGCATATTACCAGAAAGGGAGAAACATACCAGTTCTTCAGGGGAACGAATCTTCTCCCCCTGGCATTAAATTCTCAAAATAATTTCTGTTATGGGATTGCATATATATGATATTGTAACACAGTGGACTGAATGTTAGCAAATGCCAAAGCCAGTTCCATATGGCTGTTTTCCATGACGGTGTTGGAAAAAAGTCAAGGTTATACTATTATAGTGAAGCTGCTATTAATCCAAGAGGGACCAAGCTAATGGGGTTAAAAATGTCCTGTGGTGAAATTTGATCCAAGAGCAAATCTGGGCGCCTGGTGGATTAGACGGACTGTGTGTCTCCTAAATAGCAGGACTGCACTCATTCATTCAATCAGGAAGTAAATATATACAGCCAGCATGGGCTGGACTCTAGGGAGTCTGTAATCAACAAAACAGATGTGGTCTTTGCCCTCACAGAGTTCATGGTCTTGTGGAAAGACAAACATTGAAGTGTGAATTGTTGGAGTGATGAGTGAGTGTTGTAAAGACAGAGGCAGGGTGGCCTGGGAGGCTGTTTCCTCTTATCATTGCCTTTTCAACCGGTCCTAATTCTACCAATAGTTTAACAAGGTCTGTACATCTATTGTTCTGCTGATACAGACTCACTGAATTCCTTAATTTCCCTTTCCTTTAACTTTTTTTTTGTAGGCTTCTTTCCCGCATTGACAGTCAAACGGCTGTTGAGTAGAGTAAACCCAGGAGACTGCAGAATCAGTCTTTCGGAGGTTGTAAGATCACATTCTGTTAATTATGAAACTTGCTCAGGGAAAGAGTGCACAGAGATTAGATTGGACACTCCTGTTTCCTCTGTCCACACTGGGAAGGGGCCCTGAATTCATGTGTTTGCTGCTGTGTCTGAGGAACAGATCAGAGAAATCCTGGGGTCAGTGTTCTGGTAGAACAGAAGAATGATGACTTGTCGAGGATGGAGACCTTTCTTTCACTTTACATCCATTCTAAATTCACATTTATGTCAAAGTGAGTTAGTGGCAGAAATCTCTTTCAAATCTGCTCATAAATGGCAAACGTTTATAAAGTGTGAACACCTTCATTGAAAGTAGCAGGATTATTTACTCGGATTAAATGTCCTATTCTTTGTCTTTAGAATGATATAACAGTTTATTGTAAGGTAGAGGGTTGGACCCGGTGATAGTTTTGGGTTCCCTTTCAGCTGTAAAATCTATGGTTACAGAATATTTTATAAAGCCCTTTGCCAAGCTATACTCTGTGTATAAGCATTAAGTGGTACAAATTCTGTCTTTTCTGGGACAAATCCTTAATACCAATACTCTTATGAAATGGTATGTGTTTGTCAAATTTTACTTTTTTTTTTTTTTTTTTTTTGCTAGCTATAGATAGTTTTTCTAAAAGAATGACCAGATAACTTTTTTAGGTTGGAAGTCATTCAGTAATCTGATTGGATGAAGAATTCACCCTTGACAATTTTTTTCAACTTGCTTGGATAGTTTTCAACATTGTTCAAATGTGACTTTGGTCACCAAAAGTAGAGAACTGTAATGCAGTGTAGTTATTAACTTCAAAAAATAACCAGAAGACTTATTATTTTTATTTTTTCCTGGTTTGTATGTTTGGTTTCCATAATGACTTTGAAAATTCCTATTTACCAGAATTCAGAGGATCTTTCTTTTTTGAAAACAATGGGAAGAAATTCTAAAAATAGAGTATTTAAAATAATGAAACTGCCAAATCTATAGTAAAACCTGTGAAGATGGAGGAGTTTTCCTCACCCCCCCGTCAGGGAAAAAAACAGTAAATGGAGAATCTAGAATATATTGTAAGGCAGGTGCGAAAACTATAAGGTAAAAGCGAGATATTAATATTCACAGAAGCTTCTCCCTCTCATTCTGCCCCTTCCCACTGCTCATGATCTCTCTCTCTCTTCAAATAAATAAATAAAATCTTCCTAATTTTCTATATATTTTTAAGAAAACATTTGTCCATAATTCCATTTCCCCAGACGTCCACACTTAAAATTTTCATGTAATTTCCTTCCAGTCTTTTTTCTGTGCATTTAAAGAAATTACAATTGTATTAGGTGCTAAGGATGTGAGTGGTAATAGCTTTCTATCCTTATGTATGTTTTCTCTGTCTTCTATTATTCGTGCTCCTTTGGGGCCCTTAAGTATGTTGTATTACATATGCAGAAACTCTCCTTGCCAATGAGTCAACATTAACAAGAAGCAAGTAGAAAATGTTTGTTTATTCCTGGAGAGTTTAGCAAATCTCACATATTTTGGGTCATAACTTCTCTTCTTCCTTACTTTTGGAAAGTTAACCTACCCATAGGAGCACTTCTTCAATAAACACTTCTTGGTATTTATTTCATACTTGGTTCTGGAGAAACAGGTTCTAGGAGTTCCAGTTGAGAGGGGGTCCATGAAAATTATACTTAGTTCTGATAAAATCCAAGACTGAGCATGAGCGGCTTCCATGATTAGAGCTTGCTTCTGAGGAGCGGGGCCAGTATTGTCCTTCGTCTGAGCAAAAGCCACAGAGCAGTTATCTTTTCCTAAGCCTTGGTTGTTGTTGTTTTAGGTTCACCACAGACTTTTGCAGTGAAAAAAAAGTACAATAACTGGGTCATTCTGACCTAGAACCAACCAAAATACTTCTAATTACTGCAGCAGACAGTGATGAATCATCCTTAAGCAAGCTTGCTGCCTTTTCAGTCCTATGCGTGCATAATCAGAGTCATTGTTCCATAGCCAATGAAATGTTTGCTCAAGCAAGTTTGGGTCTGTAGGAGGAGAGAGGTCTGCAGACCTTCTGGACCAGCATAGGAGCTGCTGGTCTGTGCTAGTGCAACAAAAGGGGGGGTCTTTATCTTCCTCGGAGTCGAAGCTCCCTGACAGCAGGGCTGTCCTTCGTCATTTTCATCACCGTGATGCCCAATAAAAACTCAGCTCTTTGTTGAGCACCTACTATGTGCCAGGCAGTGAAAAGGTGCTTTCCAGTCCTGGGGTCATTTAAGCCTTCCAACAACCTTATGATAATAGGTATTATTATCCTCATTTTGCTGAGAAAACGGAGTCTCTCTGAAGTGTAATCCCTCAACTATCCAGTGCCTACGAGGCACTTAGTGGATGTCAAGTAAATGAGTAACTGACAACCCCAAGCTAATTGATGGAAGGGAGAGGCAAAAGGAGAGAACTTGGCCACCATGAGCCGGAAGAGCTGGTTCCAAAAGTTCAGAGGCTTTGTACCTTTTGGTTATTCCTTTTTGCGATTTTCAAGCTCCAAATCAGAGGTGACGTCGGGGAGGGAAGGGGATTTCAATGTAGGCAAATCACATAAGACGCAGATGAGGGAATAGCTTTGTGACCAGCGAGGACATCAGCTTGACTAGTCCTAAAAAAAATTAAAAAAAAAAAAGATAAATGGAAAAACACTTAAGTGCCAGCCACTGTGCTAAATACTCCATTATCTTATTTGATCCTCACAAAACTCCTTTGAAGTAAGCCTTGTTATCTCGGGCTCCTGACAGAGGAAACCAGAACTCAGAGAGTCAAGGAGTCTGCCCAAGGTCACACAGCTAACAGATGGGTGAGCAGCTGCCTGGGAATCCAGGTGCGAGCTTACAACTTCCCTGAGGCGTAGCTACTTTCTGGTAAACAAAAGCAAGGGATGGAGATTTCATTATTTATGCTTGGATTTTATTTTGTTATTTGCTGGAAGGAAAAAACGGATGTTATGCAGGTTTCTTTTATGCTAACAAAACCCAACAAATGGCCTTATCCCAGGAAGAGAGTCTGGCTCAGTCAGTGCGGGGAGAAGGCCAAGCAGGAGATGAAAGTTTTGGGGTCACCAGAAATAACCCACTAGGAGTGACTGGCGTGTGATTCATGGTGGCGACCACATTTTCCAAACCAGAATCAGCACTCCATGCTCTTTGTGTCTTTGTTCAAGGATCAGAGAAACTCCAGAAAGTAGTTTGTGTGCAGAAATATAGTAATACATTATAGTCTATTCTGCTATAATGAGACATACGTGTTCCTAAAAATCACAGCATCGTGCAAAATTGCACGGTAAGAACCACAGGGCTTATGGGAAAATCGGGGTTACAGGCACGTCCTCAGAAACTTCATCAATGACACACTGGAGAAAGAAAGATACAGTCTTCTTAGAAAAGGAAAGCATGGTTTTACACATGCAAAATGGTTAAGAAGTACATAAATACTGCCATAAATATGGAACTTTACTGTGAAGTGCAAGATAAACGAATTGAAGCTTTGTGTTTGGAAGTGGGCGTTGGAAGCGTTGCAGCTTGTGAGTTATTATGAAGTAGGGGAAGGAGGGAGGTGTGGAATCGTATGGAAAGTTCTAGCATCAGATGTGGATGGGCGTGCCTCAGCATGCACGTGGTGATGGAGGTAGCTGGTAGATATTTGAAGGATGTGCATTCTGTGAATTGCTAAGCAGCTCAGTTTAGCTGGGCACCATTCTTCTGCACTCACCATAGTGTTTCTTGCACAAGAAATCACTCCTAGGCCCACAGAAAATTCACAGAGTGTTCAAGTTGTTCTGTAATACATCAATCTGTTAGTATGAATTTGCAGTTTAGGAACAAGTGTGACAGCAGAACTGACTGTATATAGGAACAGCATAACAGAATGTCTAAAACTCGTTCACGTGGAAATGTGTGGCTTTCACATCCCCAGCCTGTCCACTCAGTAGCCGTAAGTCCCTGCTACAGACTGCATGTTCGTGTCCTCCCCGAACTCATATGTTGAAGGCTAAGCCCCAGTGTGATGGGGTTAGGAGGTGGGGCCTTTGGGAGGTAATCAGGTCCTGGTGGGGGGCTCGTGAATAGGATTAGCGCCCTTACAAGAGACCCCCAGAGAGCTCCCTTGCCCCTTCCTCCACGTGAGGACACAACAAGAAGACGGAACCAGGGAGCCCTTCCTCATGGTCACCGAATCTGTGGGCACCTTGATCTTGGACTTCCAGCCTCCAGAACTATGAGAAAGAAATGCTTTCTGTTGAAGCCCCTCTGTGTGTGATATTTTTGTTAATAGTGGCCCGAATGGCCCAAGACCATCCCTCAGCTCCAAAACCAGGGGACGGCCTGGGTCACCTCGAAGGGCTCCTTCTCCGTAATTTTTGGGTCTCTTGTTGAATGGGCTGGTGACAAAGCATGGCCCTCCAGTCTCTCAGAGGATAATAAAATCTTTTTTTGTTTTGTTTTGTTTTTTTAAATTCTCTTTGTATCCCTGGTTTTTCTCTGACTGCTTTAGTGTCTTTTCTTCTCCTGGATATTCTTTTCATGCTTGAGTCCTTCTTCAGATGCTGTGACCCTTGGATTTTCAAAATGTGTGTGTAAGAATGAGAGAGAAGGTCGACTGGGAGCCTTGTGTCCTCTGGGGGGAGCTTGTAGCCTGGCAGGTGTTGCTTTTTGGGTGCCCAGGACAGAATCAGCTGGTATTCTGGAGGTTTCTAAATGCAAGACTGTGTCTATACTAGTGGGCCTAGGTCTCCTCAGTTGATTCAGTTTATGTCAGGAGGAACCGTGGGGTGTTTTGCTGGGTGGGGGGTGAATGCCTGTGTGCTGGCATCCTGCAGGTGGCCATAGGGTGGGAGTGGGGGGGACCAAGAGCTCTGTAGACAGTATTTCAAAGAAGCTTCCTATTTTCGGCATTGCTTCTCCACTTAACACATGCCAGAGTACCAAGTCTCTGATTTTTTGTAGGACCATTCGGCTTCCCCCCGGGTATGCATCATACCGCAGTACCCTTCTTCGGCATCAGCCCACAAGTTCTGTCTCTCTAGTCTGGCTTCTGGAAGTTTGTTAAACCTAAACAAAGTAAGTGTAGTGCTCAGGTCTGTTCAGGGAGGTCAGGGCCACCACACAATAGAAGAGATGCCAGAACTGGGTTTTGAAGGATGAGTAGGAGTTCATATCACAAATGAGGGACAAGGGCTTTCCAGGCAGATGGAAAGTATGCACAAAGGACGGGGAGGCATGACAAGGCAGGGAGACTGCAGGAACTGAGCAGTCAGTGTTTGGCAGCGGCAGCCGTACCAACACTTCACAGTTTGTAAAGCAGATCTAAAGCGACGGGAAAAACTCTCAGGGAAACCTTTTGTAAGAGCCGAGGCCTATTTATTTGTTAATGGTGTTATCATGCCCTCCAGGGCACTTTGTTGGACAGGTGAAGGCTCTTCTGCTTTTTGAAAGTTATCGCATCTAGCCTTTGTGGTCAGAAAGAAAAATATAGCCAACACTTCACAGTCTCAGATGTCAGTGTTGGCGGCCGGGTGTGGTGAATACATCTATGCTCATCATAGTTCATGTGCAGGGGATTTGGCTGGGGGAGAATAGCATTTGAGGTGGAACAGAAGGAAGGGGTTTATGGCAGGGAGATAATGTTGGCATTGAGATCTATGGGATTTGCAGAGCTCTGTTCAGAAGGGAGACTCACACCAGAAACATCCTTACGGAGCCGATGTTTTGAGCTCTTTCCTCGTTACATATCTCAGTGCCTTTTCACGTCAAAAGCCTATTTTGACGGTAACAGAAAAGCATAGTCAATTCAAAGGCATTGGAAATCAGACCTAACGAAGACACATTTTTCTTGGCTACTTTTCTCCTCAGGATGATGACAACTTAATACAGTTTATAAAGTTAAAACATTATAGGAAAGCTTAAAGAAGCATCACAAAAATCTTGAATTCTTTCATTTAGAGGCAATCACTGTAGACATTTTTCAATATATAAACATAAATGTAATATGTAAATTGTATGTAATGTATAGTGTATCATGTTATATGTAATATATAGTAACACATGATATATGTTATATAATATTGTTTAATATGTTAACATAATAACACAATGTTACTAATATATAAATACAAATACGTATAACATATAATATATATTACGTAAAAATGTGTACATATATATAACAATTTAAAATCTTTTTGTTGCTGCGTGTTATATCCCACGTACATCTGCATCATTTAAAAACTCTACATGCACATAGCTTTTGTGCATGTGGGTATTGGAGAGTGCATTGAGCATCCCTTTCTTGTTCATTCCTGAAGCATCCGATATCCCGCCATTCCAGACTGTGCTCTGTGTGGCGGACACTGCAGCAGGCACTCTGTGTGTGGTCGCCGGCCCCGTGGGTCCTTCGCAAACCCGCCGGCCTCTCCAAATGGACAAAGCCCTGGGTGCCAGGAGTTTGCTTGGACTCCCGGAGCCTCGCTCAAGCAGAACCACCAGGGGGCGCTGCCCCTACCCTTGCTGGGAAGGTCTAGGATGAGTGGGGTCTCCTCTGGCCCTTTCTAGGGAGACACTGCTCAGCTGGGGAAGGAATAGCTCTGCGGTGTGGGGTTCTTCCTTCCACCCTGGAGCTCCTGGTACTTTTGGGAACTGGGCCTAGAAACAGCTGAGAACTCTTTTTGCTGACTGGAGCACTAACAAGAATAATCTAGCACTTTGGCCTTTGTCACAAAAGGTAGATGACATGAAAACCCCTGGTCATATCCAAGTCATCTTTGTGGGGCCGATAAAAGATACTGACAAGAAGCTAGAAATAAGCATTAAAGGTATTTAGCACAAATAAAGTGAGCTCCCATTCCTTTTTCTTTTTTAAAGATTTTATTTATTTGGCGGGGCTAGAGAGCACAAGCAGGGGGAGCAGCAGGAGGAGAGGGAGAAGCAGGCTCCCCGCCGAGCCGGGAGCCCGATGTGGGGCTCGAGCCCAGGACCCTGGGACCATGACCTGAGCCGAAGGCAGACTTAACCGACTGAGCCACCCAGGCGCCCCTCCTTTTCTTTTTCAATTAGGATTTGATCGGGATTCCTGGACTTTAGAGTCAGTTACAACAGGATTGTGTAGGAAGCTCTGGCCAAGAGCTGGTTTTTCTTGATTTCCATAGTGGAAATGATTTAAATAAAAGAAGTTTAAGGATGTGCATCTGTGGCTCTCTGGGGAGGTTTCCCTGGTGGGGTATGTTCCTGGTGTTCGCGGAGATTCTGTTCAGGGGCGCGTGCTTCCTGGGGTCAGCGCGGCACCTGCAGCGAACTGGAGGGCCAGCTCCCCGTGGCAAAGCCCGTGCTCCTCTCCTGACCCTTTGTTCTCTGTGCAAGAGTACGCGGTTCCACTCCAAGTACAAAACTTTCATGTTTAAAAAGAGTCGGTTTGACTGCTGGCGGTTAGACTGACAGATTGGTATGTACCTGCGTGGAGAGCACTCTGACCCAGCAAAACATTTCAGCGCTAAGAAGACAGAGAACCCTGGCATTTGCCATCTGACCCAGTGGGAGCCCGGGGCAGATGGAGCTCGACTCGGAAGGTCTGCAGCTGAAGTTTTTTTTTTTTTTTTTTTTCCCTAGTTGTTGTTGTAGCCCCGGGAGCAGATACTGGCTTTGAAACCCTTCCCTTGGCTGGCTTGACTGCCTCTGCTTTTCTGGGCTGGGGCCGGGGAGCCAGGGTGTCAGGCTGACCGAGCCCTGCTCTCAGGGGCATTAAGGGCTCCCCACGCGATCAAAGGCACAGCCCTGGGGAGGCAGCAGCCTCTGAAGGCGCTCCCACTTTGCCGAGTTGAGCCTGCTCTTGGCTGGTTTGTTTATGGGCTGCCTGAAATGACCAGCTTTTTTGTAAGGTACGGTGCATTTGACTTTGGGAGTGGAGCACCCACTATGGGGGTTGGAAAGATTTGTGTTGGCTTTTTGCTTATTATAAAGACAGCATTGGTCTGTGTCAAGGAGAACAGTGGCAGAGCATTAGCTTTCAGGAAAGTGCCAGGGAGCAATGCACCGCTGAAGTCCACCGGATGAATTAGTCTCCTTATTTTTATTGTTTGCCATGGTATCTAGAGGGGTTGTGAATAATTAGTTCCGCACAGGGTGGACACAAAAGCAGCAGTGAGTATAATTATGAGTGATATGCTAAGGAGATCTACAACCCTTTCTGGATCCTGCCTGGTTGTTTCTGGAGAAGAGTTTCTCAGTAGTCTCTTCTTTCCTGAAAATCTTCCCTGGCTTTCTTCTGAAGGTGCTTCTCCCCCAGCTGGAGGGGCCACCCCACTGCTTTGGAATTCCAGGGGAGAGAGCTTAGGACGGATGAAGTGCTCCCGCGTCGCGAACAGATGTCTTCGTGGCATCTTGGTGGTCAGGCACCGTGGGGAGGACAGCCTCAGATGGAGAGCCAGAGGATTAGACAGAAGTCAGCCCCTCGCCCGGCTTTTCTTCCTTAAACAGCACCTGTGGAGTTTATGAGTTCCTCCAGGGAAAATCGGAGAAATCTACATTAGAATGCCATTTCCTGCCCGGAGGACTGTCAAAGAGTTTATAGGAGACCATTCTGCCGTCTGAATGCGTTTATGGCCATATCATATATTCAGGGCGCACTGTTCCTACACCCCCATTCTTCACGGGGGAGGGCCCCAGCGCGCCTGTGGAAATTACAGAATGAGGCTGAAAACACCGGCTGGAGAGGGCTGCGCTTAGTTTTTGTTGTTTTGTTTTTTTTGTGTGTGTGTGAAACTTTGGACTCACCGGAAAGGTCCCCATGGTTGTATGGTGGCTAAAGGATTCTTAAGTTTTGCTGTGGAGAGGTTGGGGGAGGAAGGAACAGGGATTTGTGGCGGCTCAGATTGGAGCTGGAGTTTGGGGGGGTGCTGGTGCGACTTTGGGGTGGGGCCCCGTGTCGCTGTGGCCCGCTGGGGCATGTCTCACCCCTTCCCGTGAGGCCCCGAAAGGGCCGCAGGATTCAAGGGGAAGGCCGTCACCTGCAAGGACGGGGAAGCCGAGGCCAGAGCGTCTGAGGTCTGCAGGTGTGTTGTGGGTGTGATTCGGAGTTGGAGGCAGGTGGCGAAAGGGAAGGAGAGAGGGGCCTGGCAGGCAGCTGTGGAAGGGTTTTCTCTCTTGAGGCCTTGAACTCCAGAGCACGGCCTCGTTCTTCTCTGCCACGGTCACTTCTCTAGTTGAGGATGAGAGACAGAGGACACAGACAAGTGGGTACCAGACCAAGGAGCCTCTGCTCATGGGAGGGGCCCAGCAGGTGTTCGTGAGGGAACAGGCGGCCGGTCACAGCATGGCTGGAGGATCCTGAGCGCTGGGCTCACCAAGCTCCTGTTTTCTGCATTGAAGTCGGCCCGCCTCCCTCATCCTGCATCCTCCACGGGGGGCCAGTCTGAGTTGCAGTGTACTGCAGGATTGTCCTATAGACCTTCCTGAGGAAGGCTCCGTGATCTCTGAAGTGCAGCCTGTGCAGGTCTGTGGAGAGTCCTCTTCCTGGTTCTTCAGGGCTGATTCTAAACATGTCGGCAGGGCATAGTCTGAACTGGCCCCTCGCCACCCTCCTCCCCTGATCCACCACGACCATCCAGATCTGCGCCAGCATCTGGAAGGACCTGCCTTCCCCAGTCAACGACTAGGTCCCACTGGGCCAAGCCTTGGTGCATTGTCCGCCTTCCACGCAGAATGCCCTTTCTTCTTTGCAGCAAACCGATGCTCAGCCTTCCTGATTCAGCTTTTTGAGGAGGCCCTCTGAGATTGACCTGAGATAGAAACTTCTACGCTCTTCCGTCTCCTTCCGAGCCCCCTCCTTGCCTGTGTCCTCGCCAAGGCAACCACCACCCTGTACTTTGCGCCGTAGTGTTTACCTGCTTTTCCTACACAACTGGGAGTGTGTTCAGGTCAGGGACCCTGTCTGGTTCACCTTCACCCTTAGCTCCAAGTGGGAAGGAAGTATTTCTGCTATATATCCAAATTAGACTATTTAAGCCTTTCATTTTGAGGCTAAACCATGATCCTGGAAGGGGAAAGTTCACTTTTTCACAGAGGAGGCATAGGACGGGCCAGAAGTTGTCGATTTACAGACCCAGCTGTCTCAAGTTGGGGCTGAGCCCCAGGAGGCCTTCAGCTGTGTCTTCTCTTGGAGCTTGGCGTGGTGGCCTGGGTGGAGGTCGGAGGCTCTCCAACAGCCTGGGACGATTAGCCGAGTCAACAGCCATTTGTCTGCCAGATCTGCTCTCTGTAAGAAACTGCTCTGGACTCGGTTGCTGTCTCCAGCAGTTCAAACCCCCTAGGAGGTGGGAGACGCGCACTCTGTGTTCTTAGGGGGAAAAACCCCCCGGAGCCTAGTGGGGGCAGCAGCAAAGTCCCGGGGGTGGGGGTGGGGGACAGAAGAGGGAGTCACGCGTTTGGCTTAAGTGGAAGCTGCAGGAAGACGAAGCACAAACAGAACAAAAGAACAAAAGTGCACGTCTTGTACTTTGATGTTCAGCGGAGAGGGCTTCCTTCTGACCCTGCTTGGAATAGGGTACAGCGAGGTCAGTTCAGGTGATGCACCGCATCCCGTGGTAGGGGGGGCAGGAGCGAATAGGCTTTCTGGAACTGTGGCAGCAACGGCATCCCCGGGGGCCCAAATTAAAACCTCAGCCTTGTTTACTTGGTAGAGCTGGCGTTTTCATCCAGCACCCGAATGCTTTCAGGCAGGACTGCGCTCCATTTTCATCGCGTCCTCCCTGTAACCTCCCCTTCCCCGCTCCCTCCCTCTAGGAAGTATTTTCTGGGGCCCTGCGGTGGCCCGGGGAAATGAAGAGGTGACTAGAATTGTTCCCGCTGTCCAGGAGCTTCAGGCTTTGCGACGTAGAAATCAAGTCTCTGCTTGGGTTGGCACATTTCAGTCGGTGCCAGAAGTTGAATGATTTCTGCTGGAGTGGAAATTAAGTCAAGAGTCTCTGGTTAGCATCTAGAAATTGGAATTATGAGCAGTTAATTCCAAATTTAGAGAAGAAACTAGAGTGTATTAATATCTGTGTTAATAGATATTTAGAATGGAATAGAATAATTAATAACCGCCCTCCATATGTTAGTTGATTTGGCTCTCTCTACAACTCCGAAAGGTAATGCTTAGCCTCCTGTTACAAATGAGGGAGGGATGGTTCAGAGAGGTTAGGTAACTTGTCCAAGGCCACGCAGCTTGAAAATAGCCTAACTATGAATTAAGCCCCCGGTAGTCTTCCTCCAAAGTACATGCTAAATAGGTGGTAAAAACCACCTAGCAGGTAGATTATGAATGTTTTGCAAGGCCCAACTTTGAAATTCGTTTGAAGTTGGTAAAGTTCAACTTGACCGAGAGGCTTATTATAACTGGAAGGGAGCTGCGAGGCCTTCTCTGAGAGTCCCTCTGGTTTTGATCTAACTGGACACCATGACAAAGGACTGAAGAGCTTGTTCTTGGCACATCGTGGGCCTCCCGTCTCTGTGCAGAGGGACTGAGCCAACAATGTGTGTCCTGGGCGTTTGGGAGAAGAGCTGGCTTGGACGAGCGTGCAGCTGGAGACGTGGTGGCTTTATATAAGGAGTGGAACAACGCGTGTGCAGCACCCAGGGGTACGCGGAGCTGGGTGTGGTCTTAGGAAGGGTGTTCTAGAATCTTCGGTGAACTCTGTTAACTGTTGACAGATTTGAGCCCTGGGTTTAGGCAGAGGTGCCCCATTACTTAACTGATAAAAGCAAAGTGAAAAGTGCTCAGAAAGGAACTGGAGAATAATTGTGGGCCCAGAGGTCAGCTGGACACATAAGTCTTCAGATTCCCCAGCAAGTGTCAGTGAGCCTTTTAAGATAAACGGATTCTTCTGCCTCTTGGGCAAAACTTTTGATCTTCTATTCAGAAAGAAAGAAAGAAGACTAAGTCACTTTTCAAGCAGAGGCTGAGCTGGAATATTTTTCTTTGAATGGGCTGGAGTCTGAGTTTCCTGCTTTAATCTCCAGGGAATGGCCAGTCGGGCTGACAGAGAGGCGGACACTGTCCAGGTCCCCGCTTTGCCTGCTTCCTCTCGGAGTGGTGGTCGGCCTGCCCCCCTCCCTCCTGCAGACCTGTCTTAGGCAACATTCTTAGAATGCTCCCGGTTTCCGTTGTCTGGCCAGAAATGTGTCTTTTTAAATGGGGCTTTTCATTTACAGAGGCTTTATTTTCTTATCCCTGGCCGCCCCCTTTTTGGTAAAGCACCTTTCAGGAAGAGCCTAAGGCGATTTTTTTTTTTTTTCCTAAGCAAAAGTTTCAGCTGGCTGGACAAGTGAACATTGTGAGAAAAACCCAGCAATTTTAAAAACGTTCTTGAAAGCAAAGACTCTCCTGCTTCGGGCCGTTATTGGACATTCTAAAATTACCCGAAATTGTCACTACTGGAAAAAGCACTGGAAGGGAATGGTAATACAGGTTTGTAACCCTTAAACAGGGTGTCTGAGATGTCCTATTCTTCGAATTGAAACTTCTTCCTGCTGCTTTGCATGGGACCTTGGACAAGTCACTTAATCGCCCCCTGCCTCAGTTTCCTAAAGTGAAATGAGAACCGTGCTCCGTGCAGTTTAGAGCTGTGGTGAAGAGGATCTAAAATGACAGGTATAAGTGGAGTAAAGGGGCTGCACAAAGTGGCCCTAATAAATGATAGTTGTATTTGGATTTTAATATGTTCTTGGGGTTTACATTGCTAAAGGAAGTAATAAAGAGATGATAACAACACATGCTTTAAATCCCAGACTCCGTGTCTTCCTCTGCAAAATGAAGATAATCCTTTTGTCACAGAGGTGCTAACGCACAGTAGCTGCTGGACAAATACTGGTTTTCTTGCTCTTCCATTCAAACTTGGGTCTCTCTCCATGTATATGTTTGTTTGTTGATTTACAAATTGTGCATGTGGACCGCAGTATATAGTATATATTATTTACATTTCTGAAACAGATACCAAAAACTTATTAAAATTATTAGGTAAAATAGATATAAACAGAAGTGTTGCTATTTTCTTTTTCTGTGCTCCTTGTGGATCTAATGCTGAGATCTGTAGGAACTATAATGGGGACCTTCCAAGCTCGGTCACGTGGTTCTGTGAGTACAGGTAGAACCTTCTCTGAGTAAACTGCAGGAGGTTATGGGCTCCCAGAGGTTCTGATGTGTGTGCATGCTTCGTCCTGCGAGGCCAATCCTGGCTTTGTCCTTTAGAAGTTTAGAGGAATGCCATAGCTTTCTGTGAAATTGGGAAATGTCTTGTCACTACTGGAAAAAGCACTGGAAGGGAATGGTAATACAGGTTTGTAACCCTTAAACAGGGTGTCTGAGATGTCCTAGTCTTCGAATTGAAACTTCTTCCCGCAGCTTTGCATGGGAGACGTTCTTTGCAGGTGGGCTTTCAGTTCCAGGAGGGGCAGTAGCTGTGTGTCATTAGGCACGACTCCCAACCTTTCTGAGCTTCAGTTTCTTCGTCTGTAAAATAGCAGTAAAAGTAGGGATAGAAATAATGGCCAGATGGGGTTGTTGCTAGGACTAAATGAGAGAATCGTGAGGGAGTGCTTGGCAGGCTGGCCTGCCTTTGCTCTTGGCCTGTCGCCTGCCACCACCTTCAGGTGCCTTTCTGCTGAGGCTCTGCATGTCTTTTTATGCCTGCATTTTATTTATTTTTTAAACATAACCTTCAGTTTTTAATAAGCGTGACTATGAACACAGTCTAAAAAGTCATAATTAGAACCTTTAAAATGAAAAATACCTATTTCTACTGCAGGTCCTGCTACCTAGAAAGGCAGCTGTCTTTTAATTTTTTAGTTTTTTAGTTCTTTTCTGGAATTTACCACTTAATTTATAAATAACGTGTGCTGCAGCTGTTAATTTCTAGATCATCTTTTTAGTTGTCTGTGGCATATGAGAATTTAGCTTTCTCACGTTTCCTTCCCCCTGTCTCCAAAACACACTCTTCGGTGCACATACCCAGACACACATACATGCACACTCCACTTCCCTTTCCCCCTCCTTCCGAAATAGTTCTATCACAAACTTTGCTTGAATCCATATTCAGCATAGACTTACAGCTACAATTAACTTAAATTTTCAGTTCCTGTACATCTTATTTTTCCTGCAGCTACGAATTGTCTCTATTTGTTTTGTTTACTTGAATTTTTATGGACGTATTAATAATTCATCTCAATATTCCAATAGAACTTACAAAACTCTGTGTAGTTCAACAAATCAGAGAGTCCGATCTGTTACATTGTTTTCTTCTTGGAGACATCCTTTCCTGAGCTGTTGTCCTTATCACCTTTGGAACCCCTTTCTCTCCTTACGCTGGATCCCCTGTCCTGGGGTCTCATGTTTTCAGAGTTGTCAATATTCTCTGCAGAAAGAATAGTTGGGGGATATGGTTTTGTTGTTTTGTTTTTTAGATCTTGAATTTCTGAAAATGGTTTTATTCTACTCTTACTTTGGATTGTTATTTTAGTTGGGTATAGAATTCTAGGTAGCACATCACTTTCCCTCAGAATTTTTGAGGGCATTGTTTCATTGTTTCCCAGGATCACTGTTGAGAAATCCAGAGTCATTCTGATTATTTTCAACTTGAGAATGTGCCATTTTTTTCTTTCTGGATCTTTCTTTGGAATCCTCTCTTTATCCTTGGTGTTCTAAAATTTCCTTTTTCATTTATTTTGCTGGGCCCTTGGGTTATTTAAATCCAGAAACTTAAGTCGTTTGGTCCTGGAAATTTGTTTGGATTATTTCTTTGGGAGTATTATTCCCTCCTTTTTCCTGTTCTCTTTTCCTGGAACTGCTGTTGGACCATGGATTGATCTAATTTTCTTACCTTTCCTCTCTTGTGTCTTTATCTTCAACTCTGTCTTCTAGCCCTTCCAGTAAAGTTTAAGTTTTCTATTATCATTTAAACAGTTTATAAGAGTTCATTTTTGTTTTCTGCAGGTTTACATTTTCTTCTTTGAAGACTGTATCTTTTACAGAGCAGTTTTAGGTTCGCAGCAAATTTGGGAGGAAGATACAGAGCGTTCCCATGCAGCCTGTGCCTGACACGTTCCTTGTTGACCTTTATAGCGTTCTGTTCTTGTTTTGTGGATACAGTATTCCTCCGAGGATGGGAATGATGGTGGGTGTTACCCTTGCAGTTTTTGGGCACTCTCTTTCATCTGTTTTTTTTTTTTTCATCTCCACCTTTTATGTTAAAAGCCTTTGTGATGCTGATGATCTTTGGATGTCTGCTTGTTAAGGAAGGTTTTGTGAGAGGCGCCATACATAAGATGTAGCTGGTAGGGGGCTCCCTCATGGGATGCGGTTAGATGTGGATCTGTGGCACTGGGGTACCCCCAGTTTTCAGTGTCTGCCCATCCTTGAGCCTGGGTGTCAGCTTTCTCAGGGAACCAAACAGGGAAAAGCAATGAGAGGGGAAGACACTTCATCAATCATTGCATAGACTAATGCGTTCCTCTGTTTTCAGTCCTGCACCCTGGTTGTCAGCTATATCCCTGAGTCCAGATTCTCTGTGATTTTTTCTTAAGAAAGCCTCCAGGCTTCGGTGGAGACAGGGAAGAGGCTGCTGGGGGCGGGGTGGGGAAGAGTGCGGAGGGACTGGACCCCTAGGTCTTCAGCCCCACTTTTCACTGTGTTGCCTGCAGTTCTTAATTAAGCCTTTTCTGGCTTCAGTTGTGGTTTGAATTGGTTTGCTTCCTAGAGGATGCCTTAGTTCTTACTCTTTCAAAATCTATCACCACTTCTCCTTCTGCTTTGCATCTTCCAGATTGCTTGGGCCCGTCTTGTCTGATGTTGTCTGCTCGCTCTGTGCATGTGTGTATATATCCATGTATTCCTCCCTGTCCTCCGAGTGCCCTTTGGGAGGGCGTAGAGCTAACGCACATACTCCATCTGTCCCCCCCGGAGCCTCCTCTCTCTCCTTGGTCTCCGCTTGTGACCATCCTTGATCTTCCTTGAAGTGCATGCCCCACGCTTATTCGAATTGAACTTCAACCCAACCTAGAGCTTGCTGCTCTTTCTAACGGAATGCTCTAAAGGACAGAGCTTGATTTACTGGTGCCACGGGAGGAGACTGGCTTGCGCTGGATGTCCCAGCCATCGAGAGCCTGCTGAGATAGCCGGCCTTGGTGACTCCAAACTCCCCTGGGATCAGGCTGCTTTGTCTGGTCAAGTTTGTAGGTGCTTCTGGGGTCAGACAAGCCAGCGGAGGTGTAGTACTGACATAGACCTATATTTGAGGTTGCTTTGATGAAATAGGCCCACATCTGATGATCTCCTATGGGCCCACCAGGCATCCCCTGCATTCCTAGGTATAGAGTTTTCAAGCAACTTTTTGTGCTTCAGTCTTAAAAACAAGCAGATATACAAGGGTCCTATTGAAACTGCATCCACCACGCCCTCAGTTTTAATCCCAAACACCTGTCTGATTGACCTGCCTAAAATACCACCTTTATCTCTGTAAATCCCTAGCTTCGAAGCTTCAGGGACTGTTACCTACTAAAACAGTGTCTGATATTCACCCTCAGTTTTTTTATTTTATTTTATTATGTTAATCACCATACATTACATCATTAGTTTTTGATGTAGTGTTCCATGATTCATTGTTTGCGTATAATACCCAGTGCTCCATGCAGAACATGCCCTCATTATTTAATACCCATCACCAGGCTAACCCATCCCCCACCCCCCTCCTCTCTAGAACCCTCGGTTTGTTTCTCAGAGTCCATAGTCTCTCATGGTTCGTCTCCCCCTCTGATTTCCCCCCCTTCATTTTTCCCTTCCTACTATCTTCCTATATTTTTTTAACGTATGTATTATTTGTTTCAGAGGTACAGATCTGTGATACAACAGTCTTGCACAATTCACAGCGCTCACCATAGCACATACCCTCCCCAATGTCTATCACCCAGCCACCCCGTCCCGCCCACACCCCACCACTCCAGCAACCCTCAGTTTGTTTCCTGAGATTAAGAATTCCTCATATCAGTGAGGTCATAGGATACATGTCTTTCTCTGATTGACTTATTTCACTCAGCATAACACCCTCCAGTTCCATCCACGTCGTTGCAAATGGCAAGATCTCATTCCTTTTGATGGCTGCATAATATTCCACTGTGCATATATACCACCTCTTCTTGATCCATTCATCTGTTGGTGGACATCTTGGCTCTTTCGACAGTTTGGCTATTGTGGACATTGCTGCTATAAACATCGGGGTGCACGTACCCCTTCGGATCCCTACATTTGTATCCTTGGGGTAAATACCCAGTAGTGCAATTGCTGGGTCATAGGGTAGCTCTATTTTCAACTGTTTGAGGGACCTCCATACTGTTTTCCAGAGTGGTTGCACCAGCTTGCCTTCCCGCCAACAGCGTAGGGGTTCACCCTCAGTTTGATTTTACTCTAGCACAGTGCCATCTTATAAGCCATTGACTGCTCCCAAAGACAAGCGTGTCCTTTCTCTGGGGCATGTCTGTATGTTTGTCCTTATGGGTCTTTCATTCCTTTGTCCTCTCCTGTCCCTTTCTTCAGTATCCTTCCAAAACCTATCCTACCAAAATACCCTCCTTTCCTTTCTGGCCCGCTTTGAGTACCGGCCCCTTGGCCCAGGTTCTCCCTGGCTACCCCCAGCGCCCTCTACGTTGTAGCACTTTGTGTCACTTGTCATTTATGATTGGAAATTCTTCTCAGGTGAATATGCAGATTTCGCCAGAAATTAACGATCATGCCCTGACTGCCAGGTGCTATGCTGGGCACTTTCCACGTACTCTGTCTCTTTTACTCTCCATATCAGCCCTTCGGAGTGCCCATTTTACAGATGAGAACACGAAGGCCCAGTGAGTCAGGCACTTCGCTTGGGGTCACACATGCTCTTTCCAGTCTCGTGCAGCCGTGCGTTATGGCGGAGTTTGTGGTTCAGGTTCTGGGGTTGAAGATAATCGTGCACCAGCATCGGGAGGAAGTGGACTAGCCTTGGAAGACAGGCAGTGGGGGATGATGTGTCAGGGTGTGGAAGAAATCCCTGCAGCTCACGGGTCAGAACAGCTGTAGCAGGAGGCTGGCAGAGACCTGCGCAGGGAGGGCGCAGTCAGAGCTGAGCAGGGGGAGACTGCAGCCCCAGGCCTTCACAGGTGTTCTCTTCCTTCCGTGAGGCCTTGGGGGAGATATTGGAGCTTCCGGGTTTGACCCTGAGTTAGGCTCTCCTGTTCCCCTTCTGATGAGGGTGAGGGCGGGATTCTCACACGTCCAAGGGCTCCAACTGTGCCTCCACCTCAGTCTGCTCTGCCCTCCCCCTCCCAGAGCCTCTCACCTGACAGGTGGTTTTGTCTGTAGGCTAGAGTTCCGCAGGTAGGAAGTTGCCACACAGGTCAGTTGTGCTGCGCTCGCCCCGCCCAGGTACTAACAGAAGGGCCACAGATTTGCATGGGATTCTCAGTGCTCCTTCTCCCTCCTTATTTACCCGTGTTTCCTTGTTAGGATTTCAGATGCACCATTCGGTAGGGTGTGGGGTACCTTTTCTCTGTATTTGCTTATAGATCCTAAAGCTTCGCTGTTTGCTTAGGGTTGCACAATTTTCCATTTTTTGAGTGTGAAGACTCTTCTGTGCCTTGGTTCCTTCTGCGTTTCTCCTCTCCCTCCCCCGGGCTTCCTCCCTCCCTCCATTCCCTCCTCGCCTTCCCTCACTGCTCCTTCTTCCCCACACCCCACCCCAATTCGATTTCTTTTCTTTGAACAGGAGTTCCTTCCGGTTACTTATCATCTCCAAGACTTGAATTTGTCATCTTTAGAATGGGCTTTATCATATCGCTCACCTGACCTCCAAACGTGTTAGGCAAGGGAGCATGCACAGAACCTTGCACACAGTAGTTGGGCAGTGAATGTTCGAGTTCTTTCTTCCTCTTTATTGTTCCGTGCACATTAGGCACTGTCTCCTGTAACTGGTGGAACCCTCTGGGCTCAGGGTGCCAATCAGCTGTCAGGTGTGTGGGACAGGACCTTGGGAAGGTAGGGTATGGATGCCTCCATCATTTCTTTTGATCATTGAGCATGATTCTGTAGAGACACCATGTAAAACAGGATGGACTTAAAGCTCCTTTCTGTGTGCCTTAAGCTCTTCAGACAGACATCTATAGAAATAGACATTTGTGATGTTACTAATTTGCAGCAACTTTATAAATAGACTACCCTGAACCAAAAGTAATGCAAGGGTCCCCAAATGTGGCTAGTAACCCCTCATTTGTGTATTGAGGGGTCAAGGGGTCATTGTATCAGGTCAAGGAAAAAGGCAGACATGAGGACCCTGGAGCCCCTTCTGACCTGGGCTGTTTGGGGGGGCTCAGGCTTCCTGGGGGCTCCCGGCAGCTGACCTCTTTCTCCAGCACCTTCTCTGTGCGAGGCTGATTCTGGAGGCTCATTTCCCCAGGCTGGAAGCAGGGGCTGGCGAAGGGGCCCTGTGGTCAGGGATTATTGCTCCCAGCAGCAAGTGTTTAATGGTTTTCATTTACTTGTATTTGGAAGAGGAAAGGCTGGGCCTTCCTTACAATAGAGGCAGAGAAACAACGTGACTACTTGGCCCATTTTACGGTCAAGAGGGAAACCAGAGCTCCCTCAGGGCACCAGCGGGCCCATCTTGAAATGGCTCTGTCGCCCAAACGAGGCTTTCCTACGTGCGCCTTAAGTCAGAGCGTGTGTGAGGTGATGGCTGGCTTGTGAAGCCGGGCTCACAGCTGGTGTGACCGCGGGCGTCACTGTAATGTAGCACCAGCTACTACTGCTCTGTGGTCATGTTGGCACTGGCATCTGCTGGGATTCTTTAAGTCAAATGCTACTTTGAAAATCAGCAGTATGCTAGATGAGAAATACATAAGAATATGGAAGTACTGAAGGATCTATCTCCTTTCCTCCCTTGAAGAGAGTTTATACGTCTCTTTTCTGACATCGGTAGGCTCTTTGTGAAAATCCATCTGGTATCCATCAAAAAGAAACCCTTCATATTTTAAAAGCTGAGTTTCTAAAGACCACAGTCATGATTATAACCCAATACAAACTAGAAATAAGTAAGACTAAGGGCATCTGGATGGGCTCAGTTGGTTAAGTGTCTCACTCTTAAAACTAATGATGTAATGTATGGTGATTAACATAACAATAAAAAATTATTAAAAAAAAGACTGGAAAAAAAAAAGTGTCTCACTCTTGATTTCAGCTCAGGTGTTGATCTCAGGGTCATGAGTTTGAGCCCTGCTTTGGGCTCCACGTTGGGTGTGGAGCCTACTTTAAAAAAAAAAAAAAAAAGGCTAACTTCCTGCCCTTCAATCTTGACTATTTAGAAATTAAAAATGCATTCCTGGATAATTAACCCAATTAAGGAGGGAATCAAAAGGGGGATTTCTGTCTCAAAAGAAATGAAAAGGAAAACACTTTATACCAAATCTCTGTGCCATAGTGAAAGAGACATCCAGAGGAAAGTATGTAGCCTGAAATAGCTTCATTATTAAAGGAGGTGGAAAATAAAGATGATTTTAAGAAGTTTGGAAAAAGTACAACAGATTAAGCCAAGAGGAAACAGAAAGCTAACTTTAATGAAATAGAAAATAAATGGAAAACATTAGGAATATAAATTTAAGTGCTGCTCCTTCGGAAGTGCTAAACATAGAGGTTTACCACGTATGATCAGAGAGAAGATCTGAGCAAGGATCTGCACCTCCACTCAACGGAATATGATGCGGTCATGACAGTTATTTTAAAAGCATTTGTAAGAGGACTTGAGTGAAATGTTCATGTCCAGTGAAAAGTGCAGAATCAAAAATTTCATTTATAGAATGATTATAATTATGTGAATATAATCTCCCGTCTCCCTCCTATCCCCAAGTTGTGAAGAAAATTAAGTCTGGAAAGAATACATCACCCTAGCATGGTGCGAATGAGGTGTTGATGCTCATGACAACACAGAAGGACCTTGAAAGCATTGTGCTTATCTGGAAGAAGCCAGTCACCAAAAGACCATAGATCATAGGACTCCATTAATAGGAAATTTCCAGAGGCGGCAAATCTACAAAGGCAGAAAGTAAATTAGTGGTTGCCAGGGGCTGGGGGTGGGGGGGGGGGTTGGGGGATTAAGGAGTGACAGCTTAAGGGTATGAAGTTTCTTTTTGGGGTGATGAAAATGTTCTAAAATTGAACGTGTGATGGCTGCACGGCACTGAATATACTAAAAACCACTGAGTTGTGCACTTTTAAGTGGGTGAATGGCATGGTATGTGAACTGTATCTTAAACTGCTACCAGAAAAAAAATCACAGTGGTTATCTTGGGGGGATGGGACTATCAGTGATTTTTCCTTTTGTTTGTCCACCCTCTTCTGTAATTTCTAGATTTCCACGTTTTCCAGATGTAATTCTACATTACTTGAATAACGGAAATGGTAATAAGCTACAAAAACACTTTAAAGGAAGAATGTTAACTTTTGGCCTTTTAGCAGAAAAGGCAGTGATGGGAAATCTGCTAGCCTACCTTCTGAGAAGGTGTGGGGAGGTCTTGTAATCCTACAATCTGGAGATGGTGGAATTGTGAGCCGCCGTCCCAGACATAAAGTGGCGCCAGGCTATTCTTCTGTAAAGTCAAGGAAAATAAACCATCATTTGTCTGAGCTCTCTTGAGGGCCGGATCCCACCTCAGGGAAAAGGCGGGGCGGGGTGGGGGGGCGCGGTCTGTGGAACCAGGGATCACGAAAGAGCCGGTTTCCAGTGCAATATGCGAAGAGGTGTCAGCCTCCGCTTTCTGAGTGCTGGATTGGAGAAAGCTGTTACTCCGGTAACTTCCTGTCATTGCCCAGCACTAGCTGGTGCTGAGAGCCGCCCTCTCCTTTCGGCCGAGCAGGGCGATCCACGGCCCTTCCCTGGCCCTTCCCTCCTTGTGACTGGCTCACGTCTGCCTTTGGGCTTTGGGCGCAGCGTCAGTCTTTTCAGCTGACGCTGAGATGTCATTTTAAACAGCATCCTCTGTCGTCCTTTCTGAAGATGGGAAACTCTTACGCCGGACAGCTGAAGACGACGCGCTTCGAAGAGGTCCTGCACAACTCCATTGAGGCATCCCTGCGGTCCAGCAGCCTGGTGCCCCGGCCGGTCTTCTCCCAGCTCTATCTGGAAACAGAGCCACAGCTCTCTGCCCTGGAAGGTAGGAGATGCTCTGGGGTAGGTCCTGCGTCTGGTGCAACTCCTGTTGTAACAGAATGGGGAACTCGCTCCTCTCCCCTCTGTGCGGAAGAGTCTAGCAGAAAAGAATTATTGCAAAAAGAAAGGTGCACCTACCTTTTTCCTTGCCTAAGACTAAGTTTCGGCCATAAAGTTACAAGGAATGCAGTTATTCATTGGATAACAGGGGGAAGGAAGAGGGCTGCGTTGGATTGTTGTGAGCTGGTTGTTACTGATGCTCTCATTAGAAGGTTTGACTTTCTCACTTGGGTAAGTCAGAAATTTTAACATGCTTTGGCCCTTGGTGATATTTTTTTCTCTCTGTCTCAGGATTCATGGCCATATCTTTGCAAAATAGTCTCTAGGTGGTTTCTCTTTGTGGTTGCAGATACAAGAGCCCTCCGGAAACTTTGAAAAAAACCAAGAACAAACCCTTATGAATTGAACGTGTGCCAGGAATGAATGAATCAATTATATTCAGGCATGGGGACAACTTTAGGATTTACTTAGCTATCCAGAGAGTAAAATGGTTGTGTTTTCAATCTTTAGTGTGTCTCTTTAATAGCCATGTGTTTTTTATGTCAGAAGTAACCCCACAGCAGTCCATGGGACTTTTGGTCAGTTTATGCCTTCCACTGGAAGTTCCCTGCAGACTTCACTTTGATACTGAAGGCAAAAAGGACCATTGTTTGAAACAAAAATAAATCAATTAAGAAGGCACGCAGGCAGTATGACAGATCCTGTATTAGGGTAGTCACCATGTGTGTGGGTCAGTGTGTGTGTGTGTGTGTGTGTTGGCAGGGTGTGGGGATGGCTGGCTGGGAGGGTTGCACATAAGGGAAAATGAGGCACAGAGTTGCTTGTGTGGAATCTGATAGTTCCCTATTCTAGCAGGGACACACAGTTCCTTGTGTCCATCTTTGAAACGTCCATACAACGTTAACTTTACAAACAGCCACAGTAAGGACCTAAAAGAGCTGGATGAGGAGGGTCTGGGAGAAACTGGACCATGCTCAAAAGCATGAATTAGGAAAACCAAGAATTCTCTGTACGTATCGAAAGTACGCACGTTTTCCAGCAGGGGAAGCGTCACTGCAACACAGGGAGGAGATGAGAAATGAGTGGGGGATACAGGCTGTGTTTTTGGCTAGCTGGCAGACTTGTGTAAAATGTATGCATTAAACAGTCAGCCTTAGCTACTTTCAGTACTGAAAGGCTTTGTTGCTAATGATAAATTAATTATGATGACAATGATGACTTAGTCCATGTGAATGGCACCTTAAAATCTACAAAGTTCTTTCCACCTGCACCCACTAAAGTGATTAAACCCCATGATTTGGGACGCTGGGAGATGGGTTTGCTTGCAGGTTGCAGTGTTGAAGGAGTGCCCGAGTCAGGGAGTTGCACCCTTAGCTTTGGCAGCTCTGTGATAGAAAGGGGGCAGCAGGTGGTTAAGTAGGCGGGGGTGGGGGTGGTGTGGTGCTCACCTGGGGGGAGAAAGGGGGAGAGGAGCAAGCCCTAGGAGGTTCCCTGCCAGCTTTTCCTCCTGCCTAAGATCTCTACGGACTACCTGGGAGTCTGCATCTCGAACATTCTGACTTGTTAGGATGCCCTCCCCTGCCGATAGGGCATTGGGCAGGTGGCACTTTCCGGGGACAGCTTTGAGGCGTCCCCGTCTCATGCCTCTCGTGTTGAGTGCTGCAGGCGCCCCACCAGCTATCGGTGCAGCCCCCCTGTACGAAAACCAGAGCAGACCCTCCAGCTTTTCCTGTTCGTCCGGGAACAGAATAGAGAAATCCTCCCGAGGGGCAGGAAGGACAAAGGAGGGGTCTGGTGGGAAGGGGAACACTCTCTTTTTTTAGTTTGCTGGATGTCACCATGAATGGAACACACAGCTCTCCCCGTGGATTCTGCGTCATAAAACTTGGCGCCGATGACTTGTCTTGGCCACACCTTGTTTTGTCTGTCTGTCTGCCAGGGTCTCTTACTGCTGTCCTTCCTCAGACAATTACATTAAAGATGGTTTTTATGGCCAGGCTGCTGGCATCCTAGACACCCCTGGGTCTGTTAACATCTTCCGTGTTCCCGAGCGTTGGCCTTATGACTTTGTTCCCTGGATTAGAGGCCTTACCCCACCTCCTTCCAGGGGAAAAGGCTTTTATGGGCTAGTTTTTTTTTTTTTAATTTTTGGAGAAAGACCAAACAAAACAAATCCCACCCCAGCATTTTGAGATAAGTATTAGCTAATTAAACAAGATGCGGTTAATTCTTGCATCCCCACCCTCCTCAAAATGTCATGTGGTTTCTTCTTGTGGAAAGGAAAGAAAATGTAGCTCTACAGAGTGAAGAAGGGGGACAGCATCTCTGGGCGTCTGTGTTTTCCTGTGAAGGTCCTCAGCTCCCAATCCGGTTGGTCTTGTCTGACGCAGTGGTAATGCCGCCCCTCCCCCCCCCCCACCCCCCCGACCTTGGCCAGCAGTCTGGTCTGGTCTGCTCCTGGCTGTAATAAGTCTCCCACCCTCGCCACTGCCTGACTGATCCCATCAAAGGCCCTGGGATGTCTGGTGTAGACCTCTGACCTTTGAGGTCTGCTTTCTCATCCACTGGATTCTGAGCTCTTTCTTTGACTTTCTGAGGCTGAAGAACCTCCTCTCTCATTCTTTCGGAGAGTCTGAATTCTTCTTCCATTTGGCTTTAGCAGAATAACTGCAGACAGGCATTCCTGTGTGCCCTCAGAGCTCCAGGGTCTCTGAGTTCTCGCTTCTTCTTACTCAGACTCTCCCAGCCTCTGGAGCCCCGGCTCCGGGAGGAGAGTGCATGGTGCAGCCAAGTGCTCTGTGCCGCCCACTCCGCAGGTGGCCGCAGGACAGTCCCAGCCCCCGTGGGGCCCTGTGCTGCATAGCTGGCGCCTGGGGTCTGGGCGGAACTCTATCCCTTAGGCTACAGCCACTCCATGCCTGCATTTAATGGCAGGAAGAAAGCATCTGAAGGAGGCTCTGAGTTTATCCCCACCTCCCCCCGCTTGTGTGTTTCCTGAGTAATCTTTTTACGGTCTTCCTGCCACCTTGGTGTACTCTAGGCTCAGAAAGACGAGACACCAGGGTTCTTCACTTCCCGCTCTGACCTACCCAAGGTCACGGGCATGAGCTGGCTTAAAACGTTCAGTTTCTTCTGCCTCTTGTCTCATGGGCACCTTTAAAATGTTGGCCACTGTACTGATTAAATCCCATGAGGAAGACTGTGCAATGCTGAGGGCCGTATTCCCCCACATAGACTATAGCAGCTCAAAGTGGCCCTATAGAACCACCTCATTTTAAAGATGCAGGATCTGATGCACAGAGAGGTTAAGTAACTTTCCTGTGGCCACACAGACAATGGCGAGCTTGAGAACTGAAGCTTGAGTTCCCGGATTCCCAGCCCCTCTCTTTCCCCACTGCACACGATTCCATTATTAACCTAGAACCACTTACCCACTGGATGGACTGAGGGTGCGAGAGCCGAGGAAGAGGAGGTAGGAGAAATGGGAACACAGAAACGAGCGCTAAAACAGGAGGCAGAGAAACAAAAAAGAAGAAAAACTGTCTTCCAGCCCAGCCCATTTAAGGATGCTTGTAATGACCCTATTCCATGAAGAAGGTTGCATGCTAGTTACTAAATGACATTTAAACCTGGACAAGTTGAGAAGGATTTTGGCCAAAAATGTCTATTAAAAGGAGTTAGGATGATACTTCCATAGCCTTGGAAATTCATTTAGATGAAACCCCTTCCTGAGCAGGGCTGGGTAAACGGGGCCTGAGGGTGTATGCCCATATCAGCTGGGCGTGGGTCTCCTGGGCACTGCCTCTGCACAAGCATTTTGTGGGGTGCCTGGGTCACAGAGATGAGCGAGGGCGGGGACTGCTCTCTCTGGGAGCCAAGAGTCTGCGGGGAATGACAAGATGCTCTTTTACTGCCTCGAGGAGTAGGGGACAGTGGGGTGTCCACGGCCAGTCCCTGGCTCTTTTGGCCAGTTCCATGTTTGCCAGGACTCCAAAAATGCGACTGCAAGACTTGAAAAAAAAAAAGTTTCCTAAAGTCATAACATGCTTGGCCTTGTTCTGGAATGGCGCTCTGTGTGTATGTGCCAGATTTGGGTGTGTTCGTATTTCTAGTCCTGTCTATGCATCCACTCTTCCCTTGGGGATAAATAAACACGTAGAGTTTATATGATGGGAGAGGCAGCTCACACTATATTTTGTATTCTAAGTGAGGCTGGATAGTCAATGGCAGAACATCAGCCGCAGAACGTGGGCCTCACATGCACCTGGGAACCTGCTGGCTGTGCTTCTTAGCAGGTCACCGAAGAGCTGTGGGCCAGTCATTGGGTCCCTCTCTGTAAAATGGTCTATATCTTAATCTGGGGCACCTCCCGCAGAAAGATTTTTGGAGTGCTTCATGTGCCATTCTTATCCACCTGTTATGTCTGTATTGAACCCTCGTGCGTGAGCGGACTCGGGCAGCTCTGCTGGATGGAAAGAGAAGGAACCTGAATTTGAAGTCGTGAGGCCAGGCTTGGGGCCTGAGTCCGTGACCTTGGGAAAGTCCTCTGACCGCAGCTCTCCCCAGGCTTGGGGCCTGAGTCCGTGACCTTGGGAAAGTCCTCTGACCGCAGCTGTCCCCTCTGAGCAGAGAAGGGGCACGATGCCCGACTCCTAGCGTGTCTGTAGGGATGGCTTAATTATTAAATGGCTGAGACCTGCTGACCCTTGGCTTCTGCCTGTCTCCTCCCTCCCCTTTGCCACTTCTAGGTGGTAGCCGAGTAGACCATGAGGACGAGGAAGAAGAGGGGGAAGGGGGACTGGAGCCCAACTGTCCCCCAAATCCCTACCAGATGCACCCTCCGCCCGAAGGCTGCTGTACCATGGACGGTAAGCCTGGCGCCTGGCCCCCCCCCCCCCCCCCCAGAGTCTACGGCTGTGCGCCGCTGCGTCCCCTGTGCTCCTGGCCCCTGGCTATACCACCCGGAGACTGTCAGGCTCACCGACCCTCGGCACTCTCTGGACAGCTCAACTTTACGAATGGATTTTGGGTCCAGCAGTTCATTTTTCTACACTGGTTGTTTGGAAACTAGAATATATCTCCCAGTTCGGGTCTGCTTGCGCTAACGTTTCCCTTAGACTGATTAGTAAGAATAATCTTTGTCCGCGATTGTGATTTACTGTTGAAGAAGGCAGATACATGTTCTCTCAGGAGCCCTGTAGAATCAGCATGTTACTCCTGTTGCAGTGTTGAGGACCCAAGGCTCGGGAATGCCAGGTGGGGGGCACCTTGGTCTGATGATAAGAGCTCGTGCTCTGCACTCAGAGAAACTTGGAGTAAACCCCTGGCTCTGTCACTCACTAGTGGGACAAACTCTCTGAATGGTGTACATTCATCTGCCCTGTCCCCATACCAGTCGAGGGATGTCACTAGTCAGTCAGTCAGTTAATTCACTAATGATTGGGCCCCCCACTCTGGAAATATGGAGATTAAAGGTAGAAGAGCCCCCAGTTTAATGGAGCTATGTAGGTAAGCAGACGCTTTGCGCACACGACGTGGAAAGTGCCGACAGGGTAGGGTGGGCAAGCAGGGGTGCCTGGGAGCACAGGAAAGTTTCCTTACGTGGGTAGAGAGTTTAGGGAAGGCTTCCTGGAGGAGGTGACCCGTTATCTGGGTTTTGGAGGATTAGCAGGAGTCTGTGAGAGGGTTGGGGGAAACTGGACATTCCAGATGGAGGAACAGCATGTGCAAAGGCTCGGGAGGGTTGAGAATATAGCCCATCTGGGGAGCTGCTAGCAGCTTATTTAGGTAGGGGTCTGAGGTGTGGCTGGGCAAGGCTTGGTGCAGTGGTCAGATGGGCTGTAGAGGTCCCAGGTACCCTGTGTGTGGGCCTGGACTTGACCTTGTGCAGGATGGCGGCGGGGGAGACAGTCAGCCATCACCAGGGCTACTGTTCCAGGGAGAGAGAAACCAGCGCAATGGCTCTTCATGAGGTAGGACTTCTAGTGTCCACATGTTAAAAGGTCACCTAATTAAAGAAGGAAACCGTGAACCGTCCAGTGGTCATTATAGTGATTTTCAGAGAATTTCCAAGTCAACACAGTAAATACTGTGTCCATGGCCTGTCTTCCTCCAGTTCTTCAGAAGGAAGGGCCCCGGCCATGTAGGTAGAAGGCCTGTGGGGTGCTTGACCTCAGCCTCAGGACTTTGCTTAGCTTCCCTAAGACAATGAAGGGGAACCACCCCAAGCTGAGGGGCAGACCTGGCTCCATACCGGCCCACCTCTCAGCAGCTCTGAGCGAATCATGGAACCTCTGTGAGCCTCGATTTCCATCTCTGCAAACTGGGGGCTGAATCACTTCCCCAGAGGTGATCCAATGAGAGCTTTTGCAGAACTTAACCTGGTCCAGTGCCTGGTGCACAGTGGGCACTGGCTCCGGGCCTGCCAACCTCCCCGCCCCTCAGGGTCCCTTCGTGGCCCTCTCCCGGGGGCAGGTGGGAGACTCTGGACACAGGTGCTGTAGGTGGTGAAGCAGGTGCACGCCGGAGGGGTCTGTTCACGCTGTAGAGTTTGGCAAGAAAGCCTTGGGACCGTCAGGGTCATGTTAACTCTCATTGTCTCAGTCGGTAACTAAGGATGGAACTGACCCAGGAGATGGGGCCGAATGTGCCCTCATCCAGGAAGACCTGGGAGAGGACCCCTCCAAATAAATCTCAGCTGTTTCTCTCCTTTTATTTCCAGATATTTTAGGGCACTTATTTTTCGAATGGGAAATATGTTTAAAAGCTCTAAAATACAAAATGTTCAAAAGGGTATAGAGTGCAAGCCTCCTTGATGATCACTCTCCTTGTGTTCTGGTCCCAGGCCCTTCCCCAGAGGCAGCCAGCATTACCAGGCTCTGGCTCCTCCTTTGTGACATTTGCCTATTCCTCATACATGTGAAAAATGCAGGGTGCAAAAAATACCACGTTACTCACAATTTCTTATGGATGTATCTTGTATACATTTTAATTGACCGCCACTTGTCTGCTGGTTTTCCTGCTGAGTTTCCTTTGTACATGAATATTATATGGTGACACGATAGTCTTCAGAGGAATTAACATGCAGCAAGTGTCCTGAGTACATATGGTTGTATTTTGTCTCTTGGAACTAATTTTAAAGTCAGCCGCACGCAGAGGTGAGGTTTGTTCCTGACGAGATCTGGAATGTCCTCCCTTTGCCCATGCAGAGCCTGGTTCTGGGCAAGCCCCTTGGCGCACACGTGAGCCCTGTCCATTCCTCCTAGGGTTCTGCCAGGCGGGAAAGGACCTGCGTCTTGTCTCCATTTCCAGTGAGCCTATCGACGTCCCTGCAGGCTTTCTCCTCGTGGGGGCCAAGTCCCCCAGCCTGCCGGACCATCTTCTGGTGTGTGCCGTTGACAAAAGGTTCTTGCCCGATGATAATGGGCACAACGCTCTTCTTGGTAAGTCCCTTCTTTGCGGTTCCATCTGCATGCGGGGCAGGGACAAGGGAGGCCTTTGGGGGTGGAGGGGCAGGCCGCCTTTGGGGACTTCTTCCTCAGCGGGTCCTACTGTCCCGTTTGTGTTTTTCAGTTGGCTATTTCTGTGTGGAATTAGGATGTAAATGAGATTTATTTTAAAATGTGATGAACCTCCTATAGAGAACCCGTCCTTTAGAATTCACTTTTTTGGGTGTTTGTTCGTCACACCTTTTCTAAGTGCCTACCTGTGTCAAGAATAGGGTACAGACCTGTCCTGGGTGGTTTCAGAAGCCATCAGACATGAGGTGGAGGGAGGACGGGGCCGAGTGTGTGTTCCTGCTTGCAGAACAGTCATACCTTCTCCATAAAGTAGGGAGTGATTCCCACACGTGCTCTTGGCTGTTCGGCAGTCTGGCTCCTTCACTGGGCCTGGTGTCTCCTTTGGAGGAGGACCAGGCAGGCAGACGGGCCGTAATGATCTGGTCCAGATGTAGCATCAGGAACAGTCTTCACTGTGGAACATTAAATTTCACGCTTGATCCAGCCTGCAAAGCTGAGTAGGTACATGCACGTCAGCGGATGTTTATTAAGCACAGTTTATGTCTGAGGCATCACGTAAAGGACCGGAGGGGAGGAGAGACAGAAGGGCGGGACAAGAACGGAGCCAGAGAAAACAAGGAAGTGGTTTCTGCCTCGAGGAGATGCGGCAGTGGGTTAACGCTGGGGAGCAAGGCAGGTGAATGTGGGCTGCAGGGACACACACAGCTCTGGGACAGTGACCCGAGAGAGAAGAGGTTCAGGCCGGTGTGGGCTTATCGTCAGTAGTTCTTGAAAACAAGAGTAATCCCGGAAAATTCACTGCCCAAGAAGCTCATGGCGTCCTTCCGTCTTAGGTTTAATTTGCTCATCGAGCCCACTCAGGATGCAGCCTGCTGGTAGGACGGTGCTGGTGACTTGGTCAGTGTTTGATCTGGCGGCAGCCGGGGCTCCAGCTGAATTCCACCACTTTGTGACTGTAAAGGAATTGTGAGGGCAGTAAATCAAGGAGGTTCTGGGTCTTGAAAGGTGGAGACAAGAATCTTTCAGTGCATTGGCCGCCAGCCCCCTAACAGCTCCAGCTCCTCAGGTGGCCAGTGCAGAGGAAGTGGGGTCTTTGTTAATTGCTCGCCAAAAAGCCATCGGAGGTGGGTAACGAGGGCTGGTTGGTAATAACCGATGCTTTCTTCTTTTAAAATAACTTTATGCTCTCAGCTTGCACACTTAACACTGTTTAGGTTTCCTGCAATTAACCCTGATGGCTGCACAGGGCAGGGTGGCCCTGCAGCCCTCCTGGGGCCTGGGCTCAGTGCTTTTTAGTGATCTATAAAATGGGAGCTGTGAAGCATCTTGGGGGAAGGAATGGCTTTAGCTCCTAATTTATAATCCCTCCCCCCAATCTGTAACCAAGGGAATCTTGTTTTAGTGACTTTGAATCAACCAAGGGATTTTGTCTGAGAAGATGAAGATCTAGGTGTGTGTTTCCAGTGGTTGACGGTAATTCATCAAAATTGGCTGACAGCTAAGACGGAAGAAAACACTGAGCTAGAATGTTCACTTTTTTCCTTTGGGTGTCAATGAGTCCTGTGTTCATTCAGCAGGCAAAGCATTAAGCGTTCATGGAATGTAGACCCCGGATGGCAGGTGGGCTTTCAGTTCAGCCCCGGGGCCCTAAAGTCAAGTCCAACCCTGTCCTTCCCTGGGGGTTTGCCACCTGGTGGGAAAGCTCAGGCAGACAGGGACTCAGCTCAGGGAGCTGCAGAAATGAAGCTGAAACTACAGCTCCATGCTGCACGTTGTAGCTGGGGGGCTCCTGAAGGGTGCCCTGAGCCCCGGTGTTGGGAAGGGTGTCTCCGAGGGTGTGGTGTTTTGAGCTCGGCCCTGAAAAACCAGTGCCGTTTTGCCAGTCGGAGAACAACGACAGCAGCTAAACATTAATAGCAGCCACCTTACTGAGCACTGACTGTGTGTCAGAAACCGCTCGGTAGGATCAAATAAGCCGGCAAGTTGGGTACCTTATTATCTGGCATTTGTATATGAAGAAATAAAGGCACAGAGAGGTTAAGCGACTTGCTCAGGGTCACCCAGCTAGTAAATGGCAGGTCCTGAATTTGAACCCAGGTGCTCTGGCCCTGGTCTCATACTCCAGAGGACGGGGTGCTCTCGGGCAGGAGCGGGGGCATGTGGATGAAGGAGGATGGTGTGCTGGAGAAACAGGGTGGAGACTGGGAATGGGGGCTGCTTGGTCCCCGCTTGCGAAAGGCTACGGTGCCCGGGAAGTTTTTTTTTTTTTTTTTTTTTAAAGATTTTATTTATTTGTTTGAGAGAGAGAGAATGAGAGATAGAGAGCATGAGAGGGAAGAGGGTCAGAGGGAGAAGCAGACTCCCTGATGAGCAGGGAGCCCGATGTGGGACTCGATCCCGGGACTCCAGGATCATGACCTGAGCCGAAGGCAGTCACTCAACCAACTGAGCCACCCAGGCGCCCTTTTTTTAAGATTTTATTTATTTATTTGAGAGGGGAGAGGGGGGAGGAGCAGAGGGAAAGGGACAGGCAGACTCCGTGCTGAGCAGGGAGCCCGACATGGGGCTCGATCCCACAACCCTGAGATTATGACTTGAGCCAAAACCAAGAATTGGATGCTTAACCAACTGAGCCACCCAGGCGCCCCAGCAAGTCATTTTTAAACTGTCGAAGTAGAGAGAAGACTATGGTAGGATAGTGTATCTGTCTTGTCTCTTCAGCAGTTACTAACACAGTCGCATCTCGCTCCTTTCTTCTCTGCCTTCTGAATTATTAGGAAGCAAATCCCAGACGTGTCATTTCATCTGTAAGCATTTCAGTGTGTATCTCTAAAAAGTCAGGGCTTTTTGTTAGAAATCTTGTACCATTATCACATCTAAAACGTGTAACAGTCATTCCATAACATCAAATATCAAATTTGATGTTCAAATTTTGTCTTATAGTTTTTGTTTGTTTGTTTGTTCATTTCTACAGTTGGTTTGTTTGAACCAAGATCCAAACAAGATTCTCCCAAAGCATTTGGTTGACCTGTCGATAATTTTCTCTTCTTGTACAGGCCCCTCCTTCCTAGTTTTCCCTTAACAGTTTCTATGTTTGGAAGCGTTCAGATAAGGTGATTGCTGTGTTTTTAACTTGCATTTTAGAACGATCTCTTGGAGCTCACATGAGCAACTGATTTCTTCCCCCCCTCTTCCCAAGGGAGAACTAGAGGCTGGGGAAGTAGTTCTTAGCTTTATTGTAGCATTCCAGATAATCCCGGGGTCTTGTTGGTTATGTTCCAAGCCTGCTAATGTACCATCAGCGTTAGCCCATCTTTCCATGCGCATTGTCCCCGTCCTGTTCCTGTCTCCTCTGAACCCTGACTTGGCCCGTAAGGCTTTGCCCGCCTCTCGGGTGTGGCACGTGCCCGCCTATGACGGCTCCATCCTTTTTTTTTTTTTTAAAGATTTTATTTATTTATTTGAAAGAAAGAGAGAATGAGAGAGAGCACATGAGGAGGGGAGGGTCAGAGGGAGAAGCAGACTCCCTGCCGAGCAGGGAGCCCGATGCGGGACTCGATCCCGGGACTCCAGGATCATGACCTGAGCCGGAGGCAGTTGCTTAACCAACTGAGCCACCCAGGTGCCCTGAAGGCTCCATCCTGAAATAGAGCTTGGAGCCCCTCTCGAGGTCCGACCTCGCCTGGAGGCCCCGTTGAGCCCTGCCTTGCCAGGAGGTCTCCCCATAGAAGGGAGAGCCTGGCTCCGTGTGCACGCACAGCGGGTGCCACCTGAGCTGACAAGCCCGGCTAGACGGGGACCTGTGGGACCAGCGATAGGGCCGCCGTGTGTGGTCACGAGAGACTCGATTTTATGGACTGTCTCCTGTGCTGTAGGACATCGAAGGAACTGTGTCTCTCAACTCTGGATATTTGTGCCTGGGAGTCTGAGGATTTGGGCTGCATCCCGTGTTCTCTGTCTTCTCAAGAGATTATCAACTCCCCAGTCCTGAGGCAGATTTCCAAAGAGAATGGCTCATTTTATGCATCCTTGTGAAAACTTTTATTGCCTTGCAGACAATTTCGTGAAAAATTAGAATTACCTCATGTATTCAGCTGGGGTGATTTCAGCCATTCCCTCGGTCTGTTGGGACTGGTTGGGAAGCCGTCCTGTGGTGTTCTTGATCAGCCCCTTCCGTGGTCCCAGATCACCTCTCTGAAGAGCAGCCTGTTCTCCTGGCCAGAAATTGTTGCCAAAGCAGGAGAGCAGCTTGCTTGCTGCCTCCCTAAATATTTGCGGGACCGTGCTCCCCCTTCTGAACCACAAGGAGGCGTTCCTGACGGTCTGTGCTTCCCAGCCCTGCGTCTGAAAGGGAGCCGCGGTTCCACAGCCCACGTTACTCATGGAGCCAGGGCCTGACATCTGTGTAGCTGCTTCTGGATGGCTGTGCTGGCCTCGGCATGGCGCTCATGGCATCCCGCGGCCTGGCAGTCATTCTTGTCCATCCATCTCTTCAACACTTGGTGTCAGAATCCCTTCTCGAGAGCTTGGAAGATTTCTTGGGGCCTCATTCTTCGATGGCAGTTGAGCTGTGCGTATCTTAAGGGATCCAGGTTGGAGACAAAGGCATAAATAAAAAACAGTAGGTTATTATTTCAGAGAATATGCAGAAATCCTAAAGTGTTCACATGGATCGTTGCCTTGTTTTTCCTGCCTTCCCTCCCGATATTTACTGACTGTCTACCATGTGCTGGATGCTAGTCTGTGCACATAAACTTACATGTACACACACAGCCCCCCCACCTACGTGCACTCACACCATGATGCCGGTGCTTTGGAGCACGGGGATAGTTAATGGGGGGAAAAGACGTGAATTTCGATAAACACAAAAGAAGAAGTTACCATGGTCCTCTGAGCAGTATAAAGAGTGGTAGGGGGTTGAGAACAGCAAGCTTCAGTCCTTTGGGTCAAGGAAAGCTCTGAAGAAGTCGACATTTGAGTTGGGCCTTGGGCCTTGGGTGACAGTGGGACACACAGAGGTGGGGCTTCCATAGGAAGGAGCATGAGCCTGGAGGCAGGAGGGTGGTGGGCGTGGGCAGAGGGGTCCAGTTGGCGATTTGGCAGAGCAGAGTGGGGAACAGGAGCGGAAGCTGGAGATGGGGGTTGGGTAGAATTCGGGGTGGCCTTGAATGTCATGTCTGTGGGTCTACGCTCCGTTCTTGTGCTAGAATGGAGTGATAACACTGTGTGCATCCACTTTGGACTCTTACATTACCTCTCTGGTTCTCAGGCTTCCCCAAAGAAGGTTTTGCTGTCCCGATTGACTAGTTGTTATGCCAGTAAAGCTGAGTGACCTGCCCAGAGGACAGCAGATGACCAGAACGTCCCTGGTTCTCTGTGTACGTTCATTCCCTCCCTGTCCCCTTAAAAACAAGTAAATGGAGAGCACGGTGTTTGACATTTCTTGATGCCTTGTCTCTTTGCTCTGGTGCCCAGAGAATAGGATTCTGGAAGGTTTCAACCAACCTGTACCCGTCCCGTGGCTCGACCAAGAGACTTGTCCTTCTTTCTAAGGCCTTTGAAGGAATATTAAATTTGCTTAGAATAAAAGAGACCAGAAAATCCAGTAAGTTTCTGTAACGTAGATGTCTCGTTTCCCCGTGCAGATGTGGTGAACCTTCACTAACATGTTATTTTGAACGTTAGCCAGAGGCCTCAGGAATACCCTGTTTAAAAAAGGAGAGCTTGTGCACATGGCCACGGGCAAAGTCAGAGTGACCTTTGTACACTTGCAGCCCGAGAATATGACAAAATAGATTAGTCTTAGCTTCAGGGGCTCCCCTACCAAAGGACTTTGTACCGTAGAAACCAGATGCACCAGTGGGCAAAGCGAGGTCTTGAAGAAGGCTTTCTTGAGATGGTGGGTGTGAACGGCAGCAGCTGTAGGGGGAAGGGCAAATCAGCCCATTTCTCCTCTGTGAGCCAGCGGTTCTGAGGATGGTTTGATTGGACTTGATAGTTCATAAAGCTCTTCTCATGCGTGCTGTCTGGATTTTAACTGTTCACAGGAGGTAGTTTTGTCATGGGGCAGCCTTTCTGGAGCCTCACAGTTGGTGGGAACCTCTGTCCCTCCCCAGGAAGGCCTATTCGGGCCTCAGCAGCGGGACACCAACACGGTGACAGCCACGCTCTTGGAGACGGTCTCCGCTCCCCTGGCTGCCGGGCCCCCAGCATTTCCTTGCCGCCATTCTGGCTGCACCGTGGAGCTCTCCTCATTTCTTTTCAGCAACTCATGGGATCGGGGTGCGATCTGGGGCTCCCGGGAGGTCTCTCAGTGCATCCTAGGGTCGAGATTCTATGACTGGAGATAGGGACGTACCACCTTGTTACAGGTACTTGATCAGTGTAGACAGTTGAACACAACAGTTCTTGTCTTGTAAAGTTTGCTCTGTGTAACAGGCTTTAAAATCTGCCCCTGGGGCAAGTTCAGTCTTCCAAGCTTGCCGGCGGGGCGGGGGAGTGGGGGCGGTTTGTCCATGGCTAAGTCTTCTTGGTCCTTCTTCTGTTTGAGTCAAGGTCATACTGACCCCTGGCCCAGCATAAGGTGCCAGGGACCTTTGCCTTGTGGAATTTTCTGGTTGGTGGCACAGAATGAAGATAAGAGTTTCCATGAGGTCTGTATTTTTTTTTTTTTTAAGATTTTATTTATTTTTGACAGAGGGACAGAGAGAGTGTACAAGCAGGGGGAGAGGGAGAGGGAGAAGCAGACTCCCTGCTCAGCAGGGAGCCAGATGCGGGGCTTGATCCTAGGACCCTGGGATCATGACCCGAGCCAAAGGCAGACGCTTCACTGTCTGAGCCACCTCCATGAGGCGCCCCTCCATGAGGTCTGTATTATTTGAAGAGGATATTGAAGGTAAGTTGGAGACATTCATGGTTTGTTTCCTCCCCCAGGTTTCTCTGGGAATTGTGTTGGCTGTGGAAAGAAAGGCTTCTGTTACTTCACGGAATTCTCTAATCACATAAATCTTAAGTTGACCACTCAGCCCAAGAAGCAGAAACACTTGAAGTATTACTTGGTCCGCAATGCACAAGGGACTCTCACCAAAGGACCTCTCATTTGCTGGAAAGGCTCAGGTGGGCACTTGGGCTTTGAGCAGGATTGGGTGGGTGAACCGGGGGGTGGGGTGGGGGTCTTCCAAGTGGGCCCAGATGCCAGGCAGCAGGACTTTGAGGAGAGACGGCTCTACAGGCACGATTGCAGGCCAAAGGTCAGCCCCGTGAAGACACAACGCCTCTATGTGTTATGGGTGGGTCTAGTACCTGCCAAATTGTGTGGGACATTTAAAAGCTGACAGAGGGCCACACCATCCTGTGCCTTCTTGTGGCAAGTGTTTGGGGCAGAGGTTCTCCACCGGGGGTGATTTTGTCCCCCGTGGGACATTTGGCAATGCCTGGAGACCGTTATTGTCCTCATGACTGGAGAGTGCTAACTGTCATCTGGCAGGTGCAGGCCAGGGACACTGCGGAAATCCTGCATCGTGCACGACAGCCCCCCCCAGAGAATTATCCAGTCTAAAATATCAGTGGTGCCAAGGCTGAGAAACCCCGATTTAGAGGAATAATGGCTTGAATAATGCCTCTCCTCTCTCTGTCCTGAACTCTGTGAATAGAATAGAAAGGCCAGCCTTACAGTCCTGACCTTGAAGAAGTTCCTGGGCTTCTCTCCTCCCTCCTGTCTCCCCGTATCACCCATGGCTAAGTCATCTACGGAGGGAAGAGGATGGTAGTGGCGGGGGATGGATTTTCAGAGGCCCAGCCATAGGTGGTCCCTGGTCCCTGAGATACCCACCCCCACCAACCAGTTGTGGAGAGGGACATGTCCCAGGAGGGGTCTCAGGGAGAACCTTTTATCCGTCACTTGTCTGCGTTGGCTTACTTCTGGTCGCCTGGCCTCCCCCAGCCAGCTGCTATGAAGAGAAGGAAGGGCTTCAGGAGGGGCTGGCTCTGGGTGTTCCTCCCCACCCCTCTCGTCTTCTTAACATCACTTGATGAGTATTTCTTGAGCTCCTGCTGTGTGTCAGTCATTTTCTAGGTCCTGGGAGGCAGTGGTTCTTCCACTGTGGGACCAGATAAGAGTCTGTGATCACTTGCTGTGACCAAGTTCCTCATCAGCTAGATGCACCGCACCGCTGGGGGTCCATCTTTCCAACAGAGGGTGACTTTCAGGATGGAGTCGGGGGGAGCCGGGTGTTGGCTATTCCTCTCCTTCTGAGTAATAAGTCTGTTCTTTCCTTGGACTTGAAGGGCAGCGATGGGGTGACTCATTTGTGTCATCCCTTTTTCTCAAATGCTCACGATGCCTCCCAGAACTCCTGATAATCAGAGCTGTCCCCTAGATGGATTCCCCTGTCCTTGGCGCGGAGCACCCCCGCCTTCCCCAGCTACCCTGAAGCAAAGCTAGGAAGGTGTTGGCACCATTTGAGTTACCTAGGTATCTGGCTCTCTTCTGGGACAAACTCCAGTCTAGAAAGCATTTCAGAACCGGTGGGGAATTGGTTTTCACCCGTGCATCTTGTCCCCTTAGAGTTCAGAAGCCGCCAGACCTTGGCCGGGACATGCTCGAGTTCCCTCTTCCCGCCCGCGGAGAGCCCCGGGCCTCTGGCTGCCTTCTCCAGTGAGCCCGTTCCTGGAACGACGCCAAGCATCCCGATGGGAGCCCAGCAGGCGGGTGAGCGGCGGGTGGTGAAGCACCAGTGGTGCTGGATTCGTGGGCCTGGCGTGTCCCTGGCGTGTCCCCGGCATGGTGGCTCGATGAGGCAGCCACACATTCTTCAAGATAAATAAGAGACGTGCTTTAGTCCTCTTTGCCTGCAGCACCTTTGTGTTTCATCTTGAATTTGTAGTAGTTTCTGGCACAGCATGCTATGTTTTTAATTTGTAAAGGTGTCCTGCATTCCATTTGGCTACGGAAGGTGATCCCCTTATTGGTGGTGTGGACCGATCAGCATGATTCAGACACAGGGCGGCTGGCTTCAAAACCATGCTCTGAACCCCCTCATCATGCCACCTCACCCACAGGAAACGTTTTGTGCTACCCCCGACTCTGGAGTGCCTTCCAGACCATTCTGGCTGATGTGGGCATTTAAGCAGTGCAGTGAGGCTTGGAGGAGCAGTACCCCCAACTTCCCCCAGCATTATCCTCAGGCCCAGGGAGCCCCAGGCCCTGTGAGCAGCCCGGAGCTGGGCGACTGCAAGCCTGACAAGTTTCCTGAGCGTGTTCGGTACAAGCCTGAGCCGGGAAGGGGAGGGGGAGGCAGGCGGAAGAGTCTTGTGGCTCCTCAGGTCTCCCTGGTCCTACTTTCACCCAGGCCGTGCTCATTGGAACAGGAGTGTGTGCGTGTGTTCTCAGTAGGCAGACTCACTTGTCAGCGTAAAGCTCGTTTATAAAAATGGAAGAAAAGTAATTTCCTGCTAGCTGGGCTCACGGAGCATCCTGTAAACTGACTGTGCGCCCCCCCCTTCTCTCTCTCTGCTGCCAGGACCAGTCTCTGAGCACCCCTCGCTAACGGCAGCCGTGGGTCCAGCCGTTCTCAATGGCAGAGATTCCCCAAAGCACCAACAGCTGGTGAAGAACGACCTGTCGGCCATGCCGCGGCCCTCGGCGCTAGGTGCCATTGCCTGTCCTGGGGGGTCGCGCTTTCCTCCGGGCCGGGCTGTCGTGGGGGTTGCGGGAGCCACCATGCTGGGGCCACGGTGCCTCCTGGAGTTGGTGTGGCATAGAGGGCGAGTCAGGACTGGCCAGCAGGTGCCTCCCGAGTCTTGGGGGCCATCCAGGCCCCAGTGCTGGGTGGGACCGCAGCTTTGGCCACCGACTTGGGTGATGGGTGTACGCCAGGAAGCAGTGGGCGGCCAGTCGCCTGTGGGCTACGCATCAGGAGGGCTGTAGAGTTCTGGAGAAATAGGGGGCAGCGTGGTGTCAAGGGAAGAACGTGGGCTCCCAAATCAGATAAATGTGAAATCGAAACTCAACCGTGTCTCTTATTAGTTGGGGGGTCTTGGACAAGCCTTCTGACTAAATCGTTGCCTCATCTGGAGATAAGAATTGTGCTCTTAGGGCAGCTGAGAGGGTCAGATGGGGGGCTGTATGGAAATTCAGGGCACATCTGGCAGCTCACTAGTGGACACCATTATGCCACCCACATCATCATCATCATCCCTGAGCTGGAGTTCTCAAGGAGGGCTTCCTGGAGGAGGTGACAGCTGAGCTACCACTTACAGTTGGGGGAGCAAGAGAGATGGTAAGGGAGGGAGCGTGGAGGAGGATCAGGAGGTGAACGAAGGGGTTAAGCAGACCTTTTGCTAGAGTTGAGGCCATGGAGTCTGACTCTGGGCTCTGTGCTTGCCCCTCCATGCCCGCGGGAGCCATTTAGTGAGCCAGGCTGCCCTCTCTCCTCCTCCATGCACACAGCTAAGTGGATTTGGGGATCCAAGACTATCTACTGGAAGTGCCTGTAGCAATTGTCCCGCCCCACACTCTGGTAGAAGAGGAACATGAGACACAGAGAGGCAGCCCAGGCTCGCCCAGGCTTCCCTGCTTCTGTTACGTGGCCAGCAGAGGACTTCCCTGGTGGGAGTCTCCCTCTTAGTTGAAGGACCAGTGTCTTCTCTGAATTGGACCTGAGACTCCCCAGACCTAACCACATCCAAGGTCAAGCCTTTCGTCCTTCCTCCTGCAGAAGGAGCCCCAGGCAGGCACCCACTTTTCTTCCTGGGACTGTGAGGTGCTGAATTTAGGGTGGCCAAGGACCAAGCCTTTGGGACGGTGACGGCAGGCCTGACCTGTCACACCTGCCCTGCCTGCAGGTGCACACCCAACCTTCACCCAAGCAGCAGGGGACGAGGGCCTTGCTCTGGTGAATGAGGAGCGGTGTGGGAGGAGAAAGCCCCCAGGTCCCTAGCAGCGCTCCAGCCCTGCTGGACTCTGGCCCCAGCCAACCCATAGAACCTTATTCATTCCCTGCTGTTCCTGCTTGAGACCTCCACACTCAGGCCGTGTGGGGTGGTTCAGTGCCGTCCAGGTCCTGTCCCCACCCCCTGGCCATACATCGTGACCTCAAAGCATTCTCCCCACCCCGCGGCTCACCTTGGCTGACCGTGCCTTTCAGGACGTAGCTCAGGTGTCCCCTCCTGCAGGAGGGCTCCCTCCCTCTCTGGGATGCCCCAGGTGTCTGTCTCCCTTCCCGGCCGTGTGTGTCCTGCAGGTAGTGAAGTTCCCGAGAGCAGCGTCGGTGTGCTCCCCATCTCGGGGCCCCTGGTGCCCGGCTGCCGTGGAGGCTTACTGAATGGAGTTGCTTTAACAGCATAGCCAAAATGTCACAGGTCCTGGGCCTTCCCGCCTGCTCTGGGGAGAGAGGAAATCAGGTTTAAGAAACTGTTTCTGAAACTACAAGAAGTCTTGACTATGGGCTTGAGGGCTGTGGCTCCTTGGTTCTCAGTGGAGAGGTACTGCCCCCTGGTGGCGGCTGTTAGCAGGTGCCCAGGATCCTTCTTTGGTGGTCCCACACGGGGGTCCCGGTGCTCCGTGTCCCGCAGTGAGTGGACTGCATAATGAAGAATTGCTCACCCAAGTGCCAAGTAGTGACCCCCTCCCCAGTACCAGGAGCCACCGCGAGAAATGGTCCCCATTGGGAGCACAGGGACGGCTCCTGGGGCTGTCACTTTGGGAGAGCTGGTGAGCTGAGTCCACACTAGGGGCGGCTAGAGCTTGTGTCCCAAAGGGGAAAATATCTGTAGACCTTCCGTCCTTAGTGTCGAGGCCCAGTGCCTCCTTGCTAGTTTAATGTGGTTTTCAGGGGCGCTGGCATCTTCCTGTCTGTTGGCACTGGAGGACAGATGTTTGGGCAGTAGAAGCTGTGGTCTGAACAGAACGGCCATAATCGTGGCTGCCTCCCGCATTGCTGGTGGGGGGTGGTCGAAGGAGCCCACCTGCTTGAAAGCTCTGTGTAAACAAAGTACCTTGCATTTTAACTCTTTATTCACTTTCTTCGTTTCTGATCAGTCTAAGGAAGAGGTGAGAATAACTTTATTACCTTTAAGAGACTCTAGAGCAATAACCCTCAAACTGCAGAGCACTTAGGCATAGCCAGGGTGCCTGGGAATAGTGGCAGTTTTCTCTTGTTTCCAGAGATCCGGTTCTATAGTCAGGGCAGGGCCCAGGAGCGGGCAGTTTTAACAAGCCTCTGTTGCTTCTGTCCAGCTCCTTCTCAGACCACATTTACAGAAACATTGCTCTAAACTATGGTTTTCAACCCCGGTTGTGAGTTAGCGTCACCAGGGCGCTCGGGGCCCTCGCGATGCCCGGGCTCCCGCAGGTGCTGGGTTTTGGTTTACTTGGGATAGATAGTCTTGTGTCCAGGCACAAGAGAGATTTAAAGCTTCCCCAGGTGAATTTACCATGCAGTCGTAGTTGAATGTGTAGCTCTAAAGGTCAGGGAAATTTTGTGTCGGATTGGTCAAAAAAATATGGTAACCGATTCTTGATGTTTTGAACATCAAGCACGAGTCACGCACATGCTGTTATTTAGAGTGGGCAGAAATGACTCGACAGCAGCGGCGAGCACCGAGCGCGAGCACCGGCTTCTCTCCCCCTTGATTTCTTTGGTCTGAGGCTGGCGGTCAAGGCTAGGGTGGGAGTGGAGCACAGGTGGAGCAGTACTGCCCCCCAGTGGTGAAGCTGTGATGGTGGCTTCAGTGGTTGGTCTCATTCACTGGAATGTTCAGAGGAGGACCCGGAGGAGGATGTGGTCTCGGCGGCTGCCAGTCAGTGGGCCCAGACTCTGTGCTTTATGTGCATGCTCTTTAGTCTTTATCAAACCACCTTTCACGGTCGGGTTTATGATCCCATTTTAAAGAATAGGGTGCCGAGGCTCAGAGATAAGGCTCAGCACTTGGGTGGTTTGGAATGAAATGTTTACTGAAAGGGGCGGGATGTTTCCTCACGCCCAGATGCTTCACTAAAACAGCTAAGAACGATTGTAAAGCTCTGATGTTTTAAAATGGCAAGTGTTCTCCAAATCAGGGGAATGTTTTGAAGCTCGTCCTCAGCGACAGCCTAATCTACACTCCGTTGTCTAGGTATCTTATCAAACTCCGGGCCCCCCAAAAAACGCCACAAAGGGTGGTCTCCAGAATCTCCATCAGCTGCAGATGGTGGCTACTCCCAGGGTGGTGGGAACAGAGCTAAGTATGGTAAGTGACAGCGGCCTTGCCAAAAATCCAAGACTCGGGGGCTGGTGGTGGTGCTGCCGGTGAGACCCGGGGGTGTGTGTGCACTTGCACACTGTGTGAATTTGTATGAATTGGTGAGGATGTTCTAGGGGGCAGACTTGGGTATGACCGAAGGGTCTTTCATATGTTGGAGCTGCACAGCAGAGCCCAGGGTCCTTGTACAGCAGTAAGCTAGCTCCTTGACACTGAAGAAATTTAAAAGGGGCTTGCCTGTCACGTGGCAGAGAGATTGAAGAGGGGACTGTGTTGTTTGGTGGGGAAGGGTGGATCAGGCGACCTTAAAGATGCTTTGACCTCAGGAATCTGTGACTCCAAGACTCAGGTGTTCCCCTAAGTGGGGGTGAATGTCAGGCTGTAGCAGATGTGTAGGCCAGCCTGATGTCGGGTCTGCCGGAGAGGGAGGCCCCGTTCTTCGCGTCTTCCTAACACTCTTGGCATGTTTCTAGAGAGCGCAAGCATGTCCTGCGTGCCCCAGGTTGGCTTGGTGGGACCAGCTTCGGTCACATTTCCTGTCGTGGCCTCCGGAGAACCAGTGTCCGTTCCTGACAACTTGCTGAAAATATGCAAGGCCAAGCCGGTGATATTTAAAGGCAAGTATAGCAGTGGGACCAGTGGTGGAGGCTGGGGAGCCTGGAGGAGTCCGCAAGGAACAGGCAACAGGCTGAGGCCGGGGGTGTCCTCCTGAGAAAGCTCTAAGACCCCACCCAGGGCAACGAAAGAACGAAGCGGACCAGTCACTAGCGTAGCCCTGGATCAGATGCCGAGAGTTCTAGAGCTGGTCATGGTCTTCCACAACAAGCCCGGGAGAAATGATTCGGTTCCATGATGTCCATCTGTTCGTTCATTCACACATTCATTCATTCAACCTCACCGAGCTGCTGTCCCGTGAACAGGCCCAGTATGAAGCACCAGGGATCGGAGACGGATCCATCAGCCCCCTGCTTCAAGGACCCCTGGTCGGGCGGGTGGTCCTGTTGTCACCCTGGGCCACTGGTATATTTAGACTATGAAATCTGACTTTGGGAAAGGAATGTCTATGGTCACCCTGTGGAAGCATAAAAGAAAACTAGATTTGATCTGTTTTGTGACAGTTGGCCTCCAACATATGCTGCGTGGAGGTAGATGTTTGGCTCAGCTAAAGAAGTCCCTTTCCAGTGAAGCAGGAGATCTTGAAATGTGAAGCTTGGGCGGGACTTGTTTGATGATGGTTTTCTCTGGTTCCTCATGCTGGCCTATGATAATGCACACGCGTGCATTCTGATCCTTAATTAAGTTAATACTGTATTTGGTATCGTGTCTGTAGGAACAGAGGAGAGAGGGTGGTAGGAGAGTGGGAGGGAGATCTTACAGGCAGTTACTAAGAGAGGCACTCCTTTTTCCTAAAAAACCAAAAGTGGACAGGGTATTTAGGAAGAAGGGTGCAAATGTGGGTTTTGGACTGGGCATGGGACAGGGCCAGTATCCCATTGGGCCCTATTAGCTGATTAAGGTGGAGGTCAGCATGCAGCAACATTACCTATGTTCTTCGCATGGCCATCTCGTGTCTGTGGTAGGCCCTGAGAACACAGGGATGGGAAAACAGAGCATGGTGATATGGGCAGGACCTGCACCTGCACCTCCCCCAAGCCAGCAGCCCCAGGAGAGTCGGGGTGAGGGTCCAGCAGACCTGTGTCTAATGGCTAACGACCTCAGATGGAGACCATCCTCCTTGTTCCTCAAGTTCACTGCACTTCCCGGCACAGCTGCTCTGTTCGAGCCATGAGCGCTTTGTAACATGCTTGTTTCCCTGGCTCTCCCCTCCCGCCCCTACCCACCACATGCCCAAACCCCACCTGTGCTTTAAGATCCACCCCCGTGCCTTCTCTGTGAGGCTGCCTTAGTTTCTTTGTCATCTGGGCCCCCATGCAGCTTGAATCATGTTGGTGAGCAGTGGCACCTCCTTTGTGGTCCCTGGTCCAGAGAACCATCCCCCTCCAGGACCTATTAGAGGCGTGAACTCCCAGGAGCATCCCAGAATCACAGTCAGGCCCCATTTCTGAATCCTAAGCTGTGTGGTAGGGCCCAGCAATCTGTGTCTTAGGCTGCCTTTCAGGGGATCCTCATGCACCCGCAGGTTTGAGAAGCAATTCCTTGAGGGTGTGAACTGGCTCAGTCATCAGATTCTCCCTGGAGCCAAGCACGACGCCCGCACGTAGCATACAGCAGGTGTTCAGTAAGTGTGTGTTTGGTGCGTAAGTCTACAGACCGCCTGAGTACAGGACAGCACACACACATTTAGCACATCTGATCGTCTCAGCAGCCCCATGGGGACTGCATGTGTTCACCCCATTGTACAGATGTGGAGACTGAGGCTTAGCGATGTCAAACTTCCTGCCCAGGGCCCCCCCAGCTGGTGCACGGTGCAGAGAGTCCAGCCCAGCCGGGCTCTTCCGCCTCTGGGGGTTGTCATCAGAATGAATCTATAACGTGTGCTAAAGCATTGGTCACGTTCTGTCAGGGCCTGGAGCCTCTGGCCTGTACGGTGATTTATTTTCCTAACCCAGCTTGCTCAAGAGCCCCGGGAGGATGTGAATCAGCATCCCACGTAGGGGAGTTGGGGCGGGGGGCGCTGGCTGGCAGGCAGTCGGCAGAGAGCCAGAAGGTGCTGCTTCCACGAAGCGTTCTGTAGTCCATGCTGAGGAGCAGCCCGGTGTGACGCTTCCGCCACGGGCCCGTCCCTCTGGGCCACAACTTGCTCACGTGAGAGACAAGGCAGTGAACACGTGCCACAGCCCTGGTCTGTTATCCGAGCCGCTGCGCCAGCTCAGCAAGGGCCGGAGTCCGAGGTCTCCCCAAAACGGGGCACGAGAGTTACCCCAGCGGCATCTGGCCTGCACGCTTTGGCCCCCTTGTGTTTGGAGATGCCGCACGTGTGGGGGCCACATGCTGTGCCCAATGCCGGCTGCCAAGCAGACGTGGCTTCTTTTGCAGGCCACGGGAACTTCCCTTACCTATGTGGGAACCTGAACGATGTGGTCGTGAGCCCCCTCCTGTACGCGTGCTACCAGAACTCACAGTCCATCTCTCGGGCGTATGAGCAATATGGGGCCTCCACCATACAGCCTATCTCAGAGGAGACACAGCTCCTGCTCACCGTCTACTATCTCGTCCAGCTGGGTGAGTCTCCCTCCCGTTGCACGTTGCGCGGGAGTCACTGGTAGACTAATCAGCGGAGTGGGAAATGCGGAAGCCCTGATCGCGGCCCGTCACCCGGAGCCCTTGTGAAGCCACGGGGCCCGTGGGAATGGAAGCCCGGGGAACATGCTGACGCTGCAGTCAGGTCAGCGCCCTGAGGCCCTGGGCAGGGCTTAAAGTGGGTCAGAACCTATGGAGATAATCCAAAAACAATGCACCTGCCATTCCAGATGCACAGAGGGATCAGGGAATAAAACAAAGGCTCTGCCCTCAGGAGAGTATATTCTAGTGGGAGAGGAGCCCGTTTGAGCAGGGAGAGGGAGCTGTGTGTGTGGGGGATTGATTCAGCATCACGGAGAAAGGCCTCTGTGAGGAGATGGTGTTCGAGGGGGCCTGAGTGGGAAGCGGGCCCAGAGGGACCCGTGAGGAGGTGGGGGAGGCAAGGGAGAGGCCGGTGAGGGCTGCGGGCCAGGCTTGGTGGCTGTAGCACAGTGGGGGAGGGGATGCCGGCAGAGGGGCAGGGCCTCAGGGTACAGCCAAGAGTTTGCACTTTAGACACACTGACAGACAGCTCTGTGTCTGTCAGCTCTGGCTGCCATAGCAGAGTGCCTCAGCCTGCGGGCTTAAACAGCAGACATTTATGCTTCACGGTCTGGAGTCTGGATGCCCAACATTCAGGGTGCCAGACGGGCGGGTTCTGGGGAGGCTTCCCTTCCTGGCTTGCAGACGGCACCTCCTCTGTGTGCCCCCGGGCTCTTCCTGGGCGCATGCTTGTGGGGAGAGGGACAGAAGGTTCCGGTGTCTCTATTCATACCACGACGGGTCCCACTGGACCAGGGCCTCACCCTATGACTTCACTTAACGTCAATTCCTGTTTAAAGGCCTTATCTCCGAAGACAGTCACAATGAGGGTTATGGCATCCACATATGAATTGGGGAGGGGGCACGCAATTCAATCTGCCGCACCTCTGGAATGGACATGATCTGACCTTCACTTCCAGAAGACCACAGCGGCTGCTGCGCGGGGCTGGATGGTGCAGGGGCTGTGTTGTCCCAGTGAAAGTGGGAGGTGGCTTTGACCACTAAGGGTCACGGGAGGGTGGCGCTGGATTTTTTTCTGAAGCTGTAAGGGCGGTGGGTTGTCTGTCTGAGGGAAGGGAAGGAACGGTGCAGCCTGGGTTCTGCCCTGAGCCCCCAGGTGAATGGTGGAGCCAGAGGGTGAGCATAAGTTCTGCCCTGGCTGTTTCGAGTTTGAGATGCCCGTGAGGCCACCGAGGGGCCAGTTGCAGGATTTGGCTGGACAGGACTTGAGCCCCAGGGAGAAGGTGCAGCTGCAGGTGTCAGTTTAGGGAACACTGGCCCAGTGATGATCTGCATTGAAGCTGGGAGACTGGAAAAGAGCCCCTGGGAGAAAGGCGCCGATGTTTGAGCTCTGTTGACCCAGCAGTCAGAGATCTGGAGGAGGAGGTAGATGGAGAGCTGGGGAGGCATGCGGTTGGGCGGAACCTTGAGAGTGTTGCCTGGAACAGTCAGGAATCTGGGAAAACATGGCGTGTGTCTTGCTCTTCCTCATGATCCATAGTCCTTGGTGAGCCCCGCTTTGTCCCAGACCCGCCCTTGTCCACCGTCCCCATCGGGCCTTCCTTGCCAGGGAGCTGCTCTTACCGCATCTGTTACAATTGTGAGTCTGATCGTCTCTGTCTTCTGCTGGAGCCTGCCGAGCTTTCCTATCACACACTCAACCCACACTGGTGCCAGGGGCCACACCGGCCTGCCTCCCGCAGTCCCTCCAGCCCTGCTGTCCCCCCAGGCACACCAGTCTCCCCTGCGCTGGCTGTGCCTTTGTCGAGAAACGCACCTGCCCAGGACATTTGCATAACTAGTGCTTCATGGCCTCGGAGTTTTGGTTCACATGTCATCTAGAGAGGCCTTCTCATCACCGTATCTAAGACGGCGCCCCCTGCCCAGGCCCCCGGGGCTCTGTCTACTCTGTCTTGTGTTTAGAGCACTAGCACCCCCAGAAATTACACACTGTGTGTATTTGTTTACTTTAGGTGCGTGTCCCCCGCTTAGGATGTAAGGGCTGTGAGATCAGGATTGTCGATTTCGTTCTCGTCTGTGTGTCCAGCAGTACCAGCCGTGTAAATTTGGCTCTCAGCACGTGTTGAACGAACAGTAGACATGGACGCAGAATCCCGTGAAAGCATTTCAGGAGAGGGACTAGTCCCCTGAGTCAGGCCAGGAGTGGAGTGAGGGCTCATTATTGGCTATTGCGTTTGGGTGTCTGGAAGCGATCGGCCCCCCTGGCCCCCCTGATGATGAGTGTGTACGAGGAGTGTGGGGGCAGAAGCTGTGCGTGTGCTGTGGGGGGTCGGAGAGAGGAGGTGAGGAAACAGGCGTGGTGAGGGTAGACAACTCTCCCAAGAGCTTTGCTTGGTGACGGTGATTCCACAAGGGGGTGTGGGCTTAGGGGCAAGATTTTAGAGATGGGAGGTCTAACAGCTAATCTAATAAAATCGTGGCCTATCCAGATGAGGGGGTGGTGTGATCCCCGTCGTTCAGGTCAGGAACCAGTATCCTAGGATAGCTAGCTCTCAGTCCGAGCTGGTGCAGGGTGGAGCTGGGAAGGAGCACGTCTTCTGAATTGAAGTGGGGTGCTCTTTCCTCCAGCTCACCCAGATACAAAATTTGGACAAATGCACCAGAAAATGTCTATAGGAAAGAAATGCTAGAAGTATTCAGTCTCACTAGGCATCTGAGAAGCACAAATGAACGAATCAGGTAATGTTTTTCGGTGATATTAACACAAGCGATGGTATCGAGTGGAGCTAAGGGTGCAGTAAACCCAGTGTCCTCACCTGCCCTTAATGTCATGGTGGGTTGGCACGCTTGGACCACCTGGAAAGAGCCCGATCATGTGTACTAGCTGGCTCTGGAAGCCCGGTTGTGAGAATTTAGGAAGTTAGTAGGTTCCATCCCTGAAGACGTGTGTTGCGGAGGTATTTATAGCAGTGGTTATTTGGAAGCAATAGGGCCGTCTTGTCTTGTCGTTGCCAGCAGCCGACCAGGTGCCCCTGATGGAGGACCTGGAGCAGATCTTCCTGCGCTCGTGGCGCGAGTCGCACCTGACCGAGATCCGGCAGTACCAGCAGGCGCAGCCGCAGCGCTGCCCGCCCGCACCCGGCGCCGCGGCCCCGGTCACCTCGGCGCAGCTGCCCTGGCTGGCCGGCCTGGCCGCTAGCTCCGGCAACGACAGCGTGCACATCATCGAGTGCACCTACTCCCTGGCTGAGGGCCTCTCGGAGATGTTCCGGCTGCTGATCGAGGGCAAGCTCGCCAAGACCAACTACGTGGTGATCGTCCGCGCCTGCCGCAGCCCCGCCATCGACTCCTGCGTCGCGGTCACCGGTGAGCCCCGCGCCCGAGCGTGGCGGCTGCAGGGAGAGCAGCTGTGTCCTCTTCCCTTGCAGATCCGCGCAGTTTGCCTCTCGTGGCCGGGGTTTGTAGCAGCAGTCGGTCAGGGACTGCGGTTAGTGCCCTCCCGTGTGAGGGGTGCGTGCACTGGCTAGCATGCCGAGTTAGGATTCATTCCTCCTCCGAGTGGAGGGTGAGCATTCCCATTTCCCCCTAGAGAGCCTGGGCAACTCTGGAGCCCAGATAGACGGGGTGGAAAGCCCGGCTGCACGCACCTGGTGATGTGACTGGTCCCTCCCTGACTCTGGCCCTCTGTTCCTTCAACTAGCTAATGCCGAACAGCAACAACAGTGATCCTTTATTGTATGCTGTAGATTAATGAGTCAATTAACTAATAAATTATATAAGTACTTACTGAAGCCCTACTATGTGCAGCTGCTGTTCTAAGGGCTGGGGACACAGGCACAAAGGCACCGAGGTCCCTGCTTCCCTGGAGCGGACATTCTGGTCGGGGAAGCAGACGCCAGACACAGCGCAGAACATCTCGGGTGGAAGGGCCAGGGGATGGAGGAGCCCGTTTGGGAAGCTGGCTATTAAGAGGGGTCAGGAGACCCTATTGACAGAGCTGACGTTGGAGCAGGGGCCTGAGAGAAATGAGGCAGGCGATGTTGCCACTGGGGACGGCTGTGGGGCTCCGCAAGACCACGTGGCAGCACTCTGTGCCTCGCACGTTGTAGGGAAGCAGGAGGCCAGGGCAGAGGATGGGACTGGGCTGTGGTCTGGGGATAGGGAGAGAAAGAGAGAGCGGTGAGCACAGACTCTGCCATCGAGGGGCTCACGTGCTAATTCTAAGTGGAGGGGCCCAGTGAAAGTTGTTTGTTTTCCAGGAAAATACCAAGCCCGAATTCTTTCCGAGAGCCTTCTCACCCCAGCGGAGTACCAGAAAGAAGTCAATTATGAGCTGGTTACGGGGAAAGTGGACTCCTTGGGGGCCTTTTTTAGCACCCTCTGTCCAGGTAGGCTTGTAGTGAGACAGGTGTAAATTCACAAGTGGGAGGGGCAGTCCCCTCGGAGCCCGTGCCCTGGGACCTGCTGAGGCCGGCCTTGGTTTGGATGTGCAGGGTGAGCCCTTCATTCTCCAGGTTAGCGTTTACGACCCTTTCTGTGGTGGTCTCTGGCTGGCCATCTTCCTGCACTGACTGGGTTCTCCTAGGTTGGGGGGGGGCTTGTGGTTCCTGGTTTTTGGGGCACCCGAGGGTCCTGTGCCTGTTGCCCTGTACCTCTCCACCCTGTGCACTGTGGCTCCCTACCCCCCCTCTGAATTTCTTGAGTCTGTGTGTTCTCGCCTATGAGTTCTGTGCCTTCCTCCCTTCTTTGCCCGGCTCCTCACCCCATTTCCTCCCAGAAACTTCTGCTGACCCTTCCTTCCCTAGGATGGGCTCGGACCCCTTCCTCCTGTCCTTCAGCACCTGGCTCTTCCTTCTGTCCTGGCACCTGCCACCTCACAATGCAATTTTCTCTGACATAATCGCCTTCGTTACTAGGCTATGGGCTCCTCGACTGGATGGGCCATGTCTTCTCTATTTCCATTACCCCAGTCCTGGGACAGTGCCTCATACACAGGTGTCGCATGGAGGTTTGCTGAGTTTCACTGGGATGGAAAACCCATTTCTGTTGTTCTCTCTGTTTTGGGCAGAGGGTGACATTGACATTTTGCTGGACAAATTTCATCAGGAAAATCAAGGCCATATTCCGTCCTCACTTACCGCCTCCTCTGTCACCAAATCAGCATCCCTGGATGTCGGCGGAGCTCCAGCATGCACAAGTGAGTGATGTGGGGAGCCTGCGGCCAGGGTCTGGGCTGGGCTGGCAAGACAGCACCCAGGGGGCGCCAGGGGGGCTGTGAGGAAGCAATGTTAGAGGCACATCCAGAAGGCAGGGCATTTTCTTAGCATCAAAGTGGACTGATACATAATTTTTATTTTAGTCTTTAAAACACTAGTAGTCTCATCCTACTCTGAAATGGATGCTTGTACACTTTTCCAGAGATGGCATATTTCTCTGTGTAGATTTCCAGCTTATCAGTGCATCATTGAAATATGTTATGTATCCTGAGTTCCCGAAGAGCTGTGATGGTCTCCCTCCCTTCCAGAGAACTCACAGCCTCTTCCAAAGTCCTGTCTCAGGGTCAGCTTCCCTGGGATGCTGTCTTTGTCCCCTTTAGGTAGAGAAGGTCACCGCCTCTGTGCTCCCTGAGCACTGTTCATCCTTTTATTATTAAATTCTGAAAAGTATGAAATGTACATAGCCCAGAGTAGGCACTTGATAAATGTTGGTGTGATCCCCCTTTGGTCACTGTGTGCACTAGGCAGGGCCCTGCTGCTGGATTCCCTAGCAGACGTCCAGGGTGTTGGCCCTCTGCATCTCACCTTTATGGGGGCTCTGGTTTCAGGTTACAGTCTGGAGCCCCACCACATCCGGCCCTTCCAGCTGGCCGTGGCTCAGAAGCTCCTCTCCCATGTGTGTTCAATTGCGGATTCCAGCACTCAAAATTTGGACTTAGGATCCTTTGAGAAGGTGGACTTTCTGATTTGTATTCCCCCCTCCGAAGTGACCTATCAGCAGACCCTGTTCCGTGTCTGGCATTCAGGTACGGGGCATTTGGGGGGCAGGTTGTGGTGTCTATGTGGGAGAAGCTTTGATTCCCTTAAATTCAGATTCGGAATTGAAATACCAGTCTTTGCCTCTAAGGTAGGTAGGGCAGGGATTAATACCCCCATTTTATAGATCATGAAACAGATGCTCAGAGATAGCAGGTTGCCCAAGATTTTATAATCCATTAAAGCAAGAACCATGACTTGAATTTCCACTCTCCCCCACTCAGGTCAACAACCCATGTGCTGATATCCTGCTTCAACTTCACGTACTTTCCCTGTGCTTTCAAGGGGACGAAATATGAAATACACAAAGAGTCAGTGTCTTCACTGAAAGGATTTGTTCTAGGGTTCTATAACCCATAGCTCCACGGCCTTCAGGCTGGGAGGTGATTTTGCTGGGGAGGGTGGGGAGGTCACACCGAGCCTAGGATCACCAGCCTCATGAAGCCAGCTTTGCTGTACCCCCTGGGTGGGCCACCGTGCACACACCTCGCTAGGAAACGGGCCCGCCTCTTTGCCCAACTCCTGCACAGACATACGTGTGACCACGGTTGGCATGGGGTCAGCTGCCCCGACTCCCCCACGTCTCACACATCCCAATAGCCTTGGGGCCAGCCAGAATGCTAGCCAGATAGCAGGTGCTCACCAGATGTCTGTTGAGTGAATGAGAAACTAGTGACAAGGGTTTTACTTGTCATGGATTACTTGTGATGTATTTTTACCATGTTACAGGGGTTTTACTGGAGCTTGGCTTGGAAAAGGAGCGCATGACTAAGCAGAGGGTCGAACAGTATGTTTTGAAGCTTGATGCCGAAGCGCAGACGAAATTTAAGTCCTTCCTGCAAAACTCCTTTCAGAACCCACATACGCTCTTTGTCCTAATCCATGACCATGCCCACTGGGATCTCGTGAGGTGAGAGCGGCTTTGGCATATGGCAGGGTTGACGGGTTCCTTCCCTGAATTAATATGTGGATGACACTCAGGCCTGTGGGTACAAGCCTTGAGAAGATGAATGATGTTGGGGTTTTGGCATTTGTAAGCAGATGCCATGGATGTATTCCAGAGCCTTAGAGCTGGCGATTTTCTCAGGGGACATCTAGTGGAGCCTCTAAAAGGTGCTATCATGGAAACTAAGGCTCAGGGTCACAGGGCTGGGGTGGGGGCAGGAGGGTGTTAGTACCGAGCCGGTCTAGAACTAGGGCCTCCTTTTCTGTACCCCACCCGGCGACAGGGTGCCCCCTGGTGCGAGGAGGGGATCCTGACTGGAATAACTCCCCTGCTGATGGAGGCCCCATTGGCTTCAGTACCGAGGGTCACAGCTGGTGCCACCCTTGTTTAGGGGCGATTTTATGGACTCCATTCAAATGAATGTAACTCTAGGTGCATTTTAGATGCTGTCAGGCTCAGAGTCTGGCAGGATTCCTGATTTACCAGGATCTGTCATCTCCCTAGACTGGCCCGGGAGGGGTGAGGAGGGAAGGGAGATCCTGGGTCAGATTGCAGAGGAAGGCTTTGATTTCTCACGGATGCAGAAGCATAGGGCTGGCCAGAACCTCAGAGATCACCTATACGCAGGGCATGCGATATAAGGTCCCTGTGCATGGGCTCGGAGGTATTTGAACGTCCTGAGTTGTATAAAGAGCTATCTTGTGAATCTTCATTTGGGGGGTAGGTTTCTCAGAGTAGCCGCCTGCCAGCCAATAGCCGAAGAGTTTTCTATTCTGCTGGGTGGCTAGGACGGGCCATGGCCTGCAGGGAACGGCTGAGCTGCGCTTGTATCCTGGGCCCCTGGTCTAAAATGCTTCCCCTTCCTGGTCCTGTACCTTTAAATTTAATATGGAATGTACCATTTTATATTCTCTGTGGATCATTTCAGGTCAGAAGGAATTTAGGGGAAAGAATTTAAGGAGACAAGTGCACGCTCAGATGGGGCCAAAGGAGCATTCCTGGGTGAGAAGCCCTGCTCTAGAGGGGTGGGTGGATTGTGTATCCCGAAAGCAGTCCTCTGTAAATACTGTTCCCCTGGCTAGGTTTTTAATAGGCAGCAAAGGTCAGGGGAGTCCCGGACAGGTGCCTGCAGTGTGGTCATTTTTTTTTTTTTTCTTAAATTTTCCTCGTCATGGGCAGAGCCAGAAGCCTTGATTTCTTGCACATTTGGGGGTGGGGCTAGTTAGAAATGTATTCAACTGCTTGATCCCTGTAAAATTATAGAGCAGTATTCATCATTCCACTCAGTGTGTCTCCCCCTCTCCCCCCTTTCCTCCCTCAGTAGCACTGTTCATAATCTCTATTCACAAAGTGACCCGGCCGTGGGATTGGTGGACAGATTGCTCAATTGCAGAGAGGTGAAGGAGGCCCCCAACATCGTGACGCTCCACGTGACTTCCTTCCCCTACGCGCTGCAGACACAGCATACCCTCATCAGCCCTTACAACGAGATCCACTGGCCTGCATCCTACAGTAATGTGAGTGCCATGGGGCTGCTAGGTCTGGTGTCCCCATGACCCTTGAGTTGGGAGAAATTCTGTTTAGTAAAAACCCTGATTAACTGGTGTAGTTGGGGGTCAAGAGGGTCTCCTGTTTCTTGGATCTTTGATGTGACCCAGAGTTAGACTTAAACCCTTCCTGGTCTTTAGGAACTTTCCCAAAAGACGTTAGTTATCTTCCCCATCTGAGGACATGTAATGTTTAGTCTAGAAGCCTTAGAAAGGTTCCTGCTTTTCCCATCCCCACATCTTTAAGCTGCAAGGCTCAAAATCTCCTTTCTCAAATGGAACAAACATCCGTAAAACCTGGTGAGGTTTTGGTTTATCCCCTGCCTTTTCTCATCAAAATAGAAGGCTACAGCTGATAATTTGAGACTTCTGAGAATAATTGGAGAATTCTGGGTGGTTGGAGTCTACTTAATTATACAAGTAACAAGCAAACCTCAAATTCTAGACTTTTCGGGGGTGTCCCAGACTCATCTGAGGGACTTAAGAAGATACTGATGCTTGGCTTCAGTCCAGCAGACGTGGAATCAGTGGTGGCAATACCAAGTGTTTCTGTAGCAGTTCCGTGAGCTAGCGAGGCACTGTTCTGAGTGCTTTATCATATGAACTCCTATAAGGGGCAGAGGCTAGGATGATTTCTGATTTACAAATGGAGAAAATGAGGCAGAGGAGGGTTGAACTAGGAATGTTAGGTCAATGGGAGTGAAATTGATTAGATAAATGCATTTCTTCCTGCTGATTTTAATAGCAAGCTGAACACAAGATGGTTGATTGGCCTATTCCTAAAACTAGCTTAAAATTGTTGGAAAGAAGTCGTTTTAACCAAGAAAGTTGTGGGTTTAAAAAAAAAAAAACAAGGCTGATGTTTTTCTTGGCAGAGACACTAGGGTCAGATGAATGGAAAAGTCTTGACCGATATGGATGCGCCATCCTTTAAGTATAGAGTGCTCTGTGCTCTGGGTCTGCAGAGGGAAGTAATATATAAAATGTCAGCTACAGGACTGCAGTCAGCACAATTTATTTTTTTAAAACTATTTTTTTTTTTTACAGATTTTATTTATTTATTTGACAGAGAGAGACACAGTGAGAGAGGGAACACAAGCAGGGGGAGAGAGAGAGAGGGAGAAGCAGGCTTCCCGCGGAGCAGAGAGCCCGATGTGGGGCTCGATCCCAGGACCCTGGGATCATGGCTCGAGCCGAAGGCAGACGCTTAACGACTGAGCCACCCAGGCGCCCCAGCAGCACAATTTATTTTTATTTTTTATTTTTTTTTACAAGATTTTATTTTTTAGAGAGTGAGCATGTGTGTGTGTATGCGCATGAGCTGGGTGAGGGGAAGAGGGAGAGAGAAAATCTCAAGCAGGCTCCACGATGAGCATGGAGCCTGACATGGGGCTCGATCTCTTGACCCTGGGATCATGACCTGAGCCGAGATCAAGAGTAGAACACTTAACTGACTTGAGCCATCGAGGCTCCCCACGTCAGCACAGTTTAGATCAAGATGCCTGTGCCGGCCATCTACGTGCCCAGCGTGTGAGTCTCTCCATCCCCGCAAATGCAGTGTTTGTGTGACTGATGTTCTTCTCTGTTTTAGGGGGTGGACTTATATCCTGAGACTAAGAAGTACTTCGGGTTGTCAGAGTTCATTGAGTCCACCCTTTCGGGACACAGCCTCCCTTTGCTCAGATACGACAGTTCCTTTGAGGCCATGGTCACGGCATTAGGAAAAAGGTACATGTCTCTGTTGGAAGTTACTAAAATGCTCAGGAGTCAAGTGTGAGCTGAAGAGTGTGCAGCCAGAGAATTCCAGGAAGGGGGCCACCATCCTCCTTTCTTGGGTGACTCTGTCCCTCCACTAAAGGGATTCTGGTTTATTTCTTGCCCTGCCTGTGGGGCCAGTGATATCTGTCGTGCTGTTGTTCCAGAATGTTTTAGAGATGGGAATGGGCAGTAATATGTTGGAATGTGGGAGGGTGTGTTTGAGACACGGGGAAGCCAAGTAAATGGGAGGAGGTAAGACACCAAAAGATTTAAAGGAAACAATAGTGACAATCATAGTTGGCTTCATCCTTTCATGTCCCATGTGTATCATCTGTCGAGTGCTTATTTTGTACTGTTTGCTGTTCCAAGAGCCTGACCATCTCTCTTAGCCAGTTGCTGCTATTATTTCCATTTTGCAAGTAAACTGAGGCTCCGAGAGACCCCCCCATGACTTCCCGGGCCCCACATCTGGCCAGTGACAGAACTGGCCATGAACCCGGCATCAGCCTGACTCTACAGCTCGCCCTCCGACCCATGTCATAGCAGACCGCGGAGGTAGATTTTAATGTTGCCATTTCTCAGATGAGGAAACCGAGGCCCGGGAGGTTAAGTGATTACCATCATCACCCAGTTCATACGCCATAAAGCCAGGCAAAGTTTACAGACTGGCTACTGCAAAACAGAATGAGTGGTTCTGCCATGGGCTCTGTCACCTTCCCTCATGGCGCCCTGTTCTCTTGTGCCAACGAAGGGATTAAATTAGACGTGGGCTTCTCAAGCTGTGTTCCAAGCTGTACTGCTTGGGCTGGATGCAAATAGCTCTTAGGCCAAAAGGGGTTCCATGGTCAAATGTGTTTGAGAAACCTTACATTTAAGGTTTGCTTTTCCACGAGAGTTCTCCGAGCCTTCTGTTGCCACGCATGCCGTCAGTCCCGAGGAGGAGGCTCGAATGTGCGGCATCTCCGGTGTGTGCTCTGGGATCAGTGTTCCCCAGAATGCCCTTTGAGAAGCTAAATCCCTTTCAGTGCGGGGATGCTGGTGGACTTAATCCACTCTTCACCTCACACGTGGGCAGCTGGGCGCTCATACGCTTGCTCAGGGAAGGAGCCCTGCCTCTCCCTCTGCCTCTCTGCCCTGCTCTCCTCACGCAGCAGCTTCTGTTGGGTGCTTGGTGAGCTGTCACTTTGGGCCCAGTACTCGATGTTTATTGCCTAAAACATCCTCATGGCAGCACAGTGGAATAGGTACTGTTATCCCTGTGTGGCAGAGGAAGGAACGGACTTAAGTTCGGTCCCCTGTCCTAGGTCACATGGGGGGTTTGTAGTGAAGCCAGATGTAATTCTTGTCACTTGACTCCAAAATAGTAGAACCACCAAGCCATATGGAGCAAGGTCTCATGGCCAGAAGGCCAGACTGACCGCGGGACCATACCTTCTGGCTTTACACTTAGGAAAACTTGAGTTTTAACCTTTGGCAAATCACTGAACCCATCTGAACTTCCGTACCTTCACCTATGAACAAATCTACTTTTCTAGTGGCTTCTCATGAGAGTTTGATGAAATGGGAACATGTGCAGACTCAGGAATAGCTGTGTGCTGGGAGGTCAGGCTCCAGAATCACGTTTCCTGGGTTCAAGTCCTGGGTCTGTCACTTACCAGCTAGGAGACTTTAGGAACGTTTCTCATTCCTCTGCGGGGACAATAATGTCTACCAGACGGGGATGTTATGAGGATTAAGTGAATTAATACATACAAAACATTTTTTTTTAAAGATTTTATTTATTCATTTGAGAGAGAGAGAGGCAGAGAGAGCACAAGCAGGGGGAGAGGCAGAGGCAGAGGGAGAAGCAGGCTCCCTGATGAACTGGTAGCCCGACGTGGGGCTCGATCCCAGGACCCTGGAGATCATGACCTGAGGCCGAAGGCAGACACTTAACCATCCGAGCCACGCAGGCGCCCCTAATACATACGAAACATTAAGAGCATACCTGGTGCACGTTACCTGCTCACGGCAGCTGCAGCCACCACCAACACAGCTTTGTCCCCACCATCACCGCTGTCACCATCCTCACCACTGCCCTCTTCCTTTCTCGCCCCTCTCCCCCTCTGCTGAACCGGGAGTGTTGCGCAGAGATTAAGATTTCCATTTCACTAAGTGAGAATAGGATAGAAAACTCTGGAATGTTGAGTCCTGGAGACTCATAGGACTGCCTAGGAATCATTGAACCCGACCACCCCACCCCGTCTTGTAATTGTGGGAATTGAGGCCCAGAGAGGGGAAGTGATTTGGCCAAGGTCACATATCCTATTTGTGGCAACCTGGATTATAGCCAGGTTTGATGTTCTTTCCACTGTGCCGTGCTGCCTTTCCCAGGAATCCTCTGTCTGGAAATCTCTTGAAACAGGCAGCTTGGACAGAGGGCACTAAAGGTAAGAACACAGTGGTTACTGCCTCTTGCCACCATGTGCATGGCCAGCCTGTTGATTTGCCTTGTGTTGCACACAGACCCTAGCATATGGCTGGGAAGTCCGCTTGCAAGATCACAAACTTACTGAGATTTAGACATTTAACAACTCCCAATTTTATTCCAATATGTTTTCTGTGGAGCTTCCTATAGGGCCAACCACAAAGGCTTAGGGCTAGGCATATTGTTTGGAGCTGGGCTAGTCCCTGCCTCCCACACAGTAGTTCTTTTTTTTTTTTTTTTTAAACAATAGCTTTAGTGAGGAATAACTGACATTCAGTAAACTGCAGATATTTAAAGTGTTCAATTTGGTGAGTTTTGACATATGTAAACACTGGCAAAACCTTCACCACAATTAAGATAATGAACAAGAGTTTTCTCCTACCCCTTGGTAGTTATTCCTTCCTTTCCCTTTCTCACTGTAGGCTATTTGCATTTTTCTGGTGTTTTATATAAATGAAATTATACAGTATATATCAATAGTTCACTCATTTCTCCAGCGACTGATGATGTTGAGCATCTTTTCATGTGTTTATTTGTCATTTGTATGTCATCTTTGGTGAAGTGTCTCTTGATGAATTGATTCCTTTATCATTATGAAATGACCCAAAGAATATTATTCTTTGTTCTAAAATCTACTTTTTCTGAAATTAACATAGCTACTCCAGCTTTCATTTGATTAGTGTTAGCATAGTTTATAATTTTCCGTATTTTTACTTTTAACCCATTTGTGTCTATATTTAAAGCTGTTTTCCAGCTTATAGTGGGGTCTTATTTATTTATTGCATCTGACAGTCTGTGACTTTTAATTGAGGTGTTTAGACCATTTACATTTAATGTAATTATTGATGTGGTTGTGTTTAAATCTGCCATCTTACAATTTTTCTATTTGTTTCATCTGTTCTATGGACTCCCTTTTTCTGTCTTCTTTTGGATGAACTGAGCATTTATGATTTCATTCTCTCCACCACTTGCTCATTAGCTGTAACTCATATGTTCTTTTAGGTGTTGCTGTAGACTTTACGGTATATATTTTTAACCTACTTTCTACTTTCGAGTGATATTATACCATTTTGTGGATAAGGATCTTACAATAGTATATCTGTTTCTCACCTCACAGGCTCATACATTTTACTTAAATACGTTATAAACTGCACAATAAGTTACTTTTGCTTTAGATAGTCAATTATCTTTTACAGATATTTAAATAATAATAATTTTTAAAAACATCTTTTATATTTATGCACATAGTTACTACTTCCAGTGCTCTTCATTTCTTTGTGTGGATTTATCTGGTTTTGTTATCCTTTCTGAAGGACTTTTTTTCAACATCTGTAGGGAAGGTCTGCTGGTGATGCATTCTTTAAGCTTTTGTGTGTCTTTATTTTTACTCATTTTTGAAAGATATTTTCCCTAGGTATAAAATTTAGGTAGTTTTTTCTTTCAGTACATTAAAGATGTTGCTCTACCGTCTTCTGACTTGCACTGTTTCAAACAAAATCTGCCACCATCCTCACCTTTGTTTCTCTCTGTAATGTGCCCTCCCCTCCCAGCTCCTTCCATCCCCTGACCAGGCTGCTTTAAAAAATATTTTAATTTGTTACTGGTTTTAAGCAATTTAAGATAGGATTTGGTATAATTTTCTTCATGTTTCTTGTACTTAAGTTAATTGAATTTTCATTACGTTTGAGGAAAAATTCAGTCATTATTTCTTCAAATATATTTTCTACGTTCTCCTCCTCTCTTTTAGAGTAATCCAATAACACATACATTAAGCTGCTTGAAGTTGTTCCATAACTCTCTGATGCTATAGTCATTGTTTTGTTTCCCTTTGTTTCATTTTAGATAGTTTCTATTGCTATGTTTTCACATTTACTAATCTTTTTTTCCTGCTGTCAGTCATATCCAGTTTGTTTGTTTATATTTTTTTTATAAAAGCAAAGGAGTCTTATATGACAAGAAGAAATTTTTCTCCTAAGAGAAGAAGTTGTCTTCTAAGAAAAGAAGAGAGACAATTTCAGGTAGCACATGCATGAATGTATATTCACATTGATGAATTGATGATAAACACTTACTTGTATTTGTTTATTAATCAGGATTCTACCTTGCAAGTGACAGAAACTCAACTTGAACTACCTTAAGAAAAGGAGAGAAATGTAGTGAGTCATGAAATAAAAGGAGAGGTTGAATAAATAAACCACAGAATGTCAGAGATGCAGCTGGTTTCAGGAGCAACTTAGGTATTAAAACGCTGCTATGACTGTGTTGTCTTGTCTTTGGTACCTCTCTTTGTGTTGGCTGTATTGTATCTCATTGCACTGGCTTTTTCCATGAAAACATCACTCCTCGTTGCTGCTGAGTTACACAGTCTTCAGCTTCTAGAGGGAGACTGATTGTTTTAAACATTGTTTGAAAAATTCCAAGAAAAGATTGATGACCTGTCCTGGGTCAGGTACCCATCCCTGAATGTATCTATTAATGCTGGCAGGGCAGGGCAAGTCCAAAGACCAAGGTGGTAGCTTCCTTGGGAATTCAGGGTCCAGTTCATCTTCTCTCTCAGGCTTTTTAGCTTTGATCTCTAGAATCTGAGTCTTTTTTATATTTCCACTTACCATTCTTAATCTTTCCTGTAGTTTCTTAAATGTATGGAATATAGTTACAATAATTGTTTTAATGTTCTTATCTACTAATTCTATCATTTGTGTTATTTCTGAGTCACTTTCTATTGATTGATTTTTCTCCCTCCTTATCATGGGTTTTATTTTCTTCTTTAAATATCTGGTAATTTTTGAGAGGATTCCAGACATTGTAAATTTCACCTTGTTGGGGCTGGATGTATTTGTTTTCCTATGAATCTTCAGCTTTGTTCTGGGATATAGTTAAGTTACTTGGAGATGGTTTAATCCTTTCAGGTCTTGCTTTAAGCTTTGAGCTTTGTTAGACAGGACCAGAGCAGTATTTAGTACAGGGCTGTCCCACTACTAAGGCAAAACCCTCTAAATATTCTATGATGTTCCACGAATTCTGAGGTCTTCCATGCTGGTAATGGGAACAGGAATTATTTTAAACCCTGTGTGACCTTGAGGCATTGTTCCCTTTAATTCTCTTGGATGATTTCTTTCTTGGCCTTGAGTAGTTTCCTCACCTATATGCACTGATCACTACTCAACTGATGACTTGGGGGACACTGTGTAGCTCTCCTGAGTTCTCTATTTGTGCACCTTATTCCTCTCTCGTGCTTTCCCCTGTGAACTCTTGCTACTCGATTTCCCTGGACTCCAGTGCCTTTCCTCGTCAGGGAGACCGCTGATGCTCTGCCTGGGTTTCCCTTTCCTGAGCACATTCCAGAAACTTTTTCAAGGAAGAAGCTGGGCGCTCCTCCAATTTTTCCATTTCTAAGGATCACTGTCTTTCACTTCCTGATGCCCAATGTCTTGAAACACTCTTGTTTCATATATTTGTCCAGTCTTTTTGTCATTAAATATGGTTCCTGTTCTGACTCTCCTTGTCCTTTGACAGAGTTGAATGGAGGCACTTCCCACCATATCAGAGATTGGGAGAAAGTATGCTTCCTCCCAAATGACATCCTGCCCTTCTTCATCCCCCTTCATTCCACCTTGCTCAGGGTGACAAGGGGCCACCACAGTGGGGGCAGTACTGTAGGACAGGGGAGACCATGCGTTTTCCACCCTGCTCTCTTCTTTTCTTCTTGGGCACTATTTGGCCAGTGCTCCAGGGGCAGGGCAAAGCAGTCCTTGGACTGCTGAGTCCCCTTTGTGCCAGAATCTGCAGATCAGTCATGCCTTCCTGAGACAGCAAGCCAGCTCTCCAACTTATAGAATCCATGATGTAGTTGAAATGCTAAGGACAAAGAACGAAGAAAAGGAGGAGAATAGTAGGTAAGAGGAGACCTCAGAAACTCTGTGGAAGGTGACTGATTGCCCTGATAGAACTGTCAGGGTGGCATGGCCATGGTAAGGGGCCAATCTTTGTAGATCAAGAAACTTTTTTATCTTTGCCCCAAAAAGCCACTGTGTCAGGGGATACATTCCAGCGAAATAAACCCACAAGAGCATCATGTGTAAAGCAGATGTCAATTTGTTCCTACAGAGAAATGTGGTGGCCTCCAGGGCTGGCCTCCAGATCTGTTTCTGATGCGTGGGTCAGAAGAGTGCTTGCAGGGCATGTGGTCTTGGCGGGGTCACCACTTTTGTGTGGAAACACAGATGGTAACAGTTTCTGAAGCCCAAACTGGGGTTCTTGATTTGACTGAGTATGTTCTGATTTGTAATTCATCTGTCAAATCACATCTAGTTACATTTCTGATTACTCATTGTCCTTGAAACAGATGCAGAGACGTGCCTTCAGGATGGTCGCCCTCAATCTGGGGAATGTGATCATTGCGCTTAACGTGCTGATCGCTAGTGGTTCTGTTTTCAGTGGGAACTGGGGGCAGATTACTCTACAAATTAAGCTGATGAGAGACAAAACAATCATTTGTTTCATTCACTCCTCTCTTCGTTCATTGCACAAATATTTATTGAGCCGCTACCATGCACCAGGTGCTGGAAAGCAGAGAGAAATAGCAAACCTATGTGCTTCTTTCCTAGCTGGAAGTAACAGAGCAGTTTTTGATTTGACTTCTAAGGAAGGCTTCCCTTTCAGGTTTGAAACAACCAGCTTCGAAAGGAAACACAACCTGGATGCCCCCAGGGGGTTGCCGTGCCCGCGTCGGGGGCTGTGTTGGGACCCTCGTTTGCTGGGCGCATGCCCTGCTCCTCCTCCCGGAGCGCTCCGGGCGTCCTGGAGGTGGCCAGCAGCCCGGTCACGGCTCCGTGTCTCTGTTTGTTGCAGGTTCCCCCGCCTGCACAGCGCGGTGATCAGGACCTTTGTTCTCGTGCAGCACTACGCGGCCGCCATGATGGCTGTGAGCGGCCTCTCGCAGATGAAGGACTACACGTCGGTGGAGACGCTGGAGATCACCCAGAACCTCATCAACTCCCCCAAACAGTGCCCCTGCGGCCACGGGCTCATGGTCCTGCTGCGGGTGCCCTGCTCGCCACTCGCGGCCGTGGCCTACGAGCGGCTAGCCCACGTGCGGGCGCGCCTGGCCCTGGAGGAGCACTTCGAGATCATCCTGGGCAACCCCAGCTCTGGCATCACTGTCGGGAAGCACTTCGTGGAGCAGCTCAAGGTGGGCGCTGGGGGCAGGGAGGGGTGGAAGGTGCCTGGGAGAGTAGGGGGGAGGGGTGACGGCGTGGCGATAAACACCTCGGGCCCCCTCCACGCTTGGCCACCCCTCTGGCTGCCTCTCTTGCCCTGTCCCTATCTGCAGTACTAAACTATTTATAAATGTTGCCCCCTCCCCCAATGCATTGTCTTGCTCTTTTTCTTTTTTAAAGATTTTATTTATTTGAGAGAAAGAAAGAGCGAGCGAGCATGAGTAGGGGGAGGGGCGGAGGGAGAAGCAGACTCCCCGCGGAGCAGGGAGCCTGATGCGATGCGGGGGGCTCGCTCGCAGGACCCTGAGACCATGCCCCGAGCCGAAGGAAGACGCTTAACCGACTGAGCCACCCAGGCGCCCCCTGTCTTGCTCTTTTAAACTTCTGGGCTGCAGCGTGCCTTTCATTCTTCCTGGGAGTGCTTTTCTCCTCCTCCTTGGTTTAGCCAGTGGCCTGTAGAACTCAGCTCCTGTCTTTTCCTCTTTCGGGAAGCTGCCCCTCCCTGCCCCCAGGTTCTCCTCCGCACAGGGGGCGGGGCTGGTGTGGTGCTCCCTGCCTGTCCCCTGGCTCTTTCTCCAGGCGGTGGAGGGCGGGGACCACCCCCATAGCCCTCAGGCCCCCCCATACTAGCACAGTGCCTGGCCCCCAGCTTCTCACTGAACCCACAGAGAGGTGAAGGAAAAAGCAGGAGGGTTGCAAAGAATCCTGAGAGAAGAGGTGAGCAGGAGCTATGAGGGAGAGGCGTGGCTGAGAAGGCACAGTAAAAAGGTTAGACACAATCGAGGATATGCACTTTTCTTCCCAAGGATCAGGCAGCAGATATTCCGCAGATGGCTAACACGTGCCGGGCAGTGTGGCTGGGAATGCAGCCGTGAAGCAGACGATGTGCTTATCTGTCCTTTTCACGAAACGCTTTCAGTCACGAGGAGGACACCATCGATCTGTCAGAGCTGGGCTAGTCTGAAAGTAAGGAGTCTCGCCGCCTTATTGCTTTTTAATTATCCGCAGATGTGGCAGAAAATTGAGGACGCGGAGTGGAGGCCTCAGACCTACCTGGAGTTGGAGGGCCTGCCGTGCATCCTGATCTTCAGTGGGATGGATCCTCACGGGGAGTCCTTACCGAGGTGAGGGGAAGGGGCTGTGTGGCCCCGGGGTCTTTGGAGAGCCAGCTGCCTGTACCCACAGCTCTGGGGGGTGGTCGGGCCAGGCTTCCAGTGCCCAGTGGCAGGTGGAGTCTTTATATTCAGAGTCATCATAGAGTTGTGCATTCATCATGACAGTTTTCCAGCCTATGGCAGTGGAACGTGTCTTGAGGTCTGGGCAGCATTCCATAATTCTCAGATAGGCACCATTTGGGCTCACGGGGGGTGGGATGGCTGTGGCTGGGCCCGGTGGGTGGAGGTCTTCCCGCTGGGGTGAGGGTTTGATGCCTCCCTCAGTTTCTCCCGTGAGGATCACCATGTATGTGCATTGGGGATGGCTGTTCTGTGTAGGAAAGTATCTGATCATCTTGGGGGTCAAGGCTCCACTTCTGGTATCTCGCTGCTGGGAGAGCGGGGCCCTCCCGGTGTAGGAGGTGTTCTGGGAAGTGGGGAGGCAGCTGATGCCCCTTAGGAAGAGCTCGTTTCCGCACACACAGCTGACTGTCTCAAAGGCTGTGTTCCTTTGGAGACCACAGCCACGGAGAAGTGACCTTCTGTCCTGAGTGTCTACCTGTCCGTGTGACAGCCTAGCGGTCAGGACAGAAGGTCACTGGGCCTCCAGTAAGGCAGCTGCTTGAATGGGTGGCAACAGGTTGGCTCCTAAAGATTTACTTAATACCATGGAGAAGAGCAGGTGGCCGTGCACATCTTTCCGGGTATAACGAAAGAGTAAGAACTGACATTTATCGGGTTCCTGTCATGTGCTGGCACTGTACTGGATTCTTCTCATGTGCTGTATTTCATTTTACTCTCACTGCTCTCACCCTGGGGGAAGGTAATATTTCAGTGTCCCCTTTGAGCAGTGAAGAAATGGGACTTAACACAGATTGAGCCTGGTGGACCATGGACTCTAGGCTGCCCAACTCCAAAGCCGGGGATCCTTCCCCTGGGCGACCCCACACTTACACGAGGACTACTGCACACGGCGTCCTCGCAGGCCGGGTGAAGGTGACTTGATTGTCACCCTGTCCGTAGCATCTAGCACAGTCCTGGCACATTTTAAGTGCTGGTTGAATAATTAAATGTCCACTGACTGCATATAGTTTTCAAACAGTGCACGTAGATGGCTATTAATATTAATTCTCATCTTTTAGATGAAAATCTGAGCCTGCAAGAGGTTGCCCAGCTCTGGCCCTAAGAAGTAGCAGAGTTGGGGTTCAAGTCTGCTTTTCTTCTGGCCTGAAAATGCTCTCTCAATGACATGCAGGACAGGGCTGAATCCATAGCAGGTGCCCCAGGAGACTTACTGTTAAACTGACTTGGTTGCCAAGGGCTCACTGTACTGCGATCTACTTTTCCGTTTGCACAAGACCTAGGGCCCTAAAGAGGTGGCAGGGGGCTGGTCCCGATCCCCATTCCCCCCAGCGCTGGGAGTGATGCCTCATTGTAGAAGACACTCAGTAGCTACCTTCTCGTTCCCTCCAGGTCTCTGAGGTACTGCGACCTGCGTCTGATAAACTCCTCCTGCTTGGTGAGAACAGCCCTGGAACAGGAGCTGGGCCTGGCTGCTTACTTCGTGAGCAATGAGGTTCCTTTGGAGAAGGGGGCCCGGCACGAGCCCTTAGAGAGCGACGCGGAAAAGCTAAGCAGCACAGACAATGAGGATGAGGAGCCGGTGACGGAAGGTGAGGGGTGGCAGGTCCACCTCGCCTGCTCATCTTGGGGGCAGCCTGCCCTTGTGTGGCCCTGGGGCCCGTCTCATGGGCAGCAGCTCCGATGAGTGCTATCTAGATGTGTCTTTGCAGGAGATGGCACATCCCTGGTGGCATTCAGATTTTGCCCCCCCCCTCCCCGTTTTGGTGGTATGAGAAAATGGAAATCCCGATTGGTTCTTCCTAGCTCTAGAATTCTTAGAGAATAGGAAGGAAAGTTGCGATTTCTCAGGACTCCGTTTCCTACTCTGTTTGACTAGTCAGTGGCTTTACTGCCCCATATAAGCTTTGCTCGCGTATTTCCTCTGTGTGAACCAACAGGTTGGGTTTATTATGGAGATTGATGAGAAAAGGCCAGTTTCATTCCAAGACATGAAAACCCAACACTATATTTTAATAGGACACATAAATCAGAGCAATGCAAGGCATCTGACTGTTGTCAACAGTGCAGCAAGAATAAAGACAAAGCTGTTTATAAAAACATGGGAAGCGTTTGTGGGGTGTGATGCAGGGTTGGAAGACCCGGTTTCTCTTCCTGCTGCATCTGCTGGCTGTGTGACTTGCGACACGTCGTGCTTCCTTTACTGGCCTCAGATTGCTCACCTGTAAGACAGACGGAAAGGCCCCCGGGACAGACTCTGCTGGAGCTGTAGTGACCTTGCACAAACGTCATTGTGACCCTGACATTAAGATGCCTCAATCTCCCTGTTGCCCGTGGGATGAATCCGCATTCCTGGCATTTTACAGCCTACCTCTCTAGTCTCACTGCTTCTCACACCGTACCCCATGCTGGTAGTCATATTCAGCTCATCGGGCTTCCCTGGCTGTGTTCTGCTCTTATCACCTCTGGGCCACACGGAGGCTCTCCCGTGGCTTCGAGCTCCCCCTCCTTTGTGCTTCACTTAGAAACCCCTGCTGGCCCTTCAGGGCTCAGGTCGGGTCACTCCTTCCAGAAAGTCACCTGCTCTTGCCTTTCTGTGCCTGGCGGGAGCCTGGCCTTCAGGCTCCCAGGTCTCTCTCTGCGCTCCTTACACCTGTAGCTGTGGCTCGTGAGAAGGAGCCCCCATGAGCCATGAATGCCTGATTGGCCTGTGTCGCCTCCCATCTGTCTCCTCGGGGCTCTGTCAGAGGCAGGCGCCTGCAAGATGGTAGCTGGGTGGGTGGATGGATGGATGCATGGATGCATGGATGGATGGATGCATGGATGGATGGATGGATGCATGGATGGATGGATGGATGCATGGATGGATGGATGCATGGATGGATGGATGGATGCATGGATGCATGGATGGATGGATGCATGGATGGATGGATGGATGCATGGATGGTTGGATGGATGCATGGATGGATGGATGCATGGATGGATGGATGGATGCATGGATGGATGGATGGATGCATGGATGATGGATGGATGGATGCATGGATAGATGGATGCGTGGATGGATGGATGAATGCATGGATGGATGGATGCTAGGTATGAACACACTTTGCAAACTCTGAAGTGCTGGGTGAACATACGAGATGATTATGAGGCATTTTCAGCATGTGTGTCTTGAAACAGGCTCCACTTCGGAGAAGAGGAGCCCGGTGAAGAGGGAGAGGTCCTGCTCCCACGATTCGGTGTCTTCGTCCCTCTCCTCTAAAGCATCCAGTAAGTCTCCAGGTGGGAAACAGTGCACATCTGGATGTTTCTTTTGAGATTTCAGAGAATGAAAAGAGATCTTTATTGAGATCTTTGAAGAATCTTTGAATCTTTGAAGAACTGGAGCTTCTTAGAGGTTGTGATTCTGGATTGGGGTCTGGGACATGAGGAGTTTGGGCAGGACCTCAGAATTCCTGGGAGAAGATCATGGACCCTGTCTCCCTCGGTGGCCTGTGCTGGGCAGTGTCCCCTTGCTGTGTCCCAGGCAGCTGTTGGTTTAGGGAATCATTGTGCCCTGGGAGAGGAGAGGGGCTGGGGTCAGGTGTTCTTATTGAGTCTAAAGGCAGAGAGAAGTGGACACCGATTCCCTGGGGGAAAAGCAACAAAAGGTAGCAGGTGGTCCCTGAGCCCCAGACCCAGACCGCAGGGAAATGTGGGTAAAATGCCCAGTCTCTGCCTAAGGGATGCTTGGTGTCTGGGAGCAGTCAGGACTGGCCCACATGAAACAGCACTGCGGTCTTCCTGTGCAGCCATTACCGAGAACCGACTTGGTATCTGAGTCAGGGCAGAAAGATAGATGAGCTACAGACCCGCTCTCAGGGAGTTCATGGTTCCTCGTCAGCCGTGTGATAGCGTGACAGGGGCCGCGTTGCTGTTTACGCACATGCACACATGACGTGGGACAGTTCCGTGGATGGAGAGGTAGTTTTGCCTCCGGTGGGGGCAGGTTTAGGGGTAGGGTGCGGTCCCTGCAGGGGAGTGGGCCAGGTCGCCACAGCCCTGCGGTCCTTCAGAGGAGGGCCTTTGGGTCTCGGAGGAGAAGATACTCAGGATGGAGGAGGCTCGGGCTGTGGAGGAGCATGTGGTGCTTGGGCACAGGGCGTGGTGGTCACCTGGCTGTGGAGGTCAGAGCACACCGGGGGATTTGGTTTCTGTCTTCTGCCCCGTCCTCATGAAGCCCACGGGTGACAGTGAGCTAGGCTGAGGTGGGGGGGTCTCCCTCACAGTTGTGCCCAGAGGGAGTCAGAACGAGGCCACCTTCACATCAGCCGGCAGCTCTGCGGCAGAAGGGAGACCTAGTCCTCGGTTCGGGGCAGTCAGAAAAGCCAAATGCTGTAGCCTCTGGTGTCCTCTGCCCCAAACAATATAGGGAGCTGGCAAATGGGTGAGTGAATGAATCTGTGCTATTCAGAATAGAGAGGAATGGTGCTTTGTTCTTCCCCAGTCCTGGTGGGACAGCTTTCTAGAAGGTTCTGGGGACACACTGGTCTGTGCAGTGTCTTCAGGAGTAGAATGTCTAGGCTATGAGCCAGGCTCTCTCCTTCTGGAGTTCTTCAGTTAGGTGAGGTGACTTTGTTAGCCAGGACTCCTCAGAAGAAGGTCCTGAGGTCTTAGGGGTCTCTGACCAGATGCTTCTCATGGCCTTGGCTGCCATACATTTCAGAGATGAGGGAATGGAGGCCCAGGGAGGTGAGACTTGGCCACGGCCACCCGAGTCAGGGTGGAGACCTAGGTGAGGGTGGGTCTCATCTTTATAGACTGACAGTTTCCCTGGATTCAACTGGGGACAGACCAACTGAGGTCTGGGGGTGGATGGAGAGAAACGTCCGTGTGGGTGTCCGTCCTCAGGGTCCTACCGGGCTGGGCCTCACTACCTAGGGAAGCGGATGAAGACATTGGGGTTCCCTCGGTCTACTTTTGGAATCTTGTGCCTCTTTGATGTCCTTCAGGCCCATCTGTTCCCCTTGTCCCAGGCCAGTGCCCCGGTCCCTCACAGCCTCCCCGTATGTGCTCTTCGGGCTAGTCCATTGACACTGAGCCAGTCGCTTCAGGTGCCTTGCCCGAGCGCGAGGTATCTCAGCAGGAGTCTCCAGCGGAGGGGGACTGGCCAGTGCTGCATTTCCTCCTTCCGTGAGCCGTCTGGAAGGGTGCTAGATGCAGGCCGTAGAGCCGAGTGGTAGGGCCCTTGCTGGGGAGCTCGGATCCAGAGGGGAGGTTGCCTGAGCGGCGTGGTGCGTGGGGTGCAGGCTGGGCCAAGTGCTGCAGGGTGGCGGGAAGGCCTTTCTGAGGCAGGCCTCCCTGGGTCTGTCTTTTGTCCCCACCGTCTCTTGGGAAAGGACAGAGTTAAGACAACGATGCAGTATCCCATCTGCCCTGCTTTCTGCGGGCCCGAGGTCTGCAAGGGCTGCTGTGAGCTGCCACGCGAGCCCTGGTGCGTAAGGCTGGGATGATATGAGAGAGCAGGGTGCTGCCCGGTGTGTGGCCACACTTCCCGAGGCCTCAACGTGGTGCACGTGGGGGAGGGGCGGAAGGAAGTCTGGGTTCGGCTGGCCGCTCTGCGTTTCCTCCCCGGATCCTTTGAAAAGCTAGATAATTCCAGCGTTTGGTTAAAGCCTCCTGAGTTCTGAGTCCCGTGCGGCTTGCTGGCGGTTTGCACGAGAAGCCACCACTGTGCTGGTGCAGAGGCTAGATGTGAGCTCCCCGGGGGGACAGCAGGGAGCGGCGTCCTGGGAACACCTGCAGGGGGCGTGTGCGGAGTTTGAGCCCTGAAGGCAGGGTGCTGTGGAACAGATTGGGTTGGGGGCTTGCAACAGAGAGGCTTTGAGGCCGTGTGCAGGGTGCTGGGGTGAGTGTGGGTTGAAGTCTCTCCCCATGGCACAGGCTCTCTCTCTTCAGCAAGCCGTGGCTCTGTCCTAAGACAGGAGTTTCTGTGTACCCGGAGGGGGGATTTCGTTTTTGTTTGTGGAAGTTCCCAGTGATCGTGAAGTATGGGTACTTTGTGTCACGGGAACAGGAGTGGTGGGCGGTTTGGTGAGGGTCCTTCCTGGGGCACGACTGACAGGTGCATCCCTCCCCAGGCTCGGCACTGTGCGGCGAGTCCTCGGCTCAGCCTGGGCCACCGTCGCAGGGGGAGCGGGCCAGGTCGCCACAGCCCTGCGGCCCCTCGGAGGAGGGCAGGGCCCCCGGGGAGAGACAGAGGCCCCAAGCGAGTCGGGGGCCGCCGTCGGTCATCAGCAGGCACAGCCCTGGGCTGGCGCCCCAGCCGGACTCCGGCCCGAGAGCCAGCCAGAGGAGCGTCCAGGTGTCGGTCACCCCGTCGTCCTCCCAGCTCTCCTCCTCGGGCTCCTCCTCCTCGTCCATGACCCCTGCGGCTGGCACGCTCGTCCTGCAGGCCTCGCAGTGCTCCATGACCAAGGCCTGCCGGCAGCCCCCCATCATCTTCCTGCCCAAGCTGGTGTATGACATGGTCACGGCCACCGACAGCAGCGGCCTGCCCAAGGCTGCCTCACTCCTGCCCTCCCACTCGGTCGTGTGGGCCAGCTCCTTCCGCCCCCTGCTCAGCAAGACGATGACGTCCACGGAGCAGTCCCTCTACTACCGGCAGTGGACGGTGCCCCGGCCCAGCCACATGGACTACGGCAACCGCGCCGAGGGCCGCGTGGACAGCTTCCACCCGCGCAGGCTCCTGCTCAGCGGGCCCCCCCAGGTGGGTGCTGCCGGCCAGGGCCTGGGCTGCGTGAGGGTTCTCGTGTTCATGCCCACAGGGCCGTTTTGGGGCTGACAGCATCCCCTTAGTCACATCTTGCCATTCCGACGGCTGACCCCACAGTGGGCGGGGGGTTGGGGGTCGGGACCTGCCTGCCACCCACGACTGGCTTACGTCCAGCCTCGGACCTCAGGTGCTTGCCTCGCGGGATGTGGGGGCGGAGAGCTTCTCTGTGGGTGCTTCTTTAGACCCTGACTCTGCTCTTCCCACATTAGTTCATTTGGTCCCCACGGCCAGTCTGTGCCAATTGGAACCCCCCCTCCCACCCCCACCGGGGGTTCTGCACCGGAAGGTTTTGGTGAAATGTAACGGGGAGGCGGGAGGCCTGTCCCTATCCCAACCTCTCACCTCACTGTATTTTCCTAACAACAGAAGACCGTTGCAGTTGTCAAAATGGGAGACAGCTGCCAAGTGCTGGGAGCATGTGAAGTTGACCGTGTCAGGTCTTGGAAGGGGCTTTGTCAGAACAGTGCAGAGGTGGGAGGTGGGCTCCGGAGTGGGCTCGAATTCTGCCTCAGACAACACCTGGCACCCTGGGCAGGATCCAGCCTTTGTGCCTCAGTGTCCTCTCCGAGAATGAGGAAAAGAGTAGCACCTGAGTCAGAGATGTGATCAGTAAACGAGAGACTAACCGCAGGGCACCTGGAGTAGGGCCTGACCATAGAGAGCATGTGGGGTCAGCTACTGCTGTCTTCACCCCCATCAGTACCATCCTGTCCCGTTTCAAGGTGGCTGCCTTCGGACTCAGCCTGTTAATTTCCTTACAGTCTGCTCCAAGAAATGCAAACCCGCAAAAATACGTACAAGAATCCTCATTTTAGACTTGTTTACAATAGTCAAAAACCAAACTGGAAACAACTGAAGTTCCATTGGTCAAGGTTGGTTGAATAAATTTGGGCACAACTGGATCACACAGTTCAGCCATAGAAGGGTGGAGGTAGGTCTCTACACACCGACCCTGAAATTTCTCTAAGGTTTTAAAATGAAAAATTTGAAAGTGAAATTGAAAAAAATCAAGTTACAGAGTAATATATACACAGTGTAATATCAATTAGGAAAATAAGTATTGGTGTGTATGTATATGTCTCTGTGTGAAAATACCAAAAAAAAAAAATTCCTGGCGGGATTGCCACTGAAGAGGGCGCGGGCTTCGTAAACTTTCTTCTTCTCCATCACTCTGTATTTCTTGAATGTTTAAATGAGTGAGCGTATATTAACTTTTTATAAATTTGAAAAAGGGGACCCAGGTTTCTCCATACTGTCATGTTATTGAATGTTATCTTAAAAAATTTCACCCATTTGATAGGCAAAAAATAGTATATTATAGTTTTATTAAGGTTGAATATATTTTTATATACTTAGGGGTCACTGCTACGACTTTCACAGTGATTTTTCTGGTGTGTTTCTCTTGTTTACTTCTCCTTTAGGCATTTGACCTTTTCCTGTTGCTTTGCAGGAGCCTTTTAGAGATTATAGATGTTAATCCTTTGTCTGTTATTACATGTATGGCAGATATTTTCTCTGAAGGCTCACCCGGTTGTATTTCATATTTTCTTTTCTAAAGTTAGTTACTTCTGTTCATCCACATTTGTTGAGTACAGAGTATGAGCCAGGCATTGAGCTGAGAACTTGGAAAGCACATTCCCAGAGTAACAGGATGGGAGGTTAGCCCACAGGTGCCCGTTTAACCACCTGTGACCAAAGTGAACTAAGACTCAATAGTGTCCTAGCCTGGTGTGTGGCTGAGGGAGCGAGGGACTCTATGATACAAGAAGAAAAACAGGAAGAGAAGAAAAATCATTTTCTTTTCCTGGCCTTAGGAGGAGAGAAATGAGATGCCAGACTTTTAAGTCTTGCACAACAGATTTTGTTCTCTTATTAGAGACCTATTGATTAACACAAGAATAGCAATCTAATTATGCAAGATTCTTTTTTTTTTTTTTTTGAGAGAAAGAGTGCAAGTGCATGGGGGGGAGGGGCAGCAGGAGAGGGAGAGAGCAAATCTCAAGCAGGCTCCATGCCCCGCACAGAGCCAGATGCGGGGCTTGATCTCAGGACCCTGAGATCCTGACCTGAACTGAAATCAAGAGTTGGACTCTTCACCGACTGAGCCACCCAGGCACCCCCATACAAGATTCTTCTAAGACATTATTATGCTTTATATTGTCAGTTCATCTTTTGAAGCAACCTTTCTTCAGTTTGCTATTAAAGTCCTATTTCTAACAGCTTAGAAAATGTGGCCAATTAAAAGTAGAGATGCATTGCCATGATTTATAATATAGCAGGCAGGTCTGCTGCTCACGGGAGTCCCCCTGTGGCCTGCCATCCTTCTTTAGGTCACATTTCCCCTCAAATGGCTTTGCATCCCCCTGGCTCTTGCTTTAATGAGGTGGGGTCTTTGAAAGAGATAGGTGACACAAAGCATGTCCAGTGCTCCAGCTGGTGCCTGCACGTAGACAGGGCGTACTGAGCCAACTTGGCTCCAATTCTGATGTCTTCACAGATTGGGAAGACAGGTGCCTACCTGCAGTTCCTCAGTATTTTGTCCAGAATGCTCATCCGGCTGACAGAAGTGGATGTTTATGATGAAGAGGAGATCAATATCAGTGAGTTATGCGGTGGTGACACGTGGGCTTAGAATCCTCTTTAATCAGTTTCTTGGGTGACTTGATGTCTTTTACCATCTAGATGGAATTTTCAGATCAGTGATCCCACTCATCCCGGGGGCCTTGAGGGGTGCTTTTATCTCCCTTGTTTGCCTTGTTTTGCTCAATATCAGAATAGCGCCTGGGAGGCCTTCCTGGAGATAAAATTGCTACACTGAAAATAACTGCTGTTTACTGCGTATCTTCCAAGTGTCCGGCATGTGCTGGATACTTTACATAAATTGCCGCATTTAACTTTCTGCACATCCCAGTGAGAATAATTGCTTATTTCCTGGTAAGTAACATGCTCAGGCGCCCAGCTGGGAGACGGCAGAGCTGGGGCTGAACCGGATTTGATGGCTGCTTCTAGAAAGCAGGGTTATCCATTGGGGCATTTCCCACTCAGGCAGCTGAGCGCATAGGTCCACAGCTTGGGGCAAAATGGAAGTATACAATATGTGGGGAAAAGGCATTTCTCCTTATTCAGGGAACAGAATTTGCCCTGATTAAGGTAAGACTCCCTTCGAACAGCTGTTTGATGCTCCATTACCTCCTCACGTGGCCTCCAATGGTTCATCCACTTGGTCTGGTAAACGAATCTGTTGCTTTGTGAATTAAAATTTGCATGAGGAGGCCTGTCTGTGTTGCAAAGAAAGGGAATGAATAGATCGCACTGGCATATAAATAGCGCTTCTCTTTATTTATTTTTATTGTATACATTCAAAGTGTACAACTTGATTTGATATGTGTATAACATTGTGAAATCACCATGACGATCAAGCTAATTGACACCTTCATAGTTACCATGTTGACTGCAGTGTTATTCACTGTAGGCACGATACACAAACAACCATGTGTTGTCCGTTGATGGATAAATGTCCATTAGCAGATGGATGGATAAAGAAAAGCGTGGTATATACGCCCAGTGGAATATCGTTCAGCCTTAAAAGAGAAGAAAGCCCTACCATTTGCAAACACACTTCTTTAGATGTTCTTGACTGTGTTTGAGTTTTGACATGGAGAAAATTTGGAACCAAGGAAGCTCATCCATCCCGTAGTCTTTCCTTTGAAGGAAAGAGGAGGGAGGCTCTTCATCCAAGCTCTGAGCTTTCACACCTCCCCTCTCACAGTTTGGAACTGAATTTCAGGTGACAATCAGCAGACCTGTTGAGTGTCTGTGTCTTCACTTTCTTGGATATCCCAATGACAAAGATAGGATTTGAGCCCAGTTTGTTCAACTTCAAAGCCCATTTTCTCAGAAACTCTCCTGTTGCCTTGGTTTTCTCTTTGGGAAAGCATGGATAATTGCCGTTTTAAGAGGTGTTACGAAGATTAAGATACATACGAAGCGCTGAGCACTTACTACACATGCAGTAAACATGCCTCTCCCTCTTCTTTGTTTGTCTCTTCTCTTATGGACATGCACTCTGCCCACGTGTACGTACCATGGCTATAAAAATCAATACGTTACGTAATTTGAGTTGGACCGTTTAGATTTTTTTACTTTTTTAGCCAACAAGCATTGATTGAGCATCATAGATTATACGTTATGATGTAAGATGTAAGATAGAATTTGGGCCATGAGTAGTGTTAGCATTCAGAAGGGAGAAACCAGTGGGCTTGAACAGTTAGACTTTCTAGAGGTGCATGAGGAGTTGGCGATATTGGCTGTGTAGCATTTAGATGTAAGACAAGAACGAGAACTATGTTAGGTTCCATTGGCGGTGGGAACCAGTGTGCGGCACATGGGGTGGGGCTTGCTGGGGGGACGTGCAGAGCAAGCAGTACGTATATTGGGAGGAGCTGAAGTCAACATGGGAGCCAGAAACACAAACCCATCCCACAGGAAACACAGCACAGGCCATGGATAAGAGGTAGACCCAAAGGCACCTCTTGCTTCCTTAGAACAATCCTGAAAATGCGATACGTTCCAGGAGCCTTCAAGATACAGTAGCATCCCCTGGTAGCCCATAGACTCAGCAACGGCTCTCCCGCAAGCGTCACCCTTGTACACATTTAAAAATCAATCATTCTCACTTCCTAGTTTGTCGCCTGTGTTTCTACCAATCTTACAGATCTCAGAGAGGAATCAGACTGGCATTACCTCCAGCTCAGTGACCCCTGGCCAGACCTGGAGCTGTTCAAGAAGTTGCCTTTCGACTACATTATTCATGACCCGAAGTATGAAGACGCCAGTCTGATTTGCTCCCACCTTCAGAGCGTAAAGAGCGAAGGTCAGCCCCATAAACCTCCTGCTCCACCTTCTTCCAGAGGGTGTAGGAAGAGCCTCTTAGAGGGCTGCGCGGAACTGTGTTGGCGATGAGCTTAGTTGTCTGGTGGTGGGAAGTAACCAGCGGTGCCTGGGAGGGAACTGAGGTCGCTGCCTCCGTGGACGAAGGACAGGCTCTTCCCGAGAAGGCAGGCTGCTGGCTCCACACATGCGGACAGTGACGAGTGCGCTCCTGGGAGTGTGTCATGGTCAGACTATCCTCAAGGTTCTGGTTCATAGGGGATACGAGACACGGATATTAATGCGCGAATTGGGGTTGTCCTAATGAAATGCACGTATTTCCCTCTCTAGACTCAGTGTCTTGTTTTCGCCCTCCTCCTTCAGGGACCACTGACTTGCAGGGTCTTAACACCCCGCAGGGCTTCAGGGTCACCGTCAGCAAGCACCAGGTATGAGTGGGCTAGCGTGATTTTAAGCGCAGGCTAGGAAAGTCGGGTGAGTGGAAAGGGGAGGAGGATACTCACCAGTCTCCATGTCACGCCAAGAATTCTGTCTTCTTTCTGAAGCGCTTTCACTGACCAGTCCTTCACATAGATCAGCCTCTACTCCAGGTTTAGGGTTAACATCTTAATCTGGCTAAGTCATTTTGGCAAACCAGAGGTGATTCATCTGCAAAATGGTATCTGCATCCGAGGTCGGCAATTCATTTGCGTTGTCCTGGAGCGAACCCTTGAATCTGTGTCTAAGACATTTGTATGTCCGTTAGGAAGACCCCTTGTGAACAGAGTCTGTTGGCTTCTCCCGCGGAGCCTCGGCTATTTCTGATCAGCCGAGTCACCCCGGGGCTCCAGCGGGTGCAGTCACAGGAAGTCCTACCACAGCACCTGCGTTCCTTGCGATCGGAAGAGCAGCGCGGAGGGCAGGCTTGTTCTGCTTGCAGCTGCCCTGTGACGCTGGCGTTTCCTGCAGACAGGGGCATGTCCCGGAAGCCCGAGGAGCTCTACCTGCGGCGTCAGACGGCGCGGATGAGGCTGTCCAAGTACGCGGCGTACAACACATACCACCACTGTGAGCAGTGCTACCAGTACATGGGCTTCCACCCCCGCTACCAGGTAGGCCGCGGGGCACGGGGCTCCCCAGTCTCCAGGAGCCCTGGAGCGGGCACCTCTCCCGCACACTCCATCTTGGCCGACATCCTTGGTTCTCTCTTCTCCTGATGTTTTCAGTTTTCATTCCAGAGCGGGACGTGGAAAGTTCTGGAAGCCTTTGCTTCCTGGTCTACGTGTACCTCCAGTTCCCTTCAGTAATCTCCAGGGTTATTGCTGACAGCATAGAAACTGTGATTCTCCTGGGATTACACGTTTACTAGTGGCAGAGTTAACTGACTGTGCATGTCTTCATTTTCTTGACGTTCTAGCAATTTCTGAATTGAGTTCAGCGCAGCAGACACTTGAGTGCTGATGTACCAGTCAGAGAGCTGAATAAACTCTGTCCCCAGTCAAGACTCACGGTCTAGGGACGGAGAGATGCACGGGCATAAAACCTCAGAACAATGAGGGCTGGCAGGAAAGGCAGTACTGGTGAAGCACAGAAATTATGTAGAGAAGGAGAGCAGTGTGCACTTACTGAGCACGTACTGCATACCAGGCAACGTGCTAGGCACTTTTGATATGTCAGTACTTCCTCTAACCTTTTTGCGTGCTAGAAAATGATACTTCCTTTAGACACTGGGGTAAATGGATAAGGCTACTGACCCCGGGCTCTGGCTGTCCCCAGTTCTGGCTGGTCACCTGGACGTGTCAGTGTTTAAGCTACACCTTCACCCATTCAACACCCACCGGAGAGGAAACTCTCCTGTCTGGTTTCTTACTTAATTCTCACTAAAACCCTGCAAGGCAATAACATTATCCCCATTTTATAAATGAAGATACCGTCTTGGGCGGGGAGCAGAGGAGAGCGTTTTGAAGAATCAGTAAGGATTTGCCAAGGGGCCGAGGCAGATAAGAGAGGGAACCATGTCTGCAGTAGAGCGGAGACGTGGGGTCTCTGGGGGAATTAGAAGTGATTTTGGTCGGGCATCGCTGGACCCTGAAGTGCAAGGGGTGGGTGGTCCCGGGAGAGGACCCTGGGAAGGTGGGGCAGAGAGTACACCACAAAAGGCATCAGGTTCAGTCAGAGAAGGGCAAATACATGTGATCTCACTCCTATGTGGAATTTAAGAAACAAAACAGATGAACGTAGCGGGGGAAGGGAAGGAAAAATAAAATAAAAACAGAGAGGGAGGCAAACCATGAGAGACTCTTAACTCTAGGAAACAAACTGAGGGCTGCTGGAGGGGAGGTGGGTGGGGGGATGGCGTTACGGGGGATGGGCATTAAGGAGGGCACGTGATGGAATGAGCCCTGGGTATTGTACGCACCGGGCAAATCACTAAATTCTACCCCCAAAACTAATAATACATTCTATATGTTAACTAAATTGAATTTGAAGAAAACATTTTAAGAAAAGGCATCAGGTGCTGTGGGGAAGGCCGAATGGGGGCATTTTCAGGGACAACTCCAAGGAGTGGCCTAATGTGGGCAAAGCTGCATTTTGCAAGTTCACAGAGGGCCTGTGAGGCCGGTCATGAAGAAGCAGACAGCAGGCAGGATTTTACAGTTAGTGTTTCATTTTGGACCTAAGTAAGGGAAAGGGGAGGAAGTAGCAGCCGGGGCAGCTGGAGGTGGTGGGAGCCAGTCAGACACCTACGAAGCCCCCAGGGGTGTGCAGGATAGCTCACGCCCTTGGCTGCTTCCCGAAGGCTCTGCGGCAGCCTGAGCACGGGCTTGCCAGCTCTGTCCCTTTTGCAGAGGGGAAAAGCAGATAGTGGCTTTAATTTTCCCAAGTCTACCCGGCCTGGAGCTTAGCTCTCACTGAAGTAGCATCAAGACTGATTTTTTTTTAAACTATTCAGTTGTACTGGAGACAAAATTAGAAAATGCATATGAGCAGTTTTTTAAAGAATTAAAAATAGTCGGTAATTCTGTTTGTTCCAGATAAGCTGTCCTAACATTTCCTCCTTGGAGATGAAATTTTTCTTTCAAAGCAGAGAAAATATAAGTGAAAACGTTCTCTTTTAATTTTGAAATTTAAAGAACCGGAGGAGACTCATGGATTTTAGTCACGGTCACTTCGGTCGGTGTCTGCAGTGAATTAACAGAACCGAGCTCTGGAGACCCTGGGCTCCGGCTGGACTGTGCCCCCGTGTCCAGGGGCGCTCAGGTCTGGGGGCCACGGTCGCAGGGGACTCAGAAGCAGGCCACGTGAGGAGTGCTGAAGGGCACACGCCCGCTCCCTGCTGGCCTTTCCAGCCTCCGTTCCCCCTGCCTCAAGCCTCCCTGATCTTTTTTATGAAGCTTCCTCAGTTATGTCCCCCTTTGCTCCCTCCCCAAGTCAAAATCTATTTCTGTCTCATCTCTGCTCCCAAAGGGCTCTGTGGTTCTAGTGGAACCACAGTAGGAGTTTATGGTTGGGGTGTTGTGTGTGGTCTGCCTTCTCCAGGCCTTAGGGGTTCTCAGGAGGGCAGCACACATGCAAGCAGCCAGTCTGGGGAGGGGCTGTCCACTGGAGACAGAGAGGGGTCAGGGAAGGAGGCTTGGGCAGAGCCATGTGGCTCGGGGGGCGGGGGGGGGGTGTCACGCCAGGGGGCAGTGCAGGCAGACAAGGGATGAGGGGATGGGAGGGTAGGCCCGGGGATAGGGGTGAACCAAGATCTCTGACTCAGTTTCCACATCCATACAGTGGGAATGGGGACGGTACCTGCTTCATAGGATCGTTCGTTACGGCACCAAAGGGATGGAAGGGGGCCCAGACAGTGAGGGTGACAAGGGTGTACAAGTGTATGCAATGCATCATGCCTGTGATGGAAAATACATTTATTAGAATCAAAAAATGAGGTCTGTGGTGTGAAAGCTTTTGTCGGTAACCTAGCGTGCCTCTGGGTGAAATCCAGAGTCCAGAAGGGGTTGGCGTCTAAAGGGCCGTCACTGGGTGAAGCACGATCAGAATTAAAGAGGGGGAGGTCTCCGTCTGAGTGGGTGTGGGCTCCAGTGTGTCTGCCCAGGAACGAGACCTGGGTGTCCACACTTTGTACCGGAGTCAACCTGTGGGTGGGTTTCTCGTGCTGCGGGGCGGTGGCAATGAGCTTTGTGTTGTCGTGCCCACAGTGGGCCTGGGTTCTTCTGGGAAGTAACACCGGACTCTGATGACAAGCTCTGTCCTTTCCCCTCACACCTCAGCTCTATGAGTCCACCCTGCACGCCTTTGCCTTCTCTTACTCCATGCTAGGAGAGGAGATCCAACTCCACTTCATCATCCCCAAGTCCAAGGAGCACCACTTTGTCTTCAGCCAACCCGGAGGCCAGCTGGAGAGCATGCGGCTGCCCCTTGTCACAGACAAGGTACTGGCTCTGAGTCCAGGGGGTGACACTACAGTGGCGGCGTTGACCGTTGAGCGGGACACCGGAGCTGCCTGATGAGTCGGGGGCAGGTGGGGCACGTGGCGATGGGTATGGTGGTTGAACTTGGAGGCGGCTGGGGAGCGCTTGGGCTTTAGGGTCCCTCCGACTCCAGTTCGAACCTCGCTCTACCATTTTTGAGGTGTGTTATTTGAACCTGTCCCTGAATACTGCTGGGCCTCAGTTCCCGTGTCTGTGAACTTGGGCACTAGTAACTCTTGCAGGAGCTTCCTGAGAGCATGATTTGGAATGACCGACGTAGGACGCCTGCACAGTGCCTGGATGGTGAATGACAGGTGCTCCGTAGATGTTCATCCCCTTCCCCACCTTGTCTTTACTGCCGTTACAGAACATTTGAAACAGGCCAAGGTAGTAGAATAGTGTGGTGACCCCCGCAGGCCTGTTACCTAGCCGATACTACTAGCCTAGTATCTCACAGCCAGCCTCGATCCGTCTGTCTTCTTCTGCCTTCCTCTGTTATTTGGAAGCGAATCCCAGATGGTGCATCACGTCATCCATAAAAGATAAATTTTCTCTCTTTTGAAGAGGGTGTTCTTCATAACCCATTGTCTCTGCGACCGGCATCCTTAGGGACGCTCCTCCTAGGGACGCCTGCTTTGGCAGATCAGCCCGACACTCTCAGGGTCAGCTTGCTGCCCTCCCGCCAGCCCCAGCCAGTGTCAGCCCTGTGTGGAATGCTGCTTTTCCTTCTCTGGGTGAGAGGGCCAATATGATGGGGTTGAATAGCCTTTCAGACCCGGCAGCCTTCTACCGAGCATTGAAAACATTTGTAAACAACCAATGGGGCATTTATTATAGGGTGTCTCCTACTCCCTGGGCTGGGGTGGACTGTTGCCCTGGTGGAGGATTTCTCTGTTACCCCAGTCACTTTTCCAGCCAGTGCCCACCAGAACTTAAGGGCACCAGCTACATCACAGCCTTGTAGCATGTGCTCTGAGGAACTCAGAAGGAGTAGAAGACCTCGCTCGGCCAAAATGGAAGAAAACCTAGTTATTTATATAAAAGATTCACAACCCGAGTGTATAAGGAGCTAGGCTGTATGGATAAGGGATTGAGGGATTTAAATCATCCAGAATAACATATACTCAGCACGCAGTCGATGCTAATTTGGCAGGGTAATGCATTTGGGTAATTGATAGATTTCTGGTTAGTTTGGGTTGCATAAGAAAACCATTCCCAAACGAGTACTTACTTAGCTTCTGAATCTCTGGGCTAGCAGCTTGGGCTTGGTCCTGCTGTGTGGTGACCCTGGCTTCGATGCGCTCACTCATGTCTGTGCTTAGCTGCCAGGTTGGCTGGGGGATGGCCGGGGAGGGTGGTCTCCATGGGGTGCCTGTCCCATCTCTGCTCCCTGTGGTCTCTCCTCCTCCAGCCGCCAGCCCCAGCTCATCCGTGAGAGGGTTCTAAGAGAGGGCAGAATGTGTCCGTCCTCTGGAGGCCGGTTTCGGAACTGGCATACCATCATTTTCACTGTTTTTATTCGTAAAAGCAAGTCCCGAGGCTAAGCTGGATTCTAGGCTCCATCATTTGATGGAAGAGGCTGCAGAGTCACATTTCAAACGGAGGGGAGTGATTGTGACCATATTTACAAACACTTCCCCTTGTTATTCCTGTGTTTTCCAGAGTCACGAATGTATAAAAAGTCCGACATTCACTCCAACCACTGGCCGTCATGAACATGGACTCTTTAATCTGTACCACGCAATGGATGGTGCCAGCCATTTGCATGTGCTGGTTGTCAAGGAGTATGAAATGGCTATTTATAAGAAATACTGGCCCAACCACATCATGCTGGTGCTCCCCAGTATCTTCAACAGTGCTGGAGTTGGTAGGCATTGTTGAACTTGCCCTACGCGGTAAAATTTCTGTGAATGGAGGCTCGGGAGAATATTCTAGAGATGAGCATGCTTAACATTTTTCATCAGGCTTTTTGATTTTTAAAGCTGCTTTGATCTGCTGGAATATTCTTTCTTCTTTGATGTTTGGTTATTGACTTAATTCACATTCTCTGTGATCAGCAAGGAGAAGCAGACAGGTGTGTGTGCACGTTGGTGATGGAGATGAGAACCATCGGGAGCTGGCTGGTCTCGGGGTGGGCCTTGATGAGCCGCTCTAATTCTCACCGGGGCTCTGGTCTTGTGTGGGTGTCCCCGGAGGACAGACCGGAGAGTGGGAGTGGTTTTGCCCATTTCAGGTGCCGCCCATTTCCTGATCAAGGAGCTGTCTTACCACAACCTGGAGCTGGAGCGGAACCGGCAGGAGGAGCTTGGGATCAAGCCACAGGACATCTGGCCTTTCATCGTGATCTCCGACGACTCCTGCGTGATGTGGAACGTGGTGGACGTCGACTGTGGCGGGGAGAGAAGCAGGTGAGATGCCTCCCCCGACCCTGTTCCTTTTCAGCGGGGGAATCTCAGCTACTGTCTGAGGACCACGGGGGGACACCTCATCTTAGAAGGTATGGTGTGTGGTGGGTAGGGCTCTGCATGGGGCAGGCTCCTGTTCCAAGCCCAGCTTTATTTTGAGTTTTTAATTTTGTTAAAATTGTGTTGCTGTATCATCAATACAGAAAATTACACAATATATAGTCACTATATATACCTACAGGGTTGCCTGGGTAGCTCAGTCCATTAAGCATCTGACTCTCGATTTCAGCTCAGGTCACGATCTCAGGGTCGTGAGATCGAGCCCCATGACGGGCTCCCCGTTCAGTGGGGAGTCTGCTTCTCTCCCTCTGCTCCTCCCTCCGCTCCTCCCCTCCCCTCCTCTTCAGGCACACGAGCACGCTCTCTCTCAAATAAATAAATAAATCTTAAAAAAAATAATAAAGTATCCACAAAAAATGAAACTATGATGAATATCCAGAAATTTTCACACACTGAACACCCACTTAACCAATTCCTGTTTGAAGAAATGGAACATCACGAGTGCCCTAGAAATTCCCTCCTGTAGCCTTCCAGACCCTGTCCCCTACCCTAGCCTAACTCCTAACACCCAGGTGTATTTTCATTTGCTGTGTGACATTAGGGTAACAACTGAACTCTTTTGGGTTCTAGTTTCCTCATCTTTTGAAGGGGCACTAAGACCTGTACTGGAGGTTTGTCATGAGGGTAACTTAGACTCTGAACGGCGTGCCTGGAGGTGGGCAGGAGAGCAGCACAAATGGAAAAGGCTCGGTAGATAGACTCCCATCATCATTGGTAAAATAGTTCCTTTTGTGATTTTTGCCACATGAATGTTTCAGTTTAGTGTTGCCTGATTATTTTTGGCTTTTTTTTTAATGTTTTTAAAGATTTTATTTATTTATTTGAGAGAGAAAGAGAAAAAGGAACAGGGGAAGGAGCAGAGGGAGAGGGAGAAGCAAACTCCCCCTCCGAGAAGGGAGCCCAATGAGGGGCTCGATCCCAGGACCCCAGGATCATGACCTGAGCCGAAGGCAGACGCTTAACCGACCGAGCCACCCAGGTGCCCTTTGTTGTTGTTGTTGTTGTTAAGAGACATAAGGTTCGTTTACTTCTTTTATGCTACTGATATCCTAATGAAACAATGACCACTGATTGCTGTTTTTCTAGAAAAAGATGTTTTCTGAATGATAGAGCTACATGTGGCTTATGGGAGTAGCAATTCCTCTTTGCTTCCAATATTCTCCCAGACATTCTTCCAAAGGCAAGAATGTGGCCAAGGGCTGAGACGGGGAGAGAACTGGCTTTCATTCTGCTTTCCTGAATTCCATTCTGAAGCAGCAGTTAACGTCCTGGGGTTTGGGGCTGGCCAGGGCCCTGGGGAGTTTACTGAAGCTCCTTGGTGGGGGAAAAGCAAGCTGGGTCCAGAACAGTTGAGCCGCATGCCTGGGCCCAACTCCTCTCCCTGGTGCCCCTGCCGTCAGCCCCCTCCCTGGTCATCAGGTGTCCCTGTTCTCTTCACGGACCACAGACACTGGCAGTCCAGTTGGGGTGGGGGTTGGTGCACTACCTTCTTCCTTCCCATCCCCTCCCTGGCACGCACCGTGGAAAGCTTGGCGCTCTCCTCACCGCTTGACCTTCAGGTCTGCAAACCAGAAATGCAAAGTGTTTTAGCACGGGTTGGGAAGAAGGGCTTCGGAGACAGTATTGTTTGAATCCAAGTCCCGTTTGTCACACCGGGCAAGCTACTCAGAGCCTCTTTTTCCTCATTGGTAAAACGGGGGTGATAGTCCATGGCATGAGATTGCCGTGAGGATAAATGATAGTAGATGTGACATGCCCGGCATGGCGCCTGGAACTCAGGGGTGGTCGTGACAGATTCTAGCCACACCAACCCTACCTGCCGGCACATAAGCTCCCATTGGAAAGCAGCCCCCAGGCCAGAGCCAGAGGGCCTTGCTGCTCTCTGCGCCTCAACCCAGGGACATCAATCTTCCTCTTTCGAGCAGGGAATTTTCCTGGTCAGAAAGAAACGTGTCTTTGAAGCACATCATGCAACATATCGAGGCGTCCCCCAACATCACCCACTACGCCCTGATTGGCATGCGGAAGTGGTCCAGCAAGACGGGGAGCGGTGAGGTGCGTGAGCCTTTCTCCCGCTGCCACGTGCACGACTTCATCATCCTGAACGTGGACCTGACCCAGAATGTGCAGTACAACCAGAATCGGTGAGTCCTGCCCGGCTGCGGCCGTCAGCACAGCCCGCGGGCCCAGGGCCCTCCTGCCCATAGCATTGGTCTGGCCCTGCTTTCAGCTCTCAGGTTTAAAAAAAATTTTGCATTGTATAATTTCGTGGAGGGGGATTTGCATAAGATCATGCAATTTTCTTCCTCAGTCCACGTGATACTTTATTTAGTGACAACATATGTGCTACATTGTTTCTCTTGCTTTTTTGTCTCCTTCTTGGAACACATTGCTTTAAAACTAAAAAGTAACTTCTGTGTGATACTCTCTCCAGGTCTAGTCACAGAAGCGCTCACATCTGAAGAATAACCCACTTGCTAACACTTATCAGGCATCCCTGTAGGCCAGGCAGTGGGCACACAGCCAAGATGGCCCTCGTAGGAGCGTCAGTCTGGAAGCTAGGTCGCCCTGCTGGGAATCTGGGTTCTGCCACTTACCAGCTTTGCAATTTAGGCACAGGCCTTCCATTTCTGAGTCTTGTTTTCCTCGGCTGTAAAAAGTGGCTCCTGTTTTTATTCTGGGCAGTTTGTTGTTTTCTCTTTAACCAGTGTTTGTGGAGTCCCTCACGCAGGGCCTGTAGCATCGGGTCAGCCCATGGGCGTGCTTCTGTCTTGTTACCCTTGGTTATGCTGCCTGCCCTGGTGCAGACAAGCTACAGCTGGGCCTGCTCTCCTTGTTTGTTTGGCCTTATTCACATGCCTCTGTATGGTAGGAAGCAGCCTACCCCACCACTGGACCGCACCCCCCCCCGACAGGGGCACACCCTCCATGTGGCTGGTGGGGCGTGTGGGGGGTGGGCGGCCGCATCCAGTCCTATCCGCTCCCCCACTTTGCTTCTGAGCAGGTTCATGTGTGACGATGTGGACTTCAACCTGCGCGTGCACAGCGCCGGCCTCCTGCTCTGCCGATTCAACCGCTTCAGTGTGATGAAGAAGCAGATTGCCGTGGGTGGGCACAGGTCCTTCCACATCACGTCCAAGGTGAGTGCGCCCGCCGAGTCTGCTGCCGGGGCTGTCGTGGTGTGCAAACAGGCTCGGAGCTGGGGGGAGGCCGGTCCGTGGGGTGGGCTTGATCGCTGGCTGGTGTTAGTAAAGGGTTTTAATTGGGAGCCTCGGGAAGGGAAACATGCTGTCGGGTTTCTCTTGAACTCAGATTCTCGTCAGCACCTGGTATCCATCCCGCCCACGCTCCCGCCGCCAACCTAGCTGTCCTCTGGCTGTGCTCTGTGCTCAGTGGTCTGGCTTCCCTGCTGGGCAGAGCTTCTGGGGGGGGGGGGGGCGGGGCGCTCTGCTCATCTCTGGGCCCCCGGACGGGGCCTGGCCAAACAACCGAGCGCACCAACAGGCTGGCTCGGGAGCTGAGCCGTCTGTGCATGAGCCAGCCTCCTGGTGGGGAGAAACATGGTCTGATTACGGCCGTGCTAGCTGCAGAATTTGAGGTGCAAAGTCGCAGCAAACCCTCAGAGGTCTCTGTCTTCCAGGAAGCCATATGGGGCTGGCATGTCTCTCCGATCCCTGGGCTGGAGCCCCATTCTCTGCTTTCTCCTTCCATCTACCTTGAATGTTGCCCTGGTGCTGGACATCAGCCAGTCCCAATGCCACCTGCCTCCTCCCAGCCTCTGTCCTTCCTTGTCTTCACTAACTCCTTATGTGGTGGCTTACTTATCCTGAGCTGGGCCAGGTCTGAATTCGGATACCAGTCCCCAACCCCTACCTGTCTGCCCCTTCCGATCAGCAGGGAGTGAAGCCTTCTTTGAAAGGGAAAGTCCATGCTCATTTCTCTTAAAAAGTAGGAAGACATTTAAATAAAAGGTCCGTACCTCCAGAATAACTTGAGAATCATTAAGTCCTACCCACCCCCACCACTAAGATTTTGTACTGAAATTGTGTTAGATTTATAAGTTTAATTTTTAAAATTCTGATCTTTATCACATTAAGTCTATCAAAGAGCCTGATGTGCTTTTTTTTAAAGATTTCATTTATTTGAGAGAGATCGACAGAAAGATCACGAGTAGTGGGGAGCGGCAGAGGGAAAAGCAGACTCCCTGCTGAGCAAGGAGCCTAATGCGGGGCTCGATCCCAGGACCCTGAGATCATGACCTGAGCTGAAGGCAGACGCTTAACTGACTGAGCCACCCAGGCACCTGGAGCCTGTTATGCTCGTAAAACTAATTTTTCTTTATATCCCTCAGTATCATTTTTTAGCTTATATATTTTATCTTCATTCCTATTTTGAGCATCATCTTCTTTTCCATTGGGTTTAGTTGCATGTTGATTATATATAGGAGAGCTGGGAACATTTGGTAATCATTCATCTGAATGAAATAACTTATTTTCATTTACTCATTAAGTATTTACTGAGCACACCGTCCCTTCACTCAGGAGTGTAGAGCCTTGCGGCTGAGGCAGATGTTAAGTAGGTAGCGAGGTGTCCTTGTGACAAGCACTGCTAGGGTGATGTGTGTCACAGGGAGACCTCCCCGTGTGAAGGGTGGGCGTGGGAGTCTGTGTGAGTGTCCCTGAGAAAGTGACATTAAAGCAGAGACCCAGGGGCGGTGAGAAACGGCTTTGTATCCAGGTTCAGGGAAGAATCTGGGTGAAGAAGCTGAGCAGCTGGGGCGAGGAGGTGAGTGTGGAAGAAACATAACAGGCAGGGAGAGTGGCAGAGATGGGCTGAAGAGAGTAGGCGGGGCCTTAACGGCCGTGGGAACGTTCTGGACTTTCTGTAGGAGTAATGAGAAACCACTGATGGGGGTCCAGCGGAGGATTTGATGAGTTTGATTTATGTCGACGGTCTGTCTGGCTGCAGCCTGGAAAGCCTGTTGGCTCTGGAGTAGGAGGTGGTGGGAGAGGATTGGCAGGGGTCAGCAGGAAGTGCAGTGGGGGTAGGTGGGAGGTGGTTACGATCTGGGGGCAGGGGGAGGCCGAACCTTCCCAGAAGTTTGCATCCTTGGATTTGGGGGAGAGTTCCCAAGCTCCGTGGGTTCTCTTGATTTTTCTAGACCAGACGGCCGGTTTTCTGCATGGAGTGATCACTGTGACAGTTCTTCCTGATCACATTCATTAGTTTCACACGGCCCACTTGAGGAAAAGCCTAATTTTTCTTAATAGAGAATTTTATGGTTGAAGGTTGGGTTCTCCACTGCCAGCCCTACCCTGCGACAGAGTCTTCCGGGCCAGGGCCACTCCCCCTCCTTCCCAGAAGCCTGGCTGCGGGGAGTGGCTGGGAGCGGCTGACACCATGCCTCCCCGCGCAGGTGTCTGACAACGCCGTGCCCATTGTGCCGGCCCAGTACATCTGCGCCCCGGACAGCAAGCACACGTTCCTCGCGGCCCCCGCACAGCTGCTGCTGGAGAAGTTTCTGCAGCACCACAGCCACCGCTTCTTCCCTCTCTCCCTGAAGAACCACAGCCACCCTGTGCTCTCGGTGGACTGCTACCTTAACCTGGGATCTCAGGTGACTTTCAGAGCCCCCCCCCCCCCCCCCCCCCGCCCCGGCCGCTGAGCCCGCGAGTCTGCCGTATTCCTAAAACAGATGCGCCACCGTCCAGGACTTGGACTTGTAACTGCTACTCAGTTCCTTTGCCTCTGGTGTTTACCTCCCTTTATAGCTGAGAGAGTTTAAATGCTTTGGCCCCGATATCATAAATTAGGAATGAAAGCCACTCCGATGCCAAAACACTTCTGGGGCTCAGATGAATTAATGAGTAGATAATCGGGAGCAATTTCCCGGAATTGATTTTTAGGATTTAGATTTGAAAATAACACTAAGTATCGTCTCTGCACCTGCCCGCCTCCCCCCGTGCCAGCAGCCTTGAGCTTGACCAAGCAGTTAGTCTTTGTTGGATGCAAAGCCCTAGCGTCATGTGGTTGAGAATTTCAGGGAAAACAATGGTTTCTCTTGGATTTCTTCTTTTTCAGATTTCCGTGTGCTATGTGAGCTCCAGGCCCCACTCTCGAAACATCAGCTGCTCTGACTTCATGTTTAGTGGACTCCTGCTATACCTCTGTGATTCTTTTGTGGGAGCTAGCTTTTTGAAAAAGTTTCATTTTCTGAAAGGTAACTGCTCATACCTTTTACTCTGGACCTTGATTTGAATGCCTTTCATTACCCAGTGCATCTGAGGAGGTGACTTCTGGTCCTCATCCTTATTTGCCCACGGGTAACCTGAGGCTCAGAGAGGAAATATGACGGCCCCAGTTATCCAGGAAAGTACAAGAAGGCTGGGATGCAATCCCTCGGTGACTCTCATTCCCTTGTACCTGCCTGGGTAGAGACAAGACACATCCCCTTTCTTTTAGGCAAAGAGAGAGTTTCAACTTCTGTGTTCCTCTTCAGCCCAGATTCTTAACATCAGCACGCAGTTCCCTCAGTTCCTTCCTCCTGGTGCCCGAGTTCTTCCTCCTCGTTCGGGGTACTGCCTCTCCATGCCTTTTACTCTGACCTTCCTGCTCCTGTAGCTGTTGTCATGCTAGAGTGGTTGAGAATGACAGACATTGATTCTATAGGACATACAAAAATGGTTTCCAGCCAGCTGGTATCCCTCACCAATTGCACTTAACCTTGGGCGTCTTCACTCTGACTGTCGAGCAGGTGTTTCCTGAGCACCAATGCTCTATAAGACTTGGGAAGTAATAAGAGGTTTCTAACACAGTCTTTGCCTTCGGGAAACATTTTGTGTAACAGGAGGACAAGATGTGTGGGTAGGAGGGAGACAGACCAACAGAATGAACGGATGAACAAGCCAGAGTCATGGACTGATGATTCGAGAAGCGGGGAGGAGGGAGAATTCCCAAGGCTGGGCGGGGAGCGGGGGTTGCTGCATCGGGCCTGGAGGCAGGCAGCTTGCATGGGATAAGAAGGGGGGGGGGTCCCGCTGGGAGGCGGGCTAGCACAGGGCAGTTCACCCAGGGCTGGAGCTGGGACCACTTGGTTTGCATGAAGCAAACCCATGTGTCTGCTTCCGGTTCTCTCCCCTTCCTTCCCCCTACTTCTTTCCGGACCTTTCTTCTGGCCTCCCCAGCTAACAGTCGCACTGTGTGTCCTGTTAAGATTATGAGGCGTTCCAAAAGTCACAGGAGGCCACCTGGTGGTCTGGTCCTTCCCTCCCAAGCAGCATCGTATTTCCTTATTGCAAGCAGAGTGCAGGCGATCGCTTGCATTTGGATAAACTCACCTGTTTTCTTCAACGCCTCTGCCGTTGCTCGTGCATGCAGGTGCCACCCTGTGCGTCATCTGTCAGGACCGGAACTCCCTGCGACAGACAGTGGTCCGCCTCGAGCTGGAAGATGAGTGGCAGTTCCGGCTGAGGGACGAATTCCAGACCGCCAACGCCAAGGAGGACCGGCCGCTGTTCTTTCTGACGGGGCGGCACATCTGAGGGCGACAGCGGCAGGCTGTCTGCGAGAGTGGAGCCTTCAGAACCTCATGCGCTTGAGGCTGCAGGAGATCTGAGATCCCTGGGTGCTTGAACTGGAACGGCCCCGGGACTGGTGTGCCGCCCCCTTGTGCTGCGTGCTGGGAACCCTGGGCCGAGACGTGCACGGAGTCTTAGCGAGAGCATCGAGGCGGAGTTGGTGGCCAGCAGGAGCGCAAACCCATGCCTCCCAGGTACAGGGCCAGACCACGTGGCCCTGGGCTCTGTTGAAGCCTGTTTCATGAAGAACAAACTGTTGCCTGCTGTCATGTCATCCATGTGCTTCCATGGACAAACCTGACTTTTCCCGTAGTGCTAAAGGATCGCTCTTGGATTTTCTCGCAGAGGTGCCAGTATTTTGGGTGAAGGATAGGATTTTGGCTATGTGGGTTTCCTTATCACCTGCTACAAAGCAATATTCCAGAAGAACATTTTAAGTACAAAGGTCGGAGATAGGAAGAAACTAAGGTCATTTCCTAAGAATTATGTAATTGCCTACAAGTTTGCTCTTCTAGAAGCTAGCCCAAAGGCATCAACTCTAATAAAGTAAAACAAATGGTTTGACGTCAGAGCACATATGATTCTATTAAAATAAAATAGGGTCCATACCCTACCTCTTAGAAAGGGCAAAAGTGAAAAGAAACTTTCTGTAAAACAAAAAGGGTTTCAGAAAGGAAATTAGGGTTGCTGAGGTTGACCCCGAAGAGACAGACTTTGCCTTACAAAGGAAAGAGGACCAAATTGCTTGCTTTGAAACAACAAAGACGACAACCAAAGTGACATAGAAAATAGCTGGTAAGAGCTAAACTTTTGACTGTAATTTATTGAAGCTCAGTTTTTGGTTCCTTAAATAGCTTGTTTTCTCTTATGAGTGCTTGGCCCTGACCAGAGTGGAAGGGGGCAGAGCAGAGAAGACAGCAGGAATGTTCCATGATGCTCACCGGTCCATTTGTCTGCTGGAATGTGTATCAAGCCAGCGTGTTAGAGTCTCCAACCACAGGCCAGGCGTTGGACCGTGTGCTTTTACAGTTAGGATCCTGCTTAGTCCTTCCAACAGCCCGCGTGGGTGCAGTTATTTCTCCACTTGGAAGACGAGAAGGTTCAGATGCAGAGCATATACCTCTCTAAGATCACAGTGCAGGAGAGGAGCAGAGAGATGGACGAGTAGACTCCTGCATCCTGGACCAGAGTCTGTCTTGCCCTGCACTACAGTGCTTTTGGAGTGTCCCTAACTGAAGGGAGAATTTAAAGGTATTTAGAAATGAACCATCAGAAAGCATTCCGACACATCCATCTCAGACATTTTTAAGCACTCTAACGGATAACAGTCCAAGAAGAAATTATTTTAAAAGATGATGCCAAAGAGTTAATCTTTTTTTTCCCTAAGAAAAAAAAAAGCCCACGAGTATAAAAGATTAGTTCAATGTTTATAAAACGATCACTTTGTATATGCCATTATTCCTATCTTGGAATAAAAACTTATCTTCTTTAGTTATATTTGTCTTTTGTAAATAGCAGCTTCTGTGCTACTCTTCCCTTTTTATTAGTTAATTTAAACTTGAAAAAAAACCCCAAAATATTCTTGTTTGTCCCAGCATTATAAATAAAACATAGAGTGCACGTACGGTTTCTTTGGTGAGTATTAATTGCATTATTTTGAGAGGAGATAGTGTGGCCAGTGATCTCCAGGGGCTCCCTGCTTAAAATCTCAGAAAAGACAGTTTTGGAAAGGAAATAATAAATCCATAAAAATAAGCATATATTCACATGTCTAGGAGTCCCTGAAAGAGAAAAGCAGACAAAATTAGGTGTACAGAAGAACAGAAATGAAGGAAAGCAAGCTCAGACCGTGCAGAGAAACCTGCAGGGGAAGATGGGGTCGGGGTGCTGTGTGCTTCGGAGTGGCTGAGGAAGCTGGAAGGGGGCCTGGTGCATTTGTCCGGGTGATTCTAGCTTAGGGCAGCTGGGCTCTTCGATTCCTTCCAGCTCTTCTGCAACACTTAGAGATGCCACCAACCTGGGCTGAGCAGGTGGCCGTTGCTAAGGCAGAGTGTGGAGCCTCAGGGAGGAGGGCATGGGGGTCCAGACTTTTGTGAAGACAAGTTTTTGTCACACCCCTCTCCAGGGCATTGTCCTGTCCCCCACAGTAATGTGGGGGCAGTTTACACTAAACAAAATAAGCAAACAGGAACTCTCTAGTCTGGAAATCAACAAAAAACTAAGACTCCTGAAAAAGCAAACGTTATATAGTGAAGGGTGATGACCTCAATAAAGAGTCAACAAAGCAAACAGAATCCTATAAAACAAGCGTGATTAAGATCAGAACACAGTGAAATTATATGGTATCCAGAACAAAAAGGATGGATTACAGATCTTGGAAATCAAAACTAAAAGCTCGGTAGGCAGATGACATAACCAGACAAGCTCAAGAGTAAAGTAGCCGGAAGGTGCAGCTGAGGCGTGGGGGCCGTGTCTCTGAGAAGGCAGCAAACAGGAATGTTGGTGGTCTGTGCTAACACTTGACTGTTCCCCTTGCTCACTGCACATCAGCCGTCTGGCTTTCCTGGCCCACTTGGCTACTCCCAGGCAAGCACCCACCTCAGGCCTGTTGTTTCCTCTGCCCAGAACGCTTCTTCCCTTCACATCACTCAGATCCCTCAAAGGTCCCCTCCTTAATGAGGTCATCCCCAATAGAATACATTTTGTTTAGTGTTTTATTTGTCTTTCCCCATGAAAGTAAGAACTTTGTAAGACAAGTTCACTGCTGTGTCCTTGAAGACTTGAATATGCCCAGCAAATGGTAGCGCTTGTGCCCATCGATGGACTCTTTTCTGTCTTAGGTGCTTCCAACATGGGAGCTGGGGGTGGGAGTGGCCGGTGATGGAGGAGCTGACGAGTGAAACTGAGCTAAAATTCTTGATTTAATGGGGTGGGATTGATTAACATGTTAGCAGAAAAGAAACATTTAAATATATGTTAAAAAAAACAAACAGTAATCTCTGGATGTCCAACATCTAAAAAGTAAATGGAGAGCGACACCAAAAAAACCCAGTGTATGTGGTATAAGGGGAGAGCAGGCTGGGGAGGGGAGAGAGAAGAAGCCTGGTAAATAAAGTGGTTGACAGAAACACATCCAAACGTATCCCTCGTCACAAAAAACATAAATGGATTAAATTCACCTAATAGCAGCTGGAAGCTCCCAGACTGGGTTAGGAAAGCTAACAGAATGGGCTTCAAAATTGTGTTATACGCAAACAATGAATCATGGAACTCTACATCAAAAACTAATGATGTACTGTATGGTGATTAACATAACATAATAAAATTTTAAAAAATCCCTTTTGAAAGATATTTTTTTTTTTTTTTTTAGAAAATTAAGTGGGTGAAGAGATACTTTAAAGTTCAAGTTAAACCCAAAGAGACCATGATGGTCACAAAACTTTGTAGCTATGCCAGAACTGCTGTGAGGTCTAGGAAGCCAGAACAGGAAAAGAATAGGGTAATAATGGAATAGTTGAATAACCATGATTGGAGACTAGGGCATCTCTCCAGAAATACAGACAGAAGACCAATAGAAACGAGAGTCGACGGACACAGTAACATGTGTGATTTAAAGTCATTACCCTCCAAAGAGGAGAAAATTCCTGTGGGATAGAAATTCCAGGAAGTGTCCTGGAACCGGACGGAGGTGATGGTTGCATTACATTGTGAATGTGCTAAATGACACTAATGGTACATTTTACATGTATTTTGCCATAACAAAATTAAAACTATGCCAGAGCATTGGAAGTTACTGAAATCTGTACTTCTGCAAGACCAGAAATAATAGTCACCCTCAAACCAGATAAGAATAATAAATACAGAGACGGTGGCTCTTGTTTCCTGAATACTTACAGCAATTTGAGAACTCTTGCAGTAAAGGAAGAGAAATTGGGCTGTAAGAGCAACGTTCACATGGATGTCAGAGTTCTCCCGGTGGATGTGGCAGGGAGAGGGCATGGAATTTGAAACCCAGAGACTTGGTTTCATGCCTTGATTCCTTTGCCAGGTCACCTGGCCCCCTGGAGAATGTGTTAGCTCTGAAATGAGTAACAGTCGGTAGCAAACATTTTTGAACACCTACTCTGTGCCACGCATTTAACTAGGTGACTGATTGCTTATTATTTAGTCAACAATACTCTGAAGTAGATTCCAATGGGAACATCTTCAGATGAAAAAGCTATGGCTCAGTGAGTTTGAATGACTTGTCTAAGATCACCCAGCTATCAAGTGACAGAACAAATCTAGATTCATGCCTACAGGTGTAAGCATTGTTCCACTAAAATCACAGCTGCTTTCCATCTTGAGTAATTTACTTCCACCAAATGTCACATATTAGAAAGGCACTGTTGGCTCCGAAGGCTCTCCCTACGATAAAAGTATAGATCCAAAATTCTTTCATCGGGAGAGGTGTTGGGTCGCCTGTGGGAGGTAGTGCCGGATGCCAGCATATAGCCAATATATTACATTATGTATCATCCTGAGTCTGGGCAATCTCAGCATTAATGTTTAGAAACGCTTTTAATAACAAGATTTGCATTAAACCTTCCACATCTGGCTTTAGAGTCTGCAACAGCTCTTTAAGGAAGACTATGAACCAAGGGCACGTCCAGTGTCGATGGCTTTCGTTTCTTTTTTAGTCTTCTTGCTTAGGCAGACTTCCCAGCTCAGAAGGAATTAGCATTTTAATTAACAAAACAGTTGGAAAGCCAGTGCAGAGTTTTCAAGCCCTTCATGTCTAGAGAAGAGACAAGAATCCATGACTACATTTGTCATTCACTGAATATACTGTCCCAGTTTTCCTTTGCCTTTCTTTCTTTAACTCTGACGAGCACTAATTTCTCTCTCTTGGGATCTCTGGCCACTCTGACTCTGGTTCTTGCTCTATAAAAGGATCTTTCCCAAGGGTGGCAATCCACCCTACTAAGAAGGGTGGGTTTGGTTGCTGTTTTGGGTTGAATCACATCCCCGAAAATATATCCAGGTCCTAACCCCGGATACTTAAGAATGTGATCTTATTTGGAAATAAGGTTGTTGCTCATGTAATTAGTTGAGATGAAGTCATACTGGAATAAAGTGGGCTCCTAATCCAGTATGGCTGGTGTCTTAAGAGAGTGAGTAGCAGAGGAAGGCTGCCATGTAACCATCAAGACAGAGATCGGAATGATGAACCGGCAAGCCGAGGATTGCTGGGAACCACCAGAAGCTGGAAGAAGCGAGGAAGGATTCTTTTCTCAAGCCTTTGGGGAGCATGGTCCTGCTGACACCTTGATTTTGAACTTGTAGCTTTGAGAACTGTGAGAGAATAGATTTCTGTTGTTTTAAGCCACATACTTTGCAGTGCTTTGTTACGGCAGCCCTAGGAAACTCATACAGGTGGGCAGTGCATCCTTCATCTTTCAAAGTTTGGTGGAAGCGTCCTAAAATTCTGGCACTGATGGGAAGTCATGGCTGTAAGACTAAGGCTGATGAAAGGAACACCTTTGGGGTCTCTTGATCTTAGCCAAGCAAGCCAACGGTCCAGCCAACCACACAAACAGCTTAAGTTGTTTAAATACAGAATTAGATCATTTGCATTTGGTGACCAAGAGCTTCCTTTAAATTAATGACAGCCACTACCAACCGAGCTCTTTCGGGTGCTAGGTACTACACTTTCAAGCATTTTGTCATATTTATGATGCCATTTAATTCTTAAAACCCAGGGGATAATTGCTACAATGTCTTATTTCACGGACTCGACATGAGGCCCAAGCAGGTGAAGGAACTTAAGTCACACAACTAGTAAGTGACAGAGGGAGGATCCATCCCATGCTCTGGGCTCTCTAGACGATAGGGGGGAACTTAATTTCTACTTGAAATTTGTTATTTAGATATCATACAAACAATATTATACCAACAAATTAGAAGAAAACAATCCAGGTTTCCCCACCCTTCACCAGACATCTGAGGGTCTGCTGCGTGCCAGGTGTCATTAGGCTCAGATCCTGGCATGAAGAGAACAGAAACCACCCCTGTCCTCGGGTCACTCGTGCCTCCTTAGCAAACCCACCATTTTCAGTAAGGGCTTCTTCATTCTAGACCTTTTCTCTGCATCTGAATAATTTCTACATAATATCCTCATGTATCTTTGTATTGTGTTCTTTTTTAATAGTACAACCATAATGTTTATGTTGCTGAATAAGATTTATACTTATTATTTAATGGTGGCCTGACAAATAGAATTTGTGGAGTGGATTATTGTGATTCACTCAGTTCCTTCATGTTGAGCCTTTTGTTTCTGTTGCTCTTTGGCCATCAGACTCTTGGGAAGCAGCAGGATGCACTGGTGAGCCTTGTTGCTCACTCCCAAGCCTGGCCTTCGGTCCCTGAGTTACTAAGTAGGGGGAGAAGAACCTTCCTTAACTTCTCTTTGCTCTTGTTTTCCCACATAGAAGGTGGCAGTGGTCATGAGCGTATTCCCAGGATCCCCAAAAGAAATAGTAGTTTGGCACCCTCCTGCTTCCGGGTCAGTCATACATCTGTCCCCCACCCTGCGTGGTCCCAATGCCTGGCGTCAGGCAGTCACGCCGGCCTGAGGCCAGGGGAGGGGAGTGGGTGCCCCCGGGCCCTCCCACGGCTCACGGAGTCCTACAGGGCAAGACTGGAGAAGGTTACTACAGCTCATGTGATGTGACAATGCAGTAAGCTTCTGGAGCACTGTCCTTTGTCATTTGCGGAAATTCTTAGAACATCTGAGCCCACAACTGATGAGCATAAAGCTACAGGAGAATGTGGTGGACATCCAGGAGAGTGAAAAACAGCAATAATAAGAACAGTAACAACGATGACAAAAATATGCCAGCCAACATTTATTAATTATTATGCACTAGGCACTGTGCTAAGCACTTTAATCTTCGAACAACTCTAAGAGCTGGGTACTGTTCATCTCCATCACACAGAGGGGAAGACCGAGGCTCAGCGTGTAAGTGGCTCGCCTGCAGATGCACAGCTGATAAGTGGCGGGGCCGGGGGTCCAGGTGAGTGCATCTGACTGCAGAGCTTGAGTTACTTGTGGTAACATGACTTGTCTGAATGCTAGATGACTGAGCAGTCAGTCACTGTTTGCTTTGTTCATTCTTCTGTTTCATCCAGGTCGGCGTGTCTGGGGGATCCCCGGAGCCCGAAGCTGGGTCCATTCAGGGGGTGCTCCGGGGCTCCCTGGGGTCATGGCTCCATGCGGTGGTGCTCTCGACACAGGGAGACTAGGGCTTTCAGGAAGAGTTTTCTGAAGGAGGAGGACACGACGTTGTACAGGACAGGGGTCACCGCTGAACTGACGTAGAAAAGCGTGTTTGTCACCAGGTAGAAGTAGTGATAGAAATTGTAGAGTGTCCTGGAAGAGAAACCCGGGAGGTGTGTTAGAGGACCCATCTGCACCTCCTCACAGGGGTGCACCCCTTTCTTCTAGAGAAAGCATCTCTCCTCCAAAGGGCCAGGTGAGGAAGGCCTGTTTTCTGCTACTGGGAAGCATGGTGTGAATTCGATAAATGGTCCATCAACACCAGCTGCCCTTGGCAGGTGCGCTCCACCCAGCCTCTGATTCCCTGTTCCCCGCGCAGTTCCCGGTGCCCTGCACAGTGAAGGGTGCACCTGCTGATCGACAGGGCCGTCGCCTAGCCCGCTGGGACGCTGGGAGCCTCATGCTGCTGGGTGTGGTCCAGGAGACGTGGCTTCCCTAAGAAGTGAACGTCTTCCTGAGAAGCCATGTTCCTCGCCACAAGGATTCTCAGCTGTGGGGCGGGCTTTGCATATGCATTTGAATGTAAGGGGTGCTAGTTGCCCTTGAGGATGAGGCATCTGTTGACACAGCCATTTCCTTGGAGGCTGCATGGACCTCTCTTCTCTTGGATGTTTGCTTTCCACTTTGGATCAGAGGCATAGTGATTTCCCAATGGAAGACAGTAGATTCTCTCCTCTTTTCCAGTTGTGTCCCAAAAGGCATACATGGTCTGGTCTCTGTCTAAGGGGCCCTTGTTAGCTCATGGACTCAGGGAGGCTCTGAGGCTTCCTTCCCTCTCCTTGCAATAGCAAGGCCCTCCCCCTGCTCCCCCACCCGAGGGCCTCTCCATCCTGTGGTCAGGATGCCCATAGCCCTGGTCACCACTGAGACTTCTCACTCACATGACCTTATCAGTTCAGTGAAGTTGCTAGAAAACGCCCTGTTCCCCACCCCCAGCTCTGAGAGTTTGAGGGCACAGACGGGGCAGGACCAGCTAGAATGGAGGCCAGAGTTCCAAAAGACCCAGCAACCGGGAATCCCTGTGGAGAGCATAGAAAGTCCCAGGCCCAACCCAGTGGCCCTTTGCCTACGTTCTTGGGTCCCTCCGCTGCACCTACCCAGTCCACCCGTCATCGGAAACGTAGCAGTACATGAGCCTGCGGACGTGATACGGCATCCAGCAGACGACATACACAGCCACAATGGCTCCTGCAGAACAGGTCGGGAGGGACAGAGCGACAGAGAGCAAACGTTCCCACTTATGCCATCTCCATGGAGGAAGATGCCAAGGTGACCACAGCATTTCCCTGGAACTTGTTCCCAGAATCCAGGGTTTGGGAGGAAACTTCGAGGCTATCTGACATTCTGATCTGAATCTGAAGCCAAACCCGATGTTACTCTGATGTCTGGGTGAATGCCCACTTTAACCCCCACCTGTACACCAACATGCTTCTAGAAACTTCTACAACCTCTATAACCTCCTCCTGACCACCAGAATATACTCTAAAAACCAGGGCTAGATGTTCCCACCTGATTGGTGTCTAACGGCAGAGACAACTGAACTTAAATGTCCTTCTGCCTCATAAAGCCTCTTCTCTCGCTTTTTCTGATTGACTGATGGTCCACAATCCATCTAGCTCTCAAGTCATAAGCCAGATAGTCTGTTGATTTTTCCATCACCCCCAGATGCAATGTTAAAAAGCTCTTCCTTAGCATCCCTTGATTCCTCCCGCCTCACCTCTACTGCCCCACCCTAGGGGCTCATATCTCCCATCCACTGGACTGTGACAGCAGTTTCCGAATTGGCCCCTTTGTCCCTACCCTTATACCCCTCCCATTCCCCCCCCACACCTGCCCTGCTTGGCAAATCCATTCTGTAATCCTGTGTGGCCTCTGGACCAGGGCATCAACATCAACTGGGAACTTGGTAGAAATGCAGAGTCTCGGGCCCACCCAGAGCTACTGAATCAGAATCTCTGGATGGGGCCCTGTAGCCTGTGTTTTACAACTCTCCACACTGCTCTCACGCACACAGAAGCGGAGAAGCATAGCCTACACTCCAGAGACTGATGAGTAAAACCTATCTCCAAAGCAGATCTCCTTGCATTCTTGGGCATTGACTCTCTCTGCTGCCCGTTGTCTATAGACGAAAGTCCACGCACGTCATGGGCTGCCTCTGTTCTTGTCACATCACATGACACTTAGCTCTTGCATTGCTGTCCTCTGGATGACACTGGGGGCATTGATGAGAGACCCTGATCTCTTATTCAATCTTCCCAGACCTTAGCGAGTGCCTGCATTAGTGCAGGCGTTTGGAGAGACCTGTTTTCCTGTGCCTCTTAATGTTTCCCCTGCAAGGCCAAGTTGACCTAGATACTTAGAAAAACCAACCAACATTCAATGTTGTATCAGGGAAAGCAGGGAGTTGGTGGGGAACTGGGCTGGGGACCCAGCTGGTCTGAGTCTTCCAATCCCGGGCAGCAGGTCCCTAACTATAGCTGCTCCTTGTATCCATCCATAGGCTGGACTCCCTGAAAGGTAACTGGGTATCTGCTTGTCTTTATGCATTACTCCCTGGAGCAGATGGGGGTTTCATGTACAGAATTCCCATTCTAGCCTTTAATCATACCACCAAACCCTATGGTCATACAATTCCCCTGGGGCATAGAGAAAAAAATGAGGCCTGGAGAGAGGTAGTAACTTGCTCAAGGTCACTTGGCCAGGGGCTAGGGGAGGCATCCTTGGAGCCCCAACTCTTCCACTCAGGGCAGTGTTACTGAGTACTTAACTGAGAACCTGGACGCTGTGCTGGAGACGGCGGAGCCGGCTGGAGTCCTTGTGTCTCACCAGGCTGGCCTGGCCCCCCAGAGGGGGCGTCCTCCTCTCCTCACTCGTTAGCTCCACGTGGCTGGGGGTGGGGCTGCCCGGGGCAGAAGTGGACGGCACCTGGGAGCAGAGGGCCACCAGGTGGCTCACAGTGACCCCGTTCAGGAAGGCAGTTAATGCCAAGGGGAGCACGAAGGATACCAGCACATTCACCTGTAAAGGTAATTCCATGGCTTATGGTGGTGGCACCAAGGCTCTGTGATGCTCTGGTCATCAGGCTGTGCCCAGGGCCCAGGAATCTGCAGCAGCAGGAGGGGGGAGGGCGACAGCAGGGCTACAAGATAAGGTTGAGAAGCTTCTCAGAAAGATGGGAAAGAGCAATAAAAATAGGAGAGACTACAAGAACATTTGGGATTAGTTGAGGGCACTCATCGTCTATGTAATAGTGGGTTCTAGAAAGCAAATAGAGAAAACAGAGGGGAGGAAATAGTTTTTCAAAATAAACCACATTGAAGAAAGTTTTTCTAAGAGTGAAAGATAGAAGCTTCCAGATTGAAAGGCTGCTTGGGACCCCAGAACCATGGATGAAAATAAGCCCACATCGAGGCCTGTTCTTAGGACTTTTAGCACGCTGTGGGTAAAGAAAACCTTGACAACTTCCAGAGGGATAGGACAGGGCACATACAAAGGATGGGAACCAGAATGGCATTGGACTTCGTTAAGGCAACCATGGGAGCTGGAAAACCGTGGAGTGATGCTTTACAACTTCTGAGGAATTCTGTGCCCGGCCATGTTATGTTCCATAATCTGGAACATTTTCAGACATGCAAAATTGCACTTTTTTTTAACCTTCTGTAGAACTTTTCTCAGGTCACAGGAAGTTACGAGAGCATATATTCCATCAAGATAAGGTGGTAAACCAATAAAGAGGGAGACCCAGGATCCAAAAATAGTGTACGTGACAGAAGAGCAGAGTGATGGAATATGCCGCTGCACATCCAGTTAGATTGGAGCAGGAGAGGGGGCTGCAGGGGCGACTGGAGGATTCAACTGACAGTTGACCGGATGGGTGTGGACACACCGAAATAGTATTTATGCTTCTAGTAGAGGGGTAAAACATGCCTGAGAAATAGATCACAGGAACCTAAGCCAATTGGAAAAAAGACCATTATTGATGGCAAGGAAGCAAAGGTAACATTGGAAAGGAAATATAATAAAAATATATGACGTGGTTCATCTGTGAAGAACGTTTAGCATAGTCGCAGTACGTAAGTACTGAGCGTAAGACGAACCTTATTATACCCTGCCGTAATTGCACTGGAGGAGCCGTGAGAAGTGTGTGTGGATGTGGGATGAGGAGGGTAGGGATGCAGTGCGAGAGAGCGGGATGCTCCTTCTCTCCAGGTAGAAGACTCTGCCTGAAGTGTAAAAACTGCAAAATCAAGCAGGCATGTTCTTTAGAAATATGTAGGCAAAGAGCAGCAAAACTAAGGGTGGACGGTAGCTGCCCCTCAATGAGAGAATATAAATCAAAGAGTGAAGGGGCGGTAACGGAACAGCGTTTTATGTTACAAGCCTTGTAACGTAATTATTAGTTGGTATTTTTTGACTTTTGAGAAACGAGTTTATTATATAATACCTTGTTTTTTTAAGTGTTTAATTTTTAAGATTCTAGGTATATGGGGTGCCTGGGTGGCTCAGTTGGTTGCACGTCCAACTCTTGTTTTCAGCTCAGGTCATGATCTTGGGGTCATGGGATCGGGTCCCATGTCAGGCTCTGCACTGAGTGCAGAGTCAGCTTGAGATTCTTCCCCCTCTGCTCCTCCCTCTGCTCATGCTCTCTCTCTCTCAAATAAATAAACAAAATCTTAAAAAATATTCAGAATCTGTGTGTTATAGGGTTTTTCCTTATTGGTTCTGTGTAAACATTTTGTTTTAAACAGAACATTTTAAGTTTTTATTGTTTTAAAAGATTAGTTTATTTATTTGGGGGGGAGCAGGGGTAGAGGCAGAGGGAGAGGGGAGAGAGAGAATCCTCAAGCAGATTTTGTGCTGAGTATAGGACCCCACACGAGGCTTGATCCCAGGACCCCAGGATCACAACCTGAGCCGAAATCGAGAGTCCAACCCTTAATCGACTGAGCCACCCAGGTGCCCCTAAACCAAACATTTTATTCTTTTACTTTTTTCCTGTTTTTTTAAAAAGATTATTTATTTATTTATTCATTTGAGACACAGAGATAGAGAGAGAGCGAGAGCATGAGCAGGGGGAGAGGCAGAGGGAGAGGGAGAAGCAGGCTCCCCGCTGAGCAAGGAGCCCGATGCAGGGCTTGATCCCAGGACCCTGGGATCATGACCTGAGCTGAAGGCAGATGCTTATCTGAGCCACCCAGGCACCCCTAAACTGAACATTTTAATAACATTTTAAAATCAGTACAAAATATCTGGGTTGGGTGCTGTACCTTTTTAAGGAGTTATCACTCATGCTTTTTTCATAACACATGCTTACAAATCAGCAGCACCAAGAGAAAAATAAAACACTAAGTGACAGTCATTTTAGTTTGTTGCAGAACCAAGCAGGGTTTTATCAGCAACAACATACTTATTAACAAATTGTAACTTTGATGCCCATCAAGGCAGACATCTAGGGTAAAAATATATTCATCAGTTAGTAATTAATCTTTGGGAGCTTTGAAATACTAGACGATTTTTTGTACTTTCAAAAACTATGAGCAATGTTTTTTGTGGTCAGAAAACACTGATAAATATGGACAGCGAGCGATAAGACACTTTTTAGTGAAATAATCCTAATTTGAGTTTGGTTATTTTGTTGTGTTAACATAGACTGTATGTCTCAAGTTAAATATTTTTTAATATACCATTTGTCGAATAATGCTGTTACCATGAAGGAATTCACTATGCATAATGTCAGAAGCTTGCCCCTGGCACATTTCACAGTTTCTATCGCATTGGTCAGTTTGCACCACATAATGTAAACTATGCAAGCAGCGTATTCACAGCACAGACCTTGCTTGGCTCTCTCCCTGCCCTAAGCCCAACTCCAAAATAGGTGCAGCCTGGAAGCTACCACCCTAGTCTGTGAAAACTGGTGGACCTTGGCTACCACGCCTTTTGAGCATGTGGTTCCTGGTTCATTGCCACGGCCATACCAGGGTGCAGAAGGGAGCTACACAGTCAGACCTAAGGCAGGAGCTGTGGTGCTCTGACTATTCAGCTAGATCATTCTGGTCCAACTCAGAACCTGCATGGAGGCTGCTGAGACTTGATGGGTGCTCTAGATACGTGGCTCTGTGGCTGTGATATGCTTGGGCCAGCATGGGGGGAGGCAACGTGCGGACTGGACCGATGGGGTCTCAGGGCATGACTAGTCCACCTGACATGGTAGGAGGAGCAGCCCACTATTGTCAATGGGGCCCCTCCTTCTGACTGCGGTCTGGAGTCCCTGCATGACCAGTTTCATTAGTATCATTACTGTTCTGCTTGCTGGTGTGTTTCTGCTTTTGTTTTTGTCTTCTTTATCATCAGGTCCAGATTTGGGTAAGGAATGTGACAACCCACAAACATATAGGAAGTGGATTTTTAAAAATTAGTGATCCTACCTTGTTGCTTCTGAGTAATTCTCCATAGTGAACATAATAAGCAACTTCTGAAGCCAAGTGGAATGTTTCCTAATCAGGTTTAACTTTATATTTTTCCAAATTCTTGTTAAGGCTACAATTAATATATGTATTTCTTCTGAAATCATTAATACTGAATATTCAGGCTTCTCTTTTATATCTCCACAAAATCCCATTAAACTGGATATTTCTGCAGTGAGGCTGAATGAAGATGGTTAGTTTTGATGATAAAAAAGTAGAAGGCTGGAGTGGATTATGAAATCTATATTTTTACAGCCCCCCTCCCCCACAATTCTTATGCCCAGTGATGTTTGCTCATCATTCTTGCACCGCTGGGAAGAGCGCAGACTTTCAGAATTAGTTTTGAATTCAAATCTGGACTTCTCTTAATACCTCATCTTTGCCAAGCCTCTCCGCAAGTCCTCTGTAAAATGGGGCAGTGAGACCCAAATTTTCGGAGTCGGGGGCGGTCGCGGTTTTTAGAAGTGAAAACACCGGCCCTTTACCCTCCCCGCCCCCGCCCCCTTACCTGAATGAAGACCTGGAGCGTGGCGCGGCTCACCAGCACGGTGCACACGCGCGAGGCGGGCTCCGGCTCCCCGCCAGCCGTCTCCAGCTCGTACTTCTGCCCCATGATGATTGCCATGGGCAGGGCGAGGCCGAGCGAGGCGGCCCAGACGAGAGACAGCAGGCGGCGGGTCCGGCGCGGCGACAGCAGGCGACGGGCGCGCAGGGGCTGGCACACGGCCAGGCAGCGCTCGGCGCTCAGGCTGGCTACGCTGAGCACCGTGGTGTAGGCGCACAGCTCGCGCACGAAGTAGTAAGCGCGGCAGCCCAGGTCGCCGAACGCCCAGGGGTAGTGGAACCACACGAAGTTGTAGAGCTCCACGGGCACGCTGACCAGCAGCAGCAGCAGCCCGGAGAGCGCCAGGCTGAGCACGTGGTAGCGCAGGCGCCCCGGGGGCCCGGCGCGCCCCTTCAGCACCACGTGCGCGGACAGCGCATTGCCCGCGGTGCCCAGCGCGAAGATGAGCGCGTAGAGAGCGGTGAACAGCACCTTGGCCCAGAGGCGCGTGTCCACGCCCAGTCGGGCGTCCAGGCTCAGCGCGGGGCCCGGGCTGGGCCTCGGGGGCCGCGGGTTGCTGCTCTCCATCCCGCTCCTGCGGCCGGCGCTCCCTCCCTCTCACTGCGCGGAGACCGGGCGAGCTGCCCAGAGAGGAGAGTGAGCGCCTCCTCCTCGCCGGGAACCTCCAGGATGGGAGGACCCGCCCTCCCACCCCCCTCCCAAGGGTGGCCCTGAGCAAACGCCGGGCGGGATGGGACAGCGAACGTAAGCCTGTTGGCTGCGTTTACATTTCTCCGTTCAGTTCAACCCACGGAAGCGCTGGGTGCTGGGTGGAAGGTGATACAGGGGTTTGGGCCTGACTTACCAGCTGTGTGAACTTGGGCAAGTTTTTTAACCTCTCAACCCACTTCTGCATTTAAAAACTATTATCTACATTGCAGAATTTCCGTGAAGATTAAATGAGCCAATCTGTGAGAAAGCTCCAAACCTTCAGCATAAATGGGCATGCCGTGGGTACCAGGCACCTGGCCCGCTTGCACTGTGCTGCTGTGTGCATGTGGTCCCAGAAACAGCTGGTCAGGGACTTGCCAGAACTTTGGCACTTTGCTGTTACTCTGCTTGCTAAAGGGCTGTTTGAACACCACACTAACATCCTCCAGGGATTCCTTTGTCACTGGTAGATGCATCCTCAGGGTATCAGGCTTTCCAGGCTTTTAGGGTGTCATTCCCGTGGAGCAGGGTGAGGAGGTGAAAAGAAGTGTGTTAACATGCTTTAAAACCTTTTATTGGTCTCTTTCCTTAGCCCTTGTAAATGCCAGAACTTTAGAGTTAAAAGACCCTTAATTATCTTGCACTTAGAACCCCTGATCCTTACTAGAGCCAAATACAGGTCTCCTGATTTTTTGTGTTTGGCAAAGTTGCTATGCCCCACTGATAGTTTAATCTTCCATCCAGATATATAACCTTACAGTCACATTGTGGGCTAAGGATGCAACAAGTGGATTTTTGGGGAACACGATTCAGTCCACAACAAGGATTCCATACATGAGTTTTAGACAAATTTTCTTTGAAGCAAAAATTCTACATTAATAAATTTTTAACTCTTTACTGGGTTTCGTGTAGCTCAGTAAGGCCTGTAGGATCTGGAAAAAGGCAAGTTGCTGCTTCCCTTTGGAAGACTTCTCTAAGTACTCAGTCTCCCAAGGTCTAGGCTGGAACGGTGGAGAGGACAGGGGGCTTGGGATCAGGAGAGGTGGTAGGAGCCTCGGCTCTGCCATTCACCAGCTGTATGTCTCCAGCGAGCCATCAGCCTCTTACTTTAGTGTGTTAGAGCACTGAGCAGATAGGAGTCTTCCGGACTGGAGTCCCCGGGCTGTCATTACGAGAGTTCAACCTTAACTCCTACCTGGTAGGGAAGTTCAAAGACAAAGGGAATATTTCCTGGTTTTTCACTTGTGGCCCTTGTGGGAGTGTCCCAAGAGGTGAAGGAGGTATTGTTGTCTTTTTAGGACAGCTCTCCGTAAGCATCCTCTGTCAGGTAGAAAGAGGAGAGTTTCCTCGGTGGCTTCGATGGATGAGCCTCTCCAGCCTGGTCAGAGGCAGCCTGTAAAATGCAGTTACTGTGGAAGTGAGGAAGAATCGGCCCCATTGACTCACCTCGTGGGTTCCCCCTGTGACCATGTCAGAGGGCTCACAATTTCTCTCTTCACCTAGGGGACCACAGCGGAGTGACCGATGTGCTTTCTGTTTGTAAATCTCATTTGTGGTCCTTCTAACCTGAAAGTCTACTCAGAGAGTGTATCCACTCTCTGGGTGCTCTGGGCCTAGAGCTTGCTTCTTCCATCCCCATATGAGCCTAATTTTGCCTTAGAATAAAAACAAAACATCACTTGTGTTAAGACTGGTTTCAGTCTATATTGGAAGACTGATCCCTGACATCCTCCGCTGTCTATGTTAGAATCAACATCTTGGCTCTCCCGTTGAACCACACGCCAGGCTAAATGATTCCACCTTAATTATGCAGCATATAACTCAGAACCACTCAGTGCTAGAGGGATCCACCAGGTGTGGGCAGCTGTGGAAGTACAGCAGTTCTGAGTCCAGGGATGCCAGAGATGGAGAGATGCTGTTTTGGGCTGTTGTGTCAATCAGGTAAAGTATTAACGAGGCATCCTGGCCAGGTTAGGGGGTCTCTGAGGCCAGGACCTTTTGCTTGCTTTGTGTGCCCAGATTCCTGACCTTCTTGCCTGTTATATGCAAGATATAATCAAAAGGCCATCTGCTATGGACTGCTTTGTGTCTCCCTTCCCCCAATTCGTATGCTGAAGCCTATGCGCTAGTGTGGTTGTATTAGGAGTAAGGAAGTAATTAGGATTAAATGAGGTCAGAAGGGTGGGGCCCTGATCCCATAGGATTAGTGTCCTTACAAGTGGAGGTACCAGAGAGCTCCCTCTCTCTCTGCCATCTGAGGACACGGTGAGAAGGAAACTGTCTGCCCATCAGGAAGAGAGTTCTCAGCAGGAGCCAAATCAGCTGGCGCTTAATCTTGGACTTCCAGCCTCCAAAACTGTAAGCAACTGAATTTCTATTGTTGGAGCCTCCCAGTTCATGGTACTTTGTTGCACTAACACAGCTTCCAATCCCTATGCAGCTTTGGATCCTGGTGCTAACCGAAGACCTGGAGAGATTATTTGCTACTTGAACCTTGAAAAAAAGAGTTAATGCCTGTTTCCCTCACTCCAGGATTGAGTTATGGTAGGAATTTCTGACTCAGATAAGCAGAGTTTACCTTCACAGCAACCACAGAGTGTGTGTGTGTGTGCGTGTGTGTGTGTGTGAGAGAGAGATAGGCAGGCATGTGCACGCACACACACACATCTTCCCTTCATTATGCATTTCCATATCTGTTCTTCAATCTTCTCTGCTCTGCCCTGGGTTCTCTGGCTTCCACATGGGTTCAGTGCGTGGTGGACAATGGGAAAGTGGGAGGAGACAGTTGAAGGTATTGTTCCTTTCACTTCCTCCCCGCTGGATTACCATGGATTGGCTCCAATCCTTGGCACCCTCCACCAAAGCCCCTGCAGAGGTCTCCTCCAGCTACTTCGTGAACTAGCCTTCGATGTCTGCTGTCATAAATGACAGTAAACTGGGTGGCTGCAGACAATGCAAAGTAAGTACCTTACAGTTCAGTAGGTCAGAAGTACAGGTCTGGTGGGGCTACCATCAAGGTGTTGGCAGGGTAGGGTGTGTTCCTTCTGGAAGCCCTAGCAGAGAACCTGTGTCTTTGCCTTCCCATTGCTGCAGGCTGCCAGTGTCATTGCCTATGGTCTCCTCCTTCTCCAAGTCAGCAAGGTCGTGCCAGATCACTCCCATGCTGCCATTTCTGCTTCTCTCCTGCCTCCTCCTCCTTCTTTTAAAAACCCTGTGATTTTATCGGGCCCACCTGATACACACGGCAAGGATAGAGACTGCAGTGACAGGCAGTGGTGATGGGCGTGCTCCAAGCTTTGCAGCAGCAAAGCAGGAGGGGGGTTCAGGGCGACTACTCAGGTGATTGGAGATAATCCAGAACAGTCTCCCCATTTTAAGCCCAGCCAACCAGCAACCTTAATTCCACTGCAGCCTTAATTTCCCTTTGCCGTGTAATGTGACCTCCAGGATGTGACATAGACACAGGTTCTGGGGATTAGGATATGGACACCTTTGGGGGCTGATGCCCTGCCTCCTACACCTGGGCTCAGGCCACTGCCCCCTCTTGTTTCCCCCAGCCCAGGCTGGCCTTGGCCCCTCCTCTGGCTGATGCTGGTCTTGTCACAGCCCCCTGGCAGTCTTCCTCAACTCTGCCCATATCCTGTCAACAGTTTCTTTAATAGGTTTCCTTAAGGACTCAGCTCAGGTGTCCCATCTGTTTTCTACTGGGACCTTGACGGATCTCGTGTGCACATGATAAAGGACTCTTAATCCAAAATACACACAGAACTCTTCAAGCTCAACTATAAGAAAACCAAGAACTCGATTAAAAAATGAGCCAAAGACCTTCGCAGACACCTCAACAAAGAAGACGCACAGGTGGCAAGTAAACATATGAAAAGATGCTCCACATCATAAGGAATCAGGGAGATGCAAATTGAAACAACCACGAGGTACCACTATGCACCTATTAGAATGGAGAAAATCTGGAATACTGACAATGCCCAATGCTGGCGAGGATGCAGAGCAGCAGGAACACTCACTGCTGGTGGGAATGCAGAACGGTGCAGCCACTTTGGAAGACGGTTTGGAGGTTTCTTACAAAACTAAACATGAGCTATCAGACCAAGAAAAGACACGGAGGGCAGGAGGGGTGAATAGGTGGGGCACAGAGGATTTTTAGAGCAGTGCAACACTTGTGTGATACTAAAAAGGTAGATACATGGTAGTACACGTTTGTCGAAACCACCATAGACCGTACCACACCAGTAATGAACCCTAATGTCAACCGTGGACTTTGAACGATACTGATGTAGTCCAGGTTCATCAGTTGTAAGAATTGTACTACTCAGGTGCCAGGATGATGATAGATGATGAAGGTGTGCATATATGGGAACACAGTGTATGAGAACTCTCTATACTTTCAGATCAAATTTGCAGATCAACCTAAACTACTCTAGAAAAATTAAGTTTATTAAAGAAAAAAACCCTACCTGATGACACTTTTTTCTGTGTCCTTGCCACTGTGTGAAGTACTAATTGGAGCCAAAGAGGAGGAAGGCCTGTCGAGGGGTCCCCACGGTAGTTGGGATGATGCGACACAGACTCACAGGTAAGTCACCTCCCTGGCACGCTCTACGTGTTGGATGAGGAGGACTCTCTCCACTTCTTCCTGGCCAGGGGAGCTTCCCTGAGCCTGTCTCCTCTTCTGGGAAAAAGCAAACCTTGATGATTAGAGATGGCGTGTGTGAGCAAACATTAGGCACCTGGAAAGGGCTCAGAAATGTCCGTTTTGACTTCATCCTTTCCCTCAAACACCAAAGGATGGAAGACTCATTATGGGGTGGACAGATCCGGGAAGGCTCCATGGAGGAAGGAGGTCTGACATGAGCCCAGAAAGTGGACAAATTTGAAAAGAAAGAGAGGAGGGGAAGGGCATTCCAGGAAGAGGTCAGAGCATGAGCTAAGGGAAAATGGGAATGGAGAAATCCAGTGTTCTTGGGGGGTTAGCAGGTGCCTCGCAGACTCTGGCCCGGCAGCTGGGGGATTCTTCATAGCTGGGGGGCACACAGCCGGGGAGGTGTCTCAGGGGAAATTCAGCTTGGTCCTGGCCACGGCCACTTGGGGCACTGATGGAGTCTCAGGAGCTGTAGGGCAGGAAATGATGGAGAGTCAACAGCTGACGGAAGCCCCTAATAAACACAGGCTCAGTTTCTTCTTCTGTAAAATGGAGCTATTAATGCCTACCTCAACGTTATTGTGAGGATTAATAGTTGCTACTTTTTTTTGAGAGTCTAACCCACTCTAGGTAGGCATTGTGTCAAGGACTCTCTGCACATGGCCTCAAGTGTCCCCACAACAACCCGAGGAAGGAGACACTCTATTTTTATCCCTGTGTTTCCCAGATAAAGAAACAAAGGCTCTTAGAAGCTGAGGGAATTGCCTTGAGTCAGAACTGCTGCTAAGGGGAGGGTCAGAGCCAGAGCCCAGGTCTGTGTGACTCAGGTTGTGAGGTCTACGTGTCACCTGTGGCTTCTGGGCGTCCCATCAGTGCTCACGTCTCCAGTTCTAGGCGGACTGGCCAAACCGGTGCTGGCTCTCAGCAGCCTGACATTGCAGCAAGACACGTGTCAGCCGGATCTCTGGTGGCTGACCTGCGCGGCCAGCGGCCAGGGCGTGAGCCTGCCTGGGCTCGGAGCTCTGAGGACCCCGCTCTGGCTCGTTCCTCCCGGAGTGTCCACAGGGCTGCGTCCTCCTAATTGATGCCGTGACACAGGCCTGCCGTGTTCAGAGTAACTTCTAGTCTGTGCAGTCCCGTACCTCCGTGAGGTTTCTAGCGAAACGCTAAACACGACCAGGTATAATTACTCCCAATCTTATCACTCGTTGGTCATGAGGTTCTTAAAATATCTTGACAGGATGAATTAAAAATAGTAAGAGTGGTGGTGACCCAGCTCAGTAAAAGTGTCTTAAAGCGTGATTCTCTCCCTTATAGTTAATGACACTCGGAGTGTTCAGACTATGGGAGGTGGCAGGGGCGGGGGTGGGGGTGGGCACCCAGCTCTGAGGCTGTGCACATTGGTCCCTTGCTAGCACTCTCTGTGCTTCTCTGGGTGAGCAGGGCCAGGGGCACCAGGGTGGCCGGGACGATGGTGACCTGGACTCGGGAGGCCTGGGATTGAGTCCCTCCTTGCTCCTCCCCGGATGCAGCACCTGGGGAAGCCACTGCCCCCAGAACCTGTAAAGGGAGGGGCGCTTTCACCCCTCGCATTAGATAGGACACACCTTTCCTGTGTTCTAAACCTCACTTGCCCTACCAGCCCAGGTGGGCTCGGGCTCTGGGTCAGGGTCCTCTCTGGAGGGAAAGAGCCATGAAAGTGAAACCAAAGAAGGCTTGGCCTGGGAGGAGTTGCAGAAGTGGGGTTGAAAGACATCAGGAGGTGGTTGGCCTTAGTGTCAGGGTCCCCCGTCCCCCGTTGCAGGGACATGCGGAGGAGCAGAGCATGGAGGGCGAGGTCCTCTCTCGTAAGAGTTGAGTCAGGGAGCCTGACTTGTCACTATTCCAAAGCTCCTTCCTTTGCCCTGCTGTGCTCTCAGGGGGCCACCCTCTCCCTCTGGGTGGGATCTCGAGGTGCTTGTCAAACCAAGTCAAAGCCCTGCACCTGCTCCTGCAGCACGCCCTCCGCCCCCGGCCTTGTCCAGGAACTGCCCCCATTATATGCCCGCCCTCGAACCCTGCTGCAGGTCCCGCTAAACCCGGGGCTTCCGTGAGCCCAGCCCAACACCATGAATCCAGGGCTCCTGGTAGGATTAGAACTATGCTTCCAGCACCGTATTTGAAGTCAGGCTGGCTCTACTTTGCCACTGCCCACTTTGTGACCCACGGCCATTCTTCAAGCTCCCATGTTGTGACTGTAACCCTATAGGGTGGCTATGTACAATATATACCAGAAGGCGGTTGGAGTACTTAGCTTGGAGGGGGGAAGGTGTTCAAAATAAGTGAGCTGTCGCCATGCCTGATGCTGCTGCGTGTGATGGAGGGGACAGACGTGGCCTCTAGGGGGGCGGGTGTTCCAGGAACCCAGCCTTCCTGATTCCCCGAGGTGTGCCCAGGCAACTCACAGGAACAGGATTGGAGGAACAGAGAGAAAGGATCCCCGGGGCGGGGGTGGGACCCGGTGGTGGAGGTGGAGGTGAACACGCTGTTCCCTGCACTTCGGGCAGCACGGGAGGTGGTCTCGCCAGCACCTGCTGCCCTCAGCCCCCCACCTCGGCCCCTTAGAGCTCTGTGCCCTGGGGGGACTTAGTCCATCTCACTGACCAGAGCCGGGGTCAGGGCTCCCGCCCCTATTCCACCAAGCTCACGCAGACTGGCGTGTGCTGGGAATCCCTGCATCCTTCAGGAAACAGGAGGTGTCTCGGGTTGTTTGCTAGCCAGTCCCCAGGTGGGAGAGGATTTGCAATTCAACACTCTGCTCTTTTCCTGAGCCTTGTGACTTGGCCAGGCTCCTGGCTGTAAAGGGAAGCCGCCTGCTCTGGGCTCCGTCCGCCCCCCCCCCCCGCCCCCCCCTTAGCCTCCCAGCTCCAGAGAGAGGGTGAAATCAGTCACGTTGGGTCACTGATCTCTGGAGCTGGGCGAGGAGACAGCTGGCATCCTGCAGGCAGGCCATGGAGGAGCAGGACCGTGGTGGGTCTACCTGGGAGCCCCCGCCGGGCAAGAGCTCCCCGGAATCACCTTGGTCGTGGGTAAGGGCCAGGGCTTGGCCAGTTTTGCACTGCACCCCCCGCTGGGAGCACTGGTGGGGCCGTGGGGGACTGGCTGTGCCCAGAGGCTCTCACTTAGGATTGAGGCAGTCACATTTCTCCAAATAAGAGGTGGGACCAGCTGCTCCCCAGGGGATCCTGTGACATGGAGACGGCATTTATAGAGGAGGTTTTAGAATTTACTCAAGAATTTAAAGGCTTTTTTTCTGTGCCTTGGATGGAAAATGAACAGTGATTGCTTCGATTGTCAAGACAGGGGCGCAGGGTGTTTTGCGGGCTTCCTGCCCGCCAGGCAGAGAGCTGGGCACTCATGCTGTCTTCCGTGTGGGTGCGGGCGAGGAGGAGAGACCCCGAGTGTTGAAGTGACCTGCTCTCGTGCAGTCATGTAACCATGGTGTCCCAGAGGCTGTGATGTGTGTGCTGTAGGCCCCCACCGGCCTCCAAAGCCAGAGGTAGTACCATTCTGCCCTCTTGGAGCTCACCCTAGATGCCAGGGCTTCGGTTCAGAAGTAATTTTCAGTTTAAGCCCCAAAGCAGTAGAGGGTGCTCAGATAACCCCAAGTAGAAGTGGGCACTGGGGCTGTGGCTTTGGTGAGAATTCATGACTTGCTGTTTCTTCCAGAGGCCGGGGGGTTTGGTGGCCGTGAAGATAATGTGTGAACACCCCACCCCCCACCCAGAATGGTATCTGGGACACCCATGACTCTCTGCTTCTTGTCTTTAGCTGCACAAGGCTGGGGTTGTGCTGGAAGTTTCTGCGTGCCTTGGAAGCAGAGAGAACTGGGGCTTTCTGCCTCTGAGGGAAATAGAGTGAGGGGTGTGGCATGCACGAGGCTGTGGGTTCCCCAAAGCACCTGTCACTTTGGTCATGTGCATCCTCAGGGTGGTTCCTTCCCCTCCAGGGGAAACAGGCCCTGCTGGGAAGTTGCTGTGGGTGCTCGGGCTGAAATGCAGTGGGGGTGCTGGACCGAGAAAGGGGGCCCGGGTTCTGCTCCCACTTTGGACACCATTTGCAGCTGGCCCCTTCGGTGAATATTTTCTATCCAAGAGTGGACAGGTGCTGGCAGAAGACAGCCCGAGGCTGATCACTGACCCTCTCTCAAGAGGCAGGCTGAGGACAGGAATGGGGCCAACCCCAAGGAGTGGGGTGTAGACCAACAGCACCCACACTCTGATTAACTAGACTGGTTCTGTGGGTAGTTGGAGAGCAAGATGGCCGGGTCTTGTTTCCATTCCTGGAATGGCTCTCTCACCCAGAGCAGCCCCATCTTCTGCGAGGTGCGAGGGCAGCACTGCTCCCCCATAGTGCTTGCCCACGTCCATGATGGGGACATCTAGTCTCTGCCGCCCTGGGTCACAGGTCTTATTATTGTGGGCATCTCTCTTGTACGGGCCGTGCAGACACTGTCATTCCCATTTGACAATCGAGGAAACCAGCCGTGAATCTGGGACTTGCCCACAGGAGCTCGGGGGCTGCTGGGAGGTGGGGAGAGGGAGCGGGTCCCCTGGGGCCAGCACAGGCCCTGTTCTCGAATCCTGGGCACTCTATAGATGCTGTGATCTGGGGATGCTCTTGACAGTATCCGTTCTTTGTATGTTTTGGTTATTAGTTACATTTCCTGATTATAAAAGCATGTTCATTATAGGATAGTAAATAAGATAGCGAAATGCCAATCATCCACTGCTCGGGGAGCCTAGGAACTTTGTAAACAGAGGTCACGCTTCAGTTCCCTAAAGGCTCATTCTAGTTAAGCCACAGAAAGGATTTCAAATCCACCTCTTTTCCTTTTTTATTCTGTAACTCTCTTAGCCCCCACCCTGCCCTGAGCACTTGATGCCAAAGCCCCAAGCTGTGTGGCACCTCCTGTGTGACTTTCTGCCTGGGGTGGGGTGGGGTGGGGGGAGCTGGGGAGGCCTCTCTGGTGGGAGAGAGTGACGGGCCGGTGGACCCTGGAGCTACTGCCCTGGCTCCTGCGGAGTCTCTGCCCCCAAACGCAGGGGCTGCAGGGGCCCCAGGCGCAGGCTGTGCGGGTGTCTGGGAGAATCTGACCTGCGGCGCGGAGGGCGGCTGCAGCACGGGGATGCCAGGAAGCTAGCCAGTGAGCGGGCTGGCCTCCTGCTGCTGTGGGGGGCACTGGTCCCGGACTAGCCTGTGGAGGGCAGGGGAGGGCCAAGTCCAAAGTCAGGCTGCAGCGAAGCAGAACTGGAACGCAAAGCAGGAGGTTGAAGCGGACACTCAGGTGGACTGACTGCAGTGTGGGAAGCCTGAGGAGGAGGCTGCTGTCTGGAGAGCTGGCCAAGCAGGGCGGGTGAGGCCGGAGCTGTCGCTGCCAGGGCTGGGAGCCCAGGCTGGGCTGGCTGCTTCTGGAAAGGGTAAAAGTGACCCAGCCATAGTGGGGTGCTTTCATTCCTAGGGCTGGAGAAGGGCAGCTGATAGAGGTCTGAGCCCTCGGGGACACCTGTTAGCTTGGTACCATCTACCTGTGGCATTGGCCATTAGCATTCCCAGGGACTGTGGGCTTCATCTCCAGGCCCTGAGCATATGCAGAGCCCTATGGGGCACAGAGGGATGGGTGAGACCTGGTCTCTGCCGGCAGGAGGTCAAGGCAGAATGTGAGTGGGTGGGCCTGCTCTCCACCAGCTGCCAAGTTCACAGGAGCGCAGATCAGGAGCAAGTCCAACTGGCAGGGCCAGGGAAGGCACCTCAGAAGCTGACACTGGAGCCAAGCCTTGGAGGAGAGTAGGGTTGCAATAAACAGAGTACAGGGGGTGGTGGTGGTGGGGGGGCTGGGAGGGTGGAGCCTTCTAGACTGAGCGTGAAAAGAAGGCTGGGTTTGAGAGGACAGGGTGTTCTCCTCAAGCTAAGTCTGCAGGTTTTTTTCCTCAGGCCATTGGGGAGTTTATCACTCCTTAGCAGGGGCGTGCATGGTGCTTTTCATCTTGGTCAGGCACCCAGGCTGTGAAAGTAAGCAAGCAGTGGCCAAATATGTGGGACCCAATGTGCAACCATTGGGGGGGGTGGGTTGTACAGGAGCCATAGGGTCTGGGCTCAAGCCCCAGTGTTGCCACTTACAAGTTTTGATTTCCTGGAGACTTAGTTTTCTCATCTGTATAATGGGGTGTATGCGACCTAATGATATAATAGTCACAGGTACTTGGTAAATGGAGCTATTACTAGTAATGACACTAAGCCTGAAAAAAAATAGCCTGTAGTTATAGGTTGGGCTGCAAGTATCATATTGAAGAGAAATCAGATCAGTTACACTTGGATCGTTGGTCTTAGTAAGCAATGTAAGGAGGAAGTACACAAATCCAGACACTTTGTCTCCTAATATGGAGAATCTGGAGTGCAGTCTTCATTCCAGGTGTTTTAGCTCGGCATTCAAGGCTTCCCCAAAGCTGGCCCCCCCTTCCTTCTCTTGGCTGTGTTCTCCGTTCTCAAGTGCTGCCCACCAAGTGCCTTTCTTCAGAGGTGCTGAGCCAGTGGAGTTAGCTGGGTCTTCAGGGAGGTGATCATCAGGAACCCAGACCCATCCTGCCACCTCCAGCCCCTATAGACTTGGGGCTGGGATCTGGGTTTCAACTGCCACAGTATGTTTGCTGCCTGGACTTCTTTGGCAATGCTGATTGGAGGCCTAGGCAGAGGCCAGACAGTACCCCCAAGGGCCCCTTTTTTTCCGGGACTTCTGGGGCCCAAGCCCCTGACCGTGGTGGGGGCATAGAAAGACAGACTCAGGGAAAGGGTCCACCTCTCCCCAAAGCCCCAGCTGACCTGACACACCTGTTAACCCACTCAAGAGCCTCGGGTGGGCCTGAACCCTCCCAGCCTGGTGTGTGTTCATGGGGGAGAGGGGCAGAGAGAAAAACTGTAGGAAGCGATCCTCATGGCCCTCCCTCCTAGGAAGGAGAGTTCTGGCCGCCTTTCCCCTCCTCTCAGGGTCCGGGGCACCCCTCCATCCCTCCTTCAGGTGGAGTGGTGGGGGGTTCGGAGCGCCCCCTGGAGGCAGTACTCTGCCATTACAAACAGCGAAACCACCAACAGCCGGGCGTGAGGCCCATGTGACTTTTACTTGTGAGCATTCAGAAGTTAGGATGAACATGGTAACTCAGTGGTGCACAAAGCCAGCAATCACTGGGTCCAATCTGAATTCCTCACCATCATTTTTTTTTTTTTTTTTGTGATTTGACTCCTTGCTGCAAACTGCTGTCAGCACACGCTCTGCATCTCACACAGAGACAGGGACCGCCCCTCCTCTTTCTCAGCCCCCTGCCGTCCCACTCACCCTTTGAGGCCCAGTGCCGATGCCACGATCTCTGAAAAACTTCATGTAGTCATTGAGGCTACCCCCCCTTGCATTAGGTAGCACCCGCATTTTATTTGCCCCATGTTCTGCATGTTTCTGATGGAGACTGATTTGTTTCCCTTTATGAAATCGGATTCGCAGGGCGACAGGCCCCAGACATTGCTTTTAAAGTCTGCCTGCAGCTAGAACCTTCCCCTCTCTGCCGGTTATGTTCAGTACTTACTTACCCACTCTTACCCACTCCTTCCCGCTGAGCTGGGAGCTCCCCAGGGCGGCGAGGGTGTCTCTGTCTTGGTGTCCCCACAGCACCGAGTGCAGAGCTGTGTCAGCCTGGGTCAATCGGGTTCGAATCTGTTGTTCTGATGTAATTATGTATTGTACCCCCTTTTGCTCTCAGAAGTGTCTGGAATGGAATGATCACCCTGCCTGGCACGTACATGTAAGACCACACCTGTGCCTGGCTTTGGTGCAGTCCCTTAACCCACAGCTCGTTCCGAAAAGTCCTTGCTCACGGTCACTCAGGGGTCCCAGTCGCCTGCCCCACCCCTCTGGTCAGGGCTGGAGGTGGGTGGGGGCTTTGTATGGTGGGCGACGTGTTTCATGCAAAGATTAGGATCTCAAGTCAGCGCGACAGGCAGAAACTGTGCGTGGTCCAAGTCTGTTAGGATGTGGGTCCCCTGCAGCCGCCATCCCTGGGCAAGTCAGCAATGATGTTTGGGGGAGGAGATTAAACGGACTCCCTGTTCGGGTTCACAGCCTAGCTCTCGAGCCTGCTGGCTGGTGACTGACCTTCCGTAGCCTCATTTCTTCATCTGTAAAATGGATTTCCTGAGACTAAGTGGGTTAAAATCTGTGAAGCACTCAGTATGCACGTAACCGGTGTTGTCGCTTATCAGATGCAACACGGGGCTGTTTTCTGGAGCCTTGGAACAGATTTCTGTTCCTTCTGCGGAGCCTGGCACGGGGGCTTTTTGGCACAACATGATCTCTCTCCTAGAGCGTTATACTCACATCAGGAGGGTGAGATGTTTACTCTTTGAGACCCACCGAGGAAGTGAGACAGTTGGGGAAACGGCAGCTCTATACTGTCTATTCCAGACCTTTCTGGGGAATTATCCCCTGGAGTGAAAGAGGAATCGCCATGCACTCTTGAAATTATTACTATTTTTCTTTCCCTCCCTCTCTATGTTGCCAACGGTATAAATAACTAAATGCATTTAAATTGAAAGTATATATATGATGAGGGCTCCACTCTTTGCCAAAAAGAAGTGTATTTTTTTTGCCCATGTATATGCACTATTGAGAAGCAATATGCTGAGATGCCCAAGAGCCATAGAGTTTGGAAAACCGGGGTGCAACCCTAGCATTCCAAATGACTAGGTATGTGACCTTGGACAAGGTCACTTGATTAGAGACTCAGTTTCCCCGCCCTGCCTGGTCCTGTGAGGCTCAATGAGTTATGTGAGTCACGGAACGTTGCAGACTGTGGAGCCCCTACAAATACGGTTTAACCATCGGGAGTCTGCCATGCGTGCTCTCGGCCCTGCGCGCGCTATAGAAGAAGAGCAGATGGGGTCGAATTTAAAGGCGAGGCAGCAAGCTGAGAACTACATGAACTAATGTGCATCATGTTACGCGAATCACGTCTATTTTTGTGTTCTGATCCGTTAAAACGTGAAACGATGGGACCCAAAGCCCGAGAGAAGGGGCTGAGCGAGCACGCCCCACATGATGAGGTCGGGACACAGAGGGCTGGTGCGTGCAGAGCCGGGAGCCGCCGCAGCGAGGCAGCTCAGGAGGCCGGCTTGTGGAGGCAGGTGGGCCTGGGGCTGAGCCGCAGGGGTGGGAATAGGGGCTGGGAAGAAAGAAGGAGCCACAGGCGCACACGTCTGGCTCTGCGGAGGAGGGAAGACCTGGGCAGGGCCGCCCTTCCAAGTGTACCCATCACCTGCTCCCCACCGCCCCTTCCCGCCGCCCCTTCCCGCCTTGACGAAGCTGCTCTCAGCTTCCCCACTCATCCCTGAGCCCCCACCCAGGTCCAGCCCTGGCCAGAGGGGTAGGCGAGACCACTGGTACCCCTAAGTGGCCGTGAGCAAGGACCTCTGGGAACAAGGTTCTTCGTTTTTACCCTTGGGCTAACAACCCTGCTTTGCTAGCTTATTGTGCGGGTAGAGGGGGTGGGGTTTGGACCATCTTCTTAGTGTTCTCTCAGCAGCTGCGTGACAAAGATATTGGAAGGAGCTGTGCAGAAAGTATAAATGCACTGACAACTCAGTGGGGACGGAATGGTTCGTGAGCCACAGGCTGGGGTCACGCTGGCCCTCAGGGACCTGAGTGGTGGCCCTGGATCTGAGCCGGCGTCCTGAGCTGGAACTCCTGCCTTCTTCCAGAGCCAAGAATGCCTCTGACGTCAGCAGGCACGTCTGCGGGAGCAAGGGCCGGTCGGGGCACGTGACCATCTTGTCTTTTTGCTCAGGGAAGAGCCACTGTGATGCAGAGCTGGGGCGGGTGAGGGGGTGCTGGTGCCCAAGTCTTCAGTGATGCTCGGTGAAGAAAGAGCAGGACAATGTTGATGTGACGTTTTCTTGGGAAAGATTATTATTTATCATGAGAGAATGCATATCCTATTTGGGGGATGTTAAGGTATCTTTCTTTTATGAAAAAGATTATAATAGTGTATGCATTTTCCTTCCTTTTTTTTTTTTTTAAGAGAGACAGTGGGGAGTTGGGGAGGGGCAGGGGGAGAGAGAGAGAGAATCCCATGCAGGTTCCATGCCCAGAGCAGAGCCTGACGTGGGGCTCGATCTCACGACCCTGAGATCACAACCTGAGCTGAAACCAAGAGTTGGACGCTCAACCAACTGCGCCACCCAGGTGCCCCTCCTTCCTTCCTTCTTAAGATAAGAAGTTGACAACTCTATGTCAGTTGTGGTCCCCTGGACAAAAATAGTAAAAGATTATTGTCTTTTTGTTCCGTTGTTCACTCTGGTAATGAATATTCGTTACCATGGCAGGTTTCTGCTATGTTCCTAGGCACTAGAGGTGGAGCAGTGGATGAACGAACAAATATCCCTGCCCTCTTGGAGCTGAAATTCCAGGTGGAGGAGAAAAGAATAAGTAAAACATGTAGCAGATGGAGAGGGGGTGATGGGGGGACTTGAACGGGGGAGGGGGACAAGATGGGAGAAGGATGTGGCTTTAAGGGAGAGGTTAGGGCCGACCCCCCTGGGAAGGTGACACTTGAGCACAGCCTGGAAGCAGGTGAGGGAGTGAGCGGAGCGCACAGTAGGTGTCCAGGCCCTGGGGCGGAAGCTTCTAGGCCGGGTTGAGGAACTGCAAGGAAGCCAGTGTGGTTGGAGCAGAAAGGAGGAGCTCATGTCAGAGGTCCTCCCCCCATCCCAGCCGAGCATCGGAAGGGTGTTGGGCTTGATCCAATGAGACAGGAGGTCGTGGGGGACTTGGGGCAGCCTTGGACTGTGCACATGATGGGGTCCAGGCTCCTGGCCCTTGGCTGGTGGGACCAGTTCCGAGGCTGTTGTGGTAATCGCAGTAGTTGCAGGGGAGGGGTGAGAAGGGTTTGGAGTAGAAGCCAGGGAAGGTCTAGGCTAGAAATGTAATTTCAGTCTTTGAAGTAGAGAGTTTAAGAACCCCAGAGCTGGTGCAGTCCCTCATTTCGCAGATGGGGAAACTGAACCCTCCGAGGGCTCTTGGCATGTTTTCTAAGACTAAAATCCTAGTTTCTTGACCTTCCATGCAGGGGAAGTACATAAATTCACTTTGAACTTCTCTTTGCACTTGTATTTGGAAGACACTTGGTCTTGTTGCTCTTTCCAGATGTTTCCCTTCCCTTACTCCTTTCGTTCCTTGAGTTTTCTCCCCATGCCTCTGCTTATCTGACCCTGTTTCTTCATTCACGGTTTATGCTTAGCTAGTAGAGAACCTGGAGGAGGGATCACCACCACTGGTGGCCTCCTGACCCTTCAAGGTCTTGTCCAAATGCAGCTTTGCCTTGAAACCCCAGCTGGGAGTGGTGCTTCCATTCTCAACCATCAGCTTCCTTTGGGAACTTGGCACGCACTAACTTTCACTGGAGTTATCCAAGACTGGTTCCCCGCGGCGCCCCCCCTCCCCCGCCCCCCAGCAAGTGCTTGGCATTTGTGGAAGGAAGGTGAATGAACGAAATGACAAGGTGAGCCCATCCGAGTCCTTATCATTTGATGGTGAGCTTTTGCCTGGTCTGGTCTTCACTTATGTGCCCAGACCCTACCCCCCCTCCCCCGCCCCACCGCCTATCCCATTTTAGCTCTGAAATTGTCCACAGCCATCAGGCTGCCCTTTGGGGACGCACTGCCCATTGTGGGTGGGCTGCACTTGGAGAGGGAGGAGACACAGTTCACATAGGCCCCAGGAGGAGCCCGGAGATGGCTCTGGAGTTAGTCCCAAATGGGAGTTGAAGACCAGAATGTTAGGACAGATAGACTCTGGGAAAGAGGCAGGCTGGTGCCGGATTGTCTGGCTCAGATGAGTTACTCCCTAATTCCTGAGGCTGGTGGATATTGGCCAGAGGACAAGTGTTGTATGGTGTGTTTTATGGGTGAGCTGGTCTGATTTATGGGCATAGGATTGGGGTGGATGATCACCGCCCGGGCGCCCTGAGCAGAGCGCGTGCCCACCAGGAAGAGCATACCCATCCCATGTGGGTGAACAAGAAGATGCCTGTGCCCGAGGCTCCATGGGCTCAGATGCCGTCCTCCTGTTATTGTCTGCCCTGTGTGAGGCCCCTCAAATACAGGCCTCACGGGGTGTGTGGTTGGAAGTTGCATCTGTGCGGACCAACTGGTAATGGCTCTTGTAACAGAGAGCCTTGTTACTCATCTTTCCCCTTTGGCCCTTGGAGGCCGGGGGCCGAGTTACATTCAGTGCTCAACTGCAGGATTATGTGGAGTCTAGATTTCGGGAATAATTCTCTCTGTTCGCTCCCCTTCTTCTAAATCCGTCTCCATCTCACTGCTTTTGATCTGTTTTCAAACAGTTCTATGACTTGATGTTTTTTTCTTTCTAAGCTGCTCGAGATCCTTTTTGGATTTGATAACAAATGTAAGCCATTCATAACCAAAAGTTTGGAATAAAATTACCTATTTTTTAAAATTTTATTTAGATAGGACTGACACGAAAGCAGGCTGTTACTGGACGTTACGGGGACGTGACTGCTGAGGTCCCTGGTCGGGGGTCTGGAGCCGGGGCTCAGGAGGGGCAGAAGGATGTGATGTCTCCTGTAGCAGCCCCTGCCAGGTGGGGCAGGAGGGGGTTGCCCGTGAACTTCTGAACACTTTATTGTTACTGGAATGAACACAGAGGATAATCGTATTCAGCAGGAGAGGAGCATTGAGAATTTGAACAGTCCAGGGGTCCGGGTTCTAGGCTCGCTGTATGGCTCTGGGCAGGGCTGCTCTCATTTTAGGGCAATGACACCCCCCCTCCCGGTGCCGGGGGCTGTCTGCAGCTTACAGGAGGCGTTGCGTGCACAATCGCAGGCATGGGGTGCCCTCTCTAAGGCAGTAGCCTCACTGACTGTCGTTCGCGGGGGAGGCTGCATTCATCAGGCACTTTTGGAAAACGAGGGCAAGGCAGGGCTGCCGCAGAGTATCCTGGGGTCTGTGGGCTGTCCGGAGCACGGGCTGAAGGGCACGTGGAGGCTGAAAGCCAACCTTCGCTTCGCTCCCCAAGCCTGCGGGGCTCTGGGATTGAGGCTGGCTGACACCGTCGGGAGGAAGGACAACGTTGTGAAATCTGTTCATCCAGAGGGGTCCTTCTCGTTGGCTCTGCCGAGGGGCTCAGGTGCACTGTGGCCCGGGAAGCGGCCTGACCATGATTTCCAGCACCGGCACTCCCTCACCTGGAACGCTTGTGGGCAATGAGAATATCTGCAGACGGCTCCTTGAACTTGGAATAAACATGGGGCACCTGGTGAGCCTGCAAAGATGGTGAGCTTGGGGCCCTCCCATCTCAAGTTCCCTGGCCTCTCCCCACACCAACCGCCTCCTGCTCAGCCCCGCCCTCCCTCCCTCCACGGCCACCCCCGGGCTCCATGAAAATGCTGGAGACCAGCTTGATCACTCTGAAATCACAGGCTGGAATTGTTTTTTTCTTTTCTTTTCTTTTTTTTTTTAAGTAAGCTCCACGGAGCCCAGCACAGGGCTTGAACTCACAATGACCGGGAGATCGAGACCTGACCTGAGATTCGAGAGTAGGTTGCTTAACCGACTGAGCCAGCCAGGCACCCCATCACAGGCTGGAATTCTTTCCGGAGCAACTTAGACTAACGGTGTGCAGGCTTCAGATTGGTGGACCAAGCCTTGCCGCATGGGCTTGTCTGGGAGGACCCTGTTTTCATGCCCTGTTACATCCTTCAGGCCCTGTTTTTTCCTCATTTACCCCCCGAAAAGAGCAGCCCTTTGTAGGGAGCATTGAATTGCTGTCAGCTGGTGGCCCAGAAAGAACCCACTCCCCCAGAGGGCGCTGTCACACTGGGGTCCCGGGACGGACACTTGGGCAAGGATCAGGTCCCCTCTGTCCCATTCAAGTGGGGGGGGGGGCAAATGAGAAATGAGTTATTACATAAAACATTTTCTGCCAGCAATGGGAGAGTTCTGTTGAAATTCTTGAGTGAATTTCTCTTTATCTAAGGACACGGTGATTTGAATTTCAAAGTCATTCAAAATAAAGGCAATGGGGACTTGGTGAGTTGGCGTCTTCCCCTGATTTGACCTAAGCAGAAATTGAGTTTATTAATAGCCGTTTGATAGACACTTCAAAATTAATGGTGAAGCAAGATGGGATCAGGTTTCTGGTTTTTATCCAATTAGAAATGCCCAATGGGTTAGAGGTCACCAGATGGAAAGAGAGAGAACAGTAAGTCTTGCATGGTGAACATTGAAGAGCTGCCTGGTATAATAGCATTTTGCAAACGTGAGTTATTCCCAGTTTATAGATAAATGAAAGTGCTTTCACAGTGGTAAGTGTCCAGGTGTATTGGTGGTGTTAACTGAGTGCTTTTTATATGCTGGGCACCTGGGGGACATTTTCCCTTTTGTCTTATCAATCCTCCTCCTCCTAATAATAACAATAATCAGTGGGTTATCAGCCTCAGTTTATACACAGGGGAGCTTAGAGAGATGATAACCAGCAGCGAAACCGGAATTCCAGCCTGGGCATCCTGCTAAAAAGACCGTGGTCTCTCCACCAGGAAGGCTGCGTCCCTGGTTTTCTGGGGAGAACATCTGTAGGAATGAACTCCCACCGTCTTGGGAGCCAGTTCTCCCAGCCCGCATGTCTCTGCTTAGCCCTGATGCCCCGGGCTGGAGCGTGATTCTCCCGCAGGGACCATCTCACTTGAAGGCTGGTCACTTTCCAATGAAGCCTAGTGCCCGGTGCCTCTTCAATGTGATGGCGGATGCAGTGGGGACTGGCAGAGAGACGCTGCTCTCCATGGGCCCCGTCCTTGGAAACTTTTTGATGAGAAGAGCCTCGAATGTTGGATTGGAAGAGGCCTTGCTGGCTGGTCATCTGATCTAGCCTCACATGCAAAGCTGGCCTCACACGAGTCTCTAAGTTGCTCTCGGTCCCGGACATCAGAGTCATGGACTTCCCAAATAATACAGAATCTGAACCTATGGGGTTGGGTCCAGGCATCTCTGTTTTTCTTAGAAGTTCTGCTGGTAATTGTGCTGGGGGCTGAGACATAATTCCCATCACATTGGGCTCTCAGGCTTTCACCGGCAGGTCACACCTTTGCCCCTTGTTCATGATGTTCCCTCCCTAGCTCTTTGTCCAGAGAGTTCTTACTTGTCCTTCAAGGTCCAATTTCCTCTTCTGCCTTTGGAGACCAAATGAAGCTGACGTTCCCCGCTGCCTGTTGTCGTTTGTGTCCGTCAGTCTAAGGGCTTACTTCCTTCGTTGTATTGATTGATTCTACAGTTGTTTTTTTTTTCCTCTACTGGAGTATGAACTTCTTAAGAACAGAAACGGTGCCTTGCAGATATCTAGTCTCCTAGCACCTAACAGGTTCTGGGTGTGAGAAGAGGCTCAGTAAATGGAAGTGGGAGGTTGAGCATCGTCAACCCATGATCTTAGCTGGACCCTCTGATGCTCCACAATCAGCTCTCTCTCTCTCTAATACATAAAATGCATATTAATAAAATAAATATATCTAATAAATACCTGTAGTAAAATATATGTAAATATACTAAATACATAAACACATGTAATATATACTTATATATAATTTATACATTATATCATTATATAATAAACAGAAATATATATTTGTATGTGTATATATATATAATTTTTTTAGGTGACTATGTCCTTCTGAGATATGCAGACAATATTCATGACCCTACTATGTCTTTTCTTCTCCAAACTACATATGCCCAGTTCCTTTTACTGGCTAATTGTCATGAGATAGATTTCTGGTTCTGTTGATATCCATTTGCACTCTTTGGGAAGACTCTAGCTGCTCAGTGTTCTTCCTAAAGCTTTGTCTGACCAGTGTAGTGGCTAATGAATGGCCTCTGGTCTTCCTTGTTCTGGATCTCATACATCTCTTTCTGTTTTCTAAGATCAAATCATTCATAGTTAACTGCTGGTGGCTAGGGCTTTCTTATCTAGTAGTTACACAGCTGACTTTTTGAGACTTACTATATCTGCCTTAAATATCATTTCACCAATTTTAGACCTATGAAAGTCCTTTTGTGCTTTAATTTTGTTCTCCAACATACTGATTTTATTACATCTGAAAATCTGCTTTCCTTTCCTGACTTCTATTGGATTGATAATTGAAAAAATATATTTTTTCCATTCCGTTTTCCATTTTTCCTCAGAAGATTTCATGACTGTAGATTGAATTCCCATTCTTTTAGTGATTCTCGTTAATTTTTGGATACACCCACTTAACTTATTGTTGAATATAGTTTAAAATTATTTGGTACCTCTTTTTTAAAAGATTTTAGTTATTTATTTGAGAGAGAGAGAGCGAGCGCACGCACACACGCATGAGGTGTGGGGAGGGGCACACAGAGAGGGAGAAGCAGGCTCCCCGCCGAGCAGGGAGCCCGACGCGGGGCTCGATCCCAGGACCCCGGGACCATGACCTGAGCCGAAGGCAGTCACTTAACGGACTGCACCCAGGCGCCCCTAAAATTATTTGTTCTTTCTATTCTGCCAAATATCACCCAGACCTTACCTTACTTTAACCACCACTGAATGCATTCCTCTCTTGCTACTTTTGTTCAGATCTTTGGTTTTGGCCTAAAAGAAATTCTAAAAATTTTAATTATTTTTCGGTATAAAATTTAATAATGAAAATTTCCAACCTCTTGGGTCCATATGTGTGCTTCCTGCTATTTCTTGTATCTCACACCTGCCATCTGGATTCACTTTTCCTTTTGCTGGTGTACATCACTTGACGGTTCTTTTAGTGCAGGTTTATAGGAGATAAATTCCTTTAGTTTTTGTATACTGAAGGTGTCTTGCTTGAATACTAGTTTAGCTGAGTATAAAATTCTGTGTTGATACGTTGACAGTTGTTTTCCTTTAGTATGGTATTTAAAAAATACTAGTCTTCCACGAGACTTTTAAAGTTTATCCTTTGCCTCATATGTTCTGCTGTGTCAGGACAACATGTGTAGAATTATTTTTATCTGTCTTTCTCAGTGCTCAGAGTCTAGTGTCACTCATCACTCAGGTCTTTCATCAATTTTGGAAGAATACCAGACATCTCTTCAAAAGCCTCTCCTCTGTGATTTCCTTATTCTGTTTTCTGGAAGACTTCTTAGCCACAAACGGTAGCCTCTCACCGTATCCTCAACCCTTTCCTGCTCTTTTCTTTCTTTCTTTTTCTCTTTGATGTGCAGTGCTTGTTGAGTTCTTCCTTATTATATTCTAGTTCCTTATTTCCCTCTTTTACTGGCTTTTTCTTTTTAAGATTTATTTGATTTATTTATGAGAGCGTGTGAGTTGGGGGGAGGAGCAGAGGGAGAGGGAGAGAGAGAGTCTCAAGCTGACTCCCTGCTGAGAGCGGAGCCCAACTCTGGGCTCTGTCCCAGGATCTGAGATCATGACCTGGGCAGAAACCAGGAGTCAGATGCTTAACTGACTGCACCACCCAGGCGCCCCTTTTAATGTTAATTCCAGTGACTATGTTTTTCATTTCCAAGACTTCTAACTGGTCCTAGCTACTGGTTTTGTTTGAATTTTTATATCTTCCTGTTTCATAATTTCTCTTTTTAATGCAAGTTATTCCTCAACTGGTATCTTTAAGCCTTATGCTTATTTAAAGTCAGTGTGAGGCTGTTCAGTGAAATGAATTTGGTGTGAATCCATATTCTTAATGGTTTTTGGTTTGTTTTTGTATTTTTGGCTGTCTTTCTTAGCATTATATTTCTTCATAAGTATCAGAAGTTTTGGTTTGGGGCTCAATTTGAATGACTTCATTTTTATTTTTAATTTTTTTTAATTTTTATTTTTTTGCTTTTTTTATTATTATGTTCTGTTAATCACCATACATTACATCATTAGTTTTTGATGTCGTGTTCCATGATTCATTGTTTGTGCGTAACACCCAGTGCTCCACGCAGTACGTGCCCTCTTTAATACCCGTCACCGGTCTAGCCCATCCCCCCCACAAACCCTTGGTTTTGTTTCATTTTTAAATTTGTTATTGTTTTCTTTCCTCTCATACCCGCCTCCCTCCCCAGTTTTTTCTCCAGCATCAGGGCTGGGTGATGTGAGAGGCACACCCTCAGGCTGGCACCCTGGACACACCCTTGACTAGTTTTCTCCCAGGCCCCAGGGGCACAGCCCAGAGCCAGGCCTCACGACAGCACTGCAGATCTCCTTTCTCGTGGTGCTCCTGGGCGCACTTTAGACAGAGGCTGAGCCAGATAGCCACTCAGTTTGCTTCCGGTTTGAAAAGTTCTGTCATCGTCCTCCCGCTGCCCTCCATAGCCTTGGCCCGAAGCAGTTAGGCTACAGAAATGTTCAAGTCTCTTTTGCCCACAGCGGGGACGGAGTCCCAGGACAGGCTTCAGCAGGGCTCCTGTGTCCCATCCCACATGACCCTTCGCAGGTGCTGGCCACACCCTCTGCTTCAGGACCAGTGCCCCTTGGGCCTGCGGCTTTCCATTTTTTAATCTGTCTGTGATTCATGAAAACACTTTGTTTTTGAGCCTCACTGTGTGATTTTGCCTTATCCTTTTATATACTTGGGTTTGGATCAGAGGGTGGGATCACTCAGTGCAAATTCACCGTACTGTCTTGACTATAAATCACAGACATGCTTTCTGTCTCAACCCAACAGCGATAAAATGTTTAAGCAGGAAAGGGCACGACTAGAGCTGGTGGCACACGACGTTCGCGGTCTCCATCCAAGCTGATTTTCACGTTCCCTAGGAATGTTAGTGTAAGTAGCTGTACGTATTAAAATATTACCCAACCCAAGTTATCCAACTATCCTTTAGGGTATCATGAAAGATTTTATCAAATGCCTTGTTGAAACCATTACATGTCCGGTGTGTGTGTGTGTGTGTGTGTGTGTGTGTGTGTGTGTGTGTGTGTGTGTGTGTGTGTGATATTCCCCTGATCTGCCACCCTAACTATCCTAGGGAAAATAAAATGTATTTTCTTTACCAGCGCTGTTCCCTGGGAATTCTGGCGGTGGCTGCTACTGTCTTACAGGTTGTCAATGTCCCTGGCTTCCCGACACTGAGAGTGACTCACTTGGAGCACGCAAGTTCAAGGCCACACGGTGAACATGCCCTAAATGGGAACATTGCCTCACTGTGTATCCCAAGGAAACACTGGCATATTCAAAGCAAAAAGTCACCAGCTCTTACTCCCCCCGGGGATTTTGAATATTTTTACTTCCTATGAAAATGCCACTGGAAAGTTGGGTCCCAGTTCCTTCTCTTTGTTTTTGCTCTGGCGCCTACAGGCCGCGTGACGTGACTCAGTAAGTCCCTCTGTACCTGAATGGCCCGCTGGGAGGGCAATGCAGGGCTTCCCAAAGGCCCCAATCCCCGGGGAGCTCTGAAGAGTTCCTGAGTTCTGCCTCTAGAGATTCTGACTCATCAGGGTTGGGTGGGGCCTGGGACCAAGTAATGTTAGTGAGCTCCCCGGTCAATTCTGATCAGCATGCCGGCTTAGATCCTGAGTCGTAATGTTTGTAAAGTGCTCAGCAGCGGCTCTCGGACACAGCCAATGCTCTGCAGAGGTCTCCCTGTTGCTTCCCCTCTCCCACATTTCCACCTCTCCTCCCCTCAGGCCCACAGCGCTCAGGTGTTGCCCACTTGGTGCCCCAGAGGAAAATCACAGGACAACTGGTTTAAATTGCTCTCCTCCAGATGTTTTCCTTTGATACAAATAGTCAGGGGGAAGGGCAATGCTTAACTCAGTTTTCATTTAAATCCCACCACCACTGATTTGGTCTGTACGTTGTACTCTTTATGAAGCCCCGTGATACGTAGACAAGTAGGACTCTGGCTCCGCCCTTGAGATCTTGGGGTTATATCGCGGCCTGAGAAATTTAAGGCATCGAGTCCGGCTAACGTGGGAGACAAGTCTTATTTATATTTTATTTTGTTTTGTTTTGTTTTACTTTATTTTATTTTATTTACTTTACTTGACTATTTTATTTTATTTTATTAATGTTTTGAGAAGTCTTATTTTGGGTCAGGGACCAGCCTTCCTTAGACACTTCAAATCAAACCCCAGAGGCTTTCTCAGGACTAGTGTCCAGTTGAAGATAAAGTCACGATGGGTACAGTAGGTGGAGCTAGAGAGTCAGAGAAATAGAGAATGCAGAGAGCCTGTCCGGGGGCGTCTCAGGAAGGCCAGGTAGGCAGTCATCTTCCAAAAGGGCTGTGCACCAGAATCCCTGAGCAATTTGTTTGAAAACAAACAAACAAACAAACAAACAAACAAACAAACAAGACTACAGAATTCCAGATCCCATCCCTATGAAATAAAATTTCTGGCATTGAGCCTTGGTCACGTTTAACCCGTTGCCCATCTGACTGATGTGCAGTCAGGTTTGGGAAGCACTGATCTAGAGATTCTAGAATAATCTAAATGTGAGCCAGGCTCTCTGCTGAATGATCTGGTCAGGGGTCTGAGCTAGTTTGAATCTATAGTCCTGTGCTTTTTCAAAGTGTGGTCCTCAGATCAGCATCTGCATCAGCATCACCTGGGAGCTAATCAGAAATGCAAACTTTCAGACCCCACCCAAGACTATTGAATCAGAATCTGCCGTCTTTCTTTTAAAAGATTTTATTTGTTTATCTATTAGAGAGAGAGGGAGAGAGAGCAGGGGGAGGGGCAGAGGGAGAGAGAGACTCTCAGGCAGACTCTGCACTAAGTGGGGAGTCCAACATGGGCCTCGATCCCATGACCCTGAAATCATGACCTGAGCTGAAACCAAAAGTGGGACACTTAACCGACTGAGGCACCCGGGCGCCCGAGAATCTGCATTCTTGACAGGCGCCCCCAGCTGACTCAGGCGATTCGGAGTGTGAGAGGTTGTGAGACCTGTGCCCCTTGTTCACATTGGCTCCATCCCTGGAATGGGAGCGTCCCGAGGCAGGGGTTGTGTTTGATCCTTGATACCTCTCTGAGCCTGTTTCCTCCTCTTCGCTGTATTCCCTTCTTAAGGTTGTCAGAGGAACTCATGCCAGACTCCCATATTACATTGTGAATTCTTTGAGGCAAGGGCCATACAGTTTCTAAATTTCTGCGTGCCCAACGCCGAGCATTGAATGAATTCACCATTTTGGCACAGAGAATTATAGAATCCTTGAAGCAGAAAAGACTTTGTAGAGTGTCTAGAACGAACCACTCAGTGAATGGGTGAAGAAATTATGGTCAAGTGACCTTTCAAAAGATGCTCTGTTATCCTCGCATAAGCCTACACGAGGGGTTCACGTGAGGATTCAGAGACAGTGCCCTGCGACAGCTCCCACTCTCTGTGAGGTCCTTCTACCCTTGGAACTGAGCTCAGCTCTCAGTCTTTGTGAAGGTCCTCCAGCCCCTCAGACCACAGCCATCTCCGGGTCCTCTGAACTTCCATACCAGCAAGTGTGTGTGTCACTCGTCTGCCATGAATCCTGAACTGGCTTCCTCCCATGCTCCATCCTTGCTGTGTACTGTTCTAGAAGTTATGGTGTTCCCACACTGTGCGTATCAGGCTCTTGGAGGACAGAACCATGGCTCTCTGTGCTCCCCATCTGCTTCCCAGCCCAGCATCTAACACGGATGAGCACATAATAGGAATGGTTAACTTTTTGAATATCGATTAAGTTTTTAAAAATAGGAAACCTTTTATATACACAAAAGTTATGGAGATTACTGTAATGAAGACCTGCATCCCTACTACTTCCTTCATCAATAAAAAAAGATTATTATAGTTGAAATGTTCTAGGTACCACTTTCCAGTCATTTTCTCAGCCTCTGTGAATTTCCATGGCAGCTCATCATCTGTGACACCATGGAGTTTCATTGTTTGGTGTTCCTGCCCATAAAATAAGGACCCTAAAACCAAGGTGCAAGGCAATCATGAGGATGTAATTTATTCAATTCAGTTGCTCAGTATTTATTGAGAGCCTATCATGTGGCAAGTACTGGCTAGAAACTTGGGACGCATCAGTGAACAAATCTGGCCAAAACAAAGCAAATAAAAAATAAAGCCCTGGCCTCATGGGGTTCACATTCTGGACAGGCCATCAGCAAGAAGGATAATAAATATGTCAGTTACATAATGTGTTAGAGGTTAAAAGTGCAATGAAACTGGGTACAAGGCTCAGGGATTCTGAAGTGGGAGGGCAGACTGTGGTCAGGAATGGCCTTGGTAAGAAGGTATTATCTGAGCAAAGATTTGAAGGCGTTGAGGAGCTGGTCATTTGATTTTGAGGGAAAGATGTTCCAGGTAGAGTGAATAACAAACCAGTGCAAGGACCCTGTGGTGGAGCATGGCTGAGAGGAGCATCAGGGGAGGGGAGCCGGGGATGAAGGTTGGAGGTGGAGGGAGCATATAGGGCTCTGCAGGCGATTGTGAAGACTTTGGCTTATACTCTGAGCCCTTGCAGGGTGTGGGCCAAGCAGTGATGTTTTCTGACCTCTTTGGCTACAGTGTGGAGCATAGTTTATAGGACGAGAAGCAGGAAGTCCAGTTGGGAATAAACCAAGAAGTAAATTACAGTTAACCAGAATGGTTAACCAGTTAACCATTGCAGTAAACCAGAAGAGAGAGAAGGGGGTCAGCCTAAGGTGAGAGCTGGGGAGGTGGTGATAAGTGGCCAGATTCTGGACATGTCTTGAAGACAGAGCCATCAAGATTTCCTGAGGAATTAGGCGTTGGCGTGAAAGAAGGAGTGAATTTGCTCCAAGGTTTTTGGCCTGAGCATCTGGAAGGATGTAGTTACCATCAGCCAAGATGAGGGGACCCTGCAGGTAGAACAGTGTGGGGGTCAGCTGAGGTTTGGACTTACTGAGTTTGAGACACCTGCCAGATATCATAAATGGAGATGTCGAACAGGCTGTGGGTACATGAATCTGGAGTTCAGAGAGAAATCATACACACGGAAGTATATGTTTGGAAGTCATGAGCCTTTGGAGGGTATTTAAAACCATGAGACTGGATAGATCGCCAAGGACTCACTGTAGGTGGAGAAGAACAGAGACCCAGAGAGTCTGATATCCTGGAAGCCAGGTGAAGAAAATCCTTCAAGAAAGAGGGAGTGAGAAATTGTGTCAAATGGATCAAAAGCAAGATTGTGCGCCGAGGATTTCCTACTGGATCGAGCAACATGGATGCTGTTGGTGACGTTGCTGGGGACCGTTCTGGTGGGGTGGCAGGGGCGGGGGCAGACCCCTGACTGAGGGGGATCAAGAGGGAACATGAAGAGCAGAATTGAAGAAATGAAATCGAGCAGAAGACCCTTTAGAGGAGATTGCTGGAAAGGCAAACAGGCGGATGGGGGATCAGGTCACGAGATGGTCTGGGATATGCAACAAACAAAACAAAGCAAGAGGATTTTGTGGTTGATTGGATTAGTCCGGTAGAGAGGGGCGAATCAGTGCTGTATTGAGAGGCCAGCTGGGATGAACAGAGTGCTTCGCTCCATGCCTCGTGCTGGGAAGGCAGGCTGAATTTCTAAGTCGTGATACACAGATCCCCGCCGGCCAAAGGAGGGAGAAGGAGGACCAAGCCCGACTTCTAGCTTTATCCACACCACCATTAGCCCAGAGTGGCCCCAGGGCACCTCTTCTTGGCCCTGCCTTGGGTCCCAGGCCTCCAGGAGCTGCTACTCTGAGCTTTGGCACCCTGGGGCCCTCTCCAGCGATTCAGCTGCCTTCCCTGGGCAGCCTCCCGAATCCTGATTCGCCTTCCCAACTGAGCTCTGCTGTGCTCCCCTGGGCCACCGTCCCTGGGCTCCTGCTACACCGTGCTCCCTTTCCTGAGGTTCTCCAGGTCAGCATCTCCAGCCTCTGGCCCTGACAAGGTGTTTGCTCCCGAGAATGGAGCTGCGTCTCGTGGGAACAGCCGCAGAGGCCCCTAGGGTCCCAAGAAGGATGATGCCCGTTTCTGTGGAGCTCTGGCGTATTCCTTCTTTGCTTTTTAAGCAGTGCTGTCATTCACATAGGCAGCGCTGAAACTGGAGGCCAGCCCCCTGCCTCTTCCAGAAAGCTCGCCCAGCTCACGTGTTTGAGGCAGCCCTGAGCCCTGAGCCCTGCTCCAAGGCAGGATAGGGCAGCAGTAGCCCCTGGAGGCCTGCGGCTGACGCAGGGGCCAGGCAGGAGCAGCCCTGACCCTTCTGGGCTAGTATGGGCTTCGTCCGGAAAGCTCGCAGCCGGCCTGAGAGGGTGCATGAGGACTCAGGAATTCCTCCTGCCTCCCCCGTCCTGGCAAGCTGTGTTTGCTGAACCTTGGGGACTTGTGTTTCCTTCTTTGACTGCTGAGGCCTGGGGACAAGGAAAGGCCACTGTTCAGGGGTGGGGTGAGTAGAGAAGGGTCTGGTTGGCTGCCGTGCTGGCTGAAAACCTGACTCCCACCTAATTAGGTCGGCCTTGCTGGCTGTGGGCCCCGGCGGACCTGGGTACCAAGGCCTCTCTCACCAGGCCAGGAGCAAGCCCCACCTCACGCCACGAGGCAGTGAGACGAGAGGGCAGGCCCGACTTGTTGTGCTTCCCTCAGCTTTGGGTGATTCGCCAACCCAGGAGCTCCTGGCTTTGCTTGCCGTCCTGGCTGACTGAAGGCAGGCCGGTGGTGGTTGGAGGGTGTCACTGTGTTCAGTACTGACCACAGTGACAGACAACCTGTCCCCTCTCACATGCCCCTCCCCACAACCCTGAGTCGGTGGGGACGTGGCTGGCCGTGGGCTGGTCAGCTGAGCTCCGGGGTGTTGGGGTGAGCCTGGAGGAGTCGGGGCACGCTCTGTCCTGCCAAGTCCTGATTCCTCTGAGGTCACGGCCTCTTGTTTGCGGCCTGATCTCCAACTTGGCCAGCGTCCAGCTTCACGGCAGTTCTCAGGAGGGCAGATGCTTTCGTAGAAGGGACTGGATGTACTCCAGGTCAGGGGCTTCCTCAGTTCTTTATTTAAAAGTCCCTCCCAGAATCCAGGCCGCTGTGACTGGCTCCCAGACACCCTCCTCTTCTGAGAAATTCGAGAACACTATTGAGTGGATCGGATATCTATCTCCAGATGCAGCAATTTCCTCATGTTCAAGTTTATTGTTTCTGTAGGGAAACCCACCCGCTTTGGGGCTGATATTCATGCTCGAAATTCAGCTCTTCATGTGCCTGATGCTGTACATCCAAAGCTTGGAACATGGGCAGAATTCCTTTCTCCTCTTGTTCGGAAATGCCCTGTGCTCTTCAGTGGGATGGCTGCTGGCTCTTTTTAAAGGGAATAAACCTTGTGTATGAGGATCCTTGTCACGTGAAACCTGGGATATTCTGGACACTGCCAAGGCTTTGCACATTTTGTGCACAGAGCTTTGTCACGACTATAGATGTTGTATATGAGCTGCTAATTTGGAGTACCAACTACGTGCCCAAGGCCATTGCTCCAGTCCACGGCCCAAGTTCATACTCTCCCCACACACTCTGAGCCTCTTTTAAGTCACGTTCATGAATAGGTGGTCCTCAGACAGCTTTGAACCCTTGTGTATATGCAAAATATTGTGTTGTCTGTATCTCTTTCTAAAAATGCATCCATAAAGACCTTTTTAGGGAGAACTTCCTTCCTGAGACCAAGTCATTATATGTAGCTGAAAAGAATGAAGTGCGTTATTCTACCAAGTTCAACTTGGTGTGAATTAAGATGTGACTTAATGGCCCACGTGGCTTCCAAGCCTTTGGGAAAGTCCTGTTAGGGTTGGGCCACACCACAGGCTCAGCCACCTTCCTGACTTAAGGGGGTCTGGAGTCCCTGGAGGGTGTTTAGGAGAAAGATGGCAGCATAGGGAGGAAACAATCCAGACCTTCACGCCACTTCCTGGTGCTGCCTCTTACCTTCACCTGAAGCTCCGACTCGTGTAAAATGCAGAGCCCTCAGGTAGGCCCTCTCAGACACGTTGAAAAACTGTAGGCTTATGGTCTGTAAGCTCTAAGTGTAGTCTACCTGCTGGCTGACCATGCTGCCGTCACATTACTCACCCGTTCTGTCATTCATGCACCTGTCATTCAGCTACTGGTCACTGAGCGGCCACGGTGTGCCAGGCTCTAAAGAACAGGAAGAATAAGGCTGGTGGCCCCTCTTGGGGGATCCCCTAGTGTGGTGGGGGACAGGCCAGCCAGGCGGTGTGACAAGCGCCAGCACTGAGGTGTGAGCAAGGTGATATGAGATGCTGATGAGGACCTGACTGGTCGCACCCGCGGGAGGTGGCTGGGTGTCCCGAAGGAGATGCAGGGTGAGTAGGAGCCGGCCAGCCAGATGAGGGTTTAGGGTGGAAAGGGCACGTCAGCTGTGTGGTCTTGGGGAAAATTATGCAACCTTTCTGAAACTCAGCGTCTCCAATACAAACCACGATGGTAGTACCCACAGCGAGGAGAGAGGAACAATAGGGAATGATAGGGATTGAATATGGGAGCTCCAGGCACACGGTGGGTGAGTATTCTTATTCCACACTGAGGAGCCTGAAGGTGTGGCTGCTGGCCATCACCTTGACGCACAGGATGAAGTCCCTCTAAGGGTAGCTTCTAAGGGTCACCATGTGTCAGGTGTGACTTGAGTGCTGGGGGCTTGGTGTCTAGAGGTCACCTGCGGTTCAATTCATTCTCCCCCAACTGTGGCCCCCAGCATCTGCCCAAGGACAGAAACACAGCGCTGCATCGGGGGGTCCCTTCAGGCTTGACCGACCTCCGCCCGGTGGCATAGTGCCCATGGGGGTCTCTCCCTGCTTGTGTGGCCTTCCCAGGCTCTCCTCCTGACCTCTGTCCCATTGTGTGCTCTCTCTGGCCTGGCCCACTGCCACCCCTTCGTGCCCTCCCCATGGGCCACTGCAGCAGCTCCCCGGCCCCTCTGGAGGCACTCGGAGGGGAGGGAAGAGCAGAGGCTTTGGGGTTGGACAGACTTGGGTTCATTCATCCCTTGGCCACTGCCATCGCGTGTGACCTTGGGCAGGTCATAGAAAGCTGGCTGGAGACTCGGCTTCTTCATTTCTAGGTTGATGCTGATGAAACTCTCTCACAGGGAGCTGGTGAGGCTTCCAGAGACCCAGCACGGCTCTCAGCGCCGGGTGGGCACACACCGGGGGGGTGGGTCTCCTTAGGGGCCGACTCCCTGCTCCCAGAGCCGTTGCGCATTCCTGGGCGTCCAGGCCGACCCTCTGTAGCCTCGGCTGGTCTCACACGGTCACTTAGGGCCAAACACCTCAGTGACACCCTGCTTCCTTCCGTGTCAGTCCTCAGCTCCTCTTCCTGAATTCCAGAGTCTGCGCTGTTGCTTAGCTCCACTCTCCACGCTCGCTCTGTGCTCTTGGCCCCCCACTGGCTTACAATAATGCCAGTATTTGTGTGTCTGTGTGCCCACAACTTTGTTTCTGCTTGCCACATCCTCCCTTGTCGCGAACTCCTGCTTGATCGTCGATGCCCAGCTCTTCTGCGATGACTCCCGACCCTCCCTCATCTTTCCCTAGGAGATTGTCCTCCCTTGGGGCTACCCCAGTGCTTGGTTTCTGCCTCCACGATAGCACCCATTAGGTTGGATTATTCAGATTGATTTCTGCACCAGTTTTTCCGCCAGACTATGAATAACTCAGGTGATTAGGTCTTAGCCATCTTTGTAATTGCTCCAGTGATGAGCTCAGTACTTAGCCCAGGGCATGGCATGTAGCAGGTGCTTAATTAATGTAGGAGCGGACTTGACTAATCCAGTCCTCACTGGTTTCTCTACATTCAAGTTCGTCCACAGCACCTGGCCCAGGTGGCACACAGTGGACTCTCAATAAGAATGAGTAACTGTGGGACGCCTGGGTGGTTCAGTTGGTTAAGCGTCTGCCTTCGGCTCAGGTCATGATCCTGGGGTCCTGGGATCGAGTCCCGCATCGGGCTCCTTGCTCAGCGGGGACCCTGCTTCTCCCTCTCCCACTCCCCCTGCTTGTGTGCTCGCTCGCTCTCTCTCTGACAAAAAAATAAACAAAATCTCAAAAATGAGTAACTGCATCATACCTTTAGTTACACCATTTGCTTATATGTAGTAGTAGTAATAATAATGATAATAATAAAATACGGTGTTTATTGAATGCATAATATATAAAGGTTTCTGTGTTAAGTGGTTTAACTTCATCCATATTTCATCCTCATAATTACAATGTATTCTGATCCCCATTTTATAGCTGAAAAGCTTGAAGGACATAAAAGTTAAATGACTAGATAAAAAAAAAGACTAGATCAAGGCTACACATTTAGTTCGTGAGGGGTCTAGGATTTGAGCTCAAGCCTGTCAGATTGTAGATTCTATATTGTGGTCCCCCGATGGAAAGTTACCTGTATCACTCATCAGTGCATCCAGGGCTGATGTGCCTGCCTGCTTTCATCAGTGGCTGTGCTAAAGCTGTTCCTTAACTATTTTGTGTAGCCTCCCCTCCCCCCCATCCCCCACCGAGATGTCAATGCCTCGAGGTTGTCAGGGCTGTTTCTGCTGAGTTTCACCTTCTGGTCTTGTGGCATTGGGATGACAAATGTTTTAAGTGTGCCCAAGAGCTGTTTTACTCAGGTATGGCAAGACACACGGACACGGAAATGACTGGGGTGAAGGAAGAATTTGAGAATACTCACAGAGCCCTAGAAACAGGAAGCATGACACTCCCCACAGGGCCTCCCGTGGAAGCACCAGGCGGGTGAAGAAGCCAGAGAACAAGGAGAAAAATGTGGGCAGGAGCCTTTACTGTGGTTTCCAAGGGAAGGAATCGACAGGCAGGACTGGCTAGTGTGAATGATTTCCGCAGGCTCTGGGCCTTAGGGCTGTTCCTGGTGGTCTGGAAGCTGGCCCTGCCATGAACAGGGCAGGTGGCTGGCCACTGAGTGGGTGAGTGCCTCATCACTGAGGTGGTTGAGTTATGGGCTCTGGATCGGTTGGTTTGTATAGGAAAGGCTTGCTCATAAATGTCATCAAGCTCTGGGACCCAGAGAAGCCAGCCATGGAAAGCAGGATTTCATGAGTCACTAGTAAAGAGTTTTTTATTCTTTTTTTTTAAATATTTATTTATTTGGGAGAGAGAGCACTCGTGCGCCACGTGAGTGGGGGTGGGGCAGAAGGAGAGGATCTCAAGCAGACGCCCTGCTGAGCATGGAGCCACTCGCGGGGCTCGATCTCACCACCCTGAGATCATGACCTGAGCCAAAACCAAGCATCAGATCCTTAACCGACTGTACCCCCACTAGGTGCCCCCCAAAGTTTTTTATTCTTAAGAAAATAAATAAAAATTGCTGATACTTCTTTTTAATCCTAAGAGTAAGTGTTCTGTGGTACGGGGATGGTGCTGGTTTCTCTCCTCGGCTAGCCTGGAGAGGCAGTCTCCCCATGGTCAGAAAGGCCCTAAATATTCAAGCAACAAAATATGGAAAATAAAAGACAGGGTTAATACACCAAGGAATGCGGATGCTTGAGAAAGACAGGCCTTGGCTTACTTGGCTGAGCCTAGCTCGGAGGGGGACCCTCGTGGGTGCCCAGCGTCTCTGCAGGAAGAACTGTGTGAGGAGTATGCTGGGGGGCTATCGGGGGGCGGCTGGGTCGGCCTCCCTCCCTTTGGCCTCAGTTCAGAAACATTCACTCTTGTTTTGCTGTTTATTTTACCCCTTCCCCCGCCCCTCCCTCCCCTCGCTCCTCCCCTGAGTCTCCTCATTCAGACTTGGATTTCTGGAAGCTGCTACGGTAACCTCCACCGCGGGGGGGGGGTGGTCCACGGAGTTGGGAAGGGTGGGTGAATGACCCCCAGGGTTGGACCCAACACCTGTAACTTCTGCAGCATCATTTCTCCAAAATAAGTTACCTGACTTACGAAAACCACCATTTGTTCAGTGAAAAGGGGGTTTCAAGATTATGTGGTTTGGGGAAATGCTACACTCTAATTCCCTCGTGGAGACTGGTGATGTACAGGGATGTTGTAAGGGCGCTGAGAAGCTCTGAAGGAAGATTGTTTTCTAAAATCCTTTTTTTTTAAAGATTTTATTTATTTATTTATTTGACAGAGAGAGAATGAGAGATAGAGAGCACGGGAGGGAAGAGGGTCAGAGGGAGAGGCAGACTCCCCGCCGAGCAGGGAGCCCGATGCGGGACTCGATCCCGGGACTCCGGGATCATGACCTGAGCCGAAGGCAGTCGCTCAACCAACTGAGCCACCCAGGCGCCCCACTTCTGAAGGAAGATTGTTTTTATCTCAATTTTCTCTAATGTTTCCAAGTCTGTCTCTCCACCATGGAGCTGATTTTGTGCCGCGCTCACTACCGTCCCCTGAGAAGCTGTTGGAGACTGCGGCCCGGCTGGGGGATGGCGTGGCCCTGAGCTGCCCACTCACGGACTCAGGGTGAGCAATCTTCCAGACTTGGGAGGCCAGGGCTTCGGGGGCTCAAGAAGCCTCGTGTGATTGCACTGAGAACCCTGGGGTCTGACCTTGGCCTGACCCTCCCTGGCATCTCCCCTGTGCCCCTGGCCCTGCCCAGAGCATTGTACTGGCTCTTCCTTGCTTCTGGATGCCTAGCTCCTGGCATAGTGCCTGGCAAACAGCGGGTACTCAGTGATAGCTTATATCAATTTAATTTAAATTAACTTTCCCATTAGAGTCCTCTAATGAGAGGCTCCTTTCTTGTTTTCCAATCAGTCTTGTCCTAGTAGCAACACATACACGTGTGCACACATTTATGGTCTGTGTGGGTTCTTTTCATAAACAGGCAAGGACACACTTAAATATGGGATTAGATTTCACGCGGAGGAGTCCACCTCATAAACGCACACCCACACATCAAACACACAGAAACACAAACCGTGTAGACACAAGCAAACGCACAGACACGCTGGCATAAACAGGCCCAATCCCTCGCTGGCCGCAGATACGCAGATGCAATTTTATACATAAACACGCAGAGAAGTGCAAGACAGACCCCCTGTCCCCCGAGGCACATGCCCTGTTCTGGTCATTTATTCCTCCAAACCACAATGCCTCAAAGCCTAACAGCTTAAAACAACTACTTTCTCAGATTGAATGAGTTCATGGGTCCAGATTAGGGCAGGACTTGGTTGGATGATTCTTTGGCTCCCGTGTGTTCCTGAGCCGAGCCAGTGGAGCCTGACGTGTGTGGCCTGGTCAGGTGGTGATGGAGGCTTCCTTCGCACGGCTGGAAGGCCCGGCTCAGCGGGACTGCAGACGGGGCCGGCCAACCTTTTATGTGGCAGCCACATCCCCCAGAAAGAGCCTGTGGAAGATTGAGGGGGTCACGGGAAGTCTTCGCATGACCCAGCCTCTGGAGTTGTAAAGCTTCACCTGTCCTGTGTCTTGTTGAGCACGCAGGGCACTCAAGCTAGCCCAGATGGGAGGGCCGGGCTGTTGGACTGGGCCTGCGGTGGGCAGGGCAGCGGGAATGCGAGGCCATCCGCAATCGGACGCACACACGAGTGTGCACGGACACATCCTACCCATCCCAAGTGAGGCTGGAGCCTTCTTACTGAGCACCCTCCTGGGCGTGGCATCTGGGCCGGAGGTGGTGGCGGTGGTGAGGGCCGTGACCTTGACAGAGCTGGGCAGTGTGCCGCCTCCTTTGCTTGTCTTTCCAGTGGGTGTGATGGAGGGCGAGGCTTGGGGGAGAGCCTGTGACGGCGTCACGTCCTTCTGGGGAGGGATTTCTATCTGGGAAGTTAAATTGGGTCCCCTTTTCAGGTCCCTGTACGGGGTGTGCTCAGAGTCTGGAGTCACAGACCATAGCATGGATGCCCAGGAGAACACAGAATGTCAGAGCAGGAAGGGGACATAACCTGTCCACTCCAGCCCCCTCGTTGTACACACAGGGATACTGAGGCCAATGGAAGGGGCCAAACTGGTCATGGTCATGAAGCTGGGATCCCACAGTCCTGGGTCCTCTGAGCCCTGGCTCCCCATTGCAGGCCTGTAATCCATGCGGTTTCCTCTGCCCGGGCCCCAGGGGCTGAGCACCCTCCAGAGACAGGTGCACCTCTGTGTTAAATGTCTGGGTGAACACTGAGCCCTGGGACAGGGCAGCCACTGCTGGTCAATGGTGAGGCCTGGGGGAGCTCAGCTCTCACACACATGGCCAGGAGGATGTGCCAGGAACAGGTGAAAACTTCCTCTTAGTGATCCAAGACACGAAGCCACCGGAGAGCTTCAGGGACCAACACCGCCTTCCTCTTTCCCTTAGGAAAAGTACAAAAATCGGGCCACGCATAGCCCCCATCCACACCAGTAGCCTGAAATGCGGATGGAATGATGCCCTGGCTTTGAAATCAGTCAAACCTGGGTCACATCCCCGCTCACATACCCTCGATTGCTAGCTCCGTGACCTTGGCTAAGTCCCTTGACCTTCTGAGCTCCAGTGTCCTCATGTGTCTATGGAGAAGATCATGCTTTTATTCTTCCATTCAGCAAGTATTTATTGAGTAGCTACTACGTGCCAGACACTGCTGGGGATATGATAGGGACATCAGGCACTGCCCCTTATGGAGGAAGCTGTCATTAGCTGAATAGTTAGGCAAACAAACGTAGCTTTACAAACGGCGTTGACTGCTATGGAGAAGTGATAAGGGTGCTGTGAGGGGGTGCAGTGATGATGTGATCAAGTTGAGGAGGCCAGGGACAGCCTCTCTGAGGAGGTGACACTTGTCTGTGGTCTGCTCTGGCAGTGAGTAGTAGCTAACCAGCTGAAATGTGTCTCAGGCAGAGGAAATGGCACATGCAAAGGCCCTGTGGGCTGGAGGGAGTAGGTTGAATAGGAGGGGTTAAAAGGCCAGTGTGACTGGGGCAGAGAGATCACAGGGAGCAAGTGGGAGATGACACTGGACGGGCGGGTGGGAACTTTGTTCACCAAGTTAAGGAAGGGTTTAAAATGTTGTATACGTTTTATATATTTACTTGAATGGTTTTACATGACAGAACCAGATTGTCAAAAAGATGACCATGGCTGCAGCATGGAGATTGAACTGCAGGATGGCAAACAGGAATGTGGGCGATCCCATTAGGAGGCTGTGCCAGGCAGGATAATAGTGGTCCCTCAAAGATATCCATGTCCTAAGCCTTGGAACTGTGAATGTATTAATTACATGGAGAAAAAGAACTAAGGTTGCAGATGGAATTAAAGTTACTCATCACTGACCTTAAAATAGGGAGATTATCCTGGATTATCCGAGTGGGCCCAGTGTAATCCCGGGAGCTCAGAGAGTGGGTCAGAGAGCCGGGACTTCGGAAGCGCTTGACATGCCCTTGCTACTTTGAAGGTGGAGGCAGTATTCTTTCCCTCATTTTGTAATTGAGGGGGAAAGGAATTTTGAAGACACAAAGTGACCTACTCAACACCAAGCATTATTAAATATTGTATCCAGGGCTTAGATCCAATCCCCTTGACTACAGACGCTCTTCCCATTGCTGGGGGGCTGGGGGCAGGTTGGGGCCTGACTTGGTCTAATTTCAGCACTCCCTGTAGTGTCATCCACTTCACCCCATCGGACCCTGCCCCCCAACCAGAACAAGGCCATCTTCTTCTACTTCAAGTTGTACTGACCGAGAAAAGAAACGGGAATTTGTCATTGGAATCACGATGTAGGAGGGCAGGCACATTTGGACTTACAGAATTTTGGAGATAAAAAAGAGCATAAGAGTCGCCTAGTACAACTGCGTCTTGTGACTGCTGGAAAAATTGAGACCCAGAGAAGGAAGTGTCTCGCCCAAGCCTCTCCGACCTCCCCCCTGCAGGTGAGAAACAGAACTAAAGCCGGAATTACCCGAGCCCCAGAGCAATCAGCCTTCCATTGTATCCCGGACGGGGGTCCCTTGTGTTCCTGGAAACTTCGGTGGGAGTTTGAATGACTTTTCCCATAAAAGTAGGCTTTCTACATGGAACTCGGTGCCCCTAAGACTCCAGCTGTAAGGGGTGCTGTGCATTCCTCTGCCTTCCCTTCCCCGGAAAAGTGAACTCACTTTGATAGGACCGTTTCAGGGTGAAAATGTTATTCTCTACTCCAAAATAAGTTCACAAATGAACTTCAACATGCCCCATTTGTAAACTCGGAACTGCCTGGACCATCGCTGTGGACTCTCCACCTGGTAATCTGGAAGCATTTTTGTCTGAAGACTCCCCCCAACCCCCGCCCTTTTCCCCTCTGCGCTTGTGGGAACCTACTGTCCAAGCGTTTGTCCAGCGGTGCAAGTGCAGCAAGACCTCTGGAGCCACGCAGAGCTGAAGCTGAACTTGGACCCGGGTCCCATAAGTGGGAACTCCAGCAAATGGTGGGCCAGGGGTGGAGCACTGAGCCAGGGACTTGGATCTCGATCTTCATAAAGACGCAACTGAGATTCAAATTCAGTTTCACTGAGTACATAGTACGTGCTGGTCACCTCCAAGTACACCTCTCAGTAGACTCTCCTAGCAGCCCTGGGGGAGGTAGCACTGTGTCGGTGCTTTATTGATTTATTTTAAAGATTTTATTTATTTATTTGAGAGAGAAAGAGAGTGTCAGCTGGAGGGAGAGGGAGAGAGAATCTGAAGCAGACTGCACGCTGAGCACAGAGCCGGATGTGGGACTCAATCTTCTGACCTGAGACCACGACCTGAGTTGAGACCAAGAGTTGGATGCTCAACAGACTGAGCCACCCAGGCGCCACCATGTTGGCTCTTTAGAAGAGGAAACTTTCCATATGAGCCCGCTTCTAAGTGGCAGAGGCACTGACCAGACCATGGCCACCTTCCTGATGTGCACTCGCACGGCAGAGAGATATATCTCTCTGCTATCTCTTCTTTGAAGGCACTAACCCACTTCACAAGGGCTCTACCCTAATGACCTTATTACATGGCATTATCTCTTGCTTCTTACATCAGCTCCAGGGTAACCATTTTACTGTTCTCTCTTTACAGATGAGAATACTGAGGCTTACAAAGGCAGAATTCCATGCTGAAGGCTACACAGCTCTTAGGGGGAGAACTGGGGTTCAAACCCAAGTTCATTTTTGGTGTCCACCATAACTGCTCCCTGCTTGGTGCGCGGGCCCTGAAGGCTGGGCTTCAAATTCTGCGTTAAGAATTTTGAATGACGACGGACAAATCACTGTGGGGCGGAATGAGATTATTTTCTTCTTGACTTTGAGAGAAATTCTTGTTGCAATACACAAGTTCACCATTTTGGGTGTTCTTGTGTTTATATTTAATCTCTGAAATCAAACCAAACCCTTGGAGGGTTCAGAGTTCCCCTGGCAACAAAACATATATTTGGTATTTTATTCAAAACTTGATTTTTAATCGGGATCAAATGCAAGCATTGTGGATTTAAACTGCTACTGGCCTTCCTAGCCGGCCTCGTGAGTGTGACATGAGTACCACCATTGTACCCAGTGCGTGCTTGTGCCCCAGGAGGAATTTGAGTTGGATGGTCTAGAACATCTGTATCCAAGCTGCATGATTTTTAGAGCGTACTGTAATATTCCACAGGAGCTGAAGTGGGGGCAGTAACGGGATTCTAAGAAGTGTTTCAAATGCATCGTTCTGTTGAAACCAGGACTGAATTAAGGGCCATATGAAGCAGTTCATAGACGAAGAACCTGCTCTGCTTGCCCCACTTTCCCAACAAAGATTCCGACTTGGCTGGGGTCCCTTGGCTCCCAGCTGCTGCCTTTCCAGAGCCTGTTGTAGGAAGCTCTATCCCTCTTCTTCCAGATGTGGTTTCCGGGATACTAGAATGGTCCTCCTGGAATTTATCCTTCCGGTTTTCCTCATTTAGTTAGTGAAACCATCATCTACCTAGTCACCCAGGCCACAGACTTCAGTCATCCTCAGCCCCTCTCTCTTCTCTCACCCAGCCGATCCACATCACTCACCACGCCCAGGTGATTCCATCATTTGGACCTGCCCCCAGCCTCCCCTTCCTCGTTCCCTCCCCCTTTCCCACCTTGGCTCGCCTCCTGGCCATCCTTTGCGAGAATAGCCTTTAAATTCACTCTGCTTCCAATACGAGACCTCGGAACGATCCTGTCAGACACAGGTCTGCTCATCCCAACCTGCTGCACCTCCCACTGTGCCCAGTGACGGTTCTCAAACCGGGTTCTCTGGAACCTCCGGGTTCTGCAACCAACACCAGGAACAGCCAACACTGTGGCAGTTCCCTTCTGTCTGTCTACATAGGGCCTCCTAAAAGATCTTGTTTGAGGAGGGCATTGTTCTGAAAAAGAGAATGGCCCTACTTTACCCACATCTCCTGACCATGGCCCCACCAAAACTCCCTCCCACTGTTCCCTGGGCATGGGGCCCTCTGCGCTATTCTCCAAATACACATGTGGTACCTTTGTTTCTTTGAGCACGATCTCCACTCTGTTTGGAAAGGCCTTTCTCCCTCCTCTCTTCTCTGAGAGCCCCACTTATCCTTCAGAAGCAGCTCAGACGTCACCTTCTGTGGATGGCACAGAATTCCTTGTATTCCCTGCCGGAAAAACAGTTGGCTCCCTCCTGTGCTCCCAGGGGGCCCTGGGCATGTCTCAGTGGTCACCCTGGAAATGACACACCTGTCTACCTGTCTTCCTGCCCAACCCTGGCTCGACTGTGAGTGACTCAAGGGCAGGATTTACATTTCACCCATCTGTGCATTCCATCTACCCACCTAAGTACCTGACCCCTGAGAGAAACTCAACAAATAACGATTTAAGTAACACATCAGCCAATCAACAACATGGGCTGGAAAAGTTACAGGCAACTGATGCGTAGCAGGCACAGTGACAGGTGAGAGGGTGACAGGACAAAGGAAACAGGCATAAGGGGCTTCAAAGGTTGCTGATTCTGGGCTGCCGTAGTTGAACTCAGAGCATATATATTTTTGAGTATGACTTAGGTAGGATTTGAGGCCTGCAAAAACTCAGCCTGTTGGGGCGCCTGGGTGGCTCAGTCGGTTAAGTGCCTGCCTTCTGCTCAGGTCATGATCCCAGGGTCCTGGGATGGAGCCCCACATCGGGCTCCTGGCTCGGCGGAAGGCCTGCTTCTCCCTCTCCCCCTGCTCTCTCTCTCTCTCTGTATCTCTGTGTCTCAAATGAATAAATAAAATCTTAAAAAAAAATCATACCAAAAAAAACCTCAGTATGTCCCTTAGGCCGGGCTACACCAGCGTGGGAGCGGCATTTTGGGGGCTCTACCTGCGGCACCTGTAGGAAAAGCGGATGGCGCAGGCCCCCCTGGCTTGGGTGGGGCCACACCGGCAGTCTGACCAGCTCGTCCATGTGCTAGGCTTTACCCTTCCTCCCGAGTGGACTCCATCAGTGCTCACAATGCACCTGTCTGCTCTGGGGTTACAGTCATACCCATTTTACAGCTAGAAAAACAAGACTTGTGCAGTCACAGTAAGACACTATGGAGGCAGCCCTGGACGGCATGACTTCTGACTCCAAATCCCATGGTTTCTCCACGTTGCCCCGCATGCACGTTGGGAAGAAAAGAAGTGGAGACAGGGCAAGGGTGGGGGGAGATTTACGACCTCATAATGTGTCCCGGGTAACCGAGACCTCACGCTCTCTGTAAACACGCTCCGAGAAAACTCAGCACGTCCTCCTCTTATTTAATTTCTTTTCTTTGAGATATAAATACATACCATAAAATTCGCCGTGTTCGAGGGTACGGTGCAGTGGGGCTTAGTATCTTCACAAGGTTGTGCAATCATGACCACTGTCTATTTCCAGAACATTTCTATTTGTTAATTTCTCGTGTTTTTCTTTTTCAGATTCCAATGATGAGAGACCCTGGCTGGATTAGAAATGTGTGGCCTTCGAACATTAATGTGAGTGATGTTGCTGTGAATGTGCCATTTTACCTTTACATTCCGAGGTGAGAGCAAGTGCTCTGACAAACCGTCACGTTCTGCTATGGATCCACACGGTCTCCAAACCAGGTCTCCGCCACTCCCCCGAGGCTGGCAGAGTTGGCCCGCAGCTCTTTCTGGGGGCTCGAGAGGCCTGGGATGGAGCTAAGAACGTTTTGGCTAGTTTCTAACCTCTTCTCCCTGGATCCATCCTCCCCTGGAGCACGGAAATGATTTTGCTGCCTCCCTGATTTAAAAAGCCTTCCATGGCTGCCTAGTGCCCATGGGAAAAGATTCACGTCGGTACCCGAGCCGTTTGCTGGTTGCCTCTGGCGGATGGTCCTTATAGTGTGTGTGGTCACATGGATCTAACAAAAGCCCCCAGGCCCCTCAAGGCCCTCTGCAGATTCTGCTTCCTCCTCCTGCGCCCTTTGGTTCCTTTGTCCTCCCGCGTCAGTCCCACTGCCCCGTGTGGTCCCCAAGCCTTAGGCCAGGCCCCGCAGATTGTCCCTGTGACTGTACTTGGTACTTTGCAGGCCAGGGACGCTTCCTTTGGGATCTCCCGAGACTGCACGTCCCGCAGCCTGAGGGCCAGCCCCATCCTCCGCCCCCTTGCCCACTGTGGCTTCTGGACTCGTCCTGGATCCGGCTCGCGGAGCCTCTGTGCCTGGGGAGGGGATTTCTGCTGTAGCACTCCGGCGGTGGGCCCAAACTTCATCTCTACTTCCTGTCTCATGGTGCCCTCACCTTGCCCCAGAACTGTACTGTAAGCTTCAGCAACATCCTACGACCTGCTGTATACCCCTGTGGGTCTTAAACCTGAACTCTTTTCCGGTGGAGGCTAGACTTGAGGGGATAAGTTAGGGGGTGGCGAGGTTTGAGACAAGGCTTTTGGAATGATCCAGGGAAGAAGAGATAAAGCCTGAACACTCGTTTGTCCCTGGGTGGCCTGTCCTAAGCCTTGGGGCTGCAGAACAGAGGTAGCCTGGAGTCTCTGCTCTCAAGGAGCTCCCAGTCTGGAGAGGGACCCAGGCACAAAATGCGGACCAGAATGGGGACTCAGGAGGCCCCGTGTGGTGCGGGCCAGAGGGAGAGGTTCTCCCGGGAGTTGGATGCACAGGCTCGGGTTGAATGAATGAAGAAGGCAGCTGAGGGAGGCCTTGCCCCAGGGACTCGGTGAGGAGCTGGTCTGTTCCCGAGGGGATTGGCGTGGACAGGGCCCAATCAGAGGCCAGGAATCCTGACCAACGGGCAGTTAGTGGCAGTTGAGCCCCGAGTGATGGGAGCCATCCTCTATGGAGGAGAGTGGAGGCAGGAAGTCCCGGTAAGTGAGCCTCTTCTCTTGGTGGTGGCCTTGCAGGCCGGCAGTCACGAGGCAGTCTGAGGCTGCTTCCCGGGGTCAAGTTCCCATTCCGTAGCCCGGGGGCAGGAACCCATGGCCACCAGGTTTCCAGCCCCAACCTCTGGCCATGCACAGTGCAGCAGCAATGGTATACAAGAGAGGGAGGCAAGAAGAGGCGATCCACCGGGGTTCTCCCACAGGCCCTGCACTGCCCTCCACACGGCTCGTCTACAAACAAGATCAGAAGCAGTGGACAGGAGAGGCAAAGTAGGAAGTTTCTGTCTCGAGGCTGGAGTGACAGAAAGTCTTGACCGTCTAAGGCAGGGGAACTGGATTAGGAGGATACGTCCTGCCCTTGGACCCTAAGCCCAGCCACTTAAGAGTACGTGTGTCATCGAGCACGTTTGCTTGCTTCTCTGAGGTTCAACGTGTGCACGTGGGGAGTTCATTCAATCATAAACATAATGTGCTTGCTGTTTAACACAAGGCACCATGCAGAAGAGAAGAGGGGTTTGGAACTCAGCTCGGGTGGGTGGAGAGTTTAGAAGCAATTCAGAAGAAAGACTCCCAGGACAAAGCAAGTCTTACGCAGAGTCTTGAAAGAGCTGTACGTTAGCCAGGCGTGGAGGTGAGATACAGCACGCTGAGTCTGGGCACCTGGGGCCTGTGGTAGGACCAGGTGAGCAGTGGGAGATGAAAGTGGAGGAGAGCAAGAAGCAGGGGTGACGATGGAGGGGATGGGGGGGCCGCGTCTGCCTTCCTGATGACCTTGGACTTTACCCTAGAGGTAATGGTAATGGGGGCGGGTGGCATGGAAGGTCCTAAAGCAGGCAATGCCCCCTCAGATCGGCAGCCCTGTTAGAGGCCGGTCATGGGGTGGGCTTGGAGGCAGGGAGACCAGTTAGGAGTTCATTGTTGGCCTCGTTGAGTGTGAAATATTTGTGGACCGTCTGGAGGTGTCCAGCAGGTAGTTGGATGTAAGGTCTGGAGCTGGCGGCAAGGTGTGGACTGGAAATGCTGAACTGTGTGTGGCTGCCGTCTCCAAGGGGAGGCTCTCCGCGTCTGTCCTGTCTCTCCGGCTCTGGCTCTGTCCTGCTTGCTGTGCAGATGGGCTGGGTACCCGGGAGTCAGTGATGAGCGTGTCATGGTTAGGCTTTTGGTTCAAGGGCTCAGCAGCCATTAGAAGAGGTGGCAGAATACAAAATGGCGCAGTGACAACGCTCTCTGACATGTGCCATCATGGGGTTACATGTGGTTCATTAGTACAGAGAAGTCAGTGACTGATTCTTCACGGACCTCAGGATGTCTCCACGAGGTCTAGCTCTCTGTTTGGATGAAGTAGCTCTGGGAAGCAGAAACCCCAAGAAATACACATGCACCAACACGCCTCCCACCTCCATCCCCACGTGTACACACACACACACACACACACACACAAACACAGATTCATTCAAGACAGACAGACTTGAACTGGAGGGATATTCAAGCAATGAAATGTTCACCCAAACTGCTTAGCCCACATTGCTCAGCGAAGGGGAAAGAATGTGTGGGGCAGTTTGTTACATGAAGCCTCGCTCATCTTTCCTGTTGTGTTCATAATGAGCAGGATGTACTCTGCTGAGAAAAGAGAAAACACCTTTTTCTTGGCCAGCCTGTGGTTGGATTGGAACATTTCTTGTAAGAGCAGCAATTCTCAGAATTCTGGGTTATCCTGCTCTAGTTCCTTGAAACTTGTTGCTTTAGGTTTGGAAAGTTTGTCTTCCTTGCTGCCTTTAAGTTGAAAAAGGACTGGGTTTAAAATGTAGTCTTCTTGGAGGGAGCATGTTTTGGCATGGGGGGTGGATAGGTGGGTGGGAAGTGATTCTGTCTAGATTTAAATTTATTTTTGAAACATTTCATCAAAGGGCTCCATGTGCCTGGTTTCTAGAAAATCAGCTAGGCAATACCAGCCATACCTCTGGTCTATTTTCCCTGTCCCCTCTGCACATCATCTTGGGGCTTCCGCTCTGCTGGAGGAGAAGGTAGCTGATTCTCACAGAACACCAGGGACAAATGCATTCTCCTTTCTTATGCATAATCTCACCCTGTTTTAGTTTGTTCTGTATTCAGACACTGCCTTTCTTATATATGGAGTTTTTTCCCCCCCGCTGTGTTCTTCCTGGGGGAGGTGTGTTTCTCCTGGGGGTATTTTCCTCATTAGGGGGAGAAACATAAGCTTCCCATTCTCTGCCCCCTGCCCCCCCACCCCCACTGTCCTTAAGCTTTTCCTTTAGTCTGCCACTTGGAAACCTTCGCATTCCTTATCTTTAAGCCCTTACTTGCTTAAAAATATATTTAATATAAGGTTTAAAAAGTACATTTAATATGTACTTAAAATGTATTTAAATTTTAAATTTATATAATTTTATTTTAAGTATTTCAAGCCATTTTAAACATATCTTAAACAGTTTTAAACATATTTTAAAACAGGAACTTGCTTTAATTGGGATCTGTCTTTTTTAATTGGATGACCATGATTTTCATATAGGTCGTTGGTTTTCCTTTGTATTTAACAAACTTTTACATGGTCCTTATGTGACAGGTTCTTGTCTAAAAATGTTATACATATTCACTCATTTAACTCCTCTTGGCAGCTCTATAAGTTGGTCCTATTACTGGCTCTGTCTGAGAGATGTTGAGGCTGAGAGGTTGAGCCAGTTGCCCAAGGTCACGCAGCCTGTAAGGGCCAAGGTTAGGATTTGAACCCACACCTTTGGCTCCAGAGTCTTTGTTCCTAAGCACTATAAGATGCTGCCTCCATAAGAAGTTTCTCTGTTGAGCAGTCTTGAATTTTTGTCATTTGTTCCTTGCATTTAGTACCTCTAGTCTGTACTCTGGCTTCCCACACTTTTAGCTGTGTGTAGATGCATTTTTTTACCCCTCTCTCTGGGAGACTTCCTTCCTCCCGCTTGCTCTTACCTCCTGAGTCAGAGCTGTGATGTTGGGGGGGCCCTCCCGAGGTCCACTGCTACCCAGACAAACATGCATTTATTTTCCCTTTACTTCCAGATGTCGCATTAAATTTCAAGGAAACTTCAGAACTTAGTAACCTACAACAATGCGGAAAACAGGAGGGGCGTCTCCGGTGGAAAAAGCTATGTGATCAAATTTGGAAGGCAAGAACAAAGGGAAAGGTGGCCTAGAGAAATAACATAGAGCAAGCGGTCCCCTGGAACACCTGCAAAGGTTACTGTGGCCGAGGGAGGGGCCGCCAGCCCAGTAGAACCTCCAACAGGCGCTGGAGCCACTGAGGCGTCCCCCTTCTTTTAAAAGACGTTTACCCCTCCCATTGTACCTTGTACATAGTAAGCAATCAGAAATGGCTTGTTGCATGAATATATTCTTTGTGACTTCCCTCCTGCTTAATTCTTGATAAGGGCACTGGTATTTTTAACATTAGTACATGCGTAATTTTTTTTTATTAGGATAATTATATATATATATTTTTAAAGATTTTATTTATTTATTCGACAGAGAGAGACAGCAAGAGGGGGAACACAAGCAGGGGGAGTGGGAGAGGGAGAAGCAGGCTTCCCGCTGAGCAGAAAGCCTGATGCGGGGCTTGATCCCAGGACCCTGGGATCATGACCTGAGCTGAAGGCAGACGCTTAATGACTGAGCCACCCAGGCGCCCCTGCTGAAGAGAGATTTTACAATAATTGCACACACAAGTGGAAAATTTTAGCTATAATAAATACTTCAAATAAAAGATACATAGACTAGTAAGAGTGTCTAGCAGGGAGAATTGATATAGTTGAGGAGGATAGTGATGGTTGAACTGAGGTTGAAGAATGAGTGGAAGGTAATCAGGTAAAGAGGGGATAGGATTCCAAGAAGAGGGAAGAGCATGTCCAAAGGCCCTGTGGTAGAAGGGAACAGGGCGAGCATAAAGAAATGGAAATGATCCAGTGTGGCTTGAACCTGGACTACGTGGAGAAACGGGAACCAGAGCAGTGGTGGCCCTTGATGTGTAGTCAGATGTTTGATGCCGGGGCTGGAGGAGTGTGTGTGTGCACGCGCGCGCGTGTGTGCGTGTGGGTACACGCATGTATGGTAGGGGGATGTGCCCTCATTCGGATGCTCTCCAGCTGATCCATCTTGTCTCCGGGTCTCCCGAGCACCCTGTGGCCCGGTGGAGCATTGCCTGAGCCGGATCCCGCTTGCCCCGGGTTCAGTGTTACGAAGCGGCGTGTGATAAAACTGAACAGGGTCAGCACGGGGCTGGATCCTTGTCTGTCCACCCTCACTCCTTGCCTCCATCCCTCCCTCCTATTTGAAATTCAAGAAGCTCACATTTCCAGGGGAGGGAGCAAGGGGAGGAGAAAGTATCTGGTAAGATGTTATCTATTTTTTTTTAAAGATTTTATTTATTTATTTAAGAGAGAGAATGAGATAGAGAGAGCATGAGAGGGGGGAGGGTCAGAGGGAGAAGGAGACTCTCTGCTGAGCAGGGAGCCCGATGCGGGACTCGATCCCGGGACTCCAGGATCGTGACCTGAGCCGAAGGCAGTCGCTCAGCCAACTGAGCCACCCAGGCGCCTGGATGTTATCTATTTTAAAATTAAAGTGATTTCCCATCTATTTCTTCTTTTGAAACTATCTCTGTATCCTTTGAAATGATTAGAGATGAGGGGTGCCACGGACCCCGGATTGACAGTGACGCCTGTGTGTGTTTGGGGGGATGGGCGGGCAGGGCAAGATTATCTGTACCCCCATGAAGTCACATCGCAGACAGGTCGGAGCTGATGATCTTCCATCTCCACTTCCTCGCTTCCCAATGTGGAGACTGAGGTCTTGAGGTGACACATGCAGGGTCTCGTAAGTGACAGAGAGCACAGACCGGAATATCCAGTCTTCACTTCCCCAGAGCCATGCCCTACCTAGGACACCCCAGATTCCAGAAGGACCTACGGGATTTTTTTTTTTTTTTTAAATATCCTCACTGTTCTGGGAGGAAAAGATAGAGTTTCCCTCTGGGGACTTGGGTTACTTACAGCTAGAACCTGGGATCTGGTTCAGGGGGAGTTCTCAAACTCTTTTGAGACCAGCTTATTTTCAGGATCGCTTTATTTTTTGCTTGAGAGAGGGTAAGGGAGAGGGGCAGAAAGAGAGGGAGAGAGAGAATCTTAAACAGGCTCCATGCCCAGCGTGGAGCCTGACATGGGGCTCGATCTCACGACCCTGAGATCACAACTTGAACCAAAATCTAGAGTCAGACACTTAACTGACTCAGACACCCAGGCGCCCCCCTTAGGATTCCTTTAGACAGAGTTCTCTTGTCTCTTCTCTTCTCTGGGGGCAGAAGCCTCAGTGGGCTTCTGTGCTTCCAAACACCCAGGTCATCTTCTGAGGGGAGTGTATGTGTGTGAGGGGAGAGCAGCTAAGCTCAATCCAGCAGAATCCGAGGGCGGTGTTCCCACCTCAACTTGCCTGTCTCCACACAGACCACCATTCCTCTGTGCATTGCTCTGGTGCGGTACAGCGAAGCCTAAGCCAGAATTCTTTTATTTTTTTCATAAAGATATGTTTTCATTTTTTACTTTATTTTTTATTAAGTTTTTTATTTTAATCCCAGTATAGTTAACATAAAGTGTTATGTTGGTTTCAGGTGTACGATACAGTGGTTCAGCAATTCTATACGTTGCTTAGCGCTCATCGCAAGGGTCCTCCTCCGTCGCTATCACCTGCTTCCCCCGTCTGTCCTCCAACCTCTGGCAACCATCAGTTTGTTCTCTCTCTCTCTCTCTCTCTTTTTTTCTTCATCAGTTTGTCCTCTGTAGTTAAGAGTCTGTTTCTTGATGTGTCCCTCTCTCTTTTCTTCCTTTGCTCATTTGTTTCTCAAATTCCACATATGAATGAAATCATATGGTATTTGTCTTTCTCTGACTGACTTTGCTTAGCACTATGCTCTCTAGCTCCATCATGTTGTTGCAAGAGGTAAGATTTCCTTCTTCTTTATGGATGAGTAATATTCTGTTGTACATATACCACATCTTTTTAAAAAATTTTTTTAAGATTTTATTTATTTGAGAGAGAGAGAATGAGAGATAGAGAGCACGAGAGGGAAGAGGGTCCGAGGGAGAAGCAGACTCCCCGCTGAGCAGGGAGCCCGATGCGGGACTCGATCCCGGGACTCCAGGATCACGACCTGAGCCGAAGGCAGTTGCCCAACCAACTGAGCCACCCAGGCGCCCTTAAAAATTTTTTTATTGTTATGTTAATCACCATACGTTACATCATTAGTTCTTGATGTCGTGTTCCATGATTCATTGTTTGCGCATAACACCCAGTGCTCCACGCGGAACGTGCCCTCTTTAATACCCATCACCAGGCTAACCCATCCCCCTCCCCCCCAGAACCCTCAGTTTGTTTTTCAGAGTCCATTGTCTCTCATGGTTCGTCTCCCCCTCCAATTTCGCCCCCTTCATTCTTCCCCTCCTGCTATCTTCTTCTTCTTCCTCTTTTTTTTTCTTAACATATATTGCATTATTTGTTTCAGTATACCACATCTTCTTTATCCATTCGTCTATCCATGGGCACTTGGCTGCTTCCATAATTTGGCGATTGCAGATAATGCTGCTAGAAACATAGGGGCGCATGTATCCTCTGGAATTAGTGTTTTCATGTTTCTTTGCTAACCTAGAATTCCCCCATTAGTTTTGCGAAAGACACAGCAGTTCCCTCTGGAAGACAGGGAGAAGGAGAGAGCTAATTCATGGAGTCAGGGCTGGGAGAAGCAGTGGGGTTCCAGTTCAACTTGTGGCATCATGTTTGGGAAAACTTGTACAGCCCCTTTCTGACTGGGGGTCCAGCTAGGAACTCCTGGGCTCCAGACACAGTGCAGGTTGTCTGCACGGGTCTGACCTGTCTTCTTAGGTCCTTTTCATTACCATCACAGATTGTCTAGAATCTACAGACAAACATAATTGCATTCTTGCATGTCAGCCCTTGATATTAGATCCCCATTTCTCCATGTCCCACTCCCTACATGGGGCTTTTCTGCAGGTTACACAGCTTTGGTTGTTATTAAACCCTTGGAGAGTGGTTTGGCTTTCCCTTTCATGCTGGACCGTCCCCTTCCAATTGGCCCACTGCCGTCCTTATGGCTCTCAGGTCTGATGGTCAGCACTGGATGGGGTTTTGCAAGTGTGGTCTGACCTACAGAGAAGACTAGCAAAAATTACTTCCTTTGTTTGAGGCTAACAGGCATATATCCATGCAGCCTGATATCACAAAGTTGGGAATATGCAAAGCTACGTGATCTTATTCTATGGAGGCTGGCAGGTTGTTACATGAGCTGAAGTCTCGGGGCCCGTTGAACACGCTGGCTTCGGTAACATCCCTTCTGGTCTCCGTAAAACATCGCACACTGGTGTACGCTTTTGAAGAGGAGAATCATAATTTAAGAAGAAAGTGAATATTGTTTAGCCCCCAGATTTTCATAAGGAGGGGTTGGCAAGATCTGAAGAAACTAGAGAAAAGACTAGTAAAATAAAATAAACTGATAAAAAAAAGAAAAGACTAGCATTTAGTGGAAAGGATTTGTAGATATTTTAGGAACTGCTGTTTCCAGTTGCATTCTCTTATCCAGGACAGCTGAACGTGCTACATTTGCACGAATTACTGAAAGGTGCTGCGTTGCATAATGACAAGTCAACAAAGCAATGTACAAATCCCGGGCAATTACTAGAACCTACCACCCAGCCTTTTGACATTTGAGCATTCTTTTTAGGACTCTGCAGTGACCACGAATCTGTCTAAGGCACCATGAACTAGAGACGAAAGAAAAAAAAAACTTCTCTTCCTTATAAGAACTTGTTTTTCAAATGTACCTTTTCCACGGGGATTCAAAATCCCCATCCAAAGATGTGGGAAGGGATTAGCATGTTTCATGCGTCTGGAAGACTGAGGGCTGGCTCCAACTCTGGATTTTCCCAAAGAATGAGGTGGCCCATGGCTCATGAATGGGTATTTTCAAATTTCACCTTTGACTCTGATGCATAGCGTTTGGTAGTAAGCATTCTCACCATGCCCCAAAACTGCTTGTGAGAAGACAAGCCCATTCCAATCTTGGGCACCCAGGGTCACATCTGAGGCGGGCTAATTTTTTTAAAAGATTTTATTTATTTATTATTTGAGAGAGAGAGATTGTGTGCACATGTGCGCAAGCGAACATGAGTGGGGGCAACGGCAGGAGGGAAAGAGAGGGAGAGGGAGAGAATCTCAAGCAGACCCCCCACTGAGCATGGAACCCAATGCGGGGTTCGATCCCATGACCTGAGCTGAGACCAAGAGTAGGACGCTCAACAGACTGAGCCCCCCAGGTGCCCCCTGAGCAAAGACTTTAGATGCTTGTGCAGAAGTAACTGCCTTATTTTAAAGGATTCCATTCTCATCATAGCATAATCTTCCATTTTTACCACCAGTTTCAAACTATTTTTAGTTGATTGGACAACAATTCAGCAATTGTATCTTGTAACTACTCATTTCCCCCTGTGACTTAGGCTTCATATGACTTAAGAGTTCATATGTAGCCTTACATTTCTTGGAATTGATGCTTTTTTTGGCAATAATATCCATTACAGAAATCTCTTAAAGACACAATACATAACACCAAATTTCCATGCTTGGTAAAAAAGGGATAAGTCAGGTTCCTCCCTCAACATTTCTTCAATTTGTTGGGGGGCAGTTTTCTGAATTAAAAATCCCCTCCACTTAGCCTGTTGTGAATTCAAAAATCAGCAATGCAAAATCCGACTTTGTGAAGGGATTTGGTCATGCTGTACTCCAAGCTTCCTATCAGCCCCACTGTGGACCAGGTTCTGCTCTGAATCCAGTGCTGGGCTCAAACCAGCCCCACGCAGCAGCCTTACTTAGTCCTCATTCATCTTTCTTCTCTCTCAGGGCACCGCCAAGTACTGACATCACAAGCCCAGGGGCGTGGTCACAATGCTGCCACCCAACAATGAGCTTTTCCTGGACCCCCTGCAGAGGAAAGGATGATGACAAAGGAGAGAAAATGGGAGGGGGGTGCTGAGGGGCAAGATCAAGAGGAAGAGAGAAGGGCAAGACCAAGAAGGAGCCAGCCATGCCTATCCCAATGATGGCCAGTAAGTGGTGGCCAAGCCAGCTGAGAGCTAGACAACCAAGAGAATGAGGAAGGTCGACCAGCTGGCCAAAGCTCCCGTGAACGGGGCCTCCCATGTGAAGTTAATGGAAGATGAATGGGGTCCTGCCAATATGCCCTCCAAATGGGGGAGACTAGGCTTTCCTCTAGCAGCTAAGGTAAATGGCAGGCAGGGAGGGTGGAGCACAATGAGGTTTTAAATTCTTCCCCATGTTGTATGTCAAAATCTCCCTATGCTGGCTCCTCAGACACAGAACTCACTGGAGAATGGAATCAGTGACTGACATGTGGGGACACTAAAGCCTATTACAAGGCTCTTAGAGTTTCGAGTCTACCTTCTGTTAGTTGGTTTGCTCTGGGCTTTTATACAAGTCTCTTTATCTATTAAGCATAATTGATTTCCTTCTAGTGGAGTCCTTTTAAGAATGCTAAACCTGGCCATAAATGGCCGTATTATAAAATTCTAATTTATACAAATGATTTTTCCCCAATATTTTGTCTCATTAACATGGAAAATGCAAGGGAAATACCATTTAGATGTATGTACCAGCAGCTGACATTGAGCATATTTTCAGGGAATTCTTCAAGTTGGTGCCTCATCGGAACCTCCAGAGTCTGATTCCCATTAGAAGGACAAGAGGCAGTAGGGACAGGAATTTCCATTCCCAGACCGGGATCCAAGGAGCCCACAGCACCCTTGTGAAGTAGGTGAAATTTGCCTTTGGCTCCTCTCTCTGGCTCCCTACACTCCCTCCCCACCAGCTCCCTGCTCTTTCCTTCTTCTATTCCATAGAGCAGAGGTATCTGTAGTACGGAGAGTAATTACTCATGCAATAGTAATTAGCAAACAAATACTTAAAGGAAGTTCAATTTCACTGGGATTTTAAGACTGTCATTTTTTTCTTTGTTTTGTTTCTGGATTGGGACGGTGTGGGAGTCAGAGACTTCTCGAAGCAGGCAGTCTCTACAGACGGATGCTCACACGAGGGCCCCGGGCAGGGAAAAATGTGACCATGGTTCCCGAAGCACTTTTTTTTCTTTCCGGATCTTTGGCCCTTCTTTAATGGATAGTTGGGGAAACAAATGAAGAATCAGTTTTCCCACAACCAAAAAGGACTTAACTGGGAGCGGGGGGCGCGTTATAAGGACTCTCATTTCATAACATGGAATCAGCACTGCAGAGATGCTCCGGCATCTCACCCTGAACCTGGGTGGTGACTGGCAGTATTATTGCTGGAGCTCTCCATTTACACAGACTTAGAAATGGGTAAATTTGGAAATGCGCTGCCCCTTTATCAATTCTCCATGTTTGCAATCAGCTCCTGATGACGTCTTAAACCTATAACTGGATATGTAGACCACCATAGAAGTTGTCTACCTTAATTGTCTTCTGCTGCCCACCCCATGTGGTCTGCCCACCATGGCCAAGTTCATTTTCATAAAATGGAGGTTTCATAATGTTTTACTTCCTACTTATAAAAAGCTTTTAGTGGCTCTCCGGGGCCTTTAGGATAAAGCACTGACTTCTTCGGCTGCCGTTTGAGGCCATGTGTTGGTCTCAGCCTGCCTTTCATACTAATCACTCAACAAACCCGTAAGGGCATTCTCTCTTTGGTAACCTGCACGGTGAATACCGAACACATTTTGCATTTTACCGCTGCTAAACCTTTGATAAACTTGCTGCTCCATCTCTACCCCCGGACCTGACCCCAATCTCTTCTCTACTCATTTCTACTGGTTGTCGTACGGTGATCCTTCAAGGTCTGGGTCAGAGCCATCCCGTCCTCATAAGTAAGGACTGTGTCCTCCTTTCCCATCGAGAACTCACTGTGATCTTTCTCCCAGACTCCTTGGGCCTTTGGGTCTTTACTAATCATTTGATGCTAAGAGTGGGTGACAATATTGAACCAGTGACCCATTTTTTTTTTTAAACTAAGCTGCAAAATTTATTCAGATTCTACCAATTTTTCTACCAATTCCTTTTCCTGTTCCAGGACCAAATCCAGAATCAAAATATGGCATTGAATTGTCCAGGCTCCTCCAGTCTGTGACTGCTCCTCAGTCCCCTTTGTTCCATGATCCCGACACTGCTGAAGGGTGGTTAGAGGGCCCCTTGATTTGGGTTTGTCTAATGTTTTGTCATGATCACATTGAAGTTGTTATGGTATTGAGGAAAAGGCAACAGGGCGATGTGCCGCCCCAGTACTTCCTACAGTGGTATCGCTGTGCGTCCCCAAGACGTTAACCTCCATGGCCCGGTTAAGGCCAAGTCTGCCAGGGCTTTTCACTCTGACTCCCCTTTGTAATTACTAAATGTTTTGAAACCTTGGGAATATTTTGTTTCTGCTTTTACCTTTGTGCACTAACCTTAGCTTCCATCCGTGGATCCTGCCCATGACAATTATTACTGGTATTATAATGGTGATTTTTCTGCTTCCCTCATTCTTTCTTTTTTAATTGGAATTTCTCAAGGAAGAGCTGCGTCTTCATTATTCACTTCTTTATTCGGTTATTTTTTTATTTCCATATGGATTCACGAATTTTTTTGAGTTATTTGGGTTGTAATCTAATAATGCTATTTTGTTGGACAAGTTCCGAATTTGGTCATTGAGAGGTGTTTCAGGTCAGCTCCTGTACTCTTTCAACATGCTTGCCCATCTCCTCCCTCCCTCCCTCCCTCCCTCCCTCCCGCCCTACCTCCCTCCCTCCCTCCCTTCCTCCCTCTCTCTCTTCTTTCCTTTCTTCCTCCCTCCCTTCCTCCCTCCCTTCCTCCCTCCCTCCCTCCCTCCCTCCTCTCTCTCTGCCTCCCTCCCTTTCTCCCTCTCTCCCTTCCTCCCTCCCTTCCTTCCTCCCTTCCATCCTTCCTCCCTCCCTCCCTCCTCTCTCTCTCCCTCCCTCCCTTTCTCCCTCTCTCTCTTCCTTCCATCCTTCCTTCCTCCCTCCCTTCCTCCCTCCCTCCCGTCCTCCCTTCCTCCCTCCCTTCCTCCCTCCCTTCCTCCCTCCCTTCCATCCTTCCTCCCTCCCTCCCTCCTCTCTCTCTCCCTTCCTCCCTCCTCTTCCTCCTTATTCTTCTTTGGCACTTCTTTTCTTTGTGGTACCACAAGATCTTCCGGATTCACCTGGTATTTCCCCTGTTCAGTCCCTGGAATCAGTTCTTCAGTGAACCCTAGTTTCCCTTATTGGAAAATGGTATTTAAAAACCAAGACCTGGGTGTGTGTGTGTGTGTGTGTGTGTGTGTGTGTGTGTGTGTTCACTGCTACTGGAGTGTCACTGCTTCTAGTCCCTCTCAGTGGAAAGAGATAAACATATATGTGTGTAGAGTAACCTATGCACAGACACACATGTATGTTGATCGATCTTATCTATTTATCCATCCATCTTATCTATCATCTATCTATCTATCATCATCATCATCTATCATCTATCTATCTACTCTCCCATCCATCAGTCTCAAACATGAGTTCATATCTGATTCCAGTTCAGACCACAAGATACAATCTAGGGTTTTCCCCCTTCACTTTTGTGTAGCATCTTTCTCCAACAGCAAGAAACCTCACTCCTATTATCTACAATTTATTTACCTATATTTTCAACCCCGGTACCCGGATGAAGCAGTTTCAGAATTGTTCATCCATGCCCCTGTGAGAAACTCATTTATCAACTGGAGGACAGGGTTTATATGCAGTTCGTGTAGTCGTTAGCCTCACGTTATCCAGTCAAAACACTTGCTGCCAGAGTTAGGTCAGTTGTTTTCTTCTCCATCTGCCTCAGTGTGATTCTGTGATTCACTTATAATACAGTTAGACTCATTTGAGTCACCACCTGCGTTCGGTCTTCACTCCTACATCCTGTTTGACTTTTGAAATTTACCGAAAGTGGTAGTCTTTGCACTGTACAGTTCTCTGAATATTGACCAATGTATACAGCCCTGGATCCACCATCAAAGTTCCCTGCCTGCTGGATTTCTGGTAGATGGTATTTAGCTAGGGCATTGCTGTTGTATTCAATCTGCCAATCATCTTTTAACTGGTGTATTCAATGTGATTTTGATATGGCTGGATTTAAATCCACCATCCTACCAGCTCTTTTCTGTGTGTGCCCCCTGTCCTTTGCTTTTTTCCCCTCTTCTTCTGCCTTCACTTATGTTCATTGAACACTTTTTTGTGACTCCATTTTATCTCCTTATTGACTTGTTATTTGTATCTCTGACCAATTGTTTTTTACTAATTGCTGAAATGCTTATAATTTACATCTTTAACTGGACTTTCCATTAAAATAATATGATAGCATGTCATGTGTAGGGCAAGGACCTTGCAACAGCACGTCCCCAAGTGTTCCTTCCCATCCTCGGGACTTTCACTTTCACATTAGCACATAGCATCTCTACCATGCTCGCGCTAGACCAGGGGCTGAGACACTATGTCACGTGGGCCGTATCTGGTCCACCACCTGTTTTATAAATGAAATTTTATTGGACAGAGTCATGCCCTTTTGTTTATATATTGTCCCTGACTGCTTTTGTGCTATAAGGGGCAGAATTTAGTTGCAGCAGAGATGATGTGACTCGGAGTCGGCAAAGTCTACAGTATTTACTCCGGCTCTTTTGCATGGTTTTTGATGAGAAGTCCGCTGTAAGGCTTACCTTGTTCCTCTGTGTAATGTGTCTTTTCTCTGGCCATCTTTGAGATTTTCTCTTTGCTTTTATTCTCAGTAGTTCAAGTGTGACATGCTTGTGTGTGCACGCGTGTGTGTATATGTGTGTTAGTGCTGATATTTATCCTGCTTGCTTGCCTGGTGTTCTTTGAGAATCTTGGATCTGTGATTTGCTGTCACTAATTTGGAAAATGCTAGGCCATTATTTTTTTAAAATATTTCTTCTGCCCTATTCTCTCCCTCTCTTCTCCTTCCGGGATTCCATTAGATGAATATTAGACTGTTTGATATTGACCCAAGCTCTTAGATGCCCTGTTCTCTTTTTTTTTTTTTTTCTCTTCTCTTTCTTTCTTTTTTCTTTGCATTTCAGTTTGGATAATCCCTAATTAGCTTACTTCAGCTTCACTGATTTCTTTCCTCACTATGTTGAGTGTACTGATGAGCTCACTGAAGATGTTCTTCATCTTCATTACAGTCTTTTTCATTTCTAGCATCTTCATTGGATTCTTACAGTTCTCATCTCTCCAATGAAATTACATATCTGATCTTGCATCATGTATACCTTATGTGTTAGAGACTTTTAACCTGTTAGTTTTTTAAAAAATCCATATCAGATAGTTCCAACATCTGTGTCATACCTGAGTCTGGCTCCTACCATTGCTGTCTGTCTCTTGGGAGTGTGTTGGTTTTTCTCCTTGCCTTTCCATTTGCATCATAATTCTTTCTTGAAAGCAGACATCTTGGTGGAACTGTAGAAACTTAGACAACTTGTTTTTCTCTCCAGAAGGGGACCTGCTTTTCCTCCTGGTAGGCCTGCAGTGTGGAGTCCTGAGCTATTGCTGTGGTTACCCTCAGTGCACCAAACCTGTCAATTTCCTGCTGGAACACTTTGTGTTTTAAGGTGGGGGTGGGGGTTATCAGAGAAATGTCTGCTTGACTCTCATTTTTAGACCTTTCCCTTACACGGAACCTCAGAGAGGGTTCCTTTGTATGTTATTTTTTTTCTCTCCGTGCTGTTCTTGTTACCCCGTGGTTCTCGTTCTCATTAGCCTGACTGCGTGAGGTGGTGGAGGTAGAAATTTCTGTTGTTTTGATGAAGCCTCTGTGGAGGCTGGCTGCCTGTCCCTGGCTCTTAGAAGCCTGACTTCCTCAGTTCTCCTGTCCCTGTGCAGCAGATCTAATAGCAACCATAATTTTGAAGTAGTAGCGAGTGTATATAATATTTTGCAGTATCTGCAAAAACTTTGAGGTGGCATGGAAATATCTGTGATTTTTTTTGCTGGTGTTGGTCACAGGTCCTGTTACGACTACTGTGTTTTGTGGCCAACATTCATAATGGAAGGAGATGCTACTAAATTTGAGTTAGAAGTCAGTGAAATGAAGATTTAATTTTTTCCACATTAAGTTCATAGATTGGGGCTTTCTATCCATGGATGCTTTGGAGTCCTAACTAACCTAACTTTGAGAGAGAATTCACAGGATGAGGGATGGAAGGTAGTAATAATAACTTGCCCTGTGGCCAGAATCAGGTAGTGCTTCTCTCTTGAATTAATATAAGCTCCGTCCCCCCACCCCATTCTGTAAGCTTCCTGTCTTGGCTCACTGAACTGAGAGTCAGGAAAAGCCTGTGTCCTGAGGACAGCTGGGCCAGTGTTGAGGATGTATCATTAAAAAAAAAAAAAAATCTCCTCCTACCCCAGAAAACCTCTCCACAAAAGGAGAAGAGAAAGAAAACGTTTATTGAATAAACATCGAACCAGAACATGATGTGTATCATAGGCAATTGGCTGGCTAAGAGATTGCAGTGACAGAAAGAAATTTCATCCCTTCCTATAGTCAGGCTGATACGACACATTGCGTAATGTTCTCAAGTTCAAAGACAACTAGTTCTCAAGCGGGAGGGACTGGACAGCACCATTTGTCACGCACACTTCATCCTAGCTTACCTGCTAATGGGGCGGCCCTCTGTGTTAATAGCTTATTGCCTCTATCCAAAGGGAAAATGAAACTTCTAGTATCCTTTATGATAGGACCGAGTTCCGCACCTTGGAGCGAGGCATGGCACCTGCCGAAGTTAGGTACCTACCCTCCCAGGAACACTGGGAGAGAGACGTGAGATGTTTACATTTCAAAGAGATGGCTTCCAGGTCCCTGAAACATGTCTGAGTTGTACAGGTGCTCAGAGTAGAGGCTTATTTAGCCTTTAAGAAGATTTACTTACATCTCAAAAGATGTAAGAATTTATAATAAGTGTGCTATTGTAAGTGCTCAGAGAAGGAATTTATAGGAAGTGTGGTATTGTAAATGCTCTAAGAAAAGAGAGGGAAGGCAATCTCTCTCCCTTAATGCACCAGGGAGGATTGCGTTTTTTTCTCAATTCGGATTGACCCTTACACCAGCAAGGAGCATTCCAGTGGCATCTGGACAGTGCGTCTCACAAGACTCTGGGCGGGGGGTGGGGGGGGGGTGGGGGGTGGGGGGGGGTGGGGGTGGGGATGGATGAGGCCTGGAGGGTTGAGGCCTGGAGGGAGGGGCGGGCTGGGAAGATACTGAGGGAGTGCTCCCAAGGACCCCGAAGGAGGGAGATCCTGCTGCTCTACCATCTTTGATGTTCCTTGTAGCAGCCTGTTGTTTTCCTTATGTGTGATATTAATGTTCTGCCTTGGGTGAAAGGAAGGTCAGTTTAGCTCTCCTAAGGCCAAGGAACATGTTTTTAATCCAGGCAATTGACTTTCATTCTCCTAAGTGAGTGGTTCCTTCCTGTGCTAATTGAACCCAGCCAATCAATTCATCAGTGACTCAGCATGTCTTCTGAGACCTCCCTTCGGGCCCAGCACACACTGGACACTGGAGAAAAGAGGAGGAGAAGAGGAGTTTATTCTCGCACACTAACCGGGGAGTCGCCCCCATAGTTGGAACACATGACCCTGAGAGCTCACCGTCCCCCATGAGCCTTTATTGTGCCTTCCTGGGTGCTGTTCCTTCGGCCTGAAATGCCTCCAACTGCACACAGTTCATCTGTCAAAAGTCTTCCCCATCCTGAAGGCCCAAACCTGATACCGTGTTTGTTAGCAGGCTCCTAAGTGTTCATAGTAAATATAAAAAATAGGAATTATCATTATTAGTATCAGGCTCACAGAGTGGACCATGTATATTGTACCGGACATTGCAGCAGATGCTTTCGAGCGTGTATTCCTCCACACAGCCCCATGAAACAGGCATTTGTACCCTAATCTAGTAGAAAAGGAAACTGGGGGTCAGAGAGGTCAAATGTGCCTTCCCCTAGATTACGTAACTAGCAAGAGGTGAAGCAGATCAAAAGCCCAGCTGGGAACCCCTCCCCTGGGTGGCTCCTAGGCCTCTGTGTGGACCCTGCCTTCTGGGCTTTTCCACAGCACTTCCCTCCTCTTCCAGAAAGGTACTCACTCACACCAAGACTCTGATACCTGGCCGATTTAAGAAGGCCTGGAAGGAAGGCACAGTGCCTGGCTCACGGCCCCCAACTCCTTCAGCCTTTAGCACTGTGTCTGGGGTGCACTGGGTGAAGGAAAAGGGGATGCGAGCAGAACAGGGAGCTCTGGACCAGGGAGGGGCACATGACCTTAAGGTGGCCATCCCTAGGATGTCAGCGACCTAAGACTGTGTATGCCAGGGTGAGAGGGTGACCTGGGTTGCTGGGATTTTTCTCTCGGAATGTTGGAGATAGAGAGGATCTGAGGGGGACGGTGTGTGAAGGCGAGAGGTGCATGGCGGGCTGTGGGCGGCCAGACTGATGAGGGAGGAGAACCCGGGAGGAGGCGAGCAGAGGCAGCAGGCTGCGGGGGAGAGAGGAGGCAGAGGTAACCCAGTGGGAAGGGACTGAGTACCAGAGATCAAGACCCACATCCAGAATCCTCTGCTCCTTTGAATATATCATGCTCCATTCACATACACACACACTCACTCACTTTGCTTGAGCTCGCTTGTATGGGTTCCATTGTATGGACACTTAAGAAGAAATATAAGTTATATGGTGGCCCTTGGCATAGAGGGCTGGGAGAGGGGAAGGTGGGCTTTGAGAGAGAGCGTGGTGGCCAGGATACAGGCCGGAGGGAAGTGGGCTCTTAGAACACTGGTTCTTGGAAGTGATTGGACCCTGGAATCTCATGGGGAGTTTTGCAAGATACCATTGCTGGGTCCTGCCCCCAGAAACTGTGGTTAATGGATGTGGACTGTAGTCTGGGCATTGAGAGGTTTTTTTGTTTTGTTTTTTGTTTTTTTGTTTTTAAAGAGAGAGCAAGTGAGAGAGAGAGCATGAGCAGCGGGGAGGGGCAGAGGGAAAAGGAGGGAGAGAATACTCGAATGCTCAAGCAGCTGAGCGCAGTGCCCAACTCAGAGCTCCCTCCCAGGATCCTGAGATCATGACCTGAGCCAAAATCAAGAGTTCCCCTGGGCACTGAGAGTCGTAACAGTTTCCCAGGTGATTCTAGTATGTGACACATTTTTGTTGGAAGCACTCCTTTAGAATATTAGGAGTGGGTGAGAATGTCCAGTTCTAGAATGATTTTGTTTATTCTAAGAACAAGAGATGATGAGATAGATGAGTTGAAATCCTCAGAATGTAGAGTTACTTTCCTCAACCAGCCCCAGGTTCTCGGTCAACAATAATTAAAGAGGTTGTATTTAGGCTGCAGGCAACAAGGAGGTGCCGATGTGGATGACTACAGGCAAGCAGCATTTAAATTCTGCACGTTAACAGATGTTATAATTTGTTGGCAGATCCAGTCCTTTTCTGCTTCCCTAATTGTCTTTTTTAGAGCTGACAAAGGATTGTATTACTCAGCATCATAGATTTTATCTTAACTGGTAGCGAAGTTCCATCGGCGGAAAAGCCTAGGAACTAGCTGAGCGGGAAGCTTGAGGCTGGCTCAGAGCTCACAGCAGTGTAACAGGCTACTAGTCTCTTTGCAGGAACCTGACTTTATTCTGGAGCCAGCTTCCCTCACCAAGGTCGGAGGTTGAATCACTATGCTTTGCTTTGTGGTCCAGGTTTCTGAAAGGGCTCTGCCTTCACGACCTCACCTAAGCCTAACTACCTCCTCGTCTCCAAATGCCCTCATATGGGGAATTGGGGCTTCAACATATAAATTGAGGGGCAGTGTAGCGGGGGAGAACATTACCATGCAGTCCATAGCAAATGCATTTCCCAGTTAACTCCAAATATGTTTTCTTCTTGGGTAGATTCAGCTAGGATACACTAATATGGCCTTGCCAATGGTTAAAATATTAGAAATTTAGAGACACTAATTATTGGTTGTTGTCCCAAGTTCCCTAAGTGGCCTCATTCCTGCCATCTCCTTTGTCCTGCCCTGGCCCCTCCTAACCTCCATAATCCAGCTGACCCCTGCTCCACTCTGCCTGGTGTCGGTTCTGACTGGCAAAGGCTCAGGCCTTTCCCGATGGGGTGATGATCAATTTGGGACTGGCAGAGACAACTGTTTCCTGTAAGCTTGGGGACAAGCTGGGAAGGGTCAAGTCTATAGAGTAAACTGAGACACACTGATCTGGAGCTCACATTCTAGGACACAACTTCCAAGGTGTGTGGGCTATTTTGCAGAGTTAAAAACAAAACAAAACAAAATTTAACTGAGTAAATTTGAAAATCAAATTAGTTTTATGAAGCCATTCATGAATCAGGCAGCATCCCATCTGCAAGTCAACAAGGGAGCTCGGAGGAGTTGCACAAAATACAAGGAGAGTGGGGCAAGAAATTAGCAAAAGACAAGAAAGGATTGTTTCAGGCCAGGTCACTTCCCCTAAGGAGAAGGACAGGAGTTCTTACGAGGTGGATTACCTCATCTTGCTCTACTGGATGGAGAGGGTCTGTGTGATAGATCACCTCTTCGGTGCCGACCAGAAAATGTCAGATTTATCGGCTTAAAATTCCACTCCTGAAATTGTAGGAGTTTTCCTCTTGGCTTGCTGTTCTGGGGGCAAGGGATTCCTCCACCTTGGGCGGGTGGCTTCCATTTTAGCAACAGAGACCTGGCTCCTGCAGGCCCGGAGTGCACCAGGAAGAGGGACCAAGGTACTGGTCTCAGCGAAAATCTCTTTTGGACCTTGCCTGGCTCCTTAAGAATCTTCCCCATTTGTCCAGAGGAGAAAGGATGTCCCAGCGTCTCCTGATTGCAGGGGACACAGGCTGGGAGCCCTGCCGGGGCAGTCATGGGACTTGCTGTGGTCCCCCTCACCTCATCGGAGGCCAGCCAGGACCTTCCTTCACCCCTGCACACACCAGACTGTTCTGCACAGGCGGTTCCTATGCCCACGGTTCTGCTCCTCCACACCCGGCTTAGATTAGCCCAGATGAGGGCCTGTTCAGGGCACCAAGGTCAGCTGAACCGGCCTCCTGGGGGCTGGAGTGGGTCGAACCTGCGGCCGGCCGTGTACAGCCCTTCAGGTCATGGCAGCTCTGGCCGGGGGGACAGTTCTGTGTGTATTTGTGCGATTGGCCATGATTCCGACCCCAAACCATCCGCTCACTGAGGTCCGATGCCTTGTCTGGTCTGCTCCCTGGTGGAGCTCCTAGCACTTCACGCAGGGCCTGCTCTAGAGAGAGTTGGTGTGGGCCCGGCGGGCCCTGTCCCAGAGCAGGCCCTCTGGGTGAGCCGCATCTCCCTGTGCCCCAAGCCTGGGGGCTCCCTTGCCTCACGGCTGCACTGCACACACAGCTCCTATGCATCCTCAGCCGCTCAGCACGTGCTCGGGGAGGATACATGATGCTGTCTAATCCTCTGTAGGGTGAATTGGGTGGTGTGGCCTCCAAGATCCAGCTGTAGCCCACTGTCAGCCCCGCCCCTTTATCTCCCTGGGACTTCTTTTGCTCTCTTGGATGCCTCAGGCCTAATCGGCATCCTCCTTCCAGTTTGGGGGTGAACCTTGGTGCTTTGGTTGAGGACATTTGATTCCCAGGCCCACCATCCCCCTCCTCCTCTCTGTGGGACTCAGGGCCCCCCACGTCTGCTTGTTCCCCCCTTGAAACTTGCTTTGGTCAGCCCACCCACCTGCACCCAGGGGACCCACTCTGTCTCTGATGGCTGCCAGGCTGCTCTGTCCCCTACCCTTTGAGGGGGGGTGAGGTGACATCAGGTGGTTAATGGTTCCCAGCTAATTCTTGAGGCCCTGAGCAAGGGGGTGCCCGTGCTGAAGTCACCTACCTCATCAGGCCTCTCCCCCCCCCCCCCCCCCACCCCAGGCCAAGGACCGGCCTTGGATCCTGAGGAGATCCCCTCCCTTCCTGAGAGACCAAGTCAACCCTGCCAGAGATCAAGAGATCAAGTGCAGCCCTCTGGGGGAAAATTCACTGTTCTTTCTTTAGTGTCCTTCCTGCCCCGGGGCATTTACAGAGCTAACGGTGGATGCCACTCCTTAGAGCCATCAGGAGACCAGTCATCCGTACACCTACTGACAATGCGCGCTGAGGTCCCGTGAAGAGGGGCGTTCACCTCTCCTGTCCCCCCTCCCCTCTGCAGAGCCCTTTCCATTGTGTGGGTAATACATCTGGAAAAGTTCAGAGTTCCCAGGATAAATCAGTTATTATCCCTGGCTAAACAGGGGTAGTTTTCCAGCTAGAATAGGGCTGCTTTTACCACTCTCCTCACTTTTTATGCACAGAAAAGCTGCTGCAGCTGGGGAGTTGTCATTGTTTGCTACTCTCTGGGTGTCCCTCCTGGGGGGGCATTGCTCAGCAGCCTGCTGTGTCCTGATGCTGAGTGAACCTGGTGGTCTCTCTGGATCACAGTGGGGCTAAACACTGAATACCTACCTCCTTCTGGGAGTCGCCACTCCCTAATATATGGGGTTTTTAGAATTAAAAAATCTTTCAAGCCAGCCACTGTGCCATGAATTTTACACGATGGACTTTTCCATTCTCAAAGTGGATCTGCCTCCCATTTTCCAGACTGTGAAACTGAGTCTTTAGAATCAAGGATGTGTGTGCTGCTTTGCCCTGGCTTCACTCAGCCCTTCCTTCCTCCTCCTGCTGGAGACTGGAGCAAGTTTACTCATCTCTGTGGTTCCTTCTTATCTTCCGAGTTGGGCTGAAGGCGGCAGGTGCAGGGATTGGCCAAGGGGATCACCTCAGCTCTTCCTGGCTGAGTCACAGCCGGGTCACCAGCCCAGTAGCTGACAACACAGAAAGGGCCCTCCCAGGGGGACTCCAGACAGGGCAGGATCAGAAAGTGAAATGTAATCTAGTGCATGTTCTCTCCTGGAGGCTTGTCTGAAAAAATTTCCCCCTTCAGCATCTGGCTCTGTTTAGATATTGTGGCAGTAATAGCAGGAGAAGTGCCTCTCCCGAAGTAGCAGGCTAAGCTTGGCATCCATCAGACTTCGCTGGGGGTGCCCCGGGGTGAACCTCAACCCCACTCTGCCCCACGTTCATCATCTGTAGAATGAGTGTTTTGGACTGGATTTTCTTATGTGTTTAGACCTCTAGTCTCCAAAGTTTAATAATTCAAGATCTATTTTAAGCAGAGTCTTCACTTAAGTGGCCTGAAGTTGGACTTTCCCTCCAGAAAGCTTTTCCATTAGGGTAGCCTTGCTTCTTGACTCCGAGGCCAAATACTCCCTAGGAGAGTGGGGAGCATCAGAATGCTTCCTGCTGGGGCCCTGCAATTTGCCGGCAGCAGTGGTAACCTCTCCCCTTCGGTCTCGGAGACACATCCCTGTGGAGGAATCTCACCTGTTAACAATGATCTACCTTGTAGCCCCTCCTCCCAAATGCCGATGGGAAGGGGTCACCTGCTTTCCTGGGGACAGGCTGCCTGGATGGGAGTCACCCCAAGACCAGCTTGAACGCATCCACCGATGGCCAGCTGGAAGGAGACACTTCACCTGGGCAGATGACCCCCATCTTCTGTCTAGAGCCAGCCCAACTTCTCTAAAGATGCTTTCCCGACATCTCCTCTGGGATGGCCGAAAAGCATCTCAAACTTAGCGTGGCCAGAACTGCACTCCTGAGTTTCCTTCCAGGCCTGCTTCTTCTTCCTTCCGGATCTCAGTAAACAGCACCATTATCCCTCAGTTGTTCAAGCTCCACATGGGGATTTAACCCTGGATTCGCCACAGCCACCCCACCCATACATCCACCAATCCACGGGTTTACTTACCTCCAAAATGTATTCGAAACCTTTCCACTTCTCACAACCGCCTCACCCCTCCCACCAGTCTGAGCCATATCATCTCCTCTGGTTTCCTGTAGTAATGTGTGTGCACTTCCAGTCTGGCCCCCTACACTCCATTTTCCACATAATAGAGAAGTAGTATAATTCTCAGGCTTAAAACCCTTCTTGGAATATCTAAACTTCTTAGTTGGCCTACAAGATCCCAAAGATTTGGTCCCTGCTACCCTCCCAGCTACCTCATGGCTCCAGCCATTCACAGAGGGCTGCCTCAGGACCTTTACACATGCTTTTTCTGCTCTCTAGAAAGCTCTGCCCCCAAATCTTTGTAGGACTCTGGTGTTTCTTGTCATTTAGGATTTCTATTCAAACATGACCGCCTGTGATCATCTGATCTACATCAGGTAGCCACAGATTATTTTCTTCATTATTCGTCCATTGCCTGTCTCCTTGCTGGAAATGGAAGCTCCGAAGGAGCAGGGGCCCGTCTCTTGTTCTTAGTGTCTGGAACAGAGCCTGACAAGTATTTGCTTAATGAGTGGATGAAGCAGGAGTGCTTGGTCATTTGAATAAAGGATGAAGGTGAACCAATGTTGAAAAGATAAGTGTAAGTTGCAATTTGGTCAACAAGGTGGGCTGCCACGACATGGTTGTAGAAACTAAGACCCTGGGTCAGAAAGGTTATGGGACTTGCCTGGGTCCCACCGCTTTTGAAGAGTAGGGCCGAGATGGCAGCCCGCCAGGCCCTGGGGGGTTTCGGAGCGCCTTACCTGGCTGCCCTAAAGCTGATGTTGAAAGCCCCCTGAATTCGGAGGCTTCCGGGAACATGTCAGTCTAGCCTGGTGAATTAAATAAATGACTTTGGCTTTGGATAGGATAATCAGAAACGTGGCCTAAGATGCCGTGCCCAACAGGCGGTGGGCGGTGAAGAAAGGGCTAGCGGACTGATGCCTTCCTTCGAAGGAGGCTGGGCTGCCCGGGGCCAGGATGGGCCCGAGAACTGCAGAGCGGCTCGCGCCTCGCGCCTCGCGGGGGGCCCTCGCGCGGCCCCGCTCGCCCCGCCTCCGCCCCGCCCCCGCCCCGCCCCCCGCCGGCGGGGGCGGTCGGCAGTGACAGCGAGCGCGCGGCGGACAGAGAGTGTTTTCATACAAAGGCGGCCACGCGCGCGGCGCCGCACGGTGAGTAGACGCCTCCGCGCTGTCCGCCGAGCCCCGGGCCGAGCCGCCGCGGAGCCCTGGCCGCTATCAGGGAGGGGCTGCAGCCTCGGCAAGGCCGGGCGGGGCGGGGCGGGGCCCCGAGAGCGGGGGGCGCGCGGCGGGGCCGGAGCGGGGCCGGGGGACGGGGCCGACGCGACGCGGGAGGACCGAGCTCGGTCTCCGCGGCCCTTTGGGGGAAAGTGCTTCGGGGAGGGCGGCGGAGAAGCAGGCCCGGGGCCCGGGCGGCGTCGCCAGCATCCCTCGGGCCTTCCCTTTCGGGGCGCACGCAGGGCTGACCTTGATCCGCCTGGCGGTCCCCGGGGAGGGGGTCTGCCGAGGGACCCCGGGACGGCGGGACCGGCTCCATCCAGCGGGGACGGGTGGGTTCGGGCTGTGCAGCGGGTAGTCCCTGTCCCTGCGGTGCGCCCGGAACTTTTATGAAAATGTTCCCCGGGGCTTAGGGTTCTTGCTCTGCAGCGGAGGAAACTGAGGCCCAGGGAGGCTGACCTACGTGACCAAGGTCACACAGCTGCTGGGCGGCAGGTTGACCAGGGTTGGAATCCGGTTCTCAGATTACCGTGTGGTTCCTTCTCTGCCAGGCCTCCGTGCATCTTTCCTGTGGCCCAGTGGGTGCTAGGCCTGGTTAGTTCCATCACATGCCCCTGCAAAGAATTTTATTTTGGGGAAGGCCAGGAAAATGTAGGATGCAAAGTAGTGGTTTGGAAATAACTCTAAGTGCCTTAGCGCTGCAGTGTAGGTAACTGGCGGCTAATTTATGTGGAGAGTAGTCGCTGGAGAAAGCAGATGTCAACCCCATGTTTGACCACCAAACCGGAAACTTGAACTAAAAAAACCTGGCAGATTAACTCAAGAGAGTTTATTAGCACCCAGTAGTCTCCCCAGGATAGTAGGAGTATTTTGGAAAAGATGAGAACTTGTAACAGTTTTTTTTAATCTGAGGAATGGCATGATTGTGAAATTTACTATTTATCTGTTTTTCTATAATTTGGGTCCTATGAATTAAAGTAAGCAATTGAGGAATGGGTAGTAATTGAGAAATAAACACACCCTCCACCCTACCCACCCCCCCAAAAATGTTGGAAGAACTGAGAGTTTGTTTTATGGTTCTGTATTTTGATAATTCTTCATATTTGTCAACATTTGTATTATTATCCAGCCTTTTTGTTTATGGATGTGTGTTTTGGAGCTTTTCTTCCTGTTTGTATGTCGTAGGGCTGTGTAGTGTTGTGGAGCTGGGCCTGGCCAGAGCCTTGAACCTGAACTTCGTGGGTCGTGCCAGAAACTCGAACCTGAATTTAGCTCTGCCTGAGCTTGCTGGAGGCCCTTGTGCGAGTGTGCTCCCCATTGCAGGTCTCATTTATCAAAATCTCATCACTCTAGAAAAGAACGTGCTGCAAGGCACAAACCTACCTGCTGAGTCCAGTTGCACAGGACAGAGCTTGAGGGTTCCAGGGAGGGCCTGAAGGATCTCTGCGTCCTGGGGGGACCTCAGGAATGGCTGGGGAGAGTTCTCCCTGGATGGGGTGAGGATGGCCGGGCTGGCCTGGGCTGGCCTGGCCTGGCCTGGCCTGGACAGAGGGAGGTCTGTGGGCCCAGCCCTTGTCTGGTGAGCTGCGCTCAGAGCCCTGGACCAGAGGGAAGGGGAGGGCAAGAGATGGAAAAATAGTTCAAAGAGGCCACCCTGGGCCTGCGGGGTGCTGAGTCTAGTGCTTTGTAGTTACACTGGGCCAAAGACTTAAATTCTCTGAGCCTTGGTTTCTTCATCTATGAAGTGTGGAGATAATCATACCTATTCAGGAGATCATTGTAAAAATTAACTGAGATATACAAGAGATATACAGGGTCAGTGACTCACTGTGGAGGCTCTTATCTTAGGGAGGAACACAGGGTACCAGTGAGGAGGGCTGTTTGTAGGGTTGAGACAGTTCTGACCGACACTGGCCCCTCCCCACGCTCCCCCCCTCCTATTGTGAGTTGGCCTCTCCTGGATCCTCTCTCTTCTGGGTTCAGGGTACACAAGACAAACTGATTTGGGCAAGCATTCGGATGGGTATGGATGAGGGTTGCCGGCAGCTTCTTGCAGGGGAGGGCTGGTGGACCAGGCGGTGGGCGGGGCGGGGGGGGGGCAGTCACACCAATTGGAGAAGCTTTTGGAGCATTTTTGAGAAACACCGAGAAGGCCGCAATCCATTGGGACACTGAGGCTAGTGCCTTGACCTGTTTGCACATCAGCTCCCTCAGTGTGACTGGGGGACGTCCGTATGAGTTCGGAGCTGTTGAGGTATACAGGAGGTCAGGATGGATCAATGGCGCACTGTCAGCACTGGGGCGAGCTCCCTGGGAAGGGGGACGTCACACTTTACGTTTTACTGAATTCTGGCTCGGTTTATTATGGGGTAAGCCCACTCACTTAAAATTGGAATGGCATTTGTGAAAAAAAGTCAGGCAAGGCCCCAACTTAATTCTTCATCTGTGGAAGACTCCAAGGGCCTATTGGCTGGCCATTTCTGAAATGGAAACTTTCTAAGCTGTGAGTGAGGGGCCTAATACCTGCTTTAGCACCTGGCAGCAGGTCCAGCTCAGGGGGACCCCAGGGCCCTGAAGGCACCCTCGGTGTCCTGATGTCATGCATCGTGCCCGCCTCCTTCCCCTGTCCTCCCCCTCCCCGCTCCCCACCTTTTATTCAACAAACTAGGACATAAGAAGTGAGCAGGGGTAGAGGCTGGGCTGGGCTGGGCTGGGCTGGGCTGGCAGCAGGCCGGAGTTCCAACTGGAGTGTGAGTGTCCTGAGGAAGAGGGCAGCTCTGCACAGAGCTCGGGGTCTAGGCATAGGTCCGTGTCTGTCTGACCCAGTGTAGTTTGTGACCTCCTGGTCATAAAGTCAGTTTAGTTGGCCCCCAGACATTTAAAAAAAGTGAAATAGAAGGGGAGATATCAGATATTGCTTTGTCAAACTTGTTTTAGCCTGTGATATGTGTGTGTGTGAGTGTGTGTGTGCGTGAGTGTGTGTGTGCGTGTGTGTGTGTGTGTGTCTGTGTGTGATCACGTGCTCCAGTGGAGGGAAGGAGGGTTGGTGAGTGAGGAAGAGTGCATGGGTGTGTGGGGAGGGGGACCGCGCAACCACAGGCTCTGGCTTCCTCCTGGCCCACGGCAGCCACTGCCTGCTGGGGACTGGCTCAGGGTGGCTGGGCCATGTCCACTGCCCAGCTGAGAGGTCGGGAGGAAGTGAATGGATGGGGCTCAGGCTGGAGAGGAGCAGGGAGCTTTTCAGCCTGGTGATCATGGCCACATCTTTTAACCCCTTGACCAAGTTGTGTGATTCCTCCAACAACTTAGAATTTTTTGCTGGTACCGAATGCTGGGGCTTTCCAGAAAAAAGCTACAGGCTGTTAGAACAGTCATGGCTCTGTATCAGCTGTCTGTTTGCTCCTTAGTGTGATGTCCTCTGCATCGCTCACGAAGCTGACTACAGACCCTGTGATCGAGACACACCTGTTTGCTGGCCGCTTCTGGGACACTGTGAGCACACTGACCCTGTGTGCCTTGTTCCCAGAGGTCCCTCTATCTCCTTAGATATGTGTACTTTCTCTTTTTGGCAAAATCTTTCTCTGCATTCACGGGTCTCACTAGGCGTACCCTTTGGTTTACAAGAGACAAGATACAAGCAACAGAGGTCAGGGGATAACAGGGCGCAGCTGCCTCAACAAGACGTTCTCCTTGGCAACTGCTTCTGCAAAAGAATTCCCTGCTGGTGAATTCTGCATAATTGCAGAATGCTGCCCAATCTCACGGTTGCTTTTGGGCTCAGATTTTTGAACAGATGTACTATTACGCTATGGTAATAGAAACATACCCTTCTACTATTTCTGTATTAATTTTAACCTATGAGATTCCTTGCCCCTCTCTTTTTGGGAGGGTGCAATTTAAATAGTTAAGGCAAGAGCCTTCATTTGGAGTCCAGGAGCCATTTGTGACCACAGGATTAGCACGTGGCTTGCATTTGGTGCCTGTACTTTGGAAAGTACTTTACATACGCCACTAATCCTCTGAGGCGGACAGTGTTCATCCTGTTTTACAGATATGAAACTGAGGCTCAGGTTAATAATTGGCTCGTGGTCACAGGTTGGTGGGTGGCAGAGCGGGGATCTGAACGTCAACCACCTGCCTCCAGGAGAGTCTTCATTCTTATCCCCTGAGCTGTAGGCAACACTCTTGAACACCAGGTGATAGTTAACCCTTCATGAACTGCTGGAGTGGAGTGGGTGGGGGGTCATACAGAAGTGGAAGGACATTCTTTTTGACCAAGACACAAACATGGACAGAGAGCACCTGCAGGTTTGTAGAGAGAGGATGCAAACCTTGCGCTCGTTTAGTGAGTTAAATAGTTAAGAGCTAGAGGATCGGGGTCTAAACCTGGAGTGGTTTGGCCTGGCACATTGGCCGCCCTCTAGTGTAGATATCTCCATCCCGTACTGTCCAGGCCTTTTGTGCTCCTTGGCGGGGACCCGAGAACACTCATCACATGGGATTATAAGATCCAAGCGTTGCAAAATCCCAGTGCTGGAGGAGCCGAGTGGTCACCCTCTGACCTTTCTGACCAAAGCAGGAACCCCCTGTCACCCCATCTTGTTCCAGCAGTTCCACTGACCGGAGACCCCAACACTGAGGGGCCAGAGTTTTCCATCCCTCACCCAGTTCTCTGAGGTCTCTAAAAGTTACTGTTCAAGTAATACATATGCACGTAAAAATCAAAAGCCAGAACCAGCACTGTGGACATATTAATGGTGAAAGCGAAGGTCTGGTTTCCCAGACCTGGTCCCCAGGGCTCAGCCTGGGGACCTTGTTTGGTATGTAAATCAGTCCCGATTTTTTTTTTTTTTTGTGCATCTCAATATGTGTAAATGTAATTCTTAAAAAAATGGATTCATTTTATCAATATTTTTGTACCCTTTCACTCAATATACCTTTGTGGATTTAGTATTTGTGGGACTACCTCTTCCTGTTTCTTTTTTTTAAGCAGGCCTATGATATTCTGTTACATTGTTTACTTAACCAGAGTCCTACAGATATTTAAATTGTTTCTAATTTTCCCTATTACAGTCAATGCACAATTAGGGTTTTGTACATGGATCTTACAGCAGTAGGATTGCTGGGGAATTACATGCCAGAAATGAATGTGCCCCAGTGCTCACCTTGTTTATTACCCACCAGCAGTGGGTGATGACTTGGTTTCCCCAGCTGTCACCAACTCTGCGGTTTTTACGAGATGCTCTGAGTCTAGACCATCTGAGAGGCCGCCTTTGCGTATCTTAAACTATGAATGCGGTTGAGTATCTTCTCATGTATCACTGACCGAATGGACTTCTCTCTCTCTGACCTCTCCCTGTATTTTGCCCATTTCTCCTATTGGGTTAGTGTGAGGCCATCTTAAACGGACTTTAATCTTGTAGAGATGGGTGGTGGTAGCAAAAACCGCAGGGTCATGAACACTGTGGCCAGGGTTTTGAATTTTGGCAGAACTTCCAAGAAAGCAGAGGTTCTTGGCAAGTTGTGAAGTCCAGAGAAAGCATCTGTCGATTTTGGGTGAAAAGCCGATTTTTCTGATGTAATCACTAGGCAAGAAGTTATGAGACCTCCCTTCCCTCATCTTGACAATGCGTTCACTGTGCTACGCTTCTGGAACCACACAAGATTGCTCTCGTGCATCTGCCCTGTGCCGGGAATTGTACAGATTAGCTCCAGCGTGGGGCACTCCTGCCCCTGGTTGGGGGGGGGGCGCTTGAAGGAGGAGAAGAGTCCCCAGGCCTTTGCTCTTTGTCCTGCATAGTAGGCAACAGCCCCCTCCCCTGGGACACACACTCTCCACACCTCCCGTGCACCCTCCTCCCTGCAGGATCCTCCTGGAGCTGGCTCGCCCCTTCCCCTGGTCCTGAAGCTGAGCTATGATGAGGAGAACTCTGTATTCTCTGCCTGCTTAACTCAGGAAGGGCTTTGGTGGGGGAATGCTCAGCCCAGCTGGTTTTTTTGCTCCATCGCTTCTGCAGGAAGCATTAGTCTGACTTGCAAGCTTTCTAGAAGCGTCTTGGGCTTTTCTAGTGAATTTTCTTATTTTGGAGGGGAGTATTTCCTGGAGCATGCTGGCCTGCCAGCGAAGTCCCTGATTCCCCAAGAGTATTGACAAGCACAGAACTTTACTCTTTTGTTTAAGAAGCTTGTCTTGGCACTGGGGGGAGGGACTGTGGAGCTTCTCACGGAAGCTGGTGGGCTTCCTCAGTCCAGAACCCTCAGGGAGGGAAGGAAGTGTCTCTCTGAGGCCCGGCTGGGGTGTGGACAGCGCGTTCCTAGCATGTTAGGGTGCAAGGGGCAGTCGCTTTGCTGTCCTCTGACGGCCTCAGGACAACGGGGAGAATGCAGAATGAGACCTCCTGGGCCTTCAAGGACCTGTGGGGAGAACCCCAGGGAGGCAGCCTTTATTGCGTTCTTGAGGAAGAACAGTCCTGACTAAGAGCCGAATGGCTTAAATACTCCTAGTGACAGGGTGCTCACTCCCCAAGGCAAATTCTTCAGTTTTTGGGAAAGTAATAAAGGGACCTCAATATTGAGTCATTGAGAGGCACCTGGGTGGCTCAGTCGTTAAGCGTCTGCCTTCGGCTCAGGTCATGATCCCAGGGTCCTGGGATGGAGCCCCGCATCGGGCTCCTTGCTCGGCGGGAAGCCTGCTTCTCCCTCTCCCACTCCCCCTGCTTGTGTTCCCTCTCTCGCTGTCTCTCTCTCTGTCAAAAAATAAATAAAATCTTTTAAAAAAATTCAGTCGTTGATAACTGAGCCAATTAAGATAGAAGACTTCCTGCTTCTCAAGGACGGGAACGAACTTTCCCTGGGGCCATACCCACAGCCAGGTGCGAGGTGAGCATCTGTGAAATCTTTGCTGCCTGAAAGGAGGAATGATCTGGGCAGGAAGGGGGGCCGCGGTATTGGTCTCTCACTCACCTGTCCTCAGAGACAACTTTCAGATATTTACTGTAGATCAGGATAAAAAGAGGAGGAGGAGATTTTATCCCTGAGTATTCAGACTTTACCAGCAAAATCTCTGCCCTTTTTCTTCAACTGCGAAGGAATGAGCCCCATTCAGGGCTCCTGCTTTACCTGTGGGCGCGGCTGGCCTGCCACTCTGGGACCGACCGGCGCACACAGGCCTATCTCCGGAGCAAGCCGACCCATTTCCAAGCCAGACGCTCACTTAGGAAAAAGAAATAAATCGATTCAGATGTACCTCTTGGATCATCTTGGCCTCATTGGAGAAGTGAAGATATTGGCACTTGCTGTACATTACACTTCCCTGCATATGGAATATGAAGTCTGTGTGTGCTTCCCTATACATAGATAGGACCGTCAAGTCATACAGGAGGGTTGTAGGATTGTCACAATGCTGGATACAGACTTACCCTGGATTCCAATGCTGTTCTGTCCCTTCCTTGCCCTGGGACCCTGAGCAAGTTACATCAACTCTAAAGCTCCATTTCCTTCTCTGCAAGATGGGGAAAATTCTATCCTTTGCATCATTATGGTAAACAAGTAGTTTAAACTCTATTATTGTCACACCCCCCCCCCCCCCCGGGGCAGTCCCAACCTCGGTGGTGGGTGAGAATGGGCAGTGGTTTGTGTCACACGGGTTTGCTGCTGTATCATCTTTGCCTGGTGTTGCTGGAAAACTCTGGATGTTTAGAAGCCTCTCAGATGTGCTCCTTTAACCAAAGCAGGTGGCGGGCTGGGACCTGACAGTTAAATTGGTCAGTGTCTGTTGGCCCTTGAGATCAGCTTGTTGTGTATCCAGGTGTGTCCCTGCTACTGATAACAGGAACATGAAGCGGGAGGCCTCACCCCGGGCTGATGTGGGGTTGGTTTTCCAGTCGAGGAGCTCCCTGGATGTACCATAAACCTGGATTCCACAGGTGTTCCCTAAGCACCTGCCGTGAGGGTAGCAGGGGCAGAATGCATGTGTGTGCAGGCACTGGATGAGAGGCAGGCTGGTCTCAGGAAATGATGAATCATTCTGAGGATGAACGTGCCAGAAAAGTCTCTTGACATAAAGGAGGCTGTTTTGACTTTTTAGTCCTTGAGGTTTTGGTTTACCTCCCAGGGGACCGTGAGGTGGACTAGTGAAGAGGGTGTGAGTACTTGTGAAAATACCACATTGAGAGCCAGCGACCAAGTCTGATTGGTCTAGTCACTTACTCAGGGAGGTAGGGACACCGGTAACATTTGCCCCCAGCTTTCCAAGGGCAGAGACCTTTTCTAGGGCATCATTTTGTGTCACGCTCACGATGACAGCTGGTTAGGTCCCGTCAGAGACATGGTGTTCATACCTCGCTCCCATGCACAGAGCTTGCAAATTTTGGCCATCTGACCCCAAGTTTTGTACGGTTTCTGTTTTTCAGCCTCTTATCCTTTGTGTTTCATGGCCGGCTTTTTTGGCAAGAAAAGCCTTACGAGCCTGTTATTAAACTGTGTCTGCAGCGAATTTCGTTTGGGGCATTGTCTTCATGAGCTTTACGTTCCTGGGAGAGAATGACTGCCATTCTTAATTTCTTCTAGGTTTTAAATCGTAGCACTGGCCCCCTCGTTCTCGGAGTTGCTGCGCTGCTTCTGGGGTGGTGGGTCTGTACCTTGCGGTCTGCACATCTGGACTGTTTTTGTGATGGGACAAAAAAACCCCCAAACAAACCCCTTCCCCCTTGCAACCCTTGGTTTCTTGCTTGGGATGAAGGCTTGATGTCATGATGTTGCTAAGGCCATGTCACAGAATCGTGAACTTAACAGCACCACCGAGTTCTTGAAGTCCCTCCACAACCTTTTTTGCCAGAGGGTAGTTTAGACTCTTTGATGAGACCACCACTGATGGCGAGCTCACTCCCTCTAATGAGTCAGCTCTCCGTAGAAGCTTGGTCTCCTAGACTGTGCTTTCCCTGCCGGCTCCGGAAGGTCCTCTCTGTAATTCTGACTCTAACTGCAATCTGTGACCATCTCTACAGCACTGGATATCCTGTCCACATGGGCTGGACATTATTTGACATTTGGATCTAAACGATGCCATCGGTTTTGCTAAAGCCACACGGCTGACTTTCTTTGACTGGGCGTCACCCATTTATACCAGTTTCATGCACCGACTGGGGGGAGGCAGCACTATGCAGAGAACAGGGGAGTCTCGGGGTTCAGCCTGGGCTCCTGCCCTCAAGTCTGCTACTGGTCGCGCCACCCTGAACATCACGAAAACCTGGCACCCTGGGGTCCTAATCAGAGAGGGGGCAGTGAAGTTGGTTTCGAGTGCTGCACAGGGTTGCTTAGATTTTTAGCACATGAGCTCAGAGCTCGCTCACGTGAAGGTTTTCTGTGCCTTGTGAAGTGCTGTACAAATGTAGCGTGGAGGTTTGCATGGCCCCTTTCCTGGGATTCACTTAGTGATATGTCAAGGGTTTGGAGCATAAACGTGGGCGCTGGTCTGATGACTTCAAGAGCGTTCCTCTCCAGAGTTGGTGGTGGACACGCGCTGTGGTGCTCCAAGCCCACTGGAGTCTTTCCCATCACCATCATTTTGTCCTCCTCGCCTCCAGCCATTACCCTGGGGTTCCCGGCCATGGTGTCAGGGACGAGGCCTGCTCAGCCAGGCCGCACCTGCAGCTCCACCGAGAGCCTCATGAAAATAAGGTTCGGCCTTGGGGCTGTGATGAGGGACAAAAAGTTTATCTTGTATATGCAGTAGGTTTGTGTCCTCAGAGAGCCTGGAATTCCGTTTCATTTTGGATGTCCTTTCGAAGAGGAATCAGAGGTTAGCGTCTGCTTACACTCAAGTGTCATTAGGTGGTTTTTCCTAGCTTGCTCTCGGTTCCTCATTTCTCTTTGCATGATGGCTTGCCAAGCCATTGCTCATTAAAACGCACCTGTGTGGCCCCGACAGCCCAGAGGACCTGGCTGTGTCCTGGGGAAGTGAAGCTGCCTCTACACCACACACTCGGTCCTCCCACCGCCCACTGCTCCATCCCGGCTCCTGCAGTGGTCCCCAGAGGTCCTGTCTCTGAGCTCCAGTCCCTGACTCGTGGCATACATTTGGAACGTACGACGGAGGCAGCTTTGACCCTGCATCCCCTGTTCCCATGGTACCAATGGAAAGGTGTTCCAAACCAATAAAGCACTTTCACTTTTGGAAGACCATCACCCATATAGATTTAATTCAAATAAATCATCCCAGAGGTACCTAGTTTCATGGACGGAAAAAAATAAAATAAAATAAAATTCGGCTCCTGGCAGATACTGAAGAATGTCGTCCAGTACAGCCTGAGGAGTCAAGAAACGTGGCCATGTATGACTTCAAACATTTCCTGGGCCCCTGGGATGGGCCAGGCACATCGTGGGGGACTGGGCGCCCAGAGATGAGCCAGCCTCCTCCCGGTCCTCCGGTGGAACAGACCAGCTTGGCCAATGGGGACTGTCCCGCCACCTGACAAAATGGCGGCTCACATTCATCCACTGCCCTGGATGGGAAGTCAGGTCTTTCACTGAGCTGGAGGGCTGAGGAGGAGGTTTAGTTCCCAAAACCATGAGTTGTTTTGGGCGTGTTTATGGACACGGTGTCCGGGACAGCCAGGTAAGGACCTGGAGGAGGCGGTGTGAAGTGCAGTTTAAGGAGGGATTGTGGAACTCCTGCGGGACACTCGGTTCTTAAAGGGAAGGGCATAGAAAGAGGTAGAGGTGAGATGTAAGGTGGTGCTTCTGAGGGTTGTATTCACTGAGGCAGCTTTGCATTCATTTTGACCTTGGCCAAGGCGGGAGTCCTGACCTTCAGCCTTCTCCGAGAAGGGGAGAAGAGAAGCACATGTTTAGGGGTTGCCTACCAAATTTCAATTCCCAGGAGCAAACCCACAAAATTAAGGTGGAGAGACTGTTATTTCCAAGATAACGTGCCTTTGATAACATTCTGGTTGAAAGAATTGGAAAGGGAATTAAAATCACTTTTATCCACTTGCATATCCAATGAGTAGAACAAGCAATTTCAGAATCGACAGGTAAGAGCCTTAGCCTAAAGTAATTCGAGTCCTCATATTTAATAGTTGATGCAATTCACGTTGAACACACTTTATTATTAAGGTTGTAAGCAGAATCCCAGGTGGACATATACTTTTGGATTTTTATGTTCCTCAGTGTTTTATCTGTCTATCTCTAATATAAGTACTGTAGTAGTTTCTAACTCAGGGAAGACTATCTGAAAAGATGGTATTCCCATGAGATGTAATAGCCTCAGAAAATTAGCCTAAGAAATCTTCTGGAAAGCTAGAAGATACCATGTTAAAAGACGCCACATATAATTATATATTAATAATAATATTATTAATTATAATAGAAATACATTATATTAATATTATATATTAGTTAATATAATTATATATCACACTATGTATTATATTACATTATATATTATATAACACATTATATAATAAATTTATCTATGATATATAATTATAACCATATAATTATATAATATTTAAGGATATTTAATGAATAGTAATAATATTCGATATTAAATGTATAATACATATAATATAATATATAATACAATATATAATTAATATTATATAAGAATATAATGACACGATTAATTATATAATATATAATTATAATAATTATAATATATAAAAATAATTATAATAAAACATGTCAATTATATATATACATTTTTTAACATGTTTCTTAACCTCGGAATTGCTCTGAAAATCCACAGCATAGTTTATTTTATTTATTTATTTATTTATTTTTATTTTTTTAAAGGTTTTATTTATTTATTTAATTGACAGAGAGAGAGAGAGAGAGAGAGAGCGAGAGAGGGAACACAAGCAGGGGGAGGGTCAGAGGGAGAAGCAGGCTTCCTGCTGAGCAGGGAACCCGATGCGGGGCTCGATCCCAGGACCCTGAGATCATGACCTGAGCCGAAGGCAGCCGCTTAAACAACTGAGCCACCCAGGCGCCCCTCCACAGCATAGTTTAAAGAGCCCTCATTTGGCCAGATAGAGGGTGTTTATGAGGGTTGGCTTATCTCTCCTTAAAAAACTTCTGAAATAGGTTGCCGAATCCTGTTTCATGTGATAAATGAAGCCCTGTCAGGGGAAGCAGCCATTTTCTGCCCAATGTTGAGATTGAAATCAACAGATTTAAAAGTAATTTGGTATGGCGTGAATGCAGAGCCTGGACCTCAGAGCTATTTAACTGGATACGGAAGCATTTTGTTTTGTTCTTTACAGGTCATACTTTGGTTACTCTGCAGGTAATTAAGATGCTTTCTTCTTCACAAGACTGCCCTTACTGCCGGATCCTGTGTCGTGGTGAGCACCAGGAGACCAGGGCAGTCATGAGAGTAATGGGCAGGTGCAGGGAGGTGCGTGCATCTCCGGCTGGCTTGTCTGGCTTCTTATCTTTAGGTAAATCCTATTAGCTTCTTCCTTGAGCCGTTTCCTTCCAACGGAACTGAGCAAGTGAAGTTGGGAGCTGGTGTCCAGCTGGTCTAGTCCTGTATTCTTCCAGTATTTGCCCAGCACTTCTTTAGAAAACATCCTGGAAGAGCAGAGATGAAGAAGAGCCATGCTTGCCCCCCAACTTGCCTGCGCCCCTCAGCCAAGCAGGTGCCGGGGCTGAACTGGGCACCCCCCTCCCCGGAAAGCCTGTCCCAGGCCTCCTGGGCCCAAGCAAACAGTAGTCGCCTCCCTGAAATGAGTTCCGGTTGGTACAGCATTCTCCCTCACCCCTTTAAAATGGTGGTAAAGCACACGTAACATAAATGGTTACTGTCTTAATCATTTTAAGTGTACAGTTCAGTACACATCGTGTAAGCACATTCACACTCTTGTGTCACCATCACCACCATCCGGCTCCAGCTTTGGTTTCTTCTCCTGAATGAAGCTCTAACCCATTAGACACTAACTGCGCTTCCTTCCTCCCTGCAGCCCCTGGTAATCTCGGTTCTGCTTCCGGTTTCCGGGGGTTTACATAGAAGGAGAAGCCTACATACGGTATTTGTCCTTTTGTGACTGGCTTATTTCACTTAGCATGATGTCCTCTGGGTTTATCCATGTTGTATATATAACGTATATCTGAATTTTCTTCCTTTTTAAGGCTGACTCATAGCCCATTGTGTGTATGTACCACAGTTTATTTATCTACTCATCTATCGATGGACACTTGGGTGGTTTCCACCTTTTGGCCATTGTCAGAATGCTTCTGTGAGTATGGGTGTGCAAATATCTCTTTGAGACCCTGCTTTCGGTTTTCTTGGGTATATATTTCGAAGTGGAATGGCTGGGTCATATGGTAATTCTGTTTTTAATTTTCAGAGGAACTGTGTTCTGTATTGTTCCATCCATAGTGCGGCACCATTTTGCATTCCTACCAACAGTGCACATGGGTTCCAATTTCTTCCCAGCCTTGCCAACCCTTGCTTCTTTTTTTTTTTTAATTTTTTATTGTTATGTTAATCACCATATATTACATCATTAGTTTTTGGTGCAGTGTTCCATGATTCATTGTTTGTTCATAACACCCAGTGCTCCATGCAGAACGTGCCCTCCTCAATACCCATCACCAGGTTAACCCATCCCCCTACCCCCCTCCCCTCTAGAACCCTCAGTTTGTTTTTCAGAGTCCATCATCTCTCATGGTTCGTCTCCCCCTCTGACATACTCCCCTTTTCTTCCTCTCCTGTTATCTTCTTCTTTTTCTTTTTTCTTAAAATATGTTGCGTTATTTGTTTCAGAAGTACAGATCTGTGATTCAACAGTCTTGCACAATTCACAGTGCTCACCATAGCACATACCCTCCCCAATGTCTATCACCCAGCCACCCCATCCCTCCCACCCCCGACCACTCCAGCAACCCTCAGTTTCTTTCCTGAGATTAAGAATTCCTCATATCAGTGAGGTCATGTGATACATGTCTTTCTCTGATTGACTTATTTCACTCAGCATAACACCCTCCAGTTCCATCCACGTCGTTGCAAATGGCAAGATCTCATTCCTTTTGATGGCTGCATAATATTCCATTGTGTATATATACCACATCTTCTTTATCCATTCATCTGTCGATGGGCATCTTGGCTCTTTCCACAGTTTGGCTATGGTGGACACTGCTGCTATAAACATCGGGGTGCACATACCCCTTCGGATCCCTACATTTGTATCTTTGGGGTAAATACCCAGTAGTGCAATTGCTGGATCGAACGGAAGCTCTAATTTCAACTGTTTGAGGAACCTCCATACTGTTTTCCAGAGTGGTTGCACCAGCTTGCATTCCCACCAACAGTGTAGGAGGGTTCCTCTTTCTCCACATCCCCGCCAACATCTGTCGTTCCCTGACTTGTTAATTTTAGCCATTCTGACGCCAACCCTTGCTTCTTCCTGTGCTTGAGAGAGTAGCCATCCAGGTGGTCTCCTTTGTAAAAAACATTCAGCGGTCAGTTAAAGCAGCCCCTGTCGGTGTTGAGAGTTCCCGGGAGCGTATTGCCAGGTGGGGCCATGACCCTGGTCATCATTTGTCCAGAATTATGGAACAGATGCCCTGCTTCCAAGAGGAGGCATTTTCAGATTTCCAAATAAGTTGTTCGATAGAGTGGGTAGCTAAAGATAATCAAAACAACTTTCGATTATTTGTGGTGGGAAAACTACACCAGGCCAATCCCGTGGCACGCACGGAGAGGGACAATCCCCGGACCGGGAATCGGAAAGTCAGAGTCCAGCTCCATCTCTGTGAGGTGGGGAGTGCTGCCCGTCACTTCCCATTTCTGGCCTTATTTCTTTGAAACGACGCTGTCGGACTAACAGCCCAGGGTCCTGCCACCTTCGAGATCTTCAGATTCTGCGCAATAACCTTGAATTTGTTCACCGACGGGAGGGATGCTTTATTGTGAGGACAAGAGAGGGGAGTGCCATTTCACTTGAATTACTAAAGATGCCCTTTCAGGCTTCATCTTGGGGCCGTCGGAGCTGGAATTGGGTCTTGCGGGTCATCCGGGCCGACATCCTCGTCTTACAGATGAGGGGCCGGGATGCAGACATGTGGTCACACCATCCAGTTACGAGCTTTCTCTTGGTTGCGACTACAAAGGTTGCCCGGCGGGTCCTCTGGGGCCGCGTGAGCAGCCTCAGAGGTGAGGGCATGGGTTCAGGCCTTGCTGCAGGAGACGGTTACCTGTCAGCGACCGGCGAGGCCCACAGCTGAGGGCCATGAAGTCGGGAGGGGGGCTATGGAACCAAAACAGAGGTGGCTTCGGGCCCAGGCCTGTGCCCTTGGGCATTTGCTTCATTGCACTTTTGCTTGTCCTTAGTTTGTTGGTCTGAAAGGCCTCGTACCCACAGCATTGTTGTGAATACCACTGGGGCACGAGGTCATGTGGAAGCAGTCGTACAAAAATGTTGTTCATACTGCTTGTGCTTAGCTGCAGGGTTAGAGGTTTACCCCTCTTGGGAAGCACCATATGTCCATATGTTAAAATCTACATCGAGCATTGGTGTGATGGTTTGTTTGTTTGTTTTTTTTTGCAAAATGATTCCCTATAAGAAGTATCAGGGTTCCTGGTGCCTGGCTGGCTCAGACCGTAGAGCCTGCCACGCTCGATCTTGGGGTCATGAGTTCAAGCCCCACGTTGGGCATAAAGCTTACTAACAAAAACCCCCAAAACAGAAAAAGGAGGTATCAGTGTTCCAAAGAATCTGTTTTTGCATTTTTCATCTCTTCAGGAACTGTCTCCTCTCCCGTTTTGCAAGAAGCTAATTAGCTTGCACGGCCACACAGACTTCGAAGTTGCGCGGTTTTCTGTTTTTGCGTCCATGTGACTTGTGTCAGCAGTGGGAGCCCGACCACCCGGTGTCCAACTCCATCTAAGGGTGGCTGGCCTGTGTGCATCTCTGCTTGTGTTCATGGAGGGTCTGCTCGTCGCTCGTCTGAGGGAGGTGGGCACTCAATCCACAGGGTGTCATTTAAAATTGTGAAATGAGCCACTGAGGGCTTTCTTGTGTTCTTTGTAGGTTTTGTCACTGCTTTTAGGGCTCTCGCCTCTTCTAACTTAGCCTCGACTCAGTGGTTCATGTTTGCCCACGGTGTGCAGGGCTTTTGACCAACCACCTGTAAACCTCAGTTTCCTTATTTCTAAAGTGGGGGCGCTAATATCACTTCTGCTTATGTTGCAGGGGTTGAGGTGAGGCTTATGAAAGGTAGTTTTTGGGGCACCTGGGTGGCTCAGTTGTTAAGCATCTGCCTTCGGCTCAGGTCAGGATCCCAGGGTCCTGGGACCGAGCCCTGCGTCGGGCTTCTTTCCGCTTCAGCGGAAAGCCTGCTTCTCCCTCCCCCACTCTCCCTGCTTGTGTTCCCTCTCTCACTGTGTCTCTCTCTGTCAAATAAATAAATAAAATCTTTAAAAAGAAAAAAAAAAGAAAGGTAGTTTTTGGTTTTTTCAACTTGCAAAGACAAGGCTTGATCCTTGGCCTCAAGGACAATCTGGCTTTGCTGAGTGACAGGAAAACCACACGACAAAATAGAGACACATCTGAGCGAGGAAGTTCACAGAACCAAACTGTGCAGACAGGTCAGGGACAGGTGTGTATATGCAAGGTGGTGGTTGCTGGGATCATTGTAAGGGACCCGAAGTGGGTGGGGTCAGCATGGTCCCTTGCGCCCCCATGTAGGGTAGGTAGTCGCTTTGAAGAATTGGGGCATGATGGTTGGGAGAGAGGGTGAGGTCTTGGGATCCAGCGATTGGAAGTCACAATGTGCGGACCTTTCATGCTTGGATGGTGGAAACTGAGGAGGCCAACAAAGTGTTAAGTGCACAGAGAGGAGAGGGGAGCAGCTGTGACTGGGCCAACGTGTGAGAGCAGCTAAGCTGGGGGCAGAAGGGCCCTGTGGGCTGGCAAGAAGGGAGCCCCAAGTGAGCTGCACCCTGAGGCAGGTGCCCCGAGTGAGGGCAGACACCTCTGAGGACAGGCACGTCCCAGGGCAGGGGGTGCCCAGGAGGAAGGCGGCAGGGTTGGCCCTTGTGGGCTGTGGGCCAGTCTGAGGTGTCCGAGTCCCATCTGGGCACATGACAGGGCCAGACCATGGAACCGGAGGGTGGGCTCTGCCGAGGTGGGCAGTCGGGCAGGTGAGGACGGGCACCAAGGCGGTTGTGGCAGCCAGAGCTGTGGAAAGAGGCCCAGAGCATGGCGCCAGCTCACTGAGGGTCCTCTGACCCCGAGCCTCTCTCCAACTGTCCCTCCACCTCCATTTCCTCGTTACTGCCTCCTTTCAGGCTGGCGTCTTAGAAACGTCTGGACCTCCCAGCGTGGCTCCAAGTCTCCATCCTTCCCTGCATCTTCTCTGTGGCAGGCAGAGCCCCTCCGGCCGGCCTCCTGAGCACCTGTCCCTGCTGGTGTCTGCCCTCCTTCCCGGCCTTCTCCGCCTCCCTCTGCTCTGGCCCCTCCTGTTGACTTAAAACACACGGAACAACACTGACATATATTTTAGTTCCCTGTGTTTACTTCTGTCTCCTTCATGAGGCTGTAAGTCCCTTCAGGGGATAGGGACTTTGTCTTTTTTATCTCCGTGTCGCCAGCACCAGGCTGGGTATAGAGTAGACGCCAGATGTTTGCTTGACCGGCCTTCAGTTGATTAGCCGGGCAGACCCACTGGAGCGGAGCCCGCGCTTCCCCTGTGGCTGCCGTGGGGCAGAATCCGATGAGGCAGACCGACACCAGGATGGAAATTATTCCAAATAAAAAGTCAACTTTTTTCCGTCTCGAGTAAAAAGAGTCATTTTTTTCCCCCAACTAATATTATTGAATGCCTACTTGATTTGGTGTGGTGGGGGCTAGATCCTAAGAGGTATAAAGTACAGTCTCTTTTCTCAAGAGTCTTAAGATGTAGCTGTAGAACCTGCAGATAACGACAGAGGCGGGCACAGCTGGCAAGGGCCATCAGGGTGCTGTGAGCAGGTGCCAGCGCCCCAGCGGGGAGGAGCCCTGCGCTCTCGGAGATGAGGCTTCCCGGGGTCGGCAGGGTGGAGGTTGGCGGGCTTGCTGACTGGGTGGGGGTAGATGGGCAGTGGGGGCGGGTGTCATGGAGCCCATTCCAGTGGAGCAGAATGCAGTCGAGCTAGTGTAATGATGACGAGCTCATCTGGACTGGCTCCAGATGGATGCCTTCTCTGAATTAACCGATCATGAGTCTGTCTCTGTTTTCTAGACTCAAACCATGAATTACGTGGGGCAGTTGGCGGGCCAGGTGTTTGTCACCGTGAAGGAACTCTACAAGGGGCTGAACCCTGCCACCCTGTCCGGATGTATTGATATCATCGTTGTCCGCCAGCCCAACGGGAGCCTGCAGTGCTCCCCTTTCCACGTGCGCTTTGGGAAGATGGGGGTCCTGCGTTCCCGAGAGAAAGTGGTAAGAGCATAGGACCCGGTGACCTGGCGGAGGGGCAGTTTCTCTCTTTAGAGAAGATCATCGTGTTTCTGTCTTTGAAGATTTTATTTATTTATTTGACAGAGAGAGACACAGCAAGAGAGGGAACACAAGCAGGGGGAGTGGGAGAGGGAGAAGCAGGCTTCCCACAGAGCAGGGAGCCCGATGCGGGGCTCGATCCCAGGACCCTGAGATCATGACCTCAGCCGAAGGCAGGCGCTTAACTGACTGAGCCACCCAGGTTCCCCTCGTGTTTCTGTCTTTAGACAGAGCTTTAGGCCTCCTTTAGGAGCTGAGGCTTCACACTGGAAAGGTCTGGTCACTGAATTGACAAGTACTCACTTGAAGTTAAATTATTCTGAAACATAGGGGCAAAAATCAACTACTTATTAAGCTCACGGGTTGTGTGAGTCAGAAATTCAGACCAAGTGCAGCAGGGCTAGTTTTTCTCTGCCCTCTGCCATCTGGAGCCTCAGCTGGAAGACCCACTCTAAAGAGGTGCTCACTTGCGCGGCCGGGGGCTCCTGGCTGGGCTCTCCACTGAGGCTGTTGGCCAGGACGCCTACACATGGCCTCTGCATGTGGCCTGGGTGGCCGCCCAACATGGCAGCCAGATACAGGGTGAGCCTCTCCAGAGGAAAGCCACGGAAGTTCATAGAGCCTCTCCTGCAGCGCTCTGCTGGCTGGGGCAATCACAAGCTTCCCCGGGCACGGGGTCGGGGGTGGGAGCAAGGAGACTCCATTTCTGATGGGTGGATTGATTGGGATGTGGAATTGTGAGATCATTTTGGGATATATGTGATTAGAGGATGCCTATGTAAAGACATAGCATCCCCCGTGAGGTTTCCTGTTTTAGTGAGGTGTGTTTTTCCTTCAGGTTGACATAGAAATCAACGGGGAATCTGTGGATTTGCACATGAAATTGGGAGATAATGGAGAAGCATTTTTTGTTCAAGAGACGGATAATGATCAGGTAAGGAAGGCTGTGGGCGGTGACTGTGACTTCCTAGTTTTGAATTTTGAGCAATGCTTATCTAGAGGGCCCAGCGGAGTGTGTGTCTCGGAGAAGTAACACTGGTGCTGGGTGGTGGAGACCACCGCAGCAGAGAGGTGTGGCTGTTGATCTGTACCAGGGATCTGTGAGCCCGACAGGGTGGGTGCGAGCTGTGTCCACACAAGACTCAGCAGTCCTGGCCTGCTTCCGCCGAATCACATCTGAGCTGTTGTCCGAAGCATACAGGTTATACTGGTGTGTCGAATCTCAGAGGGCTTAGTGTTCTAGTTTTTGTGCAGTGAGTGACCAAATCACTTTCATTTTTTTATTACTTAAACAATTTTTAACAGCTCTATAAAGATAATAGCTTGTGTACCATACAGTTTCTCTGTTTCAAGTATACAGTTCGGTGGTTTTCAGTCTTCTAAGGTATGTCGCCACAGTCAATTTTAGGACATTTTCATCCCCCCAAAAAGAAACCTGGTGCCCTGTAGCTTATCACTTACCTATCCCCAAGCCCCCACCCCGTCACCTTCCTGCACCCTCAGCGGCCACTCTTTTATTTTCTGTTTCTCTAGATTTCCCTGTTCTGAACTTTCACACAAATGTAGTCCTAAGTATGTTGTCATTTACACCTGGCTTCCTTCACTTCTCATAATGTTGTCAGGGCTCACCCATACCGTAGCCGGGCTCAGGATGTCATCCCTTTGTAGGGCTGAGTCATCGCCCGTGGTATCCGCAACCACATTTTTTAGCCTTTTGTGGGTTCGTGGACATTTGGGTTGTGTCTGCCTTTTGTAAGCCACTGGGAATAATGCCGCTGTGAGCATTCACTCTTTCCTTCTTTGAGAAAGCCACGTGGAAGGGATCCTGTGTTGTATTCCTCAAGAAAATCCACTTAGACTAGTTGCTTTATGGGAAGATAGCATGATTCAAAAGGAACAGCTCTAAATAGCTGCAGGCTCGAAAATGAACGTCCATAGTTTCAGTTTCAGAATAAAACTGTCCCAGGTTCTTCTTTTTGGTGTCCCCAAAGGTGTGACATAACAGGAGGACCAGCATGCTCATCCTGTGCCCCCATCTTCTGTAATTACCCCTTCTGTAGTTACTTCCCCATTTAAAGGGAAGGTTCTGAGAATCATTCATTCACGATTATTAATTCTTTCCATCTCAAATGGATACTTGCCTTTTAAATTTCTGCTGTCCCTTAGCTGTGGACAGATTTTACACTGTGGGAGTTGAAGAAGTGTTTTGGGTGAGGCCTCCATGGAAGCTGCAGGGTCTTGGGCCTGCTCCGCCGGCCTTAAGGGTGCCTGTGGGTGGGATGGGGCTTCGGAGTCCAGAGTATGTTCTGCCCCTTACAGATGCCCCTGGCTACCCCTGGAAGGCTGCTGGAAGTTGGGGAAGCCTGTGTCCCTCATCACCAGATTGTCCCAGGATGGAGTCCCCCTCCGTTTGTGGAGGTCTGTCCCTTCCCTATCCAGTCTGGACCCTCGTTTGCTCTTAACCCCGTGTCAGCACTGTAGGCTTTTCTTCTTCGTTTGACCCATTGAGCAGCTGGGCAAGATGACCCCTCACCACTCAGCCTGAGGCTTGGTCTTTCAGATGTTCATTGTATACCTGCAGCACCTTGGGTGTTCTCGAAACCACTGTAAAGGGTCAGCAGCGGGTTTCTGTTTCTCTCTTCTCCTTTGTATATATTCTTTACTTCTTGTTACCAAGTGGATCATAATACATAAGTCATTAATAAAATGATCATTAATAGTTTTTAAAAAACTGGTAAATCATTATTAAATAACTTAAATGAACAGGCCATGTATTTTTTCCTTTTTAGGAAGAGAGTCAGGATCTAATTATTAAACGGCCGTATACCTGGATGCCCTCTGGTATAGGCAGGCATTTGCGATGGAGGGCTGTCAGCTGTATTTTTGTTTTTAATTACTGTCATCTTAATTCAGTGCATATTAAAAAACGCATACACATTCTCTTTTACATGCAATCACATGCACGCACACACACATACACACACCCACACACCCCACCACACACACTCACCCTCCTCACACCTACCCACCCCCACACTGAAATGCAAATTGAGTCCAGTTCCCAGGTAATGTGATGACTCAAAGCTCATTTCCCTCTTTACTTTGGATAATTCAAACAAAGTTGACTTTGGGTGGCCTGAAATCACTCATGACCTCGCTTTGTTACAATTATGAAAATGCAGGATTCGGTACAAATGGCATTGAATGCGTTGTTGACTTCGTGGTCAGCTGTCCAATCTGGCACTGTGCCTCCAGCCATGGCGGCTGTGACCGTTAGGCTCCCTGCCCTGTGTGGCCCTCCCCAAGGGCGCTCGCGCTCCTAAAGGACCATCGGCCGGCCTTTGGCACCGCCCTGCTCCTTAAACCCAAACTAGCGAGACTCTTTGAAAACTAATTTCTGTCCTTTAGGAAGTGATCCCCATGTACCTGGCCACCTCCCCTATCCTGTCGGAGGGAGCCTCGCGCATGGAGTGTCAGATGAAAAGGAGCTCTGCAGACAGGATCAGAAACCTGGACCCCAGCGCATCGGGCCAGGCCTTACCCCCCAGTGAGGCCCCTTCGAGCGGCTCTTTAGTGAAGAAGAGGAGGAAGAGGAGGAGAAAGTCCCAGCTGGACACCCTGAAAAGAGACGACAACGTGAACACGTCCGAAGATGAGGACATGTTTCCCATAGAGATGAGCTCGGACGACCAGGCCGACCCACTGGACGACAGTAGGTAAATGTGCATGAAAGGCGAGATCTGTGTCGGGGTGCATTCATTCTTTGAGATGATTCTTGCAAACTCTTTCCTCCCTCCCGCCCCGGTATTCCCTCTTCTTCTTTTTTTAAAAATCTTATTTATTAGAGCGAGCGAGCATGAGCAGGAGCTGGTGGGAGGGGCAGAGGGAGAAGGAGAGGGAGAAGCAGACTCCCTGCTGAGCAGGGAGCCCGATGTGGGACTTGATCCCAGGACCCGGGATCACGACCTGAGCTGAAGGCAGACACTTAACCGACTGAGCCCCCCAGGTGCTCCACTATTCCTTATTCTTATGTGAGTGCATTTTAGACTGAGTTTTAGAAGTCTGTGGACCCAACCTCAAGGAGCATAAAGATCTGAGGTAGCTTACAACTACAAGGCAGTTGGTAGTACCCGACCTCCTCGTCTGGTTGCTTCAGCATCCAGGACAGAACCAAGGGACAGAGAAGTGAGCAAACTAATACTTCATGCACTAAACTGTTGTTTCAGAGCCTGCTTGCTCTTATTTGGGCCCCGACTGTGGACCTGGCCGTTGGGCTGATGTGTGGCTGGGGACTGATCTGTGACAGCCTTCAGGTTATAAGTACATGTGCAACGTGACCAGTTTTTTCTCCAAGCAGACTTTTCCTTTTCAGTTTTGACTAGGCCTGAGGTTTCATGGTCGTCTTGCTCACCTTTTCTTTGCTTTTAACAGGGTGGTGAAATTTGGTTTCTGTGTATTACTATTTTAGTGCAAATGGCCAGTTTTAAAAGAGAAAACTCATCTGTAAAGTATACTTGATATTTCAGATCTTTATGTAATTCAGTATAATTTTTCTTTTTTTTTTTTAGAGGGGGGGTGGAGGGGCAGAGGGAGAGAGAATCTCAAGCAGACGTCCTGCTGAGCACAGCGCCTGATGCAGGGCTCGATCTCACGACCCTGAGATCAGGACCTGAGCCGAAGTCAAGAGTCGGGCGCTTAACCGCAGGAGCCACCCAGGCACCCCTAAAATTCAGTATAATTTCTGATAATTATTTTTGTATCTTGCTAACATAAAGAAGGGATAACGAACATCAAGAGTATCCCTCTGCTTCATTATCCAAAATAGGATTTATCCCCCACTTGGCTAAAAATACGGGCAAATTGGCAATGTCACTTTTCCTAACTATAGCCTCTAATCAGCTGTAGGCTCAGAAACTGGTGGTTGGGCTTATTATAGTTGCCATCCCTGCGTGGCTTTTAATTCCAGAACTTAGTGATGGATATTTCAGGGAACATCAAAAGTATGGGTAGATGGCCTCTGTGTGACTGAAAGAGCGAATCGTATTTTTTTAATGGATGCTTTCTACCTGAAATGAGGTAGCTTTGCAGTCATTTTGTAATTGTAAGATTCATTTGGTTTATATCATTTATTTATTCTGCCAGATGAAGCATGGTCTGTGTGTGATCATTCAGTTACTCGGCAGCCCTACCCGTGGACAGTAAGACTTCTCAGCCTCCTGGGCCCAGTTTCGGGGCTGCAGGATCACCATTGTGCATGTCTGTCAGCCCAGAGGCTTAAATACAGTCATTTTACGTTTATAATCCAGCCAAAGCATGAACACATTTTTGTGTGTCTTTGTCTCATGTTTTTCCTCTCCACTGCCTGCAATGTGTGTGGGTGGGTCAGAAAGAGATCATGTTCATCTACAATGAACTTAGATAATCAAGGTAAAAGGGAAACTTGCCTTTACTGTGAATCTATCACTAATAATCACTAATAGTTCTTTGATGTTAGTCTTTGTTTTTTGTTTTGTTTTCCCTCCAGAACTCTTCCTAATGATATACCTGCATTCCAAGAAGATGTTTCTAAAGAAAGCCCTTCCCCCATCATGACTTACCCTCAGTCAGCTTCGTACCCTAATTCTGATAGAGAGTGGTCACCCAGCACCAGGTAAGTTGCTGGGGGAAGTGTGTGCGTTTGTTCACCCCGGTCCAGAGGATTTAAAGTCAGTGACAGGAAGCGTGTCTAATAAAATAGTGAAATATAAGTAAAACGCGAAAAAATGCAGTTTAGAGTAGGAAGTACAGATCAGGATTGAAAAAGGACATGTGCAGGTCATAAACTTCTGATATCATCATCAGGCTGCAAATCTGGCTCTTCACTCCCCGCAGGTGACCTTGAAAGCAAAACCACTCTGGTTCCTCAGGGCTAATTGTCAGCGGGAGAAAACAGGTGGCCGAGCCTTTTTTGACACTTAGCCCTCAAGTACGATTCAGGAGCCACCAAGGTGGTTCTGGGCTGTTAGAATGATGCCTTTGCCCCATGCTTAACCCCTTCTGCTGAGATCAGGAATATTTAGTATAACTCTGATGTTGCCCTAGAATTGGGTATAAACTTGGAGAACCAGACCTGCTCAGGCTACGGATTGCCATCCTGAAGATCCCAGAGACTTGTAGTCAGTGAGACCTCTGAGAATATGTGAGCCCTTCAGAGCCCTTCTCAGAAGGACTGGGGCGGGGGCAGATCTAAACTGAGTGTTCTCAGCAGGGACCATATCACCCCCATTGGGACAAAAATTGGTTCTTGGGCAACAAAGAATTCTTAGATATTATAATGGCTTGTGGCCTCCACGGGGCCTCACACATAAGCAGGTTCAGAGTCCATCTGTGGTGTTCAAGTTTCATGGTGGAGAGAGGACCACAGCAGGGTGGGGTGGGGGGAAGCCTCAGCTGTCCAGAGGTGCGCTAACAATGAAAGAGGTTGAGAAACACCGATCTTAGTGACAGGGACATCCTTGGATTCTTCTTCTTCTTCTTCTTCTTTCTTCTTTCTTCTTTCTTCTTCTTTCTTCTTCTTTCTTCTTCTTCTTCTTCTTCTTCTTCTTCTTCTTCTTCTTCTTCTTCTTCTTCTTCTTCTTCTTCTTCTTCTTTCTTCTTCTTCCTTTTCTTCTTCTTCTTCTTCTTCCTTTTCTTCTTCTTCTTCTTCTTCTTCTTCTTCTTCTTCTTCTTCTTCTTCTTCTTCTTCTTCAGATTTTATCTTATTTATTTGAGAGAGAGAGAGAGAACAATGAATGAGCAGTGGGTGGGGGGCAGAGGGAGAGGGAGAAGCAGGCTCCCAGAGGAGCAGGGAGCCCGATGCCGGGCTTGATCCCAGGACCCCCAGATCATGACCTGAGCTGAAGGCAGACGCTTGACCGGCTGAGCCTCCCAGGCGCCCCAACCTTGGATCATTCTTGTTCCTCATGTTTTAGATGTACTTGTAGCTTGCAGTGGAAGTGTAGGAACCCTGCTGCAAAGGCTCCCTGCCTAAAGCCAGGGTCCTCCCAACACCACTCCTCGTTCCAGTTTCACCAGAGTGATCTCGCCAGTGGGATAGCACAGTGAGCAGTGTGCGCTGGAGCCCGAGCCCGAGTCCGAGAGAACTATATAGGTCCCGTGCCTGGTTCCAGCCAGGACCAGGACAGGGAGTGTTAGTCCGCCAGGGTGGGGCTGGGGGCCTGGCAGATGTCCTTGTGGAGGTCTGTCTGCAGACCCGCCCCATGTAACAGAAACAGAATGCTGGCTACCTAGGACATTTACAGTCTTGTAGCAGCCAGCCTTAGAGGGTAAAAAGAAACTGAAAAAGTTCACTTTGGTGATGGAGTTCCTTTGACCCAGTATATCCAAAATATCATCAAGTCGTTCTCACGAAGTTCTTAATGAGATATCTCACGTTCTTGTTTTCATACTAAGTCTTTGAGGTCATTGTGTATGTCACGTGTAAGGACCACCCCGGTTTGGACATGTCACACTTCACGTGCTCGATAGCCACATGCCGCTGGTGGCTGTCATAATGGACAGTGCAGATACTAGGCCTTTCTGGAACCTCCCACATCGTCTCCCTAGGTCTGTGAAAATGCACCCTAAGGAGGGAAAAAGATGGTACTTTAGGAAGAAAATTACGTGGGATGGTTAAAAACCAGTATTAGGTTGAAAAATCTGTTCAAACACTCTACATTAATTTTAAGAGTTTCAAATAAATGTTTAAAACACAACCCTGATATGTTCCCCTGTCTTTCATGATTTGCTGTATGAATCCGGAATAGCGACTCTGTCACATCGTGTGGGTCTGACTGCTGTCAAGTGCAATGACAAATTAGGATAAATAGATACATTTCCATACTTGGAATTATGTATTTTCTTTAAAGAGACAACTGGCAGCAGAAACGATCAATTCTTTGGAGAATGTAGTTTGATTAAGCACTAAATTCTGACCAGAGAACAACAATCTTTTATGGCCATATGGATGAAATAGAAAGTGAAATGAGTCTTTTGGCAGTTTCCTGTTCTTATGGTTCAAAAAAATTCATGTTGATTTCTGAGTGATTTCAACAGAGAGTGTTCTGCTGTTGTCAGATGCTTAACTATGTTCATTTTCTTACAAATGCTTTTGTGGAGAGTAGTCAAAGAATTTATATGAAGTTCAATTTAATTGACCTATGATTTTTCTTTCTTTTAATGTATATCACGTGGTATCCAGTAGCCCGATAGATTGCCAAGGGACTGCCCCCCGCTTGGCGGTTGCGGCCGAGGGAGGCCTTTCTAGCTCTTGCCCTCCACGGTCTTCCCACCTCCATGCTTCGGAAAGGTAGAGGGGCTCTTTTCCCCACTTGGATGTCTTCAATAATAAAAACTATGATCTAACTCTTACAAGTCTGTTTACCATTGACCAAATTACTTACGTGGAAAACACATAGAGACTGTATATGAAACCTTTGATCTAACCCTTACAAATCTACTTGACTAACCAAATTACTTATGAAGGAAATACATATAGATGATTATTTGCCTTTGATTTTAAGCATTTGTAGATTATTAGATCTTTTTTTTTTCCACAACTAAATTTGATTCTCTGGAAATTATTTATGGCTAAGTATATAGTTCTTCCTAATTTTGTGGAGTGCTTTGCAAAATAGAATAATGAAATAATTGGTAATATGATTTTTGCTTTGTGTCTAGGGTTGTTCAACATATAAGTTTATAAGATCTTTCGTATAAGGGGGGTTATTATAGCTCTTTAATTAGCTTCTTAGACTGTCTGAATAATGGAATCCTGTTGCCCCAGCATTTCTAGAATGGAGTTTTGGGGCGTAGCCTAGGGTGGATCTTAAGGTTTAGGGTCGTAAGTTTATATTTTCCTCTGAGGTTCCTGCCTCCAGTCCCTCCATGTCGTCCACACTCCAAGCTACGTGATGGACGTACATGGTTTATAAACTTTAACAAATGAAGCTCTGATTGACCTCCACATGGGAAACTGTTTTTCTTTTTGATTAAAGAGCCAACTCTCAGGATGTGCTTCATTTGGAGGTTACATGTATAGAGGAAAGGCCATTTTGAAAGGAGGTAAACTAAGCTGTGAACAGTTAAAACTAACTTGCCTAAGTGGGGCTGGCAAACTTCTGAAAACTATTACGTGGTTAATAAATGCATTATTTATGAAAACCAGTCATGGACCTTGTGAGCTTACTTTTTTGAACAACCCTTGACCTTAAAAGTCTAGTATTTGATAATGGGAAACTTTGGGACCACCATCTTTCTCCTGAATCACACCCAGTACTGGGAGACCTTTCCCTGACTCACCTACTGTCAGTCTGAATTCTGCAGAACGTTGCGTGTGTATTTGCGTCCAGAATCCTTTTGACAAAGGCTGGTGTTGCCCACGTGCTGCCATTTATCTCGGTGGCGTATCAGGCGTGAGAGGTGGGACTCCGAGCTCGTGACTTCCACACAGGGCTCATTTCTCTGTGAATGAGTTTGCAAACCTGAATACCTCTGTGGAAACTTAGGGCTTGTGGTGTTTGTGCAAGGATCGGGATAGCAGGTGTTCTGGAGTTGGCGCCGCAAGAGACCTGTGTTCAGTGTTCGCCTTCTTCTAGAGCAAGGGTTGGCTAACTACAGCCGGTGGGCCAACTGTGATTTTATGGGACTACAGCCAGCTTGTTCACGTATCGTCTATGGCTGCTTTTGTGCTACTGTGGCAGAATTGTGCATTTCTGACAAAGATCGCATGACCCACAAAGCTTGACGTATTCAGTCTCTGGCCTTTTACAGACATAGTTTGCTGACCCCCCTGCTCCAGAAAAGTTCTAAAGGGCTTTACTGACTTTAGTGCAGAGGGTAAGACAATTCATTGTTCCACAAGATATAAATTATATTTTACGTGGTAAAATATAACAGCAGGAGCTTTTTAAACCAGTGATTTGAGGTTTGGGTGCAATGCTGTTGAGGATAGGAAGCCAATTACAGTGGACTTTTTCTGCGATGACTCTGGAGAAAAAGTGGATTCAGGTCACGGTTGTGGACACACCAGTGCCAGGAAAGCAGTGACCCTCCTGTAATTGCGCAGGGCCGGAAGGAGCAAAGGAGGTTGGGAGGCGATGAACACTTTACCACCTAGACGTATGGGGCGCTCAGTCTTCCTCCCGTGGGACCACTTCCCATAGGGTGGAACAGCGTGTGTGCGTGTGTTTATGTGTTGGGAGAGGTTTCCCACTGTATACACCCCACAACACGCTGTCCCAGGGTCCTCCTGTCCACACATGGAGAAATAGAGCGTGAGGGCCGCACTGTGGCCATGTACCATGGGGATGGCTTGGTGGGCCATGGGCACCACGGGCGATGGACCAGCCTCTGAGCACCTTGGTGTGGAATGGAGGAGGGAGAGAGAGCGGTCAGTCTCTTTGGTCCAAACGGCTGGACCGAAGAGATCTGGGCCCAGTTTGGCCAGCCCATTCAGGGTCCCTATTTGTTTCATCTCTGACTGCTCCTTGTCCTGACAGGAAGCCATGTTCAGCTGGAGTTGAAATCTAACTCAGATAGGTCTGTGAGGCCAAGCAGGACGGTGAGTGGGAACCCAGGAGAGAGTGAGGTCTGTGGAAGGGCGTGCGAGAGGAAAACATGGCGGCTTTGTCCCCCGTGTCATGTGACACCGTTGTCTTACTCAGGGGGAAAGGACGTGAGAGAGTAAAGGCAGGGAGAGAGTAAATGGATGTATTTTCTCATCCAGATGTTGTTTAGGAGACTGTGAGAAGTTTGTAGACAAGCTGATGACTCTTGGCTGGTCACTCTGGCTGGACAGAGGGAAAACTTCGTTCAGGTCTAAAGAGTAGAAATAGGGAATGTGGAGAGAGAACACAAGGTACAACCACTTAAAAGCTGGCCTGAGAGTTAAGCCCCGTGATACGTTGTTACAGAACAAGCCTTGACCAACAGGTGGATCAGGTGGATCTTTGAAGTATTCCTGGAAGATAGAGTATTTAATGAAATCTCAACATAGAGGCTCCTGCCACGTTAGGGAGTTTGAGTTTATTCTTGGCATCTGGAATTTGCAGCAAAATTGGCACGTGATGCAAGTTCCCTGTTTTTGAAGCCAGTGCAGATTCATAAATATTTTAAAAATAGAATATGATGGGTGCGTATCTGAGATAGGCAGGAGTCCCTTTGCAGCCGAGAGCTGACAAGCTCGGTTTGGAAGTTGAGAATGCAGGAGAGGGGAGCTCAGGGTGAGGTGGGGAAAGATGGGTGGTTTGGAGATAAGAACAAACTTTTTTTCCTTTCTACTTTCATCTCTCTTTTCCTTAATTTTCCTTTCAACATGCCTCTTCTCAACTTTACCTGGAACTGGGGGGCAGGTTGGGATAGGTTACCCAAACTGGGAGCTCCTTCCACCTGGCGCTGTGTTCTGTGGACCCCTAGTGGCCACAGAGGGGAATGTCATGAAGCTTGTGTGCATTTTCTGGGCTGTTTGAACCACAGAATTCTGGACCAAAAAACATCTTAAAAAGTTTCTCTTTCCAGTTTAATCATGGCTTTGTGTTTTTCTTAAGTCCTTCAGGTTCTCGACCTTCAACACCTAAAAGCGATTCAGAATTGGTCAGTAAGGCCACCGATAGGACGATGCAGAAGAATAACCTAGAAATGCTTTGGCTTTGGGGAGAATTGCCACAAGCAGCAAAGGTAAGTTTTTCTCCCCCCCTCAGCCCTGCTCTACGTCGAAGATAGTTTCTAAAAACATGAAATGGGCACAATCTTTTCTTTCACAAAGTTTTGTTTCATATTCCAGTCTATCAAAAGAATCTTGAATATATTACTATAAAAATTTTTCCTAACATTGTAAAGCTTCTAGAAGATGCTCCAGCTTCTTGTATCCCCAGTAAATATTTGTAACATGAGTGAATGAGTGAGTAAACATTGAAAGCATTCCTATTAAGAATCCCGATGGGCAACTCTGTGGAGGGAAGATCTGTTGAGGTAGAGTTGTGGACTCTTTCCTTTTCTGGGTTATATTTAGCTTTCATGGACAACGCTGATTTCTCTGCCCACAAGCTATAGTGCTGACCCAGCCAGCCATCTTTACAAGCTCATGTCATTTGTTGCTGGAGAAATGGCATGGAAGTGAAAGTGCTAACCCATCACTTCTTCTGGCAAAACGCTTCCAACCACAGACGGGCCATAGCATTGTTTTCGTTGTGCTAGAGCCGTGAGATCGAATACAGGAACGAATACCCTCCCTCTCCTGTCCAACCCCAGAAATTGCATTTTGGTTTTTGTTTGGATAAATCTTTTCCCTAACTGGACACTCCTTGGAGAAGTAGAATCGGAAATGCTAATTTCCGACTTACGGGGGAAACCACTTATTCACTTAGTTTTGTGGGTAAACTTTATTAAAACATAGCTGTGTACAGAAAAATGCCCGGATCGTAAGTGCACAGATTGGAACATTTTCACACTGTGAATGTGTCCACGGGACTTGCACCCAGAGAGAAGCAGGGCTTAATCAGCCACTCGAAAGCCCCCACCCTTTGCAGGTACCGCTCAAACTGCCCGCCCCGCCCCCCCGGAAGGATAAACGTCCTCCTGCCTCTCACAGCAGAGATGAGCTTGGCAACCTTCATCATGCTATTGTGTGTAATTGTAGTTCACTTGTCATTGCTGCCCATTACTACCCATCCTGTGAATAACTTCCCGTTCTATGGATGGACATTGAGTACTTGAGCTACTTCTGTTTGTTGGCCTTTACCGATCCCACTTTATTCTCTTTGGCATTTGATGTTTTATATGAAAGTTCATTTGTTTTGGAACTGGTGTTCTGCTCTTTAGAGTCTTTTGGCAGAAGGGAAATCACCGGGTGACTCCTGAGGCTTAACTGTCTCTCTGCGAAATGGGCCGACAGTTGTGCAGATTGTTAATGGGTTAACTGTTTTTCTTCGGTTAACACCTTTTTTCTCTTCGCCCACGCTCTGACCATTCTGTCTGTCTGTTTGTCTCTGCCCCTTCGACATAGTCCTCTCCACACAAGATGAAAGACTGCAGCCCATTAAACAGTAGAAAAATCTGTGATAAGATGCACTTTCAGACCATCCAGAGTGAGTCTTCCGATGCGTTTAGTGACCAGTCGCCAACCCTGGCCAGGCCTCCCGTGCTGCCCGTTCCAGAGTCGGGCAAGCCTCCCATGGAGATGCAGTTTGTGAACGAAGAAGATGTCGAGGCCTTGGGGGCGGCAGCCCCGCCTTTATCTACGATCGAAGAACCCAAACCCCTCTCTGCCAGCGTAGCCCCGACGGCAAGCAAGACAGATTCTCCTTCCAGGAAAAAAGGTGGGAAGGCCCGTGCGCCCTAGCTCCTTCTGTGCAGACTTGGTGCTCTGCACATTCCCGATCCTTCCCTTGGAGGTCCCTAGTGCATCAGGGGGGAAGCTGGACCGGGACAGCTTTCTGCGGAAGGTGTTAGCAGAATTTAGTTACAGAATCAGACCGAAGGAACCCTTGGGGCGGGTGTCATGAGCCCCCTCACTTTCTAGATCCGGGTGCTAGGATCCAGAGGCATGACGTCTTTTTCACCCACTTGGGCCTCCAGAGGAAGTTGATTATTGAGCTAATCCTGGTCTCCTCGCCCCCTGCCCCCAGTTTCTGTCTAGCACGTTGCCCAGTTTTAATTTCTGCATGCTGCATATCAATGTTTTGGGGGATCACTTGTTTATATATATATATTTTTTTGCCGGGAACTCCCCTACTAGAATATATGTGCTCTGTGATATCAAGAACCTTTTGGTCTGGTTTACCTGTGTTTCCTCTGTGCTCAGAATAGTCAGTGCTCTGTAATGGCCGGTGGAATACACACCTGGTGGTGTGTCAGGAGGGGTGATGTCAAGCCTGCTCAGTTAACCACGTGGTGTGGTGCAGTTTTCTAGATTTGTGTGAACCAGTGACGTAGTTCTCTGGCAGAAGGAAACAGGAAGTCCGCGGTCATGGTGCACAGTGACCGCCGACGTGCTGTGTAGGCCCCCGGGCCTGGGACTATGGATACCAGGACGTGCTTCATGAAAGCTTTCGTCATTTAATAATGATGGTGGCAATCGCTTCAATAGATTGAGTGCTCAGTACATGTCAGGCACTTCACAGGTGGGGGGCGGAGCTCGGCAAGGTCACGTAGCTCGGTCAGGGGTACGCTCTTAGCAGTGGTGGGGTTGCACGCAGACTTGGTGAGTCGGCCTCCGGAGTCCTGCTGCGCTGCCGACCTCCAGCTCTTGTACTCGTGGGCCAGTGGGGACACTTTGGAGCAAATGTGCACATTGTGTTTAAGTGCTTTCCAGAGCTACTCACAAGTCCATGGAAGACCAGGGCTCTGACTCGACCCGTTTGCTTTTTCAGACAAACGAAGCAGGCATCTTGGTGCTGACGGCGTCTACTTGGATGACCTCACAGATATGGATCCTGAAGTGGCTGCCCTGTATTTTCCCAAAAAGTAAAATTTCTTTTTATTCCTCATATCATTTTCTGTGTTCATCTGTGTGAGTCTGGTTTTTCCCCCCTTATATTCGATTGGAAGGTGAGTAACAAAAGGGAGGCTCAGATTGTACTGTGGAAAGCTACCAGTAAATAATGGATTTTCTCTGGAGACACGTGTGTGGATATCTCTGTGTGGCTGGCTTCCCACCTTCTGAACAGGAAGGCAGGCCCCAAGGCCGGCTGCCGGGGTGACGCCACAGTCACGTCACGGGGGGCGGTGGCCCACAACCCTACTCAGTGGCCAAGAGGGGTCAGCTGCACAGCCCGCTCCCTCCCCAGGAGAGAGTCTCCCGTGGCCCCGGAGGGTGGTCGCGAGATCCGTGGCCTCTGAGGACAGCGTGCTTTCCCTGCCGTTCATTTCACGTAGGCTTGGAAGGCGACACGGGGAGGACAGTAGGCTAAAATAATTGCTTCTCTCCCAAGGCAGTTGGTTTCCCTTGTCTGTCTTTGTCACGGTCCTGAGATGAGCGCCTGTGCTACTCTGAGGGCCAGCACGTGGAGGGAGCCATTTGCTGTCTGTGATGTCAGAACATCTCCCCTCTTCCTTCTCCCAGCGGAGATCCTTCCGGACTCTCCAAACCCGCCAGTGACAACGGGGCCCGGTCTGCCAACCAGTCCCCGCAGTCCGTGGGCAGCTCTGGCATCGACAGCGGCGTGGAGAGCACGTCGGACAGCCTGAGGGACCTGCCATCCATCGCCATCTCCCTGTGCGGGGGCCTCAGCGACAATCGGGAGATAACCAAAGGTACAGCCTGGGAGCCAGGCCCTGGAGCCCGTCTTCGGGCCATGAGCGCCCTCGTGTGGCCAGTGGCGAGAACGTCCGGAAGCCCGGGCTTCTCTAGTTCATGTCCAAAGTCGCTCTTCACTTGGCTGGGTTCCTGAGAGCGCAGACAGCTCATTGCAGCTCAGGGCCCAAATGCTGCTGGCCTGCAGGTGGCTGACCTGAGGGCTCGGGGCCACTTGCCGTGAGGGGTGTTTGCTGAGCATGATGTGTGTCTCCTTCCCTGTGCCTGTCCTGCAGAGGTGCCCTCTGGAGCCTACAGCCCAGTGGGAGTGTCAGGGTTATGGGGACACAGGGCACTGGGAGTGTCAGAAAGGCTGTGGGGTCTTGAGGAGGGAGGGACGTCTGAGTTTGAGCACGTTCAGGGGCCTTTGCCAGCTGGATCTCAAGGGTGCTCATAGGCTTGGCGTCGGTGGCGAGTTAATTTGTAGTGTCCATCAAATTCAGAACGATGGTTTCCCAGTATCTCGTGACAGCTACGTGGTGAGGTGGCCCCCAGGCCCCCGATGGGTGCATCAACCATCACCAACTGATGAATTCCTCGAGTGGCCTTAGTGGCCCTGAGTCTCCCTCTGCCACCCCTCCCACCTCCACTGTTCTCTCTTCTTCATCACGCTCCCCCCGCCCCACAATGGTCTGTTTTTCTAGCCGGGAAGGGGTGAGGCTGTGCAGTTCATCCCCTTGCCACTCGGGAGCCACTGTCTTCCCTTCCTGCCCTGAGCTGCCATCCTAGACTCCTGTCTCTCCTGAAGCCCCGCAGGGCTTTGTGAAGTTCTTCTCACACAAAAGCTGGGGCCCCTTATTCCGGAACCTGAACCAGCTAATCCGTCACCTGGTGCTGAACTGAACATTAAGTTTCTTAATGTGATCCAGCTGATTTAGTCCATCACAGGAGGTCTTTCTAAGCCCCCCACCCCTCTAATAACCAGCCACCTTGTTTCCAAATCTCTATCACCAACCACTCTGGGGCCTGGAAGAGGTGTGAGAAGGCTGGTGTGCAATGGCACCCCCTCTCCGGTGCACTTGCGCACTGAGTGTCCTTCCACGGGGGTCCATACAGATGAGGCCAGATTCCCATGACCAGGAGCCCCCGAGGAGAGTACCTAGCGGTATGAATTAGGATTCCGAAGGTACACGCCGTGCCAGTCCGGGTGGGCGTCTGACCAAGGGGTCTTTTCTACTGGACATGTGTGACTCCCGGTGTCCAGGGTCGGCTGGGTCTTGGTTCCATCCGGGGTCTATTGGACCCCCTTAGGGAAGGAGTGGGGACCAATTAGAGCCAGAGAGGTGGTCAGAACCCTCATCAAGGCTCCAGCCAGGGCCAGCCGAATGGGGGATGTCGAATGGAGGCCAGAGCTCGTTGCAGAAGCCAGAGTCAGGGCTAAGGTCCAGGGCCTCTGGCCCTGTGGCCTTCCTGCCTCCCGGGATGTGGTGGGGCTGGGTCAGGAGGCCAGGCCTCACGCTGTCTTCCGCACTTCCTACACATGACAGTGACCAGCACCTCACCCACTGACATGGAGTGAGCCCTTGCTTTAGGCAGGACATTGTGCTTCCCAGCCTCATAGTCACCGAGGAAGCAGGTGTGGTTCTTAATCCCCACGTTACAGATGAGGCTTGGGGAGATTAAGTACTTGCTCAACACAAGCTCACACCAATAAATGTGACTGAAACTGCGTGGCCTGGTTTCTGAATCTACTTGCCAGTCACCTGCTTCTGTAGATGCATAGGGAGACTGCATTTTCCACACACCTGCTCCCTGCCTCACTGCCTGGACATACGCTTGCCCCACGTCCTCGGACTGCCCCCAGCTGCCCTTCATTTCTGCACAGACACTGCCCCCAAACTAACTCAAGCCCCTTTACAAATACGTTTGAAGAATTGTCTATACAGCTGGAATGCATAGGCTCCCAGAAAACACTTGTGAATGAGTGAGGGAAACCTAAACCTATTTTTTTGAACAAAATATTCCTTCTATTTTCTCCTTGTTCCCTATGATTGCTTTCACAGATGCGTTTCTGGAGCAAGCCGTGTCGTATCAACAGTTTGTGGACAACCCGGCTCTCATTGATGACCCCAATCTTGTGGTGAAGATCGGGAATAAGTAGGTTCCTATTGAAAGTCATTTTGGCTGCCTCAGGGTACTGTTTGCATTTCAGTTTTTCAAAAGCAGAGACACAGACAGTAAACCTTAGAAATATGTAAGATGAAGTCTTTGTTAAAATTTATTATTATCTCTTCACTCTTGGCAAAATACCGTGTTGTTATATAGTTGGTAGGTTGGTGTAACTGTCAATCGTGTGGGTTTTAATATTCATCTGTACTAGATTTTCTTAAAAAGATGTATTTATTTATTTTAGAGACAGAAAGAGAGCATGAGCAGGAGGGACAGAGGGAGAGGGAGACGGAGGACCTCAAGCAGACTCCCTGCTGAGCGCAGAGCCTGGTGCGGGGCTCGATCTCACAACCCTGAGATCACGACCTGAGCCAAAAGCAAGAGTGGGGCACTTAGCCGACTACGCCACCCAGGTGGCCCCGTACTAGATTTTATAATGGAATGCATCCAGTCTCGGCCCTTGGCCTGTGAGCCTCAGGCCCACGTTGTCCGTGGGCTTCACAGCATAGACTGCTTGTCTACCCCGTGAAGGTTTCGGTGTCTGAGGTCAGGGAATGTGCAGGTGTTTTTGTAGACTGTCAGCAAACTTTTCTCCCTGAGAGGAAGTCAAGGGTGTTTAGGTATTAACTTGGGGTACCTAGTTGCCTTTTCCATGAAGTATGGCAAGAAATGCCTTCAGCACGTCAGTGGCTTGATGCGCCACGGAGCTCGGGCTCACCTCCAGCTGGCCGCGGGGGGTCTCCCACCGCCTCTGTTGGTCTCTGCTTGGCCCCCGAGAGCGGCTGCTGTGGGGTCAGCAGGGTGAGGGGCAAATGGGGGAGGGCCGGGGTGTTGGCAACAGCATTGGGCTCATTAAGGACCCAGCCGGGGTTCCAGAGCTTTCCTTGACTGTTTCTCGTGACATTAGGAAGATTTTTCAGTCCGAGCCTTGGTCTTTGACATCTATGTCATTTTTCCACATCAGATACTATAACTGGACGACAGCAGCACCTCTGCTCCTGGCAATGCAGGCCTTCCAGAAACCTTTGCCAAAGGTGAGCTTGAACATGAGGCAGAAGAGGTGGCACTAAATACCATAGGCAGACTAATCTGGGCGGTTGGAATTTAACTTTTACTTTAGAACCACAATGTTAATTACATTACATTCTTTTGAAGTTCATGGTTATAGAGGTCAGGGGCTTGGAATCTGCCTCTCTTGCACCCTGAAGGTCCTTCCCCTTCCTGCTTATCAGGGCGAAACCTCCCAGTCCCGAGTCCTGCCTCTTCCGGGGCTCCTTTCCCGACACCTGCTGTGCTAGGGACGTAGGTGGGGGCAGAGTGGGTAGATGCCGGGAGGTCAGAGCCCAGGGTTGGCGAGGGGACGAGAGAGAAGGGCTGGAGCCGATGGCAGTGTGGGTGCAGGGAGACAGAGCGTCAGATGTCAGCCAGGAAGCAAGCCCCGGGCCTCACTGGCCGAGGAGGGGAGAGCGCAGGGCCCGGTGGTCCCTAGCCGCACGAGAGGGCAGGTGGTGGCCGTGGGAAGAGGCAGGGTTAGAAGGGCAGGCGGGCCGCTGTAGCCCCCCCGCCGTGCTGTCGTGCTCCCCCGAGGTCTCCTCGGACACTCGGCCTGGAATTGTTCAGTTTTTCCACCTTTTATCTTCCTACTAGATTATACATTCTTTCTGCTGCAAAGACCACGTCTTAACCTTGTCTCCCTCATCCGCTCAGCAAGAGCTTCGTGCGGTTTGGATATTGTAGCCATCAGATAGTTGTGATATCCGAGGTTCTTGAAAGTCTGCTCTGACTTTGTTGGGCCCATGCTCACGCCTTCCTGCGCGTGTGCGTGTGCGCATGTGCGGGCTGCGGCCGGGGGGGGGGGGGGGCGGTTGCGCGTGTGTGTGCTTGGATGTGCACGTACCTGTGTGGGTAGCGTTTGGGGTTTGGAGATCGTGACCTCCTCTGTGGTGGTACTTTATCTGAGGTCTTGTTTTCCTCCCTGGTTTTGTTTTGTCCCTGCTGGCTTCCCTGTCCCCTCATGGTATTCATGGCCCAGGATAAATTATTATGTTACATTTCTCAGCTCTTAACAAATCAAAGGAAAAAGACCAATGCAATAGAAATATCCTTTAACTTAAAGGGGTTTAGCTCACAAAAGACGTGTGCATGGCTCCTAAGCTGAGGCTTTGTGATATCCTTTACAAGCTGTCAGTAAGTCCTTGACTCTGCTTATGGTGTTTCTTAATGTAGAATTAGTTTTATATGTAGAATTTGTCCATCCTTTAAGGCTGTTGGGTCTTGTATCACACTTAGAATGGCCCTGCTTCCCCATTTCTGAAACTTGTGAAAATATGCTAGCTTTCCCCCTGGTACTTTCTTTTTCTTCTTTTTTCTTTTTTATATAGGTTCCCTGCCTAGCGTGGAGCCCAATGCGGGGCTTGAACTCACGATCCTGAGATCAAAACTTGAGCTGAGATCAAGAGTCAGATGCTTAACCCCCTGAGCCACCCAGGCGCGCTCCCCTAGTACTTTCTTAAATCTCTGATCTGTCTAGGTTTTATTTTGTGAGTGAGTGAGGTATCAGGAACCAAATCAGTTCTTTCCCAGCTGGTTACTGAATCATGATGCTTTGTAGGAAACAGAATGACTATGAGTAGCTTGAATAATAAGGGTTTATTATCTGACATAGTAAGAATCTTTGAGGTTGGTAGTTTCAGGGTTAGCTTCTCCGTGATCGTCTTGGCTTTCCCTTTATGATCACAAGGTGGCTGTCCCCCACGTCATCCTCTCCAACAGCCACACCCCAAATAGGAAGGATGAGACAGACTTCTCACATTTCATTGGCTACAACTTGGTCACATGATCACCTCCAACTGGCAAAACAGCAGAATGAACGTGAATGGCGTAGATGAAGCGAGGTCCAAACATATTGCACCTGATTCCTAAACAGAGTTTTGGATGTGTTGGCAGGAAAGAAAGGGGATGATGTGCCCAGGGAGGCAAGTACCCGGGCCTGGCATAGCTACCTAATTATCTGAGTACCTTTGGTTAGATAACTCTTCTCCCCACTGATAGGCGCTTATAGCTACAGTGTGTATGAATTTAGATTCATTTCTGGACTTTGTCTTCCGCTCCAGGTATACGTTTACTCATGTACCAACACGCATTCTTATAATTACGATAGCTTTTCAATATATTTTAATATCTAGTAAGACTCATACCTACCTAATAATACCCTTCTGTCTGTGAGTTTTCTTGGCTATTTTTATTTGTTTTATAAATGAACTTTAGAATCGCTTTGTCTAGGTATGAAAATAATCCTAACTAGTTTTTTTTCTTTTAACTGGGGTTTTGTGACATTTATGGATGAATTTAGGACGAATAGGGTAATCGACATCTGTACACATTATCCTCTTTATGAATAGGTTACTCGTGGTTTTCTTTTCCGTGTATTCAGTTTCTTTTGTATCAAATAGGGACTTTTAAATGATAACAAGAAGCACAATAGGCGAAATATGTGAATTTTTTTATCTCTCACTTAACCTGAAGCCTGTTTGGTCAAAAGATGTAAATTGTTCTTTCGTTACTAGCGGTGGGGGGGGGGGGTGTCCGTTCCCTGATAGTTCTGTGAACCAAGGAAGGGAGAGGAGATACTGTTTACCTGGTGCTGGAATTCGCCTCAAGATAGACATTTTCTTCTTCGGAAATTTTCTTTTAGAAAATTATTAATTAATATTTAATCTTCCCCCATTAAACTTTGATTTCTTTAGGGCGTGGGTATGAGTTTTCTTTTTAATACTTGAGGTTTTGACCCAAATGCATCTACTAAGGTTCAGTTTGTCCCAATTTGGCGGTTTACATTTACTAAAGAGATCCTGTACATTTTACTCTTTGTTTAAAACCATTTTACCCTCTACTCCATATTAATCATTTCATTTTTTTCTTTTATAATCATCATACTGAGAGTAACAGTAGTTTAACCAGTAAATCACTTTAATTTGAAAACCTCTGGTCTTAACTAATCACTAATGATTTTCAATGCTTTCTTTTTCTGTTGTTGTCGTGTTGTATTTTATTTGTTGTTTGTTTATTCCTTTAACATCTTCTTAAGTCTTCATGCTTAAGTTATCTTCATGTGGTTTTGGACGCCATTAGGTTTTGCTTCTCGAAAATTTTTAGTCCACAAATAGTATGTTGTGTTTTCTCTGATTTTTTTTTTTTTAATCTTACTTTAATTTGCGCGTGTGTGTCTTTTGGTTTGATGTGCTAAGTTGATCTTTTTTTGGTTCCATTATTTATGTTACCATCCATTTAAAACAGGCCACTGTGGAATCTATCATGAGGGATAAGATGCCCAGAAAGGGAGGAAGATGGTGGTTTTCATGGAGGGGAAGAAATACCACAATCAAAGAGGTAAGCATGGAAAACAAAAGGGTGTTTCTACTTAGCTCAGCCAGTTTGGGGGTTTGTGTAGTGGAGTGTGTTTTCATGCTTGTATGTCAGAGAAATAAGCACAAGCCATAATGCTGAGTTTTCACGAGCTAGCTCTGCGTTGAAGCAGGGAAAGGCATCCCAGAATGTAGGGAGGGTACAGAGGAAGGGGAGGTGTGGGTTTACCTCCCGACCCTGTTACCTGGCTGGGAGCCCATGGCCAAGTCACCGCCTCTTTGGAATTTCTTCATCTGTCGAAAGAAGGGATTCAATCTGATAGTTTAATTTTCTTTTTTAAGTTAAGTATCTTCTTGCTGCTTGTGAGTATAACTGTAATGAGGCGATACTTAGAGTGGTAGACTAATTCTCATCAGTCCTTTCACTTAAATGGTGTGTCTAAATATGCATGACTTTGGTGTCCCTTTATATAAATGCCTGTACTTTTTTCCAGGTCTCTGTCAGCCTCTTCACCTATTTCTTGAAGCACTTTCCTTGCTTGACTTCCATGCCCCTGTGTTCCTCCCAAGGCTGGCCCCACTCTGGCTCTGCCCCCACAGGGGGGGTCGTTGGGCGTTGTCCTAGGGTCTTATCTTCTGCTTGGACCACCTACCTTTCCCTAGGCAACCCCACTCACCCATGTTTGATTTCCAAACCATTCTTTTGTATTTCCTGTCCGTTTATCAAGCAGCCAGCACTGTGGACATCTCCATGTGAATACTTCAAGACACTTCGAACTGGGTCGTTTCCAAGATTGAACTCACGGTTTTCTCGTGAATTCTCCCTTTGTTGGACCATAGTCAGAAAATGGTGCCAGTGTCCCTCCGCGGGCTAGACCCTTCCTTTTTCCTCATTTCTCACATTCGGTTCATCACCACGCCCTATCAATTTACCATCTTAAATATTTCTCAGACGTATCCATCTCTCTCCGGTTCCACTCCCCCACATGTAGGCTAGCACCGTCTGTCCCAGGATTGCTTCCTGTGGTCCACTGGTCTCTTCTTGCCCTCTCCTTTTCAGCCTCTATAATGTAGTTGCATTAGTTGATGTAGGATACTGGTCCAATTTATGTTATTCCTTCCTTAAAAGCTTTTGGGTTCCCAGGGCTCTCATAATTAGGACCAATATCCTTACCATGGTTCACTGTGTTTGTGTATCATAGCCCCTGCCTCCCTCTTTAGCCCTTTTTTGCCCTTCTACGCCCCGCCCCCCCCTCCGTTTTAGCTTCACTGGCTGAAGGTGCACTCTACCCCAGGACTTTTGCATATGCCGTTTCCTCTGCCTGGTGTTCCTAGGACCCCTTTACTACCCCCTTCACTTAATTAACTCATGTCTCAAAAGACTCTTTCTCAGCAGATTAGTCTGGGCGGCCGTTCTCTGTTCTCATAGTCCCGCCCGGGACTGCGGGAAACGCTTTCATACATTTTTGTCAGGTTTGTAATCGTACACATATTAGTGTGACTATTTGATTAACATCTCTTTCTCCTCCACATCCTAAACTCCAGGAAGGCAGAGACCATGTCTGGCTCTGATCCCTGAATATCCCTGGTGCCCATATTGGACACATAAGAGGGGTTTGGTGAACATTTGAGGGAATGCTGATTACTTTTGGCATATAGTGCAAGGACACCCCAAGGACAGCAGTCAAGTTGGTTATTATAATACTGACAGAAACCCCAGTGAGCTCAATGTATTTATTGCATGAATTCAAGGGGAAAAAGTCTGGTGGAAGGGTTTTATCAAGATAACGTTCTTTCACATTTTCTTAGCATAATCCAAGTTTTACCGATTACCCCGTTATCTTCAAGGGGTATAAACAAGTTAGACCAAACATCTGCTTTACTTGAGGTGACTTAAAACATAAAGGGCCTTTCTAGTTCCCTTACTAGAGAGTAGAATGTTCTAGAATTTAGGCAGAGGGCTATTTCCTATTTCAAAGGCCTGTTTATTGTAGGGTATTCACGTTGTCACCAGTTTGAATTAAGGGGAATGCCAGCATGAAGGAATAGTTATGAAATTAAATATTTCTTAAAAAAACTGAAATACATTTATTTCAGACAGATATATATATTTGAACTTGTCTAATAAAGAATTGTTGATAGTGGTAGCTAAGTTACCTCAATACATAGATTAAAAATTACTGAGTATATTGTCACATCAATTATTTGTGTGCTTATCAAAAGCTAAAGAATGTTTGGAAATAGTTTGTGCTCATCCTGTGTTAAGATGGTCACACTGATATATTATTTATTTCACTCGTTTTCTTTACTAACATTGAAAACATTAACCTACCTCCTGACCAAATGATCCCAAGTAATGGGATTTAACTGCACATCCTTTGTCCTTGGGCAGTTCTGTTTGATGAATTCCCATGAAGTCTGTGGGGCCGGTGGGTGTCTTCTCCTCCCTGGCCTGCTGTGGGCCAGGCTCTGTGTGTGTGTGTGTGTGTGTGTGTGTGTGTGTGTGTGTGTGTGTGTGTGCGCGCAGCTTCTCTGTGGTCCTCACAGCAGCGTTAGGAGATGGATGTTATCCCTGCCCCTGCTTCATAGGTGAGGAGACAAGGCTCTGGAAGGTTCCAGGACTTGCCCAGATCTCACAGAGTTTCAGAGCTCTTTCCAGTACACTGAAGGAGCATTTTCTATTAAGAGTGTGTGGTGTTGAGAAAGAGAGAAGGCGTCCACGTTTTCCCAAGCAAAATATGGCGTGAAAATATTTTTGAGCATTTCTATCAGCAATTATAAGAAAATATTTTGAAAATATTCGGGTATCCAGGCAGCCCTTGATAAAGCATTTGCATAAGCTCCAGTGATTATGAAGTTTGGTTTGGTGCCACAAACACTTATGGAAAACAGACTCATTTCTGTCAAAAAAATTTTCTCAGCTTAATTGAACGCTTCCAAGCAAAGGAATGACTGGGACCTGCCATGCCTGGGGCATGTAACGCTGGGGACGGCATTGGGGGCCCTGCCCCGGGCTTAGGGGAGCCCGTCGTGGGACCCCAGCAGTGTCGTGCAGGTCCTTCTCTTTGGTACCCCGTGACTCTTTCTTGTCTCCTTCTCCAGGAAAGTAAGCCGGAGCAGTGCTTGGCTGGAAAGAGCCACAGCACCGGGGAACAGCCGTCGGCGCTCAGCACGCCCACCAGGTACAGCGCCAGTCCACGTGGGCTGTTGCGGCCCCTTTCTGCGTCCCAGGGCATGGCACGTGCCTGCCAGGTGCTGATGGGGTTCACCGAATATACAGGCAGACCTGGCTTGCAGCCCTGGCTCTGTGTTTGCTCAACGACCTGGAGCCATTTACCTCACGTGGTTTCCCGTGATCGATCGAGTGGAGGCAGTTGCCCCCTTGGACGTCTACCTGGCAAAGTAAACACGAGGCCTCAGTGAGGTCACGGAACTTGAGTGCTGCTCAGGGTCTTGGTGTGTGATGGCCCCGGACATACAGAATACAACGGCAGTTATGCTGCTGCTGCTGCTGACCATGACGACGACAAAATGAGCGTTAACGGCAGCATGGAAATGAGTTTCTTTCTGAAGGAAATTGCCTTTCTCTATGGTTTCAATACTTACAGGGGCTTATGTTGATACTTTTCTAAGTATTGATATGGATTCATATGGACTTGGCGACTGATCAATACTATTAATGTTTTGTCTTCAGGTTAATCTGTTTGTACGGGATTTGAGGGTAACTCTGATCTGAGGGCAAAGCCTTCGCGCACTAGTTATGATGCTAATAATGTATATCATTGCCGAATGAGCTGATGTAGCACCTTTTACATATCACCTTACCTTTAGAGTATCCCTGTGCTTAAGCAAGCCAGGATTGCCTTCCTTATTTAGCCGGCAGAAAATACTAAGATGCATATCTTAATAATTTTTGTATCGTAGAGGCTAAGCCAATGCCTGACGCATAGTGGGCACTTCATGAGTATTATTGAGCTATTACTGAATTGGTAAGTTTTTCCCAACACACTGTTGATTCATAGGAGAGGCAGGCTTCGAGTGCACGTCCTCAGCCTCCTGGCCATAGCTCTGCCTCGTCAGCTATTTTAGTTCTAGAATCCTCTGCGGAAATAGAAACCCATAGAGGAGGAAGTAGGAAGAAATCTGGTTTCTTCATTGTTCTGTGTGTAGAAGAATGTGCAGGACCTTTTGAAGATGACTCCCTAAGAGGCCTCGCCAGCTCTCGGCTGGAGTATTACTGGGGGCACCCTTGCTGGTTCCCATGGGGGGGGGCCCTGGCACTGCTGGTTCCCATGGGACCCTCTGCCTCTCTACACTGGAGAGGGAAGCGGGGTTGGCTTTTCAGTTTTTCGCCTTCCATCTCTGGCTCGTTCTCTGGAAAAGGGCTTTCAGGCATGGTTTTCTGGATACCTTCCCAACCTGGAATGTTGAGTGTGACTTTGCGGGAGCTCGGTAGGGAGAAGGAGGGTGTGTTCTAGACGGAGCGCAGGCTGCGGATGGGCTGTCCTGTGTGGGGACGTGCACAGCAGGCGGGCTGGAAGCCAATGGACTGTTGGTGGGGTCGTCGTTCACGCCCACGAGTGGGCAGCAGTCCGTAAGCAGAAGGCTTGGGAGTCAGGCGGACCTGGTTTGGAATCCTGGCTTTGGGGAAACTGGTTTCCGTATCTGAGCAGAGGAACAGGTGTGATGTTCATGTCCAGAGCAGCAGGGGAGGCAGCCCAGGAGAGAGGCAGCGCCGTGGGGGGGACACGGGCAGAGGCCTCAGCCCACCTGTCCTGAGCGTTTAAACCAGCAGTTTAGCTGCACTGGAAACACCCTGCTGTCCTGGAGTTCTTTTCAAGAACCTTGTCTGTCCTAGCCACAATTTCCAAACACGAGAGGCAGCATGAGCCGGACACAGAGCAGAGGCTTTGTCAGCTTTCTGTGTGAGCTTTGGTGAATTCGTCAGCCCCACGGTGTCTCCTCCTCCATCTGTGAAATGGGGCTAAGAATGATACCAACCCCACGTATATCAGCTGACTTAATTCTCATGGCATCTTCACGAGAAAGGAGACCAGAATGCAAAACCCCACAGGGCCACACAGGAGGGGTGCTTCCGGCAGCTGCACGGGAGCAGTCAGGAGGCAGCTCTCGGGGGACCTGGCCCAAGGTTGAAAAGGCACAGAATGTGGGGCGCCTGGGTGGCTCAGTTAGTTAAGTGGCTGTCCCTAGATTTTGGCTCAGGTCATGATCTCAGGGTCCTGGGATCAAGCCCTGCATAGGACTCCAAGCTCAGCGGGACGCCTGCTTGAGATTCTCTCTCCCTCTCCTTCTGCCCCATCCCTTGTGTGCACACACTCTCTCTCTTTCTAGAATAAATAAATCAATCTTAAAAAAAAAAAGGCACGGAAGGTGACAACAGCTGACAGTGTGGCACACAGCGGCATCTGCTACTGGTCGGGCCTCTCCCCTTGCCAGCAGCCACGTGGAGGACCAGGGAGGACCCTGGGGGGCTGGGGGTGGGGGATGAGCAGCAAGACCCCAGGGCGGCTCCTCCCGAGCTGCGGCATCAGCCGGCGAGGTTCATCTGAAGCATCACCGATTTTCTTACCATCTGATACGATCCTCTTCAAATGTTGGCACAGATGCTATTCCCAGCTAACTAGAAATCATCCAGGACTGTTCACTGTTGCAAGTTAGTCACGCCGCACTTCTTATTAAACCTGGAAAGTGAAGCATTGACTCCTATGAGAAGGAATTGAGATTTTGAAAGGTATTAACATAGAGTTCTTTGGAGAAATGGAAATCTTTTAATTTTTACTGGCATCTTAGACGCTGAGCCTCCCAATTGGATCCGTGCAGCCGATGGAGAGAAGGCGTTGGAGTGCTCTCCTAATTGACAGGCTTGATTGACAGAGCAGTCCCTGAAGTCTCCTAATTGAGCAAAATGCTTGTCACCACACAAATCATTAAAGTACTATTTGAAAAATGTGCACGGTGACAAGTGCTAAGTTAGATGTTGTTCACAGCTACTCTCTGAACACAGACTTTCAAGTGAGATGAGCCCTTTTGTTTGTTGGTTGCTTCTTGGCGGCGGTGTAAAGCGGGCACCAGCTCCCGAGCCCTCGCAAGCGTGGGGGCCGGGGCTAGGGCTCGGGCAGGGGGCCGGTTCTGTGCGGGGTGGCAGAGTCCTCAGATGCCGCATCCTTGCCCTAAGCTGGCTCTCCCAGCAGCCAAGTGTACGACTCCCGTTGCAGTGTTTGGGTCTGTTTTCCCTCAAACATGGCGTGCTGCACGGGGTTGGTGGGTTTCTTTTTTCTTTTTTTTTAAGCAGCAAATGGAAAGGAACAGTGATTCTGCCTTGCTTCCTCACCCTCTGAGCAGAGGCACACATCCGTGTGGTGTCATGAGAGCTTTGGTTCACATTTGGATCTCAGTTCGCTCCAGACTGGTTGGTCGGAGCAGAACCGTTTCCCGATTCAGTGAGGGACCTGCAGCCTGGTCTTTCTCTGGGTTCCCGCCTGGGCACATGTCTGGCCGGGTCGGCTCCAGGACTATGTCTTCCCCAACGGGAAATCTATGGGTCATAGTTTCAGAAGAACCGGCATCGTTCGCTAGAGTCGGGCGGTGGGGGTGGGGAACCAGAAAGTTCTGTTGCTTTGGAACATGTCATTGTCCAGACGAGCGAGAGGCCCCGAGAGGAATTCTCCAGTCATGAGGACTTCAGTGAGTGGGGCTCATGTCTCCCAGTCTGGCTCTTTCTGTCTGTTACCTGCCTGTACCCTGAGTGTGTTGGTGGGTGTGATGCGGTTTGCTCCTCTACATTTTGAGATAAGGAAACCAGGGCAGAAAGGAGAGCAGTCTGTGAGGGTAACAAGCTGATTCCTGTGGGGTTCCAGCCTGGGCTTCTCAGGTTCTAACCCCCAGGCCGTTTTCACTGTACCTAGAAACACAGTGTCACGGGTTAGATTCATGTGCACGTAGCCCGGCCCTGCCATGTACCAAGCAGGACACTAGCCATCACGCTCTGTCCTTCTTCGTGGACACAACGACCTGTCCCCATGGCTCATTCCCCACAGTCACCGTATCCTGGTGGTGGCCGAGTCTGCTTTCCCATCAGAGCACGTATCCTGCTGTGTTGTGATGGTTTAGACAAAGCGCCTGGGGAGAGCAGGGGCCGGTCTGTCTGCCGTATCGACGGCGGCCGGCACAGCGCAACGAGCATGAGGTGGATGAGCTCCAGTCTGCCAGCCTGCAGCCCACAGTCTCCCTCTCGTGGGGCTGGGGCAGCAGGTGCTTAGGGAAGGGCCCCTCATTCTAGATGTGGAAAGAGGCCCGTCTCCTCTTAGAAATAGGAGAGAAGTGGGTGCTGTGTGACGGTGTCCTCCCTCATGTCTCCCTAGTTTGGGATGGTCCTGGATTGTAGGGACTGCTCTGGAAGGAACACACGGGATGAGAAAGCAACAGGCTGCACGGGCAGCGGAAGGGAGGTGGGGGAGAATGGGAGGCTGGAGGAGGCCGGAGGACAAGGGGGACTTGAGCATTGAGAGGTCAGAGCACATTGAGATAAAAAGATAAAATAGAGCTCCCACACGTGTCGGTCTTGCATAAAGGGATGTCCCGAGCAGGAAGCTTTGCAGGGAGGTGTGCACCTGAGGGTGGGATGTGCCTGCGTGGGGCCGACTCAGCCCTTTCCACTCAGCCTTAACAGACACTTTGTAACTTTGTATAGTGGCAAGACATTTTTGAAGGTAATGGTCTCAGGGAGCAGAGCTGATGCTGCTGGGTTGGGGATTATGCTATAGCAGGATGTTGATTGAGGGAACAACCAATAGGCTTTATAAGAGCTGGTTAAAGAAAGAGAGCCTGCTTCCCACCTGCAACCCCCAGCCCTTCACCAAACGGAGAATTCTGGAAGAGTCGGGAGCATTGGCCCCGTGTGTTCTGCACAGGCAGATGACGTGCGTAGCCCTTGCCCGTGGGACAGCCTGCTCAGGGCTTCCTGTCTTCACCTGGTGGGGAGTCCTACAGTTACTTAGTTTTTTGGAGATGGGTGTTTGGAGAGGTATAAACAGACCTGATCACTCAGGATGTGTGGAAATTTGGACTTCTTCTTGGCCTGCAGCCTTACACCCGGAACAGAAGAGAATGTTTACAGGCATCCTCCTTGGGAGGAGGGAGCTTAACCCTGTTTATCAGGAAGAAGCAGCGTCTTGGTTTAAAATAGAGTGATAATAGCTAGGAAATAGGGAAGTGAATGAGGAGCGGCAGCCCCAGATAAATAATGCAGGAGGCATATGAATGGGAGTTAGTGAGCGTTCATTGATAAATGTAATGGCATATGGTAAATGACCACCCGAGAGACAGTACTCGGGAGAGACCCGATTGACTCTGTCATTGATTCCGGCCTAATGCATTTTTAATGGCTACCCAGATGCATTTCCTAATTGGTGATTACATCACTCTGTGTTCCAGAATAAAGCATGAATCATCCTCCAGTGATGAAGAGCACACAGCTGCCAAACCATCAAGTGCAAGCCACCTCCCTCTGTTGTCCAATGTCAGCTACAGGAAGACCCTTCGGCTCACTTCAGAGCAACTGGTGTGTGTCTCGCTCCTCCCTCGCCGGCTTCACAGGCACTGGCCGTGGCGTGGCCACCCAGACTCAGCGGCCTGGTGCTCTGGGTGCCCCTCCTGCTCTCCAGCCCGGCCTCAGCCCCTGGCCAGGCCGACCCCACAGCCTCGCTTCCCCTTTGTCTTCCCTGATGTAGCCCTGGAGCTTTCAAGTGTTGGAGGAGGGCAGCCTGAGGAAGCTAATTAATCCTTAGATGTAAATGACTGATAGACCCGAATCTCACAGGCTCTTTCCATTTTTAGAGAGATGTTTGTCGACTCCAGGGCATCTCCTAAATTGGGGGAAATCAAACACTTGTGCTGGGGTTTAGAGAGTTTCGGGTGGAAGGGGGCCATCCTGGTCACAGGGTCCTCTTCTGTGGGGGTGTACCATCAGTTTTAGTCGGACCCTTCTTTCCCTGGACCTTGTTTCCCGTGAACAGCCAGTGAGCAAGTATCCTCCGTCTTTTGCTTTTATCCTAAGAATGAGTGGGGGGCCAGGCTAAGCTGTGATGGTGTTCACGGGAAAGGGTCAGGCCAGACCCCCACTTCACGCCACCAGCACGCCCCTCGGCCTGGCAGCCTCTGTGCAGTTGTGTGGCACGTGGCTCAGGCCAGCGATGCTGGGGGCACCCGGGGTTAGGCAGCCAGCTGGCATGCACGAGGGGGTCCCCGCAATGAGATGCAAAACCGCCAAAAAGGTAATTTTGCTTTCCGGATCTGTTGTGAATTCCTTGGGTCTGCGGTTACTCAGGAAAACATGTTTCTGCACTTGGCCTTGTCTCCCCCGTTGTGGCCCTTCATATTTATTCACGGAGTAGTAAGTGTGTCCTGTTCTGAAGGTGGGATTCCCGTGGCGAGCCTCCCAGCCTGTCATTCAACCCTGCAGGAAGAGGGTGAGCTTGCCTTACAGGGGGGCCTATGGGGAGAGCTGGGTTCAGGTGGCCCAAATCCCGGAAAGAACCATCCTCATCTGTAGGCAGAAGTATAATAGCGGCCCAGGGTCAGTGAGTTTACAAAATAGTACTAATCTAGCGTCTCATGGAATGGAATCCAAATAGCCCTCAGTCTGGGCCTTCCCCTCAAGTGGACACATGGCTCATCTTTTTCAGAAAAGCTTGAAGTTGAAGAATGGCCCCAACGACGTGGTGTTCAGCGTGACCACACAGTACCAAGGCACGTGTCGCTGCGAAGGCACCATCTATCTGTGGAACTGGGACGACAAAGTCATCATCTCAGACATCGATGGGACCATCACCAGGTAGGTCCGGCCGCCTCAGGGTCCATGGGCGAGTTCACCTTCCTGTAGGGCCCCGGGACCCGGGTCCGGCATCTCCATTCTCTGTGGTGCTGTGGGGCTCATGCAGTTCCGTTTCTGGTGCAGCCGTGGAATCTTCGATCTTTGCCCTAAACGGCCGTGGTTGGGGTGTGGTGCTTGTTTCCCAGATGTTGCTCATGTGGATGCTTCCCAGGAGCGTCTTTTCAGGTGCCCTTTCCGCTTTGATTTAGCAAGTCACGGACTTGATGCGTGATCCGCGAGAAGGTGCCCTTTCGTGTGCTCATGTACCCCTCTGTGATCATTCTCTGATTGCTCTAGGTTTGCGCTTTCTCTCCAGCAAGTAAGTCATGGGTCTTGTTGGCATATCTTATGAGGTGTTTCTGGTACAGTGAATTGGAATGGGCTTTCTCCCCTGTTGTCATGCCCCTTGTATTCTATTTTTCTCATTTCTATCTTTATTTAGATCAGATACTCTTGGCCACATTCTGCCCACCCTGGGCAAGGATTGGACCCACCAGGGCATCGCTAAGCTGTACCATAAAGTGAGCCAGTAAGTACCGGGCGCCTGCCCCCATCTCCCGTGCGCTGTTGGTGCGTGCATGACACTCTGCCCGCGGAACCTGGACCTTGAACGTGACTTGCAAGAGGAATGCACCTCAGTCAAGCGGGGTCAGTGGGGGTGTGGAGGATTCTGAGAACACAGTGAGTGCTCATCCCGCCAACTCCCAAGTGTGAATTCAGTGCCAAGAGACAAGAAAGGAAGTGATAGGAGACTCCAAAACTGTTGGCCGAACAAGGGTGGCGGCGTGAGGGGAGGGCTTGAGATTCAGTTCCTACTGAGGACCCATCTCCTCAGATGAGGTGAGGTAATGGTCCTCTGATAGCTGCCCAGCCATGTAGTTTAGGCCGAAGAGGTGCAGATTCCAGGCAGGTTTTAGCTGCGGTGCTCATCTTGTCTGCCGGCCTGGCGGGTCCTCTGCTGTGTGGCCACAGCGCAGGACAGTGCCTGCTCTGTACCCTCTCACCGGCATGCCCAGGTGGGAGGGTAGATCTTAAATTGCTGTCCTGTGTCGGGCACGTGTTACTTCACTTACTAGCTTTTCAAAATTACCATAAGAATTAATATCATTAGTTCCCTCAGAAGTGGTGGGTCCGCATTCCCTTAGTTGCTGACAGGAGGCAGGGCACCTTCAGCCCTGGTCTGTCTCTGAGGTCAGGGGCCGTCGGGGTCTCTCCCTCCCCACACTGGCTCATCACTTTCTCCATCTTTCTGTGGACTAGAGTCTCCTCATCCGCAAAAACTCTACCCCTAATGCTTTCTGTTCTGCAGCCACTTGGGCTGGAAGGTGCCTCAGGCCAGCGCAGGACAGCCCCTCCTTTCCCTGGCTGAGAAAGGTGAGGAATTACATAGTGGAGGTCAGGCCGGAAAACCGGGCCCATGATTCCCAAGCTGATGTGCTCACCTCTGGCCCACATAGGTGACAGTTGGGGGGTGGGGGCTGGGCACTCAGAGCTATGCCCGTATTCCGTGAGCACGGATGACCGAAGCATACTTTCCTGCCCCTCATTCATTCACTTACCCAGCATTTATTGAGTGCCTGTTGTGTGCTCAGCCCAGTGACAGGTGCTTGGGATGTCACGAAGTGGACATGGCGTCTGGCCGCCTGGGCCTCACGCTGCAGTGGGGGTGGGGTGGCTGGGATGGGGCCTCGTACCCTGGTGGGACTGAGAGCGTCTGATCTCTTAGATGCCCCGCTCATTGGCTTGACCTCACTTTTCCAGATTTCCTCTTCAAAAAATTACAAAAGTAATACATGCTTCTTTAAAAAAATGAAGAGATATAAGAAAAATGAGAGAGATTTGAGAGTAGAAAGGTTGTGTCTTCCTCTCGGCCCTACCGCCAGGCTAACCCACTCCCTGATGTGGAGCCGCCGTGAACAGTTTGGTTCTGTCTCGGTGTCCTTAAAATCCTTTCCGCTCTCCCCACGCCCCCCCGGACACCCACGCACGCCTCCATGATTTAGTAATATGTCTTTCTGTTTCATTACGTGTAAGATTTACCTTGTTCTCCAGTGTGGCACATGCTGTATAATATGGATAAACTGTACTGTATCTAACTAGTTGTCTGTTGATGCATGGAGGAGGGAGTTTCCAGTTTCTTCACTAGGTCCAAGACTGATGTCCTAAGCACTTACATAGAGTGTTTATCATGTGTGATGAGCCTATAAATAAATAAAGAAGGCGCACACACGTAGGGAGGGGCTGCTGTCAAGTGGATTCCCAGAAGTAGAATTGATGGTCAGAGGATGAACGCATTTGAACTTCTGAACAATAGATCCAGATTGCCCTCTGCAAAGGTACACCCCATCTGCAGTCTTGTGGATGGTGTGTGTGCTGGTCCCTTTCCCCACAGCCTCACCGAGGCTGACCTCTCTCTCGTTGAGAAGGATTAATCCACTGAGGAGCTGCCTGGACTTGCACGACACTGAAGATTGCATCTATTTTTAGCTGGAAGAAGCCCTCATGAGTCAGGATACCGAGAAGCTCACAGCCTGAATCATTTTGGGCTTTGGAACATAAATCTACTCCTTTTCTTACTGTACATTAAAAAAAGAAAAAAGGGCCCAGTTGCATTTTTTTTTCCTTCCCCAGAAAAGATACCTCTTTGGGAAGTAAAGTAGGGTAGCTTACCAGAGAACACCTGAACATTCTTGACTTTGACCAGTGGGCATACAGGGAGTGAGGTCTGTCAGTGAGGGTCTGTGATGAGTGCAGAATACTTCCTGCATTTTCAGTTTGGTTGAGAGGAAGGAGCTTGATGTTTATTCATCCACTGAGTTTGGTGTGTGTCCTCAGTGCACCCAGACAGGCCAGTGACAGTCAGAGTTTCCGGAGCGATCGGAGCAAACATGGTTTGGCCGTGGCCTTCAGGGGCCTGCACTGAGCGCCTCTGGGCGGAGGTGCAGGCTCCTTTCTCTGCCTTTGCTAGGGTAGGCCCTTACTTCCCAACTTTCTCCCCAGACGTTCTTGCTGTAATCCAGGTCCACGCTTCGTTTTCCCATATTCCCACCTACACTCAAACAATGGCTTCTGCCTGCCATGCCTGTACCTCTGGTTTTTGCCTCAGCATTTTTCAGCTTGTGATGCCCAGCGCAGACGCCATAGTCTTCACCATGCCTTCCCAGAGTTGGCAGTCCTGGGCAGCTCTTACCTCCTGACTGAGCTCTTTGTGGACGCCCAGGGCTCGGCCTGGCTTGTTGGGAGTGCTAGTGCAGGTGGGCTCACTGTGACGCTCCTGTGGCTGACTGTCGGTTCGAGGGAACCCCCAGCCTGGCAGCGCCCCACATGCTTCCTCCTCTAGGGCCCTAGGCGGCCGCCACAGGACAGGGGCAGGGACTCAGGACTGGTCACGGTGTGGACTCCCTCTTCTCGTGAGTACAGGTCATTCGTTTCATGTCCTCCTGTGATTGCCCGCAGGCCTAGGTAGAGAGAGCTTTAGCATGCTGGAGTACTAAGAACGTGATGCTAACTTCAGGATTTGGGGACTGATCACTCTGTCTTCACCCTGCTTTTTCTGAACTTAGGCTGCGCTTAAATTTTAGGCACTGCAGTATTTATCTAATGGAAAAACCAGTCTTGCAGATAGCCTCTTGCCTGAAAACAACAGAGAATGAGGGCAATTTTATTTATTTATTTTTTGCCAAATGTAATTACCTATTTGAATACAGTCAGCTGTGAGAAATTGTCTTTAGGGCTGATTGTCACCTTGGTCATCGAGAGGGTAGAAAATAGCTTGCTTGGTTATTGATTAAAAAGAAGGGGTGCCTGGGTGGCTCAGTCGGTTAGGCGTCAGACTCTTGGTTTCAGCTCAGGTCATGATCTCAGGGTCGTGAGATCAAGCACCGAGTCGGGCTCCGCGCTGAGCATGGAGCCTGCTTGAGATTCTCTCTCTCCCCCTGCCCCTCCCATGTCCTTACCTGCACTCTCTCGAAAAACAAAACAAAACAAAACAAAAAACCAACGATAACAAATACCAGTGGAAGACATGAAGCCCTCCCTCCCATTCAAATATGTTCAGTAAGTACAAGGAAAGTAAGGGACTGTTTCCTAAAATATCTAGATCATTGAGCCAGTGGGTCTTTTGGGGGCTAACTCTGGACAATAACTGCTCTGATTTTGCACCTTACTGGATGCATATTTTTTATATTGGCGTAACTAAAAATTGGTGTGGGTGCGACAACGTGGCGACAACGAATGCTGTGGCCTGAAGAGGGCGCCGTGTGAAGCCAGGATGCCGAAAGCGGAAATCCTCATTAGCAGACTCGGTAGGATCTCTTTTCTCCTGCCCATAGCGCTTGTGCTCCCCTCTACTCGAGGTCTTCTGAGGTGACTGGGGGCTCGGGGGGCCTGGGTTCTGAAGGTGACAGCCCTTAGCTCACCCTGGATGTGCAGACCTCGTCCCCACTCCCAGTTTTGGTTTCCTCATCTCTAAGATGGGAAAATTAGGCCTTGGGATCCCTGCCAGGCCAGAAGCTTGGTGCCGCGGGTCGCAGGCTTGCGGTCACCAGGCTGTGTGCTGTAGCGGGGTGAACTTTTCCAGGCCGGGCCTCCGGGAGAACCCCGGGACTGAGCAGACTCTGATTGCAAACCTGCGCACCAGGGGCTGTTGTGGGTGCTGTACGGGCTGCAGGTGCGCCTCTCCCAGGGAGCTCGGGGTCCTGTAGAAGCAGATAGCACCCCTGTCATGAGGCAGTGAGGGGGTCACGCGGTGAGATGCAGGTTTCTCATACGGACGTGAGGGAGAAATTAATTCTGATCGGAGGGACGAGAACTCCAAGATGGTTTCAAGGAGAAGGGGGCGCTCGAGCTGAGCCTTGTTGGGCGAGCAGGGTTTCAAGAGAAGCACACTTGTCATGGGAGGTGGGGCTGAGAGCTGAGCCTGTGCGTGGTGAACATGAAAGGGGGGCTCCGGGCAGGGGGCCTCAGAGGCCGGGCTGAGCACAAGTCTGAGTTTGGCATAGAGCCTTTCATCCTTAAGGGAGCGGGTGATTTTCTTTCCTCTAGGCCTGAAAATGGGGCTACGGAGGTCCTTTTTTCTACAACAGTGCTCCCAACTGAGGGCGATTTTGGCCTCCAGGGACCCATGGCAATGTCTGGAGACGTTTCTGGTTGTCCCTCCTGGGGCGTGTCACGGACACCTAGCAGGTAGAGGCCGGGACTGCTGCCTAGATATCCCACAGTGTGGCATTGTTGGGGCTTCTGCCCTGCCCCCCAACAATTATTTATCCATTCCAAGATGTCAGGAGTGGGGAAACTTCAGCCTAGAAGCTTATCTTGGCAAATAGCCCCAAAGATAATCTTTCCAAGCTACTTTAATATCGGCCTGGGCCAAGTGTTTTAAGAGAGATACAGAGGCTGGGACAGATGGGAGAAACCGTTAGTTTGAAGCCTGGACGTGGAATGTTCTTCCTTTTTGGCTCTGGTATTTCCCCAAGCCCTGTTGAAGTTGCTGAGATATGAGAGGGTAAGTGTGATCCGTGTGTGTGTTGTAGTCCACGTTTGCTGTCGAGGGTAGGTTTCCCCACGTGTTCTTCTCTTCCCGAAGGGCAGGGCTGGGCCGGCCGCACGTGCATCCCGAGGCCAGCCTGGGCCCAGGGCCGGAGCGCCCGCTGGGGGTGCGTTGACAGGAGGAGCGCATCCTGCCCTTCTGAGTGCGGCGTCTGACCCCAAGCGGCTCACTCGAGAGTGAGCTTTGGTGATTTGGTGCCGTTGAGCATTTGATGGGATCACAGACGGCTTTCATGGGGGTGAAGGCTCTGCTACCAACAAGCATTAACATCCCCCCTGCCCCACACTGGACGTCTTCAAGCTGATTTTCCAGCCAAGTTTAGTAACGGCCTTTGAACAAAGCAGAATACTTGCATGGTGAGAACAAGGCAGTGGCCTGATCAGACCATGAAATGTATTTGAAAATCAAGTTTTGAATAAAATTAGCATCTCAAGCCCCTGCAGGTGGCAGCTTTTAGGAACTTTGATGTGAAGAGCTATATACAGAGTGGGGTTTTTTTTTTTTTTTTTTTGAAGATTGCATTAATTAGACAGCTAAAATACAAAGATGTTTAATTAAAAAAGTTGCTTGATTTTCAGATGCATTTTTCAGATGCATCCCTGTATTCAAGCTGGTATTTCTGGATTCTCTTCGTCTTAAAACTTTCCTGTTTCCTGGTTTTAAAGAATGTATTTATTAAGCAAGTGTAGAGACGAGTTCCTTGACCAGCATAAAATATCCATGGTGGAACAATAAGCTGGGTTGGAAGTGGGTAGTTTGTATTCGCTCATGTAGCAAATATTTACTAAGTGTCTGTGACTTGCTGAGCACTGTTTTTGGCCCTGGGGTTACAGCAAGGAATGACACAAAGTCCCTGCCCTCGGGGGGCTTATCGATTCATGAGAGATACTGTCAAACAAGGAACTATCCTCTAATATTAGTGATGAGTGCCATTAGGAAAAATAAAGCAGAGCAGAGATTCAGTGTCTGGAGTGAGGGTAAGCGAAGGGTGTGTTTTATTAAATAGAGGGGCAAGGGAAGGGTCCTCTGGGGAGGTGATGTGAGGGGAAGGAGGGAGCGAGCCTGAAGTGTGGGGAACAGTGTTCCAGGCGGGAGGAACAACACGTGCAGGTGCCCAGTGCAGGAATGGGCATGGTGCCTCGCAGGACTGGCAGGGGCCCCTTCTGGTAAGCGGGAGTGACAGAGCAGATAGGGTGGGAGGGAGGGGCGGGTACCAGGTCTCGCCAGCCCTGTAGGTCATGGCAAAGAATTTGGATTATATCTGAGGGACATAACAAGATTCTGAAGGGTTTTGAGCACGATATGAGTGGGTTTTGAGTTTTCTTTCTGTGTGCACACTTGGTGTGTGGGGCCAGGAGCTGATTTAGGCTGCTGTGGGAGTAGAGGCAGGAGGCCCTGTCCCAGAGGTGTGCATGAGGACTGTGGCGGGGACAGGGGACTTGGGGGGTGGTTTGGGGTCCTTGTTGGGGTAGAATGAGGAGGCCTGCTGATGTGTGGGGGGCTAGGGGGGTGGTTCTGAGGAGAAGTAGAAACCCAGGTGGTCCTGAGGTTTGGCCTCACACCTGGGCCAGCGAGAGTGCTGCGCGCTGAGTGGGGAGGTCGTGGCAGGAGCGCCTGCGCATGTTTGGCTATGGGTGCATCACGTGGGGGGTACTGTCCTGTACCCCATGAGTAATGGGGGGTTTGCAGCTGCATGCGTTGGCCTGGAGATGAAGAGAGGGGCCTGGACTGGAAGTATAAATTCAGGAGACAGCCATGTATAGATGGTGTTTAAAAACGTTGAGTGTGTTTTATTTAGTCCAATGTATGGAGACTATTACCATCTAAACATGTAATCAATGTAGAAATTCTTAATGGGATAGATCTTCTATTCTGTTTTTATAGTAAGCCTCTGAAACATGGTATGTATTTTATATTAACAGGACATCTCATTTTGGACACTAAGCTTTCAATGGTTAAAAAACGTGAAATGGAGGCCTAATAAAGTAGGAAAGTTGTGTTTAATAGAAGAATAACCCTGTGATCTGTTTTTCACTCCCAACACTGCGGACACCCAACACATGGGGCCGTCACATGGAGCAATTCTGAAATTCTGTGTAGAGACCAACTGGGTGTCCAACAATTCAATTCAGGTCTGACCCCAACTACCCGGAGGTAGGGTAGACCCTACAGGTTAGGGGCTCAGGCCCACAAGACAGCTCCCATTTTAGACACTAGCTGCAAGTAGGAGGTCCCTGGCTTACCCCCACTTTTGCCTTACTTGGCTTCAAATCAGGGGTCCCCGCAACCCCTTGTCAGGTTTAATAATTTGCTATAATGGCTCACAGAACTTAGGTAAACCCTCCGGTTTATTCTAAAGGATACAAATGAATAGCCAGATGAAGAGGTACATGAGGCGAGGTCTGGAAGGGTCTCCCCTCCAGGGGGTTGGGGTGTGTCTCAGCACATGGATGCATTCACCTACCTCTCTGAACCCTGAACCCCATTATTTAGGGTTTTTGTGGAGGTTCATTGATCAAATCATTGGCCATTGGTGATTGAGTTCAATCTCCAGCCCTTCTCCATTTCCCAGGATTTGTGTGTGTGTGTGGGTGGTGGTGGGGCTGAAAGTACCAACCCTCTGATTGCATGGTTGGTTCCTATGGCAACCAGCCCCGCTCTCCAAGGACCACCTCATTAGCATAAAATCAGGTTGGAGGGAGGGGCTTGTCTCAAATAATAAATGGCTTGTTGCTCAGGAAGTTACAAGGGCTTAGAAGCTCTATGCTGGGATCCGAGATGAAGACCACGTACATCTGTATTATATCACAACATCACCAATATCGTATACTGCTTCGGTTTGGACGTGGCATTTAAAGCCTTTGGGGAGTGGGTGTGATCCCCTAGGGAGCCAGGTGCTGAGGAGGATAGTGCCCCCAGGACCCCAGGATTGTGCACGTGGAGCCTGGTTGGAGACAGAGCCAGGGGACCTGTGTGGGAAGCCGAGGGACGGAGGTGTTCCAGAGGAAGGGGTGCTGCTGGGAAGTCTGTCCACATGAGAACTGTGGCATCGCAGGGACCTACGGGGCCAGCGAGGCAGGGGAACGAGTCTGCTTGGAGCGGGTTCTCGGGGTGAGATGTGCAGTCAGTGCAGATACTCAGCCCTTTGAAGGAGTTTTGCTGCCAAGGGAACAGGGGGATGGGATTTGGCCTGGAGAGAGGGAAATCCTTCGGTGGGTACAGGCAGGTCGGCCAGTTGGCACAGAGCCTCAGTTTCCCTAGCAGTGAAGAGGAGGGAAAATACCTACCGGAACGAAATTCTCGAGAGGATTAAAGCAAGTGAGGGAAGCGAAAGTGCTTAGTAAGGGACCGTGAAATGCATTCAGGCTTCGTTCTCAATGCAAAAGAATATTTCTAGAATGTGGCCCTTGGCTGGGGAGGGAAGCTTGCGGCAGTGCCATTCTGTGTGAAACATTTGGGTTAGCGTTTGTGAATGCAGAACCGTTCCGTGGTGTGATGCCATGACACGTGAATGCTTTGTCTCTTTTTCAGAAATGGCTATAAGTTTCTCTACTGTTCTGCACGGGCCATCGGGATGGCAGACATGACGAGGGGCTACCTGCACTGGGTCAATGAGAGGGGCACGGTGCTGCCTCAGGGGCCCCTGCTGCTGAGCCCAAGCAGTCTCTTTTCGGCCTTGCACAGGTATGACACTTGGCCCAGCCACCTCCCGCCCCAGAGCTGCGGGCCCCCCCAGGCCCCCTCGCCTCCTCCCCGGGAAGTGTTGGCGAGAAGAGCCTCTCAACTGCTCTGATGCAACCCATAGCCCTGCCCCACAGTGGGCATCAGGAAGGTCACCCTAAAATGCAGGTCTGGCTCTGTTCCCCTGGCCTCACCCTTCATTAGCTCATCATGGCTCTCGGGATCAAGTCCAGATTCATTAGCTCGGCTCACGTGACTCTTCCTGACTTCCCCCTGCCCTCCTTTGCAGTTTTTAAAACTCAGTCACGCTGAACGGTCCCCGTTTTTCCAGAACAGTGTTTCTACTTCAAGCCCGTGCACCTGCTGTCCTCCCTTTGAGGGCGGCTGCCCCACTGGCGTGGCCGGGCTGAGTCCTAACGACTCTGAGAGTCAACTTGCATTCCGTCTAATCGGGGACCTGGGCTGGGTTAAGTGGCCCCTCTACCTGCCACCACCACCTACCTGGCCCTTGGCTCCCAGAGGAGTTGTCCTTTCTGGGAGTTTTAGTCACACATTTTGTTGTTGTTGTTGTTTTTAAAGATTTTATTTATTTGAGAGAGAGTGAGAGAGCAGGAGCAGAGGGGAGGGGCAGAGGGAGAGGGAGAAGCAGGCTCCCCGCTGAGCAGGAGCCCAATGCGGGGTTCGATCCCAGGATCCCGGGATCATGACCTGAGCTGAAGGTAGACGCTTAACTTGCTGAGCCCCCTGGCGCCCCCCACGATTTGGTTTACTGGTCCTCTGATGATCACTAGCCAATGTCTGATTACCCCCCTCCCTTCACCATCACAGCCTAATTCAGAGAAGTTGAGCCAAACTAAGTCTGGTCCCCTGGGGTGGGAGAGGAGAAGACAGGGCTTCCCTGTACCCTGAGGCCCGGGGCAGCTTCCCAGGCTGCTCTCAAAGCATCATCTATTGTGGTTATAACAGGATGTTGGTTCTGCCAAAGGCTGGGTCTAAGTATCAGATGGTTCTGTCTTCAAGACCCAGTGAGAGGCTCTGCCTCAATTTGAGGACCAGCTTAGCTGCTTCCTGCTGCTCCCCATGCAGACAACAGAAAAATCCAGATGGACCCCAAGCACCATGTTGGTTCCTCTTGGGTGTTTTTCTTCAGCTCTGCAGATACCTTTTCCATCGCAGCCTTGTTTTGTGTGATTTGTAATTTGTTTCTTGTGGTAAAAGATCTCACACTGAAACTTGCGCATTCTGGGGAGGAAATTCAGGCAAACCTCTGGATGCCATAGTGTATTTTAAATCCCTAGAGTTGTCCTGAGAGCATAGGCCTCAGTAGAATCCAGATGGTAATGAAATGGGGTCCCTGATGTATGTTGACAGTTTGTAGCAAGCGACTCATTGTCATGTGTTAAGAACTGCAGATTTGCAAGGTGAGGCAAAACATTGACATTATTACTCTAATACCCTACCACTAAATACACATTTAAGGCGATCTTTTTCATTTTTTTCTTATTTAAATACCACTGTCCACGATCTATCAAAAGTGATCGATCTTAGACAGTGAGGAATTATTAAACCAAACAAGGACACCTCCCGGTGTGTGTTCCCTCTTGGAGCTGGAGGGGCTCCTGACAGATATGGCCAACAGCCTGGTCCTTCCAGCACCACATTCTAGCCCGAGCCATTCTCTGTGTCAACCGTCCTGCGGAGCTTCTAGAATTGATGGGCATGTCTGCCATGAGCCAGAATGACCTTCCCTAGCAAGATGCTTTCATTGGGTGCACTTCTGGTGATACTGCCTGGGTCTCAACTGGAATGAAGGCAAATCCACACAGTGGGTGGAACGCAGTTGGCAGGTGGGGACGGGGAGCCCCAGGCTCTGCTTGGCGACTGGCTGGTGGTGTGACCAGCCGGTGCCTCTCTGTCCTGAGTCTGTGTCCTCAGCTGCCAAATGCGAGGGTTGGATTAGACGACCTCAGGTGTCCCCTTTCAGCCCTGAAATGCTATGATTCTAAGAAACATGTCATGTCAGAGAAGTTGAGGGAATCTGTTTCCCACACCTCATCTTTTGGTGCAGGAGCTTCTCCTTTTAAAGTGGAAATTGGCTTTGAGTTTTCGTTACTTGCCCTCTTGTGTTTCGGCGGCAGGGCAATTCAGATCGTTTTCACAAACCTCTGTGAGTACGGTGCATGTTGCTGATACGTGTGGCTCAGTCTCATGGGGGGTAGGGGGGCTCACTGACGACAGGCAACTCGCCTTTGCTAAGCCCCAAGACTAGGTTACTGGGCAGATGTGAAATTCTGGAGTTTGGCAACAACAGAGGCTGGCCTCCAGCTCTGGGAAGGAAGAAGCTGTTTCACAAGTAGCCACGTTTTTCCCTTTGGGGTTTTCTGAGGTGCTCTGAGACTCGGATAAATGACATTTTGTTGTTTGCTGGAGTAAAATTACCTCAAGGGTGAGTTAGGACCAGGGACTATTTGCACATTCAGGTCACCGAAGACCTAGGCTGTGCCAAGGAGCAATCTGGATGCTCACCTCAGTACTTGTCAGCAGTCCTCATTGCTTCCTCCCGGCCTACCTTACTGCCCACGAGGAGCCTTGCATGGGTGGCACGGGGCCACAGGGCCACGGGTCGTCTCTTACTGGGTACCGCTTACCCGCTCTATATCATGCAGACATCCTTCTCCGCGTGCCACACACTCACACACTCGTGCCCGGGGAGTGTGCTTGAGTGTGTGTGTGTGTGTGTGTGTGTGTGTGTGTGTGAGATAGAAATTGCGATTGAAGCAGGAGGCTGAATTTGGATGGTGTCCCCTGAGTGGATTGAAGTTTGAGACTCAGTCACAGTCAGCCATAGGGTCCTGAGATACATAATGTAAAACCTAACCATAACGTAAAACACTAAAAGTGTTGCATTTAGGGAAGGCTGCGGAGTCCACGGAAGTCCCTGCAGAGCCAGGGCCAGCCCTGGGGTCTTGTGACACTCAGGTTGATAGTCTACCACCACCACCACCACCACCACCACCACCACCACCACCACCATCATCATCATCTAAATTACATTTTGAGTAGGTACAGAAGAATATTTCTAAAACACATGCGAGGTATAAATGATAATCAAATAGTGAACAGCAGTGTACCCACCATCCAGCTAAAGCAAAAGGTCCTAGACCCCCCCACCCCTCCCCACCTAGTGGTGACGGTAGCCACTCTCCCTGAATCTTGTGTTAATCATTCCCTGCTTTTTAGAACAGTTCTCTCGCATGTATTTGTGATCCTGACCAATATGCTTAGTTGTGCGCATATGTGGCCTTTATGTAAACATATCATATGTTCTTCTGGAACTTGCTTTTCTCGCTCAACATTATGTTCCCATGACTGTTGAGTAGAGTTGTGACTCATTGCTTTTACTTCTGTGTGGTATCCTGTTGTAGGACGACCACAGTTTATCCATCCTACTACTGATGGATGCTTGGGTCATTTCCAGGATTTTACCATTAAAAGCAGTGTTTCTTGTGTGTCTGCACTGGGAAACACGGGCACTAGGTGCTCCAAGGTACACACTTAGGATTGGAATTGCTGGCCGTAGAGGATGCACATATTTAGCATTACTAGGTCATTCCGAACTGTTTTCCAAAGTAGTTGAACCAATTTATGCACTGACAGTGGGGTATAAGCACTCCCCTTGTTCTGCTTTCTTGCCAACACATTGTCAGCCATTTACATTTTTGCTAGTCTGGTGGGTGTGAAATGTCTCTCTTCGTACGTTTATGGGCCATTTGGGCTTCATCTTCTGTGAAATGCCTGCTCAAGTGTTTTCCCAATTTTCTTTTTGATTTGTGTGTGATGGATTCTATATATGTAGCCTTTCTTATGAGCGTTGCAAAGAGCCTTCCCCAGTTTATGGCTTGTGATGAACATAAATTCTTCTTTTCATGTGCTTGAACATATCATTTCCCCTGTAGTTTGTGCTATTTGTGTATTAAAAACAGCTTCGCTGGCTGTGGGCAGGAAGAGAGGCTCCTGTGATTTTATCCAAAGGTGTTGCCTTTCATGTTTAAGTGTGTAATCCACCAGGAATTGACTGTTGCATGTTAAGTGCAGGAGAGGCCCATTTTCTCTCTTTTTTTGGTTTCCCTTCTAGGGTTGTTCAGTTGTACCACCATCATTTGCTGACATGATGGCCCGTTTCCTCCTGCTTTGAGTTGTCATTGTGCTCATAAATCAAGTGTCCATAAATGTGTGATTTGGTTTCTGGCCTTTGCTCTTCTTGTGTAATTGTGACGATCAAGTTTTATGAAGACATACAGACAAAATCCTGTCGAGAGGTTGATTGAAATTACAATGAACTGTGCATCAGTTTAAGGAGAGTCAGTATCTCCTTGTAATACTGAGTCTTCCAATTCACCTATCTGGTGTATTTTTTCATTTAGGTCTTCCCTAATGTACTTCAATAAGGCTTATAATTTTATCCATAAAAGTCTGGCACATCTTCTGTTAGGTTTATTCCTAGACATTTAAAATTTTAAATTTCTATTTACGGAATTACATTTTAACCAATTTGTTTCTTCTGATGTATGAAAGTGCAGTTGATTTTTGTACATTAATTTTTTTTACACTGATTTTTATACCCAGCAATCTTATTGATCTCTTATTAATGATGATTATTCATCTGTAGATTCTCTTTTTTTTAATGTATTTTTTGTGTGTGTGTGAATAGTGACAGTTTTCTTTCCTTCCTTTCCAATCCTCGTAACTAGGTTTTCCTTCCGTCACTGTGCCGGCTACACTGTGTTGGGTTGAAGTGGTGGTAACAGCCACCTGTTGTTTCACTGTTACCTGGGTGTTGTGGGTTTGGAGTATGCCCTGCTATTCCGAGTTTAAGATTTTTCATCTTGATGCGATGTTGAATTGTACCAAACACCCTGTCTATATCTATTAATATGGTATGTTTTCTCCTCCTTCAGTCTGTTAATGGCTTAGACTACATTCATTGGTTTAAAGTGTTGACTTACTCTTGCATTCCTGGAATAATACTTTTGTGCTTTGCTGCTGCAGTCAGTTTGCATATGCCTATTTATTTAGGATGTTTGCACTGACATTCATGAATGAGATTGGCCCACACTTTGCTCATGCTTTTCTTCTCTCAGTTTTGTTTTTGAGGCTACATTAGCCTCATAAAACGAGTTTGGAGATGTTCTCTCTTCTCCTACGTCTGGAATTCTTTGTTCCTTGGATGACTGGTGGAGGTCTTTAGTAAAATCATTTGTCCTTAGCATTTTCTTTGTGGGCAGACTTGAAAGTATGGATTCACCGTCTGTGAATTTAGAAATAGTTTGATGCTAATGAAGCTTCTTCTCTCAAGCTGATCCATTATTTATTTATTTGTTTTAACAGAGAAGTGATTGAGAAGAAGCCAGAGAAGTTTAAAGTCCAGTGTTTGACAGACATCAAAAACCTGTTTTTTCCAAACACAGAACCCTTTTATGCTGCTTTTGGAAACCGACCGGCTGTAAGTAGTAGATTGGGTATATAAAAGAGCTCTTGAAATTACCGCCTTTTCTGACAGCAGTCGTCCGAAAGGTGGGTCTCAACTCCATGGGGAGTCAGATTCCCCTCCCACTAGACATAGCTGTAAGGAGATTTTCAATTATCTCATGGCCTCTAGTTTTCTTTGAAGATTGGCTGGTGGGTTTCAGTCTTAAGCTTGAAATGTGGGACCAGAAACTTCAAATTCCAAATCACTTGCCAGTTTAGTAGAACAAGAACAAAAGGATTGGACTCTTTCTACCAGAAGGGAACCACAAAGCCAGGCCTTAGCACCACGGTGAAATTTGGCATCGCAAGTTTTCAGAACATTGTTGCATATGGTAAAAGAAATGCTTTGAGATTTTATGTGTACTACCCAAATTTGTGGGAGAGTTTAGCATTCTGGATAATATAGTTGGGTACTAACTTCCCAGTAAGAAAATTCCCCTTTTGAAACTCACGCCTGAGAAAATGGGTCAGAGAATAGCCTTAAGGGGTGTAAGAATTGCAGGGGGATGTGGTAGGTTGTTTACTCATTAGCTCAGCTCTCGAACGGATGAGCGCATGAAGGCCCTGAGGGGGAAACGGATTTAATAATTTCACATCCAGACATACTTTTTTCTCTGCACTACTTGGAAGCAGAGTTCTGGTTAATGAAAATTTTATAATATTGCATCAAATCTGAAATATCCCATATTTGTGTTTATAATGCGCTTTTTTCCCCCCTAATTTATACTTTCCCAAATACAGGATGTGTATTCGTATAAGCAAGTAGGAGTGTCTTTGAACAGAATATTTACTGTCAATCCCAAAGGAGAACTTGTACAGGAACACGCAAAGACAAACATCTCCTCGTGAGTACCGTGCACGTTCTGTGGGATTGCTGTGTCCTTACGTTGTTAGAGTCTTGATCTTGGAAAGATGTTTTACAGTTTACACTCTGCCTTTTTGTCCTTTGTTGCCTATACTTTCATCTTTAATTCCTACAAAGGAAATACAGTTTAACTCCTGGTAGTTTGTCCAAAACTTAGCTTTTGGACAATCTGCATTAAATCGGGCCCCCTCTGAGTCAACAGTTGAAGCCAGTGGTTAGGTTCTGCTACTGAGTGGAATTGAATGAATTTCAAAACTCGTGGTTTAGATTTGCCAAGTGAGGACTGAAAGCCTAGCGTGCAAATTGGAAATGTAATCGAATTGAAATATCATGTGAAGCTGTGTTTACGGACGAGAAACTCTGTGTGCCTTCACACACTGACCTGCCACACTGCTCTCACCAGAAATTGTCAGAATTCCTCTCATACTTGTGGTCGGAGCCGAGGCTCCCTGGGCAGTGGGCTGAATTGGGCTCCTGTCTGAAATGAGGCAGCCTGGCCAGCTGTAGAATCTCCCTTGACTTGGGGTGTGCTTCGCTCTGGGTTCCTAACTTGTGAGAGTGGAGAGCATTTCCTCAGGCCTTGTGTCGGTGACCGTTGCCCACCGGGCATTTTAGGTAGATGAGAGATTTAGGTTCCTCCTAGAGCCCATTTTCACTTCCAAGATGATCCTTACGCGCGTTCAAGCTTACTTTAGCCTAAATGGGGGTGGTTGTAGGCTGGAGGGGGCCCTGGGGCCCGCCCCACACGCCTCCTTCCCCCAGTCATGGCTGTTCCTAAGCAGTTCTCAAGATATGCTGGGAGAGAGAGGAGGATGGAGCCAAGAGCCTCCTCCATCCTTCAGAACAGGAGGCGGTGCCGGGCCCCCTCCGGGCTGGCGGAACAGCAGCAGGGACGGATTCCTTCCTTACCCCGGCCACGTTCAGAGTGGCCCCAACGGCATCGGGGGCACTGCTCTCCTGCATTCCCCAGCGCAGCACCCTCCCGCGTGAAAGGGTTTCCTGGTCTGGGGAAGGTCGAAGAGATCTCTCTTCAGGGTCAGAAAGCACCTGAACTGATGAGACACTGCCCAGAAATGGCAGCAACCCGGTGGCAGGTCTGTCACAAGGGATGTGGCAGGAGGGGTCCCGGCCCCCGCGAGGGTTTACCCCGGAGCCCTGTGGGGTTATCCCATTCCTGAGACTCTGGGTTCAGGCGCCTCGGCCCGGGGTGGATCTCTGTGTGGGAGGAACTTGGCGCCTTGTCATCTCATGCTGGGCTAGGACACGAGGCCCTTCCTGGGGGGGGGGGGGTGGGGAGTGCCCCTCCATCCCCTGGAGAGCACACGCTCTCTCTGGCACCAAACTTGGGATGGTCATTTCAGATCCTGGGACACTGTGTTTGAGAAATCAGATGGATAGGAGCCCCGGGCGGACGGGGAGTGTCAGCACTCGCTACCGTGGTTTGTGACCATCCGTGTGGGAGCTCTGTTTGCTCCCAAGGGCCTGTGTGCGAGAGGGGTGCATATGGGGCCCGGCCAGCACCCAGAGCACTCAGCAGTTTGGATCTGGTGCCTGCCGCACACCCTGACGGCGCGCCATGAACTGTTCCTCACGGGGAGGGGCCGCCTCCCACAGCCACAGAACTCAAACAGATAGGTCTTCAGGCCAGGAGGTATTTTAAAAATTTGTTTTAATCCCCAGGAAAGACATAATTCTTGCTTGTTAGGGGAGATTTTCCCCATTCTGTGCAAGCATGATGTTCCTTATAAGCCCTTTGCGGGTCCTTTATTAAATACACACTCTCATCCTTAGTTAATAAGGTATTTGATGCCTCAGAACATGCTAATTCCTGGAGTTTGTTTCAAAAGGCTTTTTTGGTTTTTAGCAAATTGGAACTGGAAAAGGAACCTGTGGCTCTCAGGGAGGACTCTGGGGACATGTGGAGAGGTCTGGGCTTGTCAGAATTTCTGGTTGGAGGCGCCCAGAGGTCTGAAAAGGCACGTTCAGTACAGCAACTTTCTTTTTGTAGTATAGGCCAAGGAGACTAAGATGCAACATCTTCTTGGGGAATACACAGAAAATGGAGGGAGAGAATATTGCGGGGAACGTCGAGAAACACCCGTCTAGTCCAACTCCATATTCCATAAAGACGAAGGGCCTGAGGCCCAGAGAGGGCAAGACACTTGCCCAAGGTTACACAGCAAGCTTGGTGGGAGTGGATCCTAGGTCTTGTCCCTCGTGCTAGCTAAAGCTTCTTCCCTAAGGCTAATAATTAGCGAGGGTTGATGTTAATAATGGATGTTGAATAAATTCACTGAGCACCGAATATGAGTTATTTTATTGTCGCATACGTTTATTTAATTCTCATGGGGACACAGGGTCAGTTTTCTTTTCCTTTCCTTTATAGTTGAGGAGATTGTGGTTTAGAAGGGATGAAGCCATTTGCCCAAGGTCACTCAGCTGATAAATGGCAGAGCTGAAGGTCAAGTCTGTGTCTCCTTAGCCCAAGGCCCAGGGTCATTTCCTTGCACAGTGGAGCAGTCTCTGAGGCTTTATCGGTGGTTCTTCCCCCCAGGCTTGGACACCCGCTGTCACGCTGATTTCCTCCCGTCCCCCACCTCCCGCTTGTGCCCCTTCTTCGGTCTTTCAAGCCAAGTCAGGTTCCACCCGCCTCGCCCGTGGGGCCTTCTGTGAGTCCTAGTTGGCACATTCGTTGATTTCCTGTTAATTAGCGAGGAATCATTCTAGAACAACTGCCAGTGTGTTAAGCAGGGTGGTCTGTTCCCCAGGGCCATGGATCTCTCTTCCAGGCACAGCGCAGGGGACCTGGCCGGGGTCCCTCGGAGGCAATGACGTTGTCCATTCTCCCTCCAGGTACGTGAGACTCTGTGAAGTGGTTGACCACGTTTTCCCATTGCTGAAAAGAAGCCATTCTTCAGACTTCCCCTGCTCAGATACCTTCAGTAATTTCACCTTTTGGAGAGAGCCATTGCCACCTTTTGAAAACCAGGATGTTCATTCTTCCTCAGCATAAAATGTCGCAAGCCACCTCCTGACATCATGTGAAGACCAGCACCCTTGATTAAAGGACAGGTTTTGGTAGCCACGGAGCAGGAGCTCGGGAGCCTGATGTGCGGTCATTTGCTTAAGAGCAGAGAAATCTGAGGGGCCTTTCTCTCCCTTTCCCGTGGCCCCCAGGGGTGGACTTTTCTAAGTGAAATACAAAGGGTGTACTTTATAGGCGAGGCGTCGGGTGCACTCAGAGCGGGAAGGCATCCCTCGGTGGTGGCTTCAAGCCAGTCGCCGCGCTGCCCCACCCTGTCCACTCTCGCGGTCCCTTACTGGTTCCCGGGGAGAGGTGGCTGCCAGGGGGTCCCCACCGATGACTGTTCGGTCGAGGCACGCCAGACGCGCGGGACTTTGGTCGAGGAGGGGCCCATTTCCATCCGTGGCAGTGTGTGCTGAGGGGCCCGAGACCTGCCTCTGTGGCTTGGCCTGGGGGTGTCTCCCTGCAGTATTTGCCGACGGGGCTGATGGTGAGGCCATAAATTCTTTAATTCCTTTGATTAAAGATAACCTAGTTGGTATATTTCCCCCCATTTTTGTGGCCCAAGGCTGGAATATCTATGCCTTAATGCATCTGTGGCACGCGTTTTATTTAGAATGTGCTTTGTCTGCCTCTCTGTAACTTTGCAATGCCTTAAATTCAGATTATAGTAAGCATTCCTAGGGCAGTGCTTGGAATGAGCTCCACACTCTGCCAGCCCCCCTTCTCCAGCCACGTGGTGCTGTCAATGTGGGTTCGAACAGAACTCATGCCATGTGGTGGTGATGTCGATTTTTGTTGGGAGCTCTGGAAAGAAACTAGGTGGTTTTACGAAAATCGCTTCAAGACGTTATGTTCTTTGTAGATACTCTTATTTATTACTTTACTCTGATTGGGTTTATTGTTATGAGCATTTTAGCCATAGTCTTTCTATTATAACTGTCATGAATACATTAAAACAATAGAGATGTTAGACTATCCAAAGAGCCTTATTCTGTATATCTCATAACACTGACCTTCTTTTGGAGCTTATGGGTAATGCTTTTTATTTTCCTTCGCTTTGCCTGCTCGAGTTAAGGGCAAGTGGATAAGTAATAATTCGAGTGACGTTCTTTACGTTGGCAGAAGATGATTCCTTTACTTGTTTATAAAATTGGCTTCTGGAGAGAACAATTTGAAAAGTGAAAGAACTATTTTGGTAAAAGATTTTGCTTTACTTTTTGAAGTATTATTTTTTTAAAGAGTGTTTTATTCCAATGATTGCAAATACTTTCCTATTTAAATCGCATTGTTAGAGAGTCAGAACGTGCAACAGTTGAATGAAATTTTACTCTTTCTGTGAAAGAAAATCCAGAGGTGTTGCCTTCATTCTAGCTGCTGGCCTCTGATAGCAAGGGGTGCCTTCACGGAACTGTCCGCCAGGCCCGACAGAGAACGGCAAACATGTGTGTGTCGCTGGTCACAGACTTGCCTAGAATCGAAACGCGCATGCACAGATTCCCTTTTGGAGGCATTAAAAATAATTAAAAATAGTTCTGCCTTAACTACTCTGGGCTTGTTCATTAGTGACCTTTAGAGGCTACGTTAAATTCCGTCATGAGGGTACTTCGGGGTGAACTTGAAGTGTTGTGAACTAAGCATAAGGTCTCATGCCTGCAGAGGCTGACATAGTTTGTCCCCTGCACTGGGGAGGATCCGGCTTTGAGGAGGGGTGGTGTGTCCTACGTTGTGCCATCCTGCGGTACCCTTCATCAGGACGACCAGCGGCAGTCACTCTCCACGTGGACGTCGGAGAGCTTGCAACCCTGCATTCCTAGTTTTGACGTACCTTACACCTCCGCACCGCTGCACTCCGAAACAGAGCATGCCTTCCAGGAGGTGACACGCTCGGTTGTGTGTCCCCTCTGGCGTGTGACCCCTGGAGGGGCTGTAACATTCACACCTTCCTTGTGGCTTCCGAAAATGAGATTTGTATGTGGCTGCACTCATGCATCTATCAGCTGGTTTTTCTGTATGTACACACTTATTACCCAGTAACCCTGTGGTCATGCTGCGTCTGGACCACACATTTCACAGTTGCCCTGTGGAGATGAGTCCCTCCACGTGGCGTCATCAGATGATCATCCCGTGTGATGAGGGGAAATACACATACCTGGTACATGGACAAATGATTATATCTTCAAAGGGAAACTCCCTCTTCACTTCTAGGTTGAGATCACCACTTTAAATATATTTAATTTACAACACTTGATCTGTATTTGTGTATGCTGGCGCGATGATCCCAATCACTGTAAGCCCCACGGTGTCGTGCTGGCTGCAAAGCTAGAAAACATTGTAATAAAGGAGATGGATGAGCGATTTCTCTGGAAACCAGGCGTGTGAATTTTAAAGTTTTTTGGTAAGTTATTAAGTTGCTTTCTAGTGTGTGATATCAAACATTTTTATTCTCTACTCAAAAAATCCTTAAGGCTATGAACTGCTCAATATTTGGAATAAAAAAGCCAGTCTTCTCCTTTGGTGCAGTACTGACCCTCTGTAAGCATGGGGGGGGGGAGGGGAGGCTGGGGGAGGCTGTGTCCGGGGCCCGTCCTTCCGGTGGGAATGTCTTGAGAGCAGAGTGGGCTCAGTTAAGTGTGGTGCATGCAGGTTCCTCCAGGGCTTCACCCATGATCGATGTGTCACACAAGCAGGCTCTGGTCTGTGTTCTTGCATGAGTTGCTCCATCAGGTGCAGCTGCAAGAGGAGACACAGGAGAGGCTCAGGAAACCAAGTTCATTATACCTGAGTATAATGACATGGGAGGCACTTCATGCTTGCAGTGCCCTGTGGGGAAACACCAGGGTGGTCAGGAGGCAGAAGTGGCTGGAACGAGGTGAGAACCTAGGCCAGAGCCTTTCCTGGGCTTTCCAAAGGAGAGGGTGTCCAACTTGAATTATTTCCATGGCCTCCAAGCTTGGGGGGGGGGGTGGTCCCTGGTGGGCTGGTGCCCAGCCCTGGGATGTTTAAGGCAGAGGAATGTTGGCTTCTGGGCGTGCAGACCAGACAGGAGGGCTGGCTCTGGATGGGTCGGTTGGCATGTTACTGGCGAGCCCCAGCTGGGCCCCTGGCTGCCTCTAGGAAGTGGCTAGCCAGTCTCTCCCCAGCCAAAAGGGCTCTCAGATGTCAAAACACTGTAATAAAACACAGAAAATAAAAGTATAAACTGTGCAGTTTCCCTCGTCTCACATTCCCTGTCCTCAGCTTTTGGACTCTTCTCTGTGCTATACCTGACTCATTTCTCTTAAATTTTTATTTAAATTCTGTTTAGCATACAGTGTAGTATTAGTTTCAAAGGTGCAGTTTAGGGATTCAGCACTTAACCTGCGACACTCGGTCAGCAAGTGCCTTCCTTCATCTGGGGGGCACCTGGCCAGCTCTCTTGCCTTTTTTTTTTTTTTTTTAAAGATTTTATTTATTTGAGAGACAGAGAATGCGTGCGTGCAGGAGCGGTGTGGGGGAGGGGCAGGGAGCGAGGGACAAGCAGACTCCGAGCTAAGCACAGAGCCCGATGCGGGCCTCGATCTCACCACCCGGAGACTATGACCTGAGCGGAAATCAAGAGTTGGGTGCTTAACCAACTGAGCCACCTAGGAGCCCCGCTCTCTTTTCATTTTGAATGAATCAGTCAAAACCCTTCGCTAGTTCGCACAGATGACTTGAAAACGTCCTAATTCCTATTGATTTTGTGCATCATTGGCATGCCCGAGACATCCTGTGGATTTACCTGCATCAGCCTAAGTGTTTTGGGATAAATGTTTAAGAGTACGGGTCCCTAAATGCATAAAAGACGGCTATCCAGGGCCCCAGGCCGAGCTTCTCGCGAAGCCAGAGCTGAGCAGGCCATCTGGGCGTCTCAGAGTTAATGCTTCTGTATCTTGAAAACAAAACAAGCGCCTTCACGCAGCTGAACATCACAGATTTATTCCACCTCTGATTTCAGACTGTAGACTCTTTTTATCTGTGAAGTAAAAATCAGCATGAGCTGGAGTCTTTGGCCTGGTGACCGCCGCCTGTTCCCACACTTGGCCACTCTCCTCTCAGTGGTCCCACCAGGCTATGCTGTTGCCATTCGGCGCTGTAGGCGGCTCTCACACGCGTGCAGGATAGCTAGTTCAGCAGCTTGAATTTCCCCAGTGTCTCAGCTGTAATCACCTGAATATTTAAAACACTTTCTATGTTGGTCTTCGAAATTGACACAGCCGGCCGGATTCACCAGCCCTTTCACTGGAGCCCGGGGAACACGGACGGTGGGGCCAGTGCCCATGAGTGCTGGGCCTCAGAGCTCCCTTTCCCACAAAAGGGAATGGCGTGCGGCCCTGGGACATAGTCATGGTTGTGGGGGAAAGTTAAGCAGGCCTCATTAAAATGAAAAACCGAACTCCTTTGGAATCTGGATTTCCTGGTTGTAGCGGGAGTGTTGTTCTAAGCAGCTGTTCAGGGGAGCTGTGTCGTATCACCCATCACTCATCCCTCTTCCTTTGTACGTCTGTACTTTGTCTTCAGACGGCGCTGGGGGGTGGCTGGGTGGAACGGGACTGCCCTGCTTCCACGGTCCTGGGGGTGGTGGGAGGGCATCCCGTCTCTGCACCAAACAGAAGTGCTCAAAATGCCCGTCGCGCCTCCCTCCTGCTTCTGATCCCTTTCCCCACTCCTGCTCCAGCCCGAAGTGGGGGGAGCATCCCTGCTGTGGCAGGAAGGCTTGGTGCCCAAGGGAAACCTGAATATGACCTGATTGAAGTGGCCCCTGGGAGCCAGCGGGCCCGGAATGGCCACCTGGGGGCACAATCAGTTTTGGTTTGGAGGCACAGCCTTTTTTTAAAAACATTGTCCGGGCTTGACAAAGGCCACTCCCCGCAGTGCTTGTCTTGGAGACCAGCCAGGTGTGTTGAGGGCTGGTGGGGCGGGGGAGGAGTGCCCTACGGGGACTGTTTGGGCGCCAAAGTGCCTCCAGTGGGCACAGCCCACGGCCAGACATCACTAACCAGCTCGGAGGAGGGAACAGTTTGTGGGTGATGGCTGTTCAGGTTGAAGAACCACTTAGATCTGTGGGTCTCAGAGCCTGCAGCTCCAGCACCGACCGGAAGCTTGTTAGAAATGCAAGTTCTTGGGCCCGACCCCAGACCCATGACCTGAGCTAATACGTCCTCCTCAGGATTCTGATGCATGCTCAGGTTCCAGATGACACAGTGGAGGCCCACACTCTGTTCCCAGGGGCTGCCTGGGCACTGTACTAACCTGGCCGGGCCAGAGGGACAGAAAGGAGCTGCTGCAGGAGGAGGCCCCTGGAAACCCACTACGGGGGCTCGATTGAGTCACGGGGTGCCGTGGGAACCCTCCGAGGCACAGCTGCCAGCCTCAGCCCCCTTCCCAGCATCTCCGTGGGCTGGCGGTGGGGAGGGGGCTCCGCCCGCCGACCGGGCCGGGCAGCTGGGTGCGTGTGAACGGCAGCCCTGGGCTGTGCCCAGATTCCTGGTGGCTCCCTTCCTCCCCCAAATTGTGGGAGCCTGGAGGGACTGTCCTGATGCCAGCTAGCTTTTCCCTGGCACAGGAAGTCCATTCAGCCCTGCATTGCCTTTAATGAGTTTTGTAAGCAAGTGGCCTCTTCCGGTGACTCATTCTGCCTTTTGTGCCCCGGAGATTGTGGTTTTAAGTTTCACTTTGGAAAGTAACCACTACTTCTGCTGCTTTCTCCGCTGCTGGAATCTGAACAAGTCACATTCATTTTGCAACAAAGAAATGTAAATGTCCGAGCGCCAGTCATATTTCTGCTCTGATTGTAAAAACATCCTTTTCCGAGATGGATGACAGAGCCAAGCTAAGAAGAAATGGTTTATATGGTTTTCAAGTAACACGTTCACTTGGGAACTTCGTCTTTTTCCTTCCAGAGTGGCTTGATAGTTTTGTTTTTGTTCCTTGTCGTCTTGATTTATATTTCAGGGATATCCTAAAAAATAAACAGCGCTTGCTGATTGAGTGAGGCGGTTAACCTCTGATTTATTGAGAGAGACTTGGTGCTGGACAAAAGTTTGTGTTCTCGCTTTCATGCAGTGCACAAAGGATGATGATAACAGAGATCACAGCTTCTACAGTAAAATCGTTCTCATCTGACTTTGCACAGAACTTCGGTTTATGGTACGTGAACCGATGCGTTTCTTAGGACGAGAGGGGGTGCAAAGTGGACAAACCCCATGTGGTATTTTTTTTCTCCAAATAATATAGTCGTCTTCAGAACGTTGCAGCAAACTAAATTATTTTTACGTGATTTTGTGTAAATATGTACCAACATAAAACCATAGCCCTTATATAATAATAAACCAAAATGTGTTTAAAATTAATTGCGGCTAAACCTATAACACTAATAAGACTCAAATGAACACGAACATTATGTGATGGGAAATGGGAGCTAGCGAAATGATGTTGGATTGGGGTTTATGACAGGTATTTGTGTTTTATATTGCATTTGTCAACTCGGTTCTTCCAACTGTTGAGCATGATAGGTCACCCTTCAAATCATTATTAACCCTGCCTTCCACAAAATACAGCAACTGGAAAGTTCTGATCACATGTTTCCATCGACTCTGGCTACGAATGAACTGTTGCAGATTCTTGCGCCCAGGGTGGAAGGCCTTCAGTAAATCGTCTCATAAGATAAATGTGGCACTGACTTGGAAAGGGGGGACTCTTGAATTTGGCTGGGGACGGCACTACCCTGACTCCATCGTCCCAGTTTTCTCTCTGACATGCCATAAGACCTCCGTGTGGACATTATCTGCCATCATCTTGTATGCTTAAAGCATCTGTACCCTTAGGGATTGGGGTTTGGGGTGCTCATCACCCTTCTCCCCAAGGTTCTGGCTGATGGAACGTGAACTGAATCACATGGGCACTCAGGGGTCAGCTGTACTGTCCAAAGTGACAGAAGTTACTGACATTGCCTGAAGCCAGATTGGGGCTTTTAAATATCTCTTTTCACGTCCAAAGCTGGAGAATTCCTCCTCTCTCTGGCTCCATGGAGGCGGGGGGGGGCTCCCCAAGCAGTCTTCACCCTGGTGTAAGAACACCCTTCGTGCCCGAGCTTGGGAAGGGAGAGAGCCTGCTTCCTGCTTTCGAGCCCGGCCGGCCTGCACTCTGGTCACGGGTACAGAGGCGCCGGGCCCCCACCAACCAGAGCTGCCCCTTCGTGCGGAGGGGAGAGGGGCCGCTGAGCAGAGATCCTGGGGTGGCTGCTTGCAAACCAGCACGGGTGTGGTCACTGTCTAATAATGTGGCCTGAATGTACCTCTATCTGCATGCTTCCGGGAGTCCAGTGGGCAGCTCTGCTTCTAGGGAGACAAAGCTATTTTGAAACAGTGCATTATGGTTTTGTTTACTTTGGGAGCGAGTTAGGATGGTCAGGTGAGAGCCTTTGCATGGTATTAGGGGGACCCTGGGATGGGAAGTGGCTTTCTCTGGGGGCTGGGGAAACTGGCCTGGCACCTCTCCTCCTAGAGGTACCTCCTCCCGCAGGAGCTGTGGCAGGATAGCTGAGCCACCTCCAATGCCCCGAGGTCTGTCCCGATCCACTGGGCACCTGGAGAAAAGGTGGGGGGAGGGACCTGACCTTGACGCTTGGAGACGAGTGGGACCTTGGGTCGCCTCCGATCCACTGGAGCTCGTACTGCCCCAGCCCTGCAACACCAGGCTGATGAGAAAGCTCCAGACTGGGGGCCTCCCAAGATACCCTTGCCGACCCCATGGAGGAGAAGGCGAGGACAGTGGCTTTGACTCGGGCTTCAGAGGAGACCTGGCTTTCTCTCCCACAGGGGGAGCGCCTGGCCATCGGCATCCTTTTACAACAGCGTCACGTCCTCAGCGAAATGTATAAAAACGGAAACTCAGACCCAAGGCATAGATTAGGGCTTTCAGTCCAGCGTCTGAAAACATGAGCTAGGATAAGGGCAGACGTCGAAACTAAGCACGTCGTCCATGCCCATGGGAGCATCTCACCTAAGCATGTGACTAAGACATGGCTTCTGGGAGGTAGTCTACTTAGGAATGGTCGATGTGCGTGTTCATATGTTCAGTGAAGCAAGTCCCGTAAGAACGTCTCTCAGCTGGTGTGCCCGTGGACTACACCCGCAGGAACGCACCCTCGAAGCTCGTCATGCCGGCTTACGGAGTGCTGCACCTCCTTCAGCTGCTGGCCAGCCTCTTTTCCCTGCTGCAAGTCTCAAGCTCCTCTCAGGCCTGGCCTCACCCTCCCCAGACTCTCCTTCAAAGCTGGTCCACACGAAGCTCTCTCAATGGTGGCCGAACGTCACATCATTCAATTCATCCAATCTTGCTGAGCTAGACTGGGCCGGGTCAGGGGATGGGGTTCGCCCATTTGCCCCGTGTCATCCTGGTTCAACCCTGACCCCATATAAGGACCCGCTCTTCTATTTCTTTTCAAAGTAACTGGTGCAGTGTCTGGCGCTTTGTACCTTCCCACAAAGGTTGATTTGAAGCAATCTGGACTGTCCCGTATTCTGTTTGCCGTCTCTCCTTGTGGCCACTGGGGTCCTACCTGGGTGTTGCTTTTCTCATCTGGGAAGTGGGAGATCATCCCCTTCCCTGCTGGCTCTGTGGGGTTGCCACGGAGCGAATCATGGCACATGGCACATGGCACACACTGGAGTGAGTGTCTGTGCTTTGGAAAGTGTAAGATATGGCACAACTCTGAGTTTTGTGATCATTGCTATTTCAGATCATTTTTTACCATGACTCACTCCGTTTTGTGGAGAAAATTGAAGCTCAGAGAGACTGTGATTTGTCGAACGTCCTCTGACTAGTGAAAGGCAGAGCTGGAACTCTGGCCCCCACATCCAGCATCATTTCAAGTGCTCTCAGGCTTGGTCCCACCGCCCCCACCAAGAGTGGCCGGTCGTATAGTGGCCACTGGGACAATGGAGGTGAGATGTGCACTTGATCTTAGCCAAAAGGCCGAGAAGCGATGAGGTGAGATGTGCAAAGATCAGAGCGGTCACCACACCGTGTGCCTGTCACACGGGACCCTACACGCAAGAGAGGCTCCGACATCCGCTCTCGCTGAGCCGATGGTGACAAGAGGACATGAACAGGGAACAGGCCGTACAGAGACATGAAGCAGCTTCCACAGATTACTCAGGGTTGAATCATTGTGTGCACCACAGTGCATTTGCTTTTTGAAAACACATTTCATAAAATGGGGTAAACACTTCCTGTTTTGACAAGAAACAAATGCAAACCAGACCCTGTTCCTCTCACCAAGCACAGCTTGACCTTTCAGTTCAAAAATACCTTCAAGGACCCATTAGGCTTGGGTGGGGAGATGGGACATATGTAATGAGGCTCTTGCCAAATGCACCCTCTCCCGGCTGAGCAGCAAGATTTGCCAGGATGCCTGACACCTACCGACTGGACACACCAGCGTGTGAGCTGGTGAGTGTGTTCGGTGGGCCACAGGACTCAAGTATTCTGTTCTTTGTTTGCCACTGATGTATGACGACCGCATAACAAAACAAAGGAACGACACTTGTGTGCTTGCTGGATTTTTGGTGCATAATATCCTGGTGGGAGTGTTAATTGGTTTGGGGCTTCCTGTGAAAGTGGGGCAGAGCCGGGGAGTTTGGAGACCCTGAGCTTTAGGAGTGTGGCAGAGGTGGTCCGCTGTCCTCCACAGAGTCCTGCTTTCCTGTGGAGTCATTGCTGAGAAGCGACTGACTCCCAGGGACTAAGTTTCCCAGCTTCTCAGCCCCACATCTAGGTGGGGCCACGCCACTGCATCTTGGCAGTGGGGATCTGAATGGCAATGGGGCTAGGATTGCCCCTGGGCCGAAGCAGTTAAAAAAAAAAAAATAGTTGTTCCCTTTTCCCCATTCCCCTCTCTATCCATCAGCTGGAAGCAAAGGTCCCTAGGGCAGAGCCACAAGATCGAAGGCACCTGGGTCCCTGAATCACTGTGTGGCAGCCAGCCTGCCAAAAACTAAAATGGATGTTGTAGGGTGAGAAGTATGGTTCCTTGGTGATGACCTCTGAGATTCAGAGGTTTCTGTGTGACAGCAGCTGGCAGATCTAACTGATACACGGGACGAGAGAACAGATGAAGGAAGAGATTCACACGGGAGAGGGACACGGGGGCCAGAGCAGCCTCAGGGAGGGAGGCAGCCACCCAGACCTCCTGTGATGGTGAGGATCAGTGTGCTTCAGGAGAAGTGGCATTTGAACCTGACTTTTACAGGCTATTTTTTTTTTTTTCTGATTTTAAAAGGAGGGAAAACAGGAGATACATATTTGATGACATGCGAGATGCTTCTGGGAAGCTTTCTTCTCCCAGACCATATTCTGGGGAGAAGGAGGAGTCAGCAATACTTGGTAAAGATGATGAGCGATTAAAAAAAAAATGGAGTGACTATCAGCCCCAGGAGAAGTCAAAAGTTCTAGAAATTAAAAATATCATGTGGTCAGACTAGGAGCTTGGGGGATGGGAAAGGAGGACTCATGGATGACGAAGTCTTCTACGACTTCATCGTAGTATCTAAATTGGATGAATCAAAATGTGACAGCATATTCCTATCATTTAGAAATATATAAGCAAATACCGGAAGAAAGAGCGGAAAGGGCCAGTCTTGGAGGAGCAGGAGAGGGCTGTGGGCGGGGCCGGGTTTTGTTCTGTGTCTTCTGGTAAATACTCTTTGGCTTTTAGAACTATGTGAATATATTATTTTGGTCTCAAAAAAGGTAGCATGAAAATTATAAAAGGCTGCCAACTAAACATATTGAAAAAGGAGCCGAGAAGGAAGGGCGGAGAGGAAAAGAGGAGAAGCAGACTAGGAGGAGGAAGATAGGGGGGCCTGGCTTCTCCTGTTCTCCTCTCCTGAGCGCTTTCCAAGGGACCAGTCTTCTTCGCTAGTCAAACTCTCCGAGGACAAGCCTGTTTATTTCATCTAGCGGCCAGTTCTGAGAGCACCAGTCCCTGTACTCACAAGCTGCTTTATGTTGGCTGAGTGTGGTCTCGTATGTTCCCCAGGACTAGTATTTGGGAAAGTGAAAAAAAAAAAAACGTTTGAAGGGATAAAACACCTTGAAGACCTACTGTGTGACCAATGAAATGCCAGGTGTTAGAGGATCTGAGGAGCTCATGGCCAGGAGCAGACGGACATCTAAAGTAATTGTGTGCTGACATGGGGCAGGTACAGTGACAGAAATGGGTCCTGGGAGGGGCTGGGGAGGGAGGTTCGCGTTCATCTGGGGGTGGGGGAGCGGTGGGTGTTATCAGGGTGGAGGAAGGCCTCCTTTGGGCTGGGGAGGGGGTGCCTGGACAGAGCCGGGAGGTGCGGTGTGTATGGTGGGCTGGGAGCAGCCATGAGCAGACTGTGGCCGGAGGAGGGGCCTGGAGTGTCCCTGAGGTGTGACTGGAGGTGGCGGCAGCACGGGGGGGCCAGGCCAGGGCAAGGAGGGGCGCCTGGTTGGGTGGTGTGTTAGAAAGCTCTCTCAGGAAGCGTGGACACAGTGCCAGGCCTCCAGGGAGACTTCATGGAGACTGTTAGGACGGCTCACATGGACGATGGCAGTGACATGGCCCAAAGGGGCGAGAACAGAGGGGAGCCTTAGGGGAACCCAGCATCCCTTCCAAGTAGCCATCACAGAATCTCGGCACCCAGGCCGACAGCTGGCCCAAGGGCACTGACCAGGCAGATGCAGGGTCAGCTCGAGACATGTCACGTGGTTGACCCCCCAGGACCACCCCCGCCCCCCCGGTGGCAGGAAGCAGCAGGTGATGCGTCCGGCTCGGTTATACTTCGTTGTCCCCAGTGAGGTGGACAGGAGAGATTCAGACCCAGGTCCTGCCAGAGCAGCTCCTTTCTGGAGAGTTCCGGAACGGCTCCTGTCTCACAGCTGCTTCTCACCCTTCCTCGGGGACCACAGTGGTGCCTGGCTGCCTTTTACAGGAAGCAAGAGGAAGGGTGGAGCCAGGACAGGTCTCACTTCCGGGTTGAGCAAGTGTCGGACCCTCTTGGAGGCCCCTGGGGCCCCGCTCTGAAGACCTGTGGGGGGCCTTCAGGCTTCTGTTCTCGTCCCTCCCAACTTCGCGGCCCAAGCCTGATCGGTGGGCATGGGCATCTTCACCCCTGAGGAGAAACAGGTAGGGAGTCTCAGGTGGCCTCACATCCAGGTGTGTTCTCCGTCCTGGCTCTCTTTCTTTATTATTCTAGCTTCTTCTGTGGTTTCATTCCCAGCATCTACTTCCCACATGCCCGTTAGTTCACCGTGTTTGTCCGTACTACAGTTGTGGGATGGAGGGGGCAGTAACCCATATATTTTAGTGCATTTTGGCTGGGAATCTTTGAGAGTAAACTTTGTGACTTTTACATGAAGAGAGGAGATTCTTGGTGGGAAGGCAGAGGTTAGCAGACTCCGTCTGTGGGCCTCGAGTCTCCCTTGCCTCGAGGGGAGGCAGCAGCTGTGTGCTCCCATCAGAATACGGCTGTGGCTGATGCCAGTGAGGGGGATTAGGAGCAGAGAAACTTCTAGGTCTCCCTAGCAGGGATTCTCAACCATGGTTGTATGTTAAAATTAACATGAGGGGGCTTGTTAAAATCACTGATGCCTGAGTCCCATCCCAGCCCCCACTGAATTTGAGCCTCTGAATCCTTACCCTCCAGTGGGGTCAGCTTGGCTCGGAAGTGCTTTGCATCATCGACTCTGTTGTAGATCTGCAAGCCCCAGACTGTGGGCTCGACCACAGCAGCACAACGGTGGGTTTTATCTATAAAAAGATAAAGACCTCTGTGAACCCGGGGAAGGAGTTGTTTCACGAGGGATATTCCATCTTCTTGGGTATTGCAGAGAAAAAAAAAAAAAAAAAACGAAATGGAATTATCGGGAAACAAGAAGCTAAAAATAAACATGACGCGCTCTGCTGGTAGGAGGGAGGGGAGATGGATCCGATACCTGGTTCAGCATCAGGATGCCAGAAACATCTGGGGAAACAGAAACGAGGAGACTTCAAGAAGCAGAAGAGAGCCTCTAATAAGATACGGAAACTTCAAATTTCTCAAGTTTTCAGGAAGACAGAGGTGTCTTTAATGTCATTTTCTAGAGAGCGGTCAATTTGCAACCATCACCGTGAAACTTCTCAAAGGTGAAGTTGGGCGGCTGGGTTTGTGTTTATAGAAAAAAAAATGTCAAACAACTGGCCAGACATTCTGGTATTCTGATGAGGCTGGAACCAAGAATATGTAACTTCTTCATATAGTTTCCATTTATTTTCCTTCTCCCAGAAATTTTCAGTCTCCGTTACGCTGTTTGGCTGATCTCTGACCTCTATGAGGGACTGTTCCCGCCATCGTAATTCTCCAGCGCTCGGAATTTGCTAGGGTTCTCTAACTTTTGTGGGTGTGGGGGTGGTACTAAGATAATCTGGTGGCTCTTAACGGATCTTTGGGAAAATGGGTCATACGAGAGATGGGCGTTGGATTTCTGTCCCCTCGCAGGTGCTAAAAGAATCACATGCCTTCCGCTGGAAGGGGGTTGGTAATGGAAGCTTCAGAACAAGCCCATCTGAAATCAATCCCATCAGGAACCTCTCTCTCGAACACCGAGCAGAATGAAAAATGTGTGTTTTAAAAAATTTTTAAACTTTGAAAAATTTTAACTCCACTATAGTTAATTACAGTGTTATATTAGTTTCAGGTGTACAATAAAAATGAAAAATTTGAAAGAATTATTTTAGACTTCAACTTCTTTGGCCTTTAATTCCCATGTTGAAATTTAAAAATGGGAGATAATTTACAGTGTCTATATTTGGGATACTGAAGAATGTGTGTATGTGTGTGTGTGTGTGTGTGTGTGTGTGTGTGTGTGTGTGTGTGTGTGTGTGTGTGTGTGTGTGTGTGTGTGTGTGTGTGTGTGTGTGTGTGTGTGTGTATTGCCAGACAGAGGACTGGTTCTGAACTCAGGTTCAGCTGCTTGCTGCTCAAAAGCCAGTACACGACAGACAAGCATTGGTGGGAAAGGAAAGGTTGCTTTATTCAGGACACCAGCAACCTGGGAAGATGGCAGACTAATGTCTCAAAGACCATGTCCCCATCCAGGTGAAGCAGGAGGTGTTTAAAGGGGAAGGCTCGGGAAATGGTGAGAAGGCTGTGTGCCCGAGAAGCTGGTGCTCAGCAGTTAATCATGTGTCCCTGAAATGCTTCCAGATTCCTCTGCTCTGTCAATTATCAAGGCTCCCAGGTGTCTCTCAGGAAGGATACCCGTGCAGTCCACCATGCCGCCTCCTGGCAAGGCAGTCCAGTCTCCCCCCGTACCAGGAATCAAGGCTCCCAGGTACCCCCTACTGAGGAGTCCATGGTCAGTGGTGGCTGTTTTCGAGTGTGGTCAGGCCTTATCTTCTGGAAAGTCTGGTCCTTTGTTCCTCAACGCCAGCGGTCTGCAGGATCTCAAGGGAAGTAGGTTAGTTCTGCTACAAACTATGGGGTTTAGGTCAGCAAGCAAGGAATGCATAAGATTGAAGGAAGTTAACTCTTAAGATCTGTTGGAGTGCTGTTACCTGTGTGTGTACGCTTCAATATATATTTGGGCTCACCGTATAATCTCTCCAGGACTGTATTAGACCATATGGCCCAACTTATTTACAACGTGGGATAGAATGGGGGTGAATTTCAGAATAGGGGAAATGCGACCTTGGAGTTAATTTAATGACTATCCTGTTCTTTGCCATTTCAAAACCTTTGGTGAAACACATAGAGCAGTAGGAGGACTCGAGGGAGTGGTGTCCCCCCAGGAGGACAGCTTCACGCACGTGCACACTTGTACAGCTGAATTGGGTCGGGTGAATGAATGCATCCCGGGTCTGGTGACGGCAGACGCCCTATTGGGTTTGGTCTGCGTTTGATCACATGGAATAGCATTACGTCTATGGGTGCCTTGAAACATTCCAGTGCTTTCCAACAGCAATGCTCACGAACTGACCTTTCCGGGGTTGGCAAAGTGTCCCCCAAAAGATATCAAATTTTAATAAGTCGTCTTTAATTTTTTTAGTTGTACCACACTTGTGGTGGATTATGGATTTGACACCCCCTTATCCCCAGCGAATATCCACTCTGTGGTTGGACTGAGTTTTCTATTTGTTCAGCCAAAGATGCAGACACATCCGGGAAGCGAGGTGGTGGCCCAGAGCAGAGAGGAGAAGGTACACTGCGGTGCCTCAGGGTTTCCCTTGGCTCTTCGTCTATCTGCAGGACACCAGCCAGGGAAGTAAGGTAGGCTCCTGCTGGGACCATGAAAGTCAATTTTTTATCCCTCAACGTCCCAGAAAGCCCATTTCTGCACCGTCCACTCCTGGATCATCCTTTAATACTTTTTATCAGGGGTGGGGGTGGGTTGGAGGACAGACGAAGGGATCGGTTTACACCCTTGTGGGGACTCCAGGTCTGGAACGCTAGGGGCCCAGGGCAGAGTGGATGTGTGTCGAAGTGGCGGTCCCAGGGCGGTCTCAGGCAGAGGGCCTTCTTCCTCAGGGGGACCTCTGTCTCTTTCCTTTAAGGCTGTCAGTCGAGCAGGTAAAGATGCTCACATGATGGAGGGGCTTCCCCTTTGCTCAGAGTCTGCTGATTTCAATGTTATCCCATCTAAAAATACCTTCTCGGCCACATCTGGACTGGTCTTTGACCAAACATCTGGGCACCATCGTCTAGCCAAACCGATGCATAAAATTAACCATCACAGATGATAATGTTTACTCTTGGAGAAGGATTGGATAGTGTAGCTAGGACTGGAGCTGAGAGCTGTTGATTCCAGAACTTGTTCCAGCTAGCTCATTAGTGTGTGTGTGTGTGTGTGTGTGTGTGTGTGTGTGTGTGTGTGTGTGTTGGGGGGATGCACTGGGACTATTAGCCGGGAGTCTGCTGATTGTAGCAGCCACTCTTCCTGCCTTGAAAAGCTTCCTATCACCTTATAGGGGGACTAAAACCTTATAGTATCTCTGGAACACTGTTCTCCAGGAACCGCGTTGCGGGGAAGCAAGTATTCGTGGATAGATGTAGGAAGCTAAGCTCGGTCCAGTTCCGTTCAATTCAGTTCACTCCCACCTGCCTTATTTAGCCCTGAGATTGCTCTGGGCCACAGTGTAGTTTAGGAAAAAACTCGTGGAAACACATGGCTCATGCCCTTTGGATCTGGTGGAGCTGGAGGCAGGTGAGCTCAGAAACTCTTTGGAACAAAAATGACTAGAGTACAAGCTATAGTGGGAAAGCAGGGCTGTCACGGATGGCCCGCCATATTATTCAAGTCAAACATACTGACTCAGTTCTTATTAAGCAATATTGAAAAATACAATCTAAAAAGACCGATTTAAATGTGTGTTGCTTTTATGTTTTAACTGAGCTGAGTTTGCCTTTGACAGAGAAGTTGATGAAGAACTTGTGATCAGCAGTGGTGTGTGTGTGTGTGTGTGTGTGTGTGTGTGTGTGTGTGTGTGTGTGTGTATAATTAATTGGAAAGAACCAACAGCCTTGGATTTGGATCCTAATTGGTGCTAAAGATGAAATAAGGTAAAATTATGACTCTCATGGAAATATATAATGAATACATGCCAAGGATTTTATTTAGCTCATTAATTAATGAGGAAACCAGTAAAATGTAAAAACAGATTCAGTGAGGAATTTGAAGAACACACACATATAGGCAGCCAGGAATCTGAAATGAATGTTCAAGTAGATGCAAAGCAGTTCAATGTCCACAGGGCAATAATCAATTGTATCTCCAAGGACCGAAATTCATTTGCATTTCCATGGACAAGAATTATTTGCATTACTGTCAGTTTTCTACAAATTACAGAGTAGTAAAATAGCGTGAAGCTATATAGGAGGTGCAGATATCTTGACAAGATGCTCTAGAAAGAACGCACGGCAATCCGTTTTTTTCCCCATTTCAGAGACTTTCAACATTTTCTTGTGACCCTGAGGAATGCTAGGAGAATAGCTTTGGGCATGTGATTTACCTCGCGGAGTCCCAGCTTCCCCATCTGTACAATGAGGCTGGTACTTCTTCCTTGCGCTGTCTTGCATATTAAAACATGATCACATAGAAAGTCTCTGACACAGGCTATGTACTGGATCCATATGAGATTTTCTTCCATTGTGTTTTTTTTCCAAACTGATGTGTGGATTCGTTCCTAAGAAATCTCTTTATGTATCTGTCTGTTCAACATTTGCCGAAGGCCTTTCACACTGGGCACGTGCCATGCTCACACATAACCACACAGCGAACAGATCCTCGGCTTCAAGGGGCTTGTAGACTGGTTGCAGGGGTGCTTGAAGAGACAGACCAATAGATAAATTGGTGATTATGATTTCATGTGACATGGGCGGGGATAACTGGAATCCTGGAAGTGTGGCCCGGGGCACAGAAGCAGTGGTTGAGAGCAATCACTCAGGAGCCAGACTGCCTGGCTCTTTAGCTGTGTCCTTGGGCAAGTTACCGAACCTCCTTGTCAAGCCTCAGTTCCTTCACCTTTAAAATGGGGATGGTACCTGTAGGTTGCGGTGCAGGTCAAGTGAGTTCATGTTTGCGAACATTTGGAGCAGGGCCTGGCACCTGCTAGGCGAGTGCCCTCTGGATCTACTGGTCTATGGTTCTCTGCTCCATGAAGAGGCTAGATTGCACCTGTTACTGGTGAGACGGTGGGGTGCATACACTGACAATGGAACTCAAAGATGTGGTGATACACGTTCCTTTTAAGACATCACCGATGATCACAGTTACTTGGATTCCATTTGCGAATTTCTGGAAGCAAATGCCGAGAGGAGAGCCGTGGGAAGGTCCCGATGCCCTGCAGGGAATATGTGAAGCACAGTGCGTGGTTGTCCCCGAAAGGCCCCTGACAAGGTTCCCTGCGGGCAGCACCTGGAGGGAGAGGCTGACAGCAGCTTTGTGTATCTCAGAGCAGATACTGTTTCTGCACTGGTCCTGACACAATTGGGCGAGTGTGCCCTGGGCTGGCAGGTGTCCAGCTGCAGCTGTGTGCCCAGCGCTCCCTGGAAGGGAGCCTGCAGCCTGAGAAGGGGCGATCTGTTTCCGCAGGAGGCAGTCCCAGCTCCCGCGGACAGGTTTGTTGCTCACTCAAGGCAAGGTCTGCTTTCTGGAGCTGGCCTGGGTTGGAGCCAGGATGCGGGTATCTCAGGGCCGAGCAGACAGGAGGTGTGGTGATCAGCAGCTGAGGGCAACTGGAGGTTTGTCGGGTCATTTTAAAACATTGCTTCGAGGCTCAACTGGAATCCCAGAATCCATTTTGGCAGCTCTTTATCTCCCTGCAGCTGTAGGATGGGGCATCTTTTATCAGACGCCTGCTCCCCCGAGCTCTTGTCTGATAGAAGAGCAGTCGAAGGAAATGCGACATTTTGCGCATGGCCCGCTCGATGGTTTCCCATCTGTGACCCTGCATTACGCCCACTGCACGATTGCAGGGTAGGAGCTGTTTCCAATCTCTAGATGAAAAATCGAGGGTCCACGGAATAAATATCCTGACCCAAGTCACACAAGAAGTAAGTGCTGGAGTCAAGATACTAAATTTATTATTTTATTTTTTCCTCAAGATACTAAATTTAGTTTCACTTGGCGAGTACTCACTGTGAAGCCAATAATATACTCGTTATAAGATGGGTTTCTGTTTCTCTACTTATTCTACCTACTTGTTCTGTCTGTGGTAATCTATCTGTTTAGTTATTCTCATTCTCACAGTAATGCTTCAAATGGGTATTGTTGTCACCATTTTGTAGATGAAGAAACTGAGGCCCAAGGGGGCAAATTAATTTACCCTCAGTCACAGGGCTAGAAAGTAGCTAGGCTTGAATGGTATCCCCATAGGTGTTTGGGTGGATGGACAACATCACAGCCTCTTCTCAGCCATATTCCTCTGGGGTGTGGAAGAGCCCTGCTCCCTGTTAGGGATTGTGGGGTCTGAATTGTCACCATCAGGAATATTTAGGATTTTACTTACCTCAGTCTCCAATCTCAAGTGATCAGTTTTCTCTGAGAGCATGGATATTCCTGAACAGGGGATCCATCAGGTAGATCACAGGATGAGACCCTCAGTGAGGTATTGATATTATTACAAGCCCACATGATGAGCCTGTAGTTCATCACGTCAGCTTTCCTTTGGACAGAGGCACCTCTAGGAGCATGAGATCCACTGGCACTTGGGCAGGAGGTGGGCATCTCACCAGGGAGAACTCCAGAAAATGTGATAGAAGCTGATGGAGAGAACCTTCACTACATTTGGCTCACGAGGCAATATGGTCTCCTTCTTGCATGAAGAAATGGGCCCAGAGTCTTTGGGGGAGAGATTTAGTTCAACTGAAGTCATTCATTCAGTGAGTCATTGATCAACAGGAAACTTATTCCGAGCATCTCCTCTGTGGCCAGGATTGTGTTTCCAGAGTGGAAGACAGAGATAAGACTCTGTCCACCTGCAGAAACCCCTCAGTCAAGTGGCAGAGACACCCCAGCAGATAGATAAGCTATAATAAGGTGTAATACAACAGGGGGAGGACTGTAATTTTGGCCAAGGACCCCAGTTTTCACAGATACAAGAATAGTGGGGAAATACCATTCCTGACTTGAGGAGGACAAGGATGAGTGTGCGGGTTACGAATCGCATTCATACCTGAGGCACAAGCACTCAGTTCACGGCCAGTAAGTGGGTGGATACCACTCCGTGAAGGCACATGGTGCCGACGAGGGCAGGCTTGCACAACCTGTGCGTGGCAGAGCTGGGACTGGACCCGGCGTGTGAGATTTGAAGTCTCACGCGGCTGCAGCCTCAGAGTGGGTGAGGGGCAGAGCTGGAACGGCGAGATGCCGTATCTCCTCGGGATAATGGACAGAAGAAGCAAACAGGCTAAGGGAGGCATCTCTCCAGCACGCATCCCTCAGGAGCCTGAGAGCTTCAGACCGGAGCCCAGAGTAGGAGGTTGAGGCAGAGACACCACACATGTCTTCTCTTCTGGAACAAGTGTGTGGCTTTTCGAGGAGTCTTTAGAGGAAAGGCAAGGAGAAGAGTTATTTCAGGGAGAGAAGGGAGCTGGGTCAGCTTGCCACAGACTCTTGGGGAGGCAGGAAGGGGAGGCGAAGAGGGGTGAACGATGACTGATGGGGTGCCAAGCATTTTACATACGTGATCTCATTTCATTGTCACGTGAGCCCCTGATGCAGGAACAGGATCTTGCTTAGGGATGAAGGGAAGTCTGGCTTGAGCCCGCCTTGTGAAGTGTCAGAGGTGGGTTTTGAACTCTGGTCTGCCTGACTCCGAATCCATTCTTTTCCTGTCTCCCCCTCCCCCCGCCACCCCCATACCACCTTCCACCCCATTCTGCGGGCTCCTTACTGTGGCATCTGTCTCCGCTGTCCTGTCCCGGCCATGACCTTTATATGTGCTGACACCCAGCAAATCATACGCTATTAACACACATTAGCTTTAGCTTTAGGATCTTACAACCATCTAGTGGGGTAAACTGATATCTATTGATCTAAGAGGCTTGATGTAAGAGACTCACAAGGGAAATATAAATTTAAAGGTGTAGTGCCAGCTTGAGAGAAGTGCTGAATTCTAGAGGTGGGGAAAAGCGAAGCAAGCAATCTGAGCTGGGGACAGGGTAAGCAAAGGGCTTGCAGGGCATCCTGAGGCTGGCGAGCTGTGAGCCAGTGGCGGGATGCGAGGCCCGAATGGGCAGTTGGCGCTGAATGCCAGGGCATGGTGTGCCCGTAGGTCACAAGGAGCAACTGTGGGATTCAGGGAGAAAAGCAAAACTGAACATTGAAGAACATTCTTGTCCTGTTTGCTGGGGGTCAGGAGTCTGCACAGGTGGCTACCTGTGCAGATACAGGTCTTTGGTTGGGTGGGTCTCCCCTCAATGCTGAGAGGAGCTGGCTGGAGATGTGCTTCTGGAGCAGCTCAGACAGCTCAGCCAGGACTGTAGTCCCCGAGACACCTGCTCCGAGTGGCCTGAGCCTTGTGAGGCTGGAACATTCCAAGGGTTGAGCAGGTCTCTTTGTCCACGACGGTGCTATGTGAGCACGTAGATCCTGATGCTTCCATTCACGTCTCCTCGCGATGCCTCTGCTCAGCTGTGGCCCCCTCATCTATTCACACTGCGGCAAGGCTGGAGGAAATTCCTTGCCACTTGGCATTGCCAGCACAGTTGGAAGTAGAGATGGTTACCCCAGGGGTAAGAGGAGGCTCTGAAGGAAGCTCTCTGGCGCTGAGGTGGGATTATTTCGGGGCTGGTGCGGCGGGGGGGAGGTGGGCTGCTTCAGCTAGCTGATCCGGGAAGGGCCATGTTTAATGTGAGCACTGAGGATGAGAACGATTCATCCATGAGCTGAGCTGGGGAAAGGGCTTTCCAGACAGAAGGAATGGCAAGTGCAGACACCTGGGCCTCGGCGGGCCAGCTGTGTCCAGAGGAGTGAGGGACGGCCAGTGTGACAGCAGTGGAGGGGAGCCACGTGACAGGAGGGGGACAAGAAGGCAGGTGCCAGATCACTCTGGGCCTTCCTGTGGTGAGGAGGGGGACGGGGCCGTCCCTGTGGTATTTTTGGGCGGGAGAGATGGTGCGGGAAGAATGAGTAACAAGGAGGCAGAGTTGGACGAAGGGATCAGTAGGGATGGCCGTCGCTAAAGTCCAGGACCGTGAGGATGGTGGCTCCAAGTGGGGGACAGTGGACACAGGGAGCAATAAATAGGTGGATTTAGGAAGTATTTTGGAGGTAGATCCAAGGGGACTTTTTAATTGTTTAGATGTGAGTCTTAAAGGACAGGGAGAAATTAAGGGTGTCTCCTGTGTTTGGGGGTTCAGCCAGCAAAATGGTGGCAGCAGGTAAGTTCAGTTAGGGAAGACTAAGGGTGGGGCACATTGCACACGGTTTGGGACATGTTAAATTTAAGAGACCCAGCGGGTGGTTGGATGTGTGGGTCCACTGGACCTGGTACCATGGGGGTCTTTAGAATCCCAACAAAATTCAGAGGCATGGAAGTGGGGCAGTGAGAGCAAGGAACGTGGAAGACCCTTTTGAGGAGTTCAGCTGTCCAGAAGAGTAAATGGATGGGGAGCGGTCAAGGGGAATTTTTTTTTTTAAGCTCTTTAAATCTTGATTGGAGTCTCTCACAAATAGCCAAGGGGATCCCATCTGAAACCCTCAACAAATTTCTTCACGTTTTTTCATTCTTGGTTATTTCTACTTTTTATTTTGAAAAGTTCAAAGTTCAGAAAAGTTGAAAGAATGACACAGTTGAGTCCCATGTGCCCTGTGTCCAGATGCTCTCTCTCCCCCTTGCTGAAGACAGGGCATGTGCAGACTCGTGTGATTACTGTGATCCTGGAGAAAGGCACGGCATGATGGGGAGGAGAGAGGAGCTTGCGGAGAAGCCAAGTCCTTGAGAGATGCACCATTTTTCAGTGTATAAATGAGAGATCCACCCTGGGTACGAGCAGGGCCCTTCTCCACGGAACCGGGGGGAGGAGTGGACCCGTCGAAGGGTGTCTTTCTGGTGGTTTCCCCTGCAGGAAGTGGGAGGGAGGAGAGAAGGTGTTACGCAGTGTCTTAGCGAGGGGAAAGAGGCGCAGGACTGCTGGGCAGTGGTGGGAATGTGTTTGGAGATTTGTGGTCATGAACTCGGAATGAACACCAGGGGTTGTCACACGGATTTTCTTCAGTAATGTTCAGGAACTTGGATGTAGGCCTCGAGGAGGTGATTGATGGTATTTACCAAGGATTGGGAGGTATCCAGGACAGAACGGTGCGGGGTGGGTGAGCAACAGGCTGACTACAATGGGGACCGAAGCTGGGTGACAAGAGGGCAGAAGGACAGGAAAGAGGAGATGACCGTGGGAATGGGGGTCACAGGACTGGCAGCCTCACTGTGGCAAGAAACATGCCCCATTGGGAATGCTAGAGCAGCAGGTCTGGGAGTGAGGAAGGGGCGGGCAGTTCGGGGACATGGACGTGGACAGTTCACAGGGGGTGCGGTCCTTGTCAGGCACATGGCCCAGAAGGTGGGGCCTTTAAAGAGGTACTTTAGGTGAGAGGGGGTCTTTGGAGGGGACCCTGATCCAGTATGACTGGTGTCCTTATAAGAAGAGGAAATTTGAACATGCAGAGACACGGGGGCTGCCCGTGCACAGAGAAAAGGCACAGGGAGAGAGGGTGGCCATCCCCAAGCCAAGGAGAGAAGCTGCCAACAACCCAAACCTGCTGCCATCTTGCTGTTGAACTTCAGCCTCCAGAACTGTGAGAAAATAAATGTCACTTCAGCACCTCCCCGTCTGTGGTATTTTGTCACAGCAGCCCGAGCAGACTAAGACATGTGGCTAGTCGACAACCCCAAGGACGGCTGTCTGCCTGGTGCCCCTGGGCCTTTGACTGTTGGCTGAAGCGGAAGGAGCCACGTGCTCTGTGGCTCCCGGGTCACCCCCTCGGGAAGCCTGCCTCTGTCCTCAGGAGACAGAGAGGACACTACTCGTCCTGTGGCTCTCAGGGCCTCACACAACACTGCCTGGGCTTCTCATTCCCTTTTGCTCCCCTTGTCTCTTTTCCACGGTGCACCTCATCTTCTGTCACCTGGGAGTCACTCACTGGCTTTATATCCATCTTCCTCCCCGGGCACCTAAGCCGCACGCGGATGGGCGATCTTGTCTGTTCTGTCCCCACTGCGTCTCCGGGGCCTGGGACAGTGCCTGGGACCTAGTCCTCACACAGTGCATTTTTGTTAAGAAATGAATACATGAGAAATAATGGTGTGATTATCTCTGCCCCTGCTGGGAATTTTGCTCTCCCAGAGGGAAGGTCCTGCCATTTTCATGCACGCTTTCGTTCTCGCTGGAAGAATCAGACCTCAGTGTTTTTCCTTGCCTCCGTGTTCCAAAACCGAGGCAGTTTTTGGCTTATACGATGAGTGTTTCTGTCGTGCCCCGTGACAATGCGGGAAGGCCGAACAAGAGTTTGCTAGCTGGAAACTTCGTTTCACATCCTGCAGAACATGATTTCGATTCTCTGCCTTTGCCAAGCTTTAGCAAAAAGTGGTGGCATGCTGATTGGCAACCCAGAATTAGTGTTATATTCCTAAAGCCTGAGGAACTGCCTTCCCAGACAAGGCACAGTCAGCTCAGGTGTCCCAGGGGTGTGCCGTGGGTGGGACGGCCAGAGCCCCTGTTCTTCAAGCCTCACGTCCATCGGCCAGCCCACCCCTAGTCTGTGGTGGGTAGGCAATATACGTGCTCGCCCAGTGAAAATCAGGGGCTCAAGGGCTGCCTTCCTGTCTGCGGTTTCCATCCCGGTAGACGGAGGTTTCTCTTAAACCCTCTGTAGAGTCGGTATCATTCCCAAGTGGGACGAAGACTTGCAAAGGGGTCATTTAGTGGACAAGCCCCTAAAGAAAGCAGCAGTCTCTATGACCTGGTCTCCAGCCCCCAGTGTGCAGCGGGAGGCCGCCTGGTGCAGTGGGGTGGGCGCGGTTGCCGAAGTCAACCCCCCCGGGACTGAGACCTGCTGCCCCACCGACAAGCTGGGCACCTTTGGAGGAGTTTGCTTCTCTGGGCCTCTGTCCCCCAGAAAATCACGGCAACATCTACCTTGAAGCCACTTTTGTGCAGGTCAAGTGGCCAGTGCCCAGTACATGCTCCTAAATGTTGATGTCCTTCTTTCCTGGAGGGACCACTGCAATCGAAGACTTCGGGTCTCGGGATAGGGATGAAAATCTCAGATCAGTGGATTTACCGTGGGTTTTGATCATTTTTATCCTCTCATTTTTAAACCATTCATTTAGCAAACAGTTTAGATGCTGTTTCCCTAGCCTAGGCACTCTGGAAGGCACCTTTTCCAGGAAAATATCAGCAGAGATCAGAGCCTGAGCGCAAGAAAGGAGTGTCCAGCGCTAGACCAGATTCGTACAGGAGCTGTGCTGGAGGCGGGGCTCCCGAGTCTCATTCCTCCAGACCTGCTGCTGCATGTGAGGATCATTGTTCTCTTGGACTAGCTGCGCATTGTTCCTCCAAAAGCTAGGGGTCTCCCGCTTCCCTCCCCCCCAAAAATGCAGTCATACCTGTTGAGAGGCTCTGGACCAGACCAAAAGGTTGAGAGGTGCTTGTACCCAAATCTGGGGGATTGTACTGATGGCATTCAGCCTCCTTTTCAAGTCAGCTTTGACTCCTCTTCTCTTTCTTAGAGGGTTTATAAGAAGCCTGTGGTCATTCATTCATTTATTCATTCAACGAACACTGCTTATATCTAGGGCATGCACAGATGGAGACCGTGCTTTATGTGTTGTAGTAAACTAGGAAAAAAAGACCTCTGGGTATTCAGAGGAGAGAATCACTACATAGTGAAGGGGGCTGGAGCGAGGTTTCATCAGGCGGTAATATTGGAGATGGGTCTTGAAGGTTGAATAGGAGTTTGCCTGAGGAAGCCAGTCATCCCAGCCAGAGAGAATAAGAGGAATAAAAGTATTGCAAAAATTCAAAGATGTGACAGACCCCAGTGTGTTTGCGGATGCCGAGGTTTACTGTGCTGGAGTCCATGGCTGGTGTAGTTTTTGTCTGTGTGTGGGAGTATGGATGCGTAGGTGTGTTTTTGTATTTGGGGGCATTGTGTATATGTGGGGAAGGGTGATTGGAAGGGGATGGAGGAAGGGAGGGGTAGGTAGGGGTAGGTAGCATGAAGAGACTTGATGTACCTGAATATCACTAGACATTTGAGAGGAAGGAGGGTCTGGACAGGAAACAAGGGGGTGGTTGGAGCAAAGGCGTCACAATAGCAAATGGGTTTTCAGAACCCTCCGTGGTAGCCTGCCACCTGTCACCTCGGACCAGTTCAACTCCCTGAAATCTGGCACCTGCCTGGACAGCCCTATCTCTCCAACTCTCCCTTCTGTGGCCTCTCCAGGACAGCTCAGTTTGAGGAAAAGGTCAGGAAGCAACACAACCCATCCCAGGCTTTGAAGTAGTTTGTGACCTTGGGGGACGGCGAGGGAGGCAGGAAATATCCTGGGTGCCTTCTCGAGCACCATCTACAGACCCAGCCGCCATCCTCTGCTTTGCATTTCCTTTTTCCTATTCTGTTGGGTTCATAACAGACCAATAAAAAAAAAAGAAGAGTTACTCAGGCCTTACTCGGTCATTCACTCAGCGAGCATTTACACTCCAGGAACTGTTCAGCCCTCATAGACTCAGAAGGAGGAATGATCTTTCAAGGACCACAGACTGGTCAATTCTAGCTCTCGGTGAAATCAGTCCTCTCCCTGAACCTCAGTTTGCCATCTGCAAAACGAGCATAGGGATTCTCACCTAAAAGGAACATAACATTCAAAGGAGATGAAAGGTATGTGGAAGCATCTGGCTCATCATAGGTGGATATATATATGTTCTTTTTTCCTCTCTGGTTCAGATACCTTCTTTCAGAAACACGGTTTTATTTCGTTGGGTCCGGGAGGTGGGTGTGGTTCCTCACACCACCAGCAGATGGCGCCCGACAACGCCGTGCCTGTAACGGAGGCCACCCCCGCCAGCCTCCCCGCGCTCCAGCCCCCTTTCCTGTCTTCCCTCCTTCTCTGCGAGTCGCAGTCATTCCAGGTCCCAGGCAGAAAGTCACACAGAACACTTTGTGTCTGTCAGCAGATTCCTGGAAGGTCACGCTGACTGATGAATGCTCCTGGGCAGGATTGGGGCGTTCTTTTTTCTTATTTTCCTTCTCCCCCCCTTTCTTTCTTTTTTTGTCTCCCTTGAATTGCATCACCGGGCAGCCTCTTGGCTGTATTCATCAGACTCTTGTGGTTTTTAGACCTTTCCCAATTGTTCTGAGTCTGCTTCCTCTCCAGGCCCCTTTTGGCCAAGGCAGGATATTCAGGGTTGGCTGTGGCCAGGGAGATTTCCATGGTCACCCGTCCGCCCATCCTGCCCTCACTCCCAGAACAGATGTGGCCCGGATTCAGAGACCTGACATTGCCGTGACCCCTTTCGGCCCTGATTCCCACATAAGGGAGCCTGGCAGGGAAACGGAGCTCATCTTCCAAGTCAGATTTTCTCCAGGGTCGGGGCCCTTGGAAACCCTGGCCTTTGGCATCTCCCTCCCTCTTCCAGACCATACATACACTGCTAACTGTATTTTTAACTTTGCTAGCTCTTAAAAGAACTGCCCCCAAATTGGGTAGCCAACTGTTTTTCGGGTACCCTGGGACGGTCCCATTAAATTATGTTCTGACCCATTGTCCCTGTATTAGGAGTTAGGACCATACTCCTGATGCTTTGATGGAGGAACGTGAGTCAGACCATCCGGACACATGGTGTCCGTGGGTATGAGAAAGCACTTTTTCTCTTCTACTCACCATGAGTAGAATGTGAGTTGTTATACGTACAGAGATCAATAAACAGAGACCTTGCCCTCAGGGAGCCGGTGGGCAAGGAGGCGTGGGAAGTGTAGCTTCTGCAGTGAGTCGAGCTGTGGAGTACATAGGACACACGGGTCCAGGAGCTACGAGTTAGAAGGAGTAACTCTGCTCGCCGTCACCCCTGGGGACCCACTTAAGGAATTTGTGCTTCCTGCCAGCTCTGCAACTTTGGGCTCTGAGGATCTAGAGATCGTGGGTCCCACGGTGGAAATGTTACCACCAGGGAGTACAGTAAGGGCCCACTAAACTTGAAGCTACAGCCACTGCTGGTCATTTTGGGCTCTTTGTGCCCATAATCATCGGGCAAAGAAAGGAGTTGCCATATTGGTAGCCGTAATTGGTTCTAGTCGTCATGAAGAAGTGGGGCGGCTGCTTCGTAATCAGGATGGGAAGAAATATGTTTGGCATTGAGGTGATCCTCTGGGCATTTCGAGGCACTCCCACACTCAATTTTAACAGTAAATGGGCAAGTTCCACGGCTATGGCCCGATTAGGGCATGGTAATTGGGGTCTCAGACATCAGACACCCTCAGGCAAAGATCTGGATCTTCCCTCTCCCTCAGGAAAATGCACACAGAGGAGCAGAGGTGCTAGCCGACAGAGAAAGTCAGTGTGGGTGGTGGAGGAGGGAAGTGATGAGTTTCAGATATGAGCTTGGCACCAGCGCAACAGCCTCTCTTGTAAGTTTCTCCAGGAAAGATGACCCATCAGAATCCTGACGACGCTGTACCTAAATGGAGTGGATTTAATGTGAGTAGCAAAGGCATTTGAGGGGTGCTGAGTGGACCGAGGCAGATGTTGCTGGTGCCCATCTAGATCCCTTTGGCCGTGGCTCCCCCTCCTCTTGAGAATTGTCTTGGATCATGGGTGCAGCCCTGGAAATGTTTGGAAGGTTAGGCCCTCTGCCTGACGATGGCTTCTAGCCAATGGTTGACTCCTATGGGGGTACAGGGATACAGAAGACCAGATGGGCCCCTCGCCTCACGGTGGGACAGCTCTGTGGTTTTACGTTCCACGTAGACTTCAGCTGAGTCCACATCTTTGCTTAGCTTTTCCCATTGCCAGATCCTGCTTCCCTCTCCTCCTTAAGTGTCCTCCTGAGAGCTCCTTAATAAATCATGGGCACAAGCATCCCTGTCTTAGTTCTTACTTCTAGCGAACCTGGCCTAAGATAAACAGCTGTAGGAACACAAGGGAAGGAGATACTTTTGTCTGGGAGCTCAGAGGAGTCTTCCTGGGGGTAGGTCTTGAAGGGATGACTAGGAGTTGATTATAGGAAAAGATATTCTAAGCAGAAGAACAGCACAAGCAATGTACAAGAGTTGTGTATTCTGTCTTGAGAATATTAAGCTATTTTCTTTGGCTGGAGTGCTAAGCATATGGGCTGGGGTGGGCTGTGAGTGGCAGGTGAACTAAGTGGACACCAGTTTGTGAGAGTCTAAGCTTTACATCTGAAATAACCCTGCTCACAGCTCTTCCCTTGCTCCACTGCAATGGGCTCAGACGTAAGGGACCACCATTTAGGTATTAATTGCCTTAATCAATATAAAAGGCATCCAATGTCATATTCTAAGTCAGCAGAAAAGGTAGGATATAGACCAGCCTGAGGCTTTATCCATTGCTCATAATAATGAAATCCTTTGACTAGTAAAGTAATATTTTTAACCCACTCCTAGGCTGTGGAGATGGACGTATCCTGATCATCTGTTCTTCATGTTCTTAAATGCTTCTTTCCCCTCAACAGTTCCTAACAATTAATGGTAATTCAAATTCATTGCATATTTATTTAGCCTTACTATATGTCATGTACATGAATTCATCTGATGCTTGCAACTACCCAGGGAAGCCTGTGGTATTATTCCCAAGTTGTAGATTAAAAAATGGGGTTCCGGAGAGGTCAAATAATGTCCCCAATGGGGAAACCCAAGATTTTTCAACTTTACTACTGGAGTACATTTTTCCCTGTATCATTTAGTTTCTGTTGCATAATAAAAACCCCCAAATCTTAGTGGATTAAAATGATGACAATTTATTTGATAATTCTCCAGGTTGGCAATTTGGGCTTGGCTCAGCTCAGTGGTTTTTCTGAGGATGCTTTCTGGGCTTGCCATATGCATCTGTGGTCAGCTGCTGGTTGGCTGGTACGTTCTGTTTCTGGAGGCTAGCTGGCTTATGGCTGGGGTGATGAGGGGTATACCTGGGCCATGTGTTTCTCAGCACCCAATAGACTAATTCGGGCTCTTTCATGCTATGGTTGTTTTCAGATTCCAAGTCCAGCAAGTTAAGACAAGCTTCAGGGTGTAAGCACCTTGTAAGCTCTGTTTGCAACACAGTGGCTCACATCCCTCTGGTCAAGTTATGTGGCGAAGCTCAGAATCAGTGGTAAGATACCACCCAAGGGCGCGGATACAGGGAGGGAATAATTTGGGGCAAGATTTTCAATCTATCATATTCTGTTTTCAAAAACCATTTTTATTATAAAAATGCATATGTGTATAATATGCATTATATAAAACAAATATATACTATATTAATAAATATAGAAATTTATTACATATAATAAATTTATAACGTATTTAATAAATCTATATTTAATAAATACATAGTATATAATAATATATATAATGTTAATTTGGAAAATTGGGGAAATACAGAAAAATCTAAAGAAGGAAAAAAAAATCATCCATAATGTACCTTTCAGAGATAATCACTGCCAGTATTTTAGTGTGTTTGCTCCTGTCTTATGAACATATTAGTGAGCTATGAGGTATGACTGTTTACATATATGTTTGTGTATTTTCCTTTAGGAGAGTTGTAACAAAGCTTGTCTTTAACTGACACTATATTATGAATATTTCCCCATGTCATCATATAATTCTTTTAATACTCTATTGTAGCTCCCTGCCCTGTTTTATCTCACCTTACCCTGCCTTTAATTTTATTTATTTTTGCTCTTTGGGTTGCTCCCATTCTTTTCTGTTTGTTTGTTTTTGATGTTGGTTATTATAAATAACATTGAAAATTCTGGACTATAAATCTCTACCCACATTTCTGATGATTTTCCCAAGACAGATTCCCAGAAGGGAATTACTAGATCAAAGACGACAACGTTCATAGGGCTTTTGATACAGTTTGTTAAATTGCTTTCCTAGAATTTACATAGCACTCTCCACAGGGAAAGGGCCTGCATTATGGCCTTCCGAAGAGCACTCAGAATTATCTTAAAAAGAGAAAAAAGATCAATTAGGTAAAAAATGTTACCTTATTTTAATTTGTATTCCTAATTACCATTACGGATAAATGTTTTAGACATGCTGACTGACCCTTTAGAGTTCTTCTGTGAATGTCCTTTTCCTTAAAAAAAAAAATGTACATTTTAACTCAATTAGTATGAATCACCCTGTATTAATGTGATTGACACAGTATCATTGAAGTTACAAACATGTTCCCCTTTAGGTTGTCTTTTGCCTTTCAATTTTGTTTGGGGAATTTTTTTTGACATGTAGGGATTTACAATTTTTCATTGTTCAATCTATTTTTCTTTCTTTTTTTACATCAGCCTTTGCTTTTATGTTTACAATGTCATTTCTGATCCATCTCGTATAAAATGTAAGATGGAGTGGCTTTGTCACTTAGCAGTACTGTGCTCAGAAAGGCTGTCTGTCTTTGGAACTGGACCTGACAGGTGGAGCTGATCTGTGTGCTGATTTTCCCTCCAGCTGAGCCCCTGTGAACTGCCCCCAGGGTCCCCGTTTAACTGACACACGGATGATCAGCAAAAGCCCAGTAAGCCCATCAGGAAAACTGCACTGCACTTAAGCCCACTGCTTTGCTTCTTTCCCTTGGCCCCAACCCCCCGCCCCCCTGACCAGGAAGCAGGGTCTTTTATAAATAATCCTAGTGGGACTCATCACTGGGGACTCCAAGGGCTTGTGCTGCATAGGAGTTTGTCTTCCCCATGTGTGAATTGTCATCCCAGGGGCTGTGAGGCTGATGCGTGACATATGAGTTGTTTGGCGGGTTGATGAACGGGGCTATCCTGTTCAGCTCCTGTAATTTACTGGAGCTTCACGGTGCTACTTGTGAGGTAATGTAGTGTTTCTTGATGAACGACACTATATTCAGTTTGTCCCTGAAAGAGATCAAGCCAAGATCACACACTCAGGATGGAAGGAAATGCAGCTGGTGTTGTGGGTTCTCTTTTGTGTTGATGGAAACCTGAGGTGGATTTCTTAGTGAAGCTAAGTGGTCATAGTGGAAAAAGATGGGGGTATTCGGAGGCATTGGAACGGGGTTCACATTCCTTCTCTGCCACTTACTGTGTGGCTCTGACAAACCATCGACCTTCCCGAGCCTCCATGTCCTGTCATCAGTGGAAACCACAGTCATTCTGTGCCTTCCTCAGAAAACAGTTCTGACTTGGGAATGACGTAAAGTAGATAATGTATGGAATCAGATAATAAGAGAATGGCTGGCACATAATGGGTTCTCAGTAAATGGCAATATTTTTATTCAGGAAAAGAAAGATGATCTAAGTAAGAAAATGATGGTTTAGAGATTTGGGCAATTTGTGAAAATTCCAAGAGTAGTTGTGAGGAATCTCGTACTGAGCTTTTCCAGGAGCATGAGGTGATAGGTCAGTGGTAATGCAGAAACACGGGGTAAGCACCGTGCACTGTCACTAAGCATCAACTCTGCTGTTAAAACACACCGTGCTATGTGATGGAGCAGGATGCAAAACCCACTGAACTAATAAGATGAAACCACAGGCGTGAGAGAAACTGCACGTCAGTGGGAGGTGTCTGTGGTCTCAAATATGAAGAGGGGTGAGCTCCGTCTTCCCAGACAGTAGGGCTACTTGAGTGGAAGTGCTTGGAAAGCTCTGGGTAATGTTGAGAAGCTTCCCAGAGGGGAGGGGAGCCTGCTGGGCTGCCATGCTGATGGTTCTCCTGGAAGACCCCCCACCCCCGCAGCCGCCCCCTGCCATCGCTTCTCGCCTGGCATGCGCAGTGTCTTTACAGACTCTTTGTGGGGGTCACTGGAGCGGTCCATCGACTGTCTCTTGTTCTTCTGGGCACTCCATAGGATCACTCTTCCACGGACTCTGGAAATTAGGTGTGGCCATGTGACTTGTCGTGGATGATACAGTGTGGGCAGAGGTGATGTGTGTCGTGTCTGAGCAGAAGCCTCAAGGGCCAGCATTCACTTTGCCATTTTGCTTTGACCAGTCTCAGCCACCCTGGAAACAGGGATGGAGCTGCTGTCGGCCTGGGTCCCTGAATGAGGATGATGTACAGTGGACTTTCTAGTCGGTTATGGTGACAAGTCGCATAAGCCTTTGTTGTTTGAAGTCTCTGGGCATTTGGGATTGTTTTTTCCTGTTATTGAAGCAGAACCGAGCTTATTCTGATGATCTACCACTTGAGGGCAGATACTGAAAAGTAGATGGCATCATTTTGCCCATGTATTCACAGCCGACACTCAGATTTGCTTCATTTCAAACACTTACTGAGAGCAGTTCACACGTCTGGCCACGAAGATTCAGGTGTGAGAGTGGCTGAGCTATAACATTCGTATGGACACCTGCCCCCATGGCACAATGGTCCCCAGCTCAGAGAGGGAAAGGCCAAGGACAAAGCTTTGTTCAGTATCTACAGAGGTGAGGACTCGACTAGGTGCTTTCTCTATATTCTTTCTAATGATCCTGGCAACCTATGAAGTGCTTATTATTCCCTTTTATAGATGAGAAAATGGTATCTCAAAGAAGTAACCTAGTCAAAGCACCAAGCTAGTAAGGGTCCAAACTGAGATGAAACTCAGACTGAGAAAGTGAACTGTAGAGACAGAGTGGGTCTCATTCCCATGCATCACTTACATTTCTCCAAAGTGCTGAATCTCCTCCCATTAGATTCAGGAAGCATTTTCTCACAACTCAGTCTAAAAAGGATCTTGTCTCCCACCTCTGCATTGCCAGTAGTAAGTGTTTTCCTTCATAGCTCTTGTTTAATATCTGTCTCTCCCATTATGCTAAAATTCTAGCGTGGAAAGGACCACACTGTCTCATTAGCTCTTGGGTGCCCAGGACCTGCTCACTGCTGGCACGCAGGAGGCATTTAGTAAATGGTTGCTTTGTCCATAAATAAAACGCCTCTATGTTGTTGGAGGAAATCTCAAAGCAGGGTGGTGTAGGGACTAAAAAAGCACAGCCTCAAGCCACACACTGGGATTTGAATTTCAACTTTGCTACTTTGTAGCTGGGTGACCTTGGGAAAGTTACTGAACATCTTGGTGCCTCATTTGCTCATCTGTTGAATGAGGATAATATTAGTAACTTTCCTCATTATTGTCATGAAGACCGAAGGATGTGTAAACAACCTGTAAAGCACTTAGAGCAGTGCCTGGCATGCCGTAAGTTCTTAGTAAGTACTAGCCATTTGAATGTGTGGGTGTGAGGGACAGTGCCCTGTAATGTTGTTGGAGCCCGTGAGAAAAAGGACTATGTTACAGTCTAGGGGAGACGACAGTGTCTGACATACTTTGATATAGTAGAAGAATCATGAAATTTGCATTATGATGGACCTGGAATCCTACCTCAGCTCTATGACTTCCTACCAGGGGTGATAGACTGAGTTTGTGTCCTCCCTCTCCACCTCTGAATTTATATGGTGAAATTTAATCCCCAGGGGGATGGTATTGGGAGGTGGGGGGTCTTAGGAGGTGATTAAGTTATGAGGGTGGAGTCCTCATGAATGGGATTAGCGCCCTACCTCCAGAAAACCCCCTCTTCCTTTCTGTGTGAGGACACAGCAAAAAACAAAAACAAAAACAAAACAAAACTATTGTCTAAGCATCAAGAAGAGAATTCTTGTCAGACTTTGAATCTGCTGGCATCTTGATCTTGGACTTCCAGCCTCCAGGAATGTGAGAAATAATTTTTTGTGGATGATAAGGTATCCAGCCTCTGGTATTTTTGTTATAGCAGCCTGAACAGGCGAAGAGAGCAGGTGATTTGGGCAAGCACACTATCCACTCTAAGTTTGTTTTCCCCATCTGCATTAGCAAGCGTGTGGATCAACGTTGCTGGAAGAGAGTGAAGATATGATCAAACCAGGAATGACATAGTGGCATGCATCAGTATGCGGTTGAGATGAGATCTGGTCTGTGAAAGCCTCCTGCACAGTGCAGGCAGAGTGCCTGTGAGTATCTATAAATGATGTTTGAATAAATGTGTGAGTGAAGGCAGATTTTGCTGAAGAAATGTAGAGAAGAGGTAGACATTGCCCATTCAGTTTAGGACTTAACAAGCTCATACTGGAGTGAGGGTAGGAGAGATTATGCATGTGACAAGGATTTTTTGGTGATTGGGTGAAGTTCTGGCACCGAGAATCGCATTTTGATGATTTTGCCAGGAATGCGGGGTTCATTTTGCCTCCCTTATGGGGCATGCCTGTGCATGAACAGCTCCTCGCTAACATGCTATAACATGGACCAGTCACAAGATCAAGTCCTCCACTTGCTATTTCTATGTAGGAGCAAAGAAATCAAAACCATTGCTCCTAAAAGATTCCCCTAATGGCTGCAGTATTTTGGCTTACTGAACATGACTGAATTAATTCATTATTCTTCTAGAATAGGAATTGAATCTATCGACCTATGGCTCTATCATGCTTGCTTTGGAGTTGTGCCAATTGGTTACATTCATTCTGGGAGGAAATAGTTATGAGCCAGCCTTTTGTGCCTCACCTGCACAGTTAAACCTTGGGTGGTCTTTCTCTCCAGTTGAATAGATTAATCTGTTCTTTGCATACAAGGAGTCATGAGCTGAAACATTACATCAAACTGCTAGTCTGCACCCGACACCATGAAATATCAGCTTTATTAGTTCCATTCTTCAAGACATTGTGCAATAATGAAAAGCATATTGTGTAACCAAGATATGGCAGATTCCAGTGCATACATTTCCAAACGACCTTGGTTTTCTAAGTGTAAATTAGTAACAATGGAGTTAACGAAACTATTATTCACTCAAAACAACATTGCTATTATTCACTTAATACAAAGCCCACAAGATGCCTCTAGTATATAAAGTACATTATGGGTAATTATGCAATTGCTAAACTTCTCTGAAGCATTGGTTTGGAAATTCAGGAAATGGAAGCATCAGCAAATCTAGATTTTAACTAAGCTCGATAGTGATCACAGTGAAACTCCTTTGGTAATTAAGACGGGGAAAACTATTATTTGGAAAACAAGAGAGAAGAAACTTAAAACGTTAATAAAGTTGTCAAATTATCTGCCAGCTACTCTCTCATTATAATCTGCTCCCCCTTTAGAGACACTGTGGGGAATTATGGAGCAGAATCTTGTGAGCAAATGTGATACTCCTCAAGAAGATGAAGAAAGTGGTTTGAGGTGGTCTGGACTAGAGAGTACATTCCCTCTCCTGGTCAAGGTCATCCCAGGACCACAATAAACAAGGCAGAAGGTTGTCAAAAACAACTCAAGTGTCTCCAGAATTTTGCCTAATCAGAACTTTATCTCTGGTGCCATCCTTAATCAGGAGGCATCTTCTATTAGCTGCCAGGTTAAGATGAACGCAAATACTTAATTTGGGAGGAGATTGAGGAGGAAAAGGGGGAGAATATTACTAGATTAATTAAAAAAATCCCTTCTACTATTTTACTTTTTATTTCCTTTTTTCATAAAATGTTGGAATATCACAGTTAGAAGAAATTTTATAAGTCATTGAATCCAGCCTAACATTGGATTTCCTCTAGAGCGTTCCTGACTCACTGGTCTTCTCACCTTGACTTGAAGTTCAAGGCTGGGGAGCTCAGTAGTCTTTATGGAAGTATTCCTTCCTAGTTCACCTCTCTTTGGCTGTCAATTTGTTCCTTTCTTATGTTAAAATTTAGCTAAAATTCATTTCCTTGTAACATCCCTTTGTTCCTAATTCTTTTTGCCGGTCCCCCACTTATTCTCTCGTGGTCTCACACCATGTCTAATTCTTCTATGGGATAGCTGTGTCTGTCTGATGTCTTCCATTTGTCCCTCCAGACATTGCCTTCACCTTCTCCACTCTGCTGTCTGTCCTGGGGGGCTAACTTGGAACTTCATCCATGGGGTCCTGTATGCTCTGACTTCTGGTTGGATTTCGCCACAACGGTATCTTCGCAGGAAATTGACAGGAGAGAGAATAAGTTTCATTGTCTGTATTCCCTAGGCTCCTACTTGTGAGGTCACCTTTGACTGGCTTTGTCCTTCCTGTCCGACTGATGGTCACCATTTCTTTCAGGGACATCTTCTCTCTACGTGACTTTCTTCATGTTTCAATGATGACTTCCTCTCAACATCCTCTGTGTCTAGGCAAGCTAGCTCTTCTGATACCAACCTTATCCTTTCGGTTCCTCTACATTTGTCCCATTGCAAATAGTTCCCCTGTAAACAAATATTCCTCTGATTAACCTAATTTGATACAGCCATCTGTTCCCAGTTGGGATTCTGGCTGATACAATAGACCTTAAGATAACTCTGAAACAATGCTAGGTACAGGCTATATCTTCCCTTTTCCAGGAGAGCCACCCAACATGCCTCAATTGTCCCTAATATTACTTGGATATAAAGATTCTCACCATCCTCTGAAATGTTCCAGTTGGGCAATTTTCCTTATGAAGTGTGGGACCCAGAACTGCAAGCTGTGGTCCTGAGGTGATCAAGACAGAACACAGCGGGGCTCTCTTTCATTGCCTCTGGAGACCGTGTTTGTCATGAACACTGCTGAATACATGCGTGTCGAGCTCCTTTGGACACTACGTCATGTGGTGGCAGCATCCTGAGCTTGTGATCACGGTTGTATGATGTGAGGCTGGCTGTCAGCCAGACCTCGGTTTGAATCCTGGCTCCATCACTTACTCGATGTAGGGTCAACCCTGAGTCCATAAAGATGGACTAAAATGCCGATCCCTGCCTCCCAGCTTAGTTCTGAGCGCTAAGGGAGCCAGTGTGTATGGAACTGGTCTATAAACCACCGAGGGCTATGCAGATATTATTGTTATTATTATTATTATTATTTTCCTGCCCCTCTTTTTCCTTCTGTTCTTCCCCCTTCCTTACTTCCCCCTCCATTCATCTTCAGCAGCAGTAGGGGTATCATCTGTTTCCTTTGACAAGAATGTCTCTCAGACATTCTTCACCTCCAGATCCACCCACATCCTGGGCATTCCGCACAGACCAGCACATGACGGCAGCCTTTCCAGCACTTTCTCAGATCGAGCCAGGGAGAACCACTCTCCTCATTTCTGCTAGAACATTTGTTTTTCTCCTGGAACATTTTGCTATTCTTAACTCTTAGAAAGCTAGAGGTAGAAGGAATCTTAGCATGATCTGGTTCCACTTTTTAATTTTGTTGTAATAGATGAGCAAGTTTAGAGGGGAAATAACTTGTGCAAATGTATGGGGTAAATTAGGGATGCTGAAGAACCAAAACCCAGGGCTCAGGCCTCCCAGCCCAGAGCTGCCCCAGGACACCCCTGCTCCTCTGAGGGCTGCCTGCTCTGCCCTATGGCGGATTGTATGTCCCTTCCTTATTCACCTGTGAATTCTTCTGCGTTCTCACCTCTAGTGCACTTTTCTAGAACTTGGCACAGGCTATTTATGGTGCAGATGATAGCTGAGGAGAAGAGAATAAAACTGAAAGATTGGGGTTGTTTTGAGTTGAATGATCACTGAAGACTTATTCGTCTTCTGTCTCCTTTCTCCTCTTGATGATATACTGAGACAGTTTTTAAAAATATCTAAGGCCACGATGAGATGATAACTTTCTCCATTAATTTTAAGTGAGCATTTTAGAGATTCCTGTGTATAACTGGTGAGTTTTGCTGAATAGGGGTTTTGGAACACTGTCTTAAATTAAAAGGACTTGGGAGTACATGAAAGTGGAAAATTCAGTTGCTAGTAAGCGACTTCCTTGGCTTATTGCAGTGAGGAGAGTTAGCTGACAAGAGTGAATCTTCAAAGAATTAATTTACAAAACTACATGTTTAACATTGCAGCCTCAGCTGAAAGAGCCAGAAAGTCAGAAAAATTGCTGAGTGTGGGGAAAGTTATGGATGGCCTTCGCACCTTGCAAGGAAGGCAAGCCAAGTCAGCATCCCCAGAGAGGGGAATGTGGCATTGCAGGGATGAATCTTTCAAATGAGCTACACTCTGCAAGGTAGCATCTTGCCTCCTGAGGTTCTGTGGGTAGGGCATGCCACTGTGTCCTGGAGCCACCTTTTGGAGCCACAGTGAGCTTAGAAGCCTGTCAGCTTCTTATCATGCCATCAAGTTCTTTATGTTCTCGAGGAGTACAGTAGCGTGGAAGTAATGCTTGTTGTGGTAGCTCTGCGCAGGAGAACACATTTTTTTAAAAAATCCATGGGAGCAGGGACTGCTCCAACCACTGCTCCTCTCCTTCCTAATGCAGTATGTTCTGCGCTCAGGTGCAGGATTGGCATGGCGGCATGCAGGAGGATTTAGGGAGAGAATGGGGCATTCTGAAGATGGTATCAGGCTTGGAATCAGACAACAATGGGCTTGAGTCTGAGTTCTGCCATTTACTTGCTTGATGACCTTTTGTAAATAATTTGGCTCAGTTTTATCATCCATGAAATAATGACAACAATCCTTACCTCGGCAGCCGTTGTGTTTAATGGCAATCGGTATCTGTAATTATAGTTTATACTAGTCCCCCACATACAACAGATGCTGCTACTGATAATGATCATAATGGTAGTGGTGATCATGGTGGTGGTCATGACAGTGGTGGTGATCATGGTGGTGGTGATCATGGTGGTGGTGATCATGGTGGTGGTCACGGTAGTGGTGGTCATCATGGTGGTGATTATGGTGGTGGTGGCAGCAGTTGAGTATCAGTGGGGCTTTATCTTTCCATTCAGTATTTTGAAGGACACGGTACTTCATTGTGATTAGGAAGTAACACCCAAACACAACAGAATCATGGGATTCCCTGGCTGGAAGGGATCATAAAGATTTTTTTCCACAACCTGTCACATGTGATGCCTAAATCTATTTAAATTGGTGTTCCATCCTCTGTTTTAACATCCTCCTGATGGGGCATTCAGTAACTCGGTGCCCCTGATGTTGATCAGATGGCTTCTTTCTGAGTAACAATTTTCCAGCCTGGAAGAGGGGGTTGATAATGCCCAGGTATGAAAATTGTTGTAGGGGTTAGAAGTCATGCATGTCAAAGATCAAGACAGGAGCTCAACAGCTGTTTTCCTCCTCTCCTTCCCTTTCCCTTTCCTGGAAGCTGCTTATTTCATCTTTGGATGGCTCTACCCTTTAGCAAACCCTGACTCCCAGGCCTTTTAACTTCAGTCTCAATTTCCCTCTTTGTGGCCACGCAATTTGAACTGAGTTAGTCTTTCCTAAGACAGCACCACACACATCACTCTTGTCTACCAGTATCTTCTTATTTCTAGTCCCTTGTTTCCTTGGCCACCCCTTATCATCAAGTGGTTTCCAGTCCTCTTGCCTTGTTTGTTCTTTTCTGAGTGTGTGTTTACCTCCTACTCAATCCGTGTTTCCTATAAGGGTCAGAGGTGAAAGAGAATTTAGAGCATATCTGGCATTTAGTTTGTATTCTAATTTATGTGTTTATAGCTATGATGCCCTTGGGCAAGCAACTTTTATACTTCCATTATCATGTTTCCCTACTCTTTCTAGAAGGAGATTCAGTTATATAGCAACAAGGGTTTCTTGGTGGTAAGAGCATCTGGATTCTTTAAGAACACTCTTGTCTACTAACGTTTTATATCCAACACCAGTTGGTGTTCCTTAGTACAAGAACTTGAGCTTTGGATGAGAATTCACTCTTTGAACTCCATGCAGCTTTGACGTAGAAGTACGGAGCTGGTTACTGTTATTCTACGTGGCAACAGAGGTGGTGAAGAAGAAGGCAGCATTGCCCTCTGTGCTGGGGCTAAAGTACCTCCTCTGGTAACATCTAGTGGTACAGCTGCACATACATGAGCACATCTCCCTAAGCCTTGGTTTCCTCTTCTTAAAATGAGGGCATGGTCTCTGCATTGCCTAATACCAAACCTGGTGAGCTGATTATGTGAAAATAATGCATCAAAGGACTTTTTTGAACTATAAAGCATGACTCACAAGCACAGCTTCTTGCCATCTAGACTGAATTAATTTCCTACTGTCTGGTTATCGTCTGTGAATTCATAGCCATTTTGATCACCTGAGGCAGGCTGCCAAGTTTGGAGTATACCCGAGTCCACTGTACTGGTTGTCTTTTCTCAAGTTCAAGGGCCCAATTTTCCTAAAATGTCTTCTTTGACTGCCCCTGTCCATGGTGAATTTTCTAGTCCTACCTGTTGTCTTTTTTATTACAGGGCACAGTTGTGTTATTCCAGCTCATGTTTGTCTTCTCTCTGACCAATTTCCATCAAGTTCTGCCACCTTGAGTTCTCATCAGGTTCTCTGAATCAAATCTTCCCTTTATGTTTCACAAATGCATAAAAATGGAGACTATGAAGCAAGAGATGGAAGCTGAGAACATGTGAAGAGTTTCCTTCAATTTGTAATGCTTTGATTATAGTGAGGTTAAATGTTTTTCTTGTTTTTGGCCATATGTATTTCTTTCTCTCTCTTTTTTGGTGAATTTCCCATTGGTATCTTTCTCTACTGCTTTCCATGTTTATTTTTCTAATTGATTTTCATAGACTTAAATTTGTCTGATTTTTACCTTACGGTCTTGAATGCATTTGGGGAAATACTTCAAAAAGCCTTCTTATAGATGAAGATTATATAAATGTTTATTAATTTTGTCAAATATTTTTATTTTTTTTTAATTGACATTTTAAATTCATTCAGAACTGAAGTTATAAAATGTATGTCCAGGTTCTAGCATGGTATTTTTTTCCCCTCAGTGCTTAGCTAGGAGCTTCACTGCCATTGCCAGTTAGAGTCCTTTCCCTTCCTAGTTGAAATACCTTCTGAAGAATAAACAAAATTATACTGTTCCCTTGATTTGCCTGCTTAGATTGGCAATGGGCTACCACTGTTCTTATTATTTGAGCTTTAAAATTCATTTTAATATCTTTTATTGGCTGGCTCTCTCTCCTCTTTTAATTTCTTTTGTTTCCCACTTCCTCCCCCATAGTGTCCCATTTCATTTTATGGATTTGTTCTTATAAACTTTAGGACATTAAATCTCCTAAGATATTTCATTGCATTTTGACTGACATTCCATTGCCATTATTGGGATAAAGCAGATGCCAGAAAATAATGTAAGGACACACATAAGTAGAAATTCCAAGTCATGAAGAAATAATGGTAGAGCACCAAATCATGAGTGAAGCATTGGATGGAGGAAAAAAAATGACATAGATACAAGATGATGAAAGCAACATTCAGAAGCGTATGGAATGAAATGTTTCCACAAGTCGTTTGTGAACCTGTCATGAGAATCTTATCAAGAAGAGTTAAGTAAGTCTGACAAACATATTGACTTGGCCTGTGAATATATTGAATTCCATAGATAACAAAAGAATCCTAAAAAAACTTCAGACAGGAAAGGAAAAAACAAAAAGCAAAAGACAAAAACCACCACCAAACAAGTACAGTGGAAAACAAAATCAAGGATCCCTCAGACTTCTTTCTACAATGCTGGGTAAAGGCAGTCAATGGAACCACATTTATGAAGTCTGTGATTCAAAAATTCTATACCCAGCCAAACTGTCATTGGTAATTTTAATAATTATCCTGTGTTTTTCTATTAACCAAGAAAAATGGTTTCTTGTAGAAAGTAAAAAAAAATACTATTAAAATGTAAAACATCTTAAAAACTTAAAACCACATGGAATCCATTTTTTAAATTCTAATTTCTCTACTGCTTCCTTTTTCCTGCAGCCGCACACAGTGCGGTTTTGGGATTTTGTGGCTGTGGCTTATTTGTGCTCATTCTGCTTCTCAGCCCTTGCAGTGTTGACTGGAATTTGGCTCTGTATGTGTGCAACCCACCAGGCAGAAAACATTTGATTTTGGTTTTGGTTCGAGTGGAATTGAGAAACAAGTTAAAAAATGAACACATAGCATGAAATGAATGGACTCATGTGCCTGCAGATTTAAGATTCAAGAGTCTCTCCAAGCTTCGGGTGAAAAACAGGCAAAACCAAATGGTTTACAAATGGGATAAATTTTCAGTCATTTGGAGTTAAGGAAACCAGAATTGTCAGGGGTTCATTTGAACCAAATGCCATTGCCTGGGAGGAATTTGGCAGACATGAGTTCATATGTGCAGTTCTTTATGTAATTTGTGTGACCTTGGCTTCTTAGGTCACAGAGCCTTTTTTTTATTTTTTATTTTTTTAGCACATATAAAATGATGATAATTATGTCCATTTTACATAGTTGTTGTGAGGGTTCAGTGAAACGATGAGTATAAGATCCCTAGCACAGCAAGGCACTGATTATTAAGTCATTAGTAAGTGGTGGCTGTTTGTTAAAATAATGATTTAGTAAACACAATAATGTTAGCTTCATTTCAAAGCTGTATAGAATCAGTGGATGCTTGCAACCAACAGCTCAAGAAATTAAGCATTCCTTCAACATCTGGTGCAGGTAATTAATTCTCATATTCATAAGCTTTGGTGATCCATTATTGAGTAACATAGGCCTCTTGTGAATTATAACTTTTTAATTAATTCACCTCACGGGTACTGATTAGTACTAATTTATAGCTTACTTTGCATATATTTGGAAGAGGTAAAACAGTACATCTTCTGCATACCTATACATATGTACTCTCAACCAGTTTTGCTCTCAACCAGTCTGTGTTCTTCTCAGTCTGTCTTGTTCCTCATGCATACAATTTTCCCATAGTTTTTAATGATCCTGGCCAAACAGGCAGGTTGTATAGTAATCTGTCCCATTTGCAGGCCCTTGGAGAGAACTTTCGTCCCTCCCTTTTCCTTCCATCAGCTCCATCTTCTGCCACTGGTTGTCCTCGTGGGATTGCAGCCAAATGCCATCAGTGCGGCTTAGTGGAAAGATCTTTCGGTTGGTGCCAGAAAACTTGGGCTTAAGTCCTGGCACTGTTAGCTCTTTACCATTTAGGTCATAGGGGGCTATTATTTATTCTCGCTGACTCTCAGTTTCCTCTTGGAGGAAGATGGGTTACAGAATATCTACTTTACCAGGTTGTTACAAGAATGGGAAAGAGAACATATGTTAAAGCGAATCACTCTGTTTGTGACTATTTCAAAGGGGTGGGTGTTGCAATGTCAGAAACAATGAAGCCATTTCTTTGAACCTCATGAGAAGAGATAAGCTCCTTTCCTTCCTGACTTCTTCCAAACAAGGGAGAAGAGCATCACTTGGAGAAGCAGAAAGGACGCCAGGCAGAAGGTGGGTGTTCTTGTTCTGTCACCCCTCCCTGTGTGTGATGGGCGCTGGCCAGCCTGGCCAGGGTGTGGACAATCCTGACCTTATTTCACCCTGAGAAGTGGTGAGTAGGGCTGGAGACAAGCCCTGGGGGAGTGTCCAGGGCATGAGTCTGTGTCCCACCATTGTATTTGTTGTGTGAGCTTAGGAAATCCACACAACCTTTCTGAGCCTCATTTTCCTAGTGTTAGAATTGAGGGTGATGATAATAGTACCTCTCTTATAAAATAGCTGCAGAGATTAGATAAGAAAGTGATTTATCAAGTGTAAAGTGCTGCGCAGATGGTCGTCATTATCGTGGATGATCTCAGTTATCCCTTTCAGTCCTAAAGATTTGTGATTCTAAATGCAGCAGTGTGAGCAGGAGGCTTATTTTCCCCTCAAGCAGCTATTGATATGATTTCCTCCAAGTTTCTAGTTCTTAATGCACAATCAAGGCACTGCCTCCTTGGAAGGAAGTGTCCCTCCTTGGGGTTTGTGCTTGCCACAGGGATATTGGGGTGACCTGGGGGACTGAGTTAAGCCAAGTCCGCTCCCCACCCCCTTGATCTGGGAGAGGTAGAGTTGCAAAATGTAATCAGACCTTTTGAGGGTTAAATCCAGTTTTCTTTAGTCAGATTCAGATTTTTTCAACCCCCCCTTTTTAAACCCAGAAACTCCACAGGAGTGAAGATGGCTTCGTGGACATGAGATAGCCCTCATGGGGTGGGGCAGGAGGCCATTTTGATGAGCAAAGTGTAAATGAACCCTAATCATATGGGTTTGATTTTCCCCATGATATGCGTATTTAAGTGTTGAGCAGAAAAAGCCTTGGAAATGGGGATTTGGTGTTTCCCGCCTAAACTCTAAACATTTATAAATAGATCAAGATGCACTCTTTTTTTTTTTAAATTTTTAATTGTTATGTTAATCACCATACATTACATCATTGTTTTTGATGAAGATGTACTCTTACTGTGGTTAAGTGTCTGGCTGGGAGGGGCAGACACTGAAACTACAGTCAGGTTCAAACTCTCATGTTCCTATGCCTTTGGACAAGCATGTCTTACCTGCACGATTGGGTACCGAAGTTGTGGGCCCAGTGTGAGCGGAAAGACACAGGTGCCTGTGTTCAAAAGTGAAGAACTTCAGGGTGGTGGTGGTAGAGAGCCTTAAAGCAAGCAGGGTCCCTGTGTGACCTGCAGAGGTGATGTGCCCAGGGAGCTGACTTTGCTCATCTGCCTAGCACAGAATTCCTCTCCTTTCTCTATGTCACTCCCAAGCTCAGATCTGTTGCTTCCTTCTCACAGAGCCTTCCCTGACTCTCCAGGAGGGGGAGGCACTTCCACCGGGCTCCCAAAGCATCTCTCTCACCTCTGTTAGCCACACCTATTAACTACAGTGGACTGTTTATGTATTTATTTAGTCACTCAGCAAACACTGATGCATTAGGCACTGTGTCCAGTGCTGGCAGGCACATTCTGGGAGCCGGGAGGAGGGGAACCTAGCTCAGCCTGGGAGAGTCTAGAAAACTTTTCTTTAGGAGACGGTGCTTGAATGGAGTCTTGAAGGACAAGTAACTGAGAGACGAGGATTGGAAGGATCTGAATCACCAGAAGCAAGAGCCACGGGAGCAAGGAAGAGCCAGGTACACACAGTGTAGACGGGGCATAAAGCTGGAGGCAAGGTCTGAAGTTAAATGGGGCAGGAGAAACTGGGTAGGCATTAGATTATTGAAAGCCTCATAAGCCACGCAGTGCACTCTGTCTCATCTAGGAAGCCACGAGAGGTTGTAAGCAGGGAATAAACAGTCTATTTTCTACTGCTGATTGATTACTCTGGTTGCAGTGGGAAAAACAGATCCGTCCTCGTGGAAGCAGGTGGATAGATGAAGAGGTGATTTCAGGCGAGAAGTAATGGTGACCTCAAATAAAATAGCAACCATGGGGAATGAAGAAAAATGTATGGATTCAAGAGACAGTTAGGGTGCGAGACTGGCAAGATTGGTGGGGTACGGGTGACCGAAGGAGAGGTAAGTAATCGAGATGAACTGTGGGTCTGTAACCTTGGTGATGTGTTCTATATTTCAGTGCAACCTGAAATAGAGTAGTGCAAGGCTTTTGTGTGTGTGTTGGGGGGGGGTAGTGGGCAGGCAGTGGCAATGAATTTTGTTTCAAACAACTTGGGTTTGAGGCTCCTATCGGGTGCCTACGTGGAAACGTGCTGCCGGCTGTGGGCACGTGGTTTGAAGCTATGGGGAGAGGTCTGGCATGGAGCTGTCAGTTTCAAGATGTGAGTATGGGGGTCAACCCCGCCCTTCCAGTAAACTCATCGAACATTCTCAGGCTGGATGGTTCCCATGGCATTGGCAATAGGTTATTCTAACCAATAAGTTATAAAATTCATGTCAGTAGGGAGGGGATGGGAAGCAGTAGGTTGAATGGGGGTTGAAGAAGTGTAAGTAAGGAGATCAGACAACTAATTTTAAAAGTTTGGAGAAGAAGGAAAGGAAAGTTTTGGCTGGTGGCCTAAGGAGGGATTTAGATTGGGGGAGATTATTTTTAAGATGTATGTTCGTTTCCTATGGCTGCTGTATCAAATTACTACAACTTTTGGGGCTTAAAACAGCGTAGATATATTCTCTTTAAGTTATGGAAATGAGAAGTCCTAAAGGGCTGTGTTCCTTCTGGAAGCTCTCTGGGGAGGGATCTGTTTCCGTGCCCTTCTGGCTTCTAGAGGTCATCTGCACTTCCTAGCTCATGGTTCCCTCTTTGCCACACTCTGACCTCCCTGCTTCTGCGGTTATACCCCTGACTCCGGCCCCCCTGCCTTCCTCTTGTTAGGACCCCTATGAATACATTGGCTCCACCTGGAATCCAGGCAGAGCTTCCTAACTCAAGGTCCTTGATTAAATCAATGCAAAGTCCCTTTCGCTGTATAAGGTAACATATTCACAGGCTCTGGGAATTAGGACACAGACGTCTTTGGGTGGAAGCATTATTCTGTCAATCACAGCATGGGAGGGAATTGAGCATGTTTGAAGTTTGAGGGAAAGGAAGCAAGATGGGTGGGGGAGAAAGAGAGGGAGGGAGAGGAAGAGAGGGAGAGAGTGAGCAGGGAGAGAAGACACGGGAAGGGGGCAAAGAGAGAGGAAGGGAGGGAGAGGAAGATGGCGGGCATCTTGTCCGTGCATGCACTGCTCCCATGTTCCTTCAGTGCAGCCGTTCCCACTGTGTCTCGGAGTGGGGTAGCTTCCTTCCTTGCTCTGCAAAAATGCTGGCTGCCTGCTCTCCTTGTGAATGTAGGCATGGTTCCCTTTCTGTTCTTAGCTTCCCACCCTTCCCTTTCAGTGTTGAATTCCACTGCTCTGTGGAGAAAGTAGGGGTGTTGTGAATGCCTTTTGGGAGCAAGACTCACTTCCTTGTTGGTGCGTGAGCTGAAAACAGATTCTGCTGTCAGGTAGAAACATAGACACCATGACGTTTTCTAGATCACACCATTAAAAAGAAGTCCTGGCAGCAAGAGTCGGAGGTTAGGAGGCATGTTGCTCTTGAACCGTTTCATGCCAAACATCATGTGGGCTGCACCCCACACCCCACTGCATGCGTATCTTGTAGAGCAATGAATGTATGGTGGGCCCTCAATAAAGAGCTCTCTGCTCCCTCAATCACGTGGACAATAAGAACAAAAGTCCCAAAGGACCTATTGAACTCCCCTGAGAAAAGCATGAAGAAATGATGAACTGCTTCTTTCAACCACCCTGTGATGTCATTATTACCCACTTCTCAGAGATCGCAAAACAGAAACCAAAGAGATGATTTGGACTCTTCAGAATTGAGACAACACTCTCATACCTCTGCTTGTGTAAGAACTCTATTATTCGAGGCAATAGTCACAGCCGTGGGTTTTCATGAGAACCTATTGCTCCCTCTACTAATGTAGACTTGGTTTTTCTGTAAATGGTGCTTTGGGTTGTCCTTTGGTTGGCAAGATAAGATTAGCACCCTCCTGCTGCATCTCTCTCTCTTCTTCGTTAACTGTTTGTACTCTAGCTAGGACAAATTCTACCTTTAAATAATATTCCTGGCTAAGGTTTTGTTGTTGTTGTTGTTTGCTTGTTTGTTTTTAATCTTACTTCATTTAGGAAAACTTGAGAAGAAAGAGAGTGTATTTTTATAGTCTGGAGCAGTCAGAACCAGAACCTGAAGCTCATTCTTAACACTTTGGAATAGAGCATGTTCTCTACTCCAGATATGACACTGTTGTGTGATACCACATTCAAAATTTAGAGCTCAGTTTTCTCCCATCCCCCCCATGCTTCTCTTACTCAAAGATGTTAGTCTCTTCTCTATAAAACATTGTAAATATTCCTGACCATTGAGGAGAGGCCACTTTTCTAACCAGGGGAACGCATCCTGAATTGGGAAGGGCTAAGTTTTTTTTCCCCCCTGGCATCTATCTGAATAAACAGTGTGATTCTGTGGCATTGGAATTTTGCATTCAGATCAGCCTTCTTAAGAAAGCAAGATGATCTGATTTTTATTTTCCCTTGTAAGCACGTTGTGATGAATCCACAAAATGATTACGCCTTTCCCCCATGTCTGGTGGATAGCTTGTGCGGTGGTGTTTCCAACAAGGCAGTCGTTTATGAGGAAATATGGAAGGTTCAGGAAGGGAAGAGACAGGAATCAGAGAAAGCTTTAAGAGAAAAAAAAAAAAATCAGTGAGACTTGGAAGTAGCTGATCGGGGATGAGCCCAGAACCTCTAAGTCCATACCCCTGCCCCCAACCCCTTATCCTACAGAATAAAAGAAGCACAGGAGGGGTGCTCTGGACAGGGAAAGATCTCCAGGAAAGAAAGGTCTCTGGTGTCGCGAGAAAGGGGGCACTCGTTGATGGTGCGAATGCATTGGCTGGAAGAAAGTCCATTGAACTGGGTCTCTGGGAGGACATGGGGCATTACAGAAGTGGGGGAGGCTGGCTGGCCAGAGTTAGGGAGATGGTTAAGACTGACACAGTGCAAGAGAGGGGGGATGGGGCTGGAGCCTGGTCCTTGGGAGGCCGAAGGGGATAGATCTGAGAATCCGAGGTACAACTTGCTGCTATGATGCAGTGTCACATTAGGGCAAGAGGGTGGGTGTATTTGGAGATCAGGACCTTGGCCGCAAGTGGTTTCACCTCTATGAGCCTCAGTTTTCAAATATGTGGAATGGGCTCAACCATAGTCCTTCCCAGGGTTCTGAGAATTAAATGAGGTGATGTACAGGGCATAAAGGGTTAATCCAGAGCCGGGGACTGGGACAGACAGGAGGGACATGCACACTGGTGCTGTCCTCCCCCTTTCATGGAGGAGGGGTTAATTTTGGAGCAAAGGAAGGGAGGAAGGGGAGCTCACAGGGGAGAGGAGAGAAATCAGAGGAGCTCCTCTCAGTGGTTCCCAAACTCAAGCCCATTTTAATCTTTAATGTTAATGTTTGCATTTATGAATTAGCTCAGCATTTTAGAGTGGGGAGAAATGCCAGGTTCATCTGACCCGCCCTCTGCCTCCCTCCAGGTGAGATAGCTAAGCTGCCTTCCACAGTATAGCAGAGGCCCAGACAGGCTGGGGCTTGTCCGATGTCACACAGCCCGTGAGAGGAGACAGTGGGGTGAGAATAGCATGGGTGGACTTGGAATTCTTCCAGCCAGCTCCTCTAGTTTGGACGAGGTGCCCCGGCTAGCCGGACACCACCCCACCTGGCCCAGAACATTGCCTCCAGATGAGGGAGGCTGGTGAACTCACGGAAGTTTCAGAGCCTCCCTGTCGAACCTCCCCAAAGATTTCTACAGTGAAATTTCTCCTTAAATCCAGTTAAGAGTCCAAACCATCTCAGGGAAGAGTGGGTCACTGAGCCTGAATTTGAGCGGAAGAAGGAGTGCATTCTAGGTCATCAGGTGAGCGGTTGGAAGTTCTGGGTGCTGTCTCCTCCTCAGTGATCCTCAGGAAGGTGAGAACACCCACAGATGAAGCTCCTTTTCCTCAGGTGACAGCACTCCCAAGCCATGAGGGGCGACAGCTTCTCCTATTCCCATCTCATAGGGGCCATCTTTACCCTGGAACACAAAATACTTTGTATCGTACCAACAAAAGCCATGGCTAAGGGAGATTGATTGATTGATTTGTTTGTTTGTTTATTTATTTATTTATTTATCTAAAAAGCCTTGTTCTAAAGAGAAACCTGCTCTTACACAGAGCCTATGTCCCATCAGTTGTGTTGCAAGCAGAAATCAGGGCACCAAGCAGGTTTCTGGAGGCCTGGCTTCCAGTTCTGGCTGGGCTCTGATTCTTGGGTGACCCCAGAAGCTTCTGTTCCCCTTGCCCTGGGTTTTCCTAGTTGTAAGACCAGAGATGTGTCTATATCTCTGAGGCCCTTTCCAGCTCTAAGTCTCGCTGTGGTCCGTGGGAGACCACCAGCTCTCACTTCCTGTCGAGAAGCCCGGTACTTAGGGAAGCAAGCAGTAGTTAATTGGGAAAAACCTCCATCCTGCTGCTCACCTTCTTTCCTCCGCCCAGAACAATGTTCATGCCCCGCCTTCTCGATCTGGAACCCTCTGTTTCCTTAAGCCCTGGCTCACACACAGCTTCCACAAGCCCTCTGTAGTCCTGGGTGAGAGGCTGGGCCCTGACAAAGGCCACACACTGGGGGGTTTCAACGACAGAAACTTGTCACCTCACCCTTCTGCAGGCTGGAAGTCCAAGATCAGGGTGTCAACAGTGGCGTTCCTTCTGTTCCATGCTGGTACTTCTACCGATTCTCTGGCATTCTCTGCAATCCGTGGCTTGTGAAAGCAGCACCCTGCTCGGCCTTTCATATTCACACGATGTCCGCCTGCGTGGTGTGTCTCCACACTTCCCCTTTCTATGAGGACGCCAGTCATGCTGCATGAGAGGCCACCCTACTCCAGGGTGACCTCATCTTAACTAATTATGACTCTCTTTCAAATAAGGTCACATTTGGAAAATATGGGGATTAGGACTTCAACATATGAATTTTTTCTTTTTTTTTGAGGGGGAGGACACAGTTCAACCCCTAATGGGTACCCCTGTGTGTGTTGCTGGGCTCCCTTCCCTGCTGATCCTCTTATGCTGTGGACCTATCTTCCCCAAGGGTGGCCTAGCAGCAGAGATGTTTCAGCCAGAACCCCGTGTGTGGACGGTGGGTCCAAGCAACAGTGGCCAAAGAGAACCAATATTGGCGAAGCTCACACCTGCAACTTGTGGATAAGGGGATGAGGGAGAGAGCGCCCGGGGCAGTGTTTGGGGTAGGGCCTCTCCTGGGAAGCTGGGTGGAGCTACAGAGGAGGGAGGTGTGGCCAGGGAGGCGAGGACCAATCAGGAGAGGCAGGGCTGCCCGGGTTAGTGCTCTGTAATAAAGATGATTAATTCCTTCTGTCCTGGAGTCCTTTGCAGTTTACACACACACTCGATTTGCCGATTTCTTTTGGCATTAGAACCCAGGATGGGCAGGAGATGACTTTCATCTTGGCTGGCACCTTTCCATATTCGTGTAAGTGGACCCTCAGAGACCAGTCCAGGGCTCCCCTGTTGAGCCTCCTGTGTCCCCCGTCCTGAGCTTTAGATATCTAATTTCAGCCCTCCCCTGAGCATGGGCCTTCCTCTTCTCCCTCTGCATTGTTACCTCTTTGCCTCCTTAGATTTCCTTTCAGAAACTTCCCATTGCAAAGCCTAATGGCTGGGAGGTTTTGGGGGGCAGCTCCAGTGGTTGCCTCAAGTGTAACATTTCTTTGAAGTCTCATGTTTCATTCTAAAAATTCATGCGATTTTGAGTTCTATTCCATTTGCTAATGTAAAAATATCGTTGGGAACTACTTAGCTTTGATCTTGCAGGGAGATGGGGCATGTTTATCCTGCGGTTGGCCGCACCCATATATACCTATGATGTGCCAAGGTTGAGAAGCAGAGTCTGTATGTGCTGTTCCTGCATTCTTCAGCTCCTGACTTCAATGCCTTCCCTAACTTTTGGACCCAGGCTCCTGGCTTTCTTCACCTTGGTGGCCCCTGAGACCAGCCCCTTGCCTTACCTGTTCTGTCTGCCCAGGCACGCCCTCCAGGGAGCACCCTGTCAGATGCCCCATCTTTGGTCCTGGACAGAGTATATCTTTGGTCCTCGACAGAGTATGTAGTTCCAGTCCTTCCCCACTGAGGCCCCTGAGCTGGGTCCCCTGGGATGCTCCCCTCTCTGTCTTGTGGGGGAGCCGTGAGTCACCCTTAAAGTGCTACCCTCTGGCTCTACCTTTCCTAGCCCCCAAGACCTTTCCAAGGGCCCCAGCAAATGTCTCCAACTGAAACCTCTCCCCCTTCCATCCAAGGGGAGAAGAGAATAGAGGAAGCCGCTTATGGCCCTCCCTGCCGTGTCTGCCCCAGTCAGGGTCTGGTTCCAGCTCTGTAATGTGGAGTGTGGGCTTTGGTGCCTCAAGGACTCAGGTTCAAATCTTTCCTCCACTTATTAGGTACAGGATCTTGGGCAATACTCTCAACTGCTGTAAGGGTCAGTTTTCTTATTGGTAAAATGGGAATACTAATTTCAGCTCCAGGTGAGAGAATTCATGAGATAGTGTGGCAGGTGCATGACACCGTGCCTGGCACATGGCAGGCTCTCAGTGCATGTCTTCCTCGTCTCCCTTCTACCCCATTTTGTCTGTGTCTCCACCGTCAGCCAGCTGGCCTCCCTGGAGGTGGTCCTTAGTCCCTATAAGGTTTGCGTGACCTCTCTCAAAGCTCCTCCCAGTAGAGGTGGGGATGGGCAAGGGCCGTTGGTGGCCTCTTGCAGATGAGGCATCTGGGTCCAGAGAAGTACTCTTGCATGGCCAGCCTGGAGACCAGGCTTTCCCCAGGTCTTCCTTCTGATTTCTTGGCCTGGCTGGGCCATGGCCACATTTGGGAAGCGTGCGGCTAAGGGGGAATGACCAGATCTTAAATGAGATCCCAGTGTTTGCCAAGCTGACATCTGAGCTGTGAGTCTTCCCAGCCTTGCTCCTATCCCGTGGGGTACCTGCCTTCCTCCGCACTGTGTTTTCCTCTAGCTGCCCGCACACGCCTGACTCTCAGAATCTTCTAGCCATTTGTAACTTGTTCTGTAAAATACTAGTTTGCTTATTTGGATCTTACAGTAGTCCCTCTTTGCTTCCTCTTTGTGCCTGAAAACTTGCTTACAAGCTCCTTGGAAGCAGAGACCACATCTTCTGCTTTCTCTTGCATTTCTTTTCTTAGCGTCTAGCACATTGCTGAGCTCATGATAGGTCCTGGAAATATTTTGTGTCTGCTTTTCAGTCTATAAAAGCAATAGTAGCTAACATCTGTAAATAAGTTAGGTGGTTTACCTAACCACCTCTATTGTTTCCTTTGCTTTTCTCACCTGCCATGGGAAGTAGTTAGTATGGTAATAGGAAAACTGAAGTTCAGAGACACTCAGTGACTTGCCCATGGTTGCACGGCTAGTCATTTTGAAGCAGGGTACTTGGGACTGCAGGACTTGGTTTGCACAAGGTTTAAGTTGCACAGCATAGTCAAGCATGTGCTTGGGTTCTGCAGAATTTAACCTTGCTGCTTGGAAAACTCATTGCTTACCCCTGTCCTAGTCAGGGCACATACCCAGAGTGATGAATCTGATCTGTATCCTTAAGATGGCTGGGTCCGTCTTTCGTCTCAGACTGAAAGGCTCTTTAGGAAATCATTTCCTTATGTTAACTTTTTTTTAAATGAAGTTTTTGGACTAAATACATATTTTCCATTTTTTTTTATTGCATGAGCACAGTATTTATCTCATCAAGAATTACGATAAACCCCCTGCATGTTTCATGTTTTTCATGATTCATATGGAATAAATTAAAACTAACTTTCTGTAGTACAAATTGTACCAGAAAATGGCTCAAAGACCCTTCCATCCCCCTGTTCCCCCTGACTTCATGTCTGCCTTGAATTTCACCACCCAGGAGAGAGACCTGGGCGAAGAGGGCCCCCATGAGACACCTGCCCCTCCTGCCACGCAGAGCGCACATCGGGAGCCTGCGTTTGTTAAGCCACCGTGTCTTAGTCAGGGAGAAAGTATCATTTAAAGTAATTTTTTATTTGTAGTCAGACACGATTGGGTAATTTTTATTACTTTGTTCAGTTTTCAATGGACTTTGTCAGTCAATTCTGTAAGTATTTTAAAAAAGAAAAGTATAAGCCACTGACATCTGAACTTTCAATAGATGCACTCTTCTGGAACATGTTTGCGAATGATTTAGACGCCACTGAGTCTGCTGGTTTCTAGGATTTGAATTGTCACTGTCACACTCAACTCTGCGTCAGCATGCCTCGTTAAGGGGCTAAGATGTGGTTGGGATATGGATTTAAATCCACGTCGGCTGGACTCAGAACTGTCCTCTTTCCATTCTACCATCACTTCTCAGTGAAGTTAGTAGTAAAACCAACATCTGTGAGTTATTGTGAAGAATATATATATATATATATATATATATATATATATATATATATATATACACGAGGCACCCAGTCATTCAGTAAATTTGGGTGAGAAGCCATGATATGGGGGCAGGTGAACCTGCTGCTGGGGCCTGGGGCAATCTGGTGGGGGTGGGAGCAGGGTTGGCTGGCAACGTGCATGCTTCTCTGTGTCCCTTATGTCACCCAACACCAGAGCAGACCCAGAAGGGTGAGGAGTGGCTCTGGACTTCTCCAAAGTGTCAGTGGGCAGCATTAGCTCTGTGGACTCTTTTCCAACATTGAGCAGGGAGTTCAAAAGGCAGTCCCTCTGCTAACCGTGGAGAGCTGAGATGCCCCAAGCCTCTGGGTCTGCGGAGAAGACACTTAATGGAAGTCTCAGGGCTGGCTCTCCAGATGTGGAGGGCGCATGGGGTCTCCTCTCTGGGATCCTTCCTGGCCCTAGCAGGCTACAGATAGTAAAGGTGGTGAAGAGGCAATGGCAATTAGTGCCAGGCAGGTCTCAGCGTCTGTCTGTCCATCTGTCCATCATCCATCCATCCATCCATCCATCCTCCTTTTAACCTTTGTTGAAGCCTATTCTGTATTCGGCTTTGGGCTTAGGGCTGAGGATATAAACATGAATCTCAAAGGTCACTGTCCTCTGAGACCACTCTCAGGCTCTCTCCGTCAAGTAATTCTGGTTCCTGTTTTTCATAGAATTTTTCATTATCTGAAATTACATGATTTTTTTTTTTTTTTTTGCATGTCTCTTCCCCTGGGACATTAATTCCATTAGAGCAGAGACCTTGTTTGTCTTGTTCACAGGTGTGCTCTCATGCCTACCAGTGTGTTTGGCATCTGGAGATAAAACAGGCTGGCTTCAGGGAGCATAATGGTGCTGACCACGTACCAGGAGTTCAGGAACCGCAACATAAAAAGGACCGGGGGAATCTTACCAGGGAAGGAGGGTGGAGTGTTCTGGCAATGACACTGGTGGCAGGCAGCTACTGGGGTTAGAATTGTGAGAGATGGTTTTACCCTTTCTTACCCACATCCTTTTCCTGCAACTGGAGAGAACCCTCCCACCTGGATTTGGCTCAGCCGTGTGACTTGCTTTGGCCCACGGGAAGTTAGCAAACGGGACGCAAACAGAGGCTTCAAAAGCCCCTGCTCAGTTGGGTCTGCTGCCCTTGTGCTCTGTCATCACTGTGAGAACAGGCCGGGGCGAGTCAGCTCAGGGATGAAAGACAAGCAGAGCAGAGTGGAGTTGCCATGGAGGCCATCCTGGATCAGCTGCGAGCTGGCTAACCCTGGACGTGTGAGCTCAGCCCAAAACCCGCATCGCACAGATGACACACTGAACATTCGTTGCTGTGTGCTGCTGGAGTTTCCTGGGTATTGCTTACACAGCATTATTGTGGCAAGAGCTCACTGACACAGGAACTTGGTAAGGGAGTATATATACACACTTTGCCTTGGCAATAATAATGACAGTAATGCTAATCATTAATTCCTGTTTATTGAATACCGACAAAGTGGGCCCAGCCCTCTCCTAGGAACGTCCCCTGTTTCATTTCTGATTCTCATAATAAGCGTGCAAGTTCGGCCAGACGGCGAGGCCACCCCCACTTCCGCTGCTCAGTGAGCCATGGGCACCAGTGGCTGTGGCCTCAGGGACCAGACTCGGTGGCCTGGGAGCAGCTTCCAGCCTGACTTGCCTTTTAGTCTGGTGACCTTGGGCATCCAAGAGGTTGTACTTAACCTCTCTGTGCTTTAGTTTCTATGCATACAACGCGAGGATAACAGTTGCATCTATCTCCTGGGGTTGCTGCCAGGATTGAATGACAGGACGCACCCAGGCTTAGAGCCCGCCCCGTGCACACTGCTCCTCTACGTCACCATGAGCGCTACTATTCGATGAGCCCCGGACGGCACATTTTTAATATGTGCTCTTGCTTCATTCTCTGAAAACCCTGGAGAAAAGTCTGATTACCTCCATTTTCTTGGAAAGGAGATTGAGAGGCGAGGGGTCGTACTCCAGACCAGCCAGCTAAGAGAGGGTGAGTAAAGCGGAATCAAATCCAGGGGCCAAGGTCAGTGCCGCTGCCTCTCGTTGGACCCAGCTGGCTTTCACCCCCTCTGCGGGGGAAGGACAGCGGAGCCGGCCCATGCGCTGTGGACCCGGAGGCCCTGCGTGGAGGCTGCTTGCTGTCAGGCGGGCAGTCCCCCTCTCTAGGAGGTCGCCAACGAAGAGAGCTGGGGGGCACGTGCTGGTGCATTGTGTAAGCTCCTGTCTGTTCCTGGAGGAAAGGGCTTTGCACGAAGCTGCCCTGCCACTCACACATCACGGGCCCTGAGCTCTTCCACTGCCTGTCTGTGAGCATTCTCCACTACTTTGCGCTGAGAACTGCAGCCTCCTTCTGTGCTGTCCCGGCGGCCCCGGGACTCTGAACACAGCACTCAAATTGGGATTTGCAGAGCTCCAAGCCCCTGTCCCATCTTCTGGCTCCTGTGGGGCCTGGAGCCTGACTACAGATGAGGCTGCTCTTGCAGGGCACCATCCAGACCTGGGGGAGCACAGAGGGAACCCCATGGTTGGCCCCAGCAATCCAGCCCTGTGTCTGCATTCCTGCCCACCTGCTGGGGGCCTGTCCCTCCCTGCAGTATGCAGTCTCCCTCTGCTGCAGCCTCAGGGCTCACCTGCTCCTCCCGCCTGGCACTAGTCCCCTGGAAATGCTGCTCTGCCCACGATTCCAGATACGAAGCTGCGCTACAGGTGAAGTGGGCTTCTAGAAGCCTCTGTTTTGTTTTTTGGTTGGGTCACCAAATGTTTTTTCAATGAATATATGCTAACACTTTAACACTGAAGGATGGGATAAGTGTGGGGTCTTTTGGAATTCTTACTCTATAGTTTTGTTTTCCAGTAAGTTGTCTTCCCTATGGGGTGAGAGACCCTGGAAGCCAAGGACTCAATCCAGTGGCTGTCTGGGTCCTCAGACGACCCCGGCCCAGAGAAACGCTCAGGAAATGTTTGCTGAGTGGATATGTGAATGAAAGAACTTGGCCTTTATTGTCTGTGACTCAGGCCCTCTTGTACGTCACGTCCAGCGGCTGAGTCTCTGCATTTCCCCCATGGGCTTGAATCCCTGTCTAAGTTACTTGTCTGGTATGCCAGCATCTCAACCTGGACCCTACTTCTGTCACCAGAACCCCTGGCACTGCCCACAGGACACCCCATCACTTGGCCCTGCTGGGTGTTACCTGTGGGGTCCTCCCTGGCAGGGCACAGCAGGGCTGATCCACCCCTCCTAGGAAGAGGATCACAGAGGCAGAATTTAAGCGTACGCCCCATGGCCTTCCATACCAGAAGGGCGTCCAGACCTTGACACCTGCCTGTAGCTATGAAAGCAGTAAGATCCTGAAATCTCACATGGGACTCTCTCATCCCGTGTCCTTGTTGGCATCGGCTATGTGACACTTCAATCCGATGCCCCTAGGCCCATCTTCAGATGCTGCAAGGGAGAGAGAGACTGGGAAGAATGTCACCATTGTGTAGCTCCGGGGGTGGCCCACAAGGACACTCGGCCAGTTTCAGAAAGGAAAGAGGATCAGACCGAGGCCTCTGAGACCAGGGCTAAGAAGGAACTCGGTGTGAGAAGCAGCTCAGGCCCAGCCAAGGCCCCTGGTCTGGGCGCGCCACGGGTTCCGTCCTCCCACACGAGATGCTCCCCTTCTCCAAGGCTTTCCCTTGAAGACAGGCATTGTGTGCTGCCTGTTTCACTCAAGAAGGAGTGCCCTTGGCAGCTTTCTAGCCTCTGGGAACCTCTGTTCCCACATCCATCCATCTACAGGCTTGGTCTGGTCTGTGAGGACTGATGTGTGTGGGGCCCAAACAGTGGGGTTTAGGTGTTTGTTTCCAAGCAGGACCTGATTGCTATGGAGTGATGGGCAATCATGGACGGAGAAGGGAGAAGATGAAGTCACCATGTTGTAATGGGCTGTTCTCAGGGGATGTCGCATTTCCTGCCTCAAACCTGAAAGAGATGTTGGGGGTTGGGTCATGACTGATGGCAACAACATCGCCCCTCTGACATGTGGATGATCCCTCGATGGTGGTGGTCACCAGGGCAGCCCAGATACGCTTGAGCACAAAAGATGGAGACATGGGTGGATGGTCTTGCTCTTCTCAAATGAGGCAGAGTCCAGAGAGGAGCACTCGTGGGAGCACTCTACCAGGGAAGGAAATGGGAGATAATTTCTGTCTGATACTTTGCAGCCTCCTAATGCACCTGGAAGTGCCTAGAAGAGCCACAGTTGCCCAATGAGTTAATGCACCTCTTAGACCTGGGGAGTGATGGGTTTCCTCTATCAGTGTTGGCTTGGAGCAGAGACCTTCTCTAAAAGAGTTTACCAAATTGAACCAATAAGCCTTTGGTTTCATGACCACTATAAAAAGACTCTGCATGACCTGGTTTTAGCTAGCCTAGGGCTTTAAAACTTTTTGAAATCACAGATTCTTTGTAATTTAAAAAAGGAAGGACAGAAAGAGCCTCAGATGGTTTTATGGTAATGAACAAAATTTGTGCTAATTTATAGTCAGGTTGGAGGATATATTTGAAATGGACATCTGGGGGTTCTGTGTTGCAGATGCATAGCCAGAAGGTGGGTTTGGGAAGATGGACATGAGCAAAAGCTCCACTGGTGGATCACCTGACCTCCAGAAGCTCCTACTCTGGCTGGAGGACCACAGCAATCTTTTGGGTCTCTTGGAATTTGTGTCAATTCAGTCAGTATCCAGCAATCCCTGAAAAGTCTGATTATTTTCTTGCCTGCATTGCACAGTGTAAAGGCTAAGGGTCCCTCTGGTAAGACTGGGTGGAAGAGTCACTGCCTACATTTTTGGCAGTGTAGCAGGATCCTTCCTCAAGGGAACTGGTCTCCTCTCCAGTCAAGGGGTCTGTAAACTGGCTCAAGTCTGGGAAAAGATTGGGGGATTAGGATTATCCATTTTTCATCATTCAAGTCAGTCTTCTGTTTATTCACCCTAGAAATCTCCCATGTCTACAGATCAAGTAAGAATTTAGTAGGTGGTCAATCTATTTCTCTTCTTAGGAAGTCACGATCAATTGGCTAACACCATAGATCTCCGCAAGTCAGACTATTGCCATTACTACTTTGACTGTGTTGGAGATAATCGCACCTGCCTTGCCTTTGGCAGTGAAGTGCTGCCACTTGGCCCCTGCCACCCTGGAATCCAATTATCCCCATTGCGTCTAATGGTCCCAGTTCAGTGGCTGCACTGTCCACTGTAGTACGTGACCTGCAGAGAAGAGTGGCCACAGGAGTTTTCTTTCTTGTCTTTTTTTTTAAGTTTTTTTTAAATTATATTTATTTATTTGACAGAGAGAGACACAGCGAGAGAGGGAACACGAGCAGGGGGAGCGGGAGAGGGAGAGGCAGGCTTCCCTGCGGAGCAGGGAGCCCGATGCGGGGCTCGATCCCAGGACCCCAGGATCGTGAGCTGAGCCGAAGGCAGACGCTTAACGACTGAGCCACCCAGGCGCCCAAGTTTTCAAGTTTTCTGGGGCCCCTCACAAATCCGTCCCACTTGTGGTGAAGGTGCGTCCTCGACCTTTCCCGGGGGAAGGAGTAGGTCTCACGGGACAAGGCCTCCCTCATTCCGACCTTCTTACACCTTTTCCTGTCTTCTTCTGTAGGATACAGATAGTTCTGGCATTTCAGCCTCACTTAGTGGGGGCCACCTTTGGTCCATGTTTTGAACAAATTGTGGGAGCCCTTTTGAGCCCCCCCCCCCCCCGCCAAGCTACAACATTAAACCCAGGATCTCTGTTTAGAGGTTCTCTATCCTGATTTGACCTGATCCAACTTTATGTTCTTTCCACCAACATCCCACTCTCTTCCCATGCTTCCCACACACGACCCCCGGATTCTGTCTGGATGAAGTGGAGTTATTACTCATGTGGTAGATTGAGAATGATAGATGTGAGGGCTCTAAGCCTTCTTTCCTTTCTCGAGTTCTTTATTTTGGTCATAGGAAACAAATTTAGTAAACTGTAGCTAGAGCTGCAGTAGAGGTGTGGTGTAGCTGGTGTTTATTGTGTTTGGAAGAAAGCACTGATTTTGAGTGGGGGTTAGGTAACCGCTTGGAGATGGGAGATGGAACCCAGAGAATGTCTTCAAGCAAACTCACTTAAAAAATGATAATTTCACAAAATATGCCTAAAACCTAACTTGTTTTGCGAAAGGGGAAACCATGTATAATAGCATTAAAGCTTGAGTTTCTACAAGTCCATGTTCTGATGCTAGGATTAGCTCTATAACCTCAGGCCATTTTCTCAGCTGAAAAATTGTGATTTTTATAATCTACCTATGTATTAGTTTGTTAGGGCTGTCATATGGATTAAACAACAGAAATTTCTTTTCTCATGACTCTGGAGGCTAGGGGCCAGGATCAAGGTGCCGGCAGGTTTGGTTTCCTCTGAGGCTCCCGTTTGGCCTGCAGATGACCACCATCTTCCTGCCTCATCACGCAGTTGTCCCTCCATGCACACTCACCCCTGGTATTTCTCTCTGTGTTGTAATCTCTTCTTATAAAGACACCAGTCAGATTGGACAAGGCCCATCCTAAAGGCCTCATTTTAACTTAATCACCTCTTTAAAGACCCTGCTTCCAAATGCTGTCACATTCTGATTACTAGAGGTTAGGGCCTCCACATAGGAATTTTGGGGGAAATACAATTTCCATAACAACCTACCACACGGGATTGTTGTAACCGTGTTGGAACCATGTAGAAATTTCTTAAAAGAAAAGCAACAGGCATTTTTAATCTTCTTAACGAAAATCCCACAGGACCCTATTAAGTTACGTAAGATGTGAACAGAGTTCGGAAAAGTTCAGCTTAAATGGTTTAGATGACAAGTATGGGAAGTTTACAACATGCCCTTTTGTTTAGTTGTGCTCTTCAAGGTTTTCCAGAACAAGTAGACTCCTCTCAGTTACTCTAGTTACATATGTATTGACTGCCCTTGGAGTTGTCACAGTAGATCCTGGCATGGCTGTTCCAAAGAGACCCGTTAAGGAAGGTTATTCCACCATGGGGAGGGGACAGATGGCATCTAAAGAGTGTCGGTTTCTTGAGGAAGCGATGGGTCTTCAGATAGGAAACCAGAAATGCAAATGCAGGCCTAAGGACTTGGTTTGTACTTTGAGGAATGAAGAAATCTAAGAATTTGCTCTTGGCAACAAGCTGTTAGAGATACTGTTCTCCATATGGTCACTCTCTGGGTAGTAATAAGAGAGGGACCCTGGTAGGGGCTGCCTCCTCAAGATGAGAAAGCCATAATGTAAACCAGTAGATCTAGAAAATTCATGCAATTTTCTGTTTATTCTCTTCTGTGGCCTCTCAGCTTTGGCCAAGCACAAGGTCAGCGTTCCAGCCTATTTTCTCTGCATTATGAGATGGATCAGCGTCAGCCTCAGTTTCCTTCCCTGTCCCTTTGCCCTGCCTTGAGGAGGAAGGTAGACTGGGACACCAGCTCTGTTCCTCAGCCCAAGATGCCTGGGGTCACCCATTCTAGCTCAGCCGCACACCCTGCCCCTTCCGCGGGACCTCCTGTGCGGAGGCACTACGTGGGGGCTGCACCATCCCCAGGGGCACCCGCAACTCTGGACAGCTCAGGTCCATTTGCCTTCTTTGCCCAGGCCCTACAGGCCCCACAGCAGCCCCTCCCAAGCCTACAAGGGTACTTAGATTTTATCAAGGAGAGGGGGGGAAGCAAAGGAAAATGTGACAGAGGTTGGTGGGCCTGGGTGGCTCAGTTGGTTGAGCGTCCGACTCTTAATATTGGCTCAGGTCATGATCTCAGGGTCCAGGGATCAAGCCCTGCAGCCTCAGCCAGCTCTGCACTCCGCGGGGAGCCTGCTTGAGATTCTTTTTCTCCCTCTCCCTCTGCCTCACCCCCTGCTCGCGCGCTCTCTCTCTAAAATAAATAAATAAATCTTTTAAAAATGAGAAAAATGTAACAGGAGTAGAAAAGACTTTAGGCTGTATACTGGATCTGAGCTCTTCCCACTAGCGCTTTGGGGGATTGGCTACCTAGAGAGGGTGTGTTTGGGAGGAGGCAAGGGAATGAGCATATTCAAGGCCCTCACTAGGCCCTCGTCATACTCCTGAAGACTTACAAGGGGCGTGGTCTTGTTCCCACTATATAAGTGAGGAAATTAGGGTTCAGATAGTTCTGGAGCTTGCTCAAAGCCCAGGGCTGGTTAGTTGCTGAGCGGGGCCCGAGAGTGTGGTCTGTGTGACTCCACATCCTGGGGCCTTGTCAGGGCTTTGTGCACCGTCTCTGAGGGTGGACGAGGGCTGGTCCTCCCTCTTCCCCGTCTGTGCCCTGTTCCCCTGGCCGTGGCTGGTACCTGCTCCCATCCTGAGGAACGCAAACTGCAGCTGGCATGCGGGGGGCCTGATCTCAGCCATGGGGGTGGGCTTTCTCAGGTTGGCTGCATGCTCAGCATTTTGGAGTGGTTTTGCGAGCTTTCATGAGAGCCCATCATAAAAATTGCAGCAACACCTTCTCTTGTAACATATGTTATCGGGATGTCAGCATGATCACACGTCTCACACTTGCTATATTTTCAAAAAAAGAGAGTCTTTTTAAAATAAATATTCATCCATTTTGAATAAACAACCCTTACATCCCTTGCTTCCGTTCCAGCCTCACCTCCTCTGCCCCAGCTCAGCCTGGTCCTCTTTCTTCTGCTTTATGTCCACGGCCACCTCCTAGGTCTCCACATTTCTAACCCAGCTCCATCCTGCCCATTTTCCTCGCCACGGCCAGAATGACCTTTTCAGAACACAGATCCGGCCACATCACCTTTCTACTTGAAGCAGGACACACGTCCCCCTTGCCCCCAAAGACAGTTCTGAGCTCCCTCACGTGGTCTCCAGGGGCTCATACTTCCCCACTGAGCTGTCATTTGCCCCTTCTCCACAAAGCTGGTACGTTCTAGCCTCACCAGGCTGTGAGCTGTCCACCCAACATTGTGACCTTTGGGGACTCTTTTCTGTGCCTGAAATCATGGCTGTTCCTTCGGCTCGATGGTTCTCTGCTCTTGTTCCATCCCTTGTTCAAATTTGTCTTTTCTATATGAATTGGTGCAGATATCATGTCTTCTGCTGAAGTGTTTTTTTTTTTTAATCTATTATATATAGTGAATTGCTCCTTTACATAATTCTTGCGCATACCTTCATTAGGGACTCCTATCTGTTTTATTTTTCACACATCTGTCTCCTTGAAGGCAGGGACCTCTTTATGTGCCCCAGTGTCAGAGTTTATTTTTGATGAACTGGTCTTTGTTTTTTTTTTTTTTAAGTTTTTATTTTAATTCCAGTTAGTTAACATACAGTGTTATATTAGTTTCAGGTGTACAATATAGTGATTCAAGGCTTCCACACATTACTCAGTGCTCATCATGAAAAGTATGTTTCTTAATGCCCATCATCTATTTAACCCGTCCCCCCAACCCCCTTCCCTCTGGTGACTATCAGTTTGTTCTCTGTAGTTAAGAGTCTATTTCTTGGTTTGCCTCTCTCTCTTTTTCCCCTTTGCTCATTTGTTTTGTTTCTTAAATTCCAGAGAAGTGAAATCATATGGTATTTGTCTTCCTCTGACTGACTTATTTTACCTAGTATTATACTCTCTAGCTCCATCCATGTCATCGCAAACGGCAAGATTTCATTCTTTTTTATGGCTGAATAATATTTCTGTGTGTGTGTGTGTGTGTGTGTGTGTGTGTGTATAGCACATCTTTATCCATTCATCAATCAATGGACATTTAAGCTGCTTCCATATCTTGGCTGGTGTAACTGGTCACTGTTAATCTGATTCATATTTATTGTATTTGGGCCAGCTACAGCAAGGTTCAAATAATGCTATCCGGTAGAACTTTCTGATGGAAATATTCTGTATTTATGCTGTCCAATATCGTAGTATCTAGCTGAATTTAAACGTGCCTATTTAAATTTGATTTTTAATGAATTGAAACTCAGTAAATTTGAAAATTTGATTCCCTGGCTGCACAAGTGATCATTAGCCACATATTGCTAATGGCTACCATAATGTGTAACACAAGTAGGGGTACACTAAGGGCTGAGTAAGAAAATGGGAGATTCTGTAAAGGTCTCAGATTCTTCCTATAATAGCATTACCCCTGTTCATTTGATTGACAAATATTTTATTTACAAACCCTGTAATGAGGGGACTATCTTTTAATTTCTCTCCCTCTCTTTTTTGTAATGAAGTACATAATTCCTCTGCATCAATTAAGGTCGTTTTAGAATGTTTGGGTTTGAAGCAAGAGTCTTTAAAATTATTAAGTAAATACACATTCCTAGAGGCAGAAGAATGAATTCCATCATGAATAGGAGTCTTATATAAGTCTGTACTCAGTGAAATCATCCAATATCCAGAGTTTAGCTTTTAAGGCATGTTTGTGGCTCACCAGTTCCGTGAAGCATCTTTCTGAAAAAAAAAAAAAATGTATTTACATGGAGACACTCTTCCAACAAACACAACCAATTAGCAAGTGTTACATGCAGCTTGGCTGTCATTTTTAGCCTGGTCTTCTTAATGCCTTCCTTTATTTGTGTAATATTTAGTAAATCTTGAATATACTCATTGGGTGGCACATCGTTTTATGCCCAAATGTAAATCTTAGGTTTTATTATTTTATACCATAGTTTCTATTGACCATCACAATTGACTTACTTCACAATGCTTTGGTTTTCACTGTCATTAATATTTCATTCATTTTCCACTTGAACTACCTTGATTTAACATCTCCTGAGATCCTTTCTTCTGTGGTGAGTGCTAGGAAGAAAGATGAACCAGATACTGACTGGGTCCTTCAGAGGGTACAGTCTGGAGGGGTAGACAGAGATGAACACAGGCCGCACGGTGTGGCTTCCATGTGACTGAATTTCTAAGGGAGCATTGAGGAGGGAGCAATTCCTTCTCCTTGGGAAGCTGGAAAAGTGTCATAAAGGAAACGCCACTTGAGGAGGCCTTGGCCGAGTAGAAGTTCACCAGTTGGTAAGTGAAGGGCTGGCATGGAAGTCATGTGGAGGTTGGGCAACGTATGGTGTGTGGGACAAGACTAAGGGGCCCCGGTGAGCCTGATGAATAGGTGCAAGAGCACTAGGAACGGTTGGTGGGAAACAAGGGGGAAAGGGTTGGTGAGTCAAGTCGGAGGATTACTATTATGTCTTGAAAAATATTTTAACTTTTGGGTAAGAAAGCCATGACAATTAAAAAAAACATTTTTTTAAGATTTTATTTATTCATTTGAGAGAGAGAGGGAGAACACAATGGGGGGAGGAGCGGAGGGAGAGAGAGAGGGAGAGGGAGAAGCAGGCTCTCCGCTGAGCAGGGAGCCCAATGCAGGGCTGGATCCCAGGACCTCGGGATCACAACCTGAGCCCAAGGTAGATGCTTAACTGACTGAGCCACCCAGGCACCCCAGCCCTGACATTAATTTTAAAGATACGTTATTTAAATGGTGTAACCAAAGGACTGCAGACTTTAGAGTAAGAGAGACCTGGGTTAAATCTGTACTGAGCTGTTAGATTATACACAATTATGCTAGTGACCTTACCTCTGCAAGCCTCGACGTTCTTGTGAGTTAACTGCGGCTGATCCTTCTATTGAGAATGCTCTTTTCCCATGGATCTGCATGGTCAATGCCTACATCTCTTGAAATATTACTGCTATCACCTGAATGTGTGTACCCCACCCCCCCAATTCATATGTTAAAGTCATCCCAAAGATGATCCTACAAGGAAATGGGCCCTTTGGGATGTGCTTAGGTCATGGGGGTGGAGCCCTCATGAATGAAATTAATATAAGAGGCTCCAGAGAGATCTAGTCTCTTCCATCATAGGAGTACACAAGGTGCCAGCTAGGAACAAGGAGGTGGGCCCTTATGAGAATGTGACCATGTTGGCGCCTTCATCTTGGACTTCTGGCCTCCAGAACTGTGAAAAACGGAATTCTGTTGCTGAAGCCCCCCAGTCAATTGTGTTCTGTGATGGCAGCCCAGCAGACTAAGACAATTACTTTCTCAGGGAGGGCTGTCCTGACTCCCTATTAAAATTGCAACCTGCCCATAGCAATCATTTCTGACACCTGTAATTCTGCTCTGCCTTTTTTTCTATATTCCTCATAACACACTTGGTCACCTTTGAACATACTCTGTGTTTGTTTGTCACGTTCACGGGTTACCACCTTCCCCTCCCCAGTTAGAATGTCTGCTCCTTATTTTGCACATGTGGTGTGAGCTACAGACCTACTTTTATATTATCATCAGTACTGTTTATTGAATAGTCCATACCTTTCCTGCCATTTGTGTTCTGTCTGTCAAGCTCCTAGACAGATCTGTCCATTCCCTCTGTCCCTCTATTCCAGTGCCACCTCACTTAATTGTTAGAGTTTTATAACTGGCTGTAAGCTGGTAAAGGTAATTTGCACTACCCACACCTTGATTTTCTTCACAATGGGTTCAACTATTCCTAGTGCTTTGCTCTTCCTGTTGGGGGTCTCCAAGACCTCAGGCTTGATGATTTGCCAATTTGCCTTCCTCGGTATGTTAGACTCACAATTTATTGCAGCAAGAGGCTACAGATCCTTCTATTGAATAGAAAGACCAGCAAAGGGAAAGCTACTTGGGGCAAAGTCAAGGAGAAACCAGGTACAAGCTTCTAAGTGTCCCTCCCAGTGGAGTTACAAGGGGACGCGTAGTTCTCCCAGCATCAATGTGTGACCATGCATGTGAACTGTCACACCCAGGGAAATGAACCTGAACCTTGGGGAAGGTTAGTTACATAGACAATGCAGCAACCTGCAGGACCCACCTCAGCACCTGAGATTTCACCCCCTTCTTTGAGCACCCCCATCCTGCTCTGAGCAAAAACAGGCATTTATCATACATCACACTGTCAGGACCAACTTCTCTGGCCAAAGTAAAAGAGCATGGTCCAAGGCCTCAAGCAGACAAATACAGTCTATTCCAAGGACCTAGAGCATAATTCCCAGGAGCTGGCTAACCTGAAGACAAGCCTTTCTTTGGAATGGGAAGGATTTGAGCAACCCAGGCCTGCTGAGGTAACCCTTTTCCTGCCTACTCTCTTTTGGATTTTAGGATCAGTTTATCGAGTTCTATAAAAAACCTTGTTGGGATTCATGCATTCATTGCCTAGATCAATTTGGGGAAAAATGCCTCTTTTAGATGAAATCTTCATAATAAGCATGGTATATTTCTCTGCTTACAAAGGTCTCCTTTCATATTGTTAAAAATGTTTTATAATTTTCTTAATAAAGGTCTTGTATATCTTTTGCTGGATTTTTCTCAGCTCTTTTATAGAATTGTTACTTTTGTACATGCTTCCCTCTTATAAGGAGCCCTGTGAATACACTGGGTCCACCTCAATAAATCAGGATAACGTCACATCTCAAAATCCTTTAATTAATGACACTGACAGAGTCCCTTTGGCTATAGAAGGTTGTATTCACGGGTTCTGGGGATTAGAACATGGACATCTTGTGGGGGGGGGGCATTTTTCAGCCAACCCCAGGCAATCACATTGTCTGTAGGTAGGTATGGTTTTCTTCTCTTTTTATTTTTAACTCTTATACCTTTGCTTTTTCTTGTCTGTTGGACTATCAAGGACTTCTACTACCATGTTGAGCGGGAGCAGTGATAGTAGACATTTGTTCCTACTTTAATGGCAACGCCTCTAATATCTCACCATTATTTTTACATTTGCTGTGAGTGTTTGGAAGATAGCCTGTCAGGTTGTGAAGGTTCTTTATGGCTGATTCATGATAAGTTTTATATCAGGCATAACTGATGAATTTTATAAAGCATGATTTCTCTGAATTGTTGCAGGCCCTCCCAGTGAGAAGTATAAGGTAACAGTTATCTATTGCTGCATAACAAACCCTTTCAAATCCAGTAGCTTTGCATAACAATCATTTATTTTCTCATATGTGCAATTTGGCCTTGGCTAACTAGTCTAGTCTGGGGCCACTCGTGTCATTTGGCTGCTTTACGGGTAAGAGGTGATTCAAGGTGACCTCACTCCCGTATCTGGCGGTCGGCTGGGGCTGACAGCCAAGCCGTCTCCGTTGTTCTCCCACAGGCCTCTCCGGGAGGAGGGCCCCCGAGGAGCCCAAGTCTCTCTGCTTGTGCACATTTGCTGTCACCCTACTGGCCAAAGCAAGTCACATGACCAGCACCCGAGCCAATGTGGGAAGGGGCTAAATCAGAGGGGGCATCCCAAGGGGCGGTGTGGCCCATCAGGGGCGTCGAGACAACACTATAGCCCATGCTGTGTCTAGCCATAGACTGTAGCAGAGCCCCGTGTGTCTCTACATATTGGGGTCCGGTAGCTCCTTCATCAGACCCACTTCCCCACAGCCCTGCAATGGCTGCCTCTCATGGGCCTCGTGCCTATGCAGACGCCCCGTCATTGGCTACCGAGGGCAAGAAGAATGTTGTATAACTTACTAACTCACTGAGCTTGGCTTAGCTACGGGAGGAAACCCCAAGATGCTAATTTCCTCTCGACCCAACTCCACCTCCTCTTCCAAACACCACACCCTCAGCTTTAGCACTGGCCTGGGGGTGACTCCTTGCCACCCAGGGTGGAGTTTCGGGGCCTCCCTGACCTGACTTCCTCTCCCTTCTTCCCAGATGCCTGTCACTGGGGCCTGCACTCTCATTAGCTTTTCTAAAGCTCCAGTGCATAAAACCATCCCCAAATCACCCAACGCTCTCTCTCCCTCTTTGGTTCTAACCTCCAGCTCTGCCCTTTGTAATTTTTAGCATTCTTATTATAGAGAAAGGTTACAAAGTGGAATGCTTAAACATCCTTCATTCCCAAGTGTGGTTGGGTTGATGTGCTATTCAGGAAGCCCTGGGTACTCCGGTGATGAACAGAACAGAGGACACTTATGAGCCACCGCGGGGTAGTTAAAATGACGGATGGAGAAATATGGGGTGGTGTCTCTGCCTCCGGTCAGATCACTGAGGAGAAAAGAAGGAGTAATTAAGCTGGCTGGGTAATGCTTCTTGCAGAGGAAGTCTCTGCAGGCTGGAAGCAAGTCTGCAGGGGTGCGGGTCGGGAGAGTCAGGAAAGGGAGTGATGTGCTTGGGAGGCGCTCGTTAATATGGACTTGAAGGAAGGGGTGAGGCCCCGAATTTGAGCGGAAGGAGGCAGCTGGATGAGTGCTACCACTGAGAAGGCGCCAGCATTGAGGGAGGAATTTGCAACCCTGTGCTTGAATATCAGGGTGGAACTTGAATCTGAGAGTCGCTCTTTTCCAGCCCCTCATGTTGACTAATGCCATTTTCTTTATCACAGTTCTGCTAATTGAGAAGGGGAAATGAATGTCAGCTCAATGTGATTCTATCTCAGATGAATTAGAGTTTCCTTTCCCAGAATTTCAAGTTAAGCCACCCCCCCCCCCGCCACCCCAGAGGAGCAACAGGGATGAGGTCTTCTGTCCCTGTCCCAGTAGACTGCTCCTTCCACTTGCATGAGACAGAAAGAGATGGGAAGCTGGAGGACCAGAGACTGGATGGCCCATGACCATCCTCTGCCTGGGCTTCCATCTCCTCCCGCTGCCTGGACTGAAGCGTCAGATGGGATGGGATGGGATGGAGGGGGGTGGGCAGTCCCTTCTCCCCATTGTATTAACTAGTCGTTGGCCTTGCCAACAAAATGGCCCCCATCTGTGAGCCATGCAGTGTCTGTATTAGAATCACCTGGGGTGTGTTGTTGAAAGTCCTTTTCTGGGCCCTACCCTGTACTTTCTGAGCAAAACATTCCATGGGAGCTTTGGAGTCTGCATTTTTTTTTTTTTTTTTTTAAACAAGCTATGGTAGCGATGCCTTTGCATACTTCAAGTTTGAGAAGCGTTGCCCTGGAGCACACCTTGTCACTGAATCTTCTTCTCACTCCTCACTCATACTGCTGCAGGTTCTCTGAGCGGTTTTGCGACACCACGGGGCACAGCCTGCAAAGTCAGATCTTCTCTCCAAACAGTCTGGATTCCTTACCTTCTCTCCTCCCAGGATGGGTTCCTTGTCTCTTCTACCCAACCTCACTGTGGGAGTAAAGGTTCCAGCCATCATTTACTGACTGTTTGCGGAGGTGGGGGTGAGGAGTCTGGGGGCTTTTTAGCTCCATGAGCGCCAGGCGTCAGACCTACCTGGTGCCTTCTCATGAGGTAGTTACACGAGGTGATCATGGACATGGAGCTCATGGAGAGTCACGAGCAGCCCACCAGCAGGGGCTATGTCTGTGTTCCCCGGCAGCTCACACCTGCATGGAGAACCCTCTAGGTCTGCTGGCAAGCCCTCTGTCCCTCTGGACTGCTTGGTTTTTGGATAATAGAGAGGTGTTTGCTAGTGTATTAGTTAGGTTTCTCCAGGGAAACAACCGACAGAATCTATATGTCCACAGATACAAATATATACAGATTCTATCATCTATCTATCATCTATCTATCATCTATCATCTATCTATTTATCTGTCAAGATTTTTAAAAATATTTTATTTATTTATTAGAGAGAGAGCCAGAGAGCACGTGAGCAGTGGGGAGGGGCAGAGGGAGAAGGAGAAGCAGACTCCCCACTGAGCAGGGAGCCCAATGCGAGGCTCAATCCCAGGACCCTGGGATCATGACCTGAGCCAAAGTCAGACACGTAACTGACTGAGTCACCCAGGTGTCCCAATCTGTCAAGATTTTAAAAGAATCATTCATATATTGATTGTGGGGGCTGGCAAGTCCCAAATCTGGATGGCAACCAGCAGATTGGAGATTCAGGTCCAAGGTGATGTTGCAGTCTTGAGTCTGAAGGCTGGAAACCAGGCCGAACTTCTGTGTTGCAGTTTAGAGGCTGAATTCCTTCCTTGAGAAACTGGTGTTTGCTCTAAAGGTCTTTAACTGATTGGGCAAGGCCCACCACCATTATGGAGGGTGATCTCCTTTACTCAAAATTTACTAACATGTTAATCTCATCCAAAATGCACTTTCTACGGCAACATCTAGATTCATGTTTGACCAAACAACTGGACACAATAATCTAGTCAAGTTGACACATAAAATTAATCATCATTGCTGGGTTGCTTTTCATCATTTTTTGTCCCCAGTGCCTTCCAATCCCTGAATAGAACAACAAAAAGGCTAATATATAGGAAAGAGTTTAACTCTGGTCGGAGTAGAAGGAAAGAGCCACTTGAAGGCCGGTTGCCATGGCTCCAGAAGGATCACATTCTTGCTGCTGTCTGGCTCTGCAAGAGAGCTGGAGAGTCTCTGTGTGCTCATTCTGCTCCAGAGCAAGCAGGGTTTTGCCCTTCCGTGCCAGACGTGCTGATGAGTACAGCCCTCCTAGGTGAGGCAGGGAAAGGTGGGTCTGCTGGTTGTTTCGAGGACCTGAAGCTGTTGGCCCTCGTATCTACTTCTTAGTGCTTTGAGAGATTAGCACTTGTCTTTTCTGAAAGCGGAGTGCAATTTCTGTGAATTCAATCAAGGTACATATTTCTGTGTGTGAACTGCACAGAATCACACCTAGCAATTTGCCACCTCTCCCCATTAGACTCTGTCTCTTGGCGGGAAGGGGATGGTTGGAAGCTGCTCCTAGGATTGTGGGCACAAGCTCTGTGTCACTTCTTTTCTGAAATTGGGTCGTGTTGTCTGAGTTCCAGGTCTGGATATGAAAGAAACCTGACTTTCTAAAAAACTTCATTTTTTTGGTCCCTTGCTGTATGATAGCTTGTATTTAGGACAGAATTGAGGTTTTTATGAAAACATAAATGCATGGTTTCATGCCATGGCAGATGGGAAACATGTGTGCTACTGCCGTTCTGAAGCCTCTGGGGCTATTTGTGAGACCACGAGCTTCTCATCGATCATCAGTCCTTTTCTGTGGGCTGACATTTCTTTGGACCTTTCCTTTCCTTCCTGAGGTGGTAGAGTAAGCAAAAGGGTCAAATAAGAGCCAGTATCTATCAGCGCGATCCGGCACTTCACATTTGCTATCCCATTTGATCCTCACCATTGTGACATGATTACCAATGTGTACTAGTGTCCCCATTTTATAGCTGTGAAAACTGAGGATAAATGGCTAGCCTCAGGACTCACCTATTTGACGTCATGCTTCTTGGAGGTTAATGTTGCATCAACCTAATTTTCATTAGGAAAAAATCTGCACAACTCAATAAAAAGAGTTTGACTCAGTGGACCACGGTGGACTCTTGGTCGGCTGTAACACAGTCTCGTGATGACCTCTTTCTTCCGGCTCAGCTCTCGGAGCACTTCCTGCCTGGGTGGGTTGTGTCAGGACAAAGAAAGGACCGTGTTCTCTGGCTCACTCTAGCTCCTCACATTATTCAGTGAACAAAACGTGAAACCAAATAACAAGAATAATTTAGTTCACTGTGCAAAGAGAAAGCCTAATAGTGTTTTTCAGGTAGGATCCTCAGCTAATGGCCACCCCTTGCTAAAAGGCTATTCCCCTGGGGACGTGAACATTCTAAACATGATGTTCTTTTCCTTCATTGCATTCAGAAAATTTGGAAAGTACAGATAAAAAATAACATGGCCCATAATTACATCATCTAAACTATGTCAGCGTCCTGGGGTTATTGCCAGTGGTGCTGAAGCTAGCTGGTACCGGTGTGTGGAAGCCAAACAAATGCATTGATTCCCCCTTTCAAGACATAGTGACGTCACACAGGCAGTTGAAATCAGTCATGGTGGGGGGATTTTCATCACAGTAATTGGCACATGCTATAAACTGAATTTTTTTTGTTTGTTTTTGTTTTTGCTTGTTACACACTTATGGGTCCTCACCTGGTTATTGCCTTCCAGCCTTTTTTTCTTATGCTTTAAGCATAGCATAACTAATTTTTAATGTAACATAACAATGCAAGCATTTCCTCCTGGTATATAAAAAAAGAACACATAGCACCATTTTTTAAATACAAGCAAAAGTCTTTACTTAGTCAGTGTATTATAAATTACTTAATAGTTCAAATTACTGGGCATATGTATTGCTTTCAACTAATAAAAGTTGTGCTTCAGTGAGCATATTTATGTATTAAGTATCATGTTCTGGAAATAGACATTGTGGGTAAACTGCCACGATATTCTTTGGCTCCTGATGAGTGGTGCCTCGTGTTTCCCGAAGCAGAAAGCTTAGCACTCTAAGTTGCTCTCTTCCCCACTGGCTCCTGAGTTCCCTTAAGTCCGTGACCTGTATTTTGCTCCTTATTCTTAGTACCCAGTGCAGTGCTGGGCTTATGGGAAATGCTCATGAAATAGTTATTAATAAAAAGAATGTCTCAGTTGTGCCTAAAAGAGGTGCACCAATTTTCAATGCCACCTGCATTTTCACCAAAACCTACAGGACATTGAGTAAGATCAATAAAGTCAACAAAAAAAGGCAACTTACCCTAGCTGGTGAAAAATGTTATCTTGTGACTGTTCTTGTTTGCAAAAAGGAAGTGCTGTATGGGGAACGGCCGAGAAGATAAAACAGCCCCAGTGCCCTCTTGAATGCTTGGAGGAAGGTGGAGGTCTTGTAATATTGAAGTGTGTGAGCCGGGACCCACCCCGCCCCCTGCAGGAAGCCCCCCGCCCCCGCCCCCGGATTTCTTCAGTACTCACTGAATACTTCATTGATACTTCAGTATCTTTCCCAATCAGCTATCATGGTTTTAAAACAGTCTGCCCCATGCAAGTAACATGCTCAAAGGTCAAGAAAGACACACCCCAGACACTTGAGTGCTATAGAATTAGCACCACCCTCTAGTTTCTCTTCCACCCTTGCTCACAGCCCATTAGATTTTTCCTCAAACTTGACCCTTGACTTTGCCTCTTAGTTTTCTCTCCTCTTGGTCTCTGAGATTTTCTGTATGTAAGCCTCATTGTTCTCTATCTCAACAGAGAGAATCCAACAGATCTGGGTTTGAATCCTGGTTTTGTCATTTATTAGTTGGTTGGCCCTTGTCAAGGGATTTATCTCTTGGGGTCTTGGTTTTATGATCTGTAAAATAGTTTCGTGATTATGAGAAAACCAAATGAGCCCTCAGCATATACTAGGCATTCCATGAAAGGAAGTTTTACTGTTATTATTGTTTAAGGGATTGAGGTCATACTCACCTGACAGTTTTCAATTTTGGCCACCTTGAGTAGAAACTCCCAACCTAGCCCCATACCCTAGCTTCACCTCCAAATCCAAACTTACCTTCCTCCCTTCTGGCTCCCCATCCAGCCTGCTTTCCCATCATGCAGCTTGTACCTTTGGCCTCTAGGGTTTCATCCATGTGAGTTTAGCTTTGTAGTAAACACAGATGCACCTGAGAGCAGGGACTGTGTTTTGCTTCTGCTCCTGATGAGGTGGACATTGTCAGTGAGAGCCCAGGACACAAGCACTAACTGGGTTAATTAGTCTTAAAAGAAGGCATTAACACTTTCTTCCCTTAAAATAATTTATATTAACAATCTTATTTCCATTTCCTGATCTCTTTGAACTTGGAATGAAGTTCTGGACCCAGCTGCCTGCAAGGATTAAGCTGAGTTGGCTGGACCTGGGGGTTCATTTTCCCTTCACCAACGTTGCCCTGCTGCCCTGCTTATGAGCACTTCTTCGGTCTCCTATTTCTTGACGGAGATTTATATCTTCCATCCTGTTTCACTCCGTTTTCTCAATTACCTGCTGGATTATTCCTATTTTACAGATGATGAACCCGAGATTCAAGGCAACTGAATAAGTTGTCCGAGGTCACTCAGGCGGGAGCGGGGCTGGAATCAAATCCTGTCTTTATGATTCCACAGCTTGTACTCTGTCATGGCCCTTCTCTGAATCCCAATTCAATGCATTACTTACAACACAAAAACAAAAATACTTTATTTATCACATCGGACAGTTGTGAAAACCCAGCAAGAGGCATCTATGCAGTGAGGAAGACAAGGTGCCTTTGGTTCTAGCACTGGACAGAGTTGGTTGGGTCAAAGCAGTTGGGAGCCTAAGCCGCCAGAGCACAGACACGTGGCTGGTTGTGTCTCGGTTAATCGGTGTCTGTACTGATCTTGTCAGAAGGCAGGGCCACCAGGGTGGAGACCAGGTTGGGAGTGACTGCGCTGGGCAGAGAACTAGGGGTGACACATGGGTCCCAGGTGAAGAAGACGGGTGGAAGATGGGCTGTGGTCTGTGAGGCCCGGATGTGCACTATTGAGGGGTGGCTGGAGGTGATACATGACACCTTCTCTGTATTCAGTGCTAGACGGGTTGTCTGCAGTTATGCTGAAATGAACTATTTAGTAAATTTAACCAAGAGAAGTGGACGGACTCCTGTCCACCAATGACTGGCTCCATTAACTCGGGCGAGTTTAAACCTGTTTTTACAGCTAATAAAAAAGGGCTTCTTGGGATGGTGCATGAGGTATCCAGCATGACCTACAGCTGAGTTTCAGAAGGAGCGCTTAGTGGACCTTCTTAATGCAGTTACATCCCAGGTCAAGAATGGACTTTCCAGAGCTTGTTCAGGAGCAGATTAGAAGCCATCTGGATGGAGATGCCTACCTTGTTGGGATGTTGAGGGGGGCAGGGTGGGAGCCAGTCTAGCTCCACTCTTTCCAGAATGGAGGCTAAACCAAGCTTATTATATTATATTATTGATGGAAAAACAAAACAAGGTTTCACGATCAGATCTTTTTGGGAAACATTGTTACACATAATGAAATGATTTCCTTTATTGTGAGCTCTTTAGAGCCTTTCCATGTTACTTTGCCTCATGATCCCTCAGGAGACACAAGTGATATGTCACTGATTCCCACACCCACCCCTTTTTTCCTGTTTAAACCCTGGGGCTATTTTACTAAGAACATTGTGAAGAGCATTTTGGGGAACACACTTTGGGAAATGCTGTCTCAAAATGTTGGGATATTTGGGTTTTAACAGAGAATCTGGAAACAAATAGTTTCTAAGGCCAAAGGTAAGAGTTTCTAACGGTGGACATTCCGGCATCAGCTCCGACTGGTAGGGGGTTACTTTAAGGAGAAAGCAGGGAAGCAGCTACCTACTGGGGAGAACAGATCTGAGAACCTACTCCCCTCTTTCTTTTTTTTTTTTTTTTTTTTTTTTTTTAATTTTTTATTTTTATTTTAATAACCATATATTACATAATTATTTTTTGGTGCAGTGTTCCATGATTCATTGTTTGTTCATAACACCCAGTGCTCCATGCAGAACGTGCCCTCCTCAATACCCATCACCAGGCTAACCCATCCCCCCACCCCCCTCCCCTCTAGAACCCTCAGTTTGTTTTTCAGAGTCCATCATCTCTCATGGTTCGTTTCCCCCTCTGACATACTCCCCTTTTCTTCCTCTCCTGTTATCTTCTTTTTCTTTTTTCTTAAAATATGTTGCGTTATTTGTTTCAGAAGTACAGATCTGTGATTCAACAGTCTTGCACAATTCACAGCGCTCACCGTAGCACATACCCTCCCCAATGTCTATCACCCAGCCACCCCATCCCTCCCACCCCCAACCACTCCAGTAACACTCAGTTTCTTTCCTGAGATTAAGAATTCCTCATATCAGTGAGGTCATGTGATACATGTCTTTCTCTGATTGACTTATTTCACTCAGCATAACACCCTCCAGTTCCATCCACGTCGTTGCAAATGGCAAGATCTCATTCCTTTTGATGGCTGCATAATATTCCATTGTGTATATATACCACATCTTCTTTATCCATTCATCTGTCGATGGGCATCTTGGCTCTTTCCACAGTTTGGCTATGGTGGACATTGCTGCTATAAACATTGGGGTACACGTACCCCTTCGGGTCCCTACATTTGTATCTTTGTGGTAAATACCCAGTAGTGCAATTGCTGGATCGAACGGTAGCTCTAATTTCAACTGTTTGAGGAACCTCCATACTGTTTTCCAGAGGGGTTGCACCAGCTTGCATTCCCACCAACAGTGTAGGAGGGTTCCCCTTTCTCCACATCCCCGCCAACATCTGTCGTTCCCTGACTTGTTAATTTTAGCCATTCTGACGGGTGTGAGGTGGTATCTCATTGAGGTTTTGATTTGGATTTCCCTGATGCCAAGCGATGTTGAGCACTTTTTCATGTGCCTGTTGGCCATTTGGATGTCTTCTTTGGAGAAATGTCTGTTCATGTCTTCTGCCCATTTCTTGATTGGATTATTTGTTCTTTGGGTGTTGAGTTTGATAAGTTCTTTATAAATTTTGGATACTAGCCCTTTATCTGATATGTCATTTGCAAATATTTTCTCCCATTCTGTCGGTTGTCTTTTGGTTTTGTGGACTGTTTCTTTTGCTGTGCAGAAGCTTTTTATCTTGATGAAATCCCAATAGTTCATTTTTGCCTTGGCTTCCCGTGCCTTTGGCGATGTTTCTAGGAAGAAGTTGCTGCGGCTAAGGTCGAAAAGGTTGCTACCTGTGTTCTCCTTTAGGATTTGGATGGACTCCTGTCTCACGTTTAGGTCTTTCAACCATTTGGAGTCTATTTTTGTGTGTGGTGTAAGGAAATGGTCCAGTTTCATTCTTCTGCATGTGGCTGTCCAATTTTCCCAACACCATTTGTTGAAGAGACTGTCTTTTTGCCATTGGACATCCTTTCCTGCTTTGTCAAAAATAAGTTGACCATAGAGTTGAGGGTCCATTTCTGGGCTCTCGATTCTGTTCCATTGATCTATGTGTCTGTTTTTGTGCCAGTACCATACTGTCTTGATGATGACAGCTTTGTAATAGAGCTGGAAGTCCGGAATTGTGATGCCGCCAGCTTTGCTTTTCTTTTTCAGTATTCCTCTGGCTATTCTGGGTCTCTTCTGGTTCCATACAAATTTTAGGATTATTTGTTCCATTTCTTTGAAAAAAGTGGATGGTATTTTGATGGGGATTGCATTGAATGTGTAGATTGCTCTAGGTAGCATTGACATCTTCACAATGTTGATTCTCCCAATCCATGAGCATGGAACGTTTTTCCATTTCTTTGTGTCTTCTTCAATTTCTTTCCTGAGTATTTTATAGTTTTCTGTGTACAGATCCTTTGCCTCTTTGGTTAGATTTATTCCTAGGTATCTAATGGTTTTGGGTGCAATTGTAAATGGGATCGACTCCTTGATTTGTCTCTCTTCTGTCTTGTTGTTGGTGTATAGGAATGCCACTGATTTCTGTGCATTGATTTTATATCCTGCTACTTTACTGAATTCCTGTATGAGTTCTAGCAGTTTTGGGGTGGAGTCTTTTGGGTTTTCCACATACAGTATCATATCATCTGCAAAGAGTGAGAGTTTGACTTCCTCTTTGCCGATTTGGATGCCTTTGATTTCTTTTTGTTGTCTGATTGCTGTGGCTAGGACTTCTAATACTATGTTGAATAGCAGTGGTGATAGTGGACATCCCTGCCGCGTTCCTGACCTTAGGGGAAAAGCTCTCAGCCTTTCCCCATTGAGAATGATATTCGCTGTAGGTTTTTCATAGATGGCTTTTATGATATTGAGGTATGTACCCTCTATCCCTATACTCTGAAGAGTTTTGATCAAGAAAGGATGTTGTACTTTGTCAAATGCTTTTTCTGCATCTATTGAGAGGATCATATGATTCTTGTTCTTTCTTTTGTTAATGTATTGTATCACGTTGATTGATTTGCGGATGTTAAACCAGCCTTGCAGCCCAGGAATAAATCCCACTTGGTCGTGGTGAATAATCCTTTTAATGTACTGTTGGATCCTATTGGCTAGTATTTTGGTGAGAATTTTTGCATCCATGTTCATCAAGGATATTGGTCTGTAATTCTCTTTTTTGATGGGGTCTTTGTCTGGTTTTGGGATCAAGGTAATGCTGGCCTCATAAAATGAGTTTGGAAGTTTCCCTTCCATTTCTATTTTTTGGAACAATTTCAGAAGAATAGGTATTAATTCTTCTTTAAATGTCTGATAGAATTCCCCTGGGAAGCCATCTGGCCCTGGGCTTTTGTTTCTTGGGAGATTTTTGATGACTGTTTCAATTTCCTTAGTGGTTATAGGTCTGTTCAGGTTTTCTATTTCTTCCTGGTTCAATTTTGGTAGTTGATACATCTCTAGGAATGCACCCATTTCTTCCAGGTTATCTAATTTGCTGGCATAGAGTTGCTCATAATATGTTCTTATAATTGTTTGTATTTCTTTGGTGTTGCTTGTGATCTCTCCTCTTTCATTCATGATTTTGTTGATTTGGGTCATTTCTCTTTTCTTTTTGATCAGTCTGGCCAGGGGTTTATCAATCTTGTTAATTCTTTCAAAGAACCAGCTCCTAGTTTCGTTGATCTGTTCTACTGTTCTTTTGCTTTCTAGTTCATTGATTTCTGCTCTGATCTTTATGATTTCTCTTCTCCTGCTGGGTTTAGGCTTTCTTTGCTGTTCTTTCTCCAGCTCCTTTAGGTGTAGGGTTAGGTTGTGTATTTGAGACCTTTCTTGTTTCTTGAGAAAGGCTTGTATTGCTATATACTTTCCTCTCAGGACTGCTTTTGCTGTATCCCAAAGATTTTGAACAGTTGTGTTTTCATTTTCATTGGTTTCCATGAATTTTTTTAATTCTTCTTTAATTTCTTGGTTGACCCATTCATTCTTTAGTAGGATGCTCTTTAGCCTCCATGTATTTGAGTTCTTTCCGACTTTCCTCTTGTGGTTGAGTTCTAGTTTCAAAGCATTGTGGTCTGAAAATATGCAGGGAATGATCCCAATCTTTTGGTACTGATTGAGACCTGATTTGTGACCTAGGATGTGATCAATTCTGGAGAATGTTCCATGGGCACTAGAGAAGAATGTGTATTCCTTTGCTTTGGGATGGAATGATCTGAATATGTCTGTGAAGTCCATTTGGTCCAGTGTGTCATTTAAAGTCTTTATTTCCTTGTTGATCTTTTGCTTAGATGATCTGTCCATTTCAGTCAGGGGGGTGTTAAAGTCCCCCACTATTATTGTATTGTTGTCAATGTGTTTCTTTGCTTTTGTTATTAATTGCCTTATATAATTGGCCGCTCCCATGTTCGGGGCATAGATATTTACAATTGTTAGATCTTCTTGTTGGATAGACCCTTTAAGTAGGATATAGTGTCCTTCCTCATCTCTTATTACAGTCTTTGTTTTAAAATCTAGTTTGTCTGATATAAGGATTGCCACCCCAGCTTTCTTTTGGTGTCCATTAGCATGGTAAATGGTCTTCCACCCCCTCACTTTCAATCTGGGGGTGTCTTTGGGTGTAAAATGAGTCTCTTGTAGACAGCATATTGATGGGTCTTGTTTTTTAATCCAATCTGATAGCCTGTGTCTTTTGATTGGGGCATTTAGCCCATTTACATTCAGGGTAACTATTGAAAGGTATGAATTTAGTGCCATTGTATTACCTGTAAGGTGACTGTTAACTGTCTGTTGTCTGTGTTCGTTTCTGCTCTTTGCTGCTTTTAGGTTCTCTCTTTGCTTAGAGGACCCCTCTCAATATTTCTTGGAGGGCTGGTTTCGTGTTTGCAAATTCCTTTAGTTTTTGTTTGTTCTGGAAGCTTTTTATCTCTCCTTCTATTTTCAATGATAGCCTAGCTGGATATAGTATTCTTGGCTGCATATTTTTCTCGTTTAGTGCTCTGAAGATATCTTGCCAGTCCTTTCTGGCCTGCCAGGTCTCTGTGGATAGGTCTGTTGCCAATCTAATGTTTCTACCATTGTAGGTTACATATCTCTTCTCCCGAGCTGCTTTCAGGATTTTCTCTTTGTCTCTGAGACTCGTAAGTTTTACTATTAGATGTCGGGGTGTTGACCTATTTTTATTGATTTTGAGAGGGGTTCTCTGTGCCTCCTGGATTTTAATGCCTGTTTCCTTCCTCACATTAGGGAAGTTCTCTGCTATAATTTGCTCCAATATACCTTCTGCCCCTCTCTCTCTCTCTTCTTCTTCTGGGATCCCAATTATTCTAATGTTGTTTCGTCTTATCGTATCACTTATCTCTCGAATTCTGCCCTCGTGATCCTGTAGTTGTTTCTCTCTCTTTTTCTCAGCCTCTTTATTTTCCATCATTTGGTCTTCTATATCGCTGATTCTCTCTTCTGCCTCATTTATCCTAGCATTTAGTGCCCCCATTTTTGATTGCACCTCATCAATAGCCTTTTTGATTTCGATTTGGTTAGATTTTAGTTCTTTTATTTCTCCAGAAAGGGTTTCTCTAATAACTTCCACGCTTTTTTCAAGCCCAGCTAGTATCTTTAAAGTCATGATTCTGAACTCTAGGTCCGACATCGTACTAATGTCCGTATTGAGTAGGTCCCTGGCTGACGGTACTACCTCTTGTTCTTTTTGCTGAGGTGATTTCTTTCGTCTTGTCATTTTGTCCAGAGGAGAATAGATGAATGAGAGAACAAAAGGCTAACAGGTTTACAACGTCCCCAGCAAATATACTGTATGCAAATCAGAAAAGACCTGAAACCAGGGGAAAAGAAAGGGAAAGAAAGAAAAAAGAAAGAGAAAAAGAAAAAAAAAAAGAAAAAAAAAGAAAAACAAAAACAAAACAATTCAAAAAAGGCAGAATATGATCAAATATGATCAGGCTAGTGCATAGATCAGTGCCACACACTAGATTTTGGGCGTATTTTGGTCTGTTAGAAAAAGTGCCTCCTAAAATTTTAAAGGAAGAAAGACATATATGTACAAAATAAGGGTTGATACAATGAAGGGATGGAAGATGACTGTAAAGATGAAAATTATAAAAGATTTTATAAAAGGACTTGGTAAGATAAGTTGTTTGAAAAAAGAAAGAAGATTTAAGGAAAAAAAAAAAAAGGAAAAAGGGAGAGAATGTGATCAGGCAGGAGACTAGAACAAAGCCATACACTAGTGGTTTAGGGTATATTTTGATCTGTTAGAAGAAACTGTACCTCAAAATTTTAAAGAGAGAACAACTTATATATATATGCCAAAAACAAGGATAACTACTATGAAGGGATAAAATATGACTCTAAAAATGAAAAAAAAATAAAAAATGTTTTTTTTTTTAAAAAAAGGGATTTATAAGATGTTGGTTGAAAAAGGGAAAAAGAAAAATAAAAAAAGTCAACAAAAATTAACTTTGATGAAATAATGAATCATGGTAAAAAAAAAAAAAAAAAAAAAAAAAGAAGGCATGAATCTATGTGCAGTATTCCCCTAGCGCTGGAGTTCTCCTATTCTCCTTGATCGATCAACTTGGTCTTGGCTTGCTGGCTGTTTGTGCTGATCTTCTGGGGGAGGGGCCTGTTGCTGTGGTTTCCAAATGCCTTTGCCGGAGGCGGAATTGCCCCGCCCTTGTCGGTCCGGGCTAAGGAAGCTGCTCCAGTTTGCTCTCAGGAGCTTTTGTTCCCTGCAAGCTCTCGGTACAGCTTTGGAGGACCAGGGCGAAAATGGCGGCCTCCCAGTCTCTGCCCGGAGGAGCCGAGAACTCGGGGCCCCACTCCTCAGTGCGCACCCAGAGAAAAGCAGTCACTCCCGTGTCCCCGGTCTCTGGCCGCACTCCGTGCTCACCCGGCCTGTGACCGAGCGTTTCTATCTCTGGCACCCGACCCCGCTCGGAGTCTCCAAACCCAGCAGATCCCTGCAGTGTGTTCCCGCACCGCTCCTCCCCGGGAAGGAAGGGGAGTCTCCCCGGATCTGCTGCTTGTTGGGTCCCTGCTGGGGGAGCCGTGCCCCGACTGGGCCGCAGATCACAGTTTGTGGCAACCCCGAGCTGAGAGCCCGCGACTCTGCTCCGTCTCTGCAGCCGGCTTCCCTGCTCTGATACCTGGGAGCTCTGCCGCACTCAGGCACCCCTGGTCTCTCTGTGACCCCAAGGGTCCTGAGACCACACTGTCCCGGGAGGATTCCACCCCCCGCTTAGTCACTGCAGCGACGTCCCTCCGCCGAGCCAACTTTTAAAAGGTCCGATTTTGTGCTCCGCGGCTCTAGCACTTGCCAGAAGCGGCCGACGGAGGCCCCTCCCCCGCCGTCTATCCTCCCGAATATCGCCTCGGATTCACTTCTCCGCACGTCCTACCTTCCAGTAAGTGGTCGCTTCTCTGTTCAGAGAGTTGTTGCTACTCTCCTGTTCGATCTCCTGTTGAGTTCGTAGGTGTTCAGAATGGTTTGATCCCTATTCAGCTGTATTCCTGAGACCAGACAAAATCTAGGTCTCCTACTCCTCCGCCATCTTGCTCCGCCCCCCTACTCCCCTCTTTCTTTGTCAGCCTTGGTGAGGAGACCCTGGTAGAGGGAAGATAATGTCATAGCCCATTTGGTCTATTCTTCCTTTGGTAGTGGTGCATCACAGCGGGGTGGGTGCTGAGTGGGTGTCAAGGAAGGCACCCCCCAACTAGCAGCTCAAGCCCCTGGTCATGAGGAGTGAAAGCCCCCTGAGGGTTTTGCAAGCCTTGTCCATCCTGAAGCTGTCCATGCTACCCAGGGGCATCCAAGTTGGCAGGACATCATCAAAGGTTGCATGGAACCTGAGAAGAATTGCACTGAAAACGCCAAGCACAGAATTGAAACCCAAAGGGAAAAGAAACAGTGTCATTAGCATATGAGGCCCAAATCCAGCCTGCTGTTCTGCATCCAGAGCTCTGGCTGACTGCAGAGGAGCCAGGCATGGGAGCTCAGGCAGAGGCTGCCTGGCTAAGGCCTGCTTCCTCCCCGCTGGCTCCCCAGCTGCTGGCCATGCCCAAGATGCTGCGAGCTGGCTGTTCTCTCTCACTAAATTACACACATATTTCATTTGGCCACTGGATTTCTGAGAACTATGTGGACCATCCCTGTGGTCCTATGTTAGATGAGGGAGGCCCGGGGAAGTTGGTGGTGGCCAAGAGTAACAAAAAGAAAAAGGAAGTGAATTTGTGGAGGAATGATTCTCAAAATGCTTTTGTTTTTGTAAGGATCTCAGGAAGGTTCTGAGGGAAGTGTGCCAACATTACAAGGGAAAGGTGGTCTGTCTTCTGTGATGGATTCTTGAATAATTTCCAGCAAATATCATTCTTATCACCATTGGTTTTTTTGGGGGGGGATGGGCCCATGATGGAGACCCTGCATCTTGGTGGATCTCAGAAATGAGAGTGGGTACAGTCTATTTGTCACCACAGCGGTGGTGGGCTGTTCCTGGGGCTGCTAAACAGGCTCCTCCACAGCGGGGCAGGGCCTTCCTCTGAGCTGCTATGTTCTACCTTGTCTGTTCATCCCTCAGCTTCCTGTGGTTTAACCTGCTTGTCCCTTTTAGTAGCTCATCACCTTTTCCTCAATCAGCAATTCTTTTTTTTTTTTTAAGATTTTAAAATTTATTTTAGAGAGAGAACACACAAGCAGGGGGAGAGGCAGAGGGAGAGAATCTCAAGTAGACTCCATGCTGAGTGTGGAGCCTGATGTGGGGCTTGATCTCACAACCCTGAGATCATGACCTGAGCTGAGATCATGAGTTGGACGCTTAACTGACTGAGCCACCCAGACGCCCCTCAACCAGCAATTCTTTATATTAAAATTTCCCGGCTCCATTTTCTGGTGTGGTGTCTCACTCCTGTATGAACCCTGACTGTGACATTGCAAACTTGGAACATTAGTATTTTCCTGGTGGACTGACTCTTGTCATCATGATGAAATGGCTCTCCTTCTTCCTGGGGGTGCTTGTTTGCTTTAAAGCCAAAGTTACTTTGTTTTATGGTCATATTAATGAGCCGTCTTTCTTTTGCTTAGTGTTTGCATGAATTTGTTTTCTTTTGTCTACTCTCCACCGTTCTGTATCCTTATTCTTAAGGCGTGTTTTTTGTAACTAGTGTATGGTTGGGTTTTATTTATTCTTGTCCCTAGGATGTGGCCTTCCTGGAGTTCTGGGATTCTGTCGGGAAGCCAGGGGCTCTGAGGGCCTTTGTCTTTGAGATGGTTGAAATATCCGGATGGCTTCTCAGCTTTCTGATCATTAACATAAAGGTGCCAATGGCTGGAATCACCTCTCTTGGCTTATTTTCCCTTCAGGCTTTTAGCCTCTGAAGTCCTTGCTCCCTTAGTGGCCTTCTGGTATGTTCAAATAGATTTTTCAAAAAAATAATTCGTCTAGCCTTTGTAGTTGTCTTGGAGGGAGGATTGTCTTGAAGCAAGTTCATCAGCCATTGCTGCAAGTGGGAATCTGGAGACACTCAGGCAGGAAAATAAATTGGTCTCTTTAAGAAACTGGCAGACCTAAACAAGCATGCCAAACAAGATGAAGCAAGGGAGAAACATACATCACACACACACACACACACACACACACACACACACACACACACAGCTCTCACAATCCACACTAGGAGCACCTAGCTCAGGAAGTGAAGAAGTATCATGCTTATTAAGAACAGATGAAGACTGAAAGCCTTAGGTTCACAGGGTGGTGGATGCTTGATTGAAATGAGGAGGGAAATGGGGGGAAGTGGTGGTGTTCCCGGAAGGACACGGGGCTACTCCTCTTGCCACTACTGCATCAAGGCGTGGAGAAACTGATGGAATACCACCATAGCCAGGAGCCCTCGGATGCTGGGATTAACACACGGGACTCTCTGCTAAGGTAAGTCCAGATTGAATTTAATCAGTATTTAATTAAGAAAAATTTTAAACAGATAGGTAGTGGTACCTTGGTGGTTTTATTTCTTTGCATGCTGATCTGTATTTAAGTTTGTGGATAATTTTCGGTTATTCTGCTACAGGGCCTGGCACCTAGAAAACCTCAGGGGTGCCAGTGGAAGGAACCCTGAGCATGATAGCAGTTGCATTACCACCTCCCAGCTCAGTGATTTAAGCAGGAGCCAACTAGAACCTATTGGGTCTCTTACCTCTAGTAAGCATTGTCTTTCAGTGGAAAGTGCTGGAAGTGTAGACATGGTATTTTAGGATAGGGTAATCAGCTCTCTGGTACTGGCCTTGCCATGGACAGCATCCTGGGTGATGAGCAGCCGAAGGGAGTGATGGGAAGAGAAAAGCTTGGGAGTCAGGTGAGCCGGGTAACAATCCCGCTCAGCCACTCACCAGCCGCGAGACTTGGAAGCTTCCTTAATCTCCCTGTGCCTCAGTTTCCTTACCATACTGTCACCCTTACAGGTCCACCGTGAGGAAGTGTTGAGACAATATGTATAAAGTGCTTCCTCAGTGTCTGTTCTTAATAAACATGAATTCCCCATCTTTGCCCCTTTTCCGTGGGGAACGTAAATCCAGCCAATCTGGTTGGAGTTCAGGAGTGTGCTGTTTTCCCCCTGATCAACACAGGACAGACAGACTTACAGCTAAGGGGCCTCTCAAAGGAGTCAGTTTCAAATTCAAGGGTGGGGCAATCACCCAACCCAATAAGTGAAGAACCGAGGACAACACCAGAGACCATTCTCCATCTGCGATCTGAATGGAAATAGCACTGACCTTAGGAGCAAATGGGAAGGGACTCATTGCAGGGTCTTCTCTGATCCCTTTCTGTACCTCTGTTCTTCCTAACCCATCTCAAAACAGCTTTTAAACTATGGCACAGGGATGCACTATAAGGGAGGGACTGGGGATCTGGGAGAAACTTCCTGCCCTTCGTGACTTTTATTTCATTTGGTTCTATAATCATACTAATAACTACCATGTCCCAAGTTCTTTCTCTGTGTCAGGCAGTGTATTACATATATTAACTTACTTGCCCTCCGTCACACAGCTTTTAAGTGTCAGAATTCAGATTCATAGCCAGGCAGTCTGGCTCCAGCCCCTGCTCTTGTGCTCTGTTGCCTCTTTGTATACAAATTTGCTTTGTCTTTGCTGGTGGTTCCCCTTGTGAACTTGCCCCAAACTGAACCCTTCCTCTCATCTCCCAGACCTGTCCCTGCTGCACTGAGGGTTTCAGGCTCTGCCCCTTCCAAACCACGGGGAAACCCAAGAGTTGTCCTTGGCCTCTGCTGGTCACTTCATGCCTCACGTTTAGACAATCACCAATCTGCAGCAATGGGATCCCTCAGGTCTGTCTAAAATCTTAACCTGGGTTCTCCACCCCCAGCGCCAATGGCTCATTCATTCCTTCTTCCCTTCCTGCCTGGACTGTCGTGGGAGTTACCAGCCTGCCAGTGGGCTCTCTGGCTCCAGCTCTCCTGGCCTCCACCTGTTCTCCTCAGCTGGTCCCTTCATGTCAATGTCCTGTTTAAAAAACTTCTGATGCCCCCCACTTTGACTCATGGAAGGTGCTAGAACCTAAAGAGTATTAGCTCCACAGCTAGCCAAGTTGGGAATCTCGACTCCACCATTTAATACAAGTTTCTCAGCCTCTTGAATCTTTGGCTTTCTGACATGAAGACTGAGGGTGGCTGGGACACTGACTTCATGGGCTTGTGAAGGTTCATGGACATAATGTGTATAAGGCTCTCTGCATCATGCAGTGTAAGGACCCAGCAAATGCTGCCTGTGTTGGTTACTATACTATAAAGTTCAAAGTCCTTTAACTCTATGATATTTTCAATCCAATTTCTTGCATATTCTTTAAATTTTCCGTGTTTTACCACTCTAAACCTCATTATGCCAGGATTCATCAGTATTTGGACTCAGGGTCTGCTTGATTTTGTTGTTGTTGTTGTTTGTTGTTGTTTTTAAAGGCTGTCCTCCTCCCGATTCCATGCCTGGTTAAACCATATTGAAAGAAGCAAGAGTGTTAAAAAAGGACCCGGAGCCATGAAGAATTCTAAGGTGACTAAAAATCTTCCAGTCGTGGTAGTATTTTTAAAAAATTTTATTTTATTATGTTATGTTAGTCACCATACATTACATCATTAGTTTGTGATGTACTGTTCCATGATTCACTGATTGTGCATAACACCCAGTGCTCCGTGCAGAACATGCCCTCTTTAATACCCATCACCAGGCTAACCCATCCCCCCACCCCCTCCCCTCTAGAACCCTCAGTTTGTTTCTCAGAGTCCATAGTCTCTCATGGTTCGTCTCCCCCTCCGATTCCCCCCCTTCATTTTTCCCTCCCTTCTCCTAATGTCCTCCATGCTGTTCCTGACGTTCCACAAATAAGTGAAACCATATGATAATTGACTTTCTCTGCTGACTTATTTCACTTAGCATCATCTCCTCCAGTCCCATCCATGTTGATGCGAAAGTTGGGTATTCATCCTTTCTGATGGCTGAGTAATATTCCACTGTATATATGGACCACATCTTCTTTATCCATTCATCTGTTGGAGGGCATCTCGGCTCTTTCCACAGTTTGGCTATTGCGGACATTGCTGCTGTGAACATTGGGGTGCATGTGGCCCTTCTTTTCACTACATCTGTGTCTTTGGGGTAAATACCTAGCAGTGCAATTGCTGGGCTTCACGGTAGCATTTTTCTTTCAAAAAAGCATGAGATGAGGGTCCGAGAATGCACACCTCTTCTTTTTAGTCTTCTGTCTCTCCTAGCCTGGAGCTGAGTGGAGATCATTGTGGGTGTGGACTGAGTAAGAAATGGATATAACCGGAAGCAGATACATTTAATAGAGACAAGCTCTTCAGCAGCTCTGGAAAATAATGGTAGCCGCCAACGTTTACTGCTTATTCTATAGCAGACACTGTGCTAAGCGTTTGACACACATTATCTATCTCTTTTAATCTTTAAGACAAACCCGTAAGATCTCCGTTTTACAGAGGAGGAGACTGCCAGGATTTGAACCCAAGCTGTCTGATGCCAAAATCTATTATTTATTAGCTTTGCAATATTAGTTCTTCAAAACTCTCTTGGAAAAAGAGGGTCCATTAGAAGTGTTTTTCAAACACTTTGACCTTGATCCACAGTAAGAAATACATTTTATGTTGTGACTATGACTCACACACACCCTTCCCACACAGACTCATACACATGCACACACACACACACACACACAGACACACAGATGTGCTCACACAAATATTTACATGTCCACATCTAAAAATGTAAAACACAGAAGTTTTGCAAAATAATAATTGCTCTACCTGTGTTTTCTATTAAATTTATATTTCATTGTGAAAAATGCTGATTTGTAACCCGCCGAATTTGTGGGTAGTGACCTTCACTTTGTGAGTAAATTAGATTTTTAGCTCCTTTTCAGGTCATGGGATCCTCATGTGTCTTTACTTCTTGGAAGTCCTGTGGAGTTTATCCTGCCCATTAATCATTCCAGGAAATACCTTCTCACTGTGAGATAGAAACATTTAGCATTGCATGGTTATAATATCTTAGGGTATAGTGTTGTAGAAATTGTTAAAAATGTATTTTGTAAAGTTTTTGTGTGTGTGTGTGTGTGTGTGTGTGTGTGTGTGTTTTGTAACAGGAGAATTTGCTTTTATTTCTCCTACTTACCAGAAGAAATTGTATTACACTGATCATTTCCATATGTACTTTTAAAGTTGCTTGGCTGGGTTAAAATTTTTTTCTTTAAGTTACAAGGGCATTGTATTCAAATAAAAGGAACAACCATAAGAGTATTAATTAGAAGAGCAATAAGGCTTTGGTTTCCATGCAAATGAGCATAATTGAAGTAGAATTGCATTTTTGCAAATGGATTTTGAAACTTTAGTGGAAAAACTTGGATAAATATTCTCAAAGCTAAAGCAACTACAATCTGTATATGTAAATGAGATCAATTAATTTTAGCAGGCAAATGAGAAAATCAATAATTTTCAAAATCTAGTAATTTGGTAACCATTAGTTTCATTAGTCTTTCTGTTTTAAACTTAATTATTTAAATATAGAACCAGATTGAAGTATAATTTATGGAGAACTCATCCTTAAGTTAATTACACGCCAGCCTTTCCTCCTACAAATGGAAGAACTGAGGATGAAATTGTCAATGATTAGTGCAGGGCATGGATTCTTCTGGTCGTGGCTTGTTCGGGTTCCACCTGGGAAACCGTGTAGGATGAGAGCACACTGGCTTTGACCCAGACCAGGGTTTGGAGCTCAGTGTTGACTCTATCTAACCAGGGACTCTTAGGCAGCTTTCTGAGATTTAAAGGGCCTCAGGTTTCTCATCTATTAAATTAGGAAATTCTACCTGTCTTGCATGCAGAGCAGTCGTGTGGACAAATGGACAAATGAGGAAAAGTGTACATAAAACCTTCAGCACAGTCCCGGGCACACAGAAGACACTCATTACAAGTAGCACGTGTTCCTCCTCCAGCCTTCGCTCCCCCACCTTTCTTTTTGGATAGAGGAGGGCTTGTGTTTAGAAAATGCTGTTTCGGGACATCTGGGTGGCTCAGTTGGTTAAGCATCTGACTTCTGTTCAGGTCATGATCCCAGGGTCTTGGGATGGAGCCCGACGTCACGGCTCTGCGTTCAGTGGGGAGTCTGCTGGAGATTCTCTCTCTCCCTCTCCCCCTCCCTCTGCTCGTGCTCTCTCTCTCTCTCAAATAAACAAAATATTAAAAAAAAAAAGAAAATGCTGCATTTCTGGAATCACTTTTAAGGAGGAGCGTGTGGTCTGGTTGGTATTTTCCCTTTAGTTGGTAGTAATTTGATCTGAAATTGTTCTGTGGATCTCTTATAGTATCACTTCCATCAAGAAACAGATGAGTTTTAGCAACTCGGTTACTGGAATTACTGAAAAGGCCAGAACGGCAGGTGAAATAGAGAACAGTTCGTGTGGTTGGTTGGTTGGTTTTCTGTTTTTATTTCCTCATCGCAATGATTGGTTCTTCTGACCCCCTAGCATTTCCTGCTCTCACCAGATTGTCTTGTTACGACAATCGTAATAGCTCACATTTGTGTGTTATCTACTCAGTGATTCTGTGAGAAAACCAGGGCACGTATTATTGTTGACATTACATAAATGAGAGAACCCGGGTGTCAGAGAGGTTGAGCCGACTGCCTCGAGTCCCAGAGCTGGAAAGAAATGAAGGTTCAAACCCAGGTCTGTCAAGTCCCAGGTTTTGAGCTTTATTTTTTCCTAAATCAAGGCTTTCATACCGTGTAGTTGCAGCCTATGGTCTAGGGTGAGCTTTGCTTGCAAGTGTACATTTCACCACAGACCCTATTTAACTCTGGGAGAGTGGCAGATGTGAACTGGTGTATAGTGGTTGGAATTTCTTTCTCAGAGTCTAGAAGGCTGGTCAGCAACTGGAAAGGTCATAAAGCTGCAGAGAATCCTCTCACCCAAAGAGGAAAAAATCATCCGGGGTGCAAGGGCTCAGGAAAGTCATGCGCCTTTCCTGATTTCCTACAGGACATCTCCCCTCGATGTCCACCCTGACCTTAGCCTCTGTGTGTCCCTTGCATGGAACCCTTGAGGCTCTCTTCCCCGCCTTTCCCTCCCCCTGCAGTCGCTCCTTCTCTTGGATCTCCCCACTCCCATCCTCTAGGCTGAACCTCTCTGAGAGTTATCTTTGCCTTTGCCATCTCTGCAGATGCTCATCCCTGCCTCACAGCACACCCCTCCCACACCTGCTGCCATACACACCTCTGCACTCTCTGCTTCTCCGTCCTGGCGTCACCGTCCTGGTTCAGGCCCCAGTAGCTCTTCTGTGAGCTCTTCCTCTAGCGCCCATGGACTTCTGCCTCCTGTCTCTGGTCACCTGCCTCCAAACACTCAGGCTATTTGGCCAGATTAGATGACCCGAGGAAAGGCTCTGATCCTGGCTCTCCTTTTGCAAAACTCTCAGTCTCCTCCTTGCTCATTGGTCAAAGGACATGACAGTTGGCGGCTAAGCTTTTTTCTAAGCCATTTTCCATGGCTCATCTTCATAAACCCTCTAGCTTATTCTCCCTCCTGAGGATACACACGTGTAGGTGTCAGCCTCTTCCGATGGCTGGGAGCTCTGAGGACACGCACTCCATCTTGCTCATCTCCGTGTCCCTCCTGCACAGCACAGTGCCTGGTGCAGAGCTGCTGTTCAGAAAATCCTTGTTAAGTGGATCACCGGTAGGCCTAACCTCGCCGTAGCTCTGCATCAGATTTTTCATGGGGGTTAAAACTTTTTCAATTTATTATTTTTTTGGGAGGGGAATTTTATTTTTTTGTGAAATATATAATATCAGCTAAGGGGTATAAAAAGTATCTGTGAAGATTAGTGATAATAAATTGCAGACCACGTGCCAACCACCCAGGTTAAGAGAAAGGACATGACTGGCATCTTAGAAATCCTCTGTCTGCTCTTTCTGTATACTCTGTGTCTTTCGTTCACTTTCAGCTCGGCCACCCCCTCAAGGAAGTCACCATCCTGATTCTTGCAATAATCATCCTCTCCTTTTTCTTTGTAGTAATAGCTCACCATTGTAAATCACCCTGAAGAAGAAACCATTGTTTTGCTTGGTCTGTTTTTGAACTTCAAATGATTTAATTCTCATTGCATTAGGACCCTACCCTAAACATTATTATTTAGGTAGATAACTTGAATATATAGCTTAATTCGTATTGGCGAATGTAGCTATGGTTCATTTGTTTTCCCTGCTCTATAATAACCCATTTCATTCTATTTATGGATCTGTTCTCATGTTCTAGTACTGCTTGATACTATTCTAGTACAGTATTTGAGTTATTTCCAGTTTTGTGACATACTGAACAATGGCACTATAAAGATACTTAGAGAAACAAGTGGGCTAGGGTTTCTCTGGAGGAGGTAACTAGGAAGGGAAGTACTGAGTTGTAGCTTACATGTATGTTTGACTGTTTTAGGTAATCCCAAACTCCGTTCTAAAGTTGGAGCACCAATTCCTCCTTCCATCAGTGGTGTGTGAGGATCCCATTTCCTACCTTCTCTGACTTTTACTTGTTTACCAATCTTGGAGTTGTGAAATGGCATCTTACTATGATTTAAACGTCTATTTCCCTAATTACTAGAGATGGAGAATCTTTTGATATATTATTGGTCATTAGTGTTCCTTCCTCTGTGATATATGTCTTTTTCCCATTACAAATTTTTTGAAATGTCTTTCACTCATTTTTCTCTATTGGCTTATATGTCTTTAAAAAATTAATTTCTAAGTGTTCTTTATGTATTCTAAATACTAACTGTTTGTTGGTTATATGTATTGCAAATACTATCTCCAAATCCATAGGCTGTCATTTTTTTCTCTCCTTATAGTATCTTCTAATTTAATTTAAACCGTTAAATATTAATGATAAAAGTTTTCAAACATATTCCAAATATAGAAAGGTTAGTTCAAGGAACTCCTTTTACTGCTCAACCATCTTCCCAAACTATCAATTTTCTGCCATTATTGATTTTTATAGTTCTTAACTACCATATTTTTATGTTAGGATATATATACATATATATACTTTTAGATTTTTTAAGTATTTATTTGAGACAGAGAGAGCACGAGAGAGAGCATGAGCAGGGGTGAGGAGGGACAGAAGAAGTGGGAAGAGGCAGACTCCCGCTGAGCAGGGCGCCTGAGGCAGGGCTCCCTGGACCCTGAGATCCTCACCTGAGCTGAAGGCAGATGCTTAACCAACTGAGCCACCCAAGTACCCTTTTATGTTAGAACAGTAAAATGATCTCAAATGTATCATTTTATGTGTGGCATGTTTTAGTAAATAAAATTTTAATGTGGTGAAAATTTCATTTTTTTTCCTCTATGGATTATACTTTTTGTGTCCAGTTTAAAAAATCCTTTGCTGGGGTGCCTGGGTGGCTCAGTTGGTTAAGCGTCTGCCTTTGGCTCAGATCATGATCCCTGGGTCCTGGGATCGAGTCCCGCTTCAGGCTCCCTGCTCAGCGGGGAGTCTGCTTCTCTCTCTCCCTCTGCTCCTCCCCCAGCTCATGCTCTCTCTCTCTCTCACTCTTTCTCTGAAATAAATGGATGAAATCTTAAAAAAAAAAATCCTTTGCAACTCTGAGGTACAAAGTATATTACATACTTCTCACACTGCGATGAAGGATCAGCTTTTTTCTCCCAGTCTGCTATGGGCTACTACTTTTGTGATATATAATAAAAATAAATTACCAGAAAGATGAAATTTTTAAAAAGACACAAAAACATAGAAACCCCAATTTTTATTATCAGACTCAACAAAAACAAAATTATTTTTGTCAAATTGCTAGAAATATTTCTAGTATATACTCTAAATGTTTGTTCCAAATAGATCACAGATCAGTTCAAGAAAAGTCTGTGGTCTGATACTAGTCTGTGAGTGCACTTTGAGTAGCTCTGTCCTCTTACATTGTTTTCTAATGGTTTCATTATTTAGTCTTTTACATTTCAGTCTTTTTTTTTCTAAAAGATTTTTTTATTAATTTGGCAAAGAGAGAGAGAGAGTGAGAGCATGAGCAGGGGGAGGAGTAGAGACAGAGGGAGAAGAAGACTCCCCACTGAGCATAGAGCCTGACCTGACGTGGAGCTTGATCCCAGAACCCTGAGATCATGACCTGAACTGAAGTCAGATGCTTAATCAGCTGAGCCACCCAGGCACCCCTACCTACATTTCAGTCTTTAGTTGACCTGGAACTGATTTAATATAGTTATGTGTGAGGTCAAAATCCCAATTTCACTTTTCCCACATAAATACTTAATTATCATAGTGCCATTTATTAAAAGGACTGTCCATTCATTACTGATCTACACTGCCACTTTTGTTATAAATCAGTAAGTGTGTATTTGCCTCTGGGCTCACTGTTCTTCTCATTTGCTTATTTGAAAATTAAATAATGTACTTTGAAATAAACCATATGTCAAAGAGAAGAAATCATAATAGAAATTAGAAGAGATTTGGAGTCAATTGATAATGAAAACAGCATATCAAAATCTGTGGGATGCAGTTAAAGCAGTGCTTAGAGAATTTATGGCTTTGCTTATATCAGAAAAGTTTAAAATTAATGGTATAAGTTTATATCTTAAGAAGCTAAAGGTACACATTAAAATAGAAGTTGGAGGAAAGAAGTAATAAAGATCAAAGGAGAAGTCAATGAAATAGGTATCAGGGAATCACTGGAAAAAATTAACAAAGCCAAAATTTTGTTATTTGAAAAAAATGAATAAAATTGATAAATCTTTAATAAAACTAGTCAAGAAAGAAAATAGAAACCACACACTTCAATATCAGGAATGAAAGAGAAGAAATCACAACAGATCCTAAGGACATTTAAAAAGAATAATAAGAGAATATTATGAACAATTTTATGGCAATAAGTTTAATATCTTTGAGGAAATGTACAGATTCCATGGAAAACACAACTTACCAAAAAGACATAAGAAGAAATAAAATATTCGAATGGTCATATCTATCTATCTCATAGTTAAAAACCCTCCCATAAATACAAAAATCAGACAAAGACATCACAAGAAAACTACACACCAATAACTCTCATGAATATAGATGCAGGAATCTTCAACAAAATATCAGCAAATTGAAACCAATAATGTATAAAAAAGAATTATACACCACAAGACCCACATAAGTATAGTCAACTCATCTTTGCTGAGGAGAAAAGGCAACACAATAAAGCAAAGATAGTCTTCAGCAAATGGTGCTGGAACAACTTTTCATCCACATGCAAAAAAGTGAATCTAGACACAGACATTATACCTTTCACAAAAATTAACTCAAAATGTATCACAGACTTAAATGTAAAATGCAAAACTCCTAGAAGACAACATAGGAGAAAATTTATAGGACACAGGGTTTGGTGATGACTTCTGATATATAACACAGAGGCACAGTCCATGAAAGGAAAGAAATAAGAAGTTGGACTTTGCCAAACTTAACACCTGTCTGCTCTGAGGAAGACACTGTCAACAGAATAAAGACAAAAGCCACAGACTGAGAAAAAAAAAATTTGCAAGAGACATATCAATGAAGTACTATTATCCAAAATATGCAAAGAACACTTAAAACTCAGCAATAAGAAAACAAACAACTTGATTGAAAAATGGGCCAAAGACCATAATAGACACCTTAGCAAAGAAGATATACAGATGATAAGCCTATGAAAAGATGCTCCACATCATATGTCACCAAGGAAATGCAAATTAAAACAACCATGAAAGGGGCACCTGGGTGGCTCAGTCGGTTAAGCGTCTGCCTTTGGCGCAGGTCATGATCCCAGGGTCCTGGGATCGAGCACCACATCGGGCTCCCTGCTCTGCAGGAAGTCTGCTTCTCCCTCTCCCACTCCCTCTGCTTGTGTTCCCTCTCTCTCTGTGTCTCTGTCTGTCAAATAAATAAATAAAATCTTTAAAAAAAAATAACCATGAAATACCACCACACACCTATCTAGAATGACCAAAGCCCAGAACACTGATACTACCAAATGTTGGTGAGGCTGTGGAGAAACAGGAACTCCTATTCATTGCTGGTGGGAATGCAGAATGGTGTAGCCACTTTGGAAGACAATTTGGTGCTTTCTTACAAAACTGAGCATACTCCTCCCATACAATCCAGCAATTGCACTCCTTGATATTCACACAAAGTAGTTGAAAACTTTGGTGTCAACATGAAATCCAGCACATTGATATTTGTAACAGTGTTATTCATAATTGCCCAAGCTTGGAAGCAACCAAGATTTCCTTCATTGTGAATGGATGAATAAACCATGATACACTCAGATACTGGAGTATATTTGGTGCTAAAAAGAAAGGAACTATCAAACCACGAAATGACATGGAGGGGACTTAAGTGCATACTACTAAGTGAAAGAAGCCAATCTGAAAAGTATACATACTTTATGATTTCCATTATGTGACTTTCTGGAAAAGGCAAAGCTACGGAGACAGTAAAAAGGTGAGTGGTTATTGGTGGGGGGGAGGGAGGGATGAATAGCTGGAGCACAAAGGATTTTTAGGGCAGTGAAAACACTCTATGATACTATGATAGTGGATACATGTAGTAATTGCACATTTGTCCGAACCCGTAGGATGTACAACACCAAGAGTGAATCCTAACATAAGCTATGCACTTTGAGTGGTTGTTTACATGTGAAATTTATCAAAGCTCTTCAAACTCTACATGTAAAATATGTGAAATTTATGTATATAAATTATACTTTAATAAAAATGTTAACAATGGAAACAATTTATCAAAGAACCATAAGCAGAGTGTCAAGACAAACTATAAATCTATACTGTCAACACGTATAATGGTTTACTATCTAAAGACCTACAAAGATGAAAAAGAAGACAAATCTAGTAGGGAAAATATTGGGCAAGAGACAGAAACGAGCATTTCAGAGAAAAGGACATGTGAAATGGCCCAGAAACATATGCAAAGATGCTCTATCTCTTTAGAAATCAGGGAAATGCAGATTAAATGACAACTAGACACCATTTCACCCCTACGAGATTGGCAAAATGTAAGTATTGAAGAAGAGTAGAGGAAACAGAACTTCATAGCACACTGGGGGAGTGTGAAATGTGTATGAATGGTTGGAAGAATTGCCATTATCTCTGCAGGTGGATCTGTGGAGGACATCTGACTCAGCGAGCCCTCGTAGCCACACACAGCAGACAGATACACCTTTGTTTGTGTGCACAGAACTGCAGAGCTATGTTCTTAGTGGCCTTGCATTGGAACAGCAACAAGTTGGAAACAACCCTAATGTTCATCAAGAGGAGAATGCATAAATAAACTGTGGTTATTTCTCTGATGGAATACTATACTCTGGCAGAGTGAATTAACCATAGTAGCTTTGTGCATCGACAACAGTGAAACCTAAAAAAATAAATACATTAAGTTGAAGGATAAAAACAAGTTTCTAAACAATATAAAGAGTGAGATGCTATTTGTACAGAGTCCTCAAGACTACAAAACTTTACAGCTGTTTAGAGATAGATACTGTTTAGTTATGTGAAAACAAGGCACTAATAAGCTCAAAATTCAGAATCATGTTTTTCTATGGGATGAAGGGAAGGGGGAGGGGAACCTGAAATGAATCATGAGAATCTTCACTTGGATGGTGGGTATGATGGTGCTTGTGTTGTAATTCTGTATACTTGGTCTATTTATTTCCTATATATTTTTTTGGATATATGATCTTTTCATGACAAACCAATTCAAAGCCTTTTTAAACAGTCTTAAAAATATCTCTAGCACTTGACCTAGCAACCTCAGTGCGGCAGTGCAAACACATCATAAGTTAAATGGAGCACTTGCCTGTGTTGAAAGAAGAGAAATGAGCTGGATCATTCAGCAGGAGATGGGGAGCCCTTCATTTGCAGGGCCTGGAATGCCAGGAGGTGCTGGGGGATGTGGGCGGTGAGTGCTGGGCCTGAGCAGCACCAGGGAAGCGGAGTGTTAGGGTCTGGGAAGGGTTCCCCAGGCCTTGCACAGAGCAACAACACTGGTGAGCAATTCAGACCAAGACTCAGGACTTGCCTTTGTTTTCCTGGTTCACACACAACACGCTACAGGAAGAATGACCACAGGGAAGTCACTGTAAATGGGTTTCTTGCTGGCTTTGGCAAAGGAGGGGCTGAAATGAGACTTCAGACGATGTGGTATTTCTTGTACCTCAAATGGTTATTGGATTCTTAGTCCATACCCAACCCCGAAGAGGTGAGTCATCAGCAGTACAATGATTTCATAACAGGACATTCATGATTTATGATATCAAAAGTGGGGATATTTATATCTAAATCTGTAAGTCTATTTAATATATACATACTTATATGATCTATCTCATATATCATGTATACATTATGTAAATAAACATCATGTATGTAATATGCAAATACAAATATATAGTATGCAAATATAAATGTATACTGACACAATATAAATTCATATACAATAATGATATAACTATATCATTATTGATAATATATATATGACTATAATACTAAAGATAGACAAATATGTATTTAAATATTTAAATGTTTATCTACTTTAAAAAATTTTTTATTGTTATGTTAATCACCGTACATTACATCATTAGTTCTTGATGTAGTGTTCCATGATTCATTATTTGTGCATAACACCCAGTGTCCATGCAGAATGTGCCCTCTTTAACACCCATCACCAGGCTAACCCATCTCCCCACCCTCCTCCCCTCTAGAACCCTCAGTTTGTTTCTCAGAGTCCATTGTCTCTCATGGTTCGTCTCCCCCTCCGACTTACTCCCCTTCATTCTTCCCCTCCTGCTATCTTCTTCTTTTTCTTTTTTCTTAACATATGTTGCATTATTTGTTTCAGAAGTACAGATCTGTGATTCAACAGTCTTGTACAATTCACAGCACTCACCATAGCACATACCCTGCCCAATGTCTATCACCCAGCCACCCCATCCCTCCCACCCCCCACCACTCCAGCAACACTCAGTTTGTTTCCTGAGATTAAGAATTCCTCATATCAGTGAGGTCATATGATACATGTCTTTCTCTGATTGACTTATTTCACTCAGCATAACACCCTCCAGTTCCAGCCACGTCGTTGCAAATGGCAAGATCTCATTCCTTTCGATGGCTGCATAATATTCCATTGTGTATATATACCACATCTTCATAATCCATTCATCTGTCGATGGACATCTTGACTCTTTCCACAGTTTGGCTATTGTGGACATTGCTGCTATAAACATCGGGGTGCACGTACCCCTTCGGATCCCTACATTTGTATCTTTGTGGTAAATACCCAGTAGAGCAATTGCTGGATCGTATGGTAGCTCTATTTTCAAATGTTTGAGGAACCTCCATACTGTTTTCCAGAGGGGTTGCACCAGCTTGCGTTCCCACCAACAGTGTAGGAGGGTCCCCCTTTCTTCGCATCCCCGCCAACATCTGTCATTTCCTGACTTGTTAATTTTAGCCATTCTGACTGGGGTGAGCTGGTATCTCATTGAGGTTTTGATTTGGATTTCCCTGATGCCGAGCGATGTTGAGCACTTTTTCAGGTGTCGGCCATTTGGATGTCTTCTTTGGAAAAACGTCTGTTCATGTCTTCTGCCCATTTCTTGATTGGATTATTTGTTCTTTGGGTGTTGAGTTTGATAAGTTCTTTATAGATATTGGATACTAGCCCTTTGTCTTATATGTCATTTGCAAATATTTTCTCCCATTCTGTTGGTTGTCTTTTGGTTTTGTGGACTGTTTCTTTTGCTGTGCAAAAGCTTTTTATCTTGATGAAGTCCCAATAGTTCATTTTTGGCCTTGCTTCCCTTGCCTTTGGCGATGTTTCTAGGAAGAAGTTGCTGCGGCTGAGGTCGAAGAAGTTGCTACCTGTGCTCTCCTTTAGGATTTTGATGGATTCCTGTCTCACGTTTAGGTCTTTCAACCATTTGGAGTCTATTTTTGTGTGTGGTGTAAGGAAATGGTCCAGTTTCATTCTTCTGCATGTGGCTGTCCAATTTTCCCAACACCATTTGTTGAAGAGACTGTCTTTTTTCCATTGGACATTCTTTCCTGCTTCATCGAGGATTAGTTGACCATAGAGTTGAGGGTCCATTTCTGGGCTCTCTATTCTGTTCCATTGATCTATGTGTCTGTTTTTGTGCCAGTACCATACTGTCTTGAAGATGACAGCTTTGTAATAGAGCTGGAAGTCCGGAATTGTGATGCCGCCAGCTTTGCTTTTCTTTTTCAATATTCCTCTGGCTATTCGAGGTCTCTTCTGGTTCCATACAAATTTTAGGATTATTTGTTCCGTTTCTTTGAAAAAAGTGGATGGTATTTTGATGGGGATTGCTTTGAATGTGTAGATTGCTCTAGGTAGCATTGACATCTTCACAATGTTTGTTCTTCCAATCCATGAGCATGGAACGTTTTTCCATTTCTTTGTGTCTTCCTCAATTTCTTTCATGAGTATTTTATAGTTTTCTGAGTACAGATCCTTTGCCTCTTCGGTTACATTTATTCCTAGGTATCTTATGGTTTTGGGTGCCATTGTAAATGGGATCGACTCCTTGATTTGTCTCTCTTCTGTCTTGTTGTTGGTGTATAGGAATGCCACTGATTTCTGTGCATTGATTTTATATCCTGCCACTTTTCTGAATTCCTGTATGAGTTCTAGCAGTTTTGGGGTGGAGTCTTTTGGGTTTTCCACATACAGTATCATATCATCTGCAAAGAGTGAGAGTTTGACTTCCTCTTTGCCGATTTCGATGCCTTTGATTTCTTTTTGTTGTCTGAATGCTGTGGCTAGGACTTCTAATACTATGTTGAATAGCAGTGGTGATAGTGGACATCCCTGCCGCGTTCCTGACCTTAGGGGAAAAGCTCTCAGCTTTTCCCCATTGAGAATGATATTCGCTGTAGGTTTTTTTAATGTTTTTTTTATTTATTTATTTTTCATTAGAGTCAGAGAGAGAGAGAGGCAGAGGCAGAGGGAGAAGCAGGCTCCCCGCCCAGCAAGGAGCCCGATGCGGGACTCGATCCCAGGACCCTGGGATCATGACCTGAGCCGAAGGCAGACGCCCAACCATCTGAGCCACCCAGGTGCCCTCGCTGTAGGTTTTTTTATAGATGGCTTTTATGATTTTGAGGTATGTACCCTCTATCCCTATACTCTGAAGAGTTTTGGTCAAGAAAGGATGCTGTACTTTGTCAAATGCTTTTTCTGCATCTATTGAGAGGATCCTATGATTCTTGTTCTTTCTTTTGTTAATGTATTGTATCACGTTGATTGATTTGCGGATATTGAACCAGCCTTGCAGCCCAGGGATAAATCCCACATCGTCGTGGTGAATAATCCTTTTAATGTACTGTTGGATCCTATTGGCTAGTATTTTGGTGAGAATTTTTGCATCCATGTCCATCAAGGATATTGGTCTGTAATTCTCCTTTTTGATGGGGTCCTTGTCTGGTTTTGGGATCAAGGTAATGGTGGCCTCATAAAACGAGTTTGGAAGTTTTCCTTCCATTTCTATTTTTTGGAACAGTTTCAGGAGAATAGGTATTAATTCTTCTTTAAATGTCTGATAGAATTCCCCTGGGAAGCCATCTGGCCCTGGGCTTTTGTTTGTTGGGAGATTTTTGATGACTGCTTCAATTTCCTTAGTGGCTATAGGTCTGTTCAGGTTTTCTCTTTCTTCCTGGTTCAATTTTGGTAGTTGATACATCTCTAGGAATGCACCCATTTCTTCCAGGTTATCTAATTTGCTGGCATAGAGTTGCTCATAATATGTTCTTATAATTGTTTGTATTTCTTTGGTCTTGGTTGTGATCTCTCCTCTTTCATTCATGATTTTGTTGATTTGGGTCATTTCTCTTTTTTTTTTGATCAGTTTGGTCAGGGGTTTATCCATCTTGTTAATTCTTTCAAAGAACCAGCTCCTAGTTTCGTTGATCTGTTCTCCTGTTCTTTTGGTTTCTAGTTCATTGATTTCTGCTCTGATCTTTAGTATTTCTCTTCTCCTGCTGGTTTTAGGCTTCATTTGCTGTTCTTTCTCCAGCTCCTTTAGGTGTAGGGTTAGGTTGTGTATTTGAGACCTTTCTTGTTTCTTGAGAAAGGCTTGTATTGCTCTATACTTTCCTCTTAGGACTTCCTTTGCTGTATCCCAAAGATTTTGAACAGTTGTGTTTTCATTTTCATTGGTTTCCATGAATTTTTTTAATTCTTCTTTAATTTCCTGGTTGACCCACATTCATTCTTTAGTAGGATGCTCTTGAGCCTCCATGTATTTGAGTTCTTTCCGACTTTCCTCTTGTGATTGAGTTCTAGTTTCAAAGCATTGTGGTCTGAAAATATGCAGGGAATGATCCCAATCTTTTGGTACCGGTTGAGACCTGATTTGTGACCTAGGATGTGATCTATTCTGGAGAATGTTCCATGGGCACTAGAGAAGAATGTGTATTCCGTTGCTTTGGGATGGAATGTTCTGAATAAGTCTGTGAAGTCCATTTGGTCCAGTGTGTCATTTAAAGTCTTTATTTCCTTGTTGATCTTTTGCTTAGATGATCTGTCCATTTCAGTCAGGGGGGTGTTAAAGTCCCCCACTATTATTGTATTGCTGTCATTGTGTTTCTTCGCTTTTGTTATTAATTGCCTTATATAATTGGCTGCTCCCATGTTAGGGGCATAGATATTTACAATTGTTAGATCTTCTTGGTGGATAGACCCTTTAAGTAGGATATAGTGTCCTTCCTCATCTCTTCTTACAGTCTTTGTTTTAAAATCTAATTTGTCTGATATAAGGATTGCCACCCCAGCTTTCTTTTGGTGTCCATTAGCATGGTAAATGGTTTTCCACCCCCTCACTTTCAATCTGGGCGTGTCTTTGGGTCTAAAATGAGTCTCCTGCAGACAACATATTGATGGGTCTTGTTTTTTAATCCAATCTGATAGCCTGTGTCTTTTGATTGGGGCATTTAGCCCATTTACATTCAGGGTAACTACTGAAAGGTATGAATTTAGTGCCATTGTATTGCCTGTAAGGTGACTGTTACTGTATATTGTCTCTGTCCCTTTCTGATCTGTGCTGCTTTTAGGCTCTCTCTTTGCTTAGAAGACCCCTTTCAATATTTCTTGGAGGGCTGGTTTCGTGTTTGCAAATTCCTTTAGGTTTTGTTTGTCCTGGAAGCCTTTTACCTCTCCTTCAATTTTCAATGAGAGCTTAGCTGGATATAGTATTCTTGGCTGCATATTTTTCTCGTTTCGTGATCTGAAGATATCATGGCAGTCCTTTCTGGCCTGCCAGGTCTCTGTGGATAGGTCTGTTGCCAATCTAATATTTCTACCATTGTAGGTTACATATCTCTTCTCCCGAGCTGCTTTCAGGATTTTCTCTTTGTCTCTGAGACTCGTAAGTTTTACTATTAGATGTCAGGGTGTTGAGCTATTTTTATTGATTTTGAGAGGGGTTCTCTGTGCCTCCTGGATTTTGATGCCTGTTTCCTTCCTCACATTAGGGAAGTTCTCTGCTCTTATTTGCTCCAATATACCTTCTGCCCCCCTCTCTCTTTCTTCTTCTTCTGGGATCCCAATTATTCCAATGTTGTTTCGTCTTATCATATCGCTTATCTCTCGAATTCTGCCCTTGTGATCCTGTAGTTTTTTCTCTCTCTTTTTCTCAGCCTCTTTATTTTCCATCATTTGGTCTTCTGTATCGCTGATTCTCTCTTCTGCCTCATTTATCCTAGCAGTTAGTGCCCCCATTTTTGATTGCACCTCATGAATAGCCTTTTTGATTTCGACTTGGTTAGATTTTAGTTCTTTTATTTCTCCAGACAGGGTTTCTCTAATAACTTCCATGCTTTTTTCAAGCCCAGTTAGTATCTTTAAAGTCATGATTCTGAGCTCTAGGTCCGATATCGTACTAATGTCCGTATTGAGTATGTCCCTGGCCGACGGTACTATCTCTTGTTTTTTTTGCTGAGGTGATTTTTTTCGTCTTGTCATTTTGTCCAGAGAACAGATGAATGAGAGAACAAAATGCTAACAGGTTAACAACGTCCCCAGCAAATATACTCTATACACATCAGAAAAGACCTGAAACCAGGGGAAAAGAAAGGGAAAGAAAGAAAAAAGAAAGAGAAAATAAAGAAAGAAAAAAAAACAAAAAGAAAAAGATAAAAACAAAAACAGAACAATAAAAAAAATGAATATGATCAAATATGATCAGGCTAGTGCATAGATCAGTGCCACACACTAGATTTTGGGCGTATTTTGGTCTGTTAGAAAAAAGTGCCTCCTAAAATTTTAAAGAAAGAAAGACTTATATATGTACAAAATAAGGGTTGATACAATGAAGGGATGGAAGATGACTCAAGATGAAAATTATAAAAGATTTTATAAAAGGAATTGATACGAAAAGAAGTTGTTTGAAAAAAGAAAGAAGAATTTTAAAAAAAAAAAAAGGAGAGACTGTGATCAGGCAGGAGACTAGAACAAAGCCATACACTAGTGATTTAGGGTAGAGTTTGATCTGTTAGAAGAAACTGTATCTCAAAATTTTAAAGAGAGAACAACTTACATATATATGCCAAAAATAAGTGTAACTACTATGAACGGATAAAATATGACTCTAAAAATGAAAAATAAAAAATGTTTTTTTAAAAAGGGATTGATAAGGTGTTGGTTGAAAAAGGCAAAAAGAAAAATTAAAAAAAAACAGTTAAAAAATTAACTTTGAAAAACTAATGAATCATGGTAAAAAAAAAAAGCCATAAATTCTATTGCAGTATTCCCCTAGCGCTGGAGTTCTCCCGTTCTCCTTGATGGGTAAACTTGGTCTTGGCTTGCGGGCTGTTCGTGCCGATCTTCTGGGGGAGGGGCCTGTTGCCGTGGTTCCCAAATGTCTTTGCCGGAGGCGGAATTGCCCCGCCCTTGTCGGTCCGGACTAAGCAAGCTGCTCGGGTTTGCTCTCAGGAGCTTTTGTTCCCTGCAAGCTCTCCGTACAGCTTTGGAGGACCAGGGTGAACATGGTGGCCTCCCAATCTCTACTCGGAGGAGCTAAGAACTCGGGGCCCCGCTCCTCAGTGCGCCCCCAGAGAAAAGCAGTCACTCCCGTCTCCCCGGTCTCCGGCCGCACTCCGTGCTCACCCGGCCTGTGACCGAGCGTTTCTATCTCTGGCACCCGACCCCGCGTGGAGTCTGCAAACCGAGCAGATCCCTGCGGTGCGCTCCCGTGCCGCTCCTCCCCAGGAAGGAAGGGGAGTCTCCCCGGATCTGCCGCTTGTTGGGTCCCTGCTGGAGGAGCATTGGCCCGACTGGGCCGCGGATCACAGTTTATGGCCACCCCGAGCTGAGAGCCCGCGCCTCGGCTCCGTCTCTGCAGCCGGCTTCCCCGCTCCGATACCTGGGAGCTCTGCAGCACTCAGGCACCCCCTGGTCTTTCTGTGACCCCGAGGGTCCTGAGACCACACTGTCCCGCGAGGGTTCCACCCCCCGCTTAGCCACTGGAGCGACGTCCCTCAGCGGAGCCGACTTCTCAAGGTTCCGATTTTGTGCTCCGCGGCTCTAGCACTTGCCAGAAGCGGCCGACGGAGGCCCCCTCCCCCGCCGTCTATCCTCCCGAATATCGCCTCAGATTTACTTCTCCGCACGTCCTACCTTCCAGTAAGTGGTCGCTTCTCTGTTCAGAGAGTTCTTGCTACTCTCCTCTTTGGTCTCCTGTTGAGTTCGTAGGTGTTCAGAATGGTTTGATCCCCATTCAGCTGAATTCCTGGGACCAGAGGAAATGCAGGTCTCCTACTCCTCCGCCATCTTGCTCCCGCCCGTATCTACTTTCTGATAGTATAGCTATTGTTATGAACGTCCCACTAGATCTAGTAAAATGGTCACTGATGTCATTTGTGAGTGGTGAGATTATAGATTATTTTTGATCTTGTACGTTCTGACTTTCCCACAGGGTCTACAAAAACATGTATTACTTATTAAAAATTAAATATCTGGTGATTGATTTCAAGAAAAGTGCATAATCAGATAGACCCAGGGCACCTGCATCTTCCTGTGTCCTAGAGCTTCCGCTCTCCCCAGCAAGGTGTAGGGCTACTGCCACAGTGGGGGTGTGCTGTGGCCCCGCGCGGTTTCCTTACAGGGAGGCTCCCCACACTCGGTGTAGCTTCTGGTCCCAGGCCGGCCGCTCGGGGTTCAGGGTCCTTTGCGCAAGCTTCAGTGACGAACCTTGTCAATGGCTCCAGCATAATTCCTGCAGTTTTGACAGTCACAACAAAAATCAAAAATTAAAGGGAAGAAAGATTTCAGACCAGATTTCAAAGTATCTTTTTTGAAAGACGAATTATGTGAGCTTTCGCATCATGAATAGAAATGATGACAACACACCAAAAGTGTTGCCGGGAGGCTGCTTATCCTTGGGATGGCCGGAGCCTTTGATGGGAGGATGTTGGGCTTTCTCTTCTTTTGATCTGGTGGCTGGGGTCACTTTGAAGTCCTGAAGGTGAACAAGTTGTTTCTTGAGGATGTCGTCTTACATTCCGGGAGGTTAGATCTTCATTGCCTTGAGTGAGTCTCATTCCAGGGAATGAAGGCGGGAGGCCGTAGGGTGGGGTCCCATGGGAGGGAGGGTGCTCAGGCAGGGGGTGGGAGCAGGGTGTAGAAGGAAAGGGATCTTGGGCAAAAAGGCTGGAGACAAGGTCTGGTGACAAAAATAAAGAAAAAACCAAAGGCCTCTGTTTATTGAGTGCTTACCCTAGTCTGGCTCTTGCTGGGTGGCTTTCCCTATAGGGCTTCATTGAATCCTTACCCACTAACTTCTTCCGGGTGGGTGTCAGTGTCATCCTTCACAGACGGGGTGAACAACTTCTCCAAGTAACACAGCTTCCCAGCGGTCTAGCCGCCTGACTCTCAGGCCTGGGCACTGGGTGACCCTGCTGTTGATCCCTCCCCTCTGCTTGGCACCGACGTCTAGCATCATTCTTATCTTTTGCTAAAACTGAAGGTCTTAGTCTATGTTTAACACCTGGGGAGAAACAAATGCAAGTATGATTTACTTAGGGCTTCTCATTTCTAAGGCCCCGGAGGATTTTCTCATCAGTATCTCGATCGCCGAAAGAGCCAGCATTTACGCAAAGGGCCTGGAAAGCGGAAAGGGATCTCCACGGTACCGCTGTCAGAACCAGCAGGCCTTCTGCCGCTGTTGCTCATCTTGGCCCGTGTGTACACATAGCTGGAACCATACCATTGACAGAATTTTCTAATAAACTTGCCATAATGGCCTAGTCAAAGCCACAAGGGGGAAAAGAGATGAAAACGGTCTTGTAAGCAGAGCAAATCAATAGCGAAGTTAATACTGATGGAGAAGCTTAAGGTGAGGGGGCCCAAGAATGACACGGAATTCCTAATCGCAAGCTAAAAATCAGGCCAATAAAGAAACACCTCTTGACCGCAGGCTGTTTATTTCCTTGCCTGGGGAGGAGAGCCCAGGTCTTGCTCCCCTGCCCACCAGTGGTGGGACCCTAGTCGGCAACTGAATGCCTCCAAGCCACATTATCTTCATCTGTAAAATGGGGATTTTCATCTTTATCTCCCGGGAGTATTGTGATTGCTAGGGAGGAAGCGGACAACACACCTGCACGTGCGCTATTAGGCAGAGCAAAGGGGGGCTTTTGGTAAATGTTGGGGAGGGAGCTCTATTTAGGGCTGGGTTAGACAGCCAATCTCTTGGGGCACCTGGGGGGCTCAGTCGGTTAAGTGTCTGACTCTCGTTTTTGGCTCAGATCATGATCTCAGGGTCATGAGATGGATCCTCTTGCGGGGCTCCACACTGGGCATGGAGCCTGCTTAAGATTCTCTGCCTCCCCCAACCCCCCCCAACTTTGTGCACTCTTGCACTGTCTCTCTCTCTTAAAAAAAAAAAAAAAAAAAAGGCCAATCTCCCTGACTGGGAGGTCTGATTGATTGACTGAGGTCTTGATTTCTTTGGTCCTGTTGGTCAACTTGTCCCCAAGGTCTGAGTGTGCTAGCCTTCTTAGGATGGTTGTTGTTTTTAGTTTAACTTTTAAAGAAATCTAGGGGTGGATTTTTGAGCAAATGCCTGCTGCATTCTCTTACAAAGGGGGGTGGGCAGCCATTGGGATAAGAATATTGAAAACAACATAAAAAGCACCAGCTCATGACTTAGACGGCCCTGGTTTCAAATTCCTGTGACCTTGAGTTAGTTACTTAACCTTCCTGGGCATCAGTTGCACCATCTGTAATAGGTTTGTTCAGCCAGGATTTATTAAGCACCTATACCACGTGTCAGCCCTGGGGCTGGGGCAGCGAGAGGACGAGCAGACAGTGGGACGGTTCCATGATTAGGGGGGTGGGGGGAACACGAGAGAGGGGCATGAATTCTGGTCTGGGGTCAGCGGGCCTCCTGCACAAAGTGGTGTTTCTGATGAGACCCAAGGCAGGGGTGAGAGCTGCTACAAAAGGAGATGCTACAAAACCCCGTCCTCAGAGGGACTTTGGCGAGGATGCAATGAGATTGAATACGCATAAATACCTTGCGTCAGCTGGTACATGCTAAGTGACCCACGTGTATTCCCACGCTCAGAAGAACAGCTTGATGCCCTGCAGAAGGAGAATGACCCCTTATCGGTCACCTAGTCCTTTCTGGCTTTCTAATCTAGTGATTGGTACCGAGCTGTTGGCCTCAGGAGCTGGGGAACTTGTTAAAAACACACATGCCTGGGTTTCATCCCTGGAGGATATCAATTCAGTAATTGGAAGTGAATCTAGATTGTTAAAGAATTGTTCTAGGTGGTTCTTATCTAGCCTAGCTGCTTCTCCTAACCCTGGGTGAGAGGAGGAGGTTGTGATTCAGGAGGGGCGAGGGAGTTCCCCAACACCACCCAGCTAGGAGAGGCTGTTGTCAAGGGGTTCAGAGAACCAGATGGGGTGAGAGGGCAGAGCAAAGGAGTCCCGGGAGCCTAGCTCTTATGGTGTGTTTAGGATGAGCACTCCACCGTTCCCAGTGTCTGCATTTCTTCTAAGAATCTTGGGTGTTGGCCGCCAGGGAGCTGATGTGAACCCATCCTGGTGTTGTTGGTTGTTGACGGAGGAGTCAGGGCTGGGCTGTGGTGTGTGGTTCCTGGTCTGCCAGAATGACTCTGGGACTTGTTCTGTGGCTGACAGAGGGATTAGAAAACCAGGCTGGGAAATTTCCATGTGTTCTCTTCCTCTAATTCAGTTCTGTGCTGAGATCCAGGATGTCAAATCACTGTGGAGATGAGGTGACAACATGGCCATTGTGTGTGCCACGGTGTGTTGTCTTCAGATGAGTGTAGAGACCCGTAATTGGGTTGATACCGGTTAGGTCTCCATGAGCTGCAGGAACATGTTGTAATCAAGTTTCCTCATTGCACCCTCCTGCCTGCTGGCCCAAGGATGGGTGGCCTGGCACTGCCCAGACCTCGATCACCAAGTCCACGTTCATGCAATGTCCAATCAACTGGACATACATTCCTTTTGCTGCCCCTGCTCACATTTGGCCCCGGGGGTGTGGGGTGTGCTCCTAGTATCCCATTCTGCCATGGACTGATATTTAAGCAGCCGATTCTGTCTTGCTGAATTAATTGAAGTGGAATAGGGCAAACATGGGAAGAGTTTCAACTGCTCCTTGTGTCCAACAAGATTGGAAATAAAGGACTTAAGCGTAGAAGTCCATGGTGACTCTTATTAAATTTAATTTGCAACCCAATTATGTCCTTCATGCTGATTCTGAGCAATACCAACTACAGATCCAGTCCCATCATGTTCATCCCTACTGGACCATCAAAATAATTTTCTTGCAAGAGCAGATTTGGAATTTCTATAACTACTTGAAATGGGGGTGACAGGCTAGTGGGATTTTCTTTTAAAATCGCTATATAAAATATGTATTTTTGGGTGGTAAACAGCCAGAGTTCTGACGATGTTTCATTCAATTACATATTTTTTTTTTCTACAATGGCCACAAATAATACCATCTGAGGAAAACAGTGATGTGATATTTAGGCAACACTTTTAGGTGGGAAGGAGAAATGACAATGGTAATATTAATCCCCTATATAATAAGTCATATTTATGAGATCTTCCCTTTGCAAATGTGCTAGGTACGTAACTCACCTTATATAATTCCATCCTTCTAAGGACACCCTCAGGTAGATAGTATATCCGGTTCACCAGGAAAGAAGATCAAGTTTGGGAAGGAAAATAACTTTCCCAGGGTCAAAGATCCACAAAATATCAGAATTGGTACTGAACTCAAACCTATCTTCAAATTCATGCTCTTGCAAAAAAACTATAATAAAAACATTGTGGGGAGGTTTCTGTTTTGAAAATGTCCTCCCTGTTCCTCAATAGTTGAAGCAAAAATTTTCCTATTATTTTTCCTTCATACCTCATTTGCTTGGTTGGAAAGTCGTCATCAATTTAATAATGACTTTTTTCAGGGTAAAATAAAAATAAGCCCTTCTACTCCATTGTCTGTTCTTACTGAATATAAGACAGCCCAACTTCAAAAATATTAAATTGCTATTAATATTATGCTTGTCGTTTGGTTATTTACCGTGTACTTTCACATTGAGGAGGTACGGTCAATACTGCACATGTACCACTGTGGGGTGAAGGACCTGAATCCTTGTCTACACAGCCACCCAAGAGCAGTGGGAGACAGTAGAGAGTTTCCGGCGTGAGTGCCATGCTCTGCTTTGTGATTTCTTCGAGGATTATTGGGGCAGCACAGGGAAGGCCTGGGGTTGGGAGCTGGAGACAGGGAGGCTGGTTAGGTGAGGTCCACAGCTCAGGACAGAAGTAAGCCCTGACTAGGAGCTGGAGAGGAGGGGGATGGGTTGGCTATGGGAAGGTGGGAAGGAAGTGGAGCCGGCTGGATGAGGCCGTGGATGGAACATTCTGGCGCAGGAGAGGGAGGTGTGTTAGGCTGACTGCTCTGTCTCTGGCTGCAAGACTGTGGGTGGGGTGCCTGGGGAGGACTCACGTAGGACAAGGGAGGGAAGAGAGCAAGGAAGGGCTGGGACTTTTCCGAGGTGATGTCAGACGCTGGCTGTATGCTTCTTGTCTGCCGCTCTCTCTACCAGCCCCACAGGAGGAGTGAGTCTTGGAGGGTTTTAGAAGGCTGGGCAGATTCATTTAGATTTGACAAGAGACGCGATGGGGAGCAGACTTCCAGGAGTGATTATGTATAGGTGAATCTTGATTCGATAAGGAATGGAAAATTATCAATTTCATTTTCTCCGCCATTCCTTTAGCTCCCCAGCTCATTCTGATTTTATGACCCCGTACTTAACCGGGTAATTAAATTAAGCAAATGTAAATACCGTTTCATAAATGCAGCACCATGCTTTGGTGCTCCTTTTGTGTTCAGAGTTCTCATTAACAGCCTGAGCTATTTCTCATTTACATGCAAGGAAGTACAGCAACTCAGTGCTCACAGAAAACTGCAAAAAGTAGTCTAATGTCTCACGAAGGTAAATTGGTGAAGCTATAGCTGAAAATTGTGTGTGTGTATGGTGACATCATTTTGCTAAAAATACCTTTCTGTGTTTATGACCGATAATCATTTTGCGTTCATTACATGTGTCGTTGTTAAGGAGCATGGTCTGCTGTTTTCTTAAAGTTATCATTTACTGCTAACACTGTTTTCTTTTTTTACCATTTATTTTTCTATGTGATGGGGCCAGGGAAAGAAAAAGAAACCACTGTACCCAGGAGGATGGCTCCCCAAATTTTGAAAGTAAGATCCCCACCCTCCTGTGTTAGAGGTTCAAATGTCCCCTTAGGAGCTGATTGGAAACTGTAGTACAAGTCTATCTTCCATGTGAGGTTCCTAGAAGAGGACCAGACTCGGCGAGTCTTGCAGCCTGGGCTTCTGGGAAGCACAAGAACTTAACAGTTTGAAAAAAGTGGGTTTGAGTCCTGGCTCTGACTCTTACCCGCTGGGTGACCTTGACCTGGGCCAGCTTCTTTCTTCTCTATCGTCTTATCTGGAAATTGAGGGAGAGTTACACTTTCCTTATTTGGTGGTGAGTATAAATGATGTTTCATGCAAAAGAATTTTGTAAAATGCAAAGTGCTCTAACATGTTGATTCCTTTTGCATTTATTAAATTTGTACCGGATGATTTTTTTTCTGACCATCATTTCCCACTTTATGTTGTGCTCCTTTCTTCTCCTGTATACTCCCACACCCCACAAGCTGTACCTCGATCATGCACTGATTCCTTCAACAAATATGCATTGAGCATCTGATAGGTACCAGCGCTGCCCCCTGTATTAAAACTACCCATGCATTTTTTTGGAGAGACTATTTGCTTTTTGAAGGCAGGGATTTGTTTTTCCTGTTCTTGAAGGAAACGAGTATCTATTTGTTTCTCGAAGTCAGGGAAATTGGTATCCTCTCTCTTAGCCGAGTGTCTGACGTAGAGTATGTGTTTATGGAACTGAGCTGAGGCTTGCATGTCTCCTGAGCCTATGCCTGGTCTAAATATGTTACCCAGCAGTGAAGGAAGAGGAAGAGGAGTTAAGAAGCCAACTGATCGTTCTCTTCCAAGACATGCTTATACAATTAACAATAACGTTAGAATACTTTAATTTTTATATTAAAGTTTAATTCCTCCATTTTAGCCGAATTAGCATCATGACCTATTTGGACCTCTTGGCTTGCTAATCTTTGCCCAACCTCCACTTTGTGTTTGCCCAGATTCACACACACTCACGAGGTATTTTCTTTTATCTTGAAACTTCTCTATCCATGCGGGGGCCGTACCTCCATGGACGCATCACTCGGAACGAGCGGGTTCTACAGGATGGCAGAATCTCCCTGCCTGTGTTATCCCCACAGGCCCTCCTCCTTGCATGGCCACGTCCGTGGACCGTTCAGGATACACTGCTCCCATAGGGAAAGAACATAGCCACCTACTTCAAAGGAGGAAGCCCACCCAGATGGAGGCATGAAACGCCCCCTCCCCCACACAACTTTATACACTTTAAATTTGCTCCATACCTATATGCACTACTAAAAATCCCCAGAGTTTGTCTACAGATATATTTTGATTCTTGGTGTGTGTGTGTCAGTCCCTGTCTATATGTAGTGGGTGACAAAAAGTAGTATGATTTGAAACTTGCCTTCAAGGCGTATGACCTTATTGGAGAGAGGTGACATAAATTCGGGAAGGTGTATTAAAACTCCACAGAGATGGTGTGATGGGTAGGAAGAAGGTGGACCCAGAGAGAAACCCGAGCTCTTGCCTGGGTCTATTATCAACTCTCCCTTTTGTTTAGGGAGCCCATGTCCTCTTGGATCACCATCATACTTTTGTCTGCCTTTGTAGTGAGTTTCTTGATGATTTCACTTGAACGAAGTTTTCTGCTAATGAAAAATAAGGTTAAAGGCATCCAGTTGCTAAGGTCTGGTTTGAGTGATTTATTCTTCTAAGAGAAGTCACAAGAGAGCAAGATTCACTCAGTCTTATCTTGACCCCAACCATGAGCTGTCGTAAGGAAAGCCCTTAGGACACGGGCGAACATTTACTAAGCGTTAAACAATCAGTAGCTTGTTTCTTTCCTCTCTTTTTCTTCCTGACACATTTTACTTTTTCCCTCCTGTTTCTTTCAAGCCTCCCTTTGCTAGTATGACAAAGCTCATCTAGATCTCTTGGCCTCAACTTAAAATCCAATAAATTCCACTATCGAGCTGCAGTTACTGGCTCTGGGCAAAGACAAATAAGATTAACCACAACACCCTAAGTTTGGCCAAATAGAATTTTTTGGCTCTCCCAGGATCCAGAAGACTTCTGTCTCCACTTGTGCTGGAGATCCTGGTGAATAGATGGGCAAAGCACATCTTGGGATAAACTCTGTCCCTTGGGCATTTTGGCTTTGGAGGCTGGTGGTCCTGTGTTGGCCCCTCTAGTTCAGGCATCTTTTTTTTTTTTTTTAAAGATTTTATTTACTTATTTGAGAGAGAGAATGAGATAGAGAGAGAGAGAGAGAGCATGGGAGGGGGTAGGGTCCGAGGGAGAAGCAGACTCCCTGCTGAGCAGGGACCCCCCCCCCCCCCCCGATGCGGGGCTCCATCCCGGGACTCCAGGATCATGACCTGAGCCGAAGGCAGTCGCTTAACCAACTGAGCCACCCAGGCGCCCCTCCAGGACAGGCATCTTTACCCTGCTGCTCTGGTGCTCTCGTCTGGGCTATTTGGAAGGGAGCAGCTGCTCTGATTTCTCCCCAGAAATGTGGCTTGCTGTTATGAGCTGGTTATTCAGACAGCCCTTTGAATATTGCACAAATGTTTTCCATCAGTTATTACAGTGAAATGCTGGCCATTGGGGAGGTAATAAAATCCCTGACCCAAGGAAAGCATGCTTCACACGTACCTAGCAACCAGAGGAAAATCATACAAAGTTCATTAGAAGGCAACACCGTGGGTCCTTGTTTATCTCCGCATGACCGTTGCCGCAAAACTCCTCTAGAGCAGATGTCCCTTCTTTATAGCTTTATAGGGATAAACCTTCCAGAACTGTTCAATTAAAATACACATGGGTTAACAATTCCCTCCTTTTCTTAACCATCATTTGTTCCTCCACTAGACCCCTCCTCCTCCCTCTTTATCCCTTCCTTCTTCCTAATCAGGTTGGAAGGAAGAACAGCTGAGAGGAGGCCACTTACGTCCAGCGGAGCCCAAAGCAGAGGCAGCTGTGCCTTTGGCTCCAGATCACATGATAGTTGAGAAGCTCTGAAATGTGTAAACTGAATACTTAAGGACTATATTAAAGCTTTGAAATTTAATGTGCTTGACATAGTAAATATAAGCTGAGCTCAGCAATGAAGGAAGAATCACCTATGATGTGTGCATCGCCCTTTAAGGTTTCTCTTGCCACCTTGAAGATGATACACCGAAGCGTACATCTTTCCCCCACTTTAGTGTAAAAGAGTCTGCTTCCTCTTAGTAAGAAAGAGATCAAGTATCATCATTACATATATGTTCAGCCTGAAGGAGAGACAGCCCATCCGCCAAGGTTTTCAAAAGTCTATTCAAAGGAAATACCCTGTTGAGAAATGCTGCAGGGGTGTTTTAAATTGATATTTAACATGAGGAGTTTCAAAGAAGATTTCCAGGAGGAAATACTACTGTAAAATTTCATTGTAACAATGTAATTGCTTGTTTATCGTTTCCCTAGGTAAACATTTCTCCTTTACATGGTTTTCTGATTTTTGCCTTTTTGAGATATAATCATGTGATTTTTCTTCTTAAGACTGTTAATGTTGTTGTTCACATTGATTTACTTTTGAATATGGAACAAACTTTGCATTCCTAAGATAAATTCCACTTGATCATAGTATAGTCTTCGTTTTATATATTCCAAGGTTTGGTTTGATAATATTTTGTTAAGGATTTTTAAGTCTATGTTTAAGAGGATTGTTGGTCACTAATTTTCTTTTTAAATACTGTCTTTATCCGGTTTTGGAATCAGGGTAATGCTTGTCTCAAAAAATGAGTTGTGAAGTATTCCCTCTTTTATTTTCTGTAAGAGATTGTGTAGAATGGACGTTGTTTCTTCTTTAAATGTTTTCTGAAATTTATAAGAGACATCTTCTGGGCCTGGACTTTTCCTTCATGCAAGGTTTTAAACTACAAATTTGATTAATTTAATAGTTATATGACTATTTAATTTCTTTATTTTGTCTTGTAAGTTTTGGGTAATTTGTGGTTTCCAAGTAATCGGTCCATTTCACAGAAATTGTTGAATTTATGTTCATATTACTCTTCATAGTGTCATTATCCTTTTAAAAGATTGGAGGGTTATGTATTAAAATTCACTGTTTTATTCCTGGTATCAGTAATTTGTGTCTTTTGTGTGTGTGTGTGAGAGAGAGTTGCTACAGGTTTATAATTTTTATCAATCGTTTAAAGAACCAGGTTTATTGATTTTCCCTATTTTCTGCCTTTAGTTTCACTGATTTCTGATGTTGTCTTTTTTATTTCCTTCCTTCTGCTTAAGTTTATTTTGTTCTTTTTATTTTAGTTTCTTGAGGCGTAAACTTAAGTTACTGATTTGAGACCTTCTTTTTTAAATTTAAATATTTAATTCTATAACTTTCCTTCTAAGCATTGTTTTAACGGCACCCCACACATTATAATATGTTGTATTTTCACGTTTGTGCAGTTAAAAATATTTTCTAATTTCTCTGAACTTCCTCTTTAACCCATATTTCTAAGTGCATTTTTAGTTTTCAAATGTTTGGAGATTTTTCTGTTATCTTTTTGTTATTGATTTCTGGCTTAATTTCATTATGGTTAGAGAACATACTTTATATGATTTCAATGCTGTTAAATTTATTGAGGTTTGTTTGATGACACTTGGTAGGGTCTATCATGGTGAATGTTCCATGAATATTTGAAAGCACTGTGTATTCCACTACTGTGTGGTAGAGTGCTTTATAAATTTTAGTTGGATTCAGTTTGTTGAAGGTGTTATTCAGTTCTCCTGTATCCTTGTTATTTTTCTGCCAACTTGTTACATTTATTATTGAATGAAGAGTGTTGAAATTGTCAATGATAATTACGGATTAATTATGGATTTGTGTATTTTTATACTGAGTTCTGTCAGTTTTTGCCAGTTGGATCATTTCTTTTCAATATATTCAGAAAATATCTGTCTTTTTTAAAAAATTTTTTATTGTTATCTTAATCACCATACATTACATCATTAGTTTTTGATGTAGTGTTCCATGATTCGTTGTTTGTGCATAACACCCAGTGCTCCACGCAGAACGTGCCCTCTTTAATACCCATCACCAGGCTAACCCATCCTCCACCCCCCTCCCCTCTAGAACCCTGTTTGTTTTTCAGAGTCCATCGTCTCTCATGGTTCATGTCCCCTCCGATTTCCACCCCCTTCATTCTTTCCCTCTTGCTATCTCCTTTTTTATTTCTTAACATATATTGCATTATTTGTTTCAGAGGTACAGATCTGTGATTCAACAGTGTTGCACAATTCACAGCGCTCACCATAGCACATACCCTCCCCAATGTCTATCACCCAGCCACCCCATCCCTCCCACCCCTCACCACTCCAGCAACCCTCAGTTTGTTTCCTGAGATTAAGAATTCCTCATATCAGTGAGGTCATATGATACATGTCTTTCTCTGATTGACTTATTTCACTCAGCATAACACCCTCCAGTTCCATCCATGTCGTTGCAAATGGCAAGATCTCATTCCTTTTGATGGCTGCATAATATTCCATTGTGTATATATATATATATATATATATATATATATATATATATATATGTATATATATACCACATCTTCTTTATCCATTCATCTGTCGATGGACATCTTGGCTCTTTCCACATTTGGCTGTTGTGGACATTGCTGCTATAAACATCAGGGTGCACATACCCCTTCGGATCCCTGCATTTGTATCTTTGGGGCAAATACCCAATAGTGCAATTGCTGGATCGTATGGTAGCTCTATTTTCAACTTTAAAAAAATTTTTTTTGTTGTTATGTTAATCACCATACATTACATCATTAGGTTTTGAGGTAGTGTTCCATGATTCATTGTTTGTGCATAACACCCAGTGCTCCACGCAGAACGTGCCCTCTTTAATATCCATCACCAGGCCAACCCATGCCCCCGTCCCCCTCCCCTCTAGAACCCTCAGTTTGTTTTTCAGAGTCCATCGTCTCTCATGGTTCGTCTCCCCCTCCAATTTACTCCCCTTCATTCTTCCCCTCCTGCTATCTTCTTCTTCTTCTTCTTTTTTTTTTTTTTTAACATATAATGTATTTGTTTCAGAGGTACGGATCTGTGATTCAACAGTCTTGCACAATTCACAGTGCTCACCATAGCACATACCCTCCCCAATGTCTATCATCCAGCCACCCCATCCCTCCCACACCCCCACCACTCCAGCAACCCCCAGTTTGTTTCCTGAGATTAAGAATTCCTCATATCAGTGAGGTCATATGATACAGGTCTTTCTCTGATTGACTTATTTCACTCAGCATAACACCCTCCAGTTCCAGCCACGTCGTTGCAAATGGCAAGATCTCATTCCTTTCGATGGCTGCATAATATTCCATTGTGTATATATACCACATCTTCTTTATCCATTCATCCATTGATGGACATCTTGGCTCTTTCCACAGTTTGGCTATTGTGGACATTGCTGCTATAAACATTGGGGTGCACGTACCCCTTCGGATCCCTACATTTGTATCTTTGTGGTAAATACCCAGTAGTGCAATTGCTGGATCGTATGGTAGCTCTATTTTCAAATGTTTGAGGAACCTCCATACTGTTTTCCAGAGGGGTTGCACCAGCTTGCATTCCCACCAACAGTGTAGGAAGGTTCCCCTTTCTCCGCATCCCTGCCAACATCTGTCGTTTCCTGACTTGTTAATTTTAGCCATTCTGACTGGTGTGAGCTGGTATCTCATTGAGGTTTTGATTTGGCTTTCCTTGATGCCGAGTGATGTTGAGTTCTTTTTCATGTGTCGGTTGGCCATTTGGATGTCTTCTTTGGAAAAACGTCTGTTCATGTCTTCTGCCCATTTCTTGATTGGATTATTTGTTCTTTGGGTGTTGAGTTTGATAAGTTCTTTATAGATTTTGGATACTAGCCCTTTATCTGATATGTCATTTGCAAATATCTTCTCCCATTCTGTCGGTTGTCTTTTGGTTTTGTGGACTGTTTCTTTTGCTGTGCAAAAGCTTTTTATCTTGATGAAGTCCCAATAGTTCATTTTTGGCCTTGCTTCCCGTGCCTTTGGCGATGTTTCTAGGAAGAAGTTGCTGTGGCTGAGGTCGAAGAGGTTGCTGCCTGTGTTCTCCTTTAGGATTTTGATGGACTCCTGTCTCACATTTAGATCTTTCAACGGAGTCTATTTTTGTGTGTGATGTAAAGAAATGGTCCAGTTTCATTCTTCGCATGTGGCTGTCCAATTTTCCCAACACCATTTGTTGAAGAGACTGTCTTTTTTCCATTGGACATTCTTTCCTGCTTTGTCAAAGATGAGTTGACCATAGAGTTGAGGGTCCATTTCTGGGCTCTCGATTCTGTTCCATTGATCTGTGTGTCTGTTTTTGTGCCAGTACCATACTGTCTTGAAGATGACAGCTTTGTAATAGAGCTGGAAGTCCGGAATTGTGATGCCGCCAGCTTTGCTTTTTCTTTTTCAACATTCCTCTGGCTATTCGGGGTCTCTTCTGGTTCCATACAAATTTTAGGATTATTTGTTCCATTTCTTTGAAAAAAGTGGATGGTATTTGGTGGGGATTGCTTTGAATGTGTAGATTGCTCTAGGTAGCATTGACATCTTCACAATATTTGTTCTTCCAATCCATGAGCATGGAACGTTTTTCCATTTCTTTGTGTCTTCCTCAATTTCTTTCATGAGTATTTTATAGTTTTCTGAGTGCAGATCCTTTGCCTCTTTGGTTAGATTGATTCCTAGGTATCTTATGGTTTGGGGTGCAATTGTAAATGGGATCGACTCCTTAATTTTTCTCTCTTCTGTCTTGTTGTTGGTGTATAGGAATGCCACTGATTTCTGTGCATTGATTTTATATCCTGCCACTTTTCTGAATTCCTGTATGAGTTCTAGCAGTTTTGGGGTGGAGTCTTTTGGGTTTTCCACATACAGTATCATATCATCTGCAAAGAGTGAGAGTTTGACTTCTTCTTTGCTGATTTGGATGCCTTTGATTTCTTTTTGTTGTCTGATTGCTGTGGCTAGGACTTCTAATACTATGTTGAATAGCAGTGGTGATAGTGGACATCCCTGCCACATTCCGGACCTTAGGGGGAAAGCTCTCAGTTTTTCCCCATTGAGAATGATATTCGCTGTAGGGTTTTCATAGATGGCTTTTATGATATTGAGGTATGTACCCTCTATCCCTATACTCTGAAGAGTTTTGATCAAGAAAGGATGCTGTACTTTGTCAAATGCTTTTTCTGCATCTATTGAGAGGATCCTATGATTCTTGTTCTTTCTTTTGTTAATGTATTGTATCATGTTGATTGATCTGCGGATGTTGGACCAACCTTGCAGCCCAGGGATACATCCCACTTCGTCGTGGTGAATAATCCTTTTAATGTACTGTTGGATCCTATTGGCTAGTATTTTGGTGAGAATTTTTGCATCCATGTTCATCAAGGATATTGGCCTGTAATTCTCCTTTTTGATGGGGTCTTTGTCTGGTTTTGGGATCAAGGTAATGGTGGCCTCATAAAACGAGTTTGGAAGTTTTCCTTCCATTTCTAGTTTTTGGAAAGTTTCAGGAGAATAGGTATTAATTCTTCTTTAAATGTTTGGTAGAATTCCCCTGGGAAGCCATCTGGCCCTGGGCTTTTGTTTGTTGGGAGATTTTTGATGACTGCTTCAATTTCCTTAGTGGCTATAGGTCTGTTCAGGTTTTCTCTTTCTTCCTGGTTCAATTTTGGTAGTTGATACATCTCTAGGAATGCACCCATTTCTTCCAGGTTATCTAATTTGCTGGCATAGAGTTGCTCATAATATGTTCTTATAGTTGTTTGTATTTCTTTGGTCTTGATTGTGATCTCTCCTCTTTCATTCATGATTTTGTTGATTTGGGTCATTTCTCTCTTTTTTTTTTTTGATAAGTCTGGCCAGGGGTTTATCAGTCTTGTTAATTCTTTCAAAGAACCAGCTCCTAGTTTCGTCGATCTGTTCTACTGTTCTTTTGGTTTCCAGTTCATTGATTTCTACTCTGATCTTTAGTATTTCTCTTCTCCTGCTGGGTTTAGGCTTTATTTGCTGTTTTTTCTCCAGCTCCTTTAGGTGTAGGGTTAGGTTGTGTATATGAGACCTTTCTTGTTTCTTGAGAAAGGCTTGTATTGCTCTATACTTTCCTCTTAGGACTGCCTTTGCTGCATCCCAAAGATTTTGAACAGTTGTTTTCATTTTCATTGGTTTCCATGAATTTTTTTAATTCTTCTTTAATTTCCTGGTTGACCCACATTCATTCTTTAGTAGGATGCTAGGATGCTCTTTAGCCTCCCTGTATTTGAGTTCTTTCCGACTTTCCTCTTGTGATTGAGTTCTAGTTTCAAAGCATTGTGGTCTGAAAATATGCAGGGAATGATCCCAATCTTTTGGTACTGGTTGAGACCTGATTTGTGACCTAGGATGTGATCTATTCTGGAGAATGTTCCATGGGCACTAGAGAAGAATGTGTATTCCGTTGCTTTGGGATGGAATGTTCTGAATAAGTCTGTGAAGTCCATTTGGTCCAGTGTGTCATTTAAAGTCTTTATTTCCTTGTTGATCTTTTGCTTAGATGATCTGTCCATTTCAGTGAGTGGGGTGTCAAAGTCCCCCACTATTATTGTTTTGTTGTCAATGTGTTTCTTTGCTTTTGTTATTAATTGCCTTATATAACTGGCAGCTCCCATGTTAGGTGCGTAGATATTTACAATTGTTAGATCTTCTTGGTGGATAGACCCTTTAAGTAGGGTATAATGTCCTTCCTCATCTCTTCTTACAGTCTTTGTTTTAAAATCTAATTTGTCTGATATAAGGATTGCCACCCCAGCTTTCTTTTGGTGTCCATTAGCATGGTAAATTGTTTTCCACCCCCTCGAAAATATCTGTCTTTTAATTGGTATGCTTAGACCCTCTATATTTAATGTAATTATCCATATATTAGGATGTATGACTTTCCTTTTACTATTTGTTTTGTGTGTCCTATTTTTTGTTCCTCATTTCCCCCTTTCCTGCCTTCTTTTGGGTTATTTGTACAATTTTTACTCTTTAATTTTAATTTATCTATAGTTACCTTTAATATATCTCTTTATATAATTTTTTAAAGTGTTTGTTCGAGGGCAGGGGTTAGCCAAATTTTTCATAAAGGACCAGACAGTAACTATTGTAGGCTTTGCATATTGTATGGCCTTTTTTGTAAACTACTCAACTATGCCATTATAATGTGAAAGCTGCCTCAGACAGTATGTAAGGTCCACATCCACTTACCATAGTTTTCCAACTCTTGCTCTCGGTATTATAAGATTCACACTTAATTTTTCATAGTATACTCTTAATCAGTATTTTATCAATTTAAATAGAATGTAGAAATTTTGTCACTATATGTAACACTTTGCCCTTTATGTTTAATAGTATTAAATATTATATCAATATACTTTACAAACCTATCAACCTTATAATTTCTGCTTTCAACTGCCAAACTTTTTTTAAAGAACTCTAGAGGAGAAGAATGATCTCTTACACTTACTCAGATAGTACTTTCTCTGTTGTTCTTCCTTCATTCCTGATGTTATGTTTCCTTTGGCTTTCATTTCTCTTCTGTCTAAAGAACTTTGTTAACAATTCTTTTAGAGTAGGTCTGCTGTCAATGAATGCTCTTAGTCTTCTATCATCTGAGGATGTTTGCATTTAATCTTCATTTCTGAGGGATACTTTTGCTGGACATAGGATTTGAATTGACAATTCTTTTCATTCAGCACTTTAAAAATGTTGTTTCACTTACTTCTGGTTTCCATGGTTCCTGATGAAAAATTCACAATCATTTGAGTTTTGTTCTCTGTAGGTAACACATTGTTTTTTTCCAGCTCCTTTTAAGATCTTTCTTTGGGTTTAGTTTTCAATAATTTGATTATGATGTGTCTGGATTTGGATTTCTTTGTGTTTATCCTCTTTAGGATTCAATTAGCTTCTCAAACATGTAGGTGCATGTCAGATTTAGGATTTTTTTTTCAGCTATATTGCTTTAAATATTTTTCGGCAATGCACTCTTTCCTTCTGGGACTCTAACAACACATGTTTTATTACCTCAAAGATTCATGAAGTCATTTTTAAAATCTTTTTTTCTCTCTGTTGTTCAGATTGGATGAATTTTATTCATCTAGTTTATTAACTCCTTACTATGTTATCTCTATTTTGCTATTCAGCTGATCCAGGGAGTGTTTCTATTTTCTTATTTTATTTTTCTATACTTTTCGGTTCTTCTTTATACTTCTATATCTTTGCTGAGACTTTCTATTTTTCCATTGATTTCAAGAACATTATGATTGCTTGTTGGTACATTTTTTTTTATTATGTTATGTTAGTCACCATACAGTACATCATTAGTTTTTGATGTAGTGTTCCATGATTCGTTGTTTGTGTGTAACACCCAGTGCTCCATGTAATATGTGCCCTCCTTAATACCCATCACCGGGCTAACCCATCCCCTCAACCCCCTCCCCTCTAAAACCCTCAATTTGTTTCCCGGAGTCCTTAGTCTCTCATGGTTCATCTCCCCCTTTGATTCCCGCCGCCCCACCCAAAGCCACTTTAAAGTCTTTACAGATAATCCCAACAACTGTATTGACCTTGGCCTTTGTTGATTGTCTTTTCTCATGGGAGTTGAGATTTTCCTGGTTTTTCATTTGCGGAGTAATTTTTGAACTGTATCCTAGACATTTTGAGTATCATGTTATTAGATACTGGATCTTGTTTAAATCTTGTGGAGAATATTTGTATTTTTGTTTTAGCAGGCTGTCAACCTGGTTAGATTTAGTCTGCAAGTTCCAAACCACTTTCTGTAGACTGTGGTTACAATCTACTTAATTTTCAGATCCTTTGTAGTAGAATTTGGATCTATGCTGTGCATGTGCCCCACCCAGTGGTCTTTCTGGGGTCTGGGTGGTAGTCTCTCTTTTAGTTCAGTTTTCAAATTTCTTGGTATGCTGTTTAGGATAAGATCTATACACATGCAGCTCAGGGGTGAGGCACAGAGTTTAGAAACAACATAAGGGGGTTCCTTTCTTGAGTTCTTCTCTCTCTTGTCTCTCTGGTATTTTCTGTTTCTTTGGGTCTCCTGGTTTTGTCTTCTGGGTAGAAAGCTTATGTTTTAGTTATCCTGTTCTGCCATACCACTCTGTAACTCTGCCCACATTCAGGATCAAGTGATGAGAGAACCAGAGAGGAAAGAAAAAAAGCAATGGGTCTCCCTTACCTGTTTGGAATCATATCTTTACCCATGGAGACTGTTATTGCTACTATCCCTGCAGCCATGGGATTGCTTGGAGGCTGGGGCAGGAAACCCAGGGATTTCAATACTCTCTTCAAATGTTAGGAGCTCCCTTTTGTGTTCCTCAAGCCAGAACTAGAGGAGTTCTTTTGGACCTTTTGTTGTCTGTGCCCTGTTCCCCACTTCTGGGTTACTGACACATAACCCGTCCAGGGGATGTTACTCCTTACTCTTTACTTTTCCCTCTCACATAGATGTTCCATGAGTTCTATCTACTTTTTATGGCTGTCTTCAGTATTGTGTGCTTGTTCTACCTGACTCAGAACTGGAACAGAAAAACTTATTAGGAACTGAACTAAAAATTAAAGTAATTAATTTTAAAATCATTTTCAATGCTAAAATCCTGTGCCTGCAAAGTCAGTGAAGAGATAGTTTTTCCCTCTACTCACTCTGATGGTGGTAGAAGCAGTGGTGGAGGTGGTGATGGGGACAATAGGCAGTGTGAGTTATGTGCTCCCATGCAGATACAAACAAGATATTTATGAGTAGGTAGAGCAGAGGGGAACACTAGACCACATAGGCAAAGATCCAGGGAGGCCCACATATGACTGACCTACATCTTGAAGAACAAGTAGGAGTTAACTAAAGAAAAGGGCAGGAGGACATTAAATACAGAAGTAGAAAGACAAAACAGTAGGTTTGTTTCCAGAACTACATGCAACCCTAGCACATGTATGTAGGTCTAACTTACTGGTTAAGGACTCAAGACAGGCCTAATATCAATTCTTGTTTTGTCTAGTTACTCAATTAGTTAATTTGTCATGTTAGTTGCCCTTTCTAAGCCTGTTTCCTCATCTTTAAGTGGCGCTAAGGAGGGTACCTATCTCCTTGAGTCCTTGTGCTGATTAAATGAGAAGAGGTCTATAAGGTTCTTGTCGGGTACCTGCCCATGATAACAGCACAAGAGATAGGAGCCTCCCTTAGGGATGCTGGTGCATTTGCTGCTCCTTACACGGTTTTCAGCTTGTCTACCTCTTGAGATTTGTATCTGTGCTCATCAGAGAATTTTTGCAGAAATTAAAGGTGAGGTGGGAAGACATGGGAGTCATTCTTTGTCCTTTATTATCAAGAATAAGGACCTGCACATTTTTACCTTAAGATGAGATAGAAATCCAACTTGGTGTAATTTTTATCTGTCAGTTCTAATTCTCCTCCTTTAGGTTCCATATAATACAACGGATCTTTTGTCCACATGATGGGCCCTTTGGACACTTTAAGAAAGTATTTTCACTCCTTATTACATCCTTCTTTACTAAATAGGCACTTTGCTTTTCACAGTATAGTTAGATTATACTAAGATTCATCTCTAGGCTCATAGGTTTTATTCGCTTTTAGGCTGAAATATCCATGTCTGCAGCCTCCAAATTCTCTATAGAAAGACAAAACCATAGCCATAAATCAATCTGCATAAATGTACTGAATGTCATTATATGTGAGACAACTGGAGAAGAGAATTAGCCACATGCTTTATAACATCAAACCAAATCCTTTGGGGTTGACAGTGGAGGGTAATTCTGCCTGCATGTGTGAGGGTTAGAGGGGGCTCAGGGTTGGAGGCTGAGATGGGCCCTTAAGTTTACACCACTGGAGGGAAGATGTCCATTTCCCTTGGAACCCCTCACTGATTATGGCTGCTAAGACCACCAATCAAGGCTGCATCATGGCTGCTGTCTATTCTTTACTCTTTGTTTCATACTGAATGTTTGGTCCATCTAATATAGACCCAAGGACAAGCCTCAAGGACAAGAAGAAGCTCCATCTTCCCATACTCTATTTCTTACTCAGTGATCTAGAAAGAGAAAAATGGGATTTTTCTCTTCCTTCAGTGGATACCGTCTTACCCACAGGGGTGTGGCCTCTCCCCATACTCTGAAAAGATCCAAAACATTAGCACACAAGAGCCCAACATCCCTACAAGGACTTGCAAAGATACCCTTTGGCTGGTTTTGGTCACATGCCTCATTTGTCTTTCAGTCTGTTGCTATAGGGCTGGGGTTTGAAGGCTACGGCTTAGGTCACATGTCAGTTTCAGGGTTAAGAGAGAGGATTTGCTATTTGAAGAAAGAATCAAGAAATGACCACGATTTCTGACTTAGCTCTCCCCTGCCCTTTACATTTGCTGCTGTTCCCTTTGTGAAATATTCTGCTGTAACACAAGTGCAAGTGTGTTCTGACCAATGAACAAAATCACCACCACCATCATCACTACCATCGTCAAGAGAGCTTCTTAAACACCTATTTTCCAGGTACTACATGAGATCTATGTCATTTACTATTCCTAGCAACCCTGTGAATATGTGTGGGTGGAACGAAGATTGCCTCCTGCAAGCAAAATTATAAAATCAACACCAGGAGCTCAGAACAAAGCAATGCAAAATCTTCTCCAACAGAAAAATGTTTGTTAGTCTAAAAGATTTGAAGAAACTCAGTTGAACATGTTAGCATTTCCAAGAAAGAGAATGAAGCCTTTGGAAGGGAACTTGGGAAGCTGAAGAGCTATAGAGGCAAACCTCACAGTGCCTACAGAGGTGGTGTCTAGGGAGAGGAGTTATGAGTATTTCTGTACCAATGGCCACATTGTCCCTGATGCCTTGAAACAGGTCTTTCTTTCTTTCTTTCTTTCTTTCTTTCTTTCTTTCTTTCTTTCTTTCTTTCTTTCTTTCTTTCTTTTTTTTTTTAAGATTTTATTTATTTATTTGACAGAGAGAGTGAGAGCACAGGCAGGGGGAGCAGTAGAAGGAGAGGGAGAAACAGACTTTCCACTGAACAGGGAGCCCGATGCAGGGATGGATCCCAGGACCCGGGGAGCATGAACCTGAGCTGAAGGCAGATGCTTAACCATCTGAGCCACCCAGGTGCCCCGAAACAGGTGTTTCATCTCATTCTTGTTCTGATTCCATGCCCATCCATTGACCTCTTGATTATAATTTGGCTTCTTCTGTGCTTTCCAGTGTGTGTGTGTGGGGTAAGCAGTGATCATGCTGATGTGATCTTGAGGTTTCTACTACAATTAGAGTCCTCCTTATCATTTTTAAAGTTGACATTCCAGTCACTTCAGTGAGCTTGGTTAGTGTGATTCCATCCTGAGAAACAGGTGGGCTTTTAGTGTGGGCTGTAAAATCATGTTATTGTCATAAAACGGATGGCCAGACCTTGGATCATAGTAAATTTCCAATGTCAATATTGCCTCCTGTCTGTCACTCTCTCTTTTGAACACATTTGTTACACTAAATGCTCTAGCTAGGACCAACACTCTTCCTTCCTATTTTAAATCTCTCTAGGTATCAACCTCACTTTTCAGATGGGGAAATAGAAGCTTAGGGACACGGAGTGATTCCTTAAAAATCACATTGCTGTGGTAAAGCAGGTTTAGAATTTAGGTCTTTCTGACATCAACCTTCAGGCTCTCCCTCATAGCTAACATTCATCTTCTTCCTTGGACCCAGCATTTCTCTTATGACAGCCTAGCATTGCATGACGTATTCAGTGGTGAGAGTGTTGCCTTCAAATGTTTTAGTGATGGACCAATGCTCCCACTCTTTACAAATAAATACTTCTATAAAGATCAATCACCATCTTTGTGACCACGTATAAGACTGTGTCACCAAAAATAAGAACGTAATGTCCAGGGTCCCACAACTAAAGTCATTTTCAGATAAGTATGTAAAGTGCAGTGCTTGGAACACAGAAGGTCCTCTGTCACTGGCAGTTCTCCTCCCTATGGAGACAGAGAGGTGCAGGAAGATAAAAAAATATAAGTCAAGGGCTCCTGCAGGGGTGAAAACCGAAGGGGCCTGTTGCTGCATAAAAGATACCTGGAAAGTTCTTCCCAATCACCCACCTCCAACCACATAGCTGTTTGCTCCCTTGAGTGGAGAGGGCCAGACCAGACAGATAGGGAAGTAGCAATTTGTGAAAACCATCTGTAAGCGCTGATGGGACTTTGGCAGGGAGGCCGACTGGGATCTGTTCCTACTGATCTGTAAGTAAATCTAGCTTTCAAAACTGCTCCCCGTAGGGGGCCTGGGGATGGCTTAGACTATTTCATGGGTCAATTTCAGCAACAACTGAAAGAGGATGTTTAAGCAGGGCAGGAGGAAATGCCAGCTGGACCCACTGCAGAGGACATTCCTCAGGTCTCATCTCAGATGTCACCTCTGCAGGAAGGTCCGACCTGCCAGGTGCCCTGCCCTGAATTATATTTCTCTATTTATATATTTCAGAGATCCACCATCTGAATCTTATTTATTTAACTTCTCTCAGCTGGGTTGTAGGCTTCATGAGGGTAGACACTTCATTTGTCTTTTCTTATCTTTATATGAGTAGAGTGTCTGGCATATGGGGGATGCTCTATAAATACTTCTTGATTGATTGATTACGTGAATGAATGAATAAGAACTGAACTAATGAGTGGGCAGACAAGATGGCAAGGGACGGTGAGGAACCACAGTGAGTGGAAGGAGCTCAGCATTTGATCCCAGTCTTGATCCTAAGGTAACTGATACATGACCTTAACTTAGAAGGTTTTGGTTCCTCATCTATAAAATCTGTTTCATGGAATTATTATCAATACTGAATGACAGAACAATGCAGGTCCATTACCATCTGCACGGTGACCGGCACAATGGCTGACATATAAGATTACAACAAAACAGTTGGGGTCACTATCTTCCCTCCAAGTACATAGTACAACCACACATCTACCTCATGATAAGCGAGGTTCAAGTCAACATGAACTTCTAGTCCCCCCGACGTTAGGCCCTTGGGATCTGGAGATAAGTAAGTTTCAAATTCTGCCCTCAAAGACTCATAGTACCATTTATTTAGAAACCTACAAATCAGGTTTGGAGCAGGGGATAGGGGGTGGCATTTTCCTCATTACTTAATTATATAAGCATCTACTTTATATCTCACACAATTATATAATTGAATTTTATCTCCAAACCAAGCTTAAGAGGTAGGTTCTGAAACAAATAACGCAACATATGTTAAGAAAAAAGAAAAAGAAGAAGATAGCAGGAGAGGAAGAATGAAGGGGAGTAAGTCGGAGGGGGAGACGAAGCATGAGAGACGATGGACTCTGAGAAACAAACTGAGGATTCTAGAGGGGAGGGGGGTGGGGGATGGGTTAGCCTGGTGATGGGTATTAAGGAGGGCACGTTCTGCGTGGAGCACTGGGTGTTATGCACAAACAATGAATCATGGAACACGACACCAAAACAAAGGATGTAATATATGGTGATTAACATAACAATAACAAATTAAAAAAAAAGAGGTAGGTACTATTATCTTAATTTTGCAGATGAAGACATTGAGGCTCGGAGAAGTGAAATAACTTGTTCAGGATCACACCGTGAATGGGCAGCATGCTAAGGGCTCCATGCCAGTTCTGTCTCTCTTCCGCTGACTGTGTTTCACACCGGCCCATTCCTTACAACTCTGTTGGTGACTTTAGAGACAGTGTTCTTTGCTTACCTATTTGCGTAGGCAATGTGTACTCTCCTGATTCTAAATGCATCTTTCTTCTTGGAGTCCATGGAGGTTTTGATATATGCCTGCTTTTATTTAAGCTTTTGGCTGCGACAGCTTGGTTTATTTCATTTATTATAAAGGATGTGCACATATTATGTATTGTGCTCTAGGGAAGCTTAGTGAATCATCCTGTGATTCAAAATATCAAACTAGTGGTTTTTTGAACTGCAGCCGTCATTTGGTGGAATCATAGTTTAGCCGTTTGGAAGTTTGCCCTGAGAGCCATTTTGTTTTATGGTGACAACCCACAAACTGAACTGAAAAATAATAGTAGAATGTATTGAGGATAAACTACACCTACATATAAAACCATCTCACAAATTAAATGCCAAGTGAAAGAAGCTAGGCACAAAAGAGTCCATACCGTATGATTCCGTTCTCATAGAGGTCAAAAACAGGCAAAGCTGATCTATGGTGAGAGAAGTCAAGATGCTGGCTACCCTGAGGGGTGGGTAGCATCCAGAGGGGCATGGAGAAGCCTTCTGGGTGCTGGTAATATTCTATTTTTTGATCTGGGTGCTGGTTACACAGATACATTCATTTTGATATACGGAGTAGATGTTCATTTTGCTCTCAGTGAGCTGTATGCTTAAAATGTGTGCACTTCTCATCTACCCAGTATAATTTAATAAAAGTTAATTGAAAGTTTTTGAACACTACTATGAGCTAAACACCATAATAGATGTGTGATATAAGTTGTCTGTAATCTGCACAACTTAATAAATTCACAATGATAATCTTCACAGACTTTCAAAGTATGTTTTATACCTATTTAATGGATGTAGAAACTGAGGCTCAGATAATAAATACACTCAAGATCACATAATGAATAAATAATAGAGCTGAGTTTTCAAATCTTGGAAAAGTGACTCTACAGCAGCCCACCTTTTTATGGCATTTGAATTTAACTTATATCATGAAATTGTTTAGTAGTGTCCTTTTGAGAACCCTGTCATTGAGATTGGTGACAAATGCAAAATTCTGGGCCGCGTAATTTTTAAAAAGTGAGCTTGAGTTGGTAAATATGGGGCATTATAAGGGCTTGCTCACAAGAAAAACAATTTAAATTGGTGTATAAATCGAAGTGGCCATGGTTCAGGAATCTTGCTGGCAGAAGAAATGAGGAGATGGGCTGACCTGGTCTAGGTGAGCTCAACTGAACAGTCCATGGCTTCCCGCGATGGAAGACCTGTGGGGGGTTTGCAGCTCCTTTCCAACAGGGCAGGCCTTTCTGCTGTCACAGTCCTGACAGGTGGTCGTTTTTTATTCAGCTTTTACTTGAACATCCAATTCCTTCTTACTTGGCATAACCTTTTACAGTTAACACATTATTCCCTCAGTCCCTCTGTCCTCTACCAAGCACCCCTGTCAGAGCCAGAAGGAGGACCATTGCATCAATTCTGTAGACAAGGAGACAGCATTAGAGAGGTCGAGTAACTTGCTTCAGATGATACGGCTAGTAAGTGGGAGCAATTAATTGATTGCAATGATTAATTAATTCCTTTGAACGAATTTTGTATCAATTCCCATGTTCTTTTCCCTATGCCACGCTGCCTTTTTCCAAGTGGGAGCTCATTCCGTAGAAGGCAGCTTTCTCGGGTTTGGAGCCATTCCAGTTGACAGCTCATTAAACCAAAAGAGTTTTCCTTGTAGCTTCCAGCCTCTGGCCCTAGTTATGTCCTTAGGTGTCACCTGGAGAAGCAAGAGTAATAGCTATTATTTAGATGAGACCAGCCATGTGCCAGGCACTTTACGTATTTTCCCTTTTAATTCTTATTAGCATCCTTCAAATTAGGTACTATTTTTTGCCTATTTATGGATAAAAAAATTGAGAATCAGAAAAGGTTAAAGTTAGGTACTATTTTCCCCTTTCAATCTTTAAGACAATTGTGCATCAGAGAGGTTCATAAGTTACCCAAGCTCACACAGCAAGTAGATGGCAGGTTTCAAACTCAGGTCCAAGTTTCAAAGCTCATGGTTTTTGAATCTCTTCAGATTGCCCCCTCTCTTCCTTAGTTTAGTCTGTTAGATGCTGGAATGCCTGCCAGCATCTTCTGACTCCCACTTCCATCCAAAGTTTTCACTTCTCAGCTAACCCTCCTGTGGACACCTGTTGTCTGTCTGTCCTGCATTCCCCCTCTGGCTACGTGGCTCCCACAGGAGCTGCCATATTTGTACATGACCCTGCCCCTGGTCACAGCTGATTGGTTCATGTGGGTTCCTGGTCCAAGTTGGGCAGTGAGTTGTGATTTCCTCCCCTATATTGCCAGGGCCTTATGGACCATCCGTGGTAATCCGACTTACGTGAATTCAATTCAGGAGACCCAGAAACAAATAACCTAAATTGTGGGTTGTTAGTTGTGTGCTTTTTAAGAGTTTTCCTCTTCTAAGTAATTGCGAAGAATATCTGCTGGAAGGCTTCTCACTTTTCTCCAGATACAGGGATACTTTCTACCATGACCATAAAGTTGCCCCTCTGTCAATGCTGAGTTCTGACCTGCATTCGAGCAGACCATCCTGATGTTCGCCCACCTTGCACATCCAGCGGCTGTGCTTCTATCTGGAAATGTAATTCTGCTTTGTTCTCTCAGTCCACACCTGGGGAGCCCCCAGATCAGATCCCTGGCTCTTTCTTGAGACCCCACATTTGTGCTCTGTGCAGCTCTGTTTCTCCACCTCCAGGGGTTAGGCCAGAGGTCTGCTCAGAGAAGGGCCTTCAGAGAATTCAAATAAAACATCAAAATAAATGAATGGAAAAAAAAAAACCTTGCTTCACAATGCGTGGTATTGTTTTGGTGAATGGAAATCCCAGGGTGAGAGATCTCAGCTCAAAGGAAGAATTTTTTCACACCACGAGAGACTCAATGCCAAGAAAGGAGTGAACTTCAGTGTTCCGATGTTGGCGTAAAGGAGGACGTCCACGTGGATGACTGCTAGACAGACTGGAACAGTCAAGATGGTCAGGCGACGGGCTGATCTGCTTTGTAGCGTCCACGTTTCTTTGAACATGGAGCCCACTAAGTAGTGTCTTTAGATCACAGCCGTCTTCGCCTGCTCAGCCCGTCACAACAAAATGCCACATCTGGGGGGGACTTACATAACAGAAATTTATGATCTCACAGTTTTGGGGGCTGGGAAGTCCAGCATCAAGGTGACAGGAGGGTTGGGTTCTGGCGTGAGCTCTCTTCTTGGCTTGCAGACAGCTGCCTTCCCGCTGTGTCCTGTCGGGAGAAACCAAGCAAGCTCTCTGGTGTCTTTTCTCATCAGACACTAATACCATCAGATCAGGGCACCGCCCTTACGACCTCATTTAACCTTAACTATCTCCTAAAGGTCACATCTCCAAATAAAGCCCACACTGGGGATTAGGACTCCCACGTGTGAATTCTGGGTAGGGGTGCGGTGGGACACCCTTTGGTCTGTAGCAACAAATCCAGTTCTCTCTCTTGATTTACGTGACAATTGAAGCAAATGTTTCACAAATTAAACTTATGTTTTGTTCAGTTATGCTTTATCTTACACTGTTTTGTTAAAAATTTTCTGACCATGGCCATGAAATTGAGTTCACATTTACTTTGAAAACCCCCATGTTAGTTGGTGATGGGCGATGATGATGATGACGATGGGAATGGTCCTGTAGTAGTAGTAGTGAATAGCAGCTGGGGACATTTTTGTAGAAGCTAAGAGTTTTAAAACAAATGCATCAGTTGTGAACGACAGGCCTGTTTTCACTTTAGGGACACCACTAATCCTGGAACTGACCAGGTTTCTCTCTTTGCCTTGGCCACTAGAAAGCACTGAACAAAAATCGCTCACCTCTGGTTCAGGATCAGATGGAACACAGTTATATGGACTGGTTTCCTCTTCTTATCCCTGGTTTCCCCCCTTTATTGTTGATTTAGTTTTCCTGCTGGACCATGTCTGTTGATAAATGCTTAACACCCTTTGTGGTGTGGAACAAATAACCAAACATCACCTAATGTAATTGTCACAGAGGCTGTGCTGTAAGTATTATTACTTTCATTTTATGTATAAAACAATGACTTTCAGAGAGGTTAGGTGGCTTTCTATAGTTGTACAGCTTGTGCATGGGAAATCTTGGTCTCAAAAACAACGGATATTTCTTTGGAGCCCTCCAAGGAGCCCACTTCCTCCCTGGAAGTGTCTTCCAGTTTTGAGAGTGTTGTATTCTTGGTCTACCTTCAGAGGGTGGGTGGCAGTAGACACCCGTGATCCATGTCCATGTTCACAGTCATCACTGAGCCTCCCCTAAGCAGCCCATTCACGTGCTACCTGTCCCTTCCCTTGTACACGGGTACTCTGGGGCTTGTGTGTTTCCTCCATCAGCAGCCATGGGTCTTTGCAGCCACATGCCCACAGGTTAGGGTAGGGGTTCACATCTGTGCCATCATGGTCTTGAGCTACTTGGATCAAAACAGAATCTTCTCTACTTCTGCTATTCCCGGAGCAGACTGTGCGCAACTCCATGGCAGGAATGTGTCTCCACCTTTGGGATCTAGCACAGACCTGGGGCAGGTCAGTCTTCAGGGAGAGCATCAGTAAGCAAACAAAGACACCTTTTGTGATAATAATGGTAATAAAAACAATAATAATAATGACAACTAACTTCATTGGGTAGTTGCTGAATGCCAGCTACTATTTTTTTTTTTTTTTTTTAAGATTTCATTTATTTGAGAGAGAGAGCCTGAGCAGGGGAGAGGGGCAGAGGGAGAGGGAGAATCAGGCTCCCTGCTGAGCAAGGACCCTGATGTGGGACTCAATCTCAGGACCCTGGGATCATGACCTGAGCCGAAGGCAGACGCTTAACTGACTGAGCCACCCAGGTGCCCCTTTAAAAAGCTTCCTAGATTTCTTTCATCAAATCTTCATGTTAACATGATGGTGCACGTATTATTTTGCTCTCTACTTTAGAGATGGGAGTACTCACTCACAGAGGGGTTAGGTAGCCCACGTGTTCCCATCCACACAGCTAACAAGTAGCACCCCAGAAGGCAAATGCTGGTGCTCTCCAGAACCTGAGATCCTCACTGCTGTGTACACAGCTGCATCATCCCCCCAGGGTCCTGTCCTGGGTCCTGGGTCTGGGCTCAGGGGCCTCTGCTGAGTGTCTAATAGAGTTTACATTGACCCCTCTGATACCCCAGCATTCCTCCCTGAGTATTGTATAGATTGGATTCAGTTCTGAGAGCCTCTCAATGCTCTGATTACATTGTTGGTTTATGCTGGTTTGGTTTCAGGTCATGAGGCAAGAAGGAAACAGTCCCTAACTCCTGCCAAGCTGTTCTGCCCAGCGAGCCTCTTTCCACAAGCGTGGTGCTCTGGGGCACGCCTGAAGCTCCAGCCAGCCAAGGCTCTTTCCTGCCTTCAAAGGCCCATCTCGACTAAATGCCAGACCCCGGCAACAGTTCCTGGTCCAACTCATGCAAACCTCAGAACTCCAGGGTGGTTGAGGCCACTGAAGACCGAGTTGAGATCAAGTGGTTTAATACCAAAGGAAAACATCTCCAGAGTTTTGTTAAAGAGAAAATCAAACAGTGATAATATTGAATTCTCCAGCTTGCTCATTCATTTCTATTTGGTCAGCTCTTGATAGGATGTGATGTCTGAGCGCCCCCTCCCACAGGTTTATCGTAAAAGTGGTGAGTGTGTTTACATGGATCAAGCCGAGGCCAGCAGGCAGACTTGGACCCGCTAAGTATCGAGAGACGGATTTTTCCATTCCAGGTCTCGGGGTCATCGATCTCGCATCGTTTCTCTTGTTAATCCTCAAAACTGCTCTCTATATTGCAACATTTGGGGACACATGTTATAGATTTGGGAAATAGAGTTTGCAGGAGGAAGAAAAGTAACATTTTACTGATGATAGAAAGTAGAAGGCCTGGGGCTCCCACTGCATGTCCTGATTCCAAGTCCAGCACTTTGGAACCATGTCTCAGGGTCAAAAATCTCCCCGCTTTAATTAATTAATAATTTATTTATTTATTTTTGAGAGAGAGAGAGAGAGAGAGAGAGAGAGAGCATGAGCAGGGGAGGGTAGAGGGAGAGGGAGAGAGAATCCCAAGCAGCTCATGCCAGGCTCAATCCCATGATCCTGAGATCATGACCTGAACTGAAATGAAGAGTCAGAAGCTTAACCCACTGAGCCACCCAGGTGCCCCAAACACATCCCCCCTTCACTGTCAGAGGCTTGTACTCTCCCAGTGCTCCACTTTGGGCCGAAGCGTTGGGTCAGGGGGAACATGCCCATTGTGGACACTCCTAGTGCTAACGAGCACAGTGCTGTCTGGCTCCTGGTACACCCTGCAAGACCCTAGTCTCCAGGCTCTTTGTCACCAGGCTGTGTGTGTATGCCTAGGCAGTGTGAGCAGAAGTGATATGTGCATGGAGTTTGGGGACCTGGGAAGTAGAGTCTGATGCAGAGATCAACGTGGGGGAAGTTTATCCATGAGTCCTCTTGAGATGAAGAGCAACTGAAAAAAAAAAAAAAAAAAAAGAGCAACTGAAGGGAAGGACAAAAGCAGGGCCAGCAGATGGGGACGTTCTGCTGTGTTAAGCCACAGAGATTTGGGACTTGTGACTGACAGCAGTTAGCTTACCTTAATAGAGGCAGGAAGATGAAGGTGTTGAAGGAACGCTGGGAAGAAGTGGGGTGTGCAGAGCTGCGGTGTAATTACAGAGACTGTGGGGGAGGGAGGGAGATGTATAACAGTAGCCACAAGGAAAAGTGGGAATTCCTCTCCCCGGTCCTCCTTTGTCCACAGATGTCCCCTGGTGAGAACCAGCAGAGGCTCTGTATAGCGGAGAAGATGAAGGAGGAAGGAGGAAGCTCTGAGGTTGGACTGCTTAGCTCTGAAACTCAGCCCCATCTCTTCCTAACCATGTCATCTTGGGCCAGTGTCGGAATGATCTGTGTCTCCGGCTGAGGGGAGAGGGCTCCCTGAACAGGGCAGGTGTCCCGGGGGCTCTACCTTGACCAACACCAGCTTCCCCAGGAAGGACCAAAGCCATAGAAACTTAGTCATCGGGGAGGGGGTCAAGAAACATCCCTGGTGGTTCATAGAGAACCCTCCTTGGCCATGCCATGCCAAGTTGGTTGATGAAGGTTTAGACAAAGCTTTTCCCTTCTTAGTTTTCTGAGTCCCAGATTCCAAAGAGGAGCAGAAGGAAGGAATCCAAACAGGTCACTTTCCAGAAACAGCTTGTCATCCCATGTGCCTGCAGCATCGGAGTCTCAGTGTGGGCTGGTGGGCACACTCACCTCGGGGGTCTCTAAATGCTGCGCCAGTGGGTTTGAGCTTTAGTGTGCAGCTAGTCTGCGCTGTCTCAGAGCCAGAAAGGTGGTGGTGTGGTGACATGTGACTTGAAACCAAGCAAATTTATAGAGGGCACTGGTCCAAGGTGGGGCGAGTGAGGACATAAAGCAAAGAACCGTAGAGTTGCAGCCGTGCTGTGGGCGTGGGGGGATGTCACAGGTGAGGGATGGTCAGGACTTAGCAGCTGATTTCTGGGCTGGGAGGAGGCGCAGAGAAGACACGCCAGTGGCGGAGCGTGAGTCCAGGGTAATGAGGGTGGAAAATTCCGTAGCCTCCTCTGCCTCCCTCCGGACAGAGGCTGTGCTCCTCTCAGCTCTGCATGGGCAGCGCCCTGCCCAGCACATGCTGGTGGAAGTCAGTGAACTGCACACATGTCATGCAGCTTCTCCCAGCCACCTCCGTGGTCTCTGGTGGTCTCTCAATTTCCCCGGCCGCTCCTGGAGCAGGTTAGCTCTTCCCCTCTGCCTGAGCTTTGGGAGCTGGGTGTGCCAGCCTGAGGCTCCTGGAATTCCGGTAAGGACTCCAAATGCCACAGACTCCTTGGCTTCTGTCCAAGGGCAGCTCCCAGCAGCCTGGACAGATGCCCCTTTCACAGGCAGGCTGTGATGTGGCGCACAGAGGGACTGTCCAGTGCTACCTATTGGGGACCCAGGCCAGTTTGAGGGTGATCAGATTTAGCAAATAAAAATACAGGGCACCCAGTTACATTTGAATTTCAGATACAAAATGAAGACTTTTTAGTATAAATATGTGCCAGAGAGGGCACAGGACGTAATTATTTGCCATTTATCTGAGTTTCAAGTTTCACTGGGTGCCCTAAGTTTTCCTGGTAAGCCTGCCCGCCCCCCCCCCCCCCCCCCCCCGGCCCCCGCCTGGTTTGTGTGGACAAAGGGGATTTTGCTAACCCGGGGCCGCTCATCCCAGGACCCGGGGATAGCACGGCTGACCGCACAAAAGAGGGCAGCGGACCCCCACCCTGGCCAACCCCCGCCCTCCTCCCCGTTGCAAGCAGCTCCCTTACGCGCGCTTTCACTCACGACACTCAGCACCTCCGGCGGCAGCTGGGACAGCAGCAGGGCTGTCATCCATCACGCTGCCACCAAGGCGTGCTAACAGACCACGGCGGTTCCAGCACGCCGATGATGGTTACGATGCTAATGAAGATTTGTGGTGCTGCCGGAGGAGGCTCCGGGTCCATTGTTGTCTCCAGCAGATGGGACGAAGCCCTCGGGAGCGGCTTATGGGAAGGGAGTTTCTGGGGACCGGAGGGGTGGCGAGCACGAGAGCGGGAGGTGGACGCAGCCGGGAGGTCTGAGGCTGAGGCAGGGGAGCAGGCTGCACACGGGGGCCCTGAGGCCACCAGGCCAAGGCACAGGGGGCAGGGCAAGGGGCTGCGAAGATGGAAGAAAGTTAGCTGTTAAGGGGTTATTGGTTTCCCGGGGCTCTGTGATAAATTCCGCAAACTTGATGGCTTAGTAAGACAGAAATGTGTTCTCTCATGGTTCCGGAGCCCAGGAGTCTGAGATTGGTCTCACTGAGCCAGCACTGAAGTCAAGATGTATGTATGCAGGGCCAGGTTCCCCCTGGGGTTTCTGGGGGGCAGGACCCACTCCTTAGGACTTCCAGCTTCTGGTGGTTCCAGCATTCCTTGGCTTAGGGCCCCGGCACTCTGATCTCTGCCTCCATTGTTGGCCTCCTCAATTCTGTCTCAAAACTCCCTCTGCTTCTCTCTTATAAGGAGATGGTTTTTTTTTAATTAAAAAAAAATTTCTTTTTAAGATTGTATTTATTTATGAGAGAGAGTGAACGAGAGAGAGAGAGAGAGAGAAAGCACAAGCTAGGGGAGGGGCAGAGAAGCAGACTCCCCACCGAGCAGGGAACCTGATGCAGGACTCTATCCCAGGATCTTAGGATCATGACCTGAGCCAAAGGCAGATGCCCAACCAACTGAGCCACCCAGGCGCCCAAGGAGATGTGATTGCAATTAGGACCCACCATGATAATACAGGATGAGCACCTCTGCTCAAGATGGTAAACTTAATCGTATCTTCTGCCATATCAAGTAACACTCACACTTCTCCCATATGATGTGTGATGCAACAGTCCTGGAGTGAGGATGTGGGCACATCATTTTGGGACTCACCGTTCAGCTCGCTGCCTGGTATGAGGAGGGGCCAGCATCATGCCAGGCTAGGGAAGGTTCCTTCTAGGAGTCAGCTGGAAGCCCTGCCCAAGCTTTCATTGTCTTCCCATTAGGTTAATGGCTTGAAGCCAAGGCAGAGTAATTCATACATTCCATAGAGGGAGGCATGCGCTCCGGGAGAAGGCACCAGGCTGGGAGTGCCAGCCCTGCTTTTGACCCACTAGGTGACCTTGTTCAGGTCATGCCTCCTCCCTGAGACAGTCTCACCCACTCCAAATGCAGGTGTTGAATTGCATAGCCTCTAAGGGTCCCTCTAACCCAGAGACCAGTTGGTGAAGTCCAATCTCATTTTCCACTGGGGAAACTGAGGTCCCTGGAAATTGAGCTGCAGATCTTTCAGCTTAATCGAAGCATAGAACCCAACCTTGGCTGTGGTCCAGGGTGAAATTTCAGTCTGAGCTCACAGCTTGCTCTGAGCAGCTCTTTACAATTGAGAACTGAGGTCATAATTCAACCCATGATTGACATTATGGCTAAGAATATTTTACTGAAGCCGTGTCCTGACTTCATAGCACAGCACAGACCCAGATCCATAGAGAAGCAGCTGGAGCACAATGAAATTAGACAAGTTCAGCTCTGTGTGACCTTGAGCATGTCATTGAACTTCTCCAAATCTCAATTTCTGCATTTAAAAAAATGGTATTTGGAGGGTTGTCCGTTTGTGAAAATGAAGAATCAATAAATGCAAACTGCCCGGAGAATGTTTGGTTTCTGTGAGGGGCTCTGCCAGTGGGAACTCTGGCCCAAGGGCTCCTTCTAAAGGCTTCTCCCATTACCCCCCCCCACCCCCACCCCCATTCTCTCAGTTCTAGCCCTCTGGCCACAGTGCCATTCCTGGACTGTGCTGGTCCTGTGCGCTGTCCTCTCTCAGGACATTGTACTTGTGCTCCCTCAGCCTGGAGCATCCCTCTCCCAGGTATGTGCACGGCTAACTCCTCACTGCCTGCAGGTGCTCACGGCCATGTCACCTTCTCAGGCCTCATTGTCTGCCCTCTCTAACATGTCACCCCCTTCCCCACTTTTTTTTTCCTGGATCTGATTGCAATGCAACTTCTTGTATGTTGTATATATTTATCTTTCTACTAGCCTGGTTACTTTCCCTTGGTTAAAATGTGCGCTTCACAAGGTCAGGCTTCTAGCTTATTTTTATCACCAGTGAATTCCCACTTAAAACAGTGCCCGGCACGCAATAAGTGCTTAGAAATATTTGTTGACTGAATGAATGAATGAATGAATGAATGAGTGAGGGAAGGGAAATGCTCCTGAAGCTGCTATACAGAAGACAGCGCATCGGGAGTGATGAGTAGCAGGTAAGAGGCTACCATAATCAAAGTCCAGAGTCAGGAGGTAACAGTGGCATTGCTGAGGGTGTGGGTGGCTTTCTGGAAGTAGAGATGATAGGTTATGCTGACGTATCAGTTGGAGGGGCAACAAACAGACAGGGAGGTGTTGCGGAGAACGCCAGTTGCCCGTAGCATGTGGGTAAATTCAAGTTCTGTTTCCTGAGCTGGAGATCACTGAGCAAGCAGCAGGTTTGCAATGCCCACATCCACGGGCCTTTCTGACTAGAGACAAATGGAGGAAAATGAACTGTGCCGTCATCAGAGAAGCTGGCTTCTGCTTCAAACTTCAAGATGAGTTCACTATTTGACCTGAAGCGATGCACTTCACCTCCCTGGGCTGGGGATGGTTCCACCATAAAAGGAGGGAGAAGGTGGAGTAGAGCCCATCTGAGGTCCTTGGGTGGGCAGTATGGGACACTGGGCAAGGCGAGGCTTTGGATTTAGACACATTTGGGTTCAAAGCTAACCCTTGTCATTTACTCATTAGATTTCACGGGACTCAATTTCCTCATCTCTAAAACGGGAAAAGGTAATTCTGACCTCATGAAGATGTTGTGAAGTTCAAGTGATACAATGTCTCTGAGTGCCAAACACTGTGCCCGGCTCATAGTGTAGAATGAATAATTTGCTCATGTCTTTCCTCCAACCCCTTGCTTCCCGCGGTACACCCAGATCCCGACTGTCCCCACTAACCACTCACTTCTATGCAGATGGCGCTGCATGATATCAAGTTTATAATGCTCTTGACCTGTTCATATCTAAGCAACTTACTATTTCAATGCAAACATGCCCCACGGGTTATTGCAAAAGACCATGAAATCTGTATCAAATAAAAATGTGAAGAGAAAGCTATTGCTTTGCTCAGTGTTGCTTGACTAGATTATATAGAAAGAATAAGAATTATTCTCTTCTTTCTCTGTCATCACCTTTCTGTTAGATTTTCTCACACCAGGTGTTCAGATCCCAGGGAGAAAACTTCTTCTTCCCAGTCTGACATTTTCAAATGTGTTGATACATACCCAAGGGAGTGATTCGACAGAAGATGGTGCCACTCAAAGCTCTAACCTGAATGAAGTAGCTCCCTGAATTCTATTTATGTCATAATGAATATATTCAACTTAATAGCACCCAAGACTTTGTAGGCACACCTGCAGCAAAGAGTGCAGTATGGATCTGGAGTGATTCGAATTTTCCTTCCACAAAAATAATTTTGGCAGCTTGGGATCAATATCTTCCTCCCATATGTTTCATATTCTCTACAAAGTATAACTGAAGACACTCTTCTCAACAGTCCTTTTCGGTGTGAATGCATTCAGAAATTCTAAAAAGGTAATTTGAAAAGGAAGGAAACTAACATTTGGCTGGCATCTACTAAGTATCCGGGCTGTTATGCACCTTGCATATGTTATCTCATTTAATCTGCACAACTGGGTGACAAAGATGATATCGGGCTTACTTTTGCAGAATGGGAGTCTGAGGCTCGGAGAGGTTAAGTGCCTTGACCAAGATCACACAGTCCTTCATGGTGCGATCAGGATCCAAAGCCAGTGTTGTCTGGCCCCAGAGCTGGCTCTCTTGAATGTGGTCTCGCACTCTGGACACTGCGTTCTTAATTCTCCACCCTTCCTACCTTCAGGCCTTTTATTCACTGAGAACGGAAACTAAATCAGTGGAGAAACCCAAAACTCCGAGACCAGATTTTGAAAGAACTTTTTTGGCCCAAACTTATACATGGACTATATCCATTTCAACTTTAGTTAGACTGCATTGGTGTCCTTATTTCCTTGTGTGGAAACAGAAGCTAGTTGGACAGAGGTGTCTCTGACCTTGGACCGAAAGAGATTTGAATCTATTCTAGGAAATACATCTCTTTCTTCAGGAGGTGAGAGGGAAGTGGTCCTTGCCAGGGGAGACGGATTCTTTCCACCGTTGCTCTAACAGCCATCTTGGCAGCCCTCCCAGCCAAACTCTCTGGGCTGCTTCGTGCTCCATGATTCCTGGTGGGGGAAGACTTGGCTCTGCGTCTCACGCCTCCCATTAATCTTCATTTTAGTTTGTTGCTATAAAGATACATCTTGAAACATTCAAAGAAGTGAAGAAGGAGTTCATTCGTGTCATAGACAGCATGCTTCAAGGCTTGCTATTTTGTCAACCTGGCCAACTTGGATGTCAAAGAATATGCTAGGGGAGGAAATGGCCTTGGAAACTTTCCTTGCTTTTCACTCTGTCCCTGTCCCCACCTCCAAATTTATCCAGAGCAGCAATAACCCCTTTTATTATTGTGTCCATGACCAAGAGGAGAGGAATACCTTCTGTGGCTCTGGGAGCTGGGTGATCCTTTGATCCAATGGTGTTCCCAGTTAGCAAGGTCCCCAGAGAACATGCTTTCCGTGTGGTCACTGTGTGATGTCCCCTTCCCGGAGCTGGTGCATTTCTGTCAGTAACCAGGGGATTTCTGCTAGACCCAACAAGCTCATTGGCAATTGCCTTGGTGTCCCTGTAGTTAAGCTAACCTCGTTAGTCCCAGGGCCCGTGCTACTTCTGACTCTTGTACGCTTGTTAAACTGCTAAGTACCACTGGTTGTTATCCTGGTTCTGTGTCCTGTGTGTTTGTTCTGAGGAACTCCAGATAAGGGAGAGGTCCTGACAACAGGAAATGTAGTTGAATGAATGAGCACTTCTTAGGAAGTGGAGAACTTCTGACTCAGAGGAAAAATGAAAGCCCTGGTGTGGTGTGTTCCCTAATTTTGGCTTCCAGGAAAATGTCTTCCTGGGGGCCAGAAGAACAGGGCATTAACATTAACTGAGTTCCTACAGTTGAGTTCCTATGTTGGTGGCCTTTGCTACCTACTTTACTTACATGATCTTGCTTAATTTCTGACAAGCATGTTCTTATTTTACGGAAAAGGAAACTTATGTTCAAGGAAGGTAAGTAGGTAATAGGATTGAACTTCCAAGTAGGATTGTACATGGAGAGAAAAAGCAAAACTCATTGTCAGTCTGCTAAGATGTTTCATGAGATGCTGAATATTGAGGCTCACTTTCTATTGTTTAAGGTATGACCTTTAGTCTTATTTCAATTCACCAAGATTGTGTTCTATCCCTTGGGACAGACTCACAGTAACTGAATTCATAAGGCTGATATAAAAACCACATACACTGCCAATGTATTAAATTAGAAGGGGAGGCAGAGTTACCACATTGGCCAAAATAGTTGCAATGGCCCAAGTGGCCCCTTCTCTTTTTGTGGGTAAGTTACATGGGAAAATAAATTATAATTGGATAGTTCCTTGGTGAAAATGCATTCAGGGTATGATTAAATAGTTACGCAATTAAGTGTCTTGTGGCCTTGGGCTCTGGAAGCTTCTTCCGTCCATTTTCATAATAGAGCTAAATTTGCCACAGTGACTGACAGGTTGAATCCTTAGGCCCGGATCCCTTTCCCCCTGGTTATTGCTGGTATGGGCACTGCTCTGTGACTGTCCTTTCCTCCACTTCTTAGAATGACCACGTAACCCCTGCTTAACTTTGTCAGTGGCTCCAGTTAAAATAGTTTGGCTTACAAACCATTCTGGTTTTTTTTTTTTCCTTCCAGTTACATTTTAATATCCCAGCTCAGATCTGGTGTCTGTGGTGCTATTATTAACTCTCTGTTATTAACTTGATTTTTCTAATTTCCAAGTTGTTGGCAACCCCCCATAGCTGTTCCCTTGCAGAGATAATATCGATGCTGCAGGATTTGGGGAAGGCTAAATTAGACAACGTATGGGAAAAGAGTCCAGCACGAGGCAGCTGGTTCATTAATTCCATTCCTTTTTTTTTTTTTTTTTTTTTTTGCAAGAGGGTTAAAACTGAGCAAAAGCAGATACCCAAATCTCCATCTCTCTCACTGACCTCAGAAGACAATGTTGAATCATTATTTCTACTTTTCACTCATCCCAAACTGTGGAGCAGGGGCAAATTTTTCTTTAAAAACTTAAAAAAAAGATTTTTCCTAATAATGATGGTCTATCTTTCCACATATGTGACTTTTATTACATTTTATAGAATCTTTGAGCTGGAAACCACCTTTCTCAAACCTACTACCTGTCAGCAAAGTTGGCCACCATGTCATCAGAACAGAAAAGCAACATCACTCAGGAAGGAGAATTTGGTATTTCCTTCTGCACACACAGTAGTTTTAAGAAAGACTTTATGGCTGTCATACTTCAATCTCCATGGTAATAACTTGTTTGGCTTCAGTGTGGGGTAAGAGCAAGACAGATGTCTTGCTCCAGTCACCCAGACAAGGCATCTTGGTATTGGCCAAGATAGACACCCAAGTTTTCTGTGCATTCTAGACTGTATTTGTCTCTTTAAAGAGGGAGACAATGATTTACTGATTAATAACTAACATTTCAAAGTGTTTTATATTTGATCATCACATTTGACCCTTGATGAGGGGGTTATTAATTTTAATCCTATTTCATAAATTAAAAAACTGACAGCAGATAAATCATTTAGCCAATCATTTGGCACAGTGCATGTCTCTGTTGACTTCAAATTCAGGAATATTAGCAGGATTCCATGCTTCTTCCTAGTTTGTATGCTTGAGTTCACCTCTGGCCCTTAGAATGAGTTAAGTATCATGATTAGGAATTAAATAACCATATGCTACTGTGAAGGTTAACTGTATGTGTCAACTTAGCTAGGCCACAGTACTTAGATTAGGTGAAATATTATTCTGGAGGTTCCTGTGAAGCTGTTTTCTAGATGAGACTAACACATAAATCAATAGACTTTGAGTAAAGCAGATTACTCTTCCTAAAATGGTGGGCCTCATCCAATCAGTTGAAGTTCTTAATAGAAAAATCCTGACCTCCTTCTCAGAAGAGGGAGCCCTGTCAGCAGACCACATTCTAGACTCAAGCTGCAACTCTTTTTTGGGGTCACTGGCCGGTCAGCCTACCGTGCTTGGCAAGATTTTGCCAAGCCTGCGTATGAGCCAATTCCTTAAACTTAATCTCTATATTTATGCACATCCTGTTGGTTCCATTTCTCTGGAGAACTCTGACTAATATAGATTTTGCTACTACGGAGTCGGGGGCTGTTAACAAATACCTAAAACTATGCAAGTGGCTTTTTAGGACTGAATAATGGGTAGAGCTGGAAGAATTCTTGAGGTGACTGACAGGAAAAGCCAAGATTACCTTGAAGAGACTGTTGATGGACATAAAAATATCAAAGGTGCTGCTGATAAGGTCTCATATGAGGAACATATTATTGGAAATTGGAGGAAAGGTGGTCCTTGTTATAAAGGGACTGAGAACTTAGCTGAACCGGGTCCAGTGTTCTGTGGAAGGTAGAACTTGTAGGTGATTAACTTGGATATTTAGCCGAGGAGATTCCTAAGCAAAGTGTGGCAGGTGCTGCCTGGTTTTTCCTTGCTGCTTATAGCAAAAGGTGACAGGGGAGGCACACATTGAAGAAGGAATTGTTAGGTCAAAGGGAGTCAGAAGTTGAAAATTTGGAAATGTTCAGCCTGCCCATATTGCCAAAAATGAGACTGCTTGGTCTGGAGAGAACACCAAGCATGTGGCTGGATGATCATTTGACTCTAAAGTGATTACAGGTGTGACTCATGGATCCAATTAGCTGTCTCAGCACAAATGCTGCCAACTTGGACTGAAGGAGACACAGACGGGACCGAATGAAGGCGTGCTGTTGGGCTTCTGAGATTTTGCAGGATGAGTCAGTAGGGCTATCTGGCTGTGAACATGTGTTATCCTTCAAGAAAACGGAAGAATGGCCCTAACGGCAGTTCAGAGGTCAACAGTGTTGCCACCGCCACCACAGACCTAGAGGGCACAGGCTTGTGGATGGGTGTGTGTGTGGGGGGGTGGGGCTGCTGCTTTTTTGATTCTATAAGGTAGAATGACTGCCCAGGGCCCCAGGACAGGGCTGCCTCTCTGGTGGACCAGAGGACAAGAGACTGGAGGCAAAGAGGGTTATTCTCTAGTCTTAAGACCTCATGCAGTTTGCCCTGCTAGGTTTCAGACTTGCTTGGTATCTGTCACTCCTTTCTGCTTCTTGACTTTTCCCTTTTGAATAGTAATGTCTGTTCTGTGCCTGCCCCACCACTGTATTTTGGAGGTAGATAACTTGTCTGGTTTCACAGATTCACAGTAGGAGAAGGATTTTGCCTCAGGACACATCATACCTCGAGTCTCACCCACATCTGATGCAGATGGTATTTTGATGAGACTGTGAGCTTAGATTTGATGCTGGAGTGGGTTAAGACTTTGGGCCTGTGGGGTTGGGGAGAGTGTATTTTGCCTGTGAAAAGGGTGTGCATTCTGTGGGAGCAGAGGGTGACATGTTATGGGCTGCATTGTGTCCTCCCAAATTCAGATGTTGAAGTCCTAACCCCCAGTTACCTCAGAATGTGACTACCTTTGGAGGTGAGGCCTTTACAAAGGTGATGAGGTAAAATGACAGTAAAGGTCAAATGAGGTTGTGTGGCTGGCCTAATCCAATAGGACTAGCATCCTCATAAGAAGAAGAGATCAGAGCACAGACACATAGACGGAGGCGGGGGCCACATGAGGACACAGAGAGGAGGTAGCCATCTGCAAGCCAAGGAGAGCGGCCTCAGGAGAAACCAAACCCGCCAACATCTTGGTCTTGGACTTCCAGTAAAATGGTTACTGGTATCAGTTCGGTGATTTGCAGAGGTGGGGGGGGTTAGCCACACCATGTTGTTGGCATTAAGAAGATAACTCTTGGTTATTTGACTGATTTTGTTATTTCAAAGTTGGTATTGTATAGACCCAATTTCTTTCTCTCAAGTCTATTGCCTTAATAGCCTGGAGGAAATATTTGCTTCTGAGGATCATGTATCAAATATGTTTCATTTTGGTCAGAATATTCTTCTTTCCTCGTAAACAAAATTGCACTGTGATTTTAAGTGCAGAAACTCTTGGAAGGAAAAGTCTGCTTTGGATTCCAAGAAAGTTTCCTCTTAATACATTTCATCTTTATTGTAGACTTCAGGACTCTGACATTACCTGGAACCAAATTATCCAAAACCAGTGTCTTCCACCAAAAAGAATTGTGGGACCAAGGAATGTCCCCTTTGAAGAAATTCTCCCCCCTTCCTACTTCTCCCTAGAAACCTCTAAAGAATCCCACTTGACAGAGGGATTTTTTTTTCCAATTCCGAGTTTTATATGCCAAGATTCCAATATTTCAGCACACATACGTATGAAAAAAATAACTGACAATTCCTAATTGACATCTCATTTTCTGGCTGTAGGTATCAGCCTCGAAGAAGAAAAATAGCAGTGAAAAGGTGAAAGAGAATTGTGCCAATATTTGTCGATAGACTCAAACATCATTTCTGTGTAGTGATGACACTGTAGTTCATGAACAACATTTCTTGTTAAATTACTTTTCTGGTTAACCAGAAAATCTTTCTTCACCTTTGGAAAAAATTATAAATCTTTAAAAATTCACACACTAATAGAACTCTGACTTTAGATTCCTATTAGAACAATCAAAGTTTGTCTAGAAGAGTGTACGAGATCAGAATGCCTGTACACAAAATAGAGAAATTTCCATATGTCTAGAATGTTATTTTTTCTATCTTGAAAGTAAAGCGTTCCCCCAAACCCCCCCTTCCTCCCCCAAAAACATAAATAAACAAAACCAGACCATTGTAGATCCTGGTTCAAGGAGATTTTGAACTTGTAGGTCTTTTGTGGGTCATTATAGTTCTAGTTGATGTACATTTGATGGGCAGAATGCAGGGGAATGGAAGGAGCCTGATTCTGTCACATACTCATTGTGCATCCTTAGCCAAGTCATTCAAACTCTGAGCCTTGATGGGGGAACAATAATATCTGCCTCACAAATTTTCATGTGCATCAAATGAGATAATGGACGTGAATTTACTCTTTAAACCATAACTGGGCTATGCAGATGTTAGTCATTATTTTCAAACAGCATCTGTGACCTAGTTTTGATCGTGGTTTACTTTTGGAAAGAAGAGAATTATAAATGCAGCTTGGCTCATCTGGAACAAAACTAATTCAGTGACTTGAACTACCAACGATCACATTCAAGGCAAACGCCCTGCTGCAAAAGTAGACTGACTCCAAGGACGATTCTTATTTGCTAATTAATTACCAGAAGCATTTCCATCAGCATACTAAATTTTGAAAATCCATTTAAGTAAAAATCATACTTGTCTATAGAGCATCACTTCCAGATTCTCTCACTTTGCTCAGTTAGAGAAAGAAAATGCTTGTTGGAACTTTTCCATGTTCAAATATTTCCACCGTTTTTTAGGAACTTGCTTTTGTCACTTACACATCATTGCTCAAACAAAATTTTTTTAAAAGATTTTTATTTATTTGAGAGAGAGAGAGAAAGAGAGAGCACGAGTGGGGAGGAGGGGCAGAGGGAGAGGGAGAAGCAGACTCCCCACTGAGCAGGGACCCTGATGTGGGACTCGATCCCAGGACCCTGGGATCATGACCTGAGCCGAAGGCAGATGCTTAACCGACTAAGCCACCCAGGCATCTACTCGAACAAATTTTTTGATAGTTCTTTCATTAAGTATGTTTCCCCATTATAGTTTTATATAAGGGACTATATTTTTTATTGTTTAATTGCCATATGGAAGAGATTAATCATTAAAACAGAAACAAGAAATTAACCTCTGGTTCACATATTGCACATCAGATGCAATTCTTCAAGATTCCCTCGTTTTTTCCACTCGAAATTGTCCATTCAATCTTTTTACCAGGCAATCTCTATACTGGTTTCCTGGTCCAGGGAGTATTTTGATCGAATGCAGAGAAAGGGACTGCCTGACAGACCCCTCCGGCTTGCCCACCTAGCGGATCTTTGCTTTCTGTGCATCGTCTAATTCTGACACTTTTATCTGTCACGTTGGCAATGTCTCTCTCTTCACTTCTTATATACACCAGTCAATGATGTTCGAATCTTTACCGTCACATCATTTTTGCTGCCCTCTCAAAATATTATCCTACAAATTAGCAGCACCTTTTTTCTCTTGGCCATGTGGTCTGGGTGAACCTTCATGAAGCAATCCTTCCTGCAGGGGTGGTTGTCTGCTTGAAGAGGAGCTCACGTGGTGAAGAGAAAGGGATGGGGCTGGGCTTCAGGGGACCTGGGTTCTGCTTGTGTTTCTGCCTCTGATTAGCTCCAGCCTGTTGCCAACATCGCTAGCCTGCTCTGGGCCTCTGTTTATTAATCTGGGAAATTAACCTTTTGGAGGAGCTATCCTCCAAGATTTTTTTCAAATTTAGATTTTCCATAGGTATCAAGTATATAGGATGTTAAAGAATATGGGCTTCAGAGCCCGGCCGACCTGAGCCCCCTAAGACTTTGACAAAATTCATTAAGCCTCAGTATTCTTGTCTGTAAAATAGGGATGATCATGCTTGCTTCAAAAATATAAGCATTAAATGTATATAAAATCCTTACGCATCGAAAATACTGTGATATAGAAAAAAGATAAATATTGTTTCCCTTCTCCTCCTCCCATTATCTCCTAAAAGTCAAAGAAAACCCACATGTGGAAATGGAATAAGAAGCTGCCGGCATATTTTGGAAGGAAGGCTGCTAAAGGACTGGCCCATTCTCCCTTGCGTGCTCTTGGAGAGCATGGGGCTCGCCCAGCCTTCTGGCTCACTTCCGGCTCTGGACTCACTGACATTCCACGTGATTCTTCATGGAACATCCTTGGAGTCTTCGCAGGAGACACGGGGTTGAATGATCTGACAGAAGACCCTGCGGACGTGGGTAGTGTGAAGACAGCCTGAGAGACGTGGTAAACGTAGACAATGAGTACTGTGACTTCTGTGACATTTTGGTGACTCTTGCAGACCATGGAGCAGACAGAATATTAGAAACTGAGGCTGCTCCAGGAATGTGCAGATGCAGCCGTCACACCTCGGTGGCTTTCTTCCCCACAGCAGAAATAATGATTATTTTAACTCGATTCCAAGGTAGCACAGAATGGTCAGAAAGGACAGTGTCTTCTGGAAATCTGGTCTCACCAAAATTCTACCTTTTATTCCCTCCCACATTTCCTGATCGTGCAGTGCAGAGTCATCATGCCTTCCTGCCTTCCTTCTTCATGAGGGGAAGCCAGGATACACTCAATGGTGGTGACTGGAACACAAGTCGGGGGTGAAATGAATGTGGCAGTGGGAGAGGCCAGCGTCTATATTTAAGTAGAATGAAAAATTAGTCCATTGTACCAGTGCAGTGGGGCAGACATGGGGCTTAGCGAAGAGTAGCTATTTAAATCAACGTCTCAGTGCTTTGAGGCGACTAGGCATTCTCTGTAAACCAACCATGTGCCGTGGCTACCAGAAAAGTAAACTCAAGAGTAAAATGCATTATTAGAGGAATTGTGACTTTTTTTTTTTTTTTTTTTTTTTTTTAAGCGAGATGGCATTTCTTACGTGATTTGTGCGGTCTGGGCTCTAACTAGAGTGTGGTTTTCAATTTCTCATTAACCTTGCATCCCTGTTGCCTATACAGAAATATCATTAGAGCTCTCTACCTGTTTCTCAAATAAACAGATTAATGAGAAGAGTTTCATAAGCATTTAATGATTCATCTATTTGTTTGACAGTATTTATTGAGCTTCTCCTAGGTTCCTTATGTGACTGCGCCAAATTAGACACACAGATCCCGTGTCAAGACGTCCTCGTTCTAGCTGAGATCCGTCCTATGAAGAGTGGCTGGAGGAACTGGAGATGTTTAACTGTAGGATACAAAGGTCTTAGGAAGAGTTTGGCAGTGTTCCCAATATTTAAAGAGCTGGATTCGGGAGCATACTCAGGCTGCGAAATTCCAGAAGATAAAAATTGGTGGGATTTGATAACATAATAAAGAAATGTAAAATATGAAAAACAAAAAAAAAACAAACATTGGTGGGATTTTGAGGGAGGGAGATTCCTAATAATAAGAGCAGCCCCAGGGATGGATGGAATGGTTTGCCTTGGGAAATGTCATAGTGTGCCAGAGTGACTGTGTGTGGGGCTGATGCCCGTGAGGCCCACCTGACCAGAGGGGATGTCTGCTAGGAAAGAAGATGGACAGCCAAACTCTGGGGTCTCCTCTGGTCCCAGAGAGTCGTCGATTTTCCTGGAAGAGTGGTTTCACAGAGTCGACATTTGGTCCCAAGCTCCTACCTTTTTTTTTTTCTTGCTAAAAATAAAGTCTAAAGGCAAAATGTAATTATGGACAGTTTTACATCTGCTGGAAGGTAGAAAGGTCATTATTTATTCTCTCTCACTAGCCAGATCTATGTATTGAGAAACGTTTCTAGGGGCCGCCCCACTAAGATCCAAGAAAGAGTTCAGTGGCCTGTTTGAGACAGAGTCATGGGGACACCTTGCTTGTTTCTACTTCTCTGGTAGATGTTGACCTAATGGATGTGCAGCTTTGTATGTGGACAAAGCATCCGAAACAGGGCATGCTTGGCTACAGGGACCATCTTGCTGTGTGAACTAAAGCGAGTTGTCACCTCTCTGGGCTTTGACGAAACAGCCCTCAGGGGCCCTTCCAGCTTTCACAGTTCGAGCTTTTTGTTTTATTCCAAAATGTCTTTTCTACTGACAGGTAAGCCACTGATTTGAGTAAAATCATGCACCTGTTTGTATATTCACTAAGATAAATGCAATCCCTTGCTCACACATGTGAATTGCACTCTGGAAATAAATGAGTGAGACAGTTTTGATGGCTATTAAGCTGTTACCTGAAGAATTATGGAGACTTTTACATCTGCTGGAAGGTAGAAAGGTCATTATTTATTCTCTCTCACTAGCCGGATCTAAGAATTTTTGAATTTTTTTCTCCCTGTATTGTTTTCCTGGCATTTCCCAACACCAGGAAACACATAAAATATGTTATTTGAGAAATTTCGCAGGCGTGTTTCAAAATTGGGTGGAAACAATGTCGAAAAAGAGATCTTTATTTATTTGGAAAAATAAGTGGAACTTGGAAAAGCATAAGTTATTTTGGATTTAAGGGTTTGAATGACATTCCTGCACTGTAAACCAGCGAGTTCTTTTCTATTTTTTAAATTTATTTTTGGCAAAGGTTGGGATTTTGAGCATGTAAACTCTGAATACAAAAGTCATCTCTTATTTTTGCCTCAGTTCAAATTATTGACTCTGATAGGCCCAGAAAAGATGGAATTGATAAAAATAGCAGATTGCTGTTGTTTTTACATCTCAGAAAGAACAACATCTATGACTTCTGACAACTATTTCCTAGAAGGAGTTGGAACGTCCCAGTGCAGCCTTGCAAATAGTTAGACAAACACCGTCAGGTTAACCAATGTCCATTCACGGACTTTGGAACACAAGTCGGTCTGATTTCTGGGGCACCCCGTAGCAATCGACAGCATCTTGCTTGCAACACCAAGTACGTTCAACCATCATCTATGTTTCCTTGTGAAAGTGGTGCCTATTAATTGCGTCAAGTTTGGAAAATTATATTTAACGTGATGACCATGATAAGACTGCATAGCAGAGACTTTGAAAAAAACAGCCACATCAGACTACTTTATGCTTGTCTTTTGAGGGCTTTGAGACCAAGCCATACCCTCCCTGGTGGGCAGGGGAGGGGTTTGCCACTGAGTGAATGTTCCCATCCTTAATTATCCTGGGATGATGTAAATCTTGGAGCAGGAAAGGACCAGGAGACAGGCTTTGCTCATGGTTTACAAATTAATTCTTAAACTCTGGGGGTCAGAGGTCAGTCTAGCCCCGTCTCTGAGGCATGGAGAGGCATGGCATGGTTTTGGGGTGGGTGACCTGCCATTGTTCTGTAGGGTCAGGTTGGAAGCCAGGCCCCTGGGATCTGGCCTGGGAAGTGATGCTCAGGTGGGTGTGGACCTGGGACAGAAGTTACAAACAATTCTGTCCACACCATTTCTCCTCCATTGTCCCTAAGGCTCCGTATCTTATTGCATGCGGCAATACGGGATTAGGGGTGCTAGTTGTAGATAGGGTGTAATGATAGTGACAACAATAAAACTCTTCTGTAGCCCTTGTTACATTCCAGGCACTATTCTGAATACTTGATGTGAACTCATTTTGTCCCCACAACAACATTATGAATGAGGTACTAGGGTTTTCCCAATTTTGCAGATGAGGGAAGTGAGGCACGTGCGAGCCCCAGGAAGGGTCCCAGGGCTGGGAGGTGTTGGAGTGGAGATAGGAGCCCTGGGATTGCAGAGGCTCTGTGGGGAGCAGAGGCTGAGCCTGCGCCTCGGGCAGTGTGTGGCAGAACTGGGAGGGCTGGGTGTCACGCTTCTCCTGGGGCAGAGGGAGGTGGCAGAAGCAGTGCGGGTGGTCCGGGGGGGGTGGAAGAGCAGGGTCCGCTGACTCAGAGGCCGCCCAACGAGGGTGGGGGAGAAGAAACAGAGGGACTTGTCCCACAGCATGGTCAGGGCAGCAACCAGAAGCCAGCGGTGACTGCTTCAGGGATACGAAAGTCTCACTTATGAAATGGGACCAGGGCCCCATGGTGTGGGTAGCATGTATAAGTGTACAAAACAGAATTAAAAATCACCCATATTGTCACCACTGAAAGGTAATGACCGTGAGCATTTTGGTAGATATACCTGTTTGTGTGGACATGTGCATAAAATGTGTCTTCTCTTGATTTTGTATCATAAAAAATTTTCAACCATACAGCAAAGTTGAGAGAATTATACAAAGACCACAGTACACTCACCACCTAGAGTCTATAATTACCATTTCGCTGTGTGCTTTAGCACACATCTACCCATCCCTCTACCTATCTCTTTATCAATTTATCTTATTTCTTATGCATATCTTGGTAAAGTGCAGATAGCAGACATTTCATCCCCAAACACTTGAGATCACACATGCACGTGATGCCTTTTCATGTGGTATTATAGTCTAAGCCGTTTTCCCTTTCACTGGAATTTGTTGTGAGCATGGTTTTTAGTGGAATATTTTACAGGTGAACTGTATCACAGATGGCCTCAGCAACCGGAAGAAAACCACTGCCCAAGCTCCTCCGTCCCCTAGTCTTGTCCACCCTGGGACATCTGTACCCACGCTCTCTCCCCTCTCTCCTGTTACCAGGGAAGAACTGTCTAGAATAATGTTTGCCCTGAGTAGGTGCACAATAAATATTTATCGAATAAATGAATTTAACCAATGTCCGTGTTTGCAATGATAAGGAAAATCTGTGTCCTAAGATGGCCGACTGAGCCAGCCAGAGAGTTCCAGTCCTTGCCCCGGGGCTCTTCCGGGTTCTTCTCTCTGCTCTGCTTTCCGTGTGCACCAATCCGGGTTCTTCTCCCTGCCCCGCTTCACACATGTGCCAAAAGTGCCCAGTATGTGGAAGTAGAAGTGTATAAATTGCCCCCTTTTTTGTGCTCGGGGTTCAGACTTTTGGAGACCACTCTCCTCTGAGCCCACCGGCGTTAAATAAACCTCCTATCCTCCAAGATCTCTGGGTGCCGCTTGGTTCTTCTGTCTGGCAATCCAGTCCAGGTTCCATAACAGCAACATTTCACCGTTTCCAGTTTTGTCCATTATCTATGTCAATATTGGCAAGTAACATACTTACTTGCATTTTTTACATCGTTTCATAAGAATCATCTTCAAGAAGTGTAACTATTACATCAAAGGTTATGAGCACTTTAAAGACTTTTTGTTATGTTTGGCAAACCCATTCTAGAATGCCAACGGGATAGTGCTACTTCCCCATATCTTTGCAGGATTTGGTTTCACAAGCTCGGCAGCACCCACAAATTCAGTTAGCTGTGTTAGTCAAGATGATCTGTGAACTTAACTGCAAAGAGCAAGAGTGGACTGCATTGAGTTGGGAGTAAATGTAGATACTCAGTTGGATTTTGAAAAGTGATTCTCCTGAATGATTTCTCTCATCGCCATTGCAAACCAGTTTCAAAAATAGAAGCTACCTCAGTCCCCAGTGGATTCCTGGTCTGGGCTCACATGAATTTGCTCGAGTGAGACCCAGGGAGTCCAACCTAGAATTCCCAGTGACTGATCGAATCTCTTCATCTGCAGCCTCTGCTTTGCTGGGTACAAGATGTAGGTTTTTCCAGCTCAGCAGTGAGTAAACACTATTGCCTATAAAACTCTGCCAATGAAAGCCGTCGTAAATATAGAGTAGTGCAATCGGTGGTCATGGCTAAGATGAGTAGCAATTCTGATATGATTTTGAGCAACGTTCTCAACGCCTCAGTATACAAAGGAACTTTAATATCCCCGAGGATCAGAAAACTTCTTAAATATAACGATCCACTCCCAATTACCTATTAGTGGGAGGCCCAGCTATTAGACAACTGAACTCTAAGTAAAATTTCAAATACTCTGTCGCTGCCCAGACGTGACACCCTTTCCTTTACCAAACTTTTTTTTTTTTTTTTTTAAATCTTTCCTTCAAAGCTCTTAAACCACACAATTCAGCTACTAACCGAGGCTCACCCTTTTGGATTTCCCCTGCTGTACTGTGGTCGAGGTGCTAATTAGCAGGGAAAGTGCCAAATGGCAGGCAGCCAGAAGGAAAAGCAGAGAAGTCAAAAGACCTGCATAAACCACAAATGGGATAACCTGCGTGTTGTAAAACAGAGACACGCCTCTAAGGAGCGATGCATTAAAGTCCCTCCACCACTTCAGAACATTGTCAGGCTGGCAAGGGGCTCCAGCCTCCTCTCCTGTTAATTGGGGATTGTACCACCTCCCCCCCAACCCCGCTTGCCCAGAGGAGTAAATAAAATCAGATAAGGGCTAGGAAGCTCGCCTTTGTTGAGCAACCCCTGTGTGTGTCAGACACTTGGCACTGTTTTCCTTTCAATTCTCCCATTGACTTGGTCAGGTAGGCGGGACCAGCTTGGTTTGATGGATGGGTGAACCCTGGTGGGGAAATGTGCTGAATGTCACATACCAAGTAGTCTGACCTCACTCTGAAGCCTTTGCTCTTGCCGCTAAGCCATGGTGAAGTGCCTGGCATTTTCTGGACCCTCAATCATATCTGTTATTATTGAAGAGGACAGGAAAAAAATGATCCCCTTGTTATGAATGAACACAACATATATTTAAAGCTGTTGGGAGCCTTTGTGTTCCGGGTTTCAACATCTGATTTACCTGTCCTATTTTAGCCAATTCGCATGAGCATTTGTTGTATAACCGCACATGCTTTTACTGTATATAACTTAGGTTACATAAATCTAAAGCCTGCTGACTGCTGGCAATCTTTAAAATGGAATGAGCTCAAGGATTCGTTTTGAGCTTTGGGGCAGGATGGCTTTAACCATTCGCCGAGTTCAGCTTTGAGAAGGATAAGTTTGTTGCATCTTTTCCATAATCCAACTGAAGCCTGGATTCCAAGCAACTGTGGATGAGATTTAAGTCTCTAAGAATGATATAAACTTAAATAAAACAAGGCTTAAGCAGAAAGTCCCTACAAACCTGGTGTCCACATTCCATCAGGATGATGTAACAGAAGTTTGGAGGCACGGAGCCTTTCTTTTTGGGTCCCATGACCTCTCAGCAAGAGAAAAGTCAACAGAGTGATGATCCGTGACTCTCAGAAGCCACAGATCACAGTGGGATTTCTGAGGCTGGAAATACTTGGCCATTGGTGGGTTTCTCAACTACAAATATGATCTCTGTAAAAAAAAAAAAAAAAGGCAAAATAAGAAAGGTTTTGGTTAATGGAGGTCAAATTTTGTATTAAAAGAGGAGTGAATTAGGATTCAGCTTTCTTTGCATTAGAGAAAAATCTCTATGTGGATAAAAACATCCTAACACTGAGTCTTGTCTGTTTTGTTGATGAGTTGAAATTGGAGCAATAAGAGCCAAGGAAGGGAAAGGATTAGGGACCATTGGGTTCATTCTCTTCTGTTGGAGCCAAAACATGTGCAGATTGTGGCCATGTTGCCCCAAAGCTGGGGATAGATATCAACTCTGTCACCTGTTGTTCATTCATATAATGAAATGCAGGATGGGACCTATGCTGGGTTATTCAGCCCCTCTGTATCTCACATTGTTTTCATCTGTAGAATGGGATGATAAGAGTATCTACCTCAATGAGTTGTGTGCAGATTAAATGAGTTTTAAATATTAATTAGATACATAAATTTAAATTAAATGCACAAATCTCTCAGAACAGACCCAGGCACAGTGTAGGAGCTAAGGGTTTGTGATTCTTCTATTATGAAGACAAGACCATGGTCCTGTGTATATGTGAATCCTTGGGAATCCACGTGACCTGCGTCAGAAGGCCAGTTCTGCCATATGCCACTTCCCCAACCTCGGGCAAGTCACACGAAGTCTCAGAGTCTCTTTTCTTCCTCAAATGTAAACATGCGAATGTCAATTCCTAACATTAGTGGCCTTATGAGGAAAGGGCAAGATTACATTCCACGATGCGTGAAAAGCATGGTGTCCGGCACATGACTAATTCTCTCAATAGGTGTCCGTGGAAAAAAAAGTAACCCCTCTGGCTTTAAGCACATATTCCCACTCACATCCAAATACGAACATGTTGGACTACTGTCATTTTTAACTTTTTGATACATCTTAGAGAACCCAACTTGAAATCCCGAAACAGGTGAAAAATCTCAGTTTCCTTTGTTGGTAAATTACCTCAGAAAAGAAGTGTAGAAGCCAGCTCAGGCTGCACTGCAATAAAAAAAAACAACAACAAAAAAAAAACATAGACTTGGAGTCTTAGACAACAGAAATTTATTTCCTCAGTTCTAGAGGCTGGAAGTCCAAGATGAAGGTGTCAGCAGCTGGTTTTCCCTGAGGTGTCTCTTCTTGGTTTGCAGGCAGCTGCCTTCTTCTGTGTCCTCACACCATCTTTTCTCACTGGTGAGTAACCCTAGTGTCTCCTCCTCTTTTTCAAAGGACACCAGTTTTATTGGATTAGGGTCACATCCTTAAAACCTCATTAAACCTCACTTACCTCTGTAAAGACCCTATTCCCAAATAGAGTCACACTGGAGGTTAGGGCTTCAGCATGTGAATTTCTTTTGGGGGGGGGGCACAATTCAGTTTGTAATAGGAAGCTGTTATATCAGTTTTTGTTTCCTCATTCATGTTGACTCACTCATTCTGAGAAATTTCGTGTTGTTTTTAGCCATCGGGAAACCAAGGAGAGAGGCCTCAGAAACCAGCCCTGCTGGTACTTTGGTTGAGGATCTTTGGCCTGGGTGCTGGGAAGGAATCAATTTTTGTTGTTCAAGCCACTCGATCTGTGATCCTTTCTTGTGGAAGCCCTCACAAACGAATCTTTTCCTTTATTTAAATAGTACATACTTTTAAAAACTGAGCATCTACTATGTCTCAAGCAGTAGATTTTTATGTGTGTGATAACCTCATTTCCTTGCAGATCTCCCCTGCCACACCTCCAGGTCCCCCAGACCCTTGGCTCTGACCTCAGGCCAATCTCTCGGTTTTTCTTACCCTCCATAGGGCGCCGGGCTAGGTGGAGCTCAGGCAAGATCATGAACATGAAAGCATTTTGAAATCCATGAGGTGCTGTGCAGGTTGTAAGTATGACACTATCTGGATGGGTAGAGTTTATTGTTTTCCCAAAGACACCGTTCTTCATTTCTATTGTTATCTATAAATATCTACTAGCTATACGTAGCTCCTGACCATGTTTTTATAACTAATCACTAGATTGAAAAACTCCTGAGGATGGGTCTCATTTAATTATTCTTGATCTCCGGCAAGCCTGGCAGAGGCTGGGGGATAGAGAAGCCTCTTAATAATTTTTTTCTGGTACAGGGACTTTCAGGCCATGGTGGTGGATGCAGATGGATTGCAATATTCCCTTTCTCTCAATGACCAATGAAAGAACAAATTAATAAAAGCCAAGAAGGATTCACCAGCAGCAAAGTAATCAAGCCTGGAAAGTTGTCAAATGTGAGGTCATGTACTGTGACAGGCAGGTCTAAGGAAGGAGACAGAAAATTTTTGGCACATCTAGGTATAGCTCTGACCCATGCCTTCATGTTAAAGAGAAAGAAGGTGAATTTAGAAAATTATGTGATTTCCCATCAATGTGGCTAAACTGAGAGAAGGAGCAGAATGAGAGGGTGTTGAATAAGATAAATTGTGCTCCAGGGGAGATGCTAGGAGGCTCGTCTCTTCCAGGAGGGTTCTGAGTTGGGGATAGAGGAGTTTTATTTGGAGGAACCCCATGGCATGCTCATATGTGGCAGCCAAATGCTTAGCACCTGCCTGTTACGGGAATCCCAAGCTAGAAAAAAAAAAAAAAAATAACACAGAACTGGGTCTGTCCTTTAAAACTTTTGGGGGGTGCACATCAGAAGCAGATGGAAAACTGCTCTGTGGGAACTCTTCCACCCAATGTTCAAAATAAATTCATTTGGAATATGTTGAATTGTAGTTTACGGCTTAGGAGATGGTAAATTTTTGCAACCATCCCATATGTGCAAGAGAACAAGTGTGTTTTGCATAGTCTTCTACTTTTGCTCAGTTGGGCACTTTCCACATCTAGACACTACCTGTCCTGATTTCTACTTTCTCCAAATTTCAGAGGTACCCACTTGCAAACGTGTATGTGTGGGTTTGAAACAGAAGTTTCTGTCTGTTCTTTATTAAAACTCTTCTCCATGACTCATTAACTTCAGCCTAAAGGTCCTTCCAAGCTGATCCAAGTGATTGTCAGAGAAAGTGCAGTTTTAGGTCATTCAGAGTGTTTGGGTGTCTCTATGTCCAATTGAAGGCCTCTGAAACCTGCCAGCTTCCTCCACATTAGATTTATTTTTATTGTGATTCTTGCTGTCATCACAGGAACACTGGACAACTCTCTGGTGAAGGAGGATTCTGAAAGATGAGAACTGTTTGTTCTGACCCTTTTTCCTCCTTGTTATAGGGCCAAGTGACCCTGCCTGTTTGGGATTTCCAGGAGCCTGCATGGGGCCATTGGAATGTAAGGGCCAAAGACCCCTGAGTGTGATGTCACTCGGGGTTCAGAGTCCAGGCTGCTGGGGCAGTCATCTTTCCTCATGCAGGAGTTCTCCTTTAGCGTCCAGACTCAGTGTCTCTGGATTTGGTTTCAATAGGGGATTTCTGCTCCGTCTAGATTACATGTCTTTCAGGGTACAATCTAAGACTTACGTCATGGTGAAGAGTCAGCTGATACCTGTTAGATGTTTCCTTTGCTTTAGACATGTTCAGTATCTCCCCCAATCCTCATGACTGTCAACAGAAGTGGTCTCAGAGAGATGAAGGAACTTACCCTTGGTCACCTGGTTCATGGCAGTGCTGGGAATCAAACCCCAGCCTGTGAGCTTCGCACCTTGCTGTGTGCTCCATAGGCTGAGATCTGAGGTTACCTTCTTGGAAAGTGTTCACCAGATGGCTGATGATGACGACGGCAATAGGGTAGAAAGGAGGGAATTCTATGAGTTTCTTGATAAGTGAGAATAATACTTCGCTTACAAATCTCAGAGTGCTTCACCGAGGAGAAGCCCTTGGACCCAGAGGACCAGGGAAAGGGATGCCCTATCTCCAAGAAGGAAGTCTCAGAAGGAATATTGGGGGGTGGGGGTAGGGTGGCCTTGCAGGTCAGATCTCAGAGCTTCAAAGTCAAAGATGCGTTACTTACAGGATCAAGTCCTTGTCCGTAAGCGTGACGCACACCCTTTCACAATCTGATCATTGTCTGTGGGTCCAACCTCTGTTTCCCATGACGCCCACCCTGCCTCACACGGGCATCCTGCTGTTCCCAGCTCCCCATGCTCTGGCCTGCCGCTGTACCTCCACTCATGCTGTTTCCCCTGCCTAGAACTCTCCTACTCCTTCTAAATCTCTCCACATTTCTAATAATGTCTACTTCTCCTTTAAGTCCGAGCTCAGTTGTATCATCAAATGCCTTTTCTAGGCACCGTCCTTCTGATAGAAGCTTTTCAAGGGGCGAGATGGCATTCTATTTCTCTATCCTAGGAACTTAGCACTATGGATGATGCACAGGAGACCCTAAAATAAGTGTTTTTGTGAGAATGAATGGATAAATTCCCAGCATAGCAAAGAGAGGCAGTGTGGGACTGTGGAACCAGAGATGGATTGCTGATCCGAAGACCTGAGCTCTGGTCTTCACGTGGCTGTCTGTAGGCTTTGCGACCTCAGGCAAATCACTTACCCCCAAGACTGAGATTCCTCATCTGTGAAATGAGGATGATGTTCAAACCTTGCTCTCCAGGTTTATGAGATTAAAAATAAGATGAGAAATGTAAACTTTAAACCATGATGCATGATTGGCCGTGGTTTATAAATCCCATATAACAAAATGAAATTGAAGGCTGATAAAATCACACGACCTTCAAGTTAGGAAGTTCTGTCCCCTTTAAAGACACCATAAAGGAGGTGAAAAGATAAGCTACAAACTAGGAAGTCATAAGGGTAACAGTAACTGACAAAATGCTAGTATTGAGAACTCCTCAGATCAATACAAAAAAATCTACCTAATAACTGTGGACAAATGCACAAACAGGCCTTTCACGGAAGAGGAGACACATATGATAAATAAACATATGGAAATGGTAATCAGGATCACGGTGAGATCCTTTTTGTGTCCATTTGACTGGCAACATTGAAGAAGTGTGACATTTCCATGTTTTGGAAGGAATATGGGTCAGTGGTGTTCTGCTACTTTGCTGCAGAAAAGGAAACGACTATAGTCATTTTGAAAAGCAATTTGTGATTCTTTTATAAGTTCCAACATTCACATGCATTAACACCCAGGAATTCCCTCTAGGTACATACCAAGGGAAAGTTACACACACCAGGCTGTACCTGGTGCACGTGCGTACCAGGAGGTGTATGGAAGAACATTCACAGGGGCGCTCTTTCTAATAAAACAATTCAAATATGTCCATATATCTGTTAACAGGAGAATGGATCAATGAATGATGGGGTAGTCACACAAGAGGATATTACGTAATAGTGAAAACAAACTTCAATGACAAACGCTCTGGATAAATAATAACATGATTGTGAATGAAAGAAATAAATTCGAAACATGAGTATGATAATTCTGTGGCATTTCAAATTAAGAAAACTAATGACATATTGTTATGCATATACATAAATGCAATAGAACAGACACAAAATTCAGGAAATCGGTTACCTCTGGTGGGGGAGGGGTGATAGGAAGATGGTATATGGAAGGAACACAAGATAAATGTTAATTAATAGAAGTGTCTAGTTCTGGGTTTAGGTGGTAGGGTCATGGAAGTTCTTTATTTTTATTTTTAGAGAGAGAACATGAGCAGGGGAGGGCCAGAGAGACAGGGAGAGAGAGAGAATCTTTGAGCAGGCTCCACACCCAGCACAGAGCCCCACCTGGGGCTCCATCTCACCACCGGGAGATCCTGACCTGAGTTGAAATCAAGAGTTTGATGCTTAACTTACTGAGCTACCCAGGTGGCCCAAAGTTCTTTGTGTTTCTAAACAAATAAGCACAGATGATGCAAGGTCATGCAAGGCTCCATGTTGACCAATCTGTGTGCCATTGTGATTCAATTCAATCAGTTCTGTACATCTTTCCTTAAATACATTCATGACATTTTTACTGCGTGTGTGCGTGTACACGTGTGTCTGTGTTCCAAGTGTCTGGGAGAAGGTACTAGAAAAGGGAGCAGAGAAGGGGGGAGTGACTCTGGGTCAGTTTGTAACTGACCACAAATGTGGGTGAATTATCACTTTAAACAATGTATAATCTTGGGAAAGTAGCTGCCCTTCTGTGCCTCAGTTTCCCTGTCTCTGAAAAGGTGAATGGACTCAGTGGTTTGGACTTCCTGAGTCTCTGTGGCTCCTCGCTACTTCCCTCCTCACTTTGCAGACCTTTATCTCAGGCTTGTCCTCCCTCTGGGATGGTCTCCCCGGTTGCTGGCTCTGAGGCGATGCTCTGGGTGGGCCTGGGGAAGAGAAGCAGAGTGACCACGTGCAGAATTCTGGCCGCACATCCCCATTGGCATCTACACTTCCCGCTCTGTCTGTCTGACCATATTTTGTTAATCACAGAATTTAGTGCCCTGTAAACACGGCCACTGCTTCATTTCCTCGCAAGTATTCTTGGAAACAGCAGCTGGGGAAGATTTGTTTCTAGTCATGAACCAAATATGAAGGTCACATGATTTTGTGATTTTTTTTTTCCTTACCAAAGAAATATGGGAGGCTTAAGAAGGCCAACCTTCCAATTAATCCTAAGAACAGCTGCCTTCGAGGTGGGTGAGCCTGAATATTATTCACTTTCGTGGTCATTTATCAAAGAAAAGAAACTGTCCGCTGGCCTCCAATAGCTTTAATTCATCGGAGGCTAAAATGCAGCGCAGAGGGAAGATCCCTGAACCAAAGGCACGGACCAGGTCGTTACCTGGAGCCGCGTTTGTTTGCTAGGGGAAAGGACATTCAGCTCTTGGGCTGTGCACATATGTGCTGCCCTGCATGCTCTCACCCGCAGGGCCTGCGTCAGCATCCTCCTGTGGGTCACAGGGCTTTGGGGTGCTCAGGGGCCCTGCAGGTGTGCTTGTACTAGCTCCTGCTTATCCTTGATGGCACTTGGTGGCAGGGAGCAGAAGTCTTTCCCAGCTGAAAGTACAATTGGATGGTGGCCCACCTTACACAAGAACGTGGGCAGACAGAATCAGAGCAAGAAGAACCTAACGTATCAAAAACAAAGTCAGCACTAAAGCCAAATTTACCAATCGATGTGGGACATGGGGGCAGGAAGGGAGAGATAGGGGGATTTAAGGGACACCTACACGGGCCTGGCACTGTGCTAAGAACTCTACTAATATTATTTTGATCTGGACAACAGCCCTGAGGTTGGGCATTACTGACCCTACGTGATTCTTGCTATATGAATGAGTGCTGTGGGTACCACCCAGCAGACACTTGGCACAACATGGGCACTTGATGTGTGTCTGTTGAATGAATGGATGGGTAGATGAATGGCTAAAATGAGGTGACCTTGCTTATCTCCACACAAATTAAAAAAAAAAATCTATCTCGAATAAAATAAAATAAAAATTTATCTTTATTGCAAAGAGTTGTATTCAGGATCTTGGGAGCACTTCACTTTCCCCTAAGTCGTTGTGGGCAAGGAGACCTCTCTGAGTGCAGACTTCCCCAAATTCCACTGGGTCCTGTCTGATGGATTCTCCATGGAATGGACCCAAACAGAGAAGTCCTCCAGGGTAGCAGGAAATAGATCCATTAGGGATGGACTGGTGAATTATGTTCTGGAATGGCAGGGATGGTGAACTTAGGTGGTAGCATATTGAGGGAGTGCAAAATGAAGTGAGAGAGAGAGAGAAAGAGAGAGAGAGACTGCCTCAAAGGGCTGTGTAGATCCTGAGCAATGGTCAGGGCTCCACATAAGAGAGCAGCGATGGGGCCATCTCATAGAATTTCTCTCTGAAAGGTGACTTAGGAATTTTCATCCCCCTTCCCAGAGACAGAAATAGAGAATGGTCTTGTGCATTTAGGCAAGTGTCATTGGCTTCCAGCCTGAGCAGGATGCTCGGTCCTTGACCTTCTTCCTGGGTGATCCAGCCCATGCCCTCAACTATCACACACCTTCTGGGGACCCTCACACCTCTGGACTCATCCCTGATCTCACTCCTAGGTTGTGACTCGCACATCCAACTGTCTCCTAGCTCTTCCCCACCTCAAATCTCATGTCTGAGCTGAATCCATCTGCTCTGGTCTCTGGGACTACACCAATTCCATTCATTGAGGCTGGAATTCTGATGTACCCTGGTATTAGGTTCTTCAGGGGAACAGAACCTGCAGAGCAGGAAGTGTAGATACAGCAAGAGATTTATTACAAGGAATTGACTCATGCCATTATGGAGGCTGAGAAATCCCAAGATCTTCAGGGTGAGTCAATCGGCAGTCTTGAGCCCCAGGAAAAGCCAGTGTTTCAGTTTGAGTCCAAAGGCAGGAAAAGGCCAAAACTCCAGTTCAAAGGTGGTCAGGCTGGAAGAATTCTCTTTTACTCAGGACCATCAGCCTTTGTGTTCTACTCAGACCTTCAACTGATTGCATAAGGCCCACCCACACTAGGGAGGACAATGTCCTTTACTCAGTCTACCCACTAAAAGTTAATCACACCCAAAACACCCTCACAGGAGCACCTTGAATTATGTTTGGCCCATATATCTGGGCACCCGATGGCCCAGTCAGAGGATACATAAAATTAACCATCACTCATTTCAGTCAGCACATCTCATTACTTTTGCTCTCTCCTTAAAATATCTCCCATATCTGTCCCTCTTCCCTTCCTGCTGTGACTGTCACAGGCCACCAACCACCGCAAACCAGGGTCACCAAGAACATCCCCACAGCCTCCAAGTAGGACTTGCTGCCCTTTGGCCCTCAGCCTGGGGTCTTCTAACTGCTGCAGAATGAGAATAAAGCAGGTCACCTCCCTCGCCGCCAATGTTTCATGGTTCTTTGTCCCTCTGGCTCCTACAAAATAACACCCACGCCTTTCACGTGGCGTTCACAGCTCTGTGTTTGAGTCTAACCTATTTGTAGCCTAACTTGTCATTTCACTGCGCAGCTAACTCGGCTTCCACTCAGCAGGCTCCTCCTCTTTTCTTAAATACTCCTATCCCTCTGCTTCCTCGGCACGGGCATTTCCATATTCTGGAGAGTCCTTGTTGCTCGTTCTGCTCCTTCAGGAGCTGGTGAGTGACCTGCCAGCCCTCTTTGCTCCTGGAGTCTAATAGGCTACTCACACATCTTTACGTTTTGACCCTGTGGTCTCTGCTCTGACCCTAGCATGGTCTTTCAGTCTCTTGCAAATATGTGCACACGCCTCTTCCCAGAAGATATGAGTAAGATGTGGGACCCTATGCCTCTGTGCAGTTTAATGAAGCTCCCCCAGCCAAGAATGGGTCTTAGAGGCAGGAAGACCCGGGTTAGAATCCTGACCAAATTAATTTCTAGCTGTGTGACCCGGACGGATGGAGCTACTTAATTTCTCTAAACAGCAGGGTCCTTTATCTGGACAGTGGTGCTGAGAAACTTTCTTCCAGCATCGTGACTCTTAAAGAAAATGTCCAGTGTCTGGGTCCTAGTACACATGGAAAATGTTGGTCTGATCAAAGGAGAAGTGAATTTATAATGCTTCTCTCCTACCATTTCATTCAGTCATCACATTCTGGATGGTCATTCCTCCTGGATGATTTTCTCCCCTCTTTAGTTTGTTTTTTCTCAATGCACTCTATTTCCTAGATACTTTTTGGAAGCATTTGAATGTATGTTCAGCGTTAGTCATCTTTTTCTCTCTCCACTTTCTTTTATGGCTGGTTACCTGGCCTGAATCTTCCCTTGAGAAGAAGGGCCAGTATTAAAGTTTTAAGATGCAGAAGTCTGCAACCTGCAGCAGCCAAGCACCAGCCTGCACGGCTCCGCCGTGGGTGTGATTTCCATAAAACAAGAGGATGCTGCACTCTGGGTCTTGAAGACACCAATGTGAATCCCCACTCTGATTCTTCCCGGGAGAAGCCAAGTGTTGAAAATTATATTCAGCTGCAGGAGTTTTCAGCATCACATTCAGAAAGACAGAGCAGAAGTTGCTAGAGGCTATTTTCAGAGAACTCCTAATAAGTACAGAACCAAAATACAGACATGGTTGTTAACACCTTGGGAAATGCCAAATCCAAGCTGGATCTCAGCCAGCAGAGAAATGGAAAGTCCTAGATAGCTTATCTCAGAGCAAATCTGTATTATGCAGAAGGTGTGAGAGGCAATTACATGGGAGAACACGGGTGCTCCTCCGCTCTGCCTCAGAGCCCCGGAGCTGACAACATCAAGGCGCATCGGGCATTTTCCAAATCTTCATTTTCTGCGAGCAGGTCCTTTCTCCTGCCCTGTGTTCTCTCCTGTGCTCTCAGCCTTCTCCTCTTTCAATTCCACCCATTCTTCCTGGTCCATTTCATTCATTCCTGGGGGCTTCCATAACTGTCTATCCCTAAACGAGTAACGCCTCATTCTCCATCTCCGGCCTTGACTTTTTGCCTGAACTCCAGGCACCTGTTTGAGTCCCTGACAGATACCTAAGCTCAGCAAGCCTTTCTCCGGGGAACACAGGTTCTCCAGCTTCACACCAAGAGCTTTCTCCTCTTTCAGATGATGTCTTTGGTAGCAGGACATGGTTGCTAATTGAAGTTAAAGCATGCATTTAGGATGTTTTTGGGAAAGGCAAGAGAAAGTCTGTGGCATTGATTAGAATTTGGATTCTGAGGATATGGGTTCAAACCGCAAGGTTCAAGCCTTTAAACCTTTGAGGCGGCATGGCTTAAATCATTTCCATCTGTAAAAAGTAGAGCAGGAGGAGACATAATTAGCATAATTAGGTCAATAACCTATATATGTGTGTGTGTGTGCGTGTACCTATATATGTTAATTATATGTGTATTATGATTATATAGGACATATAACATATATCTTATATATGTATGCTATATATGTATATGTATTATATGTACACATATTATCTATATATATAACCTAATATATATAATGTGTATATATAACCTAATAATATATAATTAGTATAACTAGGATAATAATGAATAGTCATGATGTTGTGATTACCATGTGCTAGGCACTGTTCTGAGTACTTCTGTGTATGAACTCATTTAATTCTCAGAACAACTCTGTAAGGATCATGCATTCAAACTTTTTCAGAGTGGCGGAAGGGAGTCAGTTTCCCTTCTGCGTTTGCAGTGGGGAATGCATGAGATAGCATGCATGATGCTCCTGGCCCCGTGCCTGCCACAACAGATTGCTATTTCCACACTTTTCTTTTTTTCTTTTTTTTTTCCAAGGGGGTGGGAGGGGAGAGGGAGAGAGAATCTCAAGCGGACTCCCAGTTCAACACAGAGCCCCACACGGGCCTCAGTGGCACCACCCTGAGATCACGTCCTGAGCTGAAATCAAGAGTCACACGCTTAACCGACTGAGCCACCCAGGCGACCCCATTCTCACCCTTTTCACTCCACCTTCCTCTGCCCACCGAGATACTATCAGCTTTACTTGAGGGCTCCTGTAGCTTAAATACATGCATTTTTAGTTTTGCGATGTGCACATTTGTACTAAATACTGAATACCGTTCTTCAAATGCTACCTGTCTCTCTGCAGGTTCCTACTCGTCCTCCTAGGAAGGTGTGTACCACTCTAGGTTGAGATTCATCTGCTAACGAGGTGATAAATCACGGGCACTCTCATCTTTTAGTTTATTGCACTCTCTTTTTCCTGAAAACCCTTTTCAGTGGCTGTGAGTGCATAGAGGATGACCTTTAATGCCTAATACTTTTAGCAAGTATTCCAATGCTGAAATCCAGCCCCCCTCAATCTGGGCCCCCCCCTCCCCCGGAACGTGATGGCTTGCTTGCGTCAGGGACAGATCAGCTGACCTATGCTCATTGGACTGAGGGTACTCGCCAGCCCAGCAATGGCACTTCTTGGTTCATATTTGAGAACCTCCCCCCTGGTTGGGGGAGGCAGCAAATCCTGGCATCTGGGTGTAGCAGTGGTTAGACAGGTAACATGTCCACATGGGGCCAGCTTTACAGTCTTGGCTTTAAATACAAAATCACAGTGCCAACAGAAGAGGTTACCCAGCCAGTGTAAGTCAATGGCTCTATTGATTCTGTGAGTTCTATCAATAATCTGGGTATGCTCTATTAATAATGATTTAAAAAGGAAGACGTACTCATTGACAAAGAAGCAGAGGTGTAGGCTTGGTGGTAGAACTTAAATAAGATGTTATATCACATGACCTAGGGAGGGACAAAGGAGCAGTCTTGCAGGGTGGGGAAGAAGCGCCGAGGAAGCTGGGAAATGTGGCTCAGAGGCACTGTCATCTGGCTGGTGGTGTGAGATGCAAGATAAAGGACATATCTTGTGTGTTAGAGAGAAGAATGGGAAAATTCCAGTGGGGAAGTGTTTGAGCTTCTGACTTAAACCAAATCAATAAACATAAATGTGACCAAGATTTTATACTTTTATAGTATAAAATAGCCTTCGGATCCTTTTCTTGCCAAGCCCGATCTGCCTTTGGTGGCTTTGTTTTGATGACCAGGATAATAAGCAAAGAGAACTGAAAGAAACCAAATGGTCTAAATTTTTCGTAAAAGGAAAAAGATTGGAGATCTAGGCGGTCTAGAAATTTTAGAGAAAATTTAGAATGTATCAGAGAAGTGAGATTTGGGGGGGGGCGACTACTAATGTGGGGATAACAAAGTTTTAAAGGTTTTTCCACGTGTCTCATAATGTAATTCCCCCCTTCGGCACTTTTGAGAAAAAGCCACTGGATATTAAAATGCTTTTCAAAGCTTTCTCTCTTCCTCTTTGGGATCAGGTATGTCTTTTGAATTCAAGGCAACGTGGTAGAGTGGTGTAGAGCTCAGGTTTCGTAACCAGATCCCCAGAGTTCAAGTTCTAGCTCCACCGCTCAAAGCTGTGTGATCTTGGGCAACACGGAACCTCTCTGTGCCTCTGTTCTGTCATCTAGGTAACACGATAGTCGTAGTGTCCACTTCACAGGGTTGTCAAGAGGTGAAGATGAGGCAGCACCTGTAAAACCTGGGGCGCAATCCTGGGGCATAATGTGTGCTATTAAGGGGGTCTTCTGAGTTACCATGTGGCACCTTGTTGGTACTACCTGCAATGTGGATTCTAGCTTTGTTTGGGGAGTGATTATTTTGGATTTTTAACTCATATTGAGTGATGTTGCTTATTAAATTATCACCATAGAATTAAGTCAAGAACGCACCTTCAATATTTCTGCTGGCTCTAGGGTGCTAGGGGGTGGGGACCGACTCAACAGTGAGCCATGACAGCCCTGAAATCCCGCCCCAAAGAGTGGATGAGATAGAAAACAACAGTTTTTTTTTTTTTTTTTTTTTTGGCTTTGTTTTGTTTTATGAAGGTAGTAATGATAATCAGGTAGTTCTCTGCTCAGGACCAAACATTTCAGAGGAGAAGCCCGGTTTATATAGCATCATGCTAATCCGCTTGCATAAGAAAACCAAAGAAATCTGGCAAAACTGCAAGCCTGACAGATGCCCACTTTCTTTTCTTTCTTTCTTTTTTTTTTTAAAGATTTTATTTTTTATTTCACAGAGAGAGACAGCGAGAGAGGGAACACAAGCAGGGGGAGTGGGAGAGGGAGAAGCCGGCTTCCCTCTGAGCAGGGAGCCCGACGCGGGGCCCGATCCCGGGACCCTGGGACCATGACCTGAGCCGAAGGCAGACGCTTAACGACTAAGCCACCCAGGCGCCCCAGATGCCCACTTTCTTAACAAAGCTGAATGCCCTCTGGAAAGGGAGGGGATTGCTGGTCCATGAACATGGACCAGGTGAAGGCTTGCCCTGCTCTGCCACCTGGGAGGGGGGCCCGCGGGAGCTGGAGCTCTGGGCTCACTGCTGCTGGGGATGTGTGGAGGGACACTGCCAGGCACGGAGGAGCAGACCTCACGCCACTGGTAGGATGCGCAGTGGCGAGCTGAGGGGGTGGCGAACTGCACGGATGGAGAAGCAGCAGAGGTTGTGGAAGCATCTGGGGAACCTGGCTTTGGTGACGTTCTATGGAGCAAGGCCACCAGGGCCTCTGAGCGTGTGACGCACTCTCTGCACTCTGGGCAGGGTGGACAAATGTGCTGACTGCAGCCAGCGTGCCTGGGTGTTTCACGGCTGCGTGCAGGCGGGAGGGGGAGAAGGTCTTTCTCTATCGGTGCTTCAGTAAAAGCTTTCCCAGGAGGTCCCCCAGCAGGTCCCTGGAGGGAAGGTTGGAGAATCTGAAAAGCCTGGATGAGCTTAGTGCTGGACTGACCAAGAGCCAAGCCTTCCTGCAGAGACTGATTTCCCCAGAGACCCAGGCGGCCCTGGCTCTCCCAGCCAGAGAAGCAGATTAGAGGGAGGGAAGAGAAAGAATGGCCTTTCCTGGAGAGCAAGCCGTGATACAGAGCTGCCCTCTGAGTACCGGGCAACCAGAAGGAACGCAGGCCAAAGAGATGGCTGACCCCAGCTGGGGGACCCTCAGAATCAGAGCCCCCGCCCCGGCACTGGCCTCCAGTTGGTTACAAGCAGAGTTTCCTCGGCAGCCTGATTCCGGAAACTCACAGGGCCAGCGCAGGGTGGCCCGTGGGTGGCAAACACTGTCCTGCCCAGGTCTTCGGTGCATGGGGACACCCTTGCATTTGCTCTGTTTGTGGTGAGAAACGGAGAAATAGGGTAGCCAGTGGCTGACAGCCCCCAGAAGACAGAGGTGGGGGTGGGGGGGCGGAGATACTTTGTCATTCCTTCCTTTTATGAAAGAAACACTTCTCCTCTTTGTGGAGGCCCACGGAGTTTGTCAGCCTAGAAGGGACGAAGATGGTCTCTGTATGTGGTCCTCAGCTCCTGTCCCGATTCCCTCAAAGAAGACTGCGAAGATAAAAGGTCCAGAGTAACTTCTTTCAGGTATTTTGTATGCTCTATCATAGCAATCTCCCTCCGGAGGCTTTACAAAATGTTTGTTTTGCTTTTAGGGCTCTTTTTGGATGGGTATTTCTTTTGAGACCATGGTCACGGAGACAGGCATGGTAGAGGTCAGATTTATTCAGTCAACGTCCCAGCTCATGTGACCCTGAATCTTTCTTAGTCTAACAGCCGTGTACACCTGAGTTGCTCTGTGCTCAGAGAGAAGAGAGTCTGCGAGGTAAAACAAGATGAGCATCGTAGCTGGAGAAGAGAGTCTGCGAGGTAAAACAAGATGAGCATCGTAGCTGGTGCTCAGCACAGCGAGACTGAGAAGTCTGACCCTGCAGGTGTGGCCCCAGCTGGGGACAGATGAGAGGAAGGACATCAAGAGAGCCAGGGACAAGCCAACATCAGAAACCGAGTGTTGGTGACTGAGCTCACAAATCTAGCGAGGAGTGGCGTCTAGGGGGACCACCCGAGATCAGAAGCTGGTCGAAGGGTCAAAAGAAAAAAAGTTTGAGAAAAGTGAAGGGAGGAGGTTAAGGACACGCTCAGAATGTTTCAGCCTCCGGGGTCGTCTCAGGGTTGATGTAAGTTTTCTCCTTGGATTTGCTGTCTTGCTCACTTTCCTGGGCATATATTTATGATGTTACTGAAACTAACATCCAGTTGAAATGAACATGATGATCAAAGTTGAAAGAGTAAATTATTCCAAGTATTACAGTGCAATAGGTGCATTTGTTTTCCGTAAAAGTTTACTTTTTCCTATTGCGGATCAACCATGCACTTCCAGAGAAACAAGGACTTTATATTTTCTTTAGTTAGTATGAGTTTGTTCTGGCTCTGACTTCTAAAGGGCATTCTGATTTCTTTGAATTGTGGAATTGGAAGGCACCAAAGAAGACCCGACTCTAGTAGCTCATTCTTGACAGACAAGAAAAAGGCGGCCCAGATAATGCTTATAACCGGTTAAGGATTACAAAGGTTGGACTGGAAATTCGGTCCACTAGATTGAATTATATCAAGTTTTACTTGGACAATGGATATTCATTTCTTATTCTGCTCTGGGTATATTTACATTCATATTAAGAAGTAAAAAGTCCAGTAAGAAAGCTTCCCCCATGCCATATCAACAAAAGAAAATCAATTTTATAGTAATTATATTCGCATTTCATGATGTCTTAAGATTTTTCAAGTCTTTGAGCTTTGTACTTGTGAAGATAGATGTTATGTCCCTTTCAAAGAGAAGGACACACATGCTCAGCGTGGTCGAGTGACTTGGACATGGGCTCCCCAAGCAGGAAAGCGTGGTGGGCATGGTAAGACACCTGCGTAAGCTTTACTCACTTGTCCAGCCCTCATCCTCCGGTAATAGACTTCAGTCCATTCCTGCTCTCAAACCTGATATTATTGAGTGATAATTTATACACCATAAAATCCACCCATGTAAAATATACTATTCAGTTGATTTTACTGTATTCATAGCGTTGTGCAACCATGACTGCTAATTCTAGAACAATCTTAGCACCCCCCAAAAGAAAACCTGTACTCATGAGCGCTCATTTCCCATTACCCCACGTCCTGAGCTCCCCCAGTCCTAAGCAACCTCTAATTTTCTTTCTCTTTCCATGAATTTGCCTCTTCGGGACATTTCAAATAAACAAAATCATACAATGTGTGCCCTTTCACGACTGGCCTTTTTTATGAATCCTGATGTTGTCAAGGTTCACCCGTGTTGTAACATGAAACTGTAGTTCATTCTTTTTTTACTGCCATGTAATATTCCATTGTTGAACACATCATGTTTTGTTTATATGTTCGTGAGTTGATGGACGTTTGGCTCTTATGATCAATGCTAGTCTGAACGTTCACATACATGTTTCTGTGTGGACACATGTTTTCGTTTGTTTTGGGTATGTATCTAGGAGTGGATTTGCTGGGTCATATGGTAACTTTATGTCTAGTATTTTGAGGAACTGCCAAACTCTTTTGCAAAGTCGCTGTACCATTTAACAATTCTGCCAACGGTGACTGAGTGTTCCAATTTCTCCACATCCTTGCCAAGACTTTTCTTCATTTTGCCTGTCAGTGCTTTTGTGGGCTGGTGTTTGGTCTGCATTTTTTACTTTTACCATTCTAGCGAATATGAGGTAGTATCTTATGGTTACGGGTCTCTTATCAATGTATGATTTGCAAGTAATTTCTCTTATTCTGTGGGGTATATGATCACTTTAATGATGATGTTCTTCAAAACACAAAAATTTTTAGTTTTTATGAATTCCCATTTATCTTTTTTTTTTTTTTTTGGTCACTTGTGTTATTCTTTTTGGCACTTGTGCTTTTGGTGTCATAGCTAAAAAACTGTTGCCTAACCCCAAGGCACAGAGATTCACTCTTATGTTTTTTTGCAGAAGTTTTATAGTTTTAGTTATTATATGTAGGTCTGTGGTCCATTTTTAGTTGATTTTCATATGGTGTGAGTTAGGGGTTCGCCTTCATTTTTCGCATGTGGATATCCTGTTGTCCCAGAGCCCCTCGTTGAAAATAGTCTTGGTCTCCCATTGAATTGTTGTGGTGTGCATGTTAAAAATCAATTGACCTAACGTCAATTATGTCACTTGCATTTTAATAGCTAGTCTTAACATTCCCACTCACTCTTCTTCTATTTTATTCCACTCAAGGCAATACCACTGGCACACTAGTGCATAAAGAAAGCAAAGATAGGGGCGCCTGGGTGGCTCAGTCGGTTGGGCGGCTGCCTTCGGCTCGGGTCATGATCCCGGAGTGCCGGGATCGAGTCCCGCATCGGGCTCCCTGCTCGGCGGGGAGAGTCTGCTTCTCCCTCTGACCCTCTTCCCTCTTGTGCTCTCTGTCTCTCATTCTCTCTCTCTCAAATAAATAAATAAAATCTTAAAAAAAAAAAAAGAAGGTAAAGATAGTCTGAAAGTTTGAATGTGGGTTTTTTTTTTTTTTGGTTTGGTTTTTATTTTTATTTTATTTTTTATTTTTTTATTTATTTCCTGAGCCCTCAGGAAGTGGTAACTGTCAATACCATCCATGCACAGGTGAAAGTTGAAGATGTAGGCCTTAATTGGGTGTCAGTAGTCATTTCTTTTTTTTTTAATTTTATTTTATTATGCTATGTTAGTCCCTATACAATACATCATTAGTTTTTGAGGTAGTGATCCCTGATTCAATGTGTTTGTTTTTAATGTTGGAAGAGGGAAAGCCTTTCTGAGTAGGATAGAAAATCTATAAAAGAAAGGAAGCTATAAAAGAAAGGAAGACACATACAGCTAAATAAAAATTTCAAATTTATATTTGACACAGAAGAGCTAAAACACAGTAAGGCAAACAAATCCGGGGAACATATCTGCAACACGAATGACACTTGAAAGGCTAATTTCCTTAATCTGTAAGTGTTCAAAGCCCGTATAAATCAGTAAGAAGCTATAAAAGAAAGGAAGACACATACAGCTAAATAAAAATTTCAAATTTATATTTGACACAGAAGAGCTAAAACACAGTAAGGCAAACAAATCCGGGGAACATATCTGCAACACGAATGACACTTGAAAGGCTAATTTCCTTAATCTGTAAGTGTTCAAAGCCCGTATAAATCAGTAAGAAAAAGTAATAAAAAAGCCAATAAAGAATCTGAACAAGTAATTTAAAGGAAAATGGACATGAATCATGTTAAAATGTGCTCAATACATCTCTTCGGTAAGGAAAATCTCATAAACATTGAGATGCCACATCGCTTCATTAGGAAGGCAAACATTAAAGCACCAGATCGTGCAAAGTGCTGCTCATCCTGGGGCAATGGTGCAGGGAAAGGCACTCTTACACATTGGGAGAGTGTAGATAGGCTGCTCCTGTCATTCTGGATTGCAACTTGCCAGTGTTTATTAAGATACAAATTGCTCATATTTCGATCTACCAGTTGCATTACTATAAATATACTTGCTAGAGTCAAAAAACAAAGCAAAACAAAACGCAAAACAAAAATAAGCTTGGAAGCAGCTTAAAGGTTTCATCAAGAATACTAAACAGTCAGCAAGTAGCTCTGTATATCCTATTATGGAAAAATCTTTAAGAACATTTTCAAGGGAAAAAGTTAGCATGTGGAAAGTGTACAGTGTATGAACCAAATTATGTAACTGTTCAAACTGTAAATATAAAATGAAATACAAATATAAACATACTAAGTGAAAATTTAGCAATACATGCACGTGTACCATCACAACCTTAGTCTATGCATACCACTGTCTTTCTTATTTTTTAGAGAGAGAGAAAGTGTGTGTGGATAAGTGGTGGGGAGGGGCAGAAGGAGAGGGAGAGAGAGAGAGAATCTTAAGCAGGCTCCATGCCAGCACGGAGCCCAACACTGGGCTCCATCTCACGACCCTGAGATCATGACCCTAAGTCAGATGCTTAACTGAATGAGCCACCCAGGCGCCCCCCACTTACTGTCTTTTGAAAGGCTACATGAAACAACTGTTAATAGCAATTACCTTTTGAGAGAAGGACTAGGAAGGAAAAGGTTGCTTGCACTTTTCATTTCACAGCATTGCACGCTGCTAAATATTCCAAGAGCATGTGATCAGTTTTTACTTTTAAAAATATGGTTTATTGGGATTATCCGAGTGGTGGAATTATGAGCAATGTTTTTCCTTTTTATATATCTCTGTGTTAAAAGGAAGTTATACCCTTTTTTAACATTCTTAAAATACCCACAACTTGTACCCTAGCAACTTCACTCTCAAGTTTCTGAAGCTTGTTGGGTGATGGGGCTACTGGAAGCCAGATGCTTACTAGAGAATGTTGTTAAATATTGACATTAATCTGCTCATTCTTTTTAAAATTGTGGTAAAATATTCATAAGATGACATTTACCATTTTAACTACTTTTAAGTGTATAGTTCGGTGGCCTTAAATACACTCACATTGTTGTGAAACCATTATTACTGTCCATCTACAGAACTTTTCATCACCCCAAACTGAAAATCTGCCCCCATGAAACACTAACCTCCCATTTCTTCCTCCTCTCAGCTCCTGGTAATGTCTATTCTGCTTTCTGACTCTATGAATGTGATTATTTAAGTACCTCTTATAAGTGGAATCATAGAATAGTTGTTCTGGCTTATTTCACTTAGCATGATGTCCTAAAGATTCATCCATTTTGTAGTGTGTATCAGAACATACTTGATTTTTAAGGTTGAATAATATTCCATTGTATCCATACACCACACACTGCTTACACATTCACCCACTGATGGACACTTAGATTGCTTCTGCCTTTTGGCTATTGTGAATAATCCTGCTATGAACACGCATGTGTAAGTGTCTGCTTAAGTTTCTGCTTTCAATTCTTTTGTGGGACTTCTGGATCATCTGGCAGTTCTGCCTTTAATTTTTTAAAGCACTGCCATATTATTTTCCACAGTGGCTGCACCATCTTACACTCCCAGCAGGGTCCTAATTTCTCCACATTCTTGCCAACACTTGTTTTGTGGGGATTTTTCTTTTGTTTGTTTGTTTATCTTTTTTATTATTATAGCCATCCTGTGAGTTGGCATCTCATTGTGGTTTGGATCTGCATTTTCATTGCTCATTCTTACAGCAAGCATTTACTGTGAGCTCCCAAGGGCCAGCTCCTGGGCTAAGCAGGGGCTCTAGAGCTGCATGGCCCCTGCTGTCAGAGACGTCGGAATATGGTGAGGAGAAAGATATGCAAATGCAGACTGGCATTACCCCCATTAGCATGCAGCGGCCTAGTGGCATGTGCTCAGTCTTATGGGAATGGTGGCGTGATATGGCTTGCTCGTTTGCTCTGTCATCTCTGGTAGTTACTAGCAAGCTAAAGATAGTGAGTTCCAAATACTTACAAAGAAAATTACAGACTAAAACTTAACATTGAGAAATTTCTATTCATTTACCTATTTTTCTCCTTGCAGATTGGGTAGACAAGCTTTCTTTGATTTTAGGATTGGAACTCCAGGGTTCTTTGGAGTATATTTTGAGCACTGCCGCTTAAATGAACCATGTCTTTCCAGGGAGATGAAAGAAGATGGAAAGTAAAATACCCCTGGGTAATTCCTTCATGTGCAGCCTTGTCCTTGATAAGGAACAGTGAAGGCAGGAATCATAATACCACCACCTGGCAATTGTACAGGGCATTTAACTCCTCAAAGCACTGCCACATAATCAGGACAGGGTGTCCATGCTGAAAAAAGGTTCTCACTTAATTTTTTTTGAATCTATAATTACTCATGTGCTTCATGCACCTGGTGGAAATTATATTTAACAGTATATGCAAATGCTTATTGCCTGAATGGGCTTACATTTTGCCTAGTTACTTTTTACGGTTTTCTTAATTTGGACTTTATCAGCCACTTTTTGTACATTGCTGTCGATATCATCCTCTTGGGTAGTGACATCTTCATTTATAGATATCTTGGAGGTAGGACATAAAATGTATGTGTGTTCGTAAATATGATCAAATTCTTGAAAGATCAGCTTTTTTTTTTTTTAAAAAGAACAAAGACAAAACAAAAACACAAAAAAGAATTTTATAGTCAGAGTAGTAGAAGCCTAAGTTGGTATTTCTTTGCTACAGCACTGTTGATAGGCAACACACAAGTAATTGGTGCAATAAAAAATGTGATATTTTTCATGATAATAAGCATTCTTCTCAGTGGTCAAGGAAGGGCTCTTAGGTTTGTGTTCTTACTCCTATTTAAATGATATCCAGAGCTTTCAGTCTTCATTATAAAGTTGTAAAAACTGCTCTGGGTTTTTTGGGGGACAAGGAAGTGGGATTTGACAGCTAGTAAGAGAAGAGTTTTTTTTCCCTCACTCGGTGAGGATGCACAAGTAGAACTTCTGGGTCATATGGCAATTCTGCATCTTTAATTTTTTAAGGCACCGCCATACTGTTTTCCACCACGGTGGCACCATCTTACACTCCCAGCGTGGTGGAAACTTTGGCAAATCTGCCTGGTTTCTTCAGGCTGTGGGAGAAGGCAGAGTAGTGTTACTTAGGGACCTAAAGTGTCCAAAGAGGAGCTAATGGGGGTTCCCAGACCATGGGTTTATGTCAGAAGTCCTGGAAGGGTCCATTCGGTCTTTGCTTCATTCAAGACATATGAGTCTATTATCTCTGTCATGGGTTGAATGTATCCCCCCAAAAGGTATGGTGAAGTCCTAATCCCCATACCTGTGAATATGATCTTATTTAGAAATTGGGTCTTTATAATCAGGTCAGGTTGAAGCCATGCTGCGTGAGGGTGGGCCTTAATCCAATGTGACTGCTGTCCTTAGAAGAACAGACATAGAGAGCACCTCATGTGAAGACTGTCTTCAGAGGCAGAGATTGGAGCGGCACATCTACAAGCCAAGGATTTCTGGTCAACCATCTGAAGCTAGGAGAGAGACGGGAACAGTTTCTCCCTCAGAATCCCCAGTAGTGCCAACCCTGAAGAATTCCTGCCTCCAGAACTGTGAGAAAATAGATGTCCGTTGTTTTGAGCTGCCTGGTTTGTGGCCTGTCGTTGTGGTAGGATACACTCTGGAAAACCTCATACAACTCTGAAGGTTCCAATGGCTTCCTGGTACTGGGAAGTCCCTGGTGAACAGGACAGTGTCGTGCCACTACCCTAGAAGAGGTCACACACTGATGGAGAAACAGACACATGCTCTGGGGCAGTGGGCAGTGGGTCCCATGGAAGACAGTGGGCTTTGGGCTTTGCGGCCAGACAGACGTGGCTTCTAATCCTGAGCTGGTTTCTTAATCTGTCTGGAGCTTTTGGTTCCTCATCTTTACGGTGCAGGGCACCAATACTCTTTCATGGGATTTCTAGCGGGTGCTTCAATCTGCCAGTGGGTCTGAATGAGCTGGGTCCGTGTTCAGCCCGTTGAAGGCCCTCAGCTGACACTTGTTGCTAAAGGCCTGGACATGTTTTTCTCTCCTCGGTCGGGTCATCCACTCAGAGGCCGTCTGTTCTTTCAATTTCATCTTGGTAGTTTCTGTCCTTGCACTGTGTTTATTTAAGGAACGATTCTGTTGGGTGAAACCTCACAGCATTTAGGTTTTGGCTCAATGCATTGGAACAATCTAAAGGGTATTTATAGCTAAAAACGTTTGTGCACCCAAACCACATGATTTTCATCTCCTGACACTTGAACAAGCTCTGGGTTGGGTGGGATCGTTAGACCTTCCTGTGGGGTGGAGGACAGCGGATTTTCCAACACCTCCCACTCGTCTCTGTAAATATCTTGGTCCCACCCCATCTCTTCAGCCCAAACCGTGGTCTTTGTCAGGTGATGTCCATGGCGCCCCCAGTTGTCATACTGTGGGCAGATACTATATGAGCAACCTTGCTGGCCATTTCGGGCAGAGATCAGGCGAGATATTTTCACAGCTTGCTTTCTCTGGACTCACTTTGAGCGTCTTTCAAGGCACCTTCGGTAGAAAAAAAGTCATTTTGGGTCTTACGTGTTTTTCATATTTGGGTCTTGGCAAGACCTGAATACACACACAAAATTTTCTTCTGTTTCTTCTATACACCTGTGTAGGAATGAGCCAGGATTTATGAAGTTTGTCCTCTTTGAAACAAAATCATTTTATTCCCAGCCAACACCATGACCTTCGTGTGCATTCCAGCAATATCTCCAAAGGCGGTTGAAAGAGCGGGCCACAGAAACATCAACGCTTCCTAATCGAGAACTGAAGTCAGACCAGAGTCGACTGTGGAGAGGGAAATATTTGGAGAAACAAGAGCCGCGTCTTTATTCTTTTGTTGCCAGAAAGCCAAAACCAAAGCTGGAATTTTGCGGTTCCGGGACTTTTTGTGCCTCCCAGTCATTTTACACAGATGGTTCTGGTTTAAGGGTGAGACACTTCATCCACCAGGCGGAACGAGGCCCAGTTAACGTGCCCGAGCGGCCCGTTCTCCTGCCAAAGTATACTTTGCAGCAGAGAAAATAAGAACCAAGAGAAGATGGTTCTGAAGCCACCAATTAGGATGCAAAATTGAATGATAAAATTACTCTGCAACACTGAAACTTGAACTTTCCTTCAGATTATGTCACCTTGGGAATACGAACTATGGCCCCTCGACGACGCCGTCAGTCATGAGTCTCCTGGAGACCTACCACCTTTAATGATGGTGGTAACGTTGCAACAGCTCTTGCTCTTCCTTTGTCATTTGAGGAAACAGACTCCGAGAAGCTTAGTGACTCACCGTTTGCCAAAGATTTAAGCTGGAGAGGGAAATGTCAAAGTGGGGTTTGCATCAGCTCTTTTCTTGGCTACTGAATGGGGAAAACCTTGCCTGACCGTGTGTTTCTTTCCCAACTCCTTCCACACTCAACCGTTCTCCCATCCACCCCTTTCTCCTCCCTCCCCGTCTCCCCTCAGCCCTTCCTTAAGTCTCTCAGCTCCTTTCCACCCACCAAGTGGCAGTGGGGGCTGCCCACTGCGAGTCACCACATCTTCCCACTCTCCACCAAGCTGACACTGTCGGAGAAAGTCCACATCTTCTACAACACCCTCCTCTGAAAGGCCCTGCCCATTTTCTTTCTTTGTATTTGTACAGTGATTTGCTTGCTTGAGGAGCACCTTTCTCCTTACCTGTCAACATCCAGTTCAGTGGTCTTCTGTGTGAAGCTCTTCCCGTGTCTCATAGCACGTGAGCCATTTCTTTATGACAGCTTTTATACTTTTGCATTCTAGTTATCCACTTAATGTTTGGAGACAGTGGGAGTACACTATACAGTACTGCATTCTCAGGACCCGGTATTATCTGGTGCATTGAAGTTGGGGGGGCGGTTCAACAATTTGGGTTCTTGTAGCCTTACAGGTTGGCCGACTGGTTAGGGACTTTCCTCTGACATATCCAATTTATCCACATGCCTGGAACTTTCCTTCAGGCCCGTGTCACCTGGTCTAATGTACGTATATACTCTTGTTGGGTTCAAATTTCACATTTGAAAAAACAAAAAAAAAGCATATGTTACATTTATAGAGTGCTTTGCAATTTGCATTATATTTTCATGAATGTTTTGATTTGGCGCCTTATGTCATTCAAGAGAGACAGGGAGGGCATGCATTCAACCCATGATTATCAACCCCATTTTGCAGATGAGAAAGTGGAGACTCAGAAAGGTTTATTGATTTCCTCCTGGTTACAAAGCTAGTAAATAACAGAGCTGGGTTTTATAACCAGGGCTTCTGAATCCCAGTTCAAAATTTTCTAACAACATGGTATTGTTGTTAGAAAAGCATAACAGTAATTTTGTGGGCTTTAGAAAACAAAAGAAAACCACAACCCGCCATGACAACAACCATAAGAAAGCTCTTGAACCCTTCGGGGTAGGCGCTATCTATGTTTATTGGTGTGTCTTGAGCTGAGATGCCACTGGCGTGTGAGCAGTGCCCGAAACCTAAGCACACAGGACAGGCTGTGATGGGCAAACATCGTCACAGCTCAGCAAGCTCAAAGATTTGCAAACATAAAACATTTACCAAGACTTGGCCCCATGAATGAGTGAGCCAAGCCCCTGAGATGTGGCCATGTTACTTCATCAATAAAAAACTGAAACAGACCTTGGCAGGGTTTCAGGGTTCACATCTGGGAAGAAAGGTATGCTTCATCATTATTTTGTTCATGTTTGCAAGTGTAGACCAGGCCTTCCTTCAGAGCCAAGTTGGACTGATTTACCCTGGCATTTCCTTTTCTATGCCATTTCCAGGTACCCTTTGGGCACAGATGCAGGGGAAGCTATATGTTTATAAATATATATATATATATATATATTATATTTAAAGTTGAATTTCCTATTCCAGTCTATGGTCAGTTAAGGGATTTAGATGATGTCTCAACATTTTGAGATGAAGTCGGTTTGATCCTGAGGCTACCCCAAGTATTTGAGGTAAAGGAGATCTTGGAACCTCTTTGGGTCTTTTAGAATGAAGCTCAGGGAAGGTCACTCTATGCCTAATTGAGCCATTGAATCAAGAGCAACATGTTTGCACTGGAGAAAACTCCTTAGAGGCCCCTGCTCATGTCTGGGGCACCCAGCCCTCCTCTCTCTCACCCCTTCTTCCTGAGCCACGAGGCTTCTCCTCAGAAAAGCTCCTGTGACTGGCTTCCTGGACATAAGCCCCTTACTGGCTTACCACCCTGCTGAGAGATCTGAGTAGAGCCCCAGACTCAGTTTATCCCTGTCAAACTCTGGGAGCCATCACCTTGCCTGAGACCCTCTTCCTGGAGGGAGACACAGAGGGCGCAGTGCGGAGCATCACTCCTGGGATCTGAGCCCTGGGTCAGCTCAGGACGAAACATGAAATTTGATGGGACCATTGCAAGCCCTTGTCTCAGTTTCTTAGTGTCTGTAAACTTAGTGTGGTGCAAACAGCAGGGCAGGTATAGGATTAGTTTCTGCTCCTGGCTTCTGTCCCTACTCCACATTCCTCAGCTTCCCTGTGCCTCAGTTTCCTTTTTAATGAAATGAGGATTTCGTCCTTAACCCAGGGCCATAATATGTGCCATTAATAATACCATGGCTATAGTGGGGATTCCATGAGATTATGGATATGAAGCACTTTCTTACAATAACTGTTGCATAGTACAAGCTCAGTAAATGTCAGTTATTTTTATTCTTCTCATTAGAAAGTGGCAGGACCTCTTTGGGAGCACCAAAGATGGGTGGTCAGTTCAGTCATGATAAAGATATCAGAGCCACCAGGGCTCATAGGGACCAGAGAAGGAGGGACCAGATCAGGCAGCTCAGATGCGGTACAGGTGAGGCTGGGAGAAGGCGTCCCCGGCGCGGTGGGATCAGAAGCTGCAGGGGGAGACTAAGCCAGACCCCAGGTCTGGGAAGACCATGGACTTCCAGGAGCAGTGTGGGTGGGGGTGGGGGGGCAACCTGGGAGGAAGGCCTGGATCTGGGAAGCCTCAGGCAGGGAGAGGTGACTCAGCAAATATTTAGGGCACCTTCGGAGGGCCAGGTAGTGTATGGGTGTGGGGCACAGAGGAGACCAAACACGGTCTCCTTCCAGGAAGAATCCAGCTCTGAGGGTGGGCAAAAGGAGTCAGTTTTAGTCCGAATATCAGGAAATAGAGACCTCTAGAAATGCTTTTAATGAAACAATCATTTTATGTTGTTCTCCTTAAAAAGAGTAAACACAAGTATTTTACAACCACGTGTACAAATGTGTTACTGTGATGACAAGTCAAGGAGTCTGCGTTCAAAGGGTCAAGGTTCCCAGCACCGCTGTTTGGGCGGACTCTGGTCTCAGCTTTTTCATCTTTTTAATCAGAAGATCATTACTTTGTCAGGTCCTTACAAACATCAGATGAGAGTGAGAAAGTGACTTTGCACACTGTGCCATCTGATGTTAACCGTCATTCTATTTGAAAATATACTTTCCCTCCCGATAAATGAATAATGCATGTTTTCAACCTCTACCCACTGCTTTCCCTTTTAAAATCCTTGGGTAGGTACTGCTGTCTGCTTCTCTCTCATTTCAATGATTAGAAGATAAGCCGAGAAGCTAAAAGGCCTATCATTTTCCTAATTCAGAATTTTCTTGGTAATCCTATGCCCTGTGAGCTGGGCATTTTAGATAGTCTTCTGGAAATTGCTTTGCTTTTCTGGAGTGGTCCCTTGGAGGTGAGCCCATTTCTGGCTGAACTCGTCCTTCCTTTCCAGAGGCTCAGGAAGAGAAAGCAGCAACAGGTGCTGGGTACCATCCCATGTGCTAGCTCGTCCACGTTGATTAAATTGGCCAGAGGCTGACAGGGGAAGTGAGTGATACAAGGCTCAAGAGCACAGTTTACCGTGATGGGAATCCTGCCAAGCTGAGACTTGGCCCTTTGTCTCAGAAGCTCTCCTCCCTTCCTCTGTGGAGCCCCTGGTCTCACTCCAGCAGCACCACTCTCTCATGCCATCGCCTCCCCCAAGTCCATCCTGGTGACGCCCTGACAAGTCACCAAAGTGTAAGCCGGTCATGCTTTTACACTCTGGCCGAGGCAGGGCAGGGTTGGGAGGCTTGATGCCTTTACATTTGGGGCGACTGTTTGAAAAAGAATATGTGTTTGCTAGGGCTGCTAAAGCAAAGTACCACAGGCTCGGTGCCTTAAGCAAGAGTTTACTTCCTCGCAGTTCTGGAGGCAGGAAGTTAGAGATCAGGGTGTCGGCAGGCTTGGTTTCTTCTGAGGCCTCTCTGCTTGGCTTGTAGGTGGCTGCCTTCCCTTCACATGGTCTTATGGGTGTGTGTGTGTGTGTGTGTGTGTGTGTGTGTGTGTGTGTGCGTGCATGTCCCAAACACTTCTTATCAGAACCCCAGTCCTGCTGGATTAGCACCCATGTTAGTGACCTCATTTTAACTTACTTTCCTCTTTAAAGACCTTGTCTCCAAATACAGACCCATTCTGAGGCACTGGGGGTGAATTTTGGTGGAGGGCATAAATCAGTCTATAACAGAATACCAAGTTATGATTACAAATGAGGTTCCGGGCTCTGGAAGGGGCCTGTACAAGCGAGGGGCCCTGGCACTTAGGCTTTCTTAGCTTCATGGTGCATTTGCTTCTGAGTTGGCCGTTTCCCTACAGCTATTACTGTGTTGGCACCAGCTGAGAGAGGAAGGAGACAGCCCTGCTCCGAGGAGGCTGGCGGAGGGGCTGGGGCAGCTGGTTTCCGAATGAGTTACACGTGGGGTAGGGGGAATCCAAGGGTGAGGAAGAGGTGCTGAGATGCCGTGAGCCTGCCGTGAGCAGGAGACCCACAGGGCCCAAGTGGAAGACAATTGAGAAGGCGAGTTGAATTTCTGCGGGAGTTGACTGATCCAAAGCAACACAATGGGAACAACAACAGCAACGCACCAGTGACCTTGACACCAGAATATCCACCATGGGAAATGTTCCTCCTCGATGGGCTCCACCGCTTCTTTCCTAATCACAATCATCCGAGCCTTACAGCATGGTCATGTTCCACAGAAGATGCGCACCCTCATGTCCACATCTTGCTCATCCTCTGGGCCGGGCGCTGGGGTTCACCTGTACCTCGGAGGAAGCCCAGGGTCTGCAGGTGACCGTGACTTCCCTGAGATCCACAGTAAGCAAGAACCGGATCTTGTCTTTGGGCCAAGCACTTTTACTACATTTCTCTTTGCGTGCCAGAGGCAACATCTTTAAAAAATAAATATTCATGCTAATGGGACTCTCAAGACAGCAAACACTGGTGCCTTCAGGCTGGGATACTGGCCACGTGATGGATCTAGAAGAGGAGAACATGCCCAGCAGAGAAGGGGGCGGGAATGTCAGAAATCTGAGCAGCCAGATGGAAGCTATGGAAGTGTCCTCCTACTTTGACATTTGCCCCGAGTAACGTCACACACTATGGTAGGGCGTGGCCTAGTCAGATAATTCAAACCTTGTAGCAAACTGGTTGGGTCTGGCCTGAGAAACCAACCAAGAGAAGACTAAGGGAAGCCAAAGTGGGGAAATAGGGTATGATTTCCTTCATGCCTGCTTGATGCATGTTCACTACACTTTGTAGTAATTACTCTAACTAGTGGTTTTGAGCATGATGAAAGAAAATAATTATAAGTATTTATAGCTGGTCAGTGGGTTACAGATTGGACAACCAAGGAAAGTGGACAATGAAGCATAGTTTAGCTGAATTTACTCCACATTATAATTAAAAGTCACTGAGTTCTTCCTTACATTTATTTGGCAATAGTACAGTGTGTAACATGAATTCAGGAGCCACGTGAGAGCAATTTTGAAGGCAGGGTCTCTGGAGTGATTGATCTTTGTGTCCCAGCATCTATGACAGAAGCCATACGGTAGGGGCTCCACAGAGGTGGGTTGGTTGAGGGAATGACTGAATTCACATAAACATCCACCATATTACATCAAGAAAGAATGAGCACCTTTGCTCTACCTGTGAAACCTACCTCTAAGGCAATGAGAACAAAACAAAATCCTGAAAATGTACTATGCACTTGGATTGAGGGTGACCTGGTCGTTTCTCTTCCATGAGTCCTTGTAAAGACAGACTTCTAGGTGACATACAGAAGTGGAACTGTTTCCTGGCCATGCCCTGCCTGCTACTACCTCGGTTTCCCTACTGAATATTCATATGATCATGCTTCTTCACCTGCAAAATGGGCTAAAAACTACCTACCCGCTCACTCTGTCAGGATTAAATGTATGCCTGTTGCCCAGCACCGGGCTGGAACACAGTAGACACTTAGTAAATATCCCGTGTCACTCCGCAGCATTCCTGCCCCATTCTAGTTCCCTCCTGCCAGGGCCCCTGGTAGCTCCGCCTTGTTCTCCCCTCACCCACGCTGCCCTGACTCTTCCCGGTCTCTCCAGCGTGCAATCTGATCTTAATTCTTCACAATATTGCAGTACTGCCTCTTGCTTGGTACACTTGACCCGTCTCCAAGCACCCTCATGAGAGACCAGCTATCACATCATCTGCTTCTCTTTCTCGTCTCTCTTTCATCCAAGTCTTAGAAGAGGATTACAATTAGTTAGATATGATTGGATCATCCTGATTTGGCCACTTACTAGCTGTGTGGCTTTGAGTCACTTACTTTGCCAGTTTTCTTGTCTGCAGAAAAAGGAAGAATAAGGTCTACCTTGTAGGTTACAGTGATTAGAAAGAATGTTTTTTCAGTGCCTGGTATAGATTTTAGCACACAGAAGAGGTTCCACAAATAGTAGACAAATGATGGAGATGGTGATAGTGATAGTAATATATCGAGAGTAGTAACAATCAATGTATATGGAGCTCCTATTCCATCCAGACACTTGCAAATGATGTTTCTTATCCCCTGTCTTAACTGGGATGAGTTCAGCTATAAAGAATTCTGACCTTTGTGCAATAATCTTATGGGAAAGATGAGGGAACACGATAAAAACAAATCATATTTGAGCACTAACTGTGTGCCAGGTATTTTACCAATGCATAAAAGTCAATCATTAAAGCCGTAAAACCAGTGATAATAAATGATTCACCCAAGATTGCATAACTAGAAGGGAGCACAGAGCCAGGATTTTAGCTCAGGTTTTCCTGACCTCAAAGTTCAAGTTCTTTCATTGTCAGCCGTGGGAACAAGGAGATACTCTAGGAGAACAGGGCAGGCTTCAGTGCCTGCCCTGAAGTTCAGGGTTAATAGCCCGCTTGCTGTGTCTGAGGGATTGAGGGATGTGGTCAAGTTGGACTTGATTCAGGCTGCTCTCAGTCTTTGGTGGACCTGGGGAATGAGAGCAGACCCTACTAGTCTGAATTGATGTTATAACAGAGGCCTGTGGAAAGCTTGGGGTTCCAGGGACTTGGTGCCTTGCAGAAGCTCACTCCCTCTCGGGCTCTGTAGACAGACCAGGTCTTGGACCAAACTTTACTCAAAGGAACAGGGCACACAGGAAAGTATTAGGGGAAAAGATATGGTCTGTGGCTTGAGGGAAAGGATAAATGCCAAACCTCCTTTTCTTAGTGAATGCCAGTTGTCTCCTTCAGGGTCTTCCTAGGAACTGATCAGTTAGGCTTATAGGGCATTGTTCTCAGATCTGAAGGTCCTAGGGTGGAAGGTCACATAATTCACACAGAAACTCTGGAAGGTAGTAGCATCACTTAGTTCTTGGTTAACAGAAAAATCTGAGAATTGCAGAAGTGATATAATTTTCCCAAGGCTATACAGCGCATAAGGGCTGGGGCGGGGTTTGAATGAATGTTCTTTGCTTTTTTTGCTTGAGGTATTTGCCCTATTCCAGAGATGGGAGAGGGGATTCCAGGAGACAGGTTGTAGGTAAGGACCTGTAAGGCAGGATAGTCACAATGTTTATTTGACACTATCCGGTGAGTGGATTGTTGGGGGGAAAGCCGAAAGGGAGGGAATACCAAGCCCTAACATTCCTTAAGCACTTCTCCAAGCTTTGAAACTGGAGGTCTGTCTAGTCCTTTATGGCAAAGCATGGGACACGTGGCCTTTCCTCTCTCCTGGTTGAAAGTCATGGAGTTTAGGGAAGGTTGGTCTTTGGAGCCATATAAAATTGGTTCCAAACTCTAGTTCCACTATTCGCTAGCCTCTCTCTTGACTCAAGTCCTTCATTTGGAATGGGTATAACAAAATCTACCTTGTAGGATCATTATGTGGGTTGGGGGTCAATGTAAAGAAGTCACCTCGCCCTTCTTGGTACCCATGAGATGGGAGGTGCCATTTCTACTGTCACGACCCTCTTAGGGTTCTGTCATCTGGGAGGTTGCATTCATCAAGGACTTCAAAAGGAGAGAGAGAGAGATGGAGAGGGAATAGGGGAGAGAGAAGTCGGACAAAAGGAAACAAGAGGAATTTGCTTTCTCTTCTCATTCGTATGGGTGAAAAGATGAGTTCGGTTTATGATGATGAAATAAAACCTAAACCACAAAAAGAAAAAAAAAAAAGAGCACCCCCTGAGGGTTTTCACTGCCTGGAGCTTGGCTTCCCCGCTGACCTGGCCTGCAGAGGATGTGGGAGTGAGCTCGCTGCCGCAAAATGAGCTCCTTTTCCTTTGGACTCTCATTAAAGCTGTATGGGTGTGCTCGTCATGCACAGAGTGTGCTTACAACTAAGATCTTCAATCAGCAACTCATACAAATTGAGAAGCAGCCTCCAGCCTCCTGCCAAGCTTGTAGTCCCTGGTGTCGAGTGACTTCAAGAGCCTGAGGGGACTTGTTGGAAAATGTTACTCCAGTGCCGGCTTGACACACAGCAGCCATGGCTACAGTTTCGGCCAGAGCACTGGGATCCGTCGGGGCTGGTGGACCCACTTTCTCCAGGGAGAAATTCTCCCAGGGCCCGTCACCTACATACTTCATCACCGAGTCTGGAGACTATGAGTATCATAATCTGCCAATGAGCTAGTGGCCAAATGCCTCCTCCACCTAGTATTCATTCAAGCATTCAAGAGACATTTATTAAGCGCCTACTGTGTCCCAGGTCCTGGGCTAAGCAGTGAAGGTGCAAATGTAGTGTTAATAATTAGTAATGGTATAGTTAGTTGCTACTTTTCGGGGACACAGTCAGGCTCCAAGAATATGAAGTGAGAGACAACAACACGATGATAATTTTCACAGTGTTTTGGTTCTATTTTAGGCTGGGTCCTCATTCTTCTGCTCCTGTGTTTACACCTTGTGTAACAGAGAAAAGCTGACCTCCCAGTCAGGAACTGATACATTTTCTCTTTCTTTAAATTGAAGTAATTAACATATACTGCATTATTATTTGCAGAGGTAGAGTTTAGTGATTCATCAGTTGCATACAACACCCAGTGCTCATTTCATCAAGTGCCCTCCTTCATGCCCATGGAAGTGATACATTTTCTCTCTCTTAAACATTTTGTTGCTTTTTCTCTTCCCCAGGAAAGAAAATCCTTAAAAATAAATATTTATTTCAAGTGATAAGTATTCCTCAAGCGCCACAAATCTATGATTTCCCTCCTGGGACATCTTCTAGCTGAGAGAGATTTGAGCTACGGTTGGGGCTTCTCATGCCAATCTTGGTATTGGCCATGTGTCCATGAGGCAGAGGCAGATGGTTTTCCGGTCAGGTGTAACTGAAATGTATTTTCTCAACAAAGTCTGGCAGACAATCCCGTCTCCACAAATGCATATCACATCTCATAAAGAAACCATGCATATTGCATGAGCCTCCAAATGTAGAAACAGATACTCATAAAATACAAGTCTCAAAATAAAACCGAAACATTTCAAAACAACAGCAGTTGCAAGGCCACTAATTTATTTATTTCATTTTTTCCCCATCAAGATCAAGAGAGGAAAAAAAAAAAACAACACAACAATTCCCACAGTCCCCAAGCCGACCTGTGAATCCCCGCAGCCATGGTGAGAGCTTGAGATGAGTCTGTAATATAGGTGTGGGAAAGCGATAGCCTGGCAGGCTCGGAGAAGCGATTTCGCTGAGCAAAAGTTCTTCTCCTGATCTAGAAGTCGGCAGAGGTAAAAGCAGAATCCAATAGCAGTTTTTCAGAAGGGAGTTAGAAGATCTCATTTCTGAATGATTTGAGGTCTTGGTGCCTGGAGGGGGGTCCCCATGCTGGTCTTTCTAGTCCTTTCCACTCTTGCTTATGTGGTGGCCCCAGGCAGGTGCCCTGCAGCTGTCTTGCTCCTCACTTAGTGCCACGTGCCCAGGGCAGTGCCCGAGACCAAGGGCTCCATAGGCATCGGCTGGGGACCTTTTCCAGGTGCCATCCCAAGTCCCAAGTAATTGGCTCTAATTCCACTTCCATCTCACTTTAGAACAAAGTTAGTATCTGTGCGAGAGCAATGTGTTAGGGATAACCTTTAATATGCTCTCATTTATGAAGAAAGTAGCATTTTAAAACTTGGTGAGTTATTATTAGTGCCGTGGACATCTGCGGATTCCAGGTTTCCAGAATCCCTTTCTTCTTCTCATGGTAACATTGACATCTTGTCTTTTGGGAAACTGACCTTCTTTTCTTCTTCTTTCCTTGAGGTTCTGGGACTTCTGGTTGCCATGGTGGTAGGTAGGAGGAATTAAAGGCAAAGACTGATGTAAGTTCCAAGTTCCATCTTCCATGGAGTGGAAAAAGTCAGTGGGACTTGGTAGCTGCTTGGATGTGAGAGGTGAGGACAGAACGGGGAGTCTGGAAGGACTCCCAGGTTTCTGGCTTGGGTGGCCGGTGGAGCCAGAGAAACAGCATGAGAAGCTGGTCATTGTGGGGACACTGAGTCTGAGGTGAGTGTGGACTGTCCTGGGGAGCAGGCAGGCGGGGGATCAGGCAAGTGGGGGGGGCAGGCGAGCAGGGGAGCAGGTGGGCGGGGGTACCAGGCAGGTAGGCACCTGAACTTTTCCCCAGCACTGCACACCTCACACCCTGGCAGTTTTTCTCCGGCTGCCCCCTCACTTGGGCTCGCCTTGTGAAGTCTCACCTAATGCCCCAGGGAGCATCGATTGCTTCTCCTTTCCATGTCCTCTGCATCCCACACAGATTTAGGCAGAGTTTCCCAAACACTGTACTCATTGATTGGTTGGCCTCCCTTTCTCCTCCCCTGGACTCTGTTGCTCACTGAGAACAAGGATGGTGAGTGACTTAGCTCTGAGGGGGCTAGCACCCAGCGCAGGATGTGTAGGGATAGTGTAGGTTCTTGGGGGGAAGGGAGGCCTACTAATGTCATGCCTGCATATTTTTCCTGGGCCAGAGTGACACCAATTACTTTCCACTCACTAGACAATCCCTTTGAGTGATTTCCCGGCTATGGGTTGGGTCGGCCCAAAGCCACCCTTGTACTCCTCGTTTAAGCCAGCCACTGTGCCTGCAGTCTGTGGTCACAGACCAGAGCAAAACCTCATGGCTTCTGTTCTAGAAGGCTCTGACACTTTGGTTTTATGATCACAGGGCTGCAACAGGTGAAGTCCATACCTACAGGAACCCTGGTGGGGCCTGTGTCCCCCACCTTGGCTTCCCCGGCCTGCTGGTGTCAACAAAGGCCACATTTCAGCTAGCTTTGCTCAGGTACAGGGGCCAGGAAAAAAACACTCTCCTATGGACATAAGGGTGTGCACGCGTGTGCGCGCGCGCGCGCGCGCGCACACACACACACACACACACGCACACGCACACGCACACACCTTATATCCACTTCAGCAACCAACAAACGTCAACTGTGGAAGAAAAGTCGGATCATTCCCATTCCTGTTTCCAGATAAACGTGAGGTTTGACATTAAGATTGCCATCAGAATATTTTTCTTTTTTCTTGTTAAGCTGTTTTGGGTGAGTGGGATGAGATGGGGAGGGGAGAGGGTTACACAGAAGTTGCAAACCCTTTTTCTGTAGCGCTGGGATAAAAGAAACCCAGGCAGTTTGTGGATGGATAACACACCTTGCCACTGATCCTAACTCACCCGCTGTTCTGAGTGTCACCCCTCCGTGTTCTGTCGGCTCCCTCACAGGGATGCTTGGTGAATTGTAGAGCTTTTGGATTGACACCAGTAAACCAACAGTTAACAACTGTTTCTGTTTCAAAGCCTGATACTTGGAAAGAGCAATTAAAACTGTGGATACCTGTTCACGTGGAATTCACAGACTGATTGCCCTCAGGCATTTGATAGTTTTGAGTGCATTCTGCCATCAGCGTCCAAACCCAGTAACATGGGAATAAAAGGTGGGGGAACAACTTGCTTCATATCTTTTGTCACAGTTTCCATTCGATGGTCCTAGAACACACAAAAACCTCCTAGGATAGCACCTTACTCTTCTCCTGGGAAATCCTTTAGTTTTGCTGCTGCTGGTGGGTGTGGTGTTGGTGCTGTGGGGTACTTCCCGAGCCCCGAAGTGTCTCTGCATCTGTAGGCAGTGCCCAGCTCCTACCGCACACGCACTCTTGCCTCTGCCACAGATGTGTTGGTGCAGATGTGAATCCTCTCTGCAAACAAACTGAAGATTATTTCAAGAGTCAGTCTAATGAGTAGTGAATATGAGCTGATTACTGTATTTGCCAAGAACCTTATTTTTTTCCGACATGGTGCAGAAGAGCAGCCTAGTATTTCTTCACGGGCTTATAAATATAAGTAATCAATGTGTTTATGTAAATATTTAATGATGTCCACACTCATGTTTATGAATCAATGCACCATCATAATTGCTTTTGTGTGATGTGATAGATGCAAACATAAACAGCACCCATAATATCTTAGACGGCCTCCTGGTGGAATTTAGAAAAATGTAGTGATCAAATAAATATTTATACCACGTGGAAAAATCCTGCAGGAAGAATTATGATGGAAGGATTTATGCTTGGATACAATCAACTGTATATTTTTCTTTATTTGTAATGATTTCCTTGTGATTTTGTTAGGTTTTTTTTATTGTGGTAAGAGCACTTAACATGAGATTCACCCTCTTAAATTTTTAAGTGCACAATAGACTTTTGTTATGTTTCTAGAACTTACTCATCTTGGTAACTGAAACTTTATACCCATTGAATGGCAACTTCCTGTTTTCTCCTCTCAGTGACCTAGGTTCTCAAATCTACTTTTGATCTACTTGACTTTCTGATTCTACCAGGTGCTGAATTTGCTCACACCTCACAATTGTTTAGGGAACAGACACTTCTTGATTTCTGGCTGTGCAGTGTGGTTCAAAGTGGGGTTACCGACAGACACCTGGCTTTGGCTTCTGAAGGTCCTGGGTTCAAACCAGAGTTTCTCTGCTTGTCAGTTGTTTGACTTTGGGCAGGCCAACTAGTCCGTGAGTTTCAGCTTCTTCCCATAGAATGGGAAGAAGTACTTACCTGGCAGGGCCATCATGGAGATTAAATGCTGCAATGATTTTATAACCGTTCCACGGTCCTAGAACACACAAAAACCTCCTAGGATAGCAAACCTAAAAGTTTCTGGCATAAAGTCGGTGCTCAATGAATGGGCATTTCTTCCAATTGCACTTTCTCTACCTGGAAGCCTGTTCTGGGGCCAGTTCTGAAAGAGAACCAGAAGAGCATCCCCTGATATATTTATGGCTTAAGTAGTTGGCAAAGCCAAGTAGTTTATGGAAATAAGGGAGGGAGGAGGGAATGCTATGATGATATTTTTGGCAGCTGTGCTCAGGGTTTTTTAACACCTGGACCAATTAATATTCTTCCAACCTCAAATGCTTTTTCTGGCCTTTTCTTTTAAGTAGTCCATGTCCTGACCCAAGCTTTTCTTTATGACTTTCCCAGCCGAAGTTATATATGAACTCGTGCTCCTCTGAGCTTGTATGCATCCCTCCTAAAACATGTCTGTCCTTGTATCCTTTAATAGCTGTTGTCGTCTTGGGTTACAGTCTCTGCTGAAGTTTGCTGAGAGCAAAGCCATCTCTGCTTCATTATTGTGTATTGGGCACCGAGGACTGTATATTGTAAGTTGTGTGTGGTTGAGGGAAAGGTGTGAGTTTGGGGGTTGGAAAACCTGGGTTTTGATTCCAGCTTTATTGTTTATTGGGTGGTGTCAGGTAAGTCACACAGGCTTTCTTAGACGGTGTTTCTTATTTATGAAATGGTTATAATAAATCCTAGTGGTCATTATTTTTTATAAATCTCCTCAAATCCTATTCAGAAGGGGTGCAATACGAACCGGATGAATAAAATGGTTTCTGTTCTACCTTTGTTATGGGACTGTTGGACAGCCATGGGAGATCACGGTTGCGGAAGTATTTAATAAACAATAAATGCAGTACACATGCTATTTACGCTCATTAGGAGCTCATTAAATATTTCCTGAATCAATGCTTAATGAAAGTAAGATGACTTCCCCCTTTCTCTTCAATGAGCCTAGGAAGGAGTGTGGCAGCTTGATAACACACTTGTCGGGGGGGAGGGAGAAGCATCTCTCATTGGAAGGAGACAGTCAAGGGAAGGGAGCCGTGTCTGACACTAAATAAATAAGTGCTGGAAACATTACAGTGGTTGGGAAGGTATCTCATAATACAGGAGAATGTTGAGAGATCAAAGAGAGCCAATTGATTAGCATTGATTAGACACTTCCCTGGCTCAGACATCGTCTATTTCCTTTCCATGCGTTATTATTATTATTGTTGTTGTTGTTGTTATTGTTATTATTATTATTTTGTAGAGCACTTTACACTTAGTTTTCATGTCATTAGTTTACTCTCTCTCTCCCCTTGCTAGATGACAGGCTCTACGAGGCAGTGATTTTTGACTGTTTTGCTCACCCTATGTCTGCCATAGTGCCTGGAATGGCGCTTGGCACAGAGTAGGTGCTCCGTAGATACTTGCAGAATGGATAAATGATGGATATTATTGTCTTCCTTAGGCAAGGAAGATATTCAAGAAACCTCTTTTTGGCCCCAAGATTCTTTTATTTATTTACTTTTTCCCTGCACATGTCCCTGCTGTGAACCACCCGGTGGGAGAGATGGGGTTGTGGAAGGGCAGGATGGGGTGCAGATGAGGGAGTGGTTATTCATTCTCTACACCTTGATCAGCCTCACTTGTGAAGTTTCCATTCCTCCTATTACTTACTACATCGAACTTCTGGTTTCCTACCTCTCCCCATCTTGGATTTTCTTGTCTATTTATTTGCTTATTTGTTTGTCTTTTAAAGCTGAGTAGAGACCTGAATCCAGACTGCTTGGCATTGGATTCTGGTGCTTCACTGACTAACTGCATGGTCCTGGACAGCTTGCCTAACCCCCCAAAGCCTTGGCTTTCTCAGCTGTGGAATGGGGACAATAGCAGTACCTGTCTCCCAAAGTTGCTGAATTTGTTAGGGCACATCGGGCACTTCGAATAACACCAGGCACACACGAAATGCTCAGTGAAGTGCTGTTATTGTTCGAATGTAAGTTGGAAGAAGGCAGGGGCATTATGTCTGATATGTTGTTCCCAATGCCTGGGATAGAGTAATTTCTAAATATTGATGAATAAGTGAATAAATACATCAAAACAACAAATTGTAGTACAGACGTTTGTCTTAATTTCATAGACACGAGGAATTTTATTGAATAAAGATTTTTTTAGGTAGCACCTGCTATATGCCAGACAGTGTAGGGAAAATCTATCCATTTCTTTAGCAAATGGTTATTGATCACATGCTTTGTGCGAAGTGCTGTTCTAGGTGCTCTGGTACAGTAGGGATGAGTCAGACACAGGCCCTGTCCCTAAGGAGCCTGCAGTGTGCAGAGCCATTGTATCAAAAGATAAGGCTGGCTTTCTGTCTTTAGACAGCTTCTAGCTGAGCCTGGAGGTGACCAGGCCAAAATGCCACTATGCTTAATGGAGCTGCACCAAATGGCTGGTTTCAGGGAAGTCAGGGATTGGAAATCTATGGCCTAAGCTGCTCAAAGTGTGGTCCCTGGAATCTCAGGCCTGACCCCAGGTCTACTGAATCAGAAACTGATTTTAACAATATTCTCAAGTGATCTGCATGCCCATTAGAGTTACTGACTGTCCAGGAAAGGCATGAGGCTGATTTGGCAGGCCAAAAACATGCATACGTCATTTTGGGGGAATATGTAGGAAATTGTACAGAACTGAACTAAGTGGAAGTTGATCTTGGTGAACTGTGGAGCTATAACAGACCTCAAATTCCCATCTGCTCCTTTAAAATGGGAGGACAGACTCAGCATAATATCCTCTAGGTCGATCCATGTTGTGGTAAGTGGCAAGATCTCATCCCTTTTTATGGCCGAGTAATATTCCATCGTGTATATACACCACATCTTCTTTATCCATTCATCAGTTGATGGACGCTTGGGCTGCATCCATATTCTGGCTATTGTGAGTAATGTTGCAATGAACATAGAGGTGCAAATTAGAGTTTTCATCTTCTTTGGGTAAATGGTATTGGAATTATTGTGGAATAATAGTGGAATCATTGGATCATCTGTTATTTTTACTTAAGATTTTTGGAGGTTGAATCACCATGTTGTACACCTGAAACTAATGCAACATGGTGTGTCAACTGTACTCAACTAAAAATAAATAAATAAAATGGAAGAATAGATTTAAGGAATCATTAGAAAAAGGACATTTAAGTAGGTAAAACTTGTTGGAGACAAACTAATTTAGCTTGGTACTATGAAAAGAAGTCCCAACCATGCAGAGAATTTGAAGGCTCTACACTCAAATCAATACGGGGGTGACAAAGTCTTGAGAAAAGTGGGGTGTCTTCCAGGGACACCCAGGCTCTAGGTCTGAGTCCTGGCTCCATCCTACACTGGTTTTGTGCTCTTACTCGATTATTTATATTTCTGAGCCTCAGGTTTCTTATTGAAAAAGGAATGTAGTAGCTCCTTTATGGGTTGTTTTTGAAATTAAACATTATAATATATATAAAAAGAACACTGCATAGTCCAAAAATATAATGGAATTATTGTTGTTATTATTGTTACAAAACTTTGCATCAAAAGCAAAATATGTTTCAGAGTATTGAGTCAAGAAACTTTGTTTATCATCCCAGCTCTGCCACTAAGAAGCTGTGTGCTTTGATTATAGCAGTATGAGCTGAGATTTGCTGAAGTCTCACTACACACAAAGTTCTGAGCTTAGCGCTTTCACACGCCACCCCATTCAGTCATTTGAAATTCTGCTAGCTGGTGGTTATTTTCCTTTTGCAGAATAAAGTCAGTGAGGCTCAGAGAGAGTAGGTAATGTCCCCAAAATCTAGGAAGAGCTGGATGTCAGTAGGTTTGGCTGCCGAGCTCTCTTGGCTTCAATTTTTCTTCCTGTAACATGGAAAGAGATGGAATCTGCTTTATCTCCAAGGTGTTTTTTTTTTTTTTTTTGACTAGATATTCTCTTATCTAATAAGGTGTAGGAACATGCCTAACTGAAGGCAGAAAGCACGGCTTTCCATCCATATTCCCTTGTCCAGCGTGGTACCAATGCAAAATAGGCAATTGAATGGTGGTTATTGAAAATAACCTAGATTAATATCTGAAATCAGGTAATCATACTATGAGCATACCTGCACCAGTATCTAGATGCATGCATTTCAAATCTGCATCCATGGCCTCAAAATCCCAAGGATTTACAGATTTTGGCAAGAAACAGTGATCTGGACCAGTCTAGGACAGTGGCCTTTTACTAATCCCCCTGACGAGTGTTTATTGAACACTCCTTCATGCCAGGTTCTGGTTGGGCTACAGGGCTGTGGGGATGGAAAAAGGCCAATCCCTGTCCCAAAGAGCCCATGGCATGTGAAAATGACAGTCACAGTGCCCTGGGCTGGGGGGGGTGGTCTGTGCACACAGACTTGAGTGCACAGGGTTGAGATACAGCCTCCAGTGAAGTCCTTCCGGGAGCCTCAAGCATAGACAATTCAGCCAACCCTCAGCAATGGTGAGTGTCACTCTGAATCAGTAAAAAGGAACTAATTACAGGATTTTTTTTAAAGGTATATAATAATTTTGAACTCCCAGCTGTAGTGATTGTTCATGCTTTTAAAAAGCAAATGAGTCATCTTACTTCAACAGGGACCAGAGTTCTTTGAACTGTTTTTCTCAAATCATTTTATAGTTTTAGCTTCTATTTCTTTTAATTCTATTCACATTTTTCATTGGATGAACACATCCTTTCTTCATGATCACGAAAAGACACTTTTGGCCTTGAAGATGCTTATTTTTAGAATTTATAGAATCCAAATTATTGACATTTTACCTGATGAGTAAGATTTGAGCTATCGGCCCTCAGAGAAGCCTTTCTTGAGGACCTCTCCGTCGTCATCAGTTGAATATCTTCTAAAGATACGCTGTCATCGCACTCCTCATAAAGAGTTGTAATTATCCAGTTATTTGTCTTGTTACCCACTACATTGAGCTCAGTGACTGTACATTGAACTGAAATGAACCACATTCTCAGGTATATTCATTTCTGAGGGCTGCTGTAACCAAGGACCTTACACTGGGTGGCTTAGAAGAGTGTAATTTTCTTGTCTCATTTCTGGAGGCTGAAAGTCCAAAGTCAAGGGGTTGGCAAGGCCGTGGTCCCTCTAAGACTCTAGGTAGAATCCTTCCTTGCTTCTTTCTAGCCTCTGACAATTTGCCAACAATCTTCAGTATTCCTTGGCTTATAGATACATCATTCCAGCCATTTGCCTTCACGTGGCTTTCTCCCTGTGTCTTCACATCATCTTTCCTCTGTGCATGTCTGTCCCTCAGTCCAAATTTCTTTTTGTTGTAAGGACATCATTTGGATTAGGGTCCACCCTTAATGACCTCATCTTAACCTGGTTAAATCTGCAAAGACCCTATTTCCAAACAGTTTATGTTCTGAGGTACTGGGTGTTGGGACTTCAACATATTTTAGGGGGACACAATTCAACTCATAACACCAGGCTAAGGAGCTAGAGTGTTTATGGGATTAACAAGATGGTTGACATTGCAGAAGGCTGCAATGGACATGGGCAAGGCTGGGGCTTTCCTGGGGTATTTGCCTGAGCAGGGAAGGCTATAGGAAGATTGTCTTTGACCAAAGGCTTGACCCCACCTTCTGAGGCTCTGTGGCAGATATTCTGTCTCTAATCCTGCCAGGATTATAACTTCTGAGTCCAACCTGCTAAATAGGATTCTGACATCTGCCCAAAGGACTAGAGTCTGTTACTGCTTTCCGGGCTCCATTCTCTGACTTCAAGCATTGGCCCTGCCTCTTTAGTGATCTGGATCCATTCAAACCAAGTCTGGGTTCACCTTGCCCCATGGGCCCCTTGTAGCAGTAGATATAACAGTACGGTTTCCTTTAGTTGAGAACCTCAGAGACTCCTCTCCTTAGGTACATAATCTCTGGCTCTCAAGACTGTTCCACTGGGGCCACTGCACTGGGGTAGAGTGGAAGTCATCTCTTTGGAGTAAGAGAAATAATGGAAGCTCAGAGAGTTTCTATTGACTTCACAAGGCCACACAACTAGTAAGTGGTGAACTAAAGGTTGAACCCTGGTGATATCTGACTCCACAGGCCTTATGTTCCATCTACCTTGCTCCCCTCCAGCCAAAGGACTGGAGGGCAGCCCTAGGAAAGTTTTTATACCTATTCCTATTGATATCTGAATAAGCCATCTTCCGAAATGACCAATGCCTTCTTTGAATCTTCTGTCCTCTTCTTCCTTGAGCCAGGAAGCAGGAGAGGATGAGACAGGCTACCAGGTCATGGAACATTCTCCTCCATTCTCTGTGCGACTCCCTGGGCTTTACGCCATCTACTGCCTGTGCAGGGCTCTAAAATGCTCATGTTCTCCATAGAACACTCTGGCCTCAAGCTAAGGGGAATCCATCACATTTCAAAGTAAGTGGAAGATTGACCTTCCAACCCCTGCCCCCAAGAGTTAGCACTCCACTGCCTCCTATGACATCCCTGTCATACGTGATGTTCTGTAAGTTTCTAATGTCAGGTGACTGAAGAGAAACCAGAGCAATGAGCTTGACAGACACGTGTTCTGACAGTAAGACTTCATTAGTGGCCAAGGTCCAAAGTCGCTTTGGCATTTCTGGTTCTTAACTCTCTCTCTGACAGTTCATCATAGACCCTAAGGGGCATGTGGGCTGGGAGGGCATCTACCACGCTGGCTGTTTTTGTCAGCCAAGCCACAGAAGGGAAGGAACCACATGGCCCCGAGGCCAACCTTGGCCAACCACAGGGGCCAGCTCTCAGGAGGGACCGTGGGGAGAGCAGGATTTGGGTTTCCGCTTTCTCACAGGAAGACTCAATTGACTGCCTCAGCACCACAGGCGCCGAGCTGAGCAGGGGTGACTCAGCTTCCTTTGTGTGCCACGCGGCCTCACTGCAAAGAGGAGCCCTGACAATGCCTGTGGACCGCCACTCCACTTCCTGCCCCAGAAAACCACCAGAAATTATTCAAGTCTCAGTTTACCTGAAGAACTTGTTGAATGAATAAACAGTTTGCGTGTCGAATTTCTGCAACATTTGACACTTTACAAGAACATTTCCTCACACAGTGGTTTATCCAATGTGTACCCCAGTTCTCGGATTATAGGGAGGCCATTGTCATTGCTGTTACACAGATTAGGACAGTGACACTCAGCCCAAGGCCATGTGGCTTGTTGATGGACGGATTCTAGGGTACTCATTCAGAACGTTATTACACTTGCTTGCATGGCCATGTGCCCTGGCCATGCGCTCACCACATATGACAAAAGGGTTTGCTGGTTGAGTGTCTGATTGTAATTTTCATCCATTGTGACATGGATCGTGAGGGCTCTGAGGGAGCTACCGTGGCAGCATGGGAAGAACACAGGCTTTGGAAAGACAGTTCGGTTCAAGTTCCACTGAGACACTTCTTAGCCGTGTGATTTTAGGTAAGGAGCAAGTTCTCTGAGCTTCAGTATCTTCTGGATAAGGAAGAAAATAATGCTGATTTTCAGGGTAGTTCTAAAATTTAAATGAGATTATATGGGGTCAAGAGATAGCATAGTTCTTGCTACATAGAAGGGGTGCAACAATTCAAGGCTCTTTTCATCATTGCTCTCAGGCTTAGCTTCAGAAACTCTTCAGAGTTAAATAAATCTCGCAGATATTTTCTTTATACATGGAGCAAAGCCTTTGCTTGGTATCTTTGAAAAACTAAGGACATAAATAGACCCAGTAAATAAAGGATGGGCCTGTCTTGCTTAGTCACTATCATCAAGAAATAAGCTATGCCACATATGTGAATTTCCTAGTTCAGCACCCCACATTCTGAGCACCAAGATTTTTCATCATTTCTTTTGACCTAGTTCAGAGAGATAGCATTTCTAACTTTTTTAACAGAAGAGAGTAATCCTCTGCATCAGGGATTCTCTGTATATGCATTTCTTACCACTGACCATCTAACCTTCATTGCCTCTTGCTCTTGCTTACTTGTGAGAGGCCACAGAGACACTCACCAAAGGGAGGAAGTGGCATTGGGTCTGAAATTTCAGACTCAGAAATAATATAACATTTTGAGAAAATGCATAAGCAGTCAGGATGCTCTTTCTTAAAAAATGTTCTGCCTTTCTTCCACCAATTAGTTGTTTCCTTCTTTGAAGCTGAATATATGTCCAAGAGAGGTTGACTCCTTTGGTGTTCATATCTTAGATTTCAAGTTCCTTACAGTTAGGAATTCTGTTATAGTCATCACCATATACCCAGAGCTGGTTCATCTCAGATTCTGGATGAGTGGTTCTTAAATGAGCAAGATTCATGCATTCTTTCATGAGGAGATCAGGCAGGGGGGAAAAGTAGGGTACATCGTGGTTGCAGGGGACAACTGCAAATGAATCAAGTGAATCTCCTCACTGGGTGTGGACCATGGGACAGGAGAGATGGACCTGCTACCTTCAACAGCCAGAGCCAACTGAAGGAGGAGTAAGTGGACCATGGAAAGGCTGCCAAGACATTCTGTGAGAAGGGGAGCTGGCAGGTGTGAGTGGTTCTGGGAAATCCAGTCAAATCATTCAGGACACATACACTCACATGTAGGAAGGGGGCTGACGTGATTAGTATCTGCGGAGGACCAGGGAATATTGTGACTCTATCGGCCAGTGGGGACGTTCAGTGGTGATGCAGCCTTTGCTGGACTGAGCAGGAAGGGTGTAAGCACTTCCAGGGAGGAGATGTTTACTTTGTGGTTTAGTGACATTTTCTTGTTTCTTGATAAAGGGGATTTAAATAGCTCAAAATTATTGTATTTCTCCTTTTCAGAATTACACTGGGAAGGGAAATGGGAGAATTTGTTTGAAGTCATGCCCATGACTTACGTAGTGGTTTACTCTCCATTCATTTTGTACGTTCTATTGAACACCGATCCTGTGTGGGTCTTGTGCTGAGCCTGGGAGTTCAAAGATGGGCAAAGTCTTTCCTGGCACTTTTAGGCACCACCAATCTAGTGCTGAGTATAGAACGGGAGATAAATAGAAGAGGGCAGATGAGGGAGTGCTTCGTGATGCTATTAGCAGTCAGAGAAGCTTCAAAGATGTGCTGGGTTTTAAGGGATGAGTAGGAGTTTTCTAATTGAGAAGGAGAAATAGCACTTTAGGTAGGGGAAATACCATGCATAATTGCACAAGGGCAGGCAAATGACCTTGTTTGTGAAATAATGATTAGATTAAAGCTGGAGTTGCTTGTCCGATAAAATATAGGAGGCTCAGTAGACTTGAATTTCAGATGGACATTGAATGTTTTTTAGCATCAGCATGTCCCACATATGGAATGAGACATGCTTATACTGAAAGCATTATTTCTTTTTTATCCAGAACTCAAATTTAACTGGGCATTTGTATTTTTATTTGCTAAACCTGGTGACCGTAGGCTAGAGTACAAAGCAGGTAGACTGTATTATTCAGGTCTTTGAAATTCATGCCAGAAAATTTCCACTCTGATATCTGTGGGGTGGTCTTGGAGGGTCTTTAAACTGAGAAGTGATATAATTAGATTTCCATTTTGGAAATATTACTCTGGCTCCATGGAGGATGATTTAGAAAGGGGGAAACTGGAAGCAAGGGCATTAATTTAAAAAGAGAGAAAAAGGGGCCCTGAATTAGGACAATAACTGAGGGATTTTCCAGCAACACACTCCAGAGATATTTTGGAGATAGAAGCAGGAGAATGTACTGAGCAGGAGAATGGAAGTCATGACTATTTGTGTTGGCAATTCTTTCTAATTATGGACGCAACGTATTTGTCCTTGAAAGCCTATGACCTTCTGAACATTTACTCCCAGTAGACTTGGGAGAGGGGATTCTCTGCAGCCTGGAAATCTTTGCCTTTAACCACATAGTTCAGCTCTTTACTTCTTTAAAACGTATACTCTGGCTAACCTCTGAGCCGAACAATCACATCTTGATTAAGTGGCCAAGTCCATGCTGGGTACAGGTGGAAACACTTAGTGCCATAACTTTAGAAGGGTCTATAAAAGAGAATGTCTACCATACTTTCTTAGGAAAGATTTATTTTTCTAAAGAAAGTGTGTATTTTGGAAAGGAGGGACATTGTTTATTTCTGAGATTAAATACACCTCCAACATTACAGATTATATTTGGGTTCTTCAGACTTGCAGAGAATTCACAGAATCATGTTAGAAGAAATCCCTTGGTCCCTCTCCTATTACAGTTGGGAAGTTGGGGTCCCGGAGAAGAGAGATGGCCGGTGCAGTGGGGCAGATCTGAGGCTAAGGTAGAGGATTTATGACTCCAGCTAAAGTGTAAAATGGGATTTGCACAATTCTTACGCTCTCTGTAAACATTTAGAGTCTGGAAATAGAGTGCCATTCTTTTTCTTTATAACTACCAAATTACAAAGAATTTCTCCTTGAGATTTTACAATTGGAATCTACTAATCCAAGTTGTTTTTAAGGGATTTCATGAAACTGTGTCATTTAAGAAAACCACATTTTACTCCTATTGACAGTTCTTTTGAAATAGATTGGCACAGCCTAATTTTTGAAGGTTTTTCAGAGATTTTGGAATTTGGAAAAAGAATAGTTTATATAAATAGGAAATAATAGTTATTTGTTGAATGCACTTTCTGTTGCCTGATTCTGACATTTTGGCTAAGGTAAGCTTTCTTTTCAACTTTCAGAGCCAAAATGTGTTTAAATAGAATAAAGTGAAAACTACTGTGTTTACATCTTGAGGATGGAATGACTTTCCTTCTTAGAAATCTTTGGAATGCTGTCTGGGACCACCGCACAGCCTTCTTGTGCTTCATTAATTCCTGGGAGACCTTCACTGCTAGAACATACCAACGCAACTCCTCATTTGGGGCTGAGGGATTTGCACCCAATAAAGAACATCAAAATCCTCCCTCCTCTCCTCGGCAATGATAAATGACAACCAAATGGGTCCTGAGCTATGAGTTATCTGCTCCACATTTTCAGTCCTCATGGACAATTTGATTTTGTTTTGCATATCCTGGTTCACTGGACACCCATTCTTTTTTTTTTTTTAAACTTTTTTTATTGTTATGTTAATCACCATATATTACATAATTTGTTTTGGTGTAGTGTTCCATGATTCATTGTTTGTTCATAACACCCAGTGCTCCATGCAGAACGTGCCCTCTTTAATACCCATCACCAGGCTAACCCATCCCCCTACCCTCCTCCCCTCTAGAAACCTCAGTTTGTTTTTCAGAGTCCATCGTCTCTCCTGGTTCGTCTCCCCCTCTGACTTACTCCCCTTCATTCTTCCTCTCCTGCTATCTTCTTTTTCTTTTTTCTTAAAATATGTTGCGTTATTTGTTTCAGAAGTACAGACCTGTGATTCAACAGTCTTGCACAATTCACAGCGCTCACCGTAGCACATACCCTCCCCAATGTCTATCACCCAGCCACCCCATCCCTCCCACCCCCGACCACTCCAGCAACCCTCAGTTTGTTCCTGAGATTAAGAATTCCTCATATCAGTGAGGTCATATGATACATGTCTTTCTCTGATTGACTTATTTCACTCAGCATAACACCCTCCAGTTCCATCCACGTCGTTGCAAATGGCAAGATCTCATTCCTTTTGATGGCTGCATAATATTCCATTGTATGTATATACCACATCTTCTTTATCCATTCATCTGTCGATGGACATCTTGACTCTTTCCACAGTTTGGCTATTGTGGACATTGCTGCTATAAACATTGGGGTGCACGTACCCCTTTGGGTCCCTACATTTGTATCTTTGGGGTAAATACCCAGAAGTGCAATTGCTGGATCGAACGGTAGCTCTAATTTCAACTGTTTGAGGAACCTCCATACTGTTTTCCAGAGTGGTTGCACCAGCTTGCATTCCCACCAACAGTGTAGGAGGGTTCCCCTTTCTCCACATCCCCGCCAACATCTGTCGTTCCCTGACTTGTTAATTTTAGCCATTCTGACGGGTGTGAGGTGGTATCTCATTGAGGTTTTGATTTGGATTTCCCTGATGCCGAGCGATGTGGAGCACTTTTTCATGTGCCTGTTGGCCATTTGGATGTCTTCTTTGGAAAAATGTCTGTTCATGTCTTCTGCCCGTTTCTTGATTGGATTATTTGTTCTTTGGGTGTTGAGTTTGATAAGTTCTTTATAGATTTTGGATACTAGCCCTTTATCTGATATGTCATTTGCAAATATTTTCTCCCATTCTGTCGGTTGTCTTTTGGTTTTGTGGACTGTTTCTTTGGCTGTGCAAAAGCTTTTTATCTTGATGAAATCCCAATAGTTCATTTTTGCCCTGGCTTCCTGTGCCTTTGGTGATGTTTCTAGGAAGAAGTTGCTGCGGCTGAGGTTGAAGAGTTTGCTACCTGTGTTCTCCTTTAGGATTTGGATGGACTCCTGTCTCACGTTTAGGTCTTTCAACCATTTGGAGTCTATTTTTGTGTGTGGTGTAAGGAAATGGTCCAGTTTCATTCTTCTGCATGTGGCTGTCCAATTTTCCCAACACCATTTGTTGAAGAGACTGTCTTTTTTCCACTGGACATTCTTTCCTGCTTTGTCAAAGATAAGTTGACCATAGAGTTGAGGGTCCATTTCTGGGCTCTCGATTCTGTTCCATTGATCTATGTGTCTGTTTTTGTGCCAGTACCATACTGTCTTGATGATGACAGCTTTGTAATAGAGCTGGAAGTCCGGAATGGTGATGCCGCCAGCTTTGCTTTTCTTTTTCAATATTCCTCTGGCTATTCGGGGTCTCTTCTGGTTCCATACAAATTTTAGGATTATTTGTTCCATTTCTTTGAAAAAAGTGGATGGTATTTGGATGGGGATTGCATTGAATGTGTAGATTGCTCTAGGTAGCATTGACATCTTCACAATGTTGGTTCTTCCAGTCCATGAGCATGGAACGTTTTTCCATTTCTTTGTGTCTTCTTCAATTTTTTTCCTGAGTATTTTATAGTTTTCTGAGTACAGATCCTTTGCCTCTTTGGTTAAATTTATTCCTAGGTATCTTATGGTTTTGGGTGCAGTTGTGAATGGGATCGACTCCTTGATTTGTCTCTCTTCTGTCTTGTTGTTGGTGTATAGGAATGCCACTGATTTCTGTGCATTGATTTTATAGCCTGCTACTTGACTGAATTCCTGTATGAGTTCTAGCAGTTTTGGGGTGGAGTCTTTTGGGTTTTCCACATAAAGTATCATATCGTCTGCAAAGAGTGAGAGTTTGACTTCCTCTTTGCCGATTTGGATGCCTTTGATTTCTTTTTGTTGTCTGATTGCTGTGGCTAGGACTTCTAATACTATGTTGAATAGCAGCGGTGAGAGTGGACATCCCTGCCGCGTTCCTGACCTTAGGGGAAAAGCTCTCAGCTTTTCCCCATTGAGAATGATATTCGCTGTAGGTTTTTCATAGATGGCTTTTATGATATTGAGGTATGTACCCTCTATCCCTATACTCTGAAGAGTTTTGATCAAGAAAGGATGCTGTACTTTGTCAAATGCTTTTTCTGCATCTATTGAGAGGATCATATGATTCTTGTTCTTTCTTTTGTTAATGTATTGTATCACGTTGATTGATTTGCGGATGTTGAACCAGCCTTGCAGCCCAGGGATAAATCCCACTTGGTCGTGGTGAATAATCCTTTTAATGTACTGTTGGATCCTATTGGCTAGTATTTTGGTGAGAATTTTTGCATCCATGTTCATCAAGGATATTGGCCTGTAATTCTCCTTTTTGATGGGATCTTTGTCTGGTTTTGGGATCAAGGTAATGGTGGCCTCATAAAATGAATTTGGAAGTTTTCCTTCCATTTCTATTTTTTGGAACAGTTTCAGGAGAATTGGTATTAATTCTTCTTTAAATGTCTGATAGAATTCCCCTGGGAAGCCATCTGGCCCTGGGCTTTTGTTTCTTGGGAGATTTTTGATGACTGCTTCAATTTCCTTAGTGGTTATAGGTCTGTTCAGGTTTTCTATTTCTTCCTGGTTCAGTTTTTGTAGTTGATACATCTCTAGGAATGCACCCATTTCTTCCAGGTTATCTAATTTGCTGGCATAGAGTTGCTCATAATATGTTCTTATAATTGTTTGTATTTCTTTGGTCTTGGTTGTGATCTCTCCTCTTTCATTCATGATTTTGTTGATTTGGGTCATTTCTCTTTTTTTTTTGATCAGTTTGGTCAGGGGTTTATCAATCTTGTTAATTCTTTCAAAGAACCAGCTCCTAGTTTCGTTGATCTGTTCTACTGTTCTTTTGGTTTCTATTTCATTGATTTCTGCTCTGATCTTTATTATTTCTCTTCTCCTGCTGGGTTTAGGCTTTATTTGCTGTTCTTTCTCCAGCTCCTTTAGGTGTAGGGTTAGATTGTGTATTTGAGACCTTTCTTGTTTCTTGAGAAAGGCTTGTATTGCTATATACTTTCCTCTCAGGACTGCCTTTGCTGCATCCCAAAGATTTTGGACAGTTGTGTTTTCATTTTCATTGGTTTCCATGAATTTTTTTAAGTCTTCTTTAATTTCCTGGTTGACCCATTCATTCTTTAGTAGGATGCTCTTTAGCCCCCATGTATTTGAGTTCTTTCCGACTTTCCTCTTGTGATTGAGTTCTAGTTTCAAAGCATTGTGGTCTGAAAACATGCAGGGAATGATCCCAATCTTTTGGTACCGGTTGAGACCTGATTTGTGACCTAGGATGTGATCAATTCTGGAGAATGTTCCATGGGCACTAGAGAAGAATGTGTATTCCGTTGCTTTGGGATGGAATGTTCTGAATATGTCTGTGGAGTCCATTTGGTCCAGTGTGTCATTTAAAGTTTTTATTTCCTTGTTGATCTTTTGCTTAGAGGATCTGTCCATTTCAGTCAGGGGGGTGTTAAAGTCCCCCACTATTATTGTATTGTTGTCAATGTGTTTCTTTGCTTTTGTTATTAATTGCCTTATATAACTGGCTGCTCCCATGTTCGGGGCATAGATATTTACAATTGTTAGATCTTCTTGTTGGATAGACCCTTTAAGTAGGATATAGTGTCCTTCCTCATCTCTTCTTACAGTCTTTGTTTTAAAATCTAGTTTGTCTGATATAAGGATTGCCACCCCAGCTTTCTTTTGGTTGGACACCCATTCTTGCATGTCTTTTAGGCAGTGCCTTCCAGCCCCTCCTGAGATAAGGAGGTGAGGAGAAGTAGAGAACAGGGGCTCTGGAGTGAGAGGACCCCTGGGGCTGTGTTCCTCATGGCATCAGTCCCCCACACACATTTTCCTGACATGGCCCTGGGCTCTTCATGGGGATTTGCCATGTTCATTCCTCCCTGTTAATGGAAATGCAGCATGCTATAAAAGCCATAAATGCTAATCACTGAGTGAGGCATAGAGTCAGTAAGGATGCTCAGATGGCTCTTAGGGATGGGATAGAACATACTCTACATAAGCCTGACCATGATCCAGAAGGCGCCTGCCAACCTCACCACACACACCTGTCCAGCCAGCTTCCCGTACTGTATGTACCCTATTTGTTCAGCACTACGTCTTGAATATCTTCATGCACCAAACAGTGTTCTGGGCTTTGGGGAGTGGCAATGAACAAGCAGGCCTGCATTAGGCACCAATATCTCATGCCTGATCCTATTAATAGCCAGAGGCCCCAGTTCTTGGTATTGATGTGAATTCTAGGAAAATTTTTAAAAATTTCCTTTCTTATTTGATGATAATCTAAAAATTAGCATAGGGATGCCTGGGTGGCTTAGTAGGTTAAGTGTCTGCCTTCAGCTCAGGTCATGATCCCAGGGTCCTGGGATCGAGCCCCGCATCAGGCTCCTTGCTCCACGGGGAGTCTGCTTCTCCTTCTCCCTCTGCCACTCGTTCTCTCTCTCTGTCAAATAAATAAAATCTTTAAAAAAATTAGCATAAAATATGATCTGAATTGATTGAAAAGTTGCCTTACAAGTCTTGCTGCAGGATCTTGGTGTCTGAGTTTGTTTGTGACACCGAGCACGTCAGAGCCGGTGATTGTTAAAATGACAGTTAGCCTGTCTTTGAGCTGTCTCTCAAGGTGGGGGCCAGTAACCACATCCCTGAGTGCTTTCTTTCACATGTTTTTTCTTTTTTTAAGATTTATTTATTTATTTGAAGAGGGGAGGGGCAAAGGGAGAGGGAGAATCTCAAGCAGACGCCCTGCTGAGTGAAGAGTCTGATGCAGGGCTCGACCTCACGAACCTGAGATTATGACCTGAGCTGAAACCAAGAGTTGGACATCCAACCTACTGAGCCACCCAGGTGCCCCTCACATGCCCCTACATATTTCTCCAATTTAAGGAGCACTGGCCCAGCACCAACACAGAGTGCTATTTCCTGTAGCTTCCACACTGTTCCCAAACTGTGATCACACTGGTTTTGTGGGAGGCAGGAAAATGCCAACCCCCCCAGACATGTCCACACCCTAATGCCAGGGAATATGTTACATTGCATATATACAGGTGGAATTAAGGGAGACTGTCCTGCATCTTCAGGGTGGGCCCAATGTAATTATATGGGTGCTTGAAAGTGGATGAGGTGCATACACCCCAAAGAGTTGAAAACTGATATTCCGACAAATATGGATACATGTGTGTTCACACCTGCCCTCTTCATAATACTCCAAAGGTGGGGAGGACCAGCGTCCGTTATGGATGCAGGGGCCAACAAGACATGGTTTATATACAGGATGAAATATTATTCAGTCACTGAAGGGAATGAAGTACTGATAAATGCTGCAGTGTGGCATTTTATATACATTGGAACTTATTCCTATGAGGGGAGCAGAGCTGACTTTGGTCACTGTGGCTGAAAGCATCTTTTCTGCTACCATGCCCCCGATAAATGTAGGGGTTCTCTGCCTCTACTTCTAAGTCTGATTTTGTAAGGAGGGCCTGCTCAGAAATGATCTTGGGGTTAAAAGTGAGGAGGGGTTTTGAAGGAGAGAACGACCAGCTGTCGGTGGCCCTGGGTGACCAAGAGTCAGGGCCTGTGGGCAGGGTTTCTGGAAGAATGGTATTAAATGGCTTCCAAGTTTTGCTTTGGAAGCCTCTACACTTTTCTTACAATACCAAGAAGAAAGGACAAAGATTATGTTGTAAGTTATTTTGTTCTAAAACTTCCTTTCTTTATATTTTCCTAACTTCTGTAAAAATAAAATAATGTTGACATGACAGTCGTTTGTGAAAATATAAGCCAATGAAATAGAATTTATAAACCTTAAGAGAAGTAAATGTTTGGATTATCTTGTTTCAATTAAGTTGCTGTGCCTTTGGCCTTTCAAGAATAAGGGGACTCTGTTCTGTTCTGTATTTGCATGTACTGTGGCCTGAGATGAACTTCTGAACAAGCGGGGAAATGGAAGGAAAGGAAGGAGGGGTGGAGAGATACAGTAGAACAAGCACAGGTTTGGAATCAGAGAGGCCCTGAATTCTGACCCTAGTTCTGTGCTCACTAGCTGTGTGACGTTGGGTAACTCACTTAACCTCTCTGAGCCTCGGTTTCCTTATTAATAGAATGAATATAATTATACCACTAATTCGGTTTGGGGGATGATTAATGGAATAATGGATGTAGGTTTGCCTGGTACAGAAGGCCCTCACTAAATATTTTTTGAATGGATGAATAATAACTCTTGGCATATTACTATTTCTGATTTGTCTGTGGATCACTCCCCAACTCCAGTGTACCTTTGAGAGTCTATCATCACCTAGATAGTGTCATTCCATTGTGGCCTCCTGGACCTCATTTTCCAAGCCATCCACTTCAACTTCCTTAGTGACACTGGTCCTTATCACAGGAGTTGAGAGTGACCCTTCTCCCCTCCCTCCTTGTTTCCCTCATTCATCTGAAGTGGATATTAAAATTCTATTGTATTCCAAGCACTGGGTTAGAAGTAAAGGCTTTGAGGTCACAAAGACTTGGCCTTGGCCCATTGGAAGTTCACCATGATGTACAAGACACACAAAGTAGAGAGCCAGGAGCTCTGTCTGGGCTGGAGAGATGGGAGAGGAAGTGTGCGTTCCCTGAAGGGACAAGTTGTCTTGAAGACTGGAAGGAGTTAGCAGAGAATCAAGTGGTGCCACTCCAGGATGGGGGCGAGTGTGCATCAAAAGACAGAGGCCTGTGGCTCAGGGGCCAGCCCGGTGCTCAGAATGGCTGGAGTGTGGTGCCAAGGGGCACGGGGAGGTGACAACGCAGGGATCAGGAAGACCAGACAGCCATGAGCCTCCAATGCCTGCTCCAGGCATTCAGACTTGCCTCTGCTGGCAATGGGGAGGGGGAGCACGGTACAAAATTGGCAAAGGGTCAGTGTTCAATACTGTCTAGGGGAGGGGAAGATTTGCAGAGGGGGGTGGTATCAGGGACATGGGTCAAGAACCTATTTTAAAATCTGCCTGAGCGATGAGAGGATCAGAACTTAGAGACAGTGCAGGTGGACAGGAAGAGATGGGATTCAGGAGATGGTCAGTCGGGAACAGCTTCAGCAAGGAGTCGGGGAGGGAGTGTGCTAGAAAATTCCAGGGAAGGAAGGCCAGGAGCTGTCCCCAGGACAGAGCAGGAAAACAAGGGTGATGGAGCTTCTCTTCACTTCCTTCAAAGCAGAGACTTCTCTCGGGGTAGACTGTCTTACCCCAAGAATGACCTGGGAGATGACCCATCTTACAACTGGGCGTTCCAGGCTCTCTGTAAACACCTGTTGAGTGAACAGATGCTGGACATGGAGTTCCCGATGGAAGCCAAAATGGCACGGTCAGGCTATTTGGAGCCAGTCTTATTGCTCATGTGCAATAAGTTGTATCATTTGTCCCTCTGACTCAGCCTGAGTGTCTCCTCCTGGGGCCTCTGTGCCCTGGCCCCGAGCTAGGAGAGGTAAACGTGGCCAGGCAGGTCTCTGTCCCCATCCCACCAGCCTTTCTGGTCTGCAGCAGCCTTGGTATGTGTTCTTTTTGGTGTGGAATCCTGGTTGCCCAAGTGCTGCATCAAGCCAGCAGGCTGGCCAGGAACTCCAGGCCAGTTTCCCCTGGAAATTTCAAGCTGTCCTTGCATGGTAAGGCAATCTGAAGTTCCCTTCCTGGGCAGACCCAGACCCAGCTGGTTAGGCCTGTGGCCCCTCTGTGTGCGAGTACATGGGAGGGCGCATCAGAATTCCAGTTCCAAGTTGGGTTCTTTTGTTTTCACAACGAATGCACACACCATCACCAACTGAGTGATTGCTCTCTAATTGGCAGTTTGAAATTTACACATTCTAGTACGTCGCCAGTAACATCACACAGTGCCTGTCATTGGAGAAGCACAGTTTTCAAGCCTTGTGAAATCTGGGCTGGAATTCTAGCTCGGCCATATTATTAGTGGTGAGGACTTGTACAGATCTCTTAAAATCTCTCTGCCTCAGGAAGGGTGTCAACAGCACAGGGTAACATAAATTTCACACAGACAACGTGTTACATGCCTTTTGCTATGTTTGACTTGATCCACACTCATGAGCAAAGGGGCATGTTAGGAATTTCTATTGCTGGGTAGCATTCCACGGGTGTGGATGTACCACAGTTTGTTTATCCATTCAAGAGTTGATGGACATTTCAATTGTTCCCAGCTTTTGGACACGATGAATAAAGTTGCTCTACACAGGTTTTTGCGGCATACAGGTTTTTGTGTGGATTTGTGTTTTCATTTCTCTCGGGCAAATGCATAGGTGTGGGACTGGTAGGTCTTATGGTAAGTCTGTGCCTAAGTTTATAAGAAACTGCCAAACTAGTTTTCAAAATGGCTGTTTCAATGATTCATTGTCTTAAAAATTTAACATTGTTATTTTGAGACAATGGTAGATTTAAAAGCAGTTGTAAGAAATAATACAGAATGACCTTGAGAGCCCATGTGTCCTTGACGACATTTTCCCCATTGGTGGTAACATCTCACAAAACTGTAGTACAGTGTTAACAGCCTGGATTTTGATCTTGTTACAGTCAGGATGCAGGCCATTCCCCCCAAATGCCAAGATTTCTCATCTGGTCTTTTTCTAGCCCCCCTCTTTCCTTCCCACCCCACCCCTTCCTTAACTTCTGGCAACCAGGAATGAGTCGACCAGTTGATATCTCAAGAATGTTAGATAAATGGAATCACATGTTATGCAACCTTTAGGGATTGGAGTTTTGTCACTCGGTGTGATTCTCTGGAGATTCATCTAAGTGGTTGGGTGTATCAGTTGCTTGTTCCATTTTATGTCTGAGTTGTATTCTGTGGCACGAGTGTGCCACACTGTTTATCCATTTGCCAGTTGAAGGACATCTGAGTTGTTTCCAGTTTCAGGCTACTATAATCAAGTTGCTATAAACATTCGTGTACAGGCTTTTGTGTGAAAAAAACTCTGGGATGCAATTGCTGGGTCATATGGTAGTTGCATATTTAGTGTTATAAGAAGCTGCAAACCGTTTTCCAGCCTGGCTGAATATATTCCCACCAGCTGAATGATTCATTTTCTTCATGTCCCCACCAGCCTTTTATTTCTTCAGTTTCATATAGAGAATTACTCCCCTCCAAGGGCTCAATACAGGGCCCCTGAATTTGTCATTTCTATAGTTTGAAACTATTATTTCTGTTATGCTTTCCATTATGTAGCTCATTGTCCCTTAGGTAAAGTGTTGTCAGAAGTCTAAACAAACGAGGATAAAAGTTTGTGTTTCCTGTACACTGGCGTGATTGATACCCAGAGCTAGATACATGGCACTCTACTTCTCTTTTCACCTTGGCTGCTGGGATGCTCGGTACCAAGGGTTATGTTAATTCTCAGTGCCTCCCATTAGCCTCCTTTCATTCCTTGTTCATGTCATCTTACTATGCTTGCTGTAAATAATTTATTTGTCAAAGTCGGCTTGGGCATTCCTTCTCCATGCTCCCATAGATACTTGACTGAGTCTACCATTGTGTTTACAAAAGTGAATTATGATCATACTCATGGATCTGTCTCACACATTGTATAAAGAGCTCCTTCAGAATAATGCCCCTTTCATTGTCTTATTTCTCCCAAAGATGTCTTTTAAGTATTTATTTCTTCACTCATCATGTATTTCAGAGACCCTGCATGAATTTTGTATCAGTTTTGCCTCAGGGAAATCATAGTCTAGAAGGGAAGGTGAAGCTATGAATCTGAATAACTATAAAAGTAGGCAAAATGTGATGAGTAATTTAAAAGAATTAAGATGCTTGGAGAGTTCAGGGATGGGAGAGATTATGTCTATAGAAGAAATGTAGAAGACTTATTTTAGTCTTCTTTAGTTTTATGACTTAAAAAAATAATATCTTTAGCATCAGCTATTTAAATCCTTTTAGGAATTAGATGGAGTTTTATTACCTTCTGTGACCAGTAATGGAGATGCCGTAGGGAGAGAAACCTGTGGGTTATGTAGGGAAGGTGGAAGATGGTGCTGCCGTTAGCAATGGTAGTGCTGAGGAGTTAACCAGGATGGAAGGCAGCTAGGGAAAGGAAGATCATTGCCTCTCTCAGGAAAAACTAACTTGTGTTGAGTACTGAGAGGACTATGATTTTGAGAAAAATGAAGGCACATTTTATCCATCTGAGACTACTCCGAAGGACCCACTATTTTTAGAAATCCCGAAAGTTGGAATAGGGAGGGGCTTAATGGCTCTCGGGTATCACGACTGGAGTGCGGAGAGCTGCCTGCTCTTCTGGGGTCCTGAAACAGGAGCACACCCTGGTGATGGGCTGCCTGACTGCAAAGTCTTTGCTCTGTTCCACAGGCTTCTCAAGTACAGTGAAGGCAACACACTGATGACCTCAGAGAATCCCAAGGAACACTGAAACCCACACATCCAGTGTCTGATGCCTGATCCAATAATTGATATTGATATTTTTTTTATAGCCAAACCCTTAAACCGACCAAATGCCGAAGTGAAAGAAGGGGCTTCTGTGGAGCAAAGGGGGCCCAGAGCTCCAGTGGAAACAAAGTCCTTCTCATGACAAAGCTGTTGATCCACCATGGCTGCTTCCTTGTGGAATCCTTTGGGTCAGTAACTTCTAAAAAGATTGACACCTGTTGGCCAGGTTAGCTCCATACTGGGGACACTTGAGAGCACGCTGTCCAGTGTTCACTAGATTATGAACAACAGGAGAAGTTCCTCTCTGAACTATCATCTAGTTGTGCTTCTCCTGAGTAATTTAATCTTTTCAGTTCTCTGATCATATTTCCCTTCTTGCACTGAATGCTAGAAATTCAGAGTTGAATTTGTGACCCAAATCTTGTAAACGTAAACTTACAGACATAAATTTATTGTTTTCAAAGGTTAAATTGGACTTATTAAACAATTCATGAATTGGGTGGCATCCCCCCCAGCACACAGAAAGGAGCTCCTGGGAGCTGTATGAAATGGAAGGATTGTATAGGCAGAAACAGGGTGCGACAGTTCGAAAAAGAAAAGAAAGGATTGTGTCAGGTGAGGTGAGCTTCCCTATGGGGAAGTTCGGGGGTCTCATTAGGTGGATCGCCTCATAGTCCCTTGGAAGATAGAGAGGGCCCATGTGACAGATTACCTCATGGGTGCTGACCAGAAATTCCTCTCACCCGTTAAGACTGAATTTCTGGGAGAAGTCAAAACTAGTTTGGTTAGATACTAAGCCCCTGGTTGGTGACTCCATGTTGGAGCTGTGGGTTTTTTGGTAACACCTTTATTGAGGTTTCTGTGAGAAAGTTAAGCAGGACAGGGTGAACAGTTTATAGGGTTGGCTAGTTTGAACAATCCCAGTGGGTTCTAAGCCTCTGGCTTACAGACATAAATTTAATGAGCAAAGATCATTTCAAGTTTTTCCTTTATTTTCTTACTTGGATTTCACTTCTGCATTCTGGGCTATTTTTCTTAAGATCTTTGAATCCCATTTTTATAGATAAGGATATTGAGGCACAGAGGAATTAAGTAACCTTCCTGAAGTCCCACAGCTAGCAAGAGACAGGGCCAGGATTGGAACCTAGAAAGACTAGTCTGTCTTAAAGAAATTTGCATAATCACCCACATAATTAGCATAATAAAATCCCACAAAAACACAGAAATATAACACAGATTTGGATTCAGTCACCCCATGGTTGTCACTTAAATTTATGTGACCTTGTGCAAATTCCTGGACATCATTTGAAAATGGAGCTGATGGCATCTATCTCCCAGGTTGATCTGAGGATTAAATTACATTATGTGGGTTCAGTATGTAAAACAGTTACAGTGCTGTTGACACCAGTTAAGTGATGGCAAAAAGAGCTCTGGACAAAGAAGAGATGTGAATCTAGTGCCACCTCCATTTCCTGTCAATAAAATGGAGTGCTGACATTTTCACAAGCTCACATAGATCAGGGACGTGAAAAAGCTTTGTAAGTGACAAATGGCTGAACAATGTCAACGGTCATCAATCTAAAGGGGACGTTGGACCCGTAAACCTCCAAAGTGTCTTCCAGGCTAGTTAGGGAGTGAGTACTTCCACTGATTTTCTTCATATTTTTTGTGAACCAAGAGTATAAGTTGTTACAGATAAAATGGGATGGTTCATGTGGTTGCTGGAATTCAACTTGGCCAAGATTCTACGCAGCATTCCCTCCTTTATTTAGCTCTTACTTGGATGAGAGGATTTATTTTCCTTTGAATGTAATGCAGGCATCTCAGACTCAGCATAACTAAACATGAGCTCATTTTTTCTGGTTCTTCTCTGGAGTAACCTTTCAGTCAATGGCACCACCATCTACCATGTTGCCCAGTGAGAAATCAAGAGTCATCCTTTGATTTAGCCTCCTGGCTTACCCCCAACCTGAGTGCAAGCACACATCAAATCTGCTGAATCAGCCCCATGGCTTTTGCTGCCAGATGTTCCCATTTCTCCATCCCCTCCATCAACCCGGTGCCCCACCCAGGAGCTGTCTTCTCAAGTGCCATCTCTAGTTTTGAAAGAATGGTTACTGTGGTCATCCACATCGTCATCACCACACCCAGCATTTATTGAACACTTATGTGTGCCAGCACATTTATATGTGTATATGTATACATACGTGTGTGCATGAATGTATATATATGTATATATTCACTTAATTTACAAAACACACAACCCTTACTATGTGCCAAATATAGTTTCAAGGACATCATACACACTGATCCATTTGGTCCTCACAACAACCCAGTGATGCAGTGGTATTTCACAGATGACAAAATTAAGGCTGGAAGAGTAAGTAACTTGCTCAGGGTTACACAGATAGAAACTGGCAGCGCTTAAACTTGAACCTAAGATGTCTGGCTCCAGAGCCTGTGCCCTGGTATGTCATGAATAGTCATAATAATGGCTATTATTTTAAGTCGGACTTCTTCACTGGCTTTAGAGAAAATATAACAATTCTGAGAGGCAGGTATTATTATCCACATTTTACAGCTAGAGATGCAGGTTTAAGAACCATAAAGGAAGAGCCCCGTTCGCATGACCAGAAGGTGAGAGCAGAGACAAGCCACTGGCTGCGTCTGGCAATTTGGGAATGGTGATGCCAGAGAGGACTGTGGGTACAAGGTGTTGCTCTGCTTTACTTACCAGACTTGACCTCTGTATATTTTAATCTGAAAAACAAAGCCAAAAAACAAGCTCACAGAATTCTGGGGTGTCAGAGATGAAAGGGGCCTATGGGGCCTCTTGTTGAGGATGTTTTTATACAGATGCAGTATCCTAAATCCATGGGGTTTAAGAGACTCTCCTGGAGTCCCATATTCAGGAAATATAAGGGTCAGTTCTGATCCCCATGTCTTCCAAAATTAAACCCAAGAGGCACAATGGGTTCTTCTCTCTTTTCATGGCAAATTCCAAAGACATGAAAGAATAAAGAGATGTAATAAATAATACACAGTAGCAGCAATCAGTAATCACTCTCCTCAATCTCTCTCTCTCCCCCTGCCACTTCTCTCTCTTCCCTCTTCATCTGTTTAGTCCAAAAATTCCTACAGTCAGTTACAAATTCTCACATCACCTCTGCGTTCTTATCAGGTTTTTGCAGTTAGGAGATAAAGACCCACGGTATCTTCAAATCAAGCAGGCAGTTGAAGTGATGAATCTTTCCTTCCTAATTTCAGCTGAAACCACAAGGTGGGCCCCCCGTCATAACCAGTGTTGGGAAAGGGGAAGATGGGTTGGGGGAGGGAATGGCAGCGTTGCGGGTAAGATGTGAGCATGTGAGTCTCCCACTCGGCCTCTGTGGCTCACCCAGGCCCTCCCCCCTGACCCACTTTCTCTGGCCACCAAAAAGAAGAGAGATGTTACACAGAGATATTATAATGCGGGACCTGATAGCATCTAGTCTGTTCCCACCAGATAAGCATTCCCAAAGCTGCCTCTCGTCTGTCAATCAGCCACCATCGAGGAGGCCAAGGTGCTGCCACAGTGAATTGAAACAATAGCCTACTATTAGCTGCGGAATGTCTGTGCTCCGTCTGTCTCCTGCATAGTTCAGGGTTTCTTGGTCTGGGTTGAAAGGCTGACATTCATGGTAATGAATAGGACATTTTTAATCACTGGTCTATACCCCACAGCATTCTGCCCAGGGACAATTGAGGAGGGCTAGATGAGTAAAATAAGGGAACCCAAGACTTCATTCTCACAAACTAAAAATGCTGTTGGTGGTTATAGAGAAAACAATCTGACGTGTGCTTTTCTTAATCCTCTGCCCGTGCATCTGGGATGAGCATACAGATGCTTAAATTCAAGCCAGACTGCTTTGGCTCCCTTTGGAAACTGCTGGATCCCATCTTCAGAAATAACAGAGCACCAGTTTCTTTGTTTATTTTCCAGAGTAAAATACTCATTCATGCAAATGAATCACTGAACTAGGTCTGTTAGACAACTTCTCATTTTCTTAATGATTCCCATTTTCTGGAAACCCAAGAGCATGTTTCTAAAGATGTTAATCATCTAGATTTTTCCACATGTATTTTATGCTAAATCTATACTGCTTGTAATTCCCATAATGATTCTTATTCTTGCTTGCTTTTCTGTCTTTGAAGCTCTATTTCCTTGTTTGCCTGACCAATTCTTACCAATGCTCAAGATTCACCTCAATATATATCAAATTCAAGATTACTTTTGAAATGGGAAAATTTATTTTCTCATGGGAGTTGGCATGGTTTCCATTCTTTGGTGAAATAAAAAGCCAGAACTTAATTTTTTAATTTGATGCATAGCATACATGCAATAAACTACATAGAAAGCAATTATCTCAAGTTGAGCTTGATAAAATTTTATATGCATCTGTGTAACCACCATACAGAGTAAGTGGAGAGCATTCCTATGACCCATCTCTTCTACCCCTTTGTTATCAATACTCCACCCTTGAAATAACCACATTTTGACTTCTATCACCACCAATGAAATGTTCTTATTCTTGAGCTTCATATAAATGCAGCACGCACTGTTTTGTGTCTGACTTTTTTTGCTTAGTAATGTTTTTTAGATTCACCCATGTTATAGGTGATCAGTGGCTGGTTATTTTTTTTATTGCTATGTAGGGGTCCTTTATTTGACCATACCATCATTTGTGTATCCATTTTTCTGTTGATAATTGTTTGGGTTGTTTCCAGCTTTTGGCAATTGTGAATAAACTTGTTCATATTTTTTGGTGGACAAATGTACTTGTTTCTCTTGGGGATAAAATGATAAGTGAGATTGATGATTTATAGGATAGCCTGTGTTTACATAAACTAAAGTAGATATCTAAAACAAAATATTCCCAATATTTGAGATTTCCAGTAGTACTACATCTTCATCAAAACAGTATTAAACTTAGTATTTTTTGGTTCATTTTAGTTTATTTTCTTAGATGAGTGTTGGTGTCTTTCCATTTGTCTATTAGAAACCGGAGCATCCAATTTTGCAAAATGCCTGTTCAAATTTCTTGCCCTTTTTAAAAATAGAATTAGGTGACTTTTTCTTATTGGACAAGTCATTTGAACAGACATTTCTCAGAAGAAGTTATGCAAGCCATGAGAACATGGCCTTTTCTCTCTCTTTTTTTTTAAAGATTTTATTTATTTAATTGACAGAGAGAGAGAGAGAGAGAGAGACACACAGAGAGAGGGAACACAAGCGGGGGGAGTGGGAGAGGGAGAAGCAGGCTTCCCGCCGAGCAGGGAGCCCGATGCGGGGCTCGATCCCAGGACCCTGGGATCATGACCTGAGCCGAAGGCAGTCGCTTAACCAACTGAGCCACCCAGGTGCCCCAAACATGGCCTTTTCTCTAATCAACCCCCCAAAACAAAACAAAGATAAGATGTGTCTTGAATAGGTCCTTCCAACGGATTGCCATTGGTCTTATCCTATGTTTACTAGTATTACTGTTGAAATCCTTTCTGAGCTAGATCAACAGCTGGAGAGTAGGTGGGTATGAGCAAGTCTCAACTCAGTTCCTGGTTTCTAGAAACCTCTCACCTGGCACTCTTCTGCTCCCCCAAATGCAACTTCCTCTTAATACTACCAGTGGTTTTCCTGGTATTTGGAGTGGTTACAAATAATGATGTAAAATTGTCATTTTTAGGGTGCAAAATTCTGCTTTTTCAAGTCTTACTTATAGATGTTCCTTGTACAATCAGGCAGAGAAAATCCTGTCATTTTAACAGGTGAAGCCAGGATTCTTCTCTTCGGAAGAAATACTTTAACAAGTGGTTGGTGTAGAAGGAGTTGTATGTTGACAAGAGCTGAAATTTGAGAAGATTTTAATGAGATCTTGGGAGGAATTGTTTGGTTCCAAGAATGGGGAAGAGGAGGGAAGCAAGGTGATGCTTCTGAGCCCTTTGGGGTGTTTCCAAAGCACTTTAAGATGGTAATACCCATTATCGCATTTAAAAATGCTGATGTGATAGATGGTATTACTGATCATCTGTGTTTGGTGCCACTTCCTGTGGGAGGATTATACACCCCTACACTCTCAGAACTCAGGCATAGCCATGTGACTTGCTTTGGTCAATAAATCATGAGTGAAATTGATGTGCGTCATTTCCCAAACAAAAGCTTTAAGAGCCAGCGAGTGATTCCCTCTTCGGTGAAGATTGGCTGTGTTCCAGGTAACAAATGCTCTGTCAGCCTCCATCCACAAAAAGAAAATGGGAACAGAGCCAGGGCCAGCCATGATGAACAGGTAGGGTGAATAGGCAGCAAAACTTCATTATTAGAGGCCACTAAGATTTGAGGTCATTTGTTAATTTAGTCTTACCTGATTGATTCAGCTAGGTTCTGTTTTATAAATTCTCCTTTATTCCCTGTGCCTCCAACCATGCAAATCTCTAGCAAATTATGTTCTGCTCATAAGTGTGTTATATGAATAATTTTTGTTGTTGAATCAAGGCAGGAGATGCATTTTGCATCTGGGTTGATGCATTGTTGAGCTAATGCATGCTCAACCAGAAGAAAAAGGGTGATCCAGAGAATGCCTCCACCCCTGCAATGCCCAGGAATGGTGGCAGATACTTTAACATTCTCAGGCCATGGAGGGAGATTCCCATCTGACATCTTGGTAAATGCTAATGGAATTAACTTTAAGACAACATGTACCAGTGCTATTCTACATAATTTTAACGTGTAATTATTTTTCATGATCTAGACTCAGCTTAGGAGGTAAGAGGAACATGGTGAGAGCTTTGGTTGAAAGAAGGGCTCGCCACCTGACAGGTTAAGAAGAGAGACAGCTGTACGTGGTCAGTCTTAGCCTGGGGTCTCTGAACCAATATGTGATCCTGCGGACTCACGAAATGGCCTCAAACCTTTTAGATCATTACATTTTCACTTTGAGAAATGAGGGTTTACTATTTATTGAACTTTGGCTATTTTTTCCCCTAAAATTGGTTCTAAGTAGGAGGAGGAATTTCCAGCCAACTTACGGCATTCAGCTGCCTGTCAGGTTGATTCCCCAGGGAGCCCTGAACTGTCCCCTTGTTCTTTGTCTTTGCTAGAATTTTTGTAGGGGTAGGGTGGGAGAGAGTGTGTTAGAAGCTGCTACTGGGGTATCATTTGAGCCATGTTTCTGCAAAAAGGAAATCTTCTGTGCCTGCATACTGTTGGGGAAGGGAGGGATGCTTTTTTCTTCCCTGTTAAGAGCCCATGTCTCTGAATCTGATGCACAAGCAAGCTCCCTTGGGGAAGACTGGGCCTTCATAGCAAGTGGATCTTTTTCTTCTGCTTAGTGGAATGCAGCAATGTAGAAGGGGCTTAGTGATACTTCCTCACTCGACACAATCTGGCTCTTCATTTATTCAAGGTGCAGAGTTTAATCATTCTGAGGGAGCACAGTGGTGAGATGACAGGGACGTCTCAGCTGCAGCTGATGGTGGCCATCTAGGCCCAGGGGCTTCTTCTGTTTCCCAGAGTCAGTGTGTCTTTGCAGCATCCACTGGTGCCCACAGAGTTCCCAGTGCCTTGGCATCTCTGATGACTCCTGTTTATATTTTTTCTCCTTGGTTCCTCTCAGCACCAGACTCAGATATCCCACTGCTGACTCGAATCTGTTCTCTGAAGTCTAATAGGCAACCGACCTGACTTATCCAAAATGGAACTCAACCCCCACTGCCCTCCCCACTGCAATCTAGAATCTGACCATGTTCCCGTCTTCCTATTCTCCCTCATGTGAATGGCAGGCACGACATATCCTCTCACCTTCTTTTTTTTTTTTTTAAGATTTTAATTTATTTGTCAGAAAGAGAGAGAGAGAGAGAGAGCACAAGCAGGGGTAGCTGCAGGGAGAGGGAGAAGCAGGGTCGCCGCTGAGCAAAGAGCCTGATGCGGGACTTGATCCCAGGACCCTGGGCCAAAGTCGGACACTTAACCGACTGAACCACCCAGGCATCCCTACCCTCCCACCTGGTTGAGAAGAAAAGCCAACACCTTGAGTTTTGGGTGTTTTTTTTTGTTTATTTTTTTTGTTTATTTTGCAACCTCATCCACCAGAAAGATCTGTTGATTCTATTTCAAAAAATATATCCCTCATCTACCCGTAGTTTCCATTACACATAATCAAATTGCCATTATCTCTTGCCTGGACTACTGAACTCATCCTGAAACCCATATCCCTGCTTTCCTTTTTGCCTTCAAATCGTCCTTTCTCCATGCAGGTGCTAAATTCTTTTCACAGTTTAGATTGGGTCGCTTTTCTCTTGAAGTACTGCTTTTGGCACCTCATTGCTCCCAGGACAGAACCAAAATTCTGCACCATGCTTACAAAGGCTCTACGCAACCTGGCTCCAGCCTGCGTGGCCAAGCGCCATCTTGTTCCCCTCTCCCCTGAAGTCCTTACCCCCAGACACACTGGTCTTCCCCAGAGTGCCAACTTCTGTCTCCCCCAGAGCCTCAGCATCAGGCTTCCTCCTGTCTGGAGCGCTCCTTCCTGGCTTCCTCACAAAACCTAGGTCTCAAGCTTCAATGCCATTTCCTCAGAGAGCTCTCCCATGGTCTCCGCAGGCACACTCTGTAATGTCACTCTGCCTTCTTCCTCTACAGATTTACCAATATGTGAATGATATTGGTCATTTCTTTTTTACTTGATTAGAGCTAGTTTCCCCCTCAAATGAGAACAATAGGTTATTTGAGGACACAAACATTACCTTGCTTGTTGATTTAAGCCCAGCTTTGAATAACGCTGGCACACGTAATAAATACTTCCAGAAAGAATAAATTAACAGGTTGTGAAAGCATATTTTTTTCTAGTGACATCAAGTGGTAGTCGTATCCCATACACTGAGGCCAGAGTGGCAGCCAGCAGCCTTAACAGAGCTAACAATTGTGGGAGACAGAATAATGGCTCTGCAAAGATATCCATGACCTAATCCCCAGAATCTATGAATATGTTACCTTACATGGCAAAGGGACTTTGCACATGCTGATAAAGTTAACGATCTTGAGATGGGGAACTTATCCCAGGGTATGTAGTGGGCCCAATATAATCACAAGGGACCTCATGAGAGGGAGGCAAGAGGGCTGGAGTCAGAGAAGATGATGAAACAGAGGGTCGCAGGTACACCCAGGAACCAAGGAAGGTGGCAGCTTCCGCAAGACAGAAAAGGCAAGGAGTAGATTGTCCCCTGGAGCCTCTGGAAGGAATGCAGTTCTACTGACTGTCTTAGCTGCATAAGAGCCACTTCAGATTCCTGACCTGCAGAACTGTCAGATAATAAATTTGTGTTGTTTTAAGCCACCGAGTTTGTGGTAATTACAGTTCTAATAGGAAATGAATATAACATTGTGGCCATCAGCAGTGTCTGAGATTTCCAGGGGATGGGACAGTGGCCCCACTGGGTGGTAGGACAGGAGGGGAAGCAGTGATGATGCCCCGTGAGGGCTTCACGGATAGGCAGAGGCCCTCTCTGGTTTCTTCACCAGTGTTGCCGTTGCCTGACACCATACTGTATATAGCACACAGTGGGTGCCCGACAACTGGTTCCCGAACAAACACATACGGTTTCTCTTGTAGGCTCCCTGAATATTTAGCAGACACTCTGGGGAGGACTTGGAATGCTCAAAAGAGCAGGTGGGACAAATATAGCAGGTCCTCAACAGCTGCAGCGGGTCCATCCTGACAACGTTGTCAACTCTCTAAATTCACGAATAAGAAAATGGTGGGCTGGAGTGTTGATTTTATCCCAAATCACCTTTCAACCAACAAGCGCCTATGTTCTGTGCATATCTTTCCATGAGAAATCTTTTACATGTCATTAATGCCATTCTTTAAAAACGGGAGAGCTGTTCGGCACACGGAAGCATTTTATCTTTCGCCAAATGTGCTGTGAACAAAGTGATCGGAGGTGAATCCCAAACCACGTGAACACGTGGCTCCTGGGGAGTAGCTTGTTTCATTGCTACCCCCGGTGACGTGGTGGGGGCAGTCTAGATGATGCTCAGCAAAGTGCAAGTGAATACTCATTATGAGTCTGTGGAATCTTTTGAGAATAGAAGAAATCATGGTGGGTTAAATCCTGAATCTATGTCTGTGACTTATTATTGCGTGTCTAGGACAATCTGGTCCTGAGAAACATAGATTAAAATTTGGGGACTCCCTGAAGCATCAACAAATGGGTGGCGGGGGGGCTCTTGTCTGACCCTGGGGTGATGTCCGCGGGTAATGCGCAGGTGGCACCGTCCCTAGACAGGTGGAAAGGGATGGAGGACACTCTCTTGGGTCACTGCTGGTTTTAGAGATGTGAATTCCCGGGAGCAGTTTTTAGTGGCTCATATTTAAATTTCAATTTTGCCCCTACTGACTGTTTTCCTGGGTTTCACTGCTCATTATTCCTTTCCTTTTTGGAACTAGGATTTTTGAACCCTTTCAAATTCAGACCAGTGGCTTTGCTTCTGCGCTTCTCATCCCAAGCGAGTAAGAGTGGCTTTTTGGTCTGCAGTTATTGTTTTGTGACTTTTGTTTCAGGCAGTCTAGAGAAACTTCTCTCCTCCAGTTCTCTAATAGGTTCTGACAGCTCTAGATGCCATGACCCTAGGAATTAGTCACACCAACAAGGAGAAGGCAAGTGGCATTTACATCCATGCATCTTTGGAGACTTGCATGTAGGGTTTCCTGCAGAGAAATCGAGGTTGGGATTCAAAGTCAGTGACTGTCTCATCCCCCAGGATCACTGACTAGGAACAGACTGTTTCCCCAAGACCATTTCCATTTCTATGGCAGGCTTTGAATAGAACTGATACATTTTGGAAATGCAAATGGATTTAATTTGAGCAGAGTGAGTGACAGGGTAAGCTAGATTCTTACTTTTTACGAGTTGCTTCCTGCCACAATATTTCAGGCAGATGTTTTGGACAAATGGATAATGCCAGGTTCACATCCTGATGATAAGGGTCACAATGCTATTAAAGCCCCACTCCAGAATTCCTTCCAGCATAGCGTGACAGGTGAGCGATGCAAGGAGCATGTGCTACAGACTGCCCAGGGTCGGTCTGCTCCCTATATAGTTTTTAGTCTAAATGATGAAACTAAACACTTTGAAGAAAGCCAACATCCGGATAAACTCTTTACACACTACAACGTGCTTCCATAGACATCATTTTGTTTTGTTATCCTCCTTGTTTATCCCAGAAGGAGACATAAGGCATGAAGGGTGAAGACCCAGGCCGTATCTGATCCCCCTGGCCAGCTTCAGCAAGAGTCCTGCTTGGTCAGTCTAGGAAGAATCCCCTCTACCTCTATGTCTCCACTTAGTAATTTTTCTACCCACTAACCCCCAAACCTGCCTCTTGGCTGTAAATCCCCACTTCTCCTTCTTGTACTTGGAGTTGAGCGCAGTTCTATCCCGAGGTCTCTTTTCCACGATTGCAATCGTTCTTGAATAAAATCTGTTTTTACCGCTTTAACTACTGTCCAGCTCTGGTTTTCATTAACAAGTGTCAATAGCAATGTTATTAACGATAGATGACATCCGTATGACACAGAACAGTTTATGAAGCATTTCTGAAACTATTGTCTAATTTGAGCCACACAACCACGCTGTGGAGCAGGGATTAGAAATCCCACTGTTCAGAAGAGGATACATGACTCTATGTCCATGTTGGCTTGCCTGTCGACATGGTGGAAGGTGTGGAGGGAAGACTCAACCCAGGTCTTTTTGTGCCCTTTATCCTTTCAACTTGGACTCAAACAATGAGACTTTTTTTTTTTTTTAAATCTCTTAAGCACTAGGGGCCAAAGTGTTCTCTGGAGATTTTGAGGGAAATAATGACAAAAATAAAAAGGATTAAGATCTTTGTAAGTGCTTTGTAGATTACAAAACCCTTTCACATACACACCCTTATGTGGAATTCTGGGAAAGAACCAAGTCTCGCCATTTTGCAAATTCCTCAGAAACGAAGTCTGAGGAATTAAGTAACATAGCCATGCCATGGTCACCAAGGAAATATGTAGCTCAGTCCTGTGACTTCAGAAATTGTGATCTATTAAACCACCCTCCCTCAAAATAAGTCAGTTGCCTTAGATTAGAATGGAGGGACAAAGCGTGTTTTAATGGATTAAAAAAACAAAAAGAAAAAACCAAAACCGAAACAAAAAATGTAATAGTCTCCACTGGGCAGAGCATCACTTGGAAACTTCTTGTACTCTTTGGCCATCTTCCTTCAATGGCCTCCAGCCTCATACTCATGTTGGCTTTCTTTGGAAGTTTTTGTTTCCATCACTTATGTTAAAAGTGATCACCCTGTCCCTGGAAATTTCTCTCTCACACTCTCAGACACACAAGCTTTTCTGATTTCAGGATTTAATCTTTACTTGCATTCTCATACTGGGTTTTAAAATCCAGTTAGTTTTATCTCAACGATATCATGAGGCAAATGTACTCAGGAATAATTTCATGTTTTCTAACAGTCTACACTTGTATCTATCCCAAACCAAACGTCAGAGTAAGTAAAGCCTAATACGTGATGTACACACACACATTTCTAGACAACTGGATGCATTGAAGGTATGTATACAGAATATACTCAATCTGCATAGGTATGTTTTGTAAAACATAGACAGAACTATAATCAGTACATATCCCAAAGAATAAAGAATAACATGTGGAAGGTAGTTTTCCCTAAACAGAAACCCCTTTACTATTTATCTTATTATTAAAGTATACCTACTAACCCATTAAAAAAATCAAACAATACAGAAATGTACAACAAATAAAATGGATGCTCTCTATGATCTAGTCACCTGAGAAAACTATTGGTAATAGTTTGATAAATATATTTTTAGCTTTTAGATTTTTTGATATCTATAAGTATGTACATGTGAATAGTATATTATTTTCAATAGAAGTGGAGTTATAAACATTAATGTATATTTTTAAATTTAACAACATATCAGGAAGATCTTCTCGTCTCTATTTATATATCTATCTATATAACCATACATTACATATTCCTGTATTTATAGCTACATCTTTATATCCCTATATTTCTGTGTCTATATGTGTACCTTATCTTTTTAGTTTATATGTCATATTACACAACCTAGATGTGCTATAATTTGTTTAGTTGGTCCCATATTGAGAGACGGTTTAGACATTTCAGTGTTTCACTATTAAAAATAATGATGCAGGGATACCAGACTGGCTCAATGACCAGAGCATGTGACTCTTAATCTCAGGGTTGTAGGTCCAGCCCCACATTAGGTGTAGGGGTTACTTAAAAGAGAAAATCTTTTAAAAAATAATGATGTAACGAATATACCTCATATATACATTTGAACAATTATTCGGTTACTTCCTTAGGCAAAATTTTCCCTAAGTGGAAATCGCTATTCTGACATATACTGCCAAATTGTTTTCCAGTAAAATTTTGCCAATATACAACTTCCATCAGCAGGGTATGTGGGCTCCCTTCTCTACACCTCTGTGACAACACTAAGCATCATCAATCTTCGAAATCTTCCGAGGCAGATTTTTTTTTTTTTACTTAATATAATTCTACTCAAGCTCTAATATTTTCCCTTCAGAAGATAGTCCAGTTGAAAGTGTAAAAAAGTAAAGTCAGCCACAGCAATAAATCTAAATATAATGTCAATTAAAGCTATGCAGAGTGAGCTTGCTCGATGATGAATCATAAAAAGCTGTTAGAAACATGCACAGATGAGATATTCTGAAAAATCTTTCATTTGATTGAACAATGACACTGGAAGGAAAATCACAGAGATACCTAGCAACATGCAACATGGCATTCAGCATGACTTTACAAATAAACAGGAAAGCATGGTGCTATTTGGAATAGTGTATAACATAAAGAACAGAAGAGGAACTCTACACCATATACAGTCTGCATTCTTCATCTGGTCCTAATTACGGTGCAGGTGTATGCCTCCTCGTCAGTCTATCTGTACATCCATCATTATTCCATCTGTCCACACATCTACCTGTGCATCTGTCCGTTATTCAATAAACACTACTGTGTTCATTGTGTTTATTGACTTGACACTCAGTGTCCATTTCTGTGCCAGATGTCCTCAGGGCCCTGTGTCTCTGCCCCTCTCAGCTCTGCATGTCTGTGTCTGGCTTCATTCTATAAACGAAATCTGACCTTGGGGAGGTCAGGTAACTATCATGACTCTTGGACCTACATCCCCTTATCCTAATATAACAGCCAAACATAAGATGCTTATCTTTTCCACCTGCATATTTCAATCCCAGGAAAGGAACTGATTAGCTTTGCTTGTAACATGTTTCCCTTATAGACTAATTATCTATGGTGGAAGGATGGAGTATTTTCATTAGCTAACCTGGGTCTTTGGGCAGCCCTGTTCCGAGAAGGGCTTGCACTGTTGACATGATGAACAGGAAAAGGGGGATTGGTAATCAGATTAGACAAATTAGAGCTGCTGCTGTTTTCCATGAGAGGGAGGTGGTGATAAAGTGTGGTTCTCTGACTCCCGTGGTCCTAGGGAAACACTAAGATGGGAATGTACCATGCGCTAAAAGGTAGGAGTGGAACTGAAGGCAGAGCAAAAATCATGATGTGGTTGGGAAATGATGAGTAGTTTTGTTGGGCTGGAGGATATGATCTGTGGTGGGAAATGGTGGGCTCCGAGGTGGGAGAGGAAGTCAGGAATGGAACAGCATATGCTCAGAAGTCAGAATTTCATCTCCTCGGAAGAGTGATACAAGACAGCATCCTTTTTGGAGGCTAGATTGAAGGATAGGAATTTGGGATGGAAAGAGAAATGGACTGATGACAGCACTTGTTTAGAAGCTGTTGCAATTGTCCAGGTGACGGATATAAGAAGGTAGGGAGATGGGGAGTCTTTCAGAAGAAAAATTTCACGTGGCCAACAGCAAAAGAAATTTTCCATCTCCTTGAGGAATTTCATACTCCGGGCTGGACCTCTAATATCAACCAGCGCCTTGCTGGCAACCCCCCAGGAGTTGATGTGTGACTCTTTCTAGGTAAGACCTTTTTCTTCCCAGCCCCACCTTCAGGGGAACTGGCCATTACATAGCTGTGCTCCCCCGCTTCCTCATCCCTGGCATGAATGTGCCTTCCACTCTGCCCTGCTCTACCTCACACTGGGTCTTTGCGGTCTCTGCTTTGTGCTTGAATGAGAATTTTCCAAGAAAAGGACTTTCCATTCTCCTTTCCTGTGTTTGCACAACTGTCATGGAACATATTAAAATTCTAAGACAATTGGACCATCCATAAAAATCCTGGGTGAAGGATCGTGGTATGTTTGAATCGGTACAAGAATCTTCTCCTACTTCATTCATTAAACATGCACCTGGGGCCAGGCACTCTGTTGTTGCTTTACGTATCTTATCTCATTAATCATCAAATAGCCTTGGAAGCATTTATTTGCTCAGGCAGGCAATAAATATGTATTGAGTACTCATTATGTGCTAGGAACATAATTTCAGAGTAGTGGAAATAATATAATGGACATGAAATCAAGATCCTGACCTTATGAAAATTACAGTCTAGTGGGCAAGACAGACCATAAATAATCAAATACACAGATAGGTGATATAATTTGGGGTCATGGTGAGTATTATGCATGAAAGTAAAGCAGGCTAAGAGCAAAGAGGGTGATGAGGAAGCGAAGACCGTGGGGGTGGCTATTTTAGATAAGAAGGTGAGAGAAGGTCTTTCTAGAGAGGTGACGTTTGAGGGGAGATCTTACAGAAGGGAGAGATTAAGCCATACATAGTCTATGGTGGGGGGGGGGTAAGGCACAGAGAACAGCATGTGCAAAGGTCCTGAGGTAGAAAAGAGTTCAGTTTGTTTGCCGAAGGGAAGACCGGTGTGTGTGTACCACAGTAAGCAAAGGGACAGTGAAGAGAGATGGGGCCTTGAGGCTATGCTCAGAATTCTGGATTTTCCTTTACCTGTGCTAGGAGGCCACAGGTGGGGTGAGCAGAAGAGAGCCTGATATGCAATTTACAGATGTTTCAGCAGATTTTCTGGATCTCATGAGGAGAAAAGACAGGCAGTGGGGTAGTGAGGAGTGGGAAAGGAGTGAAAGCAGAGAGAGTTGTTAATCACTGCTGGTTCAGCAAGGGACAATGGTGGTTTTTATTGTGTCCATTTAAGAGACAAGGAAATTGTAACTCTTAGGATTTATACTATTGTCACAGTTTCTCTAGGCTTTGAAACAGTTCTAGGATCTCAACTGATCATTTTTTGAATCAAATAAGAACAAGAGTCTAAGTGATATGCCCAAGAGCAAAATGGCAATTAAGGGAAAGTTCTGGATTTAAAGTCTAATCTGCCTGGCTCCAATATCAAGGCACTTTCCTCGGTCCTAGAATGCTCTTCATAATAAAACACAGGCTGATTTCTAGGAATCATTGTCCATTAAAGATATAATTTTGATTGATAATATTAATCAAAAAAGAAATGAGAATATTCTCTCTATTGTTTTCCCATTGACTAACTTATTACTTCATTTTCAGATACTAGAATTACAACACTTACTTTCCAGAAAAAAATTAAGTGTAATAACCAGGAAAAGGCACTTATAGGAATAACTGAAGCAATAACTAATATCCCTAATCAAGGAAGATTGAATCTCTAATTTTTAATATTAAAAGAACACTGATTTAATATCTAATATTTATTTAGTGTCCATTATTTTCAGATACTCTATGCTTTGCATATGTTATAACTAATCCCTGATACAAAACCTTAAGCTGGTATTACTTCCACTAAATTATTGGTTAAAAAAAAAAGGTGCACAGAGTTTACATAATTTGCCTCCAATCCTAAAACTGATAAATGGTGGGGGTGGAGCAAGATGGTGGAGGAGTAGGAGACCTGGATTTCGTCTGGTCCCAGGAATTCAGCTGAATAGGGATCAAACCATTCTGAACACCTACGAACTCAACAGGAGATCGAAGAGGAGAGTAGCAACAACTCTGAACAGAGAAGCGACCACTTCCTGGAAGGTAGGACGTGCGGAGAAGTGAATCCGAGGCGATATTCGGGAGGATAGACGGCGGGGGAGGGGGCCTCCGTCGGCCGCTTCTGGCAAGTGCTAGAGCCGCGGAGCACAGAATCGGACCTTTTAGAAGTCGGCTCCACGGAGGGACGTCGCTCCAGTGGCTAAGCGGGGGGTGGAACCCTCGTGCGACAGTATGGTCTCAGGACCCTCGGGGTCACAGAAAGACCGGGGGTGCCTGAGTGCGGCAGAGCTCCCGGGTATCGGAGCGGGGAAGCCGGCTGCAGAGACGGAGCCGAGGCGCGGGCTCTCAGCTCGGGGTTGCCATAAACTGTGATCCGCGGCCCAGTCGGGCCACTGCTCCTGCAGCAGGGACCCACCAAGCGGCAGAGCCGGGGAGACTCCCCTCCCTCCCCCGGGAGGAGCGGCGCGGGAGCGCACCGCAGGGATCTGCTGGGTTTGGAGACTCCACACGGGGTCGGGTGCCAGAGATAGAAACGCTCGGTCAGAGGCCGGGTGAGCACGGAGTGCGGCCGGAGACCGGGGAGACGGGACTGACTGCTTTTCTCTGGGGGCACACTGAGGAGCGGGGCCCTGAGTTCTCGGCTCCTCCGAGTGGAGATTGGGAGGCCACTATTTTCACTCTCATCCTCCAAAGCTGTACCGAGAGCTTGCAGGGAACAAAAGCACGGGAGAGCAAACCCGAGCAGATTGCTTAGCCCGACTGGCAAGGGCAGAGCAATTCCGCCTCCGGCAAAGACATTTGGGAACCACGGCAACAGGCCCTTCCCCCAGAAGATCAGCAAGAACAGCCAGCAAGCCAAGACCAAGTTTACTGATCAATGAGAACAGCAGAACTCCAGAGCTAAGGGAATACTGCACATCGAATTCATGGCTTTTTTTACCACGATTCTTTAGTTTTTCAAAGTTAATTTTTTTAACCGTTGTGTTTTTTTTGAATTCTTTTTCCCATTTTCAACCAACATCTTATCAATCCCCTTTTTAAAAAAATATTTTTATTTTTCATTTTTAGAGACATATTCTATCCCTTCACAGTAGTTACCCTTATTTTTGGCATGTATATATATATATATATATATATATAAGTTGTTCTCTCTTTAAAATTTTGAGATAAAGTTTCTTCTAACAGATCAAAATATACCCTAAATCACTAGTGTATGGCTTTGTTCTAGTCTCCTGCCTGATCACATTCTCTCCCTTTTTTTTCTTTAATCTTCTTCTTTCTTTTTTCAAACAACTTCTTATCTTAACAATTCCTTTTATAAGATCTTTTATAATTTTCATCTTTACAGTCATCTTCCATCCCTTCATTGTCTCAACCCTTATTTTGTACATATATAAGTCTTTCTTTCTTTAAAAGTTTTAGGAGGCACTTTCTTCTAACAGACCCAAATACACCCAAAATCTAGTGTGTGGCACTGATCTATGCACTAGCCTGAGCATATTTGATCATATTCTGTTTTTTTTTTGTTTTGTTCTGTTTTTGTTTGTTTTCATCTTTCTCTTTTTCTTTTCTCTCTCTTTTTTCTTTCTTTCCCTTTCTTTTCCCCTGGTTTCAGGTCTTTTCTGATTTGTTTAGAGTATATTTTCTGGAGATGTTGTTAACCTGTTAGCATTTTGTTCTCTCATTCATCTGTTTGCCTCTGGACAAAATGACAAGACAAAAAAAATCACCTCAGCAAAAAGAACAAGAGGTAGTACCGTCTGCCAGGGACCTACTCAATATGGACATTAGTGCAATGTCAGACCTAGAGTTCAGAATCATGATTTTAAAGATACTAGCTGGGCTTCAAAAAAGCATGGAAGTTATTAGAGAAACACTTCCTGGAGAAATAAAAGAACTAAAATCTAACCAAATCGAAATCAAAAAGACTATTAATGAGGTGCAATAAAAAATGGGGGCACTAACTGCTAGGATAAATGAGGCAGAAGGGAGAATTAGTGATATAGAGGATGAAATGATGGAAAATAAAGAAGCTGAGAAAAAGAGAGATAAACAACTACTGGATCACGAGGGCAGAATTTGAGAGATAAGCCATACGATAAGATGAAACAACATTAGAATAATTGGGATCCCAGAAGGGGAAGAAAGAGAGAGAGGGGCAGAAGGTATATTGGGGCAAATTATAGCAGAGAACTTCCCTAATGTGGGGAAGGAGACAGGCATCAAAATCCAGGAGGCACAGAGAACCCCTCTCAAAATCAATAATAAGAGGTCAACACCCCGACATCTAATAGTAAAACTTACGAGTCTCAGAGACAAAGAGAAAATCTTGAAAGCAGCTCAGGAGAAGAGATATGTAACCTATAATGGTAGAAACATTAGATTGGCAACAGACCTATCCACAGAGACCTGGCAGGCCAGAAAGGACTGGCATGATATCTTCAGAGCACTAAACGAGAAAAATATGCAGCCAAGAATACTATATCCAGCTAAGCTGTCATCGAAAATAGAAGGAGAGATAAAAAGCTTCCAGGACAAACAAAAACTAAAGGAATTTGCAAACACGAAACCAGCCCTCCAAGAAATATTGAAAGGGGTCCTCTGAGCAAAGAGAGAGCCTAAAAGCAGCATAGACCAGAAAGGAACACAGACAATATACAGTGACAGTCACCTTACAGGCAATACAATGGCACGAAATTCATACCTTTCAGTAGTTACCCTGAAAGTAAATGGGCTCAATGCCCCAATCAAAAGACACAGGCTATCAGATTGGATTAAAAAACAAGACCTATCAATATGCTGTCTGCAAGAGACTCATTTTAGACCCAAACACACCCCCACATTGAAAGTGAGGGGGTGGAAAACCATTTACCATGCTAATGGACACCAAAAGAAAGCTGGGGTGCCAATCCTTATATCAGACAAATTAGATTTTAAAACGAAGACTGTAATAAGAGATGAGGAAGGACACTATATCCTACTTAAAGGGTCTATCCAACAAGAAGATCTAACAATTGTAAATATCTATGCCCCTAAATGGGAGCAGCCAACTATAAAAGGCAGTTAATAACAAAAGCAAAGAAACACATTGACAACAATACAATAATAGTGGGGGACTTTAACACCCCCCTGACTGAAATGGACAGATCATCTAAGCAAAAGATCAACAGGGAAATAAAGACTTTAAATGACACACTGGACCAAATGGACTTCACAGGCATATTCAGATCATTCCATCCCAAAGCAACGGAATACACATTCTTCTCTAGTGCCCATCGAACATTCTCCAGAATTGATCACATCCTAGGTCACAAATCAGGTCTCAACCGGTACCAAAAGATTGGGATCATTCCCTGCATATTTTCAGACCACAATGCTTTGAAACTAGAACTCAATCACAAGAGGAAAGTCGGAAAGAACTCAAATACATGGAGGCTAAAGAGCATCCTACTAAAGAATGAATGGGTCAACCAGGAAATTAAAGAAAAATTAAAAAAATTCATGGAAACCAATGAAAATGATAACACAACTCTTCAAAATCTCTGGGATACGGCAAAGGCAGTCCTAAGAGGAAAGTATATAGCAATACAAGCCTTTCTCAAGAAACAAGAAAGGTCTCAAATATACAACCTAACCCTACACCTAAAGGAGCTGGAGAAAAAACAGCAAATGAAGCCTAAACCCAGCAGGAGAAGAGAAATCATAAAGATCAGAGCAGAAATCAATGAACTAGAAACCAAAAGAACAGTAGAACAGATCAATGAAACTAGGAGCTTGTTCTTTGAAAGAATTAACAAGATTGATAAACCCCTGGCCAGACTTATCAAAAAGAAAAGAGAAATGACCCAAATCAACAAAATCATGAATGAAAGAGAAGAGATCACAATCAAGACCAAAGAAATACAAACAATTATAAGAACATATTATGAGCAACTCTATGCCAGCAAATTAGATAACCTGGAAGAAATGGGTGCATTCCTAGAGATGTATCAACTACCAAAATTGAACCAGGAAGAAAGAGAAAACCTGAACAGACCTATAACCACTAAGGAAATTGAAGCAGTCATCAAAAATCTCCCAAGAAACAAAAGCCCAGGGCCAGATGGCTTCCCAGGGGAATTCTATCAGACATTTAAAGAAGAATTAATACCTATTCTCCTGAAACTTTCCAAAAAATAGAAATGGAAGGAAAACTTCCAAACTCGTTTTATGAGGCCACCATTACCTTGATCCCGAAACCAGACAAAGACCCCATCAAAAAGGAGAATTACAGACCAGTATCCTTGATGAGCATGGATGCAAAAATTCTCACCAAAATACTAGCCAATAGGATCCAACAGTACATTAAAAGGATTATTCACCGTGACCAAGTGGGATTTATCCCTGGGCTGCAAGGTTGATTCAATATCCACAAATCAATCAACATGATACAATATATTAACAAAAGGAAGAACAAGAATCATAGGATCCTCTCAATAGATGCAGAGAAAGCATTTGACAAAGTATGGCAGCCTTTCTTGATCAAAACTCTTCAGAGTATAGGGATAGAGGGTACATACCTCAATATCATAAAAGCCATCTATGAAAACCCTACAGCGAATATCATTCTCAATGGGGAAAAGTTGAGAGCTTTCCCCCTAAGGTCAGGAATGCGGCAGGGTTGTTCACAATCACCACTGCTATTCAACATAGTATTAGAAGTCCTAGCCACAGCATTCAGACAACACAAAGAAATCAAAGGCATCCAAACTGGCAAAGAGGCAGTCAAACTCACTCTTTGCAGATGATATGATACTTTATGCGGAAAACCCAAAAGACTCCACCCCAAAACTGCTAGAACTCATACAGGAATTCAGTAAAGTGGCAGGATAGAAAATCAATGCACAGAAATCAGTGGCATTCCTATACACCAACACCAAGACAGAAGAGAGACAAATCAAGGAGTCAATCCCATTTATAATTGCACCCAAAACCATAAGATACCTAGGAATAAATTTAACCAAAGAGGCAAAGGATCTGTACTCAGAAAACTATAAAATACTCATGAAAGAAATTGAGGAAGACATAAAGAAATGGAAAAACGTTCCATGCTCATGGATTGGAAGAACAAACATTGTGAAGATGTCAGTCCTACCTAGAGCAATCTACACATTCAGTGCAATCCCCATCAAAATACCATCCACTTTTCTCAAAGAAATGGAACAAATAATCCTAAAATTTGTATGGAACCAGAAGAGACCCTGAATAGCCAGAGGAATGTTGAAGTAGTAAAGCAAAGCTGGTGGCATCACAATTCCAGACTTCCAGCTCTATTACAAAGCTGTCATCATCAAGACAGTATGGTACTGGCACAAAAACAGACACACAGATCAATGGAACAGAATAGAGAGCCCAGAAATGGACCCTCAACTCTATGGTCAACTCATCTTTGACAAAGCAGGGAAGAATGTCCAATGGAAAAAAGACAGTCTCTTCAACAAATGGTGTTGGGAAAATTGGACAGCCACATGGAGAAGAATGAAACTGGACCATTTCCTTACACCACATACAAAAATAGACTCCGTTGAAAGATCTAAACGTGAGACAGGAGTCCATCCAAATCCTACAGGAGAACACAGGCAGCAACCTCTTCGACCTCAGCCGCAGCAACTTCTTCCTAGAAACATCGCCAAAGGCAAGGGAAGCAAGGGCAAAAATGAACTGTTGGGATTTCATCAAGATAAAAAGCTTCTGCACAGCAAAAGAAACAGTCCACAAAACCAAAAGACAACCGACAGAATGGGAGAAGATATTTGCAAATGACATATCAGATAAAGGGCTAGTACCCAAAATCTTTAAAGAACTTATCCAACTCAACACCCAAAGAACAAATAATCCAATCAAGAAATGGGCAGAAGACATGAACAGACGTTTTTCCAAAGAAGACATCCAAATGGCCAACAGGCACATGAAGAAGTGCTCAACATCGTTTGGCATCAGGGAAATCCAAATCAAAACCTCAATGGGATACCACCTCACACCAGTCAGAATGGCGAAAATTAACAAGTCAGGAAACGACAGATGTTGGCGGGGATGCGGAGAAAGGGGAACTCTCCTCCACTGTTGGTGGGAATGCAAGCTGGTGCAACCACTCTGGAAAACAGTATGGAGGTTCCTCAAACAGTTGAAAATAACAGCTACCATATGATCCAGCAATTGCACTACTGGGTATTTACCCCAAAGATACAAATGTAGGGATTTGAAGGGGTACGTGCACCCCAATGTTTATAGCAGCAATGTCCACAATAGCCAAACTGTGGAAAGAGCCAAGATGTCCATCGACCGATGAATGGATAAAGAAGAAGTGGTATATATACACACTGGAATATTATGCAGCCATCAAAAGGAATGAGATCTTGCCATTTGCCACGACGTGGATGGAACTGGAGGGTGTTATGCTGAGTGAAATAAGTCAATCAGAGAAAGACGTGTATCATATGATCTCACTGATATGAGGAATTCTTAATCTCAGGAAACAAACTGAGGGTTGCTGGAGTGGTGATGGGGGGGTGGGAGGGATGGGGTGGCTGGGTGATAGACATTGGGGAGGGTATGTGCTATGGTGAGCGCTGTGAATTGTGCAAGACTGCTGAATCACAGATCTGTACCTCTGAAACAAATAATGCAACATATGTTAAGAAAAAAAAATAGAAGAAGATAGCAGGAGGGGAAGAATGAAGGGGAGTAAATCAGAGGGGGAGACAAACCATAAGAGACGATGGATTCTGAAAAACAAACTGAGGGTTTTAGAGGGGAGGGGGGTCGGGGGATGGGTTAGCCTGGTGATGGGTATTAAAGGGGGTATGTTCTGTGTGGCACACTGGGTGTTATGCACAAACAATGAATCATGGAACACTACATCAAAAACTAATGATGTAATATATGGTGATTAACATAATAGTAAAAAAATAAAAAAAATTAAATAAAGAAATGCTCTCAGCCTGAAGAAAAAAAAAAACTGATAAATGGTAAAATAGGAATTAAAACAAAACTCTGAACTCTCTCTGTATGAGGGGGGGGAGTTGGTTTGTGGCATCCAGTCGTCGAGGCCCTTTGGAACTCTCTGACCCCCATTATCCTCCCCCACATCCATCAAATAGCAAGTTCAGGACAAAAGCCCCAGGGCTTAGGTGGCCAGAGCCAATAGCTGTTTTGTGAAGCCAGTGCTGTAGGCATAGGTCAGGGTGGTTGAGTTGTGTATTGTTTTCTATGACTAAGAAATAGTCACTATTGTGGTTTGAATTGAAATAAACACAATGGAAAATAAAAAGACCAGTTTTTGAAAAAGTCACACAGCAGGTAAAGAAGATAGATTTAATCAGGGCAGGTGGTGTGTATGTGTGTGTGTGTGTGTGTGTGTGTGTGTGTGTGTGTGTGTGTGTAAGTAGACCATTTTTATTCTCAGATTCTCTGATGTAGATGAAAGGGTTGAAAACATGAAAGGAAAAAAAAAAAACTATCTCCCTTGCAATATAATTTTTTCTCTCTTTCTAATTCTCCCTTGCTCGTATTTCCTTCCTCCACCCCTGTTCACATAATTCTGCTTTCCAATATAATTTTTGTTGTTCTTGATATTATTGGTACTCCTGCAAATTACTGAGCTTGTCTGAGGGAGTGGAAACATTGTCTGGACTCTCACAGTATAATAGCTGGGAAGGATAGACTTTTTCTTCTTATCATTCATGGTTTGCTGCTGTGTGTTCACAAAGCCAGGAGCTTTCCAAAAGTGGAAAATAATATTGGGGAAGTAAACAGAGAAAGAAAGCTAGCCTTTTGAAAGAGACGCCTAGCATCCTGCTGCCCATTCATATGACATGGCACAATCATTCTTTTGGTGGTAGGAAGCAGGAAATGGATAGATAACAGTACTCTCAAAGTTCTATATTACCTGGTGTGAAGGGCGAACACACCGTGGATAGACATGCCTGCTTTTCTTAGCAAAGGGAAGCCGTTACATCATCAAATACCAGAAAGCAATCTAAAGGAAGTTACTGGTTGGAACATCTCAGAGAGCTTGGCACAGTCATGTCTGGTATATGGAATTAATCATACTTCATCTCTCCTTCTAGCAAATTAATTTCAAAGCAGATGAGTTGCCAGTAAGGAATATGTGTGGAAAATTATAAATTATTGTATACTTAGAGTAGGTAAACTGCCCGTGATACTGAAACTAAATTGTTAACCCTCTGAGAGAGCCACAGGGCATGTGTATGGCTTCTTTGCGAGCTTGGTGCCCACCTTCCATGATACCATGAACATCTAGAATGGGCATCCCTCTGCCCCCTCCAAATCACAGAGCCGAATTACTCTGATGTACATCAGTGGTCAGTGCGACCAGTACTCTGGACCTAAGTTCTATTTCCCTTGCCTTCTTTATGTCTTTACCATTTATCTGCCTGATCTTGACCATTTGGTTTTATCTTATTTGAACCTGGTGACCTAGATTTGAACCTGAACCACTTAGTTCTCAACTTGTTCTGTGTTCAGACTAGACTGTAATTCTGAAAGTCTCTCAGCTTAGGCGGTCAGGCTTTGCTCCATAACTGTGAATAGACTGTGCCTTGTCCTTGCCCCTCAGCCCCCTTAATCTCGGTCAGATCAGCAGAAGGGTAAATTCTAACTTTCCAGAAATGCCCCACATCGGTAAGAATCGACATCTCCCTCTGGATCGTAGTTTTTATATCCATACCTTTTTCTCCATATCAACCTCCTTCAGATTTGTCCTCATGATGCACTTTTTTCATATTAAGTCTTGTCTTATTCTTCAGGCCAGATGTGTGTCCCTGACTTTGGCTAGAACTTCTTTCCCTTATCAGCTATAATTTGGTTTTTCTTTGTTCTGGGAAACCACCTTCCCAGTTCAGGTGAGCTTCCCGGACCCCATTCCTTGCCATTCTCTCCAAAGGCAATGCCAACAATGAATTTGCACTGGAGTGTTGTCTTCTGTTCATTGTCTTCTGTTCTTTGTGCACTCACACGCACAGCATCTAATAGACCTGGAAACAAAATGTGTAAGTAAAAGGTAGAGAAAAATCACGGGCTGAAAGAGGAATTGTTTTATTGTTGCCTATTGTCCCTGCTAGAGCCTACCAAATCCACAAAAAAAAGTGCTTTGGTCAAGTAGACACATCTTTATTGATTGTCTGATATTGGAGTTGACCTGATAGTGAGGCTATTATGGAAATGTGGCTGTACAGTTAACTACTTATATCTGGTGAATTTTTTTTTTCTCACTCTTCAAATCTCAGCTGAAATATAATTTTCCTATTACATCTTCTAGGGGTTGTCCTTCCTGCTGGAATTAATTGTTCCTGTCTCTTTCCTAGCTATGCTATTTATATCTCTCTTTAGTACTTATTTATTCTTCTTTATGTTATCATTAGTTGTAAACATATTAAACATCAGACCGTTCCTCATCTCTAAAATGGAGGTAATAATAGCATCTTCTCCCCAACATTTTTTGAGCGGGATTATTGACATGATCTTCAGGGAGGAAACTCCCCTCACCAAAAATAAACAAATAAATGAAACCTACCAGGGTAATTAAAGAGATGCTCAGTAATCTATCACTAAATTTTTCTATCATAATATCATGAGGTTCATTTATTAGGTTGTGGATTTAGATATCCCACCAATAAACCTACCTTATGACTTAGAAAAACCATATTGAGCAAAAATAAATATTTTTATGTATTAGTAATTTGGTGCACCATGGGGGTAATTTTATACATTTTTACCTATCTTCAAACATTCATTATATTTTGCACAATCTTTTTAATCCTTTATAAATCTTTACATAAGTTTTCTTCAGGAAATTCATTTGAGTTCATTTGTGGTAATCAATCAATTTGTGGTAAGGTTCTCTCCTTAAATCTTCATCATCACACATTATTTTCATGAGAACTTTAATTCAGACTTCAGAAGTCCTATCAAATGATGGCAATATGATGTTTTGTGGTAGCCAAATTTATGCTAATATTAGGTGAAAGTGCCTTAAAATAAAATAAATTTACAGTTTATTGTGGTGAAAATAAAAGAAGCAAAATAAGAATACTGATAAATTTAAAGTTAAAATATATTTTAGTAAAAGAGCCAATGTGGAGTGCTAAGAAATTGTCCACATTTGAGATTGTGGTTCTTAGCATCTGCTTTTGAAAATTTTTTCATTTGTTAGAAACATCATACAATTTAGCATAATTGTCTGAAGATAAATTAGAAATTAAAAAGTAAAAGTGTGAAAAATGAGATTAATTTGATAACAATATAAAAGTTACACAGAATCATTGCAAAAGTAAAATCTATTCTGAGGAATGGATTAAAATGCTCAGAGATTTATAAAAAGTTTGAGTACTGGCCCTGTACAGTAGTGTGTACATAAATCGCCACTATGTGAAGATTATGACTGAGGGTACTTATCATTTTGGTTAATTTTTTTTTGAAAAATTTAATCTTTAATTGTCATCAACTATCAGAAAAACATGTGTGTCTTAGCACAGAATCCAGCCCAGTAATAATCACAAAGAGCACTGTCACCTTCAGTGGGATAGTAGACCAGTAGACCAGTGTAGACCCTGGTGTTATGAAGAGCCTGAGAGCCCACAGGGAAAGTTCCATGGCTTCTTGGAACTCTATTCCTTTTCTATAAAGTGTGGAAAATTACTTGAGCTGACATATTTAAAAATTATTTGTAAATGTAAAGCTTTGGACAAATGCACAGGAATATTACAATACATTAATATTATTACTACTACAATGATTGAATCATATTTCAGTCTTACTTTAAAATATGATTTTTTTTTAGATGCAAGAAGCACATTATAGCAGCTGCTAGTGGACGCATAGATACTCGCATATAGTACTGAAAATAATCTCTCTTTAGTTCAGCCTCTTTGTCCTAGTTAGTTACCTGTTCACTGGCACTAGCCTTCTGTGTATCATTCGCTAAAATGCTTGATCAAATGGGCTCTTCAACTCATTCTTTGGTTCATTCATTGACTCATCCATTTATTGTTCTGTTTAACAAACATTTAGTGAATGCCTGTGTGTGCTAGACCTTGGGCTAGGTGCTGTGGATTTTGCCATAAAAGAAATGGTCCCTATCCTTAAGGAGCTCACAATGACTGGGGGTGACAAACAAAGAAAGAGAACAGTATGATGCAATGCAGGGGTGCCATGCCCATAGCAGCACATGACCAGGAGGATGAGAATAGCAGCATGAAACCCAGCTTGCAGGATCAGAGGAAGACTCTTGGAGGAGATGACAGATAGACATCTGAGCTAGCTCTTGAAGACTAATAAAGCTGGGGAAGAAGGAGGGGCAGGGGAGGAACATAAGATTTTTCTAATAAGCAACAGCCCAAGTATCTTGTGCTAGTTTCATCTTACTGTTAGTTGAACCGAATTGAGCTGCCTTGAAGGCAAAAGTATTTTTTAAGTGTTGATAAGGTGTAGCGTGACATCTGAAGCATAGAAAAAGCTCTTCAGTTAATCAATTCTCTTTCATGCTGCCCAGTTAATAATTGCACTCATTCTCAAAGCAGCTCATAAATATATTACCACTTCAGGCCCACAGTTTCAAAATGCATAAATGAAAAATGATCAGTGCTTCCTTCCTCGCTGTGAATATTTTAAGTTCCAACCTTAATATACTCATTTCTCTTTTATAAGCACTAAAATGAGCATTGAAAATAATGGGTTTTGTTTTATTGATGTCAGAGAAACTACAAAAATGTAGAAACATTGAGGTTTTTTTTTTTTAAACAACCAAATAAACTAAACTCTTGCCTCCTGTGAAATGCTGTATTTTAATCTGAAATAAACCACGGGATACCAACATTATATTTACTTATATTAAAAAGAGAAATTCACACGATATCTCCTACAGGACTGGATGAGATGGAACTGGCTCTTGGAGTGTGTTCAGAAATTGTTATTGATGAAAAGGTAGCGCAAAGGGTGATAGCAACTTTAGGAAGAACCACTGGTATCAGGAACGATGGCACCAAGACTTCCAATGTTGAGAAAATGAAGGCCAAGGGAGGGAATGAGAGCAAATATTTACTGAGCACTAGTTATGTTTCTGAAATTCACAGGGGATCCTGTTACCCGTGTTTCACAGATGAGAAATCCAAGGGTCAAAAACATGGAGGAGCTTACCCTGGGTCACAGAGTTTAGACTAGTCAGCACTGGAGGTCAGTCTTCTGTCCGTCACACCTCTGATCCTGGGAAGTTTTTGTTATGCTGTTTCACTGTATTAAAAGAAGACAGTAGAGTAGAAAATACTTTTTGGGTGGGGAGAAGAGAATAGGCATTTATACCAAAGAGCCGCAATCACTTTGGTGAAATGGGAAGCAGGTCCTGTTAAAGGTGAGGAGAGGAGACTTGGGGGGTAAATCCACTGTTCTCCTGGATATCAGGTGGGCTAAGTTATGATGATCACTTGAACTTTATGAAACATTTACTTTACTAAAGAAAAATAGTAAAAGGGAAAGTTCTTTAGAAATGAGTTATGATTTTGGTTTGAAAAATGTGGCCACCATAGGACAACTCTCTTTGTGACAGGAAGTCATCAGCAAATGGGTAATTCATCCAGTTCCTTCCTAGTTGCGCTGATTTGTGTGTGTGTGCACGCCTGTGCATGTTTGCATATGTGCATATATGTATGGATGAGATAGTCTACTTTTTCTCAAACACAACACTTCAACAAAGCCTGAAGATGACCAATACACTCTTTCCATAAGTCCTTGCCCTTTGCTACCAATGAAGCCGAAGGGTCCCTTGTTCTATTTCCTTTTATCCACTTAGCTCCTCAGGCAGAAGCTTAGTCATTACGCCCTAATAATATTGGATAATGACTCCATGAATTTGTTTCTCAAAGAAAATTATGTTTTAACTGAAAATTTCTAGGGGACATAATGTAAAGCTCTGAATCCTGAATGGTCCGAGCCAGGAGAAGGAAGAACTGAACTAATGGGAGTAAAAGGGGCTATTCTGGAAGCCCTCACATTGCACCACAAAGGTGGAGATTAATACAAACAGGAAGCACAATTATGACCAAGGCTCTCTGGTGTAGCCAACAATCTCCCCAGTATCTCATAAAGCTCCAGGATTACCACCGTCAGAGATAAAATCTCTTGGACCCAAGTACTCAAGTGCTCTTCATGCCAGTACACCTTGGCGTGAGGTTACATTTTAAGCAAGTGTCAGGGGGAAATGTTAGCCTTCAGACAGGGAAGAAGGAGATGAGAAGGCCAAAGGCCTCCTCTTTTCTGAGTTTGCCACAAGCCAGGCTTACTAATAGAAGATTGAAACTGAGCCTGATCAATATTCTCTGCCTTGTGATAGTATGCACTCTGTTCAGCTTTGATACCCAGTACAGGTTTCATCTTTGGACACTATCTTATTGGTTTCTTTGTGCCTATAAAGGATGGTCTTTAAAGACTGTCTCATAAAGTGTGGTGTGGTGCACAGAACATGGCATTTGGAGACACAGGGTTTCGTCTAGTAATAGGCTCTGCCACTTTCTGGCAGCTTGAACTTCATCCCCACTGTCTCTGCCCCATGGTCAAATTCAAGCCCCTGTTATTCCTTTCTTTGACTTCTACTGGTCCTCTTGCCTCTGGCCTCTTACTCTCTGGTTTAGTCAGCTGCTATTACTGAACAACCTATCCTGCCCACAGAGTTTGTCATCTCAGTGTTCTGCTTAATTTTTAAAAAATGATTCCTCATCACCTAAAAAATTAAATGTGAAGTAGAAGGCCCTTTGTGATCTGGTTCACGTCTCCTTCTCCAAGTGGCGCCTCCTACCTTGCTCTCAGCTGCCATGGAGCAGGCCATATGCAGTCCCCTGATAAGTAAGGGTATTTTATGCCTCTGTGTTGTATTTGCTTAATGGTCCTTAGGATGCAGCTTCAAAACTTCATTAACTTTCCAGAACCCCTCTTGTTGCTCCCCATTTCAGTTATGGTTAGTTCCTCTTTGGTTTTATATTGAAACTTACACAGATCTCTACTGCTGCCAGTCTTTTAAACACTCACTACACTGCAATGATCTGTTTACTTGAATGACTTGCTCCTCCAGGGGTGATGAGCTCATAGGTGGACAGACTGTAACATGTATCCTCTCTATGAAAGAACCGGGTATAGAGACTGACATTGGGCTGCCAGTCTGACAGTATTTATTAAATGAATGGCATTACTTAATCCTTCCTATCTTAAAAACTCTAATTTATAAAATAAGAGGAATGAGTACTCCTGTCTCATGGAAGGGTTGTGAGGATAAAATTTTAAAAAATGTGAAAAAGAACTTTTCAATTATAAGAAGATATCCAAATGGCCAACAGACACAGGAAAAAGTGCTCAACATCACTTGGTATCAGGGAAATCCAAATCAAAACCTCAGTGAGATACCACCTCACCCCAGTCAGAATGGCTAAAATTAACAAGTCAGGAAAAGACAGATGTTGGCGAGGATGCGGAGAAAGGGGAACCCTCCTACACTGTTGGTGGGAATGCAAGTTGGTGCAGCCACTCTGGAAAACAGTATGGAGGTTCCTCAAACAGTTGAAAATAGAGCTACCGTATGACCCAGCAATTGCACAACTGGTTATTTACCCCAAAGATACAAATGTAGTGATCTGAAGGGGTACATGCACCCCAATGTTTATAGCAGCAATGTCCACAATAGCCAAACTATGGAAAGAGCCAAGATGTCCATCGATAGATGAATGGATAAAGAAGATGTGGTATACATATATATATATATATATATATATATATATATAATGGAATATTATGCAGCCATCAAAAAACCCCCCAAATCTTGCCATTTGCAATGATGTGGATGGAACTAGAGGGTATTATGCTAAGCGAAATAAGTCAATCAGAGAAAGACATGTATCATATGATCTCACTGATAGGAGGAATTCTTTTGTTTTTAAATTTTTAATTGTTATGTTAATCACCACACATTAGATATGAGGAATTCTTAATCTTAGGAAACAAACTGAGGGTTGCTGGAGTGGTTGGGGGTGAGAGGGAGGGGGTGGCTGGGTGATAGACATTGGGGAGGGTATGTGCTATGGTGAGTGCTGTGAATTGTGCAAGACTGATGAATCACAGACCTCTACCTCTGAAACAAATAATACATTATACGTTAAAAAAAATTAAGACAGTAGGAAGGGAAAAATGAAGGGGGGGAATCGGAGGGGGAGACGAACCATGAGAAACTATGGACTCTGAGAAACAAACTGAGGGTTCTAGAGGGGAGGGGGTGGGGGGATGGGTTAGCCTGGTGATGGGTATTAAAGAGGGCACATATTGAATGGAGCACTGGGTGTTATACGCAAACAATGAAACACGAAACACTACATCAAAAACTAATGATGTAATGTATGGTGATTAACATAACATAACATAATAAAATCAAATAAAAGAAAGATCATTATGAATCCTAATTTTTACTATGTTAATGTAGGTACTGGGAATAAAGCTCTCTCTTTAGCTAATGGGCTTTTATGGGTCCACAGATTTTATTCAAAAGTCAGGTATTGGACTAAAGTCTAGGGATACAGGCCTAAGGATTCCTGTAATATACAATGTTTAGTGTAATTATTAAAATTTCTACCTGCTGATTAGGCACACCCTGCTTTTTAATTATCTCAGCTTCAGGAAAAAAAAAAAAGAGATCCATTAAGAAATGAAAGCTTCCTAACAGCTTGTTATTTCATTATTTGTTCACAACTACTAGCAAATGTATTTTGCAGAGTGCTTCAAATCCAGTTTTTAAAGACTGAGCCACATCTAGTAATCATTTCATAAATATTAATGGAGAACATGCAAGTGGAAAGTTAAATTAAAATGCTACCAAATGGCCAGCAGGCAGCAGAAAATGAGCAGGAATCTCTAATCAGTGGAATTCATGGTTGTATAACTTTTATCCTCCCATTAGAGTACAAAACAGAAGTTGATTTTTCTCCCACTTAAAATCAGTTCATGTTGAAGGGAAAATGCAAATCAGCTCAATTACTGAGAGATTTAGAAACAGCTATTCTTTATGGTAAGTATCCTTTCCCTGGTCTTGGTTGGATGCAACCGGCTGGACTCAGAGACTTAATGACTGACTGTGGTCTTCTCATAGGGTTGCATGGCAAAACTTCATAAGATCTTGGGAAAGGAGAGAATAAGCAATATTTTACATTCATTCACTATTAGTTCATCTTTTTTAAATTCTGGAGTTTTTGTGAATCTATATTTCAACCAGGGTGTTGAAAATAAGATTGATGCAGAGATTTCAAACTGGGATACAGGGAGAGTATAAAGTTCTGATTAATGGAGCTCAGTGTTGCTGTAACATTTAATTTTAGATTATTTTTAGTATCAGCATTAGACACCTTTATCCCATACTAATCCATCCATTCATTTATCCACCTGTCTAACAAATGTTTACTGAGTACCTACTATGTCCTGTGCTAGGCACTGGGAATGAATAGTTGAATAAGACATGGTCGCATGGTTTCTTCTCCCACAGATTTCATAGCCTAATATCGCAATTATCTCATAGCTTTGTTTTGGTATTGAAGAATTCATTAGAAGTAAAGCCCTTAGAACAGATCTTGACACACAGTATTGACTTATAGTAAGCACTGTGTGGTGGTAGGGGCAGGGCAATAGCAATAGGAGGGAATAAATAGAGTGGAATGAAAATGGATACACTGGGAGGAATCAGACCATGATGCGTCATATTTCATGCATATTCGTCTGATGAGAAAAGAAAAATGATTAAAGAATGGAAAGCAGGAGAGTGTGGTTATCATCCATGTGTTCCATAAAGTTCCATAAATACTGTTGTATGGAGGATGAAATTAAGCTGACAGAAGCTGGAGGGCTCAGGACTATGAGGCAATTAAATTGGATGAGGAGAAAGAAGACAGGGGGCTGAACAAAGAGAATAGCATGCAGGAGGAATAATGAGGGAAATATTTGCAAATTCTAGGATGGGAATTGGTAAATATTGGTAATTCATCAAAAATAAAAGGGAGGGGAAGAAGATGTGGATTCTCTGTTGATGCTTAGGCTTCTAGAATAAGTGGCTGGTAGACAGTTAAGCCTTAAAAGAAAAAAAAGTGAAAGTGAAAGGAGGGGTGTGTTTTGATGAAAAGACTGAATTCACAGGTTTCCTAGGAACTGTATTATTGGGATCGAGCCCCGCATCGGGCTCCCTGCTCAGCAGAGAGCCTGCTTCTCCCTCTGCCCCTCCATCTCTGCTCATGCTCTCGCTGTTGCTCTATCTCAAATAAATAAATAAAATCTTAGGGGAAAAAAAAAGAACTCTATTACTAAATAGAGAATGCACTTGGCTGGACTCAAACTCTGACAAACCAGCAGTGTAATTCCTGGATGAGACACTTTACCTTTTTGGATTTCCATTCCCAAACTCACAAAATGGGGTTAATGCTATCCTAATTCAAAAGGTTGTTGAGAAAGTGCATGAAGATAATGTGTATGAAAGTCCCTTACTTGGGATGACACAACTTAGTATGTGCTAGCGGATCTGACTCTGAAGAGTGGTGAAGGTTTCACACTGAGTGGTTTGTTATGTTTGGGAAACTTGCCCAAAAGCACAAGAGTTATTCATATACTTGTTCATTCATACCCTCCATTATTCCTTTATTTATTCATTCATCTGTTTGGCAAGAATTTATTGAAACTTCTCTGTGGATAACTAATGTGTCAGGGGCTTTGACAGGGAGGATTCGCTTTGGTAAGGAAGGATTCCTTTGGGTGCCAACTGTATCTTTGTGCTAAAACCCCTATCAGATTGACTTGTAACCCTCCTCAATAGCATGAGAATGCAACAAAGACGTCCCTCAGGATTTCAAAGGACCCAACACTGACCCTTCACGTAGCTATTATGACAACAGAGGTAGCACTGGATTGTTCCTAGTGAGTCAATATTTCTTTTCAATTTGAGATAAAATTAATTGGTGGAAAAATTGTTATTAATAACAACAATATTACTAATAACTAAAATCTATTGGTTATTTTCCAATGAATTATACGAACATCTACTATCCCAATTAATTCTGTGAGGTAGGTCCATCCCCCTCTTTCTCCCAGAATTTACAGATGAGAAAATTGGGGCTAAGAGAGGTTAAATATCTTGGTTAAAATCATACAGTTAGTAAGCAATAGAGCTGGGACTGGTATCTAGGTTTGTGTGAATGCAACTACTATTATACCAGCTTGTAATGTATCTTTTTAAAAAATATTTTATTTATTTATCTGACAGAGCGAGAGAGAGCACAAACAGGGGGGAACAGCAGAGAGAAAGGGAGAAGCAGGCTCCCCACTGAGCAGGGAGCCTGATGCAGGGCTCAATCCCAGGACCCAGGGATCATGACCTGAGCCGAAGGCAGACACTTAACTGATAGCCATCCAGGTGCTCCAGTTTGTAATGTATTCTAATTGAGTAAAATATTAATGTAATATGTTGCTCACGTTTTAATATGTTTGGAAAGTAATGTTATCTTGATCACCCTAGTCTGAGTCAATTGCCTTCTCTGTATATGTATTTTGTACATACCTCTTTTTTTAGCATATAGCATACTGTTCTGTAGTTCAATTGACTTACTTCTTTGTATCCTTTCCTATAATATGAACTTCTTGGAGGCAGGGACCATGTGTTATGATCTTGTACTTGGCAAACAATGAACAGTTGGAACATATTTGAGGAATGAATGTGTATATATATTAACTACAGATTAAAACAATTTTATAGTACTCATCAAAAGCTTTTTGCCTTTGGTACAACTAAGGATTTGTATAGGTGGTTATATTTTAACTGATGTAGAATTACTTATTTAGGTTTCAAAAATCTTTCAAAAGCTATATAGTCTGAAAAGCCTCTGATGCCAAATTATTAACGCTCTCCTTTATGTTTCCACATCATTGCCTATATTGCTGTATTATTTATTTTACAAAATTGTAGCTATTTATCTATCTCATTTCCATACATTTTGATTTGTAGTTATTTATCTATCTTATTTCATACACTTTGATTTAGTTGCATTGATGTTGACCTCAGCTGACAGAGCTGCATGGAGACTGTGTGGTTGTGCCTCCCCAGGAACCAAAGATGCTGCATCCCTTGCAGTCAGTGCCCTTGCATCCACCTTCAGGTGAAAGTCTTTCCCCACTGAAGCCAGTCTGAAAAAGCTGGGAAAAGTGACTGTACCATCACATGCACAGACAGCAGTGCAAAGCAATAAGAAAGATGAAAAAAAACAGGACACCAGCAAAGGAACATAACAATTTTCCAGTAATTGACCCCAAGGAAATGGATATCTTCAAGTAACCTGAAAAATAAATCAAAATAAACTTTAAGGAAGCTCAGTGAGACTCAAGAGAACACAGATAGACATCTTAATGAACTCAGGAAAACTATACCTGAGCAAAATGAGAAGTTCAATGAAGAGATTCATATTGTAACAAAGAACCAAACAGAAATTTTAGAGCTGAATAATACAATAAATAAAATAAAACAGTAATACAGAGAGCGTCAATATCTGGCTCAATAAGGCAAAAGAAAGAATCTGTGAACTTGAAGACAGATCTCTTGATATCTAGTCAGAGGAGAAAAGCAAAAATTAAAAAGAGTGAAAAACCTATGAATAGTATGGGATACCAGAAAGAGAATAATATCTACATTATGGGAGTCCCAGAAGGAGAAGAGAGAGAGAAAGGGACAGAAAACTTATTTAAAGAAATAATGCCTGAAAGCTTCCCAAATCTGGGGAAAGTTTTGGCCATGCAGGCACATGAAGTTCAAAGAGTCTCAAACAGAGATTTTCACCAAGACACATTATAATCGTGCTCTCAAAAATCAAAGACAGAATTTTGAAAGCAGCAAGAGAAAGAATATTCATCAGATACAGGGGAATACCCATAAAGATTTCAGCAATTTCTCAGCAGAAATATTGTAGGCCAGGAGGGAGTGGGAGGATATATGTAAAGTGCTCAAAAAAATCAAAACAAAAACAACAAAAATACCCTGTCAACCAAAAATACTTTACTCAAAGCCCTTTAAAATTTTTATTTTATTTTTACCATTTGTTTTTCAGCCTAGCACCCTTAACCAAATGACCAAATGTTTTGGATTCTCTGTTACAGTCTCTTCATCACTTTCCAAAAATGTAGTGATAAGAACTCTATTGGATCATGATGTTCAATGACCAAAATTTGATTCTTAAGCATTTCATATATTTAAACCTGCAAAATCAGAAGGAAGTCATCCAAAGTATTCCCTGAAAGACAGACAAGGTCAGTAAACACAGAAATAATTTCTAATTCTTCTACCAAGGCCAGGGGCTTGGGGAGCATAATCAGTGTGTCCTGTGAAGGGGATAGGAGTGCAAAACCCCGGACTTTGGCTGCCATACTCAGTGGATATTCCTGCTTCTCTTCTGGATTCTATGAAACCTCTCTATGACCCTGATAACAAACCCAGAATTTTGTTTGTTAGTGTGAATCAATGTCTATCTCTTGCAATGGAAACAATCTCTGACTAGTGTACACACTTAGTCTTTGTTCTTTCATCTGTAAAAATCATAACAATTTGCAAAAAAGTGCTTTTGAAATGTACTGAGATAACATGTATAGATGCCCACTATAGGACTTGGCACATGGTAGGCACTCTCTAGCTCTTGCTTCCTTTTCTTTCTGACAGAAGGTAGAGCTGGAAGGTATTTAATATATCTACAAGTCCAAACTTCTACTGTATAAAGGGAAAACCGAGGCCCATGGAGGTGAAATGACTTACAGATCTAGAACTTCTGTCTCCAGGTCTATAAACTTACTCTCCACTTTTATCAGGTGTCAATTTTCTTAGTGTGGAAAGTGAATTCTATGGTGGCGATGTATGATAATGAAAAAAATGATGTAATAGAGATTTATACACCCAAGCCTCCTGCATAGATATCCTTACAACACAACTATTCATTAAATATTCACCAAGCCCCTGCTTTGTTAGGACATGGGTTATCCAGAAGTGTGAAGCCTGGATTCTGCTCCCAATCTATAATGAAAATAAATAAGTAAATTTTAGCAGTGTTTGCCAGTCACTTCTTATTTTATCTTTTAGTGTTTATGGCAGGCAGGGAAGTATTTCTTTATATTATCATCATAACGACCTTAGAAGATTGGCTGTATTAACCCATTTTACAGATGAAAAATTATGGTTTTTGTGAATTTAGGCAAAATATATCTAGTAAGTATCAGAGCTGGTGGGAAGGAGAGCAAGAGGCCAGTCTGATTCTACCTCCTGTGCTTGTGCCCACTACTTTCCAACTTGGAAAAGAGTCCATAGGATTGGAATGGAAAAACATTGTCTCAGATATCTTGCTCCCTTGGAGACAACCCAAGAAGCCTGACTAAGCTTTCTTCATCTGATTTCCCCAAATGCCAACAGCCTCAAAATCTGCCCTTCTTACCCCCAGCTCTGTGAGTCAACTTCATTAAATTCAAATAATCCCTGAGTGGCTGTGCATCTCTACACTGAATTTTAACACTCAAGTGAGCAGTGATTGGAAGTCACCCTCTATGCCAGATACAGGCCCTTGGTGTGTGATGAATGCCTGAAAGCTACAATTTGGTATGGAAATCCAAATCCACCTCTGGACTGCTTCTGCCACATCAGGAGATGGTGGGATCAAAACTGCATTTTAGGGCTGATGATTGAAATGAGTTATTAAAGATAATTCTTTGGAAAGCAGTGGTAATTATCTCAGCATTAACATTTCTAATTTAATTTAGCCCTGATTGAACTTTTTCTTTTGGAAGGAGGAAATTGAAGAGTGTGAAGCAGGTATCAGTTGGAAAGATGCTCTCTATCACTTACATGTAGTGCTGAGTTATGCACACTTTATAATGCACACCAGGTGATAGGTGGAGAACAACCTCCACCTTACCTAGTTAGTTCTCACTCCAACATTCTTTCTTTTTTTTTAAGATTTTATTTATTTATTTGAGAGAGAGAGAGAGAGAGAGAGAGAGAGAGAAGGAGCAGGGGAAGGGGCAGAGGGAGAAGCAGACTCCCTGCTGAGCAGGGAGCCCGATGCGGGACTCCATCCCGCGACTCCAGGATCATGACCTGAGCTGAAGGCAGGTGCTTAACTGACTGAGCCACCCAGGTGCCCCTCCAACATTCTTTCAAGAGGGCGGTTTAAGGACAGGGCCCCTGGTGGCTCAGTTGGTTAAGCATCTGACTCTTGATTTCAGCTCAGATCACGATCTCAGGGTCGTGAGATTGAGCCCCTCATTGGGTTCCATGCTCATCAGGCAGTCTTCTTGAGATTCTCTCTCTTCTTCTCCCTCTCTCTCTGCCCAACCTCCCTGCACACACACACACTCTCTCTCTCTCTTTCTTTCCCTCTCAAATAAATAAATAAATCTTTAAAAAGGGGGGGATTTAAGGGATAGCAATATTGATTTTAATATCATGTGACTTTTCCCCTGACCCTTCAGGTTGGGCTTATGGTTGTTTCTTCCCTCTGTCCTTTGAAGTTGAAATTGTCTGGTTACCTGCACTTTTCCCTCGCTTAGAGCACCTCAAGGACAGGGACAATGATGTAAGTACCTTTCTATCCTCTGCAACAAGCATAATGCTTGGCACAGAGTAAAAACCCAATACATGTTTGACAAACGAAATGACTAAAGGGCTGATTAATCTGAATAGCTTCTGTTTTCATTTACTCCCATCTTGACATGAGTCCTTTACACTCCCAAATAATTTATTCATTTTTTAACCTGAGAGCAAAATGTTTTAGCAAAGCACTCGGGGTGGGGTGGAATGGAGGTTAAAGAAAAGAAAACAACCAACTGAAAATAATAAAATGCAAACTTGTATCTCCTGAATTTCAGAATGAAAGGTGGCGTTTCAGATCCCATTTCCCTTGTGAATTTTTGGCTTGCTTTTTCTAACAGTAAAGCTAAAAAAGGATCTTTTCACAAAAGAGGTATTTTTCTTCTTGGCCTGGAAAATCAATTTCGATGTTAATCTTCCTCCTGGGAATGTCCTCCCCCACCCTGTTCCACCTAGCAAAATACTCTTCACTTTCACAGCCCCGCTCAAATGTCAGCTCTTCAAATAATAATAATAATCATAGCTTATATCTGAAGAGTATTAACTCAAGGATGGGGCTGTGCTAAGTGTTTTACAGAAATTATGTCCCTTGCTGTTTACAAATCTCCATCAAATCAGGACTATTATTTATCATAAATTTACAGATGAGGAAGCTAAAGGTTATAGGGGTAACATAGTTGCTGGAGCTCCAACATTAAGTAGTTCATAGGCTAGAACACAGGAGGTTTGACTTCAAGCCTTCAGTGGGACTTTAATGATGAGGACACACTGCCTCCCTCTGAGGCCACCTGTGACTCCAAAAAGAGCCAGCCCTTCTCTTTATTAAGGCCTAGCACCTGCCCTGGTCAACTCTTAATCTGCACACCGTCCAGTGACTAGCACAGCCTCTTGCCCATGACTCCAAGCTCAGAACTTTCATTAACAATTTAAGTAACAATGCCAGGCCAATCTTCTAGAAAAAAAATATCTCTGCTTCTTTCACTCCTTTGTACTTTGGACTCCCCTGTCTTCGGTCATTGCCTTTGTAGTTTTTTTTGTTCCACTCTGCCTCGTCTTTGCCAATCCAACATTTTACTCATCCTTAGTTTTTACTTTCCTTTGACATGCTCTCCATCAAGAAAGGAGTACACCATCATCTTGTGTTCTCTCTGCCTGAGTGTCAGGCATGGAACACATACACATGCAGCATTGTCCTAAAAACAGTGATGAGTGTATTTTATTTTTTATTAATTGCAAGTCATGATTGCAATACAGTATATTCATGTGTACCGCCACAGCTCTGATAGAGCACAACAGGGAATTAGAGCTCATGTTCAAGGTGTAATCTCCTTGTCCGACACTGACAAGTGATGCTTATCAATCCTGAAAGGTGTTGCAAGCTCGTCTTCCTTTTCTCAAATCGCCTTTCCTTCTTAGAAGAATCCCTTCATATATGATCTCACAATAGATACATCCGAGGTAGTCAGAGATAAAGGCATCAGCATATAAATCACATCCAACCAAAGTGCTACTGGGGATACCCATGGGATGTGGAAGGCTAAAGCAAGAGAGACACCATTCAGGGTTTTGTTTTGCTGTTTCCGCAGAAGACAAATGTTAAGCTTCCTTGAAATTAGTGTAAATTCTCACCATATTGAGAATTAAATAATGGAATGGCACTCTCCTCCTCAGTAAAGATACTTATATCTTACAAAAGTTGCATATGCATATTTTCCTCCTGCCTCAGATATATCACATAGATTGACCATCTTTTTCTGTATATACTACTTACTGCCATAGAAGAAAATTCAGAGGATCCGTGAAATAATGGTTAAGAAAATGGATAATCACTTGCCAGCTATGACTTTGAGCAGTGCCTAAACTCTCCGTGCCTCAGTGGAAAAATGGAGTTAATAATAGTAACAACTATCTTATTGGATTGTTGTAAAGATTTAAATGATTTAATGCATGTAATGTCTTATCACAACCACCAATACTTGTTCGCCGTTCTTATTACCCAGTGGAGATAGCACTGATTTGGGAGAAAGAAGATTTAAGTCTCATCTCTGTTAACCAGCCACATGGCCTTGGGTAAATCACTTAATCTTGCTGGACCCAAAAAAGCCTCCAATCCGGCCCTTGCCAGCAGGTGCAGCCTCAGGCTGCCTGTCTTCTATTGTTTTTGCCTCTAGCCACAAATCTACTCTTCTGCCTCCCATGAGGCTTGTACCATGTGGGCATGTATGCATGCGTAGGCACACGTGCACCCACCACCCCTAACAGTGCTGTCTCCCACCTTGTACCTTTGCTCACCTGTCCTCTCTGCCTTATCATTGTCTGGCTAACCCTCTGCTTGGAAGGCGCTTCTCAGAAGGGCTTGCCGACTCCCTGAGTCTGACTAGAAGCCCTTCCTTAGCATTCACTTTACACAAACTAGCATCATCATGGCCCATTTTAATGTCTGAATCTTTCACAAGTTGGGCACCTATGTAGGAAAAAGACTGTATCTTTTACATTTAAAAAATTTTATTTCTTTTATTATTTTTACAGATTGTATCTTTTTAAAACTGTCTGATGGGGTGCCTGGGTGGCTCAGATGGTTAAGCGTCTGCCTTCGGCTCAGGTCATGATCCCAGGGTCCTGGGATCGAGTCCCGCATCGGGCTCCCTGCTCCTTGGGAGCCTGCTTCTCCCTCTGCTTCTCTCTCTCTCTCTCTCTCACTCTCTCTGTCTCTCATGAATAAATAAATAAAATCTTTAAAAAAAATAAAACTGTCTGATGTCCAGCACGCCCTGAACACATAGTATGAGCTTCACAAATGTTTATCAAAACACTGGCTGCATGGGGACACCTGGATGGCTCAGTCAGTTAAGTGTCTGCCTTCGGCTCAGATCATGATCCCAGGGTGCTGGGATTGAGTCCTGCATTGGGCTCCCTGCTCAGGAGAGGGTCTGCTTCTCCCTCTGCCTCTGCTGCTCCCCCTGCTTGTGTGCTCTCTCTCTCTCTTTGTCAAATAAATAAATAAAATCTTAAAAAAAAAAACCCACTGGCTGCATGGAAGAACATTTGTTTTCTCATTTATCAAGAAAAAAGGGTGGGGGGAGTTGATGCTCCTGAGCTGAGGTGTGAGAGTGGTGGGAACAGCTCTTGCAAATGACCTATTGGGCTTCTAGTTCTACATGTCTGCCAACAGCTCTTAAGAAGCCCAGGCCTGGTTTCTTAATTCCACCTCCGTGTCCATGAAAGTCATATGGGGGTGGGAATGGCCGGGAGAGAGGAGGAGATTCATGAAGTATTTCTCACATTTCTGAAAGCTGGATGGAATTGCTACATTTATCCATTAAGAACCCATGTCTCTTTGCTTTTGGGTGTAATTATGCTATTTCCAGGTGGTCCCCCTTGTTTTTCATGTTGACCAGATATTCTCATGGCAGTCAGTTTTATCTTTGATTATTATAGAATGATAATACAAGTTAGTTATTATTTCACGCGTGCACTGGTACAGGTAGGTAAAATTATCTGAAAACTGACCAAGAGCAGAAGTAATTCAGTAAAGAATTTATTTGGAAGTTCGAAGTAAGGATACCTGCAGAAGAGATGGCAGCCTTATTGTTCCTTTTCTGGCATTTCTGGAAGCTCGGTATATTCGTTTGCTAAGCCTTCTACAACAAAGCACCACACAGAGTGGTTTAGACAATGTAAATTTATTGTCTCAGTTTTGGAGGCTGGAATTCTGGGGGTAAAGTATCAGCAGGTAAAGTTGGTTCCTTCGGAGGGTTGGGAGGGAGGATCTGTTCCACCCTCTCTTTTTAACCTGCAGATGGCTGTGTTCTCCCTATATTTTTTTCACATTAGCTTCTCCTTCTGAGTGTCTGCCTGCATATGTTTGTTTTTATGAGACCACCAGCCATGTTGGATCAGAACCCTCCCTAATGACCTCATTTAACTTGAATGCCGCTTTAAAAACCCTATGTCCACTATGGACTCTGAGAAACAAACTGAGGGTTCTAGAAGGGACGGGGTAGGGGGATGGGTTAACCTGGTGGTGGGTATTAAAGAGGGCACGTATTGAATGGCGCACTGGGTGTTATACGCAAACAATGAATCATGGAACTACATCAAAAACTAATGATGTAATGTATAGTGATTAACATAACATAAAAAAAACAAAAACAAACCCTATGTCCAAGTAGGGTCCCATTCTGCAGTATTGGGGGTTAGGACTGCACCATACGAACCTCAGGAGGGGCACAACTCAACCCATAACGCTTGGGACCTACTCAGACCTGGGGTTTGTGACCTCCAGCACTGTGTTGGCGCTTTCCATTGACCATTTACCATGCACCCTCCACCCCGACTTCATTCCTCTTGCATTTAGAGAGAAGCACATGGATAACATTTTCTGAATTCTAATTCCTCTTTTCGTGCTGCAAAGCTGTTATTCTCTTTGGTATCTCCTTTCATCAACCTGGCTGCCAACCAATGTCTAAAAAAAAAAAAAAAAAAAAAAAATCCCAACACTGCAAGCTGAGTTCCTGCCTCGGGTCGATGTGGGTTTATTGATATTCCAGCATGGTTTGCTCCACGATTTATGCTCTGCAGTTTGTGAACCACAGACCCAAGGGGAAAAGAGATAGTGAGAGAGGGGATTTTTCGATCACTTTATATGCAGTAAGTGAATCTCAATTTCCTGCTATGTTATTTCAGAGTCCTTAAATATCCTTTTCTCTTCCTGGACATTAGAAATTACAAAGGCTCTACATTCTTCATGATGAAATATGAGTCCTGTAAGGTCTCTAATCAGAGCAACTGCTCTTAGTAATGCGAACGTAGCTATGGACATATGCACCTCTCTGATTTGGGGTGAGGGGAAGACACCTGTATTGGGATCTGAAATGGTAAGAACAGCTTCAGGTATATGAGAGACCTTATTATTCCTGTGTCTTGAAGGCAGGAATCACAACCTGCATCCTCACTTCCCACCGTGTAGGCACCAAGTGAAGAACCATGAAAGAAATGAGGATGGTTATTTAGAGTGTTGATGTCTGCTCAGAACAGGACTTCTGAAACGGGCAAACCAGGATGGGGTAATGAACTCTGCAGGCCCAGATTTAGAAGAGGAGAAAGCACACAATGGCAGAGCTGGAGGGGAACTAAGAAATTGTTTATATGAAAAAAAACAGACACACCTCTCTTTTTAAATGTGTATTGGTTTCATAGTAAGACAAAAACCAGGCCATTATCTGTAAGAATAAAATAACTTCTAACATTCTCTTTCAGGGTAAGTGTAGAAATAATCATAAGTGGCTCACACAAACACAGAGAAAGACAGAGAGGAATGGGACAGGGTGAGGGAGACATGGGGAGGGAGAAGATGGTAGAAGTTTCCATCCTGGGCTCACCAGCCCATTGGCTATTCAAGCTTCCAAGTGGTTTGATTTAGGAACGAGAGCTCATGAGAAAGCAAATGTGAAGTTGCTGAAGGGTTCTGCTCCAGAAGCTAAAGGCAGTCTGTCTCCAAGCCTTGAGGCTTGCAGAGGAATAATGAGTCGCAGCGAGAAGTACTTCAGATGTGCAGCTTGTTGGTAGCACCTGGACCATTCGTTGGACTCTCAAGCAGTCCTCTGAGGTGGGAGTGGGGAGCCTCACTGACAGGCCAATTTCTTCCTATTGTAAAGGATCCATGGTTGAGAATCTGAGGTCCAGGTTCCATTTGCTTTGTCCATCCCTCACTGGTGGACCCCGAGTGGACTAGCAAAGTACTCCAAGACAGGACTAGAATTCAGGTTTCTGGGGCAGCAGCCAAGCACTGTGTTCACGTCACCTTTTCCTTTCCCTCCCAGCAGGACTATGGATTTTCTTTGGTCAGCTCTGCCCTGTGCATTCCTCAATTTGGGTAAGTCTGTCTTATCTATGGCAGGTGTTGTGTGGTGACTTGCTGAAGAGATGACAGAGAAATAGCTCAACTTGAAAGAATTACTAGTTTCCAATCCGTTACCCTTAGGATGTTCTCATATTTGTAGCCCAAATACAAAGACCATGTTCTTCAACTAATCTCTGGTCATCAACTCAGCTGGATTATTTCAAGGATAATCCCTTTTCTTCTTGGCTTTCTTCCTTCCACATTTATTTACTAAGTATACATGAATGAGGTATAAGTATTGTGCACTCCTGATGGAGGTCCATGTTATGAATTTCAGTCTGGTCTGCAGTGGTCCACTTAAACCCACCAAATCTAATCATGCCATAAACAAAACCCTTCATTGGCTCCTCTGCCTAAAAATTAAAGGTGAAGTTCCTGAAGCTGCTGAGAGGGATGTGGGTAGGGGCAAGGATGGGAGATGAAGCTGGAATGAAGCAGGGGCAGGCCGTGGAGGACCACGTGCACCTGGTTAAGGACCTTGGAACTTGGGAGCAAATGAATCTGTAAAAGAAGGAGCTGAGCTAAGGATCTTTAGCACCCACTTTGCTCTACATTCTGTGATTCGATTTATATCATAAGCCCAGTGTCACTACACTCAGCGCACTACCATGGGTTGTATTATTATTAAATTGCTGTTTTTTTGCAAGTTATCAATTCAGTTACTCTGAATTACTCCCCTTCACTGTTGAAAACCACCGAAGTAATAAATGACATGGTTCCTATCTTCAGTAATGCACAATTGTGGAAATTGTGAGATGTGCTATTATTGCTTTTCATATTTATTTACTGGGAACACGTTTATTGAATGCCATAGCTCCAGATTAGAATCATAGGATCGTGGATTCTAGAATCAGACAGCATGGATTCAAACCCTGATTAGGTTACTTACTGTGTGACCTTAGGCAAGTCACTTAACCTCCTGTTTTCTCCTCTAGAAAATGGGGAGAGCCACTATTCCTTAGCTTTGTGGTGAGGATTATAAGAGGTAATGCTGCTGAAGTGCATAGAGCCTGGCCCATGGCCAGCACCTAGGAAACTTTACCTTGCAGTATTCTGTTACGGCGTGTGGTGCTGGAGACATGACAGTGTACCAGGTAGACACGCATCACACCATCAGGGGATGGGGAATGATAAACAAATGACTAAAAAAAGTAATTTCTATCGCAATTAGCACTGCAAGAGAAACAAGCACAATGCTATCAGAGAGATGAGGCAGATTCTCCTTTGGAAGGAGTGTCTCAGAAAGTGTCTCTGGAAAGGTGACATTTAAACCCCCATTTGACATATGAGAAAAGCCATTCATTGGAAATGCCAGGGAGCGTGAGTCCCAGCTGAGGGACGGATAAGCATAAAGCCCTTGCAGCAGAACAGAGCTTGGCACACTCTAGGAACTAACAGAGGACCAAGGGTCCTGCAGCCCGGTGTGCATAGAGGTGGGGTGGCAGGAGATGCAGCTGGAGAGGGTTCAGGGACAGATCCTTCTGGGTTTGCAGGTCAGAGTTTGGAAGTGGAAGGGACAAAGCAGCAAAGTGGCATGATGTGATTTTCATGGCTTTGCTTAATATGTACAAACGGTTGAGTGAATGTCTTCCAGGCCCTCTGAATCAGGTAGTGGGTGCAGATTTTTAAAAGGCAGGGAACAAAACTGCAAGCTCTGGCAGGAAATTGGAATGCACTACTGGGAATGAAAATGTTCTTCATTTCTGGAAATGTTATAGGGAAACAAGAGCCTTCCCTCAGAGACAATCCCACTTCTGAAGGGCAGACACACAGTCATGGTTGGTTGCATTTGGCAGAGTGTGAATTAATTCTAAGTGCATGCACTGGGAGAATGCAGTTTGCTATTTAGTATGCCAGGCCCTTTGCTGGGCTAAGGACATAAAGATAAATCAGACGCACAGAGATACCCGCTCCTGAAGAGCCCCCTCCTCTGCTGCTGGAGGCTGGCTTATGGCAGATCATCCCCTGTCCCCTGCTGTATGTGAAGTGCAATGGAGGAAGGAACTTGCTGACAGATTCCATGCTGACACAGAGAGGGGGGAGCTCTGCTCTCTGGGCAGCAAAAGAAAGGTGTGACGAAGGAGGTAATGAGGGGAGGTCACCTTCTCTGGACGTCCCTCACCTCCATCTATCTCGGCCAAATGGATTTGCCCTCAATTTCATTTCTTTGGAGTCTCATTTTCTCCCAAGGTGAGAAAGTGCTAATTTGAGACCCTGACCCACATGATAAAGGAGAATGGGCTCTGAGAGTGTCATGCGTTCTCCCACGCAAATGGGAATATTTCCATCTAAACTGGGGCTACTATGGAAGGGTCTTCACTTAAAGATCCCCAATTTTTATTTTTGAGAGTTTTTGACCTAAATTTAATAGTCATGAGAAGAGAGGATTATGAGAAGTTTGAGAGGATATGAATAGTACTTACAAATACTGTTTTTACATTCAAGTAGCATAGTTTATCAGGCATAGGTTTATTAATCTCATCACTTGCACACCCATTAATCAGGCATTGTGCTAAATTCTGGGGATTCCACATGAACCAGGCACCATCCCCATCTTTAAGGACCTCACAGTTCCGGGGAGAATCACATAAATGAATATGCTCTGATAGCATTTTACCAGTTACCTGGGAAGCTTTTTATAAAAACTTCTGGTACCTAAGCCTTACAGAAACTATTTGGATATAATTGGTCGGGGGTGGGACCTCAATATTTGTGTGTGTGTGTGTGCTTCCTAGTCTATAATGTGAGTCTACATAGCATTGAGAATCAGGCTCTATGACAAGGTAAGAATAAGCCAGTTGCAAGGCAAAAGGGTGCCCTGAAGGGGAAGGATGCTGTTTATAAGAATAAAACTGTCTCCTTTCATCTGTGACTAGAGTTAGGAAACAGAATAATTGTCTGGCCAAGGTCATGACCCATTGCTCCCTTCCAGCTGGATAAAACGCAAGCTCTTGGTGTGGCCTTCAAAGCTCTCCACAGCTGGTTACCACCTGCACTCTGTCTCACCTCCCACCAGTGACCCCCCACATATTGTGATTCAATTATATAGGACAATTCAGTGCACCCCAAACGCAATCACATCAGTACTATGCCCCCTGCTTAAGACTTCTGTCTGGCAAGCTTTGCATGGTGAGCACTTACTGACCATTCGAGGACTATGTCAATCATCCCGTGTTCCTGGAAGCCTTCTCTACAAACTCAAGCCAGGATTTAACCCCTCTGTGAGTGTTCCTGGTGACTGGCTTATTCCTCTGTTAGAGCACTTGGTGGATGTCAAGTCTATGTCCCGCTCGCACACCGTATACTCCTTGACCCAGTTATCTCAGTCACAACTGTTCCGTGCCTGTCACAGAGTGGGTGCTTTATAATGCGTGTCAACTGAGTGAATGCCAACCACATAGCTCTAGTTTAGAACTGGAACTGAGAGGAAGTAATTTTTTCTAATCTCTTTTCCCACAGTCCCGTCACATGTGATATAAGACGCTCAGTTCCTAGAAGAGCTCTTTGTCTCCTTTCACAGATGGAGAAACTGAGCTTCCGAGAGGAGATGTGGTCCCAAGGACACCTCAGTGAATGTTTTCTTCCACAATGTCAGGTGTCCTCCTGCAGTGGAGCTCCTGACCATCACCTGTCCACAGAGCATGGTGAGCACTGCGTCTGCGGCATGGGGTTGCTGCCAAATAATCCAAGGAGTTAATGAGCCCGGTTCACTTTTAGCCATTTCCAGGGCTTCAACTCACCTCTTGCATTCAAAAGTCTAACCCAGTCTTTGCTCATATAGTCAACTGCCTACTGGACACTTCAGTCGCATTTTTCCAAGGGGGCCTTGAGTGCCAACACGGAACTCATCTTCAATTTTTCTCATTCCCTATGAGGAAATGAGACAGAAACATGGGAGTCCTTTCCTTTCCCTCACCAGCCACATCTTATTGCTCACATGGTCTTGCTGATGTCACTTCAGAAAACTCTTTTCTTGATCGTGGACCCGATTTCTTCATTTGGTCTTTTAGAGCCTAGATCAATCCCTCATTTGGAGTTGCCGGTCATTTTTCAAAAAAAGAGACTTTCAAAAAGTTTTTTAAAAAATGGTGCCTCTTCCCTGGATTCACAGATGATTTAAAAAATGATAATTACCTCTTCCATCCTCAGTTATGATTCTATTTTAGAATCCTCTTCCTCTAATTAAAAAAAAATCATCAACTGTTAGTGTTATTTGAGTCTGAGTCATTTGTGCAGGAAAATCAACAAAGTTGCACAAATAACTGCGCAAGGCAGGAATCAGGTTCTCCAGCCGTCCCCTTCCGATTGGGCATCTGCACAAGACACACACACCAGCTCTCCCACCACACTGTTCAGATTGCCCACCACGCCAAACAAAGACATTGCATTTTGGGGTAATTTCCACCCAAGTTTCTCTTTTAAATACTATGGAGAGTCCCTGGCATGTGTATGAATTCAATCAATATTATCTATTATTATGTTTCTGTCCCTGCATATATTATTTAGGGACTTGAAAATATGCATCAATCCTGCTCATGATATGACTAATCCCCTGAGGTGATGACCAATGATCAATTTTCATTCTAGCAAGCATACAGATATGTCACCTCATCTTCTTCAATTTCATTAGTCATCAAAGACTCATAAAAGTTGGAGTGGGAAAACCCATAGGGATCACCAAGCATGACCCCTGATTTTCACATCGCCGAACAGAGGTCACACATCTCGTCAACGTCAGTTATAATGGGCACTGAGGTTTAGAAGTACACAGCACACATTAAATCTAGATTCTTCCTGGAAGAGATAACCGCAGACTGTTACCTGTGGGGTCAGTGAACTGCTAAGTTACCATGGAAGCATCTAGATGAATTTTGAATTGCCACAGTGGCTGTGGAGATGAGGGAGAGAGAACTGGTCTCGTCAGCCAGTCAGTCGAGGGAGAGAACAGTTAAGGAGAGGCTGGTGCAGGGGCACATGAGGCTCACAAGGCCTGACATGTCCCTGGAATGCGCACAAGGTAAGTAGGAGTGAGGTGAGAGTGGAACGTGCTGAACATTAGGCTGGGACAAGATGGTGAAGGAACTTAAATGTCATGCTAAAGACTCTGGATGTTTCCATGAACTACAGAGGAGGCAGCAACAGGGTTTCAGCAGCAACAACCCATCACCCTGTGTTCCCCTGAACTGGCCATGTTGGTTGGCCTCCCCATCATGGCCTCCCTCTCTGGGTATTGTCATTTAAATGATCAACTGGGATGATGGGGATCCTTTTGATTCATGCCCCCTTCACCTTCTTGCATCCAAATCATCCCATCTGTCCCTCACACCTCCTAAGGTTACCCCACCTTTACTTGGCTCATCACCACTGCCCCTTCCTCATGAGAACCACTGTCCTCTCTCACCTGAACTCCTGCAACTGTCTTCCAATGGGTTCTCCTGCTTTCACTCATACCTGCCAAGCTTCCCTTTCACCCAGCAGCCAGAGACACATCCTGAAAAAGGCAAATCCTAGCACACTGACTCATCACCCTGGTTAAACCATGTTAGTGGATTCTAGCTAAGTAATTTCAAAGTCCTTCTGTAGCCCGTAACATCCTGCCTAGTCTGGACCTTGTTTGTGGCTGCAGGCTCAGGACCTGAGGCACATTCCCTCCTCCCACCCTCCAGTTCCACCTTCTTCCCACCTCTGGACGTTTACACGCACCTTTCTTTGTGCCACACGGGCTTCTTTCAGACTCTTGCACTGATGACTCCTTTCACCTCTCAGATCTCAGTACATACATCATCTGCCCCAAAAAGGCCTCCCTGACTCCATCCCTTATCCTTCCAGTCTCTTTTGCACTAACTATTTCTTTTCCTCGGTAGCACTCTCACAGTGTGCGTTAGTGTTTTTATTTTTTTTAAGTTTATTCCCAATTCCCAGTAAAATTCCTTTTTTTTTAAAAAAGATTTTATTTATTTGATAGAGAGAGAGACACACACACACACACACAGTGAGAAAGGTAACAAGCAAGGGGAATGGGAAAGAGAGAAGCAGGCTTTCCGTGGAGCAGGGAGCCCAGTGCGGGACTTGATCCCAGGACCTTGAGATCATGACCTGAGCCGAAGGCAGATGCCTAACGACTGAGCCACCCCAGCACCCCTCCTAGTAATATTCTTGCTACCTACTAGGTGCTCAATAAATATTTAAAAAATGAGAGACTTGCTCATACACCTTGTTAAGACCAGGTTTTGGGGACCCCGGCTTACGGCACACAACTCTGCCCTCAGAATTAGGAATGATCATGTGGACCAAGCCAAGCCAATTCATTGGCTGATCACCCACCAATCAGATTCTCTCTCTCAAAAACTTAAACTAAGAGGTTTGGAGACTCTAGTCAATTATGGTGTGAGTATGTTGGGTCTGAAAGGCCTCACAGTCTTGAGATGGGAGCTGTTTGGGAATATTACAAGCAGAGGAGAGAAAAACAGGGAAAAACAGCAGTAATGAGAGTGATCACACAGATTCTAAAATCAGAGCGAGAGGCTCAAATCTTGGCGCTCTTTTCTTACAAGGCCCGTGGCCCTTCTCTTCTTGTGTTTCATTGTAAATTTTTAAAAGATTCCTTTTATTCTAACCAGTTGGAGTGGGGTTATGTGTCTTAAAACAAAATTTGATTGAGACATTTAGGAAATCCACTCTGGCTATAGTGGGGAGGGCAGTCTGGAGGAGAGAGCCACAGCGAGGACACAAAATAGGTGGCTTTTGCAGTGGACTGAGTGAGAGATGACAAGATCTAAGAAAAGTAGAGGTGGTTGGAAGGGATGGATTCAAAAGACATTCCATGGGAAGAGTTGACATGGTGACAATAGGATGTGTGGGTGAAGGGAAGGGAGTTCAGATAATATCCAGGTTTCTAGCTTGAGCCACCCATGATGATCCTACTATGAGTTGAGCACTTGAGTGTGGAAGAGCGAGTATTGGGTTGAAGAGAACTCACCTGCACTTTCCATGACCCACCATGAAACTGGTCCTGTCAACCAGGTAGGCTGCCAGCCACTCTGGCTCCCCCTTGAGGAGGCCATTGATGCCCATTTCTAAAGCTAAAGCTCTTCTATAGTTGCTTTCTTCAGTGCCACCATTCTCATCCATTTGGACTTACTCACATCCCTCTCGTCTTTTGAGTTTATTTCAAGTTCCATCTTCTCTGCTGGCAAGTATTGCCTGCCTCCCCAAGTCGTCTGACATGGTGTTGCCCAAGGCCACATGGTGCACCACACATGGTGTATACAGCTTCAGGACCTGATCCATCATTCGTGTATTCATGTCCCCTAATGGAGACAGACTCTTGAGAAAACTGGATTGTCCTTTGGATATGCCCTTGCTTCAACACTACACAAAAATGGATGATTCTCAAGTCTCCTGGGTCTTGGATAGACTTGTAAACTTTCACAAATGAATGATGACCCTACTATTTGCTCATTTGGGCTTTTCCTTCAATCCATGACACAGAACAATGACATGTCAGGCCAGTGAATTAAACTTCAGTCCTCTGCTTGCCATATCAAAAGCCTGGATAATGGAAGTGATATTTATGAGGACTTGCTTGAAGGGCATGCTATTTATCCCTTCCTCTAGTGTGCTAATTTTTATTCCTGCATCAAACTGTGCACTTGGACCATATGTTCTTAGTCCCCAGCAGAATTTTCATGCATTTTAATGTTATTTCCTTGGCTTACATCCAGGGATATTATACATAATGGCTTTATAAAAACTATTACTGTAGGGATGTCTTTGAAGTAGTATGCATTAGGTCATTCAACTCTTTCTATATGGAACCTACAGCAAAAATCTCTTTTGTAAAGATAAGGGTCAGGAAAAGCTTGACCTCCTTTTAGGAGCTAGGGCAATTATTATTTTTTTTTTTTTGTAACAAGACTGTATCTTTCTTTTTGGATTGACCATCAGGAAGCTCAGAGTCAGATACTCAGGTGGATGGTGGGAACCATGAGGGCCTGGATGGCTGGCACAAAGGGGTTGGCATGTGAAATGAGGAAACAGAGTAGAAGCACCGTGGATTTTGCTCACCACCGAAGAGGGGGCTGGGGATGAGAACGGCACAGAGTTAACAATTTAGGAGGCCTGAAGTTCTTGCTGACTTCATTCTCCGGTATCCTCATTTGAACCGTTTTCTGGTTTGATTCTCACCTGTGACTGTGGCAAGTCACTAGCCCATTCTGGGCCTTGGCTTATTGTAAGGTGAGAGCATTAGAGTAGAAGCTGTGTAACGACAGGGCTTCTCCAGCCCTGTTTGGATGACCACTTCCTTGTCAGTTCTCTGCTCCTACTGACCTTCTTTCTTCCCTCCAACTCGCCTTTTCTGGAATAACCACTGGTGCCACTCTCCCGGCTGGTGGCTGTCAGGCCACAGGGGTGGCTGACGAGTCCTCAAACTCAACCACACAGTAGGATGATCTGGGGAGCTTTTAAAAATTATGGTGCCCAAGCTGTACCCTTTACTAAATAAATCATTCTCTGAGGTGAGACTCAGACACCTTTATTTTTTAAAACCGGGGGACTGGAATGTGCAGCCAAGTTTGAGCACCAGGGCTCTTCAAACATTCCTGCTCCTGTTAGTCTGAATCACCTGGGGATCTTTTAAATTCAGATTCTGATTCTGGAGGCTTGAGGTGGAGCCTGAGGATCTGCATTTCTAGAAGCTACCAGGTGATCTGTAGGTTCCTGAGTCACACTCCGGGTAGCAAGAGGAAGACACACACTTGAAGAATAATAAAGGAGGAATCTGGAGCTTTGGCATGCTGAGGTGAGCAGAGCCCCTGGCTCTGCTCTGCTCCTCCGAGCTGTAGGCAAGGTCAAGTCTAGTATGAGGCCTAGAGTCACAGGGCACCATGATGCCCAAGCATTTACTCTGTCTTTCCTACCCACCTCCTGTGATATGGATCGCTTTTTCCTAAGTTTGGTCCCCATTTGGGGCCTGTGTTATTACACACACAAGATTTTGTTTGCTAACAGGACTATGAGCAGCTTGGAGGCATCTCTGCCTCTCTGTCTTCAGTCCCTGATTCATGTAGGTGTCTGTCCAATGAGAAAATGCATGGGGAACAGGCACTCACTTCTTGGATGGGGAGAGAACAGAGGGTGGATATTGTTGCTGCCAGTGACCTACAATGATGCCCCTTCAGAGGGTGTTTCACAAAGGAAAATGAAAACCCTGGAACAGGCAGTGACGTTGAATTTTTACAGCTTTCCAAACACTGCCTGCGTGATCCTGCCTCTGGGCCTTTGTTCCTGCCTGGAAGGCCCTCTAAGCGCTCATGTAGGGTGACAGCTTCTCATCATCCAAGACTCAACTTAGAAAATCTCTTCTTAGGCTAAGCTTCCTGATGCACCTGTAGGGCCGCTTCCATCTTGGGCTCTGTTATACTCGGTTGCTTGCGTGTCTGCTTATCTGCATGGTGTCAGCACTCAGCACATTGCCGGGCACGGGACAAGAATTTAGTGAGTCAAAGTTAAATGAAACAAAATGAATGATTCATCACAGACTTCCTTTCTTGGTGTTTTCTGATTTTCGCCCATAAAGTAATAATTAATCAAGACAGATTATAGTTGGATACTACGCTGATAACCAGAGCACTGAATCCTAGCTTCTTTTGTAACCCAAAGCTATGAACAGAAATAACGCATCGTCCCGATGTTTTCCTTTGTCCTTTGTCAGCATCCAACCTGAGCTGGAAGGTGGCAGGTTGCCTCCCAATAGCTGTAAGGCTGCATGTGAATCCCAGCTGGGAGAGCCAGGTTTAGAAACCCCTCTGCCCCCCGATACAGGGAGCCTCGGCTGCAGATGCTCTCAGGCCCTTGTAGGGACTGTTTGCCAGAGGACACTGCCATCTACTTGCTAAGTCAGAGGTGCCCTGTTGGCTCCTGTTAGGCACAATTGGTTTCTGATTAACTCAGAACTCATGATTAACACTCCTACCTTACAGGAAAATGACATTTGCTGTCATGTGATTCAAAGCACACTTGTTAATTATCGTATTTTTAGCTGATACATAGCACCCATTTTTAGAACATTCAGAAAAAATGTCATGTCTTTGAAGACATGTCTAGGTAATGAAACTCAGGGCAGTTGCACGTAAGAGTTTTCTTTCTTTCTTTTTTCCCCCTGTTTTTGCAGATTATGAGCTGGAATGAAACGATACAGTTCATATTAAAATGGTGATGGTTTACTCTAGCAGGGAGAGTTGCCTTATCACACCCCCTTTCCAGTGTGTGCAGGGATTATGATGACTGGGGGCATGGCTTCTGGCATGGTTTCTTGACCTCATGTCAAGGATGGGGACTATGTTTGAAAACAGGTGGATGTAGCCAACCGTATATTTCAGATAAGAGAACTGGTAGTTTGATCTAACAGGAAAAAAATGAAGATTTCATCTGTGCATTGAAGTTCGATTTACATTTTTGATGTCATAATTTATCTCCTGCTTTAAATGGGATCATTAATGGTAAAGAATAGATCAAACTCTGCTTGAATTTTCACAAAGAAGATTGGGTGTTTTCTCTTTTTAAGGCTTAAAAAGGAGCGAGTTTTGTCAGTACCTCCTGTGCTGTCACCTGGAATCCAAGCAGAGGCCTGGGTTCACTCTGGATTAGCTGTGAGGCAGAGAAGCAGAGGGAGGGTCCTGCTGGAAGTGTTACCCTCCGTCGCTCAGTCCCCAGCTCCTCAGATGTTCATCTCTCCAGAGCTTCTGCTCTTTCATTTCTCCCTTTTTCTCCTTATTAAATTTTTTTCCCCATTTTCCCTCTCTTATTTCCCCCATTCTCTGAGGGACAGTGAAACACAGACTTCCAGAACTGGTTAGTGCAGTGAACAATGTTGCTTTATTTCTTCTTACAAACATGCATTTCAAGTTCATTTTCTGCAGGTCACAGGAAGGGTGGTGTGGCTTGAATCTTCCCATGGCCCTTCACTGGAGGGTCAGCCCACATTGGGCCTGGGTGCTTGCCAAAGGTGTGCTGTTGACTTTTAATCAACTTTCCCTGTGTCATGTGTTTGGGCCTCTTCTCCTCCAGCAGCCCCCTCTGGATTAACACAGAACCGTCAAGCATGAAGGCTGGCTTCATGGTACTTCCATGACAGCGCTTGACTCCCAGGAAGGGTCCAGCCCCTCAGACCTGCTATAAATTCCTTGCTCATCTCATAGGTTTGTGCACGGGCTAGTGCTCTAGACAGCACCTGACACATGGATACATTCTTGGTAAGGGGAGAAAGCCGCTCAGGAACTTAATCTGGAATGTGCTAAAAACACACAAAATAATTTTAAAAAGGTAAGCCAATCCTTCAAATTTAGAAAAGTAAACCACAAAGTTAGGATAAGAATCTGGTCTAAGGTTGGAGTAGAGAGCAGAAACTGATCTGCATAATAAAGCAACAGGAACTTGCAGAAGTTTGGAGTCTTCCTGATGCATAAAAATGGTGGCAAGAGCTGGTGTGTGCAGGTGTATGCAGGTGTGTGTGTGTGTGGGGGGAGGTGTGTAAAAAATAGTGGAAAAAAGAAGAGAGAAAAGGACTTTGTAATGATAGGAGACCCATCAATTTAAGGCTAATGAGCCATCCAATTCTTTAGCAAGGATGGCAGAAGACAGCACTCTGATAGCCAATATGAGTTTGAGTTGTGTGCCGTTCTGAGCATGCTGCACGTCACTTTCAATATTGAGTAAATGTCTGAGTCCCAGGATAGCCTGGGGTTGGGATTATTCTGAAAAATCAAAGGAGAGAGGCTGGGTTACACACTGAGGGGGCTAAGCTGAAGACAGAGGAGCCTGCAGCCTAAGGAAATGAGACACCCAGGAAGTCTTGGAATTCCCAGGAAGCAAGCCTGGGCAGCCAGGGAGTGAGCATGGCATGGCCTTGGGGAACCCTTGGAAATCTGGGGGAGGGTGCATGTAGAATGGGGGTCTAGGACATTTTATTTGGATATGCTAAGAAAGATTGAGCCCAAAGAATTGGAAGCTTTGTGGACATGTGGGTTAAACTCTAGATATGAAGAGATTGACCAGGGTTCATATTTATAGTCATAGGTAATACCTAAAAACCATTTGCTAAATGCCAGGCATTGTCCTAAGAACTCACTAACCCATTTTCTTCTACTGGTGAGGCAGGTGTTTTTATTATCCATAATTTTACAACAGGAAGAGACTGAGGCTCCTAGAAGCTAAGGAAAATTGCCTAAAATCATACGTAGAGCTGGTGAGTATGAGTTGGTATCAACCCTGGGGGCATGTCTCTGAAACTGCCCTCTAACCACCACTGTTCTCTCCCTCTCCTGGAGACCCTAGCTCACTGAGCCGTCTGGGGGAATGGTTTCTTACCTTCAGGACCTACTTTCCTCCCCTTTAAAATGAAAGGCTTGGACTAGTCGAGTGACACATTCATTCACTCACTCATTCATTTGAGGCACAAAATGGGAGTTTGGCATACTCTGGTAAGACTGTTTTCTGTTTGCTTTGGGGTTTCCTACAGAATTCTGGCAGGAGTGTTCCCGGCCAGCCCTCTTGCCCTTTCTTCCCCAACATCTGCTCCGTCCCACCACTTCTTATATCTGTCAGTTCGATGGCCCAGGTCAGCTCTTAGTCCCAGAAATGTCTATAATACCTCTTTCTGATTTTCTCCAAATTTCCCCACCTCCTGTAACTTGCCTTGTGATCTCTGAAGTATATGGGCAAACATCAAAAATCCCCGCTAGTGTCCCCCTTCCCTGATTTCTTTTACTTTTTACTGCCTGAAATGTGGCTTTTCCCAAATGGACCCCCTCCTCCCCACCAGCGGTGATGCTGTTCTCCCCAACCTCTCACACCCTATTCAGCCTCCAGAGTGACCACAAAGTGAAGAGCATGAGCAGGGTCTCACAGGAGCTTTTGGGCAGAACTGCTTAGAGTTGGCACATATCCTTCTGCTCACATTCTTGTCTCTGAAATCTGGGTCCTAGGGCCCCAAAATGACTTTAAGGGAGGCTGAAAAATGTCCCAGTGTGCCCAGAAAAAGATATGAATAAGGCTTTATTCTGCTAAATCATTGAGATTTGGAAGATTTTTGTTACAGCCTCTAGTACTACTTATCCTGACTAATACAGAAGTTGTTACCAATTTTTTTCTGTAACAAAAAACTAAAACACACGGCACTGACTTGGTGGATGTTTTAGAGATGAGAAAAGTTAGAGATCCAGTTATATAGCCGCAAATTATATGGTAAAACCCCATTTTTGCTGAGATCATAGCTCTATGATAAAGTTGGAGCATAAGATGTCAGTGATGTGTGGAGGCTATTATTGCCTGCACATGCAAGATATTACACACAAGAGATGTGTTCAATATGAACTAGCTAATTTGTAAGCAAAAATGAAAGCAAATAGAGTCCAGAAATGTGGAGTCTTACAGAATTGGAAAGGCCTGCTGTTTCAGTCTCTGAACAACAAGATAGAGAATTTAATGAGGCTTTGAGACAAAAATTCTTGAACACTTCAGAATTGAATAAAGGGACTCAGCAAAGGGTCTGGCCTTCCCACTAAAGTCTGATAGTGGGAGAGGGAGAGAGAGAGAAAGGGAGAGAGACAGAAGAAGAGGGAGTGAGGGAGGGAGAGAGAGAGAAGGAGGGAGAGAGGGAAAGAGAGAGGGAAGGAGGGGGCAGGAGGGAGAGAAGGAGGGAGATTGCAGAGCTGAGGGGAGGAGGCAGACGGATCATTTAAGAATCATGAGTCTAGGAGTAAGTTCGGGTGTTTTCCTGACGTAAGACCCTGACGAAGCTGACTGGCATGAGTCGACATGGTCCTCCTCCTGCCCAGGGAAATGGGATTGATGAGCATCTCATCAGCTCTGCCACACTGCTCTGATTCTGCTCTTGCTTTCGTCACTCCACTGAAGTGGCTCTTGTTGAGGTCACTAACAAGAGGACACCCAAGTTGCTAAAGCAAATGGTTGTTAGTCAGTTTGCATCCTACTTGACCTCCGTGAGCCTTAGACATGGCTGTTCACCTCCCTTTTCTGTGAAACATTTGCTGCACTTGGATTCAGCCTCTGCTCATTTCCTTCCTCTGTAGTGTCCTCACCTCCTCGGTTTTCCTTTCCAGCTTCTCCTCATCTTCTTGATCTTTTCATGTTGAGACCCCTGTGCCCAGTCCTTGGACCTCTACTCTTTCTGCCTAGTCCCGGGGTGATGTCATTAAGTGTTATGGAGTTAAATGCCACCTACGCACATACACTTCCCAGACTTGTTCGTCCAGCACAGGTATCTCTCCTGGCCCTGATCAGATTCACCCATCCAATCACCTCCTTGTCATCTCTATTTGTATTAGTCACTGCAAACCCTATGTGCCTAACAGTGAATTTCTCCTTTCTCCCCTAGAGGAGCTCTTTACATTGTTTTCCCTAGCTCAGGAAATGGCAGTTCCACCCTTTGAGGTTCTCAGGTTAATGAGTTCAGAGTCACCGATGCCTCCTGTTTATGTCCCATAACCCCGGTGCAGCCCATTGGCAAATCTTGCTGTCTCTGTCTTCCAAAGATTCTGTCCATCCACTCTCAACACAGATGCCACGGTGACCAGAAAGAAGTCCAATCATGTCATTTCCCTGTTCACACCCTGTGATGGCATCCTTCTAAGGCCAACACAAAGACCTTTAGGCTGTCTACATGCCTCACCAGTGCTGGCTGTCTCCTACTTCTCTGGCATCTCTGATCTCCCTCTCAACTCTCTCCTTTCCAGCTACACTGGCCTTCGCGCCATCCCTGAATGTTCTAGGCATGCCCCCACCTCAGCATTGTAGCATATGTCACCCTTCCAGATTTTACTTCCATGCTCCTTCTGCAGGGAGGCCTTTCCTCTCACACCTCCGTTACCTGCTTCCCCCCACCCCAACCCTGGTCCCAGCACTTCCTAGCTCTGTCCTAGCTCCTTCCCTGCTTTACCTTCTTAGCCCTTCTACCTTCTATGCTAGCAAATACCTTGCCAACTGATTATATTACTACCTGTCTCTTCCCCATAAAACAGAAGCTCAAAGAGGTAGAGATTTTTGCTTGTTTCATTCCGTGCCGTGTCCCAAGCACCTAGATGAGTGCTCAGAGTGGGCATGTAACACATATGTATCAAACAGTGCCTGAAGGAATAAACACATGCGTGCATGTGAATGCTGAGAGACACAGAAGGGAAAGGTGAGCGGGTCTGGCAGGAGAAGGAAATGGCTGGCCAGCCTGGCTGGGGCCTGGGCTCTCTCTCTGGGAAGGTGGAGGGGCCTCCAGCTGTCCAGGCTCCACCGATGTGCCTTGTCATGCTGGCCTGCTGTCTCCTGTGGCCTGACCTCAGCCTCCTTGCTCTGAGGCTTCCTGCTCTCTGCAAAGCCCCTGCACCTACAACACCTCCAGCTGCTCTTCATGGTGTGAATGAGGAAGTAAATTGGTCCCCGTGGGAACGTGGGCTCACAGTGGGGGGAGGCTGGCCTCTATCCCTCCCCATCTCCCGCTTCATCCCTCCTCCCTCTGCAGAGTCTTCCCTATTCTTAAAGGGAGCCAGCATCAGGACCCTCACCACTGCCTGAGCATCACTTCCTGTCTGTTCTTTGCTGCCTCCTTTGCATTTCTCCTGCGGGAGCTTTGAGGCAAAGCTTATGGTATACGGGCTTTCCGGGGAAGGATGCTTCCAGAGCTGTGATAGCACACTCAGTCTCAAGGTACCGCTGACTGCATGGCCCACGTGTGAGCTACACATACAACTACAGCTTCTGTCCTGGAGAAGATAGAAAGATGAAGTTACTGCTTGGCAGGGAAGAGACACACTTTGAGAAGGGTGTGTATGTGTGTGTATTTGTGTGTATGTCCGTGTGTGCAGTGAGGGAACCCAATTTAAATCTCCTGCACATCTGTTCACTTGTGGGTTCTGCTTGGCATGTCTGGCACATTGCTGTGACCCAAGCCTTCTGGAGAAGAGGAAGTTAGGGGCAAAGAGCCCAACGGAAGAGATATTCTGAGTACAACGAGGTGTGTGTCACTCAGACTGCCCCAAATAGAAAGAGCTTATCTTATTCTTGCCTCTGTAAGGTCTTGGGTACCAGGAGCTCTGCTGCACAGTATGACACGGACGAGATGAGGAAGGCCTTTTTCCCCCATTGGCACAGAACATACCCAGCGAGCTGGGCTGCCCACAAGGCTGAACCTGGAAGTGCCTAGCCCTCATATGTCCTCGGTAAGATGCCAGCCTGTTGGCCGCCCCAGCCATGTGGGCCACTCCAGTGATGCCTGGGAAAGGGGGGCGCTGGGAAGGAGGAGAAAAATGGCAGACAACATGAGCTCAGTGACAGAGCACATCCAAGATACGAACTGGGGAGCCTGGAACTAATGCCAGGGAGGTTGGCCTTGTAGGCAGCTGAGGATCCTCATCTAAGTAGTGGGAACACAGGGCCGTGAAAAGAGAATAGCACTGTTCAGCCCGAGAGCTGGGTGGTTAGAGCTACCTTCTGTCATGTGACACTGTGCGATGTTGAGTTCCCTGCTTCCCTGAGCCCTAGTTTCTTCGGCTGGAAAGCAGAGTGAATCCCTTCCTTGCCATGGTATTTTGAGATTTAGAGCTAATGAATTTAGGGAGCCTAACACAACATACGTGCTTTAGCAAATGTGGCTATTTTCGTCATTATTAGTATCGAATGGCTGCAGAAGAGCAAGGCAGCATGTGATTCATATCTGAATTCCTGGTACATGGTTTAGTGCTCGAGCAAACTCACCTTTCTGCGCATTTGTGAATGAATACCTAAATATAGAGCGGCTTTCAAATAGGAAGCGCCTGGTCTCCTCACGAAGGTACTTTCCTAGGAGCAAGGTTGTTGTGAGCTGTGTTCTTCCCTTTCCTCACGTAATCTTGGTTTGGGCCCCTTGGCTGGCTGCCCAGGGCTCTCCCAGTGTGCTGCTGGGCAAAGCCAGAGGTGGGGCGAGCACACATTCTTGCTCTGGTGATTTTATCTTTTGCTACTGGTTCACAGAAGCTACAAGTATCCTTCAAGGTGTTCTCTGATTCCCTGGATTTGTGACTTCCTCTAACCTTTCTGGGCCCAACTAGTTTCATTTGAAGAAACTTGCACATAATTCTTTTTGCCACCCACATCAGTTGTGCAGATAAAATCAGATTAGCCTGAATCATCAGCCAAGCACTCCTCTGGCCTGGGGACAAAGCTGGGTTCGCCTCTGTGGGTACGTGTGCAAGGGGTTGAGGAGAGCGTGTTGAAGGACCATTACCTAAGAGGGAGCAACCATGGCCACAGGCCTTCTCATGTTTGCCGCAAGCCCACGGGGACCTGCAATTCTCCAGTTGTCAAAATCAAACTAGATGGAGGATGATGATCCAGAATTTGTGATTGCTGCCAGGTTTTTGTCATTTAAAAAGCATTCCCCGCATAAAATGCAGCCCCCCTAAAGATGCATTCACGCAATGCTGTGTCCTTAGGCACCCCTACATATGTTTATCCCCTCCATGGTCCTAAATGCTGCTTACGTCTTTTGAGGAATAAACTAGAACATTAATAATGCACCCACATTTTCATCTGATCAGTAACATTTAATATGCAGTTTTTAAGCTTGTAATAGAATCCACTGCAAATGAAAAATAAGATTAGGTATGGTGACTTCACCCACTCTCTTTTCAGAGTACGGAAAATCTGATGATGCTAACAAGGTCCTGCCTCTTAGGTACGATCTATTTCTAGAGTTACTGCCTCTTTGGTCACTATTATTTTTAGGTCTTTAGATCTGCATCACGTATATGAAGCGCTCTTGTTTAAGACACTGGCTTGTCATTTGGTGTCCCCAGCTTATTTGAGGCTACGTGTACTAGGACTTTTTATTTTTTTATTTTTTGTACTAGGACGTTTATGTGCTGGAAAGAAAAACTGAATTAAAGATGTAAAATTATCTGTGAAAGGCAAGAATAACCTCCCAGGTAACTTGCTCTGTGATCACCCAGTGAGAACTGATGGGTACAGCCTGCATAAGCCAAAGCCTTGACTCAGTGACGTGTGGACAATGATTTTTTTTACAACAGGGAGATGAAAAATATGAGGGGCTGTGGAATTTTTGAAGAACCAGTGAATGCAGTGTTACTATGAGACCTTCTTCCAGTGTAATTCTCCAGGAGGCTGGTCTGGGGCAGCTGGTGTGTGAACCCCCGGGAGGCACTGGATCCATGGGATCAAGGTCTGTGCATGCCGTCATCCATTTGCTGACCCCATGTGCCAGGCCAAGATCAGGTGTTGGGGACACCAACAACACCCAAAGGGGACTGTCTAAGGGAGGGAGCTAGAGGGAGTGCTCACCAGTCCCTGTAATAAACGCCAAGGGAAAAGTCATAAGAGCACAGAGGACATGCCATCAACCCGGTGGCTGCTTGGGGAAGGCGGCCCGGAAATGTCTTGCTTTGGGAAATCTATACAGCCATGAAAGAAAATAAAAATTCTAATCAGAGTGATTGCCAAAGCGAGAGGAAATCCAGGTGTCCTGAGGCCCACGGTTTCCTTTCAGCCCTGGGCATCTCAATGTCCCCTCAAATTAAGACAAGAATCAAAAACCTAACTTAAAAGCATAGGCTAGGGATATAGGTTTTCTAATGGGACAGCTGACGTCTTGAGCACGAAGGGTGTATAGGAGCGAGTGATTTCAGTGGAGAAACTCTGGTGGCTAATTATCATCGACTGGTGGGGATCGTCCGTCTGGAAGTCAAGTTTCTTAAGCTGTGACCTCACCTTGGCGTTCCTTCGAGTCTGACAAACCATTGCTCCTCTCAGATCCTGTGTTCACCTGCCTGTGCTGGGCTGGCAGGACTAGAACGAAGGCCCCGGATCTCCACAACACCTGTCTGTACCTCATCCTTAACAAGAATGTTAACGGCAGAGCACAGGACATCCCTCTGCCCCTTGGGAAAACTTCCCTTCTCAGGGTCTGAGCGACCAAAATTTGTTTCAACTCTATCTTGTCTGACACAGACAAGGAGAGAGAACCAGAGCAATTATCTAAATCATTCCACAAGAAAAAACCTAACATTTTTATTTTAATTCTCTGGGCTAGTGGCAGTTTAACGTTTTGGGGGTTCAGGGTGTGAACATAATAAATTATGGCCTCTGCAGAAAAAGAAAAGATTTTTCTGGATGCACAGGACACATTTCACATGTAATTGCTGAGGAAACCCTCCTAGGACCAGAGACCATCTGTGAAACATCCGTGGTCAGGCGCAGGCGCAGGTATTATAAATCATCATGAGGTGTGAACTGCCCAGTGATTCCTAAAGTGGGGGCCTGTACCCCAGGCGGTGCATAGGATGACCCACCAGCGTGTGGGAAGAACATGTCAGTACTTCCAATGCAATTTATCCTGTGTTTGAAAAAGTAAGAGAAATAAAACTTTACAAATAGGTAGGAGACAAGGTAACACTGAGGATTTCCAACAAGCCCGTGTTTCTTGGCTTGAGATGTGTTCCAAGGGGCACATGGGTGTCCTGAGCGGAGAGTGGGTCTGACACTCTCTCTGGTTCATTCGTCAGAGGCTTGCGGTGTGTCGCAGTTCATTGGTGACAAATGTCACACTTGCAGTAGATGTCATGAAGACAATACCTTTAAATAATATTCACAACACTTTGCACTGAGATGTGAGTGGTCATTTTAATCTTTTGTGTCATACAGGGTATTTATGATTTTCTCCTGGCCAAAAACTTAAATGTCTCTTAGAATCTAAAGATGTGTTTCTCTTTAGTAGCAATAAAACACATACTCTAAATTCCCTGAACTTCTCATGAGATGACAAGGGAGAGTCATACTACCCAGTTCATGTAGGTATTTAATTTGTCCCCTCAAGGTAATGTGCTGTTTAAAAAATGAGCTTAATAGCTGATTTTAATCTCGATGAGAAGAGAACATTTTGGACATGAGCGATTGGATATGTTCTAATTGTTTTGTGATTTGTTGCAAGAATTAATGAGTCATTTACAAAAGGTTCATGCCTCTACCCTTAAAAAAAAAAAAAACTTGCTAACACAATTTACTAACAAGTTAAAACTTTCCCAAAGGATTTGAAAGTGGGGTTTGAACGCATTTGCTCAAACACATTTGTTGACAACATCATTTGTTGTCTCAAACAAATTATATATATGTGTATCTGTGCATATATATCAGGTTACTGTAACTACCAATTGACATCAGCTGTTATTTCAATAAAGTCTTGCATAATCAGCAGGAAGAGCTGGAAAATCAGTAACACAATTTATTAATCATACATGACAATGTACTTCTTTGCTTTGTGTATCTTTTTCTTTTGAGGTATCTTTTTAATCTATGGCAACTGTTAAACCCAAGGATTAAGATAAACCTGAATTAAAACCAGTTCTTTAAATTTCTGCATAAAAAATTTAAACCAAGATTTTCCAGAAAATAATAAAGTTTGTTTGATTGTATACATTTCTCTAAAATATTTATTAATAATATAAGCTTTTTGTTCCATTAATGAATGAAACAAAGAAAATAAAAATTCAGCATTTTTTTCAGCTTTCGCTTAAAAATGTTCTAGTTTTTTATTTATTTTATTTATTTTTAAAGATTTTCTCTATTTATTTGAGAGCGAGAGCAAGCATGAGCGGGAGTCGGGGGGGAGGGGCAGAGGAAGAGGGAGAAGCAGACCCCTGCTGAGCAGGGAGCCCAGTGCAGGCTCCATCCCAGGACCCCAGGGCCATGACCTGAGCTGAAGGCAGACACTTACCCGACTGAGCCACCGAGGCGCCCCAAAAATGTTCTAGTTTTTTAATGTTTCATTATTTATATCTTAGATTTACATATAGGTATAGATGTACAAATATGCAGGCAAAATTTTTAATTTAAGTAAATTTTCATATATTAAGAAGTCTGCGATCAAAATATTTTCCTAAGGGGAATTTTCAAAAAGGCTTGGAATCTATTGATTTAGAACTGCTGTTTTGGGACAGTGGGGAGCACTTAGCATGTGCAGGTTTTATTTATTTTTATTTATTTATTTTTATTAAATTTTTAATTTAAATTCAATTTGGTTACCACACAGTGTATTATTAGTTTCAGGGGTAGAATTCAGTGATTCATCGATTGCCCATCACCCAGTTAACCCCATCCCCCGACCCCCTCCCCTCCAGCAACCCTCAGTGTGTTCCCTCGAGTTAAGAATGTGCAGATTTTTAGAAGCTGTTTTTGAACTCTGAGCTAACTCCACTCTCTGTGTAGCTGCAGAGTCTGAGAAGAACAAAATACTAATGACTTCACCAAGGTCTCTGGCACATGGAAAATAGATACACCTATAAGAGTAAGGCAGGAGCGTGTGTGTGTGTGTGTGTGTGTGTGTGTGTGTGTGTGTGTAAAGTGGTGGGAAATGCTTTTTGAGCCATAGTAAAACTCTCTCCACATGCTGTTAAACCAGATAATGCAGCGGTGGAGGAAGAGGAAGAGGAAGAGAAGGGGGGGTCATTGGAAACATCTGGCATCGGGCTGCTACATGGAGCAGTGGGGTACAGTAGGATGCCGTGGAGAGCAAGTCCCACGCACAAAGCCCACAGAGATATTTTGTCCCATCCATAACGTTATGGAGCTCATCGGATTTCTCTCATTTTCAATGTGTCCTCAAATTGTTCCTGTCTCCCTCATGGATTTATGGACAAAGCACACATGGGAAAGTGGTTTATAAACTCTGGAGTGCTGTATGAATGCTCAGGACTAAGTAAACAAAACATCTATCTAGTTAGATGGATGTTGTTCTCACTTCTCTGGTTGGAGCTCAATCATCTCAGTCAGTGTGGGACCCGGCTAAAACATCTCGGAATGACTGACATAATCTTTGGCTAGGTGACTGGATGTAACACAGTTTGAAGCAACTGCAAACCGACTAGGATCTGGCACAGTAATTTATCAATTCTTGTGGGATGTTACATGTACTTGCTTTGGACACCTTGGATTTTGGGATACCTTTGTATTCTTCATGGTGTCTAGGACCACATGTCAGGCTTAGTTGATGATTGCACCTGAGTGGCGCAGTTGGTTAAGCAACTGACTCTTGGTTTTGGCTCAGGTGGTGATTTCAGGGTCATGAGATCGAGCCCCGCATCGGCTTTACACTCAGTGTGGAGTCTGCTTGAGTTTCTCTCTCCCTCTCCCTCTGCTCCTCTCCCCAACCCTCTCTCTTTCTCAAATAAATAAATAAATCTTTTAAAAAAATTGACTTGCTGTCTGCTCTGATTTTCCCAGAGAGTGATTATTTAGCAATTAACCCAATGGATCTACTAGGCCCTGCTGTCTTAACAATTTTAGGTCACTGCTGTCTCACTATATTGACATGACAATGTCCAGCGGTTGGTATTCTTGGTCTAATTGATGCATGAGAACACTGAAGTACAGAGGTCTTGGTTACCATGGCCAAGAGCCTCAGTTTTGGCTGTTCTTATAGGGCATACAATACATATTTGTAACAGACATTCACATAAATATACTTCCAAAATCAAGCATTATTCTCTAGATGTCAATGGACTTGCTTATTGCCATAACCACTATCCTTTTCTGAAGGCCTTGAATATTATTCATGTCTTTCTTCCAAGAGCATACAATTCAGCTAATTAGGAATTAGATGGGAAGTGGCAAAGTCGGGGAAAAATTGTTATTCCTAATTATGTCTGATCCTTCTGAGACACTCCAACAAAAAGAAATACCTTCCTTATGCAGACAGGGGACTTGCATGTCTTTTTTCTTTTCTTTCTCTCTTTTTTTAATTTATAGCCATAGCCCAGGGCCATTTTCTGCAGGGCTCCTGCCAAGCTACAGCTTTCCCCCTGGAAATCTTTTGTTTGCGTTTTTCTGTCCTCACTCTAGACTCTACATGCCTCCTCTTGAATCTTCATCTTCTGACGTCAATGCTTCTGGTGCCAGCCAGGATCTGCAGGCAAGTTCTGAGGATTTCAGAGGTGAGGTGAAGAAAAAACACTCTTATGTCAAAACAGTGGCATGGGGGATGTTCATTACTCTAAAAACCTGAGAATTACAAGCGGGTACCACAAATGGTGTGTCAGGCCCCAGTTGTGCTGGGCATGTTGGCGGGAAGGGCTCCCCTTCGAAGGTCATGGTGCCTGCCCAGCTTGCTTCTCCCTGGAGCAACAGAAGAGAGAAGAGTCCAAAGAGGAAAGAGAGAAGATGAAGATGCTCCCTTGTCCTGCTCTGGACATCCAGATCTGGGGAATATCCTGAAAGCAGGAGATGCATCATTTTAAGCACATCGTCACTTGGCAGCTATTCAAAAATCACTACTGTGTGTCTACATGTGCCAAACACAACGACAGACCAGCAAACACAAAAATGAATAGCAGCTGGGCTTAATCTGGCGGACTGCATGGGAAGGAATGATTGGAAGGTATGTATTCCTGTTTTATATGAGGTATTCATTGACTGCAAAGGAAATCCATAAGGAGGGAAGAAATTATTTCTTTCTGGGGCGCTTCAAACATTTTCACTATAGAGATAAGCTTTAAACGACACGGTTGTTCCACTGGGGTAGACAGAACAGAGACCTGAGAAGGTCGCAGCTTAAGGGGTTGGGGGCTCAGAAAGCTTTTTAAGCCGAGACCTCGGAAGTGGTGGGTGGTGGAGAGATTGCAGGGCTGTGGGGGTTATGGCGGGAAGGAGTGGACACCAGACGATGAGGCTGAAGAAGAGGCGGGGGGGGGGGCGGGGGAACAGTGCAAGGGACAACAATGGCCAAGTCACAGAGCCTGAGCTTCCTTTTGAAGGTTATAGGGAGTTCGCAAGGTAAACAAAGAGCAACAGATTCCTTCTACCACTGTGGTCCCTTGGATGGTTTGTGCTGTGGAGGGCCCCTGGTGAGCCAGTCCTTAGCCCTGATGAAGGCGCTGTCTACAGGTGGAGGAGCAGACCTTCCCAACTTTGCTTTCTCCACCCCAGGACGCTCGGAGATCTGGCTGATGAATATCTGTACTCTGAGAACAGCAATAAAAGAGGAGACTTGGCCTTTTTGATAGAAATGTCAGGAGCATACATAGAAGTTACCTCTCCAGGTATCACACTCCACAGCAGGCCAGGTGAGACTTCTGGGCCCGTTTCTGTCTTTATTCTATAATTTTGGGAGGTAGGACATATTTACAATCCATGGATTAAAATGAAGTCTTTAAAAGGCTAATAAAGATAATGAGCCTGTTTCTGGCTTCTCCTTAGTGAATTTTATTCAGCAGAACCCTTCAATATTGGATTCAGGATGGCAGAGTGAACCCAGTATAGAGTACCTCATTCAGAATATACTTCTAATTCTCCATCTGGTTTTCAGAAGCACACAAGGTTTCCAGGTAAATTATGTCCTACCTAAAATGTGGAGTACACACCCAGGCTCCACTTGTTTCTACACTGGTGATCTGACAGCCATGAGCATCAGTCCTTTTACACATGTCCTTCCATGGAGACTGGCCCGAGCAACCTGCTCATCAGCGGGACTGAGTTTCAAGACAACTTGGTAGGTGGAGCAAATGAGATGCTGGGCGGGGGGGCGGGGGGGGGCACTCCGGAACCTGAGGGAAATGGTCCTGCCACTTCCCACCCAATGGTATGACCAGAGCCAAGTGTTTCAGCTCTCCGAGCCACAGTTCCTCGCAGGCAAACTGGGAGAGTGACACCAAACTTTCATGGTGTGAGGGGCACGTGCCAGCGCTGAGTGGGGAGTCCGCTGGAGATTCTCTCCCTCTCCCTCTGCCCCCTGCCACCCTGCTCATGCTCTCTCTCTCTCTCTCTAAAATAAATAAATAAATCTTAAAAAAAGAAATTCTAGTAAAAAACAAATCTCTACCTCTATTTATTCAGAAAAGCACTGAATGTTTAAATGAAATACCAGGGCATCAAAAGATAATCCAACCCATCAGTTAAAAAACATATACAGATATAAATATAAATGTAGAGTAGTTGTGTTGAATTAATTTTTACTTAACTATGATATGGTTAACTATTATAGAGTGTCATTCATATTGTCTTCCGTGTTTATGTCCATACAGTTTCATTTCAATGACGGACAACCGTGTTTCTGAAGATTTTTAGAGATTCACTTCCAACTGCTATTCCCTATTTCACTCATAAGATCTTAGGTTTCTTAATTCTTGCAGATTCTTAGAAATAGGATGTCTCTGACTTTGAGAGGGAATATATATGTCCCGAAGCTTGGAAGAGAACATGCATCTATCACAAGGGCAACGTGACTCTGACATTAGAGCAGTGTTTCCTCCCCAAATTCCCAGAGCCTTCTGGGACCCTGTTTGTCAATGTCTCACTTGGTGCCCACTCAGGGACAGAGAGCCAGCAGGGCCAGTCTGCAAAGGCAGTGGTCACAAAGCACCTCTGGAACATATATCATGTGGGCATTTCTGTGGACTTGATTCATAACTGTAACTTGGCTTGGAACACAAATGGACTTTCTATTCTCCTGACTGCCTTTTGTATAAATCAAGCTAGTGTAAAATCACATTTTAGAAAACATGTATAAATAGGGACGCCTGGGTGGCTCAGTACGTTAAGCATCTGCCTTCGGCTCAGGTCATGATCCCAGGGTCCTGGGAACGAGCCCCACATCGGGCTCCCTGCTTAGTGGGGAGCCTGCTTCTCCCTCCCTCTCTGCCCTTACCCCCTGCTCGGGCTCTCTTTCTCTCAAATGAATAAAATCTTTAAAAAATGTATAAATAAAAAGAAGGGATGTGCTGAGCAAAATGTCTCTGGGAATCCATCAGGTCGAAATTTTCTGAAGAGCTGGTGGATTCAAACCATGTATCCATTTCACTGGGCATAGGAGAGGATTGACTCCAATTGCTATGAGCAGTCTCTGAAATAGTGGATGACAAAGATTTCAAGAAACAGACACACACGTATACAAAATATATACATATTTCATCATGCACACATTCTATAATGTCTTTCCACACGGAATCAATTATTTTTAGATAAAATCATTCCACCCGAGTCTGCTTATTCTCCTATACCAGGATCAGAGAAGGGAAACCTCAAATTAGTAGGATATCAATAATGAGACCTCAGGTCAAGGCTACCTGTACGGGATTAAATATTTTTTCCTCAGATACGGAAGAGGGCAAGCCTGGCAATTTAGTATACCCATGTGAAGTGCAGCCTGTGCCAGAATAATCTAGTGTCTTGATCAAGAAGACATGGCAGCTTTCATGTTGGGTTCTCCGGGGCAATCTTGAATCTCTGTGAGTCTCAGTCTCCTCATCAGAGCACATCAGCCTCCCAAGGTCATTGTGGGAATCAAAGGGATAAAGTCAGTGGAGATGCTGTTTAAATTGTGAAAGTGCTTGCAAACATTAGCTATTACATCCAAGATTTGATGACACATCTCATTTAAACTCCCTTTGTTTTCTGGTTGTGATAACTGAGCTCCCTCTTACTCTCCTATGCAGCTTAGAGGCACATGAAGTGAAAACCCTGAGCTGCATTGGATTCCTTCTGGAAATCACAACCCTGTCATATGGAGTCGAGGATTCCCGTGATCTCATGGACACACCCCTTCCTGGGAAGTTGGTAAATATCAAAAAGTAACTCTTAAAATAGTTGCAAATGCGAGTCAATCTGTGTTTCCCGGCACACCCCACAGCTTTGTGGGCATTACTGATATGGGAGGTGATCCTTAATAGGACGTCTATGTATTCTGAATTCTCAACTTCTCTCTTGTCTCTGGGATGATTCGAGCCCTGTAATTGAAGTTCCAAGAAAATTGAAGTCATTCATCTCTTTTATCTTTAATGTAAAAAATATAGAAATACTGTAACTTTTGCAGAAAAAGCCCCGCAACTGCACAAAATTATAATAATTGACTCTGTTTGTCTTCATTTAACCAGCTGGGAAGATAGTCTTGTGGAACACAGCAATTTTCTAAATTCAGAAATAGTAAATTCATGAGAACAGCTGTTGCCCAATCAAGTGTCAGCACTTGTTTATTTCATACGAGAAACCGAAGGGAGAACAGGCTGCCCCAACACCAGACAGCAGAGCTCCACTCCACTTTCTTCTGAGATGAATCAGCTTCTCAATATTCCCCGAGAAGTTACCCTGGATGAAGGAAGGCTGAGACGGTCTCAGGTTCACCAGGAGAGGAGATAGGAGAGAGCTGTGGAAGAGAGCCCTGTCATGTTATTAGATAGCATCAAGGACTTCCATCTGAATAGGTTCCCAGTGGGAGTCACCCAGGTGGACATTACCATGCTTCAAAAATGTTTTAATTTAATTTTCTTTAAAAAGATGCTCTGAAACTTTGTGTGTGTGTGTGTGTGTGTGTGTGTGTGTGTGTGTGTAAACATCCTGGAAAATCTGTTTAAGATGCAGAGTCCTGGGTCCTTGCCTCTTAGGTTCTGAATCAGTAGGTCTGGAGTGAGCCAGGGAACCTGCATTTTCATAGATGTGCCCCAGGTGATTCTGATGCTGGTGTCTAATGAGCAGGTGGAGTGGGTCTCCCCATGCACCTCACTTCCCCTAATATGCTAAGCTTTGGGTGCAGAGCTCTGTCTCTGGCCTTGAATGCACCAGCTTCTTGCCATCTCAGGGAAATCTCGCTCTGTTCTTTGCCTAGAGAGCTCACTCCCTATATCTTTATGGGGCTGCCTTCTCAGCATTCAGGTTTTGGCTCAAGTGACACCTTCCTACAGAGGCTTTCCCAAATCCCCTTTTGTAAAATACTCCTCTCCCACCCCCAGCTCACTCTCTGCCTCGTTATCCTCTTTATTCCTCCTTGGGGATCGGCACTCTGTGTCCCCTTGTTTCACCAGACTGAAAACTCAGTCACAACTGGGATCTCATCTGACCTGCCACTGTGTAGTCCCAATGCCCATGAGCAGAACTGCCTGGTATATATCAGGAGCCCAGCAAACATGGTCATGGAAACATGAAAACCTGAAACATTGTCTTTGGCAGGAGAAAGTAGGTGTTTGCAGGTCAGAGAGCCAAGCATTCACTGCTTTTGGGAAATTTTTCCTTGAAATCATTTCTTTCATCTTTAAAAATTATTACAGTGAGTTTCCTCCACCATTCCATAATATAAACCTATTTATTTTAGTATAAGAATAATTCTTGGGCGCCTGGGTGGCTTAGTCGTTAAGTGTCTGCCTTCGGCTCAGGCCATGGTCCCAGGGTCTGGGGATCAAGTCCCACATCGGGCTCCCTGCTCGGCAGGGGGCCTGCTTCTCCCTCTCCCACTTCCCCTGCTTGTGTTCCCTCTCTTGCTGTGTCTCTCTCTGTCAAATAAATAAATAAATAAATAAATAAATAAATAAAAATCTTAAAAGAGAGAAAGAATAATTTTTAAGGGGTGGCTGGGTGGCTCAGTCGGTTAAACGTCAGACTCTTGATTTTGGCTCAGGGCATGATCTCAGGGTTGTGAGATTGAGCCATGCATTGAACTCCACGCTCAGCTCAGGGTCTGCTTGAGATTCTCTCTCTCTCGCTGCCTCTTCCCCTCCCCTCTGCCCTTACCCCCCACTCACATGCTCTCTAAATAAATACATAAAGAAAAATTTAAAAAAAGAATTCTTCTTCTTCTTCTTTTTTTTTTTTTTAAAGAGAGCACGAGCAAGCAGTGGGAGGAAGGGCAGAGGCAGAGGGAGAGGGAGAAGCAGACTCCCCACTGAGCAGGGAACCCGACACAGGGCAAAAAAAGAAGAATTCTTAAAATTACTTACCATTAAATAAAATCAACACTCTAGGAAGATGGGCCACATGGATTTTCTAAATCCCGGTAGTGCTGGCAGAACTCCAAGTGCATGCAGGATTCTGAATAACTCAGTGTTAGACTCACTGTGTAAGAATAGGGATACTCTTATTAAAGCAAGACACTGACTCCCCCAGGAACACAGGACGACATTCTAGAGGGACATTTGGCTGCAGAGGGGCTAGTGACCCAGACGCCTGACTGTCCTCTGGGCCCCTGCATCTTACTGCTGCTCTTACTGCATGCAGGGACCCTGCACACTGCTCTTCAAACCCCTTATGTTGTTGCCAGTCTGAACTGCTGAGACACACCAAGTTTTCCAATCCCTATGTTCAGGGAGAAAATAAAACTGAACTGGAGAAAGAACATTTTTAAGAAAGTCTCTGGTTTACTGGTTGCAGGTTTCCTACACTTGCATGGCAGATGACTGGCAGGTCGGTGGCCTGGCTTCCTTCATTTTTCTGCCTCTGGACATTGTCCCTGCTAAAGGCTCACACTCACTCTGCAGCAGTTCCTGACTCTCTGTCCTAATATCTCATTCCAATAGAATTCTAACTCATGTGGGGAAAGAGTTGCAGGGTTTGGCTCATGGACTCACCTCCTCATATTTCTTAATGTCTGGGATGGGTCCATAGAATCTGCATCTTCTCATCATCAGCCAGAATAAGTCATCACTTTCCAGGGGCTTCAACCAAGGTTGACAAATGATAACGTTCACTTTCCAAAGTGTTGCCCACACAAGACCTTCCCATTCAGCACTAGACTGAGGGATGCTAGTTCTTCTGAGTGACTGGACCAACGGACTGGCCCCAACTGTGCCCTGCCCTTCAAGTTAGACCTGGCTTTGGGGAATGGTCTTATCTCTCTTATGGATGTAGCTTGCCATTCAATAAACATGGCATTTCCATAGTACAAGGAAGTTCATCCTTTCTGGGTGCTAATTTATAGCCCAATGTTTTAGTTGAGAATGGTTCTAGGTATCTTTTTGGATGCTGACTAGTGGTGTGATCTTAGAACAATTATTTATCCCTTCTTCTCTCATCTGCTAAGAGGGGTCAGTAATGATCTAATAGCCTTGTTCTAAGTATTAAATGAAATGATGCATGGAAAGCACCTACATCAGGCCCTGGAAAACAGCAACTGTCCCAAAGCCATAACTAGCAGTCAGAGTAGTGTTTTCTTAAAATCTGAGTATGGATTTATCGGCTCGGGATTTGGTAATAACATCTTGGTATATTGGCAGGAATCAGTCAATATCGATCAGTAAGTATTTATTGACAATCTGCAACATTAGTAAGGGCCTGCCTGGCTATAACTATTTGAGACAGAGTGCCTGACCCTACCTTCAGGAGTTTCTATAGTCATCCCAGAATTACGCTTTCTGTGATTCTAGGAAAAAACCTCAGTGTTTGAGATGGACCATTGTCCTTTTGAAAGCAGAAGGAAAAAACCGGATTTCCCTTACAGGTGAGACTTTGAATATAAACATTTACCTCGGATTTACTGTGTAGCCTTGTGAAACTGGCATTAACCACGAGAAGCAACACGAAGGGAAAGGAACATACAGCAAAGATTCTTGGAATCTGGAAAGCTGATAGACAAGTGATAACTGAATTTAACAGATTTGAAAAAAGCTTCATGGAAGAAGTGGGAAAAGGGAAAAGAGTTTGCATTTCAGAGCCTCAGGAAGGCTCATGAGTCGGGGATATTAGGTTTTTCTGAAGGTGTAGATAAAAACGGAACTGATAACCGGCAGATAGGAGGAAAGGCTGCAACTGTCCACATGGGCAGCTCCCAGATCAGCTTCGCCTCCCTTCCCCAAAGCCCCAAAGCCTTCTCTGTCTCTGTGCAGCTCACCTCCATTTCCCGTCTCATCTCCTATCATTTCCTCCATGCTAAAGGCTGAGAGCGATCCTAAGGCTTTCTTATCCCTCATTCTTTAGGGGTTGTTCTTAATTCCTTCCCATTCTTGCTGTTCTATTAAATGAGTGGCTCCAAATAAAGATGAGGAAGAGCCAGATCTGGAGGAGTATGTGGTCTTTCCGGGGCGCTGACATGTGAACAACTGTATCACATCAGAACAGAAATTTTGTGAGTGATGGTCTGTGAAGTTCCATAGGACAGAGAGAAGGAAGTGATGGATTTCTGGCTGGAGAGGAATTTGCAAAGTTTTCAGAGGTGTTCCATTGCTGCTGAGGCTTAATTTAAAGAAAGCATAAGCATTTTTAGAAGAAGTGGCAGACATAGGATGCCGCTGAGTGCCGGGCACTGTCCCACGGACACGAGGGCCTTCTTTAGGAACAGACGAGCCATTTGACCCCAGACTGTCACTTGCCCCAGGAGCCCAGAGCCTAGTAGTGAGGCTTCTGTCGAAATGTGGGTGATGAGGTGGGTGCCAGGCTTGGAGACTTACCCCAGAGGCAGAGAGATCTCACAATGAATAATGATCAGGGAAGAGGTTAAATTTTTGAAAGATGAGTCTGGCAGCAGTGAAGAGAACAGATTGGAGGAGCAAGACAAGCTGGAGAATTTGAGGAATTATGGAAAGTGTGCTGAGGTCGGGTGGGTTCTCATGAAGACTTACATCTCTGATGAAATAAGGAGGATGAGGGCAAATGTGACATGCTGATTATGATTTAAACGGAGTCGTTTTTTATTTTGGACTCTTATTTTCTCTGACTTGAACTGGAACACAGTATCTGTTCTTGGCCACTGTGCAAGGACATGCATTTGAAAAGAAGACAATGTCCTTTTCATGTTTAAAAGGCTTTCAAATTAGCATGAGGATCTCTACCAAAGCTGCAGAGGGGCATCTTCCTGAAGCTTTTTGCTATGGGCGTTATGGATCAGAATCTCAGACTGTATGACAGATTGAGGCTTTGCAGTCACAGTCCCCACGTGCTTTAAGGACAAATCCATTCCCAGAGGACATCACGCTCCAGAAAGGAGAAGTGGCCCGCAAATCAGAGTGAGAAGTGGACACGGGGTCCTGCTCCTCCATAAAGCTGCAGATTCTTTTAGAGTCCACGTTCAAGGAGTCGTTGTCAGCCCAAATTCAAACTCGGTTCTAAATTAGCTCTTTTGCTAACGTGTTTCCTTGCCTGGAGGGATTTGGGAAATGGAGAACATGGCCCTGCTATTGCCAAGAAGAGAAAAAAAAAAGCCTTATCTGAAAATACCAGAGCATTTTCTTCTCTTTTAAATTGGGTCAAACGCACTCAATTTAATTGGTAAATTTTTAAAACAGAAAATAGATAACTCCTCTACAAGCAGGGCTTCCTGCTTAAAAATGCAGCTGAAAGCATTATTAGACTATAAAAGAGTTATTGTGTAGGTCAGTCTGAGGATGGGCTCAGCTTGTACCTGGCAGCGAGAAAGAGGCACACGCAAGAGATAGGGTGTGACATGTATAAATTATGGGCTGCAAAAAGGAGGTGAGTGTTGCCTAGAAAATGCAACCAAAAAATTCAGGGAATACTTAGCAGCAGATTCTCCCATAACTGGAAAGTCTCAGATCTCAGGGAATTGACTGGATAGAACTGGGACTCAGAGTCTCAGCGGCAGATAGCATTAAAGACTCAAAGTATGTTCAGCAATGTGGAATTGGAGGGCTTTTTGGTTTTGTTTTTTTGTGTGTTTCTACAGCATCGAATGTGCTTTTTAAAAGCTTTATTTAAATTAGCATTCCATAAAATTCACCTCCTCTAAATGTACAATTTGGTGTTTTGGAAAATTTATAGGGTGGCACAACCATCACCAAAATCCAGTTTTGGAACATTTCCATCACCCCCTAACATTCCCTCGAGCCTGCTTGCAGTAAATCCTCACTCCCAGCTCCAGGCAGAAACTAATTTGCTTTTGGTGATTATAAGTTAGTCTTCTCTGGTTATTTGATCTAAGTGAATAATAAGTAGTCTTTTGTTCTGGCTTCTTTACACTTTGCATTATAATTTTGAGGTTTATTCATGTTTTAGCTTGTATCACTGTCTGGTTGCTTTTTATGTTGAACACTATGTTTCTTTGCCCATTTGCTGGGTGATGGACAACTGGGTTGTGTCCAGGTTTGCCTATGATGAATAAGGATACTATAGAAGTTCACACACAAGTCTTTGTGTGGATGTATGTTTTCATTTCTCTTTGGTAGATGCCTAGGTGTAGAGTTGCTTGCCCTCATGATTGAGTTGCTGGGTCTGTTTAACATTTTAAGAAGCTTCCAAACTGTTTTCCGAAGTGGCTGTGCCATTTTATATTCCCACTGGCAATGTGTGGGGGTTCCATTTGCTCCGTGTCCCTGTCAACACTGGACACTGTCTGCCCTTTTTTTTTTTTTAATAGCCATTCTAATGGTTGTGGATCTCCCCCAATTACTAATGATGGATACCCTTCCATGGGCTTATTAGTCATTTGTATGTTTTCTTTGTTGAAATGTCTGTTCAAGTGTTCAGTCTTGTACCCAGTTTTTATGCGAGTTAAGTGAATATCTTATTATTCAGTTAAAAACATTTTTATATATTCTGGATACAAGCCCTTCATCAGATACATGATTCACAAATTTTTTTTTTCTCAATTTGTGGCTTTTTTTTTCATTTTCTTAATGATGTCATTGGAAGTGCAGACCATTTTCATTTTAATGGAGTCTAACTTATTTTGTTTCCTGTTACAGCTTACACATTTGGTATCATGTGTAAGACCTCTTTGCCTAACCCAGTGTCACAAAGATTTTCTCCCATGTGTTCTTCTAGAAGTTTTGTCAGTTTAGCTCTTATATTTAGCATATGACCCATTTGAAGTTAAATTTATGTATGGTGTGAAATAATGGTCTTAGGCTTTTGTTGTTTTATTTTTCACATATGCTGCTCCAATCTTCCTGGTACCATTTGTTGAAAAAAAAATCATCCTTTCACCACTTAGTTGCTTTGTTGAAAATCAGCTGGTCATCAATGCAAGTGTTCAATTCTAGACACTCAGTTTCATTTCATGGATCAATACACTTATCCTTCCTTGAACACTGCACTGTCTTCATGACTGTAGTAGTATAGTAAATTTTGAAATTTGGTGGGGATCTCCAACTTTTTTTTTTTTTTAAAGATTTTATTTATTCATTTGACAGAGAGACACAGCGAGAGAGGGAACACAAGCAGGGGGAGTGGGAGAGGGAGAAGCAGGCTTCCCGCCAAGGAGGAGCCCGATGCGGGGCTCGATCCCAGGACCCTGGGATCATGACCTGAGCTGAAGGCAGACGTTTAACGACTGAGCCACCCAGGCACCCCTCCAACTTTTTTATTTCCAAAATTGTTTTGGCTCTTCTTAGCATTTCCTACAAATGTAGGTCAGTTTCGTGTCAGTTGCTACTGATAAGTCTGCTAGAATATTGATAGAGATTGTGTTGAATCTGTAGATCAATTTAGAGAGAAGAGCCCTTTCTCCAATATTTACTCTTCAAATCCATGGACGTGGAATGTCTTTGTCCTTATTTAATTCTTCTTTACTTTCTCTTAACAATATTTTGTAGTTTTCAGAGTATAAATCATGCACTCATTTTGTTAGAATTGTTCCTTATATTTTATTCTCCCCGATGCCATTGTGAATTATATTATTTTCTTAATTTCATTTCCAGTTGTTCATTGCTAGTGCATACTGCAACCGTAATAAACTCATTTATTAGCTCTAGAATTTTTGTTGTGGATTCCTTAAAACTTTTTACATATGGATATTGGGATTGTGTCAAACTTGAACAAAGATGGTTTTGCTTCTTCCTTTCTGATTTGTCTTTCTGTGTCCCCGGGTTTTCCTTCCCTTCCTCCCTCTCTTCCTTCATTTTCCTCTTTTATTCTGTATGTCAGTCTAGCTAAGAGCTTGCCAACCTTATCGATCCAGCCAAAATCTGGTCAGGTGTTGTTTTCAATAGATTTCTCTTTTTATTTCATTGATTTCCACTTTAATCTTCCTTCTATTTGCTTTGTGTTTAATTTGCTCTTCTTTGTCTTTCTTAAAATGGAGGCTTAGTTTATCGATATAGGTTTTTTTCTGATATGTGTTTAATGCTATAATTTATCTCTAAGGAACGCTTTACCTGCATCCCTCACATTGCATGTTATTTTAAACTTTTTATTCTTTTGAAAATATATTTCAATTCCCTTTATAATTTCTTTTTGACCCATGGGTTTTATAGTATTGCATTAGTTTTTAAATACTGGAGATTTTTCTTGATATCTTTTTTTTTTTTGTCAATCTCTAATTTAATTTCATCGTTGTCAGAGGAGAGACTCTGTATGGTTTTCATCATTTTAAATTAATGGGGACCTGTTTTGTAGCCTAGCAGCTGGTCGATCCTATGGATGTTTATGTATGTGCTGTATCTGGGCTGGAAAGTGTTTTTTAAGTCTGTTCGGGCTTTTCTTTTGGTGGGGCTTCCTCACCTCTCACATCTCTGCACAAATGAGCATACAGTCTCTGAAGGGTTAGAAATGTATGGGCGCCTTGGCCTGCTCCTGTCTCTGCTGCACACATGCCCAATACGTGGGCAACCCAGGATATGTGGGAGCTTGTCAAGACCCATCATGGTTACCCCACCTCCTGCAATTCTCTGTGAAAGCCTTGGTTATCTTGCCAGTTTATTGCTGAACTAGGTGATGGGCCATTGCTTGCTCCGAGATGCCCTCAGCCACCTGTTCTTCCTGTTTCCTTGCCACCTGAACTGACAATATCCCAAATCCAATGAGGCCCTTTGGGAGTGGTAGTGGAGTTTCTTATCATCCCAGGCTGTGCTGACCTGGTTGAACTATTGGCAGAGTGGAGGGTGGAGATGGCAGAGGCTCCGGGCAGGAGCACCATAGATTCCTGCTGCTCTTACATGAAATACAGTCATTTTTCTGAAGAGATGCTCCTCAGTTTGTTGTCTGACTTCGGTTGATTCCCAGAGGACTGAGATGTTGTTTGGAGCAGGTTTGTCCAACCTCATTGGTGCTTCTTGGAAAAGTGATGGTGACATGATGGAAGCTGGACTCCTGTTTGTTTGTTTTTGTTTCGCTTCCATTTTAGCTTTAGATGGCATCCTTGGTTACCTTTAAATCTCCTCCGGCAGATAGGAGCCCAGCACCCCAAGCAGATGAGCATGGTGTTGCTTATGTTGAAGATGGAGCGGTTCCAGAACTGCCCTCCTTTGCAACATCCCTTCCAGCTGCACTCCTGCCCCTCCGTGGAGATCCTGCTCCATGGTTTGAAAACCACTCACTCTAATTCATATACTTCCTATAATTTGGGAAACTGAGGCCCAGAAAGGGAAGGGGCTGCCTCAAGTTCAGTTTCAGAGTGGCTGAGAGGAGGGCGTCAAGACGTGGGCTTCCCGTAGCTGCGGTTCAGCCCCCTCTTGCCATGAGGGGGCTGAACCTTCAGCTGTTGTTGGGAGAGAGGGAGCTACTTCTAGCCTCCTGTCTTGTCCTGTTAGGGTGGGAGCCCTCAGACCCCTAACTCTGGGAGATGGTGAATGGCATGGAACATGAGCACACCCGGCTTCTTCCTTCCCTCTACTCGCAGTTCTGCCCCCCTCCCCTCCCTGCCATAATCCCCACCGATGAGGGTCACACAAGGCGTGCATTGTTGTCTCAGCATGTGGTGGTATGAGGAGCACCTAGTATGTGGCAGATGAGTGTCCTCAGCCTATTCTGTGAATACCTACTGGGTGTCAGATACTGAACTTAGTCTTTTTTATACATTTTTTCATTTAACCCTGATAACAATCTTCTAAGGGTTATTCCATCCAGTCTGTGGATGTGATACTTGAGGCTCACAAAGGTTAAATAATATGTTTGATCTCACACAGGGGTGGATGGACCTGGACTCTGACTTCAAGTCTATGTGCTTCCAAATCTGTGGTTTATTCCATCAGACCCCATGCATCTTCAAAAATGTGAAAACCCCATCAGGATGGCGGGAGCTCCAACCTGAGCCAAATTTAGGAACGTGACTGGATCCATCACCATACTGTGACTAATGCAAAGGGAAGGTCCCACACAAGGCACATGCTGCACACACAAACACCACGTATCACACACACACACACAACACACATCACATGCCACACACACACATGCACACACCACACGTGACACACACACATTTCGCGCACACACACACACACACACACACACACACACCCTTTCTCTTGTCTCCCACCTCCCATACGACTACAGCTATCACAGCACTTTGGATCAGCATCTAACTTTTTGAGCTCAGATAGAATAGTACAAAGTTCTCAAAGACATAGTTTTCTACCAAGGTGCACTTCAAAAATGCCCTGGGGAGTAGTACTATTTTTTTTTTTTTTAAGACAGAACAACCATTCTTCACAGCTTCTCCGCCGTGGGAAGAGCGAGCAGGTTGGTGGAGGAGTTTAGCAGATTTATTGACATGAACATAGTTTTGAGACAGAAGGCAAGCTGTCATAGCCTGACATGCAGGAAACTCGGGATAAATATTTCTGTTGACGCCCCATGCATTCCTTATCCCCGCATGCCCTTGCGCTGGTCTCTCATGTCAGAATGAACTTGTAAAAGGCTTTGCTCTTGCCCCAAAAGAGATGAGTGGGGGTGGTGGGGGCAGGGAAGAGGGGAGGGAGTTTATGAAAATTACTGAAAGGGAAATCAGAGGTGGATAAAATCGTAAGATAGAAGTTCCCTCTTATTGGCAGGGGATATGTTCCCAGATCCCCCGTGGGCGCCTGAAATCACAGATAATACTGTATATGATCTATGCATACTATGGTTTTCCTATACATACATACCTATGATAAGTTTAATTTATAAAATAGGCACAGTGAGAGATTAACAACAATGATAATAAACTAGAATAATTATAGCAATAGACTGTAATAAAAGTCACTGTAGATCTTAGCAACCCCAGCATACAATAGTTTTTCTTTACTTATTAAGTCAAGAACTTTCACTTTTTCACTTAAAGGAAGCACTTTATAGCTTCTTTCTGGCATCTCTGAGTTGCCAGCATTGCTACTCTTGTGCTTTGGGGCCCTGATTAAGTAAAATAAAGTTTACTTCACACAAGCACTGCGATACTGGGACAGCTCGATCTGACAACTGAGAACCTAAGTGACTCACAGTGGGTGACATAGGCAGTGTGGGTGCGCTGGACATGGGGATGATTCATGTCTGTGAGGGGCGGCGTTGCACAGTGTGAGATTTCATCATGCTACTCAGAACGGTGCACACACTTAAAACTTATTTCTAGAACTTTCCACTTAATATTTTTAGACCTCTCTTGAAACCATGCAAATCAAAACCACGGAGTGGGGACTACTGTAGTCATGTCTGCAGGTTTACTTCTCTTCCAAAAACAGGCCCGGCATGCATTTTAAGAGCATAAATGAGAGATTATAGCTGAAAGAATAGTCAGTAATAGCTGACATTTAACCACGGGACACACTACTAAGCAGTTAGCATGCCTTCATTCAGCAAATTTTATTGAACATGTCCTATATGCTAGGTTTGGTCACAGGAACTTGGAATTTATCAGTAAATAAAATTCTCATGGAACTTCCATTCTTGAGAGAAGGGAAAAAAAGACAACACTAGATATGGTGGAAAGCTAAGCTAGGCACCATGTTGGGAGAAGCACCAGATGTTCATGGGACAAAGTCCAAGCTTGGCAGAGTGCACGGGAGCTGCCACACCCAGGCTTTGTCTATGTGTCTTTTCCATTTCAGGCTCTTTCCCTTCCTTTGGTGGCAAACCTACCTTCATTCCTCCCTCTCAGTTCCAATGCGTCCTCTGCTGAGTCTGTGGCTCTGCCCTTGGCTGGGTCCTGCCATGGAGTTGCTGGGCCTTCTCGCCACCTGCATGGCATGCTGTGCTCTACTCTCTAATGACAAACGTCGTGCTTTGTTCTGCTGCCAGCCTGGTACCATCACTGAACTGTGTCCTTGAAAGGATCTCAGAGATGCAAAAACAAAGTCTTGCACTTTCCACTAGACCAGGAATCTTTTTCAAGGAAGCAAACAAAGTTTTAGCTCCAAAATTTGAGCACTCCGTGTAGCAGGTAGGTAGGTGTTCAGTGAATATTTATGGAATAAATCACCACATAGATAATCTAAAATTTACATCGTCAGTGCCATAAAACCAGGGTCCGCTTTCTTTCTCACCTCTGAATCCCTAGTATATTTGCTCATCGTTCGCCAAGGGCCTAAAATGTGCTGAACCCTGTGATGGCCCCGAGGGCAGAAAGATCTATGAAAATGCCGTCTGCCAAGAAGGAGGGCCTCAGATGGGGCAGGAAGGCCCGCATGCAGGTGTTAGAGGAGAACCTGATACTAACAGAGGTTTGCGTGCTGTGGAGAAGGAGGCTCTTCCTTTGTGGGGTGGTCAGGAAAGGAGTCACGCAAGAGAAGACCCTTTAGCTTTGTTTTGAAATAGAGGTGGGAGAAAGGGACTTGGCTTCTTACCCTGGGTGCTGATTATGTGGCGCCATTGTTATTCTTATAGAGAGCATTTAGTGAGTGCCTATGGAGTGGCAGCTACTAAGCTAGGCACGCTCTAGGAATATCTCATTTCTTCCTTGCACTGCCCCGTAAAGCAGACTCTTATCCCCATTTTGCTGGGGAATAGGGAGGTTAGGTTATCTGTTCATGACACAGGCAGTGAGTGGCAGAAGCTGGAGACATTTATTATTCCCAAAAAATGACCTTGAATCCCATGGTCTCTGCAAAGCCTTCCCTAACTGTTGCATGTCTTTGGGATTTCCCATTCTCTTGAGTTATCACAGCACCCCTAAACTTTACTACATGTCAGCCCTTCAATAACTTCCCACTAGTCAGACTTCTCTAAAGGCTTAGTAGTGGCTAGTCCTACTACTCAATCTCTTAACATTTATTCTTGACATGAAAGAAAAAAACCACCCACAGATGAGTACTGTCCCCAGGACTGTTCTTCTCTCCATGTCCAGCAGAATAGCTGTGATAAATGTTATGGTAATCAGGCATCCTGATGGATGGATGTGTGTTCCCCTACTTTGGTCCTGGGTGAGTTATACTATTTCTTTAAGACTCGATTTACTTGTTTGTACAAAGAGAATGCTCTCTCCCTTTGGAATGATTGTGGAATGAGCAGATATGGTGCGTAAGAAAGCACTTTGTTTTATGAACAGACATTTCTCCAAAGAAGACATACAGATGGCCAACAGACACATGAAAAGATGCTCAACTTCACTATTCATCAGGGAAATTCAAGTCAAAACTACAATGAGATATTACCTCATACCTGTCAGAATGGCTGAAATCAAAAACTCAAGAAACAATAAGTGTTGGTGAGGATATGGAGACAAGGGAACCCTCATGCACTGTTGGTGGGAATGCACGCTGGTGTAGCCACTGTGGAAAACGGTATGAAGTTTCCTCAAAAAATTAAAAATAGAATTATTATATGATTCAGTAATTTCACTACTGGATGTCTACCCAAAGAATATGAAAACACTATTTCGAAAAGATACATGCACCCTTATGTTTATTGCAGCATTATCTACAATAGCCAAAGTATGGAAGCAGCCCAAGGGTCCACTGATAGATGAACAGATAAAGAAGATATGGTATATCTATACAATGGGATATTACTCAGCCATAAAAAAGAATGAGGCCTTGCCATTTGTAACAACATGGATGGATCTAAAGAGTATAATGCCAAGTGAAATAAGTTAGTCAGAGAAAGATGAATACCATACGATTTCACTGATATATGGAATTTAAAAAAACAAAACAAATGAAAAAAAGAGACAAACAAAAAACCAGACTCTTACCCATAGAGAACAAACTGGTGGTGACCAGAGGGGAGGCGGGAGGGAGGATGGGGGAAACAGGTGTTGGGGATAAGAGTGCACTCACCGTAATGAGCACGGGGTCATGTACAGAAATATTGAATCACTATCTTGTACGCCTGAAACTAATATAACCCTGTATGTTAGCTATACCGGAATTAAATAATAATAAGAAGAAAACACTTTGTTTTAGTTTCCTGACTACCTTCCCTTGAGGCAGTTTGTAAGAATACGCTGCTGGTAATAGTGAGAATAAAGGGTCTTGCGGTTTGTGAAACAGTTTATAAAACAGAATATGGATCAGGAATATAATTAGGCTTCTGTCAAGAAACCAGGGCTCAATTCCTAGCTTTTGCACCCATTAGCTGTGTAATTTGGGACAGGTAATGTAATCTGTGTGTACCTTTCACTCTTGCACTCATAAAATATTTGCTGACCAGCGCCTGTTTTGGGGAAGTGTCCGGGGCCTGGACAGAGCAGAGGGTAGACAGAGCCCCTGCCTCGTGGAACTTCCATTTCCTGGAGCTTCCACAGGGAAACAGGCAGGATGCTGCCTCCCAGGGTGGTTTGGAGAGCCAGGGAAAGCACCCTGAAGACAGAGCAGTGTCTTACAGAAGTCACTGATGGAAAGAACATGGTATTTGCAGTCGGAGGAACTATGTTCAGATTCCAATTCTGTCTTCCTGAGGGAGTGGCTTTGGACTGAGTGACTCCCAGGAACCACGGGAGCCCCGAGCTTTAATCTCATCATCTATTAGGCAGAAATGGCACTCCCCTGCTCACAGTGGGGATTCACAGCTTTGTGACTAGGAAAACGTTATGTGGCTGTTAGGCATTTGTTAGTTATTAGTTATTCAAAATGGGGCATAAGGATATCTCTTGTCTGGGCAAGTAAAATATTTCTGAAGTCGACAATACTCAGAGGATGGCAGTGTGGTAGAATGATAGGGCCTGTTAGACAAGTGGCCACACTGGCCACAGGCTCTAGAAGTCCACCAGGGCACGTTGCCTGTGGAATTGGCGTGAGTCGTCTCTCTTTCCCGGTAGCGCGCTATCTGCGTTTGATGCTGACCCTCGGGGCCCCCCGGAGCGCATTGCCGCATCTGTGGGCTACCCCAAAACGCCCCTGGTGCTAGTGTGTTTCTCCCTGGGATGCACGTATCAGGAGAAGACCAGGCAGAGAGTCCGCATGGAGAACCCCAAGCTAGAGGTCCCGTTCCTCAATGGGGAGTGAGCAGTTTGTACCAGGCACCTGTTTTGTTGTGTTTGTGTCAATTGCCCATGAGTTGGGTGAGTGTGTCCCCATCCTCTAGCATTTCCTGTTCAGGAGAAAGTCGCTTTCTCAAATACCCAACCTGGGGGTCAATAACAGCTGCAGGTCCTGCCTGCACCAGCCCACTGGGCCCCACCTCTCACTGCGTCAGCCGGTGGCCCAGGGGGCAACAGAGACCAACTGGCAAGGTGCAAACGGGGTCCTCGTCTGCAGAGACAAGGTCTCATTGTGCGTCTTGGAGGATTATGATTCAGTGGCCTACTGCATGTCAGCCTCTAGGCTGCGAGGAGCGAGGGGTCGTTGCTCAAATGTTCGTTCGTACATACGAATGGCAAAGTAGCTCTGAGGGCAGGCACTTGGGGATGCTGAGGGAGAGACCCAAAAAAGCTAAGTGACTTGCACAAAGTGGGACAACTGAGGCATGGTGAGCCTTTCCGGATGCACAGCCCTTGCTTTTCATATTATCTGAAGTAGGATCTTCTAGAAGCTGTGGAGAGATACAGGAGAGGGCAAGAGAGTGGAAGGGGCTCCCAGCTCACAGGGACGCATCAGGACACAGGCAGTGCGGGAAGTGCTGTGCAAGGAACAGATGTCAAAGGGTCAGAGGGCCAGAGGTGCCATTTGCTGAGCATGCCGGTCAGACTTCCTGGAGGAAGGAGCATTATATCTGAGCCTCAAAGGATGAGTCTACCTGTAGAAGGAGAGGAGCCAGCGAGGCAGACAGAAGGAACTGTGTGAACAGAAGCACGGCAGTGCGAAACTTGAGCCCGAGGAGAGATTATATGCAGAATATGTGAAGACTGTTATCACTCTCCTTTGAGGAGCATATTCTAAAAATGCAAGATGGGTGGAAAAACACAGCCAGCAGCATATTAACACATTAGTAGCTGCATATCCACCCCCAAGAAAATTAAAGTGCAGGGAAATTGAATCAAGTCCAAAGGGATGAAGGCCACAGGAGGCCCAGAGGGAAGGAAGTGCCAGCTGGTGCCCAGGACAAGGGACAGGGGGTGGGATTTGTAGTTGAACAGACCCCAGATTAGAACTACACTGTGGCTCATCACTTATGTAGGCTTAGGTAAGTCTAAGCTCTTGGAACTACAGTCTCCTTATTTCTAAAATGAAGGTAATGATTCTGCCTTCCAGACTTGATGTCAGGGTGGTCGAAAGTAAGACTGCAAAAGCAGCCAGCATGGTGCCTAGTCTGTGGTAGGGCTTGGGAAAACGTTAGTTTCTTTTGCTGCCTCCTGAAGAGTCAGAATGAGGCCATCATTTAAAAAAATAATGAGAATTTTACCTCCCGCCCCCCTCACTCAAGTTCTTTTAAAGTGGATGGAATGTGATTATTTTTCATCAGAGGATAGGGATCCCGGCTGTCTTCAGTCTCGTGGGCCCAACTGGAAGCCATCCAGCCTTTCTTGCTGTGAGCTGGAGGACTGCAGGCTGATCTGAACTCTCCGTGACCTTGGCCCAGATGACCGTTTCACCAACGCTTCCCTGGGGAGGAGATTCAGGGGCATGCAAGGCAGACATGGGCAAGGACAGCCAAGGAGCTTGTTTCCTTCTGGGGTTGGCGATTTAGTCAAGAACGCTTTAGTTATTCAACAATGAGTTCCTAGAACCCCGGGGGCAAAACGGGCCTTATGCTTCCCCACAAGATATTCCTCAGTCTTACAGATGATCTCTATTTTATTGTCTGGCCTTCTTGAGTTTATCTTTGTCTGGTTTCCAACTGCTAATTGCATTGGAACAGCATGCCATGGAACGTTCCAGTTGTTCTCAGGTGCCCGTGAATGGCATCAGTTTCCTGGGTCTGAGACCCACCCTACTGTCTTTATCTCCTTGGCAGTAGGGTCTTAGCCCAGAGCCAGAGATAGAAGCCATGCTAGGGATTCGAAATAACTTTGCAGGTGTCACTCTTCACCTACCTGAGATGAAAACCCAGGATTCCTGTTTTCAACAAAACAAGCTTGAAATGGTGCCACGAGTGTGGGGGGGTGCCAAGATGGCGGATGCTAGTGAGTACCAGGGTCTCATGGATAACCTGGGGCCTGGGGAAATGTGCGTGACATGACTGATCACAAGTGATCACACACACAGATGAGAAAGGGGCTGTGGGGAGCAGGGTCGGGTCTCTGTGACCCCTCATCCCGTGCTCTTAGAGGGCCTTCCCCAGGCAGTGACAGCGGTGAGGGAAAGGGGATGTGAATTTAAGAGGTGCTCAATGTTCTAGAACTCACTGTGGCATGACAAATATGAAGTGCTACCTAACAGGCTCCTTGATGCTCCATGGCTGCGAACAAGCGGACAACTACTGTGTTACACACCCTAGAAAATGCCAGAGCAACCTAATGACTTGGATTCTCCACGGAGAGAAAGCTTTTGGCTCTGAGACAAAGGCTTCAAATCCCTCATACTTAAAATGTGCCCTAAATTTGCATTTGAGCTCTGTTTCTTCGGTTCTTTTGTGATTTAACATTGAAATGAAAACACGAGTTCCTCTGGGGGATTTTTCTAATCTGGTTGCAAATAGCAGATGACCAAATTCACCAGCTTCTGTAATTCACTAGACCTGGTAATCACAGCCTCCAGATCCCTCCAAATCCCACTGCAGGGACGCAGGCAAAAATAGCAAGTGAGGTCAGCCCCCAAAGGGGAGAAGAGGGCCCTTGTCATCTAAATAAGAGAAAACAAACTGTCTTTGAAATGCAAGGTTAGGAAATGCCGTACTCTTGCTCCTATCTGTGTTTGTGCTGTGTCACTTAATCTCTCTCTCCCTCACTAGCAGGTCTGAATGTTTGCGGGGAGCCAGATGCCAGGGAGGAATTTGATGCCAGAGCGGATTTGCCATGAGGCTAACGAGGCTAGGCTTCAGGGCCCCTCCTGCACGCCTGGCCTCTTCCAAGGCCCAGGTAGGGGCCCTAGCAATGTGTTCATGTTACCCGGTCATGTGGTTTTGTAAAATGCACATATGTAAAGAGCGTGCCTCTTTACATTGTAAAGGCTTCGTGTTGTAGGAAACCTGAATCTGCCCCAAGAGCTGCCTCAATCTCGTGGGAAGGACATCCTTGTAAACAAATGAATTGCCAACTGTATTAGAGAAACTAGGGTGGAAGTCAGGGTACAGTGAGACACAGAGGAGGGAACACTGACCTGCTGAGAAAACCGTGGAGAGAGCTTGAACTTAGGTGGGGGGGGGTCTCTTCTGTTTCACTAACTGGGTATATAGTGATTTAGAACTTAGGAGGGGAGTCTACTCTGTATATAGCAATTCAGTTTTGATGCCAACCCTGGACTTAGCATCACACTCCATGAGTTAAAGGCTCAGACCTCCATAGGTTTGCCCTTATTTCAAAAGTCAACTGTACTTTGGCGGTCCCCGCGCCCGGCCACCAGCATTTCTGACCGACTGGCTATAAATTTGGCTATAAATGTTCGAAAAATCTATTAGAACAACTCACAGACCTTAGGAAAGCACTAAACTTATGATGACAGTTTTATTATAAAGAATACATTAGGATGAAGTCCAGGAGAGAGTGCAGAGGCTCTGTGCCTTCTCCCCGTGAATCAGGGCACATCAGTGTGTTCACCGCCCCGGAAGCTCCCCTTCTCCTTCCTGGTTCCTCCTTACCCCTTACCGAGGAGTGTCTGTGGTTTGGCAGAAGGGAGTTCTGGGCTTCTTCAGTTGGGGTTTTGGTCCCTGGGTGTCTTCTCTACCCTCCTGGTAGCGACTTGTCATGCTGGTGTTCTCCGCCCCACTCTGTGTCGATGTAACCTAAGAAGGCTCAGGGAGAGGCAACTCAAGATTCCCCATTTTCTGAGCACAGCCAGCCTCAAACCCGATGCAGCTCTGCTCAGGTGGCTGAGACCCCCCCGAACTCTAACAGGAGACGGGGACACATTGTGCTGACACAGTCATTGTCCCTCCTTAATAAAAAGTACAGAGCAGTGAGAGTGTAGGCCCTTTCAAGCTGATGCAGTCAACCTCCTCCATCTTCTCCTTCTGCCTCCTTCCTACCATCTCCTGCCAGACCCTCCTTCTCTCAAGGAGCAGCAGGCTTGTCTTTACTCTCTCAGGTGGCATGGTGGTTGCTTCACTCTGCAGCAAACCCTAAGAGGTGCATGATGGGTGGACCTTGCCTGACTCACCATGCATCCCCCCTTCCAGGGACCCCATGAGCCTTGCTTGCATATCAGAGGTATCCCTTCTTTTTTTTTTCTTTCTTTCAGTTTCTTACTTAATTAAAAACAATTGAGATAACTGTATATTCACATTCAATTGTAGGAACTAATACAGAGAGATCCTGTCATTTATTCTGTACCCATTCCCCACCAAAGTGGTACCATCTTGGAGGACTATAGTCCAGCATTACAACCAGGATCTTGACATTGACACGGAAATGCCCCCCAAAAGAGGTCTTCTGTCACCACCAGGATCCCTCATGTGGCCTTTTTATACCCCCAACTCCTTTCCATTCCCGTTTCCTCCTTAATGTCTAGCAACCATTACTCTGTTGTCCGTTTCTATTCGGAAAGCTGCTCTAAACGTGTGCACAGGTTTTGGTGTAGAGCCAAGTCTTCACTACTGTGGGACAAACACAGACACCCCTTTGTGAGAAGTTTGAATCTCCCCTTTGGAAGGGGGGCATCTTGAGCAGCCATGGTGGAGGTTAAGGACTCAGAAAAGCACTAGATAGTGTATGAGTAATAATTCAGAATACTGGTCTGTCAGACATATATGATGGCAAATTACCATACACATTTATTTGCCCATGTAAGAAAAGATGCCTGATACCTTTGCTTTTTTAGGTAGAATGGCAGTTCCTTCACTCTAAGGCAAACCTTCAGGGGAGAGGCTTGATACAATAAGAAATAAGTTGTATGCGTAACTTTGCAAATACCATTTTGCATTCAAGACTACTTTCCAAATGCAGGTAGTCAGGCATGGGTCCAAGGTCCCTGGAGAGAGCAAGACTGGTGTCTTCTTCACACCACGTGGGAGGTACTCACCACTGTGCTCGGATTGGCACCATCAACCCTAGGCTTTCAGGGAGAGGAGGGGAGCCGAAGAAGTTTGGGGCTTTCATCCTTTCAGAGCTCAGATCACCAGTGTTTCCGTCCTTGTTTTCCAGTTCAAGGGACTGAGGGAGCAGTGGAGGTTGTGCCAGCCACCGAGTGCCTAGTACTGGCTGGGGTAAAGAACATTCAGAACGAGAAGACTGACCCAAACATAGGTCGAATTTCATCGCCATAGAAGTCCCTTCTATAGGGGAACTGGCTCGCTTTACATGTTCCTACTAACCTTCTCTTATGTTCTATACTCCTCTTCCTTTCCTGGAGACCTAATCTCTCCAGATCCATTCTGGATCTTGGGGTGTGTCAGACACAACGAGCCCCTTCTTGGCTTATTTAAATTTTCTTCTTCCCTCTTGCGTTTTAGTGAGGATGTGTGTAGAGAGAGGACCGGAGAAGATGGAGTGTTCTGGTTTCTTTTTCTCTCTCCTCCAATCCTGGATTTCAGGTAGTGCGAAATTCACATTTCAGAATGATACAGGATCAGCTTTTCCAAGAAAAACTAATAGGTCAGCATTTTCACAGAGTGACTGTCACCAAATGCAGTATATTACCATGGTATTTATTCTTCTGTTCTGATTTGGGGGACAGCTTGTATAGCTAAGTGCCCAGGTGTCTCAGGTATTACACATGCTGTCCCTGTGAGGCTAACCTCCCAATCAAAAAGGGGAAGAGCATTTCCATCATCCCGGAGGTTTCAAAGAAAGGTAAAACTTTAGAGCAAAAGAATGTACAGTAACCAATAAAAAAAGAAAGAACTTTTTTTTAAATATAAAAATATTTCAGACTTAGTGTTCGGTGAGGTGAAAAAAGAAAGTAATCTCCAGACAGATGAGCCATGCCTGCTAGGAACTCATGAGTCACACCATGACCCTTTTGTTCCATCTCTTTAATCTCACATATATTGAGAACCTGCTATGTGCCAGTTGCTCTGGCAGATCCTGTTGTAAGAGCTTTAAACATAGAAACTCATTTAATCCCAAGCACAGCCCTGGGAGGTAGGTATTGTTACACCTATTTTACAGGTAGGGAAAGTGAGGCAAAGAGAAGTGAAGTAGTTTGTCAAGATCATGTGGGCAGAGGACAGTAGAGCCACAGAAACATACACATGCAATGTAGTTTGGTAGGACCTGTGACGGGAGACAGAACTCCCTAGGGACATGAAAGAGTACGGATTTGAGGTGGAAGGGTGAGGGTATTTCAGCTTCAAGAAAAACAGAGGGCAGTGAAACAGCAGGGCAACTTGAAATAATCATGAGATTGTGCTTGATTGGAGCTCAGTGTTGACACAAAAGGGAAGGTGCTATGATAACTGACTCAGGGACTAGATTCCTAGCACCTTGTATGTCGGACAAAAGGGTTTGGAAATGATTTCCCAGGATGCCTGGAAGGCCCCAAAGAGTGTTAAGTATGACCTAATGTGATCAGATTTGCACTTTATAAAAGTATAAGGGGAAGTATGAAAGGGAGTGAAGCTAGGGGCGGGGGGACCGATGACCAGGGTCCCAGTATTTGAGGCAGATGAAGTAAACAGCGTGGTCCAGAATCATTCCTGGTTTTGTGCATTACTTGATTTGAGGGATGATGGGAATGCAAGATGGCAGCAGGAGTAGAGGCGAAGGGATGGACGTACAGTGGGGTACCCCATAGAGCTGAGCATAGGCTGTGCTCCGTGGGGCTGGAGCTTGGGAGAGGGATGGGTCTGGAGCACAGACCGTAGCATCATCAGTTCGCCGATGGGGACCGCAGCCTCTGGAGTGAATGAGATCCCAAAGCCACAGAGGAAATATAGCAGAGTTGGGGCAGAAATCCAGGCGATCACCAGCTTATCAGGGATGCAGAAAAAGAGGAGGGAAGAGGTCAGAGAGGCAGGAGGGAAACAACACAGGAATGGTGTCACCAAAGCCAAGAGACAAGGAGTTTGAGGGAAGGAGGACTCAAATGTCAACTGCCATAAATAGATACCCTACGGCAAGGGGGTGAGGGTGGTTCTGTCCAGGAGGATCTGCATGTGCCATTTTCGTCTTCAGAAGGGGAGTTTTGTCTTTTATTATTAACACGATTCTCTGACTGATGCTTCCCATCCAAATACGACATTTTTCTTTACACATGCAAATTGGGTATGGATGTCCCCAAGGTGGACGGTGACAGGGCACAGCCAGAGCGTGCAGGCTTGCATGCTGACGCTCAAGTCCCGTGTGATTACATGTGCGCAGAGCTGGAAATGTGGGGGACGCAGCAGCCAGATTTCAGAACAAAGCAATGAAGGAAGTGAATGAGCTCCAATCGTCCATTTAACACCCAGAATTTTTAAGTTCCCCAAATCTCACCCAAAATCAATAAAACTGTTGCTAATTTACGGCAATCAAGCTTTTCTTCTGAGAATATAAATTCCTGGTCTTGTAGAACCGGTTTCTACTTGTTTGAAGAGAGTTATTGAAATGCAAGAAGGGTGTGAGATGTCTGTGCCTCCCTTTTCTGAAAGGAAGCTCTGGGTCCCTGGGTGACCCTGAGCTAATGAGTCTCGGGCTGGTGAGTCATCGCCCAGCCCCTGGACTCAGAGATGCTATCAGATTCATTAGCCACCTCCAGCGCCTGCAGCAACCACAGAAAAGGCCATTAGCTCGGCCACGTGCCCTCCCTCGTCACCCACCCCCACCTGTTCCGCCTCTAATTTAATATTTGCAGACATGCTGGGCATTCGTTACTAAAATGTATTATTCTGCACACAAACACCCTTTGATCAGCTTGACAGGAAACCAGAAGCGCCACGTACTTACTTGGTTTAGCGACACTGTAACTGGAGCTGTTGTCTTTGCAAAGACTATTTTAGAATGACCCTGAATGTGTCTTTTTTTTTCTGCTGAGAAATCATAGCCACATTTGTAATAAGTCTTTCCAACTTGCAACTTGACTGAGAAGTATCTTATTCACTGTCGGCCAGAGTTCGGGTTTCTGGCCTCGGCCCCGATGCAGGCTATAGGTTACTTGTTTGGAAGCGTTTTCCCTGAGTGGTGCTGCTTCTGGTTCGTGGCCCAGTTGGCAGGAGACGTGGCCGTGGTCACACGGGAAATTGCACGCTCTCCCCATCACTTAGCTGAACGGCGGGCTAACATCTGTCCTTCCTCAGACAGCCGGGGAAAACCTGCTGGACTGCACAGACCTCAGTGGTACCTCCATGGGGCCCCAAGCAGAATTTTTTAGCTGTTGAAAGGGAAGAGCGTTTTCCTTCTTTGCCTCGGCGGGGTCCAGAGCCGTGTGGGAGTCTGAGCAGTCGTCTAAGTGGCCTGCAGTGGGCTGCTCACTGGCTTCCTCTGTGCAGTCAGCTCAGCTGGGGTCTGCGGACTGCACAGGGAATGAGTCGTGACTGATTCAGAGAGCTGGGCAGATCTGGTTTCAAGGTCTGTCCCGTAGTTTGCTATTCTACCCCATCCACATTTTTGCCATTGACATGCCATAGATCTCCTGACATGATGGGACTAACAAACCATGGGCTTTTTGGTCGTTATTTGTATGTTATGGTCGGTTGGTTGGTTTGCGGTCAAGCTCCTCTCTTGCCCTGCACCCCTTCTCCTGAAATGGGAGATAATGGTCTTAGGTTTGTATCCAAACTTTCCCGGCATGGATTTCACATGCTGTGTGAAACCGTGGAGACTGAGCTTGGCGGAAAGAATCTGGAATTTGAAACTGTTTCCAAATGTGGCTTCACCACTTAACTGTTGTGTGGATTGCAAATCTCTTGGGTTCACTGAGCACGTTTTCTCGTCTGTGAAATGGGGATAACTGATGTCTACTTTGTGAGATAAAATATGTCAAGAGCCTCACACAGTGCGTGGGCTCGGTAGATAATTCCGTCCTCTGAGGACCTTCTCAGAGCTCTGGAGCCGAGGGAAGGACGCCCCCCCCCCCCCCCCCCCCCCGGAAGAGGTCCCTTCATGCCTAGAAGAGCTGCTGTCCGGCGGGGGACCTCAGCCAGCAGGACCGACTTGCCAGTCAACTCAGTCTAGAAACAGGAGCTAGATTAATAAAATAGTAGCAACGCACACAGAGGTATTTGGTTTGTGCTCTTCTCAGACCTTATGTCTATTAATTCACACAATGTTCACAGCCATCTTATGAAGTAAGCCCTATTATCCTTCTTTCACATGTGAAGAAATGCAACTTCAGATTGCTGGAAGAGTTACAGAAAGGTCACACCACCAGCAAGCAGGTGAGTTAAGCACTGAAGGCAGGCCGGCTGGCTACAGAGACCAAGCTCACAACCACAGCACTCAGACTGCCTCTGCGAATATAGTCTTCCAGTCATCTCGACGACAATCTCAGAGTCCTATGTTCAGTGCAGAATACACTGTACTCCAGGGTGGGAACCAGCTGTCATATCAGATCATGACGTCTCAGCCAGCTTTCAGAATGAGTCAAAGGCCTTCCCCTCTTACGGTCTCTTGTGGGATGTCCCCCGACCACGCGTGCTTCATGTCGCTGAAGCCACAGGATTGAGGTGTTCCCACATCTTGCTCACACTTCCTTTGAATATAGTTATGAAGCCTGGGTCTTAAAAAATTAGAGAAATGGGATAGTCTGGGCTGTGATTCTATGTTTTTTGTTTTCAGTGCTATGCAAAGTGGTCATCGCCAAATCTTGTACAAAGAGCTGCGGTTATAAGATCGTAAAAGACAGACAGACAGAAAGAAAGGAAAGAGAGGTGCTGCACCTGCAAACATCTAACTGTCTGTGTAAATTAAGAGGTAGGAAATGACTGTCCTTCCGAGTGGTGCCCATGTTCCCAAGGATATTTTCAAGAAAGGTATTCAAGAGCCTTCCAAGGAAATATTCTCACCCGGTGTTATGAGCTGAAGGGGGAATTGAGGTGTGTTTTCCTCGGAACTTATCTGGCTTCTTGCTTCTACCTCCCCCCAGGCCCCAAGTTCTGGATTTAGCCCCAGGTCCTGATGGTTTTAAGAGCATGCGTGAACAGGAACCTGTGTGTATATGTGTGTGTGTGTGTGTGTGTGTGTGTGTGTGTGTGTGTGATTATGTGTGTGTGTGTAAGTGTATGTATGTGAGAGTATGAGTGTGAGGGGGTGAGTGTGGGGATGTGGGTGTCGTTTAAAGAATGCTGTCAGGATTCAATGGGGAGATGCTCCAGGTGCTGGGGTGACTTTGACCTTGAATCCTGTCTGGCCCTAGTTAATGGGATTTTCCCTTGACTTGGCTCTCTCAGACCCTGGGTCTGGCACCATTCCGTGTCTAGTCCCAGTCTCAGAGCCTTTGCCTTCACAGCCTAGAACGCGTAGGGAAGAAGTGCATCACGCTCTTTCAACAGAAAGAGGAATGTACTCACAAGCTAGGCATAGGTCCACAGTCTCTTTATCTGTCGTTTCAAAATCCAACATAGTCTGAAAACTGAAAGATTTTTTTGTAACATATCTGACCTGAGCATATTTGGCAGCAACACCTGATGTGAACATTAGCTATTTATACTCCTAAATCTTCCTGTTTGGTATAGTATTTGTGTATTTTGTTGCATTAACTATTAACATATTTATTTGGTTTTGGGTTGCTGCCTCAGAGGGACAGCATAATACATTCACATCATACATTCATATGCATCATATCACTTTTTTAAAATCTAAAAATATTCTGGATTTCATAATACATTTGGCCCTAAGTATTTTGGATGAGGGGTTGAAGTCTTGTAATTCCATTTAATTCTTGCCAACAGTCTTGTGAAATAATGATTATAACCATATTAAGATGAGAAAACTGATATCAGAAAGCCTGGCTACTTTGTCCACGATCACAAAACCATTATGAGGAAGATCCAGGATTAAATACATGCTTTTCAGGTTCCGAAATACATACCTTTCCATGAATCTATATGGTCTTCCCAGCTTCCTTAGGGTGGTAAGCCATGTGTCTGAATAATATGGGCCAGGTTGAAACAGGAGCATGAGCAGGACCATGGGCAGTACTCCAGAAACTCACCACTCAAGGCGTGAGCCTTGGACAGGCAGCTTTGGCATCATCCGAGGTCTTCTTAGAAATGCTGAATCTCGGGGCATACCCAGGACCTACTGAATCAGTATCTGCATTTTATCAAGACCCCTTTTCCCCCACACAACCAGGGGCTTCATCTGCATACTGAAGTTGGAAGAGCCTGAGATAGACGTTTGGGGAGGAATGGACCACATGCCACTCTTCCGTTAGCAACAATCCCTCCTCTGATAAGCCCTATCAGCTGTGATTTTGCCACAGCACACAGATGCCATTCTTGAAAGGTCTCAGAATGGCAGAATTATGAACTTTCACCAGGATCATACTTCAGGGCAGAAACCTCTGCTGGCGGGCAAGTGAGGAGGGAGAGGAATGGTGGCTCCCAGTCCAACGGTGGTTGCCAAAGAGAGAGATGTGCCCACAAAGGTTAAACAATTGCACATTTGTTCTAAAAGTCGATTGCCTCACTGTTTATTTCCCAAGGTAGTGCTATTTTTCTACTTATCAAAGCAAATCTGGCAACTGCACATTTATTGCCGGAAAAAACTCAGAGAACTGGTCTACCAAATAAAAGTATCAAACCAATCTAAATCATAATTATTAATTACTTGCTCATCAGGGGTATGATCCCAGAACAGGGATTCTCAAATTCGGCACCACTGACAAAACAGACTGGACAGCTCTTTGTGGTGGGGCCTGTCCCGTGCACTGTGGGTTTTTAGCAGCATTTGTGGCCATGGCCACTACCTTCTAGATGGCAGTTGCACCTTCCCCACCACCAACCATGAAAATAAAAAATATTTTCAGCTATTGCTCAATGTCCTTGGAGGGTAGAGGTGTTGGGGGGATGGCAGGTGGGGGTGGGGGTGGGAGATGGGGAGGGAGACAATATCACTCTCAGTTGAGAACAACTGTCCTAAAACTTCTTGAATTCATTTATTTTTTTCTGTCCTGTAGCTTGCCAAGATCAAGATGTGACCTCCTGATGATTCGTCAAGTAATCAGCACTTGGCTGTTACTAAGCAGACCTCTTCAGAGAGAAGGTTTTCAAATGAATAGACAAAGAACAATACACATAACCGGGCATTGTGATTGCATTGAGGACAGTCCCTTTGAGAAGATTCCTTGTCACATGAGCATCAGTTTTCTTAACCAATTCTATTCAGGAGAGTTTATATGCTGTGAAACTTAATACACTTGCTCACCTTGGAGTTCTTGCCTATCGGACAGGTCACGCAGGAGTTTTTTTATAATGAAAACTCCTATGTTTGCTGAAACGCATGACTGAGAGGATTTGGGGCTGGAAGTCAGGTTCCTGGGTTAAAACAGAAGGCAGGCTGCCCACTCTCCATGGGCTGCTGAGAGGAGATAGCTAATGAACCCAATAATGGGAGAAGGCTGAAAAGCATGGGTTCTCTTGCCGATTCTGGCAAATCAAGGCCGTGCATAGTTGATAGCTCTCACGTGTCTACTGGTGAAATCCCTGAGAAAAAAAATTGTTCTTCGTTCTCCTGCAGAGAATGAAACTAATCTAAAGAGCCACAGAACTTGTAATTTCTGGAGGAAAACAACATTTTTTTTGCTACTTTAAGAGTTCTTGCAAAACCAGTAGTACTGGCTGGAGGTGGCCTGAGGAGGAGCAGTGGTAGGACCATGGCATCAGCAGCAGATCATCAGTGTGAACACTGAGAGGACAAGTGGCTGTGGTGGGGTAGAGATCCCTTAGACAAATTCACTGGGAACTGCATTTGGAGACCCTATGGTCATGATCGGCAAAGTCATCAAGTCAGATAAAATGCTGACTGTTCTTTCCAAACTGGGTGTCCTACTCTCCAGATTCTTACTCAAACTAGGGTGGGTTAAATTAAGATTAAACATGTAACCACACGTAACCAGCACCCTGACCTTCCACAGGAGACTTGGAGGGAAGTGGACCCTGCTCCTGATCTCATGGGGCTCACTGTCTAATGAGCTCTTAATAACCGCGTTCTAACTGAATGCTAAACATATAGCTTATACGTGACAAATGACCTGATTGGATGCTGAAATAGTGATCAGCTATTGGCACACTGCCATGCTCCCACCATCCTCTCATCTCTTTCTTTTCTTTGTCTTCTGCTTATTTGTACGTTGCTTCACAGGACTTGGATCGTCTTCCCTCTTGCTACTGTCACTGGGCTGAGTTACCACTTTTGTGCCCCTTTCATGCTGGGTTCTGTATTTATTCTTTAGGTTGAACTTGTCTTTCGTAGGCCCTCTCTCCACTGCCATCCAGGGCAGGTCCTGGACTACCCAGCCTGGTCTGGAGCATCGCCACCTGAAGTGTGGTCTGTGGGTCTACTTGGTAATCATCTGCAATGCGATAAGCACGAAAATGGAGAGGAAACTCTTGGAAACTTTTAATAGCAACCTCAAAGAGCAAATTTTTAGAAAAAATTTATTTTCTTATTTGTCAGAGACAGAGAGCACAATTAGCAAGTGGAACCTGTGGGAAAGCATCTCTAGGGGAAGAAATAACAGAGGCAAGGCCCCAAGGTAGGAGTGTGTCTGTTGTGTTTGAGGGACGGGAAGGAGGACCAGGTGGCCAAACCCAACACCATGATCTCAAGTGCTCTTGATTTTTCATAAACTCAGGCCCATGGAGTCTGGAAAGGACTGCTCCAATGGGCAGAGCCCTGGGGTGACATGGCACCAAAGCCTTCCTGCCCTCTGCTACATGACAGTAGTACCCAAACTGGAGTTGTGGGTCCATGCCATGGCTGCGTCTCTGTCCCTGAGTTACTCATGTAAGTCACACGATCCCTGTGCGTCCACACCACACTGGGCCTCTCCAGCAACAACAAAGGCCCAGCCAGAGGGAATGTGGATCCCACTGCCATGAAACGGACAGTCATTCTGTCCTATTTAGTCTTGGGGGGTCCACACCAGGCTTAACAAGCTTTCCTCTCTCCCCTCTTGAAAGATGAAGGATTTCTCAGACAAGCTCTACTGTCTCTATGAACCTCAGGCAGGAAGGGCAAAGCTATGCCAGGGCTGTGTACCAAGATGTTTTGTTTGCCAGGCAGAATGTTACAAGAGAACAAAGGCTTTGGTTGTCCTCAGTGGGGTGAACACTGTTCCTCTGTGGCAGGCCTCCCCAGGCTCTGTCTTCCACATTATCTTCATGGCCATTGAAACATCAAGTTTGGAATGACAAAGGGCTGCCCACTTTCCTCTGGGAGGACGAGGGTGGGTTGCCTTTCACAACTCATTGATGGTCTGTTTTATTTCAGGAGACTCATATTTGTCTCTTTGATAAATAAAATAAAAAAATAAAATAAAATGAAACACTTAATGATATAAAACAGAAGTCGTATCACTGGTAGATGGTTCTGTCTTACTTTAAATTGTGGCCACATTTTTCTCTAGAGTGGGGTTGTGGGTCATGAGAGGCCCACAGAATTAATTTCTTCTAGCACCTTCACTATAAGGATGAAGACCCTGAGACACAGAGAGGTCAGCCGGCATGCCCAAGGTCACATGGAGTTGGTAGCCACGCTGGGACCAGCATCCAAGCCTCATGCTTCCAGCCCAGCAAGTTTTCCACAATATTGCAACCTCAAGACTGACTTTTTTCTCAGGTTTTTTTTTTTTTTTTAATTTGTTTTTCCTCCAAGCCCATTACTAGATATAGTTTTCTCCTCCCATTTTCCTGTTAACTTAAGGCCAACTAGTTCATTCTGCCTTCAAACCAAGTCTCATATTTGCCACTATATATGAGGCACTGGGCAAGAACTTGGGGAAAATTAATAGCAAATAAGAAAGAAATGTCAATCCTCAAGACACATAAATTCTAGGAGGAGAGACAATCATTAAAAAAATGCACATAAACATAGTACTGTATACCAAGAAGAATGCTAGTATCTGCTCAGGTTAAGTGCAAGGACAGGCAAGTTTTGCTAGACGAGAAGGAATAGAGCAAAGTGAGGGGGGTGGTGGGCCATGCCAAGTTTTCACCTAACTTTCTTCCACTTATGAAGAAAAAGTTCTGTTTGGAAACTCACCTTGTCATTAAGAATTATCAACACCCCGAGTTTCCATGTTGGTGGGAAAGGCTCTGGTTGTCTCAGGAATAGAGTGTGGATATTTTAAAATGACAGCTTGAAGAAAGCCTTTCTGTTCTCCATGCGATCACCATTTTGGAGTCCGAACGAGAGCCCGATATTGCTTGTAAGTTGATCTCACTCCTTGAGGTCACTCTTCATAAATTCTCCCAGAGTCCAGGGCCTCCTCTTAAATATACGAGGTGTCTATCAAGGCAGCACAGACAACGTTATTTGAAGGTACATCATGGGACAGAACAAAAAGTTCCATGTGAGATTAACTAGAAAATTTATCCAATGGAATATTTGTGCTTCACATATTATTATAACACATATGGCCCTGGATTGAAAAATAAATATGATGTTCCCAGTTTGAATTAAATACTATTTTCTCTGTGTTCCCAGAATATTTGTGTATGGTTCTGTTGCTCAGTAACAATTCACCTTGCATGTATTCAGCATGTACCATGGTGCCAGGGATGTGGCAGATGTTGAGGGTATAGAGATTGAATAAGAAATTGACATAGTCTTCTCATTAGTATTGAACACAATATCTTAATATTGTAATATTTTAATGCACTGTGGGAAATGTAATAAACCCTAAAATCTACATGACTCAGTATAGTGGAAGTTCATTTCTTGCACACAAACATCTAAAATTTCAAGAAACTTTCAAGAAACTCCTTAAAATCAGTTGTGTGCCTATCCTTTTTTTTTCTTTTTGTTTTCCGTTGTTCTTTTCTTTCTTTCTTTATTCTTCTAGTCTGTCGAAAGTGACAGCTGGAGTCCCGGCTACCATCTTAGACCCTGAGGTTGAGGATCATATCCATGGACCGTAGAGTGGAAAGTTAAAAAATGCTTAAGGCCCTGCAAGACTTTTTGGAACAAAGTGAATGAAGTGGACTTGCCTCAGATTTTATGTGAGAAAGAAATAAACTCCAATCTTTTCACTGCTTGAGTTCCTGTGGGATTTGTTAATTAAAACTGAACCTAATCTTAAGTGATACGTAAGCAGAGGGAAACACCTGTAAAAGAGTTGGAATTACATGGGGATTCTGAAAAGAGTTGAGAACTTGCTGTTGCTGTAATATAAGGCGCTTAGCCTCAGACAGGGATAGGCGAATGTTTTCCTTAAAGGTCAGGATAGTAAATATTTTAGGCTTTGCAGGCCACGTGATTTCTGTTGTAATTATTCAACTCTGCTACTGTGCAGTGAAAGCAGCCACAGAAAATAGTGTAAAGGAATGTCAACAGCTGTGTTTCAATAAAACTTTATTTCTAAAAATAGGTGGTGAGCCAAATTTGATCTGCTTAGAGGATAATCATGCTGTATTGTTATATCACTGATAGTTTATACATGAGCCTCTCATTTTTTTCCAGCTCTATGTTCAGGTACACAACATATGATGTTGGAAGTGGAGACTGTTCAGTTGACATCTGTGCAGTGAGCAGGTGAATGGGCTAAGCCAGTCCTCTAACTGTGCTTATTTAGATCTACTCTGAGTGCTAGGGGGTAATCACCTAATTCACTTCTTCCCACAGATCCCCAGTTTTCACCTCTACCAAGAGTTTTCAGGGCCTTACGTGAAAGAGGAGACTAGCGGGATATTGCTAGAAGCTTGGCAGCTTACAAAAATGGGAAGTTTTAATTACTTGGTGGCTGAGCCTTTTGGCATTCTTCTCTATTAATGGCCTGAGACTGATTTGAAAGAGGTCTCCTCTAAGAGAGCATTACTATACCCACGTCAAGCAAGAGGTTTTTACAGCTTTTGGGGGATACCTATTCACGATGGAAAGTACTCTGAAGTACGAGACAGAAGGCTTCATTTAGTGTTTTACTTTGCTGGGACAAAGTGTGGAAAACCAACTAATCTTTGTAAGTCTTAACTTCTTCATCTTTAAGAGGATCCCAATGCTATCTACTTCAGAACTTTGCTGTGGGAATTGAAATGACTTTTATCAAGAATACAAAGGGCCTTGTGCTTTGTGGTTCAATGGGAGTTGCAAAGAAATTACATGGATTTACTCTTCAAAACCAAAATCAGGAATGGTCCACAATTTGACCTGTCTTCTTTGCCCAAACTAGTGAGAAGCATTTGTTTAACGAAATGGTATTAAATTCTTCCCATATGCCAGATAATATAATACAAGTTTGAATCAATTCCTAAAGTAGGAACTCGAATATTGATGGTGGCATATTACGGGGCAGAATGCAGGAGCTGTAGGAAGATGTTTGCATGAACTGGTACATCTTTAAGTCATACCCCTGCACTCAATGTATAAGAAAACACAGAAGAAAGACACATTCTAAAAGGTGGAGAGGACAAATTGGCCTTTGAAAACACATTAGGGCCTATGCATAATAGAATTCAAATCATTGATCCACAGTTGGGAGCCATACAGACAGGAAGCAATAATGTCAGGAATTCAAATGCTTAAACAAAATTGGATCTAAATGGACCAAAAGTGAATGTTTCTCAAATGGATCTAGAATGCTTCATACTAGACTTTGAGCAAACATTTGGGGAATTGGCAAGAGCAGAGAATCTGCAGATGTTTTCCATATACATAGTATATATTAAATAGCTGAGTGAACTCTAGAATTCAGGAAATGCTCCGACATATAGGGAAATTATTAAGTGGATAAAAATCTGTTTGCTTTCCTGACACCCTCCCTCTTGTCTAAATCAATTATGAACATTCATCTAACCCACCCATATAGGTCACAGAAACTCACACTGATCAGAACTCTGAGAAAATCCGGAAACTGAGAAGTATTAACTAAGCTTTTATCATTAATTGTTACGCTTCCTTTTTTTCCCTTCTAAGCTTTTATTGGGAAAATTCCCCCAAAGCTATAATTACACTGAATAATGACAGAACTTACTTAATGAAGCAGAGAGCAGAAACTTTTTGAGATAGCAAAATTTGCAACCAATTAAATATTAATGAAAAATAGTCTGTTACAGAATCCATTTTTTTCATATTCATTTTATCTCATATTTTCATTTAATCTACAGAAAGTTAAATCATCACTTATATTAGAATTAATGAAATAAAAAATGTATGAATAATTTCATGATTTTCCCAAGAGCAGTTTTTCTGTATCAATTAAGAATATGAATGAAAAAGAGGTTAAAATCACTGTAAAGAACCATACATTTCTAGATTATTAAAATAAATGCTATCAAATGGTCATCACAAGGGAAAGAATAGCTTTATTAATATGTGTGTCCAGTTGCTGATTTTTTAAAAAGTTTTTATCTGGTTTAGTTGGAGAATAAAGTCCTGATGTTATATAGGAGTAACATTTCAATCCAAGTGACATTCCAAATAGTTATTTCATGGGGTACGTTTATGCTAGGGTACCAATTCTCTTTTATTTTAGTTCTGCAAATACCATACATAAAACCCAAACTTTTTTTATCTTAGAGTGATATGAAGATTTTTAAATAACAAAAAGTACACTATAAGTAATATCAAGTGGGTAGGCAACATACCCTAACCAAAGATTGATGACAAAATGTTATGTGGGAGCTTCGGGTGCTGATTTCCTAATTTCAGGGTGAATGCCAAGACTTATCTGGATTCAGGGATTCCCTCTGTCAATTCAGTTGAATAGTCACGGTATCTTGGATACTAGTTGCCCTCCCGTTTCTTTAGGTAGAATTTTTGCACTTCCTGCCTTATCATGAACCACAGGCCATGCAGCAGCTATGGGCTGCATGATCTCGTCCACACTTGGGCCACAAAATCCTTCCTCCACTATTCCTATCAAGAAGGGAAACAGGACTTTTTAAGAGGTGGCAGCCATATTGACTGTCTTCTAATATTTTCTGTCTTCCAATATTTTCTTTTTCTTTTTTAAAGATTTTATTTATTTATTTTTTTTTTTTTGAGAGAGAGAGAGCAGAGTGAGAGAGAGAGCACAGACAGTGGCAGGGGCAGAGGGAGAAACAGACACCCCACTGAGCAGGGAGTCCAATGCAGGGCTCAATCCCAGGACCCCGAGATCAAGACCCAAGCCCAAGGCAGACACTTAACTGACAGAGCTACCCAGGTGCCCCTCTGATATTTTCTAATTAGCCTATTTCACTAGAATGTTAGTTCCTTGGAGGCAGGCATTCTATTTGTCTTGTTTACTATAGGTCCCCTAGTTCACAGAAAATTATGTGGCATAAGACAAACAAAAGAAGTATTCTTAATGACTTATCCAGAGTTATTTCTTACAACTTTTGGCTTTACAAGGACCCTTCTGCCAACTCAACCTTGCTCGTTTCTATATAGTCTCTATATATCAGTTAATATTTATTTTTATTTATTTGTTTATTTTTAAAGATTTTATTTATTTATTTGACAGAGAGGGGGAGAGAGAGAGCGAGAGAACACATGCAGGGGGAGAGGCAGAGGGAGAGGGAGAAGCAGACTCTCCGTTGAGCAGGGAGCCCGACGTGGGGCTCGATCCCAGGACCCTGAGATCATGACCTGAGCTGAAGGCAGATAACTGACTGCACCACCCAGGCACCCCATATCAGTTAATACTTAATATAGAAATTTACATAGTTATTTATTTATAAATAACTATAGTTATTTACATTATACTTGAATTTGTCCAAGTGAAACCATTTATCCTTAACTGTAAAGCAATATTCTTATTGAACCATTGATACCACACTAAAAAAGAGGCTAGAACTGCACCCATCCAGTCACTGCTGATGTGAGAGAAACAGAACAAAACAGTAATGGCTGAATTAGGTAGACAACTGGAATCATATCTTACTAGTTTGGTGGGGCTCCTGGGTGGCTCGGTCAGTTAAGTGTCTGACTCTTGATTTCAGCTCGGGTGGTGATCTCAGGGTCATGACATTGAGCCCCATGTTGGGCTCCACACTCAGTGGGGAGTCAGCTTGAGGTTCTCTCTCCCCCTCTCTTGGCCCCTCCCCCCCTCAAATAAATAAATAAATCTTAAAAGAAAATATTTTACTAGTTTGGGGACTGAAGCAATGGGCCATAGAACTTTGAAAGCTTTTCTAAATTGCTTTGAAAAAAGAAAAAGTCAAGATTTGTTCCTTTTTAAAAATCTCATGAAGTAGAAGTAGATGTAACTATTCCATGACGATCACAATGTGTTGATAAGAGTACTTTGTTTTAAAAAGTCCCCCAAATACTTCAGTGATCTTCCGTTGTGCTTCGTGGTGTTAGCATCTTATTGTTTCCCGTGCTCACATATTGAAATTATTTGGCATTTTTAATAGTATCCAGGCCTAGAATCTTACTTGAGTTCAATTGGTGGTTTTCCTGACTAATACCTGCTTTACTTGTGTTCCTTTTGCCTTTTACTTTTTCTAAAACTATTTACTCCATTCCCTTAAATATCCTTCAAGGTCCTATTTCAAAGCAATTCTTTTATTGTCTGTGTCAAAACTCACTTCCTAAGGTAATTCAGTTCAATTTTGTGTAATGAGTTGATTTAGTGTATACCCACTATGTGCCAGGCATTTTGGTGGGCATTGAGGACATCATGCTACACAAAGTACACATGATCCCTACCTCCGTGGAGCAAAAGGGAACCTTCTCGTAAGATTGAGATCAAGTGTGGGATTAATATAATCACATACATACACGGCAAAATTATTGCGAGGATTAAATGAGTTTAAAAACAAAACAACAAACACCAGTAATAAAGGAAGTAGGAATGAAAATAAAAAGTTATTCTTTTAATACCCACACACCATCACTTCAGGGTGCCCACAGCCCCTCTCCTACGTCCTTCTCTGACCATTACCTCTTCTTCTGGTCATATAACAGATGGACTTTCCTAACGGGGGTGGTTAGTTCTCAGGTCTGGCCTTAAAAGATGGAGGGGCTGAGGATCAGTGAGAATGGAAAGGCAGTGATCCGCAGGAAGTGGGTGTGGAAACTAGGGACCTCATTGCAGTTTCCCTTCACCAAGAGCTCCCAATATTCATTTAGAAATTCAAGTTGGGGACGTCCTGAAGGCTTTTTCTGGGTAAGAGTGGGCTCACTTGGGTGTAATCTTATCATCAGCCACAAAAGAAGCCAGAAGAGAAATAAATATTATCTTCAAAAAGGTGAAGGAAAAAATACCATCAACCGAGAATTTTATTCCCTGCAAAAGTTCACTCAATATTGAAAACAAATTAATTATAGTTTCATACATAAGAGGACTTCAAGATTTTACTAGGCACAGTCCTCATTAAAGATATGTCTAAAAGATATACTTTAGGAAGATGACAAGTGAATTGGGGTAAAAGTAACAAGAGTAAGTGGTACTGAAATCAGTAAGTCATGTTGGACACTGTTGGTTATTTCATATCAAAAATATAAAATTAAAATTCCAGACAGCAGTGATAAATTTGTAATGCTCAATGACCATTACAAATAAGAAAGTATCTGTGTTTTAGAAAAAGACAAAAACCTCACGTACTTTAGACATTTTCTAAAAGTATAAATAAAGGTGTGCATTTAAAAATTAAGAATAACGAGTGTGAAACTAGAATCATGATTATAGTTTCCCAAACACTAGGGAAGGAAAAATTTTTAAATCAAAATAAATGAGAGAATACAAAAACTACCCTCAATACAAAGTAAGTCTGGAAAGGAGAAAAAAAGGTAAATGTTGATTCACAGAAAAGAGTGTGGTAGAAGACGGTGAAGAGCTTGGACCCCAGGTCTCTGTTGACACCAGGGGGACGCCTAGGGCTTTTCTTTTCTTCTTCTTCTTTTTTTTTTTTTTTTTTTTAAGATTTATTTATTTATTTGAGGCGGGGAGGGACAGACGGAGAGGGAGGTAGAGAATCCTCAAGCAGACTCCCACAGAGTGTGCAACCAGATATGGGGCTTGATCCCAGGACCATGAGATCATGACCTGGACTGAAATCAAGAGTTAGCTGTTTAACTGACTGAGCCACCCAGGAGCCCCAAGCCTCTGGCTTTTCTATCTGATGAATACTCAAGGCAGTGAAACAGCAGTAGGGGACAAAGTTCTGCCATATCATCCTGCATTGGGTGCTAGCCCCTGCTAAAGCTGGGGAAGGAGCTGTGCTTCCCCAGTCATGCACTTTAAAAGCCTTAGATCTCAAGAGGTGGAGGGACCCGCCTTTACCTACTGACACCCAGACATCACAGATCCCTGTGCACTGTCCAGGGTATAACCGGGAATGGGTACCTGGGAAGGTGAATCTTATGTGTCAGCTTGGCTGGGCCTGGGTGCCTGGATATTTGGTAAAACACCATTATGGTCGTTTCTGTGAAAGTGTTGTGCATGAGATTAACATTTAAATCAGTGGACTCTGAGTAAAGCTGACTGTTCTCCATTATGTGGACGGGCCTCGTCTAATCAGTAGAAGGTCTGCATAGAATACAGACTGACTTCCCTGAGCAAGAAGGAATTTGGCCTGCACTGCAGCATTGACTCTTCCCTGAGTCTCCAACCTGCCAGCCCACCCTGCGAATTTTGGACTTGGCAGCCTCCGTAATCATGTGAGCCATTTCCAAAAAATAAATCCCTCTCTATCTCTTTCTCTCTACACACACACACACACACACACACACACACGCACACAATTTGGATTTGATCCTTTGGAGAGCCCTGACCCCCGACTAGTACTGCCCCCAAACTGCCTCTGCTCCTGTTTCCGTGAGTTTCTCCTAGTAAATATTTTCCATAAAGTATGGTGTATTTGCTTTTCTGTGTTCAAAAATAGGGAAAATACAGTTTACCAACAAGAACTAGAGTACAGTTCTTTGTACAAACTAATAAAATATGCATACCTTTAGCAACATTAAGAAAACGCTAAGAAATGTCATTGATAGACAATATTAAAAACAAACAAAAGGCAGAAAAACAGAAACAGTAAAGATTTAAAATTCTTAAGAAGATAGTCTGAAAAACTTCATGCCAATGAATGTCAGAATTTCGACAAAGCTGGTATTCTTCTAGAAATAAACCATACACCTATTTTTCTTTTTATTTCTTTTTCTTTTCTTTAAATTCAGTTAGCCAACATATTTAGTTTTTGATGTAATGTTCAGTGATTCATTAGTTGCATATAATACATCTATTTTTAAGAAGAGAAGACATCTGAGTAAGCCCATAACCATTACTAAATTTCTTGGGTAATTAAAGTTTTTCTTACCAAGAGATTCCAGGCTCACACGATTTCCAGGTAGGTTTCACTAAATTTTCAGAGAAGAGGTAATCCCCATGCTAAGCCGGATGATGCAGAGAATATCAAGAGAGAAAAGTTTTCTAACTTATTTTATCAGCCAATATAATTTTAGTGCCAAAATAAGAACGTTTTGATCACTTATGAACATAGATTAAGAATCCTCACCATATATTAACAAGTCAGATCTGTTCGTGTACACAGCTGCGTCAGTTTTATTTTACTTGCGTTGCTGTTCGCATATTCATGTTTCAGTGAACTGCGATGATTTCAATGGTGGGAAAGACAGACGCTGCATAATGAGCCTGTGTTCGAGGGAAAGTGGGCACAGGAAGGTGTCGAGACATGAAGGAATAGCATCTAACCTAGTCCCTGGTGTTCAAGAGGGAATGACAGGCCCGTTGTTAAGAATGAAAGGGTTATTCAGGAAGATAGAATCTAAGGACATCCGAGGCCAACGGGGCAGAGAAACACTCTGTATTGAGAGCACCCGGCAGCTCTGAGTCACTGGAGCGGCGGGCCTGTGACAAGAGTCGGGCATGAGATGAGCTTGGCAGTTAGACCTGCTCCGCGAAAGGTCTCCCGTCCTGGGCCGGTTCTCACTCAGTGTTCTGAACTGACATCCCTCTGAATGCTGCTTTGGCTCCGGTGTTCCTTGACCTTCCACCAACTCTCGGTGTCCCCTTAGTCGGGGCAGAGGCGATGCTGTTCAATCTGTCTGTGAGTAAGGAGTGTTTCCCCATGAATCTGGAACAGTTGTTTTTACTCTCATCTTCCCTTTGCCTGCTCTGGGCCTTGTCTGTGGTGGGCCCTCAACACCTCTTCGCTGACTGATTAATGGCCAGTTAATTAAGTCGGACACATGGCTCGACTGTTGCAGGGAGGAAACCAGAAACAGATGGAACGTGAAATGCTGGAAGAATTTGCAAGGAAGGATGGGACATGGAAACAGGCGAATTCACATCTTTACAGAAGCAACGGGTCAACAGGCGGGTGGGGGCCTCAGCTCTCCTTCCAATGAACAGCATTTCCAATACGGAGCCAAGGGCCAAGGGACTTGGAGTCAGTGGCCTACGCTTGAACACAGCATGTTGCCAGGTGGACGAGTGGCCTTGAACCCCTCGTGGAAGCCTTCTGAATGACCGTTCCCTCATCTGAAAATAGGGAAAATAGGTACTTCACATGGTTGTCGTAAAGACCACACAAAATACTGCCCTGTGACAGTGCCTTAAAATCTGCAAGCCGTTACTGCCTTGGATTTACCAAGCCTGCCTGCTTTCTGCCTGAGAAAGCAAAGCACACCGAAAAACAAAATCCAAACCAATGCAAAAAACAAAAAAACAAAAAAGCAAAAAACTAATAGAAAACAGGAAACGATGTCAGGCATGAAAGCTTGGCATCCTTCCCACATGGAGGAGCACTTCCCATAAAGGCATATATATAACAGGGTGACTGGAAAACCTCAGGAAAGTTCCATTTCCTCTCCTTCCTTGCTTCGCTCTGCTCGGCGCACAGGAAGAGTTGCTCGGAGGCCCTGCAAGGACTCGTTAGCCCCCTGTAAAGAGAACCTGCCCCGAAGTACATGCTTATTATCCTGGAAGCTGCAGATGTGATGGGCAAAGTCGCTGCATTTCCTGAGAGCAGGTTTGTGCCTTTACGAGTCACCTCCGGGGCACCCCCAGGCCCTCAGAACTCACTCACTGCTCTGTCAGCAAGAACGCAGGGAGCAGCATGCTGCAAGCCAGGTCCCTGGGCCACGCGGGGTTTCTGACACTGCCTGTGGAAGAGTAATCACCTGTATGGTTCTCTAACTCACACCCGCCCTCCTCCCTAATAAATCAGTAATACACTTAAATTTCTTTTTCTTTTTCAACCAATAGAGGGATTGCAAGGTTTTAGAACACACGGATCACTATCGTGATGGCCACTGTCGTTTAATTAGTGCTCAACTCTGGCTTCTATCCGCTTCCAGATCTGGGGCATCACAGTTCTAATCTCGAGGGCAGGGACCTACTTTTCTGTATCTGACTGTGCCTTTAGCTGGATATGTGACCTTGGAAATTGTTCTCTCGGTTCACTGCAGTCCCTTTGCATACAAGTGTCCTCCTCTGCCTCGTCTTAGCTCACCGAATGCACACTCAGGTGGGAGCCCTCACAGGCACCTGACGGCTGTGTTGCGGCTTTGGCAGAGTTGTGCGACCTTCTCTCCCACCGCAGGCGAGCTGATTTCCACTGATTTCCCCCAGTAACTGACGGTGTCCCTGGGGGGGGGGGTGTCAGAGCACCTCTCTCTCAGAACAATATTTGGTTCAGTTGGCTTTCATAAAGGACCATTCCCGTGTTGAGTGGGGTTGAATCTTTTGGTGGACTTCTGCGACCTCCTCCTTCACAGCAAAATAAGAATGCCTTGTTCTTTTGCCCTTGAAAGCACTGATAATCGGCATTCTTCTCTGTCCCGGTGACATCAGTCAACCTACCCTCTGCACTGGGTGTGACTCCCAGGAGCCACAGGACAGAGATTACAGGGGGCACGAGGTTTCATGACATTGGCCAGTCCATTCACCCAGGACCCCTTCTGCTCGCAAATTGCGCCTTGTTGCTTTCATCAAATGAGTCAATGCGTTGGGGACGTATGTGCTTTTTGTTCTTATAATGCAAATTGCAAGAGGCAAGAGGGGTCTTGTAATACCAGAGCTTGATGGGAATTTTGAAATTTTCTATGAAACCAGATGTCCAGTTTTAGTAAAATTTAGTGAACTATGTAATATAGATGTATATAGATATTAAGCATGTTTATTATTGATTCTTATCTTTCAAGGGTCCAAACTGATCTAAATTTCTTAAAGAATGGCTAAAAATGAAGAAAAGGACAAGAGATGCAGGCATGATATTATTGTCAAGATAGGACCTTAGGTGCTTCCTGTATTACAAGATGAGTTGATCATAATAATTTCGGGGAGAGTTATCATCTTCATTTGTGTAGACTGCATATAAATCTAGAAGATTTACCAAAATCAATTTTCAGTAAATATCTTGAAATACCAGGAAATTCCGAAAGATCAGTAAATATCAGTAAATAGTAAATACTTTGAAATATCTTGATGTAAAAACATAGGTTTCAATTTTGAGACTGTTTTTGTCCATGATGAGAAAATGGTACGTCTGTATTGCAAGAAAAAGTAACATAAACAATTCTGGGATTTATTGAGGATGCAGGTTGTATGAGCTTCAGTGCCTCTTTTCTTGGGGTCCAATCTCCTTTCTGCCAAGCAAGAACTTGAGATTTGAAGCCAACTTGAAGCAACTCCACTACTTACCAGCTGAGGCTCATAAAAGTTCAAATATCCTCCTTATCTGTAAAATAGGATTCTACAGAGCATGCCTCATAGGGTTCAAGAATCAAATTCAGTATGGCATGCTGAACACCCAGCACATTCATGACACTTGTGAAGCCCTTCATGAATGGTAACTATGATGAACTTTATCATTCCTGGTGTGGGAAACAGAGTCTTTACTTGAAACTTTGATTCTCATTCTGTTTTTAGGTAGACATAGTAAACTGGAGTCAATGAAATTGTTATGTTCTATATGAAAATAATCAACAACCTGGAAAACATCATCCTGTCTTGAATACGTGAAGCATAGGCATAAGCTTTGTCTAGTGAGCATGCCACGATTCTTTACTCCAGGGAGAAGATATTGCTAGAAAAAGAGAACATTTCTCTTCAACTCTCGTAGATCAAGAGACACTTGAAAGTGAGATACAAGGGGGCAGGGGCACTGGGAACCACCATGGGAAGAAGGGCGTGTGAGAAGGAGGGGGAGGCATTCAGACCGAACTCTGACCTTCTTCCCACCCAGAGTATGAGGAGGATGAGAATGTCCCCCTGCCATGGTAGTCAAGCAGAGGGCATTTGGAGGAGAATACACAAGGAGTCCAGATCCCTGCACATGGTGGCCTTGCAGTGCAGCAGTGGGAGTCAAGCAGCTATAGAGACAGAAGCAGTCTGTGTATCGCCCTGAGAAGGCAACTGGGCAGTGAGTGAGACTGAGGACCTGCCAAAGCAGAAATGCTAACACAAAGCAGTGGAGGCAGGCAGAACACGGGCACAGAGAGCAGGCACACCTTAATGGCTTTATCTGTAGCCTAGAGATGAGATACTGGCGCTTGTCACTAGTTATAACTCAGTATAAGACCAATGGCTCTGTGCACAGTGTGTTGTATAAATAACACTGAGTGTTTTTGCATTGTTCCCCAAATGCGCACACACAGCCCTATACACATACATACACTTTTCGGGGTCTTCTAAAACTCAAAAGTCTTCCATTGCTGTGTTTAAAGAGAGGAATACTAAAGAAATGGTCTCAGTGGCATTGTTCACTTTCACCATCCCAGTGCCTGTGAGGTGAGGGTCTGTGGACAGACAGTTGTGTTATGTATCTACTACTACATAACAATAATAACACAAACTTAGAAACTTAAAACCACACACATTTATTACCTCAGTTTCTGTGGACCGGGAGTCTGGGCATGGGTCAGCTGGGTCCTCTGTAAAGCTTCAAACTAGAGGTCAGACAGGGCTGAGTTCTCATCTGGGGCTCGACTGAGGACGGATCCACTTCCAAGCTCATGTGGTTGCTGGCAGCTTTTAAGTCCTTGCAGGCTGCTGGATAAGTCCTCAGTGTCTTATTGGCTGTCTGCCAGAGTGTTCCCTCCATTCCTTGCCATGTGGCTCTCTCCTTAGTGCAGCTTACAACATGGCAGCCTGTTGCTTCACAGCCAACAGTGAAAAGAGTCTCTCAGCGTGACGATCCTTATAATTTTATGTAATATTATCAAGGAAGTGAAATCCTGTCAACTTTGTTGTATTCTATCAGGTAGAAGCAAATCATGGGTCTCACCCAAGGTCATAAGGAATGAGTTATGCCAGAGCATGAAAACCAGGAGGAGTGGATCATCTGGGTCAACTCAGAGTTTGTCCACCAAAACTTCTATGTGTCAGGAACCTTAAAGACGTTGAATACTGATCTTTTCAGCTTCACTCTAAGATGCCATATTATTATTACTTTATGGAGGAAAAATGAGTCTCCCAGAAGTAATTGCCCAAAGGTCACAAGCTAGTAGAAATGCACCTGGGATTCAAATATAGATCAAAGCAAGTGTTTTTCTTCCAAACTACCCTTCTCTGTTGGGAAAACCAGAAGATAATCTCTAAGAATGGGGCAGGGGTGGGCAGCTGAAATGACCTCAGCCTCTGTCTCTGATAGTTCAGCAACACTTCTTCTTCCCCATAGCCATCACTGTCATCTTTTCAAGTAGTGGAGCTACTTCAGGCTCACTGGCCTACAGGGGTGGGACACTGTCAGTGAGGATTGTTCTTTCCAACTCTCACAGAAACCAATATCTAGAATTCAGGTTAAAAGAATCCCTATGATGACCATGTTCTCTCAAATCACACGGGAGTGCTTTGATGTGGAATGGGGAGACATTTCTGACTTTTTTGGGTGAAAAAGTCAGGTGACTGTTGGTTTAGAGAATCCTCCACTGTCTCGTAGTTGAATGCTGTAGGCAGGTAAGGAGAGAAGCTGTACTGGACTAAGAAATTAGATGCCTCTTTGGGTTCCTGCAACTCGTTGTCTCCTTTCTTCTTTTTTTTTTAAATTTTTTATTGTTATGTTAATCACCATATATTACATCATTTGTTTTGATGTAGTGTTCCATGATTCATTGTTTGTTCATAACACCCCGTGCTCCACGCAGAATGTGCTCTCTTTAATACCCATCACCAGGCTAACCCATCCCCCTACCCTCCTCCCCTCTAGAACCCTCAGTTTGTTTTTCAGAGTCCATCATCTCTCCTGGTTCGTCTCCCCCTCTGACTTACTCCCCTTCATTCTTCCTCTCCTGCTATCTTCTTCTTTTTCTTTTTTCTTAAAATATGTTGCGTTATTTGTTTCAGAAGTACAGATTTGTGATTCAACAGTCTTGCACAATTCACAGCGCTCACCGTAGCACATACCCTCCCCAATGTCTATCACCCAGCCACCCCATCCCTCCCACCCCCAACCACTCCAGTAACACTCAGTTTGTTCCTGAGATTAAGAATTCCTCATATCAGTGAGGTCATATGATACATGTCTTTCTCTGATTGTCTCCTTTCTTCTAAAGCACCACCTGACTCCCAGACTTCATTTATGGGCACAGCCTTTGAAGACGTGCCTGACATGGCTTGGAAGCCCTGATCCTGCCTGGCTCTCATCCCCTGCACACCTAGCTCATCTGCCGTGAGATTCCCGTCTACTTCTGGTCATTGATGAAGCACCTTGTGTAGGACTGAGGTCCGGTATCTCACACTGCTGCTGAATTCTGGAGGTGTTCACTTTCCATGGGGTGAACACATCAATGGAAATGAGGATGGGAAGGAGATAGGTTGATAAATCCCCTTCCTTCTTTCCCCCCACATTCTACTCCAAAGCATAGATGTTTATTGCAGGCTTCCTGGAAAAGTCCTGTGTGCCTGGTGAACACAAGCACGGATCTGCCTACTGTATCTTCAAGGTTTGTGGTGAGGCAGAAGCATGATGATGTCACCTGGCTTCACGGGTGTCTTTGCGCTCACTTCCCTTTATTCTCTACCCTGGGTTTGCATCTCCCAAATAAAGCCTTGGGTTTTTGTCTTCTAGATGACTCAGGCTGAGACACAAGTCCAATGTGAAAGGTACTCACGCTCATGCCCTGCTGGGTCGTGGAGCTGAATTACAAAATTGAGATTTAACACGACAGACATTTCAAGGAACGCCACACTCCCAGCACAAGGGAGCGATGAACGCCGCACTCGAGCTTTCAAGGCAAATGCTTTTTGTGTCATCATCAAGATGATTAGCTTCACACATTACAAAAAGAAGTGACTCATAAAACATGTATCGATGTTGCATTTGAGAACAGCTGCTGCCAGCCTGCAGGAATACACAAAAAAGACTATCTGCCTCCGATCAATCTTTGCAGTTCTAGAAGAAGAGAGGAGACAGGAATAACTCTTTGTGGGGATGACTGACATGTTCTGGCCAGGCATCCTTTGTTAATATAACACACGAGAATTAGACAAATTGGAGCTGGAAAGCGGTCCTGTCATAATGTGGCTGTCGGGTCTGTGGAAAGGCAGCAGCCGAGATTGCAGGATGTGTTCACTGCTCTCCCGAGCTCTTTTTAAATAATCCAAGCTGTGAAGCTTTCACTGGGAAGCTGATCTCCAAATTAGGCAAAATGTTCGCATGGCATGGTGTAGTCCGTGCTAGAAGTCAGAGAGGTGGAGAGGGTCTTGCTTGGGAGCCTCCTGATGGATTGTGCGTTTCCTTCCTTCCTTCATTGGACCCTGCACTTTGGATAGAACTTTCTGTTCTCATGCAAGTGTTCCATAGCTGCGCTATCCGATACTGTAGGCGCTGGACTTTTGTGATGATGGAGCACTTGAAATGGGACTAGAGTGGCCAGGAGCTAAAGTTTGAATTTTATTTAATTTCAATTAATTTAAATTTAAATAAGCCCAATGTGGTTAGTGACTACCCCATGGGAGAGCACAGCTACACATTCATTCAGTTAAAAGTAATGTATTGAATAGCTCGTAAGTGACCTCTTAGAAGTTTTGGGGGGATTGTGGGTACTCAATAGTTATCTCCTTTTCTTTTTATTTTTAATATTGTTTTTTAAGAAATGATATGAAGAAGATAAGCCGGGTTCAAAAATATTTATAATAAAATAGGCACTACATTCAGTAAGACATGCATACAATGTTGTGGGAATAGATGCACATATATCTGAAGAAAGAATAGTTTATTTTATTCATTCATGTATAATTGCATTGATTCAAATATAATTTAAAATGGTCAAGGCAAAAATTAAGTATCTCTTCATTGCAAAGATGAATTTGTGTTGATGCCGGAATGGCATTCCAGGCAGAGAGAACAGAAAAGGCTGAGTAAAATGTCCAAAAACGGCTTTTTTGTTCATGATGGATTAGATACGAAGAGCCTGGAGACTGAACAAATAGGCATAAGGAATTATATATCATCTCCATCAAGGAAATAAAAAGGCAAATTTTCTGTGTGTTTGGATTAGAAAAATATATATATATATTAGAAGAGAAAAAAAACCTGCACAGAATTTCTGATCAGAACACAGAATTTTTGATCTGATAATCACAAATTATAACTTAATCATTTGTCATCTTCCAAACAAAACCTAGTGGTTTTTTCAACAGACTAGACTGACTTAATGAATTTCAGCAAGAATGCCCCCCGCCCCCCGCAAGAAGTCATAGAAAGCCCTGGCCACAGAACCCATTTCAAACACCACTTATTTACAACAATGTCAAGTTCACCATGAAGAGCAGACTGCTATATGGCCTGGGTGCTCAAATTTGGGGAGTTACTATTCTATACTGGTAGCAGGGATGTGCTCTGCCTACAAGTACTGATGAGAGCCTCCTTGCTCAGCAAGAATTTCAGTTTTTGGAAATAGAAATTGCAATATGGGGAGAGAATTTTTTTACCTTCAATGCAGAGAAATAGTTGGGAAAAGTCAAGTCATAGAAATCCCATCCAGTAAAAGCAAAATGGAACCAATTTTCCCGACCTTCCCCTTCTGCTTGCTGAGATTAACAAGAGGGGGGCAAGACGTGAGTTTGTGTCTGGCGGGGGGGCCCAGGCTAACTTTAACCTTCACAACCCTGGAAGGTAGGTAATAATAGTTGGAATTAATGGGTGAGGTAATCCAGCTCTGTGCAGGCTCATAATGTTTTTAAGGTCATAAGGCACGTCTGTTTCAGACAAAGTTGAGTTGCTCTTACTCCAGAGCTGCTGTCTTTTTCATTATGTCATGCCCTTTTGAAGCTACCCATTGCTTTCCATCTCAAGTGCAACAGTACAAGCTAATGGAATGAGGGGAAAAAGTTAAGACAATTACCCAGCTGATGATTATGTGTGGTAGAATGTGATGGCATCTTTAAAGAAAAGGCCATGGGATTCCAATCCAAAGTAGGGTGGGGATACATGTGGTTGAATAGAACCAGGGGAACTTCAGGGAGGAGGTGACACTGGAGATGGGTTTGAATGCAGATAAGCTTTGACAGTGAAGTAGGAGTACAGGAGATGAGGAGGCAGCCTAAAGGCTAGAAAACCTTCCTGAATAATCTGTGTCACTTCTGGCTAGAGGCTGAGAGGGGGAAATAAATCCTTGGATTAAGTGTTACAGAATGCTCTGGGGCTAAAAAGAACCCCTGAATGTATGTAAAATATGTACAGTTAGAGAAAGTGAAATCCTGCCACCTCAAAGCTTCAAGCAATTTTATATATATGTGTTATATATATATATATATATATATATATGTATATATATATATATATATATATATAATCAACTAAGAAATACAGAATTTACTTCTGTGCCAGAATAACCCGTTGTTTGGGGAAAATCATTTTACTCAAAAGTATTGGTTAAGTGCATTTGCTTGGGCCCGACGTTAGAGAACAAATAAGAAAGATGTCGTTCCTGCCCTGCTTGAGCTAGGAGTCTGTTTGAAAAGACAGGTATGGCATGCATTAGGAAGGAGAAACACACACGTGTGTAAGAGGTACCCATTTGGGAGGAGAGGTCTCAGAAAGGTTTGCCTGGAGGGGTATAAGGGATAGGGTTTGTTAGATTCAGGGATAAGTGGTGGGATGGGGAGGAACAGTGTCCCAGGCAGAGGGAACAGCATGCGCAAAGGCCCTTATCACTTAGCTACTTTGCTTTTTTCAAGGGATACCCATGAAGCTGAAGTCCACGGATAGCCAAGCAGAGAGCTGCAAGAGGGGGCTGCTGGAGAATATTCAAAGGCCAGGGTGCTCACAGCCTTATGGGGAAGGGGATTTTATTCTGAGCACCCTGAATCTGTTCCACAAAGTCCACTTATAGTTCTTGGGGAAAGGAAAGTTAATGTGAACCTGAATGCAGGAAAAAGAAACATTGTTCCAGAAGTGGCAAAAAGTTTACAGAAATGTGGTTCCCTCTGAAAACACAAAGACTTTGTAAACTGACAGCTTAGCTCCTCAATGTACACAGTGGGATTCAGGTCAGTTGTGTTTTGCCCCCGGAATGAGTAGCTCCGGTAGGTTTTTGGCCAGACACCGACTCGAGACTGGGAGCTCAGAACCACGGGGCACAGAGAACTGCATGCACAATTGCTCAGCACACTAACTTCTAGCTGGAGACCATGGAGAAGGGCAGAATCAGACTTTTTGCTGCCTACTGTTGACATCCCACTCACTGAATTTAAGACAGAATACAAAATGTACTGGTGTTTAGCCATTATGTTCTGTTGTAATTTCATTTGCCTTTGGCTCTGTCATTTAGGACCACATGGTTCTGGGTGAGAACAGGGTTCCCCCAAAAGGGAGTGATATTCCCACTATCAGTCACCCTAGGTGTGGTACATTTGGGGATAAACAATTAGGATGGGGAGCCTGACTTTAGAACAGAGAAGGGTGACCCTCCGTCTCTGAGACCAGATGAGTTCCAGTCTCTGAGAACCTTCGCAGTAGGCAAAGCCCCTTGCTCCGGTATGTGGAGGCAGGCCAGCACACCAGAGAGAGCCCTATTTGTGAGAGACAGATGGTAGATCTGAGTCTGTGGGCATTGAAAGCTGTCAAATCTTTGCAGGGTTGCATCTTACTATCTGTGATGTTCTTTGGTTCCGTTGTCCTATCAGGGCATTGCTGCAGTAAAGGGAGTGCATGGTGGCCAGAAACGCAGTGGAGTGGAGAAACGTGGGACACTTGTTCCTGAGGACAAGTTCCCAGGAGCCTGGGGATAGGTGGAGGTCTGAAGGGGGAGCTCTTGCTTTGGAGTGAGAGAACGTAACGGGAATGTGACCTTACACAGTTGTCCCAGGTTAGAGAGGGCTGGCCAAATCAGTAGGAGGGTGGAGAGAAAAGATCCTGGAAGGAATCCTGGAGGGGTAGCCTTGGAAGTAATGGGTGCACAAAACCCTCGTGTAAGTTTCGATGAATACATACGTTGGCATCCCTGGGCTTTAATCACAGAGGTCTTTGGGGGGTGAGTATGAAATATAAGTAAACATGGAACAGCAGATAATCCTATACAGGAAAATGACATAGTCAGATCTGGATTTGAGAAAGATTGCTCAAGTTTCAGTAAGGGCCATGAAGCCAAGGAGGCCTGTTTGGCAGCCTCTGGACAAGGCAAGTAAAGTATATTCTCGGTCTGTGATGGCAGAGCTAAAAAGCGGGAGATATCTGATAGGCAGGGAAACAGAATCCTAGAAACTGGGGAGAGTGAATGTTGGTAGATGGAGAAGTGAGGTTTCCAGTTTAGATACTTGTCTGTGGCCATTTGACACAACTAGCAACATCTCTTTAAATGCAAAGAACAAGTACTTCTCTTGGTCAAATTGTCTAATTTCCTGGTTAGTGTGAGTTTACCCCTGGATGGTTCAAATATTCGTGAAGCCATTATTAGAATAAAGGAACCAAATTTCATTTCCTATTTCAAAACAGAACACTTAGGAATGGCAGCAGGTGCACAGACAAGCAACATGAGTGCTACATTAGATAGGAAATTGAGGATTCCCACTTAGCTTTAGGGAAGTAGGGTCATATTGAGGAAAACTGTCTGGGAGCTGAAAGGGGACTAAGATCTAACTAATAGGAGTGGTTAAGACTCAAGCTCGATCCCTTATATCCAGATGTTTACTATCATAAAGCCAACGAAAACAACTGGTTTTAGATATGTAAAGTATTCCTAGGGGGAGAGAAGGGGAAGATTTTCTTTCTCCAGGGAGCATGGAGGAGAATGAGTCGTCTTACACCACAGCCAGCATGTTTGGTTAGTAGGCAGGAGAAGGGACCCTGCATTAAGTCTGATGGAACATTGCAGAGAATGGCATTAAGGTGGAAGGAAGGGGGAAGCTCCGGAATATTCCCAGATATCTCCAGTTCTGATGGATGCCTTAAGAACGAACTGTCTCATCCAGACGCTGGACATGGGAGCTTATGATGTCAGGTATTAATTCAGCTCTGAAATTTGATGTTAGTTTCCCTGCAAGAATTCCTTTATGTTTGCTGGCATAAAGCCACAGCAGACATTCCATCTCTACCAGGACAACTTGTATCTTGGCTCAAATTAAATGGATCAACATGCAAATACTTCCATCATATTTGTGATGGTCCCTATCTTTTTGGAAAAAACACTCATTTGACATGAGTGACATCAATGGCCCGGAGGAAAAAAATATATTAAATTTAGGTCTTGTTAATTTATAACTGTGATTATCTGAAGTAAAGTAGACTGAGACATTACATGGGCACTACTTTATGGGAAAAGTGAGGACTTGATGCATTTGGGGAAACAAGTCTGCTGAGAGATAACTAACCCTTTCTGAAGCAAACTTTTAAATGACCAATAAGGAATCTATAAATGTAATATCAGTACATGGAAGATTGAACTCTTTCATTGCCCTGGAGGATGTATTTTCTGTATCTTTCCTTTCCTCTTTGCCTCCCTGTGCCAAGAAGCATGGACTCCCTGCCCACCCCCTTCTCTTTCTGCACATCTAAGGCAGTAGTTGTCACATGACATTAGTGTGATGTTTACGGGTCGGTTTCTCCACCAGACCCAGAGCTCCAGGACACTGTGGGCCAGGACTTACTGCTCTGCAGTCCTGGCCTCCAGCCCTGTGCCATCATAGATGAGAGTCTCAGTCAGCATGTGTTGGATAGAAAATTTTTCCATAAGCTGAGGAAGGACCACTGATGGGTTGCAGTATTGATTACGACTATTTGAAGGCTAGAGAGATACGCTTAACAAAAGAGTGTCACAAACTCAAATGCTTTAAAAAAAAAAAAAAAAACCATATGTCCATGGATCCAGTGGTCTGGCAGCCGGTCAGACACCGGAAAGGTGTGTGTGGCTCCGGGCTCAGGGGAGAAAGGCAGCTTTCCTTAAGTGGCCTTCCGAGTCAATTGAAACAAAGAATGAAAGAAAGAACTAGGGAGTAATTGGCCTACCTCAGGCATTCAAATTCAAAAAAGAAGTCATGTTCCCTGAGGGTAGGCTCTTTTATTTTCTCCACTGCTGTGTCGGGAACAAAGAAGTATTTCTCCTGTGAAGAGTTTTAATCAAGAAAGGATGCGGTCTCTTCAATAATTGGTGCTGGGACAACTGGACAGGCACATGCAGAAGAATGAAACTCGCCCATTCTCTTACACCGCACACAAAGATAAACTCAGAATGGATGAAAGACCTCAGTGTGAGACAGGAACCCATCAAAATTCTGGAGGAGAACATAGACAGTTACCTCTTCAACATTGGCCACAGCAACTTCTTTCAAGACACATCTCCAAAGGCAAGGGAAACAGAGCAAAAATGAACTTTTGGGACTTAATCAAGATAAAGAGCTTTTGCACAGCAAAGGAAACAGTCAACAAAACTAAGAGGACATCCATGGAATGGGAGAAGATATTTGCAAATGACATTTCAGATAAAGGGCTGGTATCCAAGGTCTATAAAGAACTTATCAAACTCAACACCCAAAAAACAAATAATCCAGTCAAGAAATGCGCAGAAGACATGAACCGACACTTCTCCAAAGAAGACATACAAATGGCTAACAGACACATGAAAAGATGTTCATCATCACTAGCCATCAGGGAAATACAAATCAAAACCACAATGAAATACCACCTTACACCAGTTAGAATGGCAAAAATTAACAAGACAGGAAACAGCAAACGTTGGTGAGGATGTGGGGAAAGGGGAACCCTCTTAACACTGTTGGTGGGGATGCAAGCTGGTACAGCCACTCTGGAAAACAGTATGGAGGTTCCTCAAGATGTTAAAAATAGAGCTACCCCACGACCCAGCAATTGCACTACTGGGTATTTACCCCAAAGATACAGATGTAGTGAAAAGAAGGGGCACCTGCACCCCAATGTTCATAGCAGCAATGTCCACAATAGCCAAACTGTGGAAGGAGCTGAGATGCCCTTCAACAGATGAATGGATAAAGAAGATGTAATACACACACACACACACACACACACACACACACACACACACACACACACACACACACACACACTGGAATATTACACAACCATCAAAAATGAAATCTTGCCATTTGCAATGATGTGGTTGGAACTAGAGGGTATTATGCTAAGCGAAATAAGTCAATCAGAGAAAGACAACATTGAGTCCGTTTGTTTCCACTCTTTGGCTAGAAGTTGAGATCGGGGACTCTCCAGTGGGAAGAAGAGGGGAATTTAAGGATCTGAGTCTGGAATACCAAACTGAGGCACTTGGCTTTGTTGTGAGACAAAGCCGGGTGGGCGCACTGCTGGAGAGGAAGATTGTTCTCCAGGCCAGACCGGAGCTGGGGAACTCTGCCAATCTCATGGCATTCAGAGCTCCAGCCCCAAGCCCCACCAACCTCCCAATTCCAGAAGTGGCTGTAGATGTGGAAAGGAAGAACAGATAAACTTGCTGAGGCAGAATCCACAGTTTTGTGTTTCAGTTGGTTTATAGGGTAGGAGGAGGGGAAGAGAGTGGGGAAGGGTCTTTGTTGGTGTGGTCTTCCAGTAAATGTTCCCTCCTGCAGGCGAGGACTAATGGTTTCCTGCCTGAATATGGGCAGGTGGTACATGAAACAGGGGCAAAGACAAAACCGAATTTATCCTCATCTAGAAGAATTTAGTAACTCATTTCAACATCATACATGCATACATCATGTGTATGCACTACTGAACTTGTTCTGACTTAAAAATAAATAGATGCTGCTTATCAACACCACAAAATTAAATATTATCTGTACATATGCTAGCTGAACAACAGCTGTGTTTTGCTGCTTTAGACTAGAACACAGCAGGCATTTTTCTGCACCATTTCAGTTCTAAGGGGGGGAAAAACATGACAGAGCAAGAGAAATGGACAATAAGCTACATGCCTGCATTTACTTTGGAAAATCCTGGTTTTTAAAGAGCTAGACAAAGATAGAAGCTTGACTGCATCTCCCCACTCCCATTGTCCCTGACTTCTTACAAGGCTTGGCACCAAGCAGGTCCAGGGTTCTATTTTACAGGATTTACGTAAATTTCATCATGCCTTCAAATTGGGCCAGTCTCTATTTTCCAGTATGATTTAGTAAGAGGAGCCCTGGCTTTGGAGTCAGTGAGACTGAAGATTAAATCCCAAGCTAGATGGGGGCACCTGGATGGCTCAATTGGTTAAGCGTCCTTGACTCTTGGTTTCAGCTCAGGTCGTGATCTAAGGGTCGTAAGATGGAGCCCCATGTCAGGCTCTGTGCTCAGTGTGGAGTCTGCTTCTCCCTCTCCCTCTGCTCATCCCCCGCCACGTGTGTGCCTCTCTCTCTCTCTCAAATAAGTAAATAAATCTTTAAAAAAAATCCCAAGCTAGATGACCAGAGGTCACTGATCTGAAGGTATAAGGGAAAAATTATTCATATTTCAGTAGAGCAAATGCCAAAATGCTCATTCTCTAATGTGCCTGGTTTTTGTTTAATTTATTTTTATTTTTTAATTTTTTTTAAATTTTATTATGTTATGTTAGTCACCATACAATACATCATTAGTTTTTGATGTGATCCACGATCCTTTGTTTTCGTGTAACACCCAGTGCTCCATGCAGTATGTGCCCTCCTTAATACCCATCACCGGGCTAACCCATCCCCCCTCCCCCCTCCCCTCTAAAACCCTCAGTTTGTTTCTCAGAGTCCATAGTCTCTCACGGTTCGTCTCCCCCTCTGATGTCCCCCCTTCACTTTTCCCTTCCTTCTTCTAATGTCCTCCATGCTGTTCCTGATGTTCCACAAAGAAGTGAAACCATATGATAATTGATTTTCTCTGCTTGACTTATTTCACTTCGCATCATCTCCTCCAGTCCCATCCATGTTGATGTAAAAGTTGGGTATTCATCCTTTCTGATGGCTGAGTAATATTCCATTGTCTATATGGACCACATCTTCTTTATCCATTCATCTGCTGAAGGGCATCTCGGCTCTTTCCACAGTTTGGCTATTGCGGACATTGCTGCTATGAACGTTGGGGTGCATATGGCCCTTCTTTTCACTACATCTGTGTCTTTGGGGTAAATACCCAGGAGTGCAATTGCTGGTTTTTGATGAGGATTAAACGTCTAGAGGGTCAAGATGCTTTGCTTTTGGAACGCAAAGAAATATCGACCTGTAGATTCTGAATAAGATTGTACATCCTGGAACCCAGAGTCAGAGTCAGTGTCTCCCACTGGATGGATGCTCAGTGAATAAGTGAGTAAAGTGTCTTGGTTAAAGATGAAACTATTTTTACTTGTATCAGCAAGCAGCAAGCCCCTTCTTTTTTTTTTTCCCATCTGTACATTTCAAGTTTGCTTTATTTCCTGTGCTCCTTATTTCAATTATTGACACTCCCATCTACCTACCCATTTGTAACAATATGAAAACCTTGGAGTTATTTTTCATTTTTCATTTTCTTTTCCACTCTTTTCTTCCCACATTTTAAATTAACATATAATGTATTATTTGTTTCAGGGGTACAGGTCTGTGATTCATCAGTCTTACACAATTCACAGCGCTCACCGTAGCACATACCCTCCCCAATGTATATCACCCGGCCACCCCGTCCCTCCCAACCCCCTCCACTCCAGCAACCCTCAGCTTGTTTCCTGAGATTAAGAGTCTCTTAAGGTTTGTCTTCCTCTCTGGTTTCGTCTTGTTTCATTTTTCCCTCCCTTCCCTTATGATCTTCTGCCTTGTTTCTCAAATTCTACCTATCAGTGAGATCATATGATACTTGTCTTTCTCTGATTGACTATTTTGCTTAGCATAATACCTTCTAGTTTCATCCACATCATTGCAAATGGCAAGATTTTGTTTTTGTTTTTTGGTTTTTTTTTGATGGCTGCAGAATATTCCGTTCTGTATACACACCACGTCTTCTCTATCCATTCATCTGTTGATGGACATCTGGGCTCTTTCCACCGTTTGGCTGCAGCAATCCCCTTCTATGAGATTCCAGGGATCCAAATATTCAGAGCAGACCAATAAGGGTATCTGTTTTGAGAAGCAGGGGTTAATATCAACTTCTAGAAATAAATCCAGACACCAGACTAAATGTATTCACCATGCCAACTTATGACATGATTGGCAGCAGGGCAGTAATGCACACATGTCTCTTAAAGCTGCAGTTTCCTTTCAAATGGAAATAGAAGGTTAAATTTTTTTTCATGTTTTCCTCCAACAGAAGTGCCCTCTTCTTTTGATCATGTTCCAATGCCACAAGCAAAATAAATGGTCATAGACCCCGAGCTGGAGGAAAGCCTGCCTGTCATGGTTATCCCGCAGAGGGTAACATTAGCAGGAAGCTTTGGTTCTACCATATACTACAGGCTACAGGTTGCACACACTGTGTTATTGTGACTATTATGTTATTGTAATATCATTATTATTATATTATATTATGATGCACTCTCCAAAGATGGCCATGCCCTACTCCTTTAGTCTGTGGTCCTTACTCATAAGGCTTGAATTTCTGATATTTCATCTGAATGCCAGATTTTAAAAAGATCTCTCCACTATGGCTGGACCTGAATTTCAACATCTGCCAGCACCGTGTGCCATGTAGTACCTTATCCTACCCTGGCCTCCTAGCAGCTGCCCTCTATTTGCCCTCATCTGGCCTCAGCCTGAGCATGCTCATCCTGCCTTTGGCCCCAGGCCCACAAGGCACCCTCCAAAGGACTTCTCACTTCTGGGGTCTTCTTTCTGACCACTGCCCCCTGTCTGGTACCCTACCTAGCAATTACATCCCCCGTTTCAGGAGCTTTGAACTCTGATCTGCAACTCCTGAGCTCTCCAGGACCACAATGTTCACTTGGTCTCCATCTGCCTGGGCTGCATGTAGGAAATTGTCCCTGAACAGAGGGCTGGGTGAAGGTGGGGCTCCCCTCTGGTGTCTTTATTCTCTAAGGGATCATGACCTTGCACCGCTTGTTATCCAATGCCTGAAAACGGTCGTCTCAAAACTGTGCTGTAGTTTTTATGGTGGGAAGTCTGAGCTAGTACCAGTAACTCTGTTAAAACTAAACCCAGAAGCCAAACGTTTTTGAGTAGGATGATGGCACCAGGAGATAGTGTTTTAAAAAAAAGTAACCGAAGAGAAAGAGAGACGAGAGTAGTTACTGGAATTTTCTGACTATGGTGACAAATTGAATTGAGGGTACAGAATGGGAGGAATTCAGAAGGGCAATGATGTTTTAACCAGAAAATTGTGTATAAAAAAGTGGGGGGAACTCAGGAAGGAGAGCAAATTTGTTTAGTGGAAGCGGTAACATTGGATTGGAGGAAATCTCAGAAATGGGTACAGAATGTTTTTCTACCACTTTCCTGACCCTGACACTTTGATGTGGAGATTGTTAGACTCTGTGTTTGACTGTCTAGGATGTTTTGAAACAAAGACTTTAACCAGACTATCCAACGTCTTTCGTAAAATGCACTGAATTGTTTGAAACATCACTGAATTTTGATTAAGATGGTATATTCTAGAATAAGTGCCATTAAACCATTTGAATTCTTGATCAGTGTTCGATGCAGGTCAAAGTTAGAGCTGTTTCCAATATTTTCCATTTTCGTTTTTATTTTCCTGAAAATATTTCACCGTAGTCCATTATTTCTCATGCAAATTTTACACTAAATATTAATTTACTATAGTTTTCATCTCTAGGAAATATTAGAGATGACAACTTTTGCTGTATGCATTTTTTATTTGGGGGCTATGACTTCCAAGTTCAGTTTCCCTACGTAACATTATGTAAGCTCAAATTCTATTAGGAATATTTTATTCTCCTATCAGTTTAAATAACTTAATGAGGTTTATCATATAGAGTTTTTGTCTCTTAGTTTTACATTATTATTCCTACTACTGATGTTGTAATCTGCTGCATAAAAGACTGACAAATTATATTTGTGTCCCAGCTAATCCACGAAAAATTGAGAGCAATTCTAAGATCGTTGCATCGTCAAAACTCTTTACTTGCACTAAGATGAATTTTTCTTCTTCCAGGCATTTAATTTACCCTGGTGTGTGATTCTTCCCTGAAGTGGTGCTGCATGTAGCTCATTCTCTTCTGGGATAGCCTTGGGATTCCCCCCAAAGGTAACATGCAACTTGGATAAACTTTTCACTCATTTCATTACTGTTGGTTGATTTTTCATAGACTGAATTAACCTGGGAGGAAAACAAGCAAATTTCTAGGTTGCAGGATTGCCTGGGAGTCATAAATAGGCATATTTGGAACAACATAAGATTAGCCAAAGCCATCTGGCACATTGACTGCTAACTCTTGAAAGTGTGGCAGGTCAAAATGAACTCAGATTTGAAATTGATGGGGTCAAAACATCCTGCTTCACTCAAACTATTGCTAGATTTTAAGAAGTAATTAAAAAGAAAGTAAAGGGCGCCTGGGTGGCGCAGTCAGTTAAGCGTCTGCCTTTGGCTGAGATCCTAATCCCAGGGTCCTGGGATTGAGCCCTGCGTCGGGCTCCCAGCTCGGCGGGAAGCCTGCTTCTCCCTCTCCCACTCCCCCTGTTTGTGTTCCCTCTCTCACTGTCTCTCTCTGTCAAATAAATAAATAAAATCTTTAAAAAAAATAAAAAGAAAGTAAAAATAAATTCTTGCCTTTGGAGTTACAAAGATAAGATAGCGTTCTAGATGGGGTATCTTGCAAAAAAGGGATCAGCTGGCCACAAGTGCTTTTTATCCTCTAAAAATTAGTTAAGTAAAAAAAGGAAATAGTAGCCAAACCCTTGAGCAGCGTTTTCCATGTTTTGCCATTTTAAACTTTGTTAAATGAGTCACATAGTCTCTCCATTTACTGTGCGTAATTGTGGATATATTATTTTCAGTCTCTGTCTTCTGAAAACAAAAGATTTGCCTAGAATGGAATTATCTTTCTGACTGGGGAGTGTATTTCTTGACTCAGTCCATTGCAAAGACAGGCCAACTTTTTCCATGTGGTATAGAAATCAGGAAAGAAAAGAGAAAAACAGTGTACGTAAGAGACATTCGCAGCCATGAGACTCAGGGCTTTGCCGCTAGTGATGCAAAGGTGGAGCATAGTGGGGTGGGGTGGGTATGTGCCAGGAACCCAGTCTGCATTTTTGAAATACATTTTATACTCTTTCACATTTCTCACATGAAATCTTAGCCTGAGGCTGGCTATGCAGGCTTGGAAACACGAATATGTTTCTACCTTTCAATCTGCCAACAAATCTTAGATTTGTAGTAGAAAAATTCAGAACAAATAATACTGCTACCCTGCACATAGATACACAGAAACTTAAGGCTTCAGTCTTGTTTTCAAGCTCAGCACTTTGAGGAACCCTTAGCACAGAAGCTATTCATTGCATATTAATATTCCTGCTTAAAGGTTCGAGTAAAGGACTCTCACAAAGTTCCATGGCCATGATCAGAAACCATCTTTTTTCGACTATTCTCCTTTTAACAATTATGCTGTTTTATCTGGATGCGACCTCTGTCCGTCCAGCCCAAAGGACGTTTCCTTGATCTGAAATGGCTTTTATCATTTTCAAGCTTTTTTTCACCAATTTTTATTTATTGCTTTAAGGCATGGATTATTACAAGTACATGGTTTTATGACAGGGGAAGATCAGCAGTAATACAAACCTTGGTGTCCCCACATCATGTGTCACGAGTGGGACCATCCTCAGTCCTCGAAAAGGCCGCCGAGAGCCCTGCCCTACGCATGCCAACTCTGCGCCTCCCACCCCAGATAACCTCCACCGTGATGTGATGTCTGTGTCTGTCATCACGCCATGACCCTCCTTTGTAGTTTATTCACTGACGAATGTATCTATGGCTAATATGCAATTGTTCAGCACTTGCGTACCAGTTCATAAAATAGTAAAATATTTTCCAGCCACTAAGTAAATACTCACTATCCTCAGCTGCTTTTGGACCCAATGACCATGGATATTCAGGAAGCTTCTGGACTTTCCTATGACCCAGAAAAGAGAAGGTTACTGCCTGGCATGTCGGAGCGTCTCCAGGACACTTCTCCTGTATTATATTACTATAGTACCAGATGCTAGACATTTATGGCATTTCAACTAATATGTTGCTCCACTTTTTATGGCTTCTTTATTAATTAGTTGTTTTTAAATGTCATATTAACTCTTATGTGTGTATTATTCTATTACATGACTATATCAAACTCTACTTATCTTGGTAATTATCCAGTTATTTGATAATATGGAAACTACTCTTATACTTTCTATGTTTGTGGGTGCACCCATGTGAGAGCCACTCTAGGTGAGTCTGGGAGTAGAGAGGTTATTGGAGCTATGGGTCTTGAGTTTTGCTTGAAAATGTCATTATTTTTCAAAATGGCTATAACAATATATCCTCCTGCCCGTAGCGTTAAAGAGTTCCTGTTATCCACATCACTACCAGTGTTTGACATGGACAGTATTTTAAATTTTTGACAGCTTGTAAGTGGAAAACGGTCTTTCATTGGGTTTTAAGTATTTCCCCAATTACCTACAAGACTGAAAGTTTTTCATACGCTTATCCCCCCCCCCCACCCACGCAGTCTCATCTTTGAAGTTCTTATTCAAGTTCTTATTATTCTGCTGGAGTAGTTTTATTCTTTTTCTCATCAATTCTTAACTTTTCTTATCAGTTTGTGGAATTTATCTATATAGTCTTGATACTAAGGTGTTCGGTTTTGTGTCATAGTTTTTAACCCAGGTTGCAATTTCACAGTTTTTAACCTGTCATTCACTTTCTATATGGTGTTTTTGATGAATAGAAGATTTACATTCTTAATGTAGTCAGATCTATCAATATGTGTCCTGTTTGTATTTTTTTATTTGTATACTTGAAATTCTTCCCTAACTTTAAACCACAAAGGTATTCACCTCTGTTATCTTCTGAGAGTTCTTTTTTTTTTTTTTTTGCATTTCATACTTAAGTCTTTAGTCAACCTATACATATTTAGTATGATGTGCAGTAGGAATGCAATTTGTTTTTCTGATGTGGGTAACCATTGTTCCACCAGTGTTCGCATTCACATTCTTTCCTAACTTAATTGTCATAGTGTCAGGATTGAAATTTCCACATATTATGGGTGTGTTTCTGGGTTTTTCTATCTTGTTCTGCTCATCCACATGTCTTAATAACTATTCTTTTATGATAATTCTCAACACTTGGAGTGACAGGTATCAGAGTATTACATCATCATCTTTACAGTGTTTAACAATCAATTTTATTGAGGTATAACTTAACATACTGTAGAGTACTCTCATTTTAATAACTTTTGAGTCTGTCTACACCTGGGCGACAACAACTGTAACATTTACGAAACAGGTGTTTTAGACATGGGCACCAAGCAGCTGGGGACTGTCACCCCGAGAGCAGAGAAACACATGGGTCATGCGCAAGATTGCTTTGGCTTTCTGCCTAGAGGTTCTTTTGGAGATGTGGAAGCCCGGTGCAGGAATGGGAAAGTTGAGCAGATCAGAGCAATCTCACTGAGCCAAGTAGACCAAGATTGAGAAGCAGGGATCTGAGGCAGCTGTAATTTCTGGGACAGAGTATTAGAGGAGAGGAAGGTACACAAAGAAGGAGCTCCAGAAATCTGTATAAGACTCTTCTTGAGTTTGTTGCTGAATATTCAGATATGCATATCAACCCACCCAGAGCTGGGAGAATAGCACCCTGACTCTAGTGCAAGGACCTTACTGAACACCCGCGGTTCAGTGGAGACCCCGAGGGGCCACAGCTTAGTAGCGGAGCTAGACTAGTCTGGGACAAGGGGTGCTCCAGACTGCCCAACAAAACTTAAAAATGAGCTCTGTATGTGTCAAGATAAACTGCGAGTGTCGTCAGAACAATGTCCAAGACTGTTAAAAAGAAGGAAACAAATTTTAACTCTCAATGATGTCACATTTACAAGGACCAGTGTCCTATCCCAAACTACTAGATATAAAAAGAGGAGAAAAAGGTAATATGTAATCAGGAGAAATATTTGGCCATAAAAAATATCCAACAATGACAGAAATGATGGAATTAGCAGACAGGAGTTTTAAAACAGTTGTTTTAAATATGATCAAGGATTTAAAGGGAAAAAGTACATATTGCAAGTAGAGAAATGGAAGACAAAAAATAGAGAACTTCTAAAACTTAAAAAGATAATATCTGAAATTTTAAAAAAATACTGTGTAAGGTAAGCAGCAGATAAATAGAAGGGGTGTCTTGTGTTACAGATTCTTAGGATTTTTCTCTGACTTTCACCAATATTGAGATAGGCAAGTTTTTTTTTTTTGTTTTGTTTTTGCTTTTTAGTTTTTAGTTTTAGGTGTGTATTCATCATTCATCCTAAAGACAGGGCGTAATTATCTAGTATTCCATATTTACATTGAGATCTATTTGTCTCTGTGCCTTGCGAGAGCTCTCTCTAAGGTTTATCTCCTGTCCTGTGCACTTTTTGCCTCAAAACAGAAGCTCAAGTTACAATAGTTTGGCATCTATGTTTGTATTGTAAATATTTTTAAATTTTCTGCATATTATGATGTTTTGACCTCTTAAAAAAACCTTCTGGATGGGGAGAGATGACCCCTTCCAGGACTAACCAATTCTTAGACATAGCAAAGGGTCCAGCCTGCAATATGCAAACTAATGAATCCTCTATCTGCCTGTGACCCCAGGAGACAATATTCCTCTGCCTTAATCATCCCAGGGCCAGGTGCCAGGCAATAAGGACCACCCCTATAGCCCAGAGCCCACCAAAATTATTCCAACTAGCTAAACTCTTCACCCAGAATTTCCATAGGAAATTCTGATAAAGTCTCTCTCCTAAACCTTCTCCTCACTCCTGTCTTCTGCCTCCTGACCACCCTGGTGTCTTCCCCATGTGGCTCTGAGTGACATGTTAAGCCTCCTCTCTCCAGGACCTGTGGGTATAATAAACTTTCTTCTGTCCCAAAGCTTTCCTCTGGGCCCTTTTATGGCTTCACTGACTGACCATCTCATAAAGGAATACAAAACGATGCTTTTACGCAAAAGCAAATTTTAGTGCTTGCTGACTTACCCTGACTGCTTCTTTCATGATGCTTTTTACCTCTGTAGATTCTTTACTTTCTTGCCAATTTCATGATTCCTTTGAAAACTTTGTTTTAAATATTGTTTTTGTCAGTTTAAATTGCTTTTGCATGGGGAGCATCCATAGTGTCTAATCCATCATAATTTGCCAGAAATACAAGAAGTGTGAAAGCTTTTTGAATATCTTGAGTCTTGCCGTCACGTGAAAAACTTAATCTGTAAATAGTAGTGTTATGTTATTATCCTTTGTCTGATGGGAGCTATGGCCACTCCATTGCTCTGGGTCCTAGGATGTTCAGGGAACAAGGGCACATCAGCTGCCATGCAACAGAGCATATGAATGCAACACAGAGCAATATATAATTCCAAGATAAGATGGTGGTGTTACTTAGTGTCCTGATGATGAGGGGACAAACACGCTGAGCCAATATGCAGGGCAGAGGCTCAGGAGAGGCAGCATATGCATGAGCAGAGCACCATGGAAAGCTTCCAGAGTGGGAAGAATAGATTTGCACCCAGCTGCCTGCTGCATGTGAGAGTTTTGCTCACAATTCTTAACTCTTCTGAGCCTCAGTTGTCTCGTTAACAAAAAAGATACAGATGATATACATGAAAGCTCATCAATATAATACCTCATAATCTGTAGATTGCCAGTGAGTGGTCTGTATGCCAGGTATGACCAACTTCACGTGGGATTTAAGAAAGATGGTTAATTTTTTTTTAAATTAAAAACAGGTCATGTAACTTGTTCACTGTCTCATGTGCCAAATGAGGGAGTCGAACACTTCTCACTTGAGAATTTTTTTTTAAGGTTTTATTTATTTATTTGACAGGGAGAGAGAGAGAGCTCAAGCAGGGGAAGCGGCAGGCAGAAGGAGAGGGAGAAGCAGGCTCCCTGCTCAGCAGGGAGCCCGATGCGTGACTCGATCCCAGGACCCTGGGGTCATGACCTGAGTCGAAGGCAGATGCATAACTGACTGAGCCACCCAGGCGCCCCTCACTTGGGGATTTTTTTTTCCCCTAAATTTGCCAAGAAACTTATGGACTTATTCAGCCCAAAGAGGTTATCCACTCTTGCCTCTACCTGCCACACAAAGAAAGGACTGAAGACGTAGCACACTCCTCAATATTTGGGCAGCCACGACTTCTGTTTTGGCTTGCTGTGTCTCTGTATAAAGCTGTTTTGTTGTGTAGTCCAATAATGCATCTTTGTCTGTTACTGTGATGTCCAGATTCCCATGGTAGCTACTCTTGGTCTTTGGGGGAAGAACAACTCCCTTACTCAATGTCAGTTTCCGGCAACTGTGTGCCATGTGTGATGTCTGGGTAAGCATCTTTTGTCCTCACAGTTCCCTGTGAACTTCAGTGACAGCACCACAGCGCAGCCTGCCACACTCTGTCACGGCCCCCATCACACCTTTCTTGCCTTCCTTTACCAGTTTTCCTTTAAAAAGAGATTCTTTTCCAAGGTGAAAAGCTATGAGTTACCAGGAGAACAAATGGCTACCTTCAAATCACGTACTTTTCACCAAGGGTCCACCAGACCTGGAGTTCAGCTGCGCTGTGACATGTCCACTCAATACTGGTGATGGGTTGGGGTCAAAGAGAGGCAGAGAGTGTGATGTCGTGATTACCTGAGCAATTTCTCCAGTTTCCTACAAAATGCTCGACTCAGCTGCCATGAGACATTCATAGTTCATTATACCTGAGAATACCTTGGGAAAATCCCCTTAATGGGTAGGGCCTGAGACCCAGGACACTGCCATGTAACACTTTTTCTCTTCCTACAAAAAGAGTGGGGGTTAATAGACTGTGGCCATGTTCTCAATAAGAGTCAAGGTCAGTCGAAGAGTTACATTTTAAGTAGGGTTGGTGAACACGTAATATCTTCATCAGTATTGCTTAAAGCCTTTTAATTTGGAAATCATGCTTGCTTGACTACAGTATTCTTATAAAATTGGAAAAAGTTTATTTTTCATTGCCCCCCAAAAAGTTTAATAAAAAAAAACCCTGATACGTTGGCAAGTTTTCCTGAAGACTGGTCCTAGAAACTATGGGAAAATGTCCTCTGTTTTCTCCCCGTATCACCAAATGATCCATGCAGCTCCTTGTGTAACAGAAGAATCCTATTTTTAGTGGACTAGAAGCAGCAATTCTTGGCACATTGATCAGAGTAGGCTAACTGCTATAAAAACAAGCCCTGAGTTTTAACAGTTTAATGCAGTTAAAGTTTCTATCTCCCTTACATCACCCTGAAGGGTAGAAGTTACTGGGACCTGGGAAGTTTGAGCTTCAGCCTTTTCTAGACACTTAACATTTGCTTCATCCAGCTGGCTGGTGGAGAAAGAAAGAAGGACAGTGCAGGAAAGGTATTTCATGGGCCCTGCCTGAAGAAGGACACACATCGCTTCCCATAGGCACTTGTCCATATTGTCATGCCTAAGTGCAGGAGAAGGTGGGATGTGTAGCTTTGATGGATGGTCAGAGAGGAGAGAACATGGATACTGATGAACATTATAAGTCTGGGCCACAGTCCAGCCCTTAGTCACCAAATATCCCTTCCATTTTTCTTTGCACTCGTCCCTTCTGAACTGAGACAACGTGAGGCCCATCCTGTCACTCTCTCCGATGCAAAGTCCAAGATTTCCGGGTGGTACACAGTTCTCTTCTTCTTCCAGTTCCCACCAAGGCATCTCATGGCTTGGCAACCTCTGAACTAAGGAAGCGTCAGCTGCCCAACCCAGACCCGATCAAGGGCTATATATAGTCGACTATATAATAGTCCATCGAGGGCAAATTATGACAACTGGTACTTATAAAGAGGAAAACGGTGAGAAACACGGCCACCCATGATCCATAGCCATTCTGAAATTCTACTGGACAGGCCTTATGAAGGTGTCCCATGGTGGAAACAGGCGGTTCCTTTAGCAGACCCTGGTTCTGCTCCCTGGGAGGACCTCTTGTCCTGTATTCAGCATGGCATTTTGTTCTGCCTGTGGGTGCTTCTCCCTTGACTGTTTTTTTCTCCATGGTCACATTTGGAGTCTGGTCAGATTTCATAGCTCTCCGCCACTGGTGCAATATGGGGGCTTGAGGTCATTTTAATTCTCAAATAGTCAAAGGCATTTATCTAGTGTTGATTGACAGACTGATTGATGGTTCAGGCTCAAGGTTTTTGGCGGTTTCTCCAGAGACTTGGAAGGCAATTCATCTTCTTTTCAGTTGTCTCCCTAGGGCAACAGCCCCAGATAAAGTTTGTTTGTAGACATAATTTTCAAATACATAATATTTCTTTACTTTCTTTAAAGTTTTTTATTGTTATGTTAATCACCATACATTACATCATTAATTTTTGATGGAGTGTTCCATGATTCTTTACTTTCTGACCCACAAACATCTTTCTCTAAACTTCAGGAACCTGTCCAGAGTCTATCTGGGATAATGAGCTTGAGTGGAAACCATACTCTTACTCTGATTTTTGACACAGGGCTGAGTTCTAATAGATGTTTGTTGTTCAAAATACTTACCAAGCCTCTCTTACTGTTTTGAGTCTAGAAGACCAGTTTTTACTGTTCCAAAATTTTTCTTTATTTCATTCCATTCTCTTTCAAACCAGAGAACTTTCATCCAATCTCATGTTTTTCTTCTCATGCCTGGCTAAGTGCAGTCAGTAACAACCAATCTACAACAACTGACCTTGTTTTTGTTTGCCTTTCCTGTCACTGTGAGTCTAAAGAGATGATTGTTCTGTCTTCCAAACTGCCGATGTAAACAATTTAATAAAGTGTTCTTTCCAACAAATAAAAAGGCTCTTTAGTTTTCTGATATTGGTTTTCTTGCTACTTACTGCTTGATTGCTAAGTCAATGCCACATTCTTTAGTTTTTGTTGCAATGCCAATTTCTTTATTTTTTAGGGTAGGCTAACTTCTGTAATGCCTTTATCTGTGGCTTTACACAAGAAAATATTGTCTTTCTTTTTTTTTTTAAGATTTTGTTTATTTATTTGACAGAGAGACACAGAGAGAGCACAAGCAGGCAGAGCGGCAGGCAGAGGGAGAGGGAGAAGCAGGCTCTCCGCTGAGCGGAGAGCCAGATGTGGGGCTTGATCTCAGGACCCTGAGATCATGCATGACCTGAGCTGAAGGCAGACACTTAACCGCCTGAACCACCCAGGTGCCCCACATTAATTTGAATTTAAATTGAAGCACCCACATGTGTTGGAGAGCACAGAATATCAATCCAACCTTTTTAGAGATAAGGCAGACAATTTTCATCTCTCTGAAAACTTTTCTTAAAACTTTAATAGAGGGGGAGTTGGAGATCAGATGAAAAAGGATTGCCTCTTCCCTGCTGTCAATCCCAGATTTGAAAGAAAAAATTACTCTTCTTAGAATGTACTTCACTGTACAAAATACTTCCACTAAAGACAACCAGTTAATACAAACCTTCCTCTAACTGCATGAGTTGGTACGTACCTGTTTTCCAGGTGTGTTGGATTTGATTTGTTCCACTTTTTCTCCAAAATAAAGTCTTTAGAGAGATAGGAGGACTTTTTTTTTTCTTTATTTGAATGGCATCTTCATGCCATAGTCTGGATTTGTACCTCTCCTCAAACCACTGTGAAATACACAAAGAATATCCTGCAAAAAAACCCCCAGAGTTCACCAAAAGCTCCATATGGTTTGGCTTCATAAAAGGCCATCTGATTGGTCCATGGCTTTGATTCCAGTGGGGTTTTCCATAGGCTTGCAGTAGACCCAGGATCTTACATGAGACAGATCAGTCAAAACAGTCTTCAGAAATGTAGGAATATCCGTTCAGAGGTGAATTGTCCACTCTTTTAACCGATGTGTAAAAAGGCTGTTTCACTGAGTGTGACCCTGAACAATCCTACACTCAAGTAATCTCCCTGAGCCCATCAAAAATGTTGTATGCTTGGCATAATAGAGATAATAAATGATGTACTTTGTAGCAATTCACTTAAGAGTGATAAGAGAATGAGAAACTTGAAACTCCTTTTTCCTCCCACTTAGCAGACTAGTTATAAGTTCCAAAATACAAAAGGATATTTTTAGAATTAGATCTGTAAGCACATTGTACCCAAGATGAGATTTGAGTGAACTCCAATACAGAAAAGTCATTTTACAATCTGGAGCCATATCACATGGGGAATGTGTTAAATAATACTTTTCTTTCCAAAATGATTGTATCTTGTATAATGAGTTTCTTACCACACTTCATTTTAAAAAAAAATTATCTTCAGCTGCAACTAACAAGTTGTAACCATGGTTAGGTACAGATCACACTTCCATGGTAGATTCCAATTCCCTCTGACTTCTGCTCTAACAGACCCCTCATTAGTACTACTTTCATCCTGCCCTCCTGTCTGCACTACTGTGAGGTCCTTCAAGCTTCAGTTCTATGCAGAGGTCCAGCGTGGTACAGATGGCCCCGTGACAGTCACTTTGAGTTGCACTGCTCTTGATCCTCGCAAGGGCTCTGCCAATGACCCCATGAAGCTCTATTGGGATTGTGTGAATATTCAGTGAGATAATCCACGTAAAGCATAGAGCCTGGAACACAGCAACAAACTTATAAAGGGTAGCAGTTCTGTCATCATCCCTGCCATATTCATCAGAGTTCAAAGTGCATATGAAGCCGATCAACTGTAGAGTCAAAGTTCCACATGGCTCCTGCCTGCACATACCCTAAGGGCATGCTTTCCTTGACTTATGTTTCATTCTTTTGTGGTCTCTTCGAAACAAATTCCAACCAACAGCTCAACAATAAACTATGTTACTTTGGATATTGTTTTCCTTCCCTTAATAACTTATTATTTAAGAGCCTGGGGCTCTGTGTTCAATAAACCTTTGTCAGATAAGGAGAGGAACATCGCTTTAGGTAAAACAGAGAATCTAAGGAGGAAATGTTACCACATTTATTGTGGAAATTAATTTCACTCAAGTTAAAGTCAAAGTATCTGTTAACCAGATCTGCTGATACCTTTGACGTCTGCAATCAAACATTCAGAAGACTCTGGGTGAAGTGAGTCATAAATGCAGAAGTAGACTCTACATGGGAAGAAGAAAGCATTCAGAAGGAAGTGCCCCAGCCCGGACCCTCAACCAGACACTGCTTTCAGAATTGTGCATTTGTAAAATATTTATAGTTTAGTTAGTTATTTATTTTGTAGCTTAGTTATTATAGTTTTCTATTTGGAGTTCGTCACTCCTCACGTCTGAATCTCAGCATCTGATTTTAAATTGGAGATGTTGAAATGCAAGACTCTATTCTGGAATATTGATTAAATGAATCTTTGAAAAAGCAATTTACAAACGCAGTACAAAAGTATGCCATCATTCAGATTGGTTTCCTACAACGCACCATAAAATAATTCACTATCGTGATTTACAAGGTGACATTTAAAAAGAAAGGCAGGTTCTTTTCTGTCTGTCCTGTTTGCTGGGGCAAGAGGATATAATCTGTGGAATGACTGAGTTGGCTGACTCTAACTTTGGCCATGAGTCATTCAGTGCTCTTGAATGAGTGCTCTGCAGGCCCAGCTCCCCTGAGCTCCAAGGTTGTAGAAATCAGTGGCCCAGAGGACTTGGTTGATTCCATGGTTGAGTGAGAGGATGCAAAGTCCTTATTGTCCTTCTGAACTTGCTCCTTGAGTTGCCTCCACGGATACCTTTGGGAACTATGGAAATGGTACCCTTGAATTCTGTGGAAGTGCCCAAATTTATATTCACTCAGATGCTTCTTAAAAATTAGGGATTAAAGGGGGGCACCTGGGTGGCTCAGTTGGTTAAGTGTCTGCCTCTGGCTCAGGCCATAATCCCGGGGTCCTGGGATCGAGCCCCACATCGGGCTCCCTGCTCAGCGGGGAGCCTGCTTCTCCCTCTGCCCCTGCCCCTCCTCCAAGCCCCCCCCCCGCTTGTGCTCTCTCTCACTCTCTCAAATAAATAAATAAAATATTTTTAAAAAATTAGGAAAACAAACCCTTTATGTTTTAAAAAGGAAAAAATTGGGGGTGCTGGGGTGGCTCAGTTGGTTACGTATCTAACTCATGATTTCAGCTCGGGTCATGATCTCAGGGTCATGAGATCCAGCCCCACGTCGGCTGGCGTTTCACCCGGTGGGGGGTCTGCTTGGGATTATCTGCATCTTCCCCTCCTCCCACTCTCTCTCCCCCTACTCTCTCTCTCTCTCTCTTTCTTTAATAAGTAAATAAATCTTTAAAAAATAAAAAGGAAAAAAATGTACAAATTTTATGACAAGTCATATAAAAAGTCAGAAGATGACACAACACAGGTGACAAAAAATGTTTTAATATACACAGGGCTCCTACAAGCTCATAAAAGAGACAAACAAATAAAAAATTGGGCAAAATATGTATACACAAATAATTTTTAGAAGAGAAAATAAAAGCAGTGAGTAAACATGTAATGTGATATTCTTTCTCCCTCACAGATAAATACAATTAAAGAAATCATATGATATTCTTCAAACTTCAGACTGAAAAAAAATACAGAAAGGATGCATAGGGCTGGACACTCTGGACCGGTGAGAGGGTAAATGGCTAAATCTGTAAAAATTTATCTTGAACTGTCTACTAAGATTAAAAATACAAAGATACTTCTCCCCAGGAATCCCGGTTTCGGGAATTTAACAGCAGCTAAACAGAAGGATGAAATAAAAGTGAATGGGGGAGGTGATTATTAACTTTGTATATTTTTTCATTCTGTTGCTTGATGGAATAAGCCAGTAATGCTCATGTGATGTAAATATATATATATATATGTGTATGTGTGTGTATATGTATATATTTTTTCTGATTATATATATATAAAATGTTGAGAATGAGATGTTCTCAAATCTTTAGGGCAGACTCAAGTTGCTTCAGTAAAAGCTCAGACTATGGTAAGTTATGGTCTTTCTCATTCTCTGGTGGACAGACTACCTATGGTGTCATCTGGTCAGTTCTGAATGCTGGAGGATAACGAGAGTATTCACAAATTGAAGAAGCTCCAGAAAGGGGAAAACAGGGTGGTGAAAGACTGAAAGTCACATCTCATGCACAGACATAATGACCCAAGTGATGTCATCATAGCTCTCTGCCTTCCACTCTTCACACTCTGCAAACAGGCATCAGGTCTTGCTAATCCGTGTCCTCTTTACCAAATCCAAAGACTATTTTTCTTATTTGAGTTGTTTCTGGCATGTGATTATATCGATGGAGACTTCCTTCTTTATTTTATTGGTAACATTTTACTTTTTAAATATAGATGTTGATATGCTTTTAATGAAAAGCACTCATTAGATGCTCCTGACTCACCTTTTCTTACCCCAAGTGCCATGTACTGGTGGCAATTTTTAAAAGCAATTTCTCTTTTTAGTTTTTCTAGGGGTCACCTCCATACTTGCTTTTCCTGAAACATCAGCTTTGTGCAGGCTTTGCTGAATTATTTCTAGGAAAGCTGAGAATATCACTTACACTATGCTGTCAGTTCTTTTCCCAATTTTATTTATTGTTTTTTAGTCATTTTGTTGGTGAGATGGATACTGCCCAGTGTGCCCAAATATCATCACAGCATAATCTAGGCTTATTTAATTTTTTAAAGTGAAATGAACAGAATGAGTACATTTCCCAGTTTCCTTGATCATGTGACTAAATTTTGGCCAACCCTTATGAATCAGAGTGGTATGTTAGCTTCTAAGGACTTCTCTTAAAATCAGTTGATGAGCACCTTCAGTTTCTTCTTTATCTCCCTCTCCTTGTTGCTGGCTGGAACAGGTCTTTCATAGATAGCAGATAGTTAGATTATTTTTTAAAAATAATTCTGCCATTCTCTGCCTTCTTCTCGTCACCCTCCTTCCCTCCCTCCCTTCCTCCCCCCCTCCCTTCTTTCCTTCATTTTTTAAACACATAAATGACAATCTTGGTTGCCCACTCTGAAGACCACATAAGATAATTGGAGAATAAGTAGTTTATTTAAGAAGTGAATCTAAAAAGTTATCAGGGAAGAAACCAGGAGGGGAAGGCAGCTAACGGAGACAAATACATAAACTAGTTGCCACCATGAGGAATCAGAGATCAATCCCACTGGGAACTGTGGGCGTCAGTGCAGAAATAATCTCAGGTTCATCCATTGACCCACTTGAGTGTCGAGGGAGCTGGGACATTTATATACAGGTCATATTAGCTGTTGGGTGAGGGAGTATTGTTTCTACTCTTTTCTGGATTGTCATCAGCAAGGAAAAGTAAACTTCCATTGCTTGTGAACGTCCCTATGTAGCCAGTCATTGCATAATGGTTGTACCTGACAAGATATGGGTGATATGGGTGATACTCTGACACTGTCTACTCCCCCGTCTCACAGTCATTGAGGAACGACTTCAACTTTTTCTCACTGACTTTCTACACCAATTCTGTCATGTATCAATTATTCATTGTATGTGTGGGGTATGTTTCTGAGCTTTCTGTCCTGATCCATTTGCTATCTCAGAACAAAATATACACTGTGTCCTCTTTCATTCTTGAAATTGGTAATGTGTGTCTTCTCTCTCATTTTGTCTTATCTGTCTGACAAGCACTGTATCAACTTGACCGGTGTCTTCAGAGAATAAGCTTTGTGACATTGATTTTCTCCATTGATTTTCATTTTCCATTTAATGTATTTCTGCTCTTGAATTTATTATTTACATTTTTCTGTTTTCTTTGGACTTAATTTACTCCTTTTTTCTCTTTGTTTTTATTATTTATTTTTTTAATTTATTTTTTTAGAGAGAAAGAGAGCATGAGCTGTGGGTGGAGGCAGAAGGAGAGGGAGAGAGATCCTTTTTTTTTTTGAGAGAATCTTAAGCAGGCTCCACGCCCAGCGTCGAGCTCGACCTGGGGCTCCATCTCACAGAGATCATGACCTGAATGAAAATCAAGAATCACACACGTAACCGAATGAGCCACCCAGGTGCCCTTCTCTTCATTTTCAGGTGGAAACTTAGTCAATTAACTTGTTACTTCTTTCCTAATGTAAGCATATCACAATGTACCTCTCCCTCTAGGTGCTCTTTAACTGTGTTCTATAAATTTTGGTATGTTAGGTTTCTTCATTTGGCCTTAACCACGTTCTAATTTTCCTTGTTATTTCTTTTTTGATCTGTAGATGATTTTGAAGTTGTTCAATTTCCAAATATTTGGATTTCTCCATATCTTTTCATTAGTGATCAGTAGGTTAATGACATTGCAGTTATAGACTAGACTTTCCTATTTTCATCTCCTTTGTTTTCCTTTTGATTACACAGTATCAATTATTTTGTGTCATTTGATTTGATTATTTTTCTTTGATTTTTTTAACAATCCAACTGTATAGCCTCTGCATTGCAAGTGCAAATTCAGTTAATTTTTTTCTGGTGATTATTTATATAATCGAATGTATACCCACTATCCTATATTTGTTTTCTGCTCTTTCTTTTTTTTCTGATTATATTTCTCTTAAATGATTGAAGACTTAAGGTTTATTTGTACTTCTCTACTAGTTTTGAAGTTATAACCGCTGTTTGTATTAGTCTAGTGGTTCCTATTGAAATAGTAATGTGTGTACTGATCTTACAAAATATATAGTTAATTACTTTCTCTGCCTTCTTCCTAAATACAGACTTTAGAACATTTTGCCTCTGGTCACTGTCCCTTGTCCATGTACCATAATATTTTCTATGGTTATGAATTCTTAGAGGAGACCTTTTCTCCTTTAAAGACAACAAACAAGACTGAGAAGTGCCCTGGTTGTCTGTCCCTACTGGTAGTTGGGTGTTATCTAGATCATCATTTCTGTTGAGTTTTGGTCAGTGAGAGTACTGACCTGTGATTGTGGGTCCCAGCTCCAGCTCCCCATCTTTTACCCACTTGTGAGTTCTTTCCTTTTTCCTGGAGTTGTAGCTCCTCCAGCTACCTTGATGGGGTTAGCAGTTGCTGCTTCAGAAGCCCTGGATTCCGCAAAACACAAAATAAAACAAAACAAAACCCCCAAAACAGAGCACTTTAACTTCTATCTCTCTGTTTACTTTTGTTCTTTTGGAATTTTTCTTATTTTTTTTTCACAAATCCAGCTATCTTTTAAAAAGACGCTTTAAAACTTGTATCCTTTACTCTTAGTGTTTGAATTAAGAGGGATTTTTTTTCAGTGAATTTTTTTTGGTCATATTGCCAGAAATAAAAACCTTGTATTTACATTTTATTGCCTTGATTTCTTTTATCTTTATTCATGATTCCATTCTGATATCTTAACTGTAGTTTTCTGGTGCTATCTGACTTCATCATATGTTAATGGACACACAAACTAGTGGTGAGCAGAAGTAATGCATAAAGTGCCATGTAGACTCTGCAGTACCACGTAACATTTTTCTCTGAAATGTTTACTGAGAGTTTCCTCTGGGTCAGACACTTCCCTGGGTTTTTTGCATTTGCTAACCTTCCTCTTCACCATAGCATTCCTTCATCACCAAGGGTTGCAACAGAGGAGGAAGGAGGTCAATTTTTCCAACAATGCCTAGACATGTGGGGGTCACAATGGGGTTCCCACTCATGTCCACCTGACTCTAAAATATGGCATTCTCCCCCCTGTCCTTCAGAGTCTACAAAAAGGTCTTAAGTGCTCTGAACCATTTGGAAGAGGTTACTCTGTTAATCCCAAACCAGGTTGCTAACAAGTAAAACCACGAAAGAGCATTTCTGTCTGAGGACTTGGCAAAAGAATCAATCCAAGTGGCCATAGTTTTCTGAATAGTAACAGCTAGATAAGCATTTCTCATTTTTGCCCAGAATTCTTTCATTGAACAAATTTAGCCACCTGCTGATAATATGTGGGAGGCATTTTGGACAATTCAGACACATTTTGGATAATTCAGAGTCATGTACTTTAATTTTTATAGTAGGCATCCAGCCCACACATGAGTAAACACTCAGACAAGGGAGACAAAATTTAAAATACCGGTGCTAGGGGTTAACAGAGGTACCCATTGTAAACAACTTTTCTAATGAGAAATCGGTTGTCCGGTCATACCCAAGGAAGTCTGAGGTGCTTCTTGAAATGCATCTAAATTAAACAGTTTTCCATTTTGTTAAAAATAAACTCTGTTCCATAAAAACCTACTTGCACAGCCTCATTTGATAAAGCAATGTGGACCAAGGCAGGGCAGAGCTGAGAACCATAGGTTTTGTTAATTTTTGTCTGAAGTTGATTAAGGGACCAGGTTCAATACACTCTTGATTGAAATCATTGATAAGCTAACTAAAATTTCATTGTACCAGCTCTTCCATGAATAGGCTGTTTTCAAACCAAAAGTTCAGCTTCCTCTTTTTTTTTTTTTCAAGATTAACCTTAAGGTTACTGAAATACATGTTTTCTGATCAAAAGTTCACTCTTCAGCAATAAAAGATAATTCTAGCATGTTTTTTGCTCCTTTCCACACTCTCACCTCCAATAGCCCCTTGACATATACCTTCTCTCCGTCTGTTTCTGAACCATTGCTGAAATAAAAGGATGAATCATTCTAGTGGTGCTTGGATGGAAAACTCATGTGGATTTTCCAAGTATTGAAAAACACCCCCAGTAAATTATTAGAGAACTTTAGAGCTTAATGGAATACTTTTTGGTGACTGGGAATCATTGCTTAATCAGCTCTAATGAAAGAGGAAGGCCTGTTTTATGCCACTGCCAAAGGTTGCATCTGCTGGGGATTTGACAGTATATTATTTGCCATTCTAGTTTATTTGAATTCAAAAACAAAGCAGAAAAGTGAAAACAAAATCCTTACCAGCCATCTTTTACTTACAAATGCGTATCTCATCCAAATGGCTTATTTCAGGGATCCTTAGAAGCAAGAGTGTGGTTTTACCTTCTGGCAAAGTCTACTGTGTGAATACAAAGACTTCTGGGGCTGGTGTTTAAGCCTGACATCTTTCTTATCTAAAGACCTTGTGCCCAAATCGTGTAATATTCAGTTGCTACTTTTGTTGATGTGTGTCTAAGGTCGGTGGACTATGGGAAGGGCAGATGGGAGAGTAGAACAGTCATTTAAGTATAATGATGGAAAGAGGGGTAGATTCGGACTCAGGAAATCTCAGTTAAAGGCCTTACAAGATTTCCGCCTGGTGAAAAGTGTGTCCTTAGCACATCTCTGAACCTTATTTTTCTAATCTATAACATGTGGCAAATAGTACCTGCCAGATTGCTCTGTATATTAAATAATAGTATACACAGGGGTTGGAAAAGCTAATGGCATCTGGACCAGAAATGGTAATAGATAATTTAGGGAAAGACTATAAGCAAAAAGAGCCATTAAGTACACTCAGTTATTTTACATGTTTTAAAGAAATGTAAACATTTAGTGTATGTTCTTGATAGTACAAATAACTTATTTTGAATGTTAGCGTGTATCTTAGAACAGTGTCTATTTGCATTTTACCAGTACCACACCTAATATCCATAGCAAGTTTTCAGATAACTGATCTTACATATGACGTCATTACGTCCAAACATCTTCCAGAAACAAAACACAAATCCTGGGAGTCCCTGGAAAGTTCCCCCAAGATAACTCACCCACATTTTTCGTTTTTCAGTGACAAGGAGTTCACGTGAAGAGCAACTCTAATTCACTGGCAATTCCTTCTTGGATTGAGTCAAAGACAGAGTTCTTGTAATTTTCAAGTGTTACATTTTCTTATTACACAGAATATTTAAAAATTTTAAAACATATTTAGCACATCTTTGCACTTGTAATTCCTTGCCTTTTGTAATTCTTATAACATTGCTCTTATGCAGGACTTCCAGGTAAAATATTTCATGGGACATACTTATACTAATTTTTTTGGTTTTGTTTATCTGAAATTAAAATTCAATAGATTTTCTTGTATTTTTATTTGCTAAATCTGACAAATTTGGAATAGGAAAAGTGTAAAGTTTAGGAATGCTATCAAAGTTAAGTTTTTATCAGTTTAAAGTAGGGTGTTACAATTTTAAGATATTTTACATAAGCTTCATGGGCTTGTTTCCAGAATATTAAGCATCCTACTAGCCTCTTCTGGTTTGTTTTAGGAGTCAGACATACATGGATTCAAGTGTCAGTTCTATCTTGTATAAACTTTGTGATCTTGGGCAAGTCAAATGATCTTTTTGAGCACTCCATTTTATCATCTATAAAATATCTCTAATGGCATGGACTATACCTGCTGACCAACCCAAATCTGTGCCTCCTCTTCTTTCTGGGCATACAGCTAGGCTACATTTCTAGGAATGGCCATTTGATTGACTTCGAGATAGCAGAAGGGGAGCAGAAGTGATATGTGCCAATAGTGTCAAGGCTTTAGAGAGGTAGCTACACCTTCTTCCCAGTCTGTGTTCTCCCTTCTGCCAGAGAATTGCAGAGGCAATGAGGCCTTAGGGATTCATGGAGCCTGAGCCTGAGAGGACCCTGGGTCTCGGAATTGCAACATGAAAAAAAAAAAAAAACAACTGTACCCATTAGGAACACTTGTATGCATGCATCCTTCATGTAAGAAAAAAAATAAACTTTTATTGTGCTATGCCACTGAGCTTTGGGGGTTAGTTTGTCATAGCTGCTACTATTAGCATAACTAACATAAAAGTTGTTACTGGATATAAAATACTTAAAATAAGTGGCACTGACGTAGCTGTTAGGAGTAATGACAAAGAAAGCCATTTCTGCCTAGAATACTATTCTACTCATGTGATCAAACTGTTGCCCGGAAACACACCACATTTCTGTTGACAGGAATCTCTAAGGACAGCAGTTTAAAAGAACCCTAGTGTTAGAATGTTTTAACCATTACGTTGAAGGAAGATCTTACAAGAACGAGATGAGCTCAGAAAAGGACTGACTGGTTTGCGAGCAAAAGCATAAGGAACTCGATTTCAGAAATGTGGGCTCTCGTTAAGTTGAAAAGAGAATGGCATCAGAACACAAATGGTAAGAGAGAATTCTGGGAAAAGCTGTCAACAGAAAAGGATCCATTAAGCCTACCCAGCTAAACAAAGGGAATCAGCCATATGACAAAAATCAGATTAGGAATAAATAAAATCTTTCTCCTCAAGTCTATTGTTTCAGGTAGCCCCATGATATCAAACATTAAGTTGACAGGTATAGGCCTGAGAATTAGGAAACAGAAAAATAAGGAAAAATTGATTATTATGTCTGGGGGGAAAAAAAAACTATAAGTCTTATACATGGAACTGATTTATAGAAAATAGGCCAGAAAGTTTAGGAAACTCTATCAGTTTGCTAGGTTTTCCATAACAAAGTACTACCAGTGGGATGTTTCAGTAACAGAAATTTATTCTCATAATTCTGGAGGCAAGAAGTCCAAAATATATGTCAGCAGGGTTGATTCCTTCTGAGGGAGGTGAGGGAAGGACCCCCCCAGGTCTTTCCTCTTGGCTTGTCACCGGCCATCTTCATCCTCACATGGAGTCTACCACAAATTTCCCCTTTATATAAGGACACCACCTCTATTGGATTAAGACCCACCCTAATGACCTTAATTTAACTTGTAAAGACCCTGTCTCTAAATAAAGTCACATTCTGAGATATTGGTGGCTAGAACTTCAAAATATGAATTCTGGGTGATAAAATTCAACCCATAACAGAAACTTAGTGAGGAAATTATACTGTCAAAGAAACAATTATCCTGAATGTTAAAAACAAAATAGAAAACAAGCAAACCAAAAACTCCTGTGACTGTAAAACAAGTCTTGGGTTCCCAAATTTGCAAAAGCTCTTCAGTCTCCAACACTGATGTGACTCATTATCCACCCATGGATAATAATGGACAATGAACCACTTCCTCCAAGCCAGATCCAGGGTTGTGGAGAACAACAGAAAAAAATAAATTCTTCCAGGGAGAATATCCAGGGTCTAATGCCGAAGAACTTCCTTCTGGGCCAGAGCAGGACATTTCACCTACCCAGCAGGATTTCATCTTGACTGCGGACCAGTGAATGTCCATGTTCCTCTTGTCTTCCTAAGTGGGAGTTTCACTGGTTGTACTGGATCTGCTATGCTTGGGTATACTGGATGTGTGTTTGGGGGACAGAGGCCTATTCTTAGTTCACAGGTCACCCGGTCATGAGGAGCCACCTCTGGACTTGCTGGGGAGGTCACTGGATCTGGAGATCATGGACTTTGAGCTGTCGAAAGCTGGTGTGTCTCTGGGTAGGAAGAAATGTGCATTACAGATGTGCTGGTCAAGAGTGGATGGGAGCAGATATTGCTTACTGTTCACCAATATAATATCACTGTTTTCCTTTATATTTTCCAGCCTCTTTTTCAGCCAAACAGCCATGTGAGAGTTTTAGCCAGTGAAATGTAGGGGGAAGCTGTGTGTGCTATTTCTGGGCCACAGCTTTGAAGAAACAGGAGCAGCTCTTATGCTCCCATTCCCCCTTCCCCAAGGAATGTACTGAAAGTGACCTGGTGCTCAGGTACTTTTAAAACAGAAGGAGCTTGGATTCTTGAAGCAGCCCCCGGGAGAAAGTTGTCCTCAAACCAAGACCATAGTATTGGACTGTAATTTGAAAGAGAAATACAGTTCTATTTTAAGTTGTTGAAATTGGGGATTTATTTGTTATATATATAGTGTTTCCCTGACCAATACTTCTGTCTAATTTTAAGTCTCCTCCAGGCATAACATTACATAATTCTGCAGTAAAGTTCAAGATCTCTGCCACACCTGGAAACAAACAAACAAACAAACAAAAAACAGCCCTGCCATTTGCTGTAGAAGAAATTTTCTACCTGTTCCATGTATTATTTATTCTTAAAAATGAAAAGATAACAGTGACATCTGACTATCTAAAAGCTGGTTGCTGCTGCTATTGATTTTTCTGGGTATTAAAAATTCAACACAGCCCAAGGAAACACAGAATTATAGAGTTTTCAGACAAGAAAGGACGTATACTCTATCAGACATTATCTTCATTTTACAGATGAGGGAAGCAGACTCACTGAGGTTAAATACATTTGCCCAAGTTCAAACTATTAGTTCATGATAAAGATTGAATTTTGACCCAGCTTTTACTTCAAAGAGCTTGTGCTTTAAACTATACAACTCTATAGACACGATTTTTCAAATACTATTATCTGCATTGCTAATCTTTCTCCATCGATCTCGTCTTGCAGTAGGGCAAAATCATCTGTTATGTGGATCTAATAATAATAGCTAATATATAAAGTTGTTCTGGGGATAAAAATGTGGTAATGGTCACAACACACAAAATACTCTGCTTTCCAGGCAGAAAGTGTCCAATGATAATTACTGTTATTGTAATGAAGATGGTTTTAACTAGGCATGTTTTTGTTATATGTTGTCTGGTCTAGGAGAGATAGAGAAAAGACTCAGAAGATTATCACCCATCTTTACAATGTGTAGTAGAAACCTCATACTACTAACAGAGGGGCAGTCTCTATCTAGCTCACTTTAACTGCAACAACAGGATTAACTAGAGAAACTTTCCTTGATAAGAACCCTACCCTAAAATGGAAGTAGTAGAGTTCATCCCTGGTAGCTTTGAAAACAGGAAGATTAGGGACATAGTGTTACCAGGAGCCGCCATGATAGAGACTAGGAGGTCTCATAATTTAGTCTTACAAAAAATTATAAATGAGTAAAGCTCAAAAGAATTAATGTAGCAAAGACACTGACACAAACAGCATGTAGATTCTCTTTTCAAGCAATGAGAGATAAGGTTACAAAATTAAAGGAACTACCTATGATATTTCACAGTCCACAAAGCATTTTTCACATTCACCATCTTGTCTAGACCACCTACAACTCTGTAAAATTGGGATTGATTCTTACCTCTATTTTACACATGAAGATTTTGCACTCACAGGTTTCAAATGACTAGTCCGAAGTTACCTGCTCACTAAATCCTACAGCTGGGATACAGCTCAGAATTGATTTCAAGAATCCTACATATTTTCTATTAATAGATCATTATCTCTCTAGATATAAGATTTATTTCAATAGATGAGAAAGCTTTGCTGAAATGCAGATTTGAATAGCAGCTAAAGCACTTGATGGAAGATGAACATTTATTTAAGAAATGGATCCATGAATAAAAATGAAGCAAACCCTATGGACAGAGGGAAGACATTAAGAGATTTGCTTGTTAAGAAAATTCTAATCAAAAGTGTGTGGTTGCTTATGGGGCAGTTATGAGCAAAAAGCATCACAGAGAACTAATCATAGGATAACATGCAGTGCTCTTTAGCATAAGGAGGTTCTAGAACACCACCCATCTTCCACATTCCTCTTTTTTAATACTGCAAATGATTATGAGAACTAGCTCTTTTGAAGACAATGTCCTTTACCTTCTTCTCTATCTCTGTCCTCTCTATTCGCCCATCTAGAGGCTGGACCTTGTAGATGCTACTCTCACTTGCCTTAGCACCCTACCACCAGCACACACTCACACACACCCTTCTGTGCTCATGTTTACTCTGCCTCCAATACCCTTCCTCACCTGTTTTATGTGCTTAAGCAAGGCTTGATTTAGACATGATCTAATCTATTTTCCCAGCTCCCCCCAAATTAGATATTCCTCATCTCAGCTCAGCTTCTGTGACACTCTGTTTTCTCACCTATAATAGATCTATAGACTCATCTGTTCACTGGTCTGTCCCTTTTGTTGTCTTCAAGATCAGATAAATTGCACTTTTTTTAAAAGACGAAGACAAATGTTTATTTGGAATGAAAAATCACAAATTAAGGAGCTAAAAAGCTGAAATGCACCACAAATAACACAAAATCCAGAAAACAAATACCACATTTTAATTCATTTATGTTTATTTTTCTTTTGGGGGATCCACCGAAACATCATCTCCTCCTCAGACCACCCTCTAGGAAAGAGCCAGCACCCTTTTCAATAGTTCCCATCCCCACAGTCTGCTTTCTTCTATTCCACAGCATTTGTCCCTCTGGCTGTCATATCTGTTCTTATTTATCTCCTTATTGTCCTTCTTCCCCGCTAGAATATAGACCCTATGAAGGCATGGACACTTTCCTTTTCTTTTTCTTTTTTAAAGATTTTATTTATTTGTTTGAGAGAGAGAGAGAGAGAGAGAGAGATAGGGAGAGAAAGAGAGCACAAGCAAGGGGGAGAGGGAGAAATAGGTTCCCTGCTGAGCAGGGAGGTGGATGCGGGGCTCAAACCCAGGGCCCTGGGATCATGACCTGAGCTGAAGGCAGATGCTTAACGAACTGAGCCACCCAGGCGCCTTGACATTTTCTGACTAGTTCATCATGTTGCCCAACACTCAGAAGAAATAATGAATGCTTGTTGAGTAAATGTTGGAATTTTCACACAGAATTCCGTATTTTACAAAATGCACATAGAATATGATCCAGTTTTTGTTTGAAAACAGTTGTAATGTGCATAGAAAAAAAGATCAGAAATAGATCAAATTATTAAAAGGGATTATCTCTGGATGATGAAATTATTAGTGATTTTCATTTTCTTCATCTCGCTTGCTAGGCACAGACCTGTTCTTCAAGGCTGTGTCATTAGACTTCATCTCTCGTTCTCCGAATTAGTTTCCCGTGAGATCTTACCCATATCTTCAAACATCACCTACCTGCCTTTGATTCTCAAAATTTTTATTTCTAATCCCTAACTTTCCAGGAGCAACAGACCACTCTTCTACATGGGTAACAAATCAAGGCATTCAAAGTGCACTTCAAATACAATTTGGTGTAGCTCTTACTCATTTTCATAAGTAGCTGAAAGCCTGGCACCATGATCAATGCTTTGGGTAGCCTATTCATAGCCACACTATAAACACATGAGAAAATCGGGGCTAAAGAAGGTTAAGGGACTCACACTGGTACTAAAGAATATAATTCCGCACAGCTGGAGAACCTCAGTTGGCTCACAATCCTTTGGGGCACAAGGGGCAGCCAAGTCTAAGGATCCAGGTCAGAGGTACTGCTGGCCCCACCCTGGGCAAATAGCTTTCTATGAAATGGTCACCCTGGCACAAAAGGCTTTGCTAGCAGTATAAGCGGAGGGATAGATATTTTAACTCGTCTACATCACTTTTCATTCTTAGTAGACTCACAGGTCCATGCTGTGACTCAGGTGTTGGCTCTACTTGGAATGTTCCTTCAATTACAACCCTCCTTATCTTTCAAGTCCAAACTAAAGGACATTGCCTATATCAGTCTTGCTCCAATTCTTACAGCAAGAATAGACCACCCCCCTTCTATTTTCTTACACGGTACTCTCTTTCCAATCCCCTTAAAGCTTTGCCACCTTGCCAGTCCCTGAAGTCAGCTGCCAATGGACTTGCCTTGTGAGCTTGCCGCAGGAAGTGTCTCCCATTCATTTCGGGATCTTTCATATGCCCAGCATGGCTGTGACAATTATTCTTTGGTGTTATAATAGCTCTTTTTTTTTTATTTTTGCCTTAGTCTATTCTTTTTTTAATTTAATTTTATTATGTTATGTAAATCATCATACATTACATCATTAGTTTTTGATGTAGTGTTCCATGATTCATTGTTTGTGCATAACACCCAGTGCTCCACGCTGAATGTGCCCTCTTTAATACCCATCACCAGGCTAACCCATCCCCCCACCCCCCTCCCCTCTAGAACCCTCAGTTTGTTTCTCAGAGTCCATAGTCTATCATGGTTCGTCTCCCCCTCCGATTTCCCCCCCTTCATTTTTTCCTTCCTACTATCCTCTCTTTTTTTTTTCTTTTTAAACATATAATGCATTATTTGTTTCAGAGGTACAGATCTGTGATTCATCAGTCTTACACGATTCACAGCACTCACCATAGCACATACCCTCCCCAATGTCTATCACCCAGCCACCCCATCCCTCCCACCCCCCACCACTCCACCAACTCTCAGTTTGTTTCCTGAGATTAAGAATTCCTCATATCAGTGAGATCATATGATACATGTCTTTCTCTGACTGACTTATTTAGCTAACATAATACCCTCTAGTTCCATCCACATCATCGCAAATGGCAAGATTTCATTTTTTGATGGCTGCATAATATTCCATTGTGTGTGTGTGTGTGTGTGTGTGTGTATATATGTATATATATACACACACCACATCTTCTTTATCCATTCATCTGTTGATGGACATCTTGGCTCTTTCCATAGTTTGGCTATTGTGGACATTGCTGCTATAAACATTGGGGTGCATGTACCCCTTTGCATCCCTACATTTGTATCTTTGGGATAAATACCCAGTTGTGCAATTGCTGGGTCATACGGTAGCTTTATTTTCAACTTTTTGAGGAACCTCCATACTGTTTTCCAGAGGGGTTGCACCAGCTTGCATTCCCGCCAACAGTGTAGGAGGGTTCCCCTTTCTCTGCATCCTCGCCAACATCTGTCGTTTCCTGACTTGTTAATTTTAGCCATTCTGACTAGTGTGAGGTGGTATCTCATTGAGTTTTTGATTTGTATTTCCCTGATGCCGAGCAATGTTGAGCACTTTTTCATGTGTCTGTTGGCCATTTGGATGTCTTCTTTGGAAAAACATCTGTTCATGTCTTCTGCCCATTTCTTGATTGGATTATTTCTTCTTTGGGTGTTGAGTTTGATAAGTTCTGTGGAGATTTTGGATACTAGCCCTTTATCTGATATGTCATTTGCAAATATCTTCTCCCATTCTGTCAGTTGTCTTTTGGTTTTGTTCACTGTTTCTTTTGCTTTGCAAAAGCTTTTTATCTTGACGAGGTCCCAATAGTTCATTTTTGCCCTTGCTTCCCTTGCCTTTGGCGATGTTTCTAGGAAGAAGTTGCTGCGGCTGAGGTCGAAGAGGTTGCTGCCTGTGTTCTCCTGTAGGATTTTGATGGACTCCTATCTCACGTTTAGGTCTTTCAACCATTTGGAGTCTATTTTTGTGTGTGGTGTAAGGAAATGGTCCAGTTTCATTCTTCTGCATGTAGCTGTCCAGTTTTCCCAACACCATTTGCTGAAGAGACTGTCTTTTTTCCATTGGACATTCTTTCCTGCTTCATCGAGGATTAGTTGACCATAGAGTTGAGGGTCCATTTCTGGGCTCTCTATTCTGTTCCATTGATTTATGTGTCTGTTTTTGTGCCAGTACCATACTGTCTTGATGATGACAGCTTTGTAATAGAGCTTGAAGTCCGGAATTGTGATGCCACCAGCTTTGCTTTTCTTTTTCAACATTCCTCTGGCTATTCGGGATCTTTTCTGGTTCCATACAAATTTTAGGATTATTTGTTCCATTTCTTTGAAAAAAGTCGATGGTATTTTGATAGAGATTGCATTGAATGTGTAGATTGCTCTAGGTAGCATTGACATCTTCACAATATTTGTTCTTCCAATCCATGAGCATGGAACGTTTTTCCAATTCTTTGTGTCTTCCTTAATTTCTTTCATGAGTATTTTATAGTTTTCTGAGTACAGATTCTTTGCCTCTTTGGTTAGTTTTATTCCTAGGTATCTTATGGATTTGGGTGCAATTGTAAATGTGACAGACCAATATTCCTGATGAACATGGATACAAAAATTCTCACCAAAATACTAGCCAATAGGATCCAACAGTACATTAAAAGGATTATTCACCACGACCAAGTGGTATTTATTCCTGGGCTGCAAGTTTCGTTCAACATCTGCAGATCAATCAATGTGATACAGTACATTAATAAAAGAAAGAACAAGAACCATATGATCCTCTCAATAGATGCAGAAAAAGCATTTGACAAAGTACAGCATCCTTTCTTGATCAAAACTCTTCAGAGTGTAAGGATAAAGGGTATATACCTCAATATCGTAAAAGCCATCTATGAAAAACACACAGTGAATATCATTCTCAATGGGGAAAAAACTGAGAGCTTTTCCCCTAAGGTCAGGAACACCTCAGGGACGTCCACTATTACCACTGTTATTCAACATAGTACTAGAAGTCCTAGGCACAGTAATCAGACAACAGAAAGAAATAAAAGTCATCCGAATCGGCAAAGAAGAAGTCAAACTCTCACTCTTTGCAGATGATATGATACTTTATGTGGAACACCCAAATGACTCCACCCAAAAACTGCTAGAACTCATACAAGAATTCAGTAAAGTGACAGGATATAAAAATCAATGCGCAGAAATCAGTTGCATTTATATATACCAACAGCAAGACAGAAGAAAGAGAAATATAATAGTTCTTTGACTATTCAGTACACAGAACTTAGATATTGAAATAAATGAAGTAATTCAACAAGGCTTTCAACAACAATAGAGATAAAATTTACAGAGTCCCTAACCCATACTAGGGTAATTGACATTAATTTCTACCCTCAAAACAATTCTGAGAACAGTGGAGGGGTGGGGAAAACATAACAAAAGGAATGACAGAGATAGTTGAATCCATTTAACTAGAAACCTAAGGCTATAATAAACTTGAAAATTATGATTGCAGAACACAAAGAATTATCCCATAAATAGTGTAGGGAAAACTGGGTAACCATCTGGAAAAAGTAATGCTGATAGTTCTTTCACAACTTACAATAAAATAAATTTTGGATGGATCCAAGGTTTAGACATAAAAAGTGAAACTCTACACTAGAAGAAAACAAGATAATTAAAAATAAATCTTTGAGTGGGAAGGCCTTTACAAGTAAAAAAAAAAAATCCATAAGACATACATTTTACTATATGAACAAACAAAAAAAACAAGAAAAATATTTTTGTATAGACATCATAGACAAGATGTCCTAAATATATAAAGAGTTTCCATATATTGATAAGAAAAGATCAACAAGGCAGTAGTTTAGGGGGAAAATGGTATAATTCATAGAAACAATACATATGAATGGCTGGTAAACTCGGAGAAACATATTCAACTTTATGCATGATAAGGGAAATGCAAATAGAAATTATGGCATCATATTTTCTAACTATCAGAGTGGCAAAGACCAAACACAATTTCAATATCATATTACATTGGTGAGTGTGTGCAACAACATACACTCTTATCAGTTGTTGGCAGGGATTTAAATAGTACAACTCTACGAAGAATAATTCGGCAGCATATGTCAAAATGAAAAATGCATATACTTTTTGATTTGGTAATTCTACTTCTAGAATTTTATCTTCCCGATTGATTTGCTACAGGCCTCATACACATTCAAGGCTATTAGTTGCAGCATCTTTACTTTGGAATTATAGAAGAATGAAAATAACTTAAAAGCCTGTGGATAGGAAACCAGTCAGTAATTACCATAATCCATTATATCAAATAACATATAACCATCAAAAAGAATGATATGGATATGGAAAGATCTTTAAATTAAATTACAAGGGAGGCTGCTGGGTGGTGCAGTCAGTTAAGTGTCCGACTCTTGGTTTCAGCTCAGGTCATGATCTCAGGATCCTGGGATTGATGCCTGCATATGGTGTGTGGGGGGTCTGCTTGAGGATCCTCTCCTTCTCCCTCTGCCCCTTCCCCTGCTCATGCTCTCTCTTTCTAAAATAAATAAATAAATCTTTTAAAAAATAAATTAAATTACAATAAATTGTTAAGTGAAAGAAGCAATGAGCAAGCTAATATGCTTAGAATGTTTCCATTTGTGCAGAAATAAAAGAAGAAATACATACATGCTTATAAAAACAAAAACAACTCCCAAAGAAAATTATACTGTGAAGCTTGTCCCTAACCTTCCATCTTAAGTAAAGAAATGAAGAATCAGGATGTAATGAATCACCTTCAAAGTCCACCAGTTAGCTAAATAAGAAATTCAAACCCAAGTCACCTGACCCTGATCATCTTGCCTCTCTCCCTCGTTAGGTGCCAAGTTTCCTGATGAGTTATGGGAATTCAGAGGTAGGGGGGGATTCAGGCCTCCTACCCTGGAAGGATTCATAGTGGAGAAGAAATAAGAAAGCACAATTACCCAGAAGTACAGTGACAAAGGCTAAGCTCGGGTTTCTGTGGGATCACAGATGAGACAGAGCAGTAGGAAGCAATACAGAGATTAATGCTTGAGTTGTGTTTGGAAGGAGACTTATGCATTTGTGACTTATGAGTCACATCACAAAGACCAGACCAGAAGGATAGGCCTGAGAGAAAAATCAGCTTGACTGGAGGCTCAGAATTCATTCCTTTAGTTATTCATTCATCCAGAAGAGATTTATGGAACATCTACTAAGTGCTGAGTATGAAGTGATGACCAAGTCAGACAAGGTCTGCAGCCTATGATCACATCCTAGAGAGGGAAGGCACGCGATCAGATAAGATAATCTCAGAATAGTAAGTGCCAGATAAATAAAGAAAATTAAAAACGGTGATATGATAGTATATGAATGGAGGCGGTCAAAGTTCTCTCCAAGAAGGTGGCCTTGAGGCAGAGATTTGAATCTCCTTCTCCCCGCCTCCCCCTCTTCCTTCATCATCAATTACTGTCTGTGGGTCTTTCTATCATCTCTATCCATCTGTCTGTAATGTAAACCACATATGTAATTAGAAAATTTTAGTCATCACATTAAGGAAGTAAAACGAAGCAGTGTGATGGTAAATTCTATGTGTCAACCTGACAGGCCATGGGGTGCCCAGATTAAGTGTTATTCCTGGGTGTGTTTGTGGGGGTGTTTCTAGATAAGATTAGCACTTGAATCGGTGGATTTAGTAAAGAAGATTGCCCTCCCCAGTGTGTGTGTGTGTGTGTGTGTGTGTGTGTGTGTGTGTTGGTGGGGGGGTGCCATTCAATCCACAGAGGTCCCAAAGAGAAAAAAAGGCAGAGAAAGGAGGAATTTGCTTTTGGTTTTTTTTTCTGCCTTTCCCTAGAGCTGGGACATCTCATCTCATCTGCTGCCTTCAGACTTGGATTTACACATTGGTTCCCCTGGTTCTCAGGCCTTTGGACTAAAATATATCACTGGCTCTCCTGGGTCTCCAGCTTGCAGATGGCAGGTGGTGGGATTTCTCAGCTTCCATAATTTCATGAGCCAATTCCTATAATATCTCTCTCTTTCTATCTCATATATATGTCTGTATTCTATTTGTTTCTCTCTCTCTCTCTCTCTCTCTATATATATATATATATACATACATGTTCTATTTGTTCTGTTTCTTTGGAGAACCCTGACAACTATAACCAGTAACCACATTAAAAAGGTAAAAAGAAGCAGGTGAAATTAATTTAAATAACATATTTTATTTAGATAAATATATCCAAAATATTTTCATTTCAGCATATAATCAATATAAAATTATGAATGCAATGTTTTCGACTATTTTTCCTATGAGATCTTCAAAATCCGGTGTGTATTAAATATACTTAGAGCCTATCTTTTCCTCCAGCCACTTGCAAGTGCTCGGCAGCCACAAGGGGCTCACAGCTGCCCCACTGGATCCCTGAGGTCGAGAGTGTGTGCTTTTTACTAGCACAGAAGTCAACAGAAACTTCTTAAGGAAAATGTCAGGATTATCGCTTGCAAAAAACCCGTATAGCTGACTATGGAACTGCGGTGGCTATAGAGCAAGCATAACAAAATTAAGAACTGGGGCAAGACGAAGAGAGAGAGAAAGGGTTTGGGGATTTCTTGATTCCAGACTATTTCCAGAGAGGTAAAACTCTTCCTGAGGCTTAACCATTTCTTGCTCCAAACATCTTCCCTCCCCTTCCTCAGCTCTCCATTTCCTTGTTTTCTTGTGAATGGATGGAGGTGGCAGAAGGTGGAGGGCTGTGAATATGGATAACGGCGTTCACTTTGCACCGCAAAGCTGACGAGCACCGGCCTTCTCTCTATCCAGGCTGAATCCAAAACATGCAACCAGATGGCAATGAGGAACGTTTATTGTCATCTTGTACAAGGACGGTATTAGAAATGGCATGAGCTCTTATAATCTTCACAAGTTAGGAGCCTTTTCAAACTTTCTAAAATCCCCATGGAGCAAATCCACAGCCAGCATTTCTAAATATCTCCCTGAATAAAATAGAAGGTTGCTTCCTTTCCAACACGAATAATATTTATGCTTACATGTAGGTCAGAGTCAGCCAAACAGCTCTCGTGTCTGGAAGTCTATTTTAGACTTGGCTGTCATGACAACCATGGGATTGCGCCCAGGTGTCTTCTCTCTCCTGACACAGACAGCAAGCCTGAGGGCCTGCCCGTGTTTGCTGCTGAGCGGCACTTAGGAAGTGCCATAGGACGGGTCAGCCCGCTTGGTCTTGGCAGGGATGTTGGCCTGACAGACTGAAGAAAGATTCTATTTCTCATGGATCCTTCTATTCAATTTAGAATAGAAGAGGGCACAGTGGGGGAGGTTTGGGATTACTAATGGATAAAATTCCCACAGTGCTATAAGCACAAGGAAGGCTGAGCCAGGGTACGGGCAGAGCCCACGGGACGCTTGCTCCTAGAATCCAGATTTGAGGTTTTAGATCATTGGGTTCACCTCCCAGGCCAAATGCACAGGTTCTGAAGGAATTCCCTGGGAAGACAGCCCTAGAACAGCTCACAGTCCCCAATCTTAACAGCCTGGCTCCGCTTGAGTTCAGCCCCACGGTGGGTAGATGACTGTCTCTTCCTTTCTTGCCCATCAGAGAGCTTGTTCACCCATCCAACAACGTGGTTCTCCAACTTTGCTGCCTAACAGAGTCATCTGGGGAGCTTTTAAAATTCCTGATCCCCTGGCAAAATCCCATATCCATTAAATCAGAATGTCTGGTGAAGGGGGCTGTGGATTTAGGGCATCTGTAGTTTTTAAATCTCCCCAGTGATTACAATGTATAATCATAGCTGAGACCCACCGACCTAGATTGAACTGGCTGGAGCGGGGGGGGAGGGCATGTGGTAACCTGTAGAAGCTTGGCTTATAGATTTTTTTTACAACCTTCTGAAATGTATACTAACGTGGACTTTATTTGATGATCTAGAATAGGGATCATCAAATCTTTTGCTTTTAGAACTCTTTCCAGTCTTAAAAGTTACTAGAGATTCCAAAGTGCCTTGTTTATATGAGTTACATCTATTGATACTTATGGAGCCAGAAATAAAAGCTGAGAAGTTTTTTAAGACACAAGAATACACAAGCACACATTCCATTGGCTACCAGAGCAAGGCGGGCATTGAGTAGGTGACCCCGCAAGAGAATGAGAGTGAAAAGAGCATATGGGGAAAGGGGTGGGGGGGGGTCCCAGTGTTGTCATGGCAACAGTTTTGACTGGGAGACCCCCCTGAAAAGGACTTAAGGATCCCAGGATATTTCCAGACCACATCTTGAGAACTGTTGGGCTGAATTTTCTCATGATTTTGAGAAAATTCAAGACTTTTTACTGTGAATCATTTCTCTTTCTTACTCATGTTTTGAGTTTTGGGAATTGCAAATACACTGAGTAAACATATTTCTTAGCAGAGAAGGTAGATTGATTAATTCTTGGTGTCTTTGGCAAAACATAAATAATAGAAGATTTTCTAGCAAACCGCTCTCTGCCTGGGTCACGCTGTCACTTTTCACCTCTGTGTCCTCATAACCACTCCTGGGCACATCAGGTATACTGACTTACGAAGTTCACATAATAATGACAAAGTTACTGAATGCATATGACGGCATTAGGCATTAGACTGAACAGTTTCTAACCTGTTGGATTCTCGTGCTATTCTCAGGAATGATTGTGATCCCCATGTTATAGGTGAGGAATCAGAATCTAGGAGAGGTTCAAACCTGGCATGGTTGTGCTGTTGTTATATGTTAGAGCAGAGGTACATGTGCACCTGTATGATCTAGAGCCTGTGTCTTTATAGGGCATGTATGTAGGCTCCATGCCAGAACTGCAAGGATTCTTGGGTCCTTTTCCTCTTCTGTGTAAAATGTAGACAAAACCAAAGAAAACACACACACACAGACACACACACACACACACACACACACACACAATACTATCCAAATATATTTTCAACAATAAATATTTTCTAAAACATTTCCCATGTATTTAACTGTCTGCAATATCTCTATATCATATCTCTATGATATCAATATTCAATATTAAGATATGGAATTATCAGAAATTCAGAGCTGGGAAAAACCTTAATGATTATTAATGTCAACCTTCTAATTTTACAGAGTAGGCAATTTAAACTGATGAGGCAGATTTGTCCCAGGATCACACAAATTGTTAGTAACAGATCCTGGTCAAGAAAAGAAGCCCGGATCCCCAACGAACTAGTTTTATTTATTTATTTTTAACAATACAGGAGACTGCTGTATAAGCTCCACTTGGACTAGAAACTGGAAGCGAGGAAAGGAATGGAGGTGATCCAGCTTCTAGGAAAATGCACGTGTGTATCTTATGAGTGTGTGCTCCCTAAAGAGCGTCTCAAAGAGTAGCGGGGAATCAGGAATGCTAACATGTGCAAATTCCATCATCTGCATCCCTCAAACACCCTTTGGGATCAGTTTCACCAGGAACTTTTGAAGCTGTTACCTTCTCATGGTCACACAGCCTGAAGCGAACATTTTCAACCTCAGCTTCATATTAGAACCCTCTGGAGAGCTTTAAAAAGCAAAATAACAAAACGACACCAAACCCCCAAACCCAATTCTGAATCCCTGCCCTCAGAGATCCTGATTAATTGGTCTGGAGTGAGGCCTGGTGGGACTTTTTCAAAGCTCCCTGGGGATGACAAACCCCAGCACGGCCCGTGGGGAGAGTCAGACTCCTTGGTCCTCGTGTCTAGATCCAGTCCTGGATCGCATCCCCTGCGTGGGGCGCGACCACACACCAGCCCTTGAGCCAAGTCTTCTCTGCTGAAAGGGGAGCTACCACGGCATCCTTAGAGGTTTGTAGGGTGAGCCCATGGCCGGGTATTGGAAGAAACTGGTTCCAGTCCCCACAGCTGTCCCACGGGAAGGGGTCACCTGCTTTCTGTTCCTGTGACATGGAAGTCTGTGAAAGATCGGAGGGTCCGGTTTTCACTCTCCCGCTTCCTTTTCTTAACATAAAACTCGCCTCAAGCACAGAAGGGTCTGGTCTCTCTCCATATTACAGCTGCCAGCATGAAGCACACTCAACCCTCCCCTCGACGTCCATTCTCCTGCCTTTCTCGAGAATCTGGCGCCTCACCTCTGTCAACTTTGCTTTTTATTGTCCTGTGATACCAATCCTTTCTTTAGGTCTCTTCCCGTTACAATTCCCATGTCTTTTTTGTAGGAAGAATACCAGGCACAGCAGTGTTCCCACCTGCGACTGTCACTCCATTCCTATGGAAGAAGGACTCTAAGAAGAATTTTCCAACATCACATGGCATGCCCAATGTGCACTTCATTTCATCAATATAGTCTTTCTACTTGAGATGTTTATTTAATTTCAATTAAGTTTATTTTAGAAGCAATTTATAATAATTTATAACAAAGACTAGGGTGTAATTTATAATAAAGACTGGGGTGGAAGGATGCAATCAGCTTTTTTTTTTTTTAAGATTTTATTTATTTATTTGAGAGAGAGAGAGAGTGCCCACAGGAGCAGGGGGAGTGGCAGAAGGGGAGGGAGAAGCAGACTCCCCACTGAACAGGGAACCCGTCTCGGGGCTCGATCCTAAGACCCTGGGATCGTGACCTGAGCCAAAGGCAGACACTTAACCAACTGAGCCACCCAGGTGCCCCTGCAATCAATCAGCTTTGTAAAGATCCTTCTTGGCCTGGACATTATCCCGTGGTTAATGAAAACCCACCTAAGGGATAAGAAGAGTGACATGGTCAGGTGTGTGTATTAGAAAGTCCATCTGGTGAGCGTGGGGATGCCGGCTAGACATGAGTGAGGGTGGAGGGCAGGAGGCTGAGCTGGAATACGGGTAGGGGACGGTCACTGTGGACGCTCAAAGAGGCAGCTCTGTGTTCTCCTCCTCACTCTGTCCCCACCGTTGGGCTGCTCTGGATGGGTGTTGGCTATTCTCCTTGTATGTGAATAATAAATACTCCTTTCTTTCTCATATTCAAGACCCTCATTTCTCTTACTCCTCGGGTGACTTCTGTCCTATGGCTAATTCTTTACAAAACATGAGATTGCGGGAGGATCTCTGGGAGTTACTTGTAGCGATGGTCCTCGGAGCTCTGTAGTGAGAGTCCCTGGACCCCAGTTACTTCAGTACAAGAAGGCATCTACGTAGATTAAGTAAGGGGCCTGTGCACAAGTCTCAGAACAAACAACAAATTGCACACAAGTGAGTATTTCCTCCCAAACACAAAATTATGTTGATGTTTATTGGCAGGTTTTTGGGGTCCTACTAGTCATCCCTAAGCTCATGAAAGACATCAAGATGAGCAGAATTATACTGGATTATATGGCATTTTAAATCAAGGCCCTGCTGCCAGGATACTGTCTCAAAAAAAAAAAAAAAAAATCTGTCCCACGAAGTCCTGACTATACAGCATGCCAAGGGAAAGAGAATGAGATTTGAGATCAGCTTGTTCTGATCGTTTCTCCACTTCTTTATTCTCTCACTTTATTTCTCTCACTTCTCATGTTTTTAACCTGTCCTGCCTTGTGAAGAGCATGGCGGAGACTAGGGAGTCCCTTCCACAGTTTACATCAGAGTCCTTTCTAGGGGGCTGTAGCCCATGGCGATCAGACAAGTCCCATTTGTGTCTCACACTATGTCCCACGTTCATTGCCAAAGGGCAGCTATGCCTTGAACCCTTTTCCAGATGAGGTACAGACGGGAGCTGACTATTCTTGAGAAACCAGGAGAGAATGCCAGAGATAAACTCCTTTGCCTATGCAGAAAGAAAAAGCAAACCAAGGGAAACAGGCAGAGAAGAAACTGGCTGACATTTCTTTGAAATTAACCCACTTGGGCACCCACAGCAATGAATTTCTTCTCCAACACCCACTGTTTCCTAGTTTCACGGGATCGGCAGCTTTGATCCGGAAATCCCAGGTGCCTGAGTGAGGGGCAGAACTATGAAAATTCAAGCAGAATGACATTTTCCAAGAGGAGTTGGATTAGCAGAGGGGAAAATACTGCCAAGCTGAAAATCTTTCCGGATAGAGGAACGATAAACTACATAAGCAGCATCATACCTTAAACATGCTCTTATTCACACTGAAGTGATGGTAACCTTTGTGTTAAGCAAAACTTGGGCTCGGTAGGCAACACTTCCCTGTGTCTCATGCTAATGTTCCTCCACCCAGCTGCAAAACCCATCTGCACTTTTCTAATGCTTTTTCTCTCTTCCCTGCTCTGGTTAGTTTTCCGGACACATTTCTTAAACTGTTAGAACTTAGTCTTATTTTATAGCCCTGAGCCAAACCTTGGTAGCTTGAAAAATAGCTGAGAGGCAGACACAAGTGTGAACTGACCCCTTTCAACACACACATACTCATAAGATAAGGGAGAAAAAAAAATCCAGTCTCTGCTATTGCTGTGGGAAATGATTTATCCTTATCGGAACTCACTTTGTGTCCTTGGGGTCTTCTTTAGAAGCTCTCCTTCTTGAGTCAAGCTCTCAAGGACATCTTAAGTGTGATTAACTCAGAGCACCTGAGACAGGGGAGCACAAAAGAAAAAAAGAAAAAGAGAAGAGAAGAGAAAGAAAAGAAAAGAAAAGAAAAGAAAAAAGAAAAAGGCTCCATGAAGTCCATGAAGGGTGCGGGCTTTCATTATGTTCTCTTGTTTTTGTAACAATCCCATGGGATTAGTATCATTAATTCCATTTTACAGATAAACAAACCAGGGGCTCAGAGAAAGTTTCATTACCAAAGTCCCAGGGCTAGTAATTAAGAAGTCAGAATTCATGTCCAGAATTGCTCACCTTCAGCACCATAATGATAACTAATTGCCACTTCTTGAGTATTGAACATGTCCCAAACACTTAAAGGAGCTAATATACTTGATACTAGCTATTCCTCATAATTCTATCATTAGACCTATTTTAAGATGAACAAATTGGGGTTTAGAGATGTTTTGTTACTTGCTCCCGTATGCCAGAAGCAGGACTCTGTAATGGAAACAAAGTTTAAAGCAAATGTGAGTAAATGGTCATATTGCCCACACCTCAGGTGTTAGGATAGTACAGTCTTCAATTACTATGTGTGCTTTTGAAGAGTTTCATATTAACCCGATAAAATGGATGCAATTGAAGAGCAATTTTAAGCCCTTTCAGATCACCAGGTGATACTTCTGCCAACAAAAGATTGCAGCGTGGGGCTAATGGACCCTTTATAGATATTAAACTGTACACACCCAAGTCAGATGACCTGTTCCAATTGTCATCGTCACTCTTTTTTTTTTTTTAAACTTTTATTTATTTATTTGACAGAGACAGACACAGCGAGAGCAGGAACACAAGCAGGGGGAGTGGGAGAGGGAGAAGCAGGCTTCCTGCTGAGCAGGGAGCCCAATGTGGGACTCGATCCCAGGACCCTGGGATCATGACCTGAACCGAAGGCAGCCTTTTAATGACTGAGCCACCCAGGTGCCCCTGTCATCATCACTCTTGTCACAGCTCACTCGCCAGGCTTCATGGGGTGAATGGATGAAAGCTGCTGAGCAGAAGAATAGTTATTCCAGGAGAACAGGTATATAATCAGTTTCGGTAAATTTGAATTGACCTCACATTTATTGAGATTGAATATTCACTCAATTACCACAGAGTAGGTATTATGTTTAAATGTTTCAAAGGTAATTATTTTATTTAATATTCACAATCATTTGTGGCATGTTTCTCTCTCTCTCTCTCTCTCTCTTTTTTTTTTCAGATAAAGGAATTGAAGCCCAGTGAGGTATACACACAAAACGGTTAAATGGTCAAACAAGTATTTGAACCTGGGGCTCTGATGCCACATGATATGCTTGTGGTACAGCACCATAATACAAACTCATGACTTTCTAATTCTGATATTTCAGTCATAAAATAGTTTGTGGAGTGCTTGTATGTGTCCAGTATGTGTCCAGGGCACCCCAGTCTATGAGTGTGGAAGCTCTGTTCCCATAATCCCTCCAGGGTCCTTAAATATGTACAGTGATCAGGCTTGCTTCACCTCCTACTTAGACTGGAAGAAAAACAGCCTTTTAAACCTGTAATTCTGTTTTCATAGCACTCTGGTGGGGAATGAAGGGGATAAAAAGAGGGCACGCAGACCTGTTTCCAAGGCTTCCAGCTGCGTCCATGAGGTAGTAGGCTCGAAGGAAATTCGGAGAGCTATTATGCTATGATTTTAACAAGAGAAGCACCTTTTTAAGTTCATTTCTGCTGGCTTTCTACAGAAACCAACCCTGAGGTTCCCGGAGACCCATTTGTGGCAGAAGCCATTTAGGATTGCTTCATCATGAGGCTTGCACCTTCCCTGCAGAGCACTTTCCCTCCTCTCTGTGATGTCCGCAGAACTTGGGCTGCAGGTCCCTTTAGCAGGCGTGGGCTCTGCTCTCAGTCAACATCAAGCATCTGTCATGCTGTCAGTACTCATTATGTCTTCAGTAAAATATTATATTTAGATATCCTGGTTTTAAAATATACCACCATTCTATTTTTCAGCAGGCAAGAGTGGGCATATGTTTTCTCCATTAGTTTATAGATATTTTATTTTCCATTATTCGCCTTCGATCAAACTGGCTTTTCAATAGCCACCATTTACAAACTAACTGATTACAGATGAATTTGAGGCAAAGGTTTTCCTGATTCAAGAGTTGTTGGTATTTTATTTGGAATAACTTTAAAAAGAGGGTAATTTCAAGAGTGCTTAGTACATACCAGAACTTTTGGTATATACACCCTGATTTCCCACTAGCTTCGACCAGAGAGAGGCACTTTTCCCCTACAGTGGCTATAAGAAGTTGAATCATACAAAATGGTTAAAAAATTGTCTAATATCAGCAACTGTTGTATGATTCAATTTAATTTTAATTTTTTATTATTTTAAAAAATATTTTATTTATTTACTTGACAGAGAGAGAGACAGCAAGAGAGGGAACCTAAGCAGGGGGAGTGGGAGAGGGAGAAGCAGGCTTCCTGCCGAGCAGGGAGCCCGATGCGGGGCTCGATCCCGGGACCCTGGGATCACGACCTGAGCCGAAGGCAGACACTTAATGACTGAGACACCCAGGTACCCCGCATATGATTTAATTTAATAACACATGTGAAACAGAGCAGGTAACAAATATTTGTTGGATGAATGAATAGATGAAGGACAGACATCTAGGTGTGAATTCAGCCAACTAAAATTTCAAAGGAGGTGAGATTGTTAACCTGGCAAGAAAAAGTCACTCCTCTTCTTCACTTCTGTGTCCCATGGGCATGAAGACAAATCGATATATTTTTGTTGCTTTGATTCATTCACTAGTTTGTTCCTTGACCTCTTTAGTAGCTATTTAGCATCTGCCATGTGGCAGCCCTGTGCCTGCTGAGCAAGCAAATGCAGAGGGCCCGCTATCGTGCAGGGGAGAGGGCAGTTAGCCAATGCTGATGGTGCAGAGAGACAGTGCATGGTATGGTCGAATTCAGTACAGACACTGTGAACATGCAGAGGATGAGCTCCCCAAAATGCTTTGTGTGGAGGTGACAACTGAGCTGGGTTCTGAGAGACCAGTGAGGACGTCTCAGGCAACGGGGTTGGGTACAAAGAAGATGCTCCAGAAAGAAGCAATAATATCTACAAAAGCCTGAAGGTGCCACTCTCTGATAGCAGGAAGGTGGGCTGAGGCTGAAGCCAGGAGAGCCGTTCTGAATTCGTACTGTACCTGGAGGGAAATTGGGAGGCATTGCAAAATGTTAAGCAGGACAGTAGCTAGTCAGCTTTAGGTGTTAGAACAGACCATCTGAAACATGATCGGAAAATCAGTGTCTCAATTTAAAAAAAAAATGGAGTTTTTGCTGGAATTAAATGAAATTCGTAGATAATTTTGTTAAGTGTGGTGACATCTTTACATCTTTACTATATTGAGCTTTTCATTTATATACATCATTATCTCATCATTCTGGGGTGTTTTCATGTTTGCAAAGATGTTTCCTATTTTTCAACTTGTCCTTGGTGGGAGAGTTGGTTCTAATAACCTGTTCTGATGTACCTGCAAATAGATGTCTTCTTCACCAGGAATTCAGTGACAGAAATGTGTAAGTTTTGTAAAACTTCTTTGTTGTGTCTTGTTCTCCTTAAGAGCGAGGTGTGAGCAAAGGGATTTGGGGAGTGATCACTAGTGATCACTCTAGAGCCCTGAATCCAGCTCTTCAAAAATCCTCTTTCCTTCAACAAGAAGTCACTGCCAGCACAATGTTCTAGAAGTGTTCTTTCCCAGCACACACCTGTGTCCCAAACGAGCAGCTTTCTCCTGCCCGCCTCAGCCAGAGCACAGCCATCTATGGCTGACTGTTTGGGGTGTCCCTCCCTAAGACTCACAGGTTAAAGTTAAAAGACTTTTACAGAAAAGCTTTTTAAGTGAAAGGCAGAAAAAAAATATCTCCACTTCCTTATTCTCTTGGAATATTCACTTAATTTTGAATGGCTTTTGTTTGTTATGGAAATATTTGAATCATGTCTCATTATGGAAGTGTGTCTGCATTAAATTAGCATATATTTAGGAGCACCTGCTAGGCAGAGAAAATGCTACAGACTTGTTGACAGGATAGCCTAGAGTACAGAGGAAGTTGAAGGGGAAGTCACGTGGGCTCTTTGATTTCAGTTGTCTTGTGATAAGATAGCTTAGTAAGAGTGAAAATGATTCCTTTACTGAGGGTTGGTGGCTGGGTAGTCAATCACACCTTGCAGATCAGCAATAGTCATGCATTTATTTCCTCATTTGTTCGACAGATAATTATCCATCATTTGCCATGTGCAAGATACTCTACCATGTGCTGCAAAGGATTGACAAAAGAATCAGAAACGAAAACTGAGCTCTTCAATTTTAAGGTCTGATAGTAGAGATAAATTATAAACATAAATGTCTCTGGCAATGGTCTCTAAGCCTTTTGATCATTCAACACTATTAAGCAGGAATATTTGAATCTATACCCCAATATACTATTGTATTTATTTGGAACTAACTTTCATTTGTTTTGTAAATATGCATTTAAAAAATAAGATACATAGTTTTGTTCATTTTTATTTTTTATTTTTTTAAAGATTTTATTTATTTATTTGAGAGAGAGAGAGTGAGAGACACAGAGCACGAGAGGGAAGAGGGTCAGAGGGAGAAGCAGACTCCCTGCTAAGCAGGGAGCCCTATGTGGGACTCGATCCTGGGACTCCAGGATCATGACTTGAGCCGAAGGCAGTCGCTTAACCAACTGAGCCACCCAGGTGCCCAAGATACATAGTTTTAAAATGATCTATTTTTTTAACTCAATAAAGTATTTTAACTAAAATTATTTATTAATACCTATCTTAGCAAGAACAGTATGATTAACTATTCTTTTTTTTAAGTCTTGGCTTAATTCTTGGCAATATGGTGGTTGGAAATCTGGTTTTAAGCTTATTTGATTGACTTGTTAGTTTAAAAGTTATCACAACTGAAAAGTATCCTTATAAAAACACAGCTCAAAATGGACAAATTTCATGCTTGGCTTTTGATATACATTTTGACATACATATTTTAGTCCCAAATACCTGGTAAAGCTTTCTTTTTTTCCCCCTTTATTTTTATTTTTGAAATTTGCCTCAAAAATGTCAGCCTTTCCCAGTGTCAATTGATTGTTACTGCAAACATCTGAAGATGTGGCGATTTTTTTTTTAACAAATGGATTAAGAATTCACCCAAACTCTTCCTGAGGGAGATTTCTAAATGTTAGAACTGAGTCCAAATTCAGTGGGCATGCAGGAAAGGACCTGCACTAAGTATTACAGACAGTAGCAACTTGCAATGCTCTAGAGCCCTGAGTCCAGCTCTTCAACATTGTGCTGGAAATCTAGCCAGAGAAGTTAGGCAAGAAAAACAAATAAAAGTATTCCACATCAGAAAGGAAGAAGTAAAACTATCACTATTCATAGATGACATGTTCTATATACAGGAAATTCCAAAGCTGTCACAAAAAAATCTTACTAAAGCTAATAAAAAAATTTAGCAAAGTTGCTAGGTACAAGGTCGACACACAAAGATCAGTTGCATTTCTGTACATCAGCAATAGATGTTTCAAAAAAAAATTGAAACAATTCCATTTAAAACACCACCCCAAAGAACAAAATACCTAGGGATAAATTTAACAGAGGAGGTAAAAGACTTATACACTGAAAACTGTAAGACATTTCTGGAAGAAGTGAAAGAAGACCTAAATAAGTGGAAAGACATCCTATGTTCACAGAGCAGAAGATTTAATATTGTGATGGAGACTGCTCCCCAAAGAAATCTACAGAATCAATGCAATGCTATAAAAATTCCAAGGACTTTTGTTATTGTTTTTACAGAAAGGGAAAAGCTGATCCTCAAATTCATATGGAATTTCAAGGGTCCCAAATAGCCAAAATAAAATTTAATAAAAAAAGTTGGCGGCCTCACACATTTACAATTTCAAAACTTATTATAAAACTGTAGTAATCAAAACAGTATGGTAGTGGCATAAAGATAGACATAGAGATCAACGAATAGAAATGAGACCCCAGAAAAAGCCCAAACATTCATGGTGAATTGATTTTCAGTAAGGGTACCAACACCTTTTAATGGGGGAAAGAACAATCTCTTAAATCCATGGTGTTGGGACAAGTAGGAAACCATTGGTGAAAGAATGAAGTTGGATCCCTACTTCTCTCCATATACAAAAATTAGCTCAAAATGGATCAATGGCCTAAATAAAAGAATTGAAACCATTAATAGGAACAAATACAATTAATAAAAGAAAATGTAGGGGTAAATCTTTACGACCTCTGATTTGACAATGGGTTCTTAGGTTTAATATCAAAAGCATCAGCAAATAAAGAAAAATAGATAAATTGGACTTCATAAAAATTGAAAACATTTATGCATCAAAGGACATTATCAAGAAAGTGAAAAGTCAACCTACAGAATAAGAGAAAGTAATCACAAATCATAAATCTGATATAAAGTTTTAGTATCCAGAATGTATAAAGAACCCCATTACAGCTCAACAAGAAGAAGACAGTCTCCCTCAGGTGGACAGAAAGGCTTGAATAGACATTTCTCCAAAGATTGGATCTCCAAATATCCAACAAGAACATGAAAAATGTTCAACAGCTTTGGCACTAAGGAAATGTAAATTGAAACTACACTGAAGACTACTTCACCAGGATCGCTATTAAAAAAGAAAAGAAAAGAAAAGAAAAGAAAACACACACACACACACACACACACACACACACACACACACCAGAAAATAACAAATGTTGACAAGCATGTGAAAAAATAGGAACTCTTGCTGGGGGAATGTAAAACAGTTCAGCCCCTCTGGAAAATAGTTTAGTGGTTCCTCAAAAAGTTGAACATAGGAGAGCCTGGGTGGCTCAGTTGGTTACGCGTCCAACTTTTGAGTTCAGCTCAGGTCATGATCTCAGGGTCTTGAGATTGAGCCCTAGCTTCAGGCTCAGTGCTGGGCATGGAGCCTGCTTAAGAGTCTCTCTCTCCCTCTGCCCCTCCCCCAGCTCATGCTCATTCTTTCTCTCTCTTTCAAAAAAAAAAAAAATTGAACATAGAATTACTGTACGACCCCACAATTCTACCCACAGGTATATACCAAAACAGAATTGAAAATAGTCACTCAAACAAACACTTTTTCACAACTATGGATAGCAGGACTATTTACAAAGATGAAAAAGTGGGAACAAGCCAACGTTCATCATGCATGAATGCATAAACGAAGTGTGATACACACACACAATTATTCAGCCGGCAGAAGGAATGAAGCGCTCACATGTGATACAACTTGGATGGACCCTGAAAACACTATATGAAGTGAAAGAAGCCAGACGCAAAAGGTCACATGTTGTATAATTACTTTCATATGGAGTATCCAGAATAGGTAAATTCACACAGACAGAAAACAGATTGATAATTTCCAGCGTATAAGGATGGGGAAATAAGAATGAATGCTTAATACATATGCGGTGTATAGAAACTATAGAAAGGTGGTGGTTTCACAACATTGTGAATGTACCAAATGCTACTGAATTGTGTAGTTTCAAATAGTTAATTATATGTTATGTGAATTTCACTTCAATAAAAAAGTGTATATGTGAACATTGCAATAAAACATAGAAGGCATTTATTAGAACTCTTTAAAGAGTTTAAAATCTCATTTTGAAAATTGTGGCAATAGAACAAAGCAAATATCCATAGGTCTAGAAATAGAGATTAAATTTGCTGACTACTATATTTGATGAAAAAGAACACTATTTTTATGGGAAGCTTCAGATGAATGCATTTTTGATGAGTAAGATAATTTTAAAATTAATTTTATTACAATTACAGATATAGTGATAGAATGCATGAATAGATATTTTAAATTATACACAAATTGTAAAGCCACTTTCAGTTTCTTGTATGACCAGCACAAGTTGTAGAAAATGTCAGAGGAAATAGTCAAATGACATCATATTACCTTGTATCTTAAATTCATTTAAAAAATCTAACAGAATTATGCTTATTTTAACAGGATTCCACCAGAAAAATCTCTTTGTGATACATCAAAAAAGCTGTCAAGGTAGAACCATTATGTTGTTTACTAAGATTACCAAAAAATTCCGTTTGTCAGAACTGACTGAGTCCTGGATGGTCTTGGACAAACCAGGACAGGCTGGTGGTCACCCTCGTCTACTGGTCCATTTTATAAAGTCGTTGAAATGGCCAACAACACCCTCCCATAAATGATCTCTCCATATAGAAGTAATATTCCTATATTGTTTAAAATTAACTATTCTATTTCATTTTTTTATTTGACAATCTTGTTGCAATATCTTTGATATAAAAATTGTTCATACTTCACTTGCTTTAAAAAATGTATACATTGTGAAAAGATCACTACTATTAAATGAATAATCACCCACTTCTACATAGTTACCATTGTATGTGTGTGTGTGTGTGTGTATGTGTGTAGATTTAAGATCTATCCCTTTAGCAAATTTCAAGTATGCAATACAATATTGTTAACTATCCTCACCATGGTGGACATTAGATCTCCAGAACTCATTCATCTTGCATAACTAAAACTTTGTATCCTTTGACCAATGTCTTCTCATTTCTCCTCTCCACCAACACCCACCCCCCTGCCCCTGCCCCAACTACACACACACCTTCTCCAGCAACTCCCATTCTATTCTCTGCTTCTATGAGTGGTTATTTTAGATTCCCTGTATAAGTGAAATTATGCTGTATCTGTCTTTCTATGCATGGATTATTTCACTTTGCATAATGTCCTCTAGTTTCATCTATGTTGTTGCAAATGGCAAAAATCCCTTCCTTTTTAAAACTAAATAATATTCCACTGTGCGTGCGTGTGTGTGTGTGTGTGTGTGTGTGTGTATTTTTTTCTTTAGCCATTCATCTGTTGATGGACCCTTAGGTTGTGTCCCTAGCTTGGCCTTTGTGAATAATGTTGCAATAAACATGGGAGTGCAGATATCTCTTAGACATAACTGATTTCATTTCCTTTGGAAATATACTCAGAAGTAGGATTGCTGGATCATATGGTAGTTCTATTTTTAATTTCCTAAGGAACCTCCATACTGTTTTCCATAATTGCTACACCAACGTGCATTCCCACCAACAGTGCATAATGGCTCCTTTTCCTCCACATCCTTGCCAACACTTGTTATCTCTTTTCTTTTTGATACTAGTCATCCTAATACATGTGAGGTGATATCTCTTGTGCTTTTGATTTTGCATTTTCCTGATGATTAGTGAAAACTGATTATAGAAAGTGTTAAATATTCCTAGAAAAACTATGTGTAAGAATCATCAGCTCTAGAGGCATTATAATTTATATTTAAATTATAAATTATAAAAACTAATTTATCAGTATTTTCACAAACCATAAAATCCCTTTAAAGCTCTAATCACAGTTACATCTGCAGAAATATCCTTCTGAAAAGTAAAAATGATCAAAAATCATTTGTGATTTTGCATTTGCCAAGAGTGACTGTTGTCACTTGCAGTTATATAAATTAAAAATGAAGTTAAAATGAAGTATAAGTTGTGAGGACCTAATCAGAAAAACAAGGCATAAAAATGTTATGATCAATGAAGAGATCACATTAATAAATTATTATTTATTCTATTACATAAAATTGGGACATTGAAATTTTTTATTGTAGTTTATAAGTTTATGTTATTAGTAATGTATCACTATTATTGTGGACTTGACGCTGTATTCAATTCTTGGGCCAAAGAGAGAGGAGGGATTTGGTCACAACCAATCCTTTATATATCAAACATTCTTTATAGTTTTCTTTATTTCTGTACCTTGTCTCATTTCCTCTTCACAATGACTGTATGAAGACATTATTCTAATTTTAAGTTGGGAAATGGATGCTCCAAAGAAGTCAGATTAGATGCTTAATTCAGTTGAATGTTTTTTTCTGATACCCAGGGCCCCTCCTGGGCCCTCCTGCTAAGAATATGCACATCAGTCCAGAAGTAGCAGGATTTTCCCTTTAGATCATTGCCAAAGGCACCAGGAACACTTCGATATATTTGCTCTTTGCCTTTTAAGAAAACAGGTCTCTTGGAACCAAGGCTACTTATTTTAGCCTTCAGAACCCCAGAATGAAAGGAAACAAGCTCTCTATGATAAAGATCTTTCCTGAGATGCTCCCCTTTTAGTATTTAACCTTGCCTTCCAGCGTGTTTCCTGTTACTTCTCTGTTATGTGTCCTGCCAATTAAGGAAGGTTTTTTTTACCCCCTGTATTCCCCTTTCTTCACTTTTGCTATTTGTTCTCCATTTGTAAACCATCCAAAAGTTTGTACTTGCAACCAACATTAGGCTTTCTATAACTTTTGACATTATTCATGCCTTGAGCCAATTTCTGTGTCATTCCTCATAGAAAAAACAAACCAACAGTTATGGCAATAAAGTTCGGAGTCACCATGCTGAGGTAGAGGATCTGGGGGGTGTCCAGCTGGCCTGGACCGTCACCAGCAGTCAATGTGGGCTGTTGAGGCAAGCACCGGCTCTTCTGGCCCTCCTGGCACAGATAGAGCAGTCTTTTGAGAACCCAGGAAAACACTACCTACCCAAGGAGGATTTCTCTGTGTAACTACCAACTTATACTTGACATTTATGGCACAATGGTCAAGAGCAGAAGTGGTCCCAGCAAATGCCTCCAGAACATAGGTTTTTTTCTCGTCTTACCCATTCAACTGTGGTTGGTGAACATCTCCGTGGGCAAAGGAACTAGACTTAAGTGGCTATAAAAGTTGAAAGGTGGCTCTCCTCCCTGCTTTCTTGCATTTGAATAGAGCCCTACAGTGTCAAGACAATGTTCTTGCTGTCCTGTTGACATCCATTTTTGAGGATGTTAATGTTGCAGGAGAGGAGGACTTGCTGGTATAACATCCTCCTTAAATCAGCGCCGGTATGTGTGATTATAGGTTGATGTTGCCCAGGCAGAATTCATACTCGTGGCAAACAAGATTTGGGCTTATTAGAGGTCACAGATATTTGCCTAGTGCTTGATGAATTCGGAATAATTTCTGAACACATTTCATGTGGTTTTCCCAACATTGGTGTTGCCGATAGGGCATCTTGGTGCAGAGGCCGGGGCACGAGATTTGGCTTCAGAAGTCCTGGCTCCTACCTCATCCCTATCATTCCCTGTCTTTGTAAGCCTAGAAAAATGGTTTCTCTCACAAAGTCTCTGTTCGTAACCTAGGAAATTGCCATACCTCATAAAGTTTTTGAGAGGGTTGAATGGGACAAAGCCATTGACGATATTTGTCCCTTCCCCGGAAATCTGCTGTTGAGGAAGTTGAGGATAATAGAAGTCAGAATGGAAATCAGAATGTTGCTCTTGGAGTCTACAGCGCTTCCTCAGCCCTGCCTCAGAAAACTGTTCTGATGCCCTGGGGCAGAGCTGGGACTTGGGTGTGCTGGGAGCTGACGCACAGTCTACAGCGAGGTCTGTGGGCACAGCGACAGCCAGGTCGGGGTCTTGGTAGGGCAGTCGCTCACTCAGCACAGCCAAGTTTTGTCTCCCAGGGGACAGATCATAAAAGCCGTGACTGCTGGCATCCGTAGGGGAAGCAAAGAAGGAGGGAGTCTGTGACATTTCGGCAGAGAGGAAATGAAGCATCAAGTGCATTTCAAGATAGTGTGAGGTCAGCTCTAATAGTGATAGAAGAACTTGAAGCCTCACACTAAGATGTCAGTTAAGAAAAAGAGATCACCATGAACACAGGGCTCTGAGCGATAAGAATGCTTCTCTTTGGGGCAAAATGACTGAGCAGAAAAATTGCAGAATTCAAGTTCAGTGTAAACAAATTCAGGGGCTTCACATTCTGTGTTCAGACCAGTTTTCTCTTTTTCTTATTTTAAAAGATAGATTTTTTTATAAATAGAAGTATTTCTATATGTCTGTGTCTTAGGTAGGACCCTGGAATATATGTGTGTTTTATTATTCAATTATTCTCTAATAATTTTTATATTTTCATGTTATTATCAATAAGCTTCTAGTAATTTTGTAAAATCTATTTATTTCCTGCATTCTACTGCCACATTTTTTCCTATTTAAAAATTTTTTTTTCTTGCTTTCCTTTGGAAATTAAGTATTTTTTCTAGATTAGGTATTATTTCTCATCCTCTTTTCTATTGATTTGGAAACTAAACAGTTGACCTCTTCTTATTGATTAGCCTAGAAATTACAATATGGCTCATTAAATTGGCAGATTGTAAAGGTAATTAATGGCCTTAACTTTCTCCAAAACAATAAAAAAGCTCTTATTTTTTTCATTTCCATTATTCCCCTTCTGAATACAATCGTTAACAGTGTTTTGGTTTCTCTTCTCTTTCCCCCCTGTTTTTTTAACCTTATGAATTAAGTACCATTGTTTTACCATCAGTATCAGCTTAGATGTAGCCACACCATTTTCTCTGATCACCATTTCTGTGTCTTTTTCAGACCTCCCTTCTGGCATCTTTTTTTTTTTTTTTCTGAAGACTATATTTTTGAAATTATTTAGTGCATGTCTGTGGGTTATAAAGATTATTAGGCTTGTGCATATTGGGTTTTTAAATTTTGCTCTTTTTCTCAAAAGATATTTTGCTGGTAGTTAGTATCTTTTACCATCACATACTTCTTTCCCAAGTTTTGGTTTCCGTTGTTGGTAGTGAGTTACTGTCAATACAATTACCCCTCCTTCTCCAAGCAATGTGTCTTTTCCTTCTGATACTTTTAACTTCTTTTCTTTGTCCCCAGAGGCTTTTAGTTTTACTAAAATGTATCTAGATGATAAGACTGCTTCTTTAAATTTATCCTTCTTGAGGTATGTTGGACTGTCTGAATACAAATACTCAGTTTTTCATCAGTCCTGAAAATTTTAAGTTACTATGATTCTAAGTTTTGACTCTTCCCTTTCTCTCAATTAAAAAAAAAAAAAACTTTTTGGAACTCTGATCTATGTTGGATCTCCTCAATCTGTGTCTTTCACCATTTATTTCATAATTTGTCTTTCTTGCTGTGCTGCATTTTGGATAATGACTGGTGATCAGTCTTCAGCTTGTTAAATCTGCTGGCCAACTTACTTTGAATTATTACAGTGTTAATTTCCAGAAAATTTATTTGGTTATTTTTCAAACCTACCTGGTCATTTTTAAAAATTGTCTCTTAATTCTATCTTTGATTCCTTTTTATTTTAGCATATCTGTATACATTTATACTCATATGAATCTTAGTGTCTGAATTCTTCGCATAATTTAATATAATATACTGTTGGCTTCTTTGGCTGACTCTCATCATGGTGCCCAGTTCCCGTGTGTGTGTGTGTGTGTGTGTGTGTGTGTGTGTGTGTGTGTGTGTGTGTATTGTTCCTGCTGTTTTTACTATTCCCTGAAATGTTATCTGTTCAACTTATTTAAAGTTGGTTTGAGTTCCCTAATTATTCCAGGAAATGTCTGCTTTTGTTTCTGCTAGGAGCCTAAGTAGACTACCTACAACAATCACATAAAATTTCTGGCTTGGACCTTTGTGGAATACACAGGTATTTCAGACCCCAAAGATACCTAAGGTCCAACTGTTGGTTAATAATTCTCTGGGAATATTTCTTCCTTTCTCTCCACATCTCCCCCCCCCTCCCCCCCCCCCCCCCCCCGCCAAGCATTCAAAACCAAAGGTGGAGAGACAGGTTTCATTTTACTCTTCGCTGTAGGGTAATTTTTCTATCCTACCCTTTTTTTGATTAAGGATGTATTAATTGGTTATCCTGGCTTCATGCAGGAGTTTTCAGTTCAGCTACTTTCCTTGTGCAGGCCCTAGGCATTGCCTCTGTCCCCTTGAGCCTATGTAGACATGTGGGCTCTTTCCAGAAGAGGAACACAGATGCCCCCAGGGGGAGCTGATGTTTTACTTCTTATCTCTGGATTCTGGTTCCACTTGGCACTTGGGCTCTACGTTTTTTACTTAAATCTTTTCAGAGTAGCCACTCCTTTAAGCTATATATATATATATATATAATTATATATGAGTAACATATACATAAACATACTATAATTATATAATATGCACCACATATAAATATATAATTTATAATAATAAATATATAATAAACATTTATATATATAATAATCATTCATGATATATGCTTAACCATTTTGTTTTGTTTAATCCTATTTTCTACCCTTGCTTTCTAACCATTTTTGCAAAATTTCTCTCTTCTTTCCTGCCCTCAATCCAAAGAAGTTTGTATCTAACTACAGTATCTACATATTTCTTCCTGCATTCATGAATTTAGCAAAGCCTGACTGTCTCTTACTATGAATCAAACCCTGTGCTTGACATTTGGGACCCATGGATGAACAAGACTTGTTTTCTGTTGGCAAAGAACTCACAGTTGACAGAGGGAAACAGACTGGTAATGATGGTAACCCAGAGTGTGATAACTCAGATTAGTACTGGTTGAAATGGAAGCACAGAGGAAGGGACCCTAACCCAGACTGGAGTGGGAGAATTTGTCCAGCCTTCTAGGAGACATGATGCCTGAGATGCTTTATGAGGTAAGAAGAAAGACAGGAGCACTTTGCAGGCAGCATATGATTACTGACCATCTAAACCTGTCTGACATTTTTCTGGCACTGTGCTTTGGTTATCATTTTCTCCCTATATGATCTTTATGCTCAGTACACATTTTGAAATTCTTATAGTACTTTAAGGTTAGGGTCTAATGTTTCTTCTTCGAAGCCTACCCTGGAGCTCAGTAAAAATCATTTCCCGTTTGTCCTCAGTGCTTCCTGTCATGTGGCTCCTAACTCACTCAGGGAAACTCTTTCTCGAATTGTAGTGACTTACCAGAGGGATGTGACCTTCTGAACAGCAAAGTACTCACATAACTTTCCTCTGTAACCTCATGGCCTTGAACTTTCACTTTTACTGTCCCACATCTCTGCTTCATTAAATTAGAAAATAACAAGATCAAATGATTTTAAACACAACAGGGTGGAGCTGGGTTAGATACGCAGTAGGATTGCTTGGCAGGCATGGTTGTTAAAGGAGGGATAAGTCAAAAAGGGGTAGCACAGAATAGTAGTAGATGGTCTGTGGTGAGTTTTTCCTGATTCCAACTCACTGTGTGATCTTGTAATTCAAACTTTGGTGACTGTAGACTGGCCAATGTCTTGGAACTGGATTGTTTGGAGAGACAGTGGAGAATGGGGCAGAAGATTTGTAGATTTCTGGCTTGGCCATTGGCTCTGTCCTCTGAGTGAGGTCTGGCCTAGTGGTGGTGTGGTATGGAGATAGTGACTAAGATTGGGCCATGTCCATGAAATCTGCAGGTGGAAATGAGTAGTAGGCAGTTGACTAGATAGTTCTGAAGTAAGTGTATTCTGGTCAGGAGATATAAAAACAGAAAGGAGTAAGTTCACATTTGCCCAACCCATTTTTTTCATGACCGTCAACTTCATCTGTTAATTTCTAGCTTTCAAAGGAAAGACCCCAAATATTTTACTATCACCCCATCTGGAATATACACCAATTACTTCTAAATTCTCCCTGTCATTTTTATTGTTATTTTTGGGCATAGGACATGAGGGAAGAAGACATGAGTTTGTGTCTCCATAATTCCCTAGCTAACATGGCTGTATTGCCTGGGTCATGACACTGCCCCTCTCTATCTGCAAAAGAAGAGGAATAAATTATCTGTCACACAACATTTTCATCTAAATTCTTCTGCTTCTCAGTCTAGTTTGATAGGAAAATAAGGATTGAAGTTAGGAGCAGAACTTTATCTAGAACTTTCTTTGACTCTTACCCATATCAGTAAAATCAAAAGCACTGTCAGTGCTGCCCAGCCCCAAAGCAACTTTCCTGGTCCAGACAACGGAATCAAAGAAGAGAACTGACAAATGAAGAAAATAATCTAAATGTGGGATCATAGATCAATTTTTTTTTTTTTTTAAAGATTTTTTATTTATTTGAGAGAGAGAGAGAGAGAATGAGAGATAGAAAGCACGAGAGGGAAGAGAGTCAGAGGGAGAAGCAGACTCCCCGCTGAGCAGGAAGCCCGATGTGGGACTCGATCCCGGGACTCCAGGATCATGACCTGAGCCGAAGGCAGTCGCTTAACCAACTGAGCCACCCAGGCGCCCCCATAGATCAATTTTTTTTACTTTATTTTTCTTTTATGTAATAAACAAACAACAACAAAAACAAAATTCTAATAAGTTAAAACAAAATGATTGAAAGGATTGCATTCAAATCTTCATAAGCAAGGTTTCTCTTTGGTCATGATGCTCCAGGGTCTGCAGTTTAGTAAAACAATGACATATAAGAGAACAGATTGTTAGGCTGTAATAATAGAGCTATGTATTTGATCTGGGGGGAGCTGCTCTCATCTTACTTTAATGTAATTCTTTTTTTTTTTCTTTTTTGTTTAAGGCTCTCTCCTCTGGTAGGCATCCTAAGACTAAAACCTGGATCTACTTCATCTCTGTACCTTCAATTACTGATGGCATGTTTGACAGTCAGATGGTGTTTGTTGATTGAATGAAAAATAGTCATTATTACATTGGAATTAGTTAGCACAAAATCTATAACTGCAAATGGCTCGAAAAGAAAAGAGACATTAGAAAGTGAACTTCTTACTTACAGGTTCTTCTTTCAGAGTAAATCCCTTAAAAGCTATTATAGTACAGTATGGGCCTGTAGGGAACGAAGCCCAATAATATTAATGAATAGATTGAAGATAATCTTGAGGAGAGGAGAAGGAGCAGTTCCATACTGCAGGCTTTTGGGAAGTAGGGACATTGATTTATTATTTACATACCCACCATATTTTAATGAAATACCACCACAAACAGAGGGGTTGAGAGTCTCAAATCGAGGAAAGATCTAATAGTGGGGAAGTGATGCAAATGCATAGTCAGGGCTGAGTTGAGGTTTGAGTTGCCCAAGAAACATGTTTATTGCTTGAATTTGCAAATTAAAAATATAACTTGGGGTAGACATGAGTCATCAGGTGATAGGAACCCGTATGTTTCCCACAGCTTTCAGGGTCTGAAATTATGAGATATCTTGATCTGCTGAGCCCTGACTTGTTGTGTTATACAGACACAATGAGCCATAAGAACATGACGCTGTGTAGCAAACATGTGCCGAGATCACATACCTGCTCATTTATTCCAGAAAACAGTTGTTCTGGTGGGCCTTGTTTTATGCATAGGACTTACAACTATGAATGAAATCTAGCCTCCCCTGAGCTTTGGGGGAGCCAAGAAGAATAAATGGATCATTAAAAAAGAGTGTGCTAAATGCTGTGATAAATATAAGCACAGGGCACTATGGGAGCACATAGGGAAAGTATTTATTGGCCCTTGGGGGAGGAAGGAGAGGTCTAGGGAGGCTTCTCAGAGGAAGTGATATCTAAACTGAGATCTGAAGGATATCTGCCAGCAGCTAAGAAAAGGCAGGTGGGAGGATTCACGTAATGGGAACAACATGTGCTAGAAAGTACAAGTGTGGGAGCCTGGCAAAGTCATGAACTGCCAGAAGTCTGGAATGGCTGGAAACTAAGCTGCAGGTGAGGAGTCAGAAAAGATCGAGCTGGAAAGGGGAGAGGGCAGATCACGAAGGGATGTGAGCTCCCGTGAGAGGTTTGCATCCCTCATGCACTTGGCGGCCACTGGTACCTGAGAACAGGGAAGGGACGTGACCAGGGGTCACAGCTTATGGAGCAGAGAGGGCACTGAAGTAGAGCAGGAAGGAAGGCAAGGAAGCCCATTCAAAGACTGCCGTAATGAAGTTGGTAAGAGACAATGGCAGTGTGAACGACTTGGAGGCAGTGAGGATGGAGAGAAGTGGAAAGAGTCTGAAAAAGTTCAGAATAGAAGCCACAGGACCTCCTATGTGATAGAAAATAAGGGACAGAGGAGGCGGCCAGGATACACCTTGGTTTCCAGGTAGACTTCTCAACTGATGTGTCGCCTTTCATCGTGGGACAGAGGAAGAAGAAGAGGCTCAGGGTCTAAGAGGAGTTTAGCTGAGTTGAAATAAAAGCAACTTCAGGATGCCCAAGTGGGGAGATGTCCTCCAGGTAACTGGAATTAGGCAAGAGATCTGGGCTAGAATTATAGAGTTGAGAGCCACTGAAGTATAATAATCAGTTATAGCTCTGGGAATGGATGAAATTGCAAAGTGAAATTTCACAGAGAACAAAAGGGGGATAAGAAAGAAACCATGAAAGAAATTGACATTTAAGGGATGACGTCCAGTAGAGGAGATACCCACGGAGCACATACGGAAGTGGGAAGAAAAAGTGAGAAAACAAGTGTTGAAGATCAGGAAAAAACCTGATTTTTGAGAAGGAGGTGAACAGGGGATGGATAAAGAAGACCAAGGTCTAGATAGTGTCCAGTGGCTTGAGTAACACAGATATCGGTGGTGTGAAAGTCATCCCAATGTCCTGGTAGAGAGGAAGCCAGGTGACTGGAGGTGAGTGCGGGGAGGGACCCAGGGTTGACGTGTCTCCCATAAAGCACTGCCTTGGCTGTCTATCAGTGAAAAATAAGTAGATATCCCTGAACCTGTTTTCTTTTTTTTTCTAATCCTTTAATCATTAATATAACTCCACTCCCCCTTTTAGACCATTGCTATGCCTAGAGAGGAAGATATATTAATTTAAAGTATGGGTCTGAATGGCCTGATAACAGTGGATGCCTGGCCCTGAGTTCTAATCCTTGCTTCCCCATAATACCAATGCTACTTTGCTCAGCTCTCTTCATTTCCCTGGATTTCAATTTCTTCATTTGTCAATCAGGAATAATAATATGTACCTTATAGATGTGTTGAGAGAATTACATGAGTGTATGTATGTGAACATCTGGCGTGGTGTTGGGCGAAATGTGGGGAGGTGGCATGCCAAAGGCGACGCAGGTAATTGGTTCGAGTGCTTGGGGCTGGACCCAGATCTCCTTATTCCAACATCCAGGCTCATCCTCAACATCAAAATTCTGCAACAAAAATGGAAATGTGACCATGCCTTCTCTCTCTCATTATTCTCTCCATGCTCTGCCAATTTCTCTAGACCAAAGGAGCAAGCTGACTTGTAAGAGTTTATAAGAATTAGCCCAGGATCTGGTTTAGTGTCAGGATCAAGCTACAACCCTACAACGTACCAGGCTCTAAACTACTCTGTGGCAGGTTAGTCAGCAGGATCACTGCACCTTCACCTCTCCAAGACCAGCACACAGGGTGCTCTGTCTCCTCCCTCCTCTCCTCCCCTCTACCTTGTGGACTCTGGGATAAAGCCAGACAGATATGGGTTAAGGTCAAATCTACTGCCACCTCTGTGACCTTGCATTTGGTATATAACTTCTGTAAGCCTCAGTTTCCTTAACTGTCTGTGCTGAATGACTATACATTCCAATTCCACTGCAGGGAGTTGGAGTGAAGTTAAAATGAGAAAATATGTATGTGTTACAAACTATAGTATACGAGACAAATGTGCAATATAGTTATTAAGAAATCCGATTATTTTGTCAAATTTCAAATTGAGGCTTTCTTATTGTTGGTGCTTTTGCTGATTGGGGTGAGTAAGAGGGGGACAGGGTGCTGCCCTTCAACATTTAAGTGTCTGCCATCCATTGCAAACTTTGCTCGTAACAGCCTGGAAGCTCTCAGCTCCTCCAGCTATAAAATGGAGATTAAAATACTTGCCTTGCAAGGTTATTAAAACCCCAAGATGAAATAATAATCCTGGAACCAAACCTCAAAGGTAAGTATCCATGTCAATCTTTGTGTCTTCATTTCCTGGTGTTGAAGGAGACCCGAGCAAAGTAAGCAAATGTGGTTTTAAAACAAACAAATTGAATGGAAAACAGAATCTCTTTCCAAAAAGAAAATGTTAAAACACCTGAGTGAGCTGAATCACAGAGCTCTTGATGCTGAATTTGTAGTGAGGAGTGATTTAGCTCATCCTCCTCCAGAGAAAAGAGTATCTAGCTTGAGAAACAGCAGGTAGGGTGATGGAGGGGGCCGTTGAGGGAATGTGGGTTAGAAAGGATAAAGGGTGACAACATGGTGGAAGCTGCCCGCTCAGGAGTGTCCTCAAATGTCCAATTATCGCAGGACTCCAGGCACCCCACAGAGCATGAGAAATGTGGTGAGGCAGAGCAGAGCCTTCGGAGAAGGAAGTAGGTCTCCATGGTGCCTGCTCCTCATCCCCCTACAGTAGGATGCCATCTTTAAGAACGACACCTTCCAGCCCATGAGGATCAGTGTGTCACCCAGAGTAATGGCTAGTGTTCCTCACATGGGGCTGGCTTCATCCTCCAGGAAGGCCACCTCAAGAAAGGCCACAGACAGAGGCTCCAGGGACTTGCCATGCTCTGAGAGTCTCATGCAGAACAGTGGCTTGCAAGACGGCCTTCACTCCTGGCATTGTTCCTTCGATTTTAGTCTCTGATTTGATGTTTGCTGGGAACATACTACATCGTCCCTCACCCAGCCCCAAAGAATTTTATGGCTGGATCCTTTCCTAGAGGTAGCTCTGAGCAAATATTCACAAGCCAAGTGGACAACTCTTGCCTTTCTCTGTAGGTGGAAACTGAAACCCTGTAAACAGATTACAGTTCAGATGACAGGAATGTGATGAGGAGGAAAGAATGATTCAAGAAAGACAGTGGACTTTATTTATTCGCTTAACAAGTATTTATAAATGCCTGTTGTGTGCCAGGAAGCTGGAGATGTGATGATCCTGTCCTTATGGAGATAATAGATGACTGGAAGATTCAGGCATTGATCAAATCATCCTGCTCAGTGAGCATAGGATGACACACTGACATAAGCGTTATGAAGGAGAGGCACACAGTTTTATGAGAACATGTGACAAGGTACCTGGCCTGGACTGGGGTCAAGTATGATGTCCTTCAACACGAGTCAGGTCAAAGAGGAGTAGATTGGGGAAAGCGTCCCAGTAGGGGGACAGGCATGCACCCAGCTGCTGCATTGGAGAGATAGTAGCACATTTGAGGAGCCTCAAAGATGGCCACGCAGGAGTCTCTTCTTCTCACCTGAGTGCAGACCATACTGTGGTGGGGTGGGTACTGGGGCGTGCTGCAAGATGAGGCTTGAGGTTTTGAGAAGAGCCAGATCACACAAGGTCATCCAAGTTGTGTTGAGAACCTGGTCTTGATCTGAATGCAATGGAAAGCTTAGAGTATCTGTCTGGGTTTTCCAGAGAAACATAACCAATAGAATCCATTCATATATGGTCCAAGAAGTACGAGATCTGCACGTAGCAAACTGAAGACCCAGGAGAGCCGATGCTATGAAATCAGTCTAACTCTGAGTCCAAAAGGCAGGGGAAGATGGATGTACTCACTTGAGGATAATCAGGCAGAGAGAAATCTTTCTTGTTCAGCCTTTTATTCTACTCAGGCTTTCAACAGATTGGATGAGGCTCACTCCCATTAGGAAGGGTAGTGTGCTTTTTACCCAGTCTACCAATTCAAATGCTAATCTCATCCAGAAACACCCTCACAGGCACACCCAGAAATAATGCTCACCAAGTATCTCGGTACCTGTGGCCCAGCCAAGTTGATGTACTGTATTAACCAGCACACTTGGTTCCTCCATTTACTAGCTTTGTAATGGTTACAAATAGGTCACTAACCCCTTGATTCCTTGCTTTTCACCTTTGTTAAATGCATGTGGTCGTGTGAAGCTCATGCGGGACACACATAAGACTTGTGAGTGCCATGAGGGTGAAACTGGAGGGTATCATGCTGAGTGAAATAAGTCAAACAGAGAAAGACAATTATCATATGGTTTCACTCATAGGTAGAATATAAGAAATAGCCCAGAGGATCATAGCGGAAAGGAAGGAGAACTGAAGGGGAAGTCATCAGAGAGGGAGAAAAGCCGTAAGAGACTCTTAACTCCAGAAAACACACTGAGGGTTGCTGGAGGGAAGGTGGGTGCACAGATGGGGTAATTGGGTGATGGGCATTAAAGAGGGCATGCGATGTGATGTGATGAGCACTGGATGTTATATGCAACTGATAAATTATTGAACACTACATCTGAAACTAATGATGTACTATATGTTGGCTAATTGAATTTAAATAAAAAAATTTAAAATGAAATAATGATGACAATGAGGAGAATAATATTTAAAGCTAAGCTTTATTGGGCACTTTTTCTGTTTTGGGCTCTGCTAACCACTTTATCAGGATATCCTATTTTTGCCAATGTAGCTTTATAAAGGTAAAGTTGTACTTACTTAATATACTAGTTTATTCAAACTATTTTTTAAAGTCATGTAACAGTCTTTTCCAATGAAGTATTTTAAAAGATTTTATTTATTTATTTGAGAGAGTGCATGTACACATGCATGCGGGCACATGTGGAAAGGGGAACAGAGGGGGAGGGAGAGGGACAAGCAGCCTCCACACTGAATGTGGGGCTCGATACCATGACCCTGAGATCACGACCAGAGTGGAAACCAAGAGTTGGACTCTCAACCGACTGAGCCACCCAGGCGCCCCTCCAATGAAGTCTTAGCCAGTAGTCTGAATCACCACACAAATATGAATAGAGATGGTCAGGTCAAAGGAGGGCCAAGAAGTGGTGTCCTTGGGTTTCAAATCCCCCTCCACTCTCTGTGGTCATGAAATGCAGCCTGGTGACCTGGTGGTGACGGCTCCATCTTGCTTATGTCCCAAAGGCAAAAGCAAATTTCTCTGAATCTCACATGAAAAGGGGTTTAACTGAGAATATTGTTACATTCCCTGGAAAGACCAGCAGTTTTAGGGAAATTCTTGAGTTCTCTCTGTTTCAGATTTTTTTTTTTTTTTCTTGGAGGGTTGTTGTAAAGCTGAAATTAGACCCTAATCACACAGAAGTAAGTCAGAGGTGTAAATCACATAGAAGATGTTGAGTACAGAGGGTGATGGTGAAATGTTAGGTCTTATTGTTACTATGACAGTTGCTGTTTCCAGATCTAACAACCTGCATATGGCAGTGTCTACAGTCTAAGTGCACTATTTCAAAGTTGCTCACAAGGGATTGAAAGCAGCCCAGGAATTCTGGATTCACATCGTAACTTCCTGGCCTCATGGTTTTCTTAGAGGATGGTCTCTGTACTTATTCTTATTTTTCATTATCATGTGCTTGCTCACATTCTCTTTATCTTGTGCAGTTAGCATCAATTCGGCAATCTCTCGTAGCAGGAATGATTACACATTTTCTGTGAAATAATCACTTCACCACTCCAGGATACTTACCCAGCTAGAACTGGGTAAAAACTCCTCCCAAGCACTGGCCATCCCCTTCCAGGGATTCTGGGACCCTGTTTGTGTTGGACTTACTTTCAGATAATTATTTTAAAACTATATAGTCATTTATTTATTCATTTCCTTTTACTGAATTACAAATTAAGTCAAATAAAGGACGAAACCTATAGGGGGTTAAAAATAATAAAAAAATCCTGCTCTTAGGGGGCTCAGGGTCTAACAAGAAAAATAAGATTTGTACATAGATGATCATAATACAAGGCAAAAAAAAAATGATCATTATCCTACAAAAGTTTTAAGTAAGTTCCCTTGGGTTGTCAAAGGAAGGACTGACAGAAGGCTTTGCAGAGATGGTGGTGATTCTGGCAGATGGTGAAGAGCATTCCTGCATAAGGAATTGGCGAGAGAATGTATGGAAAGCAGAGAGAGAATGGTTTTGGAGGGCAGGATATGTAAGGCTGACCATGGGAAATGAGGCTGGCTGGCAGGATTGATGATAGCTTATGGAGGTCCACGGGTGGTTAAGTCCAGAAATCGTGTTTTGTCTGCTAGGTAAAGAGCAACTGGAGTCATTTTGAGTAGGGGGTTACCATAATCATACCTGTACTTCAGAAAAGAAAAATCTGTTGGTGACCTTTAGGATGGGCTGTGGCTAGGTGCTGCATGTCAGGTGGTTTGCATCAGTGGCCCAGGTGACAGGCAAGGATGGTGGAAAGGGGGAGCAGGGGGCTAAAGGGATATTTCAAATGTTTAATCAGTAGTCATTGGGGCACCAGGCGGCTCAGTTGGTTAAGTGTTGCACTCTGGATTTTGGCTCAGGTCATCATCTCAGGATGCTGGGATTCAGCCCCACCTCGGGCTCTGTGCTCAGCGGGGAGTCTGCTTGAGGATTTTCTCTCTCCCTCTCCCCCTGCCCTTCCGCTGCTTTCTCTCTCACTCTCTCTCTAAAATAAATGAATAAATCTTAAAAAAAAAAGTCATTGACAACTGGTTGAATAGAGACAATCAGGGAGAGAGGTGTCCAGGGTGCTCTGTGATTTTTCCCTGCCCAGACAACTGGAGGGTTGTTGCATGATTTCCGGAGCTCTGATGGCCAAGTTGCCACCACTAGTGCTCCAGCTTTTGCAGCGAGCTTAGACACCCCTCTCTACACAGTGTGCATGCCTCCACCTGGGTTTTCCTCCCCAGTGTCCACGCCACTCACCAGGTGTGGGGCTTGGCTGGCCCCAGCTCTGAGGCTCGACTATTATGGACCGTTCTTTGTTCTTTATCTGTCATGTCCATTCAACCCATGGAGACAGTTCTTCCAAATGGGTCTTCCCTATGTTGACAGTCACCTCCCTTTTACTAAAAAGCTCAAAATCCCTTCAAGTCCCCTGTAACAGTAGCTACAAAATTTGATATTTATTGAGCACTATTTGTCCCAGGTGCTAAAAATAGAGCAGTGAGTAAGAGCAATATGTTTCTGCCCTCAAGGAGTTGTAGCCTAGTGAGGAATATAGCCCCCTCAATGTCCCTTCCTCTCCCCCCACTCACCTCTTCTTCACATGTTTAATTCACCCCCATGGTCTCCCTGCAGAGCTCTCCTCCACACTGCTATTTCACAAGAACAGAGCAGATCGTGTGCCTGCCCCTCTCAAAAGGCTTCAGTGGTTCCCTATTTCCTGCTGGATAAAATTATCCCTCAGAAAGAGACATCCAAACATTCACCATAATTAAATGGTCTGCTCTTGCCTCTGGAAAAGTTATACTGCCCAGCGATCAGGAGAAAAAAAAAGGTCCAAACTCTTATACAAAGAGGACTGAATTAATCAAAGTTCAGTAGATTATTATCTCTGTCATTAAGCATCACCTGGATATATTCAGACACATGAGAGATGTTGCCATAATTATGGAGATGCCAGTGAGGATGTGCATTCGGATGGAATGGGAGGGAGTTTCAAATTTCCTCTGGATCAGGGCTAATGAAACTTTGCAGCGACTCTAATCATGCATGGAGGAAAGTGGTTTAGTGGGACAAGAACTGGCTTCGGAGTGAGCGAGGCTTGGGGTCAGATCCAGCTATGTGACCTTGGCAAGTCCCCACTGTGAACTTCACCTCCTCAGCTGTGATGTGCAGTGGCAGCACCGATGTTCTGGCATTATGAGATGCTGGCTTTGCCAGGGTGCCATGAGTTGAAGTTGTTCCAGGGGATTGCAGCCTCATTGCCCACGTCTGGTGTGGGGCACGTGTCAGGTTTTGCAAAAGCAGGAGGCAAGGAAGAGGTGACTAGCAGTGCAAGACAGTGACCGCTCTGCTGCCAAAGGAAGAAGACATGCTTGGCTGGGAGTGGATGGGGCACTTGACTAGCAGAACTAAAGCGGGGCTGGCTCTCTGACTGTGTGGGGGGACTTGGGTGGTGCCCAGCTTCACTGTCCTCCTCCACATGGTCGTGTCTCTTCATTCATGCGCTCCCTGAGTGAGTAGTTTTGGATCCCTACTATGTGCTAAGTGCTGGGCTGTGAGGGCCTGACTTCATTAGTGAGCAAATAGCAGGAGTCAAAGGGGATGCTAGCGGAGCAGAGCACCTGAGGGGAGGGCAGGAGGTGACAAGCAGGGAGGGGGCAAAGCAAAGAGCTTAACAGCAGGCAGCAGCTGAGGGACCCAGAGTGAAAACCTCAGATAATCAGATAAAGGGCTAGTGTCTGAAATTTATAAAGAACTTATCAAACTCAACACCCAAAGAAGAAATAATCCAATCAAGAAATGGGCAGAAGACATGAACAGACATTTCTGCAAAGAAGACATCCAAATGGCCAACAGACACATGAAGAAGTGCTCAACATCACTCGGCATCAGGGAAATCCAAATCAAAACCTCAATGAGATTACACCTCACTCCAGTCAGAATGGCTAAAAATTAACAAGTCAGGAAACGACAGATGTTGGCGAGGATGCGGAGAAAGGGGAACCCTCCTACACTGTTGGTGGGAATGCAAGCTGGTGCAACCCCTCTGGAAAACAGTATGGAGGTTCCTCAAAAAGTTGAAAATAGAGCTACCGTATGACCCAGCAATTGCACTACTGGGTATTTATCCCAAAGATACAAATGTAGGGATCCAAAGGGGTACATGCACCCCGATGTTTATACCAGCAATGTCCACAATAGCCAAACTGTGGAAAGAGCTAAGATGTCCATCAACAGACGAATGGATAAAGAAGATGTGGTATATATACACAAAGGAATATTATGCAGCCATCAAAAAATGAAATCTTGCCCTTTGCAATGACATGGACGGGACTAGAGGGTATTAAGCTAAGCAAAATAAGTCAAACAGAGAAAGATAGTTATCATATGATCCTACTGATATGAGGAATTTGAGAAACAAGGTAGAGGATCATAGGGGAAGGGAGGGAAAAATGAAACAAGACTAAACCAGAGAGGGAGACAAACCATAAGAGACTCTTTAATCTCAGGAAACAAACGGAGGATTGCTGGAGTGGAGGGGGTGGGAGGGATGGGGTGAATGGGTGAGGGACATTGGGGAGGGTATGTGCCATGGTGAGCTCTGTGAATTGTGTAAGGGTGATGAATCACAGACCTGTACCCCTGAAACAAATAATACATTATATGTTAATAAAAAATAAAATAATAAAACTAAAAAAACCCCACCTCAGATAATGAAGACCTGTAACTCTGATAGTTAAAAAAAAAGAAAAGAAAAATGGATCAATTAGGAAGTGACAGCAGGACTGCCATGTCCTTGTCCTGCACACAGTCAGGGGCACCACGCACTGGAGAGGGAAGGCCTTTCCACCCGAGGAACTAGGGAGGTAGGGTGTAAAGATGCAGGAATGGCAGCGTTCACCAAGCCGCTTGGGTTTCCATTTCAACCGAGATGCTGAGGACCAGTGCATACTAAGCGCTGGGGGAAAGGTTTTCAAGGGCATAGATAGGGTCACTATCATCAAGATACCCCCTGCTATTGGCCCACAGTGTAACTGGGGATGTGATGTCGCTAGGATACAAACTCGACCACCAAGACAAGAGTTGAGAATCCATCTGTCCCAATGACAGCGCCGTCTGGCAGGACGTTCCCCACACAACTCCAGGGAGCAGCGTGCACAGGGGACCACAGTGGCCTGGGATGGCGGTGGGTACAGTGAGGGGGGTTGCATCTTATTTAATCCCGGTATCCCCAGTGCCTTTGCCTAATAGGTGCTCGGTAAATATTTATCAAATGTGAAGGAAAGGTTGTTGCTTAGGCCATAATTATTATTTTAATATCGATGCATTCAAGAATTTCCATTTATGTGGCATGCCAAACAGACTGAGTAAAATGCAAATTTAGTCATGCAAGCATTTCTTTCCTGAAATTTCAATCCCAGAGTTGGAGCGGAAGGGGAGAAGGGTGATGGGGGTGCCAGGCACGTTTGAAATTTTCTTGCGTATGAGAAGGAAAATCAGGGATGACTTCAGGGGTCCCTCCCAGGCCTGGTGAAGCCCGACCAGCCCAGCAATTTCTCATGGCAGGATTTCTGATGAAATCAGAATGTTGGGCTCCTCACCTAATGTTCCATAAAATAGGCGATGCTGAAACCGGAGAACTTTGAAGGGGGGTGTTTTTCTTGAGGCAGTATCGGGAAAACATGTTTGCCTATGACTAATTCCCCTCCTGCGAACTGTTGGTATTATCTTTGAGGGTTTTCAAGATAAATAGATTTAGGCTGTAGTTAAGTTTCACCAGACAAAAGCAAACAAACCCGAGGTCTTTTAATGTGTCTGCCCTTCCCCAGAGTCACCCCCCCACTGCCTTGTTGCTTTGTGGTTTGGTGGTGCTGTGGGTGGTGGGGGAGGTGAGGGAGGTGTGCAGAGAGTGGGCGGGCGCGCACTCCGGAGGGGAGAGCCGGTCATGGTTGCACGTGGGGCTACCAGAATCCCCGTGACTAGTGCACTTTAATCAGTGCAGCAGTCAAGGAGCACCTCTCTGTGACTCACCTGGTTTCCAGGTACTGAGGATACAGATGCAAATAGATGGTGTCCTTGGACTTGACCTTGAGAAGTTACTTACACTAAAAACACATATGCAGAGCAAAGTTGAGGTATTGCTCTGTTGGCACATGACCAAATTACCTGCTGGCGAAAGCTCACTCCATCAGTGGTCAGAAATGACAGCCCTAGCCCCGGGACTGTCGTGTGCGGTCCATGTGACCGTGGGTACCTTTCTTCTCACCCCGGGCCTGGGTTTCCTTACCTGTAAATAGGAACTTCTTCTTCCTTATAAATTGGACTGTACGGATCTTCTAGCTTAGCTCATTAGACTTTCAAAGAAGCTAGAAATTGTTGGGTAAAAAGAATTCATTTTCCGGCCAGGGAGTGCTAGGGGTCCCTTTGCTTTTGTGTAATTATGTCATTACACAAGAGAAAGCAAACAATTTAAGGATGCGTCTCATATTTTTGGTGTTGGCATGGCCCTGACTCTGACAATGAGACAATAATTTGTGGTCAGTGCCAGATGCAGCATCTTTTTCACGGACTGTGTCACAAAATCAAAACAGCTGTTCGGGATTAAAAGCAACTTTCACTGAGTGCCAGATGTTACTCGAGATCTCCAGGGTTACCTGCTTCAGCTCTCCTGGAAAGACAGACGCATTTCAATAATCAATCAAAAGTGAGTAATCAAGGGACGCAGCTCCCCCACCTGCCCCTGAAAATATGTGGGTGGTTTCCATACAATACATTGGTGACATTTTCTCTTTATATTTATAAATCTGAGCATATGACTATTTGTAGAATATTCTAGTGTCAGGTATGAGATTCTGCTGCAGGCAAACACCTCATCTCCAAAAGAAGTCACCTCCCGGTTGTCAGTTTATACCAGCTGTATCTTTCTCTCCTAGCCCAGCCTTCCTGGCAGCTGTGTGCTGTGGACACGCTGCTCGGGATTGAAGCCCCCAGCTTTTGTATGTTGTACCTGATTTGGGAATCACCCGCCCATGACCCATGATTCAGTGCCGGAGTTAAGAATATCGCTACAGCCAGTGGTGGGCTGGGCTTCATCACTGTGAACACGTGGAGAAACCCAGTGGTACCGTGTTGTGTGTGCTGTGAGAAATCCCAAATCAGGAGAGATATTCCTTTCTCTTTTGCTTCTCTCCTATCTAGGCTCGATGGTGTGGGTTACTCTTATCCAGAGGTAGGGGCATGAATAAAATGGATGACCCCTTAGAAAGCTGGAAGGTGGCTAATAAACACACGAAGGAACTTTCTTCCCATATTAGTGAGTATGAAAATACAATAAAAAATAAGCAGGGTTTTTCATGCTGGCATATTATCAAAGAAATTAAATCCTTAAGGCAGACCAGAGTTCATAAATGCTAGTGGGAATGTATACTGGTAGAATGTAAATAAAAACATTTTAGCAAGTAGGCATCAACAACCTTAGAAAATTTAGAAGTAATTCCTTTTTAATGATTAAATGTTCATAACCAATTCTTACACTTTTTGTGTAATTGAAAGGTGAATTGCCACATTTTTTTATCTTAAAAAATAAGGTACCTTCCTTGGGTGAGATTCATTTTAAAATAGATTTTCCAAGAAGACTATATGGTTCCTATTTTTCCTGTCCCCTTCTACCTCCAAGAACACGGCTATGGGTGGCATTCTAGGATTACAAGTCATTTTATTCAAAAGCTCATGAGCAGCTGTTTTACCGTCTCTCCAAAGGATGGCATAATGTTGATCATCCTCATGGATTCTTTCTGGAACAAACCATCCCTTTTGGGCTTCAGAGCCAGGTCTTCACTTCCAGAAAATTTTCATTTACATATTTGGATATGTTTCCTATTTACTATATTCTGTTTACTATACTAGCAACCCTAATTATCCAAAATTGATAGCTACATTGCCTATCACCCATATCTACTCATTTTTAATTCTTTACCCTTCTCCTCCTTATCCTGTGGAATTTTTCTCATTCTACTCTATGTCTCTCTCCGATTTTCTGTAGGGTCAGTTCTATTTTTCTTTTTTTCAATTTTTTAAATTAATTAATTTTCTAAAGTAGGCTCCGCGTCCAATGTGGAGCCCAACACGGGGCTTGAACTCATGACCCTGAGATCAAGACCTGACCTGAGATCAAGAGTTAGATGCTTAGCCGAATGAGACACCGAGGCACCTCTATTTTTTGATGTTTCTGTTGGCCTTTTATAAATTCTGCAGTGGTATTATATTTTCTCTTCCTTGTTATTTGCTTTATCGCTCCTAACACCATATATTAGTCATTTTGGCATCTTATCTCTAATCTGATTCTTAACGTTCATCATTCTCTTTCGTTGTCTTAAAAATTTTAAAAAGCACTAAATCTAAAACTTGTTCCTGTTCTCTGGGGAAAAAAAAAAAAAAAGATTCCTTTTTTTTTCCCAAAGAGTACTCATAATCTGTGTGGTAATAATTTTATCTTTGACATAATTTTTACATTGGCTTCATATTGTTTTACTTTCCCTCTGAATTCTCTCTGAACAGAGGCTATTGTAATTAGGGCAGCTAAGAGCCAGAAACGATGTGAATGTGGTTGTATCAGGCCCAGACTGGAGGGCTAGACAGGATGAAGTAAATTCTCTTCAGTCCTTCAGCTGCCTTCTCAGGATGGGATTTCAACAGATGGCACTGGCTCCTTTTTCTTGATCTATAATTTTATTAAAATCTCTTCAGGGATTGATCACGATTGTGAGATTTAGGGCACATTCTGCTTTTACTCTGTTTTCCCTTGTTGGGTGGCTAATCCAACCTCATCAACGTAAAGGGCTTGTGATCAATGGTCTTTTGGCTTGTGGCATCTACATATGTTTAATGCCCCACCTTTCTGAACTTTTGGTTACCACCAGTCTATACTTCTTACACAGCATGTTTTCACCTGTCGGGTTTTCAGAGGAAAAAAATATATTCCAGTTGAATTGACTGAAAGACTCGAGTTCAAGAGACTAAACATAAGTCAATAAGCACATACAATATTCCTGCTGATTTTCATGACATAAAATAATAATGTATAAACATGGACTATAGTAGGAGAGCATGATTTAGTGAACATTCCAATCCGCTGTGAAAGGGGACTTTAATTTTTGCTATAAATTAGTAGCACAAGCATCAGACCAGAACTTATTCATCCATTTTCCTATGTGGTAGGAGAGCCTTGGTGACGATATTTGGCAACATTGAAAAGAAATCTCCCCCTTTCTTGAGCTTTAATGCTGCCTACTTACTTATGTCAATGCCTCGAATACCATATGTAAATATGTGTAGATGAGAGGCAATTTAAAATAAGGAAGAATATAGCAGATTTCAAACAGTTCTTTCTATGCCATTTCATATACTATAGTATTAAAACATAACAAAAAGGAAAATTAAAAAATCTGTTCTAACAATCTGCTTCATGAATCTTGAAAGATATACAAAACAAATCACCCCAAATGAGATGTATATCTCAGTTCCTACCACGTCAACCCGATAAAGACAATCTCATGGGCCCGGGAATGGAGAAGTCACAAGATGTCAGCTCATACATCCCTTCCCTTAGACAGGACTGTAATGAAATCATCATTGACTGAGGGCTGTTAATGGCTCTGGGTGACCAAAGCACAACGATCATTTCCATGATTCTCCGTAGAATGACTTGTGAATTGTCACCTCCTTCAAGTCCTATGGCCTAGAAACTGAACCAAATTACGCCCAAGTGTCTGGTTAGTTCTGAGTGGGATGGCAGGTGACCTCACAACTCCTAGAAGACAGTGACTCTGAGTTGGCATAATATGTCCAAGATGGGGCATTCTTTCATCTTTCTCTTAAGGGATGAGGAGTTGGGATCTTCCACGGTCTCCAGCTTCCATCCCATAGGCTGGTTGACTTGTTCACTGACATCTGCAGAAGTCAGCTCCGAGACAGACAGGCCTGGGTTCAAATCCTGAGTCTGTCACTCTGTGGTTGACTGTGTTTCCTCTATCCTATATAATGGGGCTCATCCATACCTCATCTGGCTTTCGTGAGGACTGGGGGATGAAATGGACACATCATTCATTTACAGTCTTCCTTAGTGTTTCACCCATGTGGCTTGAGAAACGGCACAGGTATTAACTTCAGCAGCCCCGTGTCCTATTATTGACAGTAACCCCCATGTGATCTTGTCAGTTCCCCTCTTGGTTAGATGAGAGCCAATCAAAACTGATCTCAAAGTCACTTTCAGTTTTAAAAAAAACAAAGTTCTACAGATCATTCTAACACTGGCCCCCAAGAGTACCCATTGGCAACTCCTTGTCTTTCCATTCAGTCTTAGGGTCCCCTTCTCTGGTTTCTTACTTAACTCTATAAGGCTGGATGACCATTCTAGCGGTATCATCCCTCATGCTGTTTTATAACTGCCTGCTTTGTACCCCTAGATTATGAACTCCCTGATGATAGCAATTATTCACCTTGATATTTCTTGTGGCTTGTCAGGGCTTAGTACATAGTAGTTTCTCATTGAATGTTGTTTTGAATTATTCAATTTATTTACCACAACATTATTGAAACATTTATTGGTAGCCATAGTCTCTCTTTTATGGACATTGAAAAGAGAATACTTCTTAATTATTTCTGATGGTATAATTTCAGATAAAGGTAGGCTTCTCAGGAAACCTCAACTTTCAACTTCAGTGAAATAGATAGACAGATGCTTACTCCACTTATGTATTAAGATAGGAATGATTTTAACATTCTTATGAGGGTAGATTTTCTAACTTGAAGTTTGTTCATTCATTATAAAGTTTACTAAGTGCCAGCTATTTGTTACATATAATACTAGGCACTGGCGAGACAGATAATGGAGTAGAATAAAAAACTTGTCTCAGTTTTAGATTTAGCTGCCATTTGAACTTGGAATTTAGTAAACTTAAGTTTAGTAAAGCCCCTCCTTTATCTGTTGAAGGTAATAACAACTGCTTTGTATATCTCAAGACAACATCACGGGGGGATGCCTGGGTGGCTCAGTTGGTTAAGTATCTGCCTTCGGCTCAGGTCATGATCCAGGGTCTTGGGATCAAGTCCCGCATCGGGCTCCTTGCTCACTGGGGGAGCCTGCCTCTCCCTCTGCCTGTTGCTCCCCCTGCTTGTGCTCTCTCTTGCTCTCTGACAAATAAATAAATAAATAAATAATCTTTAAAAAAAGAGGACATTAAGGATATTTCCAGGAGATTTTGGATGTGAACCTTACTGATAAACTACAAAATGCCAGGTTGAATAAATGCAATTATAGTCTTTCCAGATACTTCCCTTCTCTTAATTAACACGGTTTAGAGTCAATAGCTGCTTGAAAACCTAATATGTGCATAGTTTTTTCTATATTTCAGGACAACAGAATACTTTCAGAAGACAGGTTTAAAAGCAAGTTTCGATGCCCTCACTTTTCTTTAATTAATTGCTACCTCCCTTAGACCATCATGCTCTGTCCACCCTTAGACAAACAAAGACTATGAGCTACCTTGTTCATATTTGTGATGTCTCAAGTGTAAATTCTCAATCACTCACTTTTTTCCTTTGTACATGTTTGGCACTCAAATTCTTTGTATTTTAAAAATGCTTGATCAGCATTTTATGTCTCTTCCGCATCTTTCTAGAGAAATATTAGTGTTAATGAAAATCCTCACGCTCAACTTCTTTTGAAAGTGAAAGAGACTGTAGAAATAGCATGATCCTCTCCTCATTCAGTTGGGAAAGCCAAGGCCTTGAGAAAAGACATGTCCTTAAGAGGGATTTGCAGTACAAGGAGCTTGGTGTCTGATGTCAGATAGTTCCATGTGACTTTGGGACTGTTCCTTAATCTCTCTGATTTGTGTAGCTTAACTGAAAAATAAAATTAATTCCCAATCACAAAACTATTGTATAACTGGTATGAAATGGGAGCCAACATTCTTTTAGGCCCTGGGGCCCGGTTCCCCATGCTAGTACATGGCAGTCAGGGTAGGGATCCAGGACTCTTGGGTCCCAGGCTGCTTTCTACTCCCCTGCTCTTTCCTTGCTCCCCTCTCCCCAGCATGCCTGGAAATACTCAGCACTGGTTTGGAGCAACAATCTCCCTGCTTTGTCTCCCTCAGAGGGACACTCAGTCAGAAGAATCCTGGGAACATCTGGATGAGGAGGCACTGTCATTTGCAAACACATTTCTTTTTCATTTAAATGTCTTGCACAAAGATTAGTTTAAAAAAACACATCTGAACTAACTGCATAATAAGAGGCAAATGCATTTTACAACCCAAAAATTCTTGCCATGGTGAGTACAAGCTGATGTGCAAGAATTTAGAGACGGAAAGGCCTTGACCTTTCATTAGGAGTCAGATTAAATAACTCCTCCGGCCCACCTTCTAAAACCTTCAATTCCATCTCTGTCTAGGGATGTGTAGCAATTTCTTTTCTGGGCTGATCTTCTGAGTAGTCTTTCTGAGGGCTCTAACTTCACCTTTTGTTTTTTCTATGGTTGTACATGAAGTCTTCTGTGTAGAAAATTAACATGAGTCTATTTACATTGAAAGATTCTTGGGGTGGGCCATTTCAATTGCTTAGTTAAGTACATCAAAACAATTCTTTCTATGGGAGAGCTAAGGGTACAGCTTCTCTGTCTGGGGTTTGGAACGCTCACTGTATCAACATGCCTCGCAGGCTGATTTTGCTTCACTAGCACGAAGGGGTACAATCACCGAACATTTTCATACTCCTTCAGGGGTCCTCAGCTCGCATTTGCTGTCTTCAGGTAACTCGTCAAGGGTGCTGAAATGAAAGGCAGGCTCACCCTCACATATCTAACCCAGCGGGGGTGACAGGGCCAGGAGGAGAAGCTGACCGTCATCCAAGCAGCCTGGCAGCCAATCTCCCCAACGTCGCTGTGCGTGTGAACTGTGGACGCCATTTTGCAGATGGGGAAGCCGCATAGAGCGGGCTTGGTTCCAAACCTGTACCGTGACGTCTCAGACTTGAAATGGGAAGTCAGGGACCGTGTTTGTTGTTTCTTCTGTATCTTTGGTGCTTTTTGTCACATGGTAGGTGGTGGATAAATACCTAACCAATGAATACCTGTATTGCTAAAGATCTCTATTTGGTTCTGTTTGCTCTTCAAGGGTGGGGTAAATATCCAGTAAACCCCAAAATGAGACCCCTTACTGTTCAGGAGGTTTAAGAGACCTGTGTTTGGGTTTCTCCCCTCTGACCTCATTGTTTACAAGCCATGTCAAGGGGGTGGGTCTACAGTTAGGGTTACTTTGGAAGCAGAGTTCTGGGTGAGAGTAAGGTGAGTGTTCCTCATTCCCAGCACTAGGTTTTATACTTGAGCACTGGTTTCTGAGCTCTGATGTGAAACCAACTCTCATTGTGCTGCCAAGCCTGGGACACTAGGGACTGCAGTTCCCTTGTTCTGAGAGGATGAGTCTTGTCAAGGAGGGTGAATAGAGTCTGCTCTTGCTTTGGCTCCAGCAGCCTCCTGCCTATAGAAGTGTTTTCCCTCTCTTGGGCTAGGCTGAGCTTCATTTCAGGGAGGCATAAACAAGTCTGAAATCCTCAGGGGATCTGGCACAGGAAAATGAAGTCATTTTACATTTGCAGCGTGATTCAAATTGGAATTGCACAAGTCAGAACGACAGGATGCTGGAGTTCTTTGTTTAGCCCTTCTGTGCTTCAGGAGGCGAGTTTTCTCCAGCTTCCTGGAGGGAGGAAGTGGATATGTATGGAATACCCATTTGCATTATATAGTCTTCAAGGTTCCTTTCCCTTACATAAAACATTCAGCCTAAATCTTACATTCAATTCAGTAAAAGGCAAAACAAGGAGCCATTGAGTCCTTGCAGTGAGACTGACTTTGCCATTGGCCTTGGTGTCAGCGGGGACAGGGCTCAAATTCCTTCCCGAAAGAAAACTCTTACTTCATCCAGCTGGGGGAGGGGAACGGGAAACATTGATGAAATTGTCTCTGGGTTTGGACTCAATCACCAGCCAAGGCAGTGACAGGGATGTTAATCTCTCCAGGTCCCCTCTCTTCTCCATTTGGTCTCAGGTGGTTTATTTTGTACTTTGGTAGCTTTCAAAATTTGCCTGCTCTGGCTGCTTACCTCCTGGGACTTTTACTCCACTCTCTGCAGCCTTAGGCAATAGCAGATGACTCTACTTTTCTTTCTCTCGTCTTGCTGCTGGATCCCTGCTCTCACCCTTCACTGGGTGCTCATTCATATCCTTTATGCTATCATATTTAATAAGCGCAACATCCCGATGGATTGGATGTCGCTCTTACCTTACAGGGAAGAATCTGAAATTGGGAGACAATGAGTAAGTTGCTTAGACTTGCATAGCTGGCAAAATAAGGAGCTATCTCCTGTCAGCTTACGACTACTCTCCATACTCTTCCACCAAACCATGGCATGCTTGGAAGTTTACAGTTCTTTATTCTGCAACAAAGTTTAGCCCACTATGTTAGCCAGCTCCAGCTGTAATAAAATACTATAGACTAGGGGTCTTAAACAACAGACACTTATTTCTCACAGTTCTGGAAGCGGGGAAGTCCAAGATCAAGGTGCTGGCAGATTTGGTGAGGGCTCCCTCCTGGCTTGTAGACAGCCATCATTTTGCTGTTTGCTCACATGGCCTTTCCTCAGTGGGTACAACTGGGTACAATGGGGAGATCTTTCTCTTCTTCTTACAAGGACACTAATCTCATCGTGAGGTTCCTACCCTGATGACCTCATTGAAATCTACTTACCTTCCAGTCTCCACCCCAAATAGCACTTTGGGGGTTAGAGCTTCAGCATATGAATTTGGGGATGACACAAACGTCTGTAACACCAACTATTTCTATTTTTTTCATCCTCTGGAAATAAAATAAGGAACTTGGCACATTTTCTTCTAGGGCTGCATTAGAGGATGTCTCTGTGGACTACCCAGTGTGGTATCTGTCTGTTTCTCTGTACTGATATTTGGGGTACACAGCTGAAGTTTGTTACTATCCTAAGGGTTCTTTCTCTGCCTGCCCAGGGGGCTGTCTCCAAGAGTACTTTGTTCCCTTGCTCCCAATCACCAGTCTCAAGGCGACCTCCACCCTTTCTTCCAGAATGCTGAGCAGATCCTTGTGCAAATAGCAGTCCTTGTCTCTCTTGCATAAGCCAGACTAGCAGAAGTGAATTTGTAGACATGACTTTATCCTTGCCTAGTTACAGTTTCCTGAGGTTGAATTCTGCTGCTCAGAGAATTTGGATAAACTAGCTTCTCCTCCAAATATCTGCTTATCCACGCAGCAGAGAGATAAGTAGCAGGAAGTCTGCTTCTTCCTCCTTTCAAACCCTAAAACTTAGACATGCATTTGTGTACAAATAAACTAATTTGGGAGAGCAGAAGGGCAAGGAAGGGTAACAAAAATCTGGCTTTTTGAAATGAATCAGCATTGTGTTTGTGTAGCCATACAAATTGTCCCAAATGGCATAGTGTTCCAAAACAGTCCAGATGCTTTTTTAGATGTAAAATGAGTTGGTGGCTGGCTGTGCCAAGGGCCTCCTTGTAGAGCTTTCCTCTGGAAGGGACAGTCATGGAAATGTCCAGCAGCAATGCCCAGCATTGCCTTTTAGGAGCTGAAATGTCACTGACCACAAACAAAATAGATCCCTTTACCTTTTGCATAATCCAGGCATGTGGTTTGGAAGAGAAAAAATTCATTTAAATCTCTCTTGCCCTTGAATTTTACATAGAGCAAACTCAGTTTCATTCAGTTCACCTAAGGTTGACTGTGAACTTACTTGGGCCTGGGCCCCGTGCAAGGTGTTATGGACACAGTGACGAATAAGATACTGAATTGGCCCTTGAGTTGCTCCTGGTCTAGAGGGAGAATCAGGTACATATTACAAGGTACAGAGATCAGTCTTATCCTCATGGTAGGACAAGATAGGTAGCTTGACAGGGGAGGGTGTGTCAAGGCTATGGAGGAACCGAGAGAGACTTCAGGGGGACAACGGTAACAGCTGGGACATGACGGGTATGGAAGCGTTTACCCAGCAGGCGAGGTACAGCATGGGTGGGACGTCAGACCATGTTCCAGACAAGGGAATGCTGTGCAGAAAGGTGCAGAATGGTAAGAAAGCCTTGCATGCTGATGGAGCAGAGTGTTGGGTGTATGGAGAAAGAGTTAAGAAAGGTCACAAAGGCCAGGATTGCTGCTGAGGGCTCCAAGTGTCATGCTTGGGAATCTGGACAATGCCGTATTATGATGCAAAGCCAAAGACTTTTATCAGCCAAGAAAAGACGCAACCAAAACGTGTGGGGAAAATGGCTGAGAAATCTGGGTTTAAGATGTCTGAAAGGCAAGACTTGTAGCCAGTGACTAAAGACTCCTTTGGGAGACTATTCCAGTTGCCCAGGAAAGAAATGAAGAACCCCCACAGAAGGATGAAGGAGGGTCGTAGGAGAGCCCAAGAAATGGGAGAAAAGGAAGACTGACAGTTACCAACTGAGCAGGGGGTGCTGGAGAGCAAGCAGATCAAGTCAACACATGGGCAAGACTGAAGCTCTGGGAACCCCTGGGTTCTGTGGCAAGCCTGTTCACTTCTTGGGGTGGGATTACGGCTGTCCTGGGACACCTGCATCAGAGCTGCTTCTCTTAACGTCTGGCTCCCTCCCATTGCCTTTGCAGACAGATCTCCCAGTACTACGTGAATCAGATCCTGCAGGGTACTTTTCCTCTGACTTCAGACTAGTCATAAATTTTGGAGTTCTTCCACAGTGAACTTTCACATCCTGCACAGAACACTCTGGCCCTCAGACTCAGCCCTCCACCATTTGGTGAGGTCTTCAGTGAAAATTCAAGGTCTAAGCTTATGACACAATATTTTTCCTGGTCTGTTCATCCTTGGCACAGTTTGGGACTAGCATATTGGAACAGGCAGTTCCATACTACTCAATCACATGGACGGACACCCTCTGACACCAAACTAAATCAGATCACCCACTCCCAGGTCACATTCTGAGATCCTATATGCGTGTGGAACAACAGATTCAAGTGCATCCCTACGAATACATGCAAATCACAAAGCTCACATACATTCAAATTGCTTTTTAAAAAACAAAGACCATGAAAACCAGAGCTATAAAAGTATGTGAATCATCAACCCAGAAATCTTCCCTCCAGGCATGCCTGACACGGTGTTCCTTCCCGGATGCTCTTCCTTCACAAATTATGGAGTCTGCCGACATCCTTCTGGGGAAAGGATTATCTGATTCCACAGGCAGTTAAGAATAACATGTAAATGTCATTTAGCTGAGCGATTTCTACATGGATCAAAAGACACACTCAAGTTACTAACTATGATAGCCAAACCCTTTATTGCAATAAAATCACAGCAAACCCACAAAACTCTCCCAACTGAATTAGCACCAGTGTGGTGTGGGAGTCATTCAAACATTCCTTCCAGGTTAGTAGACTATTTGCAATTCAGCTTTTTTTTTTTTTTTTTTTTTTTTTTTTACTGATGAGCATGTTATATAACTGCCACCAGCCACAGGGGAAGCTAGAATCCAAGGCTTGTCAAAATTTTCCACTGAGTGCTCAAAGCCAACAGGAGAGAGTAAATGAATACCTTGCTTTATGGTGATATGGCTGAAACTGCCCTCCCCAGTAAATATCAGAATGAGAGGCAGTATAACACAGTGGTTAAATTTATGGGCTTTGGAGGTGGGCAGTCTTGTGTTTGGATCCTGGTATATTTAGGAGCTATGTGGCTTGGACATTTCCCTTCTCCTCAACCAGTTTTGAGTTTTTGTTTTTTGTTTTTTTGGGTTTTTTTGGTGACATTTTATTATTTAAGTATAGTTGACATAGAATATTATATTAGTTTCAGATGTGCAACTAGCCTCTCTGTTTTCATTCTTGTCTGCTTCACTGATTTTATCTTCCTTTTGGGCTGTTCTGAGGCTTACCTGAGTTAATATATGTCAAGCACTTAGCACAGTTCCTTAGCACAGTATATTAAGGGCTCAGTAAATGTAAGCTATCATTCCAAAACAAAATTTTAAGTTCCATGTTTCATTTTAATTCAAGCAATACTGTATTTTACTCTATTTCTGTCTCTATTTTTTTTTTTCTAAGAAATAATGTTTTCTCCAAAATTTCCAGTAGAATCGGCCCTCCTGGCAGAGGTGCCACGTTTGTGCCCGGCTTCACGTAAACCCTGGCATACTGCCACAAACCCCAAGAGAGACACCACCCTGATTTGAGAAACAGTCACACCGAAGAAAAAGCAGTGGTGCCTCATTGACAGGTCTCCTTGTGGACTTATTGTTACTCGTTTTCTGCATAACTGAGTGAAAACCAATCCTTGTAGATAAAGGTACCAGAAATGGATTACCTAATTCTCTTGACTTAATGGGGTAAGGTCTAGGGAAAGATGCATGTCTACACCTGCTCTTGGCTTTCTTGTTTCTCAGAACCTCGCTGGTAGATCTTACTTCACCAGCTGAGGCTCCTGGAGGAATCCCGGTCAGCACTATGAGGACCAATGGCTATTGTCTGGATCTGGAGATGAAGAAAGTGGAGGAGATTATGGCGATGTAGGTCGACTGTGTCTGTGAAAGGGAACTCCGGCCTCAGAGTCAGGGCACCTGGGTCCAGGCCTGGCTCTCTTGGACTTGATCTGTAGGTTTGCACAAGCCCTTTCTCTTCTCTGGATTGTTTTTCAATATGGATGACGAAGGGATGGGGACTAACTTGGACAGTCTCTATTGTCGCTTCAAGCTCCAAAACTTCAACCACACACACACCACCTAGGATTTGTCTGATTAAAGAAAGTTAACTCCTTTTCTTGTGGAGAACATAAAGTATAAATTGTTTCTCATGGTTGTGGCTTGCCTCCAAAATTAGACATTCTATTTTTTTTCAGTACACACCTATTTTTTTGTCCAATAATTATTATGAGAACTATTCTTTTTTTAATTATCACAACAGTATACATTACTTCATTTAAACATCCCTGCCATCCTGTAAGTATATCTTATTTGACACATAAGACACTGAAACTTGGAGGAGTTTTATAAAGTACATGTGGTCCTGCAGTTAGCAAGTGGTTAACTTAGGATTCAAACTCAGGTTCATTTGATTTTAGAGCTCATCCCCTTGACTAATTCTTTAGAAATCTGATTTAAAAGAGGGTGACTCTGCAGCACACATCCTTTGGGAACCTATGATAGGTCTACTTATCTCTGCTGGGTTTTACTTTCAAGAAGCCACTCCATGGTGAGGCGATGGATCAACATTCTTGCTCTCTGTCAATCTGGATCTGGATCTGATCTTTGTCCCCATCACCGGTCATGCCCTTGTCACTGCATTGTAGGGAGTCCACAACGTGATTACGTGTATCGCACCAGTGGCTGGATCCCGGGCACATGGCTTCCCAGTGACGGGCACATGGTAGGTGCCCTGTGGGAAATGCCTATTATTGAAACACATGAAATCATAAATCCCTGGGATATTGAAACGTGATAGCAATTCTAAATATAAGTTTAATTAGTTTGTATTCAAGGAACAATGTCATTTCTATGAAGAAGTCTAAAAATAAACAGTGAAATATTTTTTTCTGAATCAGGAATAAACCCAACAAAAACACTGACCACAATCACATCACTCCAGCCATGGCTTCGTTTCAACATCCGTTTGGCTTCTTTTGCTTCTGGTGACTATGTTGTTCCAGTTTAGAATGGTGAATATGGATTGCACGAAGGACGAAGTGTTTAGAATACAGCTGAGTTGAGCACGTTCTTTCTGGAAGTGTCAGGGTCAAGGGCTTAGAAATCAAACCTGAGGCCTTTGCACCGGAGGTTTGGGGGAAATGTTTTTAATGCTGAACTTTGACTCGAGGAAATGCAGGGCTTCGAGAAGGCTCACAAATTTTTCCTGAAATCAGATTTCTCTTAGAAGATGGCCTTTGAATATATTAAGGATAAGTATCCTGAAAACATATGGATTGAATTTCCCGTGAAATGCACATGAGTTTTGATATTAAGGGGGCACATACTTCAGAAAGATAATTTGGCCTCTGCCCAAAACCAGAATATTTAAAAAGTCCTTCCAGATCTTTTGCCAAAACCCAGAGCCACTAGACTCTTTATCCATAGCAGCCTCCACTTTAGCCAGTATCCCCAGCAGCCTTGGCCAAATGAAACAGAGAACCAGCATCTTCTGAGGCAAATGCTTGCCAGTATCAACCCAGAGTATACATTCAAGGGCTTCTGGCCTTCTGAGTCAAGAGTACAGTTCAAAAATGCTGGAGTCTTTGAGCATCTCTGCTTCAGGTTACTCTGAGAGACGGTGCTGTGAAAGCTGCCAGGCCGAGAACAGGATCCATGTTGTAGACTGTTTGCAAAAGCCTCACTTCCTTCTGCTGCAGCCAAGTCCTTCCCACCCCAGACAGTCTGGGTGAGGACAAAAAACAAGAACTATTGTCAAATTAATAGTTCTCCCTACAAAAGTATGGCAGGTGGCAAGATGCTTGGCCATTGAGTTCCAGCCAAAACATGTCACATTTTTTTTTTTCCCCTCCCAGGAGAGGCACTGGGAAGCCACCGTGAGTCAGAGTGAGGGGTGGCAGGGGAGGAACGGCTGCTTGAGCATCTTGCCTGTCACTGAGGAGAATTAGTCAATTCTTGGAAAGAGGGACACACTCTTCCTGCTCTGCTACCCACTTCCAGATTCTCCTCTCAGCTTTGGAATGGAGAATTAGCAGTCTCGTTGAATGCACTTTATTTCAATTCTGTACATATATGTTGGGCCCTGTGAGGAGATAGATCCATTCTACCCGCTCTCTTCCCTTGGAGGACATACGGGTTTAGAGCAAAATTCCCCTGCACATGTTTACAGAATGCTAGTCTCTGGAGATGGACTGTGAAAACAGTGTGCCACATCTCCAAGTGTTAGGAAATGTTGAATTCTCTCTCACCCTTCATGGAAGTAACATAATATGTGGTCGCCACATTAAAGGCTTCGAGAAGTTCTCCAGTAACGTAACTAGCTTAGCTTTAAAATGGCTTTCTCAAATTTTTAACAACCAAGGACCTCCCTCTCCTACCCTACCCACACTTTATTCCCTGTGACAATTTCCCACAGCAACTTGGGGAAAAGACAGCCCACTGGTAAGAGCCCAAATTACACTGTCATTAGGCAAATATGACTTAAAGATAATCACCAAGTATGGAGTTAGCACAGAAGAGAAAGGTGAAGGTTCAGAAGGACTCTCTTGAAGGCATGACATTCTAAGTAGGTTTTGAGAGACGAATGCTAAGGTCTGAATGTGTCCCCACAAAATTCATATGTTGGATCCAACCGCAAAGGTGATGGTATTGATAGGTGGGACTTTGGGGAGGTGATTAAGTCATGAGGGTGGAACCCTCATGAAAGAGACTTGTATCTTATAAAAGAGACCCCAGAGAGCTCCCTTGCCTCTTTCACCATTCGAGGACACAGAAGGTGCTGTCTGTCAGCCAGGAGGCAGGCCCTCAGAGGCCACCACACCCAATCCGCTGGTGACTTGATCTTGGACTGTCCAGCCTCCAGAACTGTGAAAAATAAATTCATGTTGGTTTTAAGCTACTCAGTCTGTGGTTTATTACAGCAGCCCAAATGGACTAAGACAAGAAGTGAAACTTTTCCAGACACAAAGCAAGGGAAGGGCATTTCAAACAAAGAGAAAAGTATGTGCAAACTCCAGGGCACGCATCTCTCATAAGGCATGCATCTCTCACAGGGCAGTTGTACAAGTTGGCAGTTTGGGGGAATGGGTGGGAAGACCAGCAGAGGTGATGCTGGAAAGGGCTAGAACCAGATCTTTAAGTTCTTAGATACCACTGTGATGTTTTGAGCTGTAGGTAAATAGTAAAAACTTGGAAAGACAGTCCCCTCCAAGTTCAAGTTCCTAGTGTTTAACACAATGTCTTTCTTCATGCATTGTACGGTGAACTCTTTTCTACTTCATTCATTCAAAGTCAGAAAATCCAATCTTTTGTATAATGAAAGCTTCTGAAGACGGTGAGGCTTGGCTCCTGGTGTTTTAGGGGCATTGACCTCAAGAGGTTCATGTTGGTGCCTGGGACTGGGGAAGCAAACTTAATAGAAACGTCTAAGCAGGGACACGCTGAGGGAAACTTAATCATCCGCACTGGGAATGTTGAAGAGAGAGACAAAATGGAGTGGGGAACCCACAAAGGTGAACTGGAGATTGTCCAGGAAAGAATGAAGCCATGGTGATGAGCCTGCTGAAAGATAATTCAGTGGTTATGTGCTCCAACGGGCACGAGAAGCTCTAGAAAGAGTGACTTCTGGCATCAGGACGACTGTTCCAGCTTGAGCACCACTTGTTATGTGATCTTGGGCAAATGGTTTCCCTGTAAAGTGAAGCGGGTGGAACATTCCAGCTCCAATGCACCAGCAGTCTCTGGTAGCTAGTGCTTGGCATCAATTAAAAGTTAAAATCAATCATAATAAATAGATTCAAGAGGTCACAGACAAAAGGGGAATAAGAGTTAGCTATAGTGGGCTCCACACCCATTCTGTGCTCTTAAATAAGCTCTCCGTGAACCCTCCCTTCAACGATGTGAAGTTATTTTCATTTTCATTTTGAATGAGAATAAACTGAGGCTCAGAAAAGCTGTCCCAAATTCTCACAACTCCTAAATGAGAGAGGTAAGGTTTGATAGCAAGTCTGTGTGATTGCAAAGCCCCTGCCTCTTTTCTTTCTCTTTTGACTGCGTCACACTGCCCATTGTCCTGAAAGAAAGGGTATTAGGTGATCTCGAGTGGGTTGAGGAACAGGATGGTCTGCCCTCCAAAGTCGTGGAACAGGGATAAGATGGAAAATGCTGGGGCTAAGTGTTTCCTAATTGGGCTTCTCGACACAGCAGTGTGACATCATACACAGCCTGCTCTGCAAGGAGTGGCTCGAGAGTCCAGCCATTTGGGGTAAACAGGCAGCAAATGAGAGGGCAACCAGGTGAGCTGAAGCTCCTTGTCATTTTCTTCCACTGATGTCAAATGGGGCCAGCTCTCCTTCAGCCCGGCCAGCTTAACCCCCTAAAACTTGTTCAGTTTAACTCCACTGTGAAGCATGGCCGGGTGGAGAGAAGCCAAGTAGCTAATTTCAGATTCAGTCTGAACAACTTCGTGAAAACACCGCAGTGCTGGCTTATCTGAGCAAACCTGTGGATGCCACTTCTGTGGGAAGTAGATTCATCTTCTTGGGCTGCCGTGACAAATACCACAGTTGGGTGGTCTCAACAGCAGACATTTATTTCTCACCGTTTTGGAAGCTGGAAATCCATCCTGTCAGCAGGTTGGGTTTCTCCTGAGGCCTCTCTCTTTGGCTTCTCAGTGTGTCCTCTCCATGGCTTCTCAGTGTGCCCTCTCCATGACCTTTCTCCATGAGTGTGCATCCTTGATGTCTCTTCTCCTTCCTCTTCTTCCTTTCTTCTTTTCTTCTCCTTCTTCCTCCTCCTCTTCTTTTTCTTTTCTTCTTCTTTTAAGAATTTAATTAATTTATTTATGTGAGAGAGAGAGAGAGAGCTTGCGAGCAGAGCGAGGGGCAGAGGGGCAGAGAGAGAACCTCCAGCAGACTCCCCGCTGAGCACAACCCTGAGATCATGACCCGAGCCGAAACCAAGAGTTGGCTACTTAATCGACTAAGCCACCCAGGCGCCCCTCTTCTTCTTCTTATAAAGACATCAGTCCTACTGGATTAGGGACCCATCCTATGACCTCATATAATGTTAATTACCTCCAAAAAGGTCTTATCTCCCAATGTAGTCATATTGGTGGTTAGGGCTTCATCATAAGAATTTTTGCAGAGCACAATTCAGTCCATAACAGGAATAAAGGTGTTATAGAGAACTTTTCATTGCAAATGCATTTAAATGGAACAATCACAAAGCCAGTTAGCAATAGGAAATGATTTAGAAACGCTTGTAACAGTAGTTCTCAATTCTGGCTGCACATGGATCACTTGGGGAACTTTCTGAAAATAACAGTGCCTAGGCCCAAACCTAGACTAATCAGAACCTCAGACTTTGGTGTATTAGTCAGTGTTCTCCAGAGAAAGAGAATGAACAGATACACATTTTGATGTAAGACATAAGCTATTATAGATGTGTGTGTGAGTGTGTGTGTGTGTGTGTGTGTGTGTGTGTGTGTGTGTGTGTAGATAGAAAGATGGATAGATGGAGAGATAGATCTATGAGAAGGACATTTATTATAAGGAATTGGCTCACATGAATGTGGGGATTTGCAAGCCCAAATCTGCATGGCAAGCAGGTTAGGGACCCAGGGAAGAGTTGTTGCTGCCGCTTGAGTCCAGATGCAGTCTGGATGCTGCATTCCCTCTTTCAAGGACTTCAGCCTGGTTGTCTTGTTTTTAAAGATTTATTTATTTATTTGAGAGAGAGAGTGTGTGTGTGTGTACGCACGGGCATGGGGAGGGGCATAGGGGAAGGGAGAGGGAGGGAATCTCAAGCAGACTCCCTGCTGAGCATGGAGACTGACACAGGGCTCCATCTCAGGACCCTGAGATCATGACCTGAACCGAAATCAACAGTCAGATACTTCACTGACTGAGCCCCCCAGATGCCCCTCAGTCTGTTTTTGATGAAGGTCTTCAACTGATTGAATGAGGCTCACCCCACGTTATGGAGTTTGATCTGCTTCACTCAAAGTCTACTGATTTAAATGTTAATATCATCTAAAAAAATATCTTCCCAGAAATATCCAGACTGATGTTTGACCAATTATCTGGGTGCTATGGCTAGCCAAATAGACACATGAAAGTAACCATCGCAATTAGTATTCTTTAATAGCAACCCTGGTGGTTCCAATATGCAGTCAGGGCTGAGAACCACCGATCTAGAACCAGGGCTTACAGAGCCTGGTGTGTATGTATGATTCAGCCTGATAACCTGGGCTTTTTTCATCCTGCCTGAGTCATATACGCCAGGTTCTCCACCGGTTCTTCACTTTCTTCTCTCCTATTTGGGCACTGGTTTTCACCTTTGCCTGCACACTCTGATTTCCTGGGGAGCTTTAAAAACACTAATACCTGGGTTCCACCACTGGAGATTTTGATTTACTTTGTAGGGGGTGGTAATCAAAATTGCAAATGCAAAATGCAGCCTGTGCATCAAGGGTCTGAAACCTTCCTGCAAGATTCCAGTAAGCAGCCAGGGCTGAGAACACTCATCTAAGTAGTTTCATGTATATATTTCAGCCTTCTGTTCAGGTTAGGTTCATGAGAAACTTACTTTGTAAGCTGCCGTTTGTTTGTGAATCTTGCCTGATATAGGACCCTGGGATTGCAAAGGTGCCCACGTTTCCTTGATCGGAAAATTATATATATTATAAAGCACTTTGCAATGAAGTTAACCACTTAAGACACCTTATGCGTACATATTTATTCCCTCTGCAAACTTTTATTGACTGATTTCCACACGGTGCAAATGTAGTGTAGGCCTTCCACGAGCCCCACAGGAGAGACAGTGGTAAAGAGATGGGAGTCACCACATAAGGAAGTGGCAGTTGAATGGGGAAATCAGACATTATTGTCCCCATGATAAAACTGTAAATGCTGGAGTGGGAGGAGGCGCCAGAACCCTGGGAATCCAGGGAGTTTCTCAAGGTGGGAAAGGCGTTGGGGGGGGGCACTGGATGCAGAAATAAGAGCTACTCTAAAGGCCCAGAGATGTGACAGCTGATGGGGCACTCAGGAAATGGCAAGTCGTCTGATGCTGGTGAGTCACAGTTCATGAGAAGTGTGGCTGGAAAGGTAGTTTGAGATTAGATGATAAATAAGCCTGGGAACCCAGACTATGGAATTCAAACTGTTAAAATAAATCCTGCAGTTTTTCAATGAGAGACATTATTTACCAGTGTTTGAACAACAATTCCCCGAAAACAAGCAAAGGGCAGTATCGGGAGCAGGGAGGGCAGACTCAAAAGAATTTTCTAGAAATCCTCCAGGTAAACCATGATGAGGGCCTGAACTCGGGACTTGGCTGTGGGCACGGAGAGAGCAGAAGGGGTGGGACAGTGGCGGTGGGTGAGCCCAGGCGGGTGGCACAGCTATAGGATTTGAATCCCAGTCTTGGCTTGCATTTCATAGGTGTGTGTGTAGGTTTGCGTTTAGTAGGTCTGTGCGCACACACAGACACACACAACCGAGGACGGAATATGTGCCAGGCAGTGAGCCCGATGCTGGGGACACAGAGGTAGACGTGCCTGGGCGTTGTTGTGCTTGCAGCCCTGGTCAGCACGTGAGCACGACGAGACCGGCAGGACAGGCCATCGTGGGAACAAGTGATGGGGAAGGGCAGTCCGCGCAGAGGGACAGGGACAAGGGAAATGTCACCGAGAAAGGAAATCTGAGCGGGATCCGGGACAGAGCTGGCGTGGAAGTGCAAAGAGGCAGGTGGGCGAGGGAAGTTGTGTCAAGCAGCCGGCTTGGCAACATGCTCCCTGGTCAGCCCAGACCCTCTTGCAGAGCAGCCCCGACCCACAGCCCTCTGCCCACCTTGTGGGACTAAAGGTCCTGTGCAGTCCTGCAGGGACGCCTCACTCATCCATCGCTGAGACACACCCAAAAAGGATCAGAACACTCACACTGGGAAAGGGCTTTAGGGAGCCCCATTTCAACCCCTCAACTTTCAAAGAAATCAAATAAAATCCTGGAGAAAGACTATTTTAAAATAACGCAGCAACTGAGGACAGGAACTCGGGTGTGCTGTTCCCCAGTCCGATGTCTTTTTTAATATGCCTCGCGCATTTCTTAAACCCGAGCCTCCTGTCAAAGGCACTCTGCATCTAAAACTTCTTGCCAAGTGTTTTATTTAGGTTATCCCACCGTGTGCTCATTTGGTGATTATTGGGTTCTGACAACTTGTAGCAAACCGAATCTCTTTTCCCCAAATGCCCTGCATGCTTTGCAATAAGCCTATTCATCTCTTTCCTTCAGGAGGTAGCATTAATTCTCTCATTGTCTCAAGTGTCATTATTCTCTTTTTCCTGGGGCGCAAATGAACTCAAGCATTGAATTGCTTCATCATTCCAGATACTAAAAGTTTAATTGCAGAAGTTTTCAGGCCAGCGCATTTCCTTAGCCTCCGGCAGCCTCAGCCAGAGGCAGGCTTCAGGGCACAGTGGAGGGCCTCCCCTCCCTGCCCCACCTGGACTCGCGCTGAGCTGATGCTCTCCGAGCAGACTCCATGCTGGATGCTGTCTATGCATGCTGTCATTTCTCCCGGACAGTGATTCAGTGTGGGAAACAGTATCCCCATTTTCCAGGTAAGGAAACCGAGACTCACGAAGGTAAAGCCCCACCCACGTGTGCAGTGCAGAAATGAATGAACAGTACCTCAGGCTACTTTGTCACTTGGATTTGATGGCAGACATGCTAGGAAAGGTGAAATTATCATTTTATCCCATTTTGGGGGCCACAGATTTTGTGGTGACATGCTGTCCGCCAGCTTCTAGTTATATCTCAGCCCTGTTCCCCACATACCCAGCTGTTACAATAATTTCTTTCAAATGAGGTTTTCTTTCAAGCGCTGATCCGTGGAGATTTTCTGCTCCCAAATCCAGGAGATGAAGGAAGCTGACTGCAATGTAAGAGGGAATCATCCCCATCTGTGACAATGTCTGGGCTCAGGGGAGACCAGCCATCACTTAGGCCTGCCTCTGGATCTGGGTCTGCAGTGCCTCTGACAAGCCGCTTATCAAGGAGGAGGGAGGAAGCCTGGGGGGTCAGGGAGGCTGAAGGAGCGCTAGCTTTCCTGTGGAGAGGAGGTGGGAGCACCCTGCCAGGAGACGTGGCCTGGATGAATGATATGTGAATCCCACATGACTCAGCCCTCTGTGCAGGTAATGAAAACCCAACGAGACAGGAGCTTCTTTCAGAAAGCACGCATCATTGATGTGGCTATTTGGGGGGATGAAAGAGAGCTTGCAAAGGGGAAACATGTGAGAAGTATTCAAGCTGAGGGAGAGTGACAGAAAATGAAGATTTCCCTCGTTCTTGAGCAGTCAAAAGGCGAACGGGACCGGATGTCAGGATGAGTCTCAGGATCGGAAGAGCACAGTGCTGGTTGCAGGTGTCAGTTGCTCTTTGCTCTCCATAGGTACAGAATGTGGCTTGGGGGTTGGAGAATTTTGGAAGGGATTTCCCCCTTTATTTCCTTATTGTTGCTAAAACAAACGAAGCCTCCAGTGGGATCAGGCATGGAGATTCCCCACAGCAGCCCCCAAACATGACAAGCTTCCCCTGTGACAAGGGGTTTGCTGTTCCAAGTCTGCTGTTACATCATGGCCCAGCGAGAGCAGAGACCCTCCTTCTAGCCACTCGCCAGGATGATGCAAGTTTCAGAGAAGTTTTGAGTCCTGGCTGCTCTGCTCTCTCTTGGCTTCTCACCATTGCCCCCTGACTGGTCTTTTCCCCAGGCATCCATCTGTGCCTGGCCTTCTAGCCCAAGCAGAAAAGGGACCCCTAGCACCCTTGATTTTACCTTGTTGTTTATGTTTTTCCGCACAATCTCTGACCCTGAACCCTCCTGACTTCTAATACCATCACTTGTTCATTCCGTTAATGTGTTTAATTCATGAAGGCCCTACTAGGTCTCTGTGGTCCCATCTTTGCTACACCCTCCCTGCCCCCAACACACACACACACACACACACACACACACACACACACACTTTCCTCCTTGTCTGATGCTCAGCCCATGGTGATACTCTTGTTCACCATGTGGATTTTCTTCTTCCTTAAGCCACTCTGGGTAACATCTCTCAAGCTCGACTGCCCTGGGGCACCTGTATCCTCCCTGGGGGAGCATTCCTCACCTCCCTCCCTTCCCATGGGGCCATCAGAATTCTTTAAAGAACCTCCACAATCACCTTTTAACTCATCTCACAAATGCCCCCGTTGCTGTAATCTTGTCCTGCCTTGGCCTAAAAGGCATCACTGACTCCATTGGTCCAAAGCAGCAATTCTTAGAGCGTCTTCTGCAGTACCTTTGTTGACAGAGATTCTAATGCAAACTTCGAAGCAGTACCTTTCCACTTTCTGTAAATATGTATCGAGTCCCTCTTAGGTGCTAGACCCTAACAGATTCTGTAGATATAGTGATGAGCAAGTTAGATATGTCCCATGCCTTCATGGCGTTCACCTTTTATTATGGAAGATGTCAGACAATTAACAGTGAAGAGCACTTCGAGGAAGAAGTGAGGGATGCTAATAAAAAAAGAAAAAGGTGCAGTGGTTGTAACAAACCTAATCTGAAAAATCAGGAAGGCTGTGATCTGGAGCATGAGCAAGGATTATGTAGGCTAGGACAGGGATGATGATGCCAGGTGGCAGAGCCAAACACATCACGACCCTAGCACTAAAAAAAGCAGGGCATTTTCTGGTGACCGAAGATGGTGTGGCTTGAGGGCGAGTAATGCTCTCCAAGGACAACCCTTGACTGACTTTGCAGAATTATCTGGAATACTTGCCAAAACTATAAATGCCTGATTCTCACCTCCTATTCTTGAATCAGAATATCTGGGGCTGGGAACTCCCATAGACTGCAAAAATGGCTGTTTTTCCCCTTTCTTGAGTCTGTGATCTTTGCAATGTGATGTTACAGTTTTTCCCATCAACAGGTGGGGTATCTTCCTCCACTCTTTAAATCCAGGCTGGCCATGTGAACCACTTTGACCAACAAAATGAAGTAGAAGGGTTCTCATGCCAATTATGAGCACAAGGCTCAAGAATTAGCATGTTCTCTGCTCTCTCCTGGAACCCTGACACGGCCATATAAACAAAAGCAGGAGAGCATGCTAGAGCATGAGAGACCACATGGGGGAGACTGATGTCCCTTTGAGGCCATCCTAGACCAGCCCACGGCAAGCCAGCTCCTTCCCATGTAAGCAGGCTCAGCCAAGACCAGCAGAGCTGCTAACCTGACCAACACTTGGCAGCAGATGCATGAGGGAGTCCGGAGGAGACCAGTGGCTTAAAACAATAACCACTGGAACAATAAAAACTGACTACCAGAGTTTGGGGCCATTTGTTACGCAGCTAACCAAACTGACACAGGATCCAAGAATACGGATAAGGATTTTGAGAGTGGAATAGGCAGAGGTCAGATCCATTGGGGTTTTGTAGTGCAGGATTAGGATTGGGCACTTCACCCTCGGGTTTATGGGGCACTACTGAAAGGCATGAACATGAAAGTAACACAATTAGACTTGTGTTATAGAAAGATTAAGTTGGTTCCTTTGTGGAGAATGAATGGCAGGGGAAAGGATGAGGGATGAATCAAAGTAGTTTGAATTCTACTTGTATAACTTTTGTTTCCCCTTTACTTTTTTCATTTAAATATATACATTGAGCTCCAGCTATGCATTAAGTCCCATATCCTGCCCTCAAGATGACTGAGAGTGAGTTATAATGTATTTTGACAAGTACCATCATCGGAGAACTAGCACCTAGCCCCACCTGCAGGGATAATGAAGGATTCAGTCCAACTGGTGATCACTGAGGATGCCATGAAGATGGGGCACATGGTTTCCTAGGATGAGGAATGAGCCTAAGTGAAATTTGGTGTTGCCAAAGTGTCAAGCGTGAGGTGGGAAATGGAGGGAAATATGATGGGGTAGATACGCAGGGGGTAGTCCACAGAGGCTTCTTTGTACCTACTAAGGCTATACACAGGCAAAAGTCCAACTAGAGCTGATGACAAGGGCTCCTGATGCCTGAGATACCATAGTACTGGTGGGCAGAAGGAGATCAGGGCAGGACCCTGCTCTGGACCCTTAGGATGATGTGTCACCATGGCCGTCTGACCTGACACAGGCAGAGATGCCTATGACCTGTGGCTGATGGGCTGGAGAGTGAAACCACCGGTAGCCCAACAGCTGCCTTGCTCTCTGGATGGTGACCCAAGCTCCTGCAGTAAACCCTCAGCTGCTCCCAACTGTCTTCTGAGAACTGGCAGTTAGCGGAGGCAGGGAAGAGAACATTTTTTTTTTTTTTTTTTTTTTTTTTTGCCGTGGCACCTCCTCCTCCCCGGATCGTTTGGCATCCTGTGCTGTCAGTCTCCAGCTGTCTGTCTAGACGGAGCCCAGATTGGACATGTGAAGTACTGAACACTGTGATCCAGGCCCACTCACTCTTGGCCAACGGGAGGGTGAGTGCCGAGGACAGAATCCGGAATGGAGGGACTGGGTGCCTCCTTTTCTCGTTAGTGCTCAGAGGCTCCCCACCAACTATGGCAGGGAGGCTCTGCGCACTGCTCTGCCATGTTTCCAAAAACATGCTGGATCCAGACATGCTTGGAGAAGCGTGTTTCCTCTCATGCTTCTGCTGACCATTTCTCGGCACCAGAACAAATACCATTTGATCACGTGGGCACAGATCCCTGGGAAAGCCTCAAAGCCTCTGTAAATAGCAACCATTTTCAAAGATTAAATGCTTACATGTGTAAGACCTGGACATTCATATTATCCTCTCATTATTCTACTTATTTCACACAGCAACTCTGTGAAAGGGACATTACTAACCCCGGTTTCAAGTGTTAATTAAGAAAGTAAGACTTTGAGAAGTGAAGTCACATGCCAGGATCACCCAGCAATAGGTGGGGTGGAGTCAGGCTTTGAACCCAGGGCTACTTAAGTCTATACCCCACGTTCCATCTATCAAACTGCAGCCTCTGCTGGCAAACCTCATCACTTGTGGCTGGGATCACAAGAACCCGAGACGGAAAGTGATTTGCTGGGATGCATGGCAGAGTCTAGATCTCTCAACCAAGGCTCTGGACACCACTGCTTTCTCCCTTGGAACACCCACATATTCTCTACGGTACATTTCCTGAGCTGCTCAGACTTTCCCCGTTCAGCTCTGGAAGGCGTAAGCCCATTGGAGACTCCAGATAGCTGTGGACAGCTAGGTATGATGCTCTTAGCAGGGAAGCATGGGGCAAGAAGTTCTGGCAGAGAGCCCTGTGAGCTCCGGGGTACCACGTGAAAACTCTGGACTCCACCTCCGACATTCACACTGCATAGACCATAGGGCTTACTGTGATCATCCGAGTTCAGCCTTGGCCTTCATTCTCATACGTTATTCAAATGATCACCAGCTTGAGGTGTCAAAGAAGTAGAAAGTTTGAAGGAAGTTAGCCTGTCACTGAGCACTTACACAGCTCCTGACTTCTTGAATCAATAACAAAGAGATCTTTTTCCAGGATGTCAGAATGAATGAAGGCAAGGAGCCAGTTCCTGGTTTACTGTAGATGGTGAAATTTTCTTTCCTTTTTCCATAACCGTTGACCCTGTATCTTGCCATGGAAGTATTGCCTCATGTTAATTAGCTCACATCTCTCACCCTCATCTTGCCCACCTCACTGTGGTTCCATGCAACAAGAACTGCACAGAGAAGAAGACTTCTCTGTCTGTTCTTCTGAGCTCCAACCACCAGGAGACTCAATTGCCAGGATTGTAGAATCAAGGCAGGACCAGCTATGGAATTTGTGGGGCCCAGTGCAAAATGAAAACATGAGGCCCTTCTTCAAAAATTATTGAGAATTTCAAAACCAGACAATAGGGCATTAAACCAATCACAGAGAGCCCATCTAACGTCAGACACTCATGCAGCTGGCCCTGAATGGGGCAGTAGAAATGTAGATGGAAAAGAGAGAGAAGTTAGAGCTGATAGGACTTTTTCTGAGTATTAGCAACTTTATCTAGGGAATAGGGTGTGACACTCACCTTGTCAATTGTGCATTAACCACCGGTAATATACAGAGACCACTGGGGAGTATCAGGTGCCAGATAGAGGGACTTTTTTTTTTTTTTACCGAGAGAATCTGGCTTAAATCCCTCATTTTACAGAGGACTCCCCCTCTGAACCCCAGAGAAGAATAATGATTTGTCCATATTCAGCCAAGCAATTCATTTGTGGTGGAGTTGGGAGAGAGGGTCTGGGTGTCCTGACCCCCAGGCTGGTGGTCTTCTCACTAAGCCTCGCTGCTTCTCCTCTCTCCAGCTGCCTTAGATGTTTCCTGCTTGACTAATGATGCAGGGCCTTTGTGCTACTGGGCAGATGGTTTGAAGACTGAATCAACCCTCCCTAAGATCGGCCTCCACTTCCTGCCCAGCTTCTGGGTCCCATGACTGGATAATACTGAGATGAACGTTATCCTCCATCACAGGATGCTTTGGGGTGTGGGGATATCTCTCTCAAATGACTCCCCGCGTGGTTCGTGTTGAAGGAGCTTTCTCTGTGCACGCTTTGTGGTCCCTGGATGGCTGCTTTGAGCGTTAAGTGATATACATCCCAGTGGTAGTGTTATTCAAAGACTGTTCCATAGACAAAAGTAGGGTCTGTTGAATCCCTATATACTGAAATACCACTGACCATGGCTGTATCAGGGCTTAATAATAACAATGATATCACACAAGTACCCTCCAGGGGAGACCATAAACGGCTCTTAAATTAGATATCATCAGTCTGATACCAGAGGAAGGGTAAGGCTAGTGTGATTTTATTGTAATTTTTCAGAAGAGAACCCTGGCTCACTATGATCTAATTACCTGCCCAAAGTCACATTCATATATGTGGTGGAGATTTTGAAGAAAGAGATTACATTTGATTAGCCTCTTTTATCTCCTAGGACAATGAAACAACTGTGAACTCAAGATCCTGACTAGTAGGATAGCCTTTTGCAAGGACAGGGAGGGTCTTACATTCTGTGCTGATTGTGTTGATGAATTATGGTTCTAATCTCAAGTCATAGAGAAGGTTGGTTCTCTGTGAACAGTTTCATCCACAGTTTATGAACACAGCACCACTTTTCCACTTATGACTCTTAACTCTGTTCTTTCAAGACCCAAATTTTGTCCCAAGCTTCAGAGCTGCATGATCACTGTCTGCTAGACTATTCTTGGGTGAATCCCAAGCATCAAAGTCACAGTGTCCTCGAGCTGCCTCCACTCCAAACATGATTTCCTTATCCAATGTCTTTATCCATATTAAACTCTCTCCCCTCCTTTCTCTGAAATAATGAACGAAGTCATACAATTCTCTCTGTTCTGTTGGTCTGCTCCGACTCTAGTCTTTCCACTTCCAATCCACCCCTTGCACTGCCGCCAGAGGGACCCTTGATTAAGCCCCTCCCCACTGACTAGTTTCCCTTTTATTTATTGTTTTGCAAGCACTGTTCACATTTATAACAATCTAGGCAGTAGTTATAATGCTAATTTGCAGATTGGGAAGCTGAGAAACAGAGCTTAGGTAACTTGTTCAAACTCATACAGCGAATAAATGAGTAAGCAAGGATCTGAACCTATGAGGTCAATTTCCAGAGATCCTGCTCTTGGCGACTATGTTATTATTATGGGCTAATTGTGCACCCCCCCATTCATATGTTGAAGTCCTAATCCCCTATTTGAAGATATGAGGTCATTGAGCTAAAATGGGGCCATTTGGATGGGCCCTAATCTAATATTACTGGTGTCCTCATAGGAGGAGGAAATGTGGGTCTAATGTGCGTGCACAGAGGAAAGGCCACATGAGGACACAGGGAGAAGGCAAGCCAAGGAGAGAGGCTCAGTAAAATCAAATTTGCCGACACCTTGATCTCGGACCCCTAGCCTCCAGAACTGGAGAAAATAAAGTTTGGTTGTTTGAGTCACTCAGTCTGTGGTCTTTTGTTACAGTAGCCCTAGTAAACTAATGTGGTCGTATGGCCTCTCACTTCATATGAACAGAATCTAAACTCCGTCAGCGTGACAAAGCCTCCAAGACATCAGATCTGCCTTATCCTGATTCATCACTCTCACACCATGAAAAGTTTATGCTCCAGATATAAGGACTATTCAGCCCTTCTCTTCTATGTGTTTTTCATCATTTTATATCCTTTATGGTCCCCTTCTGCTTGTTCAATAATTTTAGTCCTTTACTACCTGAAAATTTCCAATCACCTTTTAAAATTTGACTCAAGTAGCACCTCTCTGAAGTTTTATTCTGTTTGGAAGTCTATTTACAACATCCCTTCTCTTTTCTCCCACTCAACTTGGCATATAAATCTGTTCAACACTCATCACACTTTGTTTCTTCACAAGGCCATTACTGAGTGCCTAGTGAGGTCCTCACATTGTGCTGAGCCTCGGGGCGGCAGAGATGTGGTGAGCACCTGCCCTCAAGGAGGTTACGCTTTAGCGAAGGAGCCTATCATATCTTTAACCATGGTGGTGTCTAGTCCAGAGAAGGGTCACCCAACCGAGCCTGGAGGTCAGCTAAGACCTCATGGTGATGCCAAAGCTTTGATGACAGGTACAAGTAGAAAGAAATGGGCAGCCACACTGGACATTCCAGGTAGATGGGGAACATGAACAAAACGTGGAGGAACAGCAGGGTGTAGTTGGAGTAACTCCCAGTGGACTGCAATCTGGGAGCAGTTAGCATGTCTGATTGAATGCTAAAGTCGGCATAAAATATTTGCTAAATAAATGATTACTGAATGAGCAAATGCATGAATGAATCAATGAAACAGTGAATGAGCAAATGAGAAATCAAGCAAGCCCCCTACATCACTTAGAATCCTTTGGTTACAAGTGTCAGAAACCTACCACAGCCGACTTAAGCAAAAAGTGAGTTTTTGAAAGGCAGGGGGAAGCTCAGGGAATGGTAGGAAAACTGAAAACCAGGCTGGGCAAAGGGACAGGCAACTCCAGATGGCCTCCTCTGAGGAGGCTTGTCTGAGGAGGCCTCCTCTGCTTGGCAGGCTTGTCCGTGTGCCACTGCTGGAATGCATGAGCCACAAATCTCTTCTGGCTTTTGGTTGCTCTCTCTTCAAATTTTAGGAAGGGAGATCTAGCAGGAGCTAGGTCAGGCCATGAGCGGACCTCCTGGCTAGGCCAGATCTCTATGTCTCTGATTTCATCCAGTGGCGAAGAAATATTTCCCCAGGAAAAATCAGGTTTAAGCACCAAAAATGTGCAATTGACATTGGGAATGAAGAAAAACAAATATCCACTACGTAAGAGTTTTCAGACCTGGCTTTGTTTCATGAACCAAAAATCTTTAGAACCTTTTTGTTGTATTCAGAGCCATGGCTTGTTGGAGCTACTAAGAGCTTCCATCAATGAACCCAGTGTAAACTCTTGATATGAGATACAATTATCTCAGGGATTAACGCATCCTCTTTGGGCCCTTACTTCCACGGGGCAACATGCATTTCATAACTCCCTTCTCAACACCAGGTCAGATCCAGTGCCTGCTGTTTGTTGCTGATTTCCCCCATCCTACAATTTACGATGTTTTTATATTCTTGGGTCTGTCTCATCTGGACTAGGGTCATATTGGTGCAGGTGCTTGATTAATTATCTAGTGTTCTACAAAAGGAAATTAATATTTATTTTATATTCCCACTAGAGGACAGAGGCCTTGGTTTCCTTTATTTATCCATTTAAGATAAAACCATCTAAACCAGGGGTTCCACGAAGTCTGCTTATTCCTGGAATGTAGCATAATCCTTGGCACATAACTCGGACTTCTGGAAAACCCAGAACCCCTTTCTGTCGTCCTGATCTTTGACTCTATGGCATCACACCTCCATTCTTACCTGCACTCTGGGCTATTATCTTGCCAGAGAGAGGTACCTTATTTAGATTCCATCTCCTTTATGAATATGCCTCTGAACAAAACTTCATTGACAAGATATAAGAGGCATGGGGCTTATTAATTCCACAATCCATTCATTCAGCCATCACTCATCACTCAAGAGTAAACTAGTGTAAAGCCATAAAAGAGCTCAAGAATTTTCCTTTTGTTTCTCAAATTGATTTGATGACATGTTTATAAATTTCCCAAGTTCTAAAACTCAGAGTTCTCTGAAAAAGTTCTCATCGACAAAATTTTGTGAGAAAGAATTGTTTTCTTTCTTATGTAGATGGAATTTGTATATGGCTTCATTCCCTTCCTCCCTCCCTTCCTTCCTTCCTTCCTCCCTTCCTTCCTTCCTTCCTCCCTTCCCTCCTTCTTTCCTTCCTTCCTCCCTTCCTTCCTTCCTTCCTCCCTTCCTCCCTCCCTTCCTCCCTCCCTTCCTTCCTTCCTTCCTCCCTTCCTTCCTTCCTTCCTCCCTTCCCTCCTTCTTTCCTTCCTTCCTCCCTTCCTTCCTTCCTTCCTCCCTTCCCTCCTTCTTTCCTTCCTTCCTCCCTTCCTTCCTTCCCATCTTTCTGAGCTTGTATAGGTAGCTCTTTATAAGGTCTCAGTGATGTGGCCATGCTCTGACTTGACTTGTCATGGTACCACCACATGTCAGTTAATGGCTCTAAAACTTAGTTTCCACATCTACGAAATGAGAACCATAATACTATCTACCTCACTTCTTTCTCCTGTTTTTTGTTATTATTATTTTTAACTGTGGTAAAATACACACAACATAAAACTTATCATGGTGTCCACTCGTCTAGTGCACAGTCCAGTGGTGTTCAGGGCATTCGCATTGTTGGGCAAACCTCTCCTCCATCCATTCTCAGAACCCTCTTCATCGTGGGAGTTGAGAGCACTGTCCTCATTGAATAATAGCTCCCTAGTCTCCTTCCCCCCACCCCTGCTCCTGGCAGCCACCTTCTACTTTCTCTCTCTGTGAATTTCACTACTCCAGGCACCTCCAATAAATGAAATCATAAGTATGTTTTTGACACTGAATTATTTCTCTTAACATAATGTCCTCAGAGTCCATCCATGACATAGCTTATGTCAGAATTTTCTTTCTTTTAAGGCCAAATAATATTCCACTGGATGTATCCATTTGTATTTAAAGTAATTCCTGAGAGGAAGGACTTCCTCTTGCCTTTTCATTACTGGTTTTCTGTATGTCTTAGAGCTTTTTGTCCCTCACTGCCTCCCTTAGTGATGCTTTACAGTGACCACTTTTGATTCCCGTGTCATTCCCTTTTGTGTATGCTCTATACTTTGTATATGGTTACTATAGGGATTGCATGTAACCTCCTAAAGCTATAACAGTCTATTCTAAACTCTAAAATTGAAATTAGAGTTTTCAGTTGCAAAAATAACTCTACTCTTTTACAGCTCCACCCCCTTTGTGGTGTTTATGTCACAAATCTATATTGTGTAGCCATGAACATAGGTCTATAGTTATTTTTAGGGTTTTGTCTTTTAAATCCTCAGAAAGCATACCAAGTGGAGTGATGAATCTAAATTATAAAAATAATGCTTTTTAATTTTTGTCCACATGTTTACCTTTACCAGAGAGATTTTTTCATATATTTTTTATGGCTTCATTTTTTTTTTTTTATTTTGAAGATGAAGTAAAACGAAATAGGTAGAATCACCTAGTTAATACAAAGTATAAAAGAAGCGTTTAACAAATGGTGGTACCTTCCCAGAGCATAGCTGTTGACTCAAGGATGAATCAATTGAATGAACGATTGAACTTCCTTCTCCAAAGTGAAGCTTTTAAGAGGCACAATCTATTTCAGTGCATGGAATTTCTTTGACCATCTTATGTGAATGTGGATGAAAAGGAATGAAAGTCAGTGACAGAACTGGTAGGCCAAGGATGCATCTTTTTTTTTTTTTAATTTACTTATTTACTTGAGAGAGAGAGAGAATGAGCAGGAGGGGCAGAAGGGGTAGAGGGAAAGAGAATCCCAAGCAGACTCCCTGCTGAGCACAGAGCCTGACCTGGGGCTCCAAGGCCAGGGATGCATCTCGATGTTTCCTGCAAAATGTTCTGTGGCCCTGGACGCTAGGTTTCCTGCTTATCATGTAAGTAGGGTCACTGGGGTGAAACTCTATTTTAGAAGATATGACTTTAAATAGTTTTCCTTTTCCTTTCACTGCTTCAGGAAGTCCCACTCTGAGTCAATGCCAAATGGGGTTGGTTTTCATCTTGAATTTTCCCGTAAAAGGTGGTGGAAGAGATGATTCATAAATCCCATCCTGACTTCATGTATCTCATGCGCAAGCTGCAGCAGGTGAGCCACGGCACTCTGAAGCAGGGGTTTATCACAGAGAAGTAAGTGTGGAAAGGAAAAAGTGTATTTCAAATTCCTCATGAACCCATGCAGGCTGTACACACACACCGGACGAAATGATAGGACAGGCATTTAAAAATCAGACAGAGTGTATGGCATTATTAATAGGCATAATTATGCACATGACATTGGTAGAACCAGAGAAAATGTGTGATGGCATGTGCTGGATTTAGCTACTACTTGATTTACAGACATTGTAGGGGGGAAAGAAGGAAAATATTGTGTCTGCTACATAGAAAGAACTCAGTCTTACAGACGTGTGTTTTATGCTTTTCTTAAGGAAATCTTTCCTTTATGTCATTTTTGTTGTTGTTGTTGTTCAAATATTATGATGCCATATAGGAGGGAATGATGGGTCTGACGTTGGAGACCTAGGCACTAATTCTAGCATCGACACTATGAAGAGCCATAGGAAAACAGGTACTCTTTCAGGCCAAACTTCCTTCGAGTGTAAAAAGGAGCCAAATATTGGTATTGGAATTTTTTTTTTAGGAAGAAATGAGGTATTATATTTACAAATAACACACAAATACCTAAAATAGTGCTATGTTCACTCAAATGTCTACATTATAAAATTTCCACCACAGTTCTGGAACAATCTTCAGTCAAGAGAAATAAAGGCCATCTGTGATTCTGCCTGATTCTGGAAGAGGTGGTCACATCCCTTGTATTTTTCAGGAAATGCATTTTTTTTTTATTCTGAAGTAGTGTTTCTATTTTTAAGTGTTTATAAATTTGGAAAGAAAGTTGACTTTAATCTATTCTTCCACACTCAATGCTAAAATTGTGTTGTCCGCTATGTAAAACTTTGATTATTGTACTGACGGTCCTCTCTCTGAGACAATTCTTAGATGATCTTAGTAAGGGAAAGCAATCACCATTGCTATTTACATCCTTCAGTAAATCAGTTAAAACTGTTGATTACAATAATTGACAAGTCTAAACTTATTAATGACAAACACTGAATGCAAATTCATAGAACATGTTGGTTGCAATGACTCTTTTGTTAAGATTCTGGGAGCCTGTAGGTAAACTCAGTGCAGATATCCATGCCTCTACCAAAAGCAGATAGGTTCTCAAGATCTGCTGGAATTCATCTGATCCATTATATTTGCTTTTAAACACTTTAAAATGACAAAGATAATTCCAAATTTTCTACTTCTTTAGATTATATTTGGTCTGTTTCGATTAAATGCAAATATGCCTTCAACATTTATCTTTATCACCTGGTCCTTCCTCCTAAATTACCAAATAAAGTAGGCTCTGTAAGAGACAGTGGTGTCAGAAAGCAAGGACCTGAACACAAATATGTGATAACACCACAACGCAGTCCGCAGTGGAACCCCCTCAGCAAATAATCAGAACTAGAAAGCATGGCCCGCTAATTCACAACGTTTCCTGTAATTAATGTAGTTGACTGTTTTAGTCACTGGTTTCACATAGCCCTGAGTATTTTCCAGAGTTCGCTACCCTCATGTCACTAAAAAACAGAAAGAATAAAAATAGGTAGGAAAGGTACAATAGAAATAGGGTTAAATGAAATTTAAATTGGCTGGCTTATTCATGTGGCAACAAACTTCACTCAATCGTTCACATATTATCTCAAACGTAGTCTCTTCAAGGTACTTTGCCAATGGGCTTTCTCTCACTTAATCTTCAAAATATTGCCTGTGATAATCAGAGGAGGCTTCACACAGAAGAAGAAACCAAGTCCCAGGAGCAAGAAAAGTTTGCGCTGAAGTCACTCAGGTAGAACCTAGATGTAAATGTGTTTTCAGGTTCCAAGTCCAAGTTCTGGCCAAGTTACTTCAGGTGTGGACTGTGCCTCCAGCACTTCATTGGTTCTTATGGATTTGCGGGATGAATAAATGGCAGTCCATGTTCTCCAGTTCAGCAGGACGCAGGGATAAAAGCCAAACGTTTAACTGAAGACCTAAGCTTGTGCATGAATCCAGAATGGATGAATACACTCAAGGAAGCAGGAAATTCTAATTTTTGAGCACAACTCTATGCCTCACATCATGCCCTGTGTTCCGGCAATGCTATAAGGTGGGTTGTTTCCATTTCTCAGATGCAGAATTTGAAACCCAGAAATTTTGTCTGAGTTGCCCATTATTATCTCAGACCAACCAAATGGGACAGATGGAATCCAAACACAAACGTCAGCTTCCCAAACCATCACTGTTGTCTGCAGCCTCTGGGCTCTCTCACCTCACTGGGCCCCAAGGCCCTAGCCTGGATTTGATTTCACCATTGGTACTTCCACAGGCCAATTCTCTCTCTCTCTCCCACATACACACACATGTGTGCATGCATGTAGAAATATATGGAACATTAAATATTAGCAAACTGCCCTTGGATATGATTCTTAACCTCTCTGCCATGAAGTTTCATCACTTACAAAACAGGGATAATTATGGTGACTTTGGAGCATTTTGTTGCTCAGAATAAATTAAATGTCACGTGCTTAGCACACATCTGGAAAACAGCAAGATCCATAAATGTTTATTTCTTTCCTTCCTTCCCGAAATCTGCAGAAGAGGGGCTGCATTTTTCTTCACAGAGTCACCTAGTGCTGAGACCTGCATGTTACAGAAAGACTGTATTGAATCACAGAATAGACTTGGAATTAACTGCACTTCAAGCTAATTCTGTTCTAGGTATATTAGTCCGATTCTTCAGTAATTCTGCTAATAATACAACTCTCTTAACAATGGCAGCATGCACCATTTTTATAGCATTTGATAATCACAGTAACACTAAGTAGCAGGTGAACAAATGTTATTATTATTCCTATTTCTTAGATGATCCAGACTCACAGAGGCTAAGTCAATTGTCCCAAGTCACAAGGCATCAGGTCTGGACCCAGCCCAATGTCCTCAAATCCCAAGTTCACCCTCCCTGCTGGTGTGTAACATACCACAGCACACACATCAAACCAAAGGGGACATGTGGCTGTTAAAAAAAAAAAAAAGTGAGCATGATCTTAACCTTTAAGAAAACTATAAAGCAAGCGTCTTGCTATAAGGCAGATGTTACCACCAAACATGATGGGTTACTATTACATTTTGAAAGCCATGGAAGTTGCATGAGCTGTGAATGGAGATGGACCTCTGGCTGGGAAGAGACATCTTCAGGGCCTCTGCCTTCTGGGGAGGGAAATGTGCTCTGAGATCAGGGAGAAAAGCCACTGTCAGCAGGAAGAGCCATCATTATTTCTGTTCAGAATGAAACAAAAATGACATCTGCCAAGGCCATTATTTTTTGGACATGGTTTGAATGAACAATATATATTAAGGATGGGTTTGTGACACTTCACTGAGAGTAAGAAATCCCAAGTCACAGAACAGAGAGTTTGAGAGCTATGTGGGGGCTCAGAAGTCAGGCCTAGAAAAGGAAATAAGACACAGGACTTGAGATGAAAAGGAAATCCCAACTTCCAGTTCAAGTTGTGCCCCTTCAGCCCCAGAGCTCGGTTTCTGCAACTGTAAATGGGTCTCTTATATAGATGAGTCAATGCATATAAAAGCACTAGAAAGTGCTTCGCAAATAAAGAACCATTTCTTAATTTTTATTTGTTTAATAAGGAAAACAGACAAGCAGGACTTGTCCAACTATTAGTATGACAAAAATGGACCTGAACTCGGGATTCCATGTTTCAGCTCAGCATTCATTCCTAGACACAATATTGCCCCAACAATTCAACCAGCAGTGCCCACAGCCCTGGGATGGTATTGGGATGGGAAGAAAATCAGTCAGACAGATGCCTCCTCTGTCCTGGGCAGGGACTCATCTCCATAACACATTGCATCATCTCTTTTTCTGCCTTTTGCCTGGAATTTGGTAGGCTGTACGCACCTCAAAGGATAATAATGTGTTATTTATATTTATCTATATATTGTCAGAACATACCAGAGAATCTGGCCTCTGTAAATGTAGAATGAATGGTCCCTACACTCCCAAGGCTCCCCCTCTGGTTAAGGGACCAGCCTCATGGGTGCTGGGAGAGAGACAAACCATAACATCAGAGAACCACAGAGGGAAAAGTTCATTCCTGCTTCGCAGAAAAATTGGCAGCGTTAATAGCATTAGGTGAAAACTATAGGAGCAGGGAAGGGGTAGAATAAGTGTCCAAGAAAGGATTGTGTGTCACTGGAAAGAGATTGTCCCCCACTTGGGGACGGGACATGCTGCGCTTATGCTCACACCTGCATCCTCTGGATACCAGTGGGGGGGCTGACCCCAGCCTTGACCTAAGCAAGTTGCATCACTGAAGGAGAGGCCGCACTTTTACCCACATCTCCCTCCCAGCTTCATCTGGGTGTCCCTCCCAACTCCTCTGACTTTCCAGAATATGCGTTTGCTCTTTTATTCCTTCCTGCATGTTGCTTTCTCTACATGCAGAGGTATTTCTCAACAGACACTTACCCTTCCACAGCACATACCCACTCATTCAAATTCATCCTTAAAACTGTGTTCATGGGCTCCTGGGTGGCTCAGTCAGCTAAGTGTCCGACTCTTGGTTTCGGCTCAGGTCATGATCTCAGGGTTGTGAGATCGAGCCCCGCGTCAGGCTCTGTGCTCAGCAGGAAGTCTGATTAAGATTCTCTCTCTCACTCTCCTTCTGCCCTTCCCCCCTTCCTCTCTCTCTCTCTCTCTCTCTCTCAAATAAATAAATAAATCTTTAAGAAAAACTGTACTCACTCACCTCCTTTTTGGCTGTCCCCTGCTCAATCCTTCCAGAGGTACTGTGTCTTTGACTTCAATATGTATCTACTGTTCCATATGTCACACAGATTCAAAATTATTTCTTCAGATATCTGCTTTCCCTAGTATACCATGAGAATGGAGTCAGTGCCATCCACCCAAATACTCCCACTGAGCATAAGAGTCCAGGACCTAGCATATATTTGGTCAGTGGGTGTTAATTAGGGAAATGCATAACGGAACTGATTGCTTGCTGCTTTAACCCTCACCTGCTGGTGCCTGATACATGAGGTGTGCTGCAATGGACAAGTCACCCAAGATCACAGGCTTAGTAATGAAACTACAGCCTTTATATAGGCCTCGGGTGTATATTAAAGGTTTAAATTTACTTTCATTTAAATCAACAGTCCTAGGTCTGATTCTCTAGTTCAATACTAGAGCAATCCTTTTTACAGACAACTTAGTAGGGGATTCAGTCGTGGAAGCTTTGATAATTTCCCACCTGCTAATGGGTAAACAACAGCAGTCCTAGGATGTCCAGGGCTGCGGGCACTGAATGGTAATTCTCGGATTGTGGCTTCTAGCAGGGTATTTACTCAGCTGTTAGTGGACCCAGCAGCTGGGAATGGGCTCCCCAGCTAGCTATAGGAAAAGTACCAGGGACTCATTTATTTACTATTAAATTGTAGCACTTGGCAGGGCATCTGGTCCCACTTTCCCAGATTATGGTTGAGTACTCCTGAGACATGGTTGTTAGAAGAGTAGCTGGACTAATCAAAATGTAGGAAATTCAGAACATTTAGAACCTCAACACAGCTTTCTCATGAAAGGGGACATTGGGTAGAATTAGAATGCATTTGAAATCTCTGAGGTTCCCTAGCTTGGACTTAACCTTGAACTTAGACCTGTCATGGTTCTGTTTGCTTTTACAGGATAAGATTTCTTGGGTTGGAGATGACAGTGGGGTCTCAGAAGGAATTTTGTGGGTGACCGATATCTACACAATACAACATCTGAGTGCACATGGAGACTACCTGAGATAGTGGGAGAAAAGACAGATCTGGGGTTGACAGGTCTAGATTTTAATCTTGATCTTATCACCTAGTGCCATGACCTTGGAAAAATTTCTGAAATTCCATAAAACTTAAGTTTCCCTTCTGTAAAATGGGGTAATAGTATCTACATCCAGGAGTGGTAAGGATGAGTCTGATGCTAAATAGCTTCTTCTCTGACCTATGGTAGGTGATGAGAGAAATACTTGAAAACATGCCAGAGGTTGACTGATGCTGCCTGGTGCCATAAAAATTGATTTTTTTTTTTCTTTCTAATTTCATCACACCCACATATTTGGTTAAAAGCTTGCATGTTTCTTGGGCAGTTCAACTGAGTATACAGATTGTGTCCTCATTTTCCTTGTCTGCACATTCTTGTAGTACATCCAAGTGATGTCCAACAATGCATAGATATGGATGCACTGGGAAGGATGCATAGAGGAGAAAAACCTACCAAGGAAAGCCCAATAAAAGGTGGCTACACAAATTCAGGTCAGAGTTGATGGTGGCATAAACAGAGAACCTGGCAGAGACTGAGAACATTCGGATGGAAAGCAACAGCAACAAGAGTTGTCCCTTATAAAATCTTGCCTGTGTGCTAGGAAATGTGCTAAGTGCTTTGCAGACATACTTTCATTTGATTTCCAAAAGAACTCTGTCCGTCATCAGATGAGGAAATTGAGATATCAGTTTCTTGCCTGAGGGCACACACGTAATAAGAATTAGAGCTAGGATGTGAGTTGAAGTATGTCTGTTTCTAAAGTCCTAGCTGTGAGGCAGAACTCAGCGCTCTGCCTGATTATATTCTATAAGCAAAAGGGAATGTCATAGGGGTTACCAGACGCAGCTTATGTACCCACCTATCTCCACTCAAGCTTGCTACCACCCCTGGTCCTTGACTGCACACCTTTCTGTGGATACATCAGCCCTTGGGTTATCTCACGTGGTTTTAAAGTCCATCTGCTACCTACTCTTCATTGTGTAACAAAACTGAGCATCTCAGCCTCCCGGGGGAAAGAGCCATTGAGCTTACGAGATGGGAGTTGCCACAACTCAAGCCCCTAGTCTGATCCACTTGGACCATGGAGGCTAGGCTGACCAGCAGCTGCCAGGGGGCCCCGTAGAAAGTGAGAGCTGAGAGAGAGAGAGAATATTTCAGAGGAGATGCAGAAGGGGTGGCAGATTGACCAAGAGCTCATGGGAACAGTATCATTTCTGCATTCTTGAATACATGGTCTGAAGACCTAAGCTAAGTAAGTCTCTTCTATTGCTTGGACATCATTTTCCTTATTCATAACTTGAGGGGTGTAGACTACAATCTCTATTGCCCCTTCTGCTCTGTGACCACCTAGATTTTGCAACATGTAATGTTAACTCTGACTTATTCTGGTCCCCATCACACAAATGCTTCCTGAGGAGGGCTCCACCACCAGTCCCAGAGATAATTAGTGTGTGTTCATTCCAGATCCCTGTCCCAGTGAGGGCCTCATGTTCCTTCTGAGTCATCTGACTTGATGGCTGTAAATAAAGCATGAGTGTTAGTATATCTCACTGTAATGGACATCTGTGAAAATTTAGAAACCTCTTCAAAAATCGCCAGAGCCGTGCTGAATGACTTAGTAGAAGATCTGATTCTTCAGAACACTCTTCTTTCCAAGTGTTAGACAATAGTGTCCGCCAAAGTCACATATGAACAAGTGGAGGATTTTAGAGTAAAGTTTAAATGATCTTAATGCCCTCTTGAAAGCACTGATTGTACAGAGAGTGGAGGAGGCAAAATAAGATTTATTCAACATTTACTATTTGCCAGTCACTTGTGCTAAAAGCTTTAGCTACTTTTCAATGAGTCCTTGGACAGTCCTAGGGAACAGACATTGTTTTTATAGTATAGATGAGGAAATCAGAGATGCAGAAAGGTGGGCCCACTTTCCAAGGCAGTAAATAGCAAGGCAGGTGGCTCAAACCTAATCTTTCCTGACTTTGAAGTAAGTACATTTCCCAGCACACCCCACAGCTTCACAATTGCACCAGATGCAGGGAACATATCGCTTTCTAAAAACCTTCCCAGGGATCTCCAAGAGTAGGGTGCATGTATTATGGTTTGTTACTAACTAACTGACGTGTTATCTTCAGTGGTCCTCAGTTTGCTGGTCTGTAAAATGGGGGACAAAGGTAAATCGTTGCTCTACCTATGTCCTAGGAATAATGTAAAGGTCAAATTGTATAATGTTAAAGCTCCTGAAACCCAAGGTGCTATTTGGAAGGTGGGTGTTATTCAGACGACCATTATCTCTTACCACGAGGTCCTCCATGGGCCTGGTCCACAGTAGGTGCCTGATAAGTCATGGCTAATTGATCGTGGATGGAAAGGAGCTTATCTTCTCAAAAGGAACACTAGGTGCTTTAAAATTTAAGAAGATAAAGATGTGGGTCACAGATAACTAAGTGGAAACGTTCTGGGGAAAATATAGACAGTCATCTTCTAAGCTGTAGGCTCTGCTGTCAGAGGTCTTCAGTCTTAATGCCCTGGAGGGTTTTGTACTCTGTTTTCTTTAATTGCTTTATTTTTAATATTTAGTGAGAAGAAACATGTCAAGCACTATGCTAGGTACCTGACACATGATATTTTATTTTTAGGATAACCCTGAGATGCATTTATTTTAAATCCCAATTTGTAGGTAACTGTCAGTAAACTGAGCAAGGAGCCCAAGTTTTCCTGGCTGGCAGGTGGTTGAACTGGAAATGGAGCCACTTAGGTTGGCTGTGTCCCTGTCCTTTCTCTTCTGCCACATGACCTGTGCCTTAGCTGGAGAGATTCTTCCTGCACCAACTGGAGTCGTGGTCGTAGAACAAAACAAGGAGGCCAAGGACGTGCTTCTTCAACCACCTACTCTAGGAATTGTGGCTTTGCAGTCTATTGTAATAAAGGCCTTGTTTTTTTTTCTCATGGACGGACCGATTGAAAATATTGGAACCAAAGTATATACAACGAAATGGACCAAACACATAATATTGGGCCAAGAACTGATGTGTACCCATGAGGAGGTGATGTAACCAGTGGCTACTGAATGAGAAGTAGGCCCCATGTTGCTTCTCAGCAGAAAAGACCTCAGGAATTATAACTGTACACTGTATGAGTCAGCTCAGGCTGCTGTAACAAAATGCCACACCAGACATTTATTTCTCACAGTTCTGGAACAGGAGAAGTCAGAGATCAAGGTGTCCCAGACTCAGTTCCTAATGAGGGTTGGCTTCCTGAGTTGCTGCCTTCCAGCTGTGCCTTTGAGTGGTGGAGAGAGAGAGCAAGAGCTCTCATCTTTCCCTGTTCTTATGACACTAAGCCCACCATGGGACCCCACCCTCAAGGCCTCATCTAACCCAAATTACCTCCCGAAGGCTCCACCTCCAAACACTATCACATAGGAAATTAGAGCTCTAGCATAGGACTTCTGGGAGACACAAACCCGTAGTCCAGAGCATATGCATTGTGCAAGTGAATGCAAAACACATAGAATCACTATTAAGCAAAAAATGGAACTATAAAATGGATATAATGAAGAAACTTCCCCCTTGAACTCAACTATACTAAATTTGCTCATTACTTATAAAAAGTTTTCTGTACATTCTTAAAGATTTTCTACATGGGTACCATGCATGTGAATAATGAGAGTTTTATCACCTGGCCCCCTGCCCTGACACTTTTCCTCTTCTTGGTCGTGTAAAGCTCAGGGCCTCTACTACAATACTGGACATGACTTATGATAATGGATGATGGGGAAGCCTTGTCGCATTCCTAACTACAGAAGGAACACTTTACATTTTCCAGTGTGATTTTTTTAAATTTGTAAATTTTTTGTCTTCATTGTCTCTGATTAAGAAAATTTCTTTCTAACAAAATATATATTTGGATATTCAGAAATGGACTTCAAATTTTAATAGAAAGGGTATTTTCTATATGTTAAAATGGTCATATTAATTTGTTGTTGTTGTTGTTGTTGTTAATATAAGAAATTAATTTTTTTATTTTATTATGTTATGTTAATCACCATACATTACATCATTAGTTTTTGATGTAGTGTTCCATGATTCATTGTGTGCTTATAACACCCAGTGCTCCATGCAGAACGTGCCCTCTTTAATACCCATCACCAGGCTAACCCATCCCCCTACCCCTCTCCCCTCTAGAACCCTCAGTTTGTTTCTCAGAGTCCATAGTCTCTCATGGTTCATCTCCTCCTCCGATTTCCCCTGCTTCATTTTTCCCTTCCTACTATCTTCTTTTTTTAAACATATAACGCATTCTTTGTTTCAGAGGTACAGGTCTGTGATTCAACAGTCTTACACTGATTAATTTTTGAATGCTGTCTTGGATCAAATACTACTGGATGGTAGGAACCACTGAGGAGTTTTCCTGTTTATTATTCTGTAGAAGCATTTGCTTAAAATGGGTGTTCTTTCTTTTTCAAAGGTAACTTTAAATTTACCAATGAGTCATCGGGATTTGGAGTTTTCTTTGTGAGGTTTTTAACTATATATTTAATCTCTTTAAAAGTTATGGGCTGTCAGATTTATGTTTTCTTCCTAATGTCGGAGTTAGCAATTTGTTTAGGTGTTGGTTCATTTTTTTCTCAATTTCTTCAAACTACTTCTAGATATGCTTTTTCAAATTCTGTAGCATATGTTACACAGCCCCCTCTTTCTTCCCGATATTGAAATTTGCTTCCTCTTCTCTTGGTCAGTTTTTCTGGGAGTTTCTCTATTTACTAGTGCTTTTAAAGAACAAACTCTTGGCTTTATTTATCTCTCTGTTTTATATTTGTTTTCTTTATCATTAATCTGCTCATCTCTTTATTGTTCCCTCTCTTCTACTTTCTTTGGGCTTAATTTGCTGGGCTTTCATTTGTTCGTTTGTTTGGTTGGTTGGTTTTGCCTATGTCATGAGACAGATATTTAGAAAATACTTATTTTCCAGTCTTTGTTTTTTTCGAAGTATTTATTTAATGATAAATTCCTAGGCATAGCTTTAGCTACATCTCACTAGTTCACTATGTCATTTTTGTTTTAAAGATTTATGTATTTATTTTAGAGAGAGAGCGCAGGGTGGGGAGGGGTAGAGGGAGAGGGAGAAAGAATCTGGAGAAGACTTCCCACTGAGCACGGAGCCTAACGTGAGGTGAGGCTCCATCTCACCACCCTGAGGTCATGACTTGAGCCAAAACCAAGAGTTGGATGCTCAACCTACAGAGCCCGCCAGGGGCCCCACATTATGCCATTTTTTATTATCATTTTATTCAAAACTTTTTTATGTACATTACAGTTTCTTCTTTGCCCTATGGGCTCTCACAGCACACTTCCTAATTTCTTAACATATGTGAATTTTTGATTATCTCCTCTTCGTGGTTACCTTACCTGCGCTCTGGCCAAAGAGCATTCATTGAATCCTTTTTGGTCTTTCTCATTTGTCAAGATTTGCTTTTATAGCCCAGCTTATGGTCAGTTTTTAAAAATGGGACACCTGGCTGGCTCAGTCAGTACAGCATTCGACTCTTGACCTTGGTGTCATGAGTTTGAGGACCACACTAGGTGTAGAGCTTACTTAAAAAAAAAATTCCAAGAGGACTAAGAAAGAATGCTTATTCTCTATTTTAACTTTTTAAATTAATAAATCATTTATATATGTTTATGTAAAATTTATGTTCTGAAATTTTTATTAAAATTTATATTTCATATATACATATATTGACCCAACTAATATATATGCATACTTAACCCAATTAATATGTATGTCAAATTTATTAGCATAAGCTTATTCATGGTATTTTCTTTTACCCTTTTAATAGATGAAAGACTCTGTAGTAATGGTACCTTTCTCATTTCTGATATTGGTCATTTGTGTCTTCTCTCTTTTTATCCTCATTAGTCTGGGTAGAAGGTAATCAATTTTATTAACCATCTCAAATAATACACATACTTTCATTAATTCTCTCCATTGAAAAATTGGGAAATATATTTTTTTAAAATTTTATTTATTTATTTGAGAGAGCACAAGCAACAGAGAGAGCACATGAGCAGAGGGAGAGGAAGAGGGAGAAGCGGACTTCCCTGTTGAACAGAGAGACCAACACGGGGCCCGATCCCAGGACCCTGGGATCATGACCTGAACCAAAGGCAGACACTTAACTGACTGAGCCACCCAGGTGCCCTGGACATTTCTTTTCTTAAAAAAAGATTTTATTTATTTATTTTAGAGAGAGAGAGAGAGAGAGCATGTGCATGCACATGCATGCACAAGCAGGGGGAGAGGCAGAGGAAGAGCAGAAGGAGAGACTGTCATGCAGAGGCTGTGCTGAGTGTAGAGCCAGACGTGGGGCTCGATCTCATGACCCTTAGATCATGATCTGAGCCAAAATCAAGAGTCAGACACTTAACCAACTGAGCCACCCTGGTGCCCCTCAAATATTTCCTCTGTAACTTTCTTCTCCTTCTGGCATTGCCACTGTGCATATGTTACACCTTTCATAGTTATCCCACATTTCCTGGATATCTTGTTCTGTTTATTTTCGGGCTTTGTTCTCTTTGTTTTTGGTTTTCAAGGATTCTATTTATATATCCTCTAGCTCAGAGAGTCTTTCTTCAGCCATGTCCAGTCTACTAACAAGCCATCAAAGGCATACTTCACTTCTGTTCCAGTGGGTTTTTATTATTATTATTATTTCTAGCATTTCTTTTTGGCTCTTTCTTAGGATTTCCATCTCTCCACTTACATTGCCCATCTGTTTTTGCATGCTGCCTACTTTATCACCGGACTGCTTAGCATGTTAATCATAGTTTTGTTTTTTTTTTAATTCCCAATCTGATAATTCCAACGTCCCTTCCATGTCTAGTTCTGATACTTGTTCTGTCTCTTCAAATTGTGGAGATGTTTTTTGTTTTTGTTTTTGCCTTTTGATATACCTTGTAATTTTTTCCTTGATAGCTGGACATAATGTACTGAGTAAAGGGTATTGCTACAAATAGGCCATTAGAAATGTGGTGAGGTGTGTGGAGAGGGACCATTCTAGATTCCTACAGTTATGTCTCAAACTTTCAGTGAGCCTGTGCCTCTGCAATGTGACCTTCCCAAGAGTTTCTCAGCTTTTTCTCTCTTTAGATGGGATAAGATGGCTAGAGTGAACTGTAGTTGGGTATTTCCTTTTCCCTCAAGTCATTTAGGCTCTGATAATGCCCCAGCAGGTTAGGCATTAGTCAACCTTTTCCTTAAGGGCAGGCCTTGTTTTCCTTAAGGGCAGGCCTTGTTAAGAACACAGCACAATGGTGTATTTCAAAATGCTTCCTTTTCCCCTCTCCCTGCCAGAAACACCAGGGGATTTTTTTCTAATAGTTACAGTAATAATACTATATCATTATACCACTATCGTAATACTATACCAGGTGGGAACCTGGTCAACTGCCTGGCGATAAATCTCACAATATTTTGAAGGTCCTCCTATGACTGGGTCCTCTTGGAGTTTTTAACTCTCAGACTTGTCCTCCAGCATTTATCAATTACAGTTCAGGTTTCCTACCCTGGAACTGGTTCCTCTGGTGGTTTCCACTTGGGAGTCTCCATGATGCTCTGTATTCACCTGTCTGTCTCTCTAATCTTAGGGGCAATGGTTTGCCATTTGTCTTCCCATCTTTTATGGATCCGAGGAGAGTTGTTTTTTGATCTGTTCAGGTTTTTGATGTTGTTAGGAGGGATGGCTTCCAACCTCCTTACATGCAGAACCAATGATAACTTAAAAAAATAACTTTTTATATGATTGGTGTGTGTAAATACTAATAACTAGCGTGTATAGCACTTTTCATGTGTCAGGCAGCAAGCACTTTTTACATATTTATATACTTAATCCTCACAATAATCTTGGGGAAATAGGTACTATTATGAACCACATTTTACAAATGAGAGAAAAGGAAGCATGGATAGATTTAGTATCTTACTCATGGTCACACAGCTAGTCAATGATTGTGCTGAGATTTGGGTCTAGTGTGGTATCTCGTGATAGTCTTGAGCTTATCCTCATGCTTTATATGCCCTGTGATTCTGTGCTTTATTGCCCACTGAAGACTTCTCAGGGAAAAGGAAGAAACCTAACATGTAGATATTGATATGTGTAAATCTCCTTGTAAATTATTTTTCACAGCTATAGTAAATATTAAAAATAAAGTCCTCTAGACTTGGTGATGAATAACACATCAGATCCTTCCTGCTTACTTACACATGTTTGGCACCTCAAGCATATAAGGTAATTATCTGATCAATAGACAAATGTTTTTTTAAAATTGAACTTAATGTGCTTTAATTTCTATGGGTATGATCTTAGAGCAATACAATACATAGCAAAGGCAATGCTTTTTAAATTTAGAATTATTTCCTAGAGTACAGTAGAAACAGTTGCTCTGCTTAGATCTTACTAATTTATTTCCATTTCAGGTTATAAAAATCATTTTATTTTACAGAGGAGCTCTATCTGTCTGAAATCCTACTTATCCTTCAGCATCCATCTCTCCTGCCCTCCATTACTCATCCTCTTAGGAAGAAAGAAGTGCCCCTTACTATATTTCAGTAAACTTGGCATATGCCACTACTAAATCCAGTATCTTATAATTGACCTCCATGTAAGGATCTTTTAAAAGAGGGGAAGTAGCATGGTTTTTGGTATTCCCAATGCTTTTATAATTAGTCATGTATAAAATATGGTTGGATGTTGCCAAATACAGAGTGCATTAGGGCTTACTGGAAAAGAAAAGAAGGTAAGGAGCAAGTTGAAAACAAGCTAAAAGGATTGTGACATCTTGTCATTAGCTAGGTTGGTGCCCTGGGGCTCCCTTTTACCTGTTTGTGATCTAGTGGGGTCTTAGCAAGTGAGAGAAGTAAAAGACAGAAAGCAATCTCTGAACGTGGCTGCACATTATCTTGTCTATACTGCGTGCATTCCATTTAAGAACTCTAAACAGAAGGATTGGGGAGAAGCTCAGTCAAGTTATTTGGAAGTGACTGTTTTTAAAAAGAAGTAATGAGTAATGAATGAGTAGTAATTCTTGGGCAAGAGTTCCAGTTCTCATTGAGGTAGAGCGAGTATACTCCCAGTTTAGATCCAAAGCAGCCCAAATCTTCCCTGTGTATTAGCACAGAGAGAAACTGGTCTAGGAAAATCTTCCCAGGCACCTGTGTGGTTCAGTTGTTTAAGTGTCCAACTATTGGTCTTGGCTCAGGTTGTGATCTCAGGGTCCTGGAATTGAGCACCAACTCAGGCTCCGCAGTGAGTGGAGCTTGTCTCTCTACCTCCCCCACTGCCCCTCACCCCTTTAAAATAAATAAAGTCTTTTTAAAAAAGATTTTATTTATTTATTTGACAGAGAGAGACACAGCGAGAGAGGGAACACAAGCGGGGGGAGTGGGAGAGGGAGAATCAGGCTTCCCTCGGAGCAGGGCTCGATCTCAGAACCCTGGGATCATGACCTGAGCCCAAGGCAGATGCTTAACAACTGAGCCACCCAGGCACCCCAAAATAAATAAATCTTTAAAGAAAAAGAAAAAAATCCTCCTCTTTCTGGCTTAAGAATTAGGAAGGGAACCTATAACTGAAAGAGAGAGTAGGAGAAATCCTGTTTAATTTTTCCTCTCTTTGGTCCTGCTGCCAGGCAAATCCAGACTTGGCATATCATGGAAAGGATGCTACCTTACATTTAAAGTGATAAAATAGCAATTCTAATGAGAAAGTGAAAAATTCAGTATATATATTATAATTCATGGAGTAAGGACTAAACCAAAAAATGTACTATACAATGTGATTTTATTTATTTATTTATTTATTTATTTATTTATTAAGTTTTTTTTTTTTAGTTTCAAGTTTTTATTTAAATTCCAATTAGTTAATATACCATGTAATCTTAGTTTCAGGTGTAGAATTTAGTGATTCAACACTTACATACATCACCCGGTGCTCATCACGGGTGCCTTCCTTAATACCCATCGCCCATTTAGCCCATCCCCCCCTCACTTTGTTCTCTATAGTTAAGAGTCTGTTTTATGGTTTGCCTCTCTCTTTTCTCCCCTTCCCATGTTCTTCTGTTTCATTTCTTAAATTCCACATGTGACTGAAATCATATGGTATTTGTCTTTCTCTGGTTGACTTATTTTGCTTAGCATAATACACTCCAGCTCCATCCACGTCATTGCAAATGGCAAGATTTCATTCTTTATGGCTGAATAATATTCCATTATATATATATATATATATATATATATATATATATATATATACCACATCTTCTTTATCCATTCATTAATCGATGGACACTTGGGCTATTTCCATAATTTGGCTATTTTAGATAATGCTGCTATAAACATTGGGGTGCATGTATCCCTTTGAATCAGATTTAATTTTTTTTTATTATGTTATATAAGTAACCATACAGTACTTCATTAGTTTTTAATGTCGTGTTCCATGATTCATTGTTTGCGTATAACACCCAGTGCTCCTTGCAATACGTGCCCTCCTTAATACCCAACCTTGGGCTAACCCATCCCCTCACCCCCCTCCCCTCTGAAACCCTCAGTTTATTTCCTGAAGTCCATAGTCTAAGTAATCTCTACACTCAACATGGGGCTTACAACCTTGAGATCAAGTTTCTTGCTCTACTGACTGAGCCAGCCAGGTTCCCCTTATAATGCAATTTTAGATTTGAAATAAGCCTTTAGTTCCAACCATGTTTTTTAATAGAAGTCTTTTTTAAAGACTATTTATTACTTTTATTTATTTATTATTTATTCTTTATATTCTATTATGCAACTAAGTTTTAGTATCCTTACCCCATAGGGTAGAATGACTTTTGTACACACTGTATTATTTTTCCTGAATAATGCTAAAATATATGATCTCAATACATTTCCCCACCTTCAGTTCTTTGATGAAGATATTTAAATAAAAATCTCTAAATGTAAAAGACCTTACCTTTTTCTTCTATTTTAACTTAAATGTACATTAAAGGAAAGTCATATTTTCTACCATAAGAAGCCTCTAAAGGTGCTTTTGGAGTCACCTTTGTACTGAGTTTTAACCAAGAATGACCTTGTATAGAGGTCCTCAGATGATTGTGATTTCTGCCAGGCTGGCCACTCAGGGAAAAATGTCAATTGCTTTAGCAGAAAGTAAAGGGAAAAGCTTACTTCAACATTTGCAAATCTGAATATCAATTGTTCTCATTTCAAATCTTCTCATTAATTTTTACTAGAAATTATTATCCAGACCTTCAGAGAACCCCTGTGATAGGGTATCATTTGCACTTCATTTTGTAGATGAGAAAGCAAGGGATATCTACTGTCGGTTTGCACCATTTTCAAACATAATGCCTAATCAAGTAATGAAGAGGCACTTACCCTCCCTTTGAAAAATACAGAGTTGATTTTAAAGCTTTTGTTGAATTCATTCCTGCTGGGAAAGAGCAGATAATAGTATTTGTTTTGTATTTTGGGCAGCTGAAATATAGAGAGTGTGAGTGACTTTGTCAATGACATCACATTGCTCATAGGACCAATTTTATCCCAATTAAATTAAGCAAACATTAACTTACAGAGTGTGTGGTTTATGTGAAAATTATAGCCTTCATTAATAAGTCACATTCATGGATTTCAAGGTTTTTAGTGGAGGAAAAGTTGTTTAGAAGCAGAAGTAGCTAGACCTTCAGACTACAGCTCTTCCTCAGCACATTCCCCTTTGCCCTGGGAATTATTGGTAATTACCATGGCTGCAGCTGATCTGGCCTCAGCTCTGCCCTGGCTGACGGGTGAAGACATCAGCAATCTAAATTCTCTATAGCGGCTAAGATAAGAACAATATACCCAACCTAATCGCACCGAATTCGGTGAAACCTGACAATCTAACTTATAAGCCTCCTCCTTATCATCATTTAGGATCCATGTTCTGCCCAGTGACAGATTGGCACAGACCAGTGTAATATAGGCAGGGTGGGAGACAGGTCCAGATGCAGGCAAACACCTGAGCTTCTCTTCCCACCTGCCTCATGTACATTGTCAGAGATGTATTTTCCTTTTAGGAAGCACGTCTTCTCGTTGCTGAATCCTCAGTCCATCTGCTTCACTGAAGACAAAGCGTCACCAGAGTAATAAGCTGTAGAATATAGAGCACAAAACAGAAATCATCATAATGCATCATATATTTTATAAGACAACCTAAGATCAGGAGTCTCTTTCCTTGTTATTCTCTGTGCGACAGAATTTGGGGACTATGGATGGTATACTGGGTTGAAGAGGGTTCCCTCCAAATTCATGTCCACTTGGAATCTTAGAATGTGGCCTTCTTTGGAAATAGGGTCTTTGCATAGATACGGTCTTCACTGAGAGGAGGTCATCCTGGATTCAAGTGGGGCTTCACCCAATGCTTCCTGTCCTTATAAGAAGGGGAAAGAGAGACACACAGACACACAGAGAAAACCACCAATGGTGATGGGGGCAGAGACTGGTGTGATACTGCCACAGACCAAGGAATATGAGGATTGACAGCTCTGAACCAAAGCTAGGAGAGAGGCCCATAACAGATTCCCCTCCTGAGCACCCAGGAAGCAACCAATCCTGTTGACACCTTGGTTTTTCTCTTGTAGACTACAAAGCTGAGAGAGAATAAATGTCTGTTGTTTCAAGGCACTACATTTGTAGTAATCTGTTACAGCAGCTGGAGACACAAACAAGAATGGGAAAGATACTGTTGAAGGAGGGTGGGAGAAAAGGAAGACTGCAGGAGCCTTTGATCCCACTTCAACTGACAATAAAACTGGCAAAGATTTTATATTTTTTTTACTTTAAATTTTTTATTGTTATGTTAATCACCATACATTACATCATTAGTTTTTGATGTAGTGTTCCATGATTCATTGTTTGTGCATAACACCCAGTGCTCCATGCAGAATGTGCCCTCTTTAATACCCATCACCAGGCTAACCCATCCCCCCATCCCCCTCCCCTCTAGAACCCTCAGTTTGTTTTTCAGAGTCCATCATCTCTCATGGTTTGTCTCCCCCCCGACTTACTCCCCTTCATTCTTCCCTCCTGCTATCTTCTTCTTCTTTTTCTTTTCTTAACATATATTGCATAATTTGTTCCAGAGGTACAGATCTGTGATTCAACAGTCTTGCACAATTCACAGCGCTCACCATAGCACATACCCTCCCCAATGTCTATCACCCAGCCACCCCATCCCTCCCACCCCCCACCAGTCCAGCAACCCTCAGTTTGTTTCTTGAGATTAAGAATTCCTCATATCAGTGAGGTCATATGATACATGTCTTTCTCTGACTGACTTATTTCACTCAGCATAACACCCTCCAGTTCCATCCACGACGTTGCAAATGGCAAGATCTCACTCCTTTTGATGGCTGCATAATATTCCATTGTGTATATATACCACCTCTTCTTTATCCATTCATCTGTCCATGGACATCTTGGCTCTTTCCACAGTTTGGCTATTGTGGACATTGCTGCTATAAACATTGGGGTGCACGTACCCCTTCGGATCCCTACATTTGTATCTTTGGGGTAAATACCCAGTAGTGCAATTGCTGGATCGTATGGTAGCTCTATTTTCAACTGTTTGAGGAACCTCCATACTGTTTTCCAGAGTGGTTGCACCAGCTTGCATTCCCACCAACAGTGTAGGAAGGTTCCCCTTTCTCCACATCCCCACCAACATCTGTCGTTTCCTGACTTGTTAATTTTAGCCATTCTGACGGGTGTGAGGTGGTATCTCGTTTTGATTTGGATTTCCCGGATGCCGAGCGATGTTGAGCACTTTTTCATGTGTCTGTTGGCCATTTGGATGTCTTCTTCGGAAAAATGTCTGTTCACGTCTTCTGCCCATTTCTTGATTGGATGATTTGTTCTTTGGGTGTTGAGTTTGATAAGTTCTTTATAGATTTTGGATACTAGCCCTTTATCTGATATGTCATTTGCAAATATCTTCTCCCATTCTGTCGGTTGTCTTTTGGTTTTGTGGGCTGTTTCTTTGGCTGTGCAAAAGCTTTTTATCTTGATGAAATCCCAATAGTTCATTTTTGCCCTTGCTTCCCTTGCCTTTGGCGATGTTTCTAGGAAGAAGTTGCTGTGGCTGAGGTCGAAGAGGTTGCTGCCTGTGTTCTCCTTTAGGATTTTGATGGACTCCTGTCTCACGTTTAGGTCTTTCAACCATTTGGAGTCTATCTTTGTGTGTGGTGTAAGGAAATGGTCCAGTTTCATTTTTCTGCATGTGGCTGTCCAATTTTCCCAACACCATTTGTTGAAGAGACTGTCTTTTTTCCATTGGACATTCTTTCCTGCTTTGCCAAAGATTAGTTGACCATAGCGTTGAGGGTCCATTTCTGGGCTCTCGATTCTGTTCCATTAATCTATGTGCCTGTTTTTGTGCCAGTACCGTGCTGTCTTCATCTGACATCTTTGTAATAGAGCTGGAAGTCCGGAATTGTGATGCCACCAGCTTTGCTTTTCTTTTTCAACATTCCTCTGGCTATTCGGGGTCTCTTCTTGTTCCATACAAATTTTAGGATTATTTGTTCCATTTCTTTGAAAAAAGTGGATGGTATTTTGATGGGGATTGCATTGAATGTGTAGATTGCTCTAGGTAACATTGACATCTTCACAATGTTTGTTCTTCTAATCCATGAGCATGAAATATTTTTCCGTTTCTTTGTGTCTTCCTCAATTTCTTTCATGAGTATTTTATACTTTTCTGAATACAGATCCTTTGCCTCTTTGGTTAGATTTATTCCTATGTATCTTATGGTTTTGGGGGCAATTGTAAATGGGATCGACTCCTTAATTTCTCTCTCTTCTCTCTTGTTGTTGGTCTATAGGAATGCCACTGATTTCTGTGCATTGATTTTATATCCTGCCACTTTACTGAATTCCTGTATGAGTTCTAGCAGTTTTGGGGTGGAGTCTTTTGGTTTTTCCACATAAAGTATCATATCATCTGCAAAGAGTGAGAGTTTGACTTCCTCCTTGACGATTTGGATGCCTTTGATTTTTTTTTTTTGTTGTCTGACTGCTGTGGCTAGGACTTCTAATACTATGTTGAATAGCAGTGGTGATAGTGGACATCCCTGCCGCGTTCCTGACCTTAGGGGGAAAGCTCTCAGCTTTTCCCATTGAGGATGATATTCGCTGTAGGTTTTTCATAGATGGCTTTTATGATATTGAGGTATGTACCCTCTATCCCTATACTCTGAAGAGTTTTGATCAAGAAAGAATGCTGTACTTTGTCAAATGCTTTCTCTGCATCTATTGAGAGGATCATATGATTCTTGTTCTTTCTTTTGTTATTATATTGTATCACATTGATTGATTTGCGAATGTTGAACCAACCTTGCAGCCCAGGGATAAATCCCACTTGGTTATGGTGAATAATCCTTTTAATGTACTGTTGGATCCTATTGGCTAGTATTTTGGTGAGAATTTTGCATCCATGTTCATCAAGGATACTGGTCTGTAATTCTCCTTTTTGATGGGGTCTTTGTCTGGTTTTGGGATCAAGGTAATGGTGGCCTCATAAAACGAGTTTGGAAGTTTTCCTTCCATTTCTATTTTTTGGAACAGTTTCAGGAGAATAGGTATTAATTCTTCTTTAAATGTTTGGTAGAATTCCCCTAGGAAGCCATCTGGCCCTGGGCTTTTGTTTGTTGGGCGATTTTTGATGACTGCTTCAATTTCCTTAGTGGTTGTAGCTCTGTTTAGGTTTTCTATTTCTTCCTGGTTCAATTTTGGTAGTTGATACATCTCTAGGAATGCACCCATTTCTTCCAGGTTATCTAATTTGCTGGCATAGAGTTGCTCATAATATGTTCTTATGATTGTTTGTATTTCTTTGGTCTTGATTGTGATCTCTCCTCTTTCATTCATGATTTTGTTGATTTGGGTCATTTCTCTTTTCTTTTTGATCAGTCTGGCCAGGGGTTTATCAATCTTGCTAATTCTTTCAAAGAACCAGCTCCTAGTTTCGTTGATCTGTTCTACTGTTCTTTTGGTTTCTATTTCATTGACTTCTGCTCTGATCTTTATTATTTCTCTTCCCCTGCTGGGTTTAGGCTTTATTAGCTGTTTTTTCTCCAGCTCCTTTAGGTGTAGGGTTAGGTTGTGTATTTGAGACCTTTCTTGTTTCTTGAGAAAGGCTTGTATTGCTATATACTTTCCTCTTAGGACTGCCTTTGCTGCATCCCAAAGATTTTGAACAGTTGTGTTTTCATTTTCATTGGTTTCCATGAATTTTTTAAATTCTTCTTTAATTTCCTGGTTGACCCATTCATTCTTTAGTAGGATGCTCTTTAGCCCCCATGTATTTGAGTTCTTTCTGACTTTCCTCTTGTGATTGAGTTCAATTTCAAAGCATTGTGGTCTGAAAATATACAGGGAATAATCCCAATCTGTTGGTACCAGTTGAGACCTGATTTGTGACCTAGGATGTGATCTATTCTGGAGAATGTTCCATGGGCACTAGAGAAGAATGTGTATTCCATTGCTTTGGGATGGAATGTTCTGAATAAGTCTGTGAAGTCCATTTGGTCCAGTGTGTCATTTAAAGTCTTTATTTCCTTGTTGATCTTTTGCTTAGATGATCTGTCCATTTCAGTCAGGGTGGCGTTAAAGTCCCGCAGTATTATTGTATTGTTGTCAATGTGTTTCTTTGCTTTTGTTATTAATTGCCTTATATAATTGGCTGCTCTCATGTTAGGGGCATAGATATTTACAATTGTTAGATCCTCTTGTTGGATAGACCCTTTAAGTAGGGTATAATGTCCTTCCTCATCTCTTATTACAGTCTTTGTTTTAAAATCTAATTTGTCTGATATAAGGATTGCCACCCCAGCTTTCTTTTCGTGTCCATTAGCATGGTAAATGGTTTTCCACCCCTTCACTTTCAATGTGGGGGTGTCTTTGGGTCTAAAATGAGTCTCTTGCAGATAGCATATTGATGGGTCTTGTTTTTTAATCCAATCTGATAGCCTGTGTCTTTTGATTGCGGAATTGATCCCATTTACATTCAGGGTAACTATTGAAAGGTATGAATTTAGTGCCATTGTATTGCCTGTAAGGTGACTGTTACTGTATATTGTCTGTATTCCTTTCTGGTCTATGCTGCTTTTAGGCTCTCTCTTTGCTCAGAGGACCCCTTTCAATATTTCTTGTAGGGCTGGTTTCGTGTTTGCAAATTCCTTTAGTTTTTGTTTGTCCTGGAAGCTTTTTATCTCTCCTATTTTCAATGACAGCCTAGCTGGGTATAGTATTCTTGGCTGCATATTTTTCTCGTTTAGTGCTCTGAAGATATCATGTCAGTCCTTTCTGGCCTGCCAGGTCTCTGTGGATAGGTCTGTTGCCAATCTAATGTTTCTACCATTATAGGTTACATATCTCTTCTTCCGAGCTGCTTTCAGGATTTTCTCTTTGTCTCTGAGACTCATAAGTTTTACTATTAGATGTCGAGATGTTGAGCTATTTTTATTGATTTTGAGAGGGGTTCTCTGTGCCTCCTGGATTTTGATGCCTGTTTCCTTCCCCACATTAGGGAAGTTCTCTGCTATAATTTGCTCCAATATACCTTCTGCCCCTCTCTCTCTTCTTCTTCTGGGATCCCAATTATTCTAATGTTGTTTCATCTTATCTTATCACTTATCTCTCGAATTCTGCTCTCGTGATCCAGTAGTTGTTTATCTCTTTCTCAGCTTCTTTATTTTCCATCATTTGGTCTTCTATATCGCTGATTCTCTCTTCTGCCTCATTTATCCTAGCAGTTAGTGCCCCCATTTTTTATTGCACCTCATTAATAGCCTTTTTGATTTCTACTTGGTTAGATTTTAGTTCTTTTATTTCTCCAGAAAGGGTTTCTCTAATAACTTCCATGCTTTTTTCAAGCCCAGCTAGTATCTTTAAAGTCATGATTCTGAACTCTAGTTGTGACATCGTACTAATGTCTGTATTGAGTAGGTCCCTGGCAGACGGTACTACCTCTTGTTCTTTTTGTTGAGCTGATTTTTTCATCTTGTCATTTTGTGCAGAGGTGAACAGATGAATGAGAGAACAAAATGCAGGTTAACAACGTCCCCAGAAAATATACTCTAATCAAATCAGAAAAGACCTGAAACCAGGAGAAAAGAAAGGGAAAGAAAGAAAAAAGAAAGAGAAAAAAAGAAAAAGATAAAAACTAACAAAACCAGAACAAAACAAAACAAAAAAAACAGAATATGATGAAATATGATCAGGCTGGTGCATAGATCAGTGTCACACACTAGATTTTAGGTGTATTTTGGTCTGTTAGAAGAAAGTGCCTCCTAAAATTTTAAAGAAAGGAAGACTTATATATGTACAAAATAAGGGTTGATATGATGAAGGGATGGAAGATGAATGTAAAGATGAAAAGTATAAAAAATTTTTAAAAAGGAAATGATAAGATGTTTGAAAAAAGAAAGAAGAGGATTAAAGAAAATGAAAGAAAGAAAGAAAGAAAAGGGAGGGGAGAATGTGATCAGGCAGGAGACTAGAACAAGGCCATACCCTAGAGATTTAGGGTATATTTTGATATGTTAGAAGAAACTGTATCTCAAAACTTTAAAGAGAGAACAACTTATATATATATATATATATATATATGCCAAAAATAAGGGTAACTACTATGAAGGGATAGAATATGACTCTAAAAATGAAAAATAAAAATGTTTTTTTAAAAAAAGGGATTGATAAGATGTTGGTTGAAAAAGGGAAAAAGAAAAATTAAAAATAAACCAATTAAAAAAAGTTAACTTTGAAAGACTAATGAATCATGGTAAAAAAGCCATGAATTCTATGTGCGGTATTCCCCTAGCTCTGGATTTCTGCCGTTCTCATTGATCGGTAAACTTGGTCTTGGCTTGCTGGCTGTTGGTGCCGATCTTCTGGGGGAGGGGCCTGTTGCCGTGATTCCCAAATGTCTTTGCCGGAGGCGGAATTGCCCCGCCCTTGTCGATCCGGGCTAAGCAAGCTGCTCGGGTTTGCTCTCAGGAGCTTTTGTTCCCTGCAAGCTCTCCGTACAGCTTTGGAGGACGACAGTGAAAATGGCGGCCTCCCAATCTCCGCCCCAGAGGAGTCGAGAACTCGGGGTCCTGCTCCTCGGTGTGCCCCCAGAGAAGAGCTGTCAATCACTCCTGTCTCCCCGGTCTCCGGCCGCACTCCGTGCTCACCGGGCCTGTGACCGAGCATTTCTATCTCTGGCACCCAACCCCGTGTGGAGTCTCCAAACCCAGCAGATCCCTGCGGTGCACTCCCGCGCCGCTCCTCCCGGGGGAGGGAGGGGAGTCTCCCCGGATCTGCCGCTTGTTGGGTCCCTGCTGGAGGCGCAGTGGCCCGACTGGGCCGCGGATCACAGTTTATGGCCACCCCGAGCTGAGAATCCGCGCCTTGGCTCCGTCTCTGCAGCCGGCTTCCCCGCTCCGATACCTGGGAGCTCTGCCGCACTCAGGCACCCCTGGTCTTTCTGTGACCCCGAGGGTCCTGAGACCACACTGTCCCGTGAGGGTTCCACCCCCCGCTTAGCCACTGGAGCGACGTCCCTCAGCGGAGCCGACTTCTAAAAGTTCCGATTTTGTGCTCCGCGGCTCTAGCACTTGCCAGAAGCGGCCGACGGAGGCCCCCTCCCCCGCCGTCTATCCTCCCGAATATCGCCTCGGATTCACTTCTCCGCATGTCCTACCTTCCAGAAAGTGGTCGCTTCTCTGTTCAGAGAGTTGTTGCTATTCTTTTCTTCGATCTCCTGTTGAGTTCGTAGGTGTTCAGAATGGTTTGATCCCTATCCAGCTGAATTCCTGAGACCAGATGAAATCCAGGTCTCCTACTCCTCCGCCATCTTGCTCTGCCCTCAAGATTTTATATTATCTACTATTTACAGATACATAAATACATAAAATAGAACTGTATAGGTATATTTATGTATTTAAAGCAAACACTCCTTGTTAACTGTATATATAGTTTTACAAATATCACTTATTTCTGATTCTTGTCATTTGCAGAGCAAGCAGTTCCTATGTTAGTAAGTCTATCATCTAGGCACTCCAGTTGGTCCCGCCAAAGGCAATGTGGCTCATCGAAGGTCACTCAGCCAGTTAGCGGCCAAGTTGAGCTACAATCCTCATCTCCTGGCTCTCTGAATATTCTTTGAATAATATAGTAATCAAAATAATATCTTCACCTCAAAGAGGAAGGAACCAGGGCACAAAAGGCACAAGTAACTTGCTCAAGTTTGCTGAGCAACAATACAGGTGGAACTAGGAGCCAGGACTTTCTGACCAGAAGGCATGTGTTCCTAAGTATGATCTACAGGAACCCCACTTGGACTCATGAAATAATGACCTCAAGGACTCAGGTTAGAAAAAATGTCCCCCGGGACTGCTCCTTATCTAATTCTGTGGCATAAGGAAAAATGAAGAGAAAATATTCTATGGTTCTGATTGTTTTCAGTGGAATTCAACCATATTTAACCCCACTTTAGAGCTACTTTGTGCCATTTTACTTAACAAGTTTAAGCTTAATCTGTCCACTAATTGAGATAAATCGAATATCCTTGAGATGCTCAGGGATTCCTTGGAATTTTAAAATCTCAGTTTGGAAGGGACCTCAAAGGGACCCCTTGCTCATCCTGCTCCGCATCTTCACAGTGAGTAATCCAGTGTAGACATGAGCCCCCACCTACCCCGGACCTGATATTTATCACCCCACCAGGGAATCTGTTTCAAATGCCTCACAGTCCAAAGTGTCAGAAAGCACCTTCTTACACTGTTCTTTTTCCAACTCTTATTTCCAACAGAATGCATCTCATCAGCCCAGCTCATGAGAACCTGTGCAAAATGTGAGTTTTCCTTCTATTCAGTTGTCCAAATTATTCCACCATTCTAGTCCCTTCTTGATTGATGTCAGCACTTAGCTATTTGATCATTTATTCATTCCACAAAAAATGTATTGGACACAAACTATGATCAAACTAATATTCAGCATTTACATATTTGTCATGAGGCAGGCATCACTCTGAGGGCTTGGCAAATAGTCTCTTTAAATCTTACCCTGTGAGGGTAAGTACTATTATTTGCCTGATAAGACATATTTGAGGTTTAATAAATATTTTTTCAATAAATGAGTGAGCAAATGGATAAATAGATGGATGTACCCAAAAAAAAAAACAACCCTCATATTTTATTACATGAACTTCTTTAATTCTCTGTCATGACTCTTGATTTTAAACCCAATGGTAGTATATGGCTGTGGTCACTGCTTAAGCTAAAATAAGTAATAAGGATATCTTGAATGGACAACACCTTCAGGAACACCATTGATTCTGAAATAGGCACCTCATTCAGAACTGTCCTCAAGAGGCTGTTCCACAAGATGCTGAGGGATAAAAGAAACTTTTCTGAAATTATCCAAGTAAGTGGGTGACAGGAGACCCTGCACAATTCAAACCACACTGGGATGCATGACTGCTTAGGGGCAGGGATATTCTATAATTATGAAATGCTACTATGAAAGGCTCCTAACCTTTTCAGATATGTTCACCCTGGCTCTAATTAGCTAAAATCCAAAATTATACCTGTAGTCTTTATTTCTTTGAGGGTTATTTAAACTCTGAATTACTGGTTGAGATTTCTGTTGCCATGATGGGGATGACCTTCAGCATTTCCTGAAAATTATTGCACCTACTAGAATCTGAGCAGAGTAGGCCCTAGTGACTCTGGCCAGGTACAGTTCTGTCACATATCAATATCATTAGGCAATTCTGAAAAAGAAAAGGCTGAGATCTCAAAAACAAATACTCATTTGTAAGCAGGTACAAATCAGTAAACACCTTCATTCATAAACACCAAAGATAGTTTTCAAAATGTTCAAGAATAATTTCATTTTTGAAGGCAAATGAAGGTGGTAAAAGAGAAATTTTGGTTAGGTACAAATGGATTATATTCCTATAGACTTCCATGCAAAATTACCAGATGTTGAGGAGGGGGCAAAATATAGACTATTCTCTTTTGGCTTGATTTTTTTTTTCCCAAATGGTATTATTTATCAAGGCCCAGTTTAAATGTGACTATGTGTAACATGCTGTCCCTGATTCCCTAGACAGAAATTACTTCTTTATCTGAATCTTATCAATTTTTAAATTTCTTCCTGTACCACTTTGCACTGGAGGAAAGTTGTCAGCTTAGGTTCAGGTAAGATGTGTTATTTACCTCTGTGTCTTTTCCTCCTCCAGCTAAACAGGTGGTAAGCTAGGCAAAGACGTGATCTTCATGGAACTTAGAGTACAGTGGAAAAGTCAGACAATTTATAGACAGTGAAAATTCAGCCTATCTTCTAGAATAGGAATGAGACTTGGGGCTATTGGTGCAAAAAAAAGGGGGGGGCCCAACAGTTTTCTAAATGAGGTGACGTTGATGCTGAGAACTGATGAGTAAGGAAGCATCAGGTAGGCAAATATGGGATGGGTGCCACAGAGGGTCAAACCTGTGAAAATGCCCAGAAGTGAGAGAAGGAGGAAGATGTGTTCAAGAAAATTAAAGGTGGGCTTTCTGGCTAGGAAGGAAGCCTGAGGGCTGAACCTCACGAGAGTTAAGGAGGCCATAGCACGAAGGTTCTTGTGAGCCTCCTGGAGGTTATGGGAAGATCCACACATGCTGAGGGAATGCTGATCATATTTCTACTTTAGAAATATCATTTTCCTTGCAGAATGAGGAGCAAAATAGAGAGGTTATATCTGCAATCAGAGAGAAACCTGGTTCATGGGAGGATTCATTCTGCTAGGGAATAATGATGGCTAGAGTCAATATAACAGCAGTGGGGACAGAATGAGATTGCTAGAATCATCTGGGGAAATCATTTGGAAAAATTTGAAAAATGGGGATGACTTGAAGGCTGGAGGACTAGAGTTAACTAAAGACACACTCACTTGCCTCTGACATTTGGGTGGGGCAGGAGTGCACGGCTGGGGCTGCCAACATTGCCTCCCCATGGAGTTTGGATCCCTCACAGTGTGGTAGACTTGTGGTATTTGTACTTCAGCCACGGTGACACAGTGCTCCTAGTGGGAGCAATCCAGTGAACATGGCGGAAGCTGCACCTTTTGGATCCAGGTGTTGCTAGTCATCAGCATCAGAACAATTATACTTTATTGGCGTCCAAGGGTGTACATGGGCCAGACCACTCAATGCAAGGAGTGACAAAGTTTCTTGGGGCCATGTTTTGAAATTGCCAAAATGTGCAATCAGACCGTTATTAGCATCTCGATGCCTTTTTCTTCTTTGCCATATGGACTCATCCTCATACTTCAAAGACTAGAAAATAACACCCTTAAGAAAAAGTTGTTTCTGATTCTCCAGGCAGAGTTAATTAATAACTAATTAGAGTGCTTATTCAGTGTGATATGGTAAATTACTTGTTGCTTTTGTCTCCAAGAAATTTATCAGACACAGGACTTGTCTTACGTCTCCACATACCCTCATCCCCTCTTCTGAGCATAGTTCTTGACCCGTAGTAAGTATCTGATACGTATTTCTTGAATAGAGATTCCAGCTCTTTGTATGTGTATTGGTATTCCCCACTAGAGTGTGAGCTACATTATATAAGGGGCTTGCTTTATCTTTTTCATTGGTTCACCACAGCTGTAGAGTATTTCCTAATGTTTAGTAGGTACTCATTAAAAGTTTGGAGAAAAATATCTTGTGGCTGTTTTATTCTTCCCTCTCATCAACAACCATGATGTCAGCAGCAGAAATGACTTTGATAAGTAGCAAGAGGGGAATGGATATTGGTTTAAAGGTTTCTCTCCCAAAATATCAAAATTTATCCTCCAAATATATACAGCCTGAGAAGAAATCCTTCAGCAGAAGAGAGTAAATTCCGTTTGTATTCAGAAATTCTGCAACTTTCCCGTCCGGTTTAGCCTGGACTCACATGACTGAACTGGAATGAGGTTTAGGAATCCTGAAGCAATGTTCACTCAGGATGCAGGTGGTGTTCGCAGGAAGATGCAACAGACATGATAGAATTTCCATGCTCTCTGGACCCTGCACCTTCCCTGCTTTTAGTCTTGTAGAGATTCATAATGGCCAGGAAGATTTCTCCTGGATGTGATTTTCTTTTCATTTAGATTAGAATTATCTTCATGATTAAATTCTACCTTAACATTTCCAAGTAGAAACCATGACTTCCCAAGAAGTAATTTTGTATTTCTTTCCCTCAGAGCAATTTTAAGCTTAAAATCCTTTTAATCCAATTCAGTAGAAACTCATGGATTCTTGACTCTGAGCCAAATGAGTGTAAGGTACTGTGTGGAGCATCATTTGACTGTATTCCTTGTGGGGCAGCAGAAGTGTGGTTGTGGATGTGCCGCATCTCCCCACCCCAGGCAAATGTACGTAAACGTCAATGAGACCGATTTTGTCATATTGCCTGATGAGGCTTACTCAATTTAGGTATGTCCTCAAGAGTATTCTTCAGATCACCAGCACTTTAAGATGCTAAGGTGAGGATATATTGTGTTCCATGTGTTTGGAAATGTTGTATGCTATAACTCCCTCCTAAAGAGATTTTTTTAAATGTCTCATGGAATTTCTTTGTACACGTTTTAAGAAATGTTGATCTAAAGCAATACCTAGATGCTTCTTTGTGCTCTAAAGGGTTGTTTAAATTTTTTTTTTGTTTTAAATTATTAGATCTACTTTCTGAAATAAGTTCCAGATAGAGTCCTGTCTATACCCAGTGACGTAGAGATGACTCAAAACACAATTCAGTTCTCAGCCTCCCTATGAGGGATCTGAATCTGTATGGCTGAGACAGTATTTGGTGTAGAGCCTCTGTTCCATGTCTCATGTTAGCTGCTCCAACTGGGGTGGGCTGTGCTGTGCTGTCTGGATTTTTATTCAGGCTCCATATTATTAGTAAAATTTTACTCATGCACTTTCTTATGATTTAACTTGATACAGAAAAGTTCTACAGCTTAGACTATTACCCATGTAAATGTGGGTAAAGCTCACTCCGGAGAGCTTGGTCAAGTGCATGGAGTCTGCAGTTAGTGTTTCTTAGGTGGGATTCAAGTAAAAGACCACAGATATTCTTGGAGTGAGTTAGGAGGCAAGGAATTTTTCTGGGCATGTCATGATGATTCTGCACATACATAGGATCCTAAAAGCTTTCTTGACCTCAAATCATGAGGAACTCTAAGAAATTATGGAAACCATGGCCATGGACAACAATTGCACTAGATCTTGCAGATCACCTGAATTCTGTTGGTCCTGGTGATAGAGACCCCAACAACTGAAGATAGACTCCTTCAGCAAAATGACCAGCTATTTTGGTTAGAGTATAATAAATAGTGTAGACTCCTTTTTGACTTGAATTATTCATCTGGAGGTCCTTGGATATCTAAGAAAAATTTTCTGTAGGAAAATAGACTGTGATTCAGAGACCATGTTGTCATATGGCATAGGATTTATTTACACTCTTTCTCAGAGGAGAGCCCTCATTGCTTGGCTTGATGCTAGGAATGCAGTAGCTATGACTTTAGCTCCTGTATGCACTCTATTTCTCTGGAGAAGAAGCATTGTAGGGGGGTGCCGACAGGAAAAAGCATCCGTTCTCCTTCTTGCAGCCCCCAGTCTCCCTTTAATCTCCCTGGCACTAGAACCTAATGGAAGCCAGCTGGCTCCAGCAAAGCATGGTATCTCAACCCCAGCATCACAGAGTGGAGAAAGGCAGGTTGGAGTTGAACAACCAGAGCAATGATGGACACCCATGTGCTCTTCATTTATTTTCATGAATTGAGAAGATTTTGTCTTGCTTATTTTGTCTTTGTTTCCCCCTGAACTCTTTGAAGGTAATGATATATCCTTCTTAAGTAATTTAGCAGGTGCTTCCTAAGTGATACACCATGACTAACACACATGAGAAAATGGACCAAAATTCTATAATTCTGTCATGACATGATTCATATTAAAACTCCTTCATTTGCACTACAAATACCTTTTATAAGAGCTATTTTTTCCCCCTAGATTTGAGATCTAATCAAGTTCTCAACATTGCATTTGATTGTTAGGTCTCTTGAGTCATTTTGCATCTTTTAAATTTGAGTTAAAAATTTTTAGGGTCTAGGCCATTTAAAAAAAATAGAATGTCTCTCATTCTAGGTTTTAAAGAAATATTTCCTATAGTATTTGGGAATACTAGGCAGGTGATGTGCACTTCTTATTGCGACACAAGAGGATCATTGCACCAGTCCGTCCTGTTACTCATGATACCACGTTTGGTCACTTAACTAGAGCACTGACTGCCTAGTAGCTCCATTTTAGAGGTGTATTTTCCTTTTAGTAAGTAATGCATGAGATGAAACTTTGAGACCATGTAACTGTGGTATCTCCTGACTTTTCACACGATTTTACTATCCATTGATGATATTTGCCTGAATCGATTATTATACTGGTGGTTGGAAACTATAGGCTTCCCTAAGCATTATCCCTTCTACATTCATGACCTGACTTTCTTTCCATCCCCCTCTGACTCCCCATCTTTTCTCCACTATGGACACACGGATTTGGGGTTTTAATTTAATGTGTTATAATCCATTTTTGAAATTATTCTTTTTATGTTCAAATTATCACACACTCAGCCAATAAGAACCTCTTGAACATGGCTCCTGTGTTCCACTTGAGTTTCCAATTTTAGTTTCAATTTCAGAGTTACTCAGGTCACAACAAAACCTAGTTTTCTGAGCTGTAGAATGCAGAAGCAGGAGCAAAAACCAGACAAACCACTTTTTTAAAAAGCATTCACAAATTCAAGCATTATTTCTACAGAAAGTTAAGTGGCTAAGCAAAATTAAAATGTGGGAAAGGGATCTACGACCGAATCCCTTAAGTTTCCAGTGCCTTGCTCTCTGCCTTGCCCACCATGAGGCGTGCTCTTCCTGCTGATGAACAATGTTTCCTGGAAAGTCACAAGAAGTAGAGTACAAGGGTTTCTCAATGAATGTGGCTGGAGGGGTGGGGTAGGGTGGCAGTGCTGAGTTTTCTGCTAGCTAGCACAGGACCTGGAAGTTACAGTATGCTTCACATGCTGTTTGTTCAAAGTTACATCACTGCCTTACATCATTTGGGTTAAGTCATTCGGGGTTTTAGCATTTTCCTCAAATGTTCTCACGCTCACCATGTTTGTATCTTTCCTGGGCAAGGTGGCCCGTATGCTTATCAGAGTAGCTGAGTTTGTTCAGTGTGACATAACCAGTGATTTTAAGCACATAGGATGAAACATTCTCTATATTTTGAAATACACATGCCACGCTCCTGTGCCCTTTATGCACCACCCCCTAAGCTTTGAGCACTTTATTGCCTTTTGGCATATGATGTTGCACATGTATCGTGGCCTTTCTTTGTCCCAGCTCTGGAATCGGCCATTTGTTAGGGAAGTCTGAGTCCCTGGCATTTAGAAACTAATATCTGGATGCCACATAAGCTCATGGGCTTTTGTGACATCACTGATTCTAGGCTCTTTCTGGTAGAAAAGCTAGGAAATACTTAGATATGTAAATAATGAGTTCATACTGATATTTCCAAATCAAGTTTTACAACATGGGGCTTTCCTTAATATTTTATTTTATTTTATATTTTTATTTCATTTTTCCTAGAGTAAACACCCTGGGTTCTAATATTAACATGCTTAGTTACTGTCTTATCTGTAATAGAAATAGATACTTTCTGATTTTTAATATCAATATTCACAGTAACAATAAAACTACTATGTAAAGATGAAAATTTCTTGGCGATTTTTTTGTCTTTAAACAAGAAAAAATGAACAGAGTACTGTGGTCAACATTTACTCGAGTTAGTTTACTTATGTTAAAAACTTAAATATAGTTAAATTTTTATTGTTTTTATTTCTGTTTTTACTGGATTTTTCTAAAACTCTAATAGTTTTGAGCATACAGATGTTTGCTTCTTTGATAGCTGAGGGGTGTTTCTCTTGATTATCTTCTTAGTTGGTCTTCATTTTCTTTTACTCTTTCAACCCTTCTTTTTAGTTAGAAGGGTCATAGTAATGATAAATAACATGTGTTGAGTGCTCACTGTAACTCATGTATTCTTCAATTAACACTAATAATAGCTTAATGTAAAGAGCAATTACCACCTAATGGGCATGATTTCAAGTGACCTATATATTCTACGAGATATATATACAGGGAGACAAGAATTTTATTTTTTTGTTCCTTTTGTCAGGACTAACAGTTTATTTTATCCAGTGTATTTAGTATATTAATTTAGGAATTTATATTATATAAAAATTAAAAATTAAAAAACCTCAAAGTTCTTATTATTTCCATTTTGCAGATAAGAAAACCAAAGGCATTTATACTAAATAAGTAACTTGCAAAAGACTCACAGCTAGAGAACGGCAAAGCTGGGTCATTTAGCATAAAACTCATCTTCAACTATATTTCTAGTGTATATACTATATCTTTGCAGAGATCACACTTCTTGGTAAAAACCATAAAGATAGGAAAAAAAAAAAACAGGATGAAGACAAATGTAAGCTTGAACTGGAAGAACAGAAGCGCAGGCTCTGAAATAAGGAGATTGCCATAGACCCCTGGGGAGACATAGCATGTGCATGGCTCATAATGTTCCCTCAGAACATTTAGGAAGTCACTACTATGTCCTAGGTGCTTTCATATAATTGTCAGGCATAATCAGCATCAAAATTACTTTAAAATAGCTTTTTACATAAACAAATAAACAAACTTTTTTTTAAAGATTTATTTATTTATTTGAGAGAGAGAGAGAGCATGCAGGAGGAGGGGGAGTGGGAGAGAGAGAGAATCTCAAGCAGACTCCCTGCTGAGTGCAGAGCTCGACACAGGGCTCAATCCCAGGACCCGGCAATCATGACTTGAGCTGAAATCAAGAGTTAGCAGCTTAACTGACTAAGGCACCCAGGCACCCCTAAATAATCAAACTTTTAAAATAGCTTTAATTAACTCATGGTCCAACAACCAGTAAAGCTCAAAGATGAGATTACATACTGGTCAGCCGGAGGTCCTTTTACTAAGATACCATTTCGGTAGCTTAAAGAAATGCTGGTGGCCTTGAGTAATGTAGTTTGATTTACTAAGACACAGTAATGAGATTATCTTTCCTGGGGCGGGTATTTGTACCTTAGCAAATAAAAAATGTACTTTGACTACAAACTCACTGTTTTTGCCTACAGAGAAATGGTCAGAGAATCAACATAACTGGGAAATAACTTGGAAAATCAGAGAGCAATTCTCACTCCTTCTGAGCCTAAACCTGTAATGTATACTGATTCTCTGCCAGGTTTTCCAGAATGATGAGGGAGAGTTGAAAACAGATCAAATTAATTCACTTAAAAATCAAAGGGGTATCCATACGGCATGATTTCATTAAGAGTTAAATAATCCACACGATTTCAAGGTTAATGGCAAACAACTACTCCACGTAACTGTTTAATACTCCCAGAAGGAGTTTGAATGAGGGATAATGGCCTTTAACTAAGAACAGACTCTTCTTGGTTTAATAAGAAGTGATTTCTCTTAATTACAATTGCCTCGAAGAAAGGTATTCAAGGCCTCAGTATTTGACAAATTGTAGCTAGATTTGACACAGGAGATTTAACTGAAAAAACTATATATGGGTTTTTAGAAGTCAGCCAACTCTATGACCTCCTGACAGAACTTAGCAATTGGACTCTGTGTAGTGTAGGCCCTCAGAAACATCAAATCAAATTGAAGAAAATAATATGTGGGAATTACTGAACTCTGAGCTTGCAGTGGTTTTTCCCGTTAGGAAAGCTGTTACACAAGAACCAAGCTAACACCTCTGCAGGACGAGAGGGCCATGTAGAAGTAGGAGGAGAAACCTGGGGAGCTCAAGTCATAAAACCTGATGGTACGAAGGGGAAGACAAAGAGAGTGGCAGCCAGTCAAGGTGGGAAGACATCCGGGCAAGACAGACTCCAAAGCAAATGCAGGGAGGATTTGGCAATTATCGTGAGCTGGATAGAGGTTCCTAGTCTTAAGCCCTAACTCCTCTTGGGAAATAGAAAACCAGATAGATCACTGTCTGGAAGTCTGTGATTTGGTTTTGTGTGTGTGTTTTTTTCTTCATGTAAGAAAATCACTTGATTCTTTACATTTTGGGCCCAATGTCTTTCTGAAAATCTGATGGAAAATAACAATCACTCCATGAAAAATGCATGTAGTCATATCTTCACAAATTTTAATTATAATTTCAGGTGCTCTAAAAGCCATGCTCATGCTGGTTAAGAACCTCTAATTTATAGGACCAATAAATGGAGCTAACTCCGTTCTAGGAGATTTACCATATGACATTCTTTTACATATGTCCTCTAATCTCTTTGGATAGCTTCTAACACTTAGGAAGATTGAGATAGGAATATTGACTGACTACTGGGTGCCCCTGTGCTCCCCTGGCTATTTTTTCCCATCTCTATTATAGTTAGGTGGGATCAGAACACTAGTTCTGACTTATAGATTGAGAGCTAAAGTGATGTCATTTCTTGTCCAAAGGTAAATATAGTCAGTGAGTTAGTCTTCCTTCCCCTGCCCCGTTGATGGTGGAAGCTGCATGTTGAGGTGGTGGACAGGTTATGCTGCTATAACATGACCTGAAGTGTCAGGTTTGTCACTCACTCCACCCGAACAGAGTGTTGGCAGCAGCTCTGCTCATTGTGGTTACTCAGGTAACTAGGCTGTCCTCTCTGAGCTCAGAAGAAAACAGTGAATTTTTCAGGTCTGCCTTTCAAGAAGTGGCAAACATGACTGCCACTCTCATTTCATTAGCAAGGAATTCCACTTGGCCGATGTACCATGTATGTCACCATGGCTACCCTATAGTACTGTTACTCAGACACTAATCTAAGTGTTGCTGTGAAGCATTTTGTTGGCCACATCTACAATCAGTTGACTTTAAGTCAAGGAGACTATTCCTGGTAATCTGGATGGGCCTCTTCATATCAGTGAAAAGGCTGAAGAACAAAATGGAAGTTTCCCAGAAAAAGAAGAAATTCTGCCTCAAGGCTATAGCATCAGTTCCTGCCTTGGTAATTCCAGTTGACGGCTCTGCCCTGCAAACTTTGGACTTTCCTGCCTACACAATACTGTAAGCCAATTCCTACAAATAAATAATAAATTGTAATAAATTTGTATGTATTTATTTCAAGAAATGGACCTGAATTTCAATATGAATGATACAGGCACACACATGTATATCTCCTCCTGGTTGTGTTTCTCTGGAGGACCTGACTGGTATGGCCACACTTGACTTCAAGTGATCACAACTCCAGCTAGAAAATCTACAATTGGGAGCCTGGGTGGTGCAGTTGGTTAAGCATCTGACGCCTGGTTTTGGCTCAGGTCCTGATCTCAGGGTCATGAGCTTGAGCCCCACATCAGGCTCTGAGCTCAGCGTGGAGTCTGTTTAAGACTTTCTCTCCCTCTCCCTCTGCCTATGCCACCCCCCTACCTGTGTTCTCTCTCTCAAATAAATAAATAAATAAATGAATCTTTAAAAATAAAAAAAAAAGAAAATCTATGATCAACTCTAATGAATACTGCAATTTCTGAGTCATTATGTTCCGGAAACTGCATGACTTCCATTAATTACATTGGATTTTGTGTGAATGATAAACAAATTTACAAATAAAACAATTTAAGCCTGAAGTATTTACCTCTTTGTATAATTTTATTTTTATTGACCCACAAAATATAAGTTTTTAGCTTGGTGATTTCTTATGAACTAAATACATCCATGTAACCAGCATACAAATAAGAAAGTGACTGTAACCAACATCTCAAGAGATCAACTTTTGTTGTATTAAGCTGCTGAAATTTTAAGGTGAATTATTCTCTACAATAAGCTAAGACCCATCTTAGCTTATTGTATCTAATAATCCAAGTTGAATTTAGCAGTTTATTTATGTCCAAAGCCAGTAAGTTCTGTTCAATTAAGAATACCCACATACATAGTGTATTATTGTTCTCATTAATCAATATTTATTGAATACTTAGAAGTTGGCACTGTGCCAAGCATTTTACCTAATGATAACACAGTTAATAATGATAAAAATAATACCATTCTATGTCTCAGTCACTGAGACAATTATCATAGTTTATCTTCATATCATCCCCCCCCCAAAATACCTAGTAGGTCAATGTTGTTATTATAACCGTTTTGCAGGTGGGCAGACTGATAAGACCATCTTCTTTGATGAAGCTGGTGCCAAAGAGAGGAGGTCTAACTTGGAAGTCTGTGCTCCTAACCACTATTTTATACCAGCTCTTGAGAGCTGGGAAAATGCATGATGCTGGGGAGAAGAGTAAAGAGACAGTGGCACTGGGGAACAGGGGGCAGACTGGCAGGCTCTTCTTAGCCTACTACTGACAGGAAATCCCTAGCAAGTTCCTTCTCTTACTGGCTTCTGATTCTTCTCCATCCACATCGAGGTAGGCAGATTCACATTGACCAGTAGTGTTCAACTTCAGGTCTCTGAACATCTAGGATCAGCAATGCTGGAAATTAGGACTTTGTGAGCTGTTTTTCTCCAGACATTGCTAAACATTTTAAAATATAGAAAATTTGGAAGCATATGATAATGAATACTTGCATACCTGACACTTAACATTTGTTAACATTTTGCCATATTTTCTTCTCATTTCCCTCACTCTCTCTTGCCTTGCCCCACCTGCATTTTTGCTGAATTGTTTGAAGAAAACATAGACATCATTCACTTAAAACCTACATATTTTAGCCTCCTTCTCCTCTGTATCAAGGATAATCCCTTTCATAACCATGATTAGCAGTCCTAAAAAGATTAACAATAATTTCACAATATCATCTAGTATCCTGTCTTTATTAAAATTCTAGCAACTGGGTGCCTGGGTGGCTCAGTTGGTTAAGCGACTGCTTTCGGCTCAGGTCATGATCCTGGAGTCCCGGGATCGAGTCCCGCATCGGGCTCCCTGCTCAGCGGGGAGTCTGCTTCTCCCTCTGACCCTCCCTCCCTCTCATGCTCTCTATCTCTCATTCTCTCTCTCAAATAAATAAAATAAAAAATATTAAAAAAAATAAAATAAAATTCTAGCAACTGCACCAAAATGTATTTTGTAGCTTTTTAAAGAGATTTTTATTTATTTATTTGAGAGAGAGAGAAAAAGAGCATGAACTGAGGTGGGGGGGTTGCAGAGAGAAATGAAGAAGCAGACTTACCACTGAGCAGGGAGTCTGATGTGGGGCTTGATCCCAGGACCCCAAGATCACGATCTGAACCAAAGGCAGATGCTTAACCCAAAGCTACTCAGGTGTCCCTATAGCTTTTTTTTTTTTTAAAGTTAAGAATCCAATCAGGATATGGCATTTCATTTGGTTCTTATGACATTTCAAACTCTTTTAGGCTAGAACTATACTGTTCAATAGAGTTCCTCTGTAGCCTTAGCTCATTTTAAGTGGTCAATAGGTACTTGTGGCTAATGGCTACCATACTGGACAGCAAAGAACAATTTCATTATTGCTTTACATTTTATTGAACAGTTCTGAGAACAATTCCTTCATATTTTCTTTTCATGGCATTGACTTCTGGGAGAGTCCAAGAGTGCTATCCCATAGAATTCCCACATTCTGGGTTTGTTTGATTATTTCCTGTAGGTGTCTCAAAATAGAATCCAAATCTAAATTTTGCTGAGATTCAGATTAAACATGTTTTGGTGTGAATAATACATAGGCAATGTTGTATTTCTTAAGGTATCACGTCAAAAGGGCTGTATAATCAGGTGTATAATATTGCCAATACTATATTCTATCATTTGTTAAGGAGGCAATCATCAGATCTCTCCATTATTAAGGTATATTTTCCCCTTGTAACTATTTAGCAGTGTGTAAGGTAATATTTGGCACCATGCAAAGGTCCTGTTCTTAAGCAGACATCAGCTAATGCTTTCTTCATTTATTTGGAATCAATTATTATATAGTGAGAGTTGCAAACTTATGTTTTATAAAATTCTATCACTTTATATATTTGTTAACTGGCATAATTTTGTAAAAGAAATTTTCCTTTTCTCTATTTTTTTCTTTTTTGGAATGTAACTACAAACTCACAGTTTTTACTTATGCAAAATTTTAACATCAGTTAGTTCCTTCTTTCTTTCTCTCTATCCTCACATGCCCTAAATTTGGCCAGTGGGCATTTCCTAGAGCTGGCTACTCAGTCATCTTGCTGTGACCTTATTAAACTTCAAGAACGTCCCTTTTTTTCCTGGAATGCCAAGATTTCTGAAGCTCATCTTGTACTTTCTCTGGCTTAGACCTGGAAATAGCAATTTTTCCAAGGAACCCTGGTTGTTTCTTGATTGGGAAATGATAATTGTCATCCAGTATGGGTGTGAGCAGTGTGTCTACAAGCTATTTTAATAGCTAGAAAAACTAACTGTTAATTAAAGCATTCTCTGCTTTTAAATGAAATTATATCAAATTTATTTTTTATGTAATAGGTTGATTATTCCATATGAATTAGAAACTCGGAAGAGGATTGCCATTGATTTAGGTTAATCAATAAAGGGTAATTAAGCCATGCTTTGTTCACCACTGCAACAGGATCCTCTTAATCCCCTTTCAGCTCTCCTTCTCTACTTGAAAGGCAATTTTCAATTTCAAGCCATCTTCAACGACATTTTAAACTTCCATCCATCTCAGCACCAAGAGTATAGCAAGATTAAAGTGAGCAATCCTGAAGCTTCAGGCTAAGAAAATTTCTCAGAAGGACATGGGTTATTCCAAATTCCATGGCTACTTAGTTCTTGTTTGGTAAATGGACCATACGTTACCATAGAATGCAGTTGAGTAAAATTGATTTGACAGACCATTTAGGATAGAGGTTCTGGTGAATTATATTTTTTGGTGGACTGATGTATAATAAGCAAGCTGTTTTACTTCTCCTTTCCCAAATGTCAAAAGTTTACTTTTAAAACTTCAAGTAATCAAACACCTGTAATATGCCAGGTTCTTGATAGAACACTTTTCTATATGCCATAATTTATTGGCTTTAAGATACCAATAATGATAATATACACCATACATCTAAGAACTAATTTTTAAGGACAAAAAAAGGTTATAAAATCTGGAGAGTATATTTTAGTAAGTGATAGGATCATTCATTTAGCTGTTCAGTTAGAACCCAGTTTCTTTTTCACTTTTAAACCTCTTTACATTGTAAAGCTAAAGACTTATTTGAATCACTTGCAGCCACTGGAAGACAGTCACAGATTACTGAACGTGATGGTATACTGTTCTCCATAATCCCTGCTCTGATTTAGACTTTTCAATAACTGATTGACCAATGTCAAAACATATTGAAGAGCAATAGGGCTTTGCATACATTTCTTCTTCATTTAGTCTTTTCTTTAGGTAGCATATTTTAATAACTTATTGAAATATAATTTACATAGTGCATCCAATGTATGTGCACTTTGAGTTCTGAACGATGTTGCACATGTGGTATCATTGCAATCAGTGGGACAGGATATTTCATCACCCCCAAAGCTTCTTTATACAGCCTTTGGTGTCCCAAATCCAGAAAACCCCTAATCTACTTTTTGCCCTTATAGGGTAGCTTGTATTTTTAACAATTTTCTGTAATAAAACCATCCAGGATGTACTTTCTGTATCTAGATTCCTTTACTCAACTATTTCAAGATCCATGTTTTATTACTGAGTAGTATTCCATTCTTTTTTTTTTTAAGGTTTTATTTGTTTATTTGACACAGAGAGAGAGCGCACAAGCAGGGGGAGTAGCAGGCAGAGAGAGAAGCAGACTTCCTGCTGAGCAGGGAGCCTGAAGTGGGACTTGATCCCAGCTCCCTGGGATCATGACCTGAGCCAAAGGCAGACGCTTAACCCACTGAGCCACCCAGGCATCCCATGAGTAGTATTCCATTCTTTGGAAGTATCACATTTTGTTTATTTGATCACCTGTCGATGGGCATTAGGGTTGTTTCCAGTTTTTTACTATTTTTAATAAAGCTAATATTAATATTTATGTATAAGTTCTTATATTTCTCTTTGGTAGATATCTAAGAGTGGAATGACAAGGTCATGTAGTCAGTGTAAGTTTAACTGCATAAGAAACTATGTATTATGTAGTTCTTCTCTAGTTCCTTTAAAGGTATTCTCTCTATCTTTGGTGTTCTAAAGTTTGGTTATGATATAGCTTGCCATGGTCTTCTTCATATTTCTTCTCTTTGTGATTTATTGAGCTTCTTGAATATGAGCATTTATATCTTACAGTAAATTTGGGGAATGGTTGACCATGATTTTTTTTTTAAATATTCTTCTGCCCCATCTGTCTCTTCTCACTTTCTGGGGCTGGGACTACAATTACACATAGGTTAAATTTTTGATATTATACCACATGTTCCTGAGGGTCACTCATTCTCCTTCCTTCCTTCCTCTTGTTTATTCTATCAGATTGGATAATTCCTATTGGTCTATCTTCAAGTTCATTGGGTTATCCTCTGAGATCACAAATCATAATTTTATTAGATCCATCCCATGTTTCTGTTTTTTTTTTTAATTTCAGATATTGTATCTTTAAATTTTAAGATTTCCTTTCAGTTCTATTTTGCATCATTTACTTTTTTGATGAGATATCCTATATTTTCATTTAAAATGGACTTATTTTCTTTAGCCTCATTGAGCAGATTTAGAGCAGCCACTTAAAGTGCTTGCCTGCTAATTTCAACATTTGTGTAATCTTAAGGTTTTGTTTCTGGTGACTATTTCTTCCCTTGAAAATGGTCTCATTTTCCTGGTTCTTCGTATGTCAGGCAATATTAGATTGCATCTTTTGCATTGTGAATGTTTGTTGCTGATGTTGTGGATGTATTACATTCCTTTTAAGAATGTGACGCCTTTGTTTTGCTGACACTCACTTGGCTAACTCAACCTGAAATCCCGTCTCACTTGTGGGTGTGGTGAAATCATACTCGCTTCCTTGATTTTTTAAGGAGATTGCTTTGAGTTTGCCCCAAGAGTGAGCCAGAATCTTGAAGAATTTACACCCAGAAGCTGGTGCTTCCCTTCTCTTTCTCTTTTCTAGGATTCCCCCTCACCCCTGGGTGTGATTACCTAGGCTCTGGTGTTTCATTCCTCTGGGTAGGAAGGGAGTGGGGTTTCTATTGGAGCTTTAGTCATCCCGTGCCATGGTGCAACATGATTACCTTCTGGCAAGACCTGCAAAATGTGGAACTTAAATTATATTATTACCTTATTCAAAATGTCAGTCCCCTTCCAAAATCTTTCTGGTTTCGATTTCTATTCAGAGTCTTCTAGAAGTTGTTTTGTGTGTTTTTTTTTCCTACAGATGCTGATCTGTTAGAAACTTACCCCACCATGTCAGAAATGGAACCACCTTAGCTAAAAACTATGCTCCCAGAAGTTACATATTTCTAGTGGAAGTCAACATGAAAACAGCTTGTGTTTTTGCCTTCTACAGTTTTCAGAGTGAGGGAAATACTTTAACAGCAGGGGCCTTAAGCTGGTAAGACAAAGGAGGAGGCTTTTACAAAGTTAGGCCCAGAGAAGATGCCTGTTTGAGATTTTAAGGAGGGGCCAGATTTGAAGGGAATTTAAGAAGTAACATCCACAGAGCTCAGTGTGCTAAGATTTGGTGAGTGAGAGTGGTATAGGAGAGTGGGTCTCAATGTGTTTTTGGATGAGTGACTACATAGATTATAATCAAAGAAATAGAAGGAGCTATTTTTCATGGGAAGGAAGTGGGTATAAGGAGTCCAGTTTTGGAAATTTTGAGTTTGAGAAGCTTGTGGACAACCAAAATGGTATGTTTATTATATGCAATTTGATGTGTGGGTTTGGACCCTTAGCAAAGAAATAAAGATTCCAGAGTCATCAGCACATACGTGGCAGTTGAAGTGCTAGAAGTCAACGGGATGTTTTCTGTGGGCAGTGGCAGCTGCCAGAGCTTTGTGGGGAGGGAACAGAAGTGACCCAGTGGAAAGCTTCATCTCATTTAGTGGAGGGCAGCCTGGACTGGTTGGGTATGAGCTCGAGAGCAGGTAGGTCAAGTAATGAACCCACTTCAGGAATCTAGGCATGATAGCATCTGAGGTGGTATGTCCCAAAATAAAGAGGGTTCAAGTAGAGATAAATAGACATGAGACTCCTGGAAAGCTAAAGTGAACAGAACTTTGAAAACACCTGTACATTCTCTTAGCACATGTTACTCTTTGGTCATCAATGAAAACCAAAATAAAAACAAGGTTTCCCACAAGTACCTCACATGCAGCCAGTCATCACATTACACTGTTCTGATCTAGTGATAGGGAGGGAGACCGCAGTGTCCTGATGTTGGTGTAGATTGGGCCAGATAGAGCAATGGCTGAACTTAATGGACAGACTAGATTTAAAACGAAGGCCTAGGGAGACACAATAAACCTCTGAAGATCATGTTCAACCCTGGAAAGTCTTAAATTATTCACTCTTTTTATCACTTGCAAGCTCTTTCCTCTGACATTCCACAAGGCTATTTCTCTCCTCTGAATCCTTCAGAGCCTTGCTTTTATCACTTGCAACATTAAAAATAATCCCTTTGTCTTTGGACCTGTCAGTTATTTATAGACAAATGGTAGAGCTGCCACGCCAAGGCTGTGGGTACTAAGTACCTGAAGACTCCTTTATAATGTGCATTATTCATGTCATAACAAGCCTAGCTTTTCCTGAAGTCCTTCTTCCCTGACTTCTTTTTACATTCTGGAAGCTCCCAAACTGAGCTCTGAAGGCGAGAATAGTTCTCAATAGAATGCGAGAGGAAAAACAATCTCCTTATCAGGAATAGGGCTATTTTTATTCACAGGCAACTCCAAATAATGCATTTCGATTTTGTTGATGAAATGCTATGAGGCAGCGAGCTGAAGCTGTCTTTGCAATTCAAGAAAATGTGGGTGCATCCATGCCTTAAAACTGGGATATCAATTACATGCCTGCCAAGTTGTTTTCTGATGGATAATCAGACTTAGATTTACCTTAAGGTATGTAGGTAGGTAGGTAGGTAGGTGTTATTAAGCACTTACACAAGACTTCCCAGATGGCCACGCTGCCTTTTAAGTGATTTCCAAATATTTACTTGGAAAATGACTAGGTTTAGATGAGGTCATGAGGCTGGGGCCTTCATAATGGCATTAATGTCCTTATAAAAAGAGGAAGAGAGAAAGCAGATTTCATCCTTTCCACTGTGTGGGGTGAAGAAGAAAAGACAGCCGTCTGTAAGCCCAGAAGAGATCCCACCTCTGAAAGTGAATCAGCTGGTTCCCTGATCTTGGACTTCCCATCCTTTAGAACTGTGAGAAATAAATGTATGTTGTTTAAGCCACCCAGTCTGTTGTGTTTTTTTAATAACAACCTGAGGAGACTAAAACAATGGGTTGAGGGGGGAAAAGGTCATAAGACATGGGTTACATAATATCATTTTTTAAAAATTTCATCAACGTAGGAAAGAGAAAGGGAGGGAGAGAAGGAAGAGGGTGGGGAAAGGAGTATCCTGTATGACAAGAGAACATTCTCATATAGTATCTGTTAGGTGTATAATTTAGTAGAAACTTAGTGCAAGTTAGTAAGGCGATATGTACTGAGTCTTACAAGTATGTCTACACTTACAGTGTACATTTAAATTCAAGTTCTCAAGGAAAATCTGGAAGTGAGACGTGGTTATGATCTTAGGATGCTTCTACTGACCCTGACTGAGGTATGTATTTTAGTTTAGTTTTGTCTTGAGCCACGAGATGGTGGCTTAAACAAGAGAAATCTATTTTCTCCTAAATCTGGAGATTAGAAGGTCAAAATCAAGGTTTTAGACCATTTGGCTGAAGCTTTCTCAGTATTTCTGCCCCTCTCCCCCACTGTCCATTTCTGCTTCATATTGGTATTGGATTCTGGGCTCAAAATGATTTACTTCTTCTCCCATAGGAATAAAGGATTTTTTTCTGTCTTCTATCCTTCCCCAGCTGCAACAGGTCATTGCATATACCCCAGGCATGATGAACTTCGCTCCCCTCCCCCTAGGGGCTTAAGGTATTCCAGTCTAAGAAAGTGGGTGGTGTTTCCTGAGTGGTACCTCATAACTGTCAGTTGCCTCCTGCATCTCTGTGTAACTGAGGCACTCCCTTCGATTTACACTGCCCCCAGTTTTTCTAGAGAACACCTGGTCAGGGCCTGAGCAAGGAGGTCAGATGTGAGTACAAATTTCCCTTGTGTCTGTGGCTGGTGGTTATCCTGAAACTACACGTTGAAACACACTTGGCTTTTTAATAACTTGTCAAAATGCTAATCTTTTTCTTTGTACTCACCATATATGGCAGCCACATATAACTCTTGTGTTCTGCTACAGGTGAGAGAAATTGAGTTCCCCCTTGGGAAAGATTGACCCTGTTTAGAATTCAGGCTACATGGCTGCCTCGTTACATTAGCTCTTCAATGGGCTCAAGAAAAATGATTTAAGTGATCAAACCGGCTACATTGTCAGAGGTACATTTTTTGCAGCTTTCTTCATCCTAGGTGGAAGCAGAATTGTACCCTTTTAGGAGATGAACTACAACACCAGACTCCAAAATGAAAAACAGAGTTGGGGGGGTGGCGATGGGAGGGAAGAAAATAGCACCTTATCATTCATAACATACATTCCCATGTCTTATGTTACTAACCAAATCTTATCAAGTTCTCATTGAGCTAGGTCTTAAACCAGCTCCTGCCTGTGTTAAGCATTTCATGTATATAATCTCATTTAGTCATCACATCAATCTTAAGAAATGCATGCTACTAGCATACTCATTTTACATAGATTGAGACTTAGACAGTTTATGTTGTTCAAGGTTACCCAACTAGGCTTTTTGTCATCATCAAGCTTATTCCTTTTTATGTAAGCCACCCCAAAATATATATGGTATAGACACTGTTGCTTTATTTTACCGGTGAGGGGGTTGGAGTATAGAAACAATGAGTGACTACTACAGGGTCATAGAAAAAACACATGAATGCTGGAAACAATTAGAAAATGGGTGTTTGATTTTGAGTTATGAGTGCTCTTCCTCCCACAGAGACATTGGAAATGGCTTGAAACTGGGGTCATGGAGTATCTTCTCTAAATTTTTCATAGTACTTTGTACGCCATGCCCGGCACATCCTGGAACTTAAACAAACTCTTATTGAATGAAAAAGAGGGAAGGATGATGAGAGAGGGGGTGCAGAGAAGGGAGAGAAAAGGAGATAAATAGAAATAGAAGGAGGATTATAAAGGTGAAAAGAACAGGAGAAAGGAAAGTCCACATTTATACAATATTGTTGAATAAAACATAGAATTTCCTTTTCTGTGCTATTAGGACATGATTTTTAATTTGTATAAGTCATTTAGTGCAGATGTTGCCTTGCATGTAGCTGGTCTGATCACCATGACAAAGGCACTGCCTCGTCTATAAATAGACGGTCCGATTGATTTCACATCCTGCCCTGGTTCTCCTGACTGTTTGATGAGTGTGACGACGCGATCGATGAGTGAATCCATCCACCCTGACTGCAGAGGCTCACCTGCACTCACTTCTGGAAGATGACAATCAGGCTCATTAAATTCAGTACAAAGGAGCTTCAAAGACATTTGTCCTATCAGAGAAATTGAGCCAGAGCCCATTTCCATTGCATCAAAGGGAACGGTGATATAATCGGCCATCCAGCCCCAAACTATTGTTAGTAAGACAATTTAGATCTTTCCTTTGCCTGTTTGGGTCAATGTTAACTGGAACTTACATGGGCAGAGCCGATGTCAGTCAGGGCTCAGGTATAAGAAAGCTATTCAAGTGGACATGTACGGGTTTCCACTGTGTTGCTGTGACGTACTGAAGACATCTGGAACTGGGATGCCCAAAATGGACATGGGGTCCTACCATAGAAATTCTTGACCTTGAGCAGGTCACTTAATTACCCTTGAGGCTGAGCCTTCCCCAGGGCATCAAGAATATAGCCTCTGCTGTAAGACAGCACAAGTTAAAACACCAACCTGACAACTCTGTGAACTTGGGTGATTTACTTCATCTCTCTAAAGCTATTTCCTCAACCGATGGTCAAGACAGTGTTAGCTTGTCCTTCAGAGGCTGTGGTGAGCACCAAGTGAAGAGGGTGTCTGGTGTATGGTTTCAAGGTCCTGGGTTGATGGCGAGAAGGATGGGTAATCTCACAGTGTTGTGGACATTAGATGACACATTCTATAAGGTGATCTTTAAATATTGAGCCAAAATTATTATTATTACAGTTAGAAATCTTAAGGATGTTTAGTCAAGGTGTCTGATAATATATATTGATTCATTTAATTAACATTTATCATGGACATATGAAGCAATTGAGCTACCTAGAAAACTAAAAACGACTTTTGTCTGTTGTAACAATGGTCAAGCACCACATACCCCTTAACCTATTAAGATTAATTTCCTGATATCTGAGAGGCTTCACTGACGTACAGGTGATTAGAACAGATGTCATTTCTCATCCTTGTCTTCAAAGCCAGCATGTTTGTGAGCAAGAAAGGGTGAGGTCTGAAGAGCCAAGACAAACTTGACAGTGCTGTGTAAAGTATCCAGAATTCCCAAGCTCTTCCATTTAGTTTACCCTTCTTCTATGTGAGAAGTCTCCATTAAGTCAAAGATTTCTTTGATGTTCTGTGCTTGTTTTGTACCCTGTAATGGTATATAAACTTTCACTGCTGAGCCGACATATATCTATGGAAATGCCAGGGAAGGAAATGGAGTCCCATTTAGGGTAGAAATTTTGTCTCTAACAAGAAACTCAGTGGATTGCCTGACACAAGTGTTATCACCTCCCCAGATGGTGAAATCTGAGGTCCAGAAAGGAGTGTGCTGAGGTGGAAGAAGTCCAAGTCATGAGAGGCCCTTTGTGTCATGTTCAACTTTCTCCTGTGGCAATGCAGAGCCAGACAGGATTAAGGAACATAGTGCATTTGAGTGTTAGAAGGGTCACTGTGCTCAAAGCATAAGAGACTGATCATGTGCCTTAACCTTGTTATGATGCTGAGAGATTTTCAGTATCTATTCCAGAATGTTAGGTGGGGCAATCACATTGCACCAATTGGAGAACTGGTTTGGCGTTTGGTCAGCCTGAGAGATTTTTACTTGTGGCTGGGTTGACTTGGGAGTGCAGTCAGTAATGCCTGAGCATGGAGAAACCTCTCAAGAACAGATGCACAGACGTCCTTTCACTGAGAGTGAGACCTTCCATTTCTCAAAGGAAGCAAACTTCCAGTGCTAATGCCCCCAGCGGGAGAAGCCCGGTGAATGAGCAGTCTCCTTTCTTTCCTCTCCTAATTGTTGGGGGGATAGAGATTATGACTGCATCGGGAGGATTCATAGCACAAAAGGCAATAATGTGGGAAACTAGTGGATTGTTGAGATGATTAAATCAACTAGTTGGAGTAAATAGAAGGATGTGTATTCATTAATAGATTTAAAAACTGAAAAAGTAGTAATTATTGTTCTTATTTCATTAGAAAGTAGGATTTTTTTTAAAGTATCATTCCTCTGCATGTGGACCCTTTGGGTGCAGGTCAACGCAAGAACCTGCCCCTTGAACGCCCAGGGCAGGGAGGATGGCTTCAGTCCCTCAAGACAGCAGTGGGGGGAGACAAGTGGAGGGAAGGATGCACAGAGAAGGTGAGAGCTGAGAAGAATGGGGACCTCAGCCTGTCACGGGATTGGAGGCAGAGACTTGGATCTTTTTTGAATAGGACTTCTTTTCAAAAGAATGAAATGTAAGAAGTGAAATTCAGATTCTTGTGGAATTGGTTTCCTTTATTAACGGCGCCTAATGGCCTGTAATTAAGCACAACTTGTTAGCTAAACCAACAATTACCGTTTGTTTGAAGTGCAGAGAGAAAAATGAATGCCCTTATTCAGCAGTTTGCCTCATTTTAGCAAGCCCTGGCTGAGTTTCAATGTCTCTCTCTCTGTCTTCCTTCCTTTCTCGCGACATCCCCCACTTTACCCAGACACATAGGCACACAGTCACAGAAGGTGAATTCCTTAATTTATGCAGAAATTAGCCTTCTCTTCTTTTAAGCACGTGGGGAAAACGTCCCTTCCTTTAAACTCATTTCACAGTTTTCATCACCACGCCACCTTTGCCCCAGCTCTTGGTACCAGTATTGAAATGAGTTTCAGCCTGGAAGAAGGATGAAGATGGATGGATAGGATGGTAAAACAAGTCGCCATGTCTTGGTTAGACGCTAAAACATCTGAGAAACAGGACAATGTTGACAGTTTTGATTTAGCCCTGTTATGAGATGGATATCATGTTGGAAACACCTGTTGCTGCTGTAAGATAGGAAGAAATGAAACAGAGAGAGAGAGATTACAACTATGACATGGAATGTTTTTGGAGACAAACGCATTTGAGTTGGAGGCCTGAATCTGTCACTTATTTGTTATCGGTGTAAGTTTTCAACCTCTTTTTCATTTTCCTTACCTTTAAAATAAAGCTCTAAACTCATACTCATTTATACATATGCAAGAAAGACTTTATGAGTGTTGAATAAAATAATATAAAAATTCATAGTATGATGCCTGTCATATAATCAGTGCCCCCATATATAATAATAGCTATTATTTATTGCTATGGACGGAATTGTACGCCCCCAAAGTCATATGTTGAAGTCTTGGCCATCAGTGTGACTATGTTTGGAGACAGGGCCTTCGGGGAGGTAATTAAGGTTAAATGTCATAAGGGTAGAGACCTAATCTTACTGGATTGGTGTGTAGGAAGAGGAAGAGATAGCAGAGCTCTCTCTAAAAGGACACTGAGAAAAGGCCATGTCAGGACGCAGCGAGAAGGTAGCCATCTGCGAGTCAGAAAGAGAGCTCTCACCAAAAATCAAAATTGCAGGTGCCTTGATCATGACCTCCAGCTGTCAGAACTGGAAGATACCTCTTGTTTAAGTCATCCAGTCTGTGGTGTTCCGTTATGGCAGCACAAGCAGACTAACACGTATTAATTGCACGTTATACAACCTCTCTTGCCCCACCCAACCACCTCAGAGTCACTCCCACAAGGCCAGGAATAGAACTTCTTCTTGCAGGGCAATGGGGAAGGGGCTGATCTTAAGGGATGTGGAATGCGGCACTCACTACCCAGAACATGGACCATGAAGTCCCTCTCAGTCCTGATGATCCCAGAGACCCAGGCTCTAGCTCTGTCTAGCCCTTTGTAGTTCTTGGGTAATGTACACAAAAGAGGTTAACTTCTCTTCTCTAATTTTATGTAAAGGCCATTTTCTTCCAGACTAGGTGAGTTCCAAATTACCTGAAGAATTTCAAAGACTGTGCATGGTTTCCCCAGGTACAGTGTATATATTTTTATAGAGGATTTCAGTGAGTCAGTAATAGAAAAGACTGGGGAAATGACCAACAGGATTCTTTTTAAGGTTAAGCCCATTAATACTATGGGAACCAGTGGTGGCAGTGCATGAAGAAGTGAGCAAGGTCAGTAATCAAACACAGTGAAGTCATGCTACTGCAGATGATTGTTCCCCAGAGATAGAAAACCAAGCTAAAAATATGACTTCTTCCTAGCTATGCGTGATCCCATGCATACACCTTACCAACAGTCTCTGGCTGCAGGTAGAATGCTCTCACGGCAAACTCAAAGGTGGTGGGCAGGACATGCCATGCCACTTAATATTGAGCAACCATAGCTTAAGTTTGAGGATAAACCAGAATAAAAATGAGCTATTTGCAGATTCTTTTGACTCACAGCCCATTCTTTGCCCCTCTCTCATGTGGATCATAAGGGGTGATGAAAACAACATGGGTTGTCAGCTTAACTTCTCTGGGTCCAATTCTAAAATCTGCCAATGTTGAGTTGTATCATCTGACCTATTACTTCTCAGGCTTCAGCTTCTTCTTCTGTCAAATCGGACTAATAATGCCTATTTCTCCTTGTATCTGGATTACATTTATAGTGTTACCTAGGAAGACTGTAGAAAAGTTCCTGGCACACAACAGCTGCTCAAGAATGCTCTGGTTTCTTCCTCTTATCATATTATTGCATTCCTTCAAACATTAAAAAAGAAAGCAGGATCCATGGGTCTTGGTGTCGGAAGAGCTGGGTTTGGCACTTGGGTCTGGTGTTGACTGGCTGATAAAATTGGTATGGGAAGGACACCAAGCCCTGGTGGGTTTTAGTTTCCTCATCTGTACAAGAGAAATAATGTCCCACATACTTTTGGGGCTTTGCCTTATATTATTGTTGTGCAAGTTTAAATGAGAGAGAGAGAGAAGGGAAGTGTTTGCAGTGCGCTCTAAAGTGTTGGACTAATGTCTGGTAAGTAAAGGACTTATAGATGAGAGAATTCTCCTTCTCAGAATAACCTCATGTTAATAGCATAAAACACAAATTTTCTTCCTTGAAGAGTGAGAAAAATGTGCATATAGTAAAAAGCAGTTACTTTTACTGGAAACATCTAGCTCTTAGGTTATTCTAACATGTCCTTCCTGATAAGAACTACCCCAGGACGCAAAGATGTGGTATTACTATGCTGACCAGGGAGATGCAAATGGTAGTTTTATCATCAATTTCTAGTCGTCTACATATGTTATTTGGTTTAAAATTTACAACTAAGGGGTGCCCGGGTGGCTCAGTCAGTTCAGCATCTGGCTCTTGATTTCGGCTCAGGTCATGATCTCAGGGTCGTGAGATCGAACCCCGTGTCAGGATCCACAGTCGGCACAGAGTCTGCTTGAGTTTCTCTCCATCTGCCCATCCTCCTGCTGGCACACACTTGTGCACATGCATTCTCTCTCCCTCTAAAATAAATAAATAAATCCTAAAAATAAAATAAAATTTACAACTAAGTTGTAAAGTAGGAATTATTGTCATACTAAAATTAAAAATTTTTAAAGCTATGCAACTGTGTTAAGAAAAGATGAATTTCAGTCATGGGGTTTGAATTCAGATGCACGCCTGTCTCACTCACTGTCTCCATCCCAACTCTGTGCATTTAGAGTGTCTCAAGGTCCACTAACGGGTCCTGAAGGTGGAAGGCTCAGGATGGAGACACCATTGCTCATCAGTAGATGGGTGATATTAGGTGGGCCATAGTTTTACATGTCACTTTCCTAATCTGACAGATGAATATATTGATGAGTGAATGAATACTGTAGGATGTTTCTATATAATAATACTTAACTTCCAGCAGTTGTGTAGAAGAAAAAAATCTATCAGTTCAAATTTTGAGTTTTTCTCAGTCAAGGACATAGATCTATTTCTTGGCCATAACATTATAGGTAAGAGAGTGAAAATGGAATGTTAGAGGAAAATTAAGGAGATGAGGGCATACCCTGGAACTTATGACTTCCAAGTCTGAAAACTACCATAGAGACCCATCAGTAGGGTTCTGCGGGGTTTACACAGAGGGCGCATCTTAGTGTCCCCTCCTCCCACTGGTAGTAACTTTACCGGCTCTACTGTGTTGTAATGCTTCTTCTTTTTCTCAAAGAAATGACTTTTTTTTTTTTTTTGGTAATTGACTAAATGAGTGAAAGAGCTTGAAATTATTTATTTAACTCGTTAAAAAAAACTTTAAATTATTTAACAATTTCAACATAATACTTCATTATCAATAGAAAACCTAAAAACAAAGGTAAACTCTAAGCATCATCTCATGGATAGACACACAGACTTATACCTTGGATGGTCACCAAAGATGGTCACCAACAATTCCTCCTCTCCCCAGACACACATCTTGTTCCTCCTCTCAAAAGTGGAAGTGGTTTCCCCTTATCTTGAATCTGGACTGCCTGATGATGTGTTTTAACTGATATAAATGTTGTGGAAATGTCCCTGTGGACTTCCAGGCCTTGCCCTGAAGAGGCATGGAAGGTTGCCTTTTTTGCTTTCTTACCATCTGACTGCCATACAAAGCATGTCCAAGTTATCCTACTGGAGAGAAAGGCCACAAAGAGAGAGAGACCTTTAAGGATGAGGCACTACATGGGGAGTGGGGCCACATGGAGAAGAACTCAGATGCCTTATCTGATAGCTCCAAGGCCCAGACATATGTGAGAGGCCTTCTTGGACCTCCTAGGCAAGCTCAGCCATCAACTGAATGCAAAACCACTGAGAGACATAGTAGATACCATGGGAAGCAGAAGAGCTACTTAAACAACCTATAGCATCATGGGGAAAGAAAATCATTGTTGCTCAAACCATGGATTTCTGGGGGGTGGTTTGTTATGATATAAAAAGGGACTAAAATCAAATCTCCAATAAGGGTGGCCCTGTTGTGCTGTGAGGTAGGATGGGATAGAGTGTATGTGCAGTGTGTGTGTATGGTGAGAGGCAAGGATCCGTGTACTTTCCCTGGTACCACCCTGCAGGGTCTCTGGGTACCATTGATAAATACATGAACGGTTTGTTCAGCTAAACAGCTATTATTTATTTATGATGTGTCTTGAGAATGTACTGATTAGCCTTGCCTCTGATGTTTGCAAAAGTTGCAGATGAAAGTTTATTGTAGTTCACTCCACACGGGTCCCGATTAAAGTTATACATCAATCAGCTCCCTCAAAGTCCATCAAATTTCTGGACCCCGTTGAACTCTACGCTTATCCCCTTGATCAAAACTGCTACATAAACACTTGAAGAAATGCCCTCCTTGTCTCTTGATAAAACTGGTCTGAGGAAATCGATGCCGATGAAGGAAATGAAGAGCATGCAATGTGAGAAGATTCAATTATACATGAAACTTTGGGTTTAGAAGTAAATGAAGTTCCAAAACCAGACTGGATGTATTGCCTTCATGTGCAGAGGAGGGACCACTGAGAAAACACAAAGATTATGAACTAACTCTCCCTACCTCCGCCCTCTCAGACACCTTGTGTGTAATAGTCTCCTGTTGCTGTGTAACAAATTACCACAAACTTAGGGGCTTAAAACATTATGAATTTAGTATCTCACAGTTTCCGTGGGGTTAGTCTGGGCAGAAGTTGGCTGGGTCCTCTGCTCATGGTCTCACAAGGCAGAAATCAAGGTATTTTCTGACCCTCATTCCCCTCTAAAACTTGGAATCTTTTTCATGTAGTTGACGGAATTCAGTTCCTTGCGGTTATAAGACTGAGGTTCTTGCTTTCTTGGTAGCTGTCAGTTGGGGTCATTCTCAGCACCTAGAGACCACCCAGAACTCCACGCCACATGGTCCTCTTACAGGTTCTCTTATAATGTGGTGGCTCACTTCCTCCAGGTCAGCAGAAGAACCTCTCACTGCAGTCTGCTACAGTGGAGTCTTAATAATTAAAACAAAACAAAATAAAATAAAATAATTAATATAATAATATAATACAAGACAATCACAGGAGTGACTATCCCACCGCCTTTGTCATAGTTCACTGACTAGACCTAAGTCACAGGTTTCACCTGCATTCAAGAGCAGGAGCATATGCAAAGGCAGACTCATTGGGGATTATTTTAGAATTCTTCCCACCACATTGTGTTGGTAGATGTTGTTCCCAAAATGTCTTCAGATAAAGATTTCAATTGTAACACCAGCAGTGTGTGGAATAGCCCTCAGAGAATTGTGGATCCCTCTGTGAAAAGGTACACACAATGCCACTATAGAACTAAGGGAGGCTGACTAAATTCAGAGGTAGAGGGATGCGGGTAAGGACAAAGGTTCTGCTATCATAATACACACTCAAAGTGCCAGGGCTTTAGAGCAAAAGCTGCTAGATGGGAAAATCCAAATGCATTGAGTGTGGCTGAGAGGAATGTGTCCTCCTCAGTATTTTCCTTAAATCCTGAAGCACTCCATCAGAAAGTTCCCAATGATTATTTTCTTCTCGGTCTTCCCAAATTAGTTTGAATAGCTATGCACGGAAGAATCTAACTTGTGGAAGTGTAACTGTGCACAGGGGTGGGGACTCTGATGAATAATATTCTAGTGAAGAACTTGCTTTTGTGGAGGCGGATTTTAACTGGGCAGCCACACTGTCCTGGGCAGTTTCATGGAAGAATTGCATTTAATCTTCCGAGAGAGATAATGCTATTGCCACTTTCAGCTGTAGAGAAGAAAGCCCAGAGAAATGAAGAATTTCCTTTATCTAGACTGTGGTTGCCTTAAAAACAGGGAATGCACCTTGGTCGGGTCTGTATATCCAGCGCCTTCAGATCATAAGCAGTCAATCATGTCAGGCCGTGGAGAGCACACAGCTGCTAAGTGGTGTTATCAGGATTCAATCCCTAGTTCCTCTGACTTCAAAGCCCATGCCATTCTATCACCACAGCATCCTTTCCATTAAAGTTAGGGATTCGTCCGTTTTTTTTTTTTTTTTTTTAATCTCTATCAAATGATCCTGGGTGGTCATTTGTGTTTGTGTTACTCACCATTTGAGCTATCAGTAGGAAAGGATTTAGTATTTCAGAAGGAGAGCCTTGCATTAGAAAATGATTACAAGTCCCCCAAACTGACCTTTCTGGGGCGTGCAGTAGGGAGGGTGGGGTGGGACATCGAGAACAGGACAAACGTGTGATGAGCCTAGGGCACTGGCCTTAAGCACAAACTCTAAGGAGACACCAAAAATCTCAGCAATTCTGATAAATAATATTTTAATGCATTATTAAAAAAACAAAATTAATGCCAAACATCCATGATAAATAAAATATCAAAATGTCAAATAAAGACAAGGGTCTGGCCCTGCATTTGCCTGTCCCACCTCACTTCACCCTCATTGCTGCCCTGAGGGAGGAGAGGGGGAGAAGGAAGCAGCGAGAATAAGGACAAGCAGAGGAGAATGGAGAAGAGACCTTTATTCTCCCATCTCCCTAGCCTTCCAGGGACAGGAATCAGGGAGAAGCAAGGAACCCCTGGTCCAGAGAGATCATATTCCAGAGACAGGACTATAATCTCTAGAAGAAGTGCTAAAGCCCAAAACTTACCCAGTAAACTCCCAAATCTGTTGTTTCCATGGAAAGATTAAGTATCAGGAGATTGTACTCTATAGTCTAGACTCCAACACTAGTTCACTGTGTGATATGGGTTTCGACTTTCTCCTCTCTGGGCCTCAATTTATCTACTTGTAAAATGGAGTGTGGGAACAGATGCTTTCTGATGTCTCATTTAGTTCAGACATTCTAGAGGGCTATGGACTAGCAGCTCCCAGGGAGGATGCTATGTCTCTTTCTCCACGTGGAAGTGCAGTATTCCAGAAAAAGATTTCCAATGGGTCAATCTCGGACATTTGCTCTCAACTGATCTTCCTGGGCTCTTTCTTCTTCTCCTTCTCTTTTTTTGATGGTCAGTGGATCACAAGAAGAAACTAACAGCTGTTCCCACTGGTTCCCAAACATCAGGCCCTGTGGAGGGTCGATTGAAGTAATTATCTTCTTCTGACTCTAGAACATCGGAGCTGATAGTATAATATTGTTCAACTATGTCGTAACTGGGTTTATGTGTAAGACAATGGCTGCTGGGTAAGAATCCATAATTATATAATATTTGAGAGGCAGTATAGCATGGGGCTGCCCCCCACACACAGTTGCCTGGTTTAGAGTTCTGTCTCCCACCCTTACCAGATGCATTGGCCAGGGTACAGCCAGAAGGCAGAGCACACAAGTCACTTTGACTGACAGAGAGAATTTAATACAAACAATTCTTAACGAGGTACTAAGTTGTCAACTAGATCATTGAAAAGGTAAGAAGTGGACTCTAAGGTGTTGCAAAGGTAGCAAATTCAGGATGCATCTACAGCCCCTAGGGTTAAGGGGATGAAGAGTTTTAGGTGACTAGGTCATTGAACCTTAACACAGGGCCCCTTGGAGCTAAACCACAGACATCTGAGAAGAGGGCTGGCTGGTGTCCTTGGGGAATCCACAATAGAGCTTGTCCTGCAAGGGGTAGAAAAACTATGAGGTGGAATCAGTTGCTGCAACAGGAAGGAATTGCTTTCAAGGGGAGCAAGTTTTTATGGGGAAATAACTGCATGCCCCAGAAAGGTCAGGGAGTGATGCAAGAAACAAACAGGAAGGAGCAAGTCCCTTCAGCCTCGTGGAGACTCATGGGTATCCAGGTGGCAAAATAGAGAAGTGCTTTCCAGAGCCCAGGTCCCAGCACCACAAAGCAGAGCAGGGTGGTTAGGAGCTGAGAGTCAATACTTGAGTATTGAGCACACTGCTCTTTGATCTTAGGCAAAGCACCTAACCTTTCTCTGTACCAGTTTACTCACCTGTAAAATAGCAATAATAAAGTAATCCTCTGCATTCGGTTGCTGTAAAGATTAAATTATTTAATACATGAAAAGTGCTTAGAACTGTTCCTGGAACAAAGCATGTGCTCGATGACATTTATTGGGCATTATCATACAAAGGAAAGAGAACAAATATGCCTGCCCTTCCCAAGGCACTGGGGTGGCATTTCCCATATATTTTGTGGCTTAATTTCCAGAGTGACTTTGAGAAGCAAGTGTTGGTTTCCCTGACGTTTATGCATGAGAGGAATGAGGTCTAAAGATTTGAGGAGTTTACTGAAGGCACTCATGTGAAAGGATTTGGTCGAGCAAGATTTCTAAGCTACTTGTACTCTACTCCAGTGACCATACTGTTTACATAGCAACATGCTGCTTCCCCTGGAACAAGAGACACAAGGCAATTCTAATTCTCATTTCACCACTCACTTATGAAAATCTAAGCTAGGCTTCACTCCCACTAAAGCCCAGAGAAACCACCTGTGAAATTAGAATAAAACACTTGCTTGGAACACCTGATCAAACTTTATAAAAAAAAAAATAGCAAAATTGATCTCTGTAGACAAGTCCAGCAAGATAAAAGTTACAGAGAACATGAAGTCCTATACGGTGAATTCTGCTATATCATGGCATATGTGTTCCTATATATGACAGTACTGGGCAGAGGTATGCAATTAAAAACCACAGGACTGGGGCAAAAATCATGGTAAACACTCAAAAACTTCAGTGACACACATTCACAAAGACAGGTACCTAATAAAAATCGCAGCAGAGGGGCGCCTAGGTGGCTCATTCGGGTAAGCATCTGACTCTTGGTTTTGGCTCAGGTCATGATCTCAGGGTTGTGGGACCGAGCCCCGCATCTTTGCACTCAATGCAGAGTCTGCTTGAGAGTCTGTCTCTCCCTCTTCCTCTGCACGCTCTCTCTCTCTCAAATAAATAAATAAATCTTTAAAAAATGGCTGCAGAGTTGCGCTCATGTTAGATAGTGAAGACATGCATACATACCACAATAAATATGGCACTTTTCCGTGGAAAAGACCTGGAGTTTGCTGGCTGGAAGGGGGCAGTTTGTGAACTTTTATGAAGTAGAGAATGGAGGATGATCTGAAATCAGAGAAAGTTCTAGCACCAGACATGGCTGGATGTGGTCGTAAGACATACTGTGATCTGCAGTAGCTGATAGATGCATGAGACGTGTGTGCTGTGCATATTCCTACGGAGCTCAGGTCAGTTGTATGCAGTTTCCTGAACATGAAATAATGCATATACAATGTGTACATACATTATGCTCAGATTATCCCCTTATGGATCAATCATGCTGCAACAAAGTCACGTCTTTCAAAATAAGTGTTTTGAAACTGCTTTTTTTAAAATTTTATTTTATTATGTTAGTCACCATACAATATATCATTGGTTTTTGATGTAGTGATCCATGATTCGTTGCTTTTAGATCAAAAACCTTAGCTGGCAAAATACAAGATGGAAGAGACATGAATTAACAGTCACGTGGGTAAGGACATCTCCTGGGCTGGTGATCAGCACTATATGAAACCAAGATGCTCTGTTAGTGAATACCCAGGTTGCATTAAGAAGTGATATAATGTGACAACAGTGGCGATAATAATAAAGTAACTCTTCAGTGTTTAATCTGTGCTAGCTGTGAGGCAGAGTGCCTTACTTATATCATCTCCTGGTACCCCCTTGATTCCCCACAGCAGCACTAGGAGTTGAATCTTGCAAAAGAAGAAATTGTGCTGCACGGGTTGTAAATAAGGCCTCTAGGGGAGGACAGTCTGGGGTTTGGATTTAGACCCTTTTCCCTGAAGGTGTTTCAGCAGATCGGATGGTCACATTCTATAGAAGAGACACAGGTGTCCGGGAAAAGTCTGCTTATGTTTGCTCCTGTGGTTAAAAATAATAAAAATCTTCACATGTAAAAATATCTTGGAAATTTTGGAACATTCTTCAGAAACGATGTGAAGCCTTACCTTAAAATGGGTTATTTTAACCCTTTATATTTCTTCTTACAATGCTTTCTTATATATGATTGCCTTACTACTTTGTGAAAATAAAGCAGACATTCTATCCCCATTTCACAGATGGAGCTCCGGATGAGCAAGATAAGGCTAATTTATTCGACACTCAGTTAGAAGGAAGTTCTTCCGTGCCAGGCAGAATCAGCACCTTCCCTGGGGGGTGGTTCTGGTTTGCTGAGATGAGTGACCACAGAGAATGCTTACTGCATCACAAGGCACATGGATACCCCATAATCTCCACTGATGCCGAGACCAGGATTTAAAGAATTGGATCTGGGTCCAAAAATATCGTCCATTTGATACTGCTGCTCCCTGTGTCATCTAGAAAGATAACCTGTGTCTTTCCTGCTCTGGTGAGTTTACATTTACCCTTTTTTTTTTTTTTTTTTTTAGAGAGAGAGAAGGGGGTTGGGCCAGAGGGCGAGGGAGAAAGACAATCTCAAGCAGACTCTGTGCTAAATGCAGAGCCGGACGTGGGGCTCGATCTTACGACCCTGGCATGACCCATCATGACCTAAGCTGAAATCAAGAGTCGGACACTTAACAGACTGAGCCGCCCAGGAGCCCCATAAGTTCATCTTAAATGCCAAGTCTTCTCTAACTAACTAACCAGGCCAGACTCTCCTGAGCAGGGTGGCATCACTTGGACACAGCATAGTCTGTATCTAGGTGCTTCAGACTAGTACCAAAATATCTGTCAAAACAACGTCATTTTGTTCTACAGAAGTTCTCCATGCCCTCTCACCCTTGCCACCACCCCAGACGTGCCCCTCCCTCTTAGAAAGGACAGAGTGTCCTCCTTATATCCCATGGTGTGTGATTGTCCTTGGACCACCCGCCCTGCTCTTTCACTAACTGAGAGCTCACGGGAAGCAGAAACCCGAGCGCGCTCATCAGGACCACAGGACCCAGTGCAGGGCCTCCACACAAAGGCACCCACACGGCACCTCTGTGAGGGCAAGGACTGTATCCTCATGTTGCCCGCAGTGTTTAGGCCAGCCCCCAGCATCCAAGAGGCATGCAGTAAATGTTTGCTGACCGATTGCATGATTGCTCATGAAAGGTAGTTTTCGATAAATCAGTAAATTAAATAAACACATATCTGTGTAAATTCTGTGGGCAACAACAACACCAATGACAAATCCAAGCGCTTTTGATGACATGGAAAAATGTTCAGAGTGTAATGATGAGTGGAAAAAAGAATCAGGCTATAAATATATAAGTTCCACATGATCCCCATTGTGTGAAAGAAATGGCCTCTGGTTTACAAAGTCTGTCTCTGGGTTCTGAGAAGTGGAGGGACTTTGGTCTTCATTATTATACCATTAGGTCATTTTTTTCCCCAAATTATCTAGAAGAAGTCTGTCTTACTTTGAAAACTGGGAAGAAATCACTTTAAGAACAAATAATTTCATTTGATGCTTTAGTTGGTATGTTCATTCATTTGGGTGCTTTCAGGATAGGATGACTTCTGATAAGGAAAAATTGAACAGAATTGTTTTCTTGGCCTTAAGAAATCCAACTGTTTTCTCAGTTCAGTGATTCTGGGAATTTTCACAATTAACTGGTGGTCTCCACAGCGGGGGGCGGGGGGGGGATGGGGGGGGAGGGTGCCTGAGGGAGACTATCTTTATTTCTGGGCTTCTATTACAGAGGCAAGAAGAAATCCAAGAACACTAGAGCCTTCCAGCCTTGTTTTATTTTGCTTTGTTTATTCTAATTGTGTGGGTTTGTTACAGTGCCTGGGGGTGGTACAAAATTAAAACATACTAGCATTGACTGAATCAACAATGATTTCCAGCATTGTTTTTTTCAGGATCTCTGAGTGTTCTAGGGAAAAACTGTTTAAAACATTAATCACACACCTTCATTTTTATTTCATCACAATATATGCCACTTCAAAAAGGAGAATCACCTTTGTGAGTATAAGCCTTTTCTACAATGATACAATCACCCGGTATTCAAAAATCCTGGGGTCCACATCCTGTTCCTCATGAGCCAAATCTGGACCACAGCCTGTTTTTACATTGCCCGTGAGTTAAGAATGTTTTTCACATTTTTAAATGATTGAAAACAAATCAAAAAGAGAATAATATTTCATGAAATGTGGGAATTATATGAAATTCACATTTCAATGTTCGTAAATAAAATTGTGTTGGAACACACATGCCCATTCTTCTGCACGCTGTCCCTCTTGGCTCTTTCTTTCTTTCTTTTCTTTTTTTTTCTTTTTCTTTAAGAATTTTTTTTATATTTATTTATTTAATTCAATTAGCCAGCAAATAGTACATCATTGGTTTTTGATGTAGTGTTCAATGATTCATTAGCGCATCTAACACCCAGTGCTCATCACATCACATGCCTCCTTAAGGCCCATCACCCAGTTACTCCATCCCCCCTTTCCCTCCCCTTCTGCAAGCCTCAGTTTGGCTTTTTCTTAACAACAGTGGTGTTGAGTAGTTGGAATAGTAACTAAATGGCCTTCAGGGCCCTCTACAGAAAGTTTGCTGATTCTCAAAGACCTATGTGAGTACTGGAAAGCTACTTGGAATGACATCAACATCTATAAATGCGAAACGAGAAATAGCTGTAGAATTTTGAGCTGGGAAAAATTGGGAAAACATAAGGAATTCTTTGGAGACATGGTTAAGACCCTCACCGTCTTTCGTTTGATGACTCTAGGAGCCTCTGAACCCGCCCCTGCCTCTCACCTTGACACGCACACTCCATACCCTCTATCTAACCCACTTCTCCCTGCCTCCCTCCACAGCTGTGCCGCATTCATCTTTCCGAAGAGAAGATGGGGTCACACCACTTCCTGCTTTGAGGAGCCCTAGACTCCCTGGAGGAATACGTAAGGTACAGAGATGGTACATGAGGGTTTGTGGAGTGGGCAGATTTATGGATCCTCCTCTCTGTGTCCTCCTTTCCACCAGAAAAGCTCTATTTTTGCCTTATTTGTATATTGTACTTTATCTGAAGAAAGGATTCTGTCAATTAAAAAATAATAGCTTGGAAACCACTAATGGGTAGAGTTCTTGCCATGGTCCTGTGTGACCTGGTGTGGTAGACAGTGAGTGCTCACCAAATACATGAGGTGATCCTCCCATGCCCAGTGTCCCTTGCAGGGAATGGGATCATGTGACACACACTTGCCAATGACCTTCGAGTGGAACTGATGGATGTCATTCTTGGGCTGAGATAGCCAAGCGCCAGGGCACTCCTCCATCTCTCCTTTTCTCTACCTTGGCGACCTTACAGGCCACTTTTTTAGGGTATTGTAGCTAAAATACGGGGAGTCATGCACCAGCCTGGGTCCCTGAGCAACGACACAGAAGATCAGCCTTCACCCTGACCTATTTTAGACATATAAAATTAAATTAAAAGCAAGATTCTGCAGCAGAAATCTCTGGAATTTTGGAGTCTATTTATTACTAAAGAATAATATTCCTATCCTGACCATGAAGCTGGCCCTTGTTCATCTGTCATTAGTCAGCTGGTTGATGCGTGACTTGGGTGATTACCTGATCCATTCATTCCACAAGAACAACAACAGACAAATGTGAATAGACTAGAATGTATTATGCTAGGTGTTAAGGATATAAATATGTAGGGCGCCTGGGTGGCTCAGATGGTTGAGTGACTGCCTTTGGCTCAGGTCATGATCCTGAAGTCCCGGGATCGAGTCCCGCATTGGGCTCCCCGCTCAACGGAGAGTCTGCTTCTCCCTCTGACCCTCTTCCTTCTCGTGCTCTCTGTCTCTCATTCTCTCTCTCTCAAATAAATAAATAAAATCTTTAAAAAAAAAAGGATATAAATATGTAACAGCCAAAGCTCCCAACCTCGAGGGGTTTGCAGTTGAGTCATTTTCTTTCCATAGAGAGCACAAGAACCCTCCACTCCCCCCATGGACCCCACAGCTCAGTCATTCTAAACTACATGTATTTTCCTGAACTCACCAAAATATTAAATATCTTGGTGCCCTTTCCAACAATGCTTTTCTTGACTATGGATGGAAAAGTCTCAGAATCTGAGCAACCAATACCATAACCTGGTGAAAACATTTGAGGTTTGTGGCCAGAATCAGCAAGTTGTTAGGGGAAAAAAAGTGAGCATGGAGCCTGGTAGAGGCGACTTTGCCTAAATCAATCTGGCCAGCGTGTCACATGTTCTAAGGAAGAGTGAACATTTTCGTTGTTCATTATAATGCCTTCATTTCATGATGCCGAAGTCTCAGACATTAAGAAACACATATGGCGCACCTCTGCCTACAATGATGGGAATATTTCTACGTCTACTCTGTCGGATCCAGCAGCCACTGGCCACATGTGGCTATTAAGAAATGACCATGAGGCTGAAGTGACTGAGGAGGTGGATTTTCACCTTTAATCACTTTTTTTTTTCTTTTTTTAAATTTTTATTTATTTATTTGAGAGGGAGAGAATGAGAGATAGAGAGCACGAGAGGGAAGAGGGTCAGAGGGAGAAGCAGACTCCCTGCTGAGCAGGGGGCCTGATGTGGGACTCGATCCTGGGACTCCAGGATCATGACCTGAGCCGAAGGCAGTCGCTTAACCAACTGAGCCACCCAGGCGCCCACCTTTAATCACTTTTAATTGAAATTCAAACAGCCACATGTGGCTCATTGGCACCTTAGTGACTATGGAGCTCTAGAGGAGATTCAGACCTTGTCTGAATGTTTTCTTTTTTTTTTTTGGTCACCATAGCCTAAATATAATATATTTAAAAATACAACTGTGGAATACATTTGGAAATAACGAAAGAGAGGTCGTTGCCAGCTAAATGCTAAGGCTTAATTTTCTCCACAAGTGTTTCCTTCAGGCCCCTTTTGGCTCTTCCCTCAGTGAGCTGCAGCTCTGGGCTATAACCCAGGCTGTTTGACTGCCGCCCACGGTTGCCGGTGTTAAGAGGTCCCCTGAGTTGCTGACGTCTCTGCTATGAGTCTGTCTTCCAAATCAGCAAAGCAATAAATTTCGTGGTATCATTGGAAGTATTCAAATGAAGATATTTTTAAGATATTTATGCATTCTTTCAACAACAACAAAATATATTAGAAGCCCAATATACAGCAGACACTATTACTCTAGGAACTTGGGATACATCAGTGAACAAACCAGAAGAAGATTCCTGACTTTCTGGAGCTTACATTTTAGTAGGGAGATGCAGACAATAAGTATGCATAAGTATAATAATGAGGTCTCAGAAATATCAGACACATACAAAGTGTATTAGTTTGCTGGGGTTGCTGTAATAAAGTGACAGCATACGTTTATTCTCTCACAGGTCTGGAGGCTAGAAGTCCAAGGTCAAGGTGTCGGTGGTGTTGGTGCCTTTCGAGCTGCTGGTGGTTTGCTTGGTGGTCCTCAGCTTATGGAGGCATCCCCAGGATCTCTGCCTTCATCTTCACACAGTGCTCTCCCCGTGTACGTGTCTTTGTCAGAATTTCCCCTTTTTATAAGGACGCAGTCATATTGGATTAGGGCCCACTCTACCCCTATGACCTCATCCTAACTTAATTAATTACATCTGCAACAACTCTATTTCCAAATAAGTTCACATCCAGAGGCACTGAGGCTGAGCCTTCACCATGTGAACTTTGAGGTGGCACAATCACAATGTAACGCACAGTTTGACACAAATGGTAATCCTGAGAAACTCAAAGTCTGCCCCACAGTCGACCTGGTCCATATTCTTTGTACAGATACAAGCAATTCGCAGATTTTTCCCCCAAACACTTCCCTCTACACCACTGGGCCCTCATGACAAGGGTGATTATCGGACAGCCTCAAATATCGTGCTGACATGAAAGACACTGATTATAATGATTTTCAATGTAAAATATATAAAAAAAATTCTTATTTGGATCTCTTTTCTTCTAGAAATGGATGTCTATTTTGAAAATATTGCACTGGCAGCTTCGGCAGAAGCAATGTATCGCCCGCAAAGGAGGACCTGAGCCAACATATGCGTGCGGATATCAATACAAGTCTGGAGCTACACATAAGCAGAGGGAGTGATGACAGGGAGCTGGGCAGCCTGCCACCGAGGAGCTCTTTTATAAAAGGCAGCGTTTCACTTCCCTTACAAAAGACTAAAGGGTTGTGCTTGATATTCATAGAAGCTGGGGCAAAAGAAATCTCTGGTCTATTCTGAGAGCAACTTGCCATTGATATGGATCCAACTGGAGAAATAACAATTCTCTAGTTTTCAGAATTGATCAATGTACTGTGTTCTTACCTAAAATAGGGAATACTGTGTTTTTACTTCTATCTTTTAGACCAATAAACAGAAGGCCTGAGCCACTCATTCAAGGTCACACAGCTTTCAAATGGCGGAGCTGGGATTAGAAATTGTTACTTCGGAAGAATTGCAAAGTTCATACTCTTTCCCTTGCGTGTGCTGGTTCCAGCCTGGAAAATGGGGTTTGAAATCTAAAAATCGAAGGGGGCCAGGGTGGGGGGAGATACTTCAAGATTGATACATTTCTAATTAAGGAAGGCAAACCAAGATAGCACAAAACTCCTTGAAGTCATGAAGATTAAAAATCTCCCACTGTGTAAGAGTTTGATTATAGGATTGAGAATACCAATGGGTGCTTGACCATTTACTAAATGTTTTCACACTTAAGATCTCTTTTAATCCTCAGAAGCTTATAGGATGGTTTCTTGTGTTACAACAAGGAAACTGAGGCCCAGTTTGGTAAATGACAAATTTAACATGTTACTGCCAAGATGAGGTCGGGTAGAATTCAATCCTGTATTTAAAACCAAGTCAAATATTAATTCATCTGATCTACTTTTATCCCTTACCATTTGTTTGCTTTCATCTTGGATCTTTAATGGCTCCAGAAGGCCAATGGAGAAAGTATATGATGACCTATCGTTGTCCTTTGCTATACTGATGGACCTTCTGGTGCCCCTCCTTCCCCACCATGCTGTTCCTGTGCTGGCTGCAGGTTTTTGGTTTGGCCTCGGGGGTAGAGCTGTGGGGAGCAGGACCGGAGAGTGGGGAGTGTGGGGGGATCCTCCTCTCTGGCTTAGCTGCCTTGCTCCATTTTTCTCCAATCCCTTAGCTTTGGTTAAGGGACAATCTCTCTGCCAGTCTTACCCTTGAGCAACCCACATCAGTTGGCCTGGCTGCCTTAAGTGTCTCTTAATACTCAGCCTTCCTGCTTGATGGGAATAGGGGCATGGCTGGTGGCAGGGAGACCAGACTCATTCATTCCTCTCACTCATTCCTCTCCATTGTCAAGCTTTGCATGGACCATGCCTTCCTTCAGGGCTCAAGTCCACACTTCAAAAAGCTGATAGATATGATTCAAACAAAAGGAGTGGAAGGACCTTTGTGTGTCCTCGTCCTTCAGTGGGTGCCCTCTAGGGCTGGCCTTGATTTATGCCTCTATATGACTCCTGCACACAGGTGCTTCTGTTTTTTCCCTTGGGCTTGTGGACACTTGGAGACAGGGTCCATGCCCCTCATTCATTTTTGAAGGTACAGCATCTAACACTAGTAGATATTTGGGGATTTGTGGGGTTTTATTTTAGAGCATGAGTGAATGGATCTCTAACTGAAGAGTAGGTTCCGTGATGACCCGCTGAAGGAGTGCTATAAGAAATCTTCGGAGGTGAAAAGCAGAGTGAAAAGGCGCAAGATGGTGTAGTGCACAGAGCAATATGCTAGAAGTCAGGAGATCCAGGATTTCTGCTGAGGTCTGTAGGACTCATGGGGCAAATCCATCTTAGAATTTACTGGCAGGGAGAAAAAAAACCTCTCTTCCAAAAAACTGTTTTTGTTTTTTTTCCCCTTTCAAGATAATAAAACATTCAATCCATCCTATTTCTTTTGTAGTTTGGCCCTGTTATAGAGTATAGTGTTACAATTAATGCAATAAGTTAGTCTATTTCAGGGCATGAGAGTGAGCAGAGAATTCAGCTTCTGAGTCCCCATAAAGGGTCCTTGATCTTATATGCATTATAAGGAATCTTTTTATAATATTATTTGTTTTTAATTTTACGCTAAAATTTTTTTGGAAGGTAACTTCTAACAACCTCAGCCTATGAATGCTAATTCAAGTTCTAAATGAGAAAATCATTTTAATGCCCCATTTAAATGTCAATGACATCGGAATGTGTTCTGGATGATTTTTGGAATAATTCATAGACTATTTGGTGGCCATTTCATTGATTTGAGCTCTTTCTGGTCTTAAACTCGGAATCTTAGGGCTGGGAGGGCCATCCTCACCGACCCTAATGTCTCATGCATCTGTTTGAATCTTTCTGAAGCCAAGAAGTGCGCCGCCTCCTGGGGCCTCCAGTCTACAAGTGTGCATAGGTTATACCTTAGATTGAGCCATTCTTTATAGGTCTCCAGGCTATTGGTTAGCATTTGATGTTCAAGCTTAGCATCATGCAGAATATTCTCCTATCTACTACATGGGTGCCCTTGTGAGTCTTATCTGGTCTACTATAGTTTACTTATTTATTTAACATGTGCACGATTATCAACCTTACATAAGATTTTGAATTCTTCCTACAGCCTGGTGTCTCTCCCTAAATGTATTTCAGTGTGTTAATTTCAGTTCTATGGCTTTCCAAGTTAGCTAATTATAGATTCGATGTTTTCGAGCTAAGTTAGTAGTGGGAAAAACTTATTGAGAATCTGTCAATTATAGGAGAGGAAACTGAGACCCAGGGAAGAAAGGTAACACATGAGAGATCACCAGCAAATCAGAGGTAGTGCTGAGAAAGAGTGTGAACACTCAGCCTTGTCTTTTCAATGATCTTGCAGTCACATCCCATTTTCCACCAGGGACTTAGGGGAGTTTCCTCTATGGAGCTCCAAAACCCAGTGTCTGCATCTGTTCAAATAGGTCATGTATTCTTTCCGTTTTCGTTCACACATATGTCCACCAGCCAATACTTACGGAGCACCGCTCTAGTGGGAATAGACTCAGATATTATCTCACTCCTGATTCAGCTCCTTCAGTGATCAAGATCACTCCTGATCTTGTCTCCACTTTACTAATGAGGAAACTGGAGTTTGGGGCGGGAAAAAAAAATGACACTTCTCAAATCATGCAGTCAGGAAATGGCACGCGTGTAATTCAGATCCGGGTCTGCCTTCTGCTCTAGGCAATGCCCGTTCAAGGCCAGAGATCGTGGCCTCACTTCCCACATGAAGCACAGTAGCCGCTCTTATGCCTTCGGTTTTTATTTTTCTAAATGCAGAGGCAATACCATAGAGCTAAGCCAGGAATTTACATCCGTGGTGGAAGAAGTCAGAACCGTGGTTACCCTGAGACAACTGTGATAGGGAAGGGGACAGGAGGGGCTTCTGGTTACTAGTAATCTTCGTTTCAGGTCTTGTGACAATTTGTCCAACTGACATTTAGGATTTGCATATTTTTCCTATATTTATTTACAGTTTAATTAAAAATGTAGAGTAAACATTTTAAAGATGTATTTGTTTGGATTCAAAACCCTCGGCCCCTCTTTCACTCTTTCCACCTAAATGTACAATGGATACGTTCAAAGGTGTCCCTGTCCTGCGTCATCTTGGGTTGACTTACCACTCCTCACCCGTTCCATCACTCCCCCTCCCACCCTGGCGGGCAGGGGGCAAATCAGCGATGTCCCCCCCTCCAGGCCCTACCTACTGTCCCTGATCTTTCCATTCCCGCCCCTCAGACCTCTCTGGCACCTCCTCTCCCCCCTCCCCCCGGCCCCTTTAGCCTCAGAGATGTTTACACCCACAGGCTCATTCTGCCGCGTGGAACCCTCAGTCTCCTTGACACCATTGTCCCCCACAATCATCTGCAAGGCACAGCAAGGGACAGGCCCGGCCCCAGAGGATCAGCTCAAGCCCAGCTTCCTCCCCCACCCCTTGCAGCCTGTGGCTTCCCAGAGCTGGAGGTACCAATGCACTTTAGGTTCTGCCCAGATGCACCCTCACGACCGAGGCAGTCTGGGCCCAGGTGGGGAGTATCAGGGCCACAGGGGCATTCAATTCCAACGTTCCATGTGAACGTGGACAAGCCACTGGGCTTCTCTGTTCACTTTCTTTGCATAAAGTGTCCATTTCTGTACTTGCTCATGAAACCTTCAGGAATGCCGTGAGCATCAAAATTTTACCAATAGCAATGACAACAGCAGCAACAAAGCATCAGGCACAGGTGCACTGTGCTTAGTGACTAAACGATGCAGGTGCACGTCACAGCCCATATTGCCGGGCCGTGGTGGAGGGGGGTGGGGTGGGGAGGGGCACAAAGCTGAATAGCCCCTGCCCTCGAGGAGCTGCCAGTTTCAGGGGGGAAAAGTTAGAACAAAAAAATCTAGACAGTTAAACAATCAGCTCTGCAAAATGCTTATGTTTTGATAATACTTTATAGCTAAAACTCGTTTCATTTCATAGTGTCTATTAAATTTATTTTTATAGCAACCCCGTTGGGTACATGTTATTAATGCTCCTTTTTCAACAGAGCAGACTGAGTTCCAGCAAAAGGAAATCTTTTACTCCAGTTAGTAAGAGGCAGAGTCCGTATTTGAACCCAGGATTTTGTTGCTCTTTGTTTTTGCTTTGTTTTGTTTTGTTCATAAAGCCTTTCTTTGTTATTAGCATCAGAGGATGCCCGTGTCTTTCCATCCTGGGCACTGTTAATGAGGGGAGTGCAGCCTTTCTAAGAATACTTCACCCTTGTGTGTGACATTGCCCTCCAGGCTGTGACACCTTTCTGCAAGCTTTGATGCTGGCGGGTTATTTGATTATCTGATTATTGCTTAATTATTTCTCTAGTAAAGACTGTTTGCTTCACTAATACCAAAGTGATGCCTCCCTTCTCTATTTTTGTGCCTTTTTGTATGCTCAAATGCCTTTGATTTTACCGCTGAATCATAACATGATCTCCTTGACGATATTTTTGAGTATTAATAACCCACCAGATGGCCTGGAGCGGAGATCGGCTGCGCAGCTCTGTCCCGCACGTGACCGCCCCAGCTCCGTGCCGAAGGTGAACGCCCCAGCAACCACCGCATCACCATCACCACCACCACCCCAGGCTGACAGCAATTTTGACAAGCTTTCTGGTTTCAAATATGGGAAAGTAGGGAAAATGTCTGACTTAGAATGTCTGAAATATAGCATATTTTTTCCCTAAGAAATCTGCTTTTTCTGGATAGCCTATGAGATGCTTTCAAAAACTGGGTCTCACATACATGTATTTGGCATCTAGAAAGCTGAACGGAAATACCAGGAACCTAATATTTATTAGGTGTCGACAACATGCCAAGTAAGAGGTCTCCCTTGTACACGTGTCATTTAGTGGGATTACCACAATAGCCCAAGGGTGAGCAGCAGTTTGCCTGTTCTATAGAGAATTTTTTTTTATTTAAGTTCAATTAGCCAACATATAGTACATCATTAGTTTCAATGTAGAGTTCAGTAATTCATCAGTTGCATATACCACCCAGTGCTCATCACATCATGTGCCCTCCTTAATGCCCATCACCCAATTATCGCATCCCCTCCTACCTCCCCTCCAGGAACCCTCAGTTTGTTTCCTAGAGTTAAGAGTCTTTAATGGTTTGTCTCCCTCTCTGATGACTTCCCATACAGAGTATTTTTAAAAACCATGGTGGGTACATCTAGCACACCTCAAGATACACAAGGGACTCACAATCAATGTGTGCTTATGAAGTGAATAAATATGTAGACATCCAGTGACTTGGTCATAGTGAGGCAGCAAGTTGACATTGAACCAAAAACTGGTCTTGGCTTGTCTGACTGGAAGCTCATGTATCTGGCGCCACGTTAGCCTGTCTCTCCGTATGTCACCACATGGTCTGGCAATGAATGAGAGCCAAAAATGTTTACTAAGTGAATTTGACAGTTGAAGGCAAAAAGTGGGGAGGGAAGGATGAAAGGAAGGAAGGAATGAAAGAAGGATAGAAAGAACAAAGTAGAGAGAGAAAGGAAAAGAAAAATTGGGAAAAGGGGAAGAACGCAAGGAAGAAGCTGTCAGTGATGGCTAAACATTAAGTAACTGGGGATTGGAAAGATACTGTTTTTATAAAGGCAAAGCTGGCTTTTTTCCAGATTCCACTAGTTTTACCGTGATCCCAGAAAGTTCTCTAAACATCAGGTTTTAAAGCATGAAGCAGCTCTCCAATGCTACTTGTTCTCAGGTTCTTGACCAACGGAGGGTTAGTGAGTAATATATTTGCTCATGGCAAGCTGAGGAAATCAATATGCAAGAAAGCATCTCACTGGTCAGCTCCGTGAGAAAGTAAATCACCCAGGATTTCATATGTAGCATGCATACATTGAAACTGATAACTTATTAAGAATTTTGTGGTGAGACTCCCAGGTATAATTTATCTCAATCCACTAAATACATAGACTCAAGCATTAACCCCACAGAACAGATAGGAAGGCTCTATTCACAGGAAGACTAGCTTTGAGCATTTTAATCAAGATCCAGTATAATGGGGTATGGGTATGCGGGAGACTGTTTTTATAGGCGAGTATTTTCTTTCTCTTTAAACTCCTTACGATTCTTCTTATCCTTTCTGTTCTTTTTTTTTTGTTATCCTTATGAATTTATTAAACAATTAACATTTAAGCATTAAACCAACATTCCTCTATTTACATACTACTTACACAACTACTGTAAAATCTTCTGGGTTTAATAAACCAAATTTATGCAAACATTAAATATTGGTTCACATTTAGACTAATTTATGCATTTATTTTTTTAAATTTTTTATTGTTATGTTAATCACCATACATTACATCATTAGTTCTTGATGTAGTGTTCCATGATTCATTGTTTGTGCATAACACCCAGTGCTCCACGCAGAACGTGCCCTGTTTAATACCCATCACCAGGCTAACCCCACCCCCCTCCCCTCTAGAACCCTCAGTTTGTTTTTCAGAGTCCATCGTCTCTCATGGTTCGTCTCCCCCTCCGACTTACTCCCCTTCATTCTTCCCCTCCTGCTATCTTCTTCTTTTTCTTTTTTCTTAACATATGTTGCATTACTTGTTTCAGAAGTACAGATCTGTGATTCAACAGTCTTGCACAATTCACAGCACTCACCGTAGCACATACCCTCCCCAATGTCTATCACCCAGCCACCCCATCCCTCCCGCCCCCCACCACTCCAGCAACACTCCGTTTGTTTCCTGAGATTAAGAATTTCTCATATCAGTGAGGTCATATGATACATGTCTTTCTCTGATTGACTTATTTATCCTTTCTGTTCTGATTGAAGTTCCCATTCAGGTCAGAAAATTCTTTTTTTTTTTTTTTAAAGATTTATTTATTTATTTATTTATTTATTTGAGAGAGAGAATGAGATAGAGAGAGAGCATGAGAGGGGAGAGGGTCAGAGGGAGAAGCAGACTCCCTGCTGAGCAGGGAGCCCGATGTGGGACTCGATCCTGGGACTCCAGGATCATGACCTGAGCCGAAGGCAGTCGCTCAACCAACTGAGCCACCCAGGCGCCCCAGAAAATTCTTGATCTGCAAAGCAGGAGGATATTAGAACAGGAAGCAGGAGAACTGGGTTCGACTCTGAAACTCGCTCAGACAAAGACTCTCAGTGACGAGACGGTAGCCAGGCTCGCCGTAGTCCTCTGCTCCTCTCAATGTCTAGACTTCACCCTTGACCTGTAAAGACTTGAACAAACACACACGGTTTTTTTTCTTTTTTTTTTAAGATTTTTAAAACATCTGTTTGAAACAGAGAGAGCATGAGCAGAGGGAGGGGCAGAGGGAGAGGAAGAGAGAGAGGCTCGAGCAGACTCCATGCTGAGTGGGAGCCCAATGCAAGGCTGGATCCCACAACCCGAAGGTCATGACCCGAGGGAAAATCAAGAGTCAGACACTCAACTGACTGAGCCACCCAGGGGACCCCCACACAGGTAGTTTCTAACCTCCAGGCTGAAGCCTGGCATGATGGTAGCTCCTCTCAAAGTGCCTCCCTGGGAAACTCAAGGCTGCTAAGCAAACTGTCTTTGTGTTCCAATCACCACCTGGAGACTGGGTCCCCAACTCCCAGCCTCTGTGGGAGTTCTAACATCCAGAAGCACCAGTAAGGATCCCAGATGAGTTTCACATGACCAACCTGTCCCTTCCTGCTTTTTTGTAATTTTTACCTTTCCTGACTCTACTGAGCCCCTCTCACTCCCTCCCTAGTCCCTCACTCTGCCTTCAAAATGCCCAGACACCTCTAAGCAAGTGGAAATTGAGTTCAAGTCACACTGGACATTCACTGTCTTGCCTATTGCAATTGTATATTACTGATTGGCACCTGTCCTTATGAATTTACCCAGCGTCTGGCTTTTCTCAGGTTCTTGACCAACGGAGGACTAGTGAGTAATACATTTGCTCATGGCAAGCTGAGGAAATCAATATCTGCTTACCACATGACCTTGCACAAAAGGCTTCACTCTTCTCAGTCCCCTTAGAATCGAGGATGCAAGCATGGAAGATGCACCGCTAGACGGATAATATCATTCTACAGTCTTGGTGTCTTGAGTCTGTAATACGTCACCAAGGAGAGCCCACTATACACTTAGAAATATCCTTTTGCTTCTAAATCACAGGTTTGAATTGAACTGTACAGTAGTACAGATTCCTGGTAGAAACTTTGGAAAGTATGGAAAAATGTGGAAGAGAAGGAAAGATAATCCCATCATGCAGAAATAACTGTTATTAATATTTTGATTTATTATCTTCCAGTATTTTTATATAAACATATTAGGAGCATACTACATATAGGTTTTAGCTTCTTATTTTTTTCACTTATTACCTTAAACAATCTCCCATGTCATTAAATATCTTTGAAAAACCTGATTTTGAGTAAGTGACTGTGTAGAAATCCATCAAATGGATGAACCATAATAAATGTGAACATTTTTCCATTGTTGGTCTTTTCAGTGGTTTTGAAGATTTTTGCTAGTACAAAAATGCTGCTTTGCATAACTACATACATGGATTTATGCATATATTTATGCTTTTACAAATCAAATTTCAAGGATTTGAATGACGAGTTTCAAGGATGAGGACCAAGTGTAAATTGTGCGGCAGACCCATGGCAACAATGGACCATGCCAGGGGGTCGTAGGGATATTCATTGTGCTTCATACTCGCCAACATCAAATTACGTGTAACCACAACAAGAAAAACTCCACAACACATTCTCTCCACGTACTAGGAGTGAATTTTATTTTACTGTTATGTTATTATTCATTTCTTTGGTTAGTAGCAGGGTTGGCATTTTTATTTTCATTTGTCACATGCAAATCTTCTCTTGGAAACTGCCTTTTGTAGAATTTGCACACTTTTTGCAGGGTGGGGGGCGCACTGGGGTGCAGATGTTCATTTTTTCTTATAGATCTGAAGTCTTTAAATGATAAGGATATAAAATGTTGCTGTTTGCCGTAGGGCTTTTTTGGCCGTATTTTCTTTTTTTTATTGTTTAAAGTGTTTTGTTTATAATATCTAAGGAAATATATTTTTAGGACAGAAGTCAAGTTCCCTGAAGCCATGGAAATATATCACTTCCCACCAGAAATACATTCTTCTGGTATTAGCACAGAGCTTTTAAAACAATACACAGAGGATCCACACCAGAATTGTCCCTCTTAATTTTTTTTTCAGCAAAGCCCCATTCTCAGTTCATTATAGCAAAACCTAAAATTTCCATTATTTTAATCACTGCATAATTTGCTAAAGTAAAGTTTCCAAAGAAACCTGCAAAAATCACTTAAAATGGGGTGCTTGGGTGGCTCAGTGGTTAAGCGTCTGCCTTTGGCTCAAGTCATGATCCCAGGGTCCTAGGATCGAGCCCCGCATCGGACTCCCTGCTCCGAGGGAAGCCTGCTTCTCCCTCTCCCACTCCCCCTGCTTGTGTTCCCTCTCTCGCTGTGTCTCTCTCTCTGTCAAATAAATAAATAAAATCTTAAAAAAAAAATCACTTAAAATGTTTTTTTTTCCAGTCCTTCCACCTACGGTAGTCACTGTGAAGTCTGAACTGTTTTTCATGAAGGAACATCCCTGTTCCAGAAGGTCCTAAAGGGATATAACCACAGGAATGGAGTCTCCCCAAATCGGCCAAAATGAGGGAGGAAAGTCTTTGCCTGCATCCATGAAGCAAATGCATCTAGGACTGGGATCCCAGAACCTGAATCTTCTAGCACCATTGATTTTCCTTATTAGCCTCGACTCATTTGAAGCCTTTAAGGACATAGGTCTATTTACATATCCTCCTTTTGTTGGCATCTTGAATAACTGCCCACCTTTCTTCCCGGCTGCCTGCTGTCACCTGCCTCTGTCACCAGCCTCTGTGTTTTTCGGCCTGTGTCCTGTTAAGCATCTGCCCTCATGTCTTTACCATTCAGTGAGTTCTGGCCTAACCATCTCTCACATGCCACACACCTGGCCCCGATCCTCCCTGCTGCTGATCTCATGTCTCGCCTTCCTGTAAAGAAGAAAACAAAAGTCATGCCTAACATCCCACTGAACTATAGTGACATCTAACATTCTGGAGCCATCCCCTCCAGCATTTTGTCCACACGTATGTATTAATATTATATATGCTACTGTTTCTCACTTTTTCATTTAAAGTTCTATTGTCATCATGTCCCCAAATTATAATTCTTAGTGGCTCTGTGATAATCAATTGAACTACTCCTGGATAGATAGACATGTAGGGTGCTTTTAGGTTTTCCTGACTTTTGGCACAGTGGAACGGAACACTTATAGCTTGATTGCACTACAGTTACTTTCTTAAAGCAGATTCCTGGAGGAAGGGACATTGTTTGAGCCTCTCAGCATATATATTATAAAAAATGGAGAAGAAAGCTCAACATGTTTTTTGGGGGAGCACGTGGTGGCTCAGTCGGTTAAGCATCTGCCTCTGGTCATATCAGGTTCAGGTCATGGTCCCAGGGTCCTGGGATCAAGCCCCATATCAAGCTCCATGCTTGGTGGGGAGCCTGCTTCTCCCTCTCCATCTCCCCCTGCTTGTGCTCTCTCTCTATCAAATAAATAAATAAAATCTTTAAAAATACATATTTAAAAAATTTAAAAATAAACTCGGTTTTGTGTTGTTGCCGGTACTTAGAAATTTCTACATTGAGGAGGGGAGAGTGAGTGCATATGATATTCTGGCTTGTGTTCCTTAGGATGTGTATCAGTATTCTCAATTTTTAAGACTAATAATCATTACCTAATTTCACTGAACAGGAATTTAAAAGCAAACACAGAGCAAAAGCACTAACACAGTTTCTAACCAATGTCAAGAGGCTCCAGATTGAGAATTACTCTCACCACAGTTTCTATCCCGTCATGTCCCGGCCTTTCTGCTCTTAGAAGTGGCAGGATCTGCCCCACTCTGAAAACCGAAGAAGAGAAAATTCTCTCTTTAGCAGAGGAGAGAGCAGCGCCTGCAGCATGCAGGCCGACAGGAGAGCTGACAGAGGTCTGAGCGATAAGGGAGCGAGAGTCCCTGTGTGCGGGGAGAGGAGATGGCCCGAGGCTCTATCTGTTTGCCAACGGGCACCACGCGGCAAGTCTTGGGGAAGGATAATCCAGGAGAGGAGCTAAAAGCTTGTCTTCACCATTGCCTCGTAAGAACTCTAATCTCCGATCTTCTTAGGTTTCCAAATAGAAGCACTGTCTGTGACCTTTACCTAAAAGGTACAAGCAATTGGCACCTTTTCTTCTGTAAAATATGCAACTATTGACAAACTGGTCCCAGCCTACTATTTTCAGTTTTAGCTCCTGCCTCTCTTTCTCCCTGCTTCTGTCTCCCACCAAAGCACTCCAGTCTTCTCTGTTCCCTGGGTTTACCAAATGCTCAAGTTCAGGTCTCTCTGCTTTTGCTTCATGCCGTGCCTTCTGCCTAGAAAGCCTCTCTTCCATTTGTCTGTCTGGAATCCCACCTGAGCTTCTGAACTCCCAAACCACCTTCCTTCTCACTATCTCCACAGAACTCATTGCCCTCTTCAAGATCTGCTGATGGCACCTGTGGTCACTTTCGCCAAAGCCACTGCCTCAGGGTTCGTGGCGGCGTCTTTCCCTCTGGTCTGTGGACTCCTTGAGGGCAGGTTCCCTGTGTGCCCTGAAATAATCCTTACAATTCCAGGGCCTAGATTAATGCCCCGAGGACATGGAAAGCACAGAAAAAATATTTATGTTGGGAAGGAAGGTGAATAAATGAAAGGAAGATGTTAGGAAGTGAATGTTTGTGTCCCCACCCCCAAAGTCATATGCCAAAGCCCTAACTCTCGTGGTGAAGGTATTTGGAGGTGGAGCCTCTGGATGGTCATTAGGTTTAGATGAGGTCATGGGGGTTAGACCCCAGTGACGGGTTTAGTGACCTTATGAGAAGAGAAGAGTGACCAGAGCATGTTTGCGTCCCCTCTCCCGCCACGTGAGGACAGAGTAAGGGCAGATGTCTGCAAGCAGGAGGAGGGCTCTCACCAGGAACCAAATCTGCCAGCACCTTGATCTTGGACTTCCTCTGCTCCAGAACTGTGAGAAATAAATGTCTGTTGTTTAAGCCACCCACTCTATGGTATCTTGTTATAGCAGCCTGAGTAGACTAACACAGAAGGGAAGAAGTAAGGCGGGGAGGGGGGGGGTGGAAATAAATCTAATAAAATGTTTACTGTGTTAAATTTAAGCTGTTACATTAAAAGTATAAGCGTGTTTGAATTTGGTGTCTAAGACCTGGAGTTATACAAATGTGTGAAAAATCTCTTAACTGAAGATCAATTTAACTCTCTGGAACATGGCCAAGAATCTGAAGGAAGTAGAAAAGACCTATGAATAGCACACATACATATATGCAATCGGTACACAAGAGCCCACACATTAGGAGAGGTTCCCCGCCTCTCACGACCTCACTCAGTGGTGGCTCTTTCTGCATTATTTATTTATTTGTTTGTTTACTGCCCTGAGAAGTTAGGCTCCGGTGTGTTTCCCAGAGCATATACGTTTCTTTTTGTAAGCATTAAATGTTATTTGAATCGTTTACATAAAGGGTGGGGGTTACCATTTCATTTAGGAAAGGCACTCGAATGCCCCTGGGTGGCTCAGTTGGTTGGGTGACTGCCTTCGGCTCAGGTCATGATCCTGGAGTCTCAGGATTGAATCCCGTATCGGGCTCCCCGCTCAGCGGGGAGTCTGCTTCTCCCTCTGACCCTCCCCCCTCTCATGTGCTCTCTCTCTCTCAAATAAATAAAATCTTAAAAAAAAAAAAAAGGAAAGGCACTCGAATTCACACAAGTGTTAGTGGATGAAAGTATTAAAACTCAGATTTAGCACTGCTCAGTAACACACCGTGGCGGGCAGTGGGGGTGGTGCCCATCTCTTTCTCAAAAGCCATCTGCAAATAATTTGCTCTAGAAAACTGGGATATTTATGACTCCTCCCCTGTCAAAAGAGCATGAAGTGGCCATTCATCTTCATGAGTATTTAGTGGAAAATGTCAAATGTGTAGGTGACAGAGGGACCTTCATTCAACAAAGCCACCTTGGGTTGAAACTAGATATCTGGTCAGATGTGCATGCAGACTCCTGCTGACATCTCAGCTCAAGCATTCTATGGAGGGCTTCGCTCACCCAAGGGGTCATCTCTTTACCTTTCGAGAGCACCTTTCTCTCACTCATCCATGTTGCACAGATGACCATAAAGAAAAATCTCCATCAATAAGATAAAGTTATTAGGAAATGAGTGCAGAATTCTAAGAGTTGGAAGTTTGGCCTGCATACAGTTCTCTTTAATTTTAATTTATTCATTTATATTTTGAATGAAGAAGGAACAAAAGACTATGGAGTGAAAGACTCTTTCCCATCCTTCCTCCCCTCCCAATTTTTAGAGGCTTCTACTGTTATCTATTGCTTGTGTGTCTTTCCAGAGCTGCTTGATTCTAATACAAGGATATGCACATACATATGTGTGTATAAATGTATGTGTGTATGTGTTTGCTTGTTGGTGTGTATAATATATGTTATATTTGCACGATATAATATATTTGCCTGCATAGTGTATTTGTTACACACACACAGCCAGGATTTTTTTTTTAATTAATTAATTTATTTGAGAGAGAGAGAGAGAGAGAGAGAGAGAGAGCATGCTAGCACAAGCTGGGGTGTGGGGGGAGGCTGGGCAGAGTGAGAGAATCTCAAGCAGACGCCCTGGTGTGGGTGAAGCCTGACATGGGGCTCGATCTCATGACTCTGAGATCATGACTTGGGCCAAAATCAAGAGCCAGATGTTTAACTGACTGAGCCACCCATGTGCCCCTCACAAAGGCAGCATTTCTGTCTGCTTTTTTATACAAATGGTAGATATCACACACATTTTTTTGCAATTCACCTTTTCACTTAAGAGCATACCTCTGAGAAATGTCCATACCAATATATAATGAAATTTTTCATCCTTTGCTGTGGATGCAGAGCATTTCAGTGTGTACAATACTTATTTTACGAGTCCATATTGAGGTACATTTAGGCTATTTCTAATCTCTCGTTATTATAAGCAATGCTTCAGTGAATAATTCTAAGTATACTTCATTCTGTACATATGCTGGTTTAGCTTAGCTGTAAAGTAAATTTCTAGAGTAGAAATTGCTGAATCAAAGGCTAGGTGCATTTTTAATTTTCTTTCCTGAGATTTTTTTATTTTACTTACTTTGTGAATAGCAATGAACATATGTATACAGAATTCAAACAAAACAAAAGAAGAAATGGTGACAATGAATCTTTCTCATACACTTTTCTCCAAGAACCAGTTCTTCCTTTAAGAAAAAGATAATTTGCCACCTGTATATGTTTGTTTCCGGTGACATTCAATGCATATATAAATGAGTGTGTGTACATATACAGGTATACATGCTTGTAGGTGTGTGTTATATATGTGTGTGTATATTCCTCTGTGTGTGTGTTTTCATGTGCGAACTCAGGGAGCTCTTGGCAGGATCCTGGTCACAGCCTGGCATCAGACATCAATTTCCCCATTCACCTATGGGACCCCTGCTTCCTTATTGTCTCATTCTTTAGTCTCAGTTATATTTGATGATAGCAAGGCTGGTGATAATATAAAACATGAGCAGTCTTGTTTGTGTTTGGTGGAAAGATGATTTTATAACGAGTATCAAAATTTAAAATGCACTTAGCTTTGCATTTACCAATGCCACTATTTAGGAACGTCACCTAACATCAGTATTTGCAGATGTGCACCAAGATCTGTGTAGAAGAACATGCATCACAACATTGTTTTCAAAAGTAAACAGCAAACAAGCAGAACCTGAAATGAAATAAGGTGTTGATCAATATGGGGCTGCTTGAGGCGCCTGGTGGCTCAGTTGGTTGAGCATCCAACTCTTGATTTTGGCTCAGGTCATGATCTCGGGGTCATGGGATCAAGCCTGGCAACCTGCTTCATGCTCAGTGGGGAGTCTGCTTGAGATCGTCTCCCTCTGCCCCTCTCTCTGCCCCCCTCTCTCCCAAATAAATAAATAAAATAAATCTTTAAAAAATTATGGGACTGCTTAAATGAGTTATGGCACATCCTGGAATACTATGGAAACTTTTTTTTTTTTTTAATGAACTCTTAACATGATAATACCAGATCTCCAAAAATGGCAGAACAGTGTGTATTACAGGAACATATGTAACGTTCAACGGTGGTAACCTTTGAGGAGAGGAAAAGGGGGGTATGGAAAGGCTCTTACTCTTTCATTTGGAACTTTCTGTACTAGAAATATAGATTCTTATATATGCACATATATATATGATTTTTAAAATATGTCAACATGTGTCAAAGATAATACACCTTAGAGGAGACCTAAGGAGCCATTTTTTTTTGCCTTAACTTCCCCATATTAAAATATACATCTAAAATGAAAGCAAAAGAATCACAAATGTGGGGAAGAAAAGAGTTACCAGATCTGAAAGACGTAGTCCGGTATGTAACCAAACAGTGGCTTCCTGCGTCTTTTCTTGGGGGCATGAGGACCCCACTGGGAGCTACATCAAAATACAGATTTCAGGACTTGGTTCTGGAGATTCTGATTGAGTCCAGCTAATGGCAAAATTTTGACGCCCGGCTTCATGTGAGAAGCGCTAGCCTCGTCAAAGGCGGTGGCTCCATTCACTCACCAGGTAACTTTCAGAGCTGGCGTTATGATGCCAAGTTACCGAGTGTTATCACATGGACTCACCTCGTTTGTACTCGCTCAGTGTATTTGAGGGATTGGGCACAATAGTAGAAAGCATGCGGGTTTTGAAGGCACAATAAAATGGGTTTGAACCACGACCCTGAAAGGTGCTCACTGAAGAATGCTGAGTAATGCCCACAAATTCCCTAACCTCTCTGAGCTGTTATACTTACCTATAAGTATAGGGGCTAGTATGAGAATTGGAGCCACTACATGTAAAACACTTGACAAGGGATGTAGGAGAGCTCGCTAAGTGGTGGCTCTTGTTATTTATAGAGCCAGACACAATGCCACTTGTTCATCTTTCCATTATTATAAATACCAGCATGTGGACAGGGGCAGGCGGTAACATTAGCTGTGTACATTTCATTTACATAGGAAAAACGGTAATTTAGGGGCAGAACGGGGACTCTTGGGCAGGTCTGCTCTTTTAGGATGGCTTTTAGAAAGCTACCAGTCCGGGGGCGCCCGGGTGGCTCAGTTGTTAAGCGTCTGCCTTCCGCTCAGGTCATGGTCCCAGGGTCCTGGGATGGAGCCCGGCATCGGGCTCCCTGCTCGACGGGAAGCCTGCTTCTCCCTCTCCCACTCCCCCTGCTTGTGTTCCCTCTCTCACTGTCTCTCGCTCTCTGTCAAATAAATAAAAACTAAAAAAATCTTTAAAAAAATTAAAAAAAAAAGAAAGCTACCTGTCTGGTCGTTTAGAGAAACTTTAATTACATTCATCTTAAACACAGTGTGATTTCATCTTGAATTCCAGAAGCAAACACAGCCTCCAGCAGGGGGGATTAGTAATCAGTCACCGCATCTCGAAATTAGAGAGGCAAAAGTCATATTGAATATGATTTAGCTCACCTCTGGCCTAGATATTGGGTTCCAGGGAGCACCCAGGCACACTTTAGAGATCCCACTTTTAAATACTCCAAGGATTCTGTCATGACACAGAATGTGGAGTGGGAGAGCAGGAAGACACCTCAGGGAGTACCTACTTATTACTCCATTCATGAATTTATGCGCCCTGAGAGCATAACTCCAGCTGCCAATGATTTAGTATCCACTGCGAGCCGGGTACCACGCCACCGCGCTAGTCACTCCATGCGGACAATCTGTGATCCATCCTTCAGTCACGCATCACAGAGGGATCCTTGCCCCTGTTTACATTTGAAGAACTGCAATTCAGTGAATCAAGTAACCTGCTGAGGTGACCTCAGGCACGAGGGGGGAGCTGTGTTGGGAGCCAGGCATGTCAGGGTGCAGAACCCATAAACTCTGTCTAGACCCCAATAAGTGCCCTACATGCTGGAGCGTTGTGCTCTGTGTTGGCATCCACCAAATGGCAGTGTGATGTGGCGAGCGTCCCTGCAGCTTGGGAAGGATGAGCGACAGCTCGGGAGAGGCTCTCCTCCTGGCTTGCCTCTTGAGGGCTGTGTGACTTGAATCAGTCCCTCAGTGGAGCCACCCTGTTTTCAGGGCTTCAGAGAAAATGGAAGCGGCACCGCCTGCTCTCAGGGGCTTTGGATTCTGAGCCAACACAGCCAAGCAGAGAGTTGCTGGAGGGCACTCACAGAGCAGGGTGTTCTCATCCCCTTTCCCAGGTTCACCCCGGTGGCTGCTCGAGTCATGACACGGTAACCACATTACCTGCCTCTTCCTCTCCCTGCAAGCAAGTGCACAGTGCCTTGCAGCTCTTGTTAGAGACAGAGAGGGCTTTCAAGTACCGCATAGACCATCCACTAAATGATAAAGCCAATTGCAAAGCTGGATCCAGGCTCAAGTTCTAGGTAGGAGCGAGATGTCTACAGTGAGCTTTTCTAAGCAGGGGACCGTCAACTCTCAGGAAGGGGGTTTATGTTGTATTTGGAAATCAGGGTTCTGGTTTGCACATCTCTGCTTTCTGTGTGATTTCACCCCCTCCCCTCAGCAGCCCCCACCGTCTCCCACCACCACTACCCTCCCTTCTCTTTGGGTCCTGGGCCCTCAGGGAGAAGAGAGCCGTCTGTCTCACGTAGGTCTCTGCTGGCCGAACAGCAGGCTCCTGTCTCCAGGTTTAATGAGGAAAGCCCAAGTCAGGAAGGCTGGGGCCGAAGTTTTATGGAGGCTCTGGGCCAAATGGCTTAGCCAGGAATTCAACCAGCACTGCCCCCTATCCCCTGGGAGCTGCAAAATGCAAACAGCCCTGGTAAAACAGAGAGCAATTTCCCAAGCAGGAGACGGGAGCTTTTAACGAGCTCAAGTGAGCCTGCCCTGGTCCTCTGTGGTCCTCCGGGCTGGCTAATTAGGTTGCCGGCTGCAAAGAGCCCTTTGATGGCCCAGAGACAGCAAGAGGGTGGAGGCTCAGAGGGGCAGCTGCCGGGATGAAGTTGATGGTAATGAGTAAGCCATCTGATGGGCTCTCGGGCTTTTGGGAAGGTTTCTCTTCCTCTCTCTTCTCCCTGCCTCCGGGTCATGCCTCAAATCCTACTAATGGCACAGTTCTGGATTTTTCGGAGAAGGAAGGAATGGTCAAGTGAAGCATGCAGATCTCCCTGGAGGAAGATGGGATACACTCTTAATTATAGTTTTCATTTATTCATTCACGCATTTTTTTTCCATTGACCTAGTTAGAGTCTGTGCAAGAGTTTGGGATACAGAGGTGACTTTGTTTAAAGTTTAAGAAAGAGAAGAAATTCAAACACATAAAGAATTACCAAACACTTGGGAAAGTGACCTCAAGGAAGCTGCCGGTAAAGTCAAGTCGGTGATGAGGGCACTGGGGGAGCTAAATTGGAAGAGGGGACATTTGACTGGGTTTTAGAAAATAGATAACCTTTTTTTTTTTTTTTGCATTAAAACCCAAACAAAAGTAGCAAGGTATGTGAGAATTAGTTACCTAGAAAAGATAGGACATTTCAGAAAATTGGAAGGATATGGGTAAAGGATAGGTGTCGGAAAAAAGACCACATACGAGCCATCCTGAATGATGGAGACGTGAACGCTGACCTGACGGTTACCTGAAGCCAACACAAGAGCCTGTATCCCTGTCCTCAGGGCTGTCGAGGGGGCACCAGAGGAAGGGCTTCTCTTCGCCCAGCCTCTGGCAGCCACCGAAGCCTGGAGCTACTTGGTATGCTTTTTAAAGAGGGGATCTATGATAGACTAAATGATTATGCCCTCAAATCCATCTTTAAACTCAGCCTCAGCGTGGCTGTATTTGGAGACGGGGCCTCTATGGAAGTGCTTCAGGTTGAATGAGGTCATCAAGGTGGGGCCCTGATCTGATGCGATTCGTGATAAGAAGCCACACCAGAGAACTGGCTCTCACTCTCTTCCCTTGTGTGCGCACCCAGGAGAGTCCGCTCGAGGACATGGCAGGAAGACCACGGTGTGCAAGCCAGAAAGAGGTTCCTCACCAGAAGCGGGAGCAGATGGAGCCTTAATCTTGGACTTCCAGACTCAAGAACTGCGAGAAAATACATTCCTGTGTGTTTGGGTTTTTGTGTGTTTGTGTGTGTGTGTGTGTGTGTGTGTGTGTGTGTGTGTGTGTGTGTTTACATTTCTGTTGTTTAAGTTCCCCAGGCTGTGGTATTTTGTTAAGACAACCCAAGCGGATGAATGCACAGTCCCAGGAGCTGCGGATGTTGTCCTCGGTCGTGTGCTGATTTTTGCTCTCGGGGCAACCTTCAGGGGAAAATCATCTCCTGTGTCAGACCTGTCAGACTCGGACTACTGTATTCTCTTTCCCAGAATTCCCTGCCTTTCCTTTAAGATGACGGTGCATCCCCACCCTCCGCCATGAGTAACCTGCTGAAAGAGAATTCCTTTCCTTTGCAAAGTCAGGCTTGGTCTGGCCAGTGGCTGATGACAGAAAGACCCTTGCAGGGACATTGCACGCCTCCAGCATTCCCGTTCTCCATCCGCCGTGAGGATCGCATTTTGCACAGAGGGGCTGCTTCTTCAGCCCAGAATCTAAAATAAAGGAGATTCATGGAACCAGGTCCCACCTGCTGCGGCCAACACCATGAACGCAGCTAATATAAAATAGGAGAGAAGCCTAAACCCTTGCTGTTGTTGAGGCCATTTGCTATTAGAGCTTATGAGAGAGGACACTGACCAATGTGCACATCTCATACAATCCGCACTGATCTGATTGTCACTCTAACGGCACACGCTATAGAGCTTCGCGTTACTTTTTTGGTCCCAATGTCTGCTCTGTCAGTCTCCTCCTACACCTCCTTCTTGTCCCCTTTATCACCAGATGGTTCTTGCTTAACTTTCAAAACTCCGCTCAGGCATCTGTTCCTAGGTTATCTCTTCCCAGGGCCCTATAGGCTGGGTCCCCACTGATGTCCCTAATCTCCTGTGTGTGGTTCCCTCACTGCATTCACCAAGGGGAACTGAAAGAATCTGCCTCTGCACCGGTCTCCCCAACTAGAATTTAGAGAACAGGGATCTTACCTAATTTATTACCCTCCACAACATTTGGCTAAAGGCTGGCACATAAGAGTGGCTTAAAAAATGAGCCATTTTCATGCTATAGACATTTCAGTCCCTAGAATCTCTTCTCTGGTAGATCCAGTCTGTTTAGACACCTTGTTGAGCTCAATGACTTAGTTCTACAGGGATAGAGAAAGGCTGGCTGCACCCAATATTTTCACAGTAAGATTAGGGAGCCTATACATAGGTATAAAGGAGGAAAATGCAATCTCAATGCTACAGCTATATTTTAAAGTCATAAACAAGTTTTGATCAACAAGAAGATGAACATGTCCTCAAGTGCCCAGACACTGCCGCATCTATGGCTCAGCGGGGCTGACCTGACCGTGCTTTCCAGGTGCTCACGCCATGGCAAAGAGGAATAAGGGAGGGGGAGCAGAACCGACTTGGCAAGCACGTATTCCTGCACTGCACAAACCTTTCCATGTCATCAGGAGCTCCAGCGTGCACACGCACGGATGCACGCAGGTGCACACATGTATACTGCACAACCACACATACAGATATATGCACCCACACATATACACATGTGCACACATGGATACATCACACATGCACACGTGCATGCATACCTGTCAACAAATCAAAAGATTGGCATTGACCAAGGGAAGATGAAATCATCTAAAATTGCCATATTATTTTTTGGTATTTTAAAAATTTATTGTCTTCATATTTTTATTATGTTCAATTAACCAACATATAGTACATCATTAGTTTCAGATGTAGTGTTCAACAATTTATCAGTTGCATATAATACCCAGTACTCATCACAGCACGTGCCCTCCTTAATGCCCATCACCAGTTACCCCATCCCTCCACCCATCTCCCCTCCAACAACTCTCAGTTTGTTTACTAGAGTTAAGAGTCTTTCATGGTTTCTCTCCCTCTCTGATTTCTTCCCATTCAGTTTTTCCTCCCTTCCCCTATGATCCTTTGCTCTGTTTCTTATATTCCAAATATGAGTGAAATCATCTGATAATTGTTTTTCTTTGATTGACTTATTTTGCTCAGCATAATACCCTCCAATTCTATCCATATCAATGAAATAAACAAACAAACAAACAAATAAATAAATAAAATTACCATATTAAAACCCGCCAAGGTGGAGAAAGCATTGTGCCCAGCGCACAGTATATTCTTAGTACATATTGTTTTATGTTTTGGATTTGGATCTAATTTTAATTCAGTATTATAACACCAGCAAAATGAAGCTGTGTTAAAATAAATGATAATTAGATAAATTTATATTTAAAAAATACTTGTGTGTTTCCTCTGTACTTGTGGCTGAGCTAGGTAGTGAGAAAATGGAAGTAAGAAGACATAGTTACTGTCTTCAAGTACCTCTGAGTCTGGTGAGAGAGACAATCCCTACAATAAATAATTCAAACATTTGTTAGAATTGCTGTCATTGATGTTTCTGAAGGAAACAATGGAGGTAACAAAGAGGGAGTCATCGATTTTAAGTTGATGGACCAGGGCAGTTTGGGAAGAGATAATAAGTGATATAAGCTTGAAAGATGAGTTAGTGCTCAGTGAAGAGAATCTACACACACACACACACACACACACACACACACACACACACACACTGATTTGTGACATAATATGCATGGACTATATTTTTAATGAATAAAAGTATCTCTAAATAAATGAATTTCTCTGGGGATGTGGAGAAACAGTGCCAGAGAGAATATCTGGTATGTAACACTGGATCTAATGTAATTGATTCATTAAACAGACAATGTTCTTTGACATTTTCTGATTTCACACTCCTTATCCAATTAAACTTTCTCGTAGACACTGGTACCCGTGGATGAGAAGAGCTTCACTGTAACCCCACAGAACAATAATTTTCCATTTGTCTGCTAGCTTAATGATTCCGCTTAGGATACATTGTAGTTTAATGGAAAGAAAAATGGACTTGGTATTGGACATACTTGGGTCTCTATCCTCAAACTCTATGAAAATGTGTTTCATTTGGCAAAAACCTGAGACTTGGTTTCCCTTCTGTGAGATGAGAAGAAAACTAATATAAATATAATACTAAAAATGGTAACAAAATAAGGTGCCGGTCATGCAATAGGCAGTCAATGAGATAGTGTGAGTAATTCTGACCTCCCACATTAATTAAGCTTGCTAGGAGTCAAATAACCTCTACTGTTTCTAGAAATCAAATCCACAAATTTATCTGAAAGTTATAAAGATTTGCTGTTCTTTAAGAACATTCAAAACAGTTTGTCTAGGCTCTGACGGTAAATAAATAATAAAATTTGGAGTACTATATCCCATCTGGGGTCTTAAAGCTTGGGACTTTCAAGCTGGGACATTTTGGGTGAATCTTGATTCTAGAATGTAATAGCTGTGCATTCTTGGGAAAGTCCTTTTACTTCTCTAGGGCTACTGGGCCATATACAATAACAAATATGTAATAATAGATGATCGATAAATTTATGAAAATAAATTAGAGCTTAGATACATAAAACAGTTACATCAGTGTAATCACTGTATTTATATCAATTTTTTTATCTTTCAGTAAAATGAGCCCAAAATGAAAAACTTCCACCTTCGTACAACCAGTACTGAACTTTGACCAAGAGGGGTCTTTGTCCAGGGCTCCACAATTTAGATAGAGTCTTTTCTCTGAGGTCTAACCACAATCTTCCCCATGGGGCGAGAAATCATTCCCCTACCTTCTACCCATTCTCTAAGGACCTAGGATCCTGCGGTTCTCTGCCCATGTTGCCCAGAGCTCCCTTCACAAAGTAGCACAGTCCTCCTTCCTGGGTCCATATGGCCACAGGGTGATGGTGCCACTGGTGGTCATATCCTGGACATAAGGGATGGTCAAGACTGCCCGAGCAGAGTGCACACAGTCCAGGTAGATTAGAGGATTCACAGGTGGGGAGGAAGGGAGAGTGCGCTGGGGGACTGACAGTTCTCCATAGCCTTCCAGGATGAGATTTTGCCAAGGCAAGGAGTTGGATGTTCAAACAAATGTTATTTTATTGAACAAATATTTAGCCTGGTTTATAGCTTTTGAATATATGGGTATAGGGTATATGGGTCCTCATTTATAGATATTTTCAAAGCCTAACCAATATTAGAGGATGTGCTTTTTCCAGTGAAATTTAAATGTCAACCATGTGCCTTTCGAGCAGGAGGCCCTTAGCATTTATACTTTATTCCCCCCCCAACCCCCCCGATGGGGGATAGAGGAACAGAGAGTTAAAGGGAAAGCCAATGGAGGTTCAAGAAAATTCTTGGAATACCTAAACAGACAGGTGGAAATATTCCCCAGATATTTTTAATCTGCTTAAATTTCCACAAGAATTGCTAAATGTCAAAATGGGCCATGCCTCGATGTCATCTTGTCTTCATCTTTGTAACTCCTTTACTGCATATAGAAAAAGAATGGATCTAAGAACATTTGCAAATGAAATAAATCCTCTTTTGCGCTACGTATCCTCAAAGAAGTATATTTTTAAAAGAGCCAAAGAATTGTGCAAAATATCCCCTAATCTGAAAGCAGATTTGACTTCCAGGACCCAAATACAACATTGCTACTCTCCTGCTTAAAATCATTTCGAGGCTTTCCATGTCAAAAAAATCAAGTCAAAATTATTCAGTCTTCATATGAGACTTCGTAACTTGGTTTCATTCAGATCCATTTGTTTGCACACAGAGCTTTCATCGGGCCAGATTCTCCTCTCCTCCAAGTCCTGCCATGTTCCCTCTTGCTTCCTTATGTTTGCACTTAGCAATTAGTCAGTGTTTCCAGAACTGCGGTCCTGATCTAGGGTTTCTGACTCGCAGTGCATCAGCATACAGAGGACTTGTGAACTTGGAAAAGAATATTTTCTTGTCTATTGTCACTCACATCAACGGATATTCACCATTTTCTTCCATTATGAACTAAGCAACACACCACAGCAATAGTATTATTAATAACTTGTGGTTTTGTCACTGGCAGAGAGCATCAATTATTTTTTATATCACATTTCATCTATGATAGATAACTTGAAACAACTGTTTATCCTAACCACTACTTTGAAAATATGATAATTATTAGGCTGCTGCTAGGGGATTGTGTTTAATAAGATCTATTAATACACTGACAAAGAGGGAATATATTACAATTTTTTGAGTATTTTAAAATTGTATTTTAATACATTTTAAAACCATATAATTGGTTTCCTTTGTAAGTCTAGGTATTTGCTTTTATGCATTTAAATATCATATAATATTTTAATGCTTAAAAGTCATTACTCTGCGAAGGAATTTATAGGTTTCACTAGACTGTTGAAGGGGTTCGTGTCATAAAAGATTTAAGGAAAGCCTGAGTTAGAAGATTTTCCTTTGTTCATGCTTACCAAACTCCTACTCATCCTTTCAAGCCCATTCAAATGTTAGCCTTTCTCTGAGACTTCTCCGACTTTCCTTGGCATACAAAGTCACTCTATTGTGATCCACACCATCATGGAGTTACCTCTATTACAGACTTTTACACTGAATTGAATCGTCAACTTCCCTGTCTAGCTGGGGAGATAGGGCTTTTTCCTCTTAACACTTTTGGTGGCCAATAGAGTTCCCCATACTGTGGATGTGTTCAACTTAATATTTGGTGACTTCTTGGAATGAATGAATGGGCAATGTTTGACCATTTGGCAGCTGGGGAAGGTCCAGGTCAGTTAACTCCCCGGGATCAGAGACGAGGACCAGGTGATTTCAACTACAACAGCACATGCCATTTAAAATAAGTCTGAAAGTGAGCTGCAAATGCCATAGCACGCCTTCTCTAAGTGGGCCCCCTTTATCTCCTCTCTCCTCCAGAAACTGGCCTTTGGTTCCAGGAAGAGCCACAGCAGCTCTGGGCTGGAGCACTTGCCTTTGTTAGCCCCCCACTCTGGAGTGCTGTTCTTTCATCTCTGCACGACCTGGCTCCTTCCCCACTTTGAGATCTCAGGACAAATACCACTACAGTCAGCGAGACCACCCCAGGTCACGTTAGCACACCCACTCCCCTCCACTATTTTCCTTGTGCAGAGCTGCCCCTGAGCTGTGGTTTGGGCATTGCCATGGCTCCAAGCCGAGAGGGTGGGGGTGCTGAAATCTGACCCACGGATTCCTCCAGCATGCTAGAAGAACTGAAAGGTGCTATTGAATAGACAAGCTTTTCATCACAGAGGGAATGGTACTTCTTTTTTCTACTTTGTCCACCCAGAGAGGGCAGTTCTTTCTAATTCATACAATGATATCTTGAGAGCATGTTCATATTATCAGATATTTCTAATTTGATTTGCTTATTTATTTGTCTGCTCATTTTTTACTTATTGATCATCTACTTCCACCCACTAGCATGCAGATTTCATGAGGATAATGACCTGACTGGGTCTGTGTGGTTCATTTCTGAGATCCCAGATTGTAGAATATTCCATAGCACATGTTAGTTGTTCAGCAGATATTTATTGGATTACTTAATAGGAAACCATCTCTATTCATAATTTAAAACAACATTAAGTGATATATTACACACTGTGAATTGCTAAAAAATGTCCATCACTTCTTATGCCCCAATGTATATCCTTAAATGGACCTAATTTCTGTTCCCTCAAATGTCTGGCATGTCTTGAACAACAATCCTTTATTGTTTATGTTTGCTCTGACTGTAATGTTCTTTCTGCCCCCTAGCTATGCTTGAAAAAATCCTATCTTCCTAAATAAACTTCGAATTTTCCAAATAAGCTTCCTAGCTTTTGCCCTTAGAAATATCACACCCTCTCCTGAACTCACCAGGAAGGTAGTTCAGGGCTTGGAAAATTCTTGGTGAAGAACATAGCCTGTAGTAGGTTCTTGACCAGGGCCAATTATGCTCTCTGACATCGGAGAATCTTTGAGCTAGCACGCTGTTTTGTTGTTGTTGTTGTTGTTGTTGTTGTTTTAAATCAAAGTTATTTGTTTTACCTTTCTTGTTTCCATCAGAGTATTTATTTTATTAGAGTACTTTGATCACACATCCTCCTTCCCAGCCCAACTGTACAGTCAGTTTATAGAGGAAAAGTATTGTGGGTTTTACATCTTTGTATTATCCACAAGGCATGTGTTAGAAAAATACCGGCTAAATATTTTTTAAAAGATTTTATTTATTTATTTATTTAGAGAGAGAGCACTTGAGCGGGTGGAAGGGCAGAGCGAGAGGGAGAGAGAATCTCAAGCAGACTCCCTGCTGAGCACTGAGCCCGACACCGAGGTCCATCACAGAGGTCCATCCCACAGCTCTGAGATGAGGACCTGAGCCACAATAAGAGTCAGACCCTTAACTGACTGAGCCACCCAGGTGCCCCCTGGCTAAATAGGTCAGCAAAAAATGCATCTATCTTAGATGCTCCAACAGTCCGCCTCCCAAGGTGGAAGGGAGTTGGATCACCTTCAGGTCCATCGTTAGGATGGTAAATGGAGAGAGAGGCAAAGTTAGGCAGCCGCTGGAAATAATGGACATGTGGCATGATGGGTTCATATTAACGACATAGTGCATGGGGACAAAGTTAGAAACAGAATGGGATATAAAAACCATGCCCCTTGGAGAAACGAAAATGCATGCATACCAGCCAACAATGAACACAGAATATGAAGATATGCAAAGGTAAAAACTAACCAGAATAGAATTGTTGCTGATAGCGGGGGCAGGAGAAGTGGGAGTGAGGAAGGGTGAGGAAGGGAAATAAATAAGTAAATTGACACACGTATAAGTAAATCAAAATAGGAAAAGGTCCTTATATCGGCACATGTGGATCATCAGCCAGGGACAGAACAGTATGGTTAATCCACGCCTCCGCCTTTGCAATCCCTAAGCAAAAAGGGACAGCCAAACCAAAAGAAACAAAGATAGCTTCTCCAGGAGGCAGCCTCTGGCACTCTCCTCTCTCCCGCTCGGTGGCCTGGGCTCAAAGCATCTAGTCCCCTGTTGGCTTCTGTCTCGGAGCTTATCTCAAGACACTGCAAGCTTCTCTGCACCTGTTTGTGCCAACTTGGGCAGAGTGATGGCTGTCCTAACCTCCTTTATTTTTCCAGCAACTTGCCCAGCACTAGATACGTAGCAAGTGTTTGATAAATATTTGTTGACTACATTAATTACTGATGGAGAAAAAGCAAGGTGTAGTGGATGTAAGGTGATAGAAGTGATCAACCTTTGTCAAGCTGGCTAAGTATTTTTTTTTTTTTAGCCATATATACCCCTCCATATATATGATAGGGATAGAGATATATTTTATGTGTTTTTAAAATGTTCAACGTTGTCTTCAAAATAGCCATCAGAAAACTCTCTTCACTGTGACTGCTTCAAATCAACAAATCCTATTTCTGTCTCCTCAAGTTTAATTTCACAAAATCAGACCAATCAAACTATATCAAGCTCCTTTCAAAATTAAATTTCAAAATCGGGTTCTCAAGGCAGACTGAACCTGATCATTAGGCCAAATCCCAAATAATAAAGGGAGGATAGGAAGGCTGAGCGGTGGGCACGTCACATCCGTAAGCACACCCCGAACACACACATGGACTTTGAGTCCTTTATTTTGTCCCCGCTAACTTTAGTATGTACCAAGCAGGACGGCTTGAGAATATTTTTATCCCAAGGCTATTTCTGCAGATGTCAAAGAAGGCTTGCAAGTTTAGCTCAGTCCCCTGGTTGCCGAAGATAAGTTATCAAACAGTTCAAAGGCAGTTAGGTCCCCTAATATGTGCTTTTGTCTGCGGGAAATGTATTTGCCTTCACTGCTGAATCCGAAACCACTTATCAGTGCTATAGCAGCCGTAGAGCTGTGGGACAATGGCTGGTTGACGATGGTTTTACAAAAGGACGTGTTACAGTTTGTGTTCTGTCCTAACTACACCCCTTAACTACTACAAACACCTTCTCCTGTCCCAAAGACCTCTTTGTTGGGTCACCCTAAAGCTGCATGACTTTAGATGAGCAAAATAGCTCCGCATTCCACTGCGCTCACCAAGCCTGAGGATATTATTAAAAAAAAAAAAAAATCAACTAGAAACGGTGCTGCATCTGAGCATGGTGTTTATTTCAAATGTGCAATTCCATGGACTGTCCTGCTATATTTAAGGAAGGATGTCTAGCAATTATAATAACTTGACTCAAGAATCAAATATTTAGGGCAGCAAAACCATGTCTATTTTGGGCTGTACAGCTGACGTGCATTCTTAGGATATACAGGATGAACACAGTATTTCATTTCAAGTTCCTAAAAAGGGAAATGACCATGAGCATAATGAAAAGGCTTTGTTTCTACACATTGCACACATTTGCAGCTAGCTGGGGTTTGGGCAGCTGAACCACGCCATTAATAAAAGCCTGACACAGCCTGTGACGGAGGACATTGAAAAGGTGGACATAGTTGAGTCTTTCACAGAGGTATAAAGATGTGTACATCCACAGAGTTATTAATACATTAGTCGAGCCTATAATTATTACCCTAATGGCTCTTATCAAAAACAGCAAGAGGTAGTCAAGAAAGGGATAATTACAGGATGAGCATCAGGAGATGGCTTTTCTTCTTTTCGAAAAGCTTTCCATCAGCATAATGACTGAAGTATAAGGGACCCATTCTGAAGTGCATTAACCAGATGATGTGATTACTAGGTCACTTATTTAATTAGCTCTGTTCACCAAAGATTAGTGCAATCCAGACTCCCACCCCTCTGCCCTACCTACCCTAGGTGGAACCATCTTTCTTCCCCACCAACCAACAGCTACTCATCCTCTTACTACCCAGCTTGGCTGTGTCATTGCTTCGGTGATACTTTCCATACCTCCCTCAAAGGAAAATCTACCTCCCCATTTGTCTGTCCAACTATCCATCCATCCATCCATCCATCCATCCATCCATCCAACCATCCATCCATCCATCCATCCATCCATCCACCTGTGCATCATCTTAATTTCCTATGTCTTTCCCCAATGGGTTTGAATTGGCTGACAACAAAACATTAAATACAGTAATTTCTTTTTAATCTAGGGAAGGAAAGATGAAAGAAGAGAGAGAGAGAGCCCTGAAGTATGGCCGGTATACAAAATGGATGCCTCATGGTCCCGAAGGGCTTTGGTTTTTTTCTGCCATCATTGCCAAAACAAAGAAAAAATACATATATTATCCCTCATAGAAATAAGTGTGTCCTTAAGGCAAAAGCCAGACACTTGCTAAGGGAATGTACACCTATTTTGTTTTCTGAGATCAAGATGCTTCTCACCCTTGGCCTTCATAGAGGGGGCACATGGGAGGCTGTAGATGTCATCCTGCATAACATCTGCCACTCCCTTAACACACCGGCACATTTCCTATGACTGTTTCTTTTATTTATTTATTTTTTCATTTTTTTTTTTAAATCAGAGAGAGAGAGAGTGAGCACAAGCAGGGGGAGTGGCAGGCAGAGGGAGAAGCAGGTTCCCTGCTGAGCAAGGAGGCTGATGTGGGACTTGATCCCAGGACATTAGGATCATGACCTGAGCCGAAGGCAGCCGCTTAACTGGTTGAGCCACCCAGGCGTCCTGAGACTGTTTCTTTTAATAACCCTTGTGCAGCCAGGGGCATAACAGCAATATGAAAGCAAGTAAAGGGAAATTAATGAAAGGCCAAAATAATGGGGTCTTTTAGCACCTTTGATTATTGCAGCTTTAGCAATTATTGCAATGTTTTACAACTTCTTGTTTTGTTATCTCCATAATAGTCAATTCCTTGGGACAAAGAAGAGTCATCTGTTCACTTGTGAAGCTGCAGAGATTAACACAATGCCTAGAACAAATGGTATTTCTAAATGAATTAATTCATATGTTGTAAACGTAAGTTGTTTCCATTTTTACTTTTGTTTTTCAGAAAACGCCCTCTCTGAGAGTAAAAAGTTGATACCTTGCTTTAAAATGATCAGAAGAGAAGCACTGAAGAGGCATCCTTGTCTTTGCTGTATGTATGTATATATATATATATATATACATACATACATACACACACACATGCTTATTCTAAGAATGTTGTGGTGGTTAATTTCATGTCACCTTGTCTGAGCCACAGTGCCCAGCTATGCAGTCAAATGTCATTCTGGATATTTCTGTGAGGGTGTTTTAGAGTAAGATTTGCATGTAAATCAGGGGACTTTAAGGCAGATTGCCCTCTCTAATGTGGGTGGGCCATATGAAATCAGTGGAAGGTCTAACATGACAAAAGGATGACCTCTCTGGAGCTAGAGAGAGTACTTCAGCAGATTGCTTTCAGACTTCATGAGCACCATCCATGTTCCCTGGTTCTACGGCAGACTGCCTTCAGACTTGAACGGTAACTCTTTCTTGTTTCTAGCCTGCTGGACTCTCCCATCAGATATTGAACTCTCTAAACCTCCACAATCTCATAAGCCAAATCCTTCAACTCTCTAGATAGATAGCTAGATATATAGACAGAAAGATAAAGATAGAGATATGATGTCTCCTATTGGTTCTGTTCCTCTGAAGAAACTTGACCGAATACAAATACACTCACTGGCCATGAAGTGTAGATGGCTACACTTCAAGTGTCCTCTCTTGCCCTGACTCATCCCAAGATTCATCCCAGACATCACAGTGTTTGCTGCAGACTTCAGAGCCTGTGGCTGCCTGTGATCCTCCTTCGGAAATACAGCAGATCCGGGGCGCCTGGGTGGCTCAGTTGGTGGAATGTCTGACTCTTGGTTTCAGCTCAGGTTATGATCTCAGGGTCTTGAGATGGGGCCTCACGCTGGGCTCTGCACTCAGCACAGAGTCTGCTTGAGCTTCTCTCTCTCTCTCTCTCTCCCTCTGCTCCCCCCTCCAACTCTCTCTGTCTCTCTAAATAAATAGATAGGTATAATCTGAAAGAAAGAAAGAAAGAAAGAAAGAAAGAAAGAAAGAAAGAAAGAAAGAAAGAAAGAAAGAAAGAAAGAAAGAAAGAAAGAAAGAAAGAAAGACGGCAGATCCACTGTAAATAGGAGCCCAGATGGGGAGGAAGGAAGGCCACAGAGAGCCAGAGCCATGAAGATAGTAATAATTCATCCAATCAGGGATCAGCTGTATCAAGCCAGACCAGAGAGGCTCTGCAGCTAGGGAAAGAAGGACATGGGAGTGACCTTTAAGGACAGAAACTAGGAACTGGATGGCAATCAGATGTCATGGGGGATGTTAAAGTGGATAGAGAGTAATATCCAACAGACACATGGCTTTTTCCCCAACATGCCAGGCACTTGTTAAGAACCCAGAACACAAACAGCACTCTGGAATTTGCTGGGTTCAGGGGTGTGAGTCCATCATTAATGAGATTAAGGTCTTACCACCTAGCAAAATGGAGGCTTGAAATAGACATTCAAGTCTGTTTCTAGAAAATAAAGCTACATTTCTTGTAGACTTAAATTTTTTTGTAGCCTAAGATTTGTACCTGCTGCAAAACTTAATGTTCTAGAGTAAATGGTGATATATCTGTTAATATTTAAATTATATACATTAAAATAGTAATTTAGACACATACAGCAAAATAGCATGCTTAAATATATTGGTAAATGAGAAAAATGTCAAGTTGATGGACAATGATAACCATTAGTTTCGTAGTCGTACAGAACCGGGCTTGTATCCCAGATTCATGGCTTGCCCAGGGAACTTCAGTCAGGTGCTGAAATTTCCTTAATTTATATGCTTATCTGTAAGATGGTAGAAACTCTCCTGATGGACTTTAGAGGACTTTTGTGAGAGAGAAATGCAATTATAAATATAAACCATCGAGTCCAGCTTCTCACTCAGTAGGTGCTGTGCTTCCTTAATTCTCTCCCACAGAATAAAAAATGAATGAGTGATAAGAAAGCCTGGAAGGGAACATGTGAAATGAAAACACTTTTGTTGGGGTCATAAAACAATGTGTGATTAATTTTTTTGAAGATTTCTGTAATGTCGCATCATTTTATCATCAGAAAACAATAGTATTAGAAAGTTTTCCATCTCTGCTGCAGGCCCTGCAGTCTGCAATGTGTAAACACTGAGATGTGTCAGATGCGTTTGGCTTCTAAGTCCTGCTGCCTTAACACCGGGAGGGGAGGGGCCCCGGGAAGCCGGAGCACTTCCTCCTTGGTTAATCTCAGCCAGGCTGACTGACTGATTGCAACACTCCCAAGCCTCGTGCTTTTCCGAACCTTTGAGTATCTTGCTGAACTGCTGTCCAAGGGCAATTTTTTTTTTTCTGTCAAACAGACCTGCAAGGTTGCTAGGCACATACAAGGATGAAGAGAGCTTTGGGTTACCCAATACTTGTTTTGCAAAGTCTGTTTTAAAAAATTGCATCATATCCCATTTGATGATTGTGCAATGCAGGGTGGATACCTACACTGAAAGCTAAGTAAGTGAGCTCTAGGCACCTTTGCAATTTAGACATCCATTTATACTCAAGTGGAAAATATTCAGCTGTTCTCAATTTGAAAAAAAAAGAAGTGTAGACAGCCAATGACAATAGAAGCCAATGTTCCTTGAACGTATGAAATACACGTAGAATTTCCCATTCTATTTCTTTCTCAGGTGCTTGGTGTATTATATTCATGTGATGAATATAAATACGATTAGTCCTTGATCCTTGAGAAACTAAATTCCTTATAACACTTCTAATTCACTCAGGGCTGTCTTTTAGTACAAAGAACAATAATGATTGAATTACCCAGTCTGGGTTCAAATCCTGGTGCTGCCACTTAATAGTTAGATGACCTTGGGCAAGTGACTTAACCTCTCTGTGTGATTTCCTTCATCTTTAAGATAGGAGTGATGGAGCCATAGGAGATTGGGAGGTATTGAGAGAGAGGGGAAAAGGAGATTCTTCCAAACAGAGGTCCCAGAAATCCTCTGCAGGAGCCAGGTTTACATTGAATAATGTCCTATGAGCAGGGCACGTACTAGAGAATTTGAGTTGTTCCCCTAAAAACAAAACAAGCAGCTCACTGTCTATTTGCACAGGTGCTCCTCTACTTGGTATTTCTTTAACCTCAGGGTGTCAGTTACCCTCTGTCAGCTTCCACGTCCTCAATCTCAAAAATATGGCCAACATTCCACACTTCCTGATTCGGAGGGAAGGGTTGGGGTAGAAAGGAATGGGGCAGGGTACAAGAAGTCAAGGCTTAATGGCAAAACCGATATGCAGGTTTGTCATGTGAACGTGAGAGACTTTTATGGTGCATAACTAATTACACACTTGATGCAAGAGAAGTGGTTTTTCAATTAGACAAAGGACTCAAGGTTTTGTGCAGATTCAATTCTGGCACTTTGGATAAGATGGATGCCCTTTTATTGACATCGAGGAGAGAAACAGACTATCTCAGCCTGGAAGTTTGCACAGGAGACGGAAGCCCATCGCTAGCCTCAGGCTCATTCCCTCACCCAGCACATTCTCTATCACACCCTGCTGCCTTTGGCTCAAGAAGCACACACACATGTTTTCAAAGGGCACATGCCAATGCAAATGACACATTTTCTCCAAACATGTGGGATTTATTGTGGCTGGGATAGGCCTGAAGGCTTAGGGAATAATCAAACTGGAACATTTCTGCAGAGTGGATTTTTTATTCCTGAAGTGATTTCAGAGATAGGTAGATTTTCTTCTATTATTATTATTGATGTTATAAAATAAGCAAACTTGAGATGAAGCCTCCATTAAAAGAAGCCTGACACCATCTGGAAACTGAGACTCTTTGGCAGCAATGACAGCATGGGAGGACTTTAAATTCAAAGTTAATTTGGTATTTGTGTTTCCAGAAAAAATAGAAGAGGGGTGTCATTGTATTTTGATCCTGAGTATTTCGGGTACAGTTGTTAGAGCTCCGACAATTTTGACAAAGGTAGAATAATTACCCTTTCAGGTCATTACTCACATATTCACTCAAAAATATTGATGATATAGCCTATTCACTCATAAATGCTAAAGAGAAATTTGTCTATTCCTCTCATCATTAATTTACTTATTCAACAATTTACCTTACTGTGGACTTCTTGACATTTATTTTATCCTTTGGTTTGAATCCCATACTACTTTATTCATTTTCAAAATTGTTCTAGCTTTGGCCATTGGCAGCTCTTTCATGTGACTCCTCAGTCCCTACGACTTACACCATCACTGTGTGTGTGTGTGTGTTTGTGTGTGCGTGCACACTTCCTTACTTTCTGCCACTTACAATCATCTATTTCTCCAAGAAACCCTGGTTATTTTTATTGAAGAATGGTATTAGAATCCAAAATCTGAGCCCTGGATGTGCTTGTTCAGCTGGAGTGTATTGCTTCTGGGCTCTCTAACCTCACAAATTAAAAAAAAAATATGTGTATATACTAACCTGCTTCTATAAACGTATCTATAAATATTTCTACCTTTAACTGTAACTGTATTCAGCTAAACATGAATTCACACTGATGTCTCGGACTCTAATCTACTGCCACATGGATCATATCCTTTCTTATCTGCAGCCTCCCACTTCGACAGTGAGAAACCTGGCTCCCACCATCCCTCATCCATTTACTTGTTCAATTCTGGGACACATGGACAGCAGTATCAGAAATGTCAACCCAGACTCCAATGGGAAACAACTTCATCAGCGGTAACACAATTCTTACATACAGTTCCTTTTGCCTTTATTCCTACTGCCTCCCTCCACTCATTTCCGAAGTTAATTAGGGTAGCATCGTCCCACCCCCAACACACACACCCTTCAGTGAGGTCATTTCATGCATTTGAAATTCAATTAGATTATTTTGTGACAATCTGCATTTTATGCTGGAACTAAGGTTGCTAAGCCAACCTCCTATGTTTTTTTTAATTTACATAAATTAAAGTTCATTCTTGGTGCTGTAAATTTCTATGGGTTTTGACAATGCATAGTGTCATCTATCCACCATTAGAGTGTCATATAGAATAGTTTTGCTGACCTAAAATAACCCCTTGCTTCATTTATTCAAATCTTCTTCTCTACCCAAACCCCTGAAAGCACTGACCTTTTTTTTAAATTAATTTATTTTTGAGAGACAGAGGGAGAGAGGAGGGGCAGAGGGAGAGGGAGAGAGAAGCCTCATGCAGACTCTGCTGAACATGGAGCCTGACGTGGGGTTCCATCCCAGAACCCTGAGATCATGACCTGCACCAAAACCAAGAGTCAGACGCTTAATTGACTGAGCCACCCCAGTGCCCCTGGAAGCACTGACCTTTTATAATCTCAGCAGTTTTGCCTTTTCCAGAGTCATATGAATTGAATTATACATAGATAGCCTTTTTAGAGGGGTCTCTTTACATACTAAGGAGAATAAACTGTTTTAAGAATTTTAATAATTACTAATAAATTATATTAATTCATTATTACAGATCTTAGCACTAATTTTACTTCAGAAATACTTGAAGCCTTGTCTCTATGAAGGTATGTACTTTGAAGCAACTAAATGTTCTCTTAAACATTTCCAAGCCAATCAAAATTTGTAACATAATGTAGACAAAGAATTGTCAAGAGTTTACTTATAGACACCTATTTAAATCAATAAAAAAGCCCCTAAGGATCAAAGATCAAAACACTCAGCCTTGAATTTTATATAAAGAAATGCAATCTAGGGGCACCTGGGTGGCTCAGTCAGTTAGGCGTCCGACTCTTGATCTCAGCTCAGGTCATGATCCTCAAGGTGTTAGAGATTGAGCCCGGTCTCGGGCTCCTTGCTCAGCGCAGAGTCTGCTTGAGATTCTTTCCCTCTTTCTCTGCCCCCCTCCGCCTGCTCCAGCTCACTCCCTTTCTGTCTCAAAGTAAATAACTAAAATCTTTTTTTAAAAAAAGAAATACAATCTAAAAAATCTCTAACCTATTTTTGCCTATGCTGTTAATAAAGAATTATGTTTTAATTATAAAAGTTATACTCGGGGCACCTGGGTGGCTCAGTCGGTTATGCGTCTGCCTTCGGCTCAGGTCATGGTCCCAGGGTCCTGGGATGGAGCCCCGCATCGGGCTCCCTGCTCGGCAGGAAGCCTGCTTCTCCCTCTCCCACTCCCCCTGCTCCAGCTCCACCCCTGATCTCTCTCAAATAAATAAATAAAAAATCTTTAAAAAAAGTTATGCTCATAAATAAAATGCTGGTCAGAATGTTATTTGGTAAAACATTTTTTGAAAGACTTTTGATAATATGTATCAAGAAGTTTAAATATATTCAAAACCTCTGACCCAGTAATCATAACCTGAGGCTTTATTTTGACAAAGTTTCCAAAGCCATGGGAGAGTTAGAAGCATGTTACTCATTGCAGCCACATGGCAGCAGGTGAAAAAGTAAATGGGAAGATTATCTGTGACAAGTATGCTGTTATGTAATGAGACATTCTTAAAACATTTTTATTTTGAACAAATTTTAATCTTACAGAAAATTTGCTGTGTTGATAGAGAGAGTTCCCACAGAGTGTCAACCAGTGTCCTCTAATTGTTGCCACCTTAAATGATAGTGCAATTAACAATGCTCAAGTCCAGGAAGTTAATGTTGCTAAACTAGAGTTGAATTGAATTTTGCTTGATTTTCCATGAATGAAACTTTTCTGTTCCAGGATCCTATCCAGAATTTCAGTTTGCATTAAGCTGTCATTTTTCCTTAGTCTGTTCTAATTAGTAAAATTTCCTCCGTCTTTCCTCGTGTTTTGTGATAAGGAAAAATATTAATAATCTATGCTGGATGAGGAAAGCAGCACACACACACATACACACACACACACACACACACACACAGTGATCTCAAGTATGCAGAGAAAAATGACTAGAAAAATATTAGGAGGAAATTATCCAAAATATTAACTGTCGTTAGCTTATCTCAGAGTGAGGGATTATAGTCAATTATTTTCCTTCTACTTTCATTTCCTCTATTTTTAAAAAATACATTTTCAAAAATGGTCACCCAATATTTAAAAACAGAGGAGGAAAAAAACTACAGAATATAAATTCTCCACCTTGGAGAATTTAGCTACATTAAAAGGTTTGTTCTTCTGTTTACTCTAACTGAGTAATATTTCATTGTGTTGTAGGTATGAACACAGTTCTTCTAGTTCTGATATAGCTCATATTTTGCGAGCTTGTTCTTTCTTCTTTTTTCCCCTAACATCTAAATTACCAAGTGTGAAGGAAGTACCCATATATGAGTGGTTCAGACACATGAGGGTCTCCTCATCTGGAGGATCAGAAATACAAATGCTCCCTGGAGAGAATGGACATAGCAGAAATCCACCTGAATGGGATCTTCCTAATGGAAGGAGCCATTATGGAGGAATGGACCTCAGCTTTCCAGTCTCAAGGTCCCCTGGGAAATATTGATGAGCAGTCCTCCGTGGGCCTTGTAGAATAAAGACTGAAGAAAGATATCCACTACGGTCATATTCCATTCAAAGGTACTAGGAGCAGGAGGTCAATGTTCCTGATAACACATCACGAGGGTTTTGTATGACACTACACTCTTGGCTGACTCATTCATATTGACTATTTTTGTCACTTCTAGCTTGTCACCAAAGTGAATGACAGCAAAGTCCTGAAAAAGAAGAGCCCCCCCCCCTTTGTTCATAGGCAGAAAAGAATAGCAGTGAAAGGGGTCCCCTTGCTTCTTAGCTGGGGGTATAGAGGGTATTGGCTGTCCCCACTAAGGGCTAGAAGAGCAGTCTCTTGTGCGAGTGGCCCTGGGAAAAAGGCCAGCAGAGGAGGCCTGACTGGCCAGGTCCCAGACGAGCCTGTGTGGTGAATGGAAAGTACCCACCCTTGCCCTTTTGAGCCTATAGAATTTGGATTTGGATCTTGGCTTACCCACATGTAATAACATTTCTCATTACTGAGTACCTATTATGCTTTTTACCTCAATGCTAAATCTTTAACATATCCTTTAACAATGCTAAATCTTTAACAACCCTACCAAATAGGTAAAACTAACCCATTTTACCCAGAGGGACGAGACTCTTACAGAGTATGTAACCTTGAACTATGTAATTCCATTTCCTCCTTTGTATGATGAAAATAAAAATCCCTTCCCTCTAAAACTATGAAGATTAAATGAACCTCACAGAAAAAGCACTGAACACATTTCCCAAAACCCAGTAGGTTCTTTGACGCCCAGACCCCACAATGATGCTGTTTCTGGGACACTTTCCCTAAAGTGTGATCTGGTTTAGATTTTTTAATTTAAGCCCAGAAACCTAAGGACCTGCCAGAGACAGAAACTCTTCTTGGAATCTTCCTGAAATGCAAACAGTTTAAAGGTCACTGAAAACTTCATCCAGCCTATATTTATATTTGTCTCGTAAACTCTTGAGGAGAATTTTCCAGGAGACGGTGGAGTCTCAGGAGACTTCTTGCTGAGGCTCCCGTAACTCATTTTCTGTTTTTTTTGGCCTCTGCCTCTTGAAAGGAAAAGGGAACTCAGTGAAAAATGTTAAACAAGGCCAAAGACATAAATATATTTAAAAATTAAAAGTGTTTGAAACCATTGCTGCAGGGGGATTTCTCAGTCAGTGATGCCAAGCAGAAGACTAGCTTTGGTACCCACGAATATTCCTCTTCCAGGCTTCCTGGAGCTCCAGGCATCCTGAATGAGGGGGTTTCTGGTTACTTACTGACAGTAGTTGGGGTGTAAGTTCAGGGTAAATCATGGGAGTTCTTTACAAAATGCTCTAGCAGGTAAGTGTTGAGTGTCTCCAGACTTCTATACTACATCATCCTTTTGTAGAGAAAAATAAAAATATATCCAGGTTGAAACTCAGAGAAGGATGGAGAGTTATCTCTTACCAGCTGTGTGCTTGTGTGTATGTATATGTGTGTGTGTGTGTGTGTGTGTGTGTGTATGTGTGTTTGTGTGTTTTACTGGCAAATAAAAATTGTATACATTCAGGTTGTAACGGGTGACATTTTAAAGGTATATAAGTGTGATGATCTGATATACATATACATTAGAAATTGTTACCATAGTATTTACTTATTCTTAATAAAAATGTATATGTGTAATGTGTACTACATGATATTTTGATATACATGTACATGGTGAAAGTTAATTACCATCTCTGGGTCCTCACATAGTTACCCTTTTTTGTGTATATCTGGTGAGAGCACCTGAAATCTGCTCTCTTAACAAATTTCCAGTACAAAATACAGTCATCATGCTGTATACTAACTACTGTCCTTATGCTGTATTTTGCCTTTAAATATTTGGTGGAAATCAGAGATTAGGGATTAAGTAATTAGTCATTGATAATAGCAATTGTATAATTAATGTTATTTCTCACAGCACATCAAAGGGCACTTCACATACCAAGACTCATGATGATGATTGATGGAATGAATGAGCAAATGAACAAATAAGTTCAAAACTGTTCCTGCAATTGCCTGATGCCACTTCCTCATGATCTGTTGACAGGCTGCTAGACTTTCTTGTAGTAGGGTAGGTTTGAATCTCTGCAATATGCCTCATGGTTTATGGACCATTTACATTTAATGTAATCATCATTACTGCTGGGTTTCAGTCTGCCAACTTGCCATTTGCTTTCCATTTGTCCCTCTGCTTTTGCTTCCTCTGTGCTTCCCCTCCCATCTTCTTTTTGGATTAATCTAATATTCTTTAGTATTACATTTTATTTTCCTTATTGGCTTTTAGGTATGTCTTTTTTTATTATTTAGTCATTTGTTTTACAAAGATTGTTCAGAGTCCAGCAATGTGTATCCTTCAATTTACTCTACATGTAGTCCATATTGTATTTCTTTGTGCTCTACACTTCATACCTCACACTTTCTACTTCCAACTTCTTGATGCACACTTCGAACTTTCCAAATCTATAACATTAAAACAGTATAGTACCATGTACTGTGCTCCTTTGTTTGATCATTGTCATATTGTTCATTTTGCAGAAGTTAACTACAATGTGCATAAATTTAGTTCTTTGTTTACCTTCATCCTCCTTGGGGTTTATTAAAATTATTGAATTTCTGAAGCAGTGTTGTCTGTTTGTTTTATTTTCTGTTTTCATCAAATTTAGGAAGTTTTCAGTCATGATTTCTTTAAATATGTTTTCTTCCCCAATCTCCCACTTTGTCCTTTTGGGAGTCCAATTACATATATGTTAGATGCTTATATTATCCCACAGATCCTTGAAGATCTTCTGATTTCATTAATTTCTCACTCCCCCCATTATTCAAATTAGATAATTTATTTTGATCAATCTTCAAATTAGCTGGTCTTTACTTCTGCTCACCAATGTATTGTTAGACATTTAACTAATAGTTTTTGTTTCAATTATTGTATTTTTTATTTTTAGTACTTCAGTTTTGTTCATTAGTATAGTTTCCATATTTATTCTGAAGTTTTTTATCTACTCTTTCATTAAGACCCTTTCTTTCATTCTCTGAACATGTTTTTATTTAAGTCATTAAACATATATTTATAATCACTGCTTGCACATATTAGGTTCAACATTTGAGCCATCTTGGATTTCGTTTCTATAGACTGCTTTTTTTCCCCTTCAATTGTGAATCATATTTTTGTTATTGTTGTTTGTCTAGTGATTTTTGATTGCTAATGGATATTATGAGTAACAGTTTGTAAAAACTGTAGATTCTATTATTCTTTCCTGAAATGTTGATTCTTGTTTCAGAAGAAAGTTCAATGACTGGATAATCATCTTGAACATGTGTACACTTGATTTTACACTTTGTTAGTAAATATTTGTTCAAGAACAAGGTATATCCAAACCCATTTAGCTGGACAGGACTCAACTTCCTAATTCTGTCTTACCCAAACATCCTTTTGGGACTTTGTTTTAGGCTTTTTAGGAGTGCATCTACAGTAGGTTTAATTCTATGTCATTATCCTTATTCTTAAGATCTTCTGCAGTTGATGTGGTCTCTCCACTTAGTCAAGGTGGGAACTCCATAAATGCTCTTCTTCCAGCACTGCCTGACCTCTGGTATCTCTGTTCTGCTTTCCATCCTGTAGCAGCTAATCTCTATTAAGTTCAGATTGTCTTGGGGTGCCTCAGTGGCTCTTGATTTTGGCTCAGGTCATGATCTCAGGGTCCTGGGATCAAGCCCTGTGTTGGGCTCTGTATTCAGTGGAGAGTCTGCTTGAGGGTTCTTTGTCTCCCTCTCTCTCTGCCCCTCCCCCCCGTGTGCTATAAATAAATAAATAAATAAATAACTCCTAAAAAAAGTTCAAATGGTCTTGCCCTGTGTACATACGATCCAGCCTTCATATGGATTTATGGAGGATCTCCATACTGAATTCCAGGGCCCATCACTAAATAGCTTCCTTCCTCTCATGCTTCATCTTACACATACCAGCATATTAAGTACTCTTAAATCTATCTCTGCCTCCCAAATTCAGTGAGATCACTGCCTCTGCCTCAGATTCCAGTTCTCAGTGCTATGCTGCAAAAACTACCCCTAGTCAAAAAGATGGATGATTATGGCATTCATCTTGTGCAGTCTTATAGTTTTGTATGGCAGGAGGTCTTGTTTGTGTCATTTACTCCATCTTAACTAGGATAAGAAGTCCCAGTATAATACCTTGCACCTAATGTATGTTCAGTAGGTAATTGTTCTTTGTCATATTGTTTTTCTATTGCTTCTATAACAAATGACCACACACAATGGTTTTAAACAACACAAATTTATAATCTTAAAGTTCTGCAAGTCAGAAGCTCAAGGTGGGTCCCACTGGGGAGCTGTATCTGAAAGCTTAGGTCCTTCTTTCACATTTTTACATTCTATCAATTATTTCATGATATAAGTTAAAGTTTCCAAATATTCCTTAAACCTGCATGTCTATTCTGTCCCTAGTACCACTTCCTTTTGCATGTTTTACCATCTCTGATTTGAACATTTTCCATAGACTCTTAAGGGTTTTCTTTTATATGGTCTGATGCAGCTCAGTCTATACTCAACACCACAGCCAATGTGAACTTAGTAAAACATAAGTGTGTCCATGGCCCTGCATAGATTAAAAATCAAAAAGCTGCTAACCCCAATAAGACCATCTAGAATTTTGGATCTGTCTCCCTCCCCAGTTTCCTATCCCATCATGCTAACCTCATCACCATACTAGGATTCCTAGGATTTCTGGGACATGTTTCTTACCTTATAAGCATCTTCTGTACATCTATAGAAGGCTGACTCCTCTACTTGGCCTAGATAACCTCTATCTTCCTAGTAAATCTGAAGTTATCTGAAGACTTTAGATCAAATGTTACCTCCAGTATGAGTGCTGGTTTGGTCCATCCAAATACATTTCCTCCTGGATATACTCATAGTGCTTTGGACATCCCTCTATCATGGCAATTATCTTAATGCATTGTCATGGAACTTTTGTGACTCTCTTTCTACCCAAGAATGAGATTCTCCAGAACAGGCGCTTTGTCTTGATCCTATCTATGGTCTCCCTGCCTTTGTCATCATGTAGAAAGTGTTTAGCAAATTGTTTATTGGGTGATTCTATTGATGCATTCAGTTGATTTCTCATTTTATGTGTTCCTCACTTTAATAAGCAAAGGATTCTTCCTCAGGCAAAGGCATTTATTTTCTTTCCAAATGATGTGCTCCCTCTCCTCTTCTTCTGTTCTGCCATTTTAAACTCAGTTGCCAGTTAGGGAGCAAGGGCACATATGGAGAATATGCATTGGTTTCTGAAATTTTTCTTTGTAAGGCAATATGTAGGAAATTTTTTTAAAAAATTTCAATTGTTTATGTTTAGTTGGAATTTGGAGAACCATTTTTAGAATTCAAATTTTGGCCTTTTAAAAATAAGATATATTAAACATATAAAAGAATATATCTTGCATATATGCTCAATTAAAAATGGTAAAATGAGCACTCATATTCTCCCAAACAGAGGTTAAAAATACTGCCATAATCCTGAAGTCCTCTGTTTTTCCTTTCCCAGTTACACCTCTTTTCCTTCCCCTAAGAATTAAACAATAAGCTGATTATTATGTTCCTATTCCATTGGTTTATTTTTCTAAAGAGTTGTACTATATACTATTTTGTTTCTAAATAATGTATTAGTTTGGTTTGCCTATATTTGACCTTCATATAAACGAAAGTTATTATATACTTTGTGCTCTTTGTCTCTGAAATTTTAACTTTATGAGATTCATAAATTTTTTTAAAGATTTTATTTATTTGAGAGAGAGAGAGAGAGAGCACTAGCAGTGCAGAGGGGCAGAGGGAAAGGAACAAGTAGACTCCCTGCTGGGTGCGGAGTCCAACGTGGGGCTCGATTCCAAGATCCCAAGATCATGACCTGAGCCAAAGTCAGATGCTTAACCAACCGAGCTGCCCAGGTGCCCTGAGATTCATACGTTTTAATGTATTTAGTTATACATTTACCTATTTTCACTGATGTAGAGTATTTGAGCACATAAATATACTAGTCTTTATATACTCTATGTTTGATAAAAGTCTACCTCTTTAATGTTTTTTACTATTATGCAAAATGCATTTTCTAAATTGATAATATTGTATTTCTACTTTAATATAAAAATATTGTTGATTATCTTAATAGATTTTTTTGAATGCCAAAATACTTCTACATTCCTGGGGAATAACCAAGTGGTTTGTTATGACTTACTTATTTTTTATGCTCTTCTGAATCCAATGCCGGTATATTTTAGAACTGCCTCTTGGTTCATGAGTACAATTGCCTTGTGATGTTTCTTTTTTTTTTTTTAAAGATTTTATTTATTTATTTGACAGAGAGAGAGACAGAGAGAGAGAGGGAACACAAGCAGGGGAAATGGGAGCAGGAGAAGCAGGCTTCCCGCAGAGCAGGGAGCCCAATGCAGGGCTCGATCCCAGGACCCTGAGATCATGACCTGAGCCGAAGGCAGATGCTTAACGACTGAGCCACCCAGGCGCCCCCTGATGTTTCTTTCTTGAACTATTCTCTGGTTTTGATATTGTGGTAGACAAAATTCTAAAAATGGCCCTAAGATCCCATGTCTTAATCCCTGGAACCCATGAGTATGAAATATTACTGCTGTGATCATGTTATGTTTTATGTCATAGCTGATCTTAATAGGCAAGTGGTCCTAATCTAACTGCATGAACACTTCTAAAAGCAGAGAGTTTTCTCTGGCTGAAGGCAGAAGAGTAAGTCAGTGAGATTGGGAGTACTAGGGAGATTTGGTTCATCATTGCTTGCCTGAAGATGGAAGAGAATATGTGGAAAGGATTGCAGGTGGCCTCTAGGATCTGAGACTCCCAGACCACAACCAGCAAGGAAGTTGGAACCTCATTCTACGGCCTACAGAAACTGAATTCTATCAACAACCCAAATGATCTTAGAAGTGAATTATTCCCAGAGACTCCTGATGAGGACTCAGACCAGACAACACCTTAATTTCAGGCTTGTGATACCCTGAGTATAGAACACTGTAGAGCCTGCATAGACTAGAACTTACAGAATTGTGAGCTCACAAATGGATGCTTTTTTAAGCCATTGAGATTGTGGTAATTTGTTACATAGTAATAGGAAATGAATACAAGAATCAAGGATACAGTAGTCTCATTGAGTGTGCTGGTGAGTTGGAGAAGCATTTGGAATTTGTTGTTTCCTGAATGTTTGCTAGAATTTACCAGTGTCTGTGCTTTTTAACGAGAGACTATAGCTCACTTGTATTTATCAAATTATATGTTGGTTTTTTTCTACCGTGTTAATTTGTGATTTCTATTTGTCTTGATTTAACCCACTATCTGTATTTCTTTCTCTTTTCTTAAACTTCTTTTGAACTGATTGAGGTTTTAAGATTTTCTCTTTATCTTATCTCTTTGCCACTACTAATTTTGAAGTTATATACTCTTTCGCTCCTTTTTGTGGTTATCCTAGAAATTTTAACTTTTATATTTTAAGAATGTCCAAAATTAATCAACATCCACTATTCCTGAAATACAAAGATTTTAGATCATGAGACAGAAATAGTATTCACTGAATATTCCAATTCTCACCCCTATTATTTCCAAGCCTCCCTTGAAGGTATATTGGGGCCAAGTGACTACTTCAGGCCAACAGACAATGAACAGAAGAGATGTATGCTACCTCAGGGGTTAAACAGTTAAAGGTGAATATTTCTCATTCATTTCTTTCTCCTTCTGACGTGGGACCTTGGCTTGGAAGCCACTTGAAGGTTTTTCAGGTCATTGTGGAACACACAGCTAGTGTGAATTTTGTGCAGACTGAGCAGTCCCAAGCCATTATGAGTCTTAGCTGGTAGTTTAAGAAGTATGCAGAGATATTATTTTCCACCCAGAGCTGAGGAGGGGCCAGGTGATTATCCTTAAGCTTCTCTTTATGGGAGGTTTTTTTCTTAATAGTTTACCTGTTGAGGGTGTTAGCTTTTGGGGGTCCTGTTTGTGCTCAGGCTCAGCCATTGTTCTCTTGTCTTCATGCACTTGTAGTGTGTGGTCATTGAAACCCAGACACCAGCCCACCAGGGGTTAGGAAACACTGCTAGGGTTAATACCAACTCTAAAGATTGCCAAGCTTTCTGGTTTTGAGTTTCTCCTAATCTTTGGACTTTGAACATTTCTTTTTTTCTTGCCAGCCCAGCCACCTATTTGAGAAACTGATTTTTAATAGTATTTTATAGTGAGTTTTATGGATTTTATACTGAAAGTAGTTTTCTAGAGATATAGACTATCCTATGGGTCAATATGAAGCAGACATCATAATTTATTATCAAGAACCTCTATTCTTTTTTGCCTGACTAATTATAAGCAACAGCACATGATTAATGTCTTTTAAAATGTATTTTTTAAAAGCAAGAAAAGTAGCATGAATGATCACTTATTGAACTAGGAGCGGTGAAGTTTTGATGTTGGGTGTTTGAACACATGCGTCTGCAATATGTATATATGTGTGTGTGTATATATATTTATTTATACAGTGATGTACATTTATCAAAAACATTAACTTTTAACCCAAAAGCCATTGAAAGCCATTTGCTATGTTCATGACATTGGTTTGAAAAGTAACAAATTACTTGCAGTTTTCCACTGCTTTTTAGCCCTGTGTGCCTGCACATCTATTCCCTCTGTTTATCATCTTTCCTTTTGTTATTATCTGCTTAATTGTGCAATGAATATCTAGTGTGTACCATTCAGTGGCTGACAGCTTGCACCATCAGGGATAACTGCTGAATAAGCAGGAAGTCATTGGGTCATCACAATAAAACTAATCATATGTAGCATGTACTAGGCATGATAGCTGTGATTTTCAAACGTTTTCTCTAATTATTCTCAAAACAAAATCCATGAGGGAGGGATAGTTACCATTGTTTTCAATATGAAGATGCTGTGACTTGGAGGGGTTAATCAACATGCCCGATGCCACAAGGTTAGTGAGTATCATTGATGGGACTTGAGGTTACATGTCTTGAAACCAATGCCTGTGACTCTCAACGATAGGGCTGCTCCTTGCAGCTGCACCCCAGAGACTGGAGGGCATGCATTCTAATGTGACCCATGCAAATATCCCCATGAGACTCTGGGGCTTTCAGGATAACGACAGAGAATAAAACCATGATAACACACCATTGGGAACTATTTTTTATAGAAAATATATTTCTCTTTTCTTGAAACTCTTGGCTCCCCAAACTTCACTGTCCATAAACATTCCGTGGCTCCTAGTGGCCCCTGGGTGGCTCAATCAGTTAGGCATCTGACTTCGGTCAGGTCATGATGTTAGGGTCCTGGGATCGAGCCCTGTGTGGGGCTCTGCTCTCAGTGGGGTCTGCTTGGCCCTCTCCCTCTGCCCCTCACCCGCCTTGTGCTCTCTCTCTCAAATAAATAAATAAAATATTAAAACAAACAAACAAACAAACATTCCTTGGCTCTTAAATGGGAACAGAAGCAGGCAAGCATGATATGATTGAGGCTCACTTTGTAGGCTACATCCTTCATGACTGAATCTAACATGTGTATTGGGGCTAGGCATGACGACAGATGCTACACCTAGGCAAATCACCCAAACTAAAAATCTAGCCCCTGTAGGGGGCTGTGGTATCCTGGGCAAGTCATATTGCCTTTCTATATCCTCTCTGTGAAACAAAGTGCCATTCTTTACAAATGGAACAGTGACAGCATTAAAGGAAAACTATGTACAATGCTTATGAGAGTGCCTGGCACAGAGTAGGACCATTCACTGGTTGTTATTTTCATTATTAATTTATGATTCTTGTTTTCAACAAGCCCTTAGTGGAGAAATGGGGCAGTATTCATGTTTAAAATCAATAAAAGGTAAAAGGGATTATTCATTCAGCATTCATGTTATTCAATGTTCATCAAGAATCTACTACATAAAAATATGAAATTACTTGAGCTGTAACCCTGGCTTTTAAGTAAAGAAAACATGAGGTAAAGGAGCCTGACTTTGGATATTTACTCTGAAAATGAGGGGAAAGATCCAAATGCAATGTCACTGTACTCTGAAGGGAAAGCTGAGTGGCCTTGTAGGCTGATTAGATATGAAGTTTCAAGGAGCAGGGAGTCAGGCTGACTTGGCATTTCTGAGCCAGGCCAACCTGGAAAACAGGGAGCCATTAACCTTGCAAGTGAGGAGATATAAGAGAAACGGTAATTTTTTTTTCCCTTTCTCTTGGAAGAAGCTGATGAATTCAGCTTTAGACATGTAGACAGTGAAAAATCTAGGCATGTCTCAACATAAATTGCCACTGCAAAAATTAATTGGAATTGAATAAATAAAAGTACCTTATATCTCCCTAGGAAGAGGCAAAAATAGATTTATTAATCATCCAATCTCAATGTTCAACAGTGAAAGAATGACTAATAAAATTATGGCATTTTTTATACACTAGAATTATGATACACAAAATAAGGTTAACGAAGTTGTTGTAATAACATATGAAATCATGAGGTAGTAGAATGAGTAGAAAAAGCATAGTGCAAGATGGTATATAGAATATAATTTTATTTTTTGTGAAAGTACAATATGGAGGGAAAAAAAAAGCTAGGAAAACCTAAGGCCACAGTTGTTGCTTATGGGCTGTTGGACCATGGATGATTTTTTTCCTACTCCTTCATATTTTTTGTTTCTTTTCCAGTTTTCTATAATAAAAGCTCATTAATTTTCTCTTTTAAGATTCTTTTATTTTTTTATTTTTTAAATATTTTATTTATTTCTTTATCAGAGAGAGAGCACAAGCAGGGGGAGTGGCAGGCAGAGGGAGAAGCAGGCTCCCCGCTGAGCAGAGAGCCGGATGCAGGGCTCGATCCCAGGACCCTGGGATCATGACCTGAGCTGAAGGCAGATGCTTAACGACTGAGCCACCCAGGTATCCCAAGGTTTATTTATTTTAGAGAAAGAGAAAGAGCAAGCAGGGGGAGGGGCAGAGGAGAGGGAGAGAGAATCTCAAGCAAACTCCCCGCTAAGCACGTTGCTGGATGTGGGACTCGATTCCATGACCCCAAGATCATGACCTGAGCAGAACCCAAGAGTCAGACACTTAACCAATTGAGCCCCCATTAATTTTCTAATAAGTCAAAAGGGGTGAGAATAACCATAATGCTATAGGGGAAGAGTTTAAATCATCCAGGTAATAATATCAGCAAGAACACATGTGTGGTATCCATGGACACAAATGACTGTTTGCTTCTGGAAAATTGATTAATATGTGGGGTTCTGAGCACTTTGGATTTAACCAAAGTGTACTAAAGGGTTTAACTAAATTTTCATAATGAAATTAATAAAAGGTTAGTTTATTCTATGTTGACACATCATTCGGCACGTGACTCACAGTTTGGCAGAAGAGGAACAGGCTATTTCCTTGTATGGGAGGCAGTGAACACAGCAATAAAAGAAAAAGAACTACATATTTATACTTCCATACTTACTGTGTGAGCTTAGTAAATTACTCATCTTTGCTGGCGCATTTTCCTTAATGCTAAAAGGTGGACAATAATACTGATAGATACGTTTTTAGGATTGAATTAAAACACAAGTCGAGAACATCTGGTGCAATGCTTGGTGCTGGTCTCCATAAATGATAGCCATTCTTGTGTTTCTACATATATGATTGACAATCTGCCTAGCTACCTATTCTGCGTGTCTTATTCCTATACACAGTACAGAGTAAGTCAATTCAGTGTGGGCGGTGATCACATCAGCTTTGTTTGACACTGTATTCCCCCCACCACACGGGAAAACACCTGACAGAGAAGGCTCTCAAAAAATACTTACTAAATAAATGGGTGATAACAAAGAGCACAGGGTAGAATTGGGAATGGGGTAGTGATTAGTTCAGGGCCAGGTGTGGACCCATCCTAGTGGGGACACTGGGGAGGGAGGTCCTTTGCCTCTGCGGATGTGCACAAATTAGCTCGTGCCCTTGGTCGCCACCACCCACAACCTTCCCAAAAGCACGAAGGGGTCACTGTAAAAAGATGAAGCTCACATGAGATAAAGCGATGTGAACGGAGAGGCAGAAACAAGGTCCTTGGTGATCCCGTGGAGCCACTGGGTCAGGCTTCTCCAGCAGCCCTCCATAACCTCTACATTTTTAGATCTCACTCTCACTTATGACAGCTAGAGCTGGGTTTTCTGTTATTTCCAGCCAAATGCATTCTAGAAGATATCCCTGTTGATTGCAATTTTCTCACCTCTAAAATGGGAAGAATGATAATCATTATACCGTAGATGATTTGTATCACTGTATCCATCCACTGTATGTGGATTGTTGTTTTAAAAGCCACCCTCGAATCTCAGTCGTGTATCAGTAAACTTCTGTTCTTGTGCTTATAAGTCTGCTGGTCATTATCAGATCTAAGATGGGTTTGGTGGGGGGCGGGCAGGGCAGCCCTGGAGTGCATGGAGAGCATGCAAATATTTTGTGCAGGCCCTAACTAGAGAGACAATTTAAGTCACCTTACATCAGAGTGTCAGCACTACTCGGGCAGTCCAAACACCCACAATCCCACAAAAGAAATACAACATTGCCTGGGAGACCTCTCCTTCCTCGGGGGCTCTACTTGGCTGGACAGCTCTGGTTCAGAGTGTGGTTGTCTGGTTTTGTAGCTAAGGTGCAGGATGGAAGCCTGCTAGAGTTGGTTCATTCTGGCCCAGGCTAAAGAAGCAGTGGCTACCTGAGGTCTGTTCTCATGGATCATTATCGTCATCATTATAATCAAAGCATCCCACACAAGCCAGACCACACAGGCATATTTATGACCTCTGAAATCCAACGGGTCAACCCAAATCCCATTGAAAATTATACTCAGTGCAAAGTAAGAGAGGTCTGGGACTGATTAGATGCTGGAAAATGATCTAAACTATCAAATCAGTCAGTCATTAATCCATATAACAGGCGTATATTGAGTGCTAATTATGTGCTAGGCACTGTTGTAGAGGCTGGGTGTACAATGATGGCCAAGGTGCAGTCCTGGTCAGCAAGATCAGTCTAGGAAGGGAGACAGTCATGTGAACACACAATTACAACACAGTGAATCAGATGCTAATAATAATTTAGTGAGCACATAGCACAGGTCAGAATTTATTCTAAACACTGTGCATGCCTTAATTCATTTAATCTACTCAACAGTTTTATGGGGCATGGCGGGATTAATTAATTTATCCAAGCCCACATAGCTAGTTAGTGGCACAAGACTCAGTGCCAGACAATTTACCTCTAGAAACTTCAACAATTACTGTAGTGTGTTTATGATAGCACCAGTAGAAATTCAGATGGGAAAGTGAATTGTCAACTATTAAAAAAAAAGCAAAACACCACCTAGAACCAATTGTTATTTTTATTATCTTTCAAATATTCCTCCAAATAGATTCATAGAATGCCAGAGTTGGAAAGTGTCTTAGAGAAAGTCTGGTCCACTCAACAAACACTGTGTGGATAAGGACACTGATGCCCAGAGGGAGGAGAGACTGGCCCCTCCCCCCAGTCATGCAGCTGGTCAATGGTGAGTCTGAGAAGACTTTTCTCATCTCCAAGCCCAGTGCTCTAGCAGCTGTACCAAATTATCTTTCCAGAAGATGTTGTGATACCTGCCCTGACAGGTAGGATTGAGGCTATTGAAAAGAGATGTGGTCTGACTCCCTAATGGGGGGAGGGGGTCACGGGCCTGGGATGAATGGACAAATGTGCGCATATTTAGAACCATATTGTAGATATATGACCACCGGCTCCTCAGGTGTCAGACCCTGGGTTAGCAGCACAAGAGTGGGGCTGAAATGTATTCGATTATGGGAACTGGGCCAACTCACCCATTCATTGCCCCCTAATAACGGTTTTTGGAGATACCTTTGCAAGCTCAAGGGTTGTCATAGTGCAGTGGTTTTCAAACTTTTTGATCTCAAAATGCTTTTACACTCTTGAGAATTATTAATAGCCCTAAAGAGCTCCTGTTTATATGAGTTACATCTATTAATATTTATCACATTAGAAACTAAAACTAAGAAGGTTAAAATACGTATCAATTCATGCATATATCACAATAAGCTTGTTACTATTCACCTAAATAACATTTTAATAAAATAACTATATTTAAAATAAAAATATTTAGGGATACCTGGGTGGCTCAGTTGGTTAAACGTCCGACTCTTGATTTTGGCTCAGGTCATGATCTCAGGGTCCTGAGACCAAGACCCACTCTGTGCTGGACGTGGAGCCTGCTTCAGATTCTCTCTCTCCCTCAGTCCCTCCCCACCTTGCTCATATGCATGCTCTCTCTCTCAAAAAAAAAAAAAACTAAATAAATAAGTAAATAGATAATATTTAGTGAGAAGAGGGCTATTGTTTTATATTTTTTTAAATCTCTTTAACATCTGGTTTAATATAAGATGATTGGATTCTCATGTCTGCTTCTGCCTTCAATCTGATGTGGTGTGTTTGGATTGATGTATATGAAGTAACATAAGAGTATGAAAAAACCACTTATGTGGCTTCAGATTCTACATGAAAACAACCATTTAAGAAACTACCACGTGTTAAGTTTTAGTGTAGTATCAAAGGAGAATAATTATTATCTCCTCAATCATCACCTGAATTCTCCAATTAACTAAAAAGGCTATCGAAATACTCCCTTTTACAACAACATATCCGTGTGAAGCTGGGTTTCTTCATATACTTTAGGCAAAAGTCAAGCTCATGATGGCAGATACCAGTTTTCTAACCTCTAGTTTCTGCTTAAAAGCTTGCATTTTTTTATTAACAACAAATAATGTCAGTTGTATTCTTTAAAGTGACAGTCTCGCTTAGTTCGTTCTTGAGAAAATATCTTTGAAATATCCAAATCTGGACAAAACAAAACAAAACAAAACATTGTGTACCAGTTATCCTTTCAAGTAAAAATGGCACCCACAGATAAAGAGCTGCTTGAGGTAGGCAGTGTGAGTGTCCCTCAATTCATCACACAGAATATTAAAATGCTCAGAGATTGGGGTCTGATGATGAATTTTCATGGCTTCATGAAGGACATTCATAGATGAAGCTGGTCATTTTTATTTGTTTTCCCCTTTTTAATTATTTAAATTCAATTAATTAACATATAGTGTATTATTAGTTTCAGAGGGAGAGTTTAATGATTCATCAGCTGCATGTAACACCCAGGGCTCATTCCATCACGTGCCCTCCTTAATGCCCATCCCCCAGTGACCCCATCCCCCCATCACTCTCCCCTCCAGGAACCCTCAGTTTGTTTCCTATGCTTAAGAGTCTCTTATGTTTGTTTTGTTTGACTGCAAATGTGTGATGATGAAGAATTCAATGACTATAATTCCAGTTTGGTGCTACTTCCTAGTTTCTTGCCGAAGACCCAGCAGTTTTGCCCCCAGGGCCTTAACCTCATCCATGCAAATATTAACACAGTGGAAATGGTAACTAATCATGAAAATGCTCTTGACCTTGTGGGCCCCCTGGGAAGATGTCAGGGCTTGCCAGGAACATATGGTCCACACTGTTGCTACAGTGCACCCTGCTTGAATATTTTGAGACAGCAACAGCTCTGGCAACTTGGAGATATGGCATCACCCACAGGTTGTTCTGATTACCCCTCCTACAATCTTGTCCAGCCCGGAGTCTTCAAGCTTGGGAAAATATTTGAAAGATACTTTTGAATATCAAAGGCAGATGACCCCCGAATTCTGATTTGAACACCCACACATATCTATCTCCCCGGCAAACCCCCTGTCTTCGACAGACTTTCCGACTTGAGAATATCTCCAAGGGCATGTCTGATTTAAAGGGAATCTTTCCTGGTGACCATCCTGATGATCAACTCCAAGGAACTCAAAAAGAAAGCACCAAAACTGTCTCAAGACTCCAGCTCAAAACAAAAACAAAAACAAAACCCTCCCTAAAAATCACATTAATTGAGGCTAAGATGGCAAGGGTCTGATATCCATCAACATTCTTTAAGGGAGTTTCTAGGTCTGTCATACTTTGCCTCAAAGAACTTCCCCAGCTGCCTTCCTTCATTCCGCTGTTTAATAAACATTTACTCAGCACTTAATGGGACGTGCTTGGGACTCGCTCGGAGCTCGGGCATGCTTGATGGCCAGTGGGCAGTGCGGTGCGCCCGGCTTGGGCTGCAGTGGGCACAGGGAGAGGAGTAGCCACCACTAATCACATGGAGGTGGGGGACAGAGTGGCCAGGGAGGGCATCCAAAAGGAGAGGATGCCAAGCTTGTCTGGAAGGACTGGGCATTTGCTGGGAGAGGAGCAGATGCTCCAGGCAGAAGGAAAGACAAGGGCGAGGACCAAGATGTGTTGGGGAAACTTGAGAAGTCACAAGTTCATTGTCATTCTGTGTCTGCCATCAGCGAGGTTAAAAGAGCCTGTGTGAGTTACAGGGGTTTCCTCCGACCTCTGGACACTTGGACAAGACACAGGCGATGGAAGAGGTAGAACACCCCCACTATCAATGAGACTTGAAGCTCCAGTGACCCCAAAGTCTTATCAGGGACAGTTGGTTCAGTCGGTCCCTTTTCTGAATCTCTCCCGTCCCACGTAGAGCAGGGGGCACACAGAGCAAATGGGAGGAGGGAATGGATGGTGAGGGAGGGGCAGGCCTACTGTGGATGATGACCTGAGGTTGGAAACCATAATCCTAAATCAGTTCACCAAAAAAGTGTACCATCAGGATGTCTTAACATGAAGTTCACAGATGGCTTTAAAAAAAAAGTCTGTAAATACCCTTCAATTTTATGTAAAACTTTCCATGTGCACAGGTATAATTTGTGCGGGGATGTCAGGCTTTACCTTTAACATTTTTAAAATGTCCTCACAACCCCAAACACTTGAGGCACATTGGACTGGATGTAGAAGATTCAGAAATAAAGACAACCTTAGTCTGCAGAATCAGTTTCCTCGCGTGGCAAAACAAAGTAAGAATCTGAAAAGTGGATAGACTTCAGTTCAGTCCTACACCGAAGTTAGCCCTGTTACTTATTAACTGTGCGGCTTCAACCAATCACTCAACCTCTTCCATTTTTTTTTTTTTTTTTTTTTCCCTGTACTAACACCTACTTAGATTTTGGTGGGGGGAGGGAGGAGGGTCAGCATCAAAATAAAGTGATATAAACAAATGTCTAGTACATAGTAGGCAATCCAATATCATAGCTAATTACTTTTACTATTATTTTTACTGATATGCTGGGGGCTGCCCAGGGGACGGAGGGATTTTCGGAATGAGTTTTTTTGGTGACAATATTTAGAGAAAAAACAATGTCTGGCTGGAGGCCTCTGTCTCCATGTGTTCTGGCAGAGTGTTGTTCTTGGCTGTTCCTGGCTGTTGTCTGTCTTTACCTTGAACTGCCCTAAGATTAGAATTTCTTGTAAACAGTGACTTTATTCATCTGCATCCCTTCACAATGCTGGACTGCTTCCCCCGTGAACAGGGAGCCACCCCTCCCGCGGCTGCTCAGAGGACTGGAATTAACCTCTGTGATGTGATTGCTCTTCTTAAAGGCATTCCCTCCAGCCCCCGAAGGATGAGTGCAGGAAAGTTCCCAGATCCGGGATGCACTGCCAGGCACACCCACCTGCTCCACGTAGCCTTGGGGCCGGACCCGCATGGGCTCCCCTGGGGCTGGGTCCAGGTCAGAAGGAGATGTGTCTGAGAAAGATGCAGAGGAGCTCACTGGGAAAAGTGTTAGCCAGCAAACCAATGAACTAGCTCCGTATTAAAGGCAGTTTCATCTGACTCATCCCAGGATGAAAGTAGATTCTTCTGCTCTGACCTGCTGTCCGCTCCCAGAGCAGACAGCATCTCCTTCCCAAAGCCTTACCCGAACCCCAGACTGAGGGAGATCCCCTTCCCCTGTAGACTGACATGAGAGCACACCTGTAGCAGGCACCTTCCCTCCTCGCTTATCCAGATGTCTCTCTTCCCTTGGGCAGTGATTTCTGGGAGCCCAGCCCTGTGCCCTCCTGCATCACTCGGACTCAGAAAAAGGGCCCCCCAAATGGTGATAGGACAGACAGAGGCAGAGAAGAAGGAAAGAAGGGAGGGAAGGAGAGAGGGGCAGGGAGGAAAAGAGGGGGAGGGGGAAATAGGTCTCAGTTCCGGAGGGAGAAAGTTCCGATTCTCTTTCCGTGTCCACAGGTGACTTCTCGTAAGCCTCCAACACACCTGACTTTCTGCGTGGTCTAGCTTCCCTATCTGTGAAAGGGGAGGATGCTACTTGTCTTGCTGGATTGTTTGGGGGATCAGATAGAATCAACACATGGAAATGAAAACAGATGGGATTGAAGTAATTATGAAAACAGCTTTCACTTAAGAAATAATGTGCCTGGCCCTCCAAAATTCTATTGTTTGCTAGGCTTTGGCCCCAAAGGGTGGATTGTGGCAGAATGTCTCCAGGCAGGTCTCCGCTGATTTGAGTTGAGCATCTGTAGGCTGATCCCCCACCCGACCTGTCCCCAGGATGTCCCCTCACTGGGCTGCGTTGTCACTGCCCTTGCTCAGCACCCCGCCCCGGGACTGCTGTGGGCTCCCACCTGGGCTCTGGAACTCCAGCCCCTGTCCCCACCTGGCCATGCCCCGTGGAGCTTCCTCAGTGCTCTTCCTAGAACCCAGATATTCACCCTGGTGCTCAAAAACACCCCCGAGCTCCCCAGTGTCATCGGAATTACATGCTAGCCCCCTGGCACAACCTTCATGGTCCCTCTGGACCTGGTCTCTGTGGTGGGTGATTCTCCCAGCATTCTCTCCTGTCACCCCCACACCAGTCCTGGGCCCCCCGGAATCACCACTCTGCTTCCCATCTCCCTGCCTTGTTTGGCTTGGGCTGTGGCTTTTGTGGGGACCCCTTCTCTGTGCCCCCTTTGCTCATTGGTCCGCAGGAAATCTCCCACCCTCCTTCCAAAGTGTTGTTTCTCTTGGAAAGCTGGTTTCCTCCTAGACAAGACTCACGGCCCGGTGCCTGAGATCCCTTCACACTTCTGTATTATACTGTTGTGTATTCAGCTACCTTCGCTCGGCCTCCTTGCTTTGCTGTTATTTCCTGATGTATCTGCCCCCCAGGGGCCCGTGCAGTCCTCAAGGATAAGGCCTGGGGCTTTCTCTTGGGTGAATTCCCTGTTACATGCTAAGTGAGTAGATGAGGTAATGAAGGTACCTCGAATGCATCCATCCTTTCTAAAGACAACGGGGTATCTGTTCTCTTGAGAGGGTCCTTGGCCAACATGCGAACGGGGGCCTGGGAACCTGTTTATTGCCCTGGCCTGGCTCCTCACCTTCCCATCGGTGCAGGCTTGCTCTTCCAGCCCCAAGTAGAAGCTCTCTGTCAGCACTTCCTTTCTTGTGGAATCAGCCTCACCGCTGGACTGCAAGCTGTTTGAGAGCCGGGCCATGTCCTCCTCTCTCATGCACCCCACCCTGGTGTCCAGCCCCACACTTAGAGCCACGCCGCCATCCTCCCTGAGATCTTCTTCAGCGTCTGCAGGGAAAAATGAGCAGGCTCATCAGAGCCCAGAGTAGGAAGAGGTGCACCTGGCCTGCCGGGATAGTGTTTGCTTGCCTCTTCTCACTGCATGCCATAAAGCGACTCCATAAATATTCAGACACCTCGGGCTTCTCTCCCCACCTCCCTGCTCCCAGCAGGTGACCTGTCAGCGACACTCTCCATGTTTCTGCCTTTCTATTCTTTTTCATTTTCTTCTTCCTCTTCTAAATGCGGCCACTGCAATAAATTAAACTTTCATGGTCCCATTTCCTTCTTTCCTATTGCAGAACCTTGACATATTTCCTCAAGGAAATACTTTCAAAATCGTAATTGAAACACAGTAATTTATAATAGAAGCAGGAGGAAGAGAGTAATAGATTTAGCTCTCATTTCTGGTGGCAGACATGTTAATTACATTTTCTATTTCCTCTCATTAGCCTGGAGCATGTCTCCAACAGGCCAGGCCAGCCTGCTGCTTTCCCTCCCCTGGCTGAACCCCACCCTCTCTCACACAGCGAGCCCAAGGCAAACTTGACAATGCAAAATTGACCAAGTGGCTCTCGGGGCCGGTTTCTGCGGGGGCGATCCCCAGGTCTAACTGCTTCACTCTCCTACCCTAGGGGCTGGACACCCCGAGTCAGTGCAGTGCCCTGCATGCACTTGGCCTTCTCTTGCTCCCAGCTTTCCATAGGCAGCTGCCTTTTCCAAGGACACCTTTCCCCTTGAGCATGTCAGGAAGGCCGCTACCCGGCTACCTTCTCTTCCTCCCTGTGCACCCGCTCTGCTGACAAGGTCAGCACTCTATCTCCTTCTGACATCCCTGGCCTCTCTTGCTTACCCTCGGCCTCCAAAGGCAGCGATGGTGGCTTTCTCCTCTCTGCTCCTGTAGTCACTGGGCTTTGCCCTGCCATTACACTTCCGATACCACGCTGCAATTGTGTTTTCACTTTCTGTGCCCTAGCTTCTGACTGCCCCACCCACCAGTACACAGACCAGCACAGTAAATGACCAGCGACTTGGGGGTAGGGGCTTAACTTGCTTCTGAATTATCAGCACGTAGCCCAGTGCCTGGTTCAGAGTAAATGTCCATTGGAATTTAAAAAAAAAAAAATGTACATAGAATAAAAAAAACATTCTTTTTTTTATAAACAAAGATAAACAAAAGATGGGATAAAGTAGCTATTATGAAGACATTACTGATATATGAAGACTAACTGATATATTTCAAACTTAAAAGGAGAAGGCATTGATATTTCCAGAAGTTTCTGAACTGTTTAGGGTGGGAATTAGGACTTGGGCCCCAAGAAAGAGAGATTTGTGTACGGCCAGACTTCTGGTATGGAGCCCCTCTTGGGGAGCAGCAGGTGGAGAAGGCTCCTTTCGGGCTCGCCTACATCTTCCCCATGCCCCATCCCCGAGCAGGTGCTACTTCTTCCCTGAAGGGAGCCTTGCAGAGCCAGGCTGGAGCCTGAGACTGAAGGGAAGATGGGAAAATGTGCACCTCCATGCATACTCACCAAAATACCTGCCTATATTTTGATCCAAGTGGAAAACTCTAATAAAAGTTGACTACATACACACACACACACACACACACACACACACACACACACACAGCATGACTACGTAGAAAGCCCTGCGTCGCGCCCTCTGTTTTCACTTCATGGTTACCCTTCAGGAGCTCACCCAGCAGCGGCCAAGAGGGTGGTGCCGCTTTGGGGCCTGGGGCTTTCTTGTTGCATAACAGAGGCCCATAAGGGGCGCCTGGGTGGCTCAGTCAGTTAAGCATCTGTCTTCAGCTCATGTCATGATCTCGGGGTTCTGGGATCGAGTCCAATGTTGGGCTCCTGGCTCAGCGGGGAGCCTGCTTCTCCCGGCTTCTCTCCACCCTCTCTACCCCTGCTTGTGTTTTCTCTCTCTCTCTCTCTCTTTTTCAAATAAATAAATGAAATCTTAAAATAAAAAAAAAAAAAGACAGGGCCAAAAAACACATAAACAACAACAGCCTGCCTTTTTTTAATTTTAATATTTTGATCATTAAGGATTTTTAATTTAATTTTGATTTTTTAAAATATTGCCTTCAGGGACACCTGGGGGGCTCAGTCTGTTGGGCATCTGACTCTTGATTTTGGCTCAGGTCATGATCTCAGGGTCATGAGATCAAGCCCCGCATCAGCCTCCGTGCTCAGCAGGGAGTCTTCTTCAGAGTCTCTCTCTCCCTCTCCCTCTGCCCCTCTCCCTGCTTGTTTGCTCTTTCTCTCTCTCAAATAAATAAGTAAATGGAATCTTTCAAAGAAATTTAAAGAAATAAATACTGCCTTCAAATATTTATCTTGACTTCTGAGATTTCGATGCATACTTAAATTTTGTACCCAAGATGAGAGCATTCCTGGCCTCACCTAACCCACTCTTGCTCTTCGGCAGCCCCTAATGACCTCAGCCCAGTTTCCCCTCCTCCTCCAAGTTCCTCTTCCTCAAGGAGCATCCGATCCAGTGGGGGAAGGTAAGCTTGTTGACTGTTAATTATTTTTTTTGGCAAGATAGAATACACAGGTGCAACAGAAAACATATGAAGTACATATGTGAGCGGAAGAGGGCAAAACTCAGCACGACTCTGTGTTTCAGAGAAGATGGGAAGCAAAATGGGGCATTGGAGTTGGACCTTGAAAGAGAAATCTCTAATAAGTCAAGGAGAAGGAGGAATATTCCAGATGGAAGGAAGAGTGTGAGCAAAGCTCAGAAATAAGGCAGTCAGGGGCTGCCTACCAGACCTCAGGGAGGAGGAGAAGGTTCTGCTGCTCAGAATGATGCTCACAGGAAGATGGAACCTTGGGAGGGCTGGTTAAGGCACGGAGTAATGGTTAATGAGTGGTAAGGGGAAAAGCGCTTCCAGCCCCAGCGAGGCAGGATTCCAGCCCCATGGGGGAGCTGGCTCAGCTATTTGAGCCCCCTGTGCTCCCACCATCCCGCGTCATCCCCCCTTCCACAGGTCTAATGAATAACAGGACCATGGTGACTGGGTAAAGTGGAGGGGGGTCTCTGCTCTCCTCCCTGATGCCTGGGGAGCATTCTTCCCTGAAGAGTTTGGCTGACAAGCTACTGCATTCCACTCTGGCTTCCTTTCTCTGTCACACCCCAGGTGGCTCTCAGAAAACACATTCCACATCTCTCTCCTCCTGTGTAAGTGGGGCTGCCTCATCTTTGGTTCTCACCAGTGGCTCTAAGTTTGGCCTGCTCGCCTCCCCCCAGGGGGACCGTGCACCTCAGGCTGCACAGGGCAGGTGGGGGCAAACTTTCCTGAGCTCGGTCTGGGTTGGGCACAAAATGGTCTTCTTTCTCAAGTGTATCCTATTTAAATCACATTGACACTGAGCAGTAGAGAGTTTTAATCCTTTTTTTTTTTTTTTTTTTCCAAATAAGGAAGCAGAGGTTTACAGAGGAAGTAATTTGCCTAACAGCCTCTAGTTAGAAGCAGGTTCTCTGGCTCCTGAACCAACACCTTTTCTTTTTTAAGGCACTATTTTATTCGTGAGGTGCGAGGCCTTTCCTGGAGAGAAACTGAGACAGAGAAGAAAAAGAGAAAGCCATCTGAAGAGAAGATAAACCATTCTAAGAATAATTTTGTCAGTTCAATCTATTATTTCCCTTAAATCATGCTTAAGGAGTGTCTCTCATAGTATGGACTAGGCCGCGGCCCCAAACTCCAGCCTGCCATGGGACAGCCTCAACTGTGCAGTGTTCTTGAGGGAGAGCTGTCTGGGGAGCCTTCCCTGACACTGCCCCCAACCAAGGCAAAGTAAATAGCTTCCTCCTCTTGGCTCCCCAAACAGGTTGTACACACTTCATACTACAGCTCTTAATGTCAATTCAACTATGTGTTGTCAACTAAAAATGAGAGAGAGAGAGAATTTTATATATCAACTTGACTGGGACATGGGGCATCCAGATATTGGGTTAAATTTTATTCTGGATATGTCTGTGAAAATACTTCTGGATGAGGTTAACCTTTAAATCAATGGACTGAGTAAAGTAGATGTTTCTCCCTAAAGTGGGTGGGCCTCATCCAATCAGTTGAAGGGATGAATAGAACAGAAAGGGGGGATAAGAAACGATACTCTCTCTCTTCCTGACTGTCTTCGAACTGGGACACCGGTCCTTCTTCTGCCTTCAGACTTGGACTCAGACTGGAACCACCCCATCAGCTCTCCTGTGTCTCCAGCCTGTTGACCTTAAATCTTGGGATTTGTCAACCTTCTTAATTGCATGAGCCAATTCCTTAAAATAAAGCTCTCTTTATATTGTAAGGAATTGGCTCATATAATTTTATATGTATCTTATTGGTTCAGTTTCTTGGACAACTCTGAATACAGAGAAAGGGAGAGAGGGAGAGAGAGAGAGATTCTCTCACCTTCCAATAAAAGTAGAAGTGATTTGGGGCTAGAATCTGAGATATAGAATATCTCTGTAGTTACACAGGGCAAAGTTGGTCAAAGCACAACCAAACCCATATTAATTCTTCAGTGTCAGGGGAGGTCAAAGATAGGTTCTTCCAGAACATAAAATGATAAATTGAGGTGAATAAGAAATAGCTTCTGCTCTATGGGGTAAGCCCGGTGAGGGCAGGTGATGGTACCCCGAGCAGCATTCCAAAGTAAGTCCAGCGTCTAGGCATGTAACTTATTAGACCTTCGAACATCTTCACATTCTTATTCTCCTTTAATCCCTAACTGATCCTCCAAGAGAAGTGAGAGGAAGATAGGCCGGAGGTTGTCTTCTGCATTAACTTCACAAATGTTGGCTGAGTACTGATACAGGCTAACCTCTCTACCTAGAACCAAGGAGACAGCAGTAAATGAAACTGTCATGATCACTTCCCTCATGGAGTTTATATTCCAACAGGGAAGAGACTCTGAGCAGGGACTTACGACTGTGCTATCTTTTATAGAAGCAAAGAAGGTGGTATAGAAGAATAGCAGAAGGAGATCTAATAGTAAAGGTCATGGATGGAGTCACTGAGCAAAACACATTGCAGCTAAAGCTCAAAGCATATGCAGAGGCTCTCAGGATCTTAGGACTCTGCTCGCAGCCCCCTCTGATGGAGATTGAGCAAACAGAGCAATAGCCAACTGGAAAAGTAAAGTTGCAGCCAGGCAAGCATTTGATAATTCCGAACAAGGCCTTGGTAAAACCTGGATCAGAAATTGTGACTTAGGCTTGAGGTTCAATTTGGACTTTGGTCTCTGAATCTCAAGTTTTAGCTCTGTCTACTCAGGTGTACCTGAGGTCTGGAAAGAAGGAAGAGGAAAGGGAAGGAGCCCTGAGTCCAACGAATGAGATTGGAGTACGGGAGATAAGAGGCTACATGCCTTCAGAGGGGCCAGAACGCCACATGAGAAGTACTTTGCACAAAGAGACAGGGCCCCCTAGTAAAACATGGCCTCATAAATTCGAATTCCCACCATTGGATTAATAAAGCCTCTCCCTTTGGGGAAACGGGGGCTGGCAGCATATCTTAAATCATACCCTCCAATGGGAAGAAGGGAGAATTCTTTTCCAGAGTTCCCATTACTAATGAGGACAAGTAGAGTGTTAATGAGTTCCCCCCGTGTCCCATACCTCCCTGACCTCCCTCCCCAACACGAGTGAATAGGAAGAGTGTGTGGACATGCAGGCGTGGTTCAGCTACGATGGACCCTGGGAGCTGGGTCAAGAAATTTGGACACAAACCACTGGAGGTTACTGAAGAGTAGAGTTACAGGATCAGATCAGTATTTTGAAGTGTGCTTCAAAATTACTCTGATTACAGTAAAAGCTATTTGTCAGAGGCGCAAGCAGCAAATTAGGATTCTGTTATAAAAATTAGGGAAGGGATGACAGTAGCTCAGTCTGGGATAGTGGCAGTGGATGGCGAAAGGGGACATGTCCGAGGGAGGCCTTCAAGGGGTGATTGGATGGGCTGGGCTGAGCCGGGCAGAGGGGTCCTGGGACTCTCCTGAGTTTCTCACTTGCTCAACCTGGTAGGTTGTACTGGAACAATGGCTGAGGAGCTGCTCTGGACAGCAAGAAACCATGAGATCAGTTGGCGATACACCAGGTTTGAGTGAACGCTGAGTCACCCTAGTGAATTTGCCTTAACATTGTTGGATATATGGGCATGCATTTCAGGAGGGAAGACTGGGCTGGAACCCGAAATTTGGGAGATATCCACAGATACTTCGACAATGTATCCAGGAACAAACAGTTTCCCAGGAGGCAGGACTTTCGGTGCTAAAATCAGGGACATATCTGGCGAACCCACCTAAGTTTTGTGCCTTTTTCACAAGCAGATGTGCTGGAGAATGGGCTGCCAAAGAGGCCAGGGATAATGGGTTTTCCAGCTCTTCTCAAAAACGAGTTAGCAGACAAAAATGGGCGCCTTGCTTAGCGTCAAGAGAGGAATAGCTCCACTGGAGCAGGATTTGAGAGGTTCCTGGCAGCACGCTGCCCACGCGCCCACTCAGACGTCTGATTATTGTTATTACTCTTTCATTTGTTCACGTGGGTGTGTCATTACTTCCCTCAAAACAATTAGATTTAGGGTCTTCATTGCCTAGAGCCACAGTGTTCGAACATCTCAGGTAAACACCTCGGTCTCTCCACGATGATAGTCTGGCCTTTCCTTCTTCGTTTCCCCCGCATAACCCGGACCCTGCAGCTGCACGGACTCACTTTCTGTCCTTGGGAGGACCTATTTCTTGTGCACAGTTTTCCCTTAGAACATACAGCCCTTTCCTGACCCCGACTGTCCGGCTCAGAGACGCTCCTCCCCGCACAGGCTCATCACCTTCTCAGCAAACATGCAGGAAGCTCCCACGTTTCAGGCTCTGCCCAAGTGCTGCAGATACAGATGGGACTATGGGAACAGGCATTGTCCTTGAGAGGAGCCTGCTGGGTTTAGGCTCCGCCTCGGGGCTCCCCGAGCACTTCTGGGCCATCTACCACACCTGTGTTTTAGGTACTTTGCTGCGCATCTGAAGGAAGGAGGACAGACTGGACAGAACACAGGACTCAGGAGCTCAAGACCCTCTGCTACCTGCCCTCCTCTGGTCCCCTCACTGCTTTGAGCGTCCATTCACTCATTTATAAAATAACCTTATGGAGTTGCAATAATGATCTAACAAAATAATTGATATAAAAATGCTTTCTTCCGTATAAAAATTTTTTTTTGTTTTTACTTGCTGCTCAAGGTCAAAGAGCATGGGTTAGCTTTGCCCCCATACCACAAACTCACAGTCGCTGTCTCTGGTGCAGACTGGGATGCTCTGTTCATGATATATCACATCTGAGGGGGTTGGGGGAGGATCTCACTGCATGAGATCCGATCAGGCTAAATGACCAACTTGACCACTTAATTTATGAATATGCAGAAACTTGAGACTTTTCCTCAGATGTCTAAGAGGAGGTGAAGGAGAAGGGATGGGAGAAGTCCCCGTGCGTCTGACACCTCATGCCAAAGGGGACTCGTTCTCCGCAGGAAGCATGGGGGCTCTTGGCTCTTCTGTTCCTGCCGGCCGTTAGAATTGTAGGAATGCGTATTCCCACAGCGCCAGGGACACTCTAGAGACTCCAGTTCCCTTCTGATATGCAGGCGAGGAAACGGAATCATCTCGGCCAGAGAGAATGAAAGGAACGGAAGGTTGGGCTCCCAGGTCCTAGGTGCGGGCCCCTTCACATCCACGCTGCCCCGTGGCTCTGCCCCAGCCGTGTCTTCTTCCCTGGAACACCAGCCAGCCCTGCCGAGGAGTCATCAATTGGCAGCTCTCTTGTTTTTTGGTCTGGAGCCACTTTAAATGTGATAAACAAGGTTATTTAAAAAAAAAAAAGTAATAGTGCCATGTCCAGATAAAAATGTCTCATGTTCCGTCAAGACCAATTGGAGTACCTTTTTGTCTCAACATGGAGAAGAGGTACTTCATGTCAGAGATAATATGTTAAATTAGTGAAAATGGGTAATTTCAACAATCATTGTCTAAAGCTGAGGAGGAGTATTTATTGATGCAGGTTTCTTCCCTGGTACTTTTTGTATTACTAATGTCCCTTTGCAAGTATCTGGGCACTCTGAGTTCGTGAAAAGAAAAAAAGGAAAAAAAGAACAGGAGATGGACAATTTAAGAGGAAAAGGCGGTTTTGGTCAGGTATAAGGCAAAAAGGAATATAAAGTGCATGAAACCCTTCCTCCTTTGTTCTCTGGTTGGGTTGCTGGTGCAGGTTTGAGGTCTCTGCTGTTTTGCAGGAAAGGGTGGGAGCTCCCTCCACCCTTCCCCTTCCTGCCCCTCCACGGGTTGAATAAGCAAGAGAAGGTCAGGACGACTCATACCGAAAGCCCAGGGAGCCCAGGCCCTGGCAGATCAAGGTCACCTGGCAGGGCTCTTGCTTCTCGAAGCTTAGGTAGAATTCGGAGCCATGTCAGTTTGGCAGGAGTGCACATCTCAGTCATCACAAATACACATGAACTAGAGGAATTGTATGGTTTGCGAATTATATCTCAATAAAGCTGTTACAGAAAAAGATCACACCCTCCCCCCTGCGCACACATAGACAACTGTTAGACCATATGCAGGATTCAGCATCAATGAATCTCAAAATACCTTGCATTTGTACAGCTCCTTACAGTTTCTACCGAGTGTTCATAAACCCAAGTCGATGCTTCCCCACCGAGGCATTAAGCAGGAAAATAGGGATAAAGGAATGGAAGTCCTGTCCCCACAAAAGAATTGATTTTTCCCAAGACTGCACAGCCAGTGAACGTCAGATGCAAGAGCTTGGGGTTTTGAACCCAGTGCTCATCACACCACTGCACCACTATGGTCCAAATGGAGGTGAGGGTATGGGCTTTACCAACATTTGGATTTTTTTCAGGGTTACCGTGAGCTCTGATGTTAAAGAGGTAGTGCTACAAAAAAAAAAAAAAGAGAAAAGTTATCTCCTGGAGGGAAATTCTAAATAGTTTCTATTATGGTCTAGAAATATGCAGCACAATTGAAAAAATTCTGGAGTGTCTATTATGTATCAAGTGTATGCATAATAACTGTATCAGCCCTCAGTTAGTTCCTGTGCAAAATTAGGGGCTTTCAGGGAGCCCTGCACAAGACTCACATTTGCTGAATTCTGATGTCTTAGAGAGGCAAAATTCAGAATGGTGACTTAAAACAGGACTGTAAGCCAGTCAAGGTTTCTCCCTGAGAGAAGTGGTATCTGAGCCTTGTTAACTGGGTGGACTCAGGAACTGGGAGGAAACACTGTTGATTGGAGACTAATGTATACAGACCGGTGAACTCAGAAATTCAAGGCACGTGTTAACAGATGTAAGTAAATGTAAGAATATTCTGGAAGGGGGCAAATGGGGCATGAAGTTGAAATCAGAAAACTTGGAACCGAAAGAGGATCCAAGACTTGGCAAAGGGTAGAAAGCTTTAAAATGAAAGAAGCAGAGCCCAAGGCTGAGGAAGTCACTGGCTGGCTTGGGGCCAAGCAGCGAGATCACACCAAAGCCGCCTGGCACAAAAAGTCAGGTTTCCTGGTCCCTGGTTCAGCTCTCCACCTGCCACTGCCCCTGGGGGCTTCACATCTGAACGTGAGAGCACAGCCCAGAATTCAGCCTGTCTGCCTCCGCACCTAACTGCCACCCATGCCTCCCTGAGCCGCTACTTGCCATGTGAAACATCTGGCTTGAGGTTCACCAATGACGGCTCACAAACCACAGGTCTAAGTTAGTGGGACCCGAGTTGTCAAAAAAATCACCCAAAAATCCAAGGAAAAGGAAACGGATGACTTGGGTTTGAAGGCTTTCGCCCATGCCCTCCAGATGGTGGTTTCGTATAAGGATGCAACACAATCAGTATGGCAGTCTTCGCTCGCTTTTCCATTAGACAACCAGCCCCCCACATTCTCAGAGACCTCAGTAGGAGCCTGCTATTAAATCTTGAGGGCTGCTCTGGAAAGACAATGGTTGCTTTTTCTGTTACCGGTGATGTGTTTTTCCATCCCGTGAATTAATTATTTTACAAGAGTTGAAGGGATTTGATGTTGAATTCTCTGCCTTCAGCCCTCTGACTGGGGAAACTCAGCGAAGCACCGGAGGACATCCCCAGCTGGTCGTCCATCAGCACTGTCTTGTCATCCACAGCTGAACTGAACACTTCTCCCCCTTGCCCGCTCCACCCGTAGAATCCCCACCCCAAGGAGAGGAATCCTCACCCATTCCGCTACACGATTCAGAAAGACAGGAGTTGGAATTTACATATAGGTCAATGAACAGACTTTGCGACCAAAGATCCTGGGTTGGAATCCTGGTTCTAACAGTTCATAACCTGGTAAGATATAACAATTTTTCTCATCTTGAAAATTAGAGCAGTAATACCTTTCCATGACTTGGTCTTGAAGAATAAATGAGAAAAGCACTTAGCACAGTTCCTGGTATGTATTAAGTACTCGACAAATGCTAGGTGTGATATTCTAACTCTGATTCATACGTCCTTAAATCCCATCACATGGCCCAGGATGTGACACACAGTAAATACACAATAACTATTTGATCCCTAAGGGAATGAATGAATTTGACGTGTCCTCCTGACATCCCATGAACTTGATTTTATATAATTTATTTAAACAAACCCTGATGATAGATATTATTTCTATTATGTGGAAGAGTAAACTGAGGCCATGTTGGGAAACCAGAAATATATTTTTCTGAATAATACATTTGGTGGCTTTGAACCATGAAGATAAATATATGGATGGATGCTAGTAATGCTAACATAAGTTAACTTATTATGTTAGAAATAAGGTGGTGTTCTCCTTGCATTCAGAATCTGTGGAGATTCAGGAAAGTTGCCAGGATATTCCTTACCAGCATGTGCCAGAGAGAGAGTGTGTTGTGCATTGCCAGATACCTTGATAGTGCTTGACTGTGCAACCCCTGTGAACACTCAACACCACTTGGAAGTGGGAGCCGCTGTTCCCATTTTACAGAGAGGGGAACTGAGGCTCAGAGTCAGAGTAATGTTTCCATATTACACAGATTGTGAGTTTTAAAGTCAGATTCTAAACCTGGGTCTGGGTGACTCTGATGCCTTTATTCCTTCCCACAACAACACACTGCCTCCCATGGGTTTCCTGAAATAGAATGAGAAAACTGTGTGACTCATAATCTTCCTCGTCCCAAAGTCGTCTCGAAAATCTGAGGCTTGAAAAAGACTTTGAAGGACAACAGATCAGGAGATCCTCCTGATGTTGGAATCTCCTCTATATTTGTCTCCCAAATATTCTGTACTCTCCTCAAACATGTCCAGGGACAGAGAGCGGCTCCTTGTAGGGGATGGTCAACAAGACAGTAGAGGCATGGAGGGCCCCTGATTCAACGCTTCATTATGTTGATAATGACCCTGAGGTCCAAAGAAAGGATATGTTACCCAGGATCACACACCGAGAAGCATATATCCAGATGATTGAGGATAGTCTCTAGAACAGCTTCACCAGACCCCAAGGCTGCACTGAATAGATTTGAGAGATGATACTACCAAAGCAAAGACTCTTCAGCCCAAAAGCTTCGTTAAAATAGAAGGAAGTGTTTCTAACACAGCAGGGGTAGGATCTACCCTTTCCAGACTGGTCTCTCAAGGTGGAATACAATTGCTCTGAAATAATTTCCAGTCCTCTGACAACTTCTATGACATAAAGGCAATAATAAGATTAGTCAGCATTTACGAAGAATGTTACACCTGACAAAACCTTATCTTAATCTTCACACTAATCCTATGAAGAAAGCAATGCAGAAATTACGGTCTCCATTTGTCTTACAAGGGACTGGAGACTAAGTATTGTTTTTTGCCAGTATTGCATTCACATTGCTACCAGAAGAAAACCTTTCTTTAAAGATTTTTAAAATTTATTTGTCAGAATGAGAGAGAGAAAAAGAGAGAGAGAGTATAATCAGGGGGAGCAGCAAGCAGAGGGAGAAGCAGGCTCCCTGCTGAGCAAGGAGCCCGATACAGGACTCAATCCCAGGATCCTGGGATCGTGATCTGAGCCAAAGACAGACGCTTAACCCACTGAGCCACCCGGGTATCCCCAGAAGAAAACTTTCATATGTAAAGCTGCTGAGATGTGGGGTCTTTGTCATTCATTTCACCGTCCTTTGTGGGTCTGAAGTGGGAAGGTGGAGAGGATTCTTCATGCATTCAGAGATCCAGGCTCCGCAGAAGATCTAGAAATACATAAAACAGAATTTGTGCTAGGAAAAAAAAAAAAAAATCCCCTACTGCCTAGTAGAGAAACTAGAAAGATCGGTAATTAAAAATGAGTCTGGCGAGCACTGTAATAAATGTGGGCACAAAGAGTAATGGCAATACAGGCAGAAGGAAAATAATGGTGCCTGGGGAGGGTTTCAAGGTGGAAGCAATTTTTAAGGCATTTGTTGAAGGTATTTTTGATTCCCAATGAGCACATGTAGACAGAAGTACCCGTCACAAGGACCAGATACTAATGAGAACTTTATCTCAGATGATGCTTTAGATATGATAGTGGAAAAATGATAGGAGATAAGTTTGAATTCCTAATTTGTACCCAGACAGCAAAAATTTGAATGGCACATAAATAATTTCAAATTCTTGCCTTATGGCACTATGGGAGGAGGGGCTGAGCTAAAATTCAAACGCTGGTTTTCCAAACTTGCTTATGGATCATTGACCCATCTGTTCCTGCTTCCCTCTTGCCTTAAAAAAAATAAGTGAAAATTTGTATCTTGGGAAATTAACTGAGAACATTAACTGATCCACCCATAGTTTGTTTTCTCTCTTGCACTCCCTCTTCCTCTCTCATTTTCCCTAAGCCATTTCAGAGTAGTCATTTAATGTCAAGTCCTGAGCTTACATATTTAGAGATTTGTATGAAGTCAGTGCCTTCAAGGAGTTTTCATAATCTACTAAAGGAGGCCAACAATAGACAATGAATGACAGCCCAGCACATGCACTAGAATACTCCTCAAAAATGCTGGGGGGCCATCTGGAAGTGGTGCCTCCATCGGAGCCCACCAGGCTGAAGGACATGAGGATACGATGCCTGTGCAATTTAATTCCAAAGGAGCCTTGCTTTATTGAATTCCCAGCAGGGACTTCTTATTTTGAAGAGGTTCAAATTACACTGCCCTACAAGAGAACATGTTTGTGGGTTACATGAATCCAAGACCTTTCAATAACCCGAGTTAATGGAGTGGCAAATTTGTGGCATTCTAGTACGGCAGAAAAAGGTGACTTCTTTTGGCAGAGGTCTTCATGGTGTCTTTTAAATCATTGATAATTACATATTGTACCAATTTCAAGAAAGTCTGCTTCTAAAAAGAAAAAAAAAAGTCTGCTTCTGACTATTGGCCAAGTAGTTATAGAAGAATGATCTGGTGGGAAGACTCAGTGCTTTCTGCAGGAAGAACACTCTTCAGAAACCACAAAAGCATCCTCCCACATTGACTGTGACTTCTGGTCCACAGCCACATCTCAGGAGCAATGACACTAAGCTTTTCTGTCTCCAGGATGCACCAACCATGTCCTTGTGGTTAGCAGATGCATTGGTTTTGCAACGAAAGGCTAAACAAGCCTGAAAGGAAACCATGAGTCTGATCTTGGAAGACTTTATGTTCTCAAGCTCACTGAGTCATCAGTGAATTTATGAGCCAGGTGAGGAATTTCCAGAGGCCAGATGTCATGTACTATTTCCCCAAAACGTGACTTTGGAGGAAAGGGAGAAGAAAGGGGGTGAGTACCACCAGTCTTCAGATCTGGGAACATTCTCTCAAACTCCCACCTTGCCTAAGATTTGTTGGTGAGAAAGTTTGGGGCCGAAGTCCAGGCCCAATGTCCTTCACGGTGCTGTTTTACAGGTGAGATAAAATAGATTGGCTTAAAAGGGGGAAATGTCTCTTACAGAAATGATATCATTCCTTTTAAAAATTCCTCTCTTCATGATTTTTTTATGACTTCATGTTTTAGCCTAGATCAGCGCTCTCCAAAAGAACTCTCTGCAGTGATGAAAATGTTCTAAATTTGCACTATCCAATGTGGCAACTACCAGTCACATGTGTGGATGGAGCCCTTGAATTGTGGCCTCTGTGACTCAGGAACTGAATGTCTAACTGTATTTAACCTTAAATTAAATAAACTTACAGCTGGTGGCTCCCATACTGGACAGCACATGTCAAAAGTGTAAGTGAATGTCACTTTTTTAATATCAACCATAAGATCTGGTATCAAAATTCAGCAGAGAAATAGGACTTTTTTATGTTTGGGGGAAAAGAAAAAATCTCTATATGGGGACTCTGGCTCTTCTCTGCACACAGCTTGGTTTCCAACCACTTTAGAATATAGTTCATCAGCTTAAGGGTCAGGAAATCTTAGCTCTCTAAGTTCAAGGACCCAGTTTCCCTCAACCTTAGTTTAACCTTCATAGGGAGGTTGGTGTACTAGACACTCATTACAAGAGCCAAGAGGAAGTATGCATACAACCAATCCCTGGACCCTACAGGAAAGGGCTGAACAAAGAGGAAACTTAGAGTCCACCTTAGAATTAAAGAGATACGCACAAAATAAACTATCTGTAGGCGTGAGTTACAGTCCAATGCCTGGGAACTTATAATGAACTTTTTGTCTGCTGTTTTCATATGTCTTATCAGAGAAGCATGTTACATTGCTATCTTTGTATTTGAGAGAACTATGACATTAGTCAATGAGAAGCTGATTTTTCCATACATACTACAAATAATTCTCTGACTAGAGGCTGTAATAATTCCCAACGTTTATAAATTTCTATCTTCATTACCCCTACTCTACAGGTGGGAACCCTGTAATTCAGAGAGTTTAAACTACTTGTCCAAATCACACGTGTCATTTGTTCTTCACATTTGATGCTGATTTCAATAGGTCATTCTTGCTATCCTTCCCCGCCACACACACACACACACACCCCACCCCCGCCCGTCATTGCCTTGTTTGGTCCAGACTCCGGTTTTCCAAATTGAATATGATGTGTTAGAATGTGCGGGTGCATGGATCCGGGCATATAGAAGTACACTGTGGTGGATACCCTTGGTGGGGAAAGAAGCCCTGGGGGCTGGTGCAACCCCCACCACCTTCACACGAGACACCTTTAAGTCCCAGCTCCATGATTACCTGTTTTGGAGAGTCTTGGTTCAACGACCTTCTACTCACCCTTAGTCTTTCTTGGATACTGAAAATAGTATTTAAACCCAAACAATAGCAGCTAGCATGAGTGCATTAAGCAATGTGGTTTGCTTACTAATTTTCATCCAATATCTGGAACTGTCCTGTATCACCCCCTTTTTAAGGATGAAGTTGGTGAGGCTGCACAGAGTATAACAACCAGATCCAGCTTCAGATTAGTGCAGCCCTTCAAACTAGCTATGAGGAAAGAGGTTGCTTTGGTTTTAATTACCCAGAGAGATCATTGCTATTGACCAAATGCATCAGAACCGAGTCCCCCTGGGGCCTTGTCTACACAGCTGCCTCAGGACCACACCTGCCTCTGGGTCGTCTTCACAGACCCCTTCCTGGGGAGAACCACAGCTGCCTGACACTTGAGTGTTCCAGCTTGATTCCAGCAAGAGACGTGTGCCTTTGTTGCTTTTGAGATCCCTGCATTAGCCAAGGCTTCTTTTTCCATTTCTTCTTGGTTGGTTGGTTTTGTTTATGGAATTGTTTTTTGCAGATACTGAGAATTCTTTTTTTTTTTTAAGTTTATTTAAGTAATCTCTACACCCAACGTGGGGTTCAAACTCATGACCTTGAGATCAAGAGTCACATGCTTTTCGGACTGAGTCAGCCAGGCACCCCAATACTGAGAATTCTTAAATGGAGAATAAGGAGAGTTTATATCAGGACCTCTAGTGCTGCTTCTGAACCTTGGGGAAGAAATACGGTAGGCTTTGGTTTCAGCTGCCCTGGCTTCACGTACCAGTTCTGATAGGAAGTAACTGTGGGACCAGAGGCAGGTCACAGCATCTCTGTGACTCTGTTTCCTTGGCTGTTTACTGGAAACGATGTGTGCTGTATGGATTACAGAAAACTATCAGAGCACTTAAAAGATGGCCTTGCCCAGACTAAGTTCTTATTACAACTTTATCAACTCTGGAAATGTAAATAATGCATTCCAGATTTTTAAAGAATAGTCCAAATAATAAATATTTGCCTCATTATGAAATACTGTGTCCCTAATTTTGGTTCAGAATGTGTGGTTACTTCCTAAATTAAAAAAACAATAAATAAATATTAGCCACTTCATTCTTGAGGGTTTAATTCCGACCACCTTACCCCAGCCAGTGTTTCTCTCTAAGCTCAGAAATCACAACTGCTAATGATTAATTTCTCAATAGGCTCTATTCTTTGGCTATCACTGAGTTGGCATTCTAGAGTATCCCCGTGAATGCATTCACAAATGCCTCCAAGAGAAGTACACAAATACAGCCGTCAGAGTCAGGCCTGTGACAATAAACAGCATCTTCCCATCATCTGCTAATTATAAAACAAAAACACAGACTATCAGATTGGTAGAGGTTCCCTGATGTTATTTGGTCCAAACTTTCAGTTTACAGAGGCGAAAATGAAGCTAGGAAGGGCATATTCTCAACCAAGAAGGTAAAATAGTGGGTTAGCAAGAACTAGACCTGGCATCCAGTTCTTCAAGTCCTGAATATCTAGATGCCAACCCCGTCCCCCAAAGGCATGTCAAGATCCTCATATGTTCTCATTTGTGCCTATGTCTAGCTCTGATAAGGGTATTTCTGTACCAAGGCTATCATCATCCTGGATCCACAGTTCTGAGGATAACTCTTTTATTTTTTTAATTTAAAATCGATTAGCCAACATATAGTACATCATTAGTTTTTGATATAATGTTCAATCATTCACTAGTTGCGTATAACACCCAGTGCTCATCACACCGTGTGCCCTCCTTATTGCCCATAACTCTAAAGTTAACTTCAGTGCCCGTGGGCCAAATCCCAGGGACAAATACATCTGCACAGATGGTCCCATGAAGAGAGTTACCCATGCTCCTACAGAGAAGTCCTGATTCTGCCACTACTGCTGCCAACGGCTCCAGCAGCTGGAACCTTCCCTGGTGTCACCAGGAGGAATACCATATATTCTGAGACAACACGGCATTCACCACATCGCTTGGTTTGAGGCTGTCCCTAAACCACATGGTGAGGCCATAAGACTGCTTTGCATTTCTGTTTCATTCATGGCGACATCTATCTGAGGTTGGCTCCTCATGCCTACAGGTTTTCTTTAACCTCAGCCCCTACATATAGTGACTCGCAAAACCCTTTGTCTCTCCCTCCTAACTATTGCTCTTATCTACTTCCTTTCTCGTGCCCTGGAAACCACCAACCTGCTCAGGCCACCACTGTCTGCAGCCTGGGCTACCTTAGAATATCTCCCCAACTTGCTACAAAGTCCTCATCCTTGAGTGCCTCACCTACCACAGCACTCATCATACTTGCTTCGTCGGTGGCCCCTGTACTCACTATGCTGTAAGCTTCGGGAGTGTAAGGCTGCTATAGGACCCCCAGCACCAGGCACAGGACTTGAAATATAATCTCCTCCAGGGCAAGGATTGCACATCATCACCATTGTGCCTATCATCCTGCCCCACCTCAGAGACTAGCACAGAGTCTGATTCCCAGTACATACTCTTCATGGTTTGCTGATTGAAATGAATGGAAACATTAGATCTTGTTGTTTTAACCACTGGAATATGGCACCCTATTCACAGACGCCGGGGGGTGTGCACGTGGTCCAGATCCACAACAAGCAAATCTCTATCCAAAGCATCTGCGTTTGGCACCACTTGTTTTCAACAAGTAGAGCCTCAGTGGAGGATGCACAGCTAATCCTCAGAGTCAGCTGGGGTGCTGACAAGAAGCACTGGGGAGGGAAGGGGACGCCGGACAGCACCAATACTGAAAAGAAGAAAACCAGAAACAAGATTTAAAATCTGGTCTCAATCAGATTCATGCAGGTGGACAGGCCTGGAATGCTGTTTCTCCAGAGCCCTTCAGCGTGAAGACGTGGTCCCAAAATCTGGCTTGAGGTTTAACTGAATCCATCACTTTTACTAGAAAGTGTTCAAGCACCATGGCATAGGACATTCATTAGGAGCGCTTAAATGGGCTTTAATTGATTGTAAGACAGAACATTCAATTTGTTCTCTGGAAGATGTACTCTTAACAGATGAGGATGCAGTGTGTTTGTGTGTGTGTGTGTGTGTGTGTGTGTTTCTTTTTCTTCCTTCTTCATGCTCCTACCAGTCAAATTCCACAAATTGTCAGCAAGGAACCTCTCTAAATCAAGAGATACGACCAAGCCTCACACTACATACGGCTGGGTGGGTGGTGTCTCTTCTGTCTGGACTTGGTTTAAATGAACTGCTACGTTCTGAAGGATAATTTCTCAAAAAAACCTGACGGTTGAAGATGAAGGTCAGCTCGCAGGAACTATCTCTGCTGAGTGAGATAACATCGGAACATGCCAGAAGTGCTGAGGGAAAGTGTGAGAACCAGCTTACAACAGAGGTCAAAAGTGAAATGTCCCTACAGTGGCAGGGATATCTGGCCAAACAGAGACCGGGGTTGAGTACCCACCATGTGCAGACACCATAAACTGATTGAATCCTGTTAGCAATCTTAACGTGATTCTTTGACAGATAAATGATCGGAGGGTCAGAGAAAGCAAATGACTGGCCTCAGGTCAAACATATACTACTTGTGTTGAGGCCAGATTCATCAATCGAGGAACCTCTCTGTTTCACTTCACCAAAACACTAGGTGCTCACTGACCTTGCTGACCTCACTCTCCTATGACAGGTTGACTTCAAGGTATTTGTTGAAAAGTCTCTGATGAGCAGAGTGCCCTGTGCATGTCAGGGCACCTGGGCCAAGCTTAAGCCTCTGCTGTGAGGAAAATTTCCTTCCCAAAAAATAACTGTAAGTAAGAGTGACAGACTTGCAATATAACTATAAACAAACTAGGGCTCAGACATGCTCATTAAATCACTTGCCTAGAGTCACACAATCAGGACTGAACTCAAATGTAGCTGAGGAAAAGATTGTACGCTCTTTCTAACACTCTTCATTGCTTCACCTTAAAAAACATAGAAAAAGTGTTTTGCGTTTTCATATTTTTCACATCCATAAGCCTGTGTGCGTGTATGTATGTGCGTATGTGTCTATGCATGAGTGTGTATGCGTGTGCATGTGTGTGTGAGTGTGTGTGTTTTCCATCCTGCTAGTTTTCTTTCTCAAGCTTAAGATTCATAACTCAGCTAGTTTGAGATCTAGTATTGTGGGGACTGTATATTCAGTTTCTTCTCTCCACTGATGACCACCATAGTCAAGGGTGCTGTTAACAATCTCCTCACTCCACAAACCCTTATAGTTCCCTGATTTCACCTGCCATTCATTGCAGTGGTCTGAGCCCACAATATAATTAGAGAAATTAGTTCATATCTCAAAGGTGGTAACTCTTTTGAATGAAGAATGCAAATTATAACAGTGAGTATGGACTCACCATGAGGAGGTTCCTTCAGTCATGTAGGATGTGATGACACCACTGATTGGCGCTTGCAGGTACTGTCAGGGGACTATCTGTAAACCATTTCAAAACAAAGATCTCTCAGGGAAAGTTTTAACTTGACTTTCTCTTCCATCTCTTCTATTCTTCCATTGTGTTCCTTAGCTCCTCCCTCCCTGCCCCTGATCCCAACACAAATGTACCCTACAAGCGATACCAGGATCCGCTTCTTTGAGGATATGTGATCGGACGTACTTACTGTGTAAATATGTTCCATGGTTTCTAATTGATCCTACAATGAATTCCAAGTGCCGTGGATTTGAGACCATCTATGAGCTAGCGCCTTGCTCTGTGCCTGCCTCATGGCCCTCTACTTCCTCTGCAGACCATAAGTTATAGCCTAGACTCTTTGTCATTTACCAAGGACACCTCTAAAGGTGATCTCTTTTCCCCTGTGATAGGTCTGCCACCATCCATGTCTGTGAAAATCCTACGTGTTAAGTTGCACTGAGCTTAAATGACGATCTTTAAGGCTTATCTTCAGTTTAGGCTGGACATCATCCTTCTTGTCTTTGAACTCTTCACAGTACATAGTTAGATGACCCTTTGCAAAGCCCTTATCATTTTAATGCTATTAAAAGTATTTATTTACAGTCTCACTTCTTTGTAAGTTGCTTTTTATTTGGTTTACACAACCTGTCTGTACTTTCCTCAGGCCTAGTGTAGGGACTTATATAGGATAAAGGCTACATAAATTTTGTGTTAAAATATTTTTTCAACTTTTCAAATCTTAATGCCAAAGAATTGGTGGTATTTCAAATTAGTGATTTCAAAGAATCCAGGGAACACTTACTTATTTTTTGGTGATTCAATGATGGCATATAGCTTTTTATCACAGAAAATTTATATTTTATATTTACTGAAAATGTTCTTTAGACATGTGAGATATTATTTTTAATCTTATACCACTTATGCAAACATATAAAGGAAAATATAAGTAAAGTTAATTGGTTAAGGGCTACTAAAATTACTTCCTACTCATAATCACGTGTCTGAAACAATTTTCAACTACTTACTGATGTCCTTTTTTTTTTTTTTCTCACACAATATTGTCCTCTGTGCCAACAAGAACTTTCCACTATTGTTTCAAAACTTATATCCAAGCCACTTACATCCATTCTGTAACTTCTAATCCTGGCAGATATTTGACATTACCAAAAGGTGTCAATAAAATCTTTTCAGACAACAACCAGGATTCATGTTCATTCCTTAAACGGTCTTTAAATGGTTGTTGGCTGAAACATCAAAAGAGTTCCATTTTCTTGTCATGCTACCAGAATATTAACCAACTTTTGCCAGAGTGAATATAACAATATGGGTCTGGGCAACTGCAGTTGTAAGATGCTTCTAAATTTTATTGGTGTCAAGATGGATGGATGGATATATATTCAAAAGCACATCCCAGAATTAATAGGAAACAGACATTGCAAAACATCGTTCAAACTCTAGTCATTAGGCTCCTTCCAGTAAAACAAAACAATAATCTAAATTCACATTTTCCTTTTAAACAATTGATGAGGAGGAATACTGGAGCATAGCTATCCAAAAGTTATGACACAAGTGATAAGAGTCAGAAGACACTAATGGAGAATTGCTTTGTCTTTAGGTGCTGTTTCTAGGGTCAGAGCTAAAACCAGAAGACAAGCTGTAATAAAGGGATCTGAAGGGCCAGGAAAGCCTCCATGACCACTGGAGAGTGTCAGACAGTGTCCCTGGGAGAGACCCAGGTTGAGAAAAACACATGAATATGGGTGACTGGAAGGTTTTGATCAGATCTTGGCCAGGGGAAGTATTCACTGGAATGAGGGCATTGAGTTCATTAGGACACCGAAAATTCAAGTTGTGACCAAAATACAGCTTTCGGTTTTTGTAGTAATGCAGTCCCTCTGAGCAGGCCGTCTTTCCTCTGAAATGGAATATTTCTAGAAGAACCATTTGACTGCACTTTTCCCGATCACCAATAACACACTTCTACATGTCTTGACAAGAATCTCCCCCTCTGTGTTTCTACTGTGTATTCACAGACTATGAAATTGTCAGAGAGAAGATGTTAACTGAATCCAGTGTATCACCATCTAATCTAGCTTATCTAGGAAAACAAGAACAACAACAAAGCAAAAACATGGATTCATTCATGAAACGCTTACTGATTATTTTCTTTCTGGGAGGCAGGCACCGTACTGGGTTTGGGAATACATAGATTAAAAAAAAAAAAAAAAAAATGGACTGAACTTCCAATGCCCACAGTCCTGCCTTTACCTCTTACCGTCAGAGTGATTTGTGTATTTCTGCGTGGGTCATAGAACCAGCTTGTCAATTTCTAGAAAAACCCTGACTTGATTTTTATCAGGACCGTGCAGAAGATACAGCTTAACTTGATCGGATATGCTTCGTAACTTTGAGTCTTCCAGTAGTTGAACGTGGTATGTTGCTCCATTCATTTAAATCTTCCTTACTTTCTCTCAGCAATGTTTTGTCATTTTCAGCATACAAGGATTGCACATCTTTTACCAGCTTTATCCCTAAGATTTTATATTTTTGATGGTATTATGAAACCTTCAAACATTTTGAGGAATTCAAAAATAAAACTTTGCTTTATTACAAATGATTTACTGAGGAATAAAGTCCTAAATGCGTAGATAACACAAACAAAATTATTCCATATAAAGATACACCTTTCTCTATCATGTCCCCTAGGAGGTGTTCTTATTTTAGTTTTGCTTTTCAAGTAATTTTCTTGCAGTTACACCAACTGCACATTTATAAATTCTCTATAGGACCTACTAAACAAGTGACACAGAATAGGTACTCCGTGGACTTGGTGAATTAACATTATTGAAACAAAAAACCTTTCTTCTTCTCCATTCCAAAATATTTGCCATGTTAAAATACTATAGGTAGACAAGCTCCAATTTCCCTCAGCTTCTCACTTGTAGAAAGCGGATGGTAACAACTGGGTATGGTTTTTGTAAAGTTTAAGTGGGAAACGTATTGTGAGTTGTACATAGCACTTAATTTTTTATAAAGATTTTATTTATTTATTTAGAGAGAGAGTGATGGGGAGAGGCAGAGGGAGAGGGTGAGAGAGAATCTCATGCAGACTCTGAAGGGCTCCAACTCATGACCCTGTGATCATGACCTGAGCCAAAATCAAGAGTCAGGCACTCAACCGACTGAGCCACCCCGGCGCCCCTGTAGGTAGCACTTTAGATGATGAGATATGGAGAATTATATTTTTCTGCTCAGATGCTACTAAATCTTCTTTTAAGGACATCGCTGTGGGGGGCGGGGTAAACCTCCAATGCCTGGGATAGGTTAGCTGTCTACGTAGAGGAACTTGGACAATATCAAGCCAATATCAAGAACTAACAGGAATAGGGAGCTCTTATTCTTGCTTTCATCATGTGAAGTCTAACATGACAGCAAACCTATTGATAGGCCTTTCTTGGCATAAAGTATATTTCTGCCTCTAAAGCTTGGCCTTTTTCCATCAATTCGGTAGAGTTGTCTTAAGCAAACAGAAACAAAAAACCACAGAAGTTTGGAGCAGAAAAGGAACATAGAAACATGTGATGGCACACATCCGCTGCGAACTTCACCCACAGTTTCCTTGTCAGGATTACCGAGGATCTCTTGTTGATCCCGTGATAAGGAATGTATAGGACAGATCATTTCATCTTGGATTACTGAGTCATAATCCCAGTGAGCTGAAATCTCCCTGTTCAAATTGCCTGCCTAATGAAGCTCACCCAGAGTGAGTCAACAGTTTTTCTTTCTTTATAGCCACTCTACACTTGAGAACAGAATTAGGGTCTCCACTGAGTTTTATGTCTTCAGCTAAGTATTTCTTTTTCTCTCCATGTTGTTCTCTCATTAGAGGTGGTTTTCTGGCCTCACAAGACTTAATATACTAGTCATTTTTCTCTGGACAAACTCTTATTTGTCAGTCTTATGTTTACACTTTAGTGCTCAGGGCTGAGGAGGATATACTTGGTGTACATCATGGAGCAAATGAATGCAAGAAGTAGCCAAGTTCACCTCCGGTGACTGTGTCCCAAGGTCTAGGTATAACGTAATCATTCCTAGACTCAGGTCAAGAAGGACAAGATCAGCTCTAGTGGAGTAAAGTACAACAGTGTTATTGCAGCTGACACCCCTGCCAGAAGCAGACCTCTCTCCTTCCCTCTCTCCTTCCCTCTGTCTCCCCTCCTTCCCCCTGCCCCTCTCTGCTTCTCCCCCTCCCTCCCTCCCTCCCTTTCCTGCTCCTCTTCTTCTTCCTCTTCTTCATCTCTGTCTTCATCTTCTCTCTTTCTCTTTCAAACCTCTTTGTCTTAAGTTATATTTTGTATATAATTGACTTTGCTGGAAGCTGGCCCTCTGAATAATAGAATTCATTAAATATGAATTCCAAATAATATATTATACATATACTTGGAAAGAGCTTTCCTAAAAGTAGCCTTACCATTGAAATTCCTTGGTTCTAACCATGATCATTGACGATATGTTTTAACCCCTGAATCATACTGTGTCTAGTATAGGTTAGGCTGTTAATATAAGGCCATATCTAATCATGACAAAAAAGTATTTTACAACTGAGTCAAGCTGTGTACCTCCCGTCCACAGATAAACTTTTACAAAGAAATCCTACTCAAATGTTCATCAACTGTATGTCTGGGATGTGTCTGTCACTCTGTATTTTCAGGTCCAAGGAGCAGTTGGCTTTATTCTCAGTTCCTAATGAAAATAAGAAATTTTGAAAACTAAAATAAGAGGTTTTAATTTATAGAGGGTGTATTCTCTTCCTCAAGGCGAATATGTACAATACTTTCCCTCCAGGGAAATGCTCAGCTTATTTGGAGAAGATGAAGAGAGTTTACTATTCCCTGTGCTTCTTAAACGCACGGGTATTTCCAACCTGATATGTCATGAGGCCATGTGGGGACTGTGGCGTCACCTTTGATGGCATAGTAGGAGGAGTCTGAGGAGGACAAACATCCCTGCCAGGAATTGAATGGTGGCACAAGGAAACATCTTTGCTTTTGCAAAGCCATCTTCCTTCATTACACAAGACCTCTTTTAGGAAAGACTTTGAAAAGCTTCAAATACGCAAAAGACACCTAAACAAAGGCCCACTGATCCCTGAGCTTGCTTCACCCTCAAGATGACCGTTGACAGCGAAGTCCTTGGCTTTGACAGCGAGGAGGGTCAGAACGATACAGACAGACCAAATTGGTCTCTGACTGCACTTTCTAACAGGGAAAAAATCTGCCTTGGAACTCACTCTGAAGATTTCTTAGTCTCCCTGAAATGAGGAAAGAATCCACCCCACAGGCTCGAGGAACATGCTTGGCTCAGCTTCCCACAAAACCAATGGCTGCTTGCCTTAGAAACTTTCCTTTCATTGGAATAGCTTAAGGGCATGTCATTGTTGACTCATATCTCATAAACATAAGACTTGGTGTCAGCTGGGTTTTATTAAACTGTAAATTTTTTAAAAATCTGCATCCAGAATATCCAACAGCTTAACACCCACAAATTCACTGGCTCTCCTCTTCCTGCATCTTTTGGAGGCTGATAACCCTAAAAAAAGGCGCACCTCATCGACCCCCATCAACTGGGGAGGAAAACCTTCAAATGTGAGGGGAAAACCTTCACATTCACAGAATTCCCCAGCACAGATACTCTGTGAGCGTGTGTGTGCATGCACACCACTGGCACAAGCAAAATATGAGGATTTATATAGTGATTCCAAAGAAAATCAACTACTCCATTCATACACAGCAAATGAGAAAGTCATGCTGTGTCGAGCCAGAAATACACATTTTTAAGAGCCAGACTTATTACTTAAAAAACGAAAAGCGCTTTGGTTGAACTTGTCAGGGAGAAGCAGTGAAACACAAAAGAAAATAGGATGTCTGGTCAGTACAATAAATTAATTAAAGGGCATTGGTCCGACTCCGACAAGCATTCATCTGCCTGCAAATATTATATACAAAGTCTGTTCTCATTGGTTCCTTGAGTTCATGGAAATCTTCATGTCCTTTTATTAGATTGTTTTATATTTTAAATGATTATTATATAGGGCTCCTGGGAAGACGGAGAGGCATTGAAAACTCTAGAGACCTTTTCTCTTTACTTTATATAATAATGCTTATGAAATCATTCATTAGAAAAAATAATGGTGCAGGATCCTCAGCAGAACCCGAAATAAGTGACCAAAATTATGCACCTCAGATTCTGAAAGGCATTTACTTGGCCCTCACACCAACAGGCTGGATTTGAACAACAATGATAATAAATGACTTAGAATTCATGAAGAGACTCAGTTCAGTTACTGGGTTGGTGGTGTATTTTGTTAGAGTAGCTCCATATGTCACAAACAAGTGAAAAAAAAGTATGAGCAGCAACGTGATGGAAATCTATTTTTTTGCTCACATAAATCCCCAAATTTATGTTCCTCATTAGCAGCGCAGACTTTCTGGGACCTGGTGTGTTCCCATGGTGTGGCTCTGCTATCTTCAATACGTGCTTTCCAAAACGATGACCAGATCCATCTGTGTGAAGCTGGAAAAAAAAAGGAAGAGTACAGGAAAGCATATGTAGGTAGTAGCCTTCCATGGACCAGGATGGAAGCAGCCCTTACCACCTCTGCACACAGCCCACTGGCCAGAATTCAGTCACATGGCCTAACTTCAAAGAAAGTTGGAAATGTCTCCTTGTTGTGTGTTCAGGGAAAAAAAAAAAAAGAAATGGGTTTGGTACATAGCTTGCCAGGCTCGGCTGCCCCAAAAGAAAGAAGATGCCCTCAATTCTCCATCTCTCCTCTTCCAATCAGAAGGCATGGCAAGCACCTCAGTTCATATTCAGTGCACATTCAGCGTGCAGTTGGCATTTAGGATAGATTTTCAGCAGTGGTCCGAGGAACTGGACTATCCAACCCTCACCAGGGCGGTCCCTTTTCCAGGGAGTATCAAAAGTGGGACTTCCAACCAGTCTGCCATGGACGAGGGTTTGGGTATAATGAATAATAATGACTGGCCTTTGGCTGAAATGGCTTTGGAAGTCAACTTTATCTGAGTCACCGCATCAGGGAATGTCTTTCCATTATTTTTTTTTTTTAACTTTCAAATCTTTGCGTATTCACTCAAGCAGAAATTGACTCATTTATCTTTCTTTTTTTTAAGATTTTATTTATTTATTAGAGGGAGAGAGCATGAGAAGGGGGAGGGTCAGGGGGAGAAGCAGACGTCCCACTGAGCAGGGAGCCCAACGTGGGGCTTGATCCCAGGACTCTGGGATCATGACCTGAGATGAAGGCAGACACTTGACTGACTGAGCCACCCAGGCGCCCCACTCATTTATCTTTCCATTTCTTTCACAAAATAAGTTGAAGCAGCCTGCAAAATACACAACATCCAGTAAGAAAATAACAAAACCAGGAATCTGAAAAGGTAACATTATTGATAGTAAAATTAAAGGAAGTTAGAAGTGAGGGTACTGTATTTCATATATACATGTGTGTCTCTAAAAGAGAGGGTGAAATGGAGGGGTCTACGTGGGCTCATTTAATAGTGGCCAAAGTAAGGAAGGGAGCCTCCAATGTTGGGCACTTGCTTACCTTCCATGCTGGTCTGATGACCTGATTCCTGACAGGGGCTCCCAGGTGTCCTCAAACCCATTGATAATGCGAATTGAATAGTAGGGAACACTCCTGAAGAGAATACTCGAGTGAGGGATGAAGTCAAGTACTGAATTTAAAGAGAAATGGATGAGCTAGGAAATTATTATGGCAAGGAGAAAAAAAGGCATAGTGAGGGAGAGAGAAGGAACGCCGTGGCAACCTAGCTTGTTTCCTTTTTGGATGAAAAACAAAACACAAGAAGCAAGTTGTGTGTGTGTGTGTGTGTGTGTGTGTGTGTGTGTGTGTGTGTGTGTGTGTGTTTTAAGGAGGGCTGTCAGACCCCCCCAGACTAAACCAGTGCAGAATGAGAAAGGAGAAGGTGAAGGAGGACAGCCAACGTGCACAAAACTCCATAAAAGGGGAGACGGGTGCTGGTGTGTTTGACTAGATGGATATAAATAGAAGATCACAGCATCCGGAATGTTTGTGGAATGTCTTAAGATAACCATGAGCATCCTATTAAAAATGGGGTTCTTACCTTCCAAATTCTATCCAACTCTAAGAGAAAATAACAAGAGCCAAAGTATCAAAAGGCATAGTAAAAGTGAAATGAGTTATTTTGTGTATTGACATGAATGTTTTATCACAGAATGGGGACTTAACTAAGAAAACAACCGAAATGGTTCAATAATTTATGGCACATTCCCTGAATAAAATATTATGTAGCTATTAAAACGAACATTGTGGAAACACCATAGCAACAAGTAAAATTGTTTATTGTGCAGTAATAATGAAAAAAAAAAGCAAGGGTCAAAAGATATATCATCATAGTATATATATTACGATTACCACTGTGTGAAAAACAATTGTGGGAAAGGGGTGGAGGGAAATAGGGCAAAAAGTGTTATATATTCAGGGTGATGGGAAAAACAGAGGGTTTTTCATTTAAATAGCTTAACTGTTATCATTTCAGTAAGCGCTGCAGGTGGCCTATGACATGCACACGCACAGAGCTGGCCTGGGCCAGCCCTGCTTGCACTCCCGCTGGTGCCCTCACCCATCCTTCTTCAACTGTACAAAGGCTGACCTGGGGTCCTCAGAGCAGAGCCAGGAGCATCAGATGCCCTGTGCTGGGCCCCGGCTCCGGTGGCCATTCCTCGGGCTTCTGCCTCAGCTGCTTCTCATGCTGGTATGGGTGAGAGAAGAAACTGTGTCCTCTGGGCCTCAGTTTCCTCCTGGGTCAACCTCGCAGACTGGGTGTGAGGACTGAGGGGAGCATAGATAAGTACAAATAGGGGTTGCTACTGATAATTGCGCAAACGCTGTTAAGATGCCGTAAAGATGCTTCTTCCTTGTTATAGTCTCCTTTCCCTTCTGCCCCTCTTCCTCTTTCTTATCTCTCTTTGTCTGACATTCTCTGTCTCTCTCAGTATCTGCTTCAGTCTCTCTCCATCTCTGTTTCTTTTTTGGGGGGGAAGGAGGGGCAGAGGGAGAGGGAGAAAGAGAATCTCAAGCAGACTCCACGCCCAACACAGAGCCCGACGTGGAGCTCGATCTCACAACCATGAGATCACGACCTGAGCTGGAATCAAGAGTCCAATGCTGAACCAACTGAGCCGCCCAGGTGCCCCTCACTCCATCTCTGTTTTTCTCTTTCTCTCTCTGTCCCTACCTTCCTCCCTCTCTCCATCCCTTCTCTCCCACACTACCCTGTCTCCCTCTGTCATCTTTCAGTCATGTGCTCACACACACACACACACACACACACACACACACACACACACAGGTATTTAAACACACTCATGCACACTCTCTGCTCCAGATACACTCAACTCTGCACTGGTGAACACACCCTGCTCTCTTGCCTCCAAGAGGCACCTGCTGTTCCTCTGCTTGTCTACTTCATCTCTCTAAGTCTCTTCGGGTTCCACTGAACACCCTCTTCATTTTTCCATCTAATAGAAACCTGCAATGAGTGTTTCTTGTCATCTTCGATAGGACACAGTAATATTGCACTTTGATTGGACTCCGTGTCCTGTGTCTCAGATGTCCCAGTATAGCTGGTGAGGCTGATTAACTAGGGGAATCTTGGCACCAAGGTGCTGACATAAGTGTTAACTACGTGAAACACTCTCAGGGTTTCAAGGCACTTTACCAGTATTTATTTTATTATTTAGAATAGAAAAACTTCGTTATTTTTTATTAACAATATCACAACTCAAGTAGTTAAACAGAACACATCGTATCACTGACACCATTTTACGAATGAGCAAAGTGAGGCTCAGGAATGTTACTAAGGTAAGAATCTAATCAATGGAAGAACTGGGAATGGAATAGAGGGCTGCCCGCACCCCAATCCTAAACTTCCCAAAGGACACTTGTATGTCCCTTGCACGAGCAACTCTGGTCCCACAGATAGGAAGGCAGTATTTGCATGTTGCTATGCAATCACCACATGGCTGGGCCCCGCCCCAGGATTTCTGATGAGTTTCTGACTCAGCAGATTGGCAGCGGTAGAGCCCAGAAATTTGCATTTCTAACAGATTTCCCAGGCAATGCTGATGCCACTGACCTGGAGACCGCACTCGGAGAACCACTCATCTATCCAAGTGCTCTGAGCTGCGCAGTATAAACCACTGACCGAACATCTGTCAGATCACCAGTTCCTTCTGCATACATGACATTTTAGAAATTACCATCATGCAGAATTGTAATGGTGCCGTGCTTTTCCCGGGCAGGTTTCTAAGTTATGAAATGCCTTCGGAAATTGTGTTTAATGGAGTGCGTGGTGGGGAAGGAGTTGCCAAATGCACGGGTCTTTGGCCCTCATTAATATTTAGAGCTTCCTGAACCTTGAGGAAAGCAGGGCTCAGCAGCCTGGCAGCCGGACATGCCCAAACAAACAGACCTATTCAGGCAGCCAGGAACCAGCTAACATGCATGTTAAATGTTAACTCCCTTTAAAAATAAAAATAGCGCAAAAAGCAATCTTCGCTGAGGAAATAGATCACTCTAGATTAGGCAAAAGTTGTTGTTTCAGGTGGCTAAACTTATTGCTCCCAACCTGAGCTGGGAGTTAAAAAACAAAACCACAAACCAGAGGGCCAGTCCACAGCGTGGTAGTCTGAAGGCAGCACTATTAATGGTGAGTTAACACCATGGATTCGGGACCTTCTCTCTGTGGCCCCTTTTGCTGCTCAGGAGGGCTTAAAATTGAAGAGAGCTGCCCAGTGAGCACGAGCAGTTGACTTGTCTTCCATCAGGTGCCTGGTGGGAGGTACCGACTTCACACGTTGTATCCTGGAGAAGTATTTCCCAGGTCAGGGGTACAACCCTGTGGAGGTGCCCATGGGTCAGGGGAAAGCGGAAGGTCCCCAGCACAGAAGTTTGGACCACCATCTTTGGAAACTGTTGTGCATAATTCAATGGTCTTGGAATTCGGCTTCACTAATATAACCTCAATCACGTGAAACATTAACCCAGGGTGGACGGTGGTCATTACTGGGAGAGCATTTCCAGCTATGCTGCTGTCGGGCTGGCCACGTGCACCGTGGCAGAGCGGATGCGTTGCTGTGCTGAGAAAGTCATGGCCGCCATACCAAGTGAGGCCAGGGACCTCAGCTCTGAGAAGCCCAACAAAGTCCTCAGTGACATGAACAGGGAATAGTCCCCAGGAAAGAGGGTAGAGGTGTACCCCAATGATGTAGTTTAGCAGTTTGAATGAGAAGCAAACCCACAACAAAACCTGCTGCTCTCCCAGTCTTCAACATTCAGCCAAGCATCCACACTGGGAGTCTCCAGGGGATTTTAACCCCAGAGACCTTCAGTAAAATGCCAAACCACACTGCTGCCATCACGTTCTTTGTGTTCCACGAAGAAGCCATGCATCTGCTCATTGACACGTGACATTTATGGAGTTAGTTCTGTGTACCAAGCATTAAACTGGTGAAAATTCACAGTATCATTTTATCTATATTAAGACCTTCTTGGTAGACATTATTAGAATCAGCTCACAAATAAGAAAAGTAGATGATGGGTCTAGTAATTTACCCAAGGTGAAATAGGGAGTAAGAAGTGAGATTCCAACCAAAACACCTTGGTTGATATTTTAGGTGGTGTTCTCTCTGCCTATAATATTTTGTTTCCCATTTTTTTCCTACCCAGGGAACCTCCTCTCTTTTTCTGGGGTCCTGATCCAACGCATCTCTTCTGTGTGGCTTTCCTGAAACCTGTCCTCTGACCAAGCAGAGCCATTTACACTTCCCTCCTCTGTGTCCTTACAGCCCTTGATGTATGTGTGTGTGTGTGTGTGTATGTGTGTATATATATATATATATATATATAGTATTTGTCACACACTGTTACACAATTATTTACATTTATCTTCCTGACTACATATACATTGTACTCTTGAAAGCAGAAACCCTGCTTTATTTCTCTTTACACACATGATATCTGGTGCTCAGTGAATATTTGTTGAATCCAACTGAATTATACTTGTAATTTAATACCATTTAGGTGGTTGGCTTCTAACAATATCTAATAACGTAGTCCTTCAGTAAGGCTTAAGTCTAATTGTGAACTATGGAATAAGGCACACCTCGGGAGGTATCACATGGAAAGCCCTTCAAGGGCACTGAATTTCACGGTATATGGCCCAAATGGAAAGCAGGAATCTAGGCCTTAGGGACAAGCTGCGTGATGATCTCGTATGGACACCCTGGTTGGGAGTTGCCATCATCTTGCAATCCCCAGCATAGGTAATACACATGATGTTTCCAAGTGTCCTCATAGTGACCTGTGTGATCCTCACCACAGCATCAGGATGCTGATTGTAACACTGCTCTTTCACAGATGAGAAATTGAAGTTCAGTGATGGTAAATAAACCACCCAGTGTCATACAGCAAATATATCAAAAGAGCGTGACTTTAACCCAGGTTTTTATAAACCATAACCCTTTCAAACAAACATTTCTGTCTTGAATAAAGTATGAGGCAAAGACAACAGGATCCATTGCTTTAGAGAAACGAAACAACAACAAAAAATAAAACATAGCATGATCGAATCAAGGGCACTGCAAAGTCCAGACATCTGGCTTCTCATCTGGTCTTTCTTGGGTATTAGCAGTGTAGCACCTCCCAAAACAGCGGAAGACTGGAAACCTCCATTTTCTTTTGGAAACTCCATTAAACAGCATAATCATAAGTGCCCTTCTTTCTTTAGAGGAATATATGCAGCTGATGCATATGAAACCTCCCAGTAAACTGTCTAACACTCTACAGGTCCGAGAAGCCATTAGAGGTGTTTTTACCTTTGGGGGAATGATGAGATTGGTTGGGGCAGGTTTGGTTCAATCATGTAATCATAAATAAAAAATTCATTCATGCAAACCTCTTCAAGGAAGATACATTGACTTCTTTGCAGAGTTTATTCTGTACCGAGTATACAAAATGAATAACCAGTCCTTACAGGTCTTTGCTAAATTTGAATGAGGAGAAAGTTCTGGATATTTTGGGTGAAATTAAGACTACATATTCTAGAAGAAAGAGGAACGATATGATGGCAACATGTGTGCTCTGATAGAACATGAGGGGGGTGGCCCAAGGGATCCTGGGCACTGCTTTTCCTCAAGTCTGTGGTCCCGACCAGCCATTAGTCCTTCTCCCCCTGAACGAGAGCTATTCTGCCTCTCTGTTTTCTGGGATGGCTAAACCCAAATAAACAGTCTATGATCTCTGTCTGAGGTCAGAAAGCCACACCTTAATTCCCCGGGGTTCCCTCATGATGGCTCCTGAGTTGTCACCTTGATCTCTTTAGATCATAGGCCACAGAGATCCATCAAAATTTGTGGTCTGTTTATTGCTTAACCTGAGGAGTTATTGGCTAGAAAGTTCTTTAAAAACATCATCCTAAAAATTGTGTGCAGGATATCACGAACAAAAGAAGCCATGAGGAAAAAAGGATTTTGTGACGCATTGCATTTTTGAAAAGAGAGGGAGAAATTCATGATACTCCGAATGTGTAGTGTGGGAGAGCCAGTGACCCAACCAGGATATGGAGAAGGAAGATTAGGTTATGGGAGGTCCTGAGAGAATCTAAGGAATGTGGTTTTAGTTACATTGAGTTTGAGGACCCGTGGTGTCTACAGATATAAATGTCCATCAGACAGTTAGATACTTGCAGGCGTAGGGTTCAGGCAAAAGACTACATGGGTGGTTAAGAAACACACACACACACACACACACACACACACTCACACACTCACACACAGACCTGGGAGCAATCCACACACCACGGAAGCAAGGAAATAAAGCACGAAATACAGTGGATATCACAGAGTTGACGAGAGCATTACATTAGCTGTCTAGGTCTTGGTAATAGTCTTAAATGATTATTTATGGTTTTGCTAATGTTAATCATGTTCACTAAATAAAATATAAACTTTTCATAAATTGTGATTATAATTAAGACAGAGCCAAATGTTTGAATTTCATATCCAAGTTGATGAAGACCACAGTCCATTATTTCCTAAGCTAGATAGGAGGTTCATGAGTATTTATATTATTATTATCTTTTAATAACAACTATCATCCCTTAAATCATACAAAAACATTACATATACTATTTTTATATATGCTAAATTTCAAAATAATAAAAATCCTATAAATATAGTATCAGAACCGAGGAGAAGTTTATTCAAAACTTAATTTTATTAGGCAGGTAAAGAGGTGATGATTTGACCCGCTATTTCCAACATGGTCCATTGTTCTGACCCCAGATTTCACGAGGATTTGGCAAACTCTAGATGTCATGTCTATTATGATTGTGATACTGAGAAATTTGAGTAAATTGGATAAAACTGTTACGGATTTGGATCATACAGCAGAAATACACATGCAGGTAATAACTTCAATTATGATCATTCATCCATCCACCAATTTATTCAACTAATACTTCCTGGGTGACTACTCTTTTCCAGGTACTGTGCTGGCTCTTGGGGGCACAGAAATTAATAATACAGAGCGATTCCCTTGAGCTGGAGTCTACAAGTGCACTATCAGCCATAATTCTTACCTGATAGAGGTTGACACAAGACACCAGAGAGCACAGGGGAAAGATATGTGCCATGGAATGAATGTTTCTATGAGGTGACATTCGAGCTAATGATCACAGATAAGAAACTAACAGGGTAGATATGGAGAGGAACAGCATTTTAGGAAGAGGGAACTGAGTATGCAAAAAAATAAAACTTTTAAAGCATCTATGATAGCATTGGCATTCAGCCCTAAATAAAAAGAAAATATTCTCTCTATTATGAAAATCTGCTTTCTTAGACCAGAAACACAATAACCATTCTCCCTCTGAGTGGGGACCATCCCCAAGGAGGTCCCGCCCCCATTGTTCTGCTTTGCTCTGGTCCTCTACCTCTTCTCAAACTCTTCCAACAACCTATGTGATTCTCATTAAATGTAATGTAGAAGAAACTCACAGCAATAACTTATTATCCAGGTGACTGAAATAAGTGTTTTGGGAGTTTACATAGACAGGAAAAAAGAAAGCAGGAATGCCTCCCTTCCCTGGGGGCCTTCTCAAAGCCCTGATGAAGTGCTGCTCTTTCTGGTTTGCAAATCCGGAACCTCTGACAATCCATAGACTGATTCCATGAGAAAGCCACAGCGGATGGTTTGCTGAAACTGTGTTTAGTATGTGGCAACACATGGCTCGGAATTTTAAAATATTTCAGTGCTGCAGTGATTGAGCAACCTAAAGTGTTTCCACATGGCTGGTAAAAGTCTCATCCGGCAGAGAGATCTGGACTATTTCTCCTACTCTAGATTCTTATAATCTGCAGCCTGTTTTTTGTATTATGGAATACAACCAGCAGCTTCAAGGTGTATCCTCAAAGGGAAGGAACGCAGTATCTGATTTCCCTCCAAACCAGTCTAGTGATGTGCCTTTTAAGCCAAGAGAGGGACAGCTACCCCAAACCTTAACTCTGCCTCCTGTTTTTCTGAAAAAGACATCAAGAATTTTATCTGCCTTTGGCAGGTCAGGGTTCTGAAGAGATCTGGAAATTATATTCAGATTCCATTTTAATTTAAGAAAAGGCATAGAAACAATTGTGAAAGGTGCTTGCTCAGACTATATTTTAGTCTGTTCAGACTGCTATAATAATGTATCATAGACTGGTTGGCTTGTTAACAACAGAAATTTATTTCTCACCGTTGTGGAGGCTGGAGATCTGAGATCAGACTGATCAGAGTTCTAGTGAGGCAGTTTCTCTCTCTTGTTGCAGGCTGCTTGCTGACTTCTCTTCGTGTCCTGCCAGGGCACAATGAGGGCAAAAGAGCTCTCTGAGGTTCCTTTTATAAGGGCAATTACCTCCTTCATAAGAGCTCTGCCCTCATCTCCTAATTACCCCCCAAAGGCCCCAACTCCTAATGCCCTAACATCGAGGGTTAGAATTTCAACATACACATTTTGAGGGGACACAAACATTTAGCCCTTCCCATGTTATTATTTTAAATTTGCACTTACAGAACATTTTCTATTACATAGGCCCAACATATTTTTTACAAGGACATAATAAATAAATGAATGGAAAAGAAACTCACAAACCTGGTCGTAGTCAGGGACTGTGGAAGATCACTCTGCTGCTTGCAAGGGCTTCTTTCCCATCAGAATCTGCTGCTTCTCACAGGAGTAGGAAGCACCGTGATGTAACACAGGTCCTTGGTGATGAAGCGAAAGTAAAGAGGCGACGGTAGATTACCCAGAGACTGAATCTGAGATTACCCACCGAACGAAAAAAAGCTGGAGGAGAGCCCAGAGTCCAGTTGCCTCTCTACAGGTCTTGCCTAGTAGTGCCATGGAAAGAACATAGTGTTGAAAGGCAGTCTCTAGAAGTGATCCCCAGTGGAGACTTTCTTCCAACACATTTGGGATAGGTATCCTGGTTCACCAAGAAACACAAGTGGAGAAATGGGCTGGAGTCAGGGATAATTAAAAGGTCTTCGATGGGTGTCGAAATGATACGGGGTTTCCACTCAAGCAGCACTGGATGGAACACTCGGCTCTGCCACTAATGAACTATTTAACTCTGGCAAGTTTTTTCCTTAAGTCCTTGATGTACCTTCTCCCTGTTTGTGAGTTGTAAGAACTTTTATAAACATTCAGTGAGCAAATGCACTGATTTAGTACCATGATGGGCTCATGGTTGACACTTCAGAGTTGGAGAAGTCCACAGCTATCTCTTCAACAAAGTTCTGAATTGACAGAGAGACAGTCACAGGACCCAGGGAGATGAAAATCCAAATATAGTGGGAAAGGCCACACTGGAGAATATGACTTAGGTTTTGGCAGCAGTGGGCTTCTATTCTGACTCTTAGAATTGGACCTACTTACTTACCCGATCACTGCCAGTGGATGACCACTTCGTGCAAGGACATAGCCAACCCCTAAGAATCTATCCCGTCTGCAGGCAGGCAGATCTGAAGAGAAAGGAGAGCAGAGGAGTGCATTCTCAGCTCCTGCTAAAATGGCCGGCAGAGTGCCTGCTTGTGCTGGGGGCTGTATGGTGAGTGTGGGGCGAGCAGAGGAAGAAAGAGTGGGACTTCATCCCTACTTTAACAGTTTACAGCCTGAAAGGATAAGGCTGCTGTGAGGCTTGAGTGAATAATTACCTTGAAAGATGCTGATGCATTTTATTTTATTTTATTTCATTTTTTAGATGTATTTATTTATTAGAGAGAGGGGGAGAGTGAGTAGGGGGAGGGGATGAGAGTAGAGGGAGATGGAGAGAAAGAATCTCATGCAGACTCCCTCTTGAGCACAGAACCCAACATGAGGCTAGATCCCAGGACACCGAGATCATGACTGAGCAGAAATCAAGAGCCAGCTGTTTAACCGACTCAGCCATGCAGGTGCCCCTAAAGATGCTGATACATTTTAATGCATTTTCAAATGCTTCATGAGATAGAGAGGACAGTGATCAAACATTAGGAAATTTAGTATGGAAGAAAACTCCCCAGCTTAGCATCTGATAAGTGCATGTTGGAGAGAAGAAAAAGGCTGCTATGAAGAAGGTCAAGTACACATTTACAGGTGCCTGCTATTTCTGCAGAACATATTTCAGACTTTTGCATTTCAAAGGTGTGAATTAGAGATGAAAGTGGCATCAGGTCTGAAAGGAGGAATGTTGAATTTTGGCGCTGGACTCAATGTGCCCTAATTCACTTTGACAATGACCTTTTCTTCTTCCACCATCTGCATGCAAAAGGACTCCCCAACTTCCCTCTCAAAGTTCAAAGGTTTATAGCTACATTTTCACATCTCCTAGGGTGCAAGCATTTTAATACACTGCAACAAATGTAATATAAAGTAAAGTACTTGAAGAGGCAATGGACAATGATTCCACTGGGGGAATGGAAGTAGCACTAGGTGGTAATGGGCTGCAAAGTTGGTAGTTTTGTGGCAGGATCCTAATACACATAACCAAAAAAATCACCTTGCTTTCCCTGTCTCTTAAGTCTTGGTCAGTCCAATAAGGGAAAACAAAAAACAAACAAAACAAAACAAAACAAAAAAAAACAGAAGGAAACCCTTGCTCCTGTTTTAGGCATTGCCCTCAAACTGTGCGGTTGTGGCAGCAAAGCAAAAAACACAGATCAGAGATAGAGTAGGTCAAAGATACAGTCAATTTTAGCTGAGTCTGTGGACATTGAAGACAGAGGAATGATGCAATTTATTTTCTCTTCCAGAATGTTAGGTCAACATGTCCGATTGGTAGGACAACCATATGGACTGACATGTTGCCATCGCTTGATACCATGTCTTTAAGATGTTCATAAAGTAGACCCAGTTTGAAGCTGCCGCTCAGACAGACTCTGTAGCAAGGATGAGAATTCTTGAGTGATTGTTCATAGCTCCATCCTCTCATTTCCGGAGGCTCACTGTTATGCTGTAATTGAGCATGTGAGAGTATTTTGGTTAGGAGCTCAGTGAGGAAGGAAATAACTTTAAACAAAACTAAAATAGCATGATAGTTTAGACACTCATATTTTAAAAGGACCTTGGGGCTCATCAACTTCACTGTGGTAATAAGCATGAGATGAGCACTACATGTGCCCCTCATGATGTGAGACCATCATAGGACAGTGACATGGTCTCAGAACTTAACACCAGCGCGCCTGGGCTTGATTCCTTCTCCAGCAATGACAGGTGCAACTTGGGCAAGTTACTTAACTTCTGTGATCCTCACTCTTCATCTGTAAAATGGGCTCAATATGACCAAAAGGAAAACACGAACCACCCACACAGGGCTGAACTAATGAATGGATAGTGCTGGAAATAGCATTTATCAACAACAGAACATTCAACAAATCTCCATCCTTCAGTTATACGGGTTGAAAAAATGCACACTTCTGTGTGTGCATATGCATGTGTGTGTGTGCGTATATGTCTCTTAGTGAAGAATACATGGAAACTGTTCTAATTGAAAGACCAAATAGCAGCTGAATGGCATTGTCCCAAATCTCTGCTTTGTCATCTAGCTTTGAACATTGTTTTTTTTTTTTTAAGAAATAAAGGCAAATCTGGAATATGATTAATACTCAGCAGAAAAACATGGAAGAAGAAGTAGAATAAGGAGGAGGAGAAGAAGAGGAAGAAGAAGAAGAAGAAGAAGGAGGAGGAGGAGGAGCAGGGGGAGGAGGGAGGAAGAGGAAGAAGGGGAGAGTGCTTTATCTAAGTCACTAAGTTTATTTCATTCTAAAAAAAAAAGCAGTGAAAAGCCTATAAAATATATGGTGTAACCAATTGGAAAGAGAGATACTTCACTCTTTAGCTTCTTAGAAGCCTGTATCTAAAGTAATGAAAGCAAGCACTTTTTTAGGACAAAAAAAAAAAGCCTCTCTGAGTATCGTAGGTGTATGTCTAATTCCTTAAAACCTGCCAGTACTTTGTCACTGATGAAATTAAAACTGCCAGCACTGGCAATGGGAATTGTGCTGATATAAAAGTGAGTTGCTTGGCAACAGATTAACTTATTTAAAACTTTTACCGCTGCTTTGACAAAGAGGCTGAAAAAGGAAATATGAAGGCAACAGTACAATCTTCAGGATCAGAACCTCCAGGAGACCCTCCAAAGTAGAAGTCTCTCTGACCTACATACTAAAGCTGCCAGTTTGCAAACCGAATTTGCCTAGCACCCTGGCCAGTGGGTTTCCTGTTAGATTCGGCTAGTGAGAGGGGCTGGCTGCAGACGACTGGGCAGGGGAGAGAAGCAGGAGGTTTGTGCCTCTGACAGTGCCAAAGCTGCTGGATAGAGCTGGCCGTGACCATCAGGGGATTGCAGACTCCAGTGGCTGGGGTAGAAGTAGCCCCTTTTTTGTAGCCCCAGCCATGGCCCATGGGGTGCCCTGGGGTAGACTCAGGATTGGCTGCGAGAGTGTCTCTAAAGCTCAGTATCGGGTGTTAGACCTGCAGACTTCACCTCCAGGGTATCAGTATATTCTGCTCACAGGGTCACACCATTCTTCCTTTCCCCCTCTCCACACCCTGTATTTTCTCTTCTGTTCTTCCTGCCCTCATAACACCCCCCATCCTGTTTTAAACTCTGTCACTAACAGAATCTTAAAGGAGTTTAAAGCCTCTCCCAGTAGACTCAAATTGCAGAGTGGTATGATATGGGCAAAAGTAGAAACAAGCATTTATAAACCAAACTAGGAAGGGTACTGTGATGGGTAACTTAAACCTCTTGATAGATAGAAATCTTTATAGACATAGACACAGATTACAGAAATGATGCAGGTGGAGATATTCTATCGGTTCTGTTTCCCTGGAAAACTGACTCCTGCAGGTGCCATGACCAGCGTGGGAGGTGATGCTGTTGGCGGCAGAGGCCAGACAATGAAGAGCTCTGATATCAACTGAAGGTTTTGGGGTTCTATTCTAACATTCATCAGAACCCCTCCTTTTCGGGGCACCTGGGTGGCTCAGTCGTTAAGTGTCTTCCTTTGGCTCAGGTCATGATCCCAGGGTCCTGGGATCGAGCCCTGCATGGGGCTCCCTGCTCAGCAGGAAGCCTGCTTCTCCCTCTCCCACTCCCCCTGCTTGTGTTCCCTCTCTCACTGTGTCTCTCTCTGTCAAATAAATAAATAAAATCTTCAAAAAAAAAGAACCCCTACTTTTAAGGGAGAGGAGCGAAACGGTCCTATTTTATTTTCTTGAAAACCACCCTGGTTGTAAGAGCGTGGAGGATGGATCTCCAAGGAAACTAGTTTTAGGAGAGCATGATCCTCAAGGGAAAACTCCTTGGAGCATTCAGCTAAACCTCCACACATCCAGGAGTCATGTGTTTCACCTCCCAGCTATCCAGACCCTCTTCTTCGGCAGAGTCCAACTCACTCCTCCCCGCTGTAAGATCATCTAATGATGATCTTGGGCCACAGTGGGGGCCATGGTTTCTCCAAGTCTCTGCTTTTGATCAGACCACTGTGTTCAGGAACCATAGACGAGGGCAGATGGATTGGTGGTGTGAAGCTATTCTTCTTGACCCAGAACCATTTAAATGACTACTGCTATAAGTAGACAACGTGGGTGCCAAAAAGCACATGAACTCAGAGATGACTTCTATGTCCAGACCCTGACAGACTTCGTGGTCACAAGAGATCTTCATAGAAAGGTCTAGATCTCTAGTCATGATCTGGTGCTTCGCATGTGGTCTTGTTATCCCATTCAGGGCCTTCCAGAGGGAAGTAAATCAGGCTGCCATTCCACAAAGTCTCCAAACATGGAACCAAGGGTATGTCTTCTGTGCATTTAGCGAACTTAAGCCTTAGAGCCCTGGTGTATGTGCATGGGCCCCTCCCAGGATCTGCGGAGGGACAGCCCTGACAGTGTGTTTAGAGTCATACGGTTTTATAAAATTTGCAAAAGTAAGGTACTTTAACTACAATCACCTAAGACTGCTGTCTCTTTCCCTTCCATCTTCTCTGCCAAACTTCCCCTTGTGTTGGGTGGTATTAAAGTGGCCGTCGGCATTTTGAGGATCTCACTGGGAAGAACTCAAGTTGGGGTTAGTCTGGGTTTATTGAAATGAATTTATGTGTCTCAGTCACTTCCAGAGCAGTTGAGTTATTGTAACCATTCGGGTGTAGGAACGAGTTCTAGAAGTATTCCTATCACCCACGGTGTCGCCTCACCCGTGCCACGACCTGAAAGTGAGGGGCCAGAGGCTGGTTCACAGTGTAAACCTACTCCGCAGTCACAGAAACATGCAGGGAGCAGCGGAGAAACAGGTCTCAAGATGTGCAGAGCCAGAAGTTCATCTGTGGAAATCCTTCCAATCATCAAACATGTAGAATTGTAAGCAGATAATTTGAAACAGAAGTTCTATCCTTCCCACGAATATCCTTGATAGCGCAGCATATACAATCAAAATACCCCATATTTTTTTCTTTTTAGAAGGGAATCAAATGAAATAGAATTCTTAAAATAACTGTTTAAATTCTTGTCGCTGGGACTAAAATACCAACATCAACAAAAATAACAAACTTATAATACACCATTGTGACAAAGACAAAGACAATGTGACAAACTGCTCAATGAGTCGTCTCGTCCAAGTTTTTTTAAAAAGAAACTTGAAAAACTTGAAAAGACCTGAAATCTTAGAGCTTTTAGATAAAAGAAATGTGATGGTGGTTTTTCCACATTTGACAACAATAGTAAATATTTCCATGGCATTACTGATAAAAAGTCATGATGCTGAAAGTTTGTCTGAACTATTAATAACTAAAAGAAATCAACCAGCTTTTTGAGAAGAGAGTCTGAATTATCCTTCTCTTCTCTTTAGAGAAAAGATGACAAAGTTATCAAAGATTATACCCTTTGCCCTACTATTTTGTTAACAAAGGCTAATTGATTCATAGATAAGGAATGTGAACTCTTTCCTTAAAGGTATGAACTCTGATCCAAAAGCCTAGAGGATACTGATGCTCAGGGAATATATATATTTAATACATTGAAAATACATTTTATTTTAGTATATTAAAATTAATATAATTTTGTATATTGTATATATTTTCTGTATATTAATTTAATATGTACAATAAGTGAATTTATTATATAGAAACATATACAATGAGGAAAATACTGTTATTTATTCATATGAATACTAGCCAACATTTACTGAGTGATAACTGTATGTAAGGTATTGGTCTAAGTACTTTATGCATATAATTTTTCAAAACACATACATGCATTTAACCCATAAGGTAATTCAATTAACTCACTCAGGGAGTACAGAGTCACTAATTCCAAATTAGAACTGTTTTGTCATAGGTAATTTAGGTAATTGTTGGACATTTTCCTAAGGTCAGAAAAATAAGTTATCACAATATGTTGAATTGCCTTTATTTTGCTATAAAAATTCAGCATTTAAGGGAGGGAGCAGGGTTGAGGAAAACAGCTTTGGACCCACAAAGATCTGAGCCTAACTGCATGTTTTATTATTTACCAGAAGATTTTACAAAGCTACATACCTCTCCTCATCATGTCTCGATCGGATAGTGAACGTGTCAGTGAGGACACATGAGTGAAAGCCAAAGTTTAATTTATTTTAGGGAGCCATTTCCCCAAACCTTAAGCTTAGGAGAGGGAGGGGAGGGAGCTTTGTTTTACCCAGGACTCCCTTGGCCGCTGCAGGTTAGTTGCTGGTCAAAAACATTCTGCCTCCCGCAAGACTGTTGAATCACAGATCTGTACCTCTGAAACAAATAATGCAATATATGTTAAGAAAAAAAAGAAGAAGAAGAAGATAGCAGGAGGGGAAGAATGAAGGGGAGTAAGTCGGAGGGGGAGACGAACCATGAGAGACTATGGACTCTGAGGAACAAACTGAGGGTTCTAGAGGGGAGGGGGGTGGGGGCATGGGTTAGCCTGGTGATGGGTATTAAAGAGGGCACGTTCCGCGTGGAGCACTGGGTGTTATGCACAATCAATCATGGAACACTACATCAAAAGCTAATGATGTAATGTATGGTGATTAACATAACAATAAAAAATTAAAAAAAAAGAACATTCTGCCTCCCATCCAAGTACTAACCAGGCCTGGCCCTGCTTATCTTCCTAAATCAGACTTGAGGTCAGGCACATTTAGGGTGGTATGGCCCGGAGACTCTTAACTCTAGGAAACAAACTGAGGGTTGCTGAATGGGAGGTGGGTGGGGGGATGGGGTGACTGGGTGATGGGCGTTAAGGAGGGCACTTTATGTAATGAGCACTGGGTGTTATATGCAGCTGATGAATCACTAAACTCTGCTTCTGTAACTAATAATACGCTATATGTTAATTAATTGAATTAAAAAATTCTGCCTCTCATTTACCATGCATTTAAGACTGTCTTAGAAGAAACGTGGGCTCAGAGAGCCCAGGAACTGCCCCTACGCTTCTGGGTGCATCTGGCTGCCTGTGCCAGGAAATCTGCTGTGATCACATCCTACCTGATGCCGCCAGTCACGGCCCTTCCTCTCATCACCTACAAGCAGGGACTGTGAACGCACAAAGCCACCTGCCCTTCCTCAAACACGCCTCGCTTCCCACGTCTCCCTGGGCCTCACACACCACTCCTCTCACGGGATCCCCTTTCCTCTCTCTTCCATCTGTGAACTCTTAGCTACCCTTCAAGGTCCAGCTCTCATGGCCTTTGCTCAAAGTACTCACATTCCTGATGTCTCTTCTTATAAGGACACCGGTCCTATCGGATCAGCTCTATCCTTATGACTCCACTTCACCTCCTTCACTTCCTTAAAGGCGCCTTCTTGAAATACAGTCACATTGGGGTTAAGTCTTCAATATATGAATTTGTAGGGTGACACAATTCAGCCCATAACGGGAGGGGAAGGGCTAAATTGGAAGCGGGATGTGAGACATCCAGCGACTGCACCATGGCAACTCTGCAAGAGACGCCTGTCCTGGGGCTTCTGAGGAGCTCCCAGGTGGTGGCACTGACAAGACATGCTGCCTGAGAGAGGCTGACACAGATGAGCGACCCAGGGGATGAAAGGCCTTGTCCACAGTGCGCCGAAGCTCCTGCTCCGGCCACTGTGCAGGCTAAAAGAAGAGGCTAAGGCGGGGCTGGGGAGCCAAGAAATAGCAGGAAAGAGGGGTGCTGAGTAAGGAGTTTGTCCTCCTAAGACCAAGATGGCTCAGAGACACGGATGTCACATTTGTATCTTTGATTCCTAGGGGCGATCAGGGCACAGAGTCAGTGTTCAGTCATTAGTCAGTGCATTTCAGATGGTTGTAAACATGAGTGCATAGTGAGCTCCCCAAAACTGAAGACTTCCCTGCAGAGCCTGCATCTGTCCCAGAAGCTGTGGAAGGTGGTTATGCTTTGGATAAGACTTTGAAATTCCTGTCCTGGCCTCATAGTCTGACTCCTCATTTACAACATCATAAAATGAACCAGAAAAAAAACTTCCCATCTCTTTCCACGCCTGAGTACATTTTTCGTTTACGCTATGATCTTATGAACCATACTATTATTTTACTTATGAGTTGGCTTCATTTTTCAGAGGCATTTTAAGAGGAAGACAACTCACAAGTCTCCTTCATTAGAAACATTGTACATCAAAAAAGGTTCATGGCTCTTTGCCATTTTGTTGTTCATATATAGGGAGCATTCGTAATATCTCATTAAAGCCTCTCTCTTCTTTCAACAGAGGCCATAGGTTGAACTTGTCCTATGAGCCAAGCTCCACTGCTGCTTTGCTGTTGTCCTGCCTGCTGAGGTGCAGGGCTGAGCCCTGACCACTGGCTCTAGCTCTTTCTAAGAGGGGTGCTGATGTCCACTGTTTACCTCAAGAACTGGACTAGACAAAGTAAGCCCAAACATAATAAGATAGCCCATTAGAAACATTTTCTGTGCTTACATCTTACTGACTTCTATCATAAATTAGAGATTTTGAAGAGAGTGAGTCATAGAAAAAGGAAAAATAATAACGTGGTTCGGCAATCAGCATATGATATCTCCCCGATGACTCATAACATCAGACTCAAGTCAGGACAAACAGAGTTCCTGTCAGAAAGAAGTGCAGTTAAAAATAGAGGCAAAATAGGAAGGGGGGGGAGCATTATAACTGTACCTAGAACTTTCCCCACCCTAGATTCCCCCTAATGAAGGGTTGGAGGGACAAATGAGCTGAAAAGTTTGCATCATACGTCCCAGGAAGAAGCAGCCCCAACGATCCAAGACAAATGGATTTCTGAAAAAAAAAAAATCCTCCAGGAAAAGAGGCTGTGCACCCCCAAAGCATGCATTATCCTTCAAACGGGTCGGGGGAAGCTAATGGGAGAAGGGATCTTCCAACAAAATTATGGTAGGACAGAAGGGGCTTAGGTTTTAGAGTTAAACAGACTTGCATCATAATTTAAGCTCCACCAGAATTTGCCGTGCAGCTGTAGGAAAGGCCGGGAGTTACTTATTTTCTCTGGTCCTCAGTTTTCACACCTGTACACAAGGACAACAAGAGGCAACCCAGAGCCATGATGAGGATGAATGTTAAGTATGTGAAGCACTTAACTTGGTGTATCAATTTATCGATGGGGCATCAGATAATTCTTTGCCTTCAAACAACGGATGAAAATAGATCTTGACAGAGGTTTCTAAATCTCTAGTTAATAAACTCGGAGGAGTGTCTGTCAAGCATGAAGCACCGTCCCAGCCCCATGAGGATGGTGTAAAGCTCTGTTCACTATTACTCTGATCCCTTCCACATTTATTAGAGTGGAAGAGTTCCAGGGGCCTCGGCTGGCCCAATCGTCCCTGGACAAGGGACCTTCTTCCTCAGACTCTCCCCAACTAGGGTAGCCTGTCTTTCAATGCACATTTGGAGACCTGAAAATAACTTTAGATCAGATAATTTTGGCATAACCACTTGCTTACTTATGTGACGTTGGCAAGATGATTAACCTTTTGAGACTTAGCTTCCCTGCCTGTGAAATGGATAGGTAACTACAATCTTAAATAGATGCTGTGAAATGTTATTATTTATTTTATTTTATTTTATTTTATTTTTAGGAGATGCTGTGAAATGTTAAATAAGGAACTCCAAGGACCTAGCATAGGTTAGGGGCACAATAGTCATTGGTGAACTATTTTTATTCCTCTTTAGTGACTAATCTCTGTGTCTTTCTGAGTATAAATCAGCTAACTGACAGCAGAAAGTACCCCCCTCCCTTTTCTGTTGACAAAAGCATAGTTGGAAAGGAGTTAGCTAGATGTCTGTTTACATGAAGGAAGGCGTGACTGTCCCTCCCCTCAGGACAGCCTCTCTGGGTCTTTGTTGGTCTCTGCTGTCTTGTTCCCAGGGAGGGAGGAAGAGTGAGAAGTGTCGTCTTCACTGTGGCCTGCGTCTGACACTGCCGTGAAAAGTTCATGGCCTTCAGAGACAGACCTGTGTGGTTTCATGTCCTGGTTTTCAGTTTCATAGCTGTGGGAAGTTAGGACCTGGGAGGCTCCGTTTCCTCCAGTACCACTCAGAGAGCTAGCTCCCAGGGTTGCCAGGATGGTTTGACAGAGCAAAGGAAGAGCCTGACCCAGGGTCCCCATAAACATTGTTGCTTGGCTGTCCTGGCCACACACATAGGACCCAGGACTTTACTCTTCACACTTCCTTTGAAAGCAGACACCCTCCACGATCTCCTTTGAGATTCATCTCGATAAACAGTTGCAGCCTGGAATCTATCTACAACTCACACTCTTCCCCCTTGATCCTAAAGTCAAGTGCCAGGGTTCTCTGTGATGGCAACGCACAGGGTGAGTGGCAAGGTTTTAGTAACCTATGAAATCTTTACATTTGTGATCCCTGCCCTGGGGTTCCTAGCTCCCTTCTGAGAGGATCTTGAGCTTATCTTTGTTTTTTGGGGTAAGCCTCACCATTGCTGCCACCGTTGTCGCTTTCGATCTGCTTACGCCACAGTGTTCTTGTTCTAGAAAAGTTGAATGCCTGAAATAATAAGTAGGACTCGATGTGGCAGATTTTACTCTCCAAAAAACGGCCACAACAATTCTGTCCCGACATGTACTTCTAGAACCTTATCAAGAGGCAGAGCATATTTATGCTCACCTCAAGTTTTAGCAGGCCTTAATGGCTGGCCCAGCAAGGACAAGGTGTCAAGAGGGATGAGTGTGACTTTTGAAGCTGGATGATAAAAGGCGGTTTAGACTCTGCCTCTCTCTGTCTCTGGGCCTGTATCTGTGCCTCCCAGCAAACTCACTTTGGAGCCCTGATCCATCACACAAGAAATGCACTGTTCCAAATCCTCCATGTCTCTTCCCAACACCATAGATAGGAAACTCTCCAAAGAAGGAAAAACTGTTAGTCCTCAGGAATTGACCCCTAACCTTAAGAAAAGGCAAGAGTAGAAACAGATCATAACTAATTGCTTCCACTAAACAGCAACAACAAAATAGGATGAAAACTTGACGAGATTGGGGCACCTCCTGGGACAGGGAACAGTCTAGAAGGAAATAGAAAAAGAAGCTCTATGGTCTCTTTTTCTGTAATGCTTGTTCAAACAATGAATTCCACTCATTGCCCCTCCTCTAGCTGGGGAGGGAGAGGGACAACAGCAGAAGAGAGCCCAGGGGAATGGTGGCATAAAGCTGTTGTATCTGGGGCACCTGGGTGGTGGCTAAGCATCTGCCTTCAGCTCAGGTCATATCAGTGTCCTGGGATCAATCCCCTCATTGGGCTCTATGCTCAGCGGTGAGTCTGTTTCACCCTCTCCTTCTGTGATCTCTTTGGCTCTCTCTCAAATAAATAAATAAAATCTTAAAAAAAAACTTCCAGAATTAGGATGAACAGGGTGATGCAAATAAAAATTAAAATCTAAAACATAAGATACCACTATCTGAAAGACTGAATTTGAAAAAAGAAAAAAAACACACCCACACAAACAAAAAACCTGTCAAGACCAAGTGATGGTGAGGAAGTAGAACAACTGTTGTTGGTGGGAGGGTGAATGTGCACAATCAATTTAGAAAACTTTTTGGTAATATCACCTAAAACTGAGCATCTGCATAGCCCATGATTGAACCATTTCACTGTCAGAGATATAGCCCAAGGAAATACACACACACACACACACACACACACACACACGCACATCAAAAGATAGGCGCAGAAACGTTCTTAGAAACATGTTTCATAAAAGTTCCAAGATGGGAAAAACACAAATATCAATGGATTAATTGTTACAAATGCACACAATCCATGCTATGCTGTCATGGTCAAGTTTTAACTGTTGCTACATGAGACATCAGGGGTGATAGGACAGACAGAATATTGAATGAAAGAATCGGAATGCAAATCAGTACACAGAGAATGATTTCATTGACATCAAGCTCCACAAACAAGCAAAACCTACTAATAATTGAAATAAGAATAGAGGTTAGTCTGAGGGAGAAGGCATACTAACCGGAATAGAACAAGAAGGTGACCACTGAGGTCCTGGTAATGTCTTATGTCCTAATTTCTGTGATCCATATGGATTCTTTTCCTTAGTAAAATTCACCAAGCAACATCCTTGTGATTTTTACACCTTCCTGTATTTGTTACTCTTCAACGAATATTTACAATGTTTACAAATCACCTTTTTGCCTGTTGTGTGATTACCGTAGTCATAGGTAACCCAGAGATTTTTAAGTAACTTGTCCAAAGCTTGAGGCCTGATACGGATCTTCTGACTCAGAACTTTGTGTTCCTCTCGTTGCTTAGAACATCATAGTTGTGCAGATGACTGATAGTTCTGACAGGAGGCTGTCATAAATCTGCAACCATGGGACTCGAGATCATAGATGCACACACTCGGGATCCTCAGATGCCACTGGCATTCCCTCAAGCCGCAGGCTGGCAAGAAAGTTTCCGTGCTCGAAGAGTTAAAATTTAAGCCCGCTTTGGATGTGGTAGTTCAAAGCCCTTGCCAATAACTCTTTATTATGTGCAGCGTTTTCAAAGCAAAATTACAACATGTTAGAAAGTGAATGAGGCAAATTACTGATGATGTCATCAAAGTAATAACTGTTAATGAGCATTTTACTCCTGGGGATTGCTTGATGCCACACTGACAGGAACAACTGATTTGCTTTCTGCGAACCTATTTGGATTATTTACAAGGCATCCTGAAAGTTGTAAAAGCATAATGTAAGAAAAATGATAGATCAAAGTTTGAATACAATACAGAGATGACAGAAGGGAAAATGTACTCTTTCTTGTGTAATGGGTATTTTGACAAGGGTTTGAAGGACTTTCCTAAGAGGTGACAACAAGCACATATTTAAGTGATTAGATTTCCACCAAAAAAGAAGCATAAACAAAATTTAAAACAGGTTTTTATTTCTCCAAAGCGGTTTGGAAGAAAATGGTCATTAACCGAGAACTTCATTTTGATATGACATCTTCTGTTCTGGACACATGCACGCTATGGACACTGGTCCTTCAGCAGTTTATCATTTGACAACTGGTGATAATCCAAGACTCAGGCTTCTGCTTGTCCTCTCCCACACTGCCCATCTCTCTGCATTCCAGTGTCCATTAGCATCATCCCCAGGGGGCGAGAAGCCCAAAAAGAAAGAAACTGAGATTCTCATTAGTCATGTGGATATTTGCAAGAACTGGCATAGTAAAAAGGAGAGAGAAAAGAGTTGCATTAGTGGCTGGGAAGGAAGAGAAAAAATAAGTGAAAAGATGTCTAAATGTTGATGGGCTCTTGCGCATGCATTAATGGTGAGCTATAAAGTCTTGGTTCTATTTGTGAGTCCACTGCCCATGAATATTCCGGTCAGGTGGAGGTCCTGAGAGACTGTCTAAAACCCTTGAACGATGACCCAAAGAAGCTGGCTAAAATGTAATCAGCATGTTGCTGTGAACACGGTCAAGGAAGAGCTAGAAAAGCGTAATATCTGTAGCTTCAGGTCAGAGACACACACAGGAGAGAAAGCAAGGTATGGTGGGCCTTGAAGGTCCAGATCAGACCCCCAGGGCCCATGCTTGAAAGGACCCATGCTTTGTTGAATACTTTGCTCTTGCCATTTTGAAATTCTGTGTAATTTCATTTTTGAACCTATGCCTCCTAAGTGAAGTCAGATGCAATGACGGAGCGTGTTTGAGAGCAGATATGCACAATGTGTGTTCACCTTCCCCTGTGGCTTTATGTGCATGCGGTGTTTGGGATGCCCCATAGGCACAGAGTTCTGATGGACCTGCCCTGCACTGGAGCTTTGGGAGGCCCAAAGAGCCTACAAGTGATCCTGTTATGTCTACTGCTGAGTGAGCAGGGGTGCAAGGCCACACATTCCTTTGAAAGCAGGACTTGCTTCAAATGCAAAAAAAAAAAAAAAAAAAAAAAAGGCAGTGACATTCTAAGAAATTTTGTCTTCTCATGGTCACATTACTCCCTGTTATTAGCAAATCCCATATGAGGATAATGACAACATGGAAGGAAAGGGAAAGATAAGGCAATCCCCGGCCCTGCCCTTCCAGTCTGCCCTTCCCATCAGTGACTCAAAGGAGGAAGGGCCTCCCTGGCCTGCTCAGTCAGTGGACCGGGTAACTCTTGATCTCTGGGTTGTGAGTTCAAGCCCCAAGTTGGGTGGAGATTACTTAAAAATTTAATTTTTTTTTTAAAGGTGGAGTGCGGTAGAATGTGCATGTATCAAGAAGTGAGATTAAAAACAAAAACAGTTGAGTTTATTTCATGCCATCTTTCCACTTTCTGATAAAAATGAAATGCAGGTGCCTGTGGGAGCCAGTGATTGTATATAAGGGCTACATGTGCCTCATATATTATCTAATGTTCTACTGCACAGCACAAGTGCAAGTTTTCCTTACTTAGAATGGTATCAAATGACACCACCATAACAAGTACAGAAACCACAGAAGAAAGAAAAAAAAAAGAAAACACTTTTATTTGTATTTTTAATGGTACTTTTATTCCTGCTTTTTAAAACAAAGGTCCCATAATTTTTCTTTTGCAGTGGGCCCAGCAAATTGTGCAACAAGCTCTGGCCAGGAACAAAGTCACGGTGGTTACGATGAGTGCTTCCAAAGGCAGTCAGTGGCCTATGAGGAGCTTTGTCTGTATCCACAGAAGAATTGGCCCATCATTATGATTTACATCATAATGATTTCTACAAAATGGAACACATAGTGGGTTCCAATGAACTAGTTTTATACTTACTTCATTTTTATGGAAATATTAATTAAAATTTTAACAAACATTCAATAAAATTTCAAAAAGGGAAAGCTGCGTATTCTATTTTAACATGACAATCTCTTTTATTTCATGGCAGACTTGGCTTCAATCTCTCTTTAACCTCTGTCTCCTGATTCCTTCCCTGCTACACCTCAGGATGGGACTCTCAGCATGACCCCACCCTCAAACCCCCCCCACCCCACTGCACCTCCCCAGGCATGACAGGGCTGCTCCCTTGCTTGCTCAATAGCTCAGTAACAGTTGTGTGCAAGAAGGTCCCCTCTCCACCCCCTGGGACTGCGCAAGCAGTATTAAAGCAGCCCCTCTTCCTCTCCCCAGGGAAGAGCATGGATAGCTTTGTGAGAGTCTCAGCTTCCTGAGGGTTGCAGCCTTGTGAGGATTCCAGCTTTGTGAGAGTCACAGGACATTCATTTCCCTTTTTATGCTCACAGCACCTGGAAAGTACCCGGCCCAAGGTACTTTTTTCCATTAGAAAAAAATGTCAATTTTCTCAAAGTATTTTTGATGGAGAGCATTCTACACGTGACGTTTTTGTCAAAGTAGAAAGGAATTGGTGGAATGAATGGAAAATAGATTTGTAAATCACTTAATATATGTTGATTTTTATGTAATAAATCATGTTCAATTTGGCTTCTCAACAGAGGAGAGTAGAAGGGTCGAGAGTTGATGATATCAAAAATCACAGGCTATGGAGGGAGGCCTCAAATTTGATGGCAGAAAGCAACAGGGAATTTCTCATCTCTCCAGAGTGCAGGGTTCTGAAAAGTGGCAATCCAGAATTAATCAACATTTTAAAACTCCCTAATGAGACTTGCCCCATCTGAAATTCTTGAAAGAAGAGGAAATCTTTGCTCCTCATCCCACCAAGCTTTGAGTTGGGGAGGGTATACGTATGGATTACAGGGCTTTGACTGACTTTCTGGGCCTCAATTTTCCTCATCTGCTAAATAAACCTATAAACACAGATTCTAATTTCTTTGCCAGGACTTGGAACTTTGAAAGACAGATGTCTGTGACAGCACCTGGCAAATTCTAAAATCCATATATAGTGAAGAAAAGGGAGACCCCGATTGTCGGATTGTCGACCCCTCCTACACACCAGGCTTTATGGTTGACACCTAAGATATATGATTTCTCTTAATTTTCATCACGACTATGAGAAGTTCTGATTGTTATTTCTCGTTGGGGATGAGAAGCAGGTTCAGAAGGAAAGTGAATCAGGTAATGTTACACATCGAACACCACCAGGTCCCTTAGACATGGAAGCAAACTGGAAGAGGACCCAGACTTGGCAGAAACTGCCCCCTGCCCATTCATGCTCAACCCATCTGCTCTCCTCCTGTGAGAATTTCCCAGCTTTCTCTCCCAGCCTTCTTCTCCCCTCCAATATGTAGAGCGATTGGGATTGAGAAATGCTGCACCCCAGCACAGGTGGCACATTTGGGGAGAACCAAGCTCCACCCCCCACATAGGAGAGATCAGAAGAAGCATATAAAGGAATTTGGGGAGCTAGAAAGCAGAAGTGCTGGGATTCAAAGCCCAGTCCATCTTCCTGCAAAAACAAGGATTTCACCTTATTTCTGGAAGCAGCTCTTTTCCTCCCACAATCAGATCTGCTGGTGGTTGGTTGCCAATAGCAGGTGAGGAACACTACTTTTAGGTGAATTGAAAGAACTGCGGCATGGGGGCACTGGTGGATTTTCAGCAAAAGGCATATGCTGAGCCAATCTTTGGTAATTCCTTAAAATAAGAGTGATAATAATAAAATTCTTCTAGGCTTAAACCACGGGATGATTTTACACTGAGCAACAGTTCAGGGGTCTCCGCTGAGAATTTTTGCAAATTTCTGTCCAAGTTATCAGCCGATTAGAGAGAAGGCTTTCACAGCTGTGGACATGAGGCCCCATGACAAATGCATGGGGGACACAGGCAACCCTACTTTCCTCCTTCTAAAAACTCTTTCTGTCGCCCAGAGACAGGCAAGGAGCCGATAACTGAAACCAGATCTGGTTTCAGGTGACAGCAGTATTTGAAAAAGATGTTCCCAGGGGGGTGGGAAGAGAGCTACAGAACCAGTGGCCTTGCTTACCAGTGGGAGCTAATTTGGGCTCAGAGATGAACAAATTAATAAATGATTTTATTTTGACACAGCGCTGAAATGCACCATCATGCCCTGCTTTGTTTCATATGCATGTGCTTGCTGTTACCTCCCGTGGAGTCCTCGGAACACCGTGCTGTCAGTGGCTCTGGGACTTCTCAGACCTAATAGTCGGTCATGACAAATTGCTGCATAGTCCAGTGAGTGTCTTCACTTCCTAAATATCTTATAATATTACCAAAAAAGGGTGGAGACAAAAAATATAGTTACTGCTGCCTAGTTATTATGAAAACAATAAATTCAGCTAGTTGAAGTGATGTCACCTTAATCACATGCATGATGCAGCAGTGAAACAAGCCGGGTTTGGGAGATAGCCAGGACCAAGTACAAATCCTACCACTTCTTGTCATTGAAGTTCCCCATGATCAGTGTTCTCATCTAAGTGGTGGGAAACCGTTATACTGACTCACTTGGTTGTTGGGAGGGACATAACTTTCTTCCCTTAACCATTCCATTCTTCTCACTTCTACAGGGGGACCAACTACAAATCACTAATATGTGACTCACCTACCCGCTCAAAGAAGCCCATGTCCTCTGTTACTTTCCATAGACTGTTGTCAATATTCTTTACAAAAGAATGCAAGGCGGTATGACAGCACCTTATCTTTCTAGCCTCATCTAATAAATACTCATACTGGACTTCCTATGGGTTTCTACCAGGGAAAAAACGTTTGAAGACCTTGAAGTTCTCCCATCTACCCTAACTTCTGTATAACCCACATAATTTATTCACCAAGCATCCAGTGAATAGTTGCTATGTGCAGGATGTCTCAGTTCAGAGGTCCTTTCCTTTGTGATGCTTTCTTTGGGTGCTCTCTTTTGCGAGCTCTCCCTGTAATTGAGATATTATTTAATTATAGTACATATTGAACAATATTAATGTCAAGTGTATTTTTGTCTGTCTCCCCTACTGGATTTGATGTATGTATCGTGGAATCACTGCCCCTGGCATCATATTTAACACTTAAGAGACAATCAGTTTCTGCTGACTGTTTCATTTTGAAACTATCCTTCCATGTTCTAAAGAGTTATGGGAGAAGATATTTGCAAATGACACTACAGACAAAGGGCTGATATCCAAAATCTGTAAAGAACTATTCAAACTCAATACCCCAAAAACAAATAATCAAGTCAAAAAATGGGCAGAAGACATGAACAGACACTTCTCAAAAGAAGACATACAAATGGCTAACAGACATATGAAAAGATGTTCATCATCATTAGCCATCAGGGAAATTCAAGATTTTATTTTTTATTTTATTTATTTGAGAGAGAGAATGAGATAGAGAGAGCATGAGAGGGGGGAGGGTCAGAGGGAGAAGCAGACTCCCTGCCGAGCAGGGAGCCCGATGCGGGACTCGATCCCGGGACTCCAGGATCATGACCTGAGCTGAAGGCAGTCGCTTAACCAACTGAGCCACCCAGGCGCCCCCATCAGGGAAATTCAAATCCAAAGCATATTGAGATCCCACCTTACACCAGTTAGAATGGCAAAAATTGACAGAATTGGAGAGGTCGTGGAGAGAGGGGAAACTTCTTACACTGTTGGTGGGAATGCAAGTTGGTACAGCCACTTTGGAAAACAGTGTGGAGGTTCCTCAAAAAATTAAAAATAGAGCTACCCTATGACCCAGCCATTGCACTACTGGGTATTTACCCCAAAGACACAGAAGTAGTGAAAAGAAGGGCCATATGCACCCCAATGTTCATAGCGGCAATGTCCGCAATAGCCAAACTGTGGAAAGAGCCGAGATGCCTGTCAACAGATGAATGGATAAAGAAGCTGTGGTCCATATATACAATGGAATATTACTCAGCCAACAGAAAGGATGAATACCCAACTTTTATATCAACATGAATGGGACTGGAGGAGATGATGCTAAGTGAAATAAGTCGAGCAGAGAAAGTCAATTATCATATGGTTTCACTTATTTGTGGAACATGAGGAACAGCATGGAGGACATTAGGAGAAGGAAGGGAAAAATGAGGGGGCGGAATTCAGAGAGGGAGACGAACCATGAGAGACTATGGACTCCGAGAAACAAACTGAGGGTTTTAGAGGAGAGGGGGGTGGGGAGTATAGGTTAGCCCAGTGATGGGTATTAAGGAGGGCACATATTTCATGGAGCACTGGGTGTTATACACAAGCAATGAATCATGGAACCCTACATCAAAAACTAACGATGTACTGTATGGTGACTAACATAACGTAATAAAATTAAATTAAATTTAAAAAAAGAATTAATAGTTTAGTTTCCATATTCCCTACTTATACCTAAGGATAAGTATTTTTGATAATTATTTTTGGATTTATTAGAACCTGGGGGAATATAAACTTGGAATAAAATGATAATTCTGTGTTTCAATAGCAGGGATAAAATTGGTCCTGCAGAAGATGGAAGGAATCCTAATTTCTTGCCCACATCTTCCTTAGGCAGAGTCAAGGCATGGTGGCCATAGAGATGTAGCACTCATATCCCTATAGAGGAAGGACTTGGCTCTTCAGCTGTTGGTAGAGCTTTTAGAAGATTAGCTTCAGCTGTTATCTCTTTCAAGGACTGCCTCAGCGACAGAAAGCCACCTTGCCCAAGGTGATACACTTCCAAAAGTGGCTCACATTCGATGACTGATCAAGGCAGGGGCATAAAGACTCAACCATTTCAGCCCAATTCAGGGCAACTTTGATGGACCATTTTAGTTGCAGAGCTCTCCATGGGATTGGCTGAGACTGTACCGGCATGCTAGCTCAACTTTCCCTCTTCTCCAACCCTACTTTTTATGCTTCCCTTCCATGGAGATTGATTACAAGCATACTCTAATAAACCTGCTGAATATTAAACTTTATTTTGGTGCCTGTACCCTAGTGAATCCAAATAGTTGATCAATGCAAGCAGGACGAAGTTGGGATTTGGTAGCTGTGTTACTCACCACCCAACTGGTAATTAGGAGGCAGTCACTTGCAGTTGGTTGTGCACATATAGTCCTGGTACCAGATAGTATCCACTTGTTAAAACTTTCCCTGGAGGTGAATTGGGATGCTATACCAACAATACAGTACTAGTGCCACTGTATTGCCTGTAAGGTGACTGTTACTATATATTGTCTCTATTCCTTTCTGGTCTATGTTACTTTTAGGCTCTCTCTTTGCTTAGAGGACCCTTTTCAATATTTCTTATAGGGCTGGTTTCATGTTTGCAAATTCTTTTAGATTTGTTTGTCCTGGAAGCTTTTTATCTCTCCTTTTATTTTCAATGACAGCCTGGCTGGATATAATATTCTTGGCTGCATATTTTTCTCGTTTAGTGCTCTGAACATATCATGCCAGTCCTTTCTGGCCTGCCAGGTCTCTGTGGATAGGTCTGCTGCCAATCTAATGTTTCTACCATTGTAGGTTACAGACCTCTTGTCCCGAGTTGCTTTCAGGATTTTCTCTTTGTCTCTGAGACTTGTAAGTTTTACTATTAGATGTTGGGGTGTTGACCTATTTTTATTGATTTTGAGGGGGTTCTCTGTGCCTCCTGGATTTTGATGCCCACTTCCTTCCCCAAATTAGGGAAGTTCTCTGCTATAATTTGCTCCAATATACCTTCTGCCCCCCTCTCTCTTTCTTCTTCTTCTGGGATCCCAATTGTTCTAATATTGTTTCGTCTTATGGTATCACTTATCTCTCAAATTCTTCCCTCGTGATCCAGTAGTTGTTTATCTCTCTTTTTCTCAGCTTCTTTATTCTCCATCATTTGGTCTTGTATATCACTAATTCTCTCTTCTGCCTCATTTATCCTAGCAGTTAGAGCCTCCATTTTTGATTGCACCTCATTAATAGCCTTTTTGATTTCGACTTGGTTAGATTTTAGTTTTTTTATTTCTCCAGAAAGGGTTTCTCTAGTCTCTTCCATGCTTTTTTCAAGCCCAGTTAGTATCTTTATTATAGTCATTCTGAACTCTAGTTCTGACATCTTGCTAATGTCCGTATTGATCAGGTCCCTGGCAGTCTTTACTGCCTCTTGTTCTTTTTTTGAGGTGAATTTTTCCATCTTGTCATTTTGTTTAGAGGAGAACAGATGACTGAGAGAACAAAATGCTAACAGGATAATAACTGTTATTATTAAAAATATACTCTAAACAAATCAGAAGAGACCTGAAACCAGGGGAAAAGAAAGGGAAGGAAAGAAAAAAGAAAAAGAAAAAAAAGGAATATGATCAAATATGATCAGGTTGGTGAATAGATCAGTGCCACACACTAGATTTGGGGCGTGTTTTGGTCTGTTAGAAGAAAGTGCCTTCCAAAATTTTAAAGAAAGAAAAACTTATATATGTATAAAAATAAGGGTAAATACAATGAAGGGATAGAATATGACTGTAAAGATGAATATTATAAAAGATTTTATAAAAGGAATTGATAAGATAAGAAGTTGGTTGAAAAAAGAAAGAAGAGAAATTTAAAACAAAAGGCGGGGGGAGAGAATGTGATCAGGCAGGAGTCAAGAACAAAGCCATACACTAGAGATTTAGGGTTTATTTTGGTCTGTTAGAAGAAACTGTATCCCAAAATTTTAAAGAGAGAACAACTTATATATATATCCAAAATAAGGTTAACTACAATGAAGGGATAGAATATGACTCTAAAAATGAAAAATAAAAAAGACTTTTAAAAAAGGGATTGTTAAAATGTTGGTTGAAAAAGGGAAAAAGAAAAACTAAAAAAAATAGAAAAAGAAAAAAAAAGAAAATTTAAAAAATTAACTTTGAAAGACTAAAGAATCAGCGGGGAGAAAGCCCATGAATTCTATGTGCTATATTCCCCTAGAGCTGGAGTTCTGCCATTCTCATTGATTGGTAAACTTGGTCTTGGCTGGCTGTTCTTGCTGATCTTCTGGGGGAGGGGCCTGTTGCAGTGGTTCTCAAATGTCTTTGCCCAAGGCGGAATTGTCCCGCCCTTGCCAGGGGCTGGGGAACAAATAATCCAATCAAGAAACAGGCAGAAGATGTGAACAGACATTTTTCCAAAGAAGACATCCAAATGGCCAATAGACACATGAAAAAGTGCTCAACATTGCTCGGCATCAGGGAAATCCAAATCAAAACCTCAATAAGATACCACCTCACACCCGTCAGAATGGCTAAAATTAACAGGTCAGGAAATGACAGATGTTGGCAAGGATGCAGAGAAAGGGGAACCCTCCTGCACTGTTGGTGGGAATGCAAGCTGGTGCAGCCACTCTGGAAAACAGTATGGAGGTTCCTCAAAAAGTTGAAAATAGAGCTACCATATGACCCAGCAATTGCACAACTGGGTATTTACCCCAAAGATACAAATGTAGTGATCCAAAGGGGTACGTGCACCCCAATGTTTATAGCAGCAACGTCCACAATAGCCAAACTATGGAAAGAGCCAATATGTCCTTCAATAGATGAATGGATGAAGAAGAGTGGTATCTATATACAATGGAATATTATGCAGCCATCAAAAAATGAAATCTTGCCATTTGCAATGATGTGGCTGGAACTAGAGGGTATTATGCTAAGCGAAATAAGTCCATTGGAGAAAGACATGTATTATATTCTCTTACTGATATGAGGAATTCTTAATCTCAGGAAACAAACTGAGGGTTGTGGGAGTGGTAAGGGGTGGGAGGGTTGGGGTAGCTGGGTGATAGACATTGGGGAGAGTATGTGCTATGGTGAGCGCTGTGAATTGTGTAAGTCTGTTGAATCACAGACCTGTACCTCTGAAACAAATAATACATTATATGTTAAAAAAATAAAAAATAAAAGAAGATAGTAGGAAAGGAAAAATGAAAGGGGGGAAATCGGAGGGGGAGACGAACCATGAGAGACTATGGACTCTGAGAAACAAACTGAGGGTTCTAGAGGGGAGGGGGTGGGGGGATGTGTTAGCCTGGTGATGGGTATTAAAGAAGGCACGTATTTCATGGAGCACTGGGTATTATAAGCAAACAGTGAATCATGGAACACTACATCAATAACTAATGATGTAGGGTATGGTGATTAACATAACATAATAAGATAAAATTTAAAAAAAAGAAATGAGAAAAAAAAAAAAAAGAAGGGAATGTACTAGCTGGTGCAGTTCAGCAAGTACCTGAAAGGGATGGAGAAGATAAAGAATATAAGGGCAGTGAGGTTATATTACTATCATTAGATTCTGTTTAAGATCTAGAAAAACATAACAATAAGGTTAAGATTTATTAAGAAGTCAAGTGTGAAAGCCACAGTGTCTGTGGTGGTGAATAAAAAGGCTCTAATCTCCTGCAGCAGAGAAAGCTGGGGAACCACTCATTACTGAATCATCATGGTATCTGAGCTACAAAGAATGGTAAACATATAACCAAGGACTGTTTATGCCTAGGTGAAGGGTCTGATTGGAAAGAACGGGACCTAGATACGTGGAATAAGAAACATGTGGTTGATGCCCCTGAAAATTTTAAATTCTCAAATTCCCCAAGTCTCTGAGTCTGCAGAAATGCCCTTCCCCTCTCTTTTAACCCACCCAAAAGTCTCTCTCCCGCAAGACAGCAGGTGCCCCCTCAGGATCTGGCCCCATCTTCCTTCCTGGCCATTAGGTTAATAACTAAGGTAAGTGGCAGTATAACCCAGCCAAGAATATGCTGAACCTGGTAAAGGAAGAAAGAGGCTATATTCCAAAGAAGTTGTAAGACCTGTTAACATGGACCAGCTGGGGCCAGGTGACTGGTGGGGGATTGGATTGTGAAGGTGCTTAATCAAGGAGGCTGGAGCATAAGAGTGGATAAAGATGGCTTTAGTGATTTGGGACCACTCTTCCACCTTGTAGGATGTAACACTTAGCAAAACCCTAGATGACAGTGAAAACTGGTATTTAAAATCATGCAAACTGGTTCCTAGAAGGATGGAAAAAATCATACCCAGGATAAGTGAGGTCTAAATACCAGAATTTCTGTGTCTGATGGGATTAAAAGGCTCAAGCAGTGGGCATGCTGAAGGAGATATACAATGTATGAGACTCACAGTATGGTTATATTTCATTAGAAATTCCAGAAGAAACAAGGAATGTGCTGATGATGGGTCACCAACATCAGCAAGAAGTTCATGGGTGGCTCTCCTTTGTAGGTAGGGTTGACAGTGGGAGAGGACATTCAGAAAGAGACTCACTCATGGCAATGAGGATGATAGGATGCCCAATGAGGCCAGGTGATAGCACTTAATGTTAAAATACAGGTAAACACAACTATTGTTGTGTGGCAAGATTATGGTAGCAAGGAAGAGGGCCCTACCCACAGAGAATTATAGAGATAATTAATAGAACACCGTGTCTTTAGAATCAAAACAGATGGAAAGCCAGTAAGTATAATACTCAACTTGTCTTATCAGAAGAAATCAGGAATGAATGACCTAGAGCCTGAAAACATTTGGTCCCACTCAATATATATATATATATATATACATATAGTGTGTGTGTGTGTGTGTGTATACATACATATGCACACACACACACACACACACACACACACACACACACACACACACCCTGCATAGCTTCTGGACCTGAGCCAGTTTTAGAACTGAGAACCCATTAAGTAAAGGAGACAAGAGAAAGAAGGACCCTGCAACACCAAGGTGAGCTATAGGAATCATGGTAATGACTTCCCCAGTACTTTCCCAAAGGGATCAATAGACACTTATTCCAGTAACTTTATAGTGGGAATAAGAAAACCCAAACTGACATTGATACTAGAGACCCAAAAAGCCTTGATGGCCCCCATGTTGGGGTAGAGCCAAATAAATAGACCAAATCCTGGCCAATGTCCAACCAACTGTGGGTCCACAAAATCTGCTCTTTTTTCCAGACCCTTCTGAAACTGATCCACCAAGTCCAGATAGTAAATAAAAAACAGTATCATAGTCCAGGGGGTTGGCAAAAATTAGTTTCATTTTCAAGTATCTAAATGAGGCTTAGGGAGTGGCTCCTGTCAAATTCCCAATTAATTCATCAGTCTCCTGCAGAAACCAGATAAATCATGGAGAAAGATAATGTAGCACCATAAACTTCACCAAGTAGTGACCCCAACAGCAGTTGCAGTCTTTGTTGCAGATTGGGTATCTTTGATACTGCAGATAAGCATGGTCTCACTGCACGGTTTGTGGCCATTGATTATGGTCATTCTTTTCTATCCCCATCAGAAAAGAAGACCAAACATAGTTTGTATTACATCAAATAGATGAAACTGTAGGTTCCTCCTTGTCCCCCAAGGTGATATTAACTCCTTCCCTCCCCCATCTTGTCAATAATATAGTCTGAAGAGACCCTGAACCATTTGACATCCATAGAACATCACATTGAATCACAACATTGATAAAACATACTTATCAGACCAGATGAGCAAAAACGACTGCCTTGTTGAAGCCTTAAGAAAACACATCAACAACTGAGGGGAGAGATAAACCCTACAAAGACTCATGGGATTCCATAATATTCTGGTTTGGGGACAAACTAGGATTCCATATGTATTGGTTTTGTGTGTCTACTATAGTGAATTACCATAAAATGGGTAATTTAAAACAGCAGAAATTTATTTTCTCAGTTCTGGAAGCCAGAAGTCCAAATTTCTAGGGTTGACATGCCCATACTTCTTCCAAAGGCTCCAGGGGAGATTCCATTTCTTACCTGTTCCTGCTTCTGGCTCCAGGCACTCCTTCGGTTGTGACTGCATCACTCCAATCTTTGCCTCCATGGTCACATTGCCTCTATCTCCTGTGTCTGCAAAATCTCCCTCGTGTCTCTTGTGAAAACACTTGTCATTGGAAATGGGGCACACCCAGATAATCCAAGGCAATCTCTTCATCTCTAGATCCCTAGCTTAATTATATCTGCAAGGACCCTTTTTCAAAAAAGATAACCTTCATAAATTATGGGAATTAGGAAGTAGATGTATCTTTTAGGGAGCCATCATTCAACCTACTACACCATCCAAATTAAAGGTTAAATTATTCCATAATATGCTTCTTAGCACACCACCTAATAGGACTCTTCCCATTCTGGAGACAGCATAACCGTGGCCTGGGAATACTACTCTGGTTTATGTAATAGGCAACGCGAAATGCCACGAGGTTTGAGTGAGGTTCAGAACAGGAAAGGGCTCTGTAACAAGTAGGCTATGGTTCAAGCAGCCCTTCCACTAGCGCCACATGACAAGCAGACCCTAAGATATTACATACATTAGTTCTGGGAAAAGATGCCTCAAAGAGCCAAAGACAAGCCCAAGTAAAAGAATTATAGAGCAAACGTTGAAATTCTGAAGCAAAAATCCCAGTGGACACACACAGTGTACATGCAGTGGAGAAATAAACAACTTTTGAAAAGTGACTTTCTGGCTTATTCTTCACTCTGGTTAAAAACAAAACAAAACAAAACAAAACAAAAACAAACAAACAACAACAACAACAAAACAAAAAATGGAGCACCTTCCCACGGGATTCTTTGTTACTCTGCACACTGAAATGTCTGCAATGAGACGGATTCTGTCAGAACACTCCATGTCATAAAATTGTACATGGCCAACTGCACTACATTGTAAGAAGGAAGTGGTATATCAAAAAGCACAACAAGCTTCATAAGCAGGTACCCCTGACACCTATGTCATCCACCACTGATGCACCAGTGGGTTCACACACCAAAACCATGGCCATGTGGGGAGATCCCTATGCCAGCTGATGAAGGAAGAAAAATACTTTGCAGAAGACTTGTTTCACAGGTGAGTTGGCTCTGAATATGAGCCCAAATCAGAAATAATCATCTCATTTGGAGACAACCTTGAAAGAAAATAATGAGGAAAAATCCACCTCCCCGGCCCCACAGTGCGTACTGCTTTGGGAAGAACATGTAGTGATGTACTTGTTGTGTGAAGGAAAGTGCCCTAGAGTTAGAATATACAGATTCCTATACCAGCAGAAGTGAATAGTCTGACCAATCCAGAAGAACTAATTTTGGAAGAAGATGGACAAAGAAGTGTGGGGTGGAGGTATATGGATGGATGTATGGAAGTGGTAATGATGCACGAATATTTTGGCATCATACATTGATACCCATCAGAGACCATGTACTAGAGAAAAGTCGCAAAAGAACCAAGTAGACAAATGACTGAGACCATCAATGTTAGCCATTGCCATAGACCAGCCCAATGTTGGCACAAGGGCACATGACCAAAGTGGCCACGGTGACTGAGATGGAGAACATGCATATGGACCCAACAGCAGAATTTCCCACTTACAAAGGCTAAACTAACTAGCCTTACCACTGAATATCCATGTCAAAACAGAGACCAACACTGATTCTCTGATATAGCATCATTCCTTCAGCAGACCCAGCAGGTGGCAGTTGACCAACTGACACTTTCCCATACCACAAGGGTCAGCATTTCATTCTAAGAGGAATTGACAGAGACGGACTTCAGAGATGGGTTATACTTTCCTGCCTACAGGGTCTTGGACAGCACCACTGCATCCACTGGCACGGGACCTTACATAAAAGTGCAAAAGCCCAGTGGGCCCACTAATGACCAGTGCTGGTGAGGGCATGGGTCAATGATCATAGAACTGGTTATAACAAATACTACACAGCCCAGAAACTGCTGGCCTGAAAGAGCAACAAAACAGTGAAACCATAGCTGAAGCACCAGCTCAGAGACTGGTGAAAGATAGACTATCATCTCCAGGAAGCAGTACATGTATAAAGAAGTAGGGTCTCCATATGATGCCGTGCTCCCAATATGAAAAACACATGGGTCCAGAAACAATGAGGTAGAAGCAGAAATGGCATCTCCTTGAAAATTCAGAGAGAATCATTTCCAACCAGTATTCTATATCATCCTTAATTATCAATGATGCATGATTATAAGATAATCATTTTGACATACTTACAGCCTTGAAAAATTATCTGCATATACTCTTTCCTAGAGAGCTACTTAAGGAGGCATTTTACCAAAAATTTTACCAATTCATTACATTAAGAATTCTATACGAGAGAGCCCAGGGATATCTGTAGGGTGAAAGGGACAGGGGATTCCAGGGTGACATGTATAAAGCAGGTTCAGCAAGACACCAGTCCAGACAGAGCCTCCAGGAGAAATGTCTTCAAGTAGATGAGGTTTTTGTATTACTGGATGCACCTAACTATTTTATTTCTGGGGAAATTTTGGGATTGAATTGGTAATGATTAATAGAAAAGAAAGGAATAAGAAAATGTTAGGGAAAAGAAAGCAGTGCGCGGTAATTCATCAAAGTGTAGTATATCTCTTGATTAAGAATGAGCTTTTACAGTCATAAGGTAAACACTAAATTTGATCCAAATAAAATTATAGTAGAGATAGGTTGGAGGATGATGGGCCAGGAAGTGTGCCTGAGTAGGGCAGGGAAAAGGGTATGAAAAAGAGGTAAATTCTCACCTCTTTAATAAATAAAAAATAAATAAAATAAAAAATAAATAAATAAAAAGGGCCCAATTTTTATTAACGTGTAATTTGGCAGAAGGTTATCAGCCCACATGCTGGAGCCTTATCAGAAAGGCCTCCACCATATTTGCTTTAGAGAAACGTTTGAAGATTAGTTTTTTTTTTTACGTTCATGTCACCTTTATGAACAACTATAAGGTAAATTTCCCTCTGGTCATTTTACCCAGAAATGTTATATTTCCCTTGAGAAAAACCTTTTTTTGTTGTTGTTTTTACGTTCTCCCTCCAAACACAATGAATCTTACAGTAATCAGTTCTCCATCTCTTGCTCTGAATGCTAATAGATGCAGACGCTGCTCTGCCCGTCATTTTTATCATGTGCCCAGAATATGATGACATTCATCTTGCACGCTAACTCTGCTGCTTGAGTCGTCATATTTTCCGTACTTCCTGTTTCTTTTCTCCATAACGTCTTCATTTACAAATTCTTAGAAGGGCTGTATTTCTTCAGAATGCCTTAAATTATTTGGTTTTGGAATGAGGCAAGGTTAAAAAGAAATAAACATACAAATAAACGGAACTCTGGGCACATTAATAAATTTTGGATGTGCTTTTCGTAACCGCTCTGCTTGTTTATACTGTGCTGTCACCATGTCTTCCCACTGGAGCATAAATTTACAAACATCATGCAAATGCATTATTTGTAATAAAACTGACTAATGAGCATTAAAAGCCAATTATTTCTATACATCTGCTGGCTACGGCTGGCAATAATCATGCATCATTCAGATTTGTGGCTATGTGTTCGCCTTAGTAAGATTTTTACTCATTCATTAATTTATGGATTACAATATGCATCATGGGAGCCAGCATTCCCCAAACTGCCTCAGACTTATAAATCAAAAAGCGAGAAAACTTGGAATTGTGACAACATAGGCTTCTTCTCCAAGGTGCAGTTTCATGCCGATGATGTCTACTGAAGTGTCATAGGTGGGATCAGACAAATCCTCGATAAAACACATTGAGTGCCATTGATCTTCTATTCCACTGATGAATTACTTATCATTTTTTACAATGTCAGAAGATGTGTTTTTGTGTTACTTTTTGTCAATTAATAACTTCTTGATAGTCTAACCCTAAGGATATATGGTACAAGGAGAGCGCTTTCATGGTTAGGTGGAAGTGGGCTTGAATCTTGTTTCCAATCCTTCCTTGTTGCAAAATCTTAGGCAAGTCACTTAGTGTTTCTGGATCCACGCTTATAAACACATTTTTAAATAGATCTGAGGATTCTGATGAACGGCACACCAGTCTTGGAAGGAACTGTTCTTAACCTCTGCTTGGAATAAACTTACAGGGGAAAGGATCAGTGAATGACTCCTACCTTGACCTCTGAACCAGGAAAAGGAAAGGCTGGAGGGATGCAGCCACTTCCACTGTATATCCCTCCCTCAAAAAGGGCTTATAGGCCCACTGCACATGATCCTCCTCTACCAGGTGAGACCAGGCCTGTTTCCTTCCCTCCCACCCCACTTCCCACTTAGGCTCATCACCTCTGGTCTCAGCAGGTCCAGCTCCAGAATGGGCATCACATGGTAGAACTTTGTCTGCAGCAAATCCGTGAGGGGAAGCAGAGAATTAGAAGCACTATACTATGGATAGCATATTTTCACATGCCTCACACTTACAAAAATGACCAAAAAAATGCAGATTCTTTCAAGTACACAGAGGGTCAGATGGGAAGATAGTCAGAAGGGCATAGTGAGGGGAGCAGGGAAAAGAATCCCACCTTACAGCAAAGCAACACATGCTAAAGGCCTACCAGATACAAACATGTGGCTAGGGGCCGTGCTTACAACACAGTTTAAGAAGGTCAGGGAATATCAAGGCAGCACCCAGGTGGGCAATAAAAAAGATCAAAGTCGGCACACACTCATGTCTGTTGGCAAGCTGCAGACACACACAGATCTCACCTCATATAGGAAGAACCAAAGACAGCAACAGAAAACATCGTGGGCTATACGAAAAGATTCTAACATATAAAAAGGTAATACACAGCTATAAAGATTCAGAGTAAAAGCACATTTAGGAAAATAGTTCAATACAAATGGCAGAAAAAATCAGGATGCGTCTGCTTTGTGTTCTCAGCATATTAGGAAACATTAGTGCATGAAGTGGATGGGATGTGTGATCCACACATACAGGAGGGGGAAATACAGTTAAACCAAAAAAAAGAAAAAAAAAAGCAACACCGAAAATTGAAATATACATTGGAGGTAGCTAAAAGCTAAATCAATACTTATAGAACCAATGATCTAATAATACAGGAATCAGCAAATAATGGGCAAAATCTGGCCCATCTCTCATTTTGTATTGTCTGTGAGCTAAGAATGATTATTTTTGCACTTTCAAACTGTTAGGAAAAAAATCCAAGAAGAAGAACATTTTGTGATGTATGAAACATTTGAAGTTCTAATTCTGATGTCATGCATAAAGTTTTATCGGCACACAGGCGTCCCTCCCCATCATTTACATATCATCTGTGGCTGCTGTCCCAATACACAGGCAGAGTATTTGTGCAGGGATCCCATAGTGTACAAAGCCTAAAATTACTACCTGGCCCTTTACAGAGCAGATTTGCCAACTTCTGACATCGAGGCCTATTAATGAGAGAAAGCTGTCTCTCTAGAGGAAAAGGAAAAAATCATTAGAATTACAGGAGAGAGGAGAATAACTATTACAGGTAGAACGTGAAAATTGGGGCACTTTTGAAGATCCTCTTTCATGGTGGTGGTACCAAACTAGTCATCGGAGAGTAACAGGAGAAGATTTACTTTCATCAAAGACAAATAAATAACTGTGAGTACAGAACAAGAATACACCATGTTCCAGAAAAGCATGAATGAAAAGAGAACTATTATTTTGTGTGAGTTTAAACATAAAAGAAAAAAAAAAGAAGAGAAAATCCTTTGGACATTTAAATAAGAGAAGGTTGGGAGGAAGGTGACTTGTAAAGAAACACAGTCAGACTAATCTCAGAATTGCTTTTTACGTCACTAACTTCAAAAGATAAGCGATTGTCTACATAATTTGTAACCTGCCAAATAATCACTTGCAAAGGCAAAGAAAAGACTTTCTCAGATCCTTAAGGACCTGTTACTGCCTCTGGCATTCACCTCCAGAAGAACTTAGCTGTATTCAGGGTGACCAAGACATTGAACTAGAAGTCAACCATCAAAAATGCAGAAGTCAGAAAACAAAGGCACTAGACGATCCCACATCATATCTATTAAATGTAGACAGTTACAGAGAAATAAGTGTTGTTGAAACAGATGTAAAATCGAATGTAAGAAATAAAAAAAGATGAAAGAAAAAATTCTATGAATAAAACACACAGTGGCAATTATAATCATACTAATCTCTGATCATAGATTTTTAAAAAAATAATCCAGAAATTGAGAAATATACAAACAAGTGAAAATGTGAAATTTCCCAAATGACATAGGAAGTAGTCCAAAGTTCCGATGTTGTTCAGGAATTTGGCAGTTAGAGAAATATTCTGTTGTAGTCCACTATAGCACTTTATCCTAATTTAATCATCTACTATCTTCCAAATGAATACTTCTTGTGTTTTGCCCTTTAAAGAACTTTTATAGAATGCTGGTAATAGTATTGTACATTTTTAGAACAGGGGTTCCCAACTTGAGGTGGTTTTACCCCCTGCCACAGGGGACATTTGGCAAAATCTGAAGTTCATTTTTGATTGTCATAACTCCAGTGGTGTTACTGGCATCTGAAGGTAGAGACAGAGACTCTTCTAAAACTCCGGTGCACAGGACAGTCCCTGATATCATAGCATTATTTGGTCCAAATCGTCCATAGTGCTAGGCTTGAGCAACTCTGCTTCAGGCTACATGCCTATGAGCGATACTGCTGATCATAGATGAGTTGGTATTACACTGCATGAAAGAGCATCTCTTTCTCCCACCATTTACGTATTTACTGGTTTATTTTTATATTTGTATATACTCAGAAGTCTTTAGTTTATGCTGTGGGTTATAACCCATTATTATCATTATTTATTTATGCCCTGTGTCCTTTTTAACATGCCCCCAGATTTTTTTTAATCCCTTCCTTCTGGTGTAGCAAAAAATTCAAGGCTCATCTTGTACTTACCCTGCCCCAGTCCTTGAATCAACCATTTTTCCAAGGAGCCCTAATTTATTTTAGTGGAGAGGGTTATGTAGAAACCAAGATTTTAGTGCTGTGTTCATTGCTATTGAGATGTTGTTGACTCTGGGCTCCCTCAGCAAATAGAACTAGACACACACACTCATACACACAACATTTTTCATCTTTTAAATCTATTTGTACCTATTATCTATCTATCTACCTACCTATCATCTATTTTAAAGACCAAGAATTCAAAATGTTATCTCCAGTTCAAAACCAGCACTACAAAGTTCATTCTAGTCTTCTCCTTTTCTATATTTAAAAGATTATTTATTTATTTATTTGACAGAGAGAGAGAGAGAGAGACAGTGAGAGCAGGAACACAAGCAGGGGGAGTGGGAGAGGGAGAAGCAGGCTTCCCGCGGAGCATGGAGCCCGATGTGGGGCTCGATCCCAGGACCCCGGGATCATGACCTGAGCGGAAGGCAGACGCTTAACGACTGAGCCACCCAGGCGCCCCTCCTTTTCTATATTTTAACTATCTCCACTGAAAATGAGAATCTGTTCCCCTTGTCCACAATATATTTATTTGTTGGCTTAATACTATCATATAGTACCACACTTGCTAAACCACCACTAGGCCTACTAACTAGAGTTCAATATTGGTTTATAGTTCTCTTCCTCCTTAGTATGTTACGGTCAAAACACCACGTGCAAAAGCAATGGGTTTCTTTTTTTCTTTTTTTCCTTTATTGTTACTTATTGCTATTCACTTGGAATATAGTTAAGGTTTCTGTTTGCATTCTATTTGTGTTTTTTATCTTGTTGCTCTAGTTAATTTAATTTTTTTTTAATATGTGAGATATTTACATGGTCCTAAATGCCAGAACTGTATTAAAAGTATACTCAGAGAGTATCCCTTTTCTCTTATTTTCTCTATCTATTCCCACCTCCCATCCTTTCCACTCTTTCCCCATTCCGCCTCAGGAGGCAATTAAAGATGGGGCGCCTGGGTGGCTCAGTCAGTTAAGCATCTGATTAAGGTTTTGGCTCAGGTCATGATCTCAGGGTTGTGAGATGGAGCCCCACGCTGAGCGTGGAGCCTGCAAAAGACTCTCTCCCTCTCCCTCTGCCCCTCCCCCGCAAAGGCAATCAGTGTCATTAATTTTTTATTCATCGTCTGTGTGTGTGTGTGTGTGTGTGTGTGTGTGGCAAAAATGAACACATATATGTATATGTATTTTCTTATTTCCCCTTTCTTCTTACGCAATAGATAACATATTATATGTAATTTTTGTGCTTTCTATTTAATAATATGTTCCAGAAATCACTTGGTATACCAGTTCATATAGATACCTGTTTTACATTTTTAATGCTGCATAGTACTCCATCATGCAGAGATCCCATCGTGTGTTCAGCCATACTCCCAGGTCCTACATATGGACATTGTAAGTTGATTCCAATATTTTCTGATTACAAACAATGTTGCAAAGAATAACCTTTTGCATATGTATTTCCATACTTCCTGAAGTATACTGCTTTTATTTTACATGCAAAGAAATGTAAGCTTAGGGAAGTTAAATTTTTGACCAAAGCATACAGCTCTGAAGTCTATTTCACCTCAAAGATCTTCTTTTTGACCAGTTTGGTCACAATAGTATCAAGGTGGTAGAAATTTTGGACAACAGCAAATAAGAAGGGATTCTTCACAGAATCAGTGACTTGGTCGTAAGAAGAAGCTACAATTTAGGTACTCGGTGAATTTAAAGAGAATCTGGAGGGGCAAGATAACATTAATCCAATCAACAAATATTTATTGAGAACCTATTATGTGTCAAGCATATTTCTAGAGCTGGTGCAGCAGTGAACAATCATAAGAAAGTAAATAAACAAACCCCACTCTCATATAATGTGTAGTTTAATGAAGGAAAGAAGTAACAAAATAAGTAACCAAATAGATACTACATTAAAGGATGGTTACATAATGTGGAGAAATATAAATTGGGGAAGGCAGAGAGAGAGAGAGAGACTTCATTTATAGCCAGAAGTTGCCATTTAAAGTTTGATGGCCGGGGGCGCCTGGGTGGTGCAGTCGGTTGAGTGTCTGACTCTAGGTTTCAGCTTGAGTTGTGATCTCAGGTTCATGAAATGGAGCCCCATATTGGGCTCCAAGCTCAGCGGGGAGTCTGCTTGAGATCCTCTCTCTCCCTCTCCCTCTGCCCCTCCCCCTGCTCACGCTCACTCCCTCTCTCAAATAAATAAATAAATCTTTTGAAAAATTAAAATAAATTTGAGAGCCAGAGAGAACCTTGAGAGATGACATTTGAGTGATGACCTATAATTGGTAAGGGAGCGATTGATGTGAGTATCTTGGGAGGAAGATTTTAAGCAGAGTATTGGAATAGCAAAGGCTCGGCTGCATGACCATCCTTAGAGTATCTGAGAGTAGTAAGGAAGCTGTAACTCCGGAGAGGATCAGGAGATGAGGATAGTGGCAGGAGAGAGGAGCAGAGAAGTAACAGGAACCAACACATGTAGAACCTTTTAGGCAACTGAAATGCCTCTGAGTGAAGTGGAAGACTGAGCAGTGGGTGGCGGGATGGGGCTGCCCTGCTGAGAATTGTCTGCAGGATGAGAGCATGTGGGCACAGAGACCAGTTGGAAATAACATCCATATTTCAATAACCCGCCTGCGAGATGATGTTAGCTTGCACAGGGTTGGTGTGGGGGTGGGGGCGATATTTTGAATATATTTTGAAGTTAGAGCACAGTGGTTTCATGAACGGGTTAGCTGTGGGGCTCAAGACAAAGAAGAGTCTTAAGAAAAGCTGAGAAAGATTTTTAATCTGATCAGTTGAAACTGGAATTGTCTCTACTCGAAAGGGGAAGTCTATGGGATAGTCTGGTTTACTGAGCAACCAGCCTTGGCGTTTTCATTCTCTCCCAGCTATCATTTAGATCAATGATTCTTAGGCCTAGCTATACACCAACATCACACAGGAAGCTTTTAAAAATAGTCTAATGAGAAAAGAGAAGAAGAAGTCTGATGCTTGGGATCCACCACCAGATATCCTGACTTAATTGGTTGGAGGAATGGGTCTGCGTATTGCCTTGAAGCTCCATACATGATTGTAGGAACAAGCGTGTAGGACAGCTGCTGTGGTAGGGTATAGGGAAGCTTGTAGGGACATCTAATTAGTTCTACTGGTGGAGAGCAGAAACAGAAGAAGAATGATACTGAGAATAAAACCGGGAGTTTTCCAGAAGGATTAGCACATTGACTGGTACATATTTAGTGCTCAGCTCATGTTTACTGAATCAACAACAAATAAATGAGTAAACCGTGATGGGAGCTGATTTTTCATGAATGCATTCCTTTCTCCCACACTGGTCAAAGGAGGATGAGGGCAGGTACTGCAGAGCATATGACTTTTTTTTTTTTTTTTTTTTTTTAAGATTTCTTTATTTGGGTGGGAGAGGGGTAGAGGGAGAGGGAGAATCAGGACCAGACTCCACACTGAGCACGGAGCTTGTTGTGGAGCTCGACCACGACCTAAGCCGCGATCAAGAGTCTCACGCTTAGCCAGCCACCCAGGTGCCATGAGAGTGTGACTTTCTAATGTTCACAGCGCCCAGTTAGTTTCCTACTAACTCAGTAATGCTGAGTGCTCAGTAATGCGCATGTCTGCATTCTGCTCTCCTAGAAGCATAGATGGTTTGAAGTCCTCTTCCAAGCTCATTGGCTGCTGATAGAACTCAGTTCCTGTGGTTGAGGGACTGAGACATCCACCTCCCAAAGGCCACCCACCATTCCCTGCTACATGGCTCCTTCCACCACAAGGCAATTTGCTTCTTCGAGACCAATAGGAGAGTAAGGAGAGTGCTTGTTGCTGCCTTTAGACAGTTTTAAAGGGGCTCACCTGATTACATCAGGCCCACCCAGGATAATTCTTCTTTATATTACCTCAAAGACAATGGGGCCTTGACTGCATCTTCAAACTCTCCTCACTTTTACCATATAATGTAACCTAATTACAGGCTTGACACCCTTCCCACGCACAGGTCCTTTCCACATTCAGGGGGTGGAGGTTATACAGAGAATGGTCATTAGGGGTCATCTTAGAATTCCGCCTACCACATGGGCTCTTCCCTCTTCCCATAGGTTTATACGCTGTCTAGGGGAGCCACTGATCTCACAGAAGAGTGACAGAAGTGATGGACATTAGGATTGCATGTGTGTGACCATTCCAGGACGTGAGCAGTTCTGGTCAGCTTTGTGACCTTCAGCAAATCACCTCAAGTATATCTGTTTTTCCTACTGGGAGGTAATTCTCCATTGGGTTCTCACATTTCAGCATGTGTTGCAAGCAGAAGCCCTAACAATTTTGTTCTGATCTGTCTTTTCGACAGCCTTGAAGATAGTATCACCCTGCGGAGCAGAGAACAGGTTTGCTTACTATTGAGTAAAATAAAGATAATATCTCCCTCCAAGGTCAAAGTTGCAAAATTTGCTTGGGGCCCAAGGGAAAACATGCTCTTTTCTTGAACTTGGGGTTCTGCATCTGTGATGCAAACCTACTGTGCATGCAATACCCCCAGGGCCCATCTTTTCTCCCCAAGAGAACTGGGGGAGAGGGGAACCAGCACATCTGTGAGCTTCATGCTGCTTCTTGTGTGTCCTAAGTAATAAAGCCCTTTGTCTCTGACCTGGGAGTCACATTTCTTCTGCCAGCATCCATGAAACTGGGGCAGCTCCCTTGTTAGCTTGCAAAGAGGATAAAGTCTCAGATTTTTCATGGTTCTTAACATTTCCACACTGTGCCATATGCTGCTGTCTTTGTGTGAGTGATTCTCCCCACTGAATGTCCTTAGCACCTCAACCTCTGGCCCTTCCAGATCTCTCTCAGACACCTCCTCTTCCTTGGCAGATTTCTTAACTCATCTACTCTCTCCCCCAGGAAAAATCAACCACACTTTCCTCCGCCTCACCTTTCAATTTACGCTCATTGACCACAAAGGCCAGATTAAAAGGCAAAATATCTTCCAAAACAATATTCTTTCGAAAATAGGGAGTCGTAGTATGTCCAATTCCATACAAAGTCGATCATAGGGGATTCCCCTCAATATTTTATTTTTCCAAATCAGAGTGGTATTTGGAGAGGAGACATTAGCACAAAGCAATCTCAATAAATGTTGGTATTAGAGGCTTCATAGAAGTCACCTAATGGAATTATTAACAAAGGGGTCAAAGAAATTTAATTTAGGTGTAATTTCTCCAGACTGGGGATAGGCTCTGACCTCTGAAGTCCATTCCTGGCATGTTGTCGCAAACAAGGCTTTAAAAGAACACTTTAAAAAAAAAGCAAGAGGGGCACCTGCGTGGCTCAGTCAGTTGAGCATCTGACGCTCGACTTAGGCTCGGGGTATGATCTCAGGGTCTTTCTCTCCCACCCTCATCTCCTCCCCCCACTCGCCCGCATGTGTCCTCTCTCTAAAATAAATAAAATCTTAAAAAATAAATAAATAATAAATAAACAAATAACTTAAAAAAAGCAAGAAAGAGATTTATGTTGGACAGATCGCGAATTGTGAACGGAACCTGTGGCTTGAGATCGTTTCCAGGGACTTTTTCTTATAGGGATTGGAGAAGAGCTGCCTGTCCAACAGATGGAAATGAAGATGCCGCGTGTTTGCTGAACACGTGCTTCTGACGAGGGGATACTGACTCCAAGGAATGACAGGAAGAGTTTGAATAAACTTGCATCATGAAATGAGAGCAGAAAGATTTAACATAGTTCATAAATGATGCAAATTTAAATGTATAGCTGATTTGAAATTTAAATATTTTATAAAGTATTTGACCAAACTAGCTGCTTGTAGTCATAGTGTGTGTGTATGTGTGTGTGTGTGTGTGTGCACACATGTGTGAAACCCTAATTTGAGCTTTCTAATTGGGAATATAGGGCCCTCGTTACATCCCTATCTGTTTTGTATTCAGCCCTATACTGCGAACATTCCTCGCACCGTGTTGGTGAGCGGCTGCCTCCAGAGCAAGCTGAAGTTAGGGATCCTTGCATCCTCAACATCTTGCATAGGGTCTCACACATGTTGGATATAAAAATTCACGTTGCAAACTAAAATCCTCACCTGAGGGGTCCGCTTCCTTCTCTAGGAGACAAAGTGACCTGACCCCCCATCGCCACTGCCCCCCTGGGCCTCGGACATTGCAACAGCCTGTCACCAGCAGCCCCGCCAGCCAGCGTTGCATGCGGATGGCCCGCACATTCCAGCGGAAGACTCCATTCAAGTCTCCCCTCAGAGGCCTAACCAGAAAGCCTTGCCAGTGTTGAATGGCGCCTTTGTGACCGCCCCTCCCCCTCACAGTGGAGCCAGGGTCTGTGGGAAGCGGGGAAGCGCTTGCTTTATGGCATGTTTTGCTAATGTGAGAATCAAAGACTTTCCAGGTGTTAATGGTGGCAGCGGTGCAGAAAGCCCAGAGTGACCTAGCTCGGTCCTGGTCTGTGTTGGTGTGATTGCCTCTCTTGGCTCAGCTAACTCTTCGTTTCCTTTCACCTCCAGGTTGCAATGAACCCGGTGAGCTGAGGTAAAGTTTCCCAGGGATTAGGATGTGAACCTGATCTTCCTGCAGCCCAGATCCCAAGGCTGGGAGTCAGCTGGCTGAGGAAGGGGAGGCAGGCAGCTGGGACCTGTTCGCTCCATGGAAACTATAGCTCGCCGCATTTTCCAGAGATGCTGGAGAAGAAAACAAGCTTCAGAGAGGTCCCTGCATTAAGAACCAGAGCCCATCTTTCCTTTTCCAAGTTAATTAACGCTGTTAACCTCCTTCTGCCCGCATAGAAGTTGAACATCTTATTCTGCCTTGTTGGTGAAATTCTCAATTTAAGGAGCTCAACCTGGCTGCCTATGGTGCCTGGCGGCATGGGGACAGCCCTTCCCAATTATCACCTCCAGAATAAACCTATTCAGCTCTCTGCAAAAACAGATTACATCACCGACAATAACCTTGCCATCGCATGCCATTTACTCCTTTCTGAGCAATTCTGCCTGCTATGGGTTCCCTCTAATGCCACACAGCCCAGGGAGGTGGGCCATGAAGGCATGACTGTTTGCACTGGCTGACAGGGAACATGCCCACAGAGGTGAAGCAGCTTCCTCCGGATGACCAAGGTCCTGGCTCTCAGACCCAGAGCAGAAAGAGCACCTGAAGACAACCACTTCCTGGAGGGTCACCCCAAAACTGAGCTTTCTATGGCTGCAGGGTTGATGTGTGTGGCACGGGGGAAAAGAGCAAGGTGTTCAGAGTGAGTTAACACCCCATTCAGACCCTTGTTCCAGAGTTTACCCCCAGTGTGATGGAACTTCTCTAGAGCTCAGCTCATTTATTTATTTAAATGATAATATTGATGCTTTTCTCATGGGGGCTTCTGAAAGATATAAATGCTGACATAAAAGTAAAATACTTCAGCATAAGTTACGTTCCCAATAAGTATGAATTTCTTCCTCCTTTTCCGTAAGGGTTATATCCCTCACCATCGGGAATGTGACTTGCAGATTGTCCGAATGGCAGGGCTACACAGAGACCCAAGAAAGAGAAGAGATTAAAATCTGAGGCCAAACGTTATGCCAGAATTTTCATGGTAGAGATGATTTAAAAATCTGGAATTTTCAGCCCAGTCTCCCCACAGTTGGGTGAGTCCCTTTCTGGACACACACCAGCTTCCCTTTGGCTGTCGGTCCTGTTGTTAGGTCTTATAGCCTGACTAGCCCAAGAACTGGACCTCAGACCCCAGGCAGCTCACCGGTCGTTGTTTTCAAGTTCTTGAAACAAAATGGTGCCCAACAAGAGAACCATAGCACATCTATTCTTCTATGTACCCAGAAAGCCAGAACTTCCTCTGCACTGAGGGGCCCGCCAGGCTTGTCATTCCCTCAGGCTCTGAGCAGAATACCTGCCCTGGTTAATAACGCTCCCTGGGCTCATATAGTTGCAGAGCTACAGTGTCCAAGGCCCTGGTTTATTTTGAAGCAAACACATCCAGCTGAGGATGAAGAAGCCAACTTGCTCCATAGATGAAAATAACTTGGGTCAGGCATTTAGAATCTGAGACTGGAGACGTGTGGGAGGAACAGAGAAACTTCTCTGGAGCAAAGGTGTTGAGTTTTTTCAAGTATTTATTTGCTGGTCAACTGAACTTCAAACATATTTACACAGATCCTGCTTTCATCTCCATTTTTTTTTTCCACACATGTTTCTGATTCAGTCACACTTAGCTCATCAACATGTTTTGTCTAAATAATTTAATACTGAAAAAACCCTCCAGTATCATGAGTCTCTTTTGAAGAAGAAAGAGACGCAGGACCAACTACATACTTTGCAAGGCCCAGTGTCTATGTGCAGCCCTTATTCAAAAACTTAAGAATTTCAAGAGGGTGACAAAAGGTCACAACCACGCCTGGGGCCATTCTAAGGACAAGATCTTAGGTGATGACACAGGGCACAGGGCCATGAAGCCCCCCCTCAAGAAACATTTCAAAGAGCTCAAAAGTGATTGTTGTTGTTTTCCTTTAAGATTTTACTTATTTATTTGAGAGAGAGAGAGAGAGAGAGAGCGCACAAGCAGGGGAGGGGTAGAGGGAGAAGCAGACTACCCGCTGAGTGGGGAGCCCGACTCGGGACTCAGTCCCAGGACCCTGGCATCATGACCTGAGCTGAAGGCAGAAGCTTAACCGACTGAGCCACCCAGGGGCCCCTCAAAGAGCTCAAATGTAATTGTTAAAGGACTTCAGGACTGGGCATCTTCCCCAGATTCTTCAAAATATGCATTTAAAACTGATGAAACATGGGTCTCTAAATTCAGGGGAGTCGGCAGTCGGGGTCCATTCACACCTCACGTCATCCAGTGAGGCGCTACTGGGGACCACGCACAGGGCTCAAGGCCGGGAATGCACAGATCTGCAAAGTTGGGTATTTTCTTCTTTCTATCTCCCCAGCACGGCAGAGAGTCTTTTATAGAAGAGACATTTTGTAAAAGGTTATTCAACTCAATCTGTGGCCTGGTTGAGGAGCTTCCAGGGGCAGACTGACAGTAGACAGTGCGTAATCCAGCGTGGCCATCGCTCCAGTAGAGGCATCTGAGGAAGAAATGTTATCCTTGTTGCTTGATTGTATGATGATGGTTATACGGTCGTATCAGCTGTTCCCATGACCTTCATTGCCCTTCAGCTGTTAATTTCACAGGCTCAAGACTTCCCAGACTCTGCTTCGACACCTGCACAGTGATGCAAAGAAGGCACAAGCAATGATGCCCCAGGAGTCCAGTGGAAGGAGGAGATAGCACATCCACTGATGTGCACAGTGCTCAACCCACAGCCGGCAGAACCACTGCCCTCCTGAGGAGCCAAAGGCCACCGTGAGCAAATTCTCTGCTAGATACACCCCAATCCTTTATCCCCACAAGCAGGATCCCATACATTGCTCCCTAAGCTGGTGGTGGTGGGAGAGGTCGTGACTGATTTACAAATAACAGCATCATGTATGGGAAAGGAGCAAGTGAGGACTGGCTTCCAAACCAGCTCCTGGTCTGCACTGGTCACCATCCCCATGTGCGTAAGGCACGCTTCTGAGCATCTTCTGCGTGCAAGCAGGGATGCTAGCATGGTGCTTTGGTTCTGTGAGGTCAGTACTTCTCTCTCAAATTTACTAATGAAGAAACTGAAGCCAAGAGAAATCAAATACCCTTCCTAAGTGAGCACTCAGCCTGAGATGCCCAAGCTCCAACTCTCTTTACACTGTGGGCCTCTGCATCCTTGTCTGTAAAGTGAAAAGCAAACTCTCTGCTAGTAATGTCAACAGTTGTTGAAGATACAGAGGTAAATATAAAACCACCTCAAAGCTGTGAAACACAGCAATAAATATGTAAATGACATTATTATTTTTCAGCAGACAAAAATGCACATTTTATACAAAAAAAGTATTGATAAGAGGGGCGCCTGGGTGGCTCAGTCGTTAAGCATCTGCCTTCTGCTCAGGTCATGACCCAGGGTCCTGGGATCGAGCTCCCTGCTCAGCGGGAAGCCTGCTTCTCCCTCTCCCACTCCCCCTGATTGTGTTCCCTCTCTCTCTCGTGTCTCTCTGTGAAATAAATAAATAAAATCTTTAAAAAAAGCATTGATAAGAAAGTGATATATACATTGTTTTATATCCTTCACCAAGTCTTAGGGCAATCATTTTGATTTTTACTATTTGATTATATGACCTGATTATAAAAAAAATTATATTTTATTACTATGGAAAATATAGAATAATACAAATAAAAAATAAGCAAAAATATACCTCTAGTCCTAAACCCTAATGGTAAATATCTTATATCCTGTGTTTTCTATGTTTGGGGGTCTATAAAACATATTGTTGAAAGAAGATGATAGAATGTATGCATACACATACAATTCACATCCTACTCTTGAAATTTAACATTCATTCACTCATTCGATGCTTTCAGGCATATTCTAGTTCCTGGGAGAATAAAGATGAGCAATGCAAGAGATGAAACCTAGCAAGGCAGGTAGATGCAGACAAAGCAATTATGAAAGTGAACCTAATCAAATCTAGGGCATTGGAAGGAAGAATGCATGAAAAGAAACTAGAGGCAAAATAGAAGTTATTAGGATATAGGGTGGATGGGCCTGGAGGGGAGAAGCCTATGCGTAGGAACAGGAAAGAGCATAGGACACAGTGGGTACAGAAGCAGAAACAAGGTCCCTGTGGCCAGGACCTAAAGACAAATAATACACAAGTGATAGGAGGTATAGTATCCGGAATTTCCCAAATCATTTAAACTTCACAGAAATTATCATTTTTAATGTCTGTTGTAGGTCTTAGTGGTAACACTTTAAAATGTGAGGGTGCAGGGTTGCATGGGTGGCTCAGTTGTTAAGTGGCTGCCTTCGGCTCAGGTCATTATTTCAGGGTCCTGGGATCAAGCCCCACATTGGATTCCCTGCTCCGCGGGAAGCCTGCTTCTCCTTCTCCCACGCCCCCTGCTTGTGTTCCCTCTCTCGCTGTCTCTCTCTCTGTCAAATAAATAAATACAATCTTTAAAAAAAATAAATAAAAAAATAAAATGTAAGGGTGCAGGTGGTAGACAATTATACCTCTAGACTTGTAAGCTGGGAAGCTTTCTCTCCCTGTAGAGAGATTCAGAGCAAGCTCCTAAGGGTCTTCGTTGCTGTCACGAACCATATGTCAAAAAATGCTGCCTGAAATTATTGTGTGACAATTCAATAGTTACACTATATTCTGTGATTTATCTGCGTGTATCTCTGGCTCTTCCACATCTTCTCCTGACCCCTTCAAGTCTCATCTCTAAGGATTTGTCTGTCTTTCCTCGGGATGTGGAGCTTTGAATCCGTGCAGCCTGTAGATCCAGGTCTGGTCTGACAGGAAGACCACAATTCACTACCTCCTCTATCTAGAAGATTCTGTCTTCTCTTAAAGGAAGACAAGATGGCATCCGGTACACAAGAGTTTAAGGACTTTCCTGACACTTAGTAAGTGGCTGTAGGCATCACTTAGCCTCTGAGTCTCAGTTTCTTCATTGGTGGAGGACGGTGAGTGGAGGTGGGGGTGGGGATTAATATTAGATGGGCGAGGAGGTGTGCGGTGCCTGGTGCTAGGGGGGTGTCTAATAAAAGGGAGTTGTTCTAACTAACCCCCAGACTTGCAGTCTACAGTGAAAGGCCTCTGGGGAGGAAATGGCAGGGCCCACTCTGTGGACGGGCATTTCCTGACAGGACTGGGTCTAACAAATGCTGGATTGATAGGCAGGCTCTTTTTTCATATCTGTCCAGTAAGTGAAGGTTGGGTCTGGTTGTCAAGATATTTGGTGTTTTCATGCTGTGTATTCACCTTAACACGATTCCCCATTTTATAGGAACACTCCCAATAAATGATTAAACTCCATAGTATATGACTTTTAAAATCCATTTATTATTCAACAAGGAAAGCTGAGAAGTTCATGCTTTGTAGATCATGGCACACTTGCAATCAATTTATGTATTTTATCAGTTCATGAAGCAACCCATTTTCTCACCATCCACAACGTGCCTGAACTATGGTGGGCACTGAGACCAAGGAAAAAGGGTGAGGGAAGGAACATAACTTTGTGGAGGGCTTACTAAATGACAAATGCTATTTCATTGAAATTCTCCCCACCACCATTTGAGACAGGTGCTGTTGTCCCCAGCTTATAGAAAAGGAAATTGAAGCTCAGATTTCTGGATGGTATCAACAAGATACATGACCAGGAAATGTTGGTGCTGAGACTTGAAGCCAGGTACGTTTGGTTCTAAAGTCTCTGCTCTCTTGACTCACTCATATGTTCTCTCCAAAGTTGAGTGAAGTGTCCCTGCCCTTGTTGGCCTCAATTATGCTACACTTAAGAGGATTTAAACTGAGGGGAGACTGTAACCATTCCAAGCTCCCCATTCTCGGTTCTTTTGCTCAAAGACAGACGTGGATGGCATGGGCTTGGTACATTCATGGATGGGTCCACTCTTTTCATGGCAAACCAGTATGAGCAAGGGGAACATGGGTGTCCAGGAGAGTCTGCAGCACTTCTTTCTAGAAAGGATGTTGACATGGAGAGGTGGGCAGATTCCAAAGGCTCAGTCACCCCAACTCCCCTCAACAAGGTACTCACAATGGGTTAACAGACCCAGAGGCCAATTCAAAGTTTTGGGAAAATAAGTTTCAATGATTCATTTTGGAGAAATGTCTACTCAGTCTTTTGTTCATTTTCAAATTGACATTATTATTATTATTGCTACTGAGCTGTAGAAGTTCTTTATATATTTTGGATTTTAACTCCTTATTCAATGTATGATTTGCAAATATAGTCTCCCATTCCATAGGTTGCTTGTTCACTCAGTTGATTGTTCTTCTTTACCGTGCAGAAGATTTTAGTTTAATGTACTCCCACTAGTCTCTTTTTCATATGTTGCTTGTGCTTTTGGTGTCATTACCTAGACCAATGTCATGAAGCTGTTCTCCCATTTTCTTCTAGGAGCATTTTCAGGTTTTGTGTTTAAATATTGAATCCATTTTGAGTCGATTTTTGTGGGTGGTGTAAGATGAGGGTCCAATTTCAGAAGACACACAAAAGGCTATGGAACTGTATATGAAAAGATGCCCGATATCGCTAATCATCAGAGAAATGCAAATCAAAACCACAATGAGGTGGTTTTGTTAGGATAGCTATTAGTAAAAGAATAAAAGTAAGAACGAGTGGTGGCAAGAATATAGAGAAATGTTGGTGAAAATATAAATGGTACAACCTCAATAGAAAAATTAAAAGTGGAGCTACCATATGACCCAGCAATTCCACTTCTGGGTATATATCCTAAAGAATTGAAATCAGAGCCTCAAAAAATATCTGTACCCTCATGTTCTCTGCAACACTATTCACAATGGCCAAGAGATAGGAACAACTCAGTGAATGAATGGATAAAGGAAATGTGGTTTATACACACAGTGGAATATTCTTCATCCTTTAAAAGGAAGGAAATTCTGCCATACGTCACAACACGAATCAACCTGGGGGACATAATGCTAAATTAACGAATCAGTACCAAGAGGAGAAATACTGCAGGATTCCACTATATGAGGTATCTAATACAGTCAAACATGTTGAAATAGAGACTAAAATAGTGGTTGCCAGCAGCTGGGGTGGGGGTAATGGGGAGCTGTTGTTCAATGAGCATAAAGTTTCCATTGTGCAAGATGAATAAAAGCAGAGATCTGCTGTACAATATTGTGTTTACAGTAAACAGTACTGTATTGTGCCCTTAAAAATATAAGAGGGACCTATGTCATGGGAAGTGTTCTGACTACAATGAAATGTAAATGATCCTCAACTCCTGCAAAAGGTAGGTGTGTCCCACATCAGCACTAAATTGAAGTGTCCATCAGTGGTGCTCCTCTTGGCCTGACTTAGAGAAGTTTTAACAAACACCGATGCCTGCATTTCACCCCAAAGTGTCTATTTCATGGCCTGGGGTGCATTAGGCAATACTAATTAAGCATTAGTATTTTTTTTTCTTTAAATTCAATTAGCCAACATATAGTATATCATTAATTTCAGATGTAGAGGCGTTAGTATTTTTAAAAAATCTACAAATCAATCTAACTGGCAGGCAAGTTTGAAAATCACTGATTTAGAAAATTCTCTTATCTTCCATGGAACTCATTTGCCTAGGCACAATTTAAAGGACAAAATAAAATAAAATAAAATAAAATAAAATAAAATAAAATAAAATAAAATAAAATAAAATATCAAAGATGAATTACATGGTGTCACTTTTCTCCTCTATCTCTCTCAAGTCAGTGCTCTCCTACTGATCACTCAGTGTACCTTCCCTCAGCCTCTTACATCCTGCTAATGGCAATACTAATTCAACCCAGGGCAATAACTGCTTGTATTTCTCAACTCAGAGATCATTTCTATTTACAAGAGGGACGTCAATGCCTTAAAAACAACAACCACAACAAAAATTGCAGGAGGTCCGAGGGAACTTTTGAAGGCTTCTAAAGGAGCCTGCTTGGGAAATGCCATGCTGTTGCTGTGTATCCACCAACCTTACTGAGGGAACCAACATTCCTTAGAAAATGGTCACCTGATTCTAAGATGAAGCCCTTTCCTGAGCCCCTGAATTAGTTTATCTTTGGATTTAAAGAAGGATTTATTTCTATTTTGATGGAAGATAACTTCATAAATCCTAGTGGGCCACAGCAGCCCCAAAGCTCCAAAGGGATTCTCCAGCAGGTGAGCCAGTTAATCCTGGACTCCCAGGATTATGTCTTGTAGTTCAGCACACATGACCAAGCATCTGTCCTGTGCCACACTGTGCTGCACTGGGCCCCTACCCTCAAAGAGCTGCCTTCCAGAAAGTTGGAGAGAATACAGGGTACCACAATTATAGGACAGCGAGACTAGTACTTGAGAGCACAGAGGATGATGGATCCATCACTCAACCACAGCAGGTGTGTGGATCAGGGAAGTCTTCTGGAGGGGATAAAGACTGAACTGAGGTGTTAGGGCACATCACAGTCCCAGGGGAAAGGCATCACTGGCAGAGGGACCAGGAGAGGTAAACAAAGGACTTAGAGGACCTGGGAGGATCACTGAACTGGACCCAAGAGCCTTGGACGATTCTCAGTCTAATACAGTTTGAGGTTCTCCGTGTACATTATGTAGATGGAGCCCCCTTCTCTGAGCCCCGCTCTTCAGTTATAACATAAAGTGTGACAGATCCTCTCTCTCCCCAATTTCCCAAGATTCTAAGTTAAGGAAGACTTCCCAACCACCATCCCATGCAAAGCAAATAGTAACATCTGCTCAGTGATTTTTAATTCTCCTTTTGGTGATGTGCCAGATGACAGCTCTCTCTTTACCCACCACTGCACCAGGCAGCAGAAGAGGCCAAAGGAAAGGAAAGGAAGTCTTGTGTAACAGACCAAGCAGCACAAGCTCTGCTGCTCACGGCGTGGCACCTCCCTCTGGCCTTGCGAACTGTCCTGAGCCACATGCTTGGCTGCGTCTGTACAAGCAAGCGACAGCCAAACAACAGTCCCTGCCTCCTCTCAAGGCAGAGGCACCGGGGCCTGGGCAGGAGGTATAGACTAGCCATCCGCTCGGCTGTGGTTAGCAGGCTTTGGTTTATGGTTCCTCAAGAGTGGGTGGAAGGGTTTTCAGAGCTGTTTTGCTTTGATTTCCTGACTCTTCATTCTTCTGGAAAAAAAGTTAAACAAAATTTGTTCAGAATCCAAAGATAACAGTGCCTGTGGCTGGCACAAGGCAGGTCTCCCTCCCCAGGCTGCCCTGTAACTCATTGCATGATGATTCTATTTTATTATATATATATATATATATATATATATATATATATATATATATATATTTAGCTATACTAAACCCTGCCAATGCTAGGCTCTGCCTGCTTAAGCCCTCTGGAAGACCTCGGCCACTACTGTTCCCTGGGCTAGAGCTTTGTCACCATTTTATGCCCAGCTACCTGCCTTGGAGGGGAAAGGCAGGAGGCTAAGTCTTACTGAGTGCCCACTGGCACCAGTCTTTTCAGATGAAGCAAACATTCTCATCCATCATGGGATATAAACATTATTACTCTTCTCATATTCTCATTCTCATATACAGATGGAAACCACCAGCTCTACCTTCACTGTTGGCTTAAACTGCCTTACCTCAGGGCTTGTCTGAGTTGGAAATGGTATTGTAGGCATCTGTGCCCCTGGATGGTCTGGCAGTCAAGGGGAGGAGCTTTGAAACAAGGGTGGACCCAGCCCCACACCCGGCAATGAGAACAACCACGAAAATGAAATAGCGTCAAGTGTCTGTAAATTTCAATGATCTTTCTGCTTCAGTCTTTAGATAAATTTCTACCAGACTAGGGAGAAAACAAACAAAACAACCCTCTGTCCATGATAGACAGAAGCCTGAATCATTCCGGCAATAAACTCCCTCTGATGTCACACACACTGCCAAAGTCCTGTTGCCCTGTAAGCACCAGGGCAATGCTTCCCTCCCTGGAGGCTTCCCTAGCTCCTTGGTTATGGGTTGGATCGTGTTCCCCAACTTGCTGGGCCCTAACCCAGAATGGGAGTATATTTGGAGACAGGGCCTTTAAAGAGGGGATTCAGATAAAATTAGAGTATTGAGTGGGCCCTAATCCAACATGGCAGCAGTCCCTATAAGAATAGGAGATTAGGACATGCAGACACATACAGAAGAAAGACCATGTGAAGACAGGAAGGAAGCCATCTACAAGCCCGGAAGAGAGGCCTCAGGAGAACCCCATCCTGCTGACATGTTGATCTTAGATTTCTAGCCTCCAGATGTGTGAGGAAAGAATTCTCTACATTTCAGCCTCTGTGGTATTCTGTGGTATTCTGTCATGGCGGCCTGAGCAGACTAACACCCCCATAGCCAGACCCTCTCTCATCCCAAGTGGAGGTAACTTTCCCTCGACCAGATGCTCACATTATCAGACTCACAAATGTTTATGTTGTCTTTTCCTACAAGGAAAAGAATGCAATAGATGTGTGTAGTATAGACCCAAGTGAGGGTGAGGGTAAGGGCTTTCAGATATGTAAAATTTTAGGTCTCACTTCAACAGATCCAAAATTATCCTTCTCCCCCCCCTTTTTTGTTTTGTTTCTTTATTTGTATGTTTATGAAGATTTCTCTACCTAAGTGACCTTCACTTAAGTTTTCTCTTCTGGAATTGGAGATGATCACACCAGTCATTAAAACCTGTTACAAGTATTAAGATGTGATGGAGTATACAAAGCACTTCACAGAGCACTAGGTGCTCACCATATGGACTCAGTTAATGCTGATTTGTTTCCCATTTTTATTGTCCTCTCTGAGAGTCTCTGATCGAAAGGAGTCTTACACACTATCAAACTTATTGTAAAAGTTGGTAGGGTTGCTCTAGCAAAGCACCACCAACTGGGGGTCCTTAAAACAACAGAAATGTATTGTCTCATGCTTCTGGAGGCTGGAAGGCCAAGATCAAAGTGTCAGCAGGGCTGGTTTCTCCTGAGGGCAAAGAGGAAGAATCTGTTCCCTGCATGTGACAGTTAATTTTATGTCAACTTGACTGGATCACAAGGTGCTCAGATTAAACATCATTTCTGGGTGTGTGTGTGAGGGTGTTTAGGATGGGATTAGCATTCTGAATCTAGTGGTCAGTAAAGCACGTTGCCCTCCCTGGTGTGTGTGGGCCTGAGTAGAACAAAATGTGGAACAAGGAGAAATTCATTCTCCTCTTTTTTGTTTTGCCTCACTGTTGAGCTGGGACACCTCATTTCACCTTTTTCTCACCCTCAGACTGGGATTTACATCCTTGGTTCCCTTGAGTCTCAGACCTTCAGACTCAGACTGAATGACACTACTGGCTTTTCCTGAGTATCCAGCTTTTCAGGGGACAGATTTTGAGACTTCTCAGCCTCCAAAGTATCATAATCCAATTGTGCATAATAAATGTCCTTTTATATATACATATATATGTATATATATGCCTATTTATGTATGTACATGTGTACATGCCTGTGTATATGCATGTGTATCCCATATATATATATGATATACAGACATAATAAATCTCCTTTTATATATACATATATATGTATGTATATATATGCCTATTTATGTATGTACATGTGTATATGCCTGTGTATATGCATGTGTATCCCATATATATATATGATATACAGACATAATAAATCTCCTTTTATATATACATATATATGTATGTATATATATGCCTATTTATGTATGTACATGTGTACATGCCTGTGTATATGCATGTGTACATGCCTGTGTATATGCATGTGTATCCTATATATATATATGATATACAGACATAATAAATCTCCTTTTATATATACATATATATGTATGTATATATATGCCTATTTATGTATGTACATGTGTATATGCCTGTGTATATGCATGTGTATCCTATATATATATATGATATACAGACATAATAAATCTCCTTTTATATATACATATATATGTATGTATATATATGCCTATTTATGTATGTACATGTGTATATGCCTGTGTATATGCATGTGTACATGCCTGTGTATATGCATGTGTATCCTATATATATATATATGATATACAGACATAATAAATCTCCTTTTATATATACATATATATGTATGTATATATATGCCTATTTATGTATGTACATGTGTACATGCCTGTGTATATGCATGTGTATCCTATATATATATATGATATACAGACATAATAAATCTCCTTTTATATATACATATATATGTATGTATATATATGCCTATTTATGTATGTACATGTGTATATGCCTGTGTATATGCATGTGTATCCCATATATATATATGATATACAGACATAATAAATCTCCTTTTATATATACATATATATGTATGTATATATATGCCTATTTATGTATGTACATGTGTACATGCCTGTGTATATGCATGTGTATCCCATATATATATATGATATACAGACATAATAAATCTCCTTTTATATATACATATATATGTATGTATATATATGCCTATTTATGTATGTACATGTGTACATGCCTGTGTATATGCATGTGTACATGCCTGTGTATATGCATGTGTATCCTATATATATATATGATATACAGACATAATAAATCTCCTTTTATATATACATATATATGTATGTATATATATGCCTATTTATGTATGTACATGTGTATATGCCTGTGTATATGCATGTGTATCCTATATATATATATGATATACAGACATAATAAATCTCCTTTTATATATACATATATATGTATGTATATATATGCCTATTTATGTATGTACATGTGTATATGCCTGTGTATATGCATGTGTACATGCCTGTGTATATGCATGTGTATCCTATATATATATATATGATATACAGACATAATAAATCTCCTTTTATATATACATATATATGTATGTATATATATGCCTATTTATGTATGTACATGTGTACATGCCTGTGTATATGCATGTGTATCCTATATATATATATGATATACAGACATAATAAATCTCCTTTTATATATACATATATATGTATGTATATATATGCCTATTTATGTATGTACATGTGTATATGCCTGTGTATATGCATGTGTATCCCATATATATATATGATATACAGACATAATAAATCTCCTTTTATATATACATATATATGTATGTATATATATGCCTATTTATGTATGTACATGTGTACATGCCTGTGTATATGCATGTGTATCCCATATATATATATGATATACATAGATATCCTATCGGTTCTGTTTCTCTGCAGAAGCCTGCAGAACCTTGACTACAGGAATGCCTTCCTCCTGGTTTCTGGTGGTTCACTGGCAATCTTTGGTTTGTAGTGGCATCACCCCAATCTCTGTCTTCATCTCTACATTGTGTTCTCCCTATGTGCGTGCCTCTTTGTCCAAATTTCCCCTTTCTCATAAAGACACCAGGCATACTGGATTAGACCTCACCCTAATGACCCCATCTTACCTAATTACATCAGTCAAAAACCTATCTTCATATAAAATCACATTCTGGGGTGATGGTAGTTAGGATTTCAATTCATGAATTGAGGGGGTGGGTAACAATTCAATCCATAACACTTGTTTACCACTTAATGCTAGAATCCCATTTACAACTTCTCTGTGTCTATGTTTGGTTTAAGTGATGAAACTCGACTACCTTCCCAAGCAATCTTTCTATCTCTGGATGCTTTGAAACATCATTACTTTTTCCCTGTAATTCTAGTCCTCATGGACACAGAACACATCATTTTTTTCCCTTCTGATTCACTGAAAGAATATGAAGAAAAATGCTCTTTGCTGAAAAGCCCAGGCTTCTTGAAGTCCTACATCACAGACATATTCCACCTTTGCCGACCATTAGAATCACCTAGAGAGTTTTAAACAAAACCTAGTGCCCAGGACCCATGCAGAACAATCACATCAGAATTCCCAGGGGAGGAGCCAAAGCCTCAGTTTGCTAGTCAATACTTTGCAGGTAATTCCAATGTATAGCCAAAGTTGAGAAGACTGATCTATTAAGATCCTGGAGGTTTATCTCATCTCTGCAGATAAGAAAACTGAGTGCTGAGAGCATATTTCGAGGTCTTTGGAGTCCACTAAATGCAACACACTGGCACTGTAACCATTAAAAGATTGGGAAACCCGGCATGAGCTTGTGTCAAATATTCCTTCCTGATTTCAAACATATATATATATATATATATTTTTTTTAAAGATTTTATTTATTTTCTCACAGAGAGAGACAGCAAGAGAGGGAGTGGGAGAGGGAGAAGCAGGCTTCCTGCGGAGCAGGGAGCCCGATGCGGGGCTCGATCCCAGGACCCTGGGATCATGACCTGAGCCAAAGGCAGACGCTTAACAACTGAGCCACCCAGGGGCCCCTATCTTTTTTTTTTTTTTTTTGTATTTTTAAGAGGCAACATGAACCATCTGTTTGTAATTCAATGGCACTTAAGTCCTCACTGAAATACTATTTTGTAAAAAGCTTGCTGATGCCTCAGGACTCCATTTGAAAAGACCTGGTTGCTCAATCTGGAAGCTGAGTGTCCTGGGTTAGGTTCAGCAGGCAGGCAGAATGGAAGGGCTTAAGGATCTAGCCAGTGTCCCAACATGTACTCCATGAGTAGAAAAGCCCAGAATAGCTAATTTCTTTATTTTTAGGACTGGGGATAATTTTGATGGTTGTACATTTTGAAGGGTGTGGGGGACTGTGAATCTCAAGTGTCTCTTTGTCCTTGTCATATTGGTATCTCCTGGGAGTTTTGGGATCATGCTTTCCCTCATTCTCTCATTCTCTCTCCTCTTCTCTTTCTCTCTCACCAAAAAGTCTTTAATCCATTTATCAAAACTAAACTGATTTGTGCCAGGATCAATGATAGAGAAAGCGGACAAAAATGACTAGTTATGATATCTGAGCTGGATGAAGCTCAGTTACAGAACAAAATAAATGTTTCAAGGTAAGAAATAAGTTCTGGGAACACAAATAGCTCTGAGGGAAACACATAATGATGGAGATCATCATGAGATTTTGTAACTCACATGGAAGAGAACATCTAATCCAGTTCTTTCACTTTATAGATGAGAGACAAGGGCCAAGGGCATGAGACACAACAACTTACTCAAGATCACACAGAACACTGTTGACACATCTAGGGCAGAAGCGAGATCCCCTGCCTCCCAGACTAGGGTTTTCCAAAATATCATCGTGCTGGGAGAAGCCCAGATAGAAATACAAATTAAATAGCAGTGCGATTTGTTTTCTTTTGCTCCAGTAGCCTTGGCCTATAACACCACCAGCCTTTGGTATGGAAAAAGAGTTTTGCTGGCAATCGGGAGAGAAGGCAGAGGTTGATCAAAGGCAGGAGCCAGGCAATGATAGAATGGCTCAGGGTGAGGGCCCAGGGTAGAGTCTGCTTCAAGGTCAGGTAGGAGTGCAGCCAGGAGGGTGACAAGGCCAGCTCTGCATTACTGGACTGTGGTTTCCAGCCCCAGCTATGCATTACAATAACCCAGCAAGCTGTTTCGACAACACTGGTCCCCAGACTCTGTCCCTCCCTCAATAATTCTAAGTGATCAAAAATGGGGCCCGGAAATTACCATGATTTTACAGCTTCCATAGTGAGTGGATATACAGTAATTGTGCAGGTGAGAAGTAGTGAGAGGAGGAACGGGCACTGTGACACTGGGGATGAGCAGCAGAAGAGGCTGTAGGCAGACCCAAGTAGGAGGACACAGAGGAAGTGAGTGATTAACAGGATGAGGGGTGAGAGAAGGGGAGCTTTTGGCTCTGGGGGCTTGGCAGATGATGCACCCACTCATTAGTCTGTAGAGAATGCAGGGTTCAAAGCAGCTTTGACAAGGGTGCCGATAACTCCACATTTAGACCTGCTGAGATTGAGATGCCCGTGAAGCATCGGGGTAGAGTCGGTAGCCACTGACCCTGTGAAGGAGCCAGGAGCTTGGCAAGCAGAACATTGGAGAATGCTCTGTGTTAATATTTATGAGCTCTGATCCTTACTCCGGGCAAGAAATGAAGTTTCGAGCCAGGAGAAGGGCAGGAACCAGGTCGCTTCGAGCTCTGGGAAGATGAGCATGATCACTGCTGCTCGGACCCTGCCCTCCACCAGATGACAGCTCCAGGACACAGCATTCCCCACCCCAGGTTTCTTGTCACCCTGTGGCTCAGCCTTACCAGAGTTTGCTGTGATGTGGGACATGTCAGGTTACTAGGAACATCAGTGAGGGCCTGTCCTATCCTGGAGACCTGAGTATGTGGGGAGGGGAGAGGGGAGAGGAGGGGGACATCCGGGATGTGGAACAGCCAAAGAGTAAGCAGTGGGGAGGGGGTGCGGGGACTCTCTGTGAAAGCATTCCATTGCATGTAGGTAGCTCTGAAGGGAGGAAGAAACATATCAATAACACAAATGTCAGAAACTGGAAAAAGACACAAGTAGAGCCCCACACACTGTTCTCACCAAAAAGTTAAGCAAACAACTCAATCTTACATCATGGCCTAGATATCGCCAAACATGGCTGAGGCCAGGCCACCAACGGGGGCCGTCCCCAAGGCTCTGGTAGCCCTCCTATGTTCTGCGGCCACAGCTGTCCTGCTTTGTTTGGGGAAGTGTAGCTCTGGATGAGAACAGGGAAGCCAGCTCAGGAAATATCTCCTGAGCCTTTGAGGTAGAAGAGGGAGCCACTTACTGGGAAGGCATGAGCATTTGTAATTCAATTGCTCTGAACACAGCTGCAAGAGACAAATGTCCCCAATTTAGTCTCATCTTCACGCATCCCATGTTAAAGTTCATAAAAGGAAGAATGGGGACCTCTCCAATCTTGGAGGCCCTCTAACAGCTTTATCTGACCTCAAGTTCAGACCTTTTCATATTTAATCCCCATTAAATCTTCACCAGGGTTTTGTTACCTATTTTGACTAAGGTGACCTAAACCATGACTGGGGAATAAGGAATGGGACAAAGGTCTGTCCAGATCACTCCTATTCCCCATCAACTGTTGTGCATTTTTTCCTACTTCCTAAATAGATAGACACATCTATAGCCTGAGACATTTCCCAGACTGCCCTGCTTCATGTGTTAGCCTGAACGTACCAAAGGATATTTGTTGGTTTGTCAAGGGATATAAAAAGTAATACACCAAATGCTAGGAACCCCAAATTTAAGTTTCAGCTTTACTGTTCACTAGCCTGATAATTACGAAGTACACACTTCTCCTTCGGAATAGCAATTTTCTCTTCTAAATAGTAGGGATAATAATACCTAATTCATTTTTTTTAAGATTAAACATCCAAACTTTTCCCAATACGCTAAATTTGCTAGTTTTGGCTCACTGTCTTTAACATTAACTAGGGAGTAAAGAAGCTACCCGAATATTGGACTTTAGCCAAAAAAAATGCATTATCTTCATGTTGGTTTTTATATTTGGCTCTCTGGAAGTGTTAACCATCTAATTCAATGGTAACTCATTCCACTGTCGTGACGTAACAGCACCATTGACTAGTGAAGTGAAATATGATTATCCCTTTAAAACTGAGGCTTGATAATGATTTGACATGCCTGTCCATGCATGCCCTCTCCCTGAGCTGAGATAAACAAAAACTGCCAAACAATGAACCCAATAGGGTGTACTGGTGAGAACTACGGGCTTTGGCAAGGCAGGAAGAAAGGACCCTCTCGTTCCAATTCAGATGAAGATTCATTTCTTTGGCTTAGGTCTAAAGAAAGCTGGGAGAGCCAAGGGCTCTGTGGTCTCTACACTCACCTATGCCATGTCTCCTCACGTAGGTCCAGCTGCTTGCTTTATAATCTCATTTTTGTTACACTTCCATATTTCATCAAAATCTGCCTAGATGGTTTGTAATAATAAGTATAGGTAAAGAGAGGGACAGGCCTGCTTTGACCTCAAAGGTGCATGGTTTTTCAAGCCAGATGTTTGTGAATCTGGGTCAGGAAAGGCAGAGCAGAACTGACTTGGAGCTCTGGTCGGCTTCCCCTTGACTCACAGTGTGGGCGCTCTCAAAGTGCAATAAACAGCGGGCTCCAGAGAACAATGCCCCCATTGTAGGAATCCCTGTGTTCCTGGGCCTGAGCCTTCTCCACACCTGGCTAAGTGTGCCCCGGTGAGAGGCCAAAGCACCCGTGAGATGGTGCATGCCAGTGTTTTCTGCAGCTCCTCTCCTAGCCTGTCTGAAGGAGTCTAATGGGATGCAGCTGGATTATGCCAGCACTCTGAACTTGAATTTGCTTGAGAAAGGTGGAAACAGTTCCTGTTGCATTTGGAGCTCCTGGGATAATGACTGGGAATCTCTCTGAAATCACTGAGTGCATCTGCCCAACTGCTAGGACTCAGCCATAGGGCAGTGAAGTCATGCTTCGAGAATGCCTGCAGATTACATTTATCTCAAGCTGGAGACACTGGGAATAAAAATTAGTAAGAAGAATAATAGTAATAATTCATAGCATCACTTACTTCTCAAACTATTTCCCCTTGTATTATCCATTGATTGACTATATTAACTCTGTTCTGAAAGCAAGATGTTTTTAGACTGGGGTACACACACAAAGGAGGGGTAATATGGTGGGAAGAGCATGATTTGGGTTCAAAATTCAGCTCTTTGAGTTACCAATAGTTAGACCTTGGGCAAGGTACTTAAAACATCTCAGCCTCTGTTCCATCCGGTTACAAATGAGTGTATAGAAAAGTACACCACAAACTGTAACAAGGGATTATAGAGGATGTGATCAGATAGTAATGAAATTAGACTCTTTCTTTTATTTCTTTTTTTTTTTTTTTGGTAGACAAGAAGTTATATGTCTATGTGAATGTATTTCCTTCCAAGTGGTTCCTTCAAGAGAGAAGAAAGCTTTTTCTTATTGTATAGCAATCCTCAAAACACTTTTGATTTCAAAAATGGGAATTGATAGAATGGCTTGCTTATGAAACTCTTGACTTTGTGTGATGTGATTTTATAGTCACATTCTTTTGTGTTTATTTATTTGTATCCCCATTGGTAAGTCACTCCATTTAGCTACTTGCCTTGTCTTTGAATGATTTTTGGCTTTTTACAAAAATCAAATCCATTCTCAAAGTTCAAAGATTTGGCATCAATGAAGAAATTGTAAAGTCTGTTCCTCCACATCTTAAATCAGTCCCTTACACATTGTGAGCAATAACCATGCAAAGATTCTATCTTTCCTAGTGAGCTGCTCTACAGGAGATAGAATTTACATTAATTAGAAGCCTAATGTATGCCATGCTCTATGTTAGGTGTATAACAAACGTATCTGATTTTATCACCATAATATTGGAGATTGGTAATGTTATCTGTAGTCTAAAAATGAAGACACTGAAATTTGGATATTTTAACTTCTCTCACCCATCAGATCAATAGGGAGCTGGAATTAGACCCCAATTCTCTCTGAGTTCAAAGTCTGCATTCTTCCACCATACCAGACCCTGTGGGTACATAACCAGCCTCATCATTTTATAGTCAGACCTCCCTTGTTTATTTTTTATCCAACCACATTTGTTGACCTCTTCCATGAATGTGGTCTTAAAGGTGGCCTATGAGACACCCAGGTCTCTATGAGACACACTGACTTCTCTATGCTCCATATATCCAAAGTGTCCCATTTCCCCAGTACTCAAACTAAGTACCATGACAGCATCACATGTTTAATGATTGTTGGAACTGAATGTGATACAAAATTAATTCCTCACATGTCACAAATCAATAATGCTTTGTCCTCAGAACAACCATAATGATACTTTAACTGGACCCGGGTAAGACCAAAAAGATCTAGCTCAGAACTTACCTCTTTGTTAACTGTCATCCTAGATGCATACATATGTGTGTAATTTTGGAAAGTTGTGCCAAAAGGAAAGATATCTCAAGTTGTATTTGCCCTTGGGCTTTCATTAATATTGGAGATGTAATTCTGTGGATCAAAAGTAATACAATTTATCTCCCTCCTTGAGCCAAGGTGGAATAACAGAACTAGATTTACCTTCCCACTTGAAAAAAATAAAAGTCAAACTAACAAAATACATGAGAAAATGGTTTTCAAGTGTACATCAGGCAATAAGAAGACAGTGATCAGTGAAAGAAAACAAATGACTTTAGGACTTATTATAAACATGCAGTTATAGAGATAGCATGGTATTAGTGCCAGTATAGAAAGACAGATCGATAGAACAGAACAGAGTCCAGAAATTGACCCACATGTATTTGGATAATGGATTTTCAACAAAGATGCAAAAGCAATTCAGAGGGAAAAAGATAGTCTTTCCAATAAATGATGTTGCAGCAATTTGATGCCCACATGCAAAAATAAAATAAAATAAGCTTAGATCTATGTCTTGCACCATATACAAAAATAGCATGAAGTAGATTATTGACTTGAATTCAAAAGCTAAAACTATAAACTTCTAGAAGTAAACCTTTCTGAGCTTGAGTTAGGCAAAAGTACAACATTAAAAACAGGATCTATAAAATAACAAATTGATAAGTTGGACTTCATCAAAATTTAAAACTCCTGCTCTTTGAAAGACCCTGTTAAGAAAATGCCAATAACAGGTGAATGGGCAAACAAATTGTGGTATATCCATACAATGGAATAAAAAGGACCAAAATATTGCTATGCTATGGATGAATCTAAAAATAATGATGCCAATTCAGAGAAGGTAGAGTAAGGAGTGCATGCTGTGTGATTCCATTTAGATACTATTCTGAGAACCATGAATGAATGTACAGTGAGAGAAAGCATGTAGGGGTGCAAAGAAGCAGGAAGGGGGTGCCTGGGTAGCTCAGTTGGTTAAGCACCTGCCTTCAGCTCAGGTCATGATCCTAGGGTCCTGGGATCGAGCCCCACATCCGGCCCCGCATCCAGCTCCACATCCGGCTCCATGTCTGGGCCACATCAGGCTCCAAACAGGGCTCCTTGCTCAGCAGGGCACCGGCTTCTCCCTCTCTCTTTGCACCTCCCCACCAAATAAAATAAGAACATCTTTTTTTAAAAAAAAAGAGAGAGAAGCAGGAAGGAATGATTACAAAGGAGCACAAGGAACATTTGGAGGTGATGGATATGGTCATTATTTCGACTACAGTGATGGTTTCACAAGCACATACATCTGCAAAAACATACCAAATTCTTTGTTTTAAATACATTTGTTTAGCTTATTGTAAATAAAAATAATTAGTATGGTTTTTAAGAACAGTTCTACTTAAAATTGCAATCAGTCTTTTAAAAATCACATTTCCCAAGGACATAAAGAAACTACTTTCTGATGAAATATTGATTAAATTGTCCAAAATAAGCCACAGGATATGAATATGAGGCAGCGATGCTTGTCCTGGGTGGAATCATAGCTAGACAGCCTGAAGGAAAAACAGTGACAGCTTAGCCGAACAGAACTCAGTGGAGCCGAAAGTCCCTCCAAACCCAAGTGTCCCTCGTAACTATTTTACAGTGGGAGGAAAGGAAGCTCCTTTTAGTTCCTTAGTGCATATTTCTCAGCACTTGCAAGGCCCTGCTGGCTTCCAGAAACACACAGGTGAAACTGGCCTGAGGGTAGATGGGCAGAACAGGAAGCTACAGAAACTGAAAAGCCATAATAAATAAATAAATAATAAAATAAATTAAAAACAGAGGAAACGGTGGAAATGTTTTGCCTCCTTTGACCACATGATTTGGTGGTCCCCATTGGAGGTGCAGAAGGGCTTCAAATTCTGATCATGGGGTGGGGTACATAACTTAGAAAGGCGGGGGCTCAGCGTCTCCCTCCTACCAACCCCATGCTCAGGGCAGAAATAAAACCAAACCCTGGTGCTTGCTTCTTTCCTGTGTCTCTGCACATTCATCCAACGCTGAGAGACAGCACAAAGCCTTTACATTGCCCAAGGTGGGTCCCACAACACCTGGGTTCTGCTCTCCATCTTTTACTTTTCCCAAACTTCTCCTTCCTAACCTTGACTGTCCTGTTTTACTCTTCCTTGGTCTCTCTTTCCTTCTCTCTCTCTCCTTACTTTCCTCCTTCCTTCCAATCTGCTTTAAAAGGTCTTTGAACAAAGCAAGAAATACATAAATTAAATATATGAAGATCATTTTGTCAGCAAGGAGTTGCTAAGTGGTTCCAATGTCCCCGGAAACTGTGATAGGCACCGGGGTGGGGGACGGAGCAAGTGAAGAACAAGGCCCTTGAAAAGCTTACTGTAAATCGAAGGGACGAGTCTGAACCGATGCCCTGCAAAATGATCCACCTGTGCTAAAAGCAAATATATATAAATCGGTGATGGTGGAGTCCATTGGAAAGGGCGGACAGCTTTGCCCCTCAAGTAGCCAGGGAAGAAAACAGCCTTTCAGCTGGACTTTGAAGGAAAGGCAGGAGTTCATCAGCCCAACAAGAAGATATTTAGAAAAATGGGGGCATTTCATGCAACAACGCAAGTGCAAAAGCAGATAGTGCTAAGTGGAAATTTCTATGATTCATAGTAAGAAATATTGTCTAGCTGGAATGGGGCATGAGGATGGATTTGTGGCTGGAGCAGCCCTGCAGATGCCAATTAAATGCCTACTCGATCTGGAGCCTGTGCAAGCTCCTAGCTCAGGGGCCCTAATATGTTTTTCTCCAGGAAAGGGGGAATGGGTTGACTTACTTCCCCCTAATCTTGGCTCTAACTCTGGGATCTGTGACACTTCCATGTGTCAGCAATGGAATCTCTGGTCTTTCTTGGTACATGTGTGCACCCATCAGCCTGACACATTCATTGTATCTTTCAAGAGTATGAATGATAAATCATCTCTCTCTCACATAAACAGAATCTACAAGCAAATCTCTCCCCTGAAGCCAAGGCAGGTTTTGGCCCAAAGCCTGGCCTTTAGATGTAGTCAAGGATGAAGAGAGGTGATCCTAAAAGTGAATATTTTCAACAAGGAGTGCAGTGAAAGGAAATGGATTTGACATCCACACAACTCTGCCAGCACCGTTAAATGCTACTCCCAATGCAACAGGCATATACTAGAACGGTTATGTTCACCCCATGTGTCTCCCCTTGGCCTTGCTCTCTGGGAGGGTAACATGACAGCTGAAGATTCAGCAGAAGACCTACAAAGCACTGCAAGCTGGTCAACAGCTTTATCTCCGGTTTGTGCCGCCTCTCAATGCCCCATCCTGTGGTCTCAAGCACCCAGCCTGCCCTGCTGGGATGCAGATGGGTAGAGGGTAGAATTAGGATTCCCAACTTCCATTGGTTAGAAGAGAAACCTTCTCAGAAGGGTAAAGGAATGGATTCCAGACCAAGTCTTGAAGAGAAGTGAAGCCTCTTAGTGTCACGGTGGCTTCTAGGAATTGGTGTGAGAGAGATAGAAAAGCAGGGGTCATGGAATCAGTGAAGGAATTCCCATTCTGCTCTTTCCTGGCTGAACAATGTTTAGCAGGATGGTTGCCTTCTCTGCATCTCCTGTTCAAATGGGAATAAAAATATCTAGTGCAAAGGATCGCCAGAAGGACTGGAGGTAACGCATGGGAAGGGCTTGGCATGGTGCCTGGTACACATTCAGCACTCACTTAGTGAGTCCAGGATAGCGTATCCACTGCATGAAGCCTAGCCCGTGTCTCTTTGGTGACATATAATAAAGGCATATATCATGTGGAGGTAGGATTAGGAAGCAAATATAGATAGAAAATGACATAGAGTCAAACTGCCCTTGATAATCATTTAGGGGGGCACCATGGCAGGGACCAACATATTCCTTAATAACTCCAACACAGTCAACATAATCAGTGTTTTGTTTTGTTGTTTCAGACCCAGCAATGTAACAGATTACCACTTTATTTGCTTTGACCACCAGATAAAGTAATTGGTTTGTTTTACGATAATATTCTACCCAGTTGTTTTTAAAGAGGCATGCAGATGAGATCTGGCACGTTCAGGGTGGTATGGCCGTAGACATGCAATCAAGGTGGCTGGCAGAACAGCAGATTCTTTGTTTCCTTATCTGTCAAAAGATAACAATGCCATATTAGATGCCTGTCCTCCTTACAACTTTCTTGTGAGGGTCAAATAAGAAAATGAGAGAAAAAAATGTTTTAGACTATAAGACACTTGCAAGTGAAAAATACTAAACAGATCTCCATGCAGTTGATGGAAAGCACCCCAGAAATTCCTGATGACAATAAAAAAGATGGAAATGAAGATCTGAAATGTAATGGGTGATATCAGTCACCTCTCATGGTGGCTCAAATTCGGTTTCCATGGGGTTTTAGAGATGCCCCACCTGATCACAGATATCCAACTATGGTTTTGCCTAAGGGAAGTGAAACTGAACTGTTTGTATTGATTTCTTCCACATGGGTAGAGAGTTATCTGCCTGCAGGTGGGATTCAAAGAGAATCCAAGAGCAAGGTCAAGTTAATGTAACACAAATAAGCTGATTAAAAAAAAAAAAAAACATAAAGAACAGTTCTTATCTCTTGAAGCTACCATTTTTCCATCAGGTCTAATCTGTAGGGCTTTGTTTTTGTTTTCTGACATATAATAAATCCACACGCATCTTAAGTGAGAGAGTCTTAAAATCACTGCCAACAAGGCAATGTTAATGGAGTTGTCACTAACTGAACAGTCACGAACTTGGACTTAGCTGTTCACATAGTTTTCACTTCTGTATCTGAAACACTATGCAATAGAATTACCATATGCCCAGTAATTCCACTACTGGGTATTTATCCAAAGAAACCAAAAACACTAATTGGAAAAGATACACTCACCCTATGTTTTTTTGTAGCATTATTCGCAATAGCCAAGATGCGGAAGCAACTCAAGTGTCCATCCATAGATGAATAAAGAAGATGTGGTATGTATATCTATACAGTGAAAGCTTGCCACTTGCAATAGCATCTAGGAGCCAGAGGATACAATGCTAAATGAAATAAGTCAGTCAGAGAAAGACAAATGCCATATGATTTTGCTCATGTGTGGAATTTAGGAAACAAACGAGCAAAGGAAAAAGAGACAAACAAAAAAAGATAGATTCTTAACTAGAGAGAATTGGTGGTTGCCAGAGGGGGGGGTGGGGGTGGGCATTAAGAGAACACTTATCCTGATGAGCACTGAGTCAGGTACAGAACTGTTGAATCACTATATTATATACTTGAGACTAATAGGACACTATATGTTAACTATACTGGAGTATAAAATGAATAAATAAACATTTCCCAAAACAGCTCTTTCGATAAGTCTAAGATACAAATTTGAGGTGATAAAGAAGCATTGTGTTACCATGTATTGACAGCATTTTCCGCTCCTCTTGCTCCTCCTCCTGCTTCTTGGTGGTTCATAAGATGATGGTGTTTCTTGTACTTGGTGTGTCTTAGGTAAGATGAAATGCAAGTAATCCTACAGAGGGGAGGTAGCTGAATTGTGCTGTGTCTGAAGATTCTCCAGGGTCCTCCTCAGCCTGGTTCTAGGCTCACAGAACAGGCTGTCACTACAATTTAGCTTCCCCAGCACCCGTCACTAAATGGGGAGACTAGACAAACAGTAGACATGAGTGCCCGAGGCAGGGTGTTTCTCAGCATACACTAGTAACAAGAGAGCCTGGTTTATACTTCTGTCGCATGAAGGTTTGATTGGCTGGTTTGAGAACCCTGAGTCTGATCACTAAAGGGTGCTTTGGCAAAATGCAACATCTCAACTGGAAAAATCTGTGCAAAGGATGCCAGACCACGGTGATCTCATCTCATTTCCGTCCCGATGCAAGTCTGTGCCTGGGCAGCCAGCCTGGCTCCCACAGGAGGACACTGCTGTCCTCTTTCTGTCTCTCTCTTCCTATCCACGTCTGTCCCAGCACCTAGTGCAGCCTCCTTGTACTGACTCTCTATTACTTGTCAGTCTTCACTTTGCTTGCAGACCCCGTCCTTGCCCACCCCTGCTCTGTGTGGCAGGAGGGCTGGCCCTATCTCCATTTCCCAGGTTCTCGAGCAGCTGCTTCAGCTTGGGCTCAGCCAACATGAGGGGATGCTATGAGATGGGAGGCCGAGAAGGGCAAAGCCTGAACATTTCTTTCCTTCTCTCTGCCTCAAAGTCTGTCCCCAGCAGCAGCACCCTCTGTGTCTGCTCTGTGTCTTCAGCTCCCCCAGGGAAGCTCGTGCTGGCTTCAGTTCCTGCCAGGTGACCCCAGGTGACCCTAGTCACCAGCTTCTGGTCACACCACCTCCTCCCTTTGTTTTTCCAACAGCCACAGAGTAGTGAGAGCAGTCTACTGCCATCCCAGTTTCTATATTGCTTCTCTGGGATCTGGTAGGCTTGTCAGCATATTTCCCTGTACAACCAATTTCCAGTAACACACAGGTCTGAACCCTGATGTGATTATGAACTGCTGGAAGTCAAGAACCCCACCCCATATCTTTGTGCACGTACATTTGGGTGGGTACTTGGTAAATAATCGTCCAACTGAATTGAAAATTCCCTGGCATTGAAATTTTACATGACCTCTAAGCTGACAAAGATGATTGGCCTGACAAGTCATTCTTTTATATTCTTAGCATTGCTTCCTTTATACTTTTCTCATTCTTAATTGCAGTAAAAGACATGTATTATAACACTTACCGTCATAAGCATTTAAGTGAGAGGTCATTCACTTTAAGTGGAGACATTTGCTTCTATGTTTAAACCAAGACTTGGTTTAAGAAAACCTCATGGTCATGCCATTCCCAGGAGCACAGGTGCCTGCAAAATCACGTCCTTTGAAACAATCACTGAAGCCTACCTGAACGCCTAGTAGGCACCTTAAAGAGAGGACTTACAGTCCTCACCACTAATCTCCACAATGCCTAGTACCAGTCCCATTTCACAGATGAGGGAATCAAGGTTCAGAGATGATGGCTAACTACTCCAGGTTCACACACTTAGTGTATAACTGAGTCAACATGTATGTAATCCATTAAGTCTCTAACTTGAAAAACTGTAAGAATCAAGTCTTTGTTACAAATGGAAAGCCCAAAGCCCATACCAAGAGAATCTAGTTTAGCAGGTCAGAAGTCAATTCACACCCCTGGTTTCTGATACAGGTGGCTCCTTAGTCACACTCTGAGAACTACTGCACTAGAACATAAGGAAAATGTATCTGTGTTCAGTGAATTTCTTGATACATCCCCAGGCCCTAACCAAGGCCATGGTACTTAGCCAATGATCAATAAGTAATTGTAGAATTGATAAATGAGTGAATGAGTGAACGTTAACTTAGCCATTTCTTTTTGAATTTAAATCCTAAACAGTTTCTGCTACGATTACTATTAGCTAGCTCTCATTTTAGACAGCACACCAATACTTATTCATTTATTAACTCATCCAGTGAGTTTTTTATTAACTCTTACCATATGATTTGTCAATGCTAGATCTTAGGAAATGTAAAGATATTCATCAAATATTCAAGACATAGGCCCTATCCCTCAGAGAGTTTCCAATTATTGCAATGGAAGGGACCAAGCAAGTAAGGACAACAGAGATCTATAATAACATGTTAAATGGATATTATCATAGATCTCTGTGCTGCAGATGAGTTAGGACAACAAAGAGGGGAACAACCCATTTTACCTCAAGGAATGAGATTAGAGAAAGATCCCACAGAAGAGGTAGTGCCCACAATAAATCTCAACAGACAGATGTCTGTCAGTCACAGGGAGCGTGGGCAGTAGCCGTGCCATGTGTAGGTGCAAGTTAACAAGCCTCTAGAAGTGCAATTGACCCTGCAGAGCTTGGGGCTCCAAGTGTGAACCTCACACATCCACAGATACGTAAAACTATCTAATGCAAAATCATTCAAATAGTAGAAATAGCAAAAGGATTACCCAATCAGTTTTGGTTGGGAGGCAGGAGAATTCCTCTGTTACAAATTATCCCTTTCCTCTCCCTGCCCCAAAGGCCTATAGGAGTCTCCCCTTATCCACTCTTCTGCTTTTCATGGTTTCAATTACCCACAAGCAGATGACTCCTTCTGGACACTACATCACAACGCCTATGTCGCTCACCTCATTTCATCTCATCACGAAGGCATTTTATTATCTTATGTCATCAAAAAATGGTGAGTACAGGACAATAAGATATTTTGAGAGAGAGAGAGAGAGACCACTTTTGTGTAACTTTTATTACAGTGTATTGTCATAATTGTTCTCTTTTACTATTAGAGTTGTTAATTTCTTACTGCGCTTAATTCATAGACTAAACTTCATCATAGGTATGTATTTATAGGAAAAAAGAAACACATTCTATCTGGGGTTCAGTACTATCCGTGTCTCAGGCGTCCACTGGGAGTCTTGGAACATACCCTCCAAGGATAACTAGGGGCTACCGTACAAACTTGAAGGGGTGGAAGGGTCCTTTGGTTATTTAAACCTTTAATAAGTAAGTAGTTAAAGTTGGGATTCCAGGTCCGGGGAGCAGGGAAACAAGACTCTTGATCCAGCTTTTCCAGTACATGGTCTCTGGGCTCTGCTCTAATGCAAATCCAAACATTCATCTAGTGAAAGTCACGTGGATGACCCTAAGTTAGATGTTTTTATCGTCACCACCTCATGTTGTCCTCAGCATGTTTTTGAAATTTGTACGATTTCCTTCATTCTGTAGGTGGGGAAACCAAAGCTCAGAAGGAAAATGGCTTATCCAGAATGACCCAGCTGGTAAGCAGCTCACTTCCACCTGTGGCTCACCTCCAACCACTTGTCATTCTTTTTTCCTGTTGCTGTGTCTGATGATGTCAGGAATATCTAGATAACAATGTAAATACATACACTGGTAGACCACCTATAGCTATAAAGCAGTTTAGCCATGTCTCACTTCCCTCTGCAACAGTGTGCATTATCCCCATCCTACAGCAAAGGTTACTGAAAATTAAATATGTCAGGTGAGTTGGCAAGCCACACAGCCACAAAACAGCTGGGCTTCTTAACTTAACTCACCTCTTACTTTAGCCTGATATTTCATTTCCTTATTTGGAAGAAATCCATTTGTTTCTGGATTATCTTTATTTCCCCAGAGTCATTTTTCAAATATAACTATTTAATATGGGAAACTATTTTTGTTCAATCTGGAGTTAAAAAGGGGGGGGTTGGTGGGGACGACATTTGATGGATTAAATATTAATTGAGCCATAATCCGAGACCCTGATTTTATTCTCTTAATTTGTAAGCAGATCACCAAACCATGACAAGTTTGACTTCTATTGAGGAACAAAAATATTTAAAATGGCCACAACATTAAACTTCCAAAATATTTGCAGCAACATTTTTCTATAAGCTTTAGTCTTACTCTTTAGTATTATCACATTTGACATAATTACACCCTGTAAATACCTCAAACTTGTAATGACATCCTTTCAAGAATTATTACTAATTATTATACTTGACGTGACAAATTAAACATGTTGTTTGACGTAATTATACTAAATAATTCAAAATGCTAATTATGCTTAGAAATAGCAATTAGCATAATTAAGTTAAAAAAATAAGCTACTGTAAATTTTGCTACTGATTCAGTATCACAAACTGGAATTTTTTGATTTTAATAAAGATAGACTGATGTGACTTATAAAATTATATCTTTAATCAAAAATGATGAGACATTTTCAATGGCTTCAAGAGCCCTGGAAGAGACAATAAAAGAATAAAAGCTTGGTGGTTAGTGATTGTGCAAAGGGTCAAGACTTTAGAGGTAGCCAGACTTGAGTGTGAGTCCCCACCTGGCCACTACCTACGGGGTAACTCCAGTTTAGAGATGCAGTCTTTTGAAATGTTTTTTTTCCCTCTACAAATGGGCATTATGTTTGCCTCTAGGCCTGATGTAGACATTAGGATCTTGGAGAGATTGAATACCCTCATGCTCACTGCAACATTATTTCCAACAGCCAACATATGGAAACGAACTTAGTCTCTATCAAAGGATGAATGGATAAAGAAAATGTGGCACATTCATACAACGTAATATAATTCAGCCATAGAAAAAGAAGGAAATTTTGCCACATGACAACATGGATGAACCTTGAGAACATTATGCCAAGGGAAATAAGCCAGTCACAGAAAGACAAATATCATACAATTCCACGTATAGAAGGTATCTAAGATAGTCAAATGCATGGACTCTGAGAATGGAATGGTGGTTGCCAGGGGCTGGGGGGAGGGGGCAATGGAGATTCACCAAGCAACAGGCATAAAGTTTCAGTTCAGGGAAATAAATAAGCCACAGAGATCTACTGTGTAGCATGAGCCTATAGTCAACAATTATGTATTGTACATTTAGTAATTTGTAAGAGAGTAGTTCTCATATTAAGTATTCTTATCATAGTAAAAGATTTTTTTTAAAAGAATAACCTAAGGATGACGGGGCGCCTGGGTGTCTCAGATGGTTAAGCATCTGCCTTCAGGTCATGATCCCAGGGTACTGGGATCGAGCCCCACATTGGGCTCCTGACTCAGCGGGGAGCCTGCTTCTCCCTTTCCCTCTGCCTCTCCCCCTGCTCATGCTCTCTCTCTCTCTCTCTGTCTCACATGAATAAATTAAAAAAATCCTTAAAAAAAAAAAAAAAGAATAACCTAAGGATGTAAAGCTGTAAAGTGCCTGACACAATGCGTGACCCCTAGGAAGGGCTCAATAAATTCAGGTCTCCTGAATCTTGCTCATTAAAGTTAAGGATATGTTGACTATAAAATTCCTAAGCAGCTTGGAAAAAAAAGAAGAAAGGTATAAGGTGGATATACATACATATATATATATATATATATAAAGAATCAATGGTCTGAGGGCCACCTGGGTGGCTCAGTCAGTTAAGTGTCCAACTCTTGGTTTTGGCTCAAGTCATGATCTCAGGGTCATGAGATCCAACCCCGGGTCAGGCTCCACACTCAGTGCTGAATCTGCTTGAGATTCTCTCTCTCCTTCTCCCTCTACCCTTCCCCTCACTCTGTCTCTCTAAAGTAAATAAATAAATCTCTAAAAAGAAAAAGAATCAATGATCTGAAACAGAAAGGAAACGATCTCTAATTTGTAGATTTGTGAGGACGTGGGGAGGTGATATTTGTAAACATGTAACTACTAGAGCGTCTGGCACATAGTTGGCTCGGTAGAAATGATAGGTTCTTTTCCCTCTTAAAAAGATTTTTTTAAAAAGATTTTATTTATTTATTTGAGAGAGAGAGAGAATGAGAGACAGCATGAGAGGGAAGAGGGTCAGAGGGAGAAGCAGACCCCCCGCTGAGCAGGGAGCCTGATGCGGGACTCGATCCCAGGACTCCAGGATCATGACCTGAGCCAAAAGCAGTCGCTTAACCAGCTGAGCCACCCAGGCGCCCTCTTAAATAGATTTTTAAACTTGAAGCGGGAATGTTGCATAACAGCCCAAGGTTAATGAGTAAGTTGATTAGGATTTGAACCCAAGTCCGAGACTGATAGTCTCTTCGCTTTATGCTATTCTGCCATGAAGGGGGCTGCATGTCCATGCAGCCCCCGGTCAAGGCCACCCCTCCTTTTGTTCTTCTGGGTGTGTTCCATCCTCCTGTGTCCCCGCTCCAGCCTCCCATGGGGCTGCAGTTCACAGACAATGCAGGGAACATACTCAAGCTACCACCCCTGTGGGAAGGTGATCCACGCGTACATTCCTAATGCCAAACCGGCATCCCTAGGACGTCAAAGCCGGAGAGCTAGACACCACTTTTATTTGAATCTTGACAACTTTCTCCTTATTTGTAAAACACTGTGATAAAGTAACTTTTTGTCTAGGTGAGACAGCTTATCAGACATTTCATCAGGGAAGAACGACTGTCAAAGGCACTCATTTTTTTTTCCAAGATAAAAAGACACAGAGACAGAATCTTGTTCTGATGGAAATGAGCTGACTGGCAGGAACTCATGCCCTGCGGAGGTTGGAGAAGGTCCCATCAGCTCAGGAGGTAGAGGCTCCGTCCTGGCTTCTGCTCTAGGTCAGTCAGCGAGCCAAGGATGAAAAACTGGACCACTCCACCTACCTGAGACCTTGAACTCCATGATGCAGATGGGTTTCTGCGGCCGAAGTGAGAGAAGAGCAAAACAACGTGAGCACGCATTTTTATAGCCCGACTCATATGGGCAAGTTGACTTTTGCTCAACACGATGTATGGGAGAGGAATGAGGTGAGGTTGTTATAAGGTTGAAAAGACACATTTCTTACAAGGTTATCCCAAGGACACAGCATGAAAAACATGGTACCAAATAAGAATCAGGAGAAATGATTTAAATCCAAAGAAAGAGATATGGTGATTTAATCCATTAATCATTAAATTAATCCACTAGGTACATTTCACTCACCACTGACAGAGGTGCAAAGGTGTGTGTGTGTGTGTGTGTGTATGTGTGTCACAGTTCCCAGACTTTAAGAAGATGATGGACTGGGGAGGAACCAGTTTTGGAGAGAGATGGGATAGGACACCAGCTTTTTCCACCTCTGCTGGGTGACCCTGGGAAGGTTTCTTAACTTCTCTGAGTCTGAAGTTACTCAACTATAAAATGAATGAAGTCAGAGGAATGGTGTCTATGGCACAGAATTGTTAGCATCAGCTGTGAAGGGCCTCTTCCTGCTGCTCCTCAGAAATCCTCCATGAGTTCATGCTGGATGCCCTTCTGCAAGACTCATTTTGGCTCCATTTCCTCTTAAGCTCTATCATTCACACAGCAGCCTAAGCGAATATAGTTGGTATTTATTCTTCGCCCATTTCAAATGTAGAAGCCCACATTTTCTGGTGTCTGTGCACAACTACGTGAAACATCCCAATTACAGAAATGTTAAGTGTAGAACATAGAATCTGGAGGCATAGAATCTGGAGGCAGAAGACTCAAGTTTGAGTCTGGCTTTGCCAATTACATGACAGGTAACCACGGGAGCGTCACTAATCTTCCTTGAGTTGGAGTCCATCATTTGTAGAATGTCAGACTGTTAGCACACGGTGGGAGAGAAGAAGCCCGGGCATGAAGGTGGTAGACAGGACAGACCATGATATGTCTCTAGGTGAGACCAGCAGAGGCACCTGGGATGGAGACAAGATCGCAAAACAGGGAAGAATTCTAAAAGACCAGGCAACAGTCCGCTGATCGCTGTAGGGACCTGGGCAGCAGTAGAGGTCAAGTTTGGTTGGCAGGTCTGCGTGAACAGAAAGAGCAGGGAGAGAAAAGCCAATGGGATAAAGTGGGGGGATGTCTGGGGACAGACCTATTGGGTTTTGTATTCGATGTGCTGAGTCACAATATGCAGGGTGTTCTGTGGACGCTAATCTCTCAGGCTGGTTTGGAATCAGGGATGCAAGTGTGGATCATCTTTCCATAGAGGTGATAGCCCGAATGAGTTCTCCACAGCAGAGACGCGGGAAAGAGAGGGGAAAACAGAGTTCTGGCACCCGTTGCCATGGGATGTGGGCCAAATGGAGCGAGTAAAGAGAGCAGAGAAGCAAGATGGCAGGATCAGAGAAACAGAGAGTAACCAGAGCAGTGCCTTGCCACCAAATCAGAGGATGTCAAACACGGAGGAAAGATGGATGGAGAAAGAGAACCCGTGTCAAAAGCAGTAGAGATCTGGAGGAGGAGAGATGGAGGAATGCTCTCTTTCTCTCTCTTTCTTTCTCTGACAAAGTCTTAAAAAATAAAAAAAGTAGACAATTACTACTTCAGGCAACTACTCAGGCAACTACCCTAACCAAACGCCCATGTAAATGTGCCATTTTCGCTTCCCATGGCCATTCTCTCCTGGTTTCTCAGCCCAGTGTGGATGGCACCTCCAGTTTCTTCCCATTCTGATTCCTTCAAATTCGCCTCCTGGCATTTTGCATCATGTCTCTCCTTAGTAGCTCTGGGGCAACAAAACTCCAGATGGTTGCACCTTCTGGGTCTGAGCTGGGAAGGTAGCAGTAGACACGGCTCCATGTTCAGTTGAGTGAAGAATCCACATACAGGAGGTTTGGGGGTAAGTGTGGAACGATATTCAGAGGATATTACTAGCATGGCAGCGCTTGAGACAAAATGGCAGGGAGGACAAACAGGAGGCAGGGGCGGCAAGATGAAGGGAAATGCGGGTTTGTTTTGACGGGTCTTGTCCAGATTGGAGGGAACACGAGCATGCTATACGTGTGGAAAAAGCTGTCAGAGGAAATCAAGAGCTTAAGTGTGCTCGAAAGCTGGAGGGAGAACGAGCACGCGGAATGCCGGAGGGAACACCAGCAGAGGGGGGTCTGTGAGGAGGAAAGCCCGGCTGGCAGAAGGTAGTAAAAACTCGTTATCACTTAGAGATTGCTGAAGGAGGAAGAGGAGGGAGGGGACAGGAGGGAGTTATCTGGGGTCGGGGGGAGAAGTTAGGTTCCTTCACTCTCAGCCTGGGTGTCTGGCTTATATCAAACACAACAGAAGCGAGGAAGAGTGGAAGGGAAGGAAGAGACGGGAGGTTTACTGAACGCTTTGGCACGTATGCCCATTAGCCTATTTGATTACCATAGTATGAACCCACGTATGTTGACTTGACTGAGAGAAATTAAAAAAAAACTGTCCTCAAAGTCAAACTGTAGCTTGTGGTCCAGCTAGGATTTGAATCTGGGTTTATCCCATTCCATAGATTATTTTTTTCATTTATTTTTTTTTCTCTCCCTATATAGCCATGCTTCTTTCTTCTACTGTCAACAAGTTTTTGGTTTAGTGAATTTACACAGGGACAGGTGTTCTTTCGTGGCCTCACAAACCACCAGCCAAGAAGCGCCTTTACATTTGTTCACAATTACAAATAAATAAGAAAGTAATTTTATTTCTTGGAATCAAAAGAAAATATCTGTCAAAAAGTCTCTTTCTCAGAGCCCAGATGTCCATCTACAGATGAATGGATAAAGAAGGTGTGGTGTAGATATACAATGGAATATTATGCAGCCGTCAAAAATGAAATCTTGCCATTTGCAACGACATGGGTGGAACTAGAGGGTATTAAGCTGAGCGAAGTAAGTCAATCAGAGAAAGACAAGTATCATACGATCACACTGATATGTGGAATTTGACAAACAAAGCAGAGGATCACAGGGGAAGGGAGGGAAGATGAAACAAGATGAAAGCAGAGAGGGAGACAAACCACAAGAGACTCTTAATCTCAGGAAACAAACTGAGGGTTGCTGGAGTGGTGGGGGGTGGGAGGGATGGGGTGGCTGGGTGGTAGACATTGGGGAGGGTATGTGCTATGGTGAGTGCTGTGAATTGTGTAAGAGTGATGAATCACAGACCTGTACCCCCAAAAGAAATAATACATTATATGTTAATTAGAAAAAAATCATCAATCGAAAAAAGAAGTCTCTTTCTCTTCGATTTCCTTCCTCAGCTGCATGCCACCACATTGCCAGTAGATCCAGTTCAAAATCTGAATTGTCCCAGACTCCTTCTCCCACTTGAACACCTCCCATGATGTTACTGCCTAAATGTCTCTTATATCCAGACCCAGTCTCTTCTCTTGCTTTGGGTCCCCGTCTTCACTTACTTAGAAAACTTGAACCTACTTCTCCAGCTTTTCGTTGTGCCAATCTTCATCTCCTCTCCCTCTCACCATTATACTACACCATCTTAGACATTAGGATCTGTGTCTCATTCCCAAAATCCTTCCGTAGGCTTCGTGTCTGTGCTCATACTAATCTTTTTTTAGAGCGACCATCTACTCCTTCTTCAGCCCAGGCACACCTAGAAAACATCTATTTGGTTTCAATCCCGGCTAAGGAGCCTTTCCTGACCTATTATCTGTACCCCTGTCCCCCCAAGAATTATGTTCTACTCCTTGTGCAGAATTTCACCAGAGAGTCTGTAACGTACCTTTATACCTACTTGCTGATGCGTCTCCGAACTTCCCTGACCAGGGAGCACCTTAAGCCCAGCAACATTCCAATTTATTCTTGAGCCCAGGGGTCTGTATTGTGTGCCAAACAGATGTATTAATCAATAAATCAGTTTTGACCTTTGGCTGAGCAACCACATATATATATTTTTTTTCTCGTCTACATTGGAATTTGTCACGATGTCTATTGGAATTAAAGCCTTTATAAATATAAACCGAAAAAAAAAAAACTCTCGAAACTTCTGCATTTTGTTTGTTTTCTTGCATGTATTGTTCTGCCCATCAGTTTCGGTTGGAAACTGGATGGACAATTAGCATGAGAGCCCCAGTGATTACTCCCGTAATCTGCAACTCCTAAGTAGTGGGAAATAGAAGCCTTGGGTAGACTTCGAGTATATTTCCTTATTAGGAAATCACAGTGATTTCATGAAAGTCACAAAGGAAATGTTTTTACTGAGAAATCACATGCTATAACTAATGAGGAAAGGAAAAAAATATATGTATTTTTAAATCCCACATACTAACACTATGCCTAACAATGAAATTATGTATTCAGGAAATTCTAAGCTTACACTTGGCCTAGCTGAACAGAGAGATGTTAATTCGTCTGAACCCCCTGTGTATAAAAACACATCTGAAATGATAATGGCTTGCAGCACTGTGCCTCTTGTCAGTTGCAGATCACTTTCTCATGTAATCCTCACAGTGGGTAGGTAGCTCTCACCTGTTGAACAGAAATGGAAACTGAGGCTCTGATGTGTTAAGTGACCTGTCTGAGAGCTTGCAGTGATCAGGAGAGAGCCAAGTTGTGAGCCCAGGTCTGTCTGATTCCCGCTGCTCCAGAACTGTACCCCTTGGTTAGGTATGGACCATGAGTTATAATCCAGATAAATCAACTTAGAGGTTAGTATGAAATCACTTCCATAATTACTGAAAAACATGACAGAAGCTCCTTGAAGGTCTTTGAAATTCTCTTCAGTATGTCCTTCAAAAAAAAAAAAAAGTATTTTTATGTGAAAGGATAAAGGAATGAAATAAAGCTTAAGACACAAGCTACTCTGGTTCTAGTCCTGGCTTTGATGACAAATTCACTGCTTGACCTTGAAGGAGTCATTTTTTTACAAACTTGATCCCAGACAGATGAGGTGTTTGGGCTTGCTAATTTCAAAAGTACACCAAATCTCTAACTACCTTATGTTATGGGAAAGCAGATGGCAAAACTAAAGAGAACAAGATTTAGGATATCCTCTTAATGACCAATCCTTAGACTAGGAAGGATGCTCAGGCAAGGTTGCTAGCAGCAGACCAACATCCAGAACCTGCCAATATTCATTTTTAAGTAAGTAAATGAATTAATGAATCAGTTATCCATTCTTATATGTTTACTTGGGTTTAATTTTTCAAGAAATTTATCTTCTTGTGGATGCTTTATACATGTCTTAGCCTCTACGCATACATGGAAAATATAAATTGCTGGTAGCAGGGTAATATTAGAACAAAGTAAGAGAAGTTGTGGAAAGGAAACAATTAACAGCACATACCAGTGAGCAACATCTCAGCTCAGCTGAAGCAGAAGGATGAGTGTCGGCAGAACACTTATGAATCACTGACTCCATGAGAGTTGATATCCTTTCATTACATATTTTGTCCACCATCACATCTCTTCTTTCTTTCAAGGCAAGAATATTGTGAATGTTGTCTTTCTACTTGACAAATGTCAGAGAGATGTGAATCCACATGGCCCAGGACTTCAGCAGAGAGTCTTTTGAATGGTCCCATACTGACCCTGACATCATGTTCAGAGTTTTTTCCTGACTACTATACACCATAATTTCTACTTACTGGGGAAGGCAAGCTCTGCTCATTTCTATAATGCATACCTTTCTGATCTTAGTTACATATTCAACAGCTCTCTCTGATCCTAGGTATTGATAATAATTTCTTCAATTCCTATTAATTGAATGAATTCACCTTTAAGCAAAATTTGTGGGTCAAGAGCTTGATTCAGTACATTCGAACAACATGTTCCAAATGCCAGGCTGTTCTGGGCACCATTATCATTTTAGATACAGGGGCAAACAAACACAATCTCTTGCCCTTGAGGTTTTTCCCAGCTAATAGGGAAGACAAGTATGTAAAAAGCAAACGTTATTTAATGTGATATGGGCTATAATAAAAAAAGTGCATGGCACGTGAGCCCTAGCAGGGCCATCTAATTCAGAATAAGGGAGGGTTGAGTCAGTGTAGACTGTGGTATATGATGATAACAAACAACCCTAAAATCTTAGCAACTTACAATAACACCTGAATTTCGTACTCACTTCACATGATAATCACAGACTGATTTAGGGTTGGCTCCACACCATCTTTATTCCAGAATCCAGGCTGAAGGTGCATTCCCTGACTGGGACAGGTGGCTCTCCCACCACAGGACATGCGGTAGAATGGCATGAGGGGTCAGAAGTGCCCCTTGTCACTTCCTGCTACCTTTTAAAGCAAGTCACATGGCCAAGACTGACACCCAGGTTTAGGTTTAATGCTCCACATGGAAAGGCCCAATAAGGGAAGGCATTGAATATTTTGAAAAATAATACAACCCACCACTGGGGGAAATGCCTGTTATTTATTATGGCTAAAGCATAAGGTGAGATAAAGGGTTAGTGAGAAACGAGACTTGATATTAAGGCAGAAAATAGATAATGAGGGATTTTATCGTACAAAGAAGCTTGGACCAGGAATGATTATAGAATCGGTAAGTCTTTGCCTGGCAGTGAGGGATAGGGTTAGGATAGTCAAGTCCTGTCTGCGTTGGGGAAATGGTTCTTTGGCAGCACACTGCTGGCTGGAGCAGAGAAAGAGACCACCCCTGAAGAGGTGATGGAAGTATGAGCTCGGGAGGTGAGGTGGAAATGGAAAGGAAAAGAGAGCTTAAGAAGGTGCTTTGACTACACTGTGCATGGACAGACCCATGGAGAGAACACATTTTTTTTTCCCTTTTTCCATGACATGATGTTACTACTAATAAAATGTCTGCTTTATTTTCAAATGACAACAGAGGAGAGACAATAAATACTCCGTGTGGGGCTCTGTGAGGCCCCAGACTCTCTGAAGAGTCTTTGACTCAGTGAAGCTCTCGCAGGTGCAGTATTGACAGGGAGAGATGAAAAACAAAAGCCAGATTTGCCACAAGATTGGCCTGCTTGCAACAGACACATGAAAAAGTGCTCAACATCGCTCGGCATCGGGGAAATCCAAATCAAAACCTCAATGAGATAGCACCTCACACCAGTCAGAATGGCTAAAATTAACAAGTGAGGAAACGACAGATGTTGGCGGGGATGCGGAGAAAGGGGAACCCTCCTACACTGTTGGTGGGAATGCAAGCTGGTACAGCCACTCTGGAAAACAGTATGGAGGTTCCTCAAAAAATTGAAAATAGAGCTACCCTATGATCCAGCAATTGCACTACTGGGTATTTACCTCAAAGATACAAATGTAGGGATCCGAAGGGGTATGTGCACCCCAATGCTTATAGCAGCAACGTCCAAAATAGCCAAACTGTGGAAAGAGCCAAGATGTCCATCGACAGATGAATGGATAAAGAAGAAGTGGTATATATACACAATGGAATATTATGCAGCCATCAAAAGGAATGAAATCTTGCCACCTGCAACGACATGGTTGGAACTGGAGGGTATTATGCCGAGTGAAATAAGTCGATCAGAGAAAGACATGTATCATATGAGCTCCCTGATATGAGGAATTCTTAATCTCAGGAAACAAACTGAGGGTTGCTGGAGTGGTGGGGGGTGGGAGGGATGGGGTGGCTGGGTGATAGACATTGGGGAGGGTGTGTGCTATGGTGAGCTCTGTGAATTGTGTAAGACTGTTGAATTACAGACCTGTACCTCTGAAACAAATAATACATTCTATGTCAAAAAAAAAAAAAAAAAAGATTGGCCTGCTTGTTTGCATGGCACTTCACAATTCACAGAGAGGGATTGGGAAAGCTCTGGGGGCTCTGGAGGGAGACAGACTTGGAATTCAGTCCCAGTTGGACTACTTACTAGCCAGTAGACTTGGGGAATTTACTTAATTTCCTTGAGTCAATTTCCTCATCTAAAAGGAAGGAAGGAGAGGGGGAGGGAAGGAGGGAAATAAAGAAGAAAGGAAGGTATAGTAGTCAAGGTTCCCCAGGGAAACAGACCAGCAGGAGAGAGAGAGATCTGTTTTAAGGAATTGGCTCCTGTGATTACGGACTCTTGGCAAATCTAAACTCTGATGGAGTAGGTCTGCAGTCTGGACACACAGGCAAGAGTTGCAGTTGAACTTCAAAGGCAGTCTGCTGGCAGAATTTCTTCTTGTTCAAGGGAGGCCAATCTTTTGTTCCATTCAAGCCTTCAACTGATTGGACAAGGCTAGTCGACCCTATGGAAGGCAATCTGCTTCAATCCAAGTTCAACCATCTAAATGTGAACCTCATCCAAGAAAACACCTTCACAGAAACATCCGGAATAATGTTTGACCAAATATCTGGGCTCTGCGGCCCAGCCAAGTTGACACATCAAATTAACCTTTGCAGAAGGGAAAGGAAAAGAAAGAGAAGAAAAAGAAAAAGAAGAAAAAATGCACTATTCTGTGGAAGACCCAGGACCTGGTAGCAGCTCACCAAAATGACGCTTATTTTATTATTTTTAGCATCATTATATCATTTTTTTCTGTTCATCCAGATAATGAAAGTGAGATTTGGACATGCTACATGCAGGCTTTCTTTTCTCTGTCTTGTTGAGGTCACTCCATCACTGGGTATATGTGGTCATTTATCAGACTGCAGCTAATTCCGAGACAGAATACCCAGGTTTTGTATGTAACTGACATAATTCCCTGTTCAGCAAGACCAATCAGAATGACCAGTTGAGAGTACAACTGAATTCATTTGTAAATAATAGAAACAAAGCCTGACCTAGTTTATGTTGTCGAGTGGGGCTCCAGAGTCTCCATGTCCGCTTAAGGGGAGCTAAGACGGCCAAGGGGCTTTGTGCCATGTGGACATCACCAATTCATCTGCTGATTTAACAGGACATTATAAACATATTATACCCTGGTTGTGCCTAGCACAGCGCTAGGCTTTGAAGGGACCCAGAAAAGTAGAACACGCAGCATGTGCTGAATTCTCACATTCTTGCTATCTTATTTATGCCTGGGATCTAATTTACCCTCGTTTTATTTTCAGCTGGGTTAAACTTTGGGAGATATTAGCCTTCCTGGTTTTACTTTGTTTTAAATGATGAATAGGTTGTAAGAGGACAGGGTGCTGCAGTCCTGCCTCATGGTTACACAGATGAGAAGCTGAAACATCACAGAAGAGTGACATCACTGTCCTGGACAAGCAGTGTGCAGTGGGAGGTGCAGGCAAGTCGGACGACCCAGCACCCAGTGGGAGAGAAGGCGGCTGGGGGCAGCGTCATAAAGATCCATGAAGACAGATCAATGACGACAAGCCCCTCTGGAGGGCTAGAGGGTCCAGAGCAAGCCCAAAGCACACAGCTCAGTAGCAAAGCCAGATCCAAACACCTGCAGGCAGGAAGTGATGTGCTGACCCTGACTTCCGTCCTAGCACCCCTCCCCACCAGGTGCAGTCCTGCCCTGGAGCTGAACTCCAGAGATAGCAGGGCAGTACTGTGGCATAAGAATAAGCTTTGAATCAGAAAAGAAAGGTAAAAAGACCTTGGGTCCCAACTCAGACACACGTTGAATGTGTGCTCTTAGATAAGTGACCTACCCAGCCTCTGGAATAGGAATAGGAACGCTGACTGTGCAAGGCTCGCCCAAAGGAAAGATGGCTGGATTCTACGTAAGGCGCCAGCCCAGCACGTCACAGGTTCTCCAGATGGGGTGCTTATGCTTAGTACTTTCTCACCCCCATTATGCACAACACTCTTAGGGAGTTGTGGAAGCGAAACTTCTGCTTTACCAAGAATTCAGCTATTATCTCTCTATCTGGATACAACCATGCTCTTTTGATCTGAGATTGACAAAGAGGCTATTCTGAGGACTAATTCCAGAACACATCTGGTGAATGCCCCTCTCCCACCCACACACAGTTATTGAAGCTGTAACGTGACATGCAGTCAGCCTGGCCATGTGGCCTCAAACCTCTAGTACCTGTTGGCAGCAGTTGCCCATAGCAACAGCAGGGGGAGGGGAGCTGGGAAGAAGGTAGTTACTAATGGTGTCTGTGTTTGGTTTTGTTTGTGAATTCTTGGTCTTAATGTCTATGTATGTGTGAGGGAGGGTGTCCTCAGGAGTGAGGGGAGTCACATGGCGATAGCTGGAGCGGTACTTCCTGTCTGTGTTAATTGTGATGTGTCATTTTTTTTTTTTTTTTTGTACAAGGTCTAGCTGGGGAAACTGCTTATGCCCATTTATTTGCAAATACATATGTAAGAAGTAGAGACCCCCGGGGCGCCTGGGTGGCTCAGTCGTTAAGCATCTGCCTTCAGCTCAGGTCATGATCCCAGGGTCCTGGGATCGAGCCCCACATCAGGCTCCCTGCTCAGTGGAAAGCCTGCTTCTCCCTCTCCCACTCCCCCTGCTTGTGTTCCCTCTCTCGCTGTGTCTCTCTCTGTCAAATAAATAAATGAATAAATCTTAAAAAAAAAAAAAGAAGTAGAGACCCTGCTTCATCTCACTCCAAGTCATTTGACTCCCTTGGGGGGCAGGGGGATGGTTCACGCTTCTCTAGGGCTTTTGTAGGAAGAATTTGGCGAGGAGCTAGGCTGAAGCACATGACAGAGGGGGATCACACAGAAACTTCCACCACAGGGAAACAAAAGCACTAAAGCAGACCCAAGGCTGCTTGCAGTGGGAGTTGGGATGGCCCAGGGTTTGCTATCTCTGCATAAGGGAGCTAACAATGGGATCCTCCGTGTCACCAGACCACCATTCCTCCAAGTCTGGGGATTTACCAGGAACTTCTCTCGGTGGTATAACTTTGGGCACATCACCAGCCTGCCCAGGTCTCAGGTCTTGGGGACTTTTATCCATCAGATAAGAATAGCTTTTATCCTGCCATTGCCATAAGGATACAGTGCAACATAGAAAGTCCCCAGCACAATGCCTGACTTCTTGTGGAACTCAACAAAGGCACCTTTTGTCCCTTTAAGGGAGCACACCGTGATGGAGCAGTGTAAATGAGCTGAGAGGCAGAGAACATTTCCTGCCTGATTACCTATATGGTTCCCATCACCTACATCCAAGATTTTGCCACTCCCTGGCAACATTAAGACCTAAGTGCGTCCTTGCACCTTCTGAAATTTTTCCTGGTTTGTAAATGGAGCTAAGGGTGCCCACTCCTATAGGTTGGAGCTTCCTGAGTACTGGGTGTGATACCACACAAAGCTCACTGCCCAGCATCGGGGTGGCGAGGTTTGGTCCTCTTGTTCTGGACCCAGCCTTCTTAAGGGCACAGCATGATATAACAAGGAATAGAGGTTTGGTATTTTGTGACTATGGGGAGAAAGTCTTTTGAACGTCATTGTTTTTCAGTCTAAATAAAAGTATTACATGAAGGGAAAGATGAGTTGAGGTGGGAGAGACAACCACTTTTAGGGAGATTTTTTGATAGTGGGGGAATTAAGGGAAAGGGAAACCTGAGATGAGAGAGAGAATTTAAATAATACTTTCCCTAGAAATTTTTGTTTTCCCCAGTGCCCCAAAGAACTTCATCTGTGCCTCATTTCCTTTTTGGTTTATTATTTTTAATGCAGGTACTTTCTTTCTTAACCATCGGTTAGTGTTTTGTTTTGTTTTGTTTTATTAGAAAGTAAAGTAAAGGGATGCCTGGGTGGCTCAATATGTTAAGTGTCCGACTCTTGATCTCAGCTCAGGTCTTGATCTTAGGGTCATGAGTTCAAGCCCCACACTGGGCACCACACTGGCCATGGAACCTACTTAAAAAAAAAAAGAAGAAGAAGAAGAAGAAAAGGAAGAAGAAAGTAAAGTAAATAGAAGGCACTAAAACCATGTACAATGTCACCATCTGAATATTCATCTTGCCATATGTATATATGCAAGTTTGTATCTCAAGTATTTTCCCAAACATTAAATATTATTCAATAATTATCAATGTATTGATTTCTAATGTAGCTTAACACTTTTTTATTAGTTTATGAATTATTTGAATTTTCTTTGAAATTCCTCCTGATGTCTTTTATTTGATCCTTGTTTTTCTGATATGCTTTCCCATTGGCTTTTTCAATTTGAGTTTTAAAGTTTTATGATATGCAAAATAATACGTATATATTCAGATCTGTTTTCTTTGTGATTTTTTTCCCCCATTGCTATGGAAACTCTTCCCAGTCCAGTAACAATTAAATATTCAATTAAATTATAAGTGTGCTGTGGATTTAATTCTTAAATCCAACAGGAATATATTTTAGTATATGACCTGCCTGAGGTAAGAATTAATTGTAACTTTAAGAACATTCTTCGCCAAATTTATAAGCATATTTTAATGAAGAACTTACCCCCCTTTTGTTTATTACATATCTTTGATTACATATTAGATTCTTATCTGCAGTAGGAGTCATTTGACTGCTATGTTTTCTGTACCATATTTTCTATTGTCAACTTTGTGCAGCCACGATACTCTTTTAGTTTTGTGTCTGTGTAAGAAATTATTGCATATGATCAACTAAAGTCCTACATCTTGCTTTTGTTTTTCAATTTCTTAACTACTCCTATTTGTTTAACAAAATGAAATTCAGAAACATTTTGTCTCTTAAAAACTCTAGAGTATGATATAAATTGTGTTAAATCTGTAAATTAACTTGGAAAAGGCTGATATTTTTGCAGCACAACTTAGTTATTGTTGTATTGTCTCAATCATATGATCAGATGTCCTGTCTCATGTGATGAACAGTATCCGTTCCTGATATTTCTTCCCAAATCAGCGCTCAGGGCCTAACCCAAGGGCTTACACACTGTAAGCATTCATTACCTGTGAGAGAACACAGAGCTCCAGGAATAATGTGTTGTTGTTGTTTTTATTTTGGGGTTTTTTTGCAGTAGTTTTGCTAGAACCCATATATTCTAGGATCTTCAGACCTCAATCCATGACAATTTCTAAGGTATATGTACGCATTTTTTCAGTGTGAGTTGATTGTATTTATACTAAGGAAAGAATGTGACCATATCAAATTTTTTAGAAAATTACCACATTCAGGAAGCATCTTTTTGCCCCCAGGATGTCTGTACCAACAGCACATAGCCCATTGCACGTATAAAATCTTCCACTGAGGTTCCACGTTATGTGTATATATATCCATATATATATATATCCATATATATATGGATTAATGTTGAATATTAAAAATAATTTTAGCATGAAAGTTCATAAACACATTATACTTTTTCTGAGCCCAAAGGTTCAGAAATGGACACAGGGAATTCTTTTTTTTTAAGATTTTATTTATTTATTTGACAGAGACAGAGATAGCGAGAGAGGGAACACAAGCTGGGGGTGAGGGAGAGGGAGAAGCGGGCTTCCCGCGGAGCAGGGAGCCCGATGCGGGGCTCGATCCCAGGACCCTGGGACCATGACCTGAGCCGAAGGCAGACGCTTTAACGACTGAGGCACCCAGGCGCCCTGGACACAGGGAATTCTTATTCAAGCTTTCCAAATGCCAATGATGTCTAACAATTTAGGTAACCAAGCATGCAGCATCACCTTGAGCAAAAGCTGGATGCTGCATCTACCTCCCTCGGGGCCTCAGTTTCCTCAATGGGAACTGTTGAGATTGGAACAGAAGATCACTGAGGGACCTCGGGCCAGTGAAATAAAGTTAATCTCTACTGGCGTGGATGAGATGCTATCTCAAAGTGGGTGGAGCCCTTGGGGCATCTGCCATCCCCCGTCCTGATGGTGTCTGACAGTGGAGACAAAGGGAGCCACTGAGTTTGCTAAACCCAACGCCACCACAATCCACACAACTCATACCACCTCCGAGGGCCACCAAGCAAAACCCGAAACAGTTCAAAATCACTTTTTTCTGAAGCTCTGAGAGCACTCTTGGACAGACATTGTATTTTCCTTTGAAAATTAAGAAAAAAAAAGATGTTACGGGAAAATAAAAATAAATGACAATAACAGCCAAATGTTTTATGATTGTCAAGAAAATGAAGAAAATGAAGATGGAGCCAGGCACCTGGTGTTGATCTTCCAGAAGCTTGTCCTTGGCCTCCAGCTCTTGTGAACTGGCCTCTATTGGCACCTCCTTTCAGAACTGCGCAGGCTCAGGCCCTGGCACCTGGGCTCCCTGTTCTCCCATCCTCTCCCTTCCTTCCGTCCATGCCCCAGCTCTACCATAAGTACACTAAAGGGAGAGCCCACATCAAATGCCTCAGTAGTGCCAAGTGTCCTGAATAGTGTCTTCCCATGGGAGACTGAAAAACACATTTTGAAAGAGGGGGAAATTGCTTTATGATTGAATATGTAATGACTACATTTCCTCCAGAATTAGGAAAGAAAATGAAACATTTCCGGAAAAGAAATTAAATGGGAAACTGGAAAGAACCCTGGGATCGGGCAGATCTGGGTGCGAATTATGGCTTCACTCAGTAGCTGCAGTAATTCATGTAAGCTCTATTAACGTCACTTTCCTCACGAAGAAACCGGGCGGATGGTAATCCCCATCTCAGGGGTGGCTGTGTATCACATACACAACAGTAAAGGGCCTAGCAGTGGTGTTCGGCATGGAGCGGACTCTGGGACGGAGGCTTTCCTCACATTCACTCCCAGAGGTCTCAAGGAGGGTGTTTTGTTGCAGAGAATGCCTTTTAAGAACTGGGCTGGTGCTTGACGTTTGTAACATCCCCCACAAATGGAGGCCACCCTATGGGGTATGAACTGCTTTCCCTTGCTTCTCTAACACCAGGAGGTTGATAACAAACCCACTGGAACAGACAGTCTGTGAGGTCATCAGCTATGAACTAAGCACCAATTCTTTGGTCCGAGGATGAACTTGACCTGTGGACTCTCAGTTTTCCTGCAGACCCTGAAATTCGCTGGTCACCCCTCTGCTCCCATACCCTGACCACCTTTTGTTTCAGGGACCCAGTGGTATTGTCTTTGGTCTAACCTCTGAATCCACACGGGTGAAGGGGGTGCACACACTGTTCTCCCTCTCTCTCTCTCTCTCTCTCTCTCTCTGTCCCCTGCTTTCTGCTTCAAGCACATAGTGAGCACCTACTGTACACAGGCCTTATAGAGGCAATGTGGAAACAGGTAAATTAGCCCCAGTCCTGGACCTCAAAGCAGACTGGTCACTGAGACATAAGGATTTGAAGTGTGTGATGATGAAGACCCACAATTCAAAGTGACGAGTGCTGCAGGCTCTTTGGGAGCAGAGGTAGAGTGATTACCTGTACCTGGAAGATTTTAGGAAGGATAACGACAAATTTACCAGAAGGCAGGGTCTACAGGAGAAGGCCATGTCAGGCAGAGTGGATGATATGTACAATTGCACAGAAAACTTTCCCGTAAAGAGGCAATTATGGTTAAAGCATGTTGAAAAAAGTTTCATTCTCAGGAAAGGATCAAGTTCTCTTCGTAATGACCAAATAGCTATACAATCATAGTACCTATTAAATTATCATCATCCTCATATGCATTTAAATAGAATCTTACACTTTATTCAAAACACTCTAGGATATGAATCCTAATGTTGCTTCATGAAAAAAAAAACAAAACAGTGGCTAGGAATGAGCTTCGCCCCTTACCACCTCCCGTGATCATCACCAGTTTACCTCTCTGCCTCCAGTTACTGACCAGCTAAGTAAGAATAATACCATGGTCTCCCTTGCAGGGCCGTTGTCAATGTCACCGGTGGTCTATAGGAAAAGTGAAGCAGGTGGTACATGTGGAGGCAGCCCCATCCCTTTCTGTTCTGAGCAGTCACGCGGCACCAACAGGACAATGCACCAGCACCAATTTGGGGGACATACAAGGTTATGGTTGAAAGTTCTCCATCCAAATGCTGCCTGAGTTCTGCTCCTTATTATAGAACAGTCAGTTACACCGCCTTCTACAGCAGCACTGCTTTTCCGAGGAGATTACTCTTCAATTGATTTCACAGTCCTCCCTGGTATATAATCCCTCTGGCTATGATGGCATGCAGGCCCTTAGAAAGACATTCAATACCGCCATCAAATGAAATTATATCATTTCTATCCAAAGTTGAAATATGCACTGTTTGGGGAGGTTAAAAAATGGATCCCCTAGAACAAAGCTATAATCAGCATGATCTATAGCTTTTAATTGCCTGGGAAGGTGAGAAGCATTCTTGAAAATGAAGCACTAGACCATAGTGATCATCCATAGAAGCACAAAGAAGTGTGTGCTGATTACTTATGACTGCAAATACCGGAGCTTATGGTTAAAACTTCTTTTTCTTCTTTCTTAGGTTCCCCTTGCTGATATATACATACACACACACACACACACACACACACACACACACACACACGTATATGTTTCATTGTCATTGTCTTTCCTGGAGGTAGAGACACTGGGAAATATATATATTACATATATATGGAATAAGAATATTTGAGGTGGCCCTGGGGGGAAGGTGGGGGCAGGGTGGGAAGGAGCTGTTCCCAAGCACAGTTTGGGTTTATGACTCAGACAAACAGATGTTAGATTACAATAGCAGGTCTGTTTGTTAAGGAGAGACCAGCACTTGGGATCTGATTATTGATTATTATTATTATTGATTTTATTATATGATTATTAATGATACATTTCAATTGTTTTTTCCTAAACTTCATTGCTTACACCTCCTCATCAACATCCGTATTGTGAGCTCCCGAAGGGCAGCCACTGTGCCTCACTTTCATTTCTCAACATGTAGCATAGGCCTACTACACAGTAGCCCTCAGTTAATGTTGGATTTCTTTGTTAAAAATATACATATTTATTAAAACCACACTCTCTCTCTGTCAGACATCGTCCTAGGAGTCCAAGTTTCCTGGCCCCTAAGAAGTCAGAGTGTAGAGGGTGAAACAGAAATGCCAGATGTATGCCTGAGCATGCTGGAAAAAGAAAGAAGCCTCAACCATTGCCAAATGGATGGGGCAGGTTGCCCAGAGGGAAAAATGCTTGACACAGTCATTGAATACTGATCTGGAGTCTGCCACCTAGGCAGATGAGGAAAAGACAAATGACATAGGGTGTTTTTAACGGCAAATAAGTGAATAATTACAGGAATGGTCTTTCTGCCTCCATCGTTCTGAAAAATTAAACCGTCTTGCAAAAAGATCCCCACATACGAGGATGCAGTGCAATTAGAAATAATTCTGATTCCAACAAAAAAATCACTTAGTTCAGGGCCTCAGCGAGGCACCGATGGCCCCACGAGCCACACTGGAGTAGGAGAAGTTTCGGGAGTCTTGCAGTAGATCCTGCTCTCTCACGGCAGCCATGCGATGAGATGAGTCTGTCCCGCTGGTCCGGGAGACCTGGCACCGCACAGCCAGCTGCAGCAGCATGGGTCTGATCGTAACCCGCACGTCCCCGACCTGTGTCAGCTGGATGCTAGAGAAGCCCACCCTGACAGGGGGTTAGGAGTAGCGGAGGTTTATGGGGGAAAGCTCGCGAGGAATAAGAGTGGGGGGGGCGGTGCTGGGTTGGACTCTTGAAGCTTTCGGAGCCGACGCAGACTTGCCACCCACGAACAGGTGCAGATCTGACCACTTCGGCCAACCTGACAAGGAGCTCCAGAGCCAGGAGCGCTATTAGAGGCGTTCTGTGTGGGGAAGGATGGGCCGACCCCGGTACATAGCCATGCTCAGTCATTGTTTGGGGGTGCTCGAGAAGAGCACAGCCTTGACTTGAAAAGCAAGGCCGATCTTGAAAGGCGGCTTGCAGCAGATGAGCTACTGTGAAGGGAGAGCCTGGTGGTGCGCCCCCTAAGGCTGCCACCCCACACAGCACCGCTCCGCCTTCTCGGGAGCTTATACAACTGAATTGGAGTGACCTCATCCTCACCCCCAGGTCGTGGGCAGCTTACACTCTCTGGTCTTTGAGGGACTGCCCGTATCCACCGCCTGGATCCACTGTGCTGATTCTGACCGGCAGCTTGCACACTCTCTGCACATACCCCCGTTCTAATAAATGGACTTCACCTTTGTTCCAGGGTCCAAGCTGCCACATTTCTCCAGTTCCTGCAGCGTGGGTCCCCATCCGACTGACCTCTACGCCCAAGCCAGGATACGACCATGAACTCCAAATGCAGGGCTAGCATATATTGCAAGGCAAACTGTTTTCTCCCCGAGTCCTAGAGAGGAGCAAATGTGGCGACAGCTCTGAGCAGACATCCTAAGCCGGAGGAGGAAACAACCGGGAGGCATCACTACAGCTCTCTCCTTGGCCTGCCGTGGGGCTCGCCCCACCTGCTAATGGTGAGGGCTGACCAGGACGCAAGCCTTCCCAAGGCCGTGCCCTGTGAAGAATGTTCACACACATTTCCTCATGTTTGCATTTTCTCATTTTGTCTCTTACTTCCCATTAGACCGCAAGCTCCCCAAGAGTTTTGGGGGCGGGGGGAGCGGTCTGGTCTTTCTCTGCTGAGTCCTCACAGTTCGTAGAACAGGGCCTGGCAGATAGTGAGCATTTAAGAGGCAATCAGTGAATAAATAAATGGGATCCTCTCAGTAGCTCTCAGAGGAAAGTGCGATGTTTTGTAGGAGGGGAAACCGAGGCTTGAAGAGAAGCATTCACTTGGAGAAAATCACCCTGGTGACCAAGGCTGCCCCGAATTCAAGGTCTGACCGGCTCTCCATTTGGGATTCCTTCCACTCTGGCTCCAGATTTTACGAAGGCCCAACCGACACCTGCAAGCCCAAAGGCCACAGTCAGAATACTTGGGTGTCAGTTGTATTTATCTCAGGTAATCCTCACAACAAGCCAGTGAAGCGGGTATTGATCCTGTCCCCATTTACAGATAAAGAAATATAAGCTCTGAGCCAGGTGCCCGGGTGGCTCAGTCGGTTAAACTCCTGATTTCGGCTCAGGGCGTGATCTCAGGGTCCTGGGACGGAGCCTGGCATCCAGCTCCAGCTCAGCTCTCTGTTCGAGAGCCTTCTGCCTCTGCCCACCCCCCGCTCACTTACTCTCTCTCTCTCTCGAATACATACATGCATACATCTTTAAAGTAAAGCTCTGAGAGAAACAAATGAGCAAACAAAAAACAGAAACAGACTCATAAATGCAATCTGGCGGTTGCCAGAGGCCAAGGAGGAGGGCATTGTGAAGATGCGTAGAACAGGTGAAGGGGATTGAATTTCCAGTTAGAAAACAAATAGGCCATAGAGATGAAAAATAAGGAGATACAGTCAATAATGCTGTAATCCCGTGTGGTGAGTACACCTGCAGTGGGGAGCCCCGGGGAATGTATAGAATTGTCGAATCCCTGTGTTGTGCACCTGAAACTAATAGGACATCCTATGTCACCTACACCTCAGTAATAAAGCTTTGATTTTTTTAAAGAAAGAAAGAAATTCAAGCTCTGAGGGTTATAGTCAGCCGGCAAGTGGAATGCACAGTCCTGGGTCTGCTTGGCTTCAAACCTCTGCCTTTCTCGTCCCTTCTCCTGAGGATGCTTTTTCCCTGTACATCCACCTGGGCGCTGCCTTTATCCTGGGGGTCCAAACTCCATGGATCCTTCCTCCGAGGTGGAAGGCCTGGAGCACAGCGAGCACCCCGCTAAAGCAGACCCGGATCTTCCCCTTCTCCCAGTACGTGAGATCAGCTTACTCACTTAGGGGTTTGTCTCCCCGCACCGGGATCAAGTCTCTGTCCAGACGAGGACCCTGTCTCATGTGTTGTTCCTTCCCTGGCATCTGGACAGTGCTGGGTTTGATAAATACTGTGGACTGACCACCTCTTTCCAATCCAGGCAACTTCTTTTCTTCTCAGGGCACGTTTGTGTGTCCCGGGCTGCAAGGTCCCGCCTAGGGGTGCCAAGCGAATGCCCCTGCCACTTAGACACAGGGGAAAATGGGTCTCAGCCTCTGAAGATGAGAATGACAACTTTGTTCAGGAACTCACTTCCTTGTCCAACCACCCTGCCGGGAAACTTCTACAGATCAGACCTAAAGTTGTCCCGCTGTGGCAGAAACCAGCTTTGTCCTGGGTGATCCTCAGAGGGGGCAGCTGCTGAAAGAACTCTTTGTGTCAAATGACACAGCGTCCCTCGCTGACGTGCCCATGAGAGGGAAGTCGGGGTTTGGTGCATGGTTATGGACTTGTTGACCTCACCGGCTCCAGTGATTCAGCCAAGGTGCAGTGGCCAAGGCCCCAGAGAAAATAGGGAAGGACTGGCCTGACCTTCCATCTCCTTACCTGCCTGTGGGTGACCTGGGCGAGGTCAGCTAAGTACAGGAGCTCCATTTCATCACCAGCAGTGTATCTAATAATGTCCATCTTACAAGTATTCTAGGTGATGGTGGGGGCTTGTGGCCTGTTTCTTTCTTCATTATTTAAAAAAAAAAAAAATGTTACTAACTTATAAGGGTTGTGAGTCCAGAAGAGAAAACTGACCAGCCCAAGCTCAAATTCATGGCAGAGTTCAGAATATCTTTCTTAAAAGTCACAGCATTACCTTTATGATGCTTCCTTATCCTTCACACAGGTTTGAAGCTCCTTCTCATTGTCAAAACTGGACAAAAGTTTTTGTTAAACAGAGAGAGAGCCCCAGTGTAAAATCATTTTTAAACCACGGGATATATTCCCAAGAGGAAGCTGTAGGCCTCAGGCTACCTGGCTATACATGTTGGGCTCATAACTTCCCCCAACGGCCCTACCTTCCACCAGCTGAACTTGCCTAAAGCCCTGTGGTCCCCAATACTCCCCCAGAGACCCACAGGTGGATGCTGGCAATGCACAGACACGCCCATGGCCGAGATTTCAGACGTGGGCTGTCTTGGCCTCGGTCATGGGTATAGGCAGTCATTTCGGACACCTTCCTGAGAAGCCAACCCAGCTGTGACTGGTCTTGTCACTGTTTCTACCTAAAATGAGCAATTAAAAAAAATTACCTACAGGCATCAGGGACAGAAGAACTCCTTAGTGCTTAGTGCTGGAAGGCGCCTTAGCCCCTTTTATGTCACAGAGGCTACTATAGCTAAGGGGTACAACGGTGGAGTGTCTGATTTTATGACAGGGCAGGGCTAGAACCCAGGCCCTACGTCCAGCTCTGTTTCCTTCCCACAGTACCCCACTCTGGCTGTTAGGTGAATCTGACTCAGGAAATCCCGCAGACATGTAGAGAGTTTCCTGTTCTCCCTTAGTTTGGAATCACAGAGCTCTTGAACCACGGGATCCTACTCATGGGTGTGGCAGCCATTTTTCCTATAGTCTAATTTATTGCATGTTGCTGCTGCCACTGTGATTCAGAACAAAGGCTCTGGAGACCAGTTCACAGAGTCTGTAACCCGGGCATGACACTCACTAGCTGTGTGTCCTTAGGTAAACCCCTTCATCTTTTCTGTTTCAATTTCCCTGTCCACGAAATAGTGATAGTGAACCCAAGTGGCATCATGAAGTTGATGGATTAAATAAGTTGCTAGACATTCCCTGCTTAGAATGACTGACATTTAGTAAGCCCTGAATAAATGCAACACTTATTTCATTATTTCTATTTGATAGATAAGGAAACCGCAGTGCTCAGATGCAATGTCAGAGGGTAAATTAATGGGAATGCAGAAATCTGCATCGAGGTTTCCAGACCCTGGGCGCAATGCCCTCTCACCCATGTCAGTCAAATTAATAGAATCACAACGTGTCGAGGCTAGAGAGGGCTTTCCACTCCCTTTTGCCCAGTGGCTCTGTTGTACAGGAGAGCCAAGGCCCAGAAAGTGGCTTTGTAGGCTATGTACTGGCCAGCTAGAAGATGACAGGAAATGATGACTGGCTCTTCCTCTGAACCTATGGAATTTCCAGAAGTGGCATCTGAAATTTTGTCTTTTTAACAGTTATTCTCATAAAGCCAGATTTATGGAATGCTGTTTGAGAATCACTGAATTAGAGCATTCCAGGCTGGCTTAGACGGAATCCTTGGTTGACTGGATTAATATTTCTAGGCTAGTAATCTATAAATGACTTGATTTTACCTCTCTTTTACATACATTTATTTGTTTATAAATTATATGCTCAGACTACTGCACCCAAAATAGTATGTTCATTATTGAACTGACCCAAAAAAATGTAAAAATTTTAAAAAGGAGCGAGTATAAGGTAAGAATAAGTAGAAGTTCCGATATCGTCTTTCCATTACAATGGGTCATCCTCAGCACTGCCTGGGTGAGCGCACCCCATTTTCAAGACCATGGTTCTAGAGACCAAGATATTGTTTGTTGCAAGGCACCAAGGGGCATGTAATCAAACTTCTGCTTCCCAGTCCCCTCCCCTATTCTGTCACTGATGGCACAGTTGGGAAGGAGAACCTGGTACGCTTTCACTGATGGTACTAACTTCCCCTGAACTGAAGGAATTGCTGAACTGGTCATTGGGATCCAGCATGTGTTGGGGAAACTCCCCAGTATGCCCCCTTCTGCTCCCTCCCCCAAGGAGTGAGCGGTGCTAATCTAATTGGTCACGCATTGAGTCAGCTCTACTTGTGGGTGGGTCACTGTGTGTAGTAAGATTATAACATGGGTGCAGCTCTTATTGCTTTGTCCACGTCTGGCTGGAGTGGTAGCCTGACCTCAGGCAGACCAGTTCCCTTCTCCCTTTCCTCTCTTACTCCAGATCTTCAGATTTGGGTTAAATGACTTACAGATACATATGTGCCTCCTTGAGCTCTGACTGGACACCACACTTTGTTGACAGCACTTTGCTTTGATCCTTGTGCCCTCACAGGAAGGAGGGGTGGCTGGGTCATGTAGACATGGGCCCCTTTGCATAAGTCCCCCTTTGCATCATCTAGATGGTCTCACTGCATAGTCTCTACTCACCATAGATCAGTTTGATTCCAGTAACATTTGCTTAATATGCTTTTTAACAGGCAGCTTTAGTTCCAAGCTCAGACAGCACAAATTCTGTGGGCTTTGAATCAGCTAATATGGGTTTCATCACTGATGCTTGGGTGACCATGGGCAAACCAACAGATCTAAAAGGGTCTATGTTCTCATCTATAAAATAGAGGTACTAATAACCCTGCCTACCTCATTTGACTGGTAGGAGATGAAATTTGTAATGCTTTCCATAAACTTAAAAAAACCCATTCAAATGAAAAGGAATATGGAGCCACCAATGGGGGGGGTGGGGGAAAGACTTTTGTTTTTAATGCAATGCAATCCGAAACTCAGTGGGCTTTTTCTCTTTAAACAAAATTCTCATTGGAATGAGCATACTAAGAAAATTTGGTAAAGAACTTGAGAGATAGGGAAACTTTACATAAGTAGTAATCATTCATTATTCATTCCATGGGAAATACATACTGAACCCCTATTTTATCTCAGACACACTTTGCCAAGTATTAGAGAAAGAAGGTGAGTGAGACCAGTTGTGGCCCACAGTGAATTCACAATCTAATGAGAGAGAGAGACGGAGACAGAGACAAAGAGAGTGGGGTGAGCAACCATGCAATGACAGGGCAGTGTGCTAAGTTCTGTGATGGGGATGTGAACTCAGAGCTGGGAGAGTGAACACGAGGGCCACCCAACCCCACCCAGGACCAGGGAGAAGTTACCTGAAATAAATGCTGAAATATACAGAAGATTAAATAAAACTAAAGGTGGAGAGGATACATTCCAAATGGAGGGGAGGGAAAAATATAAAGATTTTGAGATAAGAGAAGGCTTTGCACCTTCAGAGATTGCCAAGAGCCTTGCATGGCCAGAGCCCCTCTACACGTGGAGTGTCATGTGTGTTCAGCTTCTTCCTAGGAACCGTCTATTTCAGAAGCACCTTTCATTATACTAAAGAAATTTCCTAAGCATCTAATGTAATCCAGGCCCTATGGGGAACACAAAAGTAAGTTAGATTCAATACCTGCCCTGAAAAATGTTCACAGCCTAGTGGAGGGAGACACAGTGTAATGCAAAGGTTGAGGAAAATGACTTTGGATTCAGATAAACCTTCATTCAAATTCAGGCTCTTCCTTTCATTAGCTAAGTGATTATTAGCAAGCTACCTAAGCCCATGAAGCTTTAGATCTATAAAATGAAAATGATATGTTCTCTCAAGGTTGTTGAAAGGATTTCTTGAGTCAATAGACGCAGAACCTTTGATGCAGTTGTCTGTTACATCCTAGGCACTGAGTAAAAGAGAACTACGATTATTTTATTTGTGCTACAATAGAAGTGGGCAGGCGATTCAGTAAACACAACAGAAAAGAAGGAACTAAGTCAGGTTGGCAAAGTCAGGGAAAACTTTCCAGAGAGAAGAGAGGGGAAGGAGGAAGCTGTCAAAAGCTTTGAGATATAGGGTTCAAGCAGAAAGAGGAGTTGAGTCTGGGGACGTAGAGTCGTCAGGAATCCTGAAGGCCATGTTAATCTTGACCATCTTACCTTGACCTGGATTCCATTGTAACTTTGACCATGTGTTAGTGAGGAAAAAAAAAAAAAACCTACATGGTTTTGTAAATTGATGTTAATTGAGAATTAACATTATAGTCTTCTAATTTCATACTCATGAAACAGAAACTATTTATTCCACTGGAGCAGTGTTTGACCTCACAAAATCGTAGTGGACACCAACCAGTCAATTGAACAATTAAGGTTTCAGGCCTCAATTGGGGAAGAGCCATTATACCTAAGAAAATTTGTTAAAAAACTGACTTTTATCTTGTTTAAGTCTAAAGCATAGATAACGAACTAAATGAAAGACGTTGTAAAAATTCAAATTTAAAAAACTCAGCTTTTACAAAACAGTCCCCTAATGCATTCCACATGTCTCTTTGCTTAAAAAAATGCCATATTGTCACATTTTCTGAATAGCACAGAGTCATCATCACACACGTGAATTACTTAGTGGTGCCGTTGGGGGACCCAGTCTCAGCCATTCACCCACCATGAAGTGTCCCTGACTGAACAGTTCTTACACTGCCCACATCTGCTCTTGTTTTGATCATGAATGTCCTCCCTCAGCCCCTCCCTGTGTGCTCTTATCCAAACTAACCATGGCTCAAAAAGTGCTTTCCCACACTTGATCTTGTCTAATCTTAATCCTCCCAATAGTGTTGGGAGGTAAATACCATTGTCCTCATTTTAAAGAAGAAGAATCAAGTCTAAGAGCTTGAAGGCACACAACCAAGCACGCCCAGCTAAGTAGTGGCAGATCAAAGCTGAATCTATTTGACTCAAAGCTTAAACTTTTCACACCAAAGCCTCTTCCATTTATATTCATTCATTTATGAAGTGAGCAAGTATTTATTGGGTCCAACTGTGTGGGGCCACCACGCGTGCTAGATGTTGATGTTTATCCTGTGTGGTCTTCTTGCATCTTTCACCTATTTTAGTCCTCATTTTCTCCCTTGAGATTTAGCAGATTGGCTACTCTTTCAGATTCCTGCAGTTGGATATTGGACAACCACCAACATACTCTTCAAGAATATCTTCTATAAACTGGTCCAGTTTACAGTCCAGTCGTGTCTCTTTTCTCTGAACATGCTCTGCTCATTAATGTCCCTACAGAAGTGGAGGGCTCAGCTCCTTATATAATGGGAGTCATCTAACATTTCACTGACCAATGCAGAGCTTAGCCAAATGTTGCTTCCTTGTTCTGGGGTGGTTCTCTCTAGTTCCAGCCAACAGGATTCCAGGAAGATGGACTTTTAGTCTAAAGCAGCATTCCTTCCCATCTTCACAAGTACCTCCCTTACACTCGTTAGGACCCACAGACAGAATGAAGATAAACATACTAATACAGAGAAGAATCACCAGATGTAAAAATTATCCCAAGCCTCAGAACCCACCAACATCTGAATGCTTTTCCATCCACTCAATTCCCTGAGCTGCAGATTCCACAGTCTACTGTTTTATTAGAACTTCCTCCAAACACTTCAATAAATCTCAGTGGAGTCCCCTTCTGAAAAGCCCAATTGCTCATGGAAGAGATGTTTAATCATGGTGCTCCATGTTTTTAAATAAGATGAGGCAAATGAAAGCGAGTATTCCAAAATTCATGATGTGGACTCTCTCAGAAAACTTTTTTTTAATTAGGAATTCGATTAATAGGGTGCCTAGGTGACTCAGATGGTTAAGCGTCTGCCTTCGGCTCAGGTCATGATCCCAGGGTCCTGGGATCGAGTCCCGTGTCAGGTTCCCTGCTCTTTGGGAGCCTGCTTCTCCCTCTGCCTCTCTCTCTCTCTCTCTCTCTCTCTCTGTCTTTCATGAATAAATAAATAAAATCTTAAAAAAAGAATTCGATTAATAGTCTAATCATATTGCACCACACAGATGACTCAGAAGCTAGAAGATGCATAGCCATTTCAGGAAAAAGTTCAGAATGCTTTCAGAGCCTTTTCCCATTTAGAATGAAGGGGGTCTAGAAATCGGAATAAGAAGACAGTCGGTAAACCCTTATTTGTACACCTGAAGAATTCAGGGAGGAATACTTTCCAAGGAACCCAAAGTATCTGAGCATTGGGTCCGTTCCATGGGTTTCTTCCCCAAGTGAGAAGCCTGGTACACCACAGATAATAGGCAGGTGAGCCAGGAATTGACTCCCGGCTCTGCTACTCACAGACTGTGACTACACTAGGAACTGGGCCTCTTTGAGCCCCGGTTTCTAGTTTTACAGTTGCGAAGATTAAGTCAGGCAATGAGTGCAAAATTCCAGCTTCACAGCAGTTGCTTAATAAATGGAAGCTGCTTTCAGGTTCAACATTAGCCAAGTTATCTAGGTAGAAAACATTCCTCACTGAATGTCATACTTCTACCCTCCCAAACTGTGATAGAATAAGTTTTTCCTGTTTTCAGCCACCATATTGGTGATGATTTGTTACAGCAGATTAAGGAAACTAATACACTATTCTTGGGGCACCTGGGTGGCTCAGTTGGTTAAGTGTCTGCCTTTGGCTCAGGTCATGCTCCCAGGGTCCTGGATTGAGCCCCACATCAGGCTCCCTGCTCAGTGAGGAGCCTGTTTCTCTCCTTCTGCCCCTTCCCAAACCTCATCCCACATAATAAATCCCTTATCAACAGATGGATCCTAACTTGGAGTTCCATATTGTTAGAATGAATAGATTACAAGCATAGTTAAATAGCTATTGGAACAGCAAAGCATTTAGATAATCCATCTCTTCAGGGTAACAAATAAAAGAAAAATTTTTGCAATGAGGAAAAGTAGAGTAATCAAACATTGAACGGGGAACGAAAAGACCTGGGAATTACCAGCTGTATGTAACAGATATCGGTCAAATTCGTATATGATCCAGAGAGAATCATCAACTTTCTCTGTACTTTATTTTCTTCACCAGAAGATGTTGGGGCTGGAATACATTATTTCTAGAATTTCTTCCAACAAGACTTCCAAGTACTACCATTAGGGGCATTTCCAGAATATATCTAGAAATTCATAGGACTAGACATACCTGAAATCTGTATCAAGTTGTAGTTTATTTCTATGGCTACCTTGCCAAAAGTCACTGGCTAATACAAAATCTAATCAAAACTTTAAAAATATCATTCGACAAAAGGTTGAACTAGATGCAAAATCTAAGTCTGTATTGAACCTTAACAATCGGGGAGAGATTCATTTCCTAGATATCAGTTTGCTCTCTATGATAAGCAGGTTCTTCCTACATGAACAACTACCGATATTCAACATCACTTTGCAGTTTATGAGGAGCTTTCATACACATCATCACTGATGTCCACCCTGTGAGATAGGCAGGTGTCACTGAAGATTGACAGAAGGAAAACAGGTCACAGCCCATGAGCCTTGTCCAAGGTCACACTGCTAATAGAGGTCAGAGCCAGGACTGAACACAAGCCCTCCTGGAGACAAAGCCTCTCTTTCTTTTCCACAGTACTCAGTGCCTGCTGATGACTTGTGGACCTAAAACGTTTTAACACCAGCCACCTTTTGATTTCAGTTGGAAGAATGGCTCTCAAGCTTGTAGTCAATGCCTCTCGTCTCCTAATTGAAGATCACTCTTTGTCTTTGAAGGCAATAGCTTTATTTTATTTTCCCCAGCACCTAGAACATGGATGACACTCCATAGAAACTTAATGAATAAATGAACAAATGAGAGATTAATTTAATTCATTAATTTGGGAGTTGAAGTCCCAGAGAGAGAGAAAGCAACTTGACCAGAATCACCCTGTCAATAGTGCCAGGACAGAATTTATTTCTAGATGCCTGGAGAGAGCAATTATGAAGGATATGTATTTCTGAATCTCTTTATTAAAGATTTTCTTTGGTTATGTTAAATGGTGAGAATTTTATCTGGCCCAAGGGACAATTTAAAGTTATAAAAATTTATAATATAAAGACATGTGGCATAAGCTCAAAATCACTGCATTTGTATTCTTGGAATAAGGCAAAGAACGTGTTTTGGATAAGCTGGAAATTTTCCTAAAATGTGTTTTGTGCTCTGTCGCAGATGCTAGGTCCACAGTGTGATGTGTGTTATCTCTCTGTCGTGCTCACGACTTCCTCCCCATCCCAGGTTCTAGGCCCATTTTCCTTATGTGTTCATTCCCTTTAGCATAACTTGACCAGTTCTGTAATTGTTCCCTTCATCAGGAGACCTCAAAGGTCACTCATTATATAGCATGATGTCAAGACAAGGGCATTCCCTACAGATGAGGCAGAAGTAAAAGCAGGCACAAGCCACCCTTTCTGCCTGACTCTTGGGCACAGCTGCCTCTCGTCCCAGCTCAGGAGGCTGGCGTGGAGGGTTTTGAGCACATGGGGAAAATAAAGTATGTCCTTGTAGCAGTGAGGGCAGAAATGCTGCTAGCTCTCTGCATCTCCCTATGCTTCGCCCAACCCTCTGGTCCAGAAACAATGAGAGCATTCCAGAAATTAATAGGTCCCAAGGGGCCAGTTTAATACCTTCATTTCCTTCACCAAGTGAGGAGAAAGGAAATACCAAAGGTCACCCAGTGAATCTGTGGCAGAGGTCAGTCCAGTCCCATTTACCCAGAGCGTCTGAGACTGATTCAAATCTGCCCAACTGTACCAAATAACAGGACATCAGAACCAGAGAATCAAGTGTTTAACCTTGTCTAGAATTATGTCTTTTATTCTGGGCCACCATTAACAAATTTGGTAAACTGCAGGCACATAGTATGTAGACTTATATCTGCATGGTCTACCGTGTGGATTAAAAAAAAAAAAAAATCGAAAGGAGGATCCCAGTACACATAAGCCTTTCAAAGTCTCCATTACCCGTTCTCCTGCTCTCTCCCCGGCTAGCCTCTACCTCTTCACTCCTGAACTCATTTTCCCAAAATCCATTCCTCAACTGGCTTTTCCAGTCTCACAGTGCTGCCCCATGTCTCTTACTCGGACCTTGAAACCTTTACCAACTCCAACCTCATTAGATCTTATTTCTTTATTGTCCAGACCCCAGAGGTCCTGGGATTTACTCACTGAAGGGAGTCAACAACCAGGACCTGGGCATGACCGCATTAAATTGGAGTCATTTCCAAACCACTTTACTGACTCAAGGAATCATAAAAGGGAATTTCAATAAGTAGCCAGGAAATCCAGGTTCTAGTGTCAGTGGTTTATTTCGTAGTCCTTCTATTTTGTCTATGTTGTCTTCAACTCTTAAAAGAATCAATAAAACTTGAGTTCTGGCTTCCGTATTGAATGAGTTTATGAAAGTGGGGGAGATCAGACAGGTAAGGAGAGAGGCTTTTCTGAATTAATGATGTCTCTCATCAAATTCGTCATGAAAAAATTCACTCCCTGGAGAATTATTTAGCTAAACAAATGCTATGCAAACAGGAGAAATGACACTGATTTTCTTAAAGTCACAAGCTGTAAAGTATTTATTTTTTTTTAAAAGAAAAGGAAAAATGAATGTGTTAGTCCACTGGGAGCCATTTCTCTTATGATTTTTCCCCCTTCCTCTGAATGGGGCATCTTAGACTGGAATATTCAGGAGAACTTTTGAAGAAGCTAGATTCTGCCATTAGAAGAGCAGGTGGAATGGAACACTGTTCTAGTGTCCCCATATCATCTAGTGCCTACTTTATGCAATTCAGCCTTTCCCTGGGTTATCTTCATTGTTCATGCATTCTCCATCTCTCAGAGGAAGAGAGTATTTTTCTGTCTGAGATTAACCTGACTTCTTAACTCTGGATCACACCCAATCACTAAATACCCACCTCCCTTTCTAATTCTTCCAATATCTGCCTCTTAAATTGATTCCTCTTGAATTCCCTGCCCCAACATTTTAAGAAAACCCCAGACAACCTCCTCAATGTGCAATAGACCCACTCTCTCCTTTGCCTATTTACAAACACCTATAAGAAACAGCTTCTTTCTTCAGAAACAGAAACCTCCTGGCCCCTTTCATCTCTTACCTGGATTCTACATAATCCCTGGCCTCCAACTCAGTCCTCAGACCTGCTCCTGTCCACTCTCTCTGTCTTCACAGCACAGCCATCATGGGATGGGTTTTCTCCGGTCACTCCCTGCCTAACAGTCTCTGTGTTTACTCATTGTCTCCAAAAGCCCATACTTCTTAGAGTCTATCATATGATCTGATACTACCACACTTGAATGCATATATGCCTTTGTTAATTCACACTTTCCTTCCCTTACTTTAGGAAAGAAGTGTTTGGGCAAACTTTATTAGCATTCCTCATGTGGCTTAATTAAGAATGGGCACCCTAATTTGCAACGACGTGGGTGGAACTGGAGGGTGTTATGCTGAGCGAAAAAGTCAATCAGAGAAAGACATGTATCATATGATCTCACTGATATGAGGAATTCTTAATCTCAGGAAACAAACTGAGGGTTGCTGGAGTGGTGGGGGGTGGGAGGGATGGGGTGGCTGGGTGATAGACATGGGGAGGGTACGTGCTATGGTGAGCGCTGTGAATTGTGCAAGACTGTTGAATCACAGATCTGTACCTCTGAAACAAATAATGCAATATACGTTAAAAAGAAAAAAAGAAGAAGAAGAAGATAGCAGGAGGGCAGGAATGAAGGGGGGGGATAACCGAGGGGGAGATGAACCATGAGAGACTATGGGACTCTGAGAAACAAACTGAGGGTCTAGAGGGGAGGGGGTGGGGGGATGGGTTAGCCGGGGGATGGGTATTAAAGAGGGTACGGTACGTACTGCACGGAGCACTGGGTATTATACGCAAACAATGAATCATGGAACACTACATCAAAAACTAATGATGTAATGTATGGTGATTAACATAACAATAAAAAGTTAAAAAAAGAAAAAGAATGGACACCTAAGCCCGCCTCTCACCAGCTTCTATTCCCATGAACTAGGAATGTTCACGGATTCTCAGGAGAGCACAGCCAACTCCAGAAGACTCTCTAGCCAGCCTCACTCCATTTCGAACCACATATCAAAAATGTCATTCCGCGGCTTTGTGATGGTATCTGTAGTTTTAATTCTTTCTCATTCTTAAGGTTTACTCTCTATAACCCCTCTCTTTAATATTACTTCTACTAGTAACAGTGATAAAAGTAAAAACTATAATTAATGTTTGCATTGTACAATTTATATCACATTCAGACACTGGATTTTCCAAATTAAACTTTTAATTTGAAATAATTTTTTAAAGATTTTATTTCTTTCTTTCTTTATTTGAGAGAGAGAGAGGCAGCACGTGAGTGGGTGGGAAGGAACAGAGGGAGAGAACCTCAAGCAGACTTCCTGCTGAGCCCAGAGGCCAACTCAGGGCTTGATCCCACAACCCCGAGATTGTGACTTGAGCTGAAATCAAGTCGTAAGCTTAACCAACTGAGCCACCCAGGTGCCCCTCATTTGAGATAATTTTGATTCACACGCAATTATGAGAAATGATTTAAAGATCTCATGTACTTTTACCTATTATCCCCCAATGGTTTACAATTTTGCCGTGACATTGCAAAACAATGGTACAATATCACAACCAAGATATTAACATTGATACAGTCAAACATTCCCATCACCACAAAGATCCTTCATGATACCCCTTTACAGCCACACCCATATCCCATCCAACCCCCTTTTAACCCTTGCCCATTAATCTGGTCTAAATATTACTTCAAGAATGGAAACATACAGTACACAACCTTTTGGAATTGGCTTTTTTTATTTCACACGATTCCCTATAAATTCATCCAAGTTGTGACATGACATGTGTCAACAGTTCTTTTTATTGCTGATACATATATGATGGCCATGATGGCACATGAAAACAACAGTTTTTATAATCATCTACCTTTTGAAGGACATCTGAGTCATTTTCAGTTTTTAGTTGTTACAAATAATGTGACAATGAATATTAATATACTGATTTTATGTGAACATGAATTTTCATTTCCTCAAAGAAATGCCTAATGAACCATTGCTGGGGCCTATGATAGTTGCATGTTTCATTTTTTTTTAAGATTTTATTTATTCATTTGACAGAGACACAGCGAGAGAGGGAACACAAGCAGGGGGAGTGGGAGAGGGAGAAGCAGGCTCTCCGCTGAGCAGGGAGCCCGATGCGGGGCTCGATCCCAGGACCCTGGGATCATGACCTGAGCCGAAGGCAGACGCTTAAAGACTGAGCCTCCCAGGCGCCCCTGCATGTTTCATTTTTTAAGGAACTGCCAAACTGTTTTTCAGAGCAGCTATAACATTTTGCATTCCCACTAACAATGTAGGCCTATCCGGTTTCTCCACATCCTCACCAGCATTTGATGTTAGGTGCTTAAGGGCACATCCACCTTGAGCGGATAATGGAAGGTCTAGTCTTCACAATAAAGCAAGAGAAAGAAATAAAATGCACACAAATTGGAAAGGAAGAAAAAGGAACTCCCTGTATTTGCAGATGACATGATTTACTACACAGAAAATCCCAAGGAATCAACAAGAAAAAAAATAGAATTAATAAGTGATTCCAGCAAGGTCACAAGATACAAGATCAGCAGAAAGTCATAGTTATACATACTAACAAATAAAATGTGGGAACCAAATTACAAACATATATTATTTATAATTGGCCCAAAGGAAATAAAATATTTAATATGCACTTAAGTACAGAATTTGTACGCTGGAAATTATAAATTGTTGGCAAAAGAAACCAAAGAAGACCTAAATAAATGGATTGGAAGACTCAATGTTAATGGACTGGAAGTCTCAGTAAAAGTGTCAATTTTTTAAAAGTTGATCTATAGGTTTAATGCAATCTCTATCAACATTCCAGCAAGGTTTTTAGACTTAGACAAAATTACTCTAAAATTTACATGGAAAGGCATAAGCCCTAGAATAGGTAAAGCAATGTTGAACAAGACAAAGTGGGAGGGAATCACTCTTCCTTATGATCAGAGTTACCAAGGAGCTATAGTAATCAAAGCAGTGCAGTACTAGTGAGGGGATAGATTCACAGATTATTGGAATGGAACAGAGAACCCAGTAATAGATCCACACAAAGAGACTCAAATGATTTTTTTAATATTTTATTTATTTATTTGACAGAGAGAGACACAGCAAGAGAGGGAACACAAGCAGGGGGAGTGGGAGAGGGAGAAGCAGGCTTCCCTCTGAGCAGGGAGCTGGATGCGGGGCTTGATCCCAGGACACTGGGATCATGACCTGAGCCGAAGGCAGACGCTTAGTGACTGAGTCGCTCGGGTGCCCCGAGACTCAACTGATTTTTGTCAGAGATGCAAAAGCACATCAATAAAGGAGAGAGAGACTTTTCAATAATTGTTCCTGAAGCAATTGGACACCCAGAGGCAACAAGTGAATGAATAAAGAACAAATGAACAGATTTTTAAAAAAATGAATGAATGAATGAATGAATGAATGAATGAAACTTGATCTAATCCAGCATAAGGCATTGAGCTCCTTGAGGACAGAAATCATTTCTTTTTTTTTTTTAAGATTTTATTTATTTATATGAGAGAATGAGAGAGAGAAAGAGAGAGAGCACAAGAGGGGGGAGTGTCAGAGGGAGAAGCAGACCCCCTGCTAAGCAGGGAGCCCGATGTGGGACTCGATCCCAGGACTCCAGGATCATGACCTGAGCCGAAGGCAGTTGCCCAACCAACTGAGCCACCCAGGGGCCCCCAGAAATCATTTCTGATCCTTCTCTGGAACCTAGCACAGTGGTGGGAATATGCACACACCCTGTGGATAGCAAATAAGTGAATGATTTGTGAATGCATATAAGTAACCAGTAAGCTGAAATTTCAGAGCTCCATGGGATTTGTCTTGAGGGACACTCTAAGTCTGATCAATGGAAAGAACACTAACAGATAACTCTGGAGAAAGATGGGCTCTGAGATTGAGCCCCAGCTCAGCAAGGCACATACCTTTTTACCCTGAAATGGTGAATTTCACTGCACCTGAAATTCTTCATCTACACAGTGAGAAAGAAAATGTTTACTTAAAGAGTTTGCAAGTGTGAAACACCATCAGAGTGCTCAGCATGTAATAGATGCTCAATAAAAGGTAGTAGGTCTTGTTCATTCAATAGTCTTCAGAAGTGTTAAACCAGGATCTGTCTTTATAGAACAGTGCGACATACTGGAAAATTAAGTAGTAAGTTTAAGAAGTTTTTTGTTTGGTTTTATTTAAGCAGCTTCTTCTGGTCTTCGAAATGCCCTGGGTGGAGCTTTCAATTCACAGTCCAAGTCATGTCCATTACCACTTGGATTTCGCTAAATAATTTGTACTCACAGAACCTCAGCCAATAGCCAGTAACAGGTGGATGAGTGGCATTATTCATTTCTCTCAGGCCAACTCTGTTTTGAACTATTTAAGTGAAAACATCTTCTTTTAAAAATAAGTCTTGCCAGTCGGCTGCTTAAGAGTAAAATATCTTGGGGCGCCTGGGTGGCTCAGTTGGTTAAGCGACTGCCTTCGGCTCAGGTCATGATCCTGGAGTCCCGGGATCGAGTCCCACATTGGGCTCCCTGCTCAGCAGGGAGTCTGCTTTTCCCTCTGACCCTCTTCACTCTCATGCTCTCTATCTCTCATTCTCTCTCCCTCAAATAAATAAATAAAATCTTTAAAAAAAAAGAGTAAAATATCTTTATGAAAAGTTTTAAGTTGTTAGCTCCAGGAGGGCTGGAGATAAAGCAAGCTCTCAACACAGTTGCTATTTTGGTTATAACTGAACCGTTTTCTTCTGAGCTTGGATTTCAAATCTGTGCCCTGTCTAGACCACAGAACACTACTCCAGAGACGGATCCTAGACACAATGAAAGACAGAGGGGAAATTCAGAAAAGATCTCAAAGCAAGAGAACCAATATTACAGCCACACTGCACATGAATTTGCCTTTTTGGATCGAATGGTGGCCTCATCCAAATGCATGAGCCCCAAAGCAACAGATGGTTGATGAAAGGTCACCACACTGAGAATTAGAACTCCTGTGTGAGCCTGGGCATCTCTCCTCATAGGGGTCTCAGCCCCCTACTTATAAAAGATGAGGCTGCACAAGTGAATCTCTGAAATTGCTTCAAGATCTGCATTTCTCTGAACTTTTAACTACCATGACATCTTCATTTCTCTCTTCCCTCCCAGCACATGTGGTCAGGCACCAACTCTCCAGCCATTAAGTAAAGGCACCCATGGTTTCCCAGCAAGCCTGGTGAATCCAAATGTTCAGAGATGAGAGGAAGAAAATGAGGATTGTGTCTCCTGTGATTAAAATGCCTTCCTAGACTGCTGAGCTCTTGTGCATTTGAATGAATTATCTAAGAATCAGTGTTAGTGCTTAATTGGGAGACAGAGAAAACCACAAGGAATCTGACAAGAGAAGGCAGATGAAATAGAAAAGTCTCTAGGCATTGAAAAGTTTGACAAGCAGAAGAGCTTGTGATTTGAAAGACAGCTAATGGAGAACATGAGTCAGCATGAGATAACTAAAAAAAGTTAAATAATTAAGCTTACATAATAGGTATCTGATTGAATATCTAGATTTGGATTTAATTAACATTTCTAACCATTTTTTGTCAGTAACTATATATTATTCAATTTAAAAGTGGAGAACTTCCATTATTTAAAAAAAAAATCATTCATCTACAGCATGTCTGTGAATTTACTTCCAGATTTAGCAAAGAAGCTACTGTCCTTCCAACTCCCTCCTCCCCCTGACACACACAAAAAGCCTTACAATTAGATTTCTAGAAGGAGAAGAAAATTGAAGATGTGGATACCCCATCATCATTTTCTATATATAGGTCAATTGGAATGTAAATGATATCATAAACTTAATTCATTAGCATATGTGTTGGATGGCAGGTCCTTCCTAAGCAAATGGTGGAGGGAATTGCTGAGCTTCATCAGGACTGGTCACTGCCACCTTTGAGGAACTCCCTGGCAATGGGAAAAATAGATCATTAAGTAAATGCTATGCAGCTCTTTTTCTCCCTGGCTGCTTGAAGCTTGACCACCATCATGAAAGACACAGTAACTATCCAGACCAGGAAGTTCATGACCAACCAACTACTTTAGTGGGAAAAAATGGTCCCTGATGTCCTTCAGCCAGGGAAGGTGACAGTACCTAAGAGAAATCCAAGAAAAACGCCAAAATATAGGAGACGACACCAGATGTCATCTTTGTATTTGAGTTCAGAACCCATTTTGGTGGTGGCTAGTTATGTTATATTCAATACTGCTTTCTACGTCGTAGAAGTATGATTCACATGAGTAAAATTCAAAAAGAGTAAAATATCTTTTAGTAAAATTTAGTAGTAAGTTTAAGAAGTTTTTTGTTTGGTTTTATTTAAGCAGCTTCTTCTGGTCTTCGAAATGCCCTGGGTGGAGCTTTCAATTCACAGCGCAAGTCGTGTCCATTACCACTTGGATTTCTCTAAATAATTTGTACTCACGGAACCTCAGCCAATAGCCAGTAACAGGTGGATGAGTGGCATTATTCATTTCTCTCGGGCCAACTCTGTTTTGAACTACTTAAGTGAAAACATCTTCTTTTAAAAAATAAGTCTTGCCAGTTTTGGTCACTGCCACCTTTGAGGATGGTATAACACACTGACTCACAGGGCTGCCTTTGGGAGGTGCTTCGGAAACAAAAAAAGGTAAATCACATTTGACTCCTCACCGCCCAGGAAATGAGAGTCTAGTGGGACAGGCAAACGCATACAAATCCATCCCAAACTGTAACAGTATACCAAAACTTTCTCATAACCCTTCAGAAATCAATTCAAATATCCCATTCCCTGAGAAACTTTCTATAAAGATTCTTATCAGAGGACTATAATGTGTCTTATGTTAAACTGTTATGTGTCTATACTCTGATTGGACCATATCTTTCAATGTTTTAATGTTAAATGTAGGGTACTAGTAGAAGGCACTGTTGAATATAACATTAACATGCTAAGTTCTCCTTCACTATCTATTTATGCGAGGAATAGTCACTGAGTGTGAATTAGGATCCAGTTTCCTCCTTAGCTGTCAAGAATATAAATGCAAACACAATGTGAGTCCTGACCTACAGGGACTTAGAGTTGGTTTAATGACTTTCTAAGAGTGGGTTGCACAATTCTAACCAGATGTAATCCTGTTTGTAGGGACTGTAGGCTACACTTCTTAACCAGCTCATAGCAATTCTCATTTTGCCAAGACACAGTGGGTGGGCAGACAATTCTTGCCAATCCGTAGTACCGTTCTGCTGCTGGGTTGAATCAGCAGCCACCCAGGAAAAAGCAAGGGCAATCACCTGTTATCTGGAACATAAGGACTTTTCTTGGTATATATTTGGGTATGAAATATTTAGCACAAGAATGGAATGATAAATTCCACGTGCTATATCCAAACTCTTGCTGAATGAAGCATCACCCTGTAGCACTCCCGACCTATTCCCTTGGGATTTTTCTGGCTTATGTGTTGGATTGTAACACAATTTTGAAGTTTTCCGGCTTTTCCATCTCAGCAAGCATACATATGTATTCATGAACACTAGCAAGAAAAAAGACAAAAAAGAACTACTTTTTAAAGGAAAATTGAGAGCCCTTGCTTCCCTTTGCCATCAGGAGTAAGGGTCTGGGGTGAAGGGAGTTTCCCATCGTTCTGGAAGCAGGAAAATTGGTGCCTTGTGCATTGCTTCATGTGCCTAAGGGGAAGGCCTCTGCCATGTAACACAGCAGAGAAACTGTCCTCCCAACACCCCTGGCTGCAGGGAACTCCAGGGGGCTCGCTGGGTCCAGGCACAGTGGCACATGATATGACAGATCTTGGTTGGAGGGACCCCAGCCAGTCTCACAGTCCTGGTGGTGGCATCTTCAGGGAAAGCCAAGCTCCTGCTGTGACAATCTGGGAGAGATTGCACGGCTTTCCCTGCTTCTGAATTAAGCCACGAGTTTCCTGGAGTGCGATATACCTCATCAAGGGAGTATCTGCCCCAAAGCAAGGCAACCTGTCTTCTCCAGAAAGGAAAAAGCAAAAACTATAAAGCCCAGGGACATGACGTTCCTCTGCCCTCACCCTCTGACACAGTGGAGACAACTTATCCTCAACAGCCTTTACTTTCTGTGTGGGCTGCTGGAGCTGGGGCCACAGAAGCTGAAAAGTATTGGTAAACTTCCCCAGCAAACTTTTCAAAAATCTCTCACACATCTTCCTTCCCCACACAGCCTTGAAAACATTGCATAGGAAGGCAATCTCAGCAAAACTTTTGGAATAGAAAGACAGCCAGGTACCCCACCAGGGCAAGGGCTTGGGGATGGAACACCTGCATCCCAGCTTTGCTACTAACCAGTGGACGGCTTTACATTGGTGAGCTTCACTGTCCTCATCCATGAAATGGGTATGATAGCAATCCTACAGCATTGATCTAAGAGAATGCCCTTTTTTTGACCTCTAAAGTGTAACAAAAGCACTAGTTATCATTATAATAATGAAACAACAGTCATCAATTTGAGTATCATCTTTTCCATTCCAGATTTTTTTTCCCTGCCTACTCCACCCTCCTAACAGAGGCCTGATGGATTTTGACAGTGATCCTTGACCCAAGACCCGTCAGAGAATGGTGTGGGGTCTTAGGTTACCAAGACCAATCTAGGTAAATTGGTTTTGAGGTTTCAGTTTCTAAATGTGGTAGAAAGGACCTCATCTTGGGGACAATATGGTAAACTCACTTTTGGTTTCTCATTCTGGTAAGCTCTCTGAGGGCATGAGTGCTATCTATGTGGTGTACTCCTCTGTTCCCAGCACCCGCCTTGTGCCTGCGGATACTCAGTAAATGTCGGTTGATTAGTAAATGTGCCGGGGAGACCCTCGAGGAAAACCAAAGCCTTATTTCCTGCATCCATGAACTTATTATCAAATCCAAGTTAAGTGAGACCACTATTCCTTTAAGCACTCTTTCTATAGTGAATGTCAGCAACACTTTATTTTCACATAATAGAAATGCCCCCTTCTTTTAAGTGAAACTGTCAAAAAGCCAAATAAAACACAAAACAACAACAACAAAACCTTAAGTGGTAAAGCGTAGCTAAGAGTGCAAGCTCTATTACTTGATCTGGGTTTAAGTCCCAAATCTACTATTAGTGGAGTGACCTTGGGCAAGGTAACTTCCCTTGTGAGCCCCTGCCCTTGGAGAGCAGTTGAAGATCCAAATGTGAAAGTTGATGTCAATTTCTCTAAACAGTGTCTGGCTGCATGTCTAATGCTCTACAAATTGTTACTGTAAACATGATCCCTGAACATTGAAGACAAGCCACCTTCACCTCCAGGCTGTGGGAAGGTACCATACTACAGGGTTTCTTAAGTCATAGAACGCCGAAACAGGACCCAGGCCAGGGCAATATGTTCCTATGGAGTACAGGCATCCCACACAGTGATGCTGCTTGTTGAAATGAGTTCCAGACCCTAATCCACAGCTGCTGTCTTCAAATGCCTGGAGATGTCCCTGGAGAATTTCAAGGTCAGCGTGTCCAAACTTGAACCCATAATCTTTCAGAGTCCCTATCCTGGTCAGTGACATTGTCATCCACCGTCGGCTGGCCACCCACATCAGAAGCCCAAGATACTTCCTGATCTCCTCCCTCATGCTCTGAGCCAAGTGAACCTTAGGTCCTGCTGAATTGACCTCTTCGTGACATCTAGAACCCAACACCGACTCTTTCATTCCTCTGCCAGTCAGGCTTCATAACCCACCCATTGTCAACAGAACTGGTCTCCAGTCCTGTGACCTGGCACTGGTAGAAAACCAGTCCTTCCCACCTCATAGCCACGGAAGTGGGTTATTCTAACAAAAAAAAGTAATCACACCCTGCTGTTGCTCAAAAGTCTTCCATGACCCTGGCCTGCTCCAGGAGAGAGGTCACTCACTTCATCACGACTGGCAAGGCCCCATGTGTTCTGGGCCCTGATGTCTTCAGTCTCTTTCCTACCACACCCCTCCTCCCATCCTTCGCTCCTGCCACCAGAGGACACCACTGTGTCACTGAGGGTGCGTGGACCTCTGCCTAGAATACCCTTCCTCCCTTGGTCCTCCTGATAAAGTCCCCTTCAATTATTAAGGCTCCTCTGACTGTCACTTCCTTTGTGATTCTTCCCCAGGCCCAAGGCCCTGGCTCTCTCAGCCTCCTCTTTGGTATTTAAGAATTTCTCCCTTTCTTCCCGTTGTTCCCTGAGCTGTAGTCCCCATCACACAGCGTTGTCACTGGAGATACTAGACTCCGTCACACAGTAATTGCCAGAATGGTGCATTGTTCATCTGAGACCACAGCACCCAGGGCCGGGCTGAGAACAAAGCAAGTAATCATCAAATACTTAATAAGTGAATGAAAATCATTACTTAATTAATTAAGTGTAAAGGTAGGGTTCTTTCCTCCAAGAAATCAATATGAAGCCATTAGAGGGCACACAGGGAATAGTCTGCCTAGGGTGCTATTAACCCAGGGAGCTATGTGGGCCCCTTCCTGACCCCCTAAGTCCTGGCCCAAATGTCACCTTCCTGTTAGGTGACACTGGTCACTGCATTTAAAGCCCCCTCACCCTGCACTCCACATTCTCTTTTCCTGCGTCATGTCTCTCTGATGCCATGGTTATCAGGGAACATGGTTTTCTTTTCTTTCCCTTCCTTCCCTCTTTCTTTCCTTCCTTTTGAAGGCAGGAAGTTTGCCTGTTTTGCTCATTACTGTATCTAGAACAATGCCTCTCAAACCTTAGCTGCTCCAGGCACATTATATTGTAGAAGGAATGAGTGAATGAATGAATGAATGAATGAACAAACAAGAAGCATAAACTACCTGTGTTGTGGTTAGCAGTTTTGTTAGAAAAGGGAGTGATCACTTTAGCCTAAAGGCTCAAGAGTCCCTTGAAGTTCAAGGTCCATTAATCCAATTTTAATAGATTCCATTTATCAAAAAAGAAGAAAGAATACCTTTCTTTCCTGCCCCCCCCCCAGTCATCTTAACTCATTTTTAGTTTCAGAGTGAGCTGACAGAAGGGTCGGATGCTATCAATATAAAGGTAAAATATTAAACCAAGTTCTTCTGGAAACAAGAAGAGTAGCGATGAATATCCATGGTATGGCTAATGGTCGCTTGGCTTCTACTTCTACCCAGTCCTGAGCCCACTGACACATATGAACTCATTTCATCATCACACTAACCCTGTGAGTCACTATTATTGTCATCCCCTCCTATAAAGCAGAATATGAATGTGCACAGAGGTTAAGTAACCCCCCCCAATGTCACAGAGCTGCGATGGGGGGAGCCCAGGATTCATGCCCGATTGCAGGAAATAAAGTAGGTGCGGCAAAAGGAGTGGATTCAAAGTTCTGCCTCTCAACAGAAGAGGCTCGCGAGCAAGAGAGTCAACCTTCTGAACATCAGTAACCTCAATTGTAAAATGGGGATGACTGTATCCATTCTAATGGCTGTCGAGGGGCTGAGAGGCAATCAGGTGTGAAAGTGCTATCAAAATGTGAGCTAATGTTACTCGCTGGGCAATGTTGCCACATTAAGGTTTCTATCCCATTCCATGTTATGAGAGTATTACAATCATTACATAATTTTTTCCATCCCATTCGAGGAAATAAACACTGTTAGCATTTGCCATCCATTCATATAGCCTGGGTGCCTTTGCCATGAGTTGTTACTAATTTTAACAGAGCAGCCTGTGCACTAAAGCTGAAGTTAGAGTCTTTTTCTGGGCGGTAGAGGTCATCTACTCAGACCACACTCAGGCCAGATGCAACAACAAAAACTCTCCATTACAACAGTGGAAAAGCCTGGCGGTCGGCATCGAAAGGCATGGATCTGAAGGAGACCTCTGCCCCTTGATAAAGGTCTTCTTTCCACGCTCAGACAAGTCCTGCCTCGGGGTCTTTGTGCTTGCTAGTCCGTCTCCTTGATATGCTCTCCCCTTCCCTCTTTGAACCAGTTAATTCTAAGTGCACGTGCTACTCCCCCTGGCCTCCAGGACTGCATGGGGTCTCCTACTTTGGGCTCAGATGTCACCCCGTGAATCTCCACTGGCACCGCACAGCTGTGATGAAATCATCGTTTGCATAAATAGTAAATATCTGTCTTCTCCTTTAGGATTAAGTTGGATGAGGTCGGGGACAATCTCCTCTTTTTCAACATCGGAACCCAGGATCCACTGTGATGACAACACCTTGCTTGTAGAAGGTGCTTGTTAAAATATTTTGAATGAATGACAGGACCAATTAAGTCACTTTGGGGAAGCCCTAAGCTCTCTGAGCCTTGCTTTCCATATATATGGAAGAATCTCCCTGGCCAATGCCATTGTTATGGTGAGGATTGTGGAATCTGAAAGCTCTTTAGACATAAAACATTAACATACTGTGTGGGACTGAGGTGTCACAGTTTCTATGCAATGCATTTTAGGAGGTGAAAACTGCATTTGAAGATACAAACAAATTGATGTACATACCAGGCATTGAGTTAATTTGGAGTAAAAGCAGCCAGGAGGAAAAAAAGGACGCATATCACGATGTGAGGGCAGAAGAAATCCCAAACTCCGAAGTATCTTTGGAACTCTTGGAGCCCTTGCAGTGAGCATCCGGTTACACTGGAGATATATTTAATTTTTGCCATCCACTAAGTGGTGTTTCACGTTGGCCACGGAGATGAATTCTAACTTACTGTAAATAGAATGAAAAGAGCTCTGTTGTTAAATTATTTATTGTACCTTACATCTGGCCCCAAGCAATGATGTTTTTAGGTTCCACAAAAGTAGCAGGGTATAGTCTATTGTCATTACATAAAGGAAACTCTGACAATTTACATTATAAAATATAAATTATCCATTTATGAACCACCAAATAACACAAAGACTCCCTCGATTGTGGCAGTGTAGGAGGCTAGAAATAATTGGGTGCATCTTCTCCCAAACACCAGGTCCAGATTTGCCATAAAGACCCACCAATCAATTCTTTTTCGATTCTATAGAATATGTGAAAGGCAAACTCTCCTCTCCTCTGATGAACCCCCATGCAGCACCCCAATGCCTACGGAGAGTTAGGCTCCAGAAAAATCTTAATGGGGGTGGAAATACAGAATAAGCCCCTTAGAAAGCTTCATGTTATGAAAGACAGATTGAGAAAGGTTTTCACATCCCTCTCACTAATTCCAGCAGGTTTGGGGTTGAGGGAGATTCTACATAGAGAAACATCCCATATACCTTTTTAAAAAATATAGATGTAGATACTTTTCTTTGCTGAGAAGATACCCTTCATCTCCAAATTTTTATTCTTTTTCTTCACTTCTACTTCCCTTGGTCTTTTCCTACTATCATTTCACTGAAGGGTTTATTCACTTGATCATTTATTTAGCAAATTAATAATCCCTTCTATAAACTAAATTCCCGGCATCTACAGAAAACCCCACTCCACTGCCCTTCCATTAGAGACCCCAGTGCCCCTAACCAAGAGCAAAGGTGAGTGGGAGACGTCCACTGTTCTTGCTGCCAGCCTCTGCCACAGGCACCTGGAAGGATGATGAGGATTTTGATAGGCAAAGACATGGAGGGCTAAGCCAACAGAATGAGCAAGAGCTCAAAGAAGGAAAAGAATAAAAATAATATTTTAAAAATCTAATGTTTTGGGAGGAAGTGCAATCAACCCAGAGATACCTTATAAAGACGTCTAGTGCCTCAAGGACGGTAGGCTTAAGAGAGAAAGGGACAAATCAGTGAATGGGAAGACATGTGGATGAATGGATTGGCACCTACAGCCCAGGAGCTCAGATATTTTTCTGTCTCTATAGAGAGATGCAAGTTGAAGTTGGACCCTAGTCCTCTCGGCACCCTGTTCTCCTTCCACGCAGTCAATGAAGTGACCACATCAGGTGCCGCAGAAAAGTGGGTACCCTGAGCAGAGGGACAAGGGGCCAGTACCTCTGCTGAGAGACCTGTTCGTGTAGGGAGGTTCTTTGGAAAGCTTATCCCTTTGCTCTCCTTCTTTTGGGAGTTTAGTCTCTCTGTTACTAATCCATTGCCTCCATCCTGACAAGGGGGACAGATATGCTAGGGAAATACAGGTATGCTCGCCTTGCAGAGCGGATAGCTTCTCAAAAAGTGTGCATGGCCTAGCACAATTGAATGTAAAGCATGAAGGCATGTTGGAGCTCATCGCGACCAACCCTTCCACGGGAACAATGATGACACAGAAGCCACCTGTGCTGCAAGAGCAGCTCCAGAAGCCCAGCCTCTCTCTCCAACTGTATGCATGCAAGAGCATCCCCAAGTGTGTGAGAAGGTGCCATGTGCTATGGGGAAAAGGGAAATTTAATAGATAAAGGAGGATCAGAAGTGCCAGGATGTTGGGCAAGGTGTGGGGAATGAGGTGTGATTTTAAATAGAAGAGTTGAGGGGGCCCCAGTGACGAGGTGACATTTGAACAAAAGCTTAGGGGAGCTGAAGGGTTCCTTGTATGGGCATCAGGGGAAGAGGCTACCGGAACAGTCAACGAGAAGGCTCTAAGGCAGGAGTCCACCTGCCCAGGGAAGAGCAAGGAGGCCAGGGTGGCTGAAGCACAAGGTGTGTGTGTGGGGGGGGGGGGGGGGGCAGAGGGAGAGGAGACAGCGAATGAGCCATAATGAGAACCAGGTGACACACAGTTCTGTAGGCCACTGGAAAGACCCTGGCTTTCACCGTGCGTGTAACGGGTGCCACTGCGGGACTGCAGCCAGGCATGAGATGGAGATCCAACTTACATTTTGCAAAGATCACTTTGGCTGTCAAGCTGGGCAGAGACAGTGGGTAGTAGGAGAGCAGGTGGGGAGGCCATGGGAAGGCTATCGCAGTGGTCCAAGCAAGAACGATGTATTAAACATGAGGAATAATCAAAACATAATTTCCGGGCAAATACTTGGGAGATGCCATCAGTCATTCACATAGAAACCGTGCAGAGTAAATATTAAGAACGCCCATTCTGGTTTTTAGATGAGAAGATTGAATTCAGAGAAAAAGGCCTTCCTCAGTGACACGTATTTACTCAATGGCAGAGCCAGATTTCAAATCCTGGCTCTCAAGCGTTGGGCACCTACTGTATGCAGGCGCACTTTGAGAGCTGGAGGGATGGATCCCTGCTCTTCAGAGCTACGGGCAGGCGGCTGACAAGAGGGGAGGGGCCACGTGAGCCAACAAACAGATGACAAGAGACAGCAGGGCGTCCTTCTGTGCCTCCGGCAGATTCCGCTCCCACGAAATTTTCCCTAGATGCCCCCAAAAAATACATTTCTCAGCGAGAGACCCATTACGTCCTGGGCATAATTTAAAAAGGCATGGAGTAAAACGTGGAGAGTCAGAAGAAACTAAAAAATACATAAGAATAAAAATCGGAAAATACATCTGCAAACTCCAGAGTGTCGAGGAAGAGATCTGAAGGAGGTGGGTCCTCCAGCTCAGGCTCTTTTCTCTATTTAGCTGCTGAAACATTCTTTCTCCTCTTCCCTCATTTTTCACCAGGCTTCATCCAAGAGGGGCTTGTACGGCCTTGCCCCTTCTCCCTGCTCAGTGGGGAGCCTGCTTCTCCCTCTCCCTCTGCTCACCCCCTACCCCCTGCTCATGCTCCCTCTCTCTCTCTGTAGAATAAACAAATAAGATCTTTAAAAAATAAATAATAATGCCAATGGAAAGCTGATAAGCTGTGTAACCCTCAGGCCTGTCTGCCCATCCATCTATCTGTTCCTGGCCTTTCTTTTGCCACCACCTGCATGGCACCAGGCTGCCCCGGCCACTCGAGGCTCCCACCTCCCCTGCTTTGGGCTCCAGCTGACCAAAGAAGATCTTGAGAATGAGAGATGGCAATGGTAGAGGAAGGGAAACTGGATGGTTTTCCCTCTCCCTCTTCTCTCCAGCCTCAGGGCGACTTGCCCCCCTCGCTGGTGATGGGTCCCTGACCTTGGGTAGCACAGCTCCGTCCCTCTCTGCTGTTCAGTTTGGGATGACTTTCCTCCTTTTGCTAATCTCTGGGTCGCTTTGTTCTGCTTGTAATTTATTCTAGTTGGCTTTCCCTATCTTTCATCACCAGTTGTAGCTAATTCCCTGGATGAAATCCCTCCTGCTTTGAAGGCTTGAAGTAGCTTCTGCTTTTCTTGAATGACACACAAGCATACTTTCAAAGGATAGAAAGCCATGCCCTCAAGAATGTGCTGCCTTAAAAACAATACAAGATGAGGGCTTGCTTCGGAAGCACATATCATAAAATTGGAATGATTCAGGGAAGATGAGCATGAACCCCAACCCTGTCCCGCACAAAGACAGCACGCAAATTCCTGAGGCATTCCATATTTTTTTAAATGAAAAAAAAAAAAAAACAAGATTTAAATTTTGAAGTCCCTGCCTTAAAGATGAGTTCCATGATAGATCTATAATTTAACAGTAAAAATTCATTTCAATAGACATCAAAGTGTTTACGGTCAGAAAGGTAATTTTGAAAGAATAATCATCAGTTTCTTTAAAAGTTTTTATAATGAAGGAAGACACATTATATTCCACAAATTTTCTAAAAGGTTCATCAATATTTAATTTTCTTCTAAAAGCCACATTAGGATTAACATTACAAAGAAAACAGGCTTTTGTTCCAAGGAAAAATGTATCTCTGTGATGTGGCTGTTTTATCTGATATCTCTGTTGGCGGAATATGGTGGAGGGGAGTATATTTATAATAACAACAGATTCGTTTTCTGAATTTCTGCCCCTTGCTACTTTTACAAACTAAGCATCATTTTACCAGCAGGAAGACACAGTACATAAAACTTTGCAGCAGCAGGATGTGTTCCCAAATGTTTGGCTAATCTTTGGGTGATCTCGAGGGAAGGTAATGGAAAAATTTTAATAGTTAGCCGGGGTTATGTGAACTTCTCTTTCTGTTACCTGGGTCAGCGAACGCTTTGCGAGATGTTGGGGAATAAGAACCCAATGAATGTGTCCAGAATCTCTGCCCTGCTCTATTCAGAACCAATTTGTAGCTAGTTCCTAAGTGCTAAGCTTTAATAGATATGTCTTAATAATTAATCCTTTCCTTAAAGTGCTTTGATTTTTCTGATTCATATTGAGTATATATTTGGCAACTCTAAGCCTATTGGGCCAAAACAAAATTGTGTTATATTTCTGTCCCTGTGAGATTCTAGTGGAAGAAGCTAGAAAGGTGTGCTCTCCTAACCCTTGAAGAGAAGCTTGGCATCATTCACCTCACCAGAAGGGGCACATTTAGCCCAAATTAGAATATTCATGCGCACCGGTCACCATGCATGCTGGTCAACATATATGTGGTTCCACACGTGTGTGCCTTTGCTCATGCTACTGCCTTCCTCACTTTACCTTGCAACTCCATACTCAACTCTGAAGATTCAGCCATCGCCTCCTCGCAGAAGCCTTCCTTGACTCCACCCCACCCCCAGCCTTGCTCCGGAGTCTCCCCTCAGCTTTCTTTCAGCAAATCTGCTTTCTTCTGCACTTGGTTCCAAAGATGATCTCTTTGTGGGTCTGCGGCGTCTGCAGACTCCCAGCTCCTGCAGAGCATAGCCCGTCTCTGTACGTGAGCATGCAGCCTAAACAGCTCCTCTGTACATGTTTCTTGAACACAGCTGAGCTGAGCTGAGCAGAGTGGCTGATAATTTATGAAGTCTAGATCTTGCCTCCAGCAAAACTGCAAAAGGCAACAGTTCCTCCAGCCCTGTGTTCCATGACCATTTCAGGACACAGTGGAACATTCATCTCTTTTCTGTAAAGTTGCCTGTGTGGGTTTGCTGCTCGCATTTTTCCTTTTCTTTTTGGCTTTCTTCCTATAAGAATTACACAACCTTCTATCCTCTCTCACCTCCTCCTCCTCCTGCACTGTACCTCCGGCTCTGAAAAGCTATGAATAAAGAAAGACAGCTGGTACTTCAGGATCCTGTTACTAATTCAATACGTGCATACCTTTCCTGTGAGTCCTGCAGAGCTCCATTTTCTTGAGAATGGCAAAGCCAAAAAAGCCTTTCACTCTAGCCCTGCAGAAAAATACGGATCTCAGAGGCCTGCAAGGGCTTTCAGAGCTCAGACTCACCCCATCCCTCATGGGAGCGTGTTGGATAACACAGACATGGGTTAGGTGAGGCTCCACCATTTGCTTGCTCTTCACCACCCCAGGCCAGGTCCCTTGGCTCTTCGCTCTAAAATAAGGCCAATACCATCTCTTGCACAGCGTTCGGGGGAGGATGAACAAGATCATGTTCTGCAGAGTCCGGCACCTAACGTTCAAAAATGGGTAGAGATAACAATAAAGAGGATGATAATGGTAACATGTTTATTCCAAGTGGTTACAGGTTAAATTTCATCCTCTCCAGATTCAGAGGTTGAAGTCTTAAGCCCAATACCTCAACACGTGACCTTATTTGGAAAGAAGGTCTTTTCGGAGATCATGAAATTAAGATGAAGTCATTAAGATGGGCCCTAATCCAGTATGACTGTGTCCTCATAAAATGGGGGGATTTGGCCCCAGACGCGTACACGGGGAGAGCGCTGTGTGAAGGTGAAGGCAGACGTCCCCGTGATGCTTCTACAAGCCGAGGACCACCAAGGATTGCCAGCAAACCACCAGCAGCGGCGGGGGAGGCTGAGAACGGATCCGCCCTCACAGCCTCCGAAGGCACCAGCACCACCGGAACCTTGACCTTGGACTTCCGGCCTCCAGGACTGTGAAAGAATAAATTTCTGTTGTTGAAGCCCCGAGTTTGTGGGCTTTGACAATACTGAGAACAGAGACATTAGACAAATGCCTGAGGTGACAGAGCAGAGAGGAGAGGGAGAGCCAGAGCACAGGTTCATGGGGAGTGCGCTGGCGGCTGAGCCCCCTCTGCAGCCACACCCCCCACCTGTTGCCTCCTCCAGCTCCCCCTCTCAAGGCCCCTTCCTCTACACACTCAGAACGTGTCATCTCATCTTCCCCAATAACCTGGGCACCTTCCCATTTCTTACCTTACACTTCAATTAGGAATTACATCCTTCCCACGAGAGATTCTGATTTAATTAGTCTAGGATGGAACCCAGCCCTTGCATTTTTAAAAGCTCTCCAGGTGCTTTTCATGAGCAGCGGGGTGAAGATGCTGCACTGGGCCACATGCCCCTTACAGCAAGGCCATGGCTGCCTTACCAGGTGTCCACCATATTTGGTTCACTGGGTGCCCTGATGGGTGGGGGTTAGTGAGTTGTGTCCCAGGTAACAGGTCAATACACAACCGCAATGCTCCAGACCGTATTGGACCCATCTGCTGGTTGTGTGAACTTGACTGTGAAAGTTGTCTGACTCCTCAACACCACTCTCCTCTCCTTTCCTCCCATGTTCTGTGCCCTCCAGGGCCGCCCTCCTCCTTGTATCAGATCTCACTTCACTCTCGCTCTCCACCACAGGGCTCTGATCACCACACCTCCATTTTCTTTTTAATTTTTTTAAATTAAAAAAAATTCCCCAGTTTATTTTCGTACCTATCCAGAAGTGAGTGCAAGCCCTTTAGTGTGGCCACAGTGTTCTTTCTGAAGTATAACAACAGTAATAATAAAGCAATCAAGAGTCAAAAAAAAAAAAAATCCTCTCCCTCTTAAAAACAGTTGAGTGTCTCCAGGGCACCTGGTTGGCTCCACTGGTTGAGCATCTGACCTTTGGTTTCGGCTCAGGTCATGATCTCAGGGCCGGGGGCCGGGCAGGGGGGCTGGGTGCAGATTGAGCCCAGAGTCAGGCTCCACAATCATCAGGGAGTCTGCTTGAAATTCTCTCTCCCTCTCCCTGGGCCCCTCCCCTCACTCCTGAGCTCTTTCTCTCTAAAATAAATAAGTCTTAAAAAGAGAAAAAATGTGAGTATCTCTCCATTACATATTTCAAAACGTTCAGACTCCGTTTGTGACTCATCACACCTGTTGCTGTTCTCACCTTCTCCCACCCGCTTCTCTGAAACAAGCTGAGATTTGCTGCCCTAGTCAAAGCTTCCTTTCCACAGCAGGCTTTCTCCCGCCTCAGGGCTTCACTCCTGCTCTTCCTTCTGCCTCACAAACCAACCAGCACTGCTTTCCAACACTCAGTTCAGGAACCTCCTCCCCTGAACCCGGCGACCCATAGATGCTCCACCCCCACGGGCCTCCCAGGCAGGGCAGACCTTGGAGCTCCCATTCGCCCTCTTGGTTTGGCGACTCTGATCATACATTTATATTATCTGTCCCCCCAACTCTCTGCAGTCCTGGGAATGTTGACCGCCTTTTTCACGTCTGTGTGGCCATCGCTTAGCCCAGCGTCTGGTACAGATTAGATGCCCAGCAAATATTTGTGGAATGAATGAGTAAATCATATTCATTGATATTTACTAGTGCTTTACAGTTTACAAAGTGTTTCAAATGGCAAGTAGTAGGGGTAAAAGGGAAAGAAAGATCATGTGGATCTAGTGGCCGTTTCACCGAGGCTCCCACCAGCCCTGACTCAATTTTTCAATGAGTTACTGTTCTCCAAGGGCCTGCAGGAGGGATACAGCCATTAGGGGAATGTGTTGGCTTTTGGACTTGGACAAAGAAGGATGAGTTCACACATCCTGGTGCAGAGTGGACCTGGCTTCATCCCCCTGCGACTGGATTGACACCATGACGCCTGGCCACTCCATACTCCACGCAAGAGCCCTGAACGCTGCCATCTACAAGGACAGGTCAGCACAGTTAACAGATGTTGCCGATGGCCACGCAAAAGGACAGGTGGTAGTGTGTCCATCTGTCCGCAGAGACCACATCTTGAAAACAAAAGGCTGTGGTTCCTTGTGGTTCATTCAAGGGAGTCCTTCCTTATCCATTTTGAGTGCTAAGCCCATTGTCAAGACCTCTGGTGAAGCTATTGGGAAGTGGTGAGGGACAGGGGGTTAGGGTCACACAGAAGGAGGACCGGCTTTGAAGTAGCTCCTGTGCCGGACCTCCCTCCTGGGAGCCCCAGAGAGACTCACGGGCTGATAGGCAACGGGCATAATCCCAGGCCTATCTACTGTTCAACTGCTCCAGCTCCTTAAGGACACCCTGGGTGGGCCTCCAAGCCCATGTGGTGCTGGCATTAGAAGTCACTACCGTCACCCGCATTCTGCCTTTGGGATTGTGCCAGGCTACTTCGCATCCATCCACTTTGCTCCTGCTTCCAATCTGCTTTCCTTCCAGGATTCACACCGCCTCTTATCTCCATCTCCTTTTGGTTCCAATTCTGAGTCAATCTCCATGGATTGGTACTTGATTTCTGGCTAGCAGTCCCAACTTCAGTGGCCTCCACCCCGCCCCTGCCTCCCGCCTGTGCCTCCGGCACACCCAAGGGCAGATCTGCCAGGCTCTGCTCCTGGCTTCCAATGCTGAAAACAAAGCTAGAGGCTGTAGATTCTAGGTAGTCCTCATTTGCTCCTCTTCCTTCAGGACCCCCTCTGGCCATTTACACTCTGTGTTACTATCAAACCTGTCCACATTTCCATCCTTGAGTCCACTCCTGAAGCCCACTTCTAAGTTAACACCCTTGATCGCAGAGCCATGGCGTGGAAAGACCCGGTGTGTATTATAATAAACAGGCTACTGTCAATAGAAATATATCAGGAAGGTTATTTACCCAGTTGTTTGAGAGAAGAAACACTGTCTCCTTTGTATGATACAAAATAAAATAATAAACCGCCTTGTTAGGCATAAGCCAGAGACAGAGGGCCTTGGGCACATCCTAGCATCAACCCCATGAGTTGTTTGAGTTACCTGGTAAACAAATTGAACAGATACAGAGTGGTGGGCTCTGATGAGCACACACAGATGCCACTTGAATCCTGTACATATGGCAGCCTTTTTCCAGGCACTTTGTTTCCTTTAGCCCCAAAGTCTTCCTGGTATTTCAGATTCACGCTGTGATTTTTTAGTGAAATGAGATTACAGCAGCCCAAAATTATATCAATAATTATATTCTGCTCAGATGAGAATGAGTGTGTTCCAAACTGCTAGCGGGACCTCTAGCAACCATCAGGAAAGCAGTTTCTTTGTGCCAAGTAATTAAGTAGAGCATTTTAGCAAAAAAATTAAGAGGAAAGTCTGTGTGTGAGCTCACTCATTCCTCACCTGAGGAATTTTACCTCTGTCATCCGCCAGCCAAGACTTAAATCTTTGAAACCTTAGTTCTCTTCTTTGTAAATTAGAAATGATGCTACACTAGCATATGTAATTGTGATGATTGAATGAGGGATACGTTGTTACGTATATTATAAATTATATCAGGGAAGATAATGCATAAGAAATAGTCACAAAATGAAAGATGAAAACTCTTAACTGGGGCTCCCTGGGGATTCCCTGGGTGGGAGACTGAGTTACTATTCAAAAATGTTAAGAATTTTCTCTTCTAGTTCCAAGAGCAAACTACCTCTTCATCCCTTGACTCTGGGATTGGCTGCATGACATGCTTTGGATTATGAGATGTTAATTGGTGTGACGTAAGCTTGAAGAAGAGTGGCAGGGCTGTTCTTTTCTTCCGATGGTTCTGTTATTGCCCTGGGCAAAACTCTATGCAGGCAGAGCTGCCTGGCGGGTGGGTGTAGGGGGAAAGAAACATGGATCAGAGCCCAGCCACAGTGAGCTGATCTCAGTTGACTGTTAGAAGCATGTGGAAGTCCAGCAGAAATAAGAACATCAGATGACCCACAGAACCATGAGAATAAGTGATTGTTATTTGAGGCCACTGAGTTTGAGAGTGATTTGTTTGCAGTAATTTTGTGACATAAACTAACTTTTCCCTTCTCTACATAGGATGACCATATATCTCCATTTACACAGAACAGCCTTGGTTTACGTCTGTTTTAGTGCCTCATCTGTTTTACATTTTCCTAGTCTCTTTCTTTCTTTCTCTTTCTTTTTCTTCTTTCTTTCTTTCTTCTTTCTTTCTTTCTTTCTTTCTTTCTTTCTTTTTTTTTTCTTTCTTTCTTTCTTCTTTTTTCTTTCTTCTTTCTTCTCTTTCTTCTTTCTTTCTTTCTTTCTTTCTTCTTTCTTTCTTTCTTTCTTTCTTCTTTCTTTCTTTCTTTCTTCTTTCTCTTTCTTCTCTTTCTTTCTTTCTTTCTTCTTTCTTTCTCTCTCTTCTCTTTCTTTCTTCTTTCTCTCTCTTTCTCTCTTTCTTTCTTTCTTTCTTCTTTCTTTCTTTCTTTCTTCTTTCTTTCTTTCTTTCTTTCTTACTTTTTCTTTCTTCCTTCCTTCCTTCCTTCCTTCCTTCCTTCCTTCCTTCCTTCCTTCCTTCCTTCCTTCCTTCTTTTAAACAAAGTATTGCTATTTGTTGCACTGAAATAAGCTCGGATGGGTTTGGTAGACCTTGACTTTGCACTTGACTCTTCTGCATGATCTATCTACTGGAGTTGAAATGAGTGCACTCAAGAGAGACCCATGTTAACATATGATTAAATCTGAAAGGTGGCTAAAAAACACATCTCTCTTTTCTCGACCGTCCCAGACAGAATGTAACTAACACCTCTCTTTCAGTGACAACATGCAAGGAACTTGCAAATAAAGCAAAATGTGCTCAGGCACTAGCAGCTAAGGACAGCTAACTCCTTCCATCCTTGAGTGGTAGTGGGAGAGAAGCCGGAGCTGCTGCCACCGGTCAGCTGGTATACCATCCAGTTGCGGTAGGTCCACAAGGAAGCCTGAAAGTTTTACAGAGCTCCTAGGCCTCTAGTCAGAGGCGTGTGTAGGAACCGGTAAAATACAGGTTAGATGTAGACGAAGTATGTGCAAGAAATAGTTTGAGAAGCCTGCGTTAGAAAAGAGGATGCCATCTATTAGTTAATACAAATCTACAACTATATTTTAATGGTTTTATTTGACATATTTTTTTTGCTATTAATTATGTTGGCACAAAGAACCAAAAAAAAGTGCATAATTAGTGAAACATACATTATAAATTTCTCTTTTCAAGAAAGTTAATTATGCTACGTCACAAAATGCTTGCAAACATTTACTTTCCACCATGGAGGGCTGCTGTGATGTCACTAACCACAGGGAATCTAAAAGACCAACTAACTGTACTGAAGAAGAATCAGTACCCATTTCAACATAGTTTGAGAAGACAGTGCCCAACCACCATGATTTAACACACGAAGTGGCAGAAGGTGTGTTTGTAGTCACCGTATGAAGCATGACTTTGAATTTAGATCAAATCACTCCTCGAATTAAATTGGCTCTTGTTTCATTCTGAGTTTTCTGGTGCACATAACAAATGTGAAACTATGATGGCTTATGTGTTGTCTCTATGAGCAGAAAAATTTCACAGAGTGTTCAGTGATTCCAGTTTTATTATATAAATATATACCTCAAATGGAAAGTCGGACTATTTCAATAATTAATCTTTTTTTTCAATTCATGAACTCAAGGTAGAGCTATTTAAATGTTACTGCAAATTCAGTTTAAACGTTCAACATTAAAAGTAAAGATCAAATTATTTGTCTTTACAGGGTAATGTAAATATAAGATTAAGAAACCTGCATGGCAGAGCTGGCTTGGAATTGGTTGTGAGGCAAACATAATTAACAATGCCATTCATACACATTGGAAGCTAATACAATGTTTTATGTCTACCTCAGTTTTAAAAAAGCCATTCAGATAAATTATAGGGAATCTACCAATCAAAATAAAACCTGTAGTTGTCAAACTGTAAAAATAAATACATACACATGATATGTACACCCACAGGCAAATAATCATCCCTAGTAGCTAAATGACAAAATTGTTGACTGAGCTAATGTTGAATATTGTTTTTTTAAATCAATCTATGTACATCTACATTGTTTATTCCCTTTCTTTAATCAGATTTTAGAAGCGTTTGATTTTTGCAGAACTACTCTGTAAATCAACCCAATGTCCTACAAAGCCATTAAACTTTCTGCAAAAAGACCTCTACATTTTGGTTATATTCTGTTCAAAACTAGGTGGAATCTTTAACCAAAGTATTCGACAAATGGCATGCACATCACCACTGCCCAAAATAAACAGCAAAATAACTCCTGGGGCTTCTGAAGCTCTTAAGCTGCAATTAGTAAAACAAAGCTTATAAATAAGAAGATCTTGAAATATCCCTCCAAAAGCAAGGGAAAAATTAACAATGTTGAAAGTGTAATTTACAAGTTTGCATTCTGAAATTTCTTAATATGTTTGACAAAAATTTCTAAAGAATTATGAACAGAAATAACCTATTCGAAGAGTTTTTTCTACTACCGCATCCGATGAAGAAAGGTACTCTGAATGAGGCAAAATTAGGCCCAAGGACAAACTTTGAAGAGTGAAATACTTAGACTTCTCAGTATGAAGGGAACTTTTTAAAGATTTTATTTATTTATCTGACAGAGAGAGACACAGCGAGAGAGGGAACACAAGCAGGGGGAGTGGGAGAGGGAGAAGCAGGCTTCCCACGGAGCGGGGAGCCCGATGCGGGGCTCGATCCCAGGACCCTGGGATCATGACCTGAGCCAAAGGCAGATGCTTAATGACTGAGCCACCCAGGCGCCCCTGAAGGGAACTTTTTAAAGTGTGTTCTAGAGAAATGAGTCAGTTGGAAGTGTCAAATGTCAAATTCTTAAATTTTAAAGTAAAACTTTGAAGAAGATTAAAAACAATTTTGTTAAAGTGAAAGATAAGACTATTGAATAAATTTTCAGGAAGGTACATAATTTTAAAGACACAAATAGTTTTAAAACTGTTTAAAATGTATACACTCTAAGATTGTTCATTCAACTTAGATTATTTTTTGTTTGAGATAATCAGTATAAAGAAGTTTTGACATTTGCTTTAATGTACATATATATATTTTTTGAGTATGTTATTTTTACTTAAAAATTATTTTTAAAAAATAGGTTTGACTAGAATTGGGTTATAGATCATCAATATTATACAATTAATTTGTCAGTCAATAAATACATTTTAAGGGGTACCTGGGTGGCTCTGTTGGTTAAGCCTCTGACTCTTCATTTGGGCTCAGGTCATGATCTCAGGGTCCTGAGATCAAGCCCTGTGTGGGGTCTCTGCACTCAGTGGGGAGTCTGCTTGAGATTCTCTCCCTCTGGCTCTGCCCCTCCTCCTGCTTGCGCTCTCACACACATTCTAACTCTTTCTTTCTCTCAAATAAATAAATTAATTAAAAAATACATTTTAAAAAACATATTTAATTTCAATTCTTTCAGTCTCAAAATGTATCCTGGCTCCAACAATAAATTGGAGAGGTCACTGTATTTCAGGTCTCTTTCAGTGTCATATTGTTGTTTGTTTTCTAAGTAAAGCAATCAATGAGCACTTCAAAAGTCCCATTTTCATTGTGCAGAAAAAAAGATTACAGAACAGTGTTTCAGTATTCAGCCACACTGGGCCCAGTAACCCGGAACGACAGATGCTTCTGGATGAAAAATCCAGGATTTGGATCAAGAAAGTTCTGGGTAAATACGTAGTAGTACAATAGTGCAGGATTCTGATGTTCTTTTTAGGTACTACTTGCATTCTTTTAATTGTCCTTAAAAATCACTATTCATGTTTACTTAGGAGAACCTCTCTATTAAGTAGTAAGAAATGTCGAAGTTATGGTTAAAAACGGTGTTTTTTTGTTGTCACAAACCAAAAAATTTGTTACCAATGTGCTAGCTATGAAATAATATCTCATGGGACAATCTGTGTCATGTCTGTTGCACTGGCCTGGGAAAGAGACATGTTTCAAGGTCTTTGCTACAGCACGTGGGCAGAGAATGTCAGAATAAAATGGTCACAGGGTTTTAGAGAATATTAGGATTAGCTTTTGGCACAAAGACCAAGAGGTTTCAGTGTTTCCTTATTGTTCAAAGTGAACCTGAGTTGTCAGAGCAAACAAATGTGTTACAAAGTGTTTTCTATACACCGTGAATCATGTATGGTACAAGAGTGTACTTCCCTATGGCGTACTTCTATTAGTCATTTCTATCTTCATTGGAGGCTTAACCATTAATGCCTCTGGGTTAATACTTTTTTAAAAATAGCTCAGACAAGAATGTTGAAGCTGTTTTAATGTGACAGTGTGTAAGTCATCACACATGTGTCTTTGGATCCCAGGAGATGTTTCCTAGTTATAAAACACATATGTTCCAAAGGTCACAGATACTTGTAAGAACTTTGCACCTAAGATGAAGGCAACATGAAGCAATCCAATAGCAATCATTCATGTGATTCTCAGAACAATCTAGATACAAAAAAAAAAAAAACCAAAAAACAAAACATTCTAGATACAGCATTGGTACCTGTGAGCAGTGTAATCACCATTCTCACATGGATGGCTGTGATCTTTTTCACTTTAGACGACCCTCCTTGATATGTCACTTCACTGGATTTAGGAAATCAACTGTGAGGAGGATAGACCAATGTTACAATTCTCTAATATTTCTATAGAAAAATTCAAGAGTCAGATTTCCCTTTTTTTTAAGTTTTCTACATCACTTCATTTGATCCCAAAAACAATCTGATGAGAAAGTCAGCATAAAAATTAGACCCCTTCTCTGCCCCAGGCTGTTGGAGTTGTAAGTAACACCTTGCAAACTTGATCAGTTGGAAGGGAAATTTATTGTAAGGATCGCCTTTCCAACTCACATGACAAGTAACAGCATCCCACCAAACAGAGGAAGACTGTTCTCTCCCTCCAACCACGGGTCACCTTGAATTTTTTATTTCTGCTTTGATTCATCTCTAACTCGGCTCAGTTGAGTTCCTCAGGACCCACAGTGGCTGGCAGCCCCTAGCTCTCTGTACAATTGCATCGTTCTCAGTCCACCACCATCATCTGAGAATTTTCAGGGTCTCCTGAAAACATAGAAAAACTGAATGGCTCAACCCTTCCTGTGACCTGGTTCCCTTGGGTTAGAGCATCACCTCACCCAATCAGCCATGGATGGGGATGTGGGAACTTTCTGGAAAATGTTGGGAAGTTAAGTATCTAATTAATATCTGTTAACACTCTCTATGTGCCAGACACAGGGATAAATGTTTTATATGCATTTTCTTATTCTATCTAGTTAACAATTGTATGTTTAGGTAGTACTATGATTTTTATTTTACAGATGAAGAAACAGATTCACTGATTTGTCAGACACCACAGGTTAGAAAGTTGTAAAGCCATTCTTTTCATTCTGGGCATTTGAGTCCAAAGCTGTGCTTTTAGTCACTGAGCCATATTGCATTTCATAATCTCTAAATTTAGTACTACCTCAACTTTAGGAAATCATTCTGAGATGTTGATGGAGCTTAATCTTAAAGCCTAAAGTTTATCTGGCTCCTGAAATGTCTAAGAATTACTGAAAAATGCTGGAATTTAAAGGAAGACAAGTGTGGGATGCGCACATTCACAGACACACAGATGGAAACAGTGCGGCATTGTTGTAAGGTGCGAGGCAATAAAATAAGGCTTTCAGAAAACGATCCGTTTTACATATGAGTACTTGGTATATGAATGAAGCTAATAATTCAAATCCCAGACAAAGAATAAACTATGCACAAAATGAGGCAAAGATATTAGCTACCAGGATAGAGTGAGAGTTCACAATGCCTAAAATTTTTAATTTTAAATTCTGGATGCATTAAAGGCATGCATTATTTATTTAATGCATATTTATGAAACATCACTATTACCTAGTGCTGCAAGAGGTAGCATTAACTCATATCCAAAATGGTCCTTATATCAGTTTTTCATGTCAGTTCTCCTTGAGCCCAAGTTTTTCATTCAGCAAACACGTGCTAAGCACTTTTTCTGGGTCATGCGATAGGATTACAAAGTTAAAAAGCACCGTCTCTGCCCTTAATTATCAACTGCGTTATTCTTCTGTGTTTCTCACAGAATCCAGTTCAATTCTGGTCAACAAAGAGTTTTGAATACTCATTGGTGGCCAAGAACTTTGCAATACTCTGAGCAGAGAGTGGAAGAGAAAGAAGAGGAGGAAGAGGAGCGGGACCAGAAGGAGGAGGAGGAGACAAGCAAAGGAACCAGGAAGAAAGGAAAGAAGAAAGGCAGGGAGGGGCTATGATTAGTTCCTGCACTTAGGAAAAGTATATTCCAGTTGGAAAGACGTACAAATTATTTCAATATCATATGACAAATGCCCAAAAGGATGTCATGGCTGACTGCTATGGATGCACCAAGGAAAGGTATTTAGCCAGGTGTGGGCATCCCAGGAAGACTTCCTGGAGGTGGTGATGCTAGAGCAGGGAGAAGGCCAGCAGAAGTCAACCGCCAGAATAAAGAATCAGTACATATTGAATACGTACTGAATTGATTGAATAAACAATGAATGGTTCGTTGAACAGATCAATGGTAAGTGGATGGAGGAATCAAAAACACCTAACATGTGATGTCTGACCTCCAGGCTTTTAATTCCCCACTGGAGAAAAGAAACAGAAGCACAGGAACTTAATTATTCCTCCAGAGCAAATCTGAAGAGAACTTGTCTGTCAGAGTGTTTTTGGCAGCCTGGAACAGAACACAGGACTGAAGCAAGGCATAACCCTGAAGTGTTCGTAAATGAACCTCTAGGCACATGAATGCTCCCAACAAGGGTTTGGTTATTTCACAGCTCAATTAGACCAGGGCAGCTCTGGGCAGCTTCTCTCCGGTTCTTCTGGACGGGAAAAAAGAGCACCCCTGGGGTGTGTTTCCCTTGCTCACAGGAGTCTACCCCAACACTACTCCACTTGTGACACTAGAGGTGTAGATTTTCCACATGTCAGGCAATTCTGTGACATGAACTGGATGTCCCTACTATTGAACTCAATTCTGACCCAGAGATGGTGTCAGATTCCACGGATTCAGGGCTCTCTTCCCCAAGATAGCCCCCCCACGCCCGACTGCCCAATACACACACACACACACACACACACACACACACACACACATACACGTGCGCGCGCGCGTGCGCGAGCTTCAGATGCCAATCCCAAGTCCCGTAGTCACCAGTGCTTCTGACAGACTATATAAATCAGAGGTTCCTACAACCCCCCTCTTAGGTTCAGTTTAATTTGCCGGAATGACTCACAGAACTCGGGAAACCAGTTTAGTTACTAGATTAACCATTTATTACAAAGCATATTAAAGGATACCACTGACCAGCCAGATGAAAAGATACACAGAGCAGGGTCTAGAAGGGTCCTGAGCACAAGAGTTTCTGTCCTCATGGAGTTCGGGGTGCACCACCTTCCGGGACACAGATGTTTCACCAACCTGGAATTCTCTGTATCCACCTTCCTGGGTTTTTACGGAGGCTTTATTACATAGGTGTGGCTGATTTCATCATTGGCTATTGATGATGAACTCAGTCTCCTGCCCCTCTCCCTTCCCGGGAGGTGGGGGGTGGGGCTGAAAGTTCCAACCTTCCAATTTTGGCTGGTTCCCCGGGCAACCACCAGCCCCCCCATCCTTGGGGGCTTTCCAAAAATCACCTCATCAACATAAACTCAGGTGTAATTGAAAGGGGCTTGTTACGAATGAGAAAAGTCACCCTTTCATCTTTATTGTTCTTGCAGCTATTTCAGGAATGGAGGATAAAATAAAATATTCTAACAGAAGATGCCCCTTTGGCTCTTGCATAGGAAATTACAAGAGTTTTAGGAGCTGTGTGCCAGGAACAGCGGAGGAAGACCAAATGTCCATTTCTTATTATAAGTCCCTCTGTCCCATCTTGGCTTTCTTCCCTTTGTGGTCCAAGATGCTGCTAAAGCCTCAAGCATCACATCCTCACATAGCAATTTCAAGACTAGAGTTTCTCCTTGTGAAGAACTCTTTTTATTTATTTATTTATTTATTTATTTTTTACCAGAGGGAGAGGAAAACCTTTTCCAGAAGTTTTCTCAAGTATATCTTTCTGCAGTTCCCCTGGTCAAGATTACATCCTATGGCCTTGCTTAGTTGCAAAGACGGCTGGGGAAAAAGCATCTGGCTTTTCAGCCCCCGGAGAGAGAACCCTAGGAGAAGGGTAGGGGAATGGCTGTTGGCTCTGCAGACAACTGTGTGTGCACATGAGCTAAGCAAACACTAACGAGAATTGCCCTTACCTGTGATGATGCTCTGCATGCTAAAGGGACACAGGTGAACATCAGTTCTTAAATATGAACAAGTAATAACAAGTCTGTAACTTATACTAACTCTTCATGCTTCTTTTATGCACAGAGTCCCCATAATAAAAGAAGGGTCTTTCTTTTAAATATCCTATCCATATCAATGCAGAAAACACCTTTTCTCTTCCTGGGTCAATACCTCACATCGACTCCAAAGAAACCACTGACTCCACTAGAAACTTGGAACTGAGAAGAGATGAACATCCATTCCATGCGGACTCTTTACTAGATGCCTGTCACACATCCTGTCACTCCTCATTCGATGGAAATTTCATGTAAACTGTGGCTCACTGGGTCAAGTACTTGTCTCAAGTCAGAGAGCCGAGAGATGACATAGCCTGGTGTCCATTTTTGGCTTGTCAAAGCCAAAATGGAGCATCCCTCCGTTAGAGCACCTATATGTCCGGAGGTGATGTCACGAGTGTTTGAATGTGCCAGACATCTTTCTCTTATAAGCACTCCTGCTAGAAAAACTGACGGTAGGCAGAAGATGTCTCCTTTAAGCCCACTCTTGCTTATTAATTGATTACATCACTGGGCCTCACACTGTGGCGCCCATTTTCACAGCCCAGGAAATTTACGTGGATTGTGCAATGACAACCATAAATCATAGTCGAAACAACTCTGAGAACAAAAACACCAAGGGTTTGCCTGAGGTTTGCAGAACCTTTCATCCGAAAGATTACGTAATTTGTTTTGAACCTACACATTCATTATTCATTCAACAGATATTAACGGACCATCCACCGTGCATTGTGCTCTGTACACTTGTAGTTGTTTATAAATGCTGACTTGTGATCTGTCTTTGATTCAACACATATTTCCTGATTGTCCACTACGTGCCAAACAGCGTGATAGATTCCACTGGGTTAAAAAAATGAAGCAAAATCTGGTCCCCGCACTCCAGAACTCTGTCACTTGAGAATCATTCTTCAATCGCTCCGGGAAGAAGAAATGTGTTCTGCCCTTTTGCCTACTGTAGAAGCATAACGACATGTATAAAGTCATAGACTATGTGCTGGTGTTTTTGTTTTCACCCCCTCTGGATGTATTCTCTCCTCTTTTTTTCACCTCTCTGGGCCACAGGAGGCCAGTTCCTGTGGCCCGCTTCATGTGAGCTCCCTTGCCTGATGTCATGGGGTCTGAGCCAGGGGAGGCACGAGTGATGAACTGGACTAGGAAGGGGATAAGATACAATTCAGGTTATTTCTTCTCTGCTCAGTCTTGGCGACAGTATTGCGTGTCTGGGAGGGGCTGTGTGGCCCTCTGGACTGGGGCTCCTCCCAAGTTCTGGGTGGGTCTCCTCCAGAGTTCCAATTCTCATCGGGCTCCAGGAACCCTGTTTTCCTTTTGTCCTTTGGCCGTGGGAGTGGTAACTGCCTCCTGCCTACTCTCTAGTGGTCCCTAACTAGTCTCTGGGTGCCTAACTAACTGTTCCTTATTGGTTCTCTTAACCTGGCATGCACATCTACAAGGGGTCCCTGTCCTAAAAAAATCTCTTCCGGTGAGCCATCTGGATCAAATTCTATTCCTTACTGGGACCATGGCTAATCAGAATATCAAAGCTGATGAAAGTTTAGAAATCATCTGATCTCTCCTTTTCATTTTACGGGGACAGAAATCAGGTTCCGAGAGAGAGCACAACTTGCCTGAGGTCACTGCGCCTGTGGGGAGAATGAGCACCAGCTCACCTGCCTCTCCAGCCAGCCTTCCTGGAAAGACATCCCAGACCACCTCTCTGCGTGTGGCTAGTTTCTCTCTGGGGTCTGACCTTCCAAACTTTGGACAATGGCCCCTTCTGCAAGCTTTTGAGAGCTTGCAAGCTAAGGACATGAATGAACTGAGTCATCCCCACAGAGCTTCATTAATTTTAAGGCAATTTAAGATTTCTGAGTCATAGGTTTCAGTCATTTAGACTTTCCCAGCTGGTACTGTTCTTGCCCACACACATTTTTCTTTCAAGATTGCATCTGAGTCTAGATGTGTGGCTCTGCCCACTCTTCATCAGTGTCTGAGAGAAACGGCCTCGTAGAGCGATCCGTGCTGGGCTGTGCTTTTTCCATTTGCATGTGCATTTTAGTCTCTGCATGTCTTTAGTCTTTCGTCTTAATGGAATTAGCAGTCTGCAGCTTGATCCAGACTCTATCCACCAGAGACCTGCCCAAGTCCAAATTCTATATCCAACACAATATTTTACCCAGCCTCCTGAGGAAACTCAGTTATGCCATATGGTTGACTCCACTCACTGAATAATATTTAGCAACTTGATGAACAAGGACTGAATCATATCTTAACCATCTTGGCCAAATATTGTTTTATATAGCAACAGTATTAGTAATATATATGTTTTATTTTTTTTACACTAGTACTTCCTGCTACGCCCACTGAAAATTAAGAGTTAGACCTCACTGAAAGTAAACTGCAGAATAAAAGAGTCCTCACTCATTAGCGATCTTCAATTCAATATTGCATTGTATGTATGATACATTCAGAATGTCTGCTTTTTCTTTTCCTCCAGAACAGCTGCTGGGATTGAGCAATAGTCTCCCGGGGTAACGCAGCAGGGAATCCTGGGGCATTTCCCAGACACTGAAAACAAAGGCTTTGTATCCATGGGGAGGACATGGCTCGAGCTCTCTCCCTCCTACCAGGGACAAGTCCCAAATTCTCAGGATGTGAGGAAGAATATTAGCAAGGCTCTGTGTGGGGGCCCCTCTGTGTGTGGCTAGGTGATCTTAAGAAAGCCACTTTCCTCTTTGAGCCACGATTCAATTGTTTAAGGGGGATAATAAAGAACACCCTTTAAAAACTGTGACAGTATGCAAGTTCTGGGTCCATGAAGGCACTGTTCAAGCCTTATAGATGCAACCATGAGTAAGATGCAACCCATGCTTTCAAGGAACTGACAAGTCGAAAATAGGAATATATGCAGAGGTCATCTCAACAAAATATGACTTGGCTAAGATGGAGCTGTGCACATGGAAAGACTCTTAGCTCTTCTTGAGAATTCCTGAAAGAGATGGTGCTCAAGATGAATCCTGGCAAGATTTATGGAGATGAGAAGGGTCTTCCATAAAGTCAAGACCATGAGCTTCAGTTACTGGAAAATATATTGCATTGCACAGAATGATAAAAAAAAATAAGCTATATTTATCGCTATTAGAAAATATTAGTTATTACTACAAACATCAGTATTTTCTGAAAATCAAGAAGGGGATTTTGGGGAGAGTCTTCATACAATGGCAGTTGCAACTCACCTCCCCCGACCCCCATGGCAACTACTGTGCCCATCTCCAAGGGAAATTGTTTGCTATAAAATGCTGAACTTACTAGAATTAAGAGAAAGGAAATCATCCTACTTTATCTAGATTCTCCTTAGTATGCAAATCCCTAAAGAAAGGAACCCACTATCTTCATTCTCAGGGAAACATGTGTTGCTTTCCATGATCTAGTAAAGTTTTGTATGGCAGCTGGGCTACCGATGTTTGAAAAATGAATGATTAAAAAAACTCCTTGTTGGAATACAGACTGTTAGAGATAGAAGGAACTTGAGTGTCATTTAATCTCATGTCCTTATGTTGCAGATGAAGCAACCAAGCTCTAGTGAGAAAAATCATCTGGATCACAGGCCCCTGATAAATTAGTGGCAGAACAAGAGCAGATATGAGGGTCCCTGAATGATGTCAAGGCTCTTGTAAGGACTGGATGAATTCTAAAACCTCTAGACCAAAGCAACTGTGGTTTTCTTGAGGGATTTGCATTCTCTTGGCATGCACACATACGCAACACTGTGACAAGTGCAGAACGGAGGAGAGAAGAGAACAAGACTGGTCCTTGCCCTTAGAGAGCTCCTGATACCCTGAAAAAGTCATGTTCACGTCCTACAAACATAACAGATTAATCAGGATTCATTATAAAATCATTGTCAAATGATGATGTGCACATCAGGAAAGAAGATATTTCTTTAGCAGATTTGTCAGGAGAAGAAAGGCTTAAGATTCATTCAGCCTATGTTTATGAAATATTCTCTCATTATAGGGTTTTTTTTTTTTTTTTTTTTTTCTCCTCTGGCTAAGGCTTCCAGAGGAATTGTTTTAGCTGACTGAGTAAGAGGACTATACTACATTGTTCCAGTTTTTTATTACTGAGTAAAAAATACCAACCTGATACTTAATGCAGTAAAACAACCACAACTTTATTAGACTGTGTTTTTGTGGGGAAGGGATTTGGAAAGATGACATAACTGGGTCATCTTTGTGGTACTCTCTTGGGTAGTGCTCTGGTGTGGAAGAGTCAAGTCGGTTTCATTCTTGTGCCTGGAGCTTTGTCAAGGTTTGGTTGGAAGGCTTGGTTCCATTGGGCCCCCTCCCTCTCCGAAGCCTTTCTGTGTGGTTTCTTCAGTAGGATTAGTCGATTGGACTTAATGCATGGTAGCTCAGGGCTCCAAGAGGCCAAGGAGGAAGCCTCCAGTCTTCTTGAAGGCAAGACCTGGGCCTGGTCACCCATAATATCCACCATTCTCTATTGGTCTAAGTAGTCTCAGACCAGTCCATATTCAAGGGGAGGGCAATGAACCCTACCTCTCAACAGGAGGAGGGTCAAAAATGTGTGGACATCTTTAACTGGCACGTTTATCTTTCTACTGTGTTACTTCATGTGTGTAAGAAAATCTTAGTGATTTATGGCCCAAGTAAAAATGTGATAGGAAAAAAATGAAAAATCTCAGATGGGAAAACAGGGCAGTGTATGAGCAGCTTCTGTCATTAAACTGTGAGTTCCTATCTGATCCACTGTGTTCAGACCAGCACCTAGCACTGTGCTTGACACATAGAAGGTGATCCATCAACAGAACTGAGCTAATGGACAGGCATTTGTTACTATATTTCTTGTTATGTGAGTGAATTTCTCACACTAAACCTCCCAGGAAAGGTGCCAGGGGAATCTTATTGCAAAACTAGCAGTTTATTGGGTTGACAAAGAGAACATTCAATTAAAGAGATTTTCAGAACACAATGGAATCATTTTAGTTGTGAAATGTGGACTTAAAAAGTAATCATTTAGAAACATCCATAAAGTATTTGAAGACTGGATGACACCATGCAGCCCCTTTCGCTTGAGCACAAACAGCAGATCCTGGATGGGCACAGACATACAAAGGCACAGACAGATTTGGGTCAATCCCAGGTCCCTCTGCCCCACTCCGAGGTCCGGGTTCTTTTCATAACACCAGGTTTCTAAGAGAACATCACTCCTGGATTGACTTATTGAGAACACAGTGATAACAACCAACATGTGTCCACCACTGTCCTAGCACTGTGAGGATAGAGGGAAATAAAATATGGCCCTAAGTCTCAAGGACCTCCATGTCTCCAGATTGGGACATTCTCTGCCCATTCTTAGAATCCAGGGAGATTTTCAGGTGTCTCGAGGTAGATCAAGATAGTAGAGGGGTAGAGAAGCTGAGATGGTCCATTGCGTAGCCATGGAGCCACCATGTCAGAGGGAAAAGTCTTTGAAGGATATCAGAGGGCTATCAGTTCTGCCAGTGTGGATCAACAACTTTTAGCTTTCACCCCTTCCAGTCAAACATAATAATCTCCATCCCAAGATTCTGATATGTCACGCTAGAGAATGCCAAGGCAGGCAACTTCTAAAATGGCCTCCAATTATCCCTGTGCCCTGGTATTCACATTCTTGTCATTTTGGGGTGGCCCAGGTGGCTTGCTTCTACTGAGTCGAATATGGCAAAGTGACATGGGATGTCACTTCCAAGATTAGGCTAAAAAAGAATTAGACTTCTGTCTGGCTTGTCCCCTCTCTCTAGCCCTTCTCAAATATTTGCTCTCATGAAGCAAGCTGCCATACTGTGAGCTACCCTATGGAGAGGCCAGTGGCCCACATCTGAGAATGGTTTCCAGTCAACATCCATGGAAGAAACGTGACCCTCAAGCCAACAACATACAAGGGCCTGAATCCTGCCAGTAACTCCATGAGTGACCTTGGAGGCAGAAGCTTTGGGGAGCTACTGTAATGCAGCAATAGATAATACAAGTGTATAAAAGAAGAAGAAAATTCAACTAGGTCAGTTCTGAAGCTAGTGTGTTTTCTACTACACCACGCGATTTCTGGCTAATAAGGATCTTTCATCCAGAGGCCAGGGGACCATCTAGCCAGCGGAAAACATCCAAGCATTTTAGCTCAACGTTCGCATTCCCCCATGGTCTGGCAGCAGCCTTGTCTCCCTCCCTGTAGCTCTGCCTCTGCCTTGAGCGAACCTGGCTGCCTATGCCTTCCTCCCTCCAGCACTCCGCATGGTATCTTTTCCTAGACACTCTTCCATCTTGACCTGCTGATATTCTGCTCAGACTTCAAGGCCGGCTCAAATGCTTCCTTTGCTTCATTTCCTGGTGGGAGAAATTATTTTTCTTCTCCAGAATTTTATATATGTATGTATCCCGTACTTTGTGCCAAGGGCTACTCTAAAGGATGAAGGGGCACACAAAATCCTGTTTTTTACTCTAGTTTATATTTTACAGTTATAGTTTTTAGGACTGATTGTATAGTATAATTTATGTATACCTTGCATGCCTCCACTCAAACTATTAATTTGGAAGACAGAGATATGCTCTCAGTAATCTCCGTGATGTTTATGGTAACAAAATCCCCGGGCACAGTAACTGCCTGTTAGGGCCTAAACTGTGTCCTTCCCCTCCCCCACACCACCAAATCCGTATGTTGAAGGTCAGACCCCCAGTGCGACTGTATTAGCAGACAGGGCTAGTATAGAGGAAGTAAAGGTTAAATGAGGTCATCAGTCTTATTGGACTGGTGCCTTGTAAGAGAAAGAGGGGCGCCTGTGTGGCTCAGTCAGTTAAACGTCCCACTCTCGGTTTCGGCTGAGGTCCTGATCTCAGGGTCATGAGATGGAGGTTGGCATCGGGCTCTGTGCTCGGTGGGGAGTCTGCTTGGGATTCTTTCTCCCTCTTTCTCTGCCCCTCCCCCTGCTCACTCTGTGTCTCTCTCTAAAATAAATAAAGAAATCCTAAAAAAAATTTTAAAAATAAAAAAGAAGAGAAAGAGGCACCAGGAGCGTAATACTCTGAGAAAAGTCCACAAAGAGACACAGGGAAAAGGTGACCCTGGTCAGGAGAGAGGCCTCAGGAGAAACCAACCCAGCCGACACCTTGATCTTGGACTTCTAGCCTCTACAACTGTGAGAAAACAAAATTCGGTTGCGGAAGCCACCCAGCCAGTGGAATTTTGTTAAGGTGGTCTGAGCAGTTCTTTTGACAAGAACTCAGCCAGCGCCTCAGTAGGCTCAGTGGATCCATAGTGGTGTGAAAAGGTCAGAAGCTGTGGGCTCAGCCTCATCTGAATTTGAATTCTCTTTCTACCTGGTACCAGCCAACAAGAGCAACTCATCTTTTTCCTTTCCTGTAAATGTGGTTAATGATGCCTATTTTACACTGGGATCTTGAGGAAGATAGGAGATAGTGTTGGCAAAGTGCTGGTCATAAACTAAACGCAGGAAAAAAACAAAACAAAACAAAACTACACGTTTCCTTCTTTCTTTTCTTCCCTCTCCTGGGGAAAGCCCAGATCAGTAAGAGGGCCGGAGAAGCTTTTGGGAGCCTGAGGCAAAAGGAAACATCACAAATTCTGATCTACTGTTTATTTAAAATCTGTATATATTTTTCATCATGGATTTCTTTTCCCTTGATTTTTATTTTTTTAAATATTGCCTTGAAATATTATTTCTCTTGATTACTGATGTTTTGGGTGTTCCTTTAAATTTTGTACCTGAGACAAGGGCTTTACTCTTCTTACTTAGTTTGGACCCTGGTTACATAACTCACAAAGAAAGCCTCCTTTAGCCTGAGCAGAAAGTTGATTCAGATTCTTTTGGGATTGTCCCTACCTTTGAAATAGCCCCACTCCGGACTCCGGCAGGCTGTGTGAACAACACTGGTGTCTAGAGAAAGGGCTGACTCTGTCTTGTCATCTGGGGATGAGGCCTTCTGACATACACTGGGGCATTTTTTTTTTTTTTTTTTTCCCCTGAGAGGGGCCCTGCAAGCAGGGAAGATGATGAGCTAAGTAAAGGTTTTTCAAAGTGTGATCCTTTGCCAGTTTTACCTGAGGAATTTTAGGGAACTTTGAGAAAAGGAATGGGTCCAAGCTGTCAAGGCTTGGCCAGCTCCCGATGGAACCTGAATTGAATTTCTGGCTGGGATTCCCAGCGGTGCCTTTGGTCTTTACACCTGTCCCTGAGGTGCTGTCTCCTCACCAGGCTGCCAGCAGCTCAAGGGGAGGCAGGAGACCTTAGTGTACCTTCACCTGCCTTGTCCAGCTCAGGGTCAGCAAGGAGAACGAAGAGGAGAGGGAGGCAGGGAGAGAAGCAGGGGGAACAGGGGAGGGGGAGGCGTGGGAGGGGGAGAAACGGGTCCTGGCAGTCCTGAGTAGTGATGGTAGTGGTGGCGGCCCTGTGGTAAGTAAGGACCCACCTGAGCACTTCACCTACATCGGCTTCTTTAAAATGGCCGCCGTCATGAGGGTTCAGGGATGTAGGGTTACTTATGGATGTCCCGGAACTGACCTAAGGTCCCAGAGCTCCTGAAGTTCCAAATAAGGACTCACTAAATGTCTTCTGGACCTGTTGAGGGACGGTTGTTTGACTTTCTCACTGAGCTCTTTCCCAGACGCTGTTTCCTCAAGTCTGTCAGGGATCAAGCCTCGTGGTCACTGAGCAACCCTGGGGCCCATAGAGAAAGCAGCTTACTTCCCTGTGGCAAAACCCCCTAAAAGTCATATTCGTTAGCAGGCTCTTTTATCATGCAAATGGAAAGAATGACCCCTGGGCCCTGGGGCATAAACTCATATTTACAACAAGGGATTTTATTTCAGCAACCTCTCCTCCAGTTTACACACACAGGACCCTGCACCATCCCCCAGGCCCACAACTACAGAAGGACTCATTTTCTCAAGTGTTGGGTGAATTGCTAGGAACCATCTGTCCAGTGCCAAACAAACCTCAACCTTAGAGTTCTGGGTCCCATAGCGAAGGATATAAAATTTCATGTTGTCTCCAGCGATAGCAATTATGCTGAGATATATTTTTAATTGCCTACATGGGAAACTGTATCATGAAATCGGTGATTTGTTTACATTTTGTATTTTATTAACCACAAAATCACGTATGTATATTTGAAAGCGAATCGCACAGACAAGGGTGAGACGCAGCATGTGCCTTCCCCAGGGGGTCTGCTGAGTGGGCTGTCCCAGGTGTAGCTGAGTCCCCATCGCTGGGTTGTGCTCTGCTCCAAGCCCACCTGGGGATCCAGGGCTCACAAGGTGGAAACTGCTATTCTATCGACATCACCTTTCTGTTCAGACATATTTTGCTTGTTTGCAACTTTATAGTTGTCATCAAATGAAATCCCATGCAAGGACCCCGAACATATGATCCAAAAATGGCTTTAAATTTAAGATGATACGTGGACACAGATGGAAGAAGAGAGAGGAGACACACAGAGGAAGAAAAAGGGACAGAAGGGCCGAGGACAAGAAGGAGCCATGGTAGGAAGCAGATCTGGATTATAAAATGTATGCAGGCTGTGCTATCAGATGGGCTGGTTTTGTGCTCATTAGCTGGCGATTTCAGTTCCTTGAGACTCAGTTTCTTCTTCTGGAGCTGTTGTGAGGTTCAAGCGGACAAATCTGTAAGAGTGCTCTCTAAGTTGGCAAGCTTGTTGCACATATTAATTCTTAGAAACCTTAATCGGAACAATCAGGGCCATCCAAGGCCATGCTGCTAATTGGCTGAATTGGGGCCCAAATAGGACGAAAACTCAATGCACCATTGTTCAGACATTGGTCTACTGGTGACGAGCCCATTTTCCCCTGTACTGAAGCTTGGATCTTAAAAGCTGGAGGGGGACTGAGGTGATCATCTGATTTCTCCTCTTCCCTCTCTCAGCAAAATATTATAATCTCCACGCCTCGGAGGGAAAGAAAGGTATGTACCCTTCAGAGCCCTGCTGCCTGTGGGGGCCCCTCCTGCCACGTATGGAAACACACACTAGATTTACCAAAACAGCTTCAGGCTGAGTTCGTCTGGACAAAAACCTAGCAGTCTAATGACTTGTAAATGGGGACCTCCTCCTGGACAAGCTGGTTCATTTTACCTGCTTTCACTTTTCTGTTAGCTGCTCGACAATGGGTAATAGGACCTTAGACGATCAGCAAGACCCAGAAAATTCCCAGAAGCTGGAGCTCCTACACTCCTCTTAATGTGAGTAACAGTAATAATTCTCTTCTGCTCATTTCCCTGGTGGGTGAGGACTCAGAACTATTTTCCTGTGTGAAAAGAAGAACTATAAAACCAGGGCTTGGGAGGAAAATGGTTCCTCCATGGCAATTTCTTTTGTATTTATATACTGGACTTGCCCCAGTGGACCATTTATCCAAAAAGAAAAACACATACCTTACCTCGCTGTGATAAAACAAACAAACAAGAAGTCACCTTTTATTTATTTATTTATTTATTTATTTATTTATAAGCTCATGACCCTGAGATCAAGACCTGAGCTGAGATTGAGTCGGACACTTAATTCACTGAGCCACCCAGGTGCCCCAAGAAGTCACCTTTTAATAGGTACTACTAGGAATCATCTTGTAAATAAACAACTGCTTTCAGAGCATGAGTGGTTTAAAAAAATTGAGAAAAGAAGTCACTGTTATGGGAAGGTTCTGAGTTGGGCATTCAACCCAAAGGTTTAGAACTCTCTAGAAAGCCTGATGACAGGCAACACGATGTAATAAAACACCATAGAGTTTCAGAAGAAACTCATTGCCCTGCTCCCCTTCCTCCCCAACACACACACACACACACACACACACACACACACACACACACACACACACACACACCTGTACAGCCATTGAGCAATAATAGGCCACCATGGAAAAAATTAATTGGTCTATCTGGGTCCTGGTTCCTTCATCTATAAAGTGAGGATAATAATACTTATTTAGAAGCATTGTGTAAGAACCAGAGAGAAAGAAAGTGGTACTCAAAAGGCATAATTAAATATAACTAACATTAAAGTTGGTAATAGAGAAGATTCCAAAGTAATGGGACAATTTATGGCATGGAACCTACAAGCAAACCACAGGCCTCATCGCCACTGGAGATGTATCTCCTGGTCCCAACTACATTTGAACCCCAGATCACCGTGAACCTGGCCAAAACCACTTCAGTGGCTGTAGCAGTGGATGTGTGCACCTTCTTCCCTGGATCTTTTTCTTCCTCCTTACACAAATGGAGGACAGAAACCCTTTCTAGAGTTGGCAGAGTGTTTAAGGAAGGCAACAAGGGATATGAAGTTGAACACAGAATAATGAAATGCTACTAATGGAACCTGGAGAGACAGTGAAGGAGTCAGTGTAAGACAGGGAACCTCCTAGAACCACTGCAGAGCAGGATGTGGAAATGGCATTCCCAATTTGGTCTTGCATACGCTGGCTAGTTAAACCTTGCATGGAGGAATAGTTAGGGGCACTTATCTTGGTTACTTTTACTGACCCTCATGCTAAGGCATCTGTAGATCCTATCAGGTGTATCTAGATGGCAACTCATACAAGAAGACCACAAATCTCCCCATTATTGGCCAAGCACACCCATACCGCCTTGATTTTGAACACATCATTCGAAAGCTGAGGAATCCATAAGGCCAGCTAGAACTGGGAACATGAACTTGAGCTGGAGGAGTCAAGCAAGGTGGAGAAAAAACCTTGGCAGGGAGCAATTCCTGGGAACCAAGGAGGCACCAAACATGGAGTAAGGTGTAACTCAAGTCATAGCCTCAGTGGTGGGAATCTGAAGTTCACAGAGTGGTGAGTAGCTGTTGGGTGTGTAACAGATGAGAGCGGGGGATGAAGTGGGTAACTTCCTGAATACCAGCCCCACGCGTGAGTCTAAACTCCACGCTCCACGTATGGCCAAGAAAACTGCTCTGTATGCCTCCAGGGCTGCCATTCAGAGACCTCAATGGAAATGGGCTGTTCTGGAGTTGTGGAGTCCACAGTCTGCATGTTGGCATAAGGTAGCATTCTCTACGATTTGTCCTGGAGGTTGGTCACAAATTTTTGAGCCTAGCTATGGCTTGCTGTAAGAGCTGCTTCAGAAAGATGAAGGTCATCACATTTGGTAGATGTTAGCTTTGAAGTGATACAGTCGTCTTAGGAATTCTTTTCAAAAAACCATTTATCTGATCAATAAACACAGCCCTTAGCTTAGGACTTCACACTTAGCGGGTACTTACCACTACATGCTTGCTGAATGAATGGACTAATGAGCACTGATGTAAAGGAGTGAGCATTTAAATTCATTGCAAAATGGAGAATGTTCTGGAAAGCATGCACAGCAGGCTAGTAAACTAAGGCGACTGGATTTGATCCAGTCTCGATGAAAGTGGATGGGTTAAAATGTGCCTCCCTTCTCTAATTGCCACGTATTTTATCATAGCTGCATATTATATGTAGCCATTCCTGCCACCGTCCGTTTAACCACTCCCACACATCGTACTGATACTCTAAGCGTTTTATCTATTTTATCAATTATTACTATTTTTTGAAGATTTTATTTAATAGTTGAGAGAGAGGGAGCGTACCAGAGGGAGCATGAGTAGCGGGGAGGGACAGAGGGAGAGGGAGAAGCCCACTCCCCCCTGCGCAGGGAACCCGATCTGGGGCTCGATCCCAGGACTCTGAGATCACAAATTGAGCCGAAGGCAGACGCTTAACCGACTGAGCCACCCAGGCGCCCCTATCTATTATTACTATTATTAATCATTGCATGTTGGATTGCTCTGTATATGTATATGCCAATCATAATAACAGTGGGAATAGTAACAGTAATAATAACTATTTCTCCTACATGCAAGACATTGTGCTCATTGCTTTATACACATCTTCCATAATTTTCATGTGTTAGGTAAAATTCAGATAATAATTTCACCTTAAAATTAAGATATTCTAAATTCATCCAAGGTTGTATGGCTAAATAGTGAATGAATGAGAAGTCCCACCCAGATCTTCCTACTACTTGCTTTTTTTCAATCTGACCACGATTACTGTTAATAAACATAAAAATATTGAAGGCACTGGGTATAATTATCTAATATATCCTGCCCTGCAGTAGCTTCCAAAGGACATGAATCTGGCCTTTGAGAATGAGGAGGAGTTAGCCACTGCATACTTTACATCAGAAGTAATAAATGAACCATCAGTCATATAAGCATCAGTTCCACACCACTATCAGTTTATAATTTTCTTGATCTCTCTGGCTACAGGGCTCTCTCTTTCCTGGGAGGCTTGCTGGAATGTTCCTCTAGCGAGGATTTTTCTAAAACACCAATAGGTCCCCGCCACTTCCCAGTTTAACTCCAGGCTTGACACTGTATCTCCTCTACCAAGAAGAGCATGGGCTCTAGCTGGTCTTCCAATCCCTTCCCATTCTAATTCCAATCCATTTGGGCAGCCGCAGGCCTGGCCACTGCTCCTAAACTGCCAATCCTGGAGCCGTGGCAAGTTAACTAGAAATTTCAGAGGAGCCCACTGCTTTGCTTTTGCACATTTTTCTTCCTGCCTGAAATGTCAACAAGGATCTCTTATTCATGTTATTTTATGGCTCATAGAATTTTTTCAAGGTCCACCAAGACAGGAAATGTATTTTTTTTTTAAATCATTCTATCTCCAAATCCAGTGTCTGGCACATAGTAGGTTTCAGTAAATATTTGCTCTGGATTAATTCAAGTTAAAAAAAAAAAAAATCACATTTTCTGGGAAAAGTCCCTGAAGTCCAGGAACAGTTGCTTCTTCCTGTGTGCGCCCTTGATATTCTAATTGCCACATTGTTATGCAATGAAATGATGTATTTCCATGCCTTTCTCTGGGGCTAGACTCTGAGCTCCTGGGTGGCAGAGACCAAATCTTACTCATACGTGGGTCCTTAACAACCCGCACAGGGCCTGGCTTATAGTAAGCCTGCGTAGATTTCCTGGAATTGAAAATGTAATTCTAAAGCAATCACGTGAGCTGAGCAGGGCGGGTGTTATGCTTCTCATTTTACAGTTGAAGAAACAGGGACCCAGGGAGGAAAAAAGTCTTGACTCAATTTTCATTTAAAATTGGAGGCCCAGACGGGGCTGGGACAACGCCTCCCAACCCCTAGTGATAAAGCACTCTTGGTGGCCACTGAACAGAGGAGGCCAGTGTCTTTCTGATCCATCCGCAGAGGCTACTTCAGGCTGCTCCTGAGAACAGCACAAACACTTGAGTATCTTCAGGGGACAGAACTGGATTAAAGGACTCTGCTTAGCAGTCATGGTGATAGTCGTGGGGGAACCTGTGAATTCCCCTGGGGCCAGGGACCAAGTCCTAGGCAGGTTTGCCAACACTAAGATGGTGAGAGGTGCCAGGACCCATGAGGCCACTTCTTGACCTTCTTTTCAAACTCTGGCCCTGTGGTGGCCTCCTATATAGTCAGTGTCCTCTCTGGCCAATTTCCCAGGAACTTTTTATCACTAGAGTAACTCAGTTGTGCATAATTATAAATAGGTCCCCTTTCTCCTCAGAACAGTCCTACTGCGAAAAATAAATTGTATGGCCCCCTTCCCTCCTGCATTAGAAAATATGCATATGTCCATATAGAAGCTCAGAGGGCTCCAAGAGACTTGTAAATTCACCTTTCCCAGTCCCTTGCTTTTTTTTTTTTTTTTTTTTTTTTTTTTAGATGTTCATCCCCCAACCACATTGCTTCTGGTTTCCCAAGATACACTAGGTTAAGACTTGAGTTACAAACCTCTGAAGGAGTTCAAGCCCTTTGCTGTGTTTCTGCCGGAGCCAGAGGACTGGAGCCTCCCTAGAACGTTGGGAATAATTGGCAGGGAGGGGCGGGCGGTAAAACTGCGCCTGATTCTCAATGTTGAATGCCTTTGCTGTACTTGTGTGTGCTGGGGCCAGGGGTGGCTAACAGAAGAGATCTTGTTCAGCCCCGCACTCCGGTGGGAGCCAAGAGCCCTTGGATGCAGGTGTCTGTTTCACTGGGCCACCAAGGCCCTCTGGGCACTGCCCCGAGAGGGGAAGAATTAGTGATTAAATTCGGTCTGAGTCAAAAGGTGTCTTCAAGCTGAAAACACTCAAAGCCCCGGTGGTGGAGAGTGGAGGGGTAGGGAGGTGGTGACACCAGGGTGACACCAACCCAAAGCAAGCAACTGTTTTCTTTTTAAATGGGGACTAGGGTGTTGGGGAAAGATAATGAAACTAATTTTTGAAACTACATGCAGCACCACTGATGCAAGCGATCACCAGCAGGGAACAGCTCCTGGCTCAGAGGTGCAACCGAAGCGCGGTGGCCTGATGCTCTCAGGATGCCTGGCTTTCCGGGGAAAAGCGCCAGCAAGAGCAACTAGGTACGCAGAAGTACACTGAGCACCGCCTGCGGCGGCGCCGCGACCCTCCCCCTCCGTTGCGGGGTCGCTTTCTCCCAGCCCGGGGCCGCGGAAGGATATGGCACTGTTGCCGAGCCGGGGAGCCGTGAGGCCGGCGCCCGCGTCGGGGCCGAGAGCTGCAATGGTAGTGGCAGCGGCCGGCGGGCGCGGGGAGCCGCCCGAGGACTGGCAGCGGCGGGGCTGATTGATGGGCGCCCGGCTCAATGAGGGGGGCCCGGGCGGGGGTAGGGCGGGGCCGGCCCTGTGCTGAGCCAGTCGCGGGTGCCGCGGAGGGGGGGGGAGGGGGCGGAGGCTCCGTGGAAATGTGTCGGTGACATTGAATGGGGAGACGGAGCGCGAGCGAGGCGCGCGCGCGCACACACGCGCACACAGGGCCCCGCTCGCTCCGAGATCCCCGGCCACGTAAGTAACTATTAATACCGCCTCGCCGGGAGTTGCGGGCGTGCTGAGCTCGGGGATTGGCCTCGGGCACCATCGGCCATCCCCTTCAATTTTAAATACACATTCTTACCTCTGCGGAAGAAAGAAAAATAAATAAATAAAAGACGAAGAAGAAAAGGCATCAATTTTCTCCAAAACAAACCCCAGCGGGCAATTTGGGTTTAGGGTCGGGGGAGACGGAGTGGTTGTAAATTATTCCAAGGCAAGATCCAGTTATCCAGCGGGAAAGGAACGCCGCAGGTTGGCTGGGGGCGCATCCCCTTCCAGCGCCCGGAGGATTCCCCCCCCTCCCGCCCGGAAGCTCGTGCCGGGGGAATCGGAGACCATTGATCTACCCTCGTCCGTACCCGCACTTCTCGCTTTATTCGGAGGACGATCTGGAGCACGAGCGAGCTGCGACAGCATGAGCCTGTGCTGACCTCCGCCCGGCGGATCAACCCGGGCTTTGTCGCGGTACCTGCGCCCAGCCGGCGCCGCAACTCTGTGCCCGGCTTTTGCAGTCTTTTGTTGGCAGCGGTGACCGCTCTAAGTTAAATGCTCCCTTGCTATTCTTTTTCTTCTTTTTTTTTTTGTCTGTTTGTTTAAATTTTGGAGAGCTCTTGCGATCTTGGAAAAGCCTCAGACGCCATCTACAGTTAAAACGTAGGTAACTACCCTCGCCGGCGCCCCCCCTTCCACGCCCCCCACCCTTTCCACCAAAAAAAGGGGTGCAGCGCGGATTCTGTCTGCCGTGCGGCGCGAGCCGGTAGACCCGTGCTTATTTCCTTTTTCTTTTTGTTTGGTTTCTAACGCGTTGAGACCAAGCTGCTGCCGTGCGCTCCTCGAAGATTGCACAAACTACAGCAGGGCTCCTCCGCCCCGTCTGCGATTCGGGAGGCTGCGTGGGGATCGCTTCGGGAGACCTGGCGCTGCAGCTCCCCACCTTAGCAGTCCGGTTACTCGTCTAGATCCACGTTGGAAAGAGAAAGAGAGAGAGAAACTAAAAGTGCGGAGATTCTGCAAATCGCTGGCTGCTTTGGGGTAACAAAAGGACCCGAGTTACTGCCGACTGAGCACCCCCGGGAGCCGGGCTCGGAGCAGACGAGGTGCCCGGCGGCGCCCATTTGGGGGCTTCTAACTCTTTCTCCGCGTAGCCCCCTTCCCGTCCCCTCCCCTCTCGTTCCCTTTTAAAATCCGTGGCACGGAGGCGCCTGCAGCCGCACTCGCCAGCGACTCATCTCTCCAGCGGGTTTTTTGTTTGCCGAGTGCGATCCCCACACTCATGAACATACACAGGTCTACCCCCATCACAATAGCAAGATATGGGAGATCGCGGAACAAAACCCAGGATTTCGAAGAGTTGTCGTCTATAAGGTCCGCCGAACCCAGCCAGAGTTTCAGCCCGAACCTCGGCTCCCCGAGCCCGCCCCGAGACTCCGAACTTGTCGCTATTGCGTTTCTTGCATCGGGAATACTTATTTATTGTTGGATCCTCCGAGGGAAGACCGTTTTTCGTGCCGTGCTCTGCACAGTGGGGAGGAGCTGGTGTGCAAGGTAAAGAGCTCGGGGTTTGTTTTTGCTTTTTGTCTTTTAAAAAGATTCCCCGGCCGTTTGGAGGGGCGGGAGGTCGCCAAGCTGCGGAGCCTGGAGGGAGACTCGCGGGATAATTATCCGTGGCCTCGTTAAATGGGTTTATTTATTTGTTCACGTTCGACTAGTTGCGAAGTTTTTAGAGCGTTGCAGACAATGGGGCGGGCTGCGGCGGGGGCGTTTTGGGGAGAGCCCGGGGTTGGGAAGGGCGGCGGGACTGCGCGGGGGCCACGAACACGCGTGCTCCCAAAGGCTCGTGGAGCGCCTCAGCTCTAGGCCGGGTCCCGCTGCCCAAGGGGTTTCTCCTTGTGTCTAGCCCCCTCCCCTTCCACCGTGAAGTAGGGAATCCCCCACTAATTTTAAGGCACTGATGACTGGGTTCCTTTTGCAGCCATTGTTCTGAGAAGCGTGCAGGTGTTAAACCTTTGTTTGGAAGGTGCCCTTTAAAAGAGACACACAAAGGTGTCCCCTCTGGCTGAGCCAGGGGCCCAGCGCGGGGAAGGAGTTTACAAAGAGCTCTCTGCTCCTTGCAGCCTTGCAATAAGGTATTGGGGGTGGAAATCAAAGCCACCAGCGCACCTTTGGGTGTAGGAAAGTGAGTCCTTTGGGTCCTCCTCTCTTGTCTCGTTTCTTCTCATCTCCAGACTTCCGTGCCCGAACACCCCCTCGCGCCCCCCACCCCCAACACACACCTTTGCCAGTATGGTTTACAGGCCGGCGTTTGGAGCCCCAGGGATTCACAGCGCTAATATAGAGATGGGCACTTCAGTTTCCTTTTTGTCTTTGACCCCCAACTGGTGTGTCTGTGTGTCTTTGTGTGTGTGCACTCCAGACAAGGGAATGAGAACAGTTGCAAAAAAAAAAAAAAAAAAAAAAAGAGGAATAGAGTAGAGCATAGGGGATACCCAGGCAACTGGACATAGATCAAGAATTCATTGTCAATTTTACATTTGGTCATTCTTGGTTTTTCTTGGGGGAGGGGTAAGGGGCTAGTGAGGAGTGAGGACCTCTGCTGTCTTTGAAATGGGCACTCTGTACAGCTGTGCTACAAATAATACATCACACTTTTTACCATTAACCACAGATTGCTTTATTTTGTGGGGGACTGGAGTCTTTCATTGTAAATATGCGTTTTGTGGAGGTCTTCAATCAGTTTTGGAATTGCTCAGTACAGATCTCAGGGGGAAATCAGAGACTCTTCAAATATAGCTCTCTGCTTGTACTGAGCATTTGGTATTTTGCAACTTCTCCCAAGTTATTGAGACCCAGAGCAACTGTGCCCGGTTAACCAAAATTCAGTAGGCTATTCAGAGCTGGATTGAATTCTCAGAAGACCTACAAGGTTGCACAATAGGGGAGTCATCCTTTGAAATGAATGAATTCCACAGAGCTGCCACTCTCCTATGAAATATGCACAATCGCCCAGCAGTGTGTTCACTCCTTTTGCTCAACTTCGGTACAGCATTTTAATATTTTTCAAAGGCTGGAGATGCTTTTAAGGGACTCTGCCTTCAAATTCTGCAGGAGCATCTTGCTGTTATTTCTTTGTTTAAAGGCAGAGGTGACTTGCCCCTGCTCTTTCTTTCTCCCTCCAGATTCTTCAAGACATATTTCACTTTGGGCTGACCTTACGGTGTCATTCATAGACGTGCTCTTTGGCCTGAAACTGTACTTAATCTGCTGGTTTAGTTATTGCAAAGATTGAATCAGCCCTCACCAATTACTGTGGGGCTGCAAGTGGATTTAAGTGCAGTATCATTGTTCTGCTTGGCAGAGGTCATCCCTTTAAGACACAGCAGCCTGTTTTCCTGCCTTTTTACCAGAGGTGACATGGGTGACTTTTTATGCAAGCATAGCTGTGTATATCCTAGGAAGCTCCAAGTGGTTTTTATAAGGCTGCTTCTTTGAGCTACCCTCAGATACACAGTGTGAACTCAGCTTACTGCAAGGCACTGTGAAATCTACACATTGAATCAAGTTCCTTTTGATGTCTCAGAATATAGAGTTCATGTCTCCTAGCTCTATGTTGACCCAAGGAAAAAGTCTTTGCAAAAACAGATCAAATGTAAAGATGCCATTCCTATAGAGAACTGTCACGAGAGAATGCTACAGGATACCATTTGGGGTCATTTAACCAAAATAATCAAGCCTGTTTATTGTCTCCCTGAGCCCACTGTAAGCTAGGCAAATGAAGGAAGGCAGCTTTAGGGGGGTCTTTACCTTATTATTTTCATGGAAATGCTGGTAGCTACTATGCACATTGACATAATTACTATCTTGGCAAAATGGGCACTTGGTTTTGGGTTTTTTTTTTTTTTGCAAATGCTACTAATGATGGCCTAACCTTCCTGCCTTATCTCAGCTGTGACATTATATAACTTAGGCTCCAAATTAAACATTTAAAAGAAGGTGGCAGCCAGGCTTATGGCTTGATTTTGCATTTGAAGGTGATGGTTTAAACACCAGTCCAACCCCCTTAAATGCCTCTGATAGCTGCTACTAAAAGTTTGGTACCTACCCATTTGGGAGAAGAGAAGTATTTGCTTTATTTTTCATACTCTGTCCACCATCTTGGAATTTGATCTCCTACAGAGGGTATTGGCTATTTCTTGAAGCTGCCATGAATATGTTGTTTTTTTGTTTTTGTTTTTGTTTTTTTAAATTTCTGTGTCCGTTCAGTTTTTCATCAGTGGGACGGGGTAACTGACTGAAGGTGCTGAGCAAAAATCACCTTTTAGTTTTTTAAAAATGCAACTTGAAGGAGGAAGTATATGATAAACCATCGTAACTCCACAAGCACTGGAGAGACCGAGCCTGCAGCCTCCAGCTTCAGAACCCATCCCCCCCCCAGCCCCCCCACCCCCGTTATATAACACGGAATGTTTACATTAGCCACTGCAAAACGTTTATTACTCTCTGAAATTTTTGAGGCTTTCCTAGGTTTCTGCTGCCCGCAGCCTGGGTGTTAAAGTTGACTCAGGCATTTCAGATTCCTAATTGAACGGACCTCTGAGGTCACTGCTCGTGGGTCATCATTTGACAGTATCAGGGTGTGATTTGTGGTCTCTGGAGACGTTGAAGTATTCATTCTTAAATTCTAGCAGCTGTACTGCCTTCCTGAGATGCCTCATTATGGTTCATTCACAACGTTACTTTGCTTCCTCGCCCTGGGTTAGCACCAGCCCTCCTGAGGTTCTTACTATCCTTGTTTGACTCACAGATTTCTTTTGGTTTTTGAACCGAAGGGCGACTTAACTTCAGTTGTGGATCTTAAATGGCAGCCTGTGTCCCTGGATGGGTTTCCGAAGGCCTGTGAATCCCCTGAAAATGAATCCAGTATTGTGCGTGCGTTGGAGAATGGGCATTGTCAGCTAGAGGGGACAAAGCTTTTATCAGGTTCTCACGTGGGATCCGGACCCAAAAAGGTCAACAGAGTTCTAAATCAACGTCTCCAGGTCAGGAAGAGGAGGGAGGCCCAGTGACCCTGAGTGCTTTATCCATCTTATCCAGATTATTGGTGGCCAAGCCAGGATTAGAGGAGCCTCAGTTGGGTGATTTCTAGGCCACGCTGCAAAATGAGGATCAGGGAGAGGATGTTCTCACTAATGAAAAAGATTTAAGAAGCTAAATGGTGGTGCACGGGGACCATTTAAGGGTTTGTTGCTGGAGCCTTCTTGGCCTGCAGTGCTTTCCAGCAAAGCACCTCACGCCTGCCCCTCACTCATGCAGGCACAGAAGGGAGTCATGTGCCTACATTCCCAGGCAGATAGTAAAACCACATTCCAAACCCAGGGATTTGTATTCCTGATTTAGTGGAGGTCTTGAAATGAATGAAAGCTTTTTTTTTTTTTTTTTCTTATGACCTCAAAGATTCTCTGTAGTGTTAATTCCTCTTAGGATGGTTTCAAAAAGGTATTGAGGATGGATTTTCTTTTTAAATAACCCCACAATGAGGTGGCATTTCACAGGCTAATTTTGATTCATAGAAAATCATTGCATAACTGATTCATTGAGCTAGATGGTGTGGAGGGACTTGAGAATTGTATCTGCTTTCTTTCCTATTAAGGACTGTGTGCCCTATTTCTTAGCTCTGCCGCTGGGGCTCGATTTGACTTGTTCTCTGAGCCTCGATATCCACATCTGGAAAATGAAGGTATTGAATTGGAGGACCTTAAGGCGAAGTCTGCATATTTGCTCTGTTAATGGCCAATATGTTGTAGAGTGCTGTATAACACAATTGCATAAAATATATTGTATACAATCGCTGTGGTTGTGTGGTGATGCCCGCTTCTGTTCTGTTTTTTTTTTGGAAGGAAAATAAGGCTTTGTCTGCGTAGCGTGGGGTGGGTCACTTTCAGATTTTGCTTTAGTTCTTTTATAAACAGGTAGTTGGAGTAGAGAGAAAAAGGTAATCCGACTTAACCATTTGTGTACCGTGTTACGTCTTGCAAAGCGCTTTTACCTCCATGTTGTCAAATAATCCTCCCAACACTGTGAGTCAAGGGTCCTTTGCCCATTTTACACATCATAAAGATTTGGAAGCTCAGAGAGGTCAAGCAGCTTGTTCAACGTTACACAGCTGGGAGCAGGCAGGGCCAGTGTGGTCTGGGTCCAGGTTCGGTCTGCCTTCTGTCTCTCAAAAGCCTGTGGTTCCGTGGTTTAAGAGGCACCCCTGATTCTTGGTCTTGTCGTGAATCCTGTCTTAGGTGTTTGATATCAGCTGCTACCAGGAATCCCTGGCCCCGTGCTTTTGCCTGGCTGCGCACAGCAACATCAACCAAATCACCGAAATTATCCTGGGGGAGACCAAAGCCTACGTGTTCTTTGAGCGAAGCTATGGGGACATGCATTCGTTCGTCCGCACCTGCAAGAAGCTGAGGGAGGAGGAGGCGGCCAGACTGTTCTACCAGATCGCCTCGGCTGTGGCCCACTGCCACGACGGGGGGCTGGTGCTGCGGGATCTGAAACTGCGGAAATTCATCTTTAAGGACGAAGAAAGGTGAGTGTCATTCCTGTCCAGAGCCCGTAGCATACTCTGACGGGCTGCTCGGGAGCATTCTTGCTTGAGAGGTTGGAATGGACGGTTGTTTTGTTTTTTTTTTTTTTTTTGTTTTTGTTTTTTTTTTTTTTTTTTTTTTTTTTGCTGCCTGCCATCCAGGCGAGAAGGAAGGGTGAGCAGACAGAAGGAGGTGAATGAATATTGTGATGTTTTAAGTGCCCCGGGAAACTAAGTTGCCACTACTCCAGCAGCGTTAATGAATGCTCGGAGGTCGGGTGCCAGGATTGTCTGTGACCTGGTGATTAGGTGTTTTTTTGTTTGTTTGTTTTGTGAACTTTGAAGATGGCTGCAAGCCTGTGTGGCATTTTCAGTGTGAGTAAGGCATGATTTTGCTTTTGAAATAACCCTACCTTTGGAACACTCAGTGCCTGTCATCACTGATTTCTAATTCATTCATTCATTCCTTCACTCAGTAGATGTTTCCTAAGTGTACGTGTATGTATGGCTAAAGTGCGTGTGTATTACTCACATTTCTCAGTACTGTGAATATCAGGATGCATTAACTAGTCAACTCACCTACAAAGGAATGTTCCAAGCCCTGAATGCAGACTATATACAGGGTCAGATGGGACCCGGGGGCTGGGATGTCCGCTCTAACTAGGACTTGGAAGTCAAGAAAGTTTTTATGGGAGAGGTGCTTTTGGAGCTCACTTGAAAGATGAGTATGTTACAGACAGTGTGGGAAGGACCAGCGTTGCAGGTAAGGAAGGTGCCAATACATATACACAGCAATGTGAAGGTCTGGGTTATTGTAGGACACAGCTGGGCAGGACACTGGGCATCTGGGTTCCATTCATGGTTCTTCTACTCACTCATGACATTCTGTTGAGCAAACCCACTGGGGCCTGCTTTCTCTTCCAGCTGACTTCTCTTGTAAAACTCTTTCGAGCCACTCTCTTTCTTTTGAAGAATGTGCTTTTTTAGAGGGGTGGAGGCAAGTGATTTATATTCATTGCTGACTATTCCAAAGATTGTTCTAGAGTTTCTACCCACGTGGGTCGTGGAATTACCACGACAGCCTTGGGCATCCTCGACTCCTCCTAGGGAGGTGGTTGGTGAAGTGGAGGTCCGTGGTCACAAAGCTATTAAGGCCCATTTGAGTACAAAGCTGGTGCATGCCATTCATTCATTCACTCAACAAACATATCTGGAGTATTTTTTTTTTTTTTTAACCTGGAGTATCTTTTTTGTGTCAGATGAAGAACTGGCTATCAACCCTTTCTACCTACAGGTTACTGTGCCATGTATCCAATGGCCTGTGATGCTTTAGGCTATTGCTTAGGGAAGTCTGTTGATGTCCTATAGAAAAGATACATAATAAGATCTAGTGGTGTCTGCTTTGGTTTTTTTTCATTTTATGGTTACAGCTAATTGGGAGGTAAATGTCTGGGAAGCATTTCGGGATTAGCAAAGGTAAAGGGCCTGTGTTTACTTAGTGCAAGTGGAATAATTTGATGACAATTTATATATATATATATATATATTTTTTAAAGATTTTATTTATTTATTTGACAGAGAGAGAGATCGCGAGAGCAGGAGCACAAGCAGGGGGAGTGGGAGAGGGAGAAGCAGGCTTCCCGAGGAGCAGGGAGCCCGATGCGGGGCTCGATCCCAGGACCCTGGGATCATGACCCGAGAGCTGAAGGCAGACGCTTAATGACTGAGCCACCCAGGTGCCCCTGATGACAATTTATAATGCAGCTGAGCATACAAAGTGCCGAGGCCCACTGGCCACAGAGATTGGTTACTGTTCCATATTTTTTCCCCATAAACAGGTATCTTAGGCATTCGTGGCAGCTAATAGCCTGGTTTTTGATAGTGCATGGTTTTGACCCTTACTAACAAATGGAAGAAGAGGGAGCTATTCTAAGATCTCGAGTGTGGGGTGACACATATTCTCTTCTTCAGCTCAGATGCATCTGCCCTTGGAGCCTGGAGACTCAGGGGTTATTACTCTGGTTTCACCTTTAATATCCTCTGTGACCTCTTAGTTTGGTCCCTTCCTCCTGGCCTCAAGTTTCTTATCCTTTTATTGTCCTGGCTCTGTCTTATTGGTTCTAAGGTCTTTCTGAGTTATAACATCAGGTATGTGCTTCTTTGAATATTCTCACTGGAAGTTAAACATATACCTGACCCCCAGCAGAATACTGACAAAGATACTTTCTTTCCTCCTGCATTCCACTTTTCTTGGAAATGTAATAACTCGAACTACAAAAATAAGAGGTGATTGTTTGGGACTACTTTAAGGTCTTATTATTAGGTTATTGTTGACCTTACTTAATTCTCTCTGCAAATGGGGGTAGGGTGGGTATCATCATATTCATTTCATGGAGGAGGACTCCAAAATCTTGTGTGAGGTCTCAGAGTTCTAGATAAGAAAGAGCAGAAGTAAGGACATACTCTCTATTAAATCAGCTCTCAAGAAATTCATTTGCCTGCCACAGGGAGTAAGGGCGATGAATGCCCTCCCTCACGGGGATCCAAGTTTTTAAACGTCCCCTTCAATTGTGTCTCTTTCGAGAGGAATTTCAGGCACCAGTGAGTATACGGGGTGGTGCGTCCAGGGATAGCACACACATGGTAAATACATATTTATGAAGTGAGTCATAGTAGGGTGGACATCCTCAGGTCACAGAACATGGGAGCACAAGTGAACTCTAGGGTCTCCAGAGGGCCCATCTTTCAGTTTTCTCCTGTTGCTGCCTGGAATCAGAACCCTAGAGGTGAGGGTGCCGGCCCCAGTGCCCACAGTTAGCTAGAAGCAAATAAGGGGCTGAGTCAGACCTCACATTTGCTGTTGAAGGCCTTTTCCTCCAGGCCTGTCTTGTCCTTTATGGGAAGTTAAGAGTGCCCAGGAGTAGATGGTGGCAAAGCTGAAATCCTTGATGTCCCAGGGCTTAGAGAAGAAATCCCAAGATGTCGGAGGCTTCCAACACAAGGACTGTGAGTCTCTGGCACTGAGTTTGGAGCTGTGTTTGACTTTTGCAAAAGAGCATGACCCTTTCCAGAAAGATCTAGATAGAAGTATCCCGTATGAATGTGAAACCAATAACACTTCACTGGAGTAAGCATGTCAAAGTGAAATCCTTTTTAACTTTAGAGAGCATTTTCCTTCTGAAAAAGGAAGCATCAGTGACAGGGAGGAAGCTGCTCATCATCTGTCCCCGGCATGTCTGACGGCACCTGAGCCCATGCAGCCCTGCCTCCCTGCGGGGACCAGCAGGGAGAATGATAGCTCCTCATCTGATGGGCGAGGTGACTGGGTTGCACGGGAGTTACGCGACCTTGCTTACGGTCATACAGCCTGCATGCCGAGGGAGCCGGCCTGGAAATCCTACCATTTCAGTCCAGAGCTCTTTCCCTGCTCCCCGACCGCGCTGAAGTCCCGGAGGACTTGGCTGTTCTTAGCATGACAAGTGTCTCTGTCTGGGCAGCTCTGAGAAGGTCACTCTCATTTTCAAGGACATTCCAAATGTTCTCATCAGTAGCTGAGAGGAACTTTTTCCCCAGCCATCTGTCAAGTTTTTGTGAAAGAGGAATAATGCCTTGTAACCTTCCTCCGTGTTGTTTTGCCTTAGAACCTCTTGATTTCAGAGTAGGAGGCTCTGGTGTTGTCACTCAGAGTATTTCTCCCTCCGTGTGTCCCTGCAGCCGTTGAGTTTCGTGGCAGTTTCTCTTTGTTGGTGCACACAGTGGCTTGCGGGAAGGAACCTGCCTGTGTTTTGAGGGGGACAGCAGTCTGGGACCTCACTGGGCTGGCAGCCCCCACCATCCATTCTAATCAGCAAGACCTCGTCAATAGGTATTTCAATAGGACTAGAGTCTGTGTCTCTCCTGACAACACCCAGCGGGTGAGAAAACAGTGGGTTGAATTTGAAAGGCTTTTGAAACGTTGAAGGATGGAGTCTGTGTCTGTTTTCTGGCCCTTTATGCATTGGTTTTTTGGAGGAGGGGAGACACAGAAGAGGCTTTTGGAAGTACTACTTTATTAAGCTTCACATCACCAGACCACTCTTTTGTGCATGGCCTTCTCTCTCTCAGGGATGTGCATCTTTATGTCTGATGCTCTTGCAAGGAACTGAAGGTGAAAGCATTACATAGTGAAGTTGGCTGAGCCCCACCAGGTTCAGAATGAGACCAGCCCGTGTGCTGACTCTTTATGCATGGGTTTCCGATACTGGACCATCTGTAACTGAATCCTGACCACCCATGAATGTGTTTTTGGGAGAACGATCAGGTCCATCAGTCCAGTTTCCCATGAGCAGCGTGAAGACATGATACACGCATGACACCCCATGTTACGTGAGGGCCTGATGCCAGTGTGCCTTCTGCCTCTGTGTTGAATTAGTAGCACTGCTGATTCCTTTGCTTCCCTTTTATTTTGATCTGGGTTCTAGATTCGGATTCTGTCTCTACCCCTCATTAGCTACCTGGTCTTGGATGAGTCCTTTAATGCCTCTGAGCTGCAGATTCCTCCCGGCAGAAATTAGGACTGCATCCCTGTGGGTGGTTGTGAGAGCCCAGTGAATGATCCAGAGGTGTACAGGGTGGGGCAGGTGCTCACTATAGCCCGCCGGTCCTAAAGTCATTGATAAAGTGGTGCCATTTTCGACCAGCCATTCCCAGGGTGCTGGAGGCTCTTGGAGAATGTGCTCCACCTCTTGGGCAGCCATTTCATGAAGAGTGGAATTCTTGTGATGTGAGGGTTCAGATTTAAGGCACATCTTCCTTTCTTGTTTAACTGCAATATTGGATCAGTGCTAGAAGGGTGATTGACAGGGCAAGCACCAGGCTCAGAAAGGCCAGAAGGTCGACCAGATGTACACAGGGGAAGGCGGACACCAGGCGCATGCAGGGAGCGAAGGACCCCGCTTCCCGGGCCTGGACTGGCCCCAGTGTTCTCAGCCTTGCACTGCTGCTTCTCCATCCCTGGGATGTTTCTGCAGAGCAGAACTAAGGTGATTTTTTTTTTCTTCTTTCTGAGGAAGTTAAACCCCTACCCTGATTGTACTCAGCGTGGACACACCCTTTGCATCCACAGTTTGTTCCTGTAGTAAAATCAGAGGTGGGCTGTAGAGTGGGAGGGGCCGTGTGTGGGAGGGGGCCCTGAATCTGATAGAGGGCAGTGCCCAGGTCCCCCAGCCTCCCCCTCCCTGCTGTGGTAGTGGGCTGATCTGCCTGGCCAGCAGATCTTCCAGGAGGCCCCCAGTTTCACTTTGAGCCTCTAAGGGAAGGCCTGAGCTTTGGGAGAAGACCCGTTACTCCCGTGTGGAGGAAGAGTCACCGTCTGGAGTCTAGTCCCTGCTCCTGCACTGATTAGCAAACTTAATCTTGACAAGTTGCATAACCTCTTTTGTCCAGATTACCTCATCTGCAGAGTGGAAATATCCAGAAGACTTTCCTCATGAAACTAAATGAATGAATGCAGGTGAACCCAGAGCTTGGCGCATAATCAGCCACGGACAAGTGGTAGCTCCCACCGTCTTCACCTCATATACACATAGTCTCTGGCCCTCCGGGTGACATAGGGCAGCTTGCTGAGTCAGGATGTGAAGAGCCCAGGAAGCAGGTGCAACCTCAGGCTGCCCTGGGAGCAAGCCAGTGTTCCTACAGCGGCCCCTGTTTGGCCAGTTTGCTTTCTCTTCTCCCTTGGGACCAGGCTCCTCGCCACCACCCCCCCCCCCGGTCCCCTGTCCCCTGTCCCCTGCCCGCTGCCCCCTACCCCCTGCCCCTAACCTCGATTCAGTGTTGACATTTCCCTGCACAGAAATAACCCCCTGTGAATTGAGAAACATGCCTCTGTATGTGTTTCTTCTTTGGTTAGAAGATTTTTATCTCTTGACGTCACAAGTTGCATTTCCTCTGCTTTGTGGAAGCTGAACAGTGCCTGCTTCTGCAGGAGGAAGGCTGGACCCAGCAGCCCTGGGCCTCTCAGTGTCACCTGCCGCCATCTGCCCAGGCACGGGACCTGCGTCTCCGGTGTGGCGGAGGCCTTTTCCCTCCTCCCACCAGCTGAGGTCTGTACACCTTCTCTCTCTCCTCGGATTAGTTTCTGTACTGGCTCTTCTTGTAGATCTTCAGCCTCCATTCAGGCTTTAATATCTAACAAAATAGAGAGCCCAGACTGGAGAACAGACCCTGCCTTCTTTCGTCAATAGCGATTCATATGAAGTTGTAGGCTCATTGTATTTTAGCAAAAGACCTGACCTTTTTGCTTTGAAGGAGACAGAGCTCCTGGAATTCCCTTCTTTATGTTGACCACTTCTCTGTGCTTCCGGCACTGCCAGCCCTTGGGGGAGGCTTGTTCCCCCACTTCTCCCGGGGTGGGTAGGTGACCCCCCTCCCATAGCACACTTATAGTCTCCCCTCTACTCGAATGTCCACGTGCATCCCTCGACTGTCCTCATGCCTCAACTCCTTCTGGGCTGGATGCTTCTTGGGGACAGAGGCTGTCTCGTGGTCCCTGCTGCGGGAACACAGTGGCATTGAATGAATGAAGATCTCCGTCATTGAGTGTATGCATTTGTGATCGGATTCTCACGACAGAATGAGAGAAGTGGGAGTAAGTACAGATCGTTGGCCTCTAGGACATTGCCCAGAGTGGGAGCCCTGGAAGACTAAAATGTATAACTCTCCCACGTAGACACCTTTTCAAAAAGAGCTCCTTCAGTGTTCTGCACCGAATGAGAAATTAACCCATCGTTCCCATTTTGATTTAATGATTTATGCAGAAGTGACATTTATTTAAGACACTGTTATCAATGTCTGTGGTGGGGTTATTTTCATTTATGAAGGACTTCCCTAATCACAGAATGGAGAGCATCCTCAGGGTTCTTTGCTTAGAAATAGGATTTCTGGCCAAGCTGTGTACTGTTTGTGCTTAATAAATGAGCTGATGGGCTAGACTGAGACCCTGGGCAAGCAGAACCAAGGGCACAGCAGTGGGATCTCTTACTCCTTCACTGAGCCATTTGACCTTGGCCTACCTTCTCTGACGTGGGTCAGAGATCATGAACTTAGAGTATCCAGCAGGGTGCCTGCTGCACTGCAGAGCCTTAAAAAGGCACCTGTCATGACTGCTCTTGATGATCAGCTGTTGGCTTTGGCCCTCATCACCCAACAACCTGGAGATTCATTTATTTATTCGACAAATAGTATTGAGCATCTGTCATGTGCCAGGCACTGTTCTAGGCACGCTGCGTTTACTGTGGTACCCGATGAGACGGAACCCTTCCCTCACGGGACTTACATTTCAGTGAAATATTATCTGGCTTCCACCATGGACCAGGCCCTGTTCTAACTACGACACTTAAAGGAACTGATTTAATCCTGCTTAACTACTGTATTTACATCAACCAGTTTAAAACCAGTGAGTAAACTAGTGCTATTATCACCATGTTATGGATGAGGAAGTTGAGGCTCAGGGCCTCACAGCTAATCATTGGCAGACCTGGGGGTCTGCGCCCAGGACACTGGAGTCCCGTGCCGAGGTCCTCAAATACCACTCTGGCTCTAGGAAATAGACACCAGGTAAAATACCACCCCTTGTGTCCGATCCATAGAAGGAATTTTCTCATGCAATTGGGCAACAATTTGAACACCAGGAGGACCTCATCAGCACTGAGTACTGAAGCTCAGTACTTCCTTTTCTCTGAGGGGTCATAGGCCACCAGTTAACCAGCCCCATGGGCAGTTCTGTGATGTCCTGTGTTTCCGTTTTATGGAGTGGGTTTTGTTTTCTCTGCGGAACTGTAAAGTGGGGTCCGATTCTCTTTCTGTCTTCCCTACCTAGCACAGGGCTAGCCTTGTAAATACTTCGTGAATGTCTGGCAGTTGACTAAATGGGTGTGTGAGTAGCCCCTTATGCTGCTCTGGAGGCATAAATATAAGAAAAATCCCCTAGATATATTGATGGCAGAGGGCAGTGGATGGAAACACATTTTAAATGCCCTTTATCCGGGACTCTTGGGAGTTTCTCTAAAGCATGAAATAGAGTCAAGCCTATTTGAAATTTCTTTGGACTTGAGAGAGTGCAGTTCTTAAGCAGAATCATGCCCAGATACCCTGAACTCTAGGCAGCATGTTGCAGCCGGGGGCAACTTCGACATGGGATCCACACTATGTTGCAAATATTTATTAAGCATCTATTATGTGCTGCGTTCGGCGGAAGGTATTGAGAATACGAGAATCACCTCTGGAGAATCCTTTTCTAGTGGAAGACATAGTGTAATGGTTATTTTTCATACCACGTTACAGAGAACGGGTGTGCATTAGAGAACTCTCTGGGAGCAGGAAGAAAATGTCCTAATGGCAGAATGGGGTGTAGAGAATGAGCGTGTCAGGAGGAGATGGGCTCCTTCTCGGGTTGGTCTGAGTGAAGCAGAAGGATGTTCAGAAAGTGTGAGGAAAGGCCAAGAGACACGAATGAGCCCTGGGCAGGGAGGGGCGTGCTAGTGGAGAGCACTGTGGGGGATCAGAGATGAGAATGAAGAGGGAAGAAAAGGCCTAGGGCCTGGATGCATGCCCATGACCTTGAACTTGACCTGAAATCCAGGAGGAGCCATTGAAGGGTTTTTTGTTTTGTTTTGTTTTGTTTTTGAGACAGGATGGGACGGGGTCTGGTCGTGATTCTGGAAGTGTATGTGCAGGATGGCCTGGGCAGGGGTATCAACTTCAGGATGCTGAGGCTGAACCAAGACCCAAGCAATGGGATCAAGGAGGGGTGGGTAAGAGGCAGAATTAAACTCAACCCTTTGATCTTTAGAGATGAAGAAATGGGGTAGAAATGTCTTTCTCCAAAGTTCTAGAACATGTTGGTGGTGTGACCCAGAGCAAGAGCCCAGATTTTCTGGCTGACGGAACGTGTGTGGTATGTGCCTGGGCCATCTGGGTGAGCCCCAGTTTAGGACTCTGCCAGGTGGAATCCCTGTCTGGCCTAGTGCTGCACCGCTGTTCCCGGTGCTCGCTGGGTCGCTGGGGTCACAGGGACCGGCCTGAGCCGCCCTCCTGCCCTGCCAATGGTGCATGGGTAGGAATGTTCTGGACTCTGAGTCCACCTAAGCAGCAAGGGGGGAGCAGCACCTCGGGGTGCACCTGGCTCTTCTTCCTCGAAGAATCCAGGCTGGGTGGGCCCTTGGAGCAGCGGTACGTTGCCTGCAGAAGCTTCTCTGAGAAGCTGAATCAACTGACTCGGGGTCAGGGGATCCTTTGGGACCAGGCCTTCATGCAGCTGGGCAAGAGGTGAAGAGTCCTGAGGAGGGGTCCGGAGCTGCCCTGCCTTCCTGCCCGGTCTGTCCCTGTGGAGATGCAGGCTGCGCTCGAGGGGTGCTTTCCTGCAGTGTGAAGGCCTAGGAGGTGGGAGGTGGGATGGTTTCCTGCTGTCCCGGAGCCACGATGAGTCAGGGCACAGACAACACAGGCCTTTCTGTCGTGATGGGGCAGCGTGAGAGGACACAGCACCTGGTAGAACCAGCCAGCCCCATCCCTGGAGACTTCCCTCACCCTGAGCTGAAGTGTTTCCCTGGGGGTCACCTGCTGCTCTCCTGCTGATGTGGAAGGAGCTTGACCTGGGTGTCAGGTCTGTTCACTGCATCTACAGGACCCGGCATATCAGTGCCTCGCAGAGGCAACTACTGGAAAAAAGTCTCTGCACACAGGAAACAGAGAATTACAGCGACGATTTATTTGGCAGAGTTTAGCTTCGTTTATTTGTCGAGTCCCAGTGGTGGCTGTCAGGTCAGCTGGATGCAATGTAGGGTGCTGGGACAATCCTGTTCCCCCCACGGGGAACCCCCAGGGGGCCCCTTGCTCATACAACGGAACTGATAGCCAAGGGTAGCTTTGCGGTATCGGGCAGAACAAGGCCAGACCTGGCAGTGGCTGACCTTTCTCACTTGACCCTTCTCCTGCTTGGACCCACCCTGTGGAATGGCCTTCAGTGACTTCTCGAATTCCACTGACCTCAGGCCACCGGACTTCCCGTCCCAGCCAGGCCCACTTGGTCTGGCTGAACTCCCAGCCCAGCCCCACCCTGGCCCACCCTGTCCTGATCTCTTCCTGCTGCAGAAGCCCAGGGCGGTGTTTAAAGGTTTCAAAGCAGAGCATGATTTGCTGGGGTAGGCCCTGTTTGATGTTTTGGATGGTGCACTAATTTGGAGGTTGAAAACCGCTTTTGAATCCCAGCTCTGCCAGTCATTTGCAAGGTGGGCCTTGGACAGGGTCACCTCTTTGTACCCTCAGTGTCTTCTTCTAGCCAATGGGCAGGTCCTGCCACCTCTATCCAGCTCATGAGCTCCAGCAGTTAGGTCATGGATGCCAGGGTTTTGTCTGTGCTAAATAAACCCGGGGCCATGTTTGTCTCCAGAAACCCAGAATCTTGCTTTCACAGATTCTGTTTTTGACACTGAGTAAACCTGTGATGCTGTGCCAGGATGTATTTGGAGATGACACCAGCATGACGATCCTCCTGATGTGGACTCAGAGCTGAGTTTTTTCAGGTACCCCATACGTGGCTTGGGACCTTCCAGCCTCTATGCCTCGGTTTCCTTATTTTGTAGGAAGTTGGCACGTATCGTAATATTTGCCTTTCTGTTTTGTTATGAGAAATAGAGATATCGACTGAGCAAGTCCCAGCACATAGTAGGTGTTGAATTCATGGCTGCTCTTGTTGCTACTGTCGCTATTATATACATGATGACCAGGGTGTCGTAGGAGAAGTGTTGCGGTTCCTATAGTTTCAGGTTAAAGGAGACTTAAGCTCAGGAAGTTTGAAGCTAGGAGAGCCCTTTTCAGGCCATGTTCTCGTTTTACAGAAGGGAAACTGAGGCCGAAGGGGCCCGTGGTCACACTGCTCTGGCGGCCCAGGGGCCCAGAGGGAGCCTCGCGGGCCTCTGCTGGGAGGGGGAGGGGCACCGGGACTTCGACGGCCTATGCTACATGCTGCCCCTGGGAGGCAGGAATAGAAGCGCATCCTGCTGGTCCTGGCTTCCTCACCTGGCTGGGGAATCTGATGGCACCAGGCATGGTGCCAAGTCCACAGGCTGCCCCCGCGTAAGCTTTTTTCATTCAGAAGTTAAAGCAAAGCAGGCTGGTTCCTGCCTATGCCAGGGACAGGTTGCAAAATGCATGCAGGGTGCAGCTTCTTGGCCAAGTCAGTCCCGCCCCAGGCTAATGGCTCTTTCCTCCAAGAAGCTGCAGGGATAACCGCTGTCATTCATAGCTTTTTGGTAACAGAAATTCTCCACCAGCCCTCCCTTGTCCCTTTCAGGAATCTCTGTTCTTCGTGTACCGTCTTTATTCCCACCACCTCCACAAAGCCCACTGATTGCCTTCGTCAGGACCGAGTGAAGTGAGCAGAATGAGCTGGGCACATTTGGGGGCAGGGGGAGAACATTCCGGGGGGCTGGGTGGGAAATAAGTGCAAAGTGCCTGGGAAGGAACATGGGCACAGAATTCACATCCACTTGGATGTGCTCATCTGTCTTTTTCCTCTAGGCTCTGGGCTTGAGGGTGGGGGCCTTATCTTACTAATATCAGTTAGAGTTGCCATCAGTTTTTTGCAGATTTCCTATGCTCGGCCACTTGGTAGAGATTGTGCTTGCATTGTTTCATTGTTTCAATCCTCAACAAAAACCCGAGAAGGTGGATGTTAGTTGTCATGTCCTTATTCCTAGTTTCAATGCCCTAATGATTAGTGGGACATTTGAATTACTAGGACCACCGATGCCCTTAGGGATTGTTAACAAAAATCAGTTTCCTTTGCCTGGGAATACATAATACCCAGACTGTTCAGGGGACAGCAGAAGTTCAAAGACTTTTCGTTCATATGGTCCCATGCTGACACGAGCAGGTGCTCTGCCAGGCGCGCCCCCCCCCCCCCCCCGCTCTCCAGAGCAGACAGAGGCAACGTGCTCCCCAGAGCGGGAACCAAGCCCCGGGGACCTTCTGAGGGTCCCTGCAATTGTCCAGCAAGTCCACGGGGACCGGCACTGGGACTGGAGCACGGCCTCGGGTTCCTGCCATGCGTGCACCCCGGAAGGTCCTTGTTTAAAGACATAATCCCGACCACTTGCCTTGACCCTTGCCTAGGAGTGATACAAACAAGTTCAGGATGTTCCGAGCAGGAAGCAGGGTCAGAAGCATGCACTTCCTCCCGGCTTCCTCTTTTTCTTTTCTCTTCGCCTGCCCGGGATGTCTGTGCTGCTCCATGGGAGGAGCGGGGTTCCTGCCCCATGGCTGGCTCTCCCTGACCCTGGGAGCATGTATGCTCCCCACTTTGAGGAGGCTCATCAATGGGGACACCCCGGTTTCCTGCACCCCCTTCTCAGGTGGGTGGGCCAGGCCTGCGGGCTGGCTGCTTGGAGCCCAGGGGAGGGATGGGCGCTCAGCCCCTGACTGGCCCTACTAGCCATAGGGGGCTTACTCACCCTTTCCGAGCATCAGGCTCCGTGTCCACATAAAGGGATAATTCCTGCCTTGGACGTGGATTTTATAAACTTTAAAGGGGAAATCTCTGTCGATACCTAGCACCTTTCTAGATATATAGATGGTGCTTTCTCTTTGGTACTTAGTAATTTTCAGAGCCAGAGTCGGAACAACGGGTCTCTGACTTCAAGATGGAGCTGGCCTGGTAAATGTGGGCAAATCTGGCACAGCACGCGCTGAGCCGGATGTGATGAGCAGATCCAGACTCGCCCCACCTGGAGTCTGGCTTCGGAAGGAGGAGGCTGACGTGGCAGGTGGGTCAGCTCCGGGGCGGCCGACTGCCCGCAGGCAGGTCTGGTGCACTTTCCCCTGCACTCCCGGGTCCACTGGGTATTTGCGCAGCCCCCGAGGCCTTGGGGGGAGGGAGGACGGAGAGGTGAACCGCCAGGAAGGGCATTGATTGACGAGATCGAACCCTTCCAGTAGGGGGGTCAGGCTGGAAGTAGGGTCCCTGCCACCTGGGGAGGGGGGGGTGGGTCACAGGGGTAAGGTGAGAGTCACAGTGTAGGGCTGTGGCCTGGAGGGAGGTAAGAATGGAAGAGGCTTCAGATGTGGTTTAGCATCAGGAGCTTGAGGTGGTGACATCTGTCCCCCGTAAGGGCTGAGCTAGCAGCAGCTCAGGGTCTCCGGAGGCACATCCGCGCCCTCCCTAACCCCCGCCAGGGACTGAGGTATCGGAATTTACAAAGCCTGTTTCCCCCATGGATACTTCGTCTGACATCCACTTAATCCTGGCGAGGAGGCAGAGCGGGGCTGTTGTTCCCTTAAAGATGGGCACACTGAAGCTCCGAGGGGTTAATGGTGTGACTGCCCCTTTCCCTCTCAGACTGAGTGTCTGCTGGGGGGCCGCTACTAGTCTCAGTGCTGGAGAAACAGCAATCAGCACAGGTGATGTTCTCTACATACAGAGCGACCTCAGCCACCTGCTCCCGAGCTCCTGGAGGTGGGAATGAGGCGATCGCCCTGCAGTGACCAAGGGAATAATACAGAGTATAAATGCATGACCATACAAATACAGATGCATAGTATTACGGGTGGCCGCGGAGGGCAGGAGAGGACTGGGCGTGGGGTGCCCCCCCTATATAGGATGGTCAGGCAAGGACTCTTTCCGTGAAGCTCATTTGAGCAGAGACCTGAAAGAAGTGAGCGGGAATGAGCCATCCCGTATCCGGGGGAAGACGTTCTGGGCAGAGGCTGGAGAGAACCTGCACGGAGGCCCCAGGGAGGACTGTGGTGGGTGGTCGGTGTGTTTGAGGATCAGGGAAGGGCTGGAGCAGAGAGGAAGTGGGGCTGCAGGTGTGGTCAGGAGGCCGGGGCTCACCCTGCAGCCGCGGGGAAGATGTTAGCCCCGCATGCATGCTGGTGGGCTGTGGCGGGGAGCCCAGCTCCCAACCAGATTCCACGTCGGGTGCTCCTTCCACCGGACTGTCCCTGTCCCACGGCTAGTTACAGTTGCCACAGCTATAGTTATCCCTGTCACTGTCCTGCTGCCATGACAGTGACCCTGGAGGCCAGGAAGCTGGCCAGCTCCTGAGACTGCTGCCGGTGAGGGTCGGGCAAAGGAAGCTGTTGAGAGAACCCGCTTGGCCCCATTGTGTGCGCCCCCTCTCCTCCGCCCTCTTGGGTTTCCCTGACTCACCTCCAATTAGAACATCTAGGGAAGCTGGTGTGGGTCCCCCCCACCTACTGCCTTTGGTTAGAAAGAGCAACAGGAAGAACAGGATTTGCTTTCCATCAGCCCAGTTCCAGGTGAGCATATCTAGACCCTTCCTGCGTCTGTAGATCGTTAGCTGAAGGGGGAGAAGAACGTGTGTGCTACAGGTTATAGTAGAATTTGGGTGAGCGGGTAAAGAAGACATGTTGCTATATATTACAGAATCCAGAATGTTAAAACTGGCAGAGACTTTCAGACTGTCTTGTCCAGATGGATGCCCAACAGTGGGAATGTACTTAATGCCTCTGAAGTGTACAGTTAAAAATGGATACAATGATAAATTTTATATATATGGTACCATCATAAAATATAAAATTAAAAAGAAGACAGCCTCGTCCAACGCTCCTCTTTAAGTCTGAGAAACAGAGAGGTTGAGTGACCTCCCCACAGCCACACAACAGATGAGAGATGTAGTCTGGCCTGGAATCTGCTCTTGGAGCTCCCTGCCCAGCACCTTTTCCAGAGACTACCACCATTTATTGCTCATTGGCAGAAATGAATACAAGGGAGTAGTTACTCCTTAGTCTTTGAAACTTCCGTAGTCCAAATATGAGATCTCAGAATCAACCCAGGCTTTCGTCCGATTTTCTTGTTATAGAGAGCTAACTTGATTAACTTGAACCTCACCTTCCTTCTGTGGCTCCCTGAGTAGCCATGGTGGTTGCTCTTTTCAGAGCAGGCTGAGACTAAGGCTAAGGCCTGTAGCCCGAAGGAGGAGGAGGAAAGCAGCGTATGGACCTGAGTCACAAGCTCTGATTTAGGCAAATGGCCCCAGTGTGGTTTCTCCAAGCACTTTCCTGTTCTCCCCCCATTGGAGCCTCGTCACCCCTCGGGACAACAGGGTACAAACTATGATGTGCACTTTTGAGACAAAGGAGCCCACTGGTGTGAATAATCGTGACCTTGTAGGCCCTTGCAGGCACCATCTGTGAGGCCCTGACCCCTCACTTCCGGCCCCCTCCTCCCTTGGCCCAGGTCACCTTTGTGGCAAGCCTTCATTTGTGGGATGGAACAGGACTAAGTCTATGGGGTTTAACAGCTCCGAGAACTCTGCTGTTAGAGCGTTCTGGCCAGGAGAACAGGAAGAGGATTTCCATTTTAAGCCCTGGAAGGTCGCAATACCTAGTTTTCCCCTCAAGGAATGGCAGAACAGGGAAACAGGATTCCTGGGAGTCCCCCTGAGCGAAGGAAGTCTAGAAGATTCTGGCACAGGTGGGGGACAGCTGTCAGTCTTGAGCAAGTCATTTTGTGTGCTGGTCCTCAGCTTCTTTCTTCGCTGCAAATTAGTATAGTTAATTTTAAGAATTTAACTTATCTCCAAAAGTATTTACCAAGCGCTTATTTTATGCCCAATGGTCGTGTCAAGCTCTACTGTATAAAGAAGGGTGCTGGGGCCCCAGGGACTCAGAATTCAATGTGGATTTCTCCGCCTCTGTTCATGAGTGCAGCCAGGAGGCATCCTGGAACCTGTCAGCCGGCTCCGTCGTCCTTAAAAGGCAAGGGGAAGATTGACACACACACCCCTGCACACATGTGAGAAATCAGACTCACATATGTGCATGTGCGTACGTGTTGGCACAGGTAGAAGATAGAGGTAACTAAGTCAGATAAGCATCAGGGTCAAGGACCAGCCCCTGGGAGTGTGATGGGCCAGACAGGAGTCAAGTTCATGGTAAATCTTGGAAAGAAGATGGGCTTGCTATGAAGATGTCAGCCTCGGAAGGGCTTATGGCAATGCATACCTGCTCGAACATTCCCAGCTCTGCCTGTGTCCGAAAGAAAGGCAGCTTGGTAGTGGGGAAGGAGCAGCAGGTTGACTTCCTTAAGGAAGATGTGGGACCAAGTCTTCTCTGTTTCCCAGCTAAAAGGCATTAGACAGATTACTCAAACTCCTTGAGCCTTGATGTTTTTATCTGGGAAAATGGAATCATCAAATCTTCCACGTCTAACAAAAGGACTGTGGTGTTATAAAGCCAAGATGCCATTGGGTAAAAAGTCCTTTCAGACTGTTACATCATGTCAGCCAGAAGCTTGCCAGAAGTTGGCGACAGAGCTTCTGGGGGCTTCCCAGTGGGTTGGATCTGAGTTCAAATCCTGTGGGTCCGCATCACGACCTACATGTGTCTGAGAATAGTACGAATCTCCTATTCCGTCATCACTGACGTGGGGGAGATGATGATGTCATTTATGGTCTGTTTACCTGCTGGAGGTGTGGGTTCACCCCAGTAGATCTTAAGCATCGTGCAAATTCCCTGTCGGTCTTACTCACTCCTGGGCCCCCCACCCTGGAACAGTGTCTGGCACCTAGGAGGCACTCAGTAAGTCATGTTTGGCTGGTTGAATGAATGAATGAGTGCATGCGTGGTCTTGGAAATACTAAAGCAGGGGCTGTGATACAGTGATGGGGTTCATGTGCCTCGGCATGCCCGTAGGAGCTCACGCTCTCCTCTCTCTTGCAGAACTCGGGTCAAGCTGGAAAGCCTGGAAGATGCATACATTCTTCGGGGAGATGATGACTCCCTCTCTGACAAGCACGGCTGCCCTGCTTACGTGAGCCCAGAGATCTTGAACACCAGTGGCAGCTACTCAGGCAAAGCAGCTGATGTGTGGAGCCTGGGAGTGATGCTCTACACCATGTTGGTGGGGCGGTACCCTTTCCATGACATTGAGCCCAGTTCCCTCTTCAGCAAGATCCGGCGTGGCCAGTTCAACATTCCAGAGACTCTGTCGCCCAAGGCCAAGTGCCTCATCCGAAGCATCCTGCGGCGGGAGCCCTCAGAGCGGCTGACCTCGCAGGAAATTCTGGACCATCCTTGGTTTTCTACAGATTTTAGCGTCTCGAATTCAGGATATGGTGCTAAGGAAGTGTCTGATCAGCTGGTGCCGGATGTCAACATGGAAGAGAACTTGGACCCTTTCTTTAACTGAGCTTGTGCCCCACAGAGACTTAGTAGGTACCAGGAGCGAGAGAGGGCAGTGGAGAGTCCTTCCAGGGGACACGTATCGCCTGGCTTGGTAGCAAGAAAGACACTGACACTCAAGTTTCTCGGTTCAAAGAAGGAGAACCTTCAAGGAGCTGACTGAACATGTAGCATGGGGGCGAGAGATGCGGGGTGGGAGTCTGGGGTTGGTTCAGCAGGGCAGGTGCCCCTGGAGCTTCTCTTCCCTGACATAGCCCCCTGGAGACCACCCCCATCAGTTGGGCTGCTTCTGCCTACCCCACTTTTCATTTGTCCCAAAATAGTTGCAGATCCCGACAGAATCAAAACTCTCTGCCTCAAACACACATCTTGGCATCGCACTGTTAGCTTTTAACTTCTTGTCACGATTCAGGGAAGGTACAATTGGCCAAGGATTTTTTTTTTCTTTTTAAACAAGACAACCACCTGATACTTAATGCGGTTCATTAAAAAAAAAAAAAAAAATTCGGTGCACACAGACTGACCAGAAACCTGGGTGCTAAGCTAAAAGAAAATAGAAGTCCAGTTTGTGTCTCCTTAATTGCTCTTTTCAACTCATTTCTTCTAAATAAACTATTTAATATCCTGGTCAGGAAATAACATGTTGATGCTTTGCTCCCTGAAGGGGAAAAAAAAAAATCTGTCCTTTAACAAGCTATTCTGTTCTGTGTCCATGGGTTTGTGACAGGAAGCTATTAGAAGTCAAACTTCTAGATGCATTAACTGCTATCGTAGTTTAAAGAAAGAAAAGAAAAAAAAAGGAAGGGAAAGGAAAAGAGAAATTCACTCCCGAATTTTTTTTCCTTCGAACGATGAGGGCTGCCTCATTGGGGGTCCTCTCTGCTGGGATGGGGGCAACGGGGTGAGATCATGGGAGGTGCTTGGAGTCTGAAGCTTTTCCGACACTCTGGTCTCAGCTACACCTTTTGTTTTTGTTTTATTGGAAACTGGTGAAACCAAGCAGGTTGTCCCACATGTATGAAATACAGGGCAGCTATTTCCTTTTCTTTAGGAAGAATGATCCTTTTGGCTTGGAAGGCCCTCTGGTTTGGACAAAAACCCTCGGTAGAGACAAGCGGCAAGAAAAATCAGCTGGAAGCTAGGATGATATAAATAAAAACAGCTCTCTCTTATCCCAATACGCACCTTTGTATTTTCAAGAATTCTTCTATTTATTAAGGAAAATGTCACATTGTGATGTATTAAGCCAGTACTTCAATTACGGGTTGACTTGGGATGACATGTTACATGCTGTAGTTAACATCTATATATTTTTTCTTGTTTGAGTATTTCTGTCCCTGAAATAACCTTTTGTTTGGCTTTTCTAGATAGCTTTATTTGATTTCGAGTGGCAAATGTTTGTTTTTGTTTTTGTTTTTGTTTTTTATTATGGCTTTTCTATTTGCTGTATGATACAGAACTCTTTTGGCATAAATATTTGTGTTTCCAGTACCTCAGTTGTTTGGATTTTACTGCCTGTATGCGTTTTGTGAAATGGTTATGTTTTTGGGTAGGTAACACGTGGACTCTAGTATGTAAATGTTACTTGAATCTGTGCTTCATTATAGTATGTGGCATGTGTGTGCAGATCTTGGATGCTTTATGCCTGCTCAGCAGGAGCCCGGCCTTCACATTCCCAGGAGGGCGGCTTAACCGTTCATAGTCAGGAGACAAGGCGGCCATGGATTTGCCCCTGATTCTATTTTGATAATGGAAGATACAAAGGAGAGAGTTTTTTGGTTTTGGGTTTTTTTGTTTGTTGTTTGTTGTTTTTTTGTTTTTTGTTATACATTCTGAAGATGGTGCTGTGTCAAGAAGGACCCGTTTTTTCTTCCCCGGCCCCTATCTTTTCAGTACCCCGTAGGAGGAAAGACTGGTGATGTGCATGGTGGGAATCTATGGCCTCTGGTGCTTTGTCCTGTATTTGGTTTAATGTTTTTGTCCTAATCTCTTCAATCAATAAAATTGTGCGTATTTAACTAAAATGTTGAGATCCTGCAAATGCTGAGTCTCTCCCATCTGTGGTTTGTGGCCACCACGCACCAGCCAGGAACTCCTGTGTCCTCCCGGGGGTTCATTCTTTTAGCGTGAGCCACCACGACCACTAATACAAAGCAAAAGCTAGCTTCCATCATGTGTGGGCATATGCTGGCCAATTTAGAGGTAATATCTCACAGTGAATTAATCGTCACTACCACATGAGGAGGTGTGAATTATGTTCCTATCACAGATTAGGAAGTAAGCCCAGAAAGGTGCATCACTTGCCTGGGGTTAAACCACCTGTAAGCGATGGAGTCAGGCATGGACCCCCATCTGTTAAATCCTGAAGCTCGTTTTGCTTTCTATGATGTTAGAGCCCAGAGGCTTTCAGGGCAAGTATGCTAGTAGCTCTGGAGTAGCCAGGCTCACCTGGACTCAAATCATCCAGACTTCCACACGATTCCTTAGGAAAAGGAAAGCATCTGCTGCAGACCCCATTGGAAACCTCCAAGGAGGAGACCACTGAACTCCCAGAAACTAATGTCTACCGAGCAGCCCTTCCCCCAGTCCGTGTGGGCTTCGTGGGCAATGCCATCTCTCTTGTACCTCATTTACTAGAAGTAACTACAGCCCAGAGGGTCAATTTGATCCTGGAACGTCTAGTGCGTGCCTCCCCTGTCATTTCAGTGCAGGCTGGGGACAGGACGTGAAAGCAGGCAAAGGCGGTGGGCAGAATGGACTGGTGGGTCAACATAGATCCATGGAAACCCCTAAGTCTAAACCTGTCAGCAGGTGTCCTGGAAGGGGTGGCAGCTGAATTAGAGTCCAGCAAGAAGTGGTTTTGGGTAATGATGGAAGACAAACAGCAGTAGCACTAAGCAGGGGAACTGTGAGTTGAGAACTTTCTGGAGACCCGCCCAAGTGAGCACCACTAGGGCCAACCTGTGGCTAGATCTCCTGAGAGTCCTTGGGAAGGCTGGGGTTTGTGGCATCCGGGAGGACGTGGCTGAAGGGGAGGCTTTCCAGCCAGTCGGACCCATCTTCTAAATTCACAAAGCGTTTGTCACCCCGCAGTGTCACTTCTGTGTCTGTTCCCAGCAGCACCTGACCCAGCACCTGGCCCATGGGAGGTGTTCAGTCAACAAGTGTAAATCGGTGTATAATTTGTGTGGGTACTCTGTATGCTGCTAAATGTCCTCCCAACCCCAGGTTTCTAAGAGGCACATCATTAGAAAACAGGCTTTGCAAGTATTGAAGCCCACTGGTGGCTTTTGCTAGGGCTTTTGCACAGATAGGCTGATCCAATTTCTTTGCTCTTTCACTGCCTGTGTTAAGCAGAAATGGGCCTGCTGCCTAATGGATGCCTGTTTGAATTGGATTCCGTCAAACCTTCGCATGTGCGGCGGCTGGGGGAGGGGGGTGTTGGCACACACACTCTCAGCCTTTATATATTGAGCTTCCACCTTGGTGGGAACCCAGAATCAGCAGGCTCTCTCCCTCTTCACATCTCAAGGCTTTGCCAGCAGAAATCCTTTTATTTTTTCATCCTTTTGGGCACTGGTACTTCACCCCCTTGCTATCTAATCTGGACCTGGGTCAGGGCAAGGGGCCTCGGCCGCTGGTAGTGAGGGCAGCGGTTAGGGAAGTGGTAGGCCAGAGCTCTGAAGCTTTACGATAGTTGTGACTGGGAAAATCACTTAACTTTTATAAGGACCAAGGGTGTCGTGAAGATGAAACTGACTTAGGGTATGACAAGGGAGTGTCTTGTGCTTGGCTGGGTTAGAGACTGTTACTATTATCAGCCAAGAGCATGACACGGTGCAGTTCTTTTGACTGGGGAGTGCTACTGGAGTTGAGGATTATCAAGCTTTATCAAGGCCATCAAGGAGAGGTGACAGGGGCCCGCTGAGACTCTTCCCATGCAACAGTGAAAGTAGTTGCACTCCCAAGTGTAGTTCTGATGTACACTTATAGGCAGGAAGATGAGGTTTCTGCTGCAAGATAGGTTTGAAAACTATCGAACAAGTCCAACTATTGATAAAGAGTTGACAAAGGAACTTTGATAAAGCATCCAAGGTCCAGAGAAATCAAAGGCATCTCTGGAATGACCCAGAAAGTAGGTATCGGACTTCAAACTGGAGGACCAAAGTGTGCAAGAGCTTTGTCGGTGGGTGGCCTTAAATGAACATCAGGGGATTTGTCATTCACCTGACTTCTCTCACTGTGATCTTAGGTTCTTTCCCCAGTGGCCCTTGTCCTTGACCCAGCCCGTTCTCTCGGTGACTAGCTCAGTGACTGATCTTTAAGTCTTTAATAGGGTGTCAGATGATAATCTGCCATAATTACATATTATATATAGGTAGCTCAATACACAGGTACACAAGGGCCAGGTAGCTCAATTTTGGAGATGGGTCACCCACAGGTGACCCCCGCCGGGTCTGTGTAATTTCTGTGCATCTTGAGTCTCTCTCTATATGTTGTCACGTCAGGAAACCAAACTTTGAAACAAACACCTGGCCAGAAAAAAATGAAGGGAAGGAGGAAATAGGAGTCAACATTTCCTATTTAATCCACTGATAAGCCTTTCAAGGTAGGAGGCAAGATTCACAAATGAGTAGTGAGCCTCCAAGAGATTAAATTAATTGAAGGATGCCATCCAGGTAGTTAATGCTGAATCCTGTGTTTGAATCCTGGTTTTATAGTCTATAAAGCCATTCCACGCTGCCAGAAGGAAACACTGCGTCTCAGCACAGAGATCTAAATACTAAAACTGGGGAAGCTGAGACTAGCCCTCCCCCATTCCCAAACCCTGCAGAGAATGTTTCCTGCAGCTCCCAGAAGTGTGGGACTGGAGACGAACTGAGGGAATCATATTGAGGCTAAATGAAGGTTTTGCCTTTTCCTGAAGTGAATCACAACTCAACCGGATTTGGACAGCAGCTTTTGCACACCTGAATTTCCTTCCTTCCCCGAAGAGAAACTTCTCTTCATCCAGACCGTTGAAGCTTTTAAAGCATGGGCATGTAGGTTTAACGAAAAGACAGCAGGGTTTGGAGAGATGGTTTCAGTTCGCATGCCCGTTTCCTGCACGATCTGTGGCAAGTCACTTCCATTGTTAAGAGTCTCAGCTGCTTCGTGTGTGAAATAGGAACAAAGGGTTATTGTGGGGGTAACTAGTTTCTTGTTATTTTACATGCTATGTAGACTGTAAAGAAGTCTACACGTGCTTTTACAAGGTTAGATGGCCCAAGCCATGTTACATCTTTTAGGTACTAAAATTAAAATTCTAAGTTGGATGCAAGGGTGGGGGCCAAACAGAACTCCACGAAGTGGGGAAGCAGCCATGGGCACAGCCCCAGGCTCCCCTTCCCAAGGTGCCGCTGCTACACCAATGAGACTATTCCTCCAACACCCACTCTGAGCTCCTGGTCTAGGAGCCCAGGCTCTGAGACCGCTGCAGAAGCTAAGTAATAGGTAGCAACTCAGGGAGGGCCCCCAAAGAAAGGATCTTGGGCCATCAGGCTGATCCTCCCCAGCTATATTGTTTCTGACTTTAACCTCACAAATCCTTAGCCCAGGACATGCTTGCAAGAACCTCCCAACCCTTCTTCATTTATCCGTGGTGAATTCTCAACACATTACCTCTACCTGGAAGCTTAGGAGACATTGTACTTTCTTTTAAGTAGCCGATGAAAAATTGGGCCATATATAGTTTTGAAGATGGTGTCCTGAAACATCAGATCTTTAAAAACTTTGGTGAAGGGGCATTGAACCTTCAGGTTTATTTCCCATCCTTTAGGTAGAGGCATCTTATGAAGGCTAGCCAACCATTGCTCCTCCTTCCTGACTGTAGAATGTTATCAGTGGAAAGGCTGAAGGCGATGCTCTCCAGACAATGCTGTGAAAAAAAAAAACAAAACAGTAGCATTAGCATAGCTCTGGGCAAACTGGTGAATATATGTTGTTTTCCCTTCCATGTCAGTGCAAACTGCTTTTTTTATTTATGAGCCACCGTGAAACATAGTCTTCTGGTGGATCTCCTGGCTTCACATAACACACCTGTTCCAGCATGTTTTCTTCCATGCAGCTTCAATCCCTTTCTCTACTGTTTTCCTTAGTAATTTGGGCATTTCAACTCCATTCGGTGTTGGCCTTTGCTTTCTCCAGGGTTCTAGGAACACTCACCCTAATAGCATGTTTGCATCATCCCCAGGACCCTTGCTGGGATGGTGTAGGAGCTTTCTATTGCTGCTGCAACACAGTGTCACGAACTCAATGGCCTAAAATAATATAAATCTGTTATGTTATAGTTCTTTTTAAGGTTCATTTATTATTTTTAGTAATCTTTACACCCAACATGGGGCTTGAACCTGTGACCCCGAGATCAAGCGTCAAGTGCTCTTCCAACCGAGCCAGTCAGGCCCCCCATTATGTTATAGTTCTATAGGTTCATCAAACACACAGGACTCACTGGATCAAAATTAAGGCATCAGCAGGGCTGCCTTCTTTTCTGAAGGCTCTGGGGGAGAATCCATGCTTGCCTTTTCCAGCTTTCAGAGGCCACCCGCTTTCCTTGGTTTGTAGCTCCTCTCCTCCTCCAGCAACATGCCATCCCTCTGATTCTGCTTTCATTGTCATGTGTCTTCCTCTGACCCTCTTTTGCCTTCCTCTTTCTCTTTTAAGGACCTACCTAATTAAGTATTGATTCCTTCTGCAACCCAGTTGCAAGTAAACTGACATATTGAAAGGTTCCAGGGATTAGGACCGGGACATCTTCTGGGGCTGGTAAATATTCTGCCTCCTGCAGGTAGTAAACCTTATACCCAAGAAGAGCATCCCCAGGTTAACAGACTCCCCCTTACCTAGTTTTATGTTCTAGTCCCCTTGATCAAGAATCGCTAAACTCTGGGACCATAAATGCCCACTGGTTCCCTAATACATGCTAGCCAGTAAGTATAGCTATTTTGGGGTGTAGCCCCAGTCTTCCCTTATCAGGTGCCATATGGAGCCATGATGACAATTTGGGGTTCTGGCTATCTTTGTCAATCCTACTATGTGACCAAAGGTCCTTAAAATGTTTAGGAGATCATTACAGTACATATTTGTAGCTGGGTGAAGCAGCTGCTACGCATAATTTATTGACTTGGTAATTCCAAAAGAAGAGAGTTTGAAGGAGGCCGTGTTGTCTTGAGGTGTCTCCCCACACAGGAGGAGGGCCACTTCTTCGGACTGTGAGACAGCAGGATTCTAGGGAGCCAAAATCTTTGGGGGAACCCACCAAGATGTTCAGCGACCCAGATTTTCCCCACCAAGGGCCCTGACTTTGGTACAATGGGCCTGCCTTAGCTGCATGTTCAGTTGTCTTTGAAGTTCTCTCCTAAGTATTAAATCCTGAGTCTAAACTTCAGTATTTTGTGTGCTCTCACTAACCCAGATATGAGCTTCCAAAAGGGGCCTCGGGTCTTCACACTGTGTCCAGTTGTTTGTTAACTGCCCAAGACTTGTCACTGTCCTCCACTCTGCTACGCAATCTCACTCTCCCACGCACTGTTCACCCCCACTTTCCAAATGTCTGAATCAGCACTCTGGCCAGGGCATACCTCTTCACCACACATTCTTTGAGAGTTACTACTCTTGAAAGTTTTAGTAGTTGGCCACCACTTTGTACTAGAAGCCATCTGTGTTCCACGTACCACCTGGTATGGAGTCCTCGATGCAGCTGGGTGATGAGTGATCCGGTCTTCAAACCCCATCTTAACACCCACTTTCTCAGTCCCCCCTACTTCTGGTACCACTGTGCCAGTTGGGGCTGCTCAGAGAAGAAGCTAAATCGGAATCACACATGCAGGATGTCTCTTCGGGTGAAATTCCTGTGGAAGGAAACTGGGGAATTCAGGGTTGGGCAGCCCACCCACAGCGATTATTATCGTTGTACCGCCATCTTGCTTAGTCCTCAGTTGGGCTACCCTGAGAAGGACCTGGGGTTGTTAAAAGCTGCCGGCTGCCAACCAGTCACACCTGAGCAATCCTTCCCTGAAAGGGGATCTGAGTGGGAGCCCTTCCTGGGTTCCCATTTATGGGGTAGATCAAGTGGATAACTCTTAGGGAAATGTAAATTCCACTCTGAAGATCTGGCTTCTCAATTTAAGTATGCCCCTTCTGTGAGACTGGCATGAGGCACGGCTCTTACCACGAAGGAGCCTTTAAGCTTGTTGGGGAGACACAGGTTTAAGGCATTACATTCTCAGAGCCTATGGATTCCCAGTTCTCTGATTGTTCCTCATTAAAAAGTAATAAATTCCAACATCAAAGGGAAGTACACATCCTCCCTGGAACAACCCAGCCCATAGCAAGGAGAAACAATGGGTCACATCCTTGGGCCAGGTTTTCCTCTTCTGGGAAGGAAGTGACATCTCTGGGGCCTGGCAAGAATTTGAAGCTCCAGATCCTCCCTCCCTACTGACTGTGGTGGTGGAGGCTTGGGGCCCCAGAGGAATCTGGAGAGGGGGTCTGGGTGGACTTCCTGGTGATGGGCCTGGAGGAGGTTGCAGAGGAGGAGACCCACCTCCCGAGTGAGTACTGCTCATCATCACCTTCTGCTGCTAGCACTGCTATTCCCACAGGGCCCTGGAAACTGGAGTAGGAGACAAAGAGATTTGTCCCGTGAGACCAGATCTCGACACTGATTAGCATCCTTTCCCAGGAAGACACCACGCCAGGGCTGGTGGACAGGTCTTTTGACTTCTAGTATAATGAGCATCTAACTGAACCATACTTAAGGCATGAAAGGAAATTTTAAAATATAAGATATTCATTAGTGATAAAAATGAACACATATCTGAAATCTTCCATTTGTCTTATCCTGTACAATTAACTGTCTTTAAATATTTGCTACTTGGATGACAAAGAAACCTAAGAATTATCTAGTTTGGCCCCCTTCTTGCATGGTTGAGGACACTGAAAGTCAGGGAAAGAAAGAAGCTGTTCTCACATCAACCTTCAAGACAGGGCTCTACAGTCACTTCTTCCAGGAAGCCGTGCTTGAGCTGCCACCTGCCTAAGGGCTCTGCTCTACCTCTGGACTGTAGTCTCCTGGAGAGCAGGGTTCAGCCTAAAATGACTCTATCTTCACATGGGTCTTAGCACAGTCAATACCCATCAAATGAATATTGAATGACTGAAGACAGATCAGACATTCTCAGGGTCAAGGCAGAGAAATACGTCGAACACAGTTATTCAGAGCACAGGAGCCTGATAACGAATCTCGCAGCTGAGATGATAATGCCAAGGTAGGGAAGGAGGACAGTTGCAGGGAGGATTGTTGGAGGGAGGACAGCAAGGAACAACTGGGGAGTAGAAGAAAATATCCTTTCTAAAAGTTACCAACAGTTTTCTTTATGACAAAGAAGCTTTGTAGTTTTTACCATATTGAATCCAGCTGGCAGCTGGAGTGGTGTATAAAGTCGTAAATACTAAAGTGCAGCCACAGTCTCACTGAATGTCTGAATTCTTCATACCATTTAAGGGACTGGGGTCTAGACCTTATAGGCATCTTAAGCAGGCACCATGTTGCATCCTTGAACCCTCACAGGATCTGGTAAGCGGCCATCAGCCAGTATTTGCAGAAAGAATGAACACTGGGTTTAACAGACTTTTGGATCCTCACAAAGCTGAAGCAGCTGGATACCTTTGTGCCAGGGATGTTATTCTGGAGAGTAATTTTGAAGTCCTGTCAATGTGACTAAGACTCTTTTAAATTATTTTTACAATGTTCACCGGTGTCAGTATGAAATCTATTGAGATACTTAGAGTAATCGTCTGGGGATGTCCAGTGCAGTACAAATGTGAGGCCATTCCTGCTATAGATAAACTTCTCAAAGGACAGTCCTCCTTTGGATAAAGCTTGGCAATCTTTGCACCCCATCCATCAAGATGGATTTTCTGGTATTTTCCCCAGGAGTTTATTTTCAGCTATTTTCATGATGAGATTTTTGTTAACTTTATTTTAACAAGGACACTTTTGTTCAACTGTATTAAACTAGTATATTTCTAGAATGCGTATCTCTCTAAATATAAGTTTGCTATGTTATCAAACAAGCTTTTTTAAGCCACACATGTATCACCCTCCTCAAATGGCTTTCTGACCTTCCCCCGTGGGAAATGTCTCTGTAAGTCTTAAACCATCCAATCAGGAGAGCAGAACCCTGGACTCAAGAACCCATATCATGGAGTCCCACAGAAATTTCAGGGGCCCCTGGCAGTTAAGAGGAAGTATAATGAATGAGGGATGAGAAAGTCATGGCTCAAATTCCAGTGTTGAGACTCTTTCAATATGTGAATTTGGCTAAATCTCTTAGACTCTCCAGGCCCAAATGTGATTTATAAAATTGGAGTATTGACAACTGTTTTGCTGATTTCTAAAACACTCTGTGAATGGAGTTAGCCTGGAAGGGATGGGGGTGGGGGTGCAGACTGCAGACATCAAGGCCAGGAGGAGGGCCAGGCTGACAAGTGCACTTTCCTCCCTTCTTAGTTTGAACTGCTTAGTTGTAGACTGTCCTAAGACAGTCTCCACAGCATCAATTCTGTCTCCCCCACCCCACCAGCAGGGTAGCAGGGAGAAAGGGCTTGAAAATTGTAGTTGCCTCTTTGATATAAGGTACAGTTTTGCAGTTCTGATCCATAAAGGTTATTGACTCAGTTTCCCTATAGTCCATTTACCCCCCAGGACACAGATGTCCCAACAATTCACATCTCTGTGATTCTGGGCTATAGTGAGTCCTGGAATTAGCAGAATTGTCAATCGCACTGATATTATTATAACCAAGTGACTCCACAGAGATCTTATGCATATTTATAAATTTACTTATATCACTCAACTCCTTTTTTTTTTTTTCAGAGAAAGAGCATGCAAGGTGGGGGAGGAGCAGAGGGAGAGGGAGACAGAGAATCTCAAGCAGACTAGGTTCAGAGCTCAATGCGGAGCTTGATCAGAGGACCCTGAGATCATGACCTGAGCCAAAATCAAGAGTTGGACGCTCAGCTGACTGAGCCACTCAGGTGCCCTCTACTCTTTCTTAATAAAATATTTTTATACAAGTTTAAGAATAGAAACCAAAGAATAAATGGATAGAAGAAGATGCTGGAGTTACTGCTCTATCTTTTTTTGGAGAGTGCATGCATGTTGGGGGGGTCTTAAAAACATGTTATGAAATCTTTCAGATTTTAAAGAGTGTGCAGAATTTGTATAACAAAAACCTGGATACTCATCCAACCTCAGAAATAAAACATGACCATCATGGCTTAAAAAAAAAAAAAAAAAAAAAGGCTAGAGGAAGAAAAAGTAAATAGCTGAAAACTCTAAGGTCATCATTTTTAGGATTGAACATAAATTTAATTCTGACCTCCCACTCTCTTCATTTCCTCCTTCCCTCCCTCCCTCCCTCCTTTCCTTCCTTTGTATATTCATTCAGTTAGACACTAAATCTGCAAATATCCCTGATGACTTGTTCTGCATCATGCATTGTTCAGGAAATGCAGACATGAAGGATACATCATTCCTGCACAGAAGGATCTCAGGGTATGATGGGGAAGCTGACAAGAAACTAGACAGTCACAATGCTCCTTGAGAATTACTATAACATAGGTAAGCTGGAGGCATTATGGGGTCTCTTGATCTAGCCTAGGGGGAGGTAAAGAAGGACTCACTGAAAAAAATATGGCCAGACTGAGTCCTGAAGGATGAGTAACAATTTGTGAGGCAAGAAGGTAGATAAGTATTTTTAGGTAGAGCGATCGGAAGGCCCATCCGTAGGAGACTATGGTATGGTCTCAGCTGCTGCTGCCCAAAGCTGAAACAATTGGCTATGAAATCCGCTGTGTCTGAGTAAATAAAATTCATGAATTAATCATGAAAAACACACTTTTCCTGTCATCAAACTCTGACAATTTTTTTTCTCAGGTGTTATAAAGAGCATACAGTAATATGATAAGCAATGTTTTCATGATTCATTTTGTCACAGGCGTAGACACAAATTTTATCTGATCAGATTTCACAGTCCCTTCAAAGTCCCAATGAGTCTGTGCTCAGCATTGACACGGGTGGCACAACCTGCCAGAGAATATAGAAACTTACTAAAGAAAGACAGTTCCATGGGGACTGAGGTCATCTGGAAAGACATTCTGGAAAGATGCCTCTAAATTTGAACTTTTATTGATTTCCTAGGATTAAAATTTCTGCCAGAAGGGATTATGTAACTCTTGTTACTGAGTTTGCTGAGAGCCAGGCCTCACTCTCTAGTTTCAGGATGCTCGTGGTTGTAGAACACTGCGGAGGACAGCCCAGATTGGGAAAAATCAATGCAGGAATGTTTAGAACAAATTCCATCCTACACCATCAGCTCAGGTAGCACTGCTCAAGTAGAATCTTGTTCTCTTGGGCCATTTTTTCCTTCTGGATCCCAAGTCTAACACCTGATCTGTTTTCACCAAGACTCAGTTTATATTGCCCATATCATACCAGTTGGAACAAATAGATTTATCCTGTTTTTCAAAAAGCTTACTTTCTCACATTTATTAAAAGAAAACATAGCTTCCCATGCCTATAGACATAATGGAGTTGAAAGCATAAGAAGAGAGTAAGATGCCATTGGTCTGAATTTTGGCTCTGCCTCTTTGAAGCAGAACGATGTTGTCTAAGTTACTTCTCTGTGTTTCAGTTCCTTCATCTGTAATTTGGGGTTGATATTACTTACCTCATTTGTCTGTTGTGATATTTACATGGGATAAGTCATGCAAGAGATGCAATAATGGCATCTTGTGGTTTTTAGATGGCCAGTTTCAGTCTCTCTATCTTAATTTGGTTCTTATGAACCCTCAAAATCTTTGGAACCAAGCATGTGCTAAGAGGAAAGAGAAAGGAAGCATGACTACCAGTTGGCAGTAGATGAATCCATGGTTTCCCTAGGAATTCTCTGGATGTTCCGTGTGCCCATCAGGCCTATCTGCAGCACAGTGTTAAGGGTTCTGGGCTGCGCAGGGCCAGGGCCAGGGCTGGAGGTGACCTCAGGTGTCCCCATGCATAGCAGTTCAATCACTCAGGAGAGATCCTATGGAAACAAGGATAGGAATGCCAGGAGGTGTTGCAATGTTATTTTAGAGAATTCATCTGCTTAGTATTATAGTTCCCCTCATTTAACCCTCAGAGGTTTTGGACTCTGTCTGGTGTGAAAATTTTTTCTGTTTAGAAAGAGTTCCGCTCATTGCTCATTACTTTAGCAGACTGCACATTAGGAGAACTTGTTTATCCTGCTAAGTGAGTCATCAATATCCTGCTCTATACTAAGCCATGGAATGATAGATTTGGAAGGAATCTCAGGGCTCATCTAACTCAGCTCCTTCATTTTACTGATGGGGAAATGGAGGCCCAAAGAAGAGAGGAAGTTGCATAAAATCACACCATCCTGAACCTGGGCCTGCAAAGCAGGCCTCCTGATCCCAAGTCCCGTGTGAAATCTACTAAATTTAGTAGACACCTACAAAGTTCCTAAGAGGGACTAGGTGGAAAGGGAATCATGCTAGATACTATACACATCATGTTCCAGCTAAACCTCTCAGCAACTATGGAAGAAATTCATATTTAAGAAGGGAAATATGACACTTAGTGAAGGACAAAAATAGAATGTAACTCCATCATTCATTCTACATAAATTTATTTGTGCATTTACTCCCCAGCCACAGTGCTAGGTACTGGGATATGGGAGAGAACAAGACAGATATAGTCACTGCCTTCACTAAGTTTATAATCTAGTGAGCTCTAGAGTCGATACCACATACACGGTTTTAAACCTGGTTACTTGAAGCACTCAGGTCCCACAGAAATGCTTCACGGTCTACTATGAGGTTGCAAAAGAGATCAAGCTGGGCTCCACATTGCTCCCTCCACTCATCACCACATCACCTTTGGAGGTGCCATTTTGTCTCTTTTGATACTAGGACTTCATGTAAAATTTCACTTGAAGACAAGATTCCTTTGGTTAATCCACTAAGTTGATCCAGGCCGCTTCTTTTATTCAGAAAATCTTCATCTGTAAGTGCAAAAACTCTACGCTTCTTTTCCCTCTTTGTTTCTCCACTTTGCTTATCTCTGCTTGGCTTCATTAGTCCTAATTGACCTCCAATAGTGATGATATGACTGTTGACAGTGCTAGATTTATACTTTCCAGAAGAAAGAAATATCTTCTCTCCCTATATGCATATAGTCATCCCAGGGAAGAATATTATCGGTTACGCTTAGGTCCCTGGCTTATCTCTGAACCAATCAGTGGAGCCAATGGCAGAGGGGCACTCTTGGTAGCCAACAATTGCTCAGGTGCCAACCCGGGTGGAGGGGACTGGGAACTATTATGGACAGTCTCACCAGCATTAAACAAAAATGGAAGAATAGTTTTATAGAAAAAAAAAAAAAGGATGAGAATGTGCAGGTAGGAAGACCAAAGCTAAGGTATCACAGTCTATTATATTACTTCTTTCTTTCTAGTTGATTCCTTGATAACCTGTCACCTTATTTTACCTATTTTTTTAATATTGACTAACTTCAAAGATGCTTCCAGGCAGCTCAAACTAGAGCATAGCAAAGCTAGAACTCAAATCCTTGATTTCAAGGTAAAAGGCAAAATGGAGTGACCATTACACTATTCCTAGATGATGTAGCTGGAAGAAGACATAAAAACGGAGAATACAATCTTCACTGTGAGTTTCTAGAATTCCAGGCGAAAGAAGAAGGAGGAGGAGGAGGAGGAGGAGGGGAAGGGGGAGGGGGAGGAAAAGAGGGAGGAGGAGAAAAAGAAAGAGAAGAAGAAGATCCGGTGCATGATTTTCATTGTCTCATATTAGAATCTAGTTGCCAAGGTATAACCAACTTTTTTGCTCACACTGAGATCTAACTTTGGTTTGTCCCAGCCACTTTTGTCTATGAGGCATTTGTGTAATTTGTGTAGGTGTGTTTGTTTTACCAGCAGATAATCTTTTTAGTCAATCTCTATAACCCTGGATGGTTTCCTGTCCAACCTTTGTGAAAAGTAAACAGAGCCAGAATCTTTTATTTTTTTAATAATTTTTATTGTTATGTTAATCACCATACATTACATCATTAGTTTTTTTTTTTTTTAAAGATTTTATTTATTTATTTGAGAGAAAGAATGAGAGAGAGAAAGCACATGGGTGGGGGGAGGGTCAGAGGGAGAAGCAGACTCCCTGCTGACCAGGGAGCCCGATATGGGACTCGATCCCGGGACTCCAGGATCATGACCTGAGCCGAAGGCAGTCGCTTAACCAACTGAGCCACCCAGGCGCCCTACATCATTAGTTTTTGATGTCGTGTTCCATGATTCATTGTTTGCGCATAACACCCAGTGCTCCACGCAGAATGTGCCCTCTTTAATACCCGTCACCAGGCTAACCCATCCCCCGACCCCCCCTCCCCTCTAGTACCCTCAGTTTGTTTTTCAGAGTCCATCGTCTCTCGTGGTTCGTCTCCCCCTCCGACTTACTCCCCTTCATTCTTCCCCTCCTGCTATCTTCTTCTTCTTCTTTTTTTTCTTTACATATATTGCATTATTTGTTTCAGAAGTACAGATCCGTGATTCATCAGTCTTGTACAATCCACAGTGCTCACCATAGCACATACCCTCCCCAGTGTCTATCACCCAGCCACCCAAACCCTCCCACCCCCCACCACTCCAGCAACCCTCAGTTTGTTTCCTGAGATTAAGAATTCCTCATATCAGTGAGGTCATATGATACATGTCTTTCTCTGATTGACTTATTTCGCTCAGCATAACACCCTCCAGTTCCATACATGTCGTTGCAAATGGCAAGATCTCATTCCTTTCAATGGCTGCATAATATTCCATTGTGTATATATACCACCTCTTCTTTATCCATTCATCTGTCGATGGACATCTTGGCTCTTTCCACAGTTTGGCTATTGTGGACATTGCTGCTATAAACATTGGGGTGCACATACCCCTTCGGATCCCTACATTTGTATCTTTGTGGTAAATACCCAGTAGTGCAATGGCTGGATCGTATGGTAGCTCTATTTTCAACCGTTTGAGGAACCTCCATACTGTTTTCCAGAGTGGTTGCACCAGCTTGCATTCCCACCAGCAGTGTAGGAGGGTTCCCCTTTCTCCACATCCCCGCCAACATCTGTCGTTTCCTGACTTGTTAATTTTAGCCATTCTGACAGGTGTGAGGTGGTATCTCATGGAGGTTTTGATTTGGATTTCCCTGATGCCGAGCGATGTTGAGCACTTTTTCATGTGTCTGTTGGCCATTTGGATGTCTTCTTTGGAAAAATGTCTGTTCATGTCTTCTGCCCATTTCTTGATTGGATGATTTGTTCTTTGGGTGTTGAGTTGGATAAGTTCTTTATAGATTTTGGATACTAGCCCTTTATCGGATAGGTCATTTGCAAATATCTTCTCCCATTCTGTCGGTTGTCTTTTGGTTTTGTAGACTGTTCCTTTTGCTGTGCAAAAGCTTTTTATCTTGATAAAATCCCAATAGTTCATTTTTGCCCTGGCTTCCCTTGCCTTTGGCGATGTTTCTAGGAAGAAGTTGCTGCGGCTGAGGTCGAAGAGGTTGCTGCTTGTGTTCTCCTTTAGGATGTTGATGGACTCCTGTCTCACGTTTAGGTCTTTCAACCATTTGGAGTCTATTTTTGTGTGTGGTGTAAGGAAATGGTCCAGTTTCATTCTTCTGCATGTAGCTGTCCAATTTTCCCAACACCATTTGTTGAAGAGACTGTCTTTTTTCCACTGGACATTCTTTCCTGCTTTGTCAAAGATGAGTTGACCATAGAGTTGAGGGTCCATTTCTGGGCTCTCGATTCTGTTCCATTGATCTATGTGTCTGTTTTTGTGCCAGTACTATACTGTCTTGATGATAACAGCTTTGTAATAGAGCTGGAAGTCCGTAATTGTGATGCCGCCAGCTTTGCTTTTCTTTTTCAGTATTCCTCTGGCTATTTGGGGTCTCTTCTGGTTCCATACAAATTTTAGGATTCTTTGTTCCATTTCTTTGAAAAAGGTGGGTGGTATTTTGATGGGGATTGCTTTGAATGTGTAGATTGCTCTAGGTAGCACTGACATCTTCACAATGTTTGTTCTTCCAATCCATGGGCATGGAACGTTTTTCCATTTCTTTGTGTCTTCTTCAATTTCTTTCGTGAGTATTTTATAGTTTTCTGAATACAGATCCTTTGCCTCTTTGGTTAAATTTATTCCTAGGTATCTTATGGTTTTGGGTGCAATTGTAAATGGGATCAACTCCTTGATTTGTCTCTCTTCTGTCTTGTTGTTGGTGCATAGGAATGCCACTGATTTCTGTGCATTGATTTTATATCCTGCTACTTTACTGAATTCCTGTATGAGTTCTAGCAGTTTTGGGGTGGAGTCTTTTGGGTTTTCCACATAAAGTATCATATAATCTGCAAAGAGTGAGAGTTTGACTTCCTCTTTGCCAGTTTGGATGCCTTTGATTTCTTTTTGTTGTCTGATTGCTGTGGCTAGGACTTCTAATACTATGTTGAATAGCAGCGGTGAGAGTGGACATCCCTGCCCCGTTCCTGACCTTAGGGGAAAAGCTCTCAGCTTTTTCCCATTGAGAATGATATTGGCTGTAGGTTTTTCATAGATGGCTTTTATGATATTGAGGTATGTACCCTCTATCCCTATACTCTGAAGAGTTTTGATCAAGAAAGGATGCTGTACTTTGTCAAATGCTTTTTCTGCATCTATTGAGAGGATCCTATGATTCTTGTTCTTTCTTTTGTTAATGTATTGTATCACGTTGATTGATTTGTGGATGTTGAACCAGCCTTGCAGCCCAGGGATAAATCCCACTTGGTCGTGGTGAATAATCCTTTTAATGTACTGTTGGATCCTATTGGCTAGTATTTTGGTGAGAATTTTTGCATCCATGTTCATCAAGGATATTGGTCTGTAATTCTCCTTTTTGATGGGGTCTTTGTCTGGTTTTGGGATCAAGGTAATGGTGGCCTCATAAAATGTGTTTGGAAGTTTTCCTTCCATTTCTATTTTCTGGAACAGTTTCAGGAGAATAGGTATTAATTCTTCTTTGAATGTCTGATAGAATTCCCCTGGGAAGCCATCTGGCCCTGGGCTTTTGTTTGTTGGGAATTTTTTGATGACTGCTTCAATTTCCTTGGTGGTTATAGGTCTGTTCAGGTTTTCTATTTCTTCCTGGTTCAATTTTGGTAGTTGATACATCTCTAGGAATGCACCCATTTCTTCCAGGTTATCTAATTTGCTGGCATAGAGTTGCTCATAATATGTTCTTATAATTGTTTGTATTTCTTTGGTGTTGGTTCTGCTCTCTCCTCTTTCATTCATGATTTTGTTGATTTGGGTCATTCCTCTTTTCTTTTTGATCAGTCTGGCCAGGGGTTTATCAATCTTGTTAATTCTTTCAAAGAACCAGCTCCTAGTTTCGTTGATCTGTTCTACTGTTCTTTTGGTTTCTATTTCATTGATTTCTGCTCTGATCTTTATTATTTCTCTTCTCCTGCTGGGTTTAGGCTTTATTTGCTGTTCTTTCTCCAGCTCTTTTAGGTGTAGGGTTAGGTTGTGTATTTGAGACCTTCCTTGTTTCTTGAGAAAGGCTTGTATTGCTATATACTTTCCTCTCAAGACTGCCTTTGCTGTATCCCAAAGATTTTGAACAGTTGTGTTTTCATTTTCATTGGTTTCCATGAATTTTTTTAATTCTTCTTTAATTTCCTGGTTGACCCATTCATTCTTTAGTAGGATGCTCTTGAGCCTCCATGTATTTGAGTTCTTTCCGACTTTCCTCTTGTGATTGAGTTCTAGTTTCAAAGCACTGTGGTCTGAAAATATGCAGGGAATGATCCCAATCTTTTGGTACCAGTTGAGACCTGATTTGTGACCTAGGATGTGATCAATTCTGGAGAATGTTCCATGGGCACTAGAGAAGAATGTGTATTCCGTTGCTTTGGGATGGAATGTTCTGAATATGTCTGTAAAGTCCATTTGGTCCAGTGTTTCATTTAAAGTCTTTATTTCCTTGTTGATGTTTTGCTTAGATGATCTGTCCATTTCAGGTAGGGGGGTGTTAAAGTCCCACGGTATTATTGTATTATTGTCAATGTGTTTCTTTGCTTTTGTTATTAATTGCCTTATGTAATTGTCTGCTCCCACATTAGGGGCATAGATATATACAATTGTTAGATCTTCTTGTTGGATAGACCCTTTAAGTAGGATATAGTGTCCTTCCTCATCTCTTATTACAGCCTTTGTTTTAAAATCTAATTTGTCTGATATAAGGATTGCCACCCCAGCTTTCTTTTGGTGTCCATTAGCATGGTAAATGGTTTTCCACCCCCTCATTTTCAATCTGGGGGTGTCTTTGGGTCTAAAATGAGTCTCTTGCAGACAGCATATGGATGGGTCTTGTTTTTTAATCCAATCTGATAGCCTGTGTCTTTTGATTGGGGCATTGAGCCCATTTACATTCAGGGTAACTATTGAAAGGTATGAATTTAGTGCCATTGTATTGCCTGTAAGGTGACTGTTACTGTATATTGTCTGTGTTCCTTTCTGATCTATGCTGCTTTTAGGCTCTCTTTTTGCTTAGAGGACCTCTTTCAATATTTCTTGTAGGGCTGGTTTTGTGTTTGCAAATTCCTTTAGGTTTTGTTTGTCCTGGAAGCTTTTTATCTCTCCTTCTATTTTCAATGATAGCCTAGCTGGATATAGTATTCTTGGCTGCATATTTTTCTCGTTTAGTGCTCTGAAGATCTCATGCCAGTCCTTTCTGGCCTGCCAGGTCTCTGTGGATAGGTCTGTTGCCAATCTAATGTTTCTACCATTGTAGGTTACATATCTCTTCTCCCGAGCTGCTTTCAGGATTTTCTCTTTGTCTCTGAGACTCGTAAGTTTTACTATTAGATGTCGGGGTGTTGACCTATTTTTATTGATTTTGAGAGGGGTTCTCTGTGCCTCCTGGATTTTGATGCCTGTTTCCTTCCTCACATTAGGGAAGTTCTCCGCTATTATTTGCTCCAATATACCTTCTGCCCCTCTCTCTCTTTCTTCTTCTTCTGGGATCCCAATTATTCTAATGTTGTTTCATCTTATCGTATCGCTTATCTCTCGAATTCTGCCCTCGTGATCCTGTAGTTGTTTCTCTCTCTTTTTCTCAGCCTCTTTATTTTCCATCATTTGGTCTTCTATATCGCTGATTCTTTCTTCTGCCTCATTTATCCTAGCAGTTAGTGCCCCCATTTTTGATTGCACCTCATGAATAGCCTTTTTGATTTCAACTTGGTTAGATTTTAGTTCTTTTATTTCTCCAGAAAGCGTTTCTCTAATAACTTACACACTTTTTTCAAGCCCAGCTAGTATCTTTAAAGTCATGATTCTGAACTCTAGGTCCGACATTGTACTAATGTCCGTATTGAGTAGGTCCCTGGCAGACGGTACTACCTCGTGTTCCTTTTGCTGAGGTGAATTTTTTCGTCTTGTCATTTTGTCCAGAGGAGAACAGATGAATGAGAGAACAGAATGCTAACAGGTTAACAATGTCTCCAGCAAATATACTCTATACAAATCAGAAAAGACCTGAAATTAGGGGACAAGAAAGGGAAAGAAAGAAGGGGAAAAAAAAAGGAAAAAGAAAAAGATAAAAACAAACAAAAACAGAACAAAACAAAAAAAAACAGAATATGATCAAATATAATCAGGCTAGTGCATAGATCAGTGCCACACACTAGCTTTTGGGCATATTTTCGTCTGTTAGAAGAAAGTGCCTGCTAAAATTTTAAAGGAAGAAAGACTTATATATGTACAAAATAAGTGTTGATACAATGAAGGGATGGCAGATGACTGTAAAGATGAAAATTATAAAAGATTTTATAAAAGGAATTGATAAGATAAGAAGTTGTTTTTAAAAAGAAAGATTTAAAAAGAAAAAGAAAAAAAAGGGAGAGAATGTGATCAGGCAGGAGAATAGAACAAAGCCATACACTAGTGATTTAGGGTATATTTTGATCTGTTAGAAGAAATTGTACCTCAAAATTTTAAAGAGAGAACAACTTATACATATATGCCAAAAATAAGGGTAACTACTATGAAGGGATAAAAATATGACTCTAAAAATGAAAAATAAAAAACTTTTTTTAAAAAAGGGATTGATAAGATGTTGTTTGAAAAAGGGAAGAAGAAAAATTTTAAAAAAAGTTAAAAAAATTAACTTTGAAAAACTAATGAATTATGATAAAAAAGCCATGAATTGTATGTGCAGTATTCCCCTAGCACTGGAGTTCTCCCGTTCTCCTTGATCGGTAAACTTGGTCTTGGCTTGCTGTTCTTGCTGATCTTCCTGGGGAGGGGCCTGTTGCCGTGGTTCCCAAATGTCTTTGCCGGAGGCGGAATTGCCCCGCCCTTGTGAGTCCGGGCTAAGCAAGCTGCTTGGGTTTGCTCTCAGGAGCTTTTGTTCCCTGCAAGCTCTCGGTACAGCTTTGGAGGACAAGGGTGAAAATGGTGGCCTCCCAATCTCCGCCCGGAGGAGCTGAGAACTCGGAGCCCCGCTCCTCAGTGCGCCCCCAGAGAAAAGCAGTCACTCCCGTGTCCCCGGTCTCCGGCCGCACTCCGTGCTCACCCGGCCTGTGACCGAGCGTTTCTATCTCCGGCACCCGACACCGTGTGGAGTCTCCAAACCCAGCAGATCCCTGCGGTGCGCTCCCGCGCCGCTCCTCCCGGGGGAGGAAGGGGAGTCTCCCCAGCTCTGCCGCTTGTTGGGTCCCTGCTGGAGGAGCAGTGCCCCGACTGGGCCGCGGATCACAGTTTATGGCCTCCCCGAGCTGAGAGCCCGCGCCTCGGCTCCGTCTCTGCAGCCGGCTTCCCCGCTCTGATGCCTGGGAGCTCTGCCGCACTCAGGCATCCCCGGTCTTTCTGTGACCCCGACAGTCCTGAGATCACACTGTCCCGCGAGGGTTCCACCCCCCGCTTAGCCACTGGAGCGACGTCCCTCCGCAGAGCCGACTTCTAAAAGTTCCGATTTTGTGCTCCGCGGCTCTAGCACTTGCCAGAAGCGGCCGACGGAGGCCCCCTCCCCCGCCGTCTATCCTCCCGAATATCGCCTCGGATTCACTTCTCCGCACATCCTACCTTCCAGTAAGTGGTCGCTTCTCTGTTCAGAGAGTTGTTGCTACTCTCTTCTTCGGTCTCTTTTTGAGTTCGTAGGTGTTCAGATGTTTTGATCCCTATTCAGCTGAATTCCTGAGACCAGATGAAATCCAGGTCTCCTACTCCTCCACCATCTTGCTGTGCCCCCCTAGAGCCAGAATCTTTTAAAGATGTGCTTCAGGGGTGCCTGGGTGGCTCAGTCAGTTAAGCCTCTGACTCTTGGTTTTGGCTCAGGTCATGATCTCATGGGTCATGAGATCGAGCCCCATGGAGATTGTCTCTCTCTCTCTCTCCCTCTGCCCCTCCCCCTACTCACATGTGCGCTCTCTCTCTCTCTTTCTCTCCCTCTCAAATAAATAAATAAATCTTTAAAAAAATAAATAAAGACATGATTCAAATGAGGGCACCATGCTACTGAGAGCTGGAGTGTGTTGAAGAAGGTAACCATGCTGAGGGTCAGCTGATCACTCTAGAAGTTTCTGGGCTACAGGAAGTACCAGCCACAACCATGCTCTCCTCAGATGGAACTGTTTTCCTTCTGTCTCAGTAAGAATATGGGGACCATGAGAACTCATTGTAAATTAGGACAGCTTCATTGAGAAAGTCACTACACAGGAGTCACCTTCAGATAATTTTGTTACTCACGGTATAATGCTGGTGAATTATCACTGCATTGTCATTCCTTGGACAAGGAATGCAAAGATGAAGCAACCTCTCTATTTTCCAGGTAGGAGAATGCACGCAAATTCCACAAAAAAGCAAAAAGGGCTTAGTGTACTTAAAAAATAATGTTCCTCAGAGCCAAGGAATGTAGATTCTCTTTCTGGCTCTGTCCTCATTTGCTGTGAGGGACTGTCGAAATCTCTTTCTATTTGGACTTTGTTTTCAAAATCTGAAAAATACAAGTCTTGGTTTACGTGATTAGTAAAGATTTCTTCTGGCTTTAAATGTCCATATCTAGATCATATTTTTAATAATACAAATTCTAGAAAAGCGATGCCTGTTTGGTTAAGTGAAAATATTGTTTCCCACATGTAGTTTTTGGAAGTTGGTCTTGTTCATTGGCAGTCAGCTCTCATATTTCCAACATATTCTTGTTTTTTTCTGTTTTTCTTAACAAAACTTACATTGTGCTGAAAAAGATGTTGAATGTCCATCTCTCTTAATGGTTTCTCTTTATGAACAGCCCTCCTCCTCAATATGCAAATATAATTTAAGATTTATAGTGTTCTTTTTTCTCTGTAGCTTCTCCTTATGATATGCACTTGGATCTGTCTGTCACCCTAGGGGCTTGTCCCACACCACCCTGCCTTGTAGGAGGGCATCTGACAGTCACAGTTAGCTTTCCCTTCCTCCAAAGAAAGGGACAGAAATCTCAACAGAGGAACAAGCCATAATCTTGGAAGGCTAGTACTTCTACCTACGTGAAGGTGTGTGTATGTTGAAAATAGGGAATAAATGCTTCCTCTGAAAAGATTGAGATTCTTCTCCCAGTTCAGCCCATAAACTAAGTATTTAAGAATTGCTAATATTGATATGCCATTTTGCAGCTTCCAATACCCTCTCATACCTATTATCTCACAGGATCTGCACAGATAGCCCTGCACGTCGGCAGTACTCATCGTGTTTCCTCGATGAGGCAATGAGGCCCAGATGGTTTAAATGAAGTGCCAAGACAGCTAGTGGGGAAGGAGGGGACCCAGGGCTGGGATCCAGCTCCCACCAACCCACTGCAGGAGCGGGGACTAGCACTTTATGGCCCTGGGACTCAGTCTCCCCACTGGTAAGCCAGGAACCGTGACCCCAGCTTTCCTAATTCACAGGTATGAGTGTGTTCTGAGAAAATACAAACGTCATTCATTTCTTATTGACTGAAATCCAAGACTATTTCAATAGCTCAGCAATGTGGTCAAATATCAAAGACTTGAATTTAGCAACTCCTAAAGTCAAAACAAACCCAGCACCACACACACTCTGCCTTCTCCTTGGAACAAGGTAGTAGTATTAAGCCTGCAGCTGACCTAGGATTCTATCCAGTGGGACCTGAAAGGGAGAAATGAGCTTTACATCTGCAATTTTGGTGTGGTTTGAGACCTCATTTGCAAAAAAGAAGTTACTTAGCAGGGAGGAGGAGAAACCTTTTTGCAGATACAAAAACTGGAGATGAAATAGGAAAAAGAAATCAGAGATTTGAAAATTTTACAAAAATAACAAATGAATAATTTACAGCTTTTCCTTCATTTATTGAAAAACATTGGAACATGTTCTTAATGCAATTCTTGAGTTCTCGTCTTGCAGCTAGTACTCACTTAGTCATCGTCTTTTTTTTTAAGACATTTATTTGGAGTCTGTTGCTCCTGGCTTTTCCTAAGACACCAGCAGAACACCTCCTGCAATCTACCACCCAAGCTTTCAGTCTTCAGAGGTGGTGTCTACTTGCCTCCTTGTCTCTCAGGCTCCCCCCGCCCACCCCACACTGACTGTCAGAATCGCCCCCTCCCCCCTTCTCTGGCCCTCCCCAGGAAGCTTCTAAGAATTCCTAGCCTAGGGGGCACCTGGGTGGCTCAGTCAGTTAAACCTCTGCCTTCTGCTCAGGTCATGATCCCAGGGTCCTGGGATCAAGCCCCGTTCGCCGGGAGCCTGCTTCTCCCTCTCCTTCTGCCTCTGCCTGCTGCCTCCCCCCCCGCCCCCGCGCCCCCCATCTCTCATGAATAAATAAGTAAAAACCTAAAAAAAAAAAAAAAAAGAATTCCTAGCCTCGGATTATCATCAATTTACCTTTAATTCTACCCTTTGAAAACTCTCAAGTGTCAATCCTCTGACCCAGAGTGGCCCGGATACCTGACATTTTTTGATCCCTGTGGTTTACACAGGGCTGTCAGATTTAGAAATACAAATACGGGATCTTCAGTTAAATATGAATTTCAGATAATAAACTTTTAGGAAAAGTATGCCCTGCATATACTTGTGATCCCACACTTGGGACAGGAGCAGAGCAGGGATCACGACTTCTTTACAGAGCAGAGCACTGAGATCCAACCAGGAGAAACCCATTGCTCGCGATCACACTGGAATGGGAACCCAGGTTGGCCAGTCTCAAAGCCCATGCTGGTCTACGGCAATGTGGTGTCTCTATTACACATAGTAGCATATCTACAGTACTTGACAGTTTTCAAAACACTTTCAGATGCATGATCTTAATTAATCTTCATAGGAGCCCCTCTGAGATAGGTGCCACATTTCATTTGTTCTAACATGTTTCTTTCCCCTCTTTTTTAACACTCTGACATCTCTGATTTCAGGATGTATTTTATTGTCAATAGTGTGTCAGTATAATTGGCAGCAGGTTTTTTTTTTTCCTTTCTTAGAAGTGCATAAAATAATGGCAGCTTGGATTCAATGAAATGCAAAATTATTATGTATTTTCTGCAGCTGAGAAAACAGGCTCAGGGAAGTCTGGTCTCTAGCTTAAGGTGGCAGACACTGCAATTAAACCTGTCTTCCTGACCTTCTACTGCCATGTTGACAAGAAATCATACAGGCTTCCTCCCCAAGACACACGATGGAGATAAGATCGGTTCGGTGAACTCTGCCAGTTATCGGGCGTCTCGCAGGAGAGTAGAGCTCTGTGCTCCCCCTTTCCTCAGTTTTGAGGTAAGCTTAGCACTTAAAGACTGAGCAGGAGACATAAAGAATCTCACAAGGGGTGGCTTCTCCCTTTTGTCTAAACCTTCCAGAGGAACCACACAGAAAATCCCACAGCTAGCCGCAATGTCATACAGATGCAAGGAAGATTTGAAGAAGTGAGAGACAGAGTCCACCTCCCTAAAGTCATCCTGTGCCTGGCCCTGCCAGCCAGAGAGCATTCCTGAGAAGAAAGACACAGGCTGCTTGCTCCATGCCTGGGTCCTGGCCTGAAGGCTTAATAATGACTCAGGAAGCATTGCTACCACTACTTCTCCTTGGAGCCCCAGTCTACAGTCTAGACTGTGCTGGAGGCAATCATTCTTGATATTGGGCCCAAATGTCCCAGCCTGTATTCACAGAACATCGTTTCAAATGTTGCATTCTTGGGCTCCAACCAGCTAACATCAGGAGGGACACTTCACTAGAAAAGAGGAATGCATTTTGCAGGAAAAAGAAGGAGGAAGCAAAGAAGGAGGAGGAGGAAAAGTTGGGGAAGGAGGAGAGGAGGAGGAGAAAAATTATGCATTGATTGGAAGCAGGCAGGTCGGAGATTGAACTGATTTACTTGTTCAGAGCTTAAGAGGCAAGAGGCATCTGCCAGGCAGATGATCATTTCAAAAGAGATAGAATTGAAGGCATTCAACATGGTCCTATCTTTAAAGAAAAAGAGCTTATAACTGGAAGTTTGTACAGATCTAACTACAGCGTGGGGACTATAGTTAATAATACTGTAGTGCATATTTGAAAGTTGCTAAGAGAGTAGATCTTAAAAGTTCTCACCACACACAAAAATGGTAACTACGTGAGCAATGGAGGTGTTAACCTTATTGTGGTGACCATTTTGCAACATATACGTGCATCAAATCATCAGGTGTACACCTTCAAGTCACATAATGTTATATGTGAATTATATCTCAGTAAAGCTGGGAGAAAAAAAAAAAAGAGAGAGAAAGAAAAAGAGCTGATTCCAGATCAGAAGCCTACCCGTGGATTTCCCTCTATGCTGATAACAATCAGAAACGTTACACTTCCCCAGGCTCTCAGTAATAAATCACATCACTTAAGCTTGCCATCAAGCCTATGGGTCAATGTTCATGTTCTCATTTTATAGACAAAGAGGCACAGTCTCAAAGACCCCAGGGACTTTTCTCAAGTTGACAGACTATTCATGGCAGAGTTGGGAGCTGAGGCCAGATCTTGTGACTCCTAGGGCTACATTCTTTTTACAGCTTGCACCTGCTACTGGCACCTCAGGAAATAAGAACAGAGATCAAGTTTGGTTGGGTGAACTTGGGAGAAAGTTGCAGAGGGTTAGGTCCAGGGAAATGAGAGTGATGGAGCTTCAAGGGGGCTCAAGAGTCTGCCCTGTGACCTGTAGATACTGCCTCTCGGAGCCTGCAGCACGTCTGTGAATGGGAAAGACAGGGAGGAGGAGAGGTTAGACTCAGGAGAGCCATCTCAGGATGGCTTGGAGTCTTAATGGAAGAAGGTAAAGGCTTATGCCAGGGAGGAGGTCCCAGAATAAAAGGCCTTTGCTAGTCAACCAGAAGGTTATGAAGAAGACTATTACCTCCTTACTCCAAGAATGTTGATACAGGAAAAACTCCTCCCCTGTAGCCAAAGTGGCTCAAAATGGTGTAATGGAAAGAGAATCATCTTTGCAACCAGATGCAATTGGGCTGAGTCCAGGCAACACCACGTACTGATTTATGACCTGAAGCAAGTCATCCAAACTTCCTGAGTCTGTGTTTCCTCCTCTGTAAGACAGAAGTGATATCACCTCTCTCACAAAGCTTCCAGAGACCGCTCACACGAGGCTGACCTGTTCACTCTCTCCTTGGGCTCCCCGAACCCGACACTCTGTCATATTTCAGTGTCGCTTTGCTTCCCCGTCCCCTTTCACTTGCTCAGCTCCTTGGAGATTTCACATCACTGTCTCGCAGCACACGTGGCAGACTCTTGGCATCTCCTCTGAGAGGGATGCGAGGAGATTGGGGAGCAGGAAAGGCAGGAAAGAAAGGGTTCTGTTTAGGGAACTCCAGAAATCTAGACTGTGTCCCCCACTTGCTCAAAGACCTTTGCCCGTCTTTCTCCTTCCAACCTCCAAAGCCCTGGTCACAAGCCCTGCCTCCCACTGGCAGGCACCTTCAGTCTTAAAGGGACAGTTTGGGGATAAAAATGTGTCTTTTCACAGGGGGGTAGTGAGTTTAAACACTGGTGTTTTGCAGTTGACATCGGTCTTTCACATGATCATCTCTTTGGAGTTTAGCAACAATGCCCTCTGGGAAGAGAGGCAGACAGTACTCTTTCCCTTGTACAGAAGAGGAAACTGAGTCTCAGAGGGGTATAAATGAATCTTCGAAGTCACGCTGATACTAGTGACAAAACCAGAACCAGAAGCCATGTGACCTGACTCCCTCTCTTGGCCTCCCTGTGCTTCATCTCACAAAGATAACGTGAAGCTCCCAAGGCTAAAAATGATGACAGGAGAGACATTTCCTCAACCTCGCGGATGTGAGTGGGCTCTCCCGGACTCTGAGACGGTCGCGCTGTGCGGCCCACACTTCCTGCTCACTCATCAGACAGGCCTCCTGGCCTCGGAGGAGAGGAGAGCGGGTCCTGCAGCACCCAGCGGAGCTGAATCATCACAAGCCCGACTGGCGGATGGGAGGAGAATGGTGTGGGTGGCCGCGTCCCAGACAGAAGACGCGGGGCCAGATGGAGACACGCCTGTTAACTTGGATAGGGCTGTGGTTGGTGCCGGATCCCTGGTGCTGCTCTCTTGATGAAAGAGGTGGTTGAGGAGGCAGCTGCGGGGAGCTACCGACTGCGCGGGGAGTCCCTGGAGTGGGGACAAGTCCAAGGGTGACCAGGGGTCATGCAGCCGTCGGGGGAGCGGAGCCTGGGGCAATGAGAAGGGCAGACACAACTTATTTCTTGGTAAGGAAATTTGGGCAACAACCACAGCGTGGCAAAGATGCTATTTATACAACACCCATCTGGTGAGCATTCTGGGTGCTTCCCTCCAGACACACAACTCAAATACAGCAAGTTCCTCTGCTGAAGCCCAAGGCTCACTCCGCCACAGCTTAACTGCCACCAGGGTCCTGTCCAGCACAATCCCACTTAAATGAAGGATGATCTCGAATGGCCCTCCCTCTCTCCTCTATAATGATCATCATGATAATCAGGACAGCTACAGTTAGTCTGTATTCTGCTAATCAGTTCTAATTTTTATAACAATTCTGCTAAGTAGGTTTCATCATCCTCATTATGTATGTGAGGAAATGGATATTTGCCAAGGTTAACTCACCTCCCCAAGGTCATACAATTGTGAGCGATGGACCTGGGGCACTCCTGTCCGCTGACTGCCTCTGCCGGGGTCCCTCAGCCTGCGGGTGACAGAGTGAGGTTGGAAGCAGGGTCTATGGGACCTCAGAGCCCGGCCATGCCCTGTTTCACACGCTGTACCCTCCTGCCCCCACCCCCCACCTAGGTCCCCAGAGGGAAAGAACCCCTGATAGTCATCTCCGGAGGAAGGCAAGAAGATTGTTGCTCTCACTGAGATTTTTTTTTTTTTTTTTTTTTTTTTAATGGCTTCAGTCCTCTGGAATTTGTAGGCAAATGTTCCACTTTTGTCTTTGGCCAACCCAACTGCACATTTCATACTGACACAGCCTGCCTGAGCATGGGAAACTCCGACTCCTGCCACCTCCAACTTCCTCGGCTCGTTCTCTGCCTGCCCCGCTCCTCCTCATGAGCGCCCCCGGGCCACGCCAACAGCGTGGGGGTCTGCAGCCTGACTGGGAGGGCGTCTGGCTCCTTGGGGCTCCTTCCATCCTGCAGGGAGTCCTGTGTGGGCCCAGTCAGAGTCTGATGAAGATGTAGGAAGTCATTCATTTAAGTTTGTCCCCCACTCTGTCTAGGATGGGAAGAAAAGAGGGAAAAGGGCCAGAGAGAAGATCTCAGAACCCCTTTGAGAGCATTTATAGACATGAATGAAGGGAGAAAATTATAGATCTATATAAATCTAACCAAATTTGGGGGGAAAAAAATCACAGGAAGAAAAAAAGCACAAAGTCCTTATAAATTACTTTAATCTAATGAGAGGGAAGGGGAAGAAGGGACAGGGAAGGGATGAGGGAATAAACAAATAAAACCAGCGTTTGCTACCTACTCTTGTGTCTTGCACAGTGGTGGGCGTTCGGAGACCAGGATGAGAGACCGACCGCTTTTTAGTTCAGATTCATCGTTCAATGACATGTGACTTTTGGCAAGTCATTTCCCTCTCTGGGCTTTGTCTTTCCATTCCAAACCAAGCTGGGGGAGTTGATCTCCTACCCGCCATCCAGGCCGATGCATCTAGACATGTAGAGTCTTAGAGACCAGTGTTTGCCCCTGCACCCACCGTGAGTGAACCTAAGCAGGATCCAGCACCTCCAGCATAGGCGGGGCAGCTGGAGTCCAGGAATGAGGGCTTGCTCTGGAGCTCGGTGCCGGTGCTGACCGGGGAAAGCCTCCTGCCTTTTCATTTTAGCATGACATTCTTCCTTGTTGTTCAGGACAAAAGTTTGGCCCCTAGTCTGGGAAGGCCACCATGTAGTAGATCTGAGCAGCAAGGATACGGGGGAACTAAGGGTGGGGAGGAAGAAGCAGGAGGCCGGCCGTGTAGGAGGGTGTGGTGGAGGAGGGTAGTTGCCAGGTGTGTCTGAATGGTAGATCTTCAGAAACCAGGTCTCTCAGCAAGACCAGCTCGCTCTATTTAGGGAGATCGCTGTGTGCAATGGACTAACATAGTAATTACTGTCATAGGACTTGGGTTCTAGTCCCAGCTCTGCGAGTAGCTGACATGTACCTTTCCCTTCTTCTCTTCCTCTATAAAATCAGGGATGGGCAGGGGCCTTTTCAGTGAGAGTCTTCCTCTGTAATGTCTTGCTCAATTACCATGGCACCCCACAGAACACCCAGGGCCACTTCATGTGCTCAGCTCGCTTGGCCATGATGCATTTCTTATCTCTCAGATTTCTCTAAGGACTCAATTAATTTTCAACAAAGGGTGCCCATCTTGGAGCTGGCTGCTTTGGGTGGAGTCTCCACTCCTCCAGGATGACCTCGGGTGCTGCACTGAGCTGCGTCTCCCTCACCTCTCCACTTTCCTCTACCACATCCGAGTCCTCTTGACAGCTCTTTGGGGAATACCTTGGTGTGTGTTGCCAAGGCTATTCCTGCATCAACGGGGGAATGAACTAGATGTTCTCTGAGATACCCCCGAGTTTTGAGTTCGAGAGACCGAAGTCTTTTCCACAATCAGTAGAGATAGCAACACTTGGCTCCTAGGAAACCAAGATCTTCAGGATATTAAAAATATATGCATGGTTAGGCGTATTTTCTTTTAGTTGTTTTGGTAAAACTAGGTCACAGGTTGTGCCGAACACTGTAATGGTGGGGCCTCAGAAAGCAAGAAAGCAAGCACGAAGAATAGGTGAAAAGAAGGGGGAAAGGAAGGGAGGGAGGGAGGGAGGAAAGAAATAAAGGAATGAAAGGAACTGGGAAGATGAATGGCTTGTAGAGAAAGACACAGAGAGGCTGGAATCCTAGATGTGAAGGGGGAGAGAGGGGGGAGGGAAAAAAAAGCAGAGGAGAAGAAGAGAGAGGCAGGAAACGGGGAAACTAGCATGCTTTGGGGGACGGGTCTTCAGGCTGCAGTCCCGCGCCCCCCACCCATGGGCATCTGCCCCGCCACGACTTCCTTGAAGCAAGAACTTGTGTAACCAGTGGAGCTGAGCCGGCTGCCCTGGCTGGCTGTCAGCACACAGTCACTGCTGTTTCTGAAGGATGCTGAAAGTGGGATAATTAGCACTTGTCCCCTTGCCAGGGCCAAGCCCGGAGAGATGGGCTGCTGGAGAACCCAGCTTGGCTGGTGGCTCACTGACCTCGCCAACCGCCCAGGGGCTTGTGTGTGCATTTGAACTTCTAGGTCGCGGGGCAGAGAAGGTGGCAGGAGGATGCTAGGACGTGGGCAGTTGAGGCCCAGACTTCCCATCGCGGTCAGGAGCCAGGGACTAAGCCAAGTAATGTGGAGATAGTTGAGAAGGCAGATCGCAGCGCCCTGTGCAAAATCCCCTCTGAATCATCTTTAACGATGTTGTGAAAAGCATTTAATCAGCCTCTTCTGAAGTAAATGAATCCTGAGCTTTGGTGTCCTAAATCCAACTCCTGCCTTCATCCTGAGTGAGCCACTTCTCCTTTCAGAGGCTGGGTCTTCTCATCTGCACAATGGGGGTGACCCGTGCAGAACATGTGACAGTTAGGGCCCTGGAGGATTGCTGGTGGCTTCTTGCTGTGCTCCCCGGTGCTCAGCAGGTGCTCAGCAAGGGTCCCGTCTCAAGCCCTCCAAGCACCTGCTCCCAATTCGATTCCATTCCATTTCTTTCTTCCTATTTCCATTCAATCGGGTGCACCAAAGCATATGCACTACTAGAAAGCAATCATTTCTTTCCAAAGGAAAAGAAGATTTTATGTGGCAACTATATCCAAGAGGAAGGAGCAATAATTATAACCACAGAAGCGGCGTGATGTTCATTCATTTGCTAAGAGGTTGAAGGTAACTGGATAGCATGCAGTTCCTACCGACCCTCCGGTGACTGAGCTGTCCTGCTAGTTTCTCCTGCCTTCCCTTCACCCGCAGTTCTGTTTGTCACTCACTGTGGCATCACTCACTCAAGGGCATTGTCCGTCACAGCCCTTATCAACTTTGGCTCCAATAATTTGTTTTCTTAATGCATAGCTTTTACTCTCTTCTGCAGAGTTTTTTTTTCTCTCCTGAAAGTTTGAAAATTATTTTTGTATTCATCTATTTCCTGCCTTTTCTTAACCAATTTTTCTAAGGAGATTCAGCTGTTCATACCATCTGGTCATAGTCTCGAGAATTAGAAAAGAGTTCTTAGTGATAAGAAATTTCATCTTCACTTGCTTCAGGTATGCAGGCAGGAATCCAGATTGAGAGGACAAATGTGTCAGGTTTTATGCTATTGTGCAACACTCGTGTTCAGTACAGGGGAATCTTTTGAAGGTGGTATCATATGACACACACAGATGTGGACACACACACACACACACACACACACACACACACACTCTACACAACAGACCAGGGATGAGAAGATCAGATTTCTAATGCTACCTCTGCCACCATCTTGCAGAGTGACCTTAGAATAATCACATGATCCTATAAAGCAGATCATATTATTTCAGGATTTTTTTTTAAAGATTTGGTATTTATTTATTTGAGAGAGAAAAGGAGAGAGAGAACACAAACGGGGCGGAGGGGCAGAGGGAGAGGGAGCCTGTCCTGGGGCTCGATCCCGGACCCCGGATCATGACCTGAGCCCAAGGCAGACGCTTAACCGACTGAGCCACCCAGGCGCCCCCAGATCATATTATTTCAATGTTATAGATGAGAATACTCAGGTACAGTGTGACTTTTTGCTCAACAGCACACTTCTGTTATATAGACCAGGAAGTATTCAAATGTAGCCAGCCAACTTAGTCCCCAAACCAAGAGCTGAGTTTAGATTTGAAAGGAGGGCTGTTTACGCACCTGTGTCTTGAACTCCACGCCTGCACTAGTTTGACTCCTTTAGGCCACACCGCTCGCTCCTCTTGCCCTGCGCCTCACCCCCAGGAGAGAGGAGGCGAGCGTATCTATTCCATTCACCGCCCCCACTCTTGGGAACTCAGCCCACCTTTCATACATTAGGAGGGTTACCTTCTGTCACACAGAAGTTCTGACCTTCTGAGGCTGTTTTGACCCTTTTCATCTCAGGAAACTTTTGTTCTCTTTCTGAGCTCTTCGCTTTTTTCCCCTCCCTTCCCTCCCTTCCCTCCCTCCCTACCCCACCCCCTTCTTCATCAAATTCTATTGTCTGAACTGATGGCTTAGAGCCAGGTGTTAGAAAGGAAGCACACTGGTGAAATAAATTTGCACCCAAGTGTTGGTGAATGAAAACCTCCACACATTTCTTAGGGAGTTTGTATTTTAAAAAGAAGCATAAGTAAATCTAACTGACATTCTGGTAAGTTCTGGATTTTTCAGACAATGTAAAAAGGTCCATGGAAAATCTGGGAGTGGTGGGCTGGTTTTGAGTGATTTATGACCTGAGGACATGTGGATACCTAGCTTAAAACCACCCCCAGGGACATCCACTTGGTTCAACCATTTCTGAGCCTGGGCCTGTTCATTTCAAACCTGCTTCTTGAGAGTCCTTAATTATAAAATGTGAGTATCTTTAGCCTTGAAAGAGTACTACTCAATATGTATTTTATCAAGTGCTCTAGATGATTTTTTGCATTCTTTGGGGGTGGTAGAGGATCCAAAAGCAATGCTGGGAGGCTGAACATGAAAAACAGGAGGATTTAATTAGGAAGAAAGCCTCAGCGTCACCCCCTGGGACCACACTGCCTCATTCCTGCACGAGATTCCATCTTTGAAATGTCTTCTATACAAAACTCCCCCCACCCCCCTTGAAACCTCACAGCTGTGATACAGAGGGACTCTGAAGGGCGGCAAGACAAGAGGGGTTTTTTTTTCCTTCCTTCATGGCCATATTTAACAGCCAGTTCCCAAATGGTATTAATAAACATTTAAACTTCAAAAACTTAACTTGACATTTCTACATCCTTTCCATTGTTGCTATGTTTTTGTCTTTGTCATTACACAAATGACTTCTTATGGTACATTTGGGACAAAAATGGGTTCACATGCCTCTGGGTTCAGAGATGTGTATGTTGGAGTTTCTATAGGTGCCTGAGAGGTATTGGGGCAGTCACTGTTGTTCTAGGGCTAGGCATCCAGAGTATGAGTACAAAGATTGAGAACCCCAACATGAGTACATGGGGTACAGGAAGTAAAAGTGAAAAATCTTCTTTTGGCAAAAGGACCAAATGACATAGGACAGTGGGATAATGGGTACGAGCTTACAACCTTTCATTTGAATCCCAGATACCCTACATTCTACTGAGTGATTTTGAATAAGTCATTTAATTATTGTGCCTCAGTTTTTACTTCTGTAAAATAAGGATAATGATGCTTGAGATCTAAATTAAATGATCATGTCTTTATATTTTTAAAAAATTTATTTATTTATTTGAGAGAGACAGAGAGAGAGAGAGAGCAAGCATGGAGGGGAGGGGCAAAGGGAAGGGGAGAGAGAAACTTTAGCAGACTCCACGCTGAGCATGGAGCCTGACACGGGTCTCAGTCCCACGACCCCGAGATCACAACCTGAGCTGAAACCAAGTCGAACATTCAACTGACTGAGCTACCCAGGTGCTCCTAAATGATCATGTATTTAAATGTCTTGCACATAGGGAAGTGACACACACATACACACACACACATATCTCTATCCCTGGTTTGTGGCACAAATTTCCTAAAATCCTTACAAATAGGGGTGCTAGGAGAATCTTTTGTTCTACCATTTAATCTTTGACCCCAGTTCCTGACACAGAGCTCTAAGTCCTTTGTCATTTCCTGAGTGATAGGAGCATCTGGCCCAGAGCTCCTAAAATCCTTACGTTTTCCTGGGTGATCGGAGTGTCTTTTGTTCTACAAAGGGGATTCTTGGGGGCTCCTGGATGGCGGTGGTCACCAGAAAGACCAAGCCAGATGAGAAGCTTGGAACTTTTAGCCCCACCTCCCATTCTTCAGAGACGGGAGAGGGGCTGGAAATGGAGTTAATAATTGATTACAACCACAGGATGAATCTTCTCTACTGCAGAATCCCACTAGTATGGGCTCTGGAAAGCTTCCAGGTTGGTGAACACTTCTGTGAGCAGGGAGGGTGGTGTACCCCAACTCCACGGGAACAGAGGCTCCTGTGCTCAGGATTCTTCCAAACCCCACCCTGTGTACCTCTTCATCTGAGTGTTCATCCGTATCCTTTATTATATAACAACTGGTAAATGTAAGTCAGTGTTTCCCTGAGTTCTGTGAGCTGTTCTAACAAATGAATGAATCCAACGAGTAGTTGTGGGACCCTCTAATTTGTAGCCATGTTGGACCGAGGTTGTGGGCAACCTTGAGACCTACTGGCGAGTGGCGTCTGAAGTGGTGGGTGGTCTTGTGGGATTGAGCCCTTACACCAACTTCCATTAGAGTCAGAATTGAATTGGATTATAGGACACCTAGCTGGCATTTCAGAGAGTCGCTTGGTGTGGGGAAAAAAACCCACACATCTGGTGTCTGAAGTTGTGTGTGTGAGTAAAGGAGAAACACATGCTGTGCCTCTTCTTTTATGTCACATAAACATTACTCAGTAAATAATTTTAATACTAGTGTTCATGGTTATAGGAAGAGAAAGAAAGGTTACAGGAGGAGCAAGCACTTGGAGGGGGAAAGGGCCAATGAATGACAGTGTTTGAGGCATATTGGTTGTTAGTATCCGGGCAAGTGAGTAGTCCCAAAGTTTCCCTGGAAGGCTAGAACTTACTGTCAGCAAACTCAAGCTCAGGCGATGCAGTGGTAGAAGAAACCAGCAGCAAAGACATGGTGGGAAAGCAGGTCCTTGGAGACCCCTGTCTGGAAGCAGACCTGTTCAAAGGCCGTGGGGTAACTATATCCACGGATGAGGAGCTTCAGTCATACACCAGGCAAATGCCAGACACATGGACCGTGTCTGCTGCTTACTGGCGTTTGGTGCCAGACTATCTCCCAGGAAGTGCTTTGGGAATCATTTTACCCAAATAGAAGTCTGGGTTGGAGGTGACTTTGACTCTATGTGACAATGGGAAATGTGGCCTGGGAAGATATTGCAAGAAGTCTTGTGGGCTCATGTCTTACCTTTCCTGGAGAAAAAGAGAGTGACAGAGAAACTTTGGAGACACTCACGTCTCTAGATGTCCATTAGGATGTCCATAGGAAAAGAGTCATAGCCTTCCATATGGGGAAAATGAAGGGAGGTTTTGCATTCATCTGTAGGACACCATTTCTCAGGAATGCCCATATCTGCCCATTACTCAGTAGTCATGGGTGATTTGGTGCTGAGAAGCTAAGAGACAAAGAAGGGGCACAGGCTTTGGAACCAAACAATGTACGGCTAAATTCTGTCTCCACTACTTTTTTTTTTTTTATTATTCATTCATCTGAGAGAGAGAGAAAAAGAGAGAGAATGAGAACATGAGCAGGGAGAGGGCAGAGGGACAAGCAGACACCCCGCTGAGCAGGGAGCCCGACACGGGGCTCAATCCTGGTACCCTGAGACCATGACCCGAGCCAAAGGCAGACATCCAACAGACTGAGCCACCCAGGTGCCCCTCCACCACTTATTACCACGTAGGAGAAATTTGTGTGTGTGTATTTATCTATAAAATGTCCACAGGCTCATGGGCCTGACTGTATTTCTGCTTGGGTCAAAAATGCCCTACGTAAGCAGTTCTGTACTAGTAAGAAACTCAGTGTTCAAGGCCACAGAGCCAGGTGAAGGAGCCTGAGACACTTCATTTTTCTAAAACTGAGCTTTAATCATGCCACTGCCCTGATGAAAACCTTCCACTTGCTTCTGATCACCTTCAGAAGAAAATGCCACCTTCATTCCTCTCAGGGACTACAGCCACAGGATGAGTCTTGTTCAGTTCTAGCTTAGTCTCATTCCACACGCCCTCCATGCCCTGTACTCATATTTCTTACAATCTCTGGGGTCTCTTTGCACCCTGACTCTGCACATTCTGTTCCCTTGGCCCAGAATGAACTTCCTGCTCTAGGAACAGAAATTCATCTTTTAAAACTGGGCTTTGTGATTCGTGCCACAGCAGAGTCAACCTTGACGGGTTGAGAGAGCTTCTGAGTGCAAATTTCTTATTTCTCTCAATTCCCAGAATTGGTGATGACTATTTGTTTTAGGGTTGGTAGCTCACAAGACTGTGAACCTTCCAGGGTACAGAGGTTGGGATGTTTCATCTTGGCATGTCCCAAACCTAGTACCTAGCCTGGAAAATATTTGTTGAATAGATAAATGATTGAATAACTTGGTTCCCAGCCCATAGCATAATATTTCTCATGGTGTGGTTCTCAGACCACCTGCATCAGCGTGTCCTTGGGGAGCCTATTAAAACTGGGAGTTCTGAGCCTCACCCCAGACCTAAGCATCTCTCGGGTGGGGCCCTGGTATCTGCATGGCTAGCAAGCTTCCCAGGTAATTATAGTCACGTTGATGTAAGAATCACCAGCTACAGCAGATGGAAGGAGGAAAAGGTTGCTAGAGAGAAAGGCTGGCCAGAATGGAGGGCCTGATGGGTGACTGGGGAGAGAGTGGGCTGTCAGAACCACTGTGTGACAAAGCTTTCTCATGGATCATCTTGAGAGTCTAATAGATAGTTATAGTAATGACACTGCATCCTCAAAACAAGTTTTTTTTTTCTTTTTAAGATTTACTTATTTTGGAGAGAGAGAGAGACAGAGTGAGTGCACAGGGAGGAGGGACAGAAGGAGAGGGAGAGAGAATCACAAGAAGACTCCCCGCTGAGCACAGAGCCTGACACTGGGCTTGATCCCACAACCCCGAGATCATGACCTGAGCTGAAATCAAGAATCTAGCACTCAAACAACTGAGCCACCTAGGCGCCCCCCTCAAGAAAAGTTTGAACCTATAGTCAGCAAACTTTCCCAAAAAGGAATAATAGTGTATCAATCATTTTAGGAATATTTCCACCCACAATGGAAAGGCTAAACTTTCAAAAACTGAAGAATAAATAAATGGATTATTTATTTAGACACAAAAAGTTTGTGGATGAACTTCCCAGGGAAGAGCTGATATGCGACATGGATACTGAGTTCATTTTAGGCAGTTCATTTTTGCCCTTGCCACACCCACCAGCTGGCCTCACCAGCTATTTCCAACAGAGGAAGAGTCCAGGAGAAGGAGAGAACCCACAGAGGAGAAAACCCATGGATAAGCGTGTTCAGTTCGCAGTGGACAGGGCTACCTAACGGAAGGGTGTTTGGGGCCTGGAAGACCTGGGCTCCCTTCTCAAGTCCCACTCTCACTCACTCTGCGTCCTTGAGTATCTATTTCTTCGTCTGTAAAGTGGGAGGGGATGTATCAGTTACTCAGTTGGTACAAGAACTGTGCTTGGTCGTACTTAAATGCCAGGCACTTTACATATATTATTACTAAAGAAATTGTTGCTCTTCCTGAATGGGAAAAGTGAGATTGGAAGAGTGTGGGGCTCTCCCACAGTTGCTTGGATAGCAATGGATCCCAAGTTGGTTGTGTTAATGGGTGTAACAGAGCCTGCTCGCTGGTGAGATACCAGTGAATTTATGTCCTTCCTTTCCTATTGCGAACAGAATCCTAAAAGATAAAACATAATGTGTGCAGCACCTCAGATCTCTTTGGGATTGTGTTTTTTGCTTCACCACAGAAGCAGTCAGCATCTCTCCTGGTTTCTCTCCATCTGGAAATATTAAATGTCTGTCCCAGAGTGCAGGTGACTGACATGGTGGGAAGGGCCAGCTGTTGAAAGATTGACCCTGAAGGTGACCAGGATCAAAGTGGATGTGGGCTTTGTAGATCAAAGCCCTTGCCTCCCCCCACGGAGTGACCCTGAGAGCCAAAGTCAGGGCAGCCTGCAAGCCCAGGCTGCTGGAACATTATGCTCCCATCAGTTCATGTTCTAATTAGGCAGCCAAGTGTATCAGCTAAGGCTTCTGGGTGGTCTGAGTGGGACTCTCCAGTTGCTAACCATTGCTGAGCTCTGACGGGAGGTCTCCAAGCATGCAGAATGGTGGTGGGGCCCAGACAGGGAAACAAAGATCCTACCATTCAGACAGTGCAGTCAGCTCCCAGCCCGGTGGTCATTACGGTTGTGGAGACTTCTGTTGTCCTCAGGAGGCTGTTTTAAATTAGCTGGTGGTTTCACAAGTAAGGCTTAAAGAAGAGGTGCTCAGAACCCCCAAACCACTTTGACCTCACAGCACTGGTTTGCTGGCCTCAACAGAGATCATGACTTTTAAAGTCTGTTCTGTTAGAGGCATTGGCTCAGGGGTCCCACAATGATACAGAGGAATCAATAATTAAAACTCTGGTTGCTGAGCTGTGAGGATCTGAGTGACATTCTACATGTCACTCAGATCCTCACAGAATCCTGCTGATGGATATGGGTTATTCCCATTTTATAGAGAATGACATTGGGACTCAGAAAGATGAAATGCCTTTCACAAGGACACGTAGCTCAGGGTGGGAAGGGCAAGGGCTTAGATCGAGCATTTGGATTCCAAACTAGCATTCGTTATCTAGTGCGACAAGAACAACGTGTGATGAACAACCACAAAACCTCAGTGAACAACAACCATTGGCATTTAGTTTTGTTAACTGGTCTATAGGCAACATGGGAAGTTCTGCTCATTTGGACAAGGATCCACTGATTGGAGCTGCATGCATTCCTGAGTCTTTGGTCAGCTGCTGGATTGGCTGGTGTAGGCTTATTTTGGATGGTGTTGTCTGGGAAGACCTGCTTCCTGTCCCACATGGCCTCTCAGCCTCAAGCATGCCATCCTGGACTTGTTCCCCAGGAATGGCAGGGGTCCATGGTCAAGAGCTTGAGTGCACGGGCCTGGGTGTCAAACTATCATTCTGTACATCTACCTTATCCCATTGGCCAACCCAAGGTAGAGTATTGTGTTGATGCTTGGTTTGGATATTGTGTTGGATCTGTTTGGTAGAATATTTTAGTGTAGAAAAATAGATTTCATCTGTAGGTGGGAGGAGCTCTAAAGTTACACTTGTAAAGAAGTTGTTTGGATATAGACAGGCCATTAATATTGGGCCCTTCATGTACTTTACCCCAAAGCTATAATCTTTCCCCTATGCCTGTATGTCACTCATGTAGAATGCTGAGTTTTGTACGTTTCTTCTGTTTTTAGTAAAGAAGTAGGAACTTCTACATTGCCTCTTTCTTGGTTTAAGTAACACACATACTTAAGTTGAAAGATGGATAATAAAATTTTCATCAAATATATTCTTACTATAACTGAAACCTAATGAGGAATGGAAGACATTGAGGTATAGAATTCTTTATAGTTACTTGTTTTTAGGTTTACAGACTGGGACTTTTCAGATCACAGATATACTGCAATGGCCCCTAACTGATGTCTAACATAGATGTGAAGTCCTGTTTGGTGCTTTGGAATGTTACCCATCTGGCCCCGTCTTCTCTCAAATCCTGTCTCCTGATGGTCCACTCTCCCCTGTGCACCGCCCCCCTGCCCCCCGCCCCCTCCCCGGCCTCGTTCCTCCAGTCACAGGTGATTTGTTTCTCCCCAATACTGCCTGATTATCATCATCTCTATGTTTCTGCACATGCTGTTCCTTTTGTCAAGGTGCCTTCCTGTCTTCTTTCTTAACCACCTCCTTCCTGTTCACCCATCACATCTCAAGGGGACACTTTCTTGTGCATGCACACCTGAGTCAGCTGTGAACACCGTGCTGCATTTTCTGGGCTCAAGCCCATCTCTACACTGTGAGCTCCCTGGGGGACAGACAGCTTCCATCTCTCTACTTCCAGTGGCCAGCGCAGTCACAGCAGGTGGAGAGCACTTACTTACCAAATCAGTGGCCATATAAATAAACCATCCACCTGCTTTCAATGGGATTTATTATTTGAGGAAATGACTTTTATAAATAGTTTTTAATTTCATAACTCCTCATGCAATTTTTGCAATTAAAATTATACTTCCCATTGTTGTTCCTTCACATGATGGGCTCAAGGGGACTTTTTTAGCAGTCACACAGGTTGAGTTGGCTGGAAAGCCATGTAGGCCGAAGAGAGACACCTCATTTGAGGAAACAGAGCCTCAAGCCCTGTAATGTGGCTCCAGGTCCACAAGCTCGGTCAGAACTCAAAAGAACGTCGTTATGAACTGTTTCCAGAATTCCTTCCAGCCCCAACTTCCTTCCATTTGTCCCATCTCCTGAGCACTTGGCTTATTGGCTTTCCACTCTGGAACACAGCCAGCACCCAAACAGGGTGTGTAGCTTGAAGAATGAGGGTGTGTGAAGCATTTCAATAAATAGTCCCATCTCAGACGGTTTACTGATGAAATAGGGTGTAGTGAAGAGTGTCAAGGATATAAGGAAGGGAAACCAAGTGAACAATTTACTGAATTTTAAAGTAATTCATGTAGATTTATATGAAGATTTATGCACACACATTATTGTCTAAGTATAGTATGTATGTATGCATGTACATATTTTATGAATTTAACATATAAATGTATTTTAAATTATGCATATCTCTCTGCTTGTATATGTAAATGTATGTATCTGTGTGTATCTCTATGTGCACATGCATCTGAACATGTGCATACATGTATACTTACATATATATTTGACATACATATTATATATAGCATGTACTAAGTGTGGCTCATTCTGATCAGCTTTCTACATAGAGTTATAGCAAGGCTTGTTCTTTCGCACTGCATATAAATAAATTTGGTATGCATAAATGTGTGATATCCCATATATGTATTTATTTGTGTGTATATTTTTGTGTGACGTAGCTATCTCTGATTATCCATATGAGTAAGAAGGCATACACATTTTTCTACATATGCCAATATGTAGACACACTTGCATGTAGCTTTATCAAGTCCTAGATTTAAAATATATGACATGGATATTTTTTGCACAAAAAATATATTATGGAGGAAACTCAAGACTGTGTTTAATATTTTTTTTTTATTTCCAAGAGTGTCTGGGAAAGTGCTTTGCATGGAGTAGGCACTCATGAATATCCCTGTTGATTATATCTTTCAAAAGAAACTGCATTTGTGAAGTTAATGCTGATTACTGGAACAAATAAACCTAAAATCTCAGTGGGACACTGGAGATATAGGTCCCCTCCTGCTCCTTGGTGATGCTCATTTCCTTTTCTTGGCTTTGGTTTCTTCCTCTTTAACATGAGGGTGTTGCATGAAACAGCTCCAGATTCTTTGTGAGTGATTACATGCTTTGCCTTTTTATTTTTGGCAATCTTTAAATGGACAGCCAGACTCAGCCTCGCAACGGTTTTAGAAATAGAGTAGCATGGACAATGAGAGAAGAACTCTGAAGTGCAATTTCTCTTGAAGACTCTTATTTGTGATCAGTGAGTTCTTGAGTAACTCTGCTAAAGACGGTGACCACTTCATCTGCAGTTCTTGAGGTTTTTGATGGAGAGAGGTCTTAAAATAATCAGCCATATATTCATTAATTTGTTGTTATTGCCAAACTCTGTGCTGTTGGAGGGATGTAGACACAAAGAAGCAGGAGAAAGGGGATACCAGTCCTATTAGTTGCTTACTAGGTCCTTTTAGAAAGCCACCTGGCTTTTTCTCATATGTCAGATAAGATTATGGTAGTGATCTACCTACACACAGACTTGGTATAAGAATAAAAGGAGATTACTTTATAAGCTTCATAAAATGCAAAGTGATTTTGTTGAGATGATGATGATAATTGACATCTGCTGTTCAGGTTTATAAAATGTAGTAGCGAGGCAAGGCAAACGCTTCTAAGCAGTGCCTAGAACAACAATAAACCTCCAACACAAGTGACTTCAGTCTTCTGGAATAATAACAAATGTTGGACAGAGGCGTGAAGGTCATGATATGAGAGAATACCATGGGATCTGTGGTCAAGGAAGGCTTCTCAAGAAAGGCTGGGTTGACCTGTGCCTTGAAACTGGGAGATTTTCATCCATCGTAAAGAGATGGTACAATGATCCCCAGAGAGAGAGTTCTCAGGCACTTGAGACAGTCTGGGACCCATGCAGACATCTAGAGTGAGTTTACCAGAGATGCTGGCTGTAGGAGCCTCTGGAAGATGTTGGGTTAGACCAAGGGTTCTTGATTTCTGGTCCAGTAACCCTCCAAGAGTCTGGGGATAGAATTTGGGACTTTGTAAGTATAGATGGGAAAACTCACATCATTATTTTCACTAATTTCCAGCTAAAATTTAGCATGTCCTTTATGAATGTAGGAGAGAAATCACAGTCACATTCGCAGTACCTGTAAAATCAATAGATACCACACATATTTTATATCCCATTACAGTTGTTGTAGATATCTGGAAATTTATACCCATTGTTATTTCAGAATTCTGGTATTAGATTACTGTTAGATTTTTAAAATGTAGTGTGTTGAAGAAACAAATATTAACCATATCATACACTTGTTTCAATATGATAAATGTATTCCAACATAACCGATTTTCTTTAAAATCCTTGTTTGTTTGTTTGTTTATCCATTTAAAATACTCTGAGAATGGATTTATAGACTCCATCACACTGCTAAAGGAAGTTCATGGCATGGAAATAGTTATAACACCCTGGGTGGGACAAAGGAGAGATATTATGCCACATCACCAAGGACCAGCTGAACCGTAAGCCAGACTTGTGCTCAAACCGTGAGGTCGGAGCAGTGGTGCTGGGCAGTGGATATTAGGAGGTGGGCAAACATATGGGAAGGGGAGGGCAATCATAGTAGCAGAAGCTAAACATTGGAAGCGAGAAAGGATGGGAAGAGAGAGACGCATGGGGCCATTGATTCAGATTAGTGCTTGGATAGGACTTATGAGTTAGACTAAAAAGATGAAAAGCCTTCATTATATTTGTTACAGCACCAATGACAATATCAAGGCCAACTTAACTGAGTAGATGTCAGGCCCTAGGGTTTAGAATTTTACCCAAGTAAACTCATTTAACTCTGACAAGCCCTGAAGCTCAGAGAGGTTAATTAACTTGACCATAGTCAGGCAAGTAGAAAGCTAGGGTTTAAACCCAGAGAGTCCAAATATATACACTGGACTATAGCACAAAGTAGGCATCCTTCATGTAAGCAAAACAGAGTCATTCCCAGAAGGCTGGAGAGCAGGGCCCATTTCTTATGGCAGTGAGGCCCCAGCATCACGTCCCATCTCTACATGCAGGAAACTATGTCCAGATTTATCCCTTATAAAGGGAAAGAGATTACAGCCCAACACAGGATTCCTAGGGGCAAGCACAATCCCACTTGCAGAAGCTGGCAGCACCAGTAGGGTCTCTGGGCTGGTGGAATGCATGGTGCATTTTGAATCTTTCCTTAGCAGGGCCACCTTGTCCCATTTCATTGCGTACATCCCTGAGTCACTGTCAGGAGCACTTGGAACGTCCTATGCAAATCCAGAGAGTTCTTAATGGCGTTGACCACAAGAAGCCTCCATTAACTTCGTGGGAGGCAAGATGAGGAAGGAGGTTCTATGTACAACAGATGATCACTTTGTACCCCCTTTTTAAAAACAAAACAATAAAACAGCAACAACAACAAAATAACCTTAAGACTAGAGCACAGATTTCAAATTCCCAGCGCTCAACTCCTCTCTTGTTTTCTCTTTGAAGTTTTGTGTTTTTTTTTTTTTTAAGATTTCATTTATTTATTTGACAGAGAGAGCAGCGAGAGCAGGAACACAAGCAGGGGGAGTGGGAGAGGGAGAAGCAGGTCTCCCGCTGAGCAGGGAGCCCGATGTGGGACTCGATCCCAGGACCCTGGGATCATGACCCGAGCCGAAGGCAGACGCTTAACGACTGAGCCACCCAGGCGCCCTTCTCTTTGAAGTTTAAGAGAGTGTGAGCTGGTGGTGAGAATGGACCCCAGATCCCACCAGCCTTCCTTCCAAGCAAAGCAGAATAGAATGGATTTCCCTGGATCCTGCTTATCCAGGGAGCTGGGGCACGCAGGCTAAGGTGTATACCCTCCCAGAGATAGGAATGACTAATAAAGCCTCAAGGTCTCTCTCAAACTTTACTAGACACTTCACTTTTTTCTATGACATGCTTTTTGACAAGAGATGGAACCACATTTATTTGAATTCTTTAGGTGTCATACAAGTTGCTATTTCTAAAGGTGGCCCAGTGTATGCTAGACTTTATCCTTACAATGTATCCCCCCATGTGAATTCCTATTTCTTCTTAGTCTTTCATATCTTATTGAAACACTCTAGCACTGTGATGCAAACATAATTTTAAATAATTCTAAAATAATTTTAACAGCGATGGCATAATGTATTTGTGGATAATTAAACCAACTAGGTGAACAATCAAGTAAAATCTTACAATCTCTCTTCCTGCCCCATCATTTCCTTAATTACTAATATTTTAGTTTATTTAGGTCTCACCGGATCAAACACAAGGTGTAAGCAACATTAGTTCAAATTTTGTGTAATTTAATCCGCAAACGAATGTGAAACTTTCCTCTATTTTGGTTTCTTAACTTGAGGGCTTAATTTTGAGAAAAAATACCTTACTGTTATTGCTCCTTTCCTCTCGTGGCATAGAATTCGGCATATATTAGGTTCTTTTTTTCAGGTCATGTGCTCTGTGCTTTCATTTAATCTTAATAATGACCATATGGATGATATTATCTCAATTTTACAGATAAAAAAAGTAGAACTCAAGACTAAGAGTCCTGGGGTGCCTGGGTGGCTCAGTCAGTTAAGTGTCTGCCTTTGGCTCAGGTCATGATCTCAGGGTCCTGGGATCAAGCCCTGTGTCTGGCTTCCTACTCAGCAGGGAGCCTGCTTCTCCCTCTCCCCCCTGTTTGCCTGGTCTCTCTCAGGTGATCTCTCTCTCAAATAAATAAATAAAATCTTTTAAAAAAAGACTGAGAGTCCTGCACCCACCCAAGTAAATGTGAAAGCCAGGTTTCAAAGGCAGGTTAACTTGCCTCTATGATCCTTACACTGCTATACACTATCTACCTCTTAGATAATTCACCACATTATTTTGTAATGCTTACTTATTTGCTTCCCCTCCAGGATTTTGGTGTCCTTATGTACAGTACAGAGAATAAAACTTATTCACATGTGAGTTCTTTACGTCCAATGAAACTCTTATGCAAAGTGAACACTAAGTCAATAAATGAATGGATGATTAAATGAAGAAAAATAAGCCTGACCACTTCATTTAATCTTCTGCTGAATACTCTATGTATTAAAGAAAAAAAGTGGGGAATCCATTACTTTCTTAGATACACTTGTTTCAACAAGATATGAAAGACTAATCATGTGGGTGGTTGCAGAATTTTACCATAGACAATGATGGGGTGGTTGGAGTCCATTGTTTTCTGTCTTGAGGCAAACTAGGTGATCAATCAGATGAGATCGGAGTGGATTCTTGGAAAAGGGATCTGAGAGGATGCTGGGGTCAAAGAGAGGATGTAGAAGTTGAACCATGGTTCACACAAGACCTGGGAACGACTCCAGAGAAAAGTAATTCCAAAAGAAATGAATTTATTTCTATCTCCTTAGAATTCCATTCCACTGTATGAACAATATTTGGAGAAAGGACAGAAATCTATGTTCTCCTAGATGTTCTTTGTTAGACAGTGGAATATCAGGAATGAGAACTAGATGTGGAGTAGGAGAGATGGGTTCAAAACCTGTGCTCTGACATTTATTAGCTGTGGGCAAACTGCTCAATATGTCTAAACTCCATTTCTCATCTGCAAAATGTGGTTGATAATATCCATCTTAAAAATTGCAATGAAAATTAAATGAGGTAATCATTGTGAACATGTCTAGCATAGTGTCAGCCACATATTAAATATTCTGAATGTGTTTACATAGATGGCCAAGAAAGGCCCTGCTCTTCCTAAATATTTTCCAGAAAAGACTATCATGCTGGGAACTGTTCGGCAGGCTGGTGAACAGCAAAAATGATTGGACCTTCTGTGTCCCCAGTGATCAAAAGTTAAATCACCTTGGCGAAAGATTAATGTGAAACAAATGTAGACAAGAAATATATTTTCTTAAGCAAACACTCTTCTTAAGGGAGTATGGGAGGGGCCTTTTAAATCCCTTTCCACCTGCATCCAACACAGGTCTCCAGAGGGGTGGTGATGGGCTGGGCACTGTACTAGAACCAAATATGGAAAGATAAAAAAGATGAGCTCAAGTTCTCTAAGAAATTATGGTGTGGGGGATACCTGGGTGGCTCAGTTGGTTAAGCATCTGCCTTTGGCTCAGGTCATAATCATAGGATCCTGGGATCAAGCCCCATGCTAGGCTCCCTGCTCAGCAGGGAGCTTGCTTCTCCCTCTCTCTCTGCTTGCTGCTCCCCCTGCTTGTTCTCTGTCAAATAAATAAATAAAATCTTTAAAAAAAAAGAAATTATGGTCTGTTGAGTCATACAAATATTGGCAGGTGTTTTTAAACATCTGGGAGGGTACTGGACATACCCAATTATGTGTTCAGGTACCTAACAAGTTGTTGAGTTTCTTCGTCCTTGTAGGTACTTCCACATACATGTTATCTTCCAATGTTCACTGAAACACTGCATACTATAATGTCTATCCACATATTTAGATGCCAAACATGGAAACTCAGAGATTAAAGAACGGTTTCCAGTTACAAAATTAAAGAGCAATTAGCCACTTGGAAAATTAAAAATCCTTTTTATATGTAAAAGGGCAACAGTGAAACATACCCACACACATCTAGGACAGTATTATTATAATTATTCAGTTGATTTCACAAAGTAAATCAATGTTTCCTAACTGTTCTCTTTGGAAATCTTAAAATGAAAGAAATAAACAAACAAACAAAAAACAAGACAGAAAGAAAGACAGACAGAAAGAAAGAATAGGAATTAAAACTTTATAATAAACTGGAACAATGGAATGAATGTGAACCTCAACAATAATAGTTTGCATTTGAAATTATCTATTCTGACGTGATACCATGTTTAAATTGATTCCACATTCCCTACCTTTCTTCATAAACCATAAATTCCTCACTTATGACATCTTTATTTTGATTCTTATTTCAAGCACATTTTTCAAGATCACAGATGTTCTAGTTTTTAAGATCTTTTATCATGAGAATCATTTCATTGTTGTCTTTAGCACAGTGACTTTGCTGGCGATTGAAAAAAAATTGGGTCATACAAATTTCCTTTCAAATCTCTGTAGAATTTTAAAAAAATGTATGCTGTTTTCTAATATTGCTGAAGCAATGTCTGAATCGGAAGAATTTAATTTCCTTTCTTAGTAATCTCAGTCTAGAAACTGATTTGTGGTATGCTTCTTTATCTTTGAAGTTTACTAACTTGATCAAAATATGATTGAACTGTTTGTTTTTTCCCCTGCAATACCATAGATATTAGTATACTATAGATGGTACAGTAAAATCCAACAATGTCTTACTAAAATAAAAACATTTATTTCTCACTCTCTGATCAGCCCATTGGTTTGTGGCTCTTCAACTGTGAATCCTGGTCAGGGCTGGCTCATCTCCCAGCCCTGAGCAGGACATGTGGCACAGAGTCCAGGCTAAAGGAACCTTGATGCCTGGAGCGTGTCTTTCTTAGGAAGGAGGTCAGAAGTTCAAAGTGGTGACTGACATATGATGCCTCTTCAGACCTTGGCTTGGAATAGCACCCATATTCCATGGGTCAGAGCAAGTCCTATAAGCAACCTCAAAGAAAATGAGATGGAGAAGTATTCTCAGACTACAGAGATGGGAGTGGGTGGGGAGGATTTGGGTCTTCTTTTATTTCAAGAAATGTGTATATATATTTTATATCTTCAGAATTTTTTTTCTGATTTCTTCTGTGATCTCTTAGATATTGGTTAACAAGATATTGGATCTCCAGTGGCTGTTCTTCATGTCTGCCTGTTACTTTTGATTGTTTTGCATTTATTTATCTTCCCTTTCCTTTCTCTGCCATTTTCAAGACTGAAGCTAGAACAGAATAAATGATCGAATAGACAAAATTAAGGGTTGTAAATATCAACAAGTAGCAGGCAAATTTGTCATAATTTTCCAATGGGAGATTAAAAATCTTCAACTTAAAAATCCAAGAAGAGCAAGTGAAAGAATTTTATAAAGTTGGTAGCTGTAAGTTTGTTGGCTACAAAATACTTACAAATTAGTAAGTTTAATATATAGCAATAATAATTATGTAGTAAATATGATGGAAAAAATGACCACAGTCACATTGAAACATGACACAACTAAGTATTAGCTTAAATTAAAATATTTGCAGCCTATATGAACAAAAATGTAAACCTCTTCAGACAGATGTACAGAAAATTTGAATATATGGTACTTGAAATCTCAACATTGTAAAGCTGCTCTTTCTCTCTAACCTAATCTTCATATTCAATCTAATGGAAATAAGAATTTTAATGAAATAGAAATTTTCTTCTCATTTCCTCTGGAAGAATACAACGATTAAAATGCTGAACACATTTTTAGAAAAGCAAGAATAATGAGAGAAGATCCACCAAATATTTAAACCTAACAGAACACCATTGTAAAGAACAGATTTTGGTTGTTGACTCAGGAGCTCAACAACTCAGTAAAACAGAGGAAGGAATCCTGAAATCTATGTGTGTGATGGGGTTGAATGAGTCATAAAGGTGGTATACATATCAATAATCAGTAATAAATACCTTCAGGACAACTAACTGGCCTTGAGGAGAGATTGGAGGACAAACAGACTCATTGTAATATCCATAATATATTCAAAATTTAATTAAGTTCATTTAAAAAATCATAAACTCACTAGAATAAAATATTGATAAGTATTTTTTGATGAATGTTTTTATAACAGGGTATGGGAGACATTTCTAAATTCTACCTCAAACTCAGAAAGTATAAAAACAAGTTTGCTAGATTTGAGTATGTTAAAAATTCAAACCTCTGAATAACAACAATAAAAAAACACTATAATTGAGGTTAAAGAAAAAAAAATTAAATACAGTTGCAACATATGACATCACGAGCATATCTGTTATAGAGTGATAAGAAAAAAGGAAATTAACATTGCAGTTAAGATGGATGAAGGATTTGAATAGAAAATTTACAAAAGAAGAAAATATAAATGGCCACTAAACACACTAACATCCAATCTCATTAACATTTCAAAAGTTCAGTTAAAAGTTACAGCTTTTAAAAATCCTGTATCACTTACCAGTACTTCCATCTTGATCATACAATAGAAACTCTCTTAACTTCCCCTTAACTGACTTGCCAGATTAACTATTGCTCTTGGCAATACCAGGATGTTTCTCTTCTCTTCACCAGTCTAATTGATGCTTACCCATTTAGCTGTGTTTGTTCCCAGACTTGTTTATGCCAGTTTACTTGCCATGTCAATTATTTAATTTGATTAAGTCCCTCTTAAACCAGTGAATGCAAAATAGAGAGCTTGTTTCCATGAGTTTGAATGTTTTGGAGAGTCTCTGAAAGTGTGAATGTATTTTTAAAAAACGTTGAATTAGACATGAGAAAGACAACTCTAGAAGTTTATACCAGATAAAAGGAAACAGAAACCCTCGAGGAGTCTGCACAAAGATTGCTTCACAAGTGCTTTCAAGTTCCTCTACTCTGTCAAGAAATTCAACTTGAAAATGATAGAGGAGGAATCACAATTATCTTTTAGGCCAAAGGAAAAATAGGGACTGTCAACTAACAATGGGACCAAAAAAAAAAAAAATTTTTTTTTAAAGTCAATGAGCTACATCCAAAGATTGGTCTACTGCAAGTTTAACAGTAAGTACATGAAGGCTTAAATGTTAGGAAAAACTTCATGGTATCTTTATACTTCATACTAGGAATAATATTTTGATCCGATTAACCTACTAAAACATTTATTAAGAGTTAGATTCATTTTTCAATAGATAAATCTTGGTTGGAGAAAAAAACAATTAGATGAAACAGGTCTAAGTTACAAATTATCACTACCCAAATAATGGCATGTTAAGTAGAACAGGAAATACCAAGAAACCAAAATTCCAAAGAAAAATATCACATTCCCTACAACAATTCATCTGGAACTCACCAATTGCCATTTCTTGTTTGTAGCAAATCAAAGAATCCTGCCACTTTTAAAAACAAACCATTTATCATTGCCAGTTTACTGCTGTTCATAAAAATCAACAAGGAGGGATTCTAAATTACTCCATGGAAGCTTTTAACTTTGCCCCAAGGATTTATACAGTAAACTTACTTGAACAAGTTCCTATCTCAACTGTGAACTGAAAAGAGAACAGGTAAAGGCCATGTTTTTACCAGTCTCTGCAGTCCTCGACTGTTTAATGAAATGCTACTAAGAAAAGATTTTAGTTAAGTTTTGAAAAATAAATTAGGAACACAAATATATTTTTTAAAGAATCATTTAAAGTTAGCAACTACACTGATATTCTTTACAAAGTAACAATAGCAGGTAGGGAATGAGTTTCTCAGGACATCTATTACTCATCATAGTAATCTGTGGTCTGAGACTGACGCTGCTACAGAAAATCCTGAGCTATGAAACAAAATAAAAAAACAATTTTTTGACTGACCGCAAACCAAATGAATTATTTATAATCTGTCTCTGCCTCTAGAACAGAAGTTCTAAAAGACAGGACTTTCAATGTCTTGTTCATTGTTCAGATTGGCATTTGGTCCATTGTAGGTACACAGTAAATATTTGTTGAACCAATGAGTAAAAAGATTGAGATACCTTATTTCTAAGGTCCTTCCAGCAATATTATTCTATGGGATTATTATTGCATACTAGGATGACCATAGACTTTGGAATTGGAATATAGTTCCTACTCTGCAACTTTCTTGCTGTGTGAGTTAGATTATTTTACCTATGGTTCTTATACAAAATCAGTATTAGACCTTTTAGACTTGTGGGTCAAAATAACTGAAATAATATATAATTTATCTGGTATACAGAAGGTTTTCAATAAGTGACAATGATGGTGATGATGATGGTGGGGAGGGTGATAGAGGAGGTGGTGGTTATGGTATGGTAGTGATAAAGCTGGTGTAGGGATCTAAACTTTCACAGTGCCTTTGGTGAGTAGGGTATGTTTCCAGTCTCCAGACAGCATGTTTCCATGCTCAAAAAAGGCCACACTCTCAGAGAGGAAATTGCTCAGCCCAGAAACAGTTCTTCAGTGGGTCACATTGCAGAAGCACTGCTTTGGCGAGTCTAACAAAGGAGCCATTATTCTCATCCACAGACAACGCCAAGAAGGTGCTGGGTGGTCTAGAATACAGGAGACAGATAATGTAATGACTCCATTCATCAAAAAGTCGAGCATGCACACCAGCTGCCCGCCAGCTGGAAAGTGAAGCTCCTCTCCATTCTGAGGATAATTTACTTCTGCTGGGGAGACTCCATGATACCCTTCACCTTAAGGGACCAACAGAATTCCAATAGTATCATGTAACATTGTGCTGACCCAGCAATGGGACTCAAAGGAAAGCAAAATAAAACAAACAAAGGGGGGGAAAAAAGCAGTTACCCTGATTTTAGGAAAAAACAAACTAAAAAATAATTGTAATTTCTTCCATAAATTTGCTCTATTTTTACCTTAGAGATACTTTAGATTCTCGAGTTGGTCATCCTTCTCTTTTGTCTTTGGCCATTAGGAAGTCTAATGTCAAATTTTGGTCTAAATCTAATCACAGGACAAGAGACTACACCATGCATTTCTGTGTTGAGTAATTCTACACCTTTTAGCTGTTTTCTCCTCCGAACTTGAATCCAGCCCATGACCCACAATTATTAATTTCATCTTCTTATTTTGGATATATTTTTGAGATCATCTCATATCTTCTGCTAGATGACTCATATCAAAAAACATAATGAGATCATGATTTAAAGCCTATATAGTAAAACCTATAGGTGCTTCTCTCAAGCATAAAAAGTGACATAGTTCTTATATATTTTCTGTGAGTTTAAAAGCTGAGATTCAGAGCTACTTACTGAAGGCCACAAAGCTGAGATATCAAAACTGCATGATATAAAAACTGGTGCATAGGCTTTCCAATCATCAGCAATCTTCCTCTGATAATATCACATATTTATTGGATGTTTTCTAAATCCCAATTGATGCTAATCATTTTGTAGGAAATTATCTCATTTAATCTCCACAACAAGACTGTAAGTGGGTTCTATTCTTATTTGCACATTCAGACAATGGTCTTATGTTTTAAAAATATTAAGTAATTTACCAAATTCCTATAGTTAGAAATTGATGGATTCAGGATTTGAATCAGGATCTGTCTGAAGGCAGAGTCCAAGTCTTGAATCATTGATTACATCAAAAGCCCCATATTTCTGCCTAAATGTATTTGTCTTTTACCAATGAGTAAAGCCCAGTATCTCATAGCATAATCAGATCCCAGGTAAAATCCATCTGGAGTTTGTGAGGCTTTCTGAGCCAGCTGATGTTAGTTTGTTGATTTGGAAGCAAGCTTTCCCTTCTTCTAAAAGAGCATGTGTTAACTCACGCTGAAAAACACAAAGCAGTTCAGGAATTGGGTGTTGCAGTCCCCAGGGTAAAATGAAAACTACAATAGAACACGAAGAAGCAGTGTCATGGAAATAATGAAGGCTTTTTGGCATGGTTTTCTTGCAAGGAGGAAATTATTCATGAGAGAGAACGGAGGAGGGGGAAGAGGCAAGATTCCACTCTTGGAAAGCACAGAGCATGAACATGACCTGCAGGGGTGGGCAAGTTAAGTGCAAAAGATCCCGTGTTTTGTAGAAGAAAACTCTGGATATAACTTTTAGGTTACATGAACTATGTTTCCTTCCAACTATTTTGCCAGGAGTAGGTTCTTTCCTGCTCTTAACATTTTGCTCATTAATCTAGAAAGACTCCCCACACTCCAACATGAAAATCACCGTCTTTATTGGGAGAAATTCAATCTCCAGGAAAGGAATCATCTGTTTTAGTTCAATTTTCCATAAAAAAATTGATTTATCTGACCGCTATTTTTGCCACAGCACAGCCAGGTTTATAAATAAACTCATAATAAGTCATTAAAGTCTTATTATTTCCAATCCCTTCCTGTGGGATGTCTTCTCTAACCACTGGCCCACAGGAATGATGCCGTCCCGGGTGCCATCTGGACCTTCTTTGTAGGCCTGCCACAGCTATCTTGAGGACCTGTCACCGCCTTGTGAGTGTATCCAGCCTTGCATCATTTCCATTCTCCTATTTGATCCATTATACCTCCAAAAATCCCTTGTGCTGACCACAGGAAATGAGTTACTTAATCCCATTGTACTTCATTCTAACAGCAAGCATTCAATAAAACAAAATCAATGGTGCTTGCCACCCTTCCTAAGTGAAAGAGTCACACTGAGGACTACAAGGGTTTTTCACCAAACTGGGAAGGGCTTTGAGGAAAACAGATCCCTATTTACTCAGAAAACATTTCAAGTTGAAGAAACAGAAATTGAGATCATAAAATGGAGGAAAGAGGGTTTGTTTGCAAAATGGCAGACTTAGCCAAGCCATCCAGCAAGGGAAATGGGGTCATTTCGTGAGGCAAATTCCCAATGTGAGGTGGACTGATGTGTTGTACATTTTAAGGTAATGGTCGGGTCATAGATGATGGGGGAGGCAGGAAAAGGGAGGGAAGAAGGGAGAGAGAGAGAGAGAGAGAGAGGGAGAGGGAGAGAGAGAGAGAGAGAGGGAACAAGCCCAGAGGAACTCAGAGGAACTCGGTTTCCTGAGCAGTTAGAAAAGGAGGATGCCTTCCATGTTTTTTTTAATGCTCACCAGAATGTTATCTACCAACCAGCCTCTGTTATAACAATACCTATTTATCCATCCAACAAACTGATCGTACCAATACTCTTGAAGATTTGGCTGCCATCATAGCGCTCACCTTATTGCTTTTCTAGAGGTCAATTTGTGGGAAAATATTCAGTTGCTAATATGTCTCACCTACCAACCAGCTACAGATTAGGCAGGTGTCAGTGAAGAGGTCAAGGTTGCAGTAGAGACATTTAGTATCAATAGTCAGAATAAACTATGAGATAAGTATGGAGAAAGCAGGACAAGACCAGTGTTGGCTAAACAAGACACAGTTTCAAAAAGAACTGTCCTGGTCCACCATAGATTGCTCTGGCCCTTAGCTGTTTCATGAGCTTCATGACTCCCCATATTCCCTTCTCTTCATTGAGCATAAGAATCATCTGAAGATACTGTTAGAATGCAGATTCTGATCCAGTAGTTCTGGGATGAGGCCCAAGAATCTGTATTTCTAACAAGTGGATGTCCATTGTGCTGGTCCGGAGACCACAGTTTGAAAAGCAATAGGTTTACCACAACATGGCAGAGTCTTGCTCACCTGTGTCGACTGCACTAAGTCAATGTTTGTTTAGCTTAACTGAATTGTAATGGGGCAACAATCTTTGTTCTTGATGATCTGTCACCTCAGGCATATAGCTAAAAATATGTTAATGGAGCATGGAGAAGAGATTGGGTACAGACTGGACAGATAAATCATGCACAATCTGCAGTTCCATAAGGACAACCAAGGCCAACAAAAATTGTCTAGCTCTGCTTAAAGGAAAGTTCTCAGATTATACCTGCATTTTCAGGGACCCCATGAGGCACTAGGTAGACTTGTTACTGGTTCTTACATTTCTGTGGCTTGGCTTTTATCATCCATTTGGTATTACTGAGGAAGAAGGCAGAAAACTCTGGTCTTTCAGAAAAAGTTCTTCTGATAGTAGGACAGGGATATATTCCAGTCCTGCTCTGCACATTTAAACCAAACAGATGAGTCCTTACACCAAGCTAGTAGGTTGGCAGTCAATGAAAACTGGGCCTGGGAACTCCCTTCGAGTCTTTCCACCCTCGTTTATTATAATTCTTGCCAGGGAAGCAAAGAGGAGGGCCATGGAACTCTGTTTAAGGGCCAGGCAGAGCTTTCTACAAGATGCGATACCGATACTAAACTCTGAAGAATAAGTAGGTATTAGCTCAGGGAAGTGAAAAGAGCATTCCCAGCTGACAAAATAGCATATGCATAAGTAAATGTGGGATCTGCAAGCAACCCAGTGTGGCCAGAGGGCAGATTATGGGATGTGGAGGAGGTAGGGAGATGACACTAAGAAGTAGACAGAGGACAGATTGTTGGATAACATGAGCTCTCCTAAGAAAGCATGAAGACCTTTTTGGAATGCCCTCATTTTCAAGGTAGCACCTGGACTTTGAGGCCCAATAACACATCTCCTCTAAGAGATTGCCCGTGCTCTGATAGTCCTCCCGGTAGACCACCATGAGATGCTAGGCAAGGCTTCCTCAACTACTTCTCTGCCTTATGGTTTTCATATCTTCTTTCTATCTTCTTTCTATAAGGGGTGTCGAAAACAGATAATCACAAACCGACGTTTCTGTCCCAGGAAAATGGAATTTGGAGGTTGGAGGTTTGAAGGCTACAGGATATCTCACACTTTACGAACTATAGCTGACATTAAATGCTGAGCAGATGTTGAAGATGGGCTTCTCACATACATGAGAAACACAGAGACATATATATGTATATTCTTTACCACACAATCCAAGGACTTTTATTTAGTGTTGTTGACTTTATGTTGTTGTTGCTTCTTCCCCTTAACATGCTCAGAGCATAATTTGAAATAGTCGCAACATGAATAGTAACCTGAAAATAGACAACGCTATCTGAGTAACAGACTTTCAACACAAGAAAGTCATGTGGTTTATCTTACTTGTATTGATTCCACCAAATAAGACAATCTCTTGCTATTTGCATTAACCCTTTAGTAAGAGCTGTGGAACTTCTACAAAGCCAGTGTAAAAATTTTTGCATGTGCATTTGAAAAAATGTTATATATAACATCTGTTTTCATTCATGGGTACAGTGCATGATTTCATCATGATGTATTCTTTGTGGTATTATTTTAGAAATCTATTACCCACAGATCACCAGAAGATCTCTTGTCCTGTCATCCTTGGGATAATGAACACTCCCCATATGTGTAAATCTGTCAGTCCCTGCCTCCCTGGAGTGGCAGTTACTAATTTACAAATCAAAGAAATCATTCTTACCTTTTTTAATCGGTGACTGTTTTATGGCAGAAATACAGGAAGGGTCATGAGCTTGAACTATAAAACATCACATCAAAGAGCTTATCAGCAGAGAGCAATGCGATCTTCTTTGCTTTTTTTAAAAGGGATTTTTTAAAATCAAGAAATGCCAAGATCTATTCAATTTTTGGAAAAACAATTGATAAAACAGTCCTGAATCAAATCCACTTTGAAATTCACACTGTATGTAAAAGCATCAAAATCAAAATTAATCTAGCGATAGGGGTGCCTGGGTGGCTCAGTCAGTTGAGTGTCCGACTTGATTTCGGCTCAGATCATGGTCTCTGAGTCCTGAGATGGAGCCCGTGTGGGCCTCCATGCTCTGTGGGGTGTCTGCTTGGGATTCTTTCCCTCTCCCTCTCCCTCTACCCCTCCCCCTGGCTCACAGTAGTTCCCCCCCCCCAATAAATAAAGAAATCTTTTGAAAAAAATTAATCTAGCAACAAATTATTTTGTGTTGTGATTCTTGGAACGTCCATTACTGATGTCCTAGCTAATGTTTAACCAGAGCTTTTGTTGGTCTACACAAGAATGGTCTTCAGCAAGATATCAAAATAGACTTGGTTTTATTCCTTAGATGGGTTCTCAAGAAATAACAATGAGGGGTATAAAAGAGTGGAGATGCCACCTGATGGATGCTCGGTTCTGTGGGATGACATCATAGGGCTTCCCCTCTCTGTTGCGTGGCCCTTTTAAATGAGCATTTATTGAATAATGTATTATGTGACAGGCACTCTGAAAAACCTTAAAAGAAGTTATTCTTACCTTTACTCCTCAGGACCTCCAGGTACTAAAAAAGTGCCCAGAGAGACATTATTAACCGTGAAAAATATCTGAGATTTCAGCCTGTGCTTTTGAGACAATGCAGGTCAGAATGCTCCCTCCTGAAATGGGCAGGTGAGGGATGGGCAGAGGGCAGCTCAAAACTCTCAGAGAATTGAGAAAGCAGCAGAAATCAGATCAAGCACATAGCAGAGCACAAGACTGGAAATGTGGGTTTTGGGTTAAATGTAAAAAGAATACACTTGTCAGTGTTCCAGGAAAATTATTTCTGAACGGTTAGTTTATTCAGTATTACTCAGCGGAAGTTGAAGTGCATAAAAATAGAATAAACAATCAAATAAAGGATTCTTTTTCTTTAATAAGTTAGCTACCTTTCAATTTTAAGATAATCTTATTCAGACGTATTTTACATTATGAAGACTGTTATTAGCACCAAAGGGGATGATTTATGGTGTATCAAGCACTATTATATTCATTTAAATTGGGGAATAATCATGGTTTCTGCAAAACAGAAGTTTTTTTAGATCAAGAAAAAAAAATCTGCTTCTTTGTCTTTAGTATTTTTTCCAGGTTTAAAAATATCTTTTTGGGGGGAGGGGTGGTAGGAGAAATTAGAATCGTGTGCTATTAGATCTCATTTTTGCTTAGGAAGAAATTCGCTTTCATGTCTTCATTAAGTTACATGTAAAGGGAAATGCCTGATCATTGCTGAGTCTCTCTATTGAATACATGAAGTCAAGGTTATTGTGACGCTGGTTGCAAAATATCTTTATTAGGCTGGTGAAACCCAAAACTTCCTTTACAATAGGACTGTGGAGTAAAGGGGTGTGTGGTTGGAGTCTTGCTTATTATACATCATTAGGTCTTCGATTCTCTTTTTCTTCTGTTTTATGTATCATTTTGCAACTTTCCTTGGAATTGTTTACTTTACAGTATTTTGGTAACCTCAAAGTTGGTAGAAGGAATGAGAGATGAAATACATGCTTGTGAATCATTGAATGATCTTATTTTATCTAAGAACATTTACTCTTTTAAGTGATGGAAAAAAAATAAGACCTAAGGGCACTTAATAGACTGCACGGTGAGGACCCTAGCCACAAACATCCTTCTCTTTATAAGTAGTAAAAGGGGAGGAGAGTTTTCTGGAAGAAGGATTAAATCTCCTATGTGACCCAAGAGAGGCTGAGGATGAATGAATGTGAAGGGAAGACAAGTTTAGGCCAGATTAAGAGTCAGCTTGCCACCGTTAACATCTGAGCGGCAATACCAGGAGATATTTGTAAGATAGTGATCTTACCACCTCTGGGGGTGTGCAAGAGGAAGCTTAGTAACTCTTAGCAGTGCCATTTCTAAAGAGGACTCAAACCTTGAAGGGGTTACTATCGTGGATGGCTCTCCAGGTTCCTTCTGAAGCTGTCGAAGTCATGATTCGGGGTCTGCCTGCCTGAGCTCCTTCCCTTCCTAAGTTTTTGCTCTATTCTCCAGGGTAGCAGAGTAGCAGACAAATTCATGTTCCCGGTTGTCCTGGCTTCTCGCTGGATCCCACTTTGGGATGCACAGAAGGGCATTTCTTGCTTTTCAGCTGCCCTTACTTACCTCCTGGAACCTGAGCATTGGAGCATCTCGCTGCTGCTTACATACGACGGATGTGGAGAGAGTGCACAGCCCCCAAAGGGCTTCCGCAGTCCCAGGCCAGCACCAGTATAGATAGTGTGTGGATTGGGATGGACTGGAGTGGTGTGCTGCTTGCCTCAGAGCCTCCAGGAGCCTGGTCTGGGCTGCAGCCTTGCCCTGGCAGCTGTGTCTGTGTGCCCATGAACGCGGGTGTATACTGATCCGGTGAAGCCCTTCACATTCTTTCTCCGGAGGACCATCACTGGAGGGTGAGATTCACCGTGTACTGTCTCTGAGTTCCCTGCAGCAAATCGGTTGGTGCCCTTCGGAGATAGGATTTTTATCTCTTTCTTCTGATCTCTGTTCACTTCCGTAATTATCCCATAAGTTCCTTTATTTTTCAGTATCTCTAGAATCCTTTTCTGGGACTTATGACCCAGAGCACCTTCAGTTGTGTGATGGTTTAATGCTGTGTACAAAAAAAGAAAATATGGGGCACATTCAGACCTTCTGTTACCTCGAGAAAGCCCCCAAAATAAGATTTCAAACCATCAGAGCTCAGGTTGCCATGATAAAGGGGTGGATAAATGTTGTTCTTCTCACCCAGAAAAATGAATGGAGGCATTGCTGTGTATGTGAGTGACGGGCTGGTGTTGTAATGAAGCCATGGATGTGTGCAGCAGAAACCTGGCCTCTGGTGCAGTGTTCACGCCAGCCAGGCAGCTGTGTGGGCTTCGGCAAGCTCTCAGCATCCTGAGTCCAGTTGCCTCTTTTCTAAAGGGAGGAACACGGATCAGATGATTCCAAAAGCCCCTTCTAGTTGCTAAAAGCTTTAATCCAGGCAGCTGAGGCACAGAGGGGTCAACCACCTGGCCCAAGCATGCAGAACAAAGAGCAGAGCCTAAGGACTTGGGCCCATGTACAATCTTAACACTGAAGCTCTTTTAGAGACTTCTACAGCAAAGAGCATTTATACCCTCTTGATCTCTCCCAAGATGTGGGGAGAGGCTGAAGTGTCCCCAGATCACAAGACTCTCAGATTAGTAAATCCCTCTGAGGACTATGGTCGACATCTTCTGTCTTTTGGGGGGTCTTGTCTATTTCTCCTAAGTCACCAGCACAGCAAATTTAATATTCCCAGATTCTCTCTGGTTCCTACACTGGCCATGCGGTTTGGAGGCACCCAGTGTCTCCTATAGCACCGTGACAGTGAACGCAGTGGGTTGTGGAAAACAGTGAGCACAAGCATGTTCTGTGAGCGACAGAAAATCCTGATGTCATACTTTGTAACAGCTCCATTTCATTTTATGTTGTTTTTTTCAGCCAGAAAATGATTTCCTACATATATTTCCCACATCTCCACCTATTGTCTGCCGTGGGTCGTTGTTTTAAAGAGAAAAACAGCCCCCTTCCACGGGGATTCCTGGCTGATGTTGCCAAGCGGCCAGTGCGGCTCCCTTCCATTGCGGCATGAAAGTGACGTCAGTCCTCAGGAGGGACTACCACGGTCCCTGGGCTGCAACAGTATCTGGATGAACTGGAGGAAGTAAAGGGACAACCCACTTCACAATCCCATCTCCACCCCTACTTAGTGCTACTGCCTTGGGGGAAGCAACCTAACCTGGCTGTGACAGCAGCTTTGGCTATTAAATGGGAATATGAGGGGCATCAGGGTGGCTCAGTTGGTTAAGCGTCTGCCTTTGGCTCAGGTCATGATCTCAGGGTCCTGGGATCGAGCCCCGTGTCGGGTTCCCTGCTCAGCAGATAGCCTGCTTCTCCTGCTCCCTCTGCCCCTCCCCTCTGCTCGTGCTCTCTCTCTCTCTCTCTCTCTCTCAAAATAAATAAATAAATAAAAATCTTTAAAAAAATAAAATAAAATGGGAGTATGAATACTCAGGATTGTCACGGGGACAAGAAACCATGTGTCACCAGCTCAGTAGCTCACATAGAACATGCTAACCTACACCAGGCAGGACACTGATGAACACTTTGAAGTGTTTTCCACGCCAATTTGACATTCAACGTTTTTCTGATGAGTTTGAAAACATGACAAAGACACCGAGTGAAGGGAACCGAAAAGAATAAGTGCCAGGGGAGACTTTCTTACTCTGGTCCAGGGTACCCCTGTAAGAGAAAATACACTTTCTAGTAGAGGTGGTGTGAGGTTGGGAGAGTCAATGTGGCTTTTGAGTCATTGTGCAATCACTGGGCTCGGGGAGCAGCTGAGAATAAGGGACTGGACGGCACATAGGACCAAGTCACTGAAACCCTGAGAAAATCAATGTTGCTTCTGCCACCTTGCCCAGGGCTAACAATCAAGCAGCTGATCCCACTAAGAGACTGGAGAATTCAAATTGAAGCCGGCAGAATCCTGTGTGGGGGTGTGTGTGTCTCAGAGAAGGGGCAGACAGAGATCTCTCAGTGAGGACATCAGGGCTGGCAAGATGAATCCCCGTCATTGTGGCCCCACACAAACAAGGAAGCTCAGGAAAATTCCCTTGTCCAGGAAATAAACAGCAGAGAAGAGGAATCCACCCATGCATCCTACTGGCATGGTATCCCCTGGTGAGCAAACCCACAGAGCCTTGAACAGAGGTAGAACCTAAATGAGCAAACTCAAGACTTGTGTTTGGGGTATTTGTTTTTTGTTTTGTTTTGGTTTTCTTGCTATTGTTTTTATTTTCCTTTAGGGCAGATCAAGTCTTACACTTCAAAACTTCCCTGGAGATACAGGGGAATACTCATGTATTTACATTCTGTTTTTCCATTGCAGGAAAAAAAAAAAAAAACAGTAGGAAAGTAAAATCAAACTGTGCAGTTTGTATATTAAGAATGTCTGGACATTCAGATCTCACCAAATGTCTGTCCATTCCTCTACTCTACCACTCATCCACCCAGTGGGCTTGGGAAAATGACACCCCAGAATCCTCTTTCTTGTCTGTTAGAAACAAATACAAATGATCCATGAGAAATTCTCTTAGCTCATTTCAGATTTCTCTGTGGGTTGCCCTACCATCCCACACTCTCTTCTCTCCTGGGGTTAATGTGTGCCCTTGAAGAATCAAAGCGCACAGATAATAAACCTTCGGTGAATTTTGATATTTCAAAGGTGAATGAGGCTCATCAAGTGGACCTTATGACCATCTGGATGACATATTATTAAACCCAAGCCCCGACTGCCTCTCCATTGATCTCCCCGAAAGGGAAGTTCCCTTTAAATCAGGAACACTCGGACTCTATCTGGGCTGAAGGAAGGGCAAACACAATGTTGTGATATCCTTGTGAACATGTCACTAAAATGGGTCAGCCGTTTTATTTCAGAGCCGTGCTCATCTGAAAACATTAAAGGCTAAAAATAAGTACACGGTGTGCTCTCAGCGCCTCAAGCCAAGCCGGTATGTCTTTGAGAAGGCTTTGCATAGTAACGATTGACTTGCAGAGACCTAGCAGCCCTTTATGACTTGCCCGAGGAATAACGTGGGCATTTCTGGAAGGCTCTGCCTCGCTCCCCCACATCTCCTCCCCAATAAGGCAGTGGCTCTTTGGACAAGACAAATGTCTTGGGGGTGGGAAGGGGATAGAGGGAATACTGAATGAATCCAGCTTTCCTGCACACCGAACACAGAGTCCACCTAGCTGGGGAATATTCTCTAGGCTTGGGCTCCAGTTCTAAACACTGGATTTCTACATTTAACCTGGAACAACAAGCAAATGTCAACATCAACTCTGATGCTCAGTTTTTTCCCCTTGTCTCTATACAATAGTAAGGGATCTTCCACAATCCCCTGAGCTGGCTAGATTCAGGAACACAAGTGCTTCATAGTCGCCTAGCAGAGAGGCCGGTGGCTCTAGAGGGAGGCAAGCTCAGTGCCGATTTCCAGTTTTGCCCCTAATGAGCTGTCGACATGATGCTACAGTTCCCTTTTCCTCTCCCAATCATTTCCTTATCGATACAAATTAGCAAACAGGGAGAGCTCGTCCATTTGCTGCGAGGCTTGGTGATCTGGAACCTAAAACCCCTAGAACGGTGCGTGCCGCAATGTCAGTACTGTTTGAGGCTGTGTGACTATTACTGATGCCGCTACCATGATCGCTCCCTTGGTTTGGTACGCTTGATTAAATGTGCGAGTCTGGGGCCTGATGTCCCCTCTGGATTTTTTAATACTACTTGTCCCTAAACTCAGAGTCTCCATACCTGAGCCAGTGGGATAGCTTAGAGTTTTATGTTTTCCCTGCTCACTAGAAAGTGCCTTGCTCAGGGCCCAGCCCAGACCCCGGTGCGTTAGAATTATTTGTGGGTCTGTCCCCTCTAGCCGGTGAGGTCCGTAAGGACAGGGAGCAGATCTGATTCATGTCTTGTTCTTCAGGCCTTATACAGGTGAGGCATGGGAGGTGTTCTCAGTTCTGTTTGCTGAATTCTTCGGGGCACTGCCACCCCCTCCGTGGCTCTGTGGCTGGATCTGGCTCTCCTGCCCTCCCTGAACCTCATCCCAGAGGAGGGTGGAGTTCCAGGAGGCAGCCCTCCCTCTCCGCCCCTGGCTTCCTGCTCAGAGAGGAGACTTTCTTCCCAGAGGTCAGTTAACAGTTCAGGCACGTATTGCTAATGGGAACACAATGAAACTTGACCTGAAAAAGCTTGCAGTGATTACTACAGTCATAATAATTTATATTCCAAAGAACTTGGGAAGGAAGGAGGAAAGAAATTAAGGAAGGAGTCTGAATAAGAAGGCCAGGAGGCAAAGAGCAAGGAAAAAATAAGGCAGGAAATTCTTCTAAGAATCTGCTTTGTAATGAGCTCTTGGCCAGACACTTTTACAGAATCCTGAGGGATCCTTTTTCATTTCTGTTTTAATATTGAGAAGGCGACGACTCTGGATAAATCACTCCCCGAATCCTATATGTAGTAAGAGGTAGATTAACCATTGAAATTTGTTAAACTAGATCTCAAACTTCCAAAAAGTGTATGAGAAAACAATATTAAAAACAGTCATCAACCAAACCAAAAGTCATTCAAACCCTGTATCGCTAAGCCCACTCCCATTTCAGCATATGGATTTTAACACTAGGAAAAACCTCCATTAAATTTTATAAGGGATAATATTAAAGGTGACTTCCAGTATTCGTTGTAAGACCAAGTAAGAGTGACTAGCAAAGACTTTTCCAAGTAAGGCTCTGATTTTAGACAATTGCTGAAGGTTCTATTTTTTCCCCCCATTCTTTTGACATCTTAAGAATTCTCTGCCTCCAGGAGGGGCATCACCTGCTTGCTCCTTGCTGAAGTTACTGGGAGCTTCCCCCTTCACTCTGCATGTAGGGGCACAGGGTTTGCATTTTTAAATGACAGCTGAAATCCACAGAAACAGACATCTTTTCACATTTGAAATAAAAAAAAAAAAAATGCTGCCTCAGCAGCAAACAAAATGTTATGAAATGAGTATAAATCAAGAATCACTGTGATCCTTTAATTACAGAACTTTCCAGGGTTCCATGTTTTATGCATGCTGGTCACTGTTTTTGAAGCAACAACTAATCTCTGATTGTAAGCAGAATGCAAACATCCAGTAGTTTCCTCTCGATATGCTCAGGGCATGGCAATAATTAGAAGGGCAATAATTTGTGCATGAATGAGCCCCACCATTCAGGTTCCTTGTCTCCCATGTGGAATCACCTGGTCTGGTCGGTCTCCCTAGTTCTTGTCAGACAATAATTCAGTGTAACTGCATTAGTTCAGAAAATATTTGCCAGGAAAACACTCCAGGTCATTTTATCTTGCAACCTTCCCTTCTCTGAAAGAGCACCAGAGAATATGGAAAAGGCAAGATCCATGCACAGAGATTGGCCCATAAAAATTGGAAATTTGGAACTGGTAAGCTGGTAAATATTTAAGACCCAGCTCTCTGAAAAAAAATATGTCTAATTTTGCTGATATAAAGTATAGAGGGTACATAATTTATAAATAATAATAAAATATAAAAATAAATGTAAAATATATAAATTCTGTATAGGTGATTGCTTCTCACAGAATGCTTTTGTTGGCTTTTGCCAAACTCTTGTATCCATAGACAAAACATGGTTTCAACTGATAGACAAGTACAGTTCCAACATGAATGTGGGTTTATACTTTATCTTAATGAGTAAATCAAAGCGAAACAACAAAGAAGTATATCTGAACTTCACTCATTTGTCGATGATGTGAGCAACTTCTTTGCCGAATTGGATGATCATTTTCAAATGCAGGACGAATACTTACGCATAATGCACACCATGTTTATTTGCCGTGTTTCAGCTACAGGCCTCACACTCAGTTAAGTTTAATCTGCATTGACATTTTCTCCATACTCTGCTTAAGTCTAGATAATCAACAAAACAATAAATTAAAACTTGTATTACAGTATTTGCCAAATTCCATGATATAAGTTGACACCCCAGGGCTGATTTCAATCAACCAAGGTGACATCCCCCAGAGGCTGAGTTGGGAAGAGATTCTCAGTAGCACACCATTATACAGTATCTCCAACATATAGTTACAACAGATGTAAACAACCTCAAAAGCACAGATAAACTGTAGCAAAGTAGGAAGTGATGAGTTTTGAGTATTTATTACCCTAGTTTTTAATATGATTTTATGGTAAATTCATATAATTCAACATTTAAAAATTACTGTTTAACAATCAACTCACAAACTTCCCGAACATTTAATAATTGGCTCTTCCAGATGATATAAGCCAGCTCTAGTGCATCACTGAACTGGAGGTTGAAGGGGCAGTAAAAATGATAACTGAGTGCATTTCAGAGCATTGATTTCAAAGTTGACCCTGTTTTCTAACTCGTTTTTGTTTAATTCTAACCAAGCATTCTGTCACAGAGACGAAGGGTGCTGAACTCCTCACGCCTGCTTGCTAGGAAAAGTGGGTTACTTCAAATTGGCGAGTGTGTAAATGCAGATACAATGCAAATACAAAACTTAAGGTTTTGCAGATGTGATCAGAGTATGAATATGCATATTGAACAGTTCATTTAAGCAAACGCTTGATACATACATTCCTTATTCAGTTTCCAAACTACTGCATCAGACTAGTATGAGCAAATTAGAGTCTGGGAAGAAAGTCCATTAGGATCAGTGAGTTGAGGGTATGAAAAGGTGTGGTTCTTTTCTCTGTTCTTAATTTTTCCCATTGGTACGTTTTATTTTATTTATTTTTTTATAGATTTATTTATTTTAGAGAGAGAGAGAGAAAGTACAAGAGTGTGTGTGCCTGAGAGTCGTGGGAGGGTCAGAGGGAGAGAATCTTCCAGGCAGACTCCCTGCTGAGTGTGGAGCCTGACTTGGGGCTGGATCTCAGGACCCATGAGATCATGACTTGAGCCAAAAGGCTCAACTGACTGACCCGCCCAGGCACCCCTCCCACTGGTACATCTTTAAATTGTCTCTAAAGATAAGTGTTTTACATGTTTGTGTAGAGAAATAAAGAATATGCTTTACTCTAAGTATTTGGTTTTTAAATCCCATGGAGGTTCAGACTTCGTAATTAAACAAATGAACAAAGAAGAAACTAAAATTTAAAAAGCAGATGAGAAGTAGTAGAAATTTCATTGAATTTAATTCAGCATGGATCCTATAAATTTGATTCATTTTTAAAATCCTCTTCCTAGTCGGGGGACCTGCATGGCTCAGTTGGTTAAGCGTCTGCCTTCGGCTCAGGTCATGATCTCAGGGTCCTGGGATCAAGCCCCATGCCGGGCTCCCTGCACAGCAGTGAGTTTGCTTCTCCCTCTCCCTCTGCCCCTCTCCCCCCACCCAGCTTGAGCTCTCTCTCTCTGTGTCACATAAATAAATAAAATCTTTAAAAAAACAAAACAAAAACAAACAAACAAAAAACCCTCTTCCTAGGGGAGTGATGAGGTTATTGAAAGAGACGGATACTTAAAAAAAACACACCAACTTCCAATATGTTGTTCAGAATATTTGTCGAAACCAAGAAGTTCCTCTTTAATTTTTCTTTAAAAAAACATACTCATGCCACATATATTTAAAGGATAAAAGAACATTATAAAAATGTTTATTGAAATAAACTTAACAAATTGAATGAAATGAACAATTTCCTAAAAAAAAAAAACCCTACAAATTACCAAAAGTACTTAAGAAGGAATGGATAACTTGAATAGCCCTGTTATTAGAGAAATTAATTTATAGTGAAAAACAGTCCCACAAAATTCTCTCCAGCTCCATATAGTTTCCCGAATGAATTCTATCAAAACTCTAAGGAAAAATCAACAGTAATTCTACCAAAAAGTATTCCAGAAAATTGAAGAAAAGAGAGTAATTTCCAGCTCATTCTAAGAGGCTGAGGCTGACATTATTACTCTGAATATCAAAACCAGGCAAAGACTTCCAAAGGAAGACTAAGACAGACCAATACCTCTTATAAACATTGGTGCAAAATTAATTTTTTTGAAGATTTTATTTATTTATTTGAGAGAGAGAGAGAGCGAGAGCGTGAGTGGGGGGAGGGGCAGAAGGAGAGAATTGGGGGAGAAGTAGACTCCCCCTGAGGGCAGAGCCTGATGCAGGGCTCCATCCCACAACCCCAAGGTCATGACCGAAGCTGAAGTCAGATGCTTAACTGACCAAGCCACCCAGGTGCCCTAGTATTGGTGCAAAGTTCTTAAAATTTTATCTAATGGAATATAGCACGTTTGGCATCTACCAAGAATTCCAGGTGGGTTTCACATTTGAAAATCAATGTAACTCCCTGTCAGTCAGTTCTGGTGGCAATAACAAACGTACCACTGACTGGATGGCTTAAGCAACAAAAATTTATTTCACACAGTTCTGGAGTCTGGGATGTCTAAGGTCAGCAGGTCCAGTGTCTGGTGAGAGCCCTCTTCCCGGTTTCCAGATCTTGTATCCTCAATGATGTATCCTCAATGTCCTATCCTCGCCGGTGTTTCCTGGTTGTATCCTTACATGGTGGAAAGCAGAGGGAGAGGAAGCAAGCTCTCTGAGGTTTCTTCTAGAAGGGCGCTAATCCCATGTGGGGTGGGCCTACCCTCATGACCTAATCACCTCCAAAGGCCCCACCTAACAGCATCACATTGGGCATTAAGATTTCAACATATGCACTTTGGGGCATTCACGTATTAATGGACTAAAAAAAATTATATGTCCATAGATGCAGAAGAAGCGTTTGACAAAACCCAACATCCATTCCTGAGAAAAACTTAATAAAGTTGTCAAAATAAATAAGTAAATAAGGCCTTGTGCAAATCCAACCTCCAAGCAAGTCTTCCTCACTTACAGAAAATAAATTTTATCTCTTGCTTCTGAATTTCTCCAACATCTGTTATTTCTACTTCTCACTCCTCACTTGTATGTCAAGTTGTGGGTTACATAAATAATCTGTTATTTTACTTGGCAAAATGTATTGCTGGAGATTTAGGAACTCAGTCTCTGCCCCAAAGCATGACTGTACTTGAATTGGTCACCTTACCCCTCTTAGCCTGTTTCCTCATTTGTGAAATAGATATTTGAATGGGACCCATTTGAACAAATCAATTCAGGCAAAGCTGTTATTTTTATGGTAAGTGCTGTCTTCTCTGGCTACTAGCGAGCCACCTGCTGCAATAAGGCCTCTGGCTTCCTTTTCTTGGTAGCCCCAAGTGCAGACCCATCCCAGAGGAGCAGGACTAGACAGTGTGGCGGATTTGGTGGCCCGGTGGTGACGTGCTCCACCGCTGGGCACCAGGTCAAAGGGAGCTCGAAGCTTTCTGTAATCACTGCCATCAACGGAGACCATCCCAGATCTGAGCAGGGTAAGCCCTCTGGGCCTTGGCACAATTTGTAGCCCAGATTAATTAGTTAATGTTCACAGAGCACTTTGAAGATGGAAAATGCTGTGGGAGTACAAAGCCCATTCATGGTCATCATTATATAAATTTGAGCTCCAAATTCAGCAATCGTAATTGGAAGTTGCTGATTCACATCAAGGCAGGGTCCGGGATCCAGAAAGCTCTTGTGAAAAGTGTCAAGAGCTTCTTGGCCCTGGGTGTTCTGGGGCAAAAAGGGTGCTCCAGGAAGCACGTAGGCCTTGTCCCTCTGAAGCCCTCCTGCTAGACACAGCCCAGTCATGCCACCTGTCTACAAGTTGGGTCATTCAATTTTCAGTGATCATATGCTGGTGAACTTGCTGTATGGGAAGCCCAATTCAAATCCATATGTAGTAGAATTCAAAGTCCTCCCCCGTCCTTGTGCCGCAGGGCCTGGGGGGTCATACAGTGCTGGGTCCGAACCCCAACTCTGGTCATTTTACTGAGTGGGACTTTGGAAAGCCTGCGTCACCATGTAAATCCCAGGATCCTTATGTTTAAAACAAGTAAAAATTGATGATAAGCATATCAGCCTTTCGCAGTTGTGTCTAAAACATCTAGTAAGAAGCCAACACATCTTGAGTGCTCAGCAAATAGTAACTCTTACTATTTTGTTACCAAACTATTCCCATGATACTAAAAAATAGTACTTTTGTGTTTATACCCATTGATGTGGATTTTAGTTGGCATTGGCTAGTTATGTTTTTTTTTTTTTTCTTTTTTTGAGGACAGTCTCTTCTTTGCCTTTGGGGCACCTCCTCCGTCTACCCACCCCCACCCCCACCTCAGTGGTCTTTATTAGAGGAAGGAAAAAGGCATTCTGTTTAATGTTTTCTTCTGCTTGCCAAAGCTCTCTTGGCCCTCAATAGCGCAGTGCTGATGACCTAGTTAGTCCACGGAATATCTCACTTTTGGAAGAAACCTGATGTCCCTGAGTACTCTGAGCACAGAAGTGTGATCGAAGTGCTGGTCTACCCTGGCACAGCCTCTTGGCCTCAGGCAAGGTGGTTCAAGGCACACACTTGAAAGGCCTCAGACTGGGCCACTTGTTGGTGCTAAGGGAACATGGCAAGGGTTCCTTCCTTCCATTAGGTTATGCTGAATAAACTTCATGAGCTGAGCTTGCCTACCGCAGCCCCTTCTACCCATGTTCCTCCAGACCCTCTATGCCGGTGGTCCCACTTGCCCCATGGCCTTCACCGCCATGCTCTGCTTGAGAAAGCTCGGGATTGAGTTCTCCACAGGCACATCAGGGGAAAGCCCTTCGAAGATGCAAAGGGTGTGTGTGAGTCATTCATAATCATCGTGATTCATAAGCCAACTTCAGAGACCAGGTTTGCTTTAATACTCATTATCCCTTCAATAGACTGAGTTGGGCCAATAGTTAATTTTCCAAATTGCAGGACTCAGTAAGGTGAGACTCTACAGGCAGGGTAATTAATAAATTATTTTTTGAAGAGAGGTTGGGTCTATTCAATTTTCCAAATTTATTACACACATGAGACAATCTTTTTAATTCCCTCCCCTCAGGGCTCAAAAGAGTTCATCGTCAGCTCTCCTTCCCCCTTCACCGCCAGCCTCTTGTGGTCTGTCACACACACCTCAGACTGCCAGGTTGCCATGGTCAGAGGGTGTCACTCAGAGAGGGCCCGCAACTGGCACTTGCTTGTCATAGGATGCTTCACCTGTACCTTCCCTCTGTGCCTTTGAATCAGGCCTCATCCCTCAGCTGGAAGGCAATAAAAATGAGTCCTGAAAACCATTCACAGTAATGTCTCGGTCTCAATGACGTCACTCACCCCCTAGTTCTCTCTTCTTGCTCTAATGTTTATTTCCCTATGTCCTGGCCTTCTGGGCTTTGCTGTACAATGCAGCATGTTTTGGGGTGAATTGTGTCCCTGTAAAGAAGATATGTTGGAGTCCTAACTCCTAGTGGCTCAGAATATGACCTTATTTGGAAGTGGGGTTGTTGGAGATGTAATGAGTTAACATGAAGCCACGCTGGGGGAGGGACTCTTCATCTAATAGTACCAGTGTCCTTCTGAGAAAATGCTACTGTGAAGATAGAGACACCCAGGGAGAAGCCTCACAAAGACAGGAGATTGGAGCGATGTGCTTACAAGCCAAGGAATGCCAACAATATCCCGAGAGGCACGAGAATCTACAGAAAGGCAAGGAAGGGTTTCCCTACACGTTTCAGAGACAGCATGACACCATCAACACCATGATTTCAGACTTTTGGCCTCCAGAACTGTAAGACAATAAATGTGTGTGGTTTTATGGTACTTTGTGGTACTTTGTCACAGAAGCAGCCCGGGTATAGAAACACACAGGGACATGGCAGAGATGTTCTCTCCTACACCTGAGCTGAGGCAAGGACAGCGTTGGCATCCAAGTTTGAAGATCAGGTAGCGTGAAAATGTTCCATCTTTATACACATGATCTAATGTAATCATCTCAACAACCTGATGAAGCGATTATCATCATGCCTAATTTACAGATGAAGACATTGAGGCTCCGAAAAATAAAGGAACTTCTCCAATCTCATGGCCAATAAGTGGCAGATCTTGGGTTACACCCCCATGTTCCTAAACCTTCACTTGCATTCTCTGGACTACATGCTGTTGTCTGCAGAGGCTCAAGCTGGAATAATGATTTGTTCACCTGGACTTTTTAAATTATTCTTGGTCGCTTTGTGGTCATAGCGTTTCAACCCAACCGCCGTACTTTTTGGTAATAGCAGCTGATGATAAAACTGATCTTCTCTGAAGTTCTGTACCCGCCTTCTTTCCAGAGGAAAAACTCATTGACCGAGGGACAGACATCGTTGACAGGACAGTGACAAACAGGAGTGCCTCAGCTGACAGAAGGAGACACACCAGCTAAGAGTGATGGCGGCTAGCTGAAAATACACACTAATCTAATCTTCTGGCTGTTCGAGATGAATCTCAGGAATGTGGGAGGCTAGCATGTCAGATAGGCAATTATTGGCCGGACGCAGGATTGCATAATGCAGTGATGACTCCGGCTTCCTGCTTTGGCTCGCATGTGGGGAGCTTGCCAAAGAGGGTTTATCTTCCCAAGAGAAACATGCCAACTTTGGGAGGATATGAAGTAACTGTGATTATGGGAAAAAAGACATGCTTAATGTGAAAATAGTCGAGGTCTCCTTCAGCTTGTACTCTGAATCTCTTCCCAGGTTTTTTTTTTCTTCCTTTCTGTCTTTTTCTATCTTTCTCTCATTTGGCCTTTCTCTCTGAATTTCTGTGCCCCTTTCTTTTGTTTTGCTTTTATTTTCACTGGCCTCCTTGCTTTCCATTCAGATCTTCACTAAAACTGATGTAGTGTCTCAGGAGAGTGTCTTGATGCATTTTCCATGCAAGAAGATGCTGATAAATAGTGTCTGTGTTGGTTTTGTGTGGAGGGGTCCCAACCAAACAAGCAACTATCCTGTACTTCCTTTTTTCTCCACAAAGACCACCTCACATCCCTACAAGTGCACGGGCTACAACTGCTCAAAAGCAAAAACAAAAACAACCAAAAACATGGCTCCCATTTGGCCTCCTTGAAGTCCTGACGGAGATCCAGAGAGGGGCCGCCAAAATGCTTTTTGAGAGAAAAGTGGCTCAGAGAGGAAGAACAGAAAGGCCTCTTGGAGGTATTTCTTAGTGTTTGTTTGTTTGTTTGTTTGTTTGTTTTCAGATGAGAACAGTGAGATCCAGAGTGGCGAGGTCATGAGTGACATGGTCTCCCGTTGGAACTACGGGTCCCGTCGCCCACTAATACATAGTGCATCCTCTCTTCCCATTAAATAAGACATTTTGTGTGGATATAAAAGTGTAATGTAGCAGCTCAGAAATTATGGAATCAGAAAACAGAAGAGTACAAAACCCGAGAACACGTATATTTATAGAAAACCCCTCAGGAAGTATTTACTATTTTCTAAGATGATTTTGCACCGTGAAGAAAACGTTATGTTATTTAAGCGGGCAGAGAAAATTATGTGACAGCACTTAGAGACTGATGAAAATTGGATTAAAATTCTCATGGAAACCATTTTTGGGGAGCTGAAAGAGGTCAGCATTCATCACCTAGTTCACTCAAACAAGTTCATATTGAGTGATTAACCGCTTGCTGAATATTTATTATTTGCCCAGGCTCCATGGTAGGCATTTGAAGGAAATTAGCTCGCACCTTTTTTAAATGAAGTTTTGTTGTCTTATTTTAAATATGAAATTCAGGTTCAGAGAGGTTAGTCAAAGGGCTCAAACTGACAAAGTTGGTAAGATGGCCGCCAGCATTGACACTCTGGGCTGGCTGACCCTGTACTTTTCCCCCTTGCCCCATACTCTCTCTCCATTATGTGCATTGGGTAGAGATGAAAGCAAGATTTTTATTTCATTTTGGTGATATAACTCTTTCCCTCCTGTGCCCTCTATAAAACTGTGTGGGCATTCAACAAATGCAGAGTGAATTTTACATCATCACAACATAATTAGCCTAGATGCCAGGTTTCCTAGTAAGGAATCAAAAGGATTGTGTTCACATTCCTGATTTTCCTCCCAAATAGCATGCCTTCCTCCATCACCCCCTGTGCCAACTATCAAGTAAATGCTTAAAAGGTAGACCCAGTATTTTCAAGGATGAGATCCATAGAATAAAATGTGTCAACCTCCTCCCTAAATAGGGTTCAAGATTTGCAGTGAGGCTTATATTTTATCAGTGTGTTCTTATTCTATTACCTAAATGCACAGAGATCCTGAATATTACGTGATGGCTGGCCACACCTCATTGTGCTTTATCAGTAAAATCTCTACATGGTAAACGCTGTCAACCCCTACCTTGACCCAGATTCTTCCAGTTGGAATCATCCTGTCTGGAACAGAGCTCCTGAGCCAGTTTCAAGCTACAATATTTCTATCAGATTTTACAAGTCTCACCCTGAGGTGGGGTGTGAGAGTGTGGAATGAGACCTGCTAACTCTCACTGTGCTGTGGTCTATTCAGGGTGGACCTTGGCGTCTGCTTCCAAGACACCCTTTACCCCGCCGTGGCCCTCCTCTTCCTCGTCTTCGGCTCCTCCTTCCTCCTCCTCCCACCTCCTGTCTTCCTCCACCCTGTTCTATCAATCACTTCATCCCCAACATCACCATGCCTAATCTTTAAACCAACCCTGGGAGACAAAAATAATGATCTTCATTTTCCGGCTAAGAAAAATGTGACGCAGTGTTCAGAGCACTTGCCCGAGATCACCAGCCTTGCAAACGATATGGGCAGAAATCCAGCCAGGGCCTGCCTGCCTGCAAGGTGGGAAGCTCTAATCGGTACCTGGACACCGAGCTGTTTTTACCCTCCAGACTCCACTGCTACTCGCCACGTTCGACCTTCCAGACTGTCACCCCCTCACCACCATCCTCACCACCCACCTGGCACCGACACCCAGACTGTCTCTTTAGCTGACAGGGCCCTGGACTTCCCTGCCTCCCGCCTCCCCCCCACTGGGGCTGACTGTGGAGACCACCTTAGCTCCCTCTGCCCATCCTACTCAATGTAGATTTTCTAATCCTTCCTTCCCCTTCCTTAGAAGCCAGTTGTAGTTGAAATCCCAGAATGCCTTGCACCAAAACATCTCAGAGTTAAGATTCTCAGGAAACCTTCTCTATATTAAAACATGGTTAACTGTGCCTTATTTATAAGTCATCTTTGGCCTCCTAACCTATCACTTCTCTCACTGGGAAGTGACTTTCTCATGTCTATCCCCCACCCCTGGCGTTCAGTCACTCCCTAAAGACTGACTCACCCAGGAGTCCTTGAAGGCAGCTGCAGACATCTCCTAGGGCCCAGGACAGACAGACAGTCCTTTCTCTGGGTCCTGACATGCTTTTTCTAAACTCCATGCCACCTGGTCCTGTGGTCCGGCCTGCAACTGCTACTGGTCCCTTTAAGCTCTGTTCCCGTGCCTGGTCTTGGCCTTGGCTGTGTCTCCCTCCCACTTGCTTTGGGCCTATCTTGCCCTGGGAAGAGCTCACTGCCCTCCAACCCATCATTTTGCTGCTGAGATGGCCTGCCTTGCCCCAGCCCCATCCCCTTCCAGACAAGGAGATTCTGACAGTTTGTTGTCTGATGACAGATGAAATAGGAATTTTCTTGTGTCTGCCACCGACCAGCAAATACCTCTCAAACCCTCTCACCTATTTCTGAATCAAAGACCTCGGGCTCTGACAAACGATAGGTGTCTGACTTCCCAAATCAATGTAAAAGAAAGCAATCATCCGAAAAGAACAGAAGTTTCCAAAAAACCCAGAGAAGCCTAGAGGAACTTACGAGTATTTCCCAATACCATTTTATTTCATGGGTTTTCAAATAATTCTTTCCACTTGTTTACTCCGAATGGAGATGCTAGGAAAGGGATAAAAACCTTATGTGATGCTGCAGAGAAAGGCTGGCTCCCGGAGCTGAAGATCCCAGGTGGGATGGTTGCTCTTGGAAAGCCCAGGGTTCTCTGGGGCAGCAGGGCACCCCGGGCTGGTCCCACGAGACGCTGGCACTGCCTTTTTTGCTCTGACACTGCCTTGTTGGCTTATTCCAGGCAAATCTTTCTACCTTTTGACTTCTCTCAGAATTCTCTCTCTTTTTTTTTTTAAGATTTCTTTATTTGAGAGAGAGAGAGAGAGAGAGAGAGAGAGAATGAGTGGGGGAGGGAAGGGGCATAGGGAGAAGGAGAGGCAGGCTTCCCGCTGAGCAGGGAGCCCAACTCAGGGCTCGATCCCAGGACCCAGAGACCATGACCTGAGCCAAAGGCAGACGCTTAACCGACTGGGCCACCCACGGGCCCGTCTCAGAATTCTTACTTACAAAATGAAATGGCTTCTCTAAGTCCTTTCCACAATGAAGGCGTAAAGGAAAAGTTCGAAGGTCAGGCTGCCCTGAAGTTCTCTGCTCGCATGCGTGCTGGAGGGAAGGCAAATCGTCTGCTAAATGCAGGGGGTGGGGAAATTAAGTGGACACCTGTGGACAGCAGTACCTAAGTATTGGGGGGCTGTAGAGAGGAGGGCTAAGGCGGAGGGGGCATTGATCGACTCACTCTTCTGATTGCCCAGAATCCAGTCCCTGCAGGAGAGGTGAGCATATGCTTCCTCTCCTTGCCATACTATACCCTGCTTCCAAGATGTTTACAGAGACTTCAAGGAGTGAACCGAGTTATTAAAAGAGTAGCAATTAGGGTGGCCCATCCTGGCAATTTAAAGTTTCCTGTCTAAGGAAGCATGTGGGGAAAGGGGGTGTTCAAGGAGGGGAGAGGAAGAAGCATTCTTGTCTCCCGACTGGACCTCCCCGAGATTCCCATTTCTGAGTGCAGACACAGGACGGCTGGTGGGCGTGTGGGGAAGCTTGCCCGGAGCCCCCGCTCCCGGGAGGACCACATGCAGCCCCAGATGTCCCAGCTGTCGCATGGGCCCCCCTCCTCAAAGAGGTGTCCCCCGCTTTCCTCTTTCGGGGCATCCTGGCTCAGCTTTTAAAGCCTTTTGGCATCCTTTGCCTGCCTCCCAAAATTGAGCTATGCTGGAAGCTGCTTGATAAATCATTCTCTGCACGTTGGCTGCCGTGGGACTGAGAGAGGCCGCCTCGTGATTTACAGCTGCTGTCGGAGCGGGCTTTTCCAAACAGCCAGCTTAGGCCACAGACTCATCCCTGGCAATGTGAGCATTTTTGTCATTTTTGTCTCGTTCAGACCAAAGCGGAAGAGAGGGAGTGGGATTGCTTTGTTCACAACTTGCTGGCCGTCCGTCCAGCCAGACAGCCGGGATGTCCAAGTTCGTTGCTGCCATACAACTTGCGCTCAAGAAGTCAGCTCCAGAGAAGGGGACTGTCATGCGAGACCTGCAGGAGCCCAGGCCAGGGAGAGGAGAGCCTTCCCTTTCTGAAAGGAGGTTGCACAATGCCGGGCAGGCCCTCTGCTTTGTGGTCATGGTTTCCCAGAAGCCCAAGGGGCCCATCCAGGAAAACGCCCATGTGGCCTTGCTTTATCCGCTGCTTCTTCCCAAGGGGATTTCATTTCCTTTATTGTTTTCCATAGTTGCTATTCTAAGTCAGGTGCCCAGGACCCAGCTTGAAAGTGAATGGCTTCCAACACACTACTTTCCACCAGCAGTGTGGTTCGGTGGGGAACTCCCGAGCCTTGGGCACACACAGCTTTTCTTTCCAGTTCCAGAGGATTCTATTGTGACAAGTTCATTCTTTTGGTACTCATGCTTCATCTCCAAAACCAGAATAGGGTCTTCTTTGAGAGATTGTTGTTTGAATGAAACTTAATCTAGCTGGCACATAGGAGGTCAATGAGTAAATGCAAATAAAATATCCATCGAAGATGTTGTTGCTTGTCTTCTGCTTTTGTTTTTGTTTTGTCTTTTTTTTTTTCCCTACTAATAGTTTTTTTCAGCCAGCAGTGGAGATGGGGACCAAAAGGAATGCTTCAAAAATATGAGAGTTATAATTCAGTACAAGCTTGCTAAAAATAACTTTCCCCAGACTCAATTTGACTGGACAGTTTCGGTGATATAAAACTTACAAGGCAAAACTTAACAGTGCTCTTATTAGCAGTAATACTTTGCAAGGGACACAGATCATGAAAAAAAATGCAAGGTTTTTCATGTGGAGAGAACACAGATTTTTATCTCTGGGGGTGAAAAATCTCCTTGGGAATGTTTACTGTTGAATGACAAGTGGAAGCTACTTGATAAATCAAGGCCATTGAAAGAGGAGAAAAATGGTCACCTTTGCTTCCCAACAATACCCATTGTTGGTATATGCCTCCCATCTCGGAAAACTAAGAACTTATTTCCTTGAGGAAGTGTGCTAGATTTACTCTGAAATATACATCTCTTGCCTCCCACTCTACATTTTCTTACAATTCCTTATCTACGCTAAGCCTCCAAGAGCAAAGGTATAAAGTACAGTTATATTGACAAGAAAGGGAAATTGTTCCCTTTCTCTTTCTTTTTTATTGACGGGTCTGGGATTTGGTTAAGAGCACACACAAGTGTGCCTGATCTTGTGCTGACATCTAAAGTCTTATTCCAGAGATTCATCAGGGATGCTCATGCCTCTCGGTATTATTTAGAAATTTTGCTTGAAAGGAACAGGAATATACAAAGTTAGCTATTGTTACCGTATTCCTCTGTCTTCCCAGATGATAACCAGATTGCATTTCCTCCATCTGTGCTTTGCATCTGCGTACGTACACACACACACACACACACACACACACACACACACACACGTATGCATTCCCGGCCCATCTCCCAGGTAAGCCTCCATCCTCTGCTTTCCTCTTTCCTCTGGGAAGAGCCCTCATATTACAGTGTCTGTACAAAAGACACTATATATTGGAGTAAAAGAGATTTTAAATTATACTAAATTGGAATTAAAAAGATATGAGTATATCCTTTAGGTTTTGTCACAAACTGCCTGTGTGACCTTGGGGAGTCCTTTTTTTTTAAGATTTTATTTATTCATTCATTTATTTATTTATTTATTTATTTATTTATTTATTTATTTATTCATTCATTCATTCAAGAGCGAGAGAGAGCAAGAGAGCACGGAGGGGAGAGGAGCAGAGGAACAGGGATAAGCATACCCCTGCTGAGCACGGAGCCCAATGTGGGGCTTGATCTCACGACCCTGAGATCATGACCTGAGCCAAAATCAAGAGTCGGACAGTCAACGAACTGAGCCACCCAGACTCCCCAGGGAGTCCTTTCTTTTTTGTAGGTCTCCAGTTTGCCCACTTAGAACCTGAGGCAATCAGAACAGCTAACTTCTAAGATCTTTTCTGATGTTGTTACCTGATTCTAGATTTTTACAGCTTCTAGTCTACCCAGGAGGTCCCCACGAGAACAAAGTCAAAGCCAGCCTCAAGTTTATGGGGTGATAAGGAAGAGGTGAGACCACATTGAGGGAAACCAAAAGCAGAGTCCCTTTCCTCACCACTGTAAGCCTTGTCTATAGCATGGCTGTGTTTAATAGCACTCATTTGTATTATAAGAAAATGTGAACATTGGCTCCAAGCCCCACTGATTTCTCCTCCATCACCTTGGACTGTTACAAGAATTAAATAAAATGATTCAAGGATGCCCATCAGTAGTGAACAGCTAAATAACGTTTGGTATACTCACACTTTAGAACAACTTTAGAACACTGTACAGCCACTGAAAGAAATGCATCAGAGCTAACCGGATTGACTTGGCAAGGGTTTCTACAAGGCATTATTGATTGGAAAAAGAAAGCAGTAGAACATGTGCATATAGTATTATCTCATTTTTACAAAGCAATGCCGTAAGTTTGATACATGTGTGTGTGTATCTGTTCACAGATCATCCTACTGCGCACCAGGCATCTCCACTCTCACCCACTCTCCCTGATAGTTTTTACCCCCTCTCCTGCTTTACTTTTCCCCACAACACTGATCTTTTGACTTACTGCTTGCTACTTCAGTGCTTTTTGTTGATCTCCTCCCATTAGAACATGTAAGTTGTATGAGATGAGGAATCTTTGTGTTTGTTTGTTTGTTTGTTGTTACTCATTCGTTTCATCCTCAGCAACTGGTATGATACTTGGCACATAATTGCTGCCTAATAAATATATGTAGAGTGAGTGAATGAATGAAGGGAGTAAATGAAAGCATATGAAAATGGAGGAAAATATGGAAGAGATCAGGTGAGGTGGAAGGTACAAAGGGGGAAAGCTACAGAAAAAAAGGCAAAGCTAAGTTGCATTAACCATGGCGTGATAATGGGAGTACGCTTACATACTTATGGACATGTCTGTGGTTGTGCATGTGTCATTCCAAATATGCATGCTGAATGGACACCCTCAGACCTCTAAGAGGGTTCTGGGAAGTCCCTTCCTCACTCTTCATTTTCATATGATCTCGGGTTTTGCAAAGGAGTGCCTTCATGCTTACCCTGGTAGTGGCATCCCAGGGTCTGCACTCTCTTCCCCAGACCCTCCTGCCTGACAGTGGGAGACGTGCTGCAGTCCCTGTATTTCTACCATCAGGGTGTGGCCTTGGCTAAATCAATTCCATGTACTGGGTTTTTGTTTGCTTATCTTTATAATAGACCTAAGGACATGGATCTTAGCACATACCCAGGTTTTTGTGAAGGCTGTGAAGATAGTGCCGACCTCCTCCTCTGCACTCTTCTCCATCTCTGATCCATTTTCCATACCATCCTGTGCTTCCAAATGCAGATGGTTATTTCACTTTCAGAAGAATGTGGATCTCTAAGCAATTACACCGTCTGCCTGATCTGTGTGTGCAGCATCTTCAAGGTCCGGGTGGGGACCATGTCTTATCTTTGAATTGTCAGCACTCAGCCAAGGGCCTTGCTCAGAGCAGGTGCCCAGAACTCTTTACTAAGCTCCATGAATGTGCAGCCAGATGTCATCTGGGATCACTGGGGGTTCAGGTAAGCCTGGTTCACACACCCAATTTCATGGCTTGAATGAGTACAGACTCCTGTGGATAATTCTGAGAATTCTGGCTTTTCTTCCTACCGTTTACCTCTATTTCTCCTGTGGTATTGTGCCTACTCTCTTGGTTCTGAATGCCCCAGACTGAGTCCAAAATTCAACCCCTTTACTCATTCTCATCAAAAAAAAAAAAAAAAAAAAAACAACAACAATAAAAATCACTTGAGTTAAAGATCCAGTGTTATGGATCTAGTAAATGTTTCTGAAAATTTGAAGAGTCTCATCATTCCTGTATGGTTTTTGACCATCCCTCAAAGGCACCACCCCGGCTGCCAGACACCTTTCCAACACCAGTGTTTTTAGCATTTGACTTTCTGGCTCTGTCTAGCTCCCCAGGAAGTGTCTGCTTCTTTGCCAGGTTCTCGTGCCTCTCCCACCAACCCTGAAATTCCAGCAAATAAAATGTCTCCAGCCTCCAGCCAAACCTACCAAATTATTATGATGTTCTTTCTACGGTCATATTAACCTAAACAGAGTTCCAGACGCTTCTCAGGGTACAACAGATAGGTTTACTACACTTAACGCCTATGGATGGAGACAGATATTTGTATACATAATACAGACCCGGCATGTTACATTAAGTACAACCACAGAGGACAGCACAAGTAAAGTGCTGTCTACCTAAAGCAAGCAAGTATTAACCATTGTGAGCAACGTATCTCAGTGAACCCACTGATGTATTCAACGGTCACTAAGCATCTGCTAGGAATGTCCATCTCTGTGCTGCAGGCTGGCCATCCTGAGGTGAGTTCACCTTCTGTTAGGACAGAGGACATGCATTCAAATGCCTGTGATATGGGTCAGAAACTGTCACCATCACAGAAGGACGCAAAACATGCTACGGAGTTCAGAAGCAGAGAAGTACCTCTTCTGAGGTTGTAGGAGTTGGTGTATCAGTCAGCCAAGGCTCCCACAACAAACCACCACGGACCAGGGGACTTAAACAACAGAAATTTATTTCTCTTAGCTCTGGAAGCTGGAAGTCCAAGATCAAGATGCCAACTGATTTGGTTCCTGGTGAGAACCCTCTTCCTGGCTTACAGATGGCTGCCTTCTTGCTGTGTCTTCAGATGGTGGATAGAAAGAGTGCAAGCCAGCTCTCTGATTCTCTTCTTAGAAGGACATTAATCCTACTGGATCAGCGCCCCACCTGTATCACCTCACATAACTTGTGACTTTAATTACCTCCATAAAGACCCTCTCTCCAAATGTTGTCACCTTGGGATTGGTGCTTCAATATATGAATGGAGGGGGGCCTTCAGTCCCTAACAGATGCTATTTTAGAAAGCTTTCTAAAAGGTTATGTAGTGGTCATTTCAGGCAAAGAGAATACCAAAAAATGATGGTGATGATGATAGTAATAATAGTAATAGTAACAATACTGATGACCACGTACTGTGCTCTTGCGAGGAGCCCATTGATACAACTTTTCAGATCTAACAATATCACCAGGCAAGCCGTACAGCGCTCCCTTAATGGAGAAGAAACTAGGCTTCAGGAAGTGATTTTTGCACCAGATCATTCCAATGGTTAATTGGTAGAGAGAAGGTCGAACTCAGGTCTGGTTACTACAAACTAGCACTGCCGTGCTGGGGACTCATACAAAATTTTCTTGGTGCGGTTGCTGCATGACCTTTGCCAGGCCTCCCCCAGGGGACCCTGGAGCCTTACCTTGCAGGAGCAGGGAACCAAACCCGAGATTTTCTCGAGTCTTTCAGCTACTTTGTGCATACTCAGGGTTGTGAAAGAGTCAGTATATTTAAATCCCAAGTATCTCCTCTTAGTTTTACCTTCACGCCAACATAATAGGCAACAGAGCTTTCTAGTGGAGTCTAAATAGCTTTTTGTCAGCCCACAGGCTTTTAAGCCAAATTTGCACTTCTAGAAGCAATTTCCTCAGACCTGGTTGGGCTGCAGGGAGACAGCTAAATGCTTCTCTACCTCTTCTTGTCTGACAAATTGTGTTTCCTGTAAAGAAAAGGTAAAATCCTAATAGTGATTCATCTGTAGGTTCTACTCTTTCCTGAACTTTCTGAGGGATTGTTGGCTTCTTTTCTCCCATCACCTTTATCTTACTGTGCATTAAAATTCCACTTGAAGTCTTTATGAGTTTGAGGGCATCTCTGAGTCCACCTGTGATGAAACCATGCTGAGAATCAGTATGAGTGGGTGCATATTTCACAACTGGAGCAGATGAAATTGTGTGTCCTTGAACCATTTACTTAATCTCCTGACCCTCAATCTCTCCTTCTATAGCAGCGAGATAAACATACTTCCCTCACAAGATTGTTCTATGGGAAAATGCATGATATATCATCTAGTCCACTAGGCACAAATTAGATACTCAAAAACTAGTAGTATTTTAATTTCTATCACTAGCATTTGACTTTTTTAAAAAGATTTATTTATTTATTTGAGAGAGAGAAAGAGAGAGAGGGACAGCACAAATGGGAGGGGCAGAACGAGAGGGAGAAAGAACCTCAAGCAGACTCCCCACTGAGCATGGAGCCCAATGCAGAGCTCAATCCCAGGACCCTGAGATCATGACCTGAGCCAAAACCAAGAGTTGGATGTTCGACCAACTGTACCACCCAGGAGCCCCCATCACTGGCACTTTAAAATATTAGCAACACTAATACTGTATTCTATGGTTTAATTCTGCTTCTCAGAAGGAAACACATAAATATGTTGTCTGACCTGAAATTGGTATATTTTGATTGGGCTGCACCTCACCAGCTCTGGAGTTCACAGCCCTTTAGCAATAACAGTACAAGGATGGGTTGGGCTGTTACTGAGCACCACTGTGTAATACGATGTCTCACACAATCTTCACATTAACTTCATGAAGCATCGGTTGTCAGCTCTGTCTTATTGATAGCTGTCAGCTCCCTGATTTCAAGGGCTGTGTCTACTGTGTTCCCCGTGGAGTATTCAGGGCCTGGGATAACACCTGGTACACATCAGACATTCGGTAAGTGCAGTCAGAGTGAATGCGTACAGCCACTTTCTCCAGGAGGTCTGTAAAGCTCCAAAGTGGGTCACGGGTCACATCTTCTCTGTTCCCTCATTCCTGAGCACAGAGACAGGCACGTGTTAGGCCCATTGTTAAAGCCTGGGTTTGAAAACTGGTAGTTGAACGCAAAGACCGTGAGAAAGGGACCAGAGCACGCACATGGAGAAAGTTGGAGGTCACTGGTCATTTTGCAAAGAAAAGGGATGCTTCCTCCTCTGAGGAAAAGTGGTAGGGAAGAGAGTAAGCAAGATGGTAGGGGGGAAAGACGAGAAAAGTCCCTTTGCAAGGTGGGACAGCACAGTGATTGAGAATTCTACCTTTGTATCAAACGAAGCTTGGTTTGGTTCTTGCCTGGCAAAAGCCAAGTCATCTAAAACTTCTGGGCCCCGATTTTCTCAACTGTAAAGTTGGTATAATGAAACGTACATTTCATGGTGTTTTGTGGTAATACATACATGTGGAAGTGCTTTATGAATTATAAAGGGCTACATACAAGCAGTTCTCAATACATCTACTAGAGCAAGATCTGGTACTTATGAATGTTACAGAAGGAATATCTCAATTAGTCCTGATATGCAGACTAGAGATCCTGCTTATGCTGTAAACTCTTGTAATGAATCGGTATCTCCCATAGCATAGAATTAAATACATAGCTAAAGATAGGGGTTTAGTCCATCTTTCCAACCCAAACTTTCAAAATCCTACCAAGAATCATCTATCAAGGAATCAGTTTAAAAAATTCAGAGTGAATTAAAGGAAGTTGAACAGTCAGCCAGCTCGTCTGATTCTATTGTTCAGACAAGTAATGAAGTAGAAACAAAAACAATTTGTTTGTATGAATGGAGTGGGCTTGTTCTTCATGCAGCGTGATTCACCAAATTCCGGAGCCAGTCCAACTGGGAGACTAGAAATGTGGGATTTGTGTTGATTACTTTGTGTTGTTTGGGTAAAACCAGACAAACTTGTGTATGTATAACTTTTTATTATATTTCTGAACTATGGGGGGGGAAGCCTTCAATTTTTTTTCCATTTATTTTAAATAGTGGCCCGTGAAACTGGTTTTTGGTTTTGTATATAACAGCAGAGAAGGGATGACCCACTTTCCTTCCATGCTTCCTCCCACCCAGCCTCTAAATAAGTGTGAGCTAGTCACTACCATACATGTGGGTGGCAACTCTGTTCTCGGTTCAAGGAGAGAAAGAAGCACAGGCAATAGAAATGCTCTTTAGCAAGTTGTGGGACTTGAAATCTTGCATTTGTAATAATCCAAGGAAAATGGAACCAAGTCAATTATTGTTGAGAGATACAAAAGTCAATCGCATTTGGTTATTGTTATATGGTACTAGGCACAGAGAAGTCATCCATTGCAAACTTTGTAGTCATTTTGTGAAAAACTTAATTTCTAGCAGTCAACTCCAGTAATATCAATGGTGATGTTTCATCATACTGTTTCTGACTTGCTGGATAGTGTTTGCTCACTAGAAGCCCTGCAATGAATTTAGAAATGAGAGTGCTTAAAAACACATATCACTGAAGGTAAAGAAAAATCATCTGATAATAATTATTTGCAAAATACTTTAAAAACAATATATATATATATTTTTTTTCAAAATTGCTGGTAGCATCTTCAGCTTAGATAGTTTCATGAGGAATAAATGGGAGAAAAAGAAGAAATCTAACCCCGTTTGGGTGTTTGATACATTCTCCTTGAACTTCACTTACTCAACTTTTATTTTATTATGTCTCAGGTATTGTCCTGTGAGGTACTCTTTACTGACCACCGTTAAACTGATTTCGTAATTACAGTCTTTTCTCTAAGTATTTAGGTTCATTGGAGACAGTTTGTGGCCATCACAGAAAGACAAGGTGAAAATCAATGGGTTGAAGTGTTCCCACACATGATCTATATTTATAGATATTGGAAGTGGACTGAGTCATCCAGAGATGAAGGAAGTGTTGAGGATCTAGGACTCAAGAGACAATAATATCCCTGTTTTGTGATGTGGCTTCCTTTGCCTTCTGTCTTAGCATGAGAAAATAGAACTTTCATCCTTTGACCTGGAATCTTTATGGCAATATTCCTCGGGAAGCACCAAGGAATGTTGAGTGAGTACGGATAGTGAGTACGGAGATAATCATTATGTCTGTTTTGGTGTCTGTACATGGGTTCAACTGGCTTTATTGGCTAGCTATGGAGTTATACGAACAAACGCATCAGTATCCTTAAGAATCACATTTATCAAACATCTATTATGTGCCCGAATCTACTACATTCATTCATAGACCTGCGTCAAAAGACAATTCAGACATTTACTTGCTATGAACACTTTATCACGTGGAAAACAAAACGTTTGCAAACAGGGAGATTTCAACCCAAAGGTGGCACGTGGCTCAGAGGCACATGGTTACAGGATGGATTACAAAGTGAGAAGGACGAAGTTGTTTAAACTTTACATGATCGGTTATTATGATGGGTGTTTCCAAATTGCAGGGGATTGGCTAAAAGTGATTATATTAGACCATTTTAGGAAGGCAACTTATGTTTTATTTCCAAGTATCAGAAGCATTTATAAGACTTGACCCGAGTTAAATTTTGCTTACGTACATGAAATAAGCTAGATTAAGTACATTTCCCTTACATGGCTTCACTGTTTTCGTCTGCTTCAGGGATTTTCAAGTGGTCATTTTTTTTTTAAGATTTTATTTATTTATTTGACAGAGACACAACAAGAGAGGAAACACAAGCAGGGGGAATGGGAGAGGGGGAAGCAGGCTTCCCGCGGAGCAGGGAGCCCGATGCGGGGCTTGATCTCAGGACCCTGGGAATGACCCGAGCTGGAGGCAGACGCTTAACTACTCAGCCACCCAGGTGCCCCGGTCTTCATTCTATTTTATTTTAACACCTGTCTAATTGGCCTCCATACAGAAGTAGAAAAATTAACTGACTGACTAAACTCCACATGTTAACACTATGACAAACTACATGTGTATAGTGTCTTAGGTAAAATAATGGCTCTCCACAGTTGTCCCCAGTCTGACAATTGGAATCCGTGACTACATTGTGTTCCGTGGCAAAAGAGACTTTCAGAAGTGATTAAGGTTACTGACTTGAAGACGGAAAGCGTCCTGGATTATCCAGGTGGACCTACATAATCACGCAAGGCCTTAAAAGCAGAGACCTTTCTCAGGTTGCGCTCAGAGCGATGTGGCAGAAGTTGGGGAGACTCAAAGCATGAGAAGGCACTTGACCCTCATTGTTGAAGGGGGACCACCTGGAAAGCATGGGAAGAAAAGCGAGTGACCTCCAGGAACAAGATAATAGGAACCCCAGTCCTACAATTGCAAAAACTCCTTTCAACTCACAACCTTCATGATCCCAGAAGCAGGTTCTTCCCCAGAGCTCTGGAAAAGCTCAGCCTTGCCAACACCTTGATTTTGGGTTCCTGAGACTCTAAGCAGAGAACCAGCAAAACCATCCTAGTCTTTTGATGCACAAAACTGAGTTCATAGGTGGGTTGTTCTAAGCTGCTAAGTGTATAGTGATCTGTTATGGCAGCAGTAGAAAACGAATGCGTACAGTTTGAGATTTGAGTTGAGTAGCAGATATGTATATCCACTACCTTCTTACCTTTAAACGCAGCCAATGAAACATTCATGGAGTCTTTTCTAATTTCCTCCCAGTAATACGATTCTAAGATTCCATTTTACCTTTATGTAATTTCGGCTCAAAAAAAGCCCAAAGGCTGCAATTACTGAGGGGGGATAATAAGATACCTAACGTTTGCTACCTGAAGAGAATTGGACATGTTAATTTTCATGGAGAATCTCCAGTGAATTTCCCAAGAAATTTCATTTTCTAGAACCTTTCAGCTCAGAGCAATTTGCAGTTTGGGGATCTGCAGCTAGAACAACCAATTATGCAAGGGCTATATAATCATTTTTCAGTGAAAGGTTCAGCACTGCCTCACCTGCAGCGGGATGCGAGGAACCCAAGACACGTTGTCTGTCTGCAAAAACAGCTCTCCGTTACTGGACCGCAGGATGCTCTTGGCCTCGTTGACTAGTAGCTCTAGCCCCCTTAGAGCAGTTGCCCCTCCTCTCCGGCTCCTTCTCCCGTGCAGTGTCCTAATGAAGGTATTTGTGTGGTAGCGACGTTGGGTACCCCTTCTCCTACATCCTAGGGTGCCTGGTAGCAGAAAGTGTGTCTCCCACATACTTATATTCCTGCAAGAGCCTGGAATCTGGTCTTTCAATAAATTCAAGATGATTTATATAAAAAAATGGAAGGTTTTGCAAGCTCAGCCGTCCAGTTCTTCTCCTATACGCCTGAGACTTTGATCATCTTTAGGAATGCATTAGTGCATCAGATACAGGTTTTCTGTTCTCAGGGTGCTCTCAGTCAGTAGGCACATGGACACCCAAACGAAGTTTATGACACAGTGTGCCAGGTATTACACCTGATGAATATGCAGAATGTTAGAAATGCCAAGAGAAAGATCTGGGACTTTATTATTTTTTTCTTGAGAGAGAGATAGCATACACCAATGGGGGAAGGACAGAGGGAGAGAGAGAGAGAATTGTAAGCAGGCTCCATGCCCACTGCAGAATCCAATGCAGGGCTCAATCTCACAACTCTGAGATCAGGACCTGAGTCAAAATCCCGAAATCAAGAGTCGGTCGCTTAACCAGGACTGAGCCACCAGGGCGCCCTTAGACCTGGGACTCTTACTGGGGGGGGGGGGGGGAAGGGGGGGAAACTGTCATCTAACCATTTGTAGCAGAAACAAAGTTCAAGCATAATCTGAAAGGAAGAAGAGATGCGGGCTCCCTGCTCGGCGGGGAGTCTGCTTCTCCCTCTGACCCTCCTCCCTCTCATGCTCTCTGTCTCTCATTCTCTCTCTCGCAAATAAATAAAAAATCTTAAAAAAAAAAAAGAAGAGATGGTAGTCAGGAAAGAGAGAAGGACATGCTCTCCAAATACTGTAGGTGGACATGGGGAAGTGGAAGAACACAGGGTTGGAGAAGCAGAAAAACAAAGCGTGATGATGGCCTGGTTGTCCCGGGACTTGGTGCTCAGGACAAGGGCATGGGAGCAAGAGAGCCATATCCACCGGGCAGTATTCCGATGGCCAGGACTGGCTGGCCGTGCAACAAGGATTTACGGGAAGCCCGAGGCGGGTGTGAGAGACATCGGGTGGTTGCTGCCATAGGCCAAGGGCAGAATAGAAGCTGAATGCAGAATGGTGACTGAAAGGCAGAATTTGTTGCCTTTAAAAGAGATGCGGTATGAAATAATCTAGACATAGAGTTCAGAATCACCAGCAGACATTTTCCATGGAAAAGCATAATTACATTTTCCATGGAAAAGCATAATTAAGCACGTTATTTGGTGACACACAAAAAAGATGCCAGGTGGAACAGTGTTTGCTGAACTCAGCTCAGCTTAATTGAAAATGCTGCGTGATTGAAAGAAGCGAATCCTGTCTCCCTCTTGTAAAAACAAAAGGCACTGTTCTTTCACCCGAGCTTCTTGGTGCCGAGGAATGAATGCATTAGCTGGAAGCGCTCGGGGACCAGAGAAAATGTACACCGACTGAACATTAGCTAAGAGTGCCAACATCAGTGGCTCTGACAGTCAGAGAGAAGGTGAGTTTGGATAGAAACTCATTGTGTGTGAACGTGATCTCTTTATGGGTTTTTCTGCCGCCAAGCTGAGAACTAAGAGGGGTTCTCTGAAGATAGCAGCAAAAGGACAGATTAAAAACAGGAAAAGTTAAGGCAGAGCAGGTCAGTAGAGCCAGACCTCTGTATGCGAACGTGGCTTTGCAGGCTTCCGCGGAGGTGGGTAGGGCACCAGGCTTTCTGGGACTCTGCTGCTCTGTAACAAATGATCTGTACTAGTGACTACGACACAACCTCAAGAACTGTGTCCTACTTACTCAGAAAATTCTATTTGAGTAGTACATTTCATAATGTACCAGTTCAACCTCTAAATATCTCTAAAACAAGAAAAAAAAGTTTATGTCAATAAAACTATCATCTCTCCCCTCCCTGGGAAGGAGGGAAACAACTTCAATCCCATTTCTTTTTTTTTTTTTTTTAAGATTTTATTTATTCATTTGAGAGAAAGAGAGAGGGAGAGACCACAAGCCAGGGGGAGGAGCAGAGGGAGAGGGAGACGCAAACTCCCCGATAGGCAGGGAGCATGATGCAGGGCTCGATCCCAGGACCCCAAGATCATGACCTGAGCTGAAGGCAGACACTTAACTGACTGAGCCACCCAGGCGCCTCCCCGTTCAATCCCACTTCAAAAGAATACATAAATGAATGAATAAATGAGTGAATTCCAAGGTATTAATGATCACTGAAACTTAATTACTCGGGAAAATCATGCATTCCCCAAAAAAGTCCTAAGAGTAGAATGGTGGTTATCAAGGGTTGGGGGAGCGGGGGAATGGAGAGATGTTGGTCAAAGGTACAAATGTCTAGTTATAAGATAAATAACTTCTGAGTATCTAATGCACAGCATGGTGATTATAGTTAATAATACTGTATTATGTACTTGAAAGTTGCTAGGAGAATAGGTTGTAAATGTTCTCACTACAAAAAATAAATGGTAATTATGTGACATAATGGAGGTGTTAGCTAACACGGTGGTGATTATTTTACAACATGTAAGTGTATCAAATCAGCATGTTATAAATCTTAAACTTGCACAGTGTCATATCTCAATTATATTTTAGTAAAGCTGGACAAAAAAAACAAAAACAAGACAAAACAAAAAACTGGTGAAAGGTATGAACAGATAGCTCACCAAGGAAGATATGCCAATGGCAAACAAGCACATGGAAAGATGCTCAAGATCATAGGTCACCAGGGAAATGCAAATGAGAACTACGAGATGAGATACCAGTACACATTTATGAGAATGACCAACACAAGGAACACTGACAACACCGACGCTTGCAAGGATATGATGAAACAGGAAGTCTCGCTTGTTGTTGCTGGGAATGCAAAATGGCACAGCCACTTTGGAGGACACTTTGGCAGTTTCTTACAAAACTAAACATACTTTCATCTTAAGATCCAGCAGTCCCACAGCTTGGTATTTACCTAAAGGAGTTGAAAACTTACGTCCATGCAAAAACCTGCACAAGGATGCTTCTAGCAGCTTTATTCACAATTGCCAAAACTTAGAAATAACAAAGATGTCCTTTAGTACGTGAATGGATAAATAAACTGTGGTCCATTCAGACAAGGCAATATTATGCAGTGCTAAAAATAACTGAGCCATCAACCTTAAATGCATATTACTAAGTGAAAGAAGCCAATATGAGAAGTCTACATCCTGTATGGTTCTAACTATGTGACACTGTAGACAAGGAAAAACCATGGAGGCAGTAAAAAGATCCGTGGTTGCCAGGGATTGGTTGGTGGGGGCGGGGGGGATGAAGTGGCAGAGCACAGAGGATTTTTAGGGCAGTGAAACTATTCTGTACGATACTATCTATAATAGTGGATACACATCATCATACATTTGTGAAGCTCATGGAATGTACCACACCGCATGGGAACCCTAACGTGAACTACGGACTTTAGGTGATAATGATGTGTCAGTGTGGGTCATCGATCATAACAAATGTACCTTCTGGTGAGGGATGGTGATGTGTGTGGGTGTGAAAGAGAGAGATCAAGGAGCATCTGGGATATCTCTGTACTTTCTGCTCACTTTTGCTGTGAATCTAAAAGTGTTTTTAAAAAGTCTTTTTAATAAAAAGGGGGGGTTGTTTACCCCAAATTAGTAACTCCAATCAGATGCTACCATCCCTGGGGTAGTAAGGGAAAAAGTGTATGTGTTGAGGGGGGTAAAATAATGTTACCCAGAACCCCAAACACTACCGCTGGGGCTGCTACAGGAACCCCCATGGCCCAAACACTCTGCAGGAACTCGTGTTGCCACCACAGCTGCCGAGACCACCGGCCCCACCAGCACCGTGCTCCCCACGCTGCTGGAGGCTCCCTCCCCGCTCTTGGGACCCTCCCTGGGGCCATGAAGCCAGGCTTCCACCCCTACACGTGCTGCTGGCAGCAGAAAGAACACATTTGAAAATAGAACACATTTGAAAACCTTCCCCCTGCCTTCCAGTCGGCCAGCAGAGTCCCCCACTGGCGATAGCTGACAGAGAGCCCGCGGAACGGGGACCCCGGGATGGCGGTTCGCAGATTTCCAGTCCTCTGCAGGGCGGAGGAGAGCACAGGAGCCAGACGGACAGTCTACAAGCAAGTAGTTGGCTGGTAATTTAGGCAAAGATTGCAAAGGCTCCTGCCCTTGTCTGTGGGCTGGTCTTACCTCTTTCGGATTCGGATCAAGAGAATATTGTGTTTTCTTTTTTCTTTTGTTTTGAGACATATTTTGATTTGCCATTTGATTTCTTATTTGGCCCGTTGCTTGTGCAGTAGGGTTTTTTTTTTTTTTTTAAAGATTTTATTTATTTATTCATGAAAGACAGACAGAGAGAGAGAGAGAGAGAGAGAGAGAGAATGGCAGAGGGAGAAGCAGGCTCCCTGCTCCTTGGGTGTTGTTTAATATTTACAGAGTAACTATCTAATATTTACATTGTAGATTTTCCAGCTTTTATTGTTGATCTTTAGTTTTGTACCATTGTGGTTGGAGAATAGAATTCCTATGCTTTCAGTCTTCTTTTTTTTTTTTAAGATTTAATTTATTTATTTGAGAGAGAGAGAGAGATAAACAGCATGAGAGGGGAGAGGGTCAGAGGGAGAAGCAGGCTCAGTCTTCTTAAATTTGTAATATTTGTTATGTCCTTTTTTTATGTGATTTAACCAGGGGATTCTTCTATGTATACTTGAAGAAGATGTGTATTCTATTTTTCTTGGGTGGAATGTTTTATATATATCTTTTAGAACTATGGATTCTGAAGTATGCTTCAAGTAAAAAAAAATGTTCTTGTTGATAGCAAAATAGTAACTTTAACTGGGCGTACTGGTTTAAAATAAAATATACCAGAGGGGAGGTGGGTTGGGAGGGATGGGTGCCACAGGTGAAGGGGATGAAGACTACACTTACCATAATGAGCACTGAGGAGTGATGTATTGAACTGTTGAATCACTATATTGTACACCTGAAACTAACATAATACCATGCTGGAATTAAAATAAAAAACTTAAAAAAAAAGTAATCAATTTTAAAAAGATTGGAGCCACCACCACTGTCTGAGGGCCTATGCCATGTGCCTGCCAGCTGTTTTGTATTCATTTTCTCAAATCCTTATAACAACCCAGCCATGTAGGATTTAGATATATATACAAAAATGACTCAGAGACATTAAATCACTTCTCCAAGGTCAAACAGCTCTTAAGTGGAAAACTAGTCAATCTCTGTTTCATCCGCCCTCAGTTCTGTGCTGTTTTTATAACTCCTGTAGCTTTACCTAATCAGAATCGAATATTCGGTGTTTTGTTTTGTTTTTGTTTTTTTTTAGTTCCTAAACTCATCACAAGAGGAGTTCATCCTAAAAGGTGTAAACAAAGAAATGAAGGGAAATTAACCCAGGGGTTGCTGTTAGCATTACTGCCCTTTTCCCCCCTGGCCAGACCACTAGCCCAGGGCCAAGTGCATAAACGCCCCCAGACCTACAAAATGGCAGGTCTTCTTGCTGTGCTAGGTCCACCTTCCTCACTGCAAGGCGGCTTGGGTGAAACTTCCCCAGCACTAGGGGTGCAGAGGAAGGACACTGGACGTGTCCGAGAATCCCACAGCTCGTGCCACAGGACTCGGCATAGACTTGGTCAAAGACATTGGAGGGTGTGTGAAGAAACCCTGCCACCAAAGACTAAAGGTCACGCTGTGAAATCCTGCCAGGGTGGGCATTTGGGGTTCCGTGCATTTGTCCAGTGTGAGGGGAGGGGATGTGTGGGCTGGGTGAATGATGCTTTATAGTGGGCCGCAGAAGGGGGCTGGGAATGAAAGAAATGTGCATAATGTGTTAGCTAAGGCCCTGATTAAAATGGGTGGAATGTTCATGTCTCATGTGGGGGAGAGAAGCATGGGTCTTTTTCTCTAACTCACCACTTCACCACTGTCCCCGGGCGGCGGCTGGCTCGCCTGACAACTTCAGATTTTCATTCTCTTTTCATCTGTCTGGCAATGACTACGTGCACGACCTTTGTTCCACTCAGTGTATCATGTGTTGTTAACCTCTTTGGAGTTACAAAGTACCGTGGGATTATTGAGTGAGGGAGGGCACCCTTCCTGTCCTCAGGGAGCTTGCGATCCAGAAGTGGAGAAAAGGGGACAGACACAAAGAACTCCGATGTACAGTAACAAAATAAGGAAATGCCAAAAAAGGTAGAGGGAAAGGAAGCCATCAAATACTGAGAGCTTTTATAGATCAGGGACTTCAGCTAGGTTGTTCCCTTTAAATGCCAGAGCGCCCATTAATACACATTGTTATCCTCACTTTATAGAGAGGAAAATGAGGTTCAAAGCAGCAAAGTAACTTGTCCAAATTTGCAGAGTTGGAGCCATGAGAGCTGGGTTGGAGGGGAATTCTTCTGATCCCACGCCCCGAACCACAGTGCTTCAACAGAGATGTGGACGGAGTAATCCGAGATCCAACCGATGACAAAACCCCCTGGATGGAGGAGAGAGGTGAGTGTGGAGAGAGGTGAGCTTCGGAAGTGAAGCCACTTGACCGGGTGTGAGGTACATGGCGGCCAGAGTGTGGGGACAGGCATCCCAAGAAGAAGCAGCAGCACTATGAGCAAAGAAATAAAACCACAAAGGCTCATGCAGGAGGCTTACATAAAAGAGGACAAGGTCCCCTGGGGAAGCAGAGCAGTGGGAACAGAAGCATCCACAGAGTGAGCACCGAGGACTGACCAGGCCCTGAGAACACAGAGCAGGGAGTCAGTGAGGGATGGGATCCATACGGGGCTGCGAGGAAACTTCTAGAAGCCGAAGGGCTGCCACAGACTACATGGGTTAACATCTGTTCCCATGTTTTCTGTGTGGCTTCCCGTTCTATTTCTCTTCTGTTTTTGCTACACTGAGTCCCTAGTTTTGGAAATTAAGGGTTTGAACAAATGACCCGACTTGTGATTTCCATGAGCACAGTTTAAAATCGAAATGAAAGAACTATCAGTCTCCTGATGGTGTTGGATTCTGCAAAGAAGAAGCGTCATAGTCATATCCCTCTACCCCCAATTTTATCTGTGAGGAGACTCAGGCCGAGAGCCTTGCCCAAACAGTGTAGGTCCTTGAGTTTATTTGGGGGACGCACGGCTCCTAAAGCCAGATCCAGTACCCTCTGAGTTTACTTCTGGTCTCCCATTATGAAAACAGAAGAACAGAGCCATTTCCATCCTAAAATGGGCTCTGCTTTTTGGAATTTGAGGTGCCTTTCTGGAGCAGATAGCAAAAATCAAAGAAAGGAGTATCTTTTTATATTACAGACATGCCTTCTGACAGAGGAAGCTTTTGTTTCAGCTGCTGTGACCAAGCAACAGACGGAGCTTGTGTGCCCATTGTCCGCTGCATGTGACAGGAATTGTTCTGTCTCCGGGTGAGAGCAAGGCTTCCGTGAGCCGCCAGTTGGCAGGCCCGACAGCTGCTTATAGCAAAAACATCAGGCCTAACATGTAGCGAAATTACTGATTCATGTCCCATGAGAAAGTCCCCACACAGACATCCCCAGAAACCGCTGCAAATGGCTCTTTATAGTTCTTCACTTTATAACCAGATGCAGGCATTTAGACATTTCGTATAAACGAACGCTGCATGGAATCCGTTTATCCGGGGGTGGGGGGCAGACAGGGGCAGGGCACCCTCTAGCACTTTATACAATCTGGGTTCGAGAGACACAGGATAGCAGTTTATGTGAAAGGCGACTTCCTGACAAAAACCACGAGCCTGATGCTTATGAAGTGTGGCCCATCCCCACACTTAACAGAGGGAGGATTTGCCTTCGGAATGATTTTCTAGGAAAACCACTGCTAGGAGAGGGGTAGCACGCCTCTTCTGCGTGCACTCAATCCCCCTGAACTCAGGGGACCCTAGCTGGCAGAGCCCATGGTCTCCTGAGGTCCGGTCAACTGCCTTTCCCAGCACTCTTGCCTCCTAGTGACTCTTAGCATTTTCCAAAAGTCAAATCGACTTCAGCAGACGAGGAGTGCTGTCCATCTCTCTTGTAGGGAGGAGCAAGACGGTGTCAGGGTTCTCTATGTGTTTCCAAACAGGAGTTGCTGTGTGTTTATCCATTCATTTGCCCGTGTTGTCCGTGAAACATGCATTTGAATGTATCCATCGTGTGCGTTCAAGTAGCAGGTGCTGTGCTGGGTGACGCTGAGGTACTGAGGACACAGAGGCAACCCAAACCAGACACGTCTCTCTCCTAATTACATTAAAGGAGCGAGTTCGAATAATTCCTCAAAGAACCATGTAAGTTCAAACCATAAGTGGTACGATGAGGAGGCAGACAAAGAGGGAGACCAGAATCGAGTGGGCGAGGGAAGGCGGCTGCTCCCAGGGAGAGGCGGTGATCAGAGAAGGTTGAATAGGACTTGTAAAGGGAGCGTCTGGGGCCAGCACGGCACCGAGGGAAGAGTGTGGGTGAAGGCCAGGGATGGGAAGGGGAAGGGGCTTGCAGTACTCAGCATGCTGGGGGGAAGGGGGAGTAAATTGAGCATCAGTGGCAGAGGAAGAGTGTTTTTGGAGGGGGCAGCAGAGTGAGGCCATCTCTGACCACACGGGGCTTTGTATCGTGTTAATGTTGTTGCAGTTTATCTTAAATGCAAAGGTTTTAATCAGAGGAGTGGCACATGTGAGTGTTTCAAGAAGATTTTCCCTCTTCACCTGGGTGGCTCAGTCGGTTAAGCAACTGCCTTGGGCTCAGGTCATGATCTCAGGGTCCTGGGTTGGAGCCCCACATCAGTGGGGTGTACTTCTCCCTCTCCCTCTGCCCATCCCCTCACTTGTGCTCTCTCTCTCTCTCTCTCTCAAATCAATAAATAAAATCTCTATTAAAAAAACAAGGAGGTTTTCCCTCATAACTATAGAGAACAAACTGATGGTTACTGGAGGGGAGGTGGGGGGCGATGCAGGAAATAGGGGATGGGGATTAAATAGTAGACTTATCATGATGAAAATAAAATAAAATAAGGGGGAAAAGAAGGTTTTCCCTGATTGTGGTGTGGGGGGAGGTGACAGCTGAGGAGGACAAAATGGGGAGCAGGCCACCATTTAGGAGGCTGTTGTGGTGGGCTCAGTAAGAGATGGGAGTGGCTCTGACCAGAGGACACACAATGGAGTAGAGGGAAACTGGATGTATTTGATACGAAGTTTGGAGCTAGAAACATCAGGACTCGGTGATGAGTGTGAGTGGGGAATGACAGAGACAAGATAATTCAAAAGCGTCAGCACTGTCATCACTTTCCCAACAGCAGAGCCCCGGGAGGCAGTGGTTCTGGGAAACTCGCGCAGAGATAAAGTTGAGGACGGTCAGACATGCTGGTCTGGAGTCATCTATGACCTGATTAAAAACGATCTTCAGGCCGGTCCTCCAGACAACTCCTATCAACGACGGCAAGCCCTTGCCACATCCACGGATTCCCTTTTACCAAAACTAAATCTGTTTCTGCGCCTTTCTTTCTTTCTTTCTTTCTTTCTTTCTTTTTTTTTAAAGATTTTATTTATTTATTTGACAGAGAGAGACACAGCGAGAGAGGGAACACAAGCAGGGGGAGAGGGAGAGGGAGAAGCAGGCTTCCCGCGGAGCAGGGAGCCCGATGTGGGGCTCGATCCCAGGACCCCGGGATCAGGCACTGAGCCGAAGGCAGACGTCTAACGACTGAGCCACCCAGGCGCCCCTGTTTCTGCGCCTTTCTTTAGCATGGGTTTGGGCACGCTCTCCCTCCCCATACTTACACGCCTCTGCCACAAACTGCTCTGAGCCAACAAATTCCTTCCTCTGTGCACCTTCCCTGACTACCCGAAGGCAAGGGCACTTAGTTATGACCCTCTCCATTCCAATCCAGCCCCGTGTCCCCTTTGACCGCATCAATCTGTGTGTGGAACAGAAGGGCTAGCAACATGGACTCGGTCTCAGACAGACCTGGATTCAATCCCGGCTTTCCCTCAGAGCAGCTTTCCAACTGTGGTTAACTCCCGTTAACTCACTGATAGAACAGGAATATTAACAGTGCGTATCTCATAGGATTGTCATGAGGATAAAATGAGGTGACGCAGGTCAGTTGTGTGGCTCGGTACCCGGGATGATGAATGTAAGCACTCAGTGAATACAAACCGTCATCATCCTCACCACCATCACCGTATAATCATTATTATCTGTAACTTTTATAAGTCAACTTCACTCATCTTTTGTCAGACATGGCTAGATTGAGCATTCCTCAGGGCAGATGTCAGGACATTTGTTTTGGTATCTCTGACACCAAACACGCTGTCTAGACCAGCACAGATACTCGGTTGATGTTTTTGAACGAATGAGAAAAATGAATACTAATAAGATGAAACTCTCTGGAAAGTGAGTGGGCCAAATGATATACTTAGGAAAGAAAGCAGGGTACTGGTTATGCTCCTTTAACCCAAATATTTTGTTTTATTATATAACCTACAATTTATTACCGGGGAAGTAGACATATGCCTCCTGTTTTCAAAAGGCCACTGCCTGTGGGAAACAAACAGGAAATCCCACTGCATTTCTACTTTAAAATGGAATTCCTCATTTCTCTTCATGCACGGAAAAGCAGCTGAGTTTGATGGGTAACTGTAGTTAGGGGGAGCGGAGGGATTGGCTTCGGAACTAGGATAAAATGTCAGCAGCACTTTTCCCCAGAAATGGAAACAAGGCCAGGAGGGAAAGTATCACGTCACAAACACTACATTGAAGGGCAAGGACGTGGTGATGGTGTTACTTATCTTGCAACAGAGGATTGTCCTGAAAAGTGTATTGTAATACCAACTTAGCATCTGCGCTTCGCAGGACCTCACTGTACAAGGTCTGAACGTAACGCACAGATATTCTTGAAGAGCCAGCATGAGAGGAGATAATGTGTTTTGTTCCTTACAGTTCCCTGTTTCTAACCAACATAGGTGCCTGTGTGTGGAGACATTTTTTTTGTTTTGTTTTGTTTTTGCAGTTTAGGTGGTGGGTAGATGGGCAAGGTTCAAGATAAAGATAGAGCAAAGCAAACTAAAGATAGAATTTAAAAAAAAAAAAAAGCAGCTAGAGAGGCAGGGGGAGAAGTAAAAGAGGGCAGCGAATCACCACCTGACCTCCACCATGGAAATTTCCGGCACCACGGAGATGTCTAAGGGAGATTTCAATTTGTTGTTGGCTGGGCCAACATAAACCCTCTGTCGGCTCTATGCAATCTTCAGTAAATTATATATTGCTCATGAGTGTTTTTGTGTGAATGGATTATTTTAGGGGAAAGCAACTCACTGAAGGAAACTGGAAACATAGTTATTTTTCTCCCCATTGAGAAAGTAGTAAGACACATTTTTAAATGAGGGGAAACAAGAGATTACAGGGTTTCGTGCCTTCTGAGCAAAGAAAAGTCTGCGCTTTTCTTTATAAGGATGAAGGAATAAAAAAGAGAAAAATGGAAGATAAAACAAGAGACAGAAATCTTATGCACTGTATAAATACATATCTAATCATATCAAACTTATTCTCCCCCAAGTTCCTTATCAAGCTCTCTGTGCTAGTACATTGCACAGAAAAAGAAAAGTCTATATGCACAGTCAGTGAGAAGGCACGTTTACCATCACAATGCCCTGGAATCCAGGATACACTCCAAAGATACCGAACTGTAAAGGATTTAATTGTTTAAGAAGAAAATAAAGTCCTCGTGGAGATTGTTGTTAAAATCAGAATAATGTAAAGATACCATGATAGGATGGTTAAACCTCGGTGAGAATACGGAGACCCCTCTTTACAGGGCTCATGGTCAGCTGTTTCTTACTCACTGGCATCGATCTTATTGACGGGGTTCTGTCATGGTTAATTTTCTGTGTCAGCTTGACTGGGCTAAGGGACACCCAGATGGCTGATAAGACATTATTTCTGGGTGTGTCTGTGAGGGTGTTTCTGGAAGAAATTCAGTAGGCTGAGTGAACAGATCTGCCCTCACAGTGTGGATGGGCATCATCCAGTCTGTTAGGGGCCTGAGTAGAACGACAACAACAAATGAACAAAGAGAAAATTCCCTCCCTTTCTTCTTGAGCTGGGATGTCCATCTCTTCCAGCCCTTGGACATTGAGCTCCTGGTTCTCGGGTCCTGGGTTCTCAGAAGTCAGGACTTGGACTGTTATACCACTGGCCTTCCTTCTGGGGTCTCCCGCTTGCAGGCAGCAGACTGTGGGACTTCCTGGCCTCCATAACCACACGAGCCGATTCCTATATTAAATCTCCTCTTAAGTATATAGATATACCTAACCTATTGGTTTTGTTTCTCTGGAGAACCCTATGCAGACTCATTGGAAAAGGTCCAGGTCCTTCCTGTATCCCTTGTTAAGTATTGTAAATATCATTCTGCCTGGGCGTCTAGGTTTTAAAGCTTAGTTTATGTGAAGGTACTCAAGTTCCCTGGTCCTTTCTATTTTTCTTTATATCCACATCTCTTTTAGCCCTAAGGGTTTTGACATTGAAGTGACAGCTAGCAGTCTTCAGATTAGGCTCGTCTATTTTCACCAGAGGTAGAGGTGATTGCCTCTCGTGTTTTTATCTCTCCAAATAGACAACAGACACACAGACACAGACACACACACACACACACACACACACACACGCACGCACGCATAATCATGAATCAGATACTAAGAGGTAGAAGTAGAGAATACCTTCACCATTTAATCCCTGCCTCTTTGAAATACTTATGACCATTTTACCTGCAAGTGTTACAAACTCCAAGCTGCCAAGCCAAAAACAAAACAAAGCAAAGCAAAAATGGAACTTCGAACCCCCAAGGTAGGCATGCTGCATCGAGATCAGGCTCTTATCTGAGGCAGCACCACTTCCTTAGGGGCTACTTGGAAATATAGGGGGAGTTTTGCTTATCACATTTGGGGGAGGGGGATTACTGACATCTAGGCTAGGGCCTCAAGGAGAGGATGGAGATTCCAGAAATGAGCAGAACATTTCGCTCAAAGGGCAACTGTCTTACCTAGAATGCCAGTAGCTTTCCCTTTGAGAAACCCTGACCAGATGAACAAAGCATTACACCAAGACTCTCAATGTCTTACCTCTGCCTGGCTTCCATCATGGCTTCCTTCCCAGGGGGCTCATGGCAGATGTTGGCACAAGAGCCTCAGGCTAACAGATGAGCAATGCCAGCAAAACAGTAGCCTCTTTCCCCTTGGCTGTAGCAGAAATCCTGATTCCATTGAGTGGGATTGGCCCAACTTGAGTTACTTGCTCATCTTCAATTTGAAAACCCTGGACAGGGGAGGGCGTGCAGTGTGCTCCAACTGGCCAGGTTTGGGAAGGTATCTCCGTCTACAGCCAGGGATTGGGCTTAGCCTTACCCAACCCATAGGCACTGAGAGGAGCAGGAGTCCTCAAAGAACTGTTGAAGTGATAGGAAGGGATAGTGGGCAGACGAAACCAACACCTGTCCCCTATTATGTCACATTGCCTGGTCTCATCTCTCCTATGATCCTACGCTCCAGGATTCTCTAGTGCAGCCGACTCTTCTGTCTCTCTCCCCTTTTATACACATACTTCTCTTGTCCCCAGATGCCTTTTCTCATCAGTTTTTGTTCTGCAGGCTTCTATTTATGCCTTAGGACCCAAATATCACCTCTTCTGTGAAGCTTCCTTTCTTGCTGCCCATATTAAGCTGGTGCCACCGTCCACACGCACAGCATTTTGTGCAAGAAATCAGGAATTGAATTCATTAGCAAGGATGAGAAGCTGAACAACCCACATCCTTTTGAAAATGGAAAACAGATGATGTTGGATTAGATAAGATCAAACACCATCTAATCAACAAATGTTTATTGAGTGTATACAATGTCCTAGGTCCCCCAAGCAAAATCTTGCTTCATTTTTTTCGTGTGGGGATGTTAAGAATCACAGGCTTTTCAGATCTTGGTTTCTTCAAGCTTATCTAGTTCAACCACTTCCTTATTCAGATCAGGAAACTGAGGGTGAAGTGGGTTTCTCTCTAGCTCTAACAATATATGATCGGAACCACCAAAAGGAAGGAAAAATAGGCCCAATTCTAGGCTAAGAAACCACAGCTGTGTAGCTTAAACTTCCTGTCCTCCATGACAGGACAAGGTTCTTGTATCCAGTGCCAATGACCACTCCAGCGAGAGAATCAAACTCGATCTCTCTCTGTGTGCCTCTCGGTTCCCTCTCCTCCTCTTTCTCCTTGGAAAAACAAAACACAAAGAGAAATTAGAGGCAGGGCGAGGGTACTGGAACACTGAGGCCTATTTTTTTTTTTTTTCCTGTTGTGCTGATGTGTTTATAGAAGGACACCATAGATGACTCACCACATAGTGAAGAGATGTCATCAATTTTGCTGGGGATTCAAAATGCGCCAACAGAGTATGTATGAAATGCCTGGTGATCACAGGGACATGAGAGTATTTTATGGGATAAAGGTGACTTACGCTTGGTGGCAGAAGTCCCTTCTGTTTTATGACAATATCTGACTCTTTTGAAAGAGCCAGAATTGGCCAGAAACAGAATTGCATGAACTCTGTGATATTCAGAATGGAAAGTAGAGATTTATTTGGATTGCTGCCAGATATACTCAGGCATAAACACGTAGGAATATTTCCATAATATATTTTTTATGAAAAAATTCACAGGGCCCATCCTTCCCCGTGCCATGGCCCCACATTACCTCTGTCCTGTCTTTGCATTCAGGCTCTCCCCACTGATCACTCTTCCACCTGCTTCTGGATTCCTTTCGATCTTTCTTTTGAATGCATTGTTGTCCTGTTCACAGATTGTCTCCTAAGAGAATGTCCTGGCTCCCCAGCCTGGCTTCCCATCGCTGGGCCCTTCTAAACCAGCCCAACTTCTCCATACAATGTTGAAGTGTATCTGATGCAAGACTAGCTTGGGTTTGGTACTGTCTGGGCACCAGGTGACCAAGCTGACTGCGTCTGGCATATATTCCAGTAAGAGCGCCTAACAATAAACAATTAAAGAAGTAAGTTCAGTGAAGAAAATAAAATTAGGCAATAGGAAAAGGAGCTCTTTGGAGGGAGGGAAGAGAAGGCCACAACCTTGAGAATCTGGGGAGGCTCACTCTCAAGAGGGAGGACACTGGCCTCTGGGAACATCTGGGGACGGCCTCTCCACACAGAAACAGAAGCAAAGCAAATTCCCTGAGTTATGAAGTAATTTAATGTGTTTGAGGAATAAAAATAAAAGAGATGATCTGAGTCAGAGAAAGTTAGTAAGAGAAAGAGGTAAGCAGACCTCTGAGCATGAAGGGTCTTAAAGCCACGGAGAGAAGTTTGAGTCTCATGTGATCATGGAAAGTCAGGAAAGTCAGTTTTCAACTGGAGAGTTACATGACTGACATTATTTCAAGGTTCACTCTATCCTCTCGGTGGGGAATGGACTGAGCCTCTACCACAGCTCCCACTGACCCCTGCCTCCTGGTAGTCAAACTTGGCTTAAAACGCCAGAAATATGTTCTCTCATTGTCCTGGAGGCCAAAAGTCTCCAATCAAGAAGTCAGCAGGGCCGCACCCCTCCTGAAGCTTGAGCTGAGACTCCATTCTTTGCCTCTTCCAGCTGCTGGTGGCTGTGAGCTCGCCTTGACCTGTGGCCCGGGGGCTGCCTCACCCCCATCTCTGCCTCTGTCGTCACACTGCTTCCTCTGTGTTCCCTGCGTGTCTGTCTCAAATGTCTCTCTGCCTTTTACTTAGAAGGACACTTGTCATCAGATTTAGGGATCAGCTGGATAATTCAGGATGACTTCATCTCAAGATCCTTAACTGAACTACATTGGCAAAGACACTTTTCTCCAAATAAGGTCACATTCACAGGTTCCAGGGATACACATGGACATATCTTTTTTTTTTTTTTCTGGTGGGGGGTGTGGGGGCACAATTCAACCTGCCACAATGAGTCAACTATTATTATTATTATTACTCATGCTCTTTTTCTATGATCGTGCAGCCAAGATTCAAACAGATCGTTCGTTTTCAGAGTGCTTGCACTTCATCTCTTTATCGTGTTGGCTCTTTTATAGGCTCATCATGTGGGTTAGACCTAGGGTATGTAAGGGCGCCTGGGTGGCTCAGTCAGTTAAGCATCTGCCTTCAGCTCAGGTCATGATCTCAGGGTCCTGGGATCGAGTCCTGCGTCGGGCTCCCTGCTCAGCGGGAAGTCTGCTTCTCCCTCTTCCTCTGCGCCTCCCCACTGTTCATGCTCTCTCTTTCTCTCAAATAAATAAATAAAATCTTAGGAAAAAAGACCTAGGGTGTATAATGCACCCAGTGTTGTGCCTGGCACACAGTAGGGCCTCAAAGATGTAACTTTTATATTGTTGGTACATGTGTTATTAGTCAAACTTAAGATGGCCCTTTATTTAACTTGTGGTATTCAAATGCATGGCGGAATTCCTAGCCGGGTCTGGACAGCTAATGTCCTGGCTCGCTTCAGTGAATCCTGTAGTCAAGGCAACTTCGGATTAAAGATCTACTTCTCACCCTTAAAGTCAGGCTCCAGATCCTGACAGAACAGGCCTTTAAAGCCAGAGATGTATTATAGCCTCTGTGTGGCATGACAAGAATTCTAACTTCGGGTTCCCTTGCTTGCTTTTCGGAGACACAGATGAGCTGGCACAGTAAATATTTAATGTGACATGATGTTAATTCATACCAATTAGGAGTTGTGGAGTCAAATAGAAGGAGTAAGTGAATAACCCTCCTCTAGGCCAGTGTGAGTCAAGACAGTTATGCCTTCAGCTTTCTCATTTCATAGGGTTAGGGGACCTCGGGAGAAGAAAAAATAAACACCTGTAGCTTTTGTCATGGCAGCTCTGCACTGAATATTCGCTAGGTCTGTGCGCGCGCACACACACACACACACACCTGAAGGACAGGACACACCCATGTCTGGCTGCTTTGGGAGAATGTTTCCCTTTGACTATGTTAGTACGGAATGAGGTATTGCTCATGAGAGGTAAGTGTTACCTCTTACTTTTCGGTCTATTCAGTTCGTGGGGATACAGAGGGACTTGGAAAGTTCCGGGCACTCTGTCCACCCGACAGTCCCCCGTGTGGTGTGGATCACTTGAGTACTGCAGACACCCGTGTACGGGGGATCAGCTTCCCTTCCCACAGGCACACCCCCCACCCCACCACCCCCCCACAATCCCCGAGGTCAGCACCAACAGGCTCCGGGGCAGGCAGAGCTGCTGGCTCTTGTACCTTTTATTTTGCTCAGTAATTGTTTGTTTTTCTCTCTCCTGCCTCAAAACCTCCTCACCTCTGGATCTCTCATGGTGCTTATTCTAGGTCGCTGCCACAAAAGGAGGGGCATATGAGGGAGGCAGTAGAGCCAAGTGAATTGCCGAGCTCCGGATCGAACACCAGCCTCGTATGTGCTAGCCGTGTGAGTTCCATCCAGCACCTAAGCCTCTCCCATCTTCATCCATAACTGAGCTATGCTGCTAATAACCTTGGTTCTGTCTACTCCCTGGAATTGTCGGAAGGGTTATATGGGAAAATAATTTACTTAACAAACGACGAAGCCGTATGGGATGGATTATTCTATTAATCGCTAGAGAAATACATCGAATTAATGAAACCTCTTAGCTCTGACAAGTCTTCCTTGCAAAACACAAAACCAAACGCACAAACGACAACAGCAATAATAAAGACAAACACGGGGCCCCTGGGTGGCTCTGTCAGTTAAGCGTCTGACTCAGATCTTGATCTCAGGGTTGTGAGGTTGAGCCTTGCATGGGGCTCCAGGCTCAGCACGGAGTCTGCTTGAGTTTCGCTCTCCCTCTCCCTCTGCCCCTCCCACTCATACTCTCTCTCTCAAATAAATAAATAAATCTTAAAAAAAAAAAAAAACACAAACCAGAATTAATCGACTCCAACAAACAGAAAATGCCCCAACAAAAGAACCTCATCGCCCAAAAAAACTGCCTGAATATCTCTCTTCCTAGTCTTTGGATCCTGATGTATGTTATTTCTTTACTAAGATCAACACCCTTTATGTCATCATTATTTACCTTTTCTAGGGATACTTGTTTTATTAAACTGCCACTTTTTTTTTTTTTCCAGAAAGGCTGGCATTTGGCTTGAACTCAGACTGAAACACAATAGCTTTTGATGGGAGGGGAACTCACAAGGTTTGTTGGGGTTGGCCAAGTGGCCCAAGCGCTAAGAATTTTCTTTTTTTTTTTTTACATTTTTAAATAGTTGAAACAGTCTAAAAATAATATTTTATGAAACATGAACATTTTATGCAGTTCACATTTCAGTGACCATAAATAAACTGTCATAACCCAGCCATACCCATTCACTTACCAGTGTCTCAGCGTCGCAGGGGCAAAGCCAGGAAGCTGTGAGAGATACCCCGTGGCCTTCAGAACTGAAATATCGACTTTCTGTGCTTTTCCAGAAAAAGTTGGCCCATCGGTTTAAACTCATTTATTTCATTTATTCAGTCCCACATATGGAGCATCTACTCAGTTAGTTCCGGGCTGGAGATAGTGACTGGAAAAAGCCTTTGGGAAGTTTGCATCCATTAGCAGAAAAAGACAACTAGCCAGGTTGTCAGAAGACCCCACCCAGGCTGGGAAGAGGTGAAGGCTAGAGTGAGTCTGTGCCTGCACTCCAGCTCAGGCAACAGGAGATCAATTTAATGACCAATGTGGCAGCCCATCTGCCCGGCCACCCCCGCTCAGATGCCCAACTGTGGAGGGCTAGTTGCCAGTGCACCAAACTCTAGATCTCAGCATCATGACGATCGAGGCCAAAGATTGCCCGAGCTCCCTGATATGCTTCAGAGCCATGGTTTAGCTGGTGAAGTTCACCCCCACTTTCTTACAGATGTGAGCTCTCTCCTACCGAATTTGGGTGAAGTTTTTTGGGGCTGCCCCCATCCTAGGAGTTCTGCGGAAGCTGGTTTGAAAGCCGCTGTTGGTGATTTTCTGAGAGCTGGCTTTGCTCCTAGAACAGCTCATCCTCATGGACTCTTTCTTTGTATTTGTGGTCCTTGAGGAGACCAGCCTCCTGAGCATCAACAGAGCTGGGACACATATCGGACACATCATTTAATAGGGCCCCCAAAACCTCAATGATCGTGAGTAGTATTTTAATGCAATATTCTAAAAATACAATAGATGCAAAAATCCATCATAAACAGAAGACAGGATCAGTAACAGTGTTCTGCAGAACAATATTAGAGTCTGAGTTAAAAGCTGAGAAGCAGAAAAAGGAAGAGCTGAGAAGAACTTCAGCTAATATCTCCCTAAAACAATATAGATAGATGATAGATAGATAGGCAGATGACAGTATATTCCAGGGAAATCCAAGGATGGAGGTCAAGCCATATAGAGTTTTGGAAAGAGCGCTGAAATTTGAACCAGACACCAAGAGCGCTAGTTCTGGCTTGTCCTGCCAAGCTGTGTCCCTTTAGAAGTCACAACTCTTTCCAGGGCCTCGGTTTCCCCATTGTAAATAGAAGAGGATGGGTCAACGGACAGCAAGGATTTATTCTACTTCTGGAATGTTTCTCTATTGGCTCTCACTTGGAGTTGAATTATAAACAGACAAGACTAAGGCAGGTTCCCACTGCCAGCTCGAGCCAAGGTGTGATGATTGGTCTTACACAATCACCTCCAAAACAGTGCTCTTGTTTGTGGGGGTTGGGAACCGCCTGGAAGTCATTTCAGTCACTGGGGCATGAGCTCACCCTTTCCAGACAAGCAATTTCTGTAAGCATTTAGTCTGGATTAACTGTGAGGTGCTGGTGGAGGGGTTGGCCGCCGAGAAGCTGCAAGGTTGACAGAAATTTCTCGGTGGGGAGCCATCATTCCGCTAAGATCTTAAAGGCATTGTGTACAAAGTACTTGCAACATCCGGTAACAATCTGAAATCCATGCCCTGCCCCCAGCTGGCAAGCCTTAGCCCACTGAAAGAAGTGAGTTTAAAGATAGACTTTTCATTTTATGATTGGTATATGTTGAAACCGGATGCTCTACCCTCCCATGAGCTTTCTAAGGGAGTAGTCTGGAGTGTTGTTGTTGTTGTTGTTTTTTAAATCACAGATAGAATTCTCAAAGGAGACAATATAGACAAATTGTACCTTTGTATTACAGTGCATTTACTATGTGAAAATTATGTTTTCCGATCTTCCTTCCTCTCTTGAATTCAAGTTCCTCGAGGGCAGGAAAGGAACATAATGAGTTTCTGTATTATCTTTGCTTATCACAAAGCCTGGTACAAAGTATATAGTCTCGCCTATATTATTTGAAATGAAAATCAAACTCATGTAATCACAGAGAGTAAGGAACCTTAGAAATTGAATAATTCATACAACATCCATTTTACAAACAAGGAAACAGAAACCAAGTTTTCATGACGATTTAGAGGAAGAAATGAAGCCAGAGAATAACACACTTTGTTTTTAGTACTGAGTCCTGGCATGCAGAGGAAACAGACAATAGGAATCACCTGGCCCCAGGTACGAAATTCCCTTTGCCCGGAGGGTCAGCTGAAGATCTGTATAATTTCCGAAAGATTCAAAATTAAAAGCGAAGGATTCAAAAATATAGAAGCAAGAAATGTTTTGCTTTTGTGCTGAATATGCATGAGTCTCAGCAAAGAAACACATGTTTAGGGAGACAAACAAGCAAAGGAGGGAGTCCCAATATACTGCTAACCATCTGTGTGACCTTACATAAGTGATTAAACCTCCTCCGGTCTGCTCCTATTTCAATAAAATAGGAAGCATCATGCCTAGTATTTTACAATTCTGAAATTGCATGTTTATAAAATTTAGGATGAAGTGGCTCAAAGGGTCAGAAAGCTATATGGTTCATTTTGAAATATGAATCCTTAGGAGGGAGCAAGTGAGCAATATGTCAAAATGTTTTATGTCTTCTCATTCTTAGAGCTTCTTCGTGGTATAGCTTTCTTCCAATCGCAATGTGAGGGGAGAGTGGACGGCCACAGGAGCTTGCTGAGGCTTGCTACAGTCAGCCAGAGGCAAAGGAACTACATTTTCCTTGGAAACAAAGTGAAGAGTTTCCCAAACAAGGAAATCGCAAAATTATGCAACATACTTCTCTTGTCCAATCTCTCCATTCTGGTTTAAGTGATTCATAATTTTAGCTTCACCTCATCCTACCTCTCCTTCAGGGTTGACAGCTTTAACTTTGGAAAAGTACACGATAAACTTTGCTTTTGGATCTGGGTCCTAAACTGAGATCTGCCACTTTGTAACCCTGAGCAAGTCATCTAAATCATTTGAACCTTACTTTTGTTATTCATACACTGGAGAGATTCCCTACCTTAGGACAGATGATAAATAACTTCATTTGGTTTTCAAAGTGATTAACTTTGAAATACTCACCAAACATCCAACATGGTTTAATCACTTTGAAAACCAAATTCTTTAAAAAGAGTTCTTACTTGCTATTAGAGTTCTCAGTTTAGGATTATTACCTGTGTTTATTTTCTTGAAGATGGCTTTTTGTCTCTGATTCTTATGTACGTGCATCCATTCATCCCAACTTTTGTCTTTCTTGACATTTAGCCAGGATAATTTTTGGTTAACTTCAAGGAGCTACTTTGCTGGATAAATCCCCTGGATCAGAGGTGGGCAGGAGATTTCACCGAAGCCAATTTTTCCAGCCTTACCTGTTGTTGCTGATAATTAGGAATCGATTAAAGGTACTTGTTTGGAAGGCAAAACTGTGTGGGTGTGTTGTATCTCATACACAATAGAAAAATAGCGGCAAAGACATCAAATATTAGACTTACCAGACAGGAAACAGTAGCAACAATGATTATTTAAAAAGGTAACAGATAAGCCTGGAAATACCAAGAGGAAAGAGGAAACTGCAAAAAGTAATATTGCAGTTTTGAAGAAGAGTCAGTTAGAATACCTTGACCTGAACAATACAATAAGCATAATTTTAAAAATCAAATGCAGGTTTGATACAGCAAGAGAAAATGAATTGAAAAATCAGCATGAAACATAAAGATAAGACAATGTGGGAAAGAAAAATAACATAGACTAGGAAGTTTAATATATGCCTGATTAGAATTCCACAGGAGGAGAATGGAGAAGAACCACTATTGGAAGAGAAATTGAGCATTTTCCAGAATCAGTGAGAAGCATCAACACACAGATAGAAGCCAACTAGGTCTTAAATAAAAGAAAAAGAAATCCGTACCCAGACAGATCGTGGTGAAACACAAAAACAAACATGAAACCAAAATAAAATCTTAAATCAGTGAGAGAAAAGACAGATTGCCCTCAAAGCATACAGACAGAAAACAAACAAACAACAACAAAATGTCATCAGAGAGGACTCTACCCAAGGAAAATAGATTTCAAGAAGAAAGGTGAAAACAAAATTTTCAGAGAAACGAATATTTTAAAAGTTTACAACCAGTTCCTCAGCAATAGAAGTTCTGAAGGATCTATTTTCTGCAATTTGTTACTAAATGGATGGTCTGGGTTGCAAGAAGGAAGGATAAGGAAAATTTTGAACCTAAATGAATCTAAATGAGTCTAAAGTTTCATTTGAACCTAAATGAACAAATGCTATGCTTGCATGGGTAAGAAAGGTAGAAATACAAAAGCGTATAATAATTTATAAGATTTTTTTCCCCCAAAGATTTTATTCATTTATCTGAGAGAGTGAGCGAGCTAGAGAGAGAGAGAGAGAGAGAGAGTGCACGAGCATGGGGGAGGGGTAGTGGGAGAGGGAGAAGCAGACTCCTCGCTGAGCAGGGAGCCCGATGCAGGGCTCGATCCCAGGATCCTAAGATCATGACCTGAGCCGAAGTCAGACGCTTCACCAACTGAGCCACCCAGGTGCCCCTAATAATTTGTAAGTTGTAAGAGAAGTAAATGTAGTTGACATGTTTTAAGAACCTTGCATTATCCAGGAGGTCAGCAGATAACTGTTTAATTTTAGATGAAGGTACACCTGTTGTAACTTCAAAGGCAATTCCAATCAAAGAATGGGAACAGTGCCAAACTTTCCTTAGCTAGCTTCCCTTTGCTAGCCCAGGCTCATTCTTTTGTGTGTGTGTGTGTGTGTGTGTGTGTGTGTGTGTGTGTGTGTTAAGATTTTATATATTTATTTGAGAGAGCGAGAGAGCACACGAGCACAAGCAGGGGAAGCGGCAGGCAGGAGAGGGAGAAGAAGGTTCCCCTCGAGCAAGGAGTCTGATTCGGGACTTGATCCCAGGACCCTTGGATCATGACCTGAGCCAAAGGCAGAAGCTCAACCCACTGAACCACCAGGCGTCCTACCCCAGGTCCATTCTTGACCTCCCTGTGCCCTGCGTGGTGCCCGGGAGCCGTGCTCTGTGTGGGCTGCATCGATGGGCACACTTGCCTTCTGGCTTCTGATGGGATTCCACCAAAGGGGAGAACCAGCTGGAGGGCAGAGGGGTAAGGAGAATGAGAGGCTGAAGTTGGGTGTGAAGCTGGGATTTTTATTTCCTCCACTGCCTGGCTGGCTGTCTGGTTGCAGTGGGCTGGCTACTTCCCTGACTCACGATCTCCCCTTCCATCAGGCAGCCCTCTCTCTCATACTTCTCTATCTGTGGATTCTAGTAACTGCTCTCTTCTCTCATTCCTTTAGGGCTAGGGGTTGAAAGAGAACCCCTTCCTTACAAGCTTTTTGACTTCCCTTAATCCTTCCCACTGCTTTTTAAATAGTCCCTTTAAAAGTAAACTCATATCACATGAAGCTAATTTGAATTGTGTCAGCTGTAACTGTTCACTAAGACACACTTTATAATAGAGGGAAACATAATAATTAAAAAAATCCTGAGGTAGGTAAGAAAAGAGAAAAAGAAAACATAGGCTAGTGGACAAAATTTTTAAAATTACAACAAATATATTAAATTTAAGTCCAAGTATAAATGGATTAAACTTTGGTTAAGAGAGGAAGAGTATCAGAATATATGTACTTTACAAGTGTTTTTGTCATCTATAAAGGTACACAGAAAAGACAGAAAAATGTTATGTAAATAGTCATGGAAAGAAAGCTGGTGTATTTATGTAACTTCAAAAGTTTTTCAGGCAAAAAGAAGCCTTACTAGTTATCATGGTTACTTCATAATGATAAAATATTAAAAAAAAACCTAGCCATTTTTGTTTTAAAACGCACCTAAAATATGACCTCAAAATATGTGAAACGAAGCTGGTATAATCTCACATGAAATACACCAACCAACCGTGACACTGGGAGATTGTAACATTCCTATCCCAGTAACTGGCAGAAAAAGAAAGCAAAAATCAGTAATCATACAGCATATTTATACAATGTTTGAGGAACATGATGGAAAAATGTGTCCTGATGCCCCAATATCAAACACTGTATTTAATAATTGCTTATTGGACATTATTTTGGAGCATACCTGTTAATGGGCAGTAAAATACACGTCAATGAAATTCAGTATTAAATCACACAAAGTATGTTCCCTTTCCACAATCAGTTTGGAAATTAAGGAATATACATCTAGGGGCCCCTGGGTGGCTCAGTTGTTTAAACGTCATGATCTCAGGCACCTGGGTGGCTCAGTTGGTTAAGCGACTGCCTTCGGCTCAGGTCATGATCCTGGAGTCCCGGGATCGAGTCCCACATCGGGCTCCCTGCTCAGCGGGGAGTCTGCTTCTCCCTCTGACCCTCTTCCCTCTCGTGCTCTCTATCTCTCATTCTCTCTCTCTCAAATAAATAAATAAAATCTTTAAAAAAAAATAAACGTCATGATCTCAGGGTCCTGGGATTGAGCCCCGTGTCAAGCTCCCCGCTCAGCGTGGAGTCTGCTTCTCCCTCCGCCCCTCCCGCTGTTCATGGTCTCTCTCTCGCTCTCTCTCTCAAATAAATAAATTAAATCTTAAAAAAAAAGAAAAGAAATATACATCTAGATAGCACTGAGTCAAAAGAAAATCATAAGGAAAGTTCAAGAATATTTTTAATTAAGTGGAAACAATACAACCTGAAAAAAGAAAACATGTCCTTTCTGTCTCAAGTGAGCGATACAATTTTTTAAGCACACACACAAGTATATATATGTAATTACAAATATGACAAATGTCATCAAGGAAAATGGCCCTATAAAAAGATAATGTTTTAATGACAGTATGTCCCTTGTGATAAGGACTAGCTCCTTTGGAAGTAGACATTATCATTATTATTCCCATTTGACAGATGAAGAAAACTGAAACCCATTGAGGCAAACTAAGTAACAGCCAGAACACGGAGAAGCCGGGGCTGGAACAAGGCAGGGAGCTTTGAGAACACCTAGCAGCTAAACCTAACTGTGCCAAGGCAGTTAGGGAATTCTCCTCTTCCTTTCTTTTTAAATTTTGTTTTAAATAAAAAAAAAAAAAATAGTATTTAGCATGTAGCATATAGCATATACGTCCATTGAATGAATGAACATTACACTCTGATATGGTTCATATTACTCCTTTAGGAATGGAAATTACTTGTAGATTGGCTTTGAATATTTTAAAATTCATGGATTTTAAAGCTGGACTCCATACTTCTCTAAGGAATCACTTTCCAACAGACAGATTCAGGAGGTATGTCAGCTCTTAAAAGAACTTGGAGTCTATGAGATATTTCCACTATCATCCTTACGACTGTGTTTCAAGGCACCTCCTTTAGTGCTAACCTCAGACACAGTAAGCACCTCCTCACCATTGCCCACTCGGCTGGGCAAGGCAATGACAGCGTGACAATTTGGACACACGAGCCAATTAGAAACACACAGATACATGGAAGCCAATGACTTGAGTCTTTTACCCTGATAGAAGGTACAGGAGAAGAAAAGCTTTATATTTACAGACTATCATGAACTACAATCCCCTCATTTTAGGGTTTCACGGCTTCCTCGTTCAGAGTCCAAGAGAAATTAAACTCCAATGTCCTAAGGCATTAAGCCAGGGGTTCAAAACAATTGGAGGGCTTGACTGTGTGCTCCTTACCCATAGTTTCTAATGCAGTAAGTCTGGGGTGGGGTTCTGACAATCAGCATTTGTATCAAGTTCCCAGGTGATATAACGCTGTTGTGTATGGGGTGACATTTTGAGGGCCACCGCTGTAAAGCATACACTGCATACAATGAATTAATCTCTCTACTATGCATTTGGCATTGTATTCAAGAATAATCATTGGGAGAACTGAGGAAATAGCTACTTAAATCATTTTCAGTGTTCTGTGGTTCAGGGGAGAGAGCCTGCTTCTGAGAGACTACATGACCAACCTAGGATTCTCTCCTGGTCCCCAGACGCAGATACCCAACTCTGTACTCAACATGTGCACTTGGATTTCTACTAGGCATCTTAAAAGTAATAGGTCCAAAACTGCACTCCCCCATGTTTGTAAAATGGCTCTTTTTTTTTTTTTTAACAATCTTGAGTGTTCCAGTGAATCTCAGGTTTTTTTTCTAGTTGCTCAGACCCAAAATCCTGCAGTTAAATTTAACTATGTTCTTTTCTCTCAAACTCTATTAAGTCAATGAGCACATCCCGTCAAATAGGCAGCATCTGATGACTTGTCTTAATTGTTCTCTTTGCTTTGACCCTGTAGCGCATTCTGTATGCACTGTCCAGAGCCTCCCGTGGCTTTTTTCCACGCCACTCAGAAGGAAATGCCAAGTCCTGGCCGTGACTCACAGGGGCTCCTCTCCCCATTGATTCCTCCCCAGCCCTGATGACTTGCTTTCTGTTCCTGGGAGGAACACAGCTCTGCTCCTGCCTTGGGAGCCTTTGCCCTTCCTGGAATGCACTTCCTCTGGACACCCTCCCAGCTCCCTCCTGCTGGGTATCTCCCCATTCCGTCCCCCTTGGAGGGGGGGGTGGGGGGTGCGCATTGCAATTTCAACCACCTTCCTTGACCAGCCCATACCCATATAAAATAGCAAATCTTCCCCTCAAGGATATTTTCTACTCTGCTTTATCATTTTCGCCCGTAAGCCATCACCTGCCATCCTTTATTTTTATTTGATTATTGTTTATCTCCTGACACTAAAGGTTTTATGAAAACAGGGACTTTTTTTTTTTTTATCTTTATCTTCAGCATCTAGAACTGCTCCTGACAAGTAGGAGGTTCTCCTTAGTTTCTGAATAGATGAATTTTAAAGATTGAAAGGCCAAGGCTCAGAGAAGGGAAGGATGAGGTCGAGGACGTAAATGGAAATGAAGTAGAGGGAAGGCCACCTTTACCGAACCCCAAGCTGGTATTCTTTTGATGAACCCACGCCAGCTTTGAGGATCCTCAAAGTGTGACCTCTGCTTGAACTGAGAAAACGCAGGCTTAAAATAACTGTGGGTCATGGCCTTCCCTGAAACTTCTTCCTTCCTGTAAGGCCCGAGGTTCCCAGAGCCGCTCCCCAGAGGACATTAGCAACGGGGTGTGTATCTGAGGGTCCCTGGGAAGACAAGAGCTCGCATTCCAAAGGATGTGAAAAGAGTCCAGTCCCAGGGCCTACCATGTGACTTGAGGAAATGGCCTGGCTGATATTTCTAGAAGGACCAGGTCACAGGAGTCATGTCACTGCTTGGATTTGTCTTCTGTTAATGACTGGGACATTGCTGGCAAGAAGCACCACTTGCATGATTCACAGTCAGCCCAGGGTCTAAATCCTGCCCAGATACCGTGTCCTATTCTAGTGCTGCTTTAATCACCTCCAGTGATGTGTTCATTCATTCAACGGCTCTTTATTTCACACCTACTCTATGCTCCACACTAGGCTATGTGAGAGCTCCTGACCAATTATGGGCAATATTGACATGGTACCTGGCCTCAAAGGCTTTAAAAAGGCTGGTTAATAATCCCATTGATAAGTGACGTTGGGAATTTTCACTTGGATGTAGTATATAAGAGAATCAGAACTTGGGGGAGGGAAAAGGGGTCCCAGAGACTCCAATATGACCTCGCAGCTCTTGCTTTATGGATAAGGAAACTGAAGCTCAGGGAGTGTCCTTTTTATGTCCTTGAAGAATGAGCAGAGGGTGGAGTCATAGTGCATCTGCATCCCGAACTACACATGCATTGTGTGCGTAGCTCGACTCAAGAAGTAAGTCTTTTTTTTTTTTTTTTTTTTTGTAGTTCCCAAGGTGAATCTTGCCTAATTTATAAAGACTTCCGGCTATGTAGCATGCATATAACATACACAGCAAATGAAAGCTGCTGATTCTGATTTAGTAATAGGTATATTAAACAGCACCATGTTGAGATCCTCAAGAGTCTGGGAATGAATGCTGGTAGCGGAGGGTGGGGGGGGTTCTGCTGAATCTCTTTGAGATCCCCAGTATCTCAGGATACAGACGGCTCTTTCTCCTGAAGCAACATCCCGGCCACACTCTCATGCATGCTAGAGATGGGGAGGCGGACAGACAAACCAGGCTTGAGACAGAAAGCCCACTTCGCCAGCTGACAAACCAGTTGATACATAGGAGTCTGCCAGTAGGCCCTCCTGTCTGGCCTCTCCCTCTCCACTTCATCCTGTTTGCTACAAATGTATACTCTGCTTCCTTCCTTCAAGAGAAGGAGAGATGCCTGCGGGAAACTCAGAGAGTTAAAAAACACCAAGGACTTCTACAATCTACTCCCTATTACAGAAGGTGAAAGTGCTCCTGTGACTGGCTCAGTTGGGAGAGCCTGTGACTCCTGATCTCTGGGTTGTGAGTTCAAGACCCATGTTTGGAATAGATATTACTTAAAAATAAAATCTTAAAAAAATATATATATATATGTTTCCACAATATATATTAACATAACTATATATTTGGGTAATATGTAATACATAAGGATAACATTTACAAGTATCTGAACTTATGAAAAATATTTTAGATGCCAACGTAAAAATGTGGGACGATATACGTAGTAGCCAGTTTCCAATGATCCTCGCCTCCTGGTATTCACACCCTGTGTCAGCTCCTCACGCCTAGTCAAAGCTGGTTGTCTGAACAACAGTGTTCTGTGGAGGTGACAGTGTGTGACTTTTGAAGCCAAGTCATTAAAGGCATTGTGGCTTCTCCTCGCTCTCTCAGGACACTTGATAATATTGAAAACTAATAGCTAACATTTTTCGGGCTCTTTTATATTGTGCAGGGAATGTGCTAAGCTGCTCCCAGGGGTGTCGTGGCAGAGAGAAGAGCATTAAGTCCAAAACACACCACATTGAGTTCTCGATACGAAGAGACATGTCAGGACAAATGAAGGGTGAACCCACTAGGAAAACTAAACTCTTTGTGTTTGCAAAGCAGATGGCGGAGCCTCCTGGAAATGCAAGAAGGGAGAAGCATATTGATGTGTCCCGGTTACAACCAATTCAAACCGTGCTCATGGGGAAGTTTAGAGGCAGAGGCAGAGCCTGTTCTGACATTGGAGCCCTGAATCTTCTTGGCAACAGAGCAGATCTCCGTAAGGTGCTGCATCTGGATGGCCATCTCCATGCTTCTCAGAATCTAACATTCAGCATTCCAATTATGGATCACATATGACTTCTTCTCATAGTCTGTCTCCATAGACAGAGATTTCTTCATGTCAACTTAAAAATGTGTTGCCGAGCAGCCAGTTTTGCTGAATTTGTTCAGGGAACAATGACCCCTCCTACACATGCCCACTTGCTTCTCTCTCTGCAGCCCAGTGGGAGGGTATGGTGGCTGCCCTGCGTTCAAATGAAGTCCACCTCTTATAATCTGAACCAAGCCTTGGGTAATAGAGACATTAAGATGAGACCTAGCAAAACAATTAATTGCAACCAAATCGAACCAGGTGACTCAGAAAGTCATTAAGTTTCTTTACTAAGCCACCTAGTTCAGGACAAATAATAAGGCTATTGGATTGATGATGTCTTTGCATTTCTGTACTATATGATGCGTTCATGTCTTTAGGAAACACCAAACAAAACAAGCTTTCAAAGGAAAGCTACCTATCTCATTGCAATTTTTGTGAACCTGGCTAACAACATTGGCAGTGATGTTAATGGCATCTTTGCCTTAGTATTACTAATGTGTTGTCACATTAGGTGTATCTTCTCCATAATCATATGAGAAAGGTAGTATCACCCCCATTTCGTGGATGTGGGACCATGACTCAGAGACATGGCATATGGTGATATAGGTTGTGCACTGCACAACTTCAGGGAATCCTTTACCCGAAGTCACAGAGATAGCTAGTGGAAAGAACAGCAAGTGAGCCCGTCTTGGCCTCTAATCAAAGTCCTTCTTTTTTTCACTGAGTCAGATGTCCCTCTGCTGTTATACGTTTCTTACACAATGAGGTTTTCATTGACAAGGGAGGTGAGCATGAGGGTCCAAGAGAAACAACAGAACTTTTGAAAAACTGAACTCGTCCTGAGCTTTTCCACAGAAGAAAGGAGGATTGACGAGAGGGAGGGGGTAAGCTGGGTGGCGGGGGGGGGGGTTGTATCACAGTCTTCGGGGTTATTTGAGCTAGAAGGGAGGATTTAATGTTAAACAGGTTGGGGACAGAAGGAAGCTATTGGTGTCAGTGGGGAAGAATTCGACTGAGACAGCTGCAAAAGCAGTTGAGACCATATGTGATTTGGAATCTGTTTCATGTTGGATTTTGACTGGACATTTGTTTAGGTCATCCCTGGTGAAAAAAGACCCCACACACGTGCAACAAGGAATGAAAGGGTGGAATGCCACATTGAGGTGACATGTGTGCCTGGCACGGAATTGGGGACAAGGAAGGGCATTGGGTTCCTGCTGCAAATGCAGGCAGCCAGCCCCGGGCCGGTCCGCCTTCCCCTCGAGGCCAGCCCGGCTCCCTCTGCAGGTGCAGGGAGGTTCAGGGGTCTGCTCCCTCACAGCGGGGGTCGGGGGGGGCGGTCTCTGGACTTTGTAGACAGGACCGTCCGGACTTGCTGGGGACATGTCCACAGCAGAAATACAACCTCAATCTTATAGAACATGTGGCAGCCATTTGTATGAATCAACACCCTTGGCATTAGCAGGATTAAAGCACAATGATGTTTCACTTCCAGGAGGACACCAGCAATTATAAGGCTTCCTTGGTTCTTTGCGAAGCATTTTGTTTTTCTTTTTTTTTTTTTTCACCAGCCACCCTCCACACTTAGGTTTCCTTACACATTTAGACATTTACAGTAAACAGGGATTAGCCTCAGCTAACCAAGAGTGGCTAGCAGATGGTTCTAATTAACTACGTCTTAAAGAGAAAGGATTTAAGAGGAACGTGGAGACGATTTACACAGACCCGGTGACACTTGCTCAAACCACGCGGGGCCATGCCTCCACCCAGCCTCGCCTTCTTCCTCTGTGTGGCCTTTCCTTTTCTTTGTTCAATGAAGTCGTTCAGATTCACAGGGCAAAACAACTATTCTATTTGTTTTGGGTCCTTTAAAAATCTATGTGTAAAAGAACAGAAACAAATATAAGGAGAATATAAAATACAAAAAAAGCATATAAAATATAAAGAATATGTCCTGCGTGTTTTGTTAAGTTTTGATGGTATCTACAATATAGAAGAATGACAGTCCTTGGGATGGGTAATTTCTTTTTTTTTTAAATTTTTTATTGTTATGTTAATCACCATACATTACATCATTAGTTTTTGATGTAGTGTTCCATGATTCATTGTTTGTGCATAACACCCAGTGCTCCATGCAGAACGTACCCTCTTTAATACCCATCACCAGGCTAACCCATCCCCCCACCACCCTCCCCTCTAGAACCCTCAGTTTGTTTTTCAGAGTCCATCGTCTCTCATGCTTCGTCTCCCCCTCTGACTTACTCCCCTTCATTCTTCCCCTCCTGCTATCTTCTTCTTTTTCTTTTTTCTTAACATATGTTGCATTATTTGTTTCAGAAGTACAGATCTGTGATTCAACAGTCTTGCATAATTCACAGTGCTCACCATAGCACATACCCTCCCCAATGTCTATCAGGGATGGGTAATTTCATACGCTGACTTGACTAGGTTGTGGGATGCCCAGATAGCTGCTTAAACATTATTTCCGGGTGTGTCTGGGAGGCTGTTTAAGATTAGCACTTAGTTGGTAACCTGAGTAAAGCAATGCCCCTCTCGCAGCCCCCCACCAGTGCCAGTGGGAATCATCTAGTCCCCATAGGGCCTGAATAAAACAAAAAGGTAGACGAAAGTTGAAGTTGCTTTCTGCCTGACTTCTGAGCTGTGACGTCAATCTTTTCCTGACCGAAGTGCCCCTGGTTCTCAGGACTCAAAATGATACCATTAGCTTTCCTGCTCCCAGGCTTTTGAACTTCTCCTGGCCCTCCCACTGGCAGGTGGCAGATCATTGGACTTCTCAGACTCCATAATCGTGTGAGCTAAGTCCTTATGATAAATCTCATTATATATATTAAAATATAATAATTATATCCTATATTCTATTATATAGAATATAAATGTGTATGATGTTATAATTATAGAATATAATTATATATTAGGATTTATATATAATACATATAGTATGTATAATATCTCATTTTATAAAACATGTAGGTATAGAGAGACTAGAAAGTAATCAAAAAATTGTTTAACCTCTCTGGCAGGGCCAAATTATCCATGGGCATAGGAAGCACAGGGTTGAGCTTTCAAGGGGCCACAAAATGTCTTGATTTCTTTTTAAAAAATCAGAAGGAAAAAAATGACCTTTTAGGTCAAAGAAAATGTTCGAATATATAATATTTGTTTTGATAGTTATACAGTGTAAAGCAATAATTTTCAATAATTTCTTATAGATGAAGAAGCCCATGAAGGCCAAAGTGCCTAGGGTCCAAGATAGTCATAATGCAGCCCCGTTCTCTGGACCTTAGTCGCCTTATTTGTATAAAGGGGCTGAGTATGACCAGAGTTTCCTATGATAGATTTCTCAGCCTTGCAGGCATTTATAGGATATTGACAGAGAGGTCTGCAAACCATTTTTGGTATTTGATAAAGCCCAACAGTTATTGCACCAGCTTCTGGAGGTTCCCTTATGTGGAAAGCTTATTAGTTTGGGAATCGAACAAACGTGGTTCCAATCATGGTGGTCAGCTGTATATCCGATGTGTGAATTAGGGCGCATCACTCAATGCTGACCCCGAGGTTCTTTATCTACAGTATGTAATATTAAATACTACTACTATCATCCAATTTTTATCACTTTTGGTTTGAAACTTATCAGCTGGATGGAATTAGCTATCTTATGCTGAACATCTGCTTTAGCAAATTACCGAATAATAAAATTTGGGGCAATGAATGAAAACATTTAACAATCTGAGAGACAACATTTTTAAATTTTCCTATAACCATTCTTCCTCATTTCTTTTTTTTTTTAAGATTTTATTTATTTATTTGAAAGAGAGAGAAAGCAAGTGCAAGCAGGTGGAGCAGCAGAGGGAGAGGGAGGAGCAGACTCCCTGCTGAGCAGGGAGCCTGATATGGGGCTCCATCCCAGGACGCTGGGATCATGACCCAAGCTGAAGGCAGACGCTTAACCAACTGAGCCACCCAGGCACCTATTCTTCCTCATTTCTTACGTGGAGTGAAATTTGGTGACTTTGAAGTTTTTCCTTCTTTTATTCAGTCACTGGATCAAATAAAGTAAAAATGCTGGAGCTGACTTAGAAGAATATTATTAAGAAAGAGGTAAGAAAGCTAAAGGAATGCATTTATTCCATCTGTATCTGGTAGGGACTGAATTATGTTCCTTCCCAAATTCATATGTTGAAGCCTGAACCCCCAGTGTGGCTGTATTGGGAGGTAGGGCCTTTAAGAAGGTAAGCAAGTTCAGATCAGGTCATAAGGGTGGGGCCCTAATATGATAGGAGTAGGGTTCTTACAAGAAGAGGAAGGGGCAATGAAGCTTTTCATTCTACACGCACGCAGAGGCATGGCCGTGTGGGGACCCAGCAAGAAGCCATGGTCTGCAAGCCCAGAAGAGGGTTCTCACCAGAACCCAAATTTGCTAGCATCTTGACCATTGATTTCCAGCATGTAGAAGTGTGAGAAAATAAACATCTGTTGTTCAAGCCACCCAGCCTGCAGCATTTTGTTATGACGCCTGAGCTGACAAAGACAGGACCAGAGACATCAGCATCTGACTATGTCCCTGCACCAAGAAGGGACAGAAGAGAGTAATGGGGTGGGTGCGGGGAGGGGTTGGGACCAGCATCCATGCGAAGCTCTGTGGTGGATGTGCTCTCCAGATGAGAACTGACAGCAGGAGATGCTGACATGGGAGGCTTTTTGGGGCAAGAGTTATGACGCAGAAACTGCGGAGGCCAGGGGATGATGTGAAGCCAGAAGGGGTGGGGAGGCTTGAAACTCCCATGATGGGCAGCAGAGTGAGATCGGCAGTGGGCACGCTGGGGCAGGCAGGCCTCCGGTGACAGCAAATCCATCATGGTATTCCGGGGCGATCCCTTTCATTCCCTGGTTTCAACTCCTCAGCTAGTGGTTGCCTCAGTAATTACTGGATGGTTTTCTGATCTGGCTTTTCTAGTTTTGCACAGCGGGAATGTTGGTCTGTTACTTCTAGTATTGCGAGAGGTGGAAGCCAGCACACACTATATTTTGAAAGACGGGGTTCGTAAAGGAAAAGTAAATAATAGAAGGGAATTCCATGGTGTGAACAGACTGGGTATTAACAACCGCCATGAACTCTTCACAGCTTATGAGTCTCTCTATTCCTTAAGCCAAATTCCTGACACATACCTTTTGACCATTTCCATGATAAGAAATGCCTTTTAATAATGAAGCCAGGTGGCAAAATGAAACAAGGAACAGCTATGAAATAAGACCGTCAGGTTCTCCTCCCAGCCCTATATCCTGCCCACTAGGTAACGTTAGGGACTCTTCACATCTCTGAGCTTGACTTTTCTCCCCTCTCCTAGCATTTGCTCTACTAAGATTTATATCCCAAAGCACCAACGGGGAGTTCCTGACATAGTTTGCATACTTCATAGGCATTATTTCCCTCGATTCTTTTTAAGGGCTTTAGTGTCTTGTGGCTGTCCCCTGTGACCACTCATTTATGTGAGCCCTATCACACTTTTTCATTTTTATGATTACAGTTTTGGAGGGAACAGGCAGTCCTGATATTTCTTTCCCTTCTGTTATGGCTGAATATTATTTATTATTTAGATTTAGAAGCCAAACCCTTTTGCAATAAAGTCATTTCAGGGCACACACACAAGGTTAAAAGCTTTAGGTCAAATACACAGAACTATAAAAATAAACAGCTAGAGTACACAGTAGAAATATTATTTAAAGAAAAGTGGTGACTTCAACATAGTGGCCCTTTCAGTGAAAGTCACTTGAAAAGATACAAAGATGAATGAATCTCATGGAACTTACCAGTTGCTTAATTAAGGAATTGGAAAAAAAACCCACCCCTCAGAATTTGCTTCAAAATTTCAGTTAAGCCAAATAGGGCAGGCAGCCAGACCCTAAATGATGCAAGTGGTTCATGTTTCTCAAAGCAGAGACTTGAGAAGAAAATGCACACATCTCAGAAAAGCCAAGGGTGAACTTTCCTCAATGAGACCTTATGCAGGTTCTTCCAGAAAAGTGGTGGGGACAACATCTGCAAAGTTAACTAATTGGGAAGCCAATTACATTTTTCTCGGCCTCTCAGAGAGGATGGGCCACTCTTTCTTTTGTGCTTCTTCTCGTCCCTATTTAGGCTTTTACTCACGAAATTTAAAAGGCTTGACTTGATTTTCTGTTTACATATCCGCATCCGCCACTGGCTCTGAGCTTCGTCCAGAAGGGACTGGTTTGTAATGTTTCTGTGTGCACAGTTCTTGGCCCATGTAACCTGCCATCAATATTTATTACATGAATGGACAAATGAAAACTGGATGTGGGCACTTTTCCACCCAAGATGCTTTTTGCAAAGTTAAAATTATTAGGTAGGATGTTTGTGTTTCAGCTACCTACGAAGCTTTGAAAACAGGAACTCGCCCAGGAGGATTGAAACAAGCCCAAACTGGGGCTGTTTGCATTTTAGCTCAACCAAGTGGCAGGGCTGCCCTGGCGAAAGTCTAAACAGAAAATGCAGACCAGCACCGGAGAGAGATCCAGAGGCAGCCTGTTGGGAACCAGGTGCTCTGAACCATCGCATTAGGCTGGAACCCAAGTCCTGTAGCACTCTGGGTTTCAGCTTTTCCAGCTTCATTTCTGAATTCCAGGGTATTCATCCAACAAAGACTCATTCATAGGCTCCTGTTGAGTGGAGAGACTGTAGAAGTGCCCTACTCTACAGGGAGGCAGGGCCTCTCCCTTTTGGAATCAGGGTGGTTAGGAGCATACTTTCCGATGGTCTGGGTTTGATTTTACCCATTTATTTCCCAGCCATAATCTTAGGTAAGTCACTCTGTACCTCAGTTGCTGCATGCGTGAAACAGGGATAACATGAGTACCATTCTCATAAGCTTGTTGTAAGCATTAAAGGGATTGATAGACCCAAAACATTTAGCTCAACGCTCGGTACATGATGAGCTCTCTGTAAGTATTTGCCTTTATTATTATTATGTCTGTATCTGCTTTTCTAATAATTGTCTTCCACTTCCTCCTCCTTCTTCATTGCTATGTAATGCCATGATTTGAATGTTTGTGTCCCCCCAAATTCATGTGTTGATTCCTACCCTTCAAAGATAATGGTATTAAGAGGTTGGGCCTTTGGGAAGTGCTTCGACCATGAAGGTGGAGCCCTTATGGATGGGATTAGTACATCATAAAAGAGGTTCCAAAGAAATGGAAAAACGTTCCATGCTCATGGATTGGAAGAACAAACATTGTGAAGATGTCAATGCTACCTAGAGCGATCTACACATTCAAAGCAATCCCCATCAAAATACCATCCACTTTTTTCAAAGAAATGGAAAAAATAATCCTAAAATTTGTATGGAACCAGAAGAGACCCCGAATAGCCAGAAGAATATTGAAAAAGAAAAGCAAAGCTGGTGGCATCACAATTCCGGACTTCCAGCTCTATTACAAAGCTGTCATCATCAAGACAGTATGGTACTAGCACAAAAACAGACACATAGATCAATGGAACAGAATCGAGAGCCCAGAAATGGACCCTCAACTCTATGGTTAACTCATCTTTGACAAAGAAGGAAAGAATGTCCAATGGAAAAAAGACAGTCTCTTCAACAAATGGTGTTGGGAAAATTGGACAGCCACATGCAGAAGAATGAAACTGGACCATTTCCTTACACCACACACAAAAATAGACTCCAAATGGTTGAAAGACCTAAATGTGAGACAGGAGTCCATCAACATCCTAAAGGAGAACACAGGCAGCAACCTCTTCAACCTCAGCCGCAGCAACTTCTTCCTAGAAACATCGCCAAAGGCACGGGAAGCCAGGGCAAAAATGAACTATTGGGATTTCATCAAGATAAAAAGCTTTTGCACAGCAAAAGAAACAGTCCACAAAACCAAAAGACAACCGACAGAATGGGAGAAAATATTTGCAAATGACATATCAGATAAAGGGCTAGTATCCAAAGTCTATAAAGGACTTATCCAACTCAACACCCAAAGAACAAATCATCCAATCAAGAAATGGGCAGAAGACATGAACAGACATTTTTCCAAAGAAGACATCCAAATGGCCAACAGGCACATGAAAAAGTGCTCAACATCGCTCGGCATCAGGGAAATCCAAATCAAAACCTCCATGAGATACCACCTCACACCCGTCAGAATGGCTAAAATTAACAAGTCAGGAAATGAGAGATGTTGGCGGGGATGTGGAGAAAGGGGAACCCTCCTACACTGCTGGTGGGAATGCAAGCTGGTGCAGCCACTCTGGAAAACAGTATGGAGGTTCCTCAAACAGTTGAAAATAGAGCTACCATACGATCCAGCAATTGCACTACTGGGTATTTACCACAAAGATACAAATGTAGGGATCTGAAGGGGTATGTGCACCCCAATGTTTATAGCAGCAATGTCCACAATAGCCAAACTGTGGAAAGAGCCAAGATGTCCATCGACAGATGAATGGATAAAGAAGAGGTGGTATATATACACAATGGAATATTACGCAGCCATCAAAAGGAATGAGATCTTGCCATTTGCAACGACATGGATGGAACTGGAGGGTGTTATGCTGAGTGAAATAAGTCAATCAGAGAAAGACATGTATCATATGACCTCACTGATATGAGGAATTCTTAATCTCAGGAAACAAACTGAGTGTTGCTGGAGTGGTGGGGGTTGGGAGGGATGGGGTGGCTGGGTGATAGACAATGGGTAGGGTATGTGCTATGGTGAGCGCTGTGAATTGTGCAAGACTGTTGAATCACAGATCTGTACTTCTGAAACAAGTAATGCAACATATGTTAAGAAAAAAGAAAAAGAAGAAGATAGCAGGAGGGGAAGAATGAAGGAGAGTAAGTCGGAGGGGGAGACGAACCATGAGAGACGATGGACTCTGAAAAACAAATTGAGGGTTCTAGAGGGGAGGAGGGTGGGGGGATGGGTTAGCCTGGTGATGGGTATTAAAGAGGGCACATTCTGCATGGAGCACTGAGTGTTATGCACAAACAATGAATCATGGAACACTACATCAAGAACTAATGATGTAATGTATAGTGATTAACATAACAATAAAAAAATCTGCTCTGGAAAAAATAAATAAATAAAGAGGATCCAGAGAGATTCCCTGGCCCCTCATGGGAGGACACAGCAAGAGAGCACCATCCATGAAGCAGGAAAAGGGTCCTCATCTGAAGGCAACCATGCTGGCACCTTGGAGACATCCAGCCTCCAGAGCTGTGGGCTGTACATTTCTGTTTTCTATAAGCTACCCAGTCTGTGATATTTTGTTACAGCAGCCAGAATGGACTAAATCTGTGATCAATATTTAAAATGCAAAACCACTTAAGGATGTTGGTGTCATTATTTCTATTTTGCAGATAAGGACACAATCTCAATGTAGAAAGGGAATCTACCAAAGACTACAGTGTAAATAAAGAGGAGAAATGGAATGTGAGCTCAAGCCTTTCTAATTCGAGACTTTCTGCTGTCATTCATTGCCCGTTCCCCACTTTCCCAGTGTTCTTTCTGCATCTCTGATGATTAGTCACTGTCACTCTTGGCTGGACTGTTGGTTTCCAGCAGGTGACAGGACTAAGCCCATTCCTTGATCTAATCAAGCCTCCAGATTGATCTGAGAACTGTCTTTTTTTTTTTAAAGATTTTATTTATTTATTTGACAAAGAGAGACATAGCGAGAGCAGGAACACAAGCAGGGGGAGTGGGAGAGGGAGAAGCAGGCTTCCCGCAGAGCAGGGAGCCCGATGTGGGACTCGATCCCAGGACCCTGGGATCATGACCTGAGCCGAAGGCAGACACTTAACGACTGAGCCACCCAGGCACCCCTGAGAACTGTCTTGTAAATTTCTCACCCACATTGGCCCAGAAAAACCTTAGTGAATTTTTCTACAAAGAATACCTCACAATAAAACTTCTCCTCTTGGAAATCATTAGAGTAAAAACCAGGTGTAGTATAATTCAGTATAAATGAGGCACAGAGGAAAGACTCCAATCCATCATGGTATATCAACACATCCAGAACCAACTCACTATGAAAATCCGGCAGTTGCTTTGCCTGTCTGGATCTTGGTGTCTCCAAATGCAAAATGAGGAAATTGGATTCATGAGATGTAAGGACTCTTTCAGGCCTAACATTTTTAAAACACTGTCATCAGTTCATTCCGTCATTGTAGACCAGTATTGCCCAGGAGAACTTTCTGCAGGGCTGGTTATATTCATCACCTGTATGTAGCTCTAAAGCAACCGAAATGCAGCTTGCGCCACTGAAGAACTGAAGTTTTAACTTCATTTAATTAGGTAGAATTTAGCCAGCTGGCTAAATAGTCAGCCAGCTGCTGAGGTTTGAGAATAGTCTCTGTTCAAGACATTGGATTAAACAGAAGTGATGGAAATGTGAAAACCAAAGCAACAGCAACAAAACACACCAACTTTGCTCAAGGATCATGAAGTCTATGACAGATCAGTCAAGTATGATCATCATACCATTCAGGACATCTGAGGACTTTTTTCTGCTCTCACCTCACCTCTGAAATCCTTTCAAGAATCAGACTCAGCACTTATTTTATCTCCTCCATCAAGAGAGTTGCTTCTTTTCTTGTCTTTCCAAAGCACATTGTTTAGTAGGTAATTAAGTCATGCATGTGTTCATCCATCCACGAGGGTTTAACGAGGGTTTAACAGATCTTCATTAGGATAGGGATTTTTGAATGATTATATTCTGCTATAGGGTAGAATGTAGCATCCGGAAAAGTACCTGGCATTTAGTGGGAGCTTAATGATTTTGTTTGATTGTTTCATTAATTCAATATGCTTCACTGAAGATTCACCCTAGACTAGGCTTCTGTTTTAGGCATTAGAGACACAAAAGTTTAAAAAGACCTGGAACTTAGAGTTTAGTGAGGGATATAGCCATGTAAACAGCTGATTACAACTGAGGTTTCAAATGCTATCATAGGGGTAGGTACAAGGTGATTTGAGAGCAAAGAGGGATATCTGGTATAATTTGCATGTTATACATAAATTGGATTTGGGATTATTTCTTTTTTTAATTTTTAAAATTTAAGTTCAATTACACAACATATAGTACATCATTAGTTTCAGATGTAGAGTTCAGTAATTCATTCATTAACACTCATTACATCACCTGCCCTCCTTAATGCCCATCACTGGGATTATTTCTTTACATACACATTTTCCCTACATAGTGAGCTTGTGGTGAGTCTTTGTGACCCCAGCAGTTGACACACTGCCTGCCATGGAGTAGGGTGATTGATGCTTGTTTTTGAATGTGTGAAGTGATATAACCCAAAATGGTTACGTATGGCATGTTGTATGCAACTTTAGAAGAACGGGACATCACTTTTGGATGGGGGACTATAGTGAGTTGAATGGTGGCTCCCAAGATGATATGTCTACATCCTAATCCCTGGGCATTGCAAATATCACTTTATATGGGAAAAGGGTAAATGTCACCCTATTTAGAGATAGAGTCCTTGCAAATATAAGTAAGTTGAGGATCTTGCAATGTGAAGCTTATCCTGGATTATCTGGGTGGGATCTAAATGCAATCACATGTATACTTATAAGACAGACACTCAGCGGAGAAGACACATGGGCAGAAGAGGAGGAAAATGTGATCAAGGAGGAAGATTGGAGCGCCTGGGTGGCTCAGTCGGTTAAGCATCTGCCTTTGGCTCAGGTCATGATCCCAGACTCCTGGGATGGAGCCCTACATCGGGCTCCCTGCTCAGGGGGGCAGTTTGCTTCTCCCTCTGCCCCTCCCCCTGCTCATGCTCTCTCTCTCTCAAACAAATACATAAAATATTTTTTAAAAAAGCAGAGATTGGAGTTACAGGGCCAGTTCATGGTTAATTTTATGTGTCAACTTGGCTGGGCCACAGTACTCAAAATTTCTTCAAACATTAGTCTGAGTATTTCCGTGAGGGTGTTTTGGGATGGTATTAACATACATTTATCTATCTATCTATCTGTTTACTGAGAGAGCACCTGCACATGCTTGCCATGGGGGGCATGGTGCAGAAGGGAGAAGGGCAAAAGAGAATCTCAAGCAGACTCCTCACTGAGCACCGAGCCTCTGGGCCTTGATCTCATGACTTTAAGATCAGAACTTAAGCCAAAATCAAGAGTCAGACCTTAGACTGAGCCACCCAGGTGCCCCTGGATGGCATTAACATCTAAATCAGTGGACTTTAAGTAAAGCAGATAATCCTCCCTCATGTGAGTGGGTCTCATCCAATCACTTAAATGCTGAATAGAACAAAAGGCTGACCTCTCCGGAGCAAGACAGAGTTCTGCCAGCCAACAGCCTTTAGGCTCCACGGCAATTCTTCTCTGGGTCTCCGGCCTGCCCGCCCATCTCCGCAGATTTTGGACTTGGCCATTCTCCATACCCTCTTGAGCGATTCCTTAAAAGGAATCTCCCGATTTCTTTTAAGAAAGAGAGAGCTAGGTAGATCTAGTTATATAGAGAGATACATAGAAATACATAGACATATAAAACATAGTTATCTATATCTATGTGCATCTCCATCCTCTTGGTTTTCGTTTCTCTGGAGAAGCCTAACACAGGCCGCAAGGCAAGGAATGCTGACAGCCACTGGAAGCTGGGTGAGGAAAGGAACAGAATCTTCCCTAGACCCTCTGGAGGGAGCCCAGCTCCGCAGACACCTTGATTTCAGACTTCTTACCTCCAGATCTGTGAGAAAAGAAATCTCTGAAGTTTTAAGTTTGGGGTAATTTGTTACAGCAGCCACAGGAATAAACAAGAGGTATAGTATTTAGACCTTATTCTGGAGACTACAGGGGATTTGTACAAGGGCACAGGCATGTGGGACTCAATAAGACGTTGAAGGAGAGCAGACGGCGGGCGTGTGGAAGACTGAGCGGAGGGAAACCACCGGGCTTTCCTGGGGTGGCCATGAGTCGCTTACAAGTATGAAGCCTGTGAAGGCCAGTAGTGGAAAATAAATTCTGGATCTATCATTGTGAGGACTGAATGTGTGCCAAATATTTGCAGATTTTGTAGTTTTGTTCTTTTTTGTTGTTGTTTTTGTTTTTTGTTTTGAGACTGTGAAAATCTACTGGACATTTTTAGCAAAGAAAGATATGTTCTAGAGGGGAGGGGGTAGGGGGATGGGCTAGCCTGGTGATGGGTATTAAGGAGGGCACGTATTGCATGGAGCACTGGATGTTATGAAACAATGAAGCGTGGATCACTACATCAAAAACTAATGATGTACTATATGGTGACTAACATAACATAATAGAAAAAGAGAGAGAGAGATGATTAGATCATTCTTTATTGAGTTGATTCAATTGTATATTTAACTTGGTTGACAAGGTAGTGTCTGGTAGGAGGGAGGTCAAGGGAGTCTAGCAATTGTGCAGGACAGATGCCGCAAGGACAAGGGTGGCATTATCCTGGATTTACATGTAACCATACAGAAACTGGGCCCATGGCATGTCCTCCTATTTTGAAAGAGAGAGATTTTATTAGAACAGTAAGACATCCTTACAACTGTTTAAAGCCTTAACATTTCTCTCTCTCTCTCTATTAGCCCCTGCTGCACTCATATTTTTGAGTTATAGATGCATCCATCCTTATTTTATAGTTGAAAACACTTAGGTAACTAGTGATTAGCTATAGTCTTGAGGTTGTACATTCTAATGATGTCAGAATTTATCCAAGACTTGTGCTTACCGCTTTTTCTTTTTTGGACTGTTTAACACGAATAATGGTATAATCACTATCATTTACTGAACGTGAATTTTCCCTATGACCCTGATACCGTGCTCAACAATTTTCATACGTTAGTATATTTTAACACGCCTAACATTTTTGCTGTAGGTACGACTGTGATTGTACTTTACAAATGGAGGGTCCAAAGTTAAATAAATTAACTTATCAAAGATCCTATCGCGAGCATGTGGCAGACATAGGATAAGAACATAGATTATCTGGGGCAAAACAGTGATTCACTGACCTAAGAGATAGTAAATTCCTGATTGCCTTTGTTGGCCAGATGAAAAAACCATGAGTAGACTAGATTTTTCAGAAGTCAGTAGGCTCCATATTTCTGGTTGAAAAGGGAATACTTCTCCAGAAAGCTGCTGGATTCCATAGAGAACATATTTTATGCAGTTGGCTCAAGCAGTTCAGAAAGAAAAAGGAACCTTACAGAAGGCAACCCAGACCTTGTATCTTGTGCCTGCCTCTTACACTTGTTCCTATTTATCTCCACACTTATCAGCAGACAGACGAGATTAGAAAGCATAGTCTCTTTTGAAATAATTACCTGACCCTGTTATCTTAAAAGACTTGTAGACTTCTAGGTTAGGTATTATTTTCTGAGCAGAGGTGGGTGGGATAATCAGCCTCTACTTCAGTAGGTATTACCCTGCCAGCAATAATAAGACCCAAACAGCAGTCATTCTTCCTCTGCTGAAATTTTAATCATGCCAAGAAATTACAGTGGAATTCTGAGCCTCTTTCCTAATGACAGCGATGGGGGTTGTAGAGTCATTTGGTGGATGAACCGGGAAGCAGATCCAGGGTTTTTATGAGCCTCTAGTCATGGAAAAAATACCCAACTCTTTCTCCAACTAGAAACCAGGGTCAGGTTCAAGTCAACATCAATTGACATCAGTTGTATGTGATGTTATTTCCGTGTTGTCCTATGACTCTTTATCACACAGGTAGACATCTGTAATCACCACCATCTAGACACAGGACTGTTTGATCACATTAAAAATCTCCCTCCTCCTATCTCTGTATATTCATACGCAACTATCCCTTCCACCCCTGCCTAACTTCTGACAACCCCTCATCGGTTTGCTGTTTCTATAATTTTATCATGTAAGAATGTTTTATAAATGGAATCATCAAATAAGGAAACTTTCGAGATTGAATTTTCATTGAGCACAATGCTCTTGTGATCCTTCTGGGCTGTGACATGTATCAAGATGTATTAGCCAGGGTTCTCCATAGAAACAGAACCAAGAGGCTATACATAGACACATAGAAAGGGGAACTGGCTCTCATGGTTATAGAGACTGAGAAGGCCCACGATCTGCCATCTGGAAGCAGGAGGCACAGGGAAGCCAGTAGTATAGCTCTGGTCCAAACGTGAAGGCCTGACTACCAATGGAGCCAATAATATAAGTCCCAATCTGAGTCCAAAGGCCTGAGAACCAGGCGCACAGATGTCCACAGGCAGGAGAAGATGGATGTCCCAGCTCCAGCAGAGAACAAATTCACCCTTCCACCATCTTTTACGTCTGGCCAAGCCCTCAATGGATAGGATGATGCCCACCTACACTGGTGAGGGCGGTCTTCATTACTCAGTCTACCGATGCAAATGACATTCTCTTCCAGAAACACCCTCACAGATACACTCAGAAATAATGTTTTCCAACTATCCGGGCATCTCTTAGCCTCGTCAAATTAACACGTAAAATTAACCATCACATGAAAGTTTATCCCTTTGTATTGCTGCCTATTATTCCATGGTATGGATGTACCACAGTGTGTTTAACCATCTATCCACTGAAGATCATTTAGGTTGTTTTCGGTTTGGGGACAATTGCAAGTGAATCTACTATGAATGTTCATGTATAGGTTTTCATGTGGACATAATCTTCATTTTTTTCTGGGAATAAATGCCTAGGAACATGATTGCTGGGTCACGTACTAAGTGTATGTTTAGCTCTTTAAGGAACTGCCAGACGATTCTCCAGAGTAGCTGTACCATCTTACATTCCTACCAGCTGTGTGTCCAGTACCTCTGCAACTTCACCAGCATCTGCTATACTTTAGCTTGTTTTAGGAGGGATGTAGTGATATCTCATCGTAGTTTTAATTCACATTATTATGATGGTGAGTGAGGCTGAACATCATTCTATATGCTGTTTTTCATCCATATAGCCTCTTTGGTGAAACGTCTGCTCGTGTCTTTTGCTCATTTTCTAACTGGATTTTACTTTATTTTTTTTAAGGCAAATTTCTTTCTTTTTTTTTAAGAGAGGCAAGGAGCCTGGTGTGGGACCCGATCCCAGGACCCTGGGATCATGACCTGAGCCGAAGGTAGCCACTTAACTGACTGAGCCACCCAGGTGTCCCAGGAGAAAGAGACTCTCAAGCAGGTTCCCTGCCCAGCAAGGAGCCCAACTCCAGGACTGGATCTCACAAACCTGAGATTATGACCTGAGCCAAAATCAAGAGTGGGATGCTTAACGGACTGAGCCACCCAGGCACACTGCCCCCACTCTTTTTTTAGTAACTGGATTTTATTTTTAACATTGCTTATTGAGTTCTTTTATATTCTAGATACAAGTCCTTTGTCAGATATGTGGTTTGTGACATCTACCTTTTTTTGAAGAGAGAAAAAGAAGCCAAACAAATTCCATCTATGTCTGTTTATCTTCTATTTAATCTACCTACCTATCTATCTACCTATCTATCTATGTATCTACCAGCCTTTCCTTGTCAGGAAAATGCTATTTTTCCTCAGACATTATCACAGCACTTTTTACTATAAGATAGCATGCGGGAAGACTTGCATTTGAGCTTTACTCGTTAGCCAATGGGTTGGAGAAAAACCGATCATCATTGCCATTATTATTCTTATTCCACATTTTAAAAGGTGAGGTATATGAAGACTCCTTTTCTTTACAGGTAACCAGGCAAAGATTATCAAACAATAGGAGATAAACTATGATCTTTGTGGTGTTTGCATTTTGGGAGAATTAACACAGCTGAAAGGACTGTAAAAATCATACCCCTCCCACCTGGATAACTGATCTCCATGGTATTCCTTGCATTCATTTTTTACTGTATCTAAATTCTCCCTTAACCACCAAACCAGCTGCTGTTGTGATCTAAGCCCCCCGAGATGTATTCAAAGTAGGACATAAAAGGTGGTTTCCAGTCCTTCCAGTGCTTTCGTAAGACAACTGGAAACTACGTTGTTTGGGGAGTTGAAAACTATGTTTCTTGCGCTGATGGCTGGGGTAACCATCCTATAACCCTTCCCCTGTTTCTCAGGTAGGGAGGTGGAAACCCAGAGTAGCCCGAGTTATATTGGTTGAAAATAAAAAACTGGCCAGTGGGTTGATGGGATAAAGTTACATAGGAATCGTGACACTTTTGAGCAACAGGGATTCTATTTTCAGTGGAAGCTCCATGTGGAAAGTCAGGGTTCCTTTTCAAAGTGATGAAATATTTCAAACATAGAAAAGTATAATCAGTACCCATATACCCACAGGGCCACCACGGCCTCTCTCAGGCAGAAGCAATGCGGGAGCGGGAGACACGGTTTGGCAGCGGGGGCCGGGGCTGGGCCCCGTGAACGTGCTCCACCACAGTGAACGAACAGCCATGGGTGGAAGGAACCATGGCCCAAATGAAATAGAAGCGAATATGTTGCCGTGTTTGCTTCAGAATTTGTTTTCTGTGCCCAAGCCTTAAGAACTATGGCCTGAGGCTGACCACTCTATTCCGTTGTTTTTTTTTTTTTTTTTAAAGATTTTATTTGTTTATTTGACAGAGAGAGACACAGCGAGAGAGGGAACACAAGCAGGGGGAGTGGGAGAGGGAGAAGCAGGCTCCCCGCTGAGCAGGGAGCCCGACGCGGGGCTCGATCCCAGGACCCTGGGATCATGACCTGAGCCGAAGGCAGTCGCTTAACCAACTGAGCCACTCAGGCGCCCCGACCACTCTATTCCTTACCTCCTCCCTCCCTTGCTCCCATAAGGAACTACTGTCCCCATATTTGCTGTGCATCATTCCCATAAAATAATAGGGACTATTGGCCTTTGCATATAATTTTGCACAAATAATCTCATGCCACAGATTTTGTACTATGCTTTAACCACTTGCTTTCTTCACTTACGCTACTTACAAAATTTCACTAATGTAGAGAGAAGCAAACTGAATAATAATATCAGTGTATTGTTTTTAAAGATTTTCTTTCTTTATTTTTAATTTTTTTATTTAGAGCATGAGTAGTGGGAGGGGCAGAGGGAGAGGAAGGGAGAGAATCTCAAGTGGACTCCACACTGAGCATGGAGCCTGATGCGGGGCGTGATCTCCCAAACGTGAGATTATCACCTGAGCCGAAATCAAGAGTCGGTTGCTTAACTGACTGAGCCACCCAGATGCCCCAGTAGCAATGTATTTTTATTATGCTAGCAGTAAGGATGAGAAGAAGAGCTAACTTATATATTCTGCACTATGTACCAGGTGAGTTCCAAGCCTTTATGCATATTATTGCATGAATCCTATCTTTGCAGTGATGTGGTGTCTATCTGATAGATAATTGTGCATGTGCATGTGTTTAATTCGATGTGCACTGTTCTCTGAGTGCCGTTTTAATATGAGGATGCACATTACTTCATCATTTCAGGAAAACCTTCAGTCATTATCTCTTCAAATATTGCTTCCCTGCCCCTTTTTCTCTTGCCTTCTGCAGTCAATGTGCATTGGACCTTCTCCTTCGATCCTCACATAAGGACCCTTAATGTTTACCATGTCCTTAGAATTCCTCGCTTTATTCTGGGAACGTGGACCAAATAGATTTCTCATTGCACTAACTCCTTATTCTGAGGAGTCTAATCTGTTCCATCTGTCCCAGCAACTTTTAACTTCAAAGACTTTTGATTTCCAGAAGTTCTATTTTTTATTTTTTTGTCACATCTGACTGCTTTTCTTGCATTCAAATATTTTCTTTTCTTTTATTACAGTGTTGATTTCTATTTTTTAATCGTTCATCTTTCAGATTCTTGTTTTATTAATGAATGTCCTTAGGCTTTCACAGTCTGCTTGGTTGTATCTGCTTCACTGTGCTTAGGCTGTTTGGTTTCCTCATGCATTTTGTAATTTTTGATTGTGAGCTCAAATTAAGAATGCCTCCTTCTCCCCACCAGTGCCCTGTGGAAAATTTTATATAGTTTGTGTTACTAAAGTGCCTTCAAAGCTTTGTGTATTTATTTCTGGTGAGCCAGGTGGTATAAATTTAGAGTCCAAACTCATATGAAGTGCTGGTAGAGACAGATCAATTTTCTTGCTAGTTTTTAGGGCAGAGGGGAGATTTATTTTCCAATTCACCTTTCTTTTTTTTTTTTTTAAGGTTTTATTTATTCGACAGAGAGACACAGCGAGAGCAGGAACACAAGCAGTGGGGAGTGGGAGAGGGAGAAGCAGGCTTCCTGCCGACCAGGGAGCCTGATGTGGGACTCGATCCCAGGACCCTGGGATCATGACCTGAGCCGAAGGCAGACGCTTAAGGACTGAGCCACTCAGGCGCCCTCCCATTCACCTTTCACTGAGGTTGTGATATTTGGGGTACTAGTAGTGGTCTCATTTACAATTCCTGGTTTATTTAGGCCCAGGGTCTCACCTCTAGGCCTCATGTGGGCATTAACAGTCAAGATCCTATTGTTTCTGGGTTTAATAAACCCACTGAAGGTCAGGTGCACCATGTGCTCACATGCTTCAACTTCTGGTTTTTAAGTCCTTATTAATTCAAGGGTATACTTTATCCTGTCTTTTACATTTTGGGTGAAGACAATCTTTCCTTCCTTCCTTTTTTGCATTATCTTTCTCTGCCATCTTATCAGACCTAGAATTGTTAAAACAGGTTTGAATGCTTTGGCATTGCCTTAGCACACTGAGAAAATGCAGTTAGAAAAAGGGCAGCTCTTAAAGATAATTAGTAACAGAATCACAACATCACACTGCTCTCTTCCATGTTAACGAGTCAAACAGGTAGCCAGCATTTTGTAGGGTCCATTTGAGTATGAAAAGTCTCTATGGAAATGACTTATTTGGTAGAATTTCTATCTTGAGCAGAATTATAAACAAATCCTAGGAGGATCTGAGATTAGTAACAAGTCAGTGAAATGCAAACCAGCATGCTAAAGAAATAAGAGCAGGGGGCATGGATGGCACAGCCAATTTAAGAAAGGAGCATCTGGGCCGGAAGGCAGGGCAGCCCCAGGGAGGGGTGCTTCTCTGGGCCATGTTGGCTAATGAGTCTCACCTGTACCCAATATTGCTCTTTTGCAGTCTGTTTTTTCTAAGTAACGTGTATCTCCCCAACCCCGTTTTCTACAGAGTGCAGACTCTGTTCTTAACAAAAGACTTTGTCCTCTTTATAAAACTGAAAATGAGGAAAAGCCCCTTTAGTTATTCTTAAGAAGAGAAATCGAGCCCAGGTGGGACTTTGACCAATAGAGACCACCACAGTTCTGCTTTCTAGGGCTGAACAAATGGGTTAAGAAATCCACTTAGGGAACAATTTTCTTAAAAAAAAAAAAAAAAAAACCCAGGGTATTAGTTTTCTATTGCAGCTATAACAAATTACCACCAAGTTAGTGGCCTAAACATTACAAATTTCTTATCTTAGAGTTTTGCAGGTCAGCAGCACTAGATGGGTCTCATGGGCTACCATCAATGTGTCTGCTGGCCTGTCCTCCTTTCTAGAAGCCCAGGAGGGGAATCTATGTCCTTGCCCATTCAGGTTGTTGGCAGATGTCAGTTCCTTGGGGTTCCTGGCTGTCAGCTGAGGGTTCAACTTCTAGAGGCTGCTCATATGTTTTAGTTCATGGCCCACTTCTTCCATCTTCAAAGCTGGCACTGGCAAGCACCTCTCTCACATTTCCCTTCTTTCTGGTCCCTTCCGGTGTGGTCTCTCTCTGATTGACTCTTTTGACTTCCCCTTCCACTTTAAGGGTCCGGGTGATTAGACTAGACCCACCTGGACAATACAGGAAAACACCCCTGTTTGGAGGTCTATACTCCTTTTTCAGAGGTTTCAGGGAATAGGCCATAGGCATTGTGGGGGGATCATTATTCTGCCTCCCACAATGGCACAATCGAGTGAGGAGAAATGTTACAGGCCACGATATCAATTGTGCTGGCAATTTATCAAGAGAAATCTAATCAATTTTTAAGCTCATTTTCTAACTGCTCACCTTTGACCTACTAATCCTCCTATCATCATTTACATTCTAATGATGAACATGTTATAGAAATGTCTGAATATCACAAGCCAGGAGGGCAAGAAACAAGGAGCTAAAAATGAAGAATAGCACGTAATCTATAAGTGGAATATGAAAGCATGTTGAGCTAGTCACATTGCTGCCTGGTGCTGCATTTCATGAGTCAGTATGATCCAACTGCATGAAGGAAACAATGAGTTATTCTGGATTAATCAGGGTCATTCTGGGGAATTTTCAGAGTTGGACAAGAAAGGGTAACTACCTCTTTTACTTTGGCTGCAGCCATTGGTAATGTGAGCCCGACCTGCTCATGCTCTGAGTCTTCTTTCTCTTACAGGAGACCAATGGAATCCCCTGTGACCAAGTGCACAGGTGAAGCCAGGATGAAACTAGTTGATTCCGAGGCAGATTTCAACACTTCCTTTCCATCTAATCTATTCTACCCATGCATCCATCCATCACTTTTGCATCCATCATCTGTCTGCACTTCTATGTACTTATGTATCATGTATCTCTCCTCATCTTCCATCATTCACATTTGATCTGGCATGGGTTGTCTGAACACAAGGGGATTCTGACTAATAGACTCATCACTTGGCCGAACACTTGTATTTTACAGGTGAAGAACCTGGACCTTGAGGAAGGAAGGAACTTGAGCATGTTTCTCTCTAACATCAGGGCCTGCATTCTTGCCATCCCTCAAGAGTCACCATGTGCTTCCTGACTATCTCTGTATCTGTCTGGGCATTCAACATTTTAATTTGACTTTCCCATGTTAAATGAGCTTCCCTTGGGAGGAAAAACAACAGCAAATAGGATGTTTGCCTTCTAGGGGTTTTTTGTTGTTGTTACTTTGAATTTTAGATGCCAAACTGCTCTTTGGTTCTGAAACAAGAGACTGGGAAGGGTTCTGCATGGTGACCGGCCCATGGAGCCACTTTAATGGGTTGAGGGGCACTCATGTGTCCTTACTGGGTAAAGGAAATTCAGTGCAAGAAAAGATTTGAGAGAGTCCCAGCTATGTTCTGCTGACCACTAGCTGTGTGATCGTGGGCGAGCTATTTAACTTCTCATTTTCAGCCTCCACATAAGTATGAGGGGGAATAATAATCAAACTTATTTTGCAAAGTTGTCATGGGGGGTGTAGATTGTGCCTAAGATAGTATTTACTGCATAGTAAGAACTGTATAAAGGGGAGTTATTATTGCAATTTAACATAAGCAGGGATGTTTAGGACCCCTTCGGAGGAAGGATCTCTTTACTAATGAAGAGATTACATTAAAATCCTGTCTTGGAAACAGGGACAAAGAACCTAGCTATGATCTCTTGCTTACTGCCTGAGATTTCAAATCGTACTCATTTTTACAAGGGAATGCACTGGAAATACATTGAGAACCCTTGATGGTACCTGCTGGTTTTATTTCTTTTGAGTACTTCATTTGCAGGCATTCTGCACACTGTTTCTACATTTCCATACAACAAAGTTTATTCACTCTGCAGCCCCTAATTAGCTGGTTTGGTTAGAATTGGGGTTGTTTTCTGATCTCATCAATATACCATTTCATTGGAGCCATCAAAGAACGTTGAGGATTATCCTGGTACATCAATTCTGAAGCGGTCCCTTTTCCACTGGGGCACAGAATTTTTGGAGTTGCCAAAATTTTGGAATTTATTTATTTATATTTATAAGTTTATTTATAAGAAAATAAACAATAGGTCAGAAAAAACAAAAGTGATACATTTGCCAGGGGTCATTGTAAACAGGGACAAGGGGACCTGCTTTGCTGGGTTCTCCTTTGACTGGTTAATTTAGATACAGAATCCCTGTCCATGAATGAAGACTCTACCTTCATGGATGGAGGCCCAATACCTTCTATGCTCCTCTTTTAGGTTTTTAGTATTAATATCCTTCTCTTAGAAACACGCCATGCATAAAGTGAGAATATATGCATTGAAGAAACTTGTTTTATTTTGCTTACCCCATCAGTTCCCAAATTATGGAACAATTTTGAGCACATAAGCAATTTTAACATCCCCCAGAAACACAGTTTCGTTGAATATACTTTGGGAAAGCCTAGGCTAGTCTGGGATAATCTGACTAAGCATACGTTAGAGTTAAAAGTAGTAGAATCCATTAACCAAATTCCATTAGAAACATAAACCACATGGAGGGCAAAATTAAGTCTACTGCAGAAAAAGAAAAAAAAAAAGAACATGCTCTTTTGAGATTGTAGGAGTAGAAGTAAAATAGAAACCTCAAAGTTTCCTGGTCTAATGACCCCATATGTAGTTTTGCAAGTTATATCACTCTTAAGGAATAGACCTAAGTAGGGGAAGCATCATTATGACACAGCGAAAAGCCAAACTTACAGACCATTATTAATGTAATGTAATTGTATTACTTGAATTTCTCAGTGATCACAGAGCAAATAACAGCAATATTGGAGAAACATTTTTTGCCTAAGCTAACAATAGTAAGATATCATAACCTGAATGCTGGGGAAATTGTAGCAGAGCATAACACTTATATTGCTGGTGGCATTGTAAATTTGTTCAGCCATGTTGGAAAGCAGGAGAGCAGCAGGGACATCAAGAGCAATAGAAATCTGCTAAATGGCAAACACTGAAAGAGCCAACAGCCAGGAAAAAGTTAACAAATTATTCTTCAGGTTTTAAAGATATTTATTTATTTAAGAAGTGGGAGCAGGGGGAGGGGCAGAGGGAAAGAATCTCAGGCAGACTCTGCACTGAATGCAAAGCCAGACGAGGGGCTGGATTTCACGACACTGAGATCACAGCCTGAGCTGAAATCAAGAATCGGACACTTAACCTACTGAGCCACCCCACCCCCCCATTCTTCAGTTTTTAAAGTATGATATGATTATATGAAATCATGAAAACAGTTTTACAGATGTGGAGAGTTAGAAGAAAAACGTCTTCATTGTGATGACAATTCAAACAAGGAAAAGTCAGGAATTTGGAAAAGGAAAAGTATGTCACGGCTGGGGTTCTTAAGAGCTATCTGCTGACAAGTTTTCTTTAATAGCCTCTCTGATACTATTTTCATATAAAATGCTTAAATAAAAATACACTGTAGGTATAAATTTAGCTGTGTAATTGAATAGCTAAATACTGATTGAGCCTGTATGTTCTGAGTTGTTAAAATTCTTGCTGATACATCAATAAGATGTAGAGAGGACATCTGAACAACTAATGATTTGAAAGGTATCATACTCATGTGCTCTTATTTTCATAAGCGCATATATATATATTCATTTTTTGTAAATAGCATCCATCTTTTTCTTATCATCTCACCTTTCCATTGACAGGGTCCTGAATTCATTCATTTGACCAGCATGAATGGTTAGAACTTACCAAATCAGATAATACCAGGTTACAAGAGGAAAAACCCAAAGTCTCTACCATAAGAAAGCTCTTATCTATGTTATTTAAAATATATTTTAATTAATATCACAAGTAACATGAACAATCTACTTTGATGGAAAGGATTCGCGATAAGAAAAATGGTATGATTAATTTCTCATGGGTGCCGTGTGCAACACAAACCCTAAACCTGGGGTGAGGGGGTAAGAACTGGACTGCTAAAGGGAAATCTTTTTTTTTTAATGTAATAATCATATGCTACAATTATTTTAATAATTGAAGTAATCTTTTTATAATGTAATAATTTTTAATATGATAATAATTATAATAATTCTAAGGCAGTCTTGATTCTTCCCTTAATCTTGTTACTTCCTAGCATTTAAACCACATGACTTGCTACCCTTCCTTCTTTCCCACCCTCATTTATTCATCCACTAATTCTCCCACTACTCAGATACAGCCAGTGAAAGTACAGAAATGAATGATCTGGTTCCTGTCTTCAAGAGCCTTGTGGTCTAATAAGGGAGATGGAAAGTAACAAAAAAGCTTCAGCAGAGCTATGACACCAAGAGTTTGAAAAGTTTAATAGGGACAGAGGGAGAAACGGCTAAGTAGGCTTCAATTCCCTTACACCTCTGGTAACTGTGTCCAGTTATTCATGAGGGTGAACCCAGAGGTCTCACACACTTTCACCTTTGCTGGGCGAATGGACTCAACACCTTTATCATCCTAAAGAGTAGTTAGAATGACTGTTCACAATGGACCTCCAACCTGTTTGTCCTATCTAGGGTCATTTCAATCTTGCCCTATTTCTCCAGGAGCTTGAAGCTGTTCACTGTTCTCTAAACAAGGCATGATTTCTCACACAGCTGTGCGAACCAAGCTGCTTCCCCCTGCCTGGGAAGAGGCTTCCTTCTGTCTCCGACATGACCCCTCCTGACCCCCTCTGCTCATGGGGCAGACCCAGTTCAAGCGACACAGTAAAACCTTCTTGGGGCTCCTAATGCAGGTGGTGACCTCGCTTTCTGCACCCTGAGTGCTTTCGCCCTACCTCTAGTAAAGCACTTGTCAAAGCCACGCATCTGTCTCATTCACCGTGAGCTCCCTAGGGACAGAGATCTCATCTCTCTCATTCCCTCATTGCCAGCACCTAGCAACGTGCCTTGGTAAATGTTGTTTATAAAAATGAATATATAGGCAAAGAACATATTATTCAATGAAACACATGAATGAATGATCAAATTAACAAGTCAGTAAATTACTGAGTAGTGATTGAGGAAATGAGGAAATGTTAGAGCCGTAAATTGTAGAGTTATGTAATTAATGAATACATGGATACATTATTTAGTAAGTGAATAAATAAATGGATGGCTAATCTACGGGAGCTCATTGCCACATCAAAGAAGAGAGGATTTCCTCCACTCTCTTGCATGCCTCCAGGATTTTATTGGACACATAAGCTTTTCACCTTTAACAGCTATGTCTCCCGTTATCCTGCTGCACATAGGATTTTTGCCTAAAGGATTAGGAACAGCTCACCTTTTAACTATTCTAGACAATTTGCAATTATAATATGCAACAAAGTTACAGTTTTGACAATGTTTCACAAACCTTTAATATGACAATTGAAACATAGCCCCCTGTAAAATGCTCAGTTTTTTTTCTCCCTCACCACCTTCCAGCTATGGGTAACAGAAAAATGACTTTTAGAGTATATCCTGGCTCACACATCATACTCTCTCAGGGTAAACGGGTTTTAGCTGACTTTGATTTGTAAGAGACAACATCAACTTAGAAGAAAACAATTTCTATTATTTCAGTAAAATTTACTCAAATAAAAGCAGGCTTGTAGCATTTCATTTGCATTAGCCAAAGTACAAAGCCGTTAGCTTCAGAAATGGCATTTAGGAGCGGCCACCAGGAGACAGTCCCTGTGTTTGCAGAACAAAACTGCACATAATCTCGATTGTGAAGATTGTACGGAGGGGTAATCGTTTGGTATTTTGGACACCCATCTCTCAGGCAGCCAGGAGATTCTCACGAGGATTGCCAAATAAACAGATCATTAGGTTAAGATTAAGACTGTCGACAGAGACTTGATCTGCTGGCTGAGTGTCTGATGGAATGGAACCATGCATTTTGCAACGGTCAACGGATCCCGAATTTGTAAGATTCCATCCTTACCTCCTTTCTAATGTAAGTAAGAAGGCAAGGCCTCTGTGAATACAGTATTCACCAAATTGATTGCTGACATTAGAGAAATCGCAGACAATAATAATAATGACCTTCATACACTGCTTTCACAGCTCAAACATCCTCCACCCTTCCAGTGTCCTCCTTTATCCTTTCCCAGACCTGTTTCAAAGAACAATATAAAGCATGTACCTTTTTGAAAAATGTGGGAAATGGAGGTAAATTATCCATTGTCTCAACCAATCTAGTTAATGCCAGAACCTAGGGTTCTATTCTTCCTCTTTTCCAGTGCTCCAGGTTTGTTGTAAACACATTTGCTTCCCTCCTGTGTCATTTCATATGCTGATATATTGTGTTTAAGAAAAGTATTTTGAATAGCTTCATGGTTTTTAATTATTGTAAGAACACATGGGCTATTAAATTATATTTCAAAATTTGGTTATTTGCAGTGTTTTTAACTTTCAGTTATTACAAACATCACTGGGTTGGTTACTGAGGTGTGTAAAAGTTCTTTCCATATTTTGGATTATGTTTAGGACTGGTCCCAAAAAAGGAATATTTCAGTCTAAAGTATGAGCATTTTATTTATTTTTTTTAAAAAAAGATTTTATTTAATTAATTATTTATTTATTTATTTAGAGCATGAGCAGGGGGAGGGGCAGAGGGAGAGAGAACCTAAGCAGACTCCCCACTTAGTCTGGAGCCCAATGTGGGGCTTGATCTCATGACCCTGAGATCATGACCTGAGCCAAAATCAAGATGGATGCTTACCTGACTGAGTCACCCAGGTGCCACTAAAGTGTGAGTATTTTGCAGCATTGTTATATATTTCCAAACTACAGAAAGAACCTGGAGATACTCTAAGTACTGAAACATCTCTTCCTCTTCAGGAAGTATTTTGTCCTTTCTGTTAAATATGGTAAAGGTTTTTTTTTTTTCCTATGATGCTATTCTATTCATTGCAGTTCATATGGCATTTCAAATACTCTATTCTAGAAAAATATTGACATGATAATTTTAGACCATTTTTTTCCTAAGAAGCAGTCATGTAGACGAAAATACGGATTTGTTGTTTTTGTTTTCTTCCAGAGGGCAGAAGTGGTCCCACAGAGCAGACCTTCCTGGAGTAATAGATCAACTCTGCTGTGAGGAAGACAGTTCATTCTACACTCACCACGAATGCACCTAGGAAACTGGGGCGGGGAGTGGCGTATTTTCGGAAGTGTCCAGACAGAGCTTGGATGACCAATTTCTGGAGAGGTGCTCTGGTCTTGGAAAGGCATTCTACTTCTGGTTGGGTAGCCCAATTAGATGTAATGTAAAATCTCTTTCTGTTCAAAAACTATAGCATGCCGGTACCATGCTATCCATCTTGTATCAGCACGTGTGAGCCACTAAATAATCTGAAAAGTATTACATTTCCAAAGAGGCAGTAAACAGAATTTGAATCAATTATTTCAACTTTGTCCTCCATTAGCACCCTTTTTAAGAAGTGTAAAAAGTAACAAAACAGTGGTTGATCCTTTTTTTGATAGCTTGAGTTTAATCTCCTCCTTCTTGGCCCTCTTCATTATCTCCCGCAGGACATGTCAATGAGTGAGGGCCAAAGATACAGCAGTAGATGAAAGCATCCACCTAAGTTATATCCCAGATGGGGGACTGTGACAGAAACACAGAATGACTGGGGCCTTTCCGGAAGTGTTGTGGGGCTGGGCAACGTGGCCAGGACCGTTCTGGCAAAGCCATACCGGGCTTATTGATCTTGGAACGGGACTCCACCCTCCTCTTGACCAGCACACTGCCCCCTGTTTCTGCTGACTCACCTCCCTTGTCTTCTCCCTCACGGCTTGCCCCAAGCACACGCAGGGCCCGCAGGCCACCGAAGAAGTCCTCAAGGGGACACTGGACAGCTGCCTCGAAGAAAGGAAAACTTCGTTGGAAGAGAGGGACAGTTGGAGGTACGGTTCTCTTTGTGCAAACTCAAGAATTTTTTGAGAGGGAGAGGGAGCTGAGCCATGTGTCTGGCTTCACATGGAGAAATGGGCAGAGAAATGACCGAAGGGCATTCTAACGGGAAGGGCTAGCCAGAGTGAGGTGTAATCGGATATTGTAACTTATTAGAAATGGACTAGATATTGTGTTACTAAGTAGAGGGAAGTAGGTCAGTTCAGTTCATTAGATTTTTATAATTGTAGGATGTAGAAGGAAAGAGGTAGCTATTGAATTTTAGCTGCTATTATCCCAGCCTAGACTGGACAGCAACAATGTGACCCGTAATTACGATAATTGTTCAGATGGACTTCATAAACCAACCAAGATAGTTCTTTTGAAAAGAGCTTTTAAAAGTGAAAACATTTCCCCAATACACATTTTCTAGTCCGCTTGGCTGTCCCCTCTGGGCTCAGGAAAAGAAACTCAGGCAGTGCAAGTATGTTTAGCCATTGGGCCTCTTCCCAGGTTGTGAGACGTTGAGCAAAAATTCAGAGTTATTATTAGATCTAAATGGAGGCTTTTGTCAAAGGGCCTCTTGAACTGTTAGGAAATCAGAGTGCAAATTGATAATGACACACAACACATCCCCTCCTGCCGAAGGCCGCTGAGATACCCCAGAAAGAACTTGCATGGTCTCCTGCCAACAGCATGTTGCTCAACACTTGTCCTTCCCCTGAGTCAGCCTGACAACTGCATTCTTCTCTTCCTTATAAGAGGCAAAATGAGATGGATTAAAGAGGATGTTTGAACTGAGACCATTAATTTCCTTGCAGTGTGTATTCAAGTCAGATCCCCTTAGAGGAGCCTTTTGTGGTTTCATAAAATTACAACTTTGGCTATTTGGCTGCCTCTTCCAAAGCATAAATTTGGCTTCTAAAGAAAATGTACTTCATAGAAGAAAGGAAAGAAATGAGTATGTAGTTATCTTAAATATATTCATTTTATGTAATAGTTCTGTTATGCAAAGAAACAATTACAGTATTAACTCCTTATTAATAAAAGAAATCATAAAAAGCAGTCTTCATAAAACTTAGAAGGCTGCTCTGATTTCTATTTGAAAAAAAAAATAACAAAGGTTTTTCCCTAACAGTTTACGAACGCTTAAAAATACTTTTTTAAACTGTCAGGTTTAAAAATAAATGTTGATCTCTTTTCTGAGACTACTGCAAAACTTTTTTTTTTTTTTAATTTTCAGGGGTTAGGTGAGACCCTTTCACAGAGGAAATGCATGTGCGTGATGTCTTGCAGGGAAATTGGAGAATGGATTGTTCCACCTGCTCATCTGACCATTTCTGGTCCATTAGCTTCCCTCAAATATGCGTTATAGTGTTCTGTGTGCCGTCCAGGGCTCACGAGACAGCAATATTATTTCAGATTCTTCTTTGCAGACCGTTTCTATGCTCCAAACTCATAGCATAGTACTTCACACGTGGCAGGAAGTCCATTTTATTTAATGAAGCCTTAAATGCTCTGTGGGTTAGACAAACTTTTGGTTGATTTGAACTCATAGAAAACAAAACTCAATTTCTACCATTGAAGAAAGACAACTTGGGTCTTTGGAGTCCGATCCACCATACGGGGATGAAGTTCAGATTTGGGTAGACAGAGTGATATTGCTAAAGATGCCCTTACTAGCGATCTGCAGCTTTCTCTCTAGGCCCAGTGCTGTGTGACTTGGAGCAATTGTCTCCACTCTCTGGGCTCTCAATTCTCTACTGAGCTCAGCGGTTCTCCATGCCCACTGTACATAGAATCCCCACTGGAGATTTTTTAAACACCCATGCCTGGAGCCCACCTCAGACCAAATACTTCAGAACATCTAATGGGCATGGCCCAGCTGTGTGTTTTTAAATGATTCTCCAGGTGATTCCAAAGTGAAGCTGGGTTTAAACCATGGCTCTAGGTCAGCACCTCTCAAACTTTAATGTGATGGGAATGGCCTGGGATCTTGTAAAAATGCAGGGGCTGATCATCAGGTCTGGGAATCCAGCATCTGAAGCAAGTACCCAGGTGATGCTGGCTGGCTTTGCTGCACTTGGGAAAATCTAGAACCTGGGAGGTTATAAAACATGTGAAAGACCCCACCGCAGGCCCACTGAGTTGGATCCTGTATTTCCAAAGAGTGCTAGGTGATTTCTAACACATCAAAGTTTGAAAATTACTGGTGTCGATAATCCATAATAACCCCTCTGGCTCGAAAACATAAGTGTTTCAGGGTATGGCCTTTGCCCACTTCCATCTCATCTCCTGCCCCTCTCCCTGTGCTCACCACGCTCCTTGTAATCATCCAAATGTGTATTGCTTTGCCTGACTTCGTGCCTTTGCATTACGGGTGTGTCATTCCCATTATAGTGAAAAAATGCTTCCATTTTACCTGATGATTTTCTATTCTTCCTTCAAGATTTAAGTATCAAGTCATCCGAGGAAACTAGATTTAGTATTTCTAACAACCACACAGCCCTAGGTTAGGTGCTAACTCTGCCGTACTTCCTCATATTGAACTGATATTACCCACTTACGTGCTTTATTACCCATCTAGAACGTAAAATTCTGGAGTGACAAAAATACATCTTATTGAGTTTTTTTCTATCTATCAAGTTTCCTGGTATACACTATACATTCCTACTTCTTTTTTTTTTTTCAAGAAAAAAAAGCGTTCATAAATTTCCTGGTATACACTATACATTCCTACTTCTTTTTTTTTCCCTAAAATAGGGAGAGAGGGGCAGAGAGAGAGAGGGAGGGAGAGAGAGAATGTCTCAAGCAGACTCCATGCGGAGCGTGAAGCCTGACATGGGGCGCGATCTCACAACCCTAAGATCATGACCTGAGCCGAAACCAAGTCAGATGCTTAACTGATTGAGCCACTCAGGCACCCCCACTTCTACTTCTTAATATAAATTCTAATTAGGATGGAGATCTCAGTAGGTCCTTCATATCAATCTGTTCTTTCTGCTCTGAGTGTTAGTAACAGGATTGTGTGGCTGTAGTAATTCAAGATGGATTTCCTACCACAGGCTAAATCTGTTGTGTCCTAAAGAGATACTGGAACATGTGAGCTCTTGAAAGCTCAAGACCCCCAAAATAAAGCAGCTTTGGTGGGCTATCTTCACTAATGGTAACAGATGAGTGAGAAGGGCATTTACTCACTTGATTTCTGTGCTTCTTATATTTTTGACATTTATCAAAGCTGATGTTGCTTCCCAAAGGCCAAGGGAGGAGAGATGGAACAGATCATTTTCATTCTCTTGGTCTTCTCTTGGTTGTTTCCCAGGCTGACTGACAATAATTTGCATCCTGTCAGGGCCCATAATTTTTGGTTGTTAAAGAAAGACACATGGTATTGCCAAAGAGCTCCAAGACCTTTACTCAGTGTAGTGTGACCTGAAGGATATGGGAAATGTGGGAGGGCCATTTACTGTGATTTTCTCCCTGTGGCCCACACTGGAAGTGTCCTGTGAAACAATAAGAGACCTCAAGGCCGCATTTTCTCTCAGCTTAGTTTTGCATTCAAATTATGTATATGTATTAAATTCAATGAATATCTATGAGATGTCACCTGTGTGTCAGACTGTGTTAGACATTGGGGATACTGACTTCAATGAGTCATAGATTTTTACCTCACAGGAGTTCCCTACTACAGATAAGGAGGACCATGCAGCTAAGTGTTATCCTAGAGAATAAGGTGCCATAAGAATATAGACCAAAAGACAATTAATTCTATTGCATATGTTATAAAAAAAGATAGCAGGGGCTAGTATGTCAAGGGAAACTGAGAAAATGAAAGAATTACTCAAAATAGAAGGAGGAGAAAGAGCTTTCTAAGTAGGGGACTAGCCGAGTCAAGTCAAGAAGACAAAATACCATTTTAGGCTATATTATAGCACTAGAATTAAATTTAATAATGCACAATCTTAAATATAAATGTTTTTCTCACTTATATAAATTTTTTTAAAGATTTTATTTATTTATTTGACAGAGAGAGACACAGCAAGAGAGGGAACACAAGCAGGGAGAGTGGGAGAGGGAGAAGCAGGCTTCTGGCAGAGCAGAGAGCCCAATGCGGGGCTTGATCCCAGGACCCTGGGATCATGACCTGAGCCAAAGGCAGATGCTTAACGACTGAGCCCCCCAGGTGCCCCTCACTCATATAAATTTTTAAAAATACTTCAGGGTATTATCCAATCATTATTCACTGATAATCTGAATAACACCATGGTATACCAGAAAGTCCAAGAAAATGTCAGAGGAAAAAGTGAAATTAATACCTAAAATATGATGATGAAACGAACTTTAGCTCAGCTTGAATTAAATGTGGCAAAGATGAGGCAGCAACTCTAAGACATTTGGACATTATTTTGCGAATTAAGAGGCTGAGCATGAGGTCTGTTCCACTACATAGAATTGACCTTTCCTGGGAGTATTACCAATTAAGGATTACATTAAGCAAATTCTCAGCCAGGTTCTTGTGGGCCAGACAGGCAATGTGAATGTGTACTTTTGAATTTTAAGGGAAGGTAGGCCCCTGCCTCAACCTAGAGTCAAGTTTGATCCATTTTAGTGTCCTTATGTTCCCTTAGAGTTTTTGTTTGTTTGTTTGTTTCAATTCTATCCATTCCCTGAACACCTTACTCTTTTTGAGTCTTGGCTTAAGCACTATTCAAAAGGTATTAACAGATACGCCAGGACAGGCTCTTTCCAATGTTTTGTTAGCTCTCCCACTGTATTTGGCATCCGACAGTATCCATACCTATATTATCTATGTCTGTATTTGCATCTATACAATCCGTATCTATATTCTTCCAAGATATTTTATTCAGATGTTTAGTTAATGTTTCAGTTTCTATTGCTGTGTAACAAATGACCCTGAAACTTCTCTGAAATAAGAGCAATAGTAGGTTCTAGAGATGATCTTGTCTTGTACAGATGACTTTTGGTGATTTATTTACAAGTAAAAACAGATGACTATTATACAGACAAAAATAAGGTTGGAAATACTAATAAAGTAGGAACTAAGACATGATGTACGTCTACCACTGAAATGTGCTTGTGCTTTATGACAGTATGGTTATTCTTGGTCTACTCTCCTGATTCTTTGCTTATCAGTGGGTACCCTGGCAGGCACAGAGAGGGAAGCTAGAGAAAAAGTTAGGGTTTAGTCAGAACAGAGCTTAGGGTGAAGAACAAGGTGCTGGTCTTGGTCTCATTGACATAAGTTAATCAACAACTTCACATATATTGAATTCAAATTTTGGAGAAGATTTTGGAGGGGGAGTGGCAGGGTCCCTTTTGCAATAGCATTTATAGTGATTACAGAGAGTGGAACCAGGAAGTAAAACAGGTGAGGGTTTCAACGCTAATTGGAAATAGATTTGCGTCTTGGCAACTAGCCTCGAATAAATCACATTGTTAAAATATTTTTCGAAGATGAAGGGAACAATTTAAAAAAAAACAAAAAACAAAAAACAAAAAGTCATGACTAGACACAGCCTTATGTGTCCAGAATAAAGAGATCCTGAAAACATCATAGGAATGAAAATTAACAGGCATCAGATTTCTCATTAGTAACACAAGACGCTGGAATACAATGGTGTAATTCTTTCATAGTTCCAAGGGAAAATATTTTCAACATAGAACACTATAGTTAGCTTTGGTGGAAACTTGTGGTTTCCTACTCAGCAACCATTTTTTCTCTTCCTGTTTGTAGGTACATCTCCAGTTCTGTTGCGTATCTGCTGAGCAGGAATATGCTAAGGAGGGAAGGCCCCTTCCACAGCCATGGAAAACGAATTATTGGTCTAAATCATTTATGACAAAAGCATTCCTCTTTGCTATTGATTATTCAAAGTGTGGGACTGTCATGCAGTTCTAACTAAGAAGTCTTCTGGGCCTTTGAAAACAACTGTTTTCCGGATAGAAAGATAGAGCTATTCAAGAAGGTCTCTTTTCCCCAGCAGTCCATCTTCCTGCCTCAAACTCAGTTATTTGAGGATATTATGCTTGGATCTGTGTCATCCATCTTGTGACTACAAGGTGCTAAGCCAACACACTGCTGGTGGCCAAAGAGAATAATGGAAAGAGCCTAGGTCATCGATAACATTGTTTAGCCACTGCACCAACACTGGTACCACCTACCTCCACATTTCCTGTTATTTCAGATAATCAAGGATCTTTTTCCCTTGAGCTGTTGTGGGGATGGTTTGTCACTTGCAGCAGAATGTATCATGAATGCTACCTGGGCCAAATGACCTATTAGGCATAAGATGTAAAGATATTTTATTTTCAGACTTGGGAATGGCCAAACATTTATATGTCATGCATTCCTTTTTAGCAATTTACCTGAGGATTTATTCCGGTAAATTGAGGAAGGCACTCAGGAAAGGAAACAGAATCCACCCCAAAGGAGCACTAAGGGAAGTGCTGGGGCGGGAGCATAAATCGTGGAGGCAGGAAACCAGGTTGGAAAAAAAAGGAGAAAGATTTGGAGGTGTGCATCAGGGAGGGAGAGTGGGAAATCTCCAGAAAAGAAAAAAAAAAGGGTACTCAATGGATAGAAATGATGATTGAGAGTTTGGGCTTCAATAACCATATGATCGTATAATAAGGGGAAATAAATACAGAAAGAAAGAAGGTAACTAGGAGCCCCGGTATGAGCATCTTGGAGAAGGAAGCTAGAGAGTAAATAAGACCTGGTACCAACATGGAAAGAACCACATAGCCGCACGCTGATCAAGTGAGGTAAATTGAGGAGAGAAGTCATGTCATCTGAGTAAGTAGGGATATTCACCTTTGGGAATTCCGTAGATCTTAGCATCTGATCCAAATAGGCGTAGCAGTGAAGAATGATCCTCTAGTTCTCAAAATTAAATACAAATAAATGTAATATAATCACATAAATGCAAATGGACAGAATTAACCTTTAGATAAGGAATAGGTTTTAGTCGTGGTTGCCTGGCAATATAGACAAAATGATGTTATTGATAAGGTTAAAGTATAGTGGACATTAAGCCGGAATTCACGGTAGGGTAGAAACTGATACAAAGCGTAAAGGCATTAGTGTCCTTAATTTACAATCTGGTAACAGCTATTAGATATTGGCCATCTCTGGTGGAATAAAAAAGAGATGTTTAAATATGCTATTTAATGTTACAAGCAACCGACAGAATAACTAAGAAGAATAACATTTGGAGATTTGGCGAAGAATAGTAGTGTCAATGAGCAAAATCTTTATCTTTTATATTGGAATATCTCACACAATCCTCTTGCCCCCTATTTGTCTTGAAACCCCATCTCAGACTGTCACCTACTCTGTGAAACAGTCACTTGTGACCCTTGCTCCCAGGCCCAATGTTAATAACTGTGTGCCCCCTCAGTTTATTTTATTATTTTATTTCTCCATCCATTCAACAATACTCTGGAGGGGTTAGTCTGTCCCACGCTGTGCTGTAGGTGCTAAAGATACAACTGCATGAAAGGCATGACATATATGGGCACTCTTCTCATGGAACTGACACTTTATAAGGGAAGAAAAGAATTAAAGATCTGATTATAAAACTAGATAAGGAATTACAACTGTGAGAGGGGCTCCCTACATGTAGGGAGCAGGGAGAGTGTAGACACACAGGCGTGGACCTAGTTTGGGGAATCCAGGGAGGCTCCCATGAGGAGGAGATGTCTGATCTGCTCCCTGAAGGATGATAGACATTAAGTAGATGAAAGTGTGAAGGTGTGAAGAAAAGAACAAGGTATGAGGAGCCTGGTACAAGGCAGGAAGGAGTATACCATCAAAAGGAGAAACTCTGTAAAGGCCCCATGCTGTTGGAATGTGGGGAGTCCAGGAGAGAAGCTCAAGACAGCACTGGTGGGGCGCCTGGGTGGCTCAGTTGATTAAGAGTCTGCCTTCACCTCAGGTCATGATCCCAGGGTCCTGGGTTTAAGTCCCACATCGGGCTCCTTGTTCAGTGGGGAGTCTGCTTCTCCCTCTGCCTGCTGCCCGCTCTGCCTGCTGCTCCCCCTGCTTGTGCTCTCTCTATCTCTGACAAATATATAAATAAAAATCTTAAAAAAAAAAAGAAAAGAAAACACTGGTGAGGGAAGCAGGGATTACATCTTATAAGGCCTTGAGACCACGTTATGGGTTTTGTCCTTTTCAGAGAATGAGGAATCCAGTGAAGATTCTCCTCAGTGAATTTTGTTAGTGAGTGAGTTGCAGCCTGTGGATCAAATCCAGCCCACCACCTGTTTTTATAAATAAAGTTTTATTGGAACATAGCCATGCTCTTTGTTTGCCTACTATGTATGGCTGCTTTCACATTGTAATGGCAGAATGGGGTAGTTGCAACAGACACTGCATGGGATGTTAAGCCTGAAATATGTTTTCTTTATAGAAAATGATCCTTGGGATATATCATCCTATGGACAATGCAGAGAACTGTTCATGCTTTTATGCTAGCACCTACTGTGCTAAGATCATCTGTATACCTATTGGATTTCCCCATTATTATACTGTGAGCTCGTTTTGGAACAGGGACCATATTCAATTCATCTTAATTTCCCTAACGTCTAACACATTATCGGTACCATGAACAATTCATTGGTTGAATCAATTCTTCTCATTTACCTCATAGATCATCTAGACCAGCTGCTGATTTAACTGACTTGAAAACTAAGGTCAAGGGGGTTTGTGGGACCTTCCCCCAAACACTCAACAAGTTATTATCCATATTAGGTATCAAATCCTGATCTCTTGACTATCATTCTTGCCATCTCTGTTCTTACTTTGATTCAGCTGTCCAAATAATTTGAGTATCACTAGAACCAGGAAACTGGGAATATGTATCTACTTATAGAGTCATACTCTGAGAGCCATGATGACTCATTTATGAGGAAAAGATGCCCAGGAGCTTTGTCTAAATCTGTGTTATCTTCATTTCTATAGAGCAGAGGTTTGTGCGTTATCTTAGCAAGCCGAGCTCAATGAAACAGGCTGGAAAGCTCTGAGGATTCTGTGAGGACTCCTACATGGAGGTCAGGGATGCGGAAGGCTCCGTATTGCTGTTCCATATGCCTGTTTGCCCTTCCTATTAGAAGGCTGGAGATATAATTAGGAGACAAGCACCACAGATGCTGCAGTTTACAATAACCAGAAGAAACCACCGAAACGGGTAAGACATGAAAGGATAATTTTGCTTATACAAAATAGCAGACTGCAAACTAAAACCAAGAAAAACAAACAGGCAGATGGAAAGAGTGGGGAAGGCATTGGCACAGCTGTGAGCGGGATTTAGACACCCAGATGCAACATAATTTGGGGGGATGGGTGGGAGAGGAAGAGAATCTGAGGGGAAAAAGAAAAAAAAACAAACCCGAGATACAAAAAAGATACTGGAGAATAATGAGTTTCTCGTCTCTCCACCTGCTGCTTAAACTTTTTCACATCCCCCTCCTCATACCCTGGTTGCTGAAAGTCATTTCCTGGGGGACGGGAGGAAGGCACCCAAGGACAGAAAAGATAAACAGGCGTCCTTCCTAACACACAGAAGGCACTGGCAGGAAAATCAACAGCTATGCTTGCAGTGGAAGAAGAAAGACATAGCCATTACCCAGAAGAGGGTGAAGAGTAGTGTTTGGTTTTATTATTAGCAGCATTATTTAGATAACAACACATGTGCAGGGCTCCCTTTCCCAACAGAGTCATGGCGTGGGGAGGGGCAAGAAAGGGCGAACCACTGTGCTTGGAGTTTCAACAGATGCATTAACCACTGTCATGGAAACTGCAAACATCATCGTGGTTAATCCCCCTCCCCCAACAACAGCAGCAAAATAACTCAGTGATGTATTGTCTTCTCTATTTTTAGGGGTTGGGAGACTGAAGGTCAGTGGGTAGGAGGCAAGATTTAAACCTAGGACTTTATGATAATCTAGAGTGTCTTCTCCAACCACTTAACAGGCAAACACAAACCCAAGTCATCAGAAGAAGCGCTTCTGTTATGTCAAACCAAATGGGACACCCAAAGGGAGTGACGATGGTGCCTCAGCAGAGAAGGTTCCATTGCCCAGAAGAGACATGGCCAACGCGTGCTTCGCTCTGCTGTGCAGCCTGAGCCCTGTGATTTCATTTCTCTCCAAATGCTCATCATTTTCCTTCCTTTTTTTTTTTTTTTTGTACAGTTGGCTGTTTATGCTTTTTACACCCACTGCACTGTGAGCCCCTGGAGAACAAAACTTGGGCATCATTCATCCTTATATCCCCAGAACCAGAAAAAGCCTGCTCCTCCTTAAGGCTGCTACATGGCCCAGCTCCAGGGGTCCCACGGCCATGGGTGTCGGTGTGCAGCACAGGGTTTCACCACCGAGCAGGTGATCAATGAGGGGTGACAAAGGCATGGTCCTCTCCAGCCAGCCAGCTTCCAAGAAGTTCTTTGTCACAACTGACATCTCCCTCCTCTGGGTTCTCAGGGTGCTCTACTTGATGCCTCCCTTTCCCCATCCCTGCTCTTCACCATGCGCTCTTCACAGTCCCAGGGACCAGCTGATACTCATGCCTAGAGCTGTTTATGCCCATGCTGGCTTTCCCTTAAGGTTCCTTGTAGTGGCCTGGTCAAGTGATGCGGGTACGTATTTTGAACAAAATAATGTGATTCTTTTCTAAAGAAGATTTCCGTATGTCATGGCTTATACATCTTTTACATGTAATCAATGCTCAGTGATGTCTTGTCATCCCTGTTGATTCCTTTATCCCCTCCCTGAAACTGCGGGAGCAGCACGGTGCTGGGCTCCTCGGTCCGGGCTGTGAATGGTTTCCTGATGGTGATGGGGCCTCTCTGCATGCTGCCACAGGAAATGGGGCAGAGTTCCCACATCGTGGAGGATACATCTCTTCATGGGAAGAGAAAAACTGTAGTTCTGCATTCCAGCTCCTGGGCTGTTCACACCAGCTATTTTGGGGAAGGGGGAAGCCAGTCTCACAACACTTTCCCCAGAGAAAAGATGCCAATGTCAATGTCAGCCATTAGGAAACGTCATTAAAGCAGATGAGAAACGGGCTGTGGACATTTTTATGAGCCCAGAATACTCTGGTTGGAGATTTTATGGAGACCACAGGAAACCAGAGAGACAATGACATTCATACCCTTTTTTAGAGTCTGGTAAGGAGCAATTTTTGTGTATGTGTGCTCAACAGGGTATGTTTTTGAGAGGGAAAGCTACTGTTGGAGGCCATGTCAAAGCAAGCCTTATTCAGAGAACTTGTGGATCCGTTAGCTATAGAATGCTCCAGGCCAAGTAGCTGTGGGCTCAAAGCCCAAATCCTTCCAGAATTGCAAAGAAAACCCTTCCTTTTGATTCCAGGATACTCTGGAACGCTGTTCTGCATAAGTCTCTATGGTTGCAACAGTCTACCTGTCATTCTCTTCTATATATTCATTTTCTTCTTTTTTCACATGACACAATGGGGCTCAGAAAGGTTGAGGAACTTAGACAAACACAGAAATGGCCAGCAGTGGAATCACAACTTGACGGTGCATTTTCTCCATTACCATGTTGCCTCTTCACCCAGGCCCAGAGGTGCAGATTTAAGGCAGGGATAGGAAAAAGGCTGTGCCTGGAAAATTGTCCCCAGTGAAGTTCCACCCCCCCAACCCCCAACCACCCTGGGTCTTTATTTAGATCTAGTAGCTCAGCAGAGGTATTTTTCTCTGTAAATCAGCCTTTAAGATATTGAGCCACACAATGAAATAGGAGGGAGGTGTGCAAATTCCTGGCAGTTTGCTTTCTGCCTTTCCAGTATTGCAATTGTTTGTTTTCCTGGAGTCCTACAAGAGGGAAGGGGCAGATTATCCAGAATATTCCTGAAATGCAGAGCTTTCCTATTCATACTGACATCTTGTGGCAGTCGTGTATTACTGCAGCATGCATTGCCTCGTGAGCCGAACATTCAATTTTACCAATATTTTTTCTTCCTCTTCCATACAGTAATCGGACCAGAAGTTACTAAGCACCTAGCAGGTGCCAGGCACTGTGCTAAGCACTTGGGGACATTCAGACATACTTACAGAAGAACGGTGGCCGAGACCGTATCCGAAGCTATTATAGCAACACACCCCTGATAAATAATAAGATCTAGAAATCAGTGAGCATCTGCCATGCGGGTTACCAGGCGCTCAGTAATAACTGTACTATCTGCTCTGCATTTATTAACCCAGTTAATCTTCATGAGGACCCTATCTGGTGAGCATCCTCACTCCCATTTCAGATTTGAGGAAACTGAATCCATGAGAAGTCATTTAAATGATCCAAGTTTAAAAGCCTTGTAAGTAGGGAAGTTAGTTTTCAAACTCTGATTTTCCGTATCCCAAAGCCGGAGCTACACCATTCTGTGAACAAATAGCCGGGAGAGAGAGTGATTCCAATGGTGAGGTGGCATTTGAGAAGGCATTAAAGGATGGCCAAGTTTATTCTATGCGATTTAGGCCACGGAGATAATGGGTTATCAGACCTTCCACAGGCCTAGTGGTTAAAGTCTGTTCAATTTAATTCAATTCTCCAGTAACAACAACAAAATAACAAAAAGCCCAGCTATTAACATCACTGTGTATATGCTTCAGCTAGTTTTCTTGTGCAAACTTATAAATATGTGAATATGTAAACAACAACAACATAAGAATCATACTGTATGTGCTGCTTGGTAATCTGCTTATTTGAGCAAATTTATTAGATTTCTACTGCTGTATGCCAAATTACCAGAAACTTAATGACTTAAAACAACACTCATTTATCTCAGGGTTCTAGAGGTCAGAAGTCTGGGCAGGCTCAAATGGGTTCTCTACAGACAGTACCCCAAGGGCACAGTCAAGGTATCTTGGGGCTCTAAGGCAGAATCCACTTCCAAGTTCATTCAGCAGCAGTTAGTTCTTTGTAATCATAGGACTGAGGATTGTATGGTTCTGCTGGGTGCCGGCCAGAGATCCCTTCTTCCTGCCTAGAAGCTGCTGTCAGGGCCTTGTCAGTGAGTTCTCCATCTCAGCAATGGAGAACCTCCTTCTCCGGGAGTCTCAGAAGCCTTTGAATTTCCCTAACTTCCTCTGCTGCTACTATCTGGAGAAATCCCTTGATATTTAAAGGCCTCTTTTCATCACGTGAGCCCCACTTGGAGGATCTCCCCTAGTTTAAGATTGACTGATTAGTAACTTTAATTACATGGCAAACTTCCTTTGGCCATTAAATGGAATATATCATGGAAGTGCCACCCGGGGCCATCTTGGAATTCTGCCTACTGCATTTAACAAGCATTCTTTCTACACACATTCATTGAGGGTCTGCTACATGCTAGATTCTAAGCTTCAGAGCTACGACAGTGAACAAATCAGATAAAGGCTCATGAAACACACCAGCATTCTGAAAAGAGAAAAAGTTTCTATATCATGGGATATGACTTTGCTTTTTTGTTTTTTTTTTTCCCACTGATGGGACCGTGTAATCCCATTGTATAAATAAACCATAATTTAAGTAAATAATTCCAAAATTGGACAATTTAGGTTATTTTCCAGGTTGCATTTATAAACAACACTGCAATGGACATTCTTTTGCACTGTTATCAGTGACTGGTAATAGAATTTATGGGTAAAATGTATGATTTTGATACATAATATCAAATTGTTTCTTGGAAAACCCATACCAGCCAACATTCCTGCCAATTTTTTTCATCTTTGTAAATCTTTCTAGTGAGATTGAACATTTTATCTTATATACATATATGTATCATATTTATAACTTTTTAGATTGTTCCTGGTCAATCCTTTGTGAATTTTTCCACTAGGATTTTTTTTCCTTTTTATCATTTTATTAGACATTTAAATATTTAATGTATTAACTTCACTGTCTTACACAGTGCAGATTTTATCTTAGCTCATTGTCTTGTCATTTCATTTATGACATCTTTTGATAGAAGAGATTTTTTTCAATCTAATTTATTCATGTCTTCCTTTATGGCTGTGCTTTTGGAATAATGGTAAAGCCTTTCTCACCCCCTTATGTAAGCATGCACGTATATTTTCTTTGAATTAATTTTTCTTATGGAAATTTTTAGCTTGGCCCTAAATTAAGGATTTTAGGTTATTTTTTCAAAAGTGTAACCAGTTGCTCTGCCATTGTCCCATGAATACACCAAACATTTCAACATGTCTATAATGTGTACAAATTCTTTGTTCTCTTCTGAACTTTCCATACAGTTTGGCTGCTCTGGCTTTCCTGGAGGACCCCCACCCTGGCTCGATTGTTAGAGCTTTATGATATTTTGAGCTCAATAAGCTAAGCCCTCCTTCGTTACTTTTATTTAAACTAAAAGGCTTTAGAAACACAATGAATTAACTTCCTATGTCCCTGTGTTCTTCTCTCAGCCCACATCCACGCCCCAGTTAAAGATGCCCTGGGAGGGACGCCTGGGTGGCTCAGTCAGTTCAGCGTCTGCCTTTGGCTTAGGTCATGATCCTGGGGTCCTGGGATCGAGTCTCACATGGGGCTCCCTGCTCAGCGGGGAGCCTGCTTCTCCCTCTGCCTGCCACTCCCCCTGCTTGTGCTCTCTCTCTCCTTCTCTCTCTGACAAATAAATAAATAAAAGGTTTGAAAAAAAAAAAGATGCCCTAAGAGTATCTGCTGACACCTCTCTCTTTTTCACTTCCTAACCTTCTACCTCCAAACAATTCTACCGTACTGATTTCACCCACCATTCTTAGATACATCAACTTTCTTCTCCCAGGCTCCTACCGACTTGGTCCCGATTGTGGTCTCTGCCCAGTCTGTTGAGAGACCTCCTGACCAGTTTAGTTTGTCTTCAGGCTTGTCCAACCCATTCTCCACCACAGTCATTGTCTCAATGGCTGGTCTGGTCATATCTCTGCCGCGTAGGAAAGCTTCAACTGCCCCCCACCACCTGTGATTTCAGGTAGGAGCTCTTTAGTCTGAAGACTTTATATTCTGCTCCTCATCTGTCTTTCCAGCCGCACCTCCTTTGAGACGTGGTCTCGCCACTTCATTCTGCTTGCTCTCCCCGACCCCATGGCAGGCATGTATGCCTCACTTCCACCTCTTTCCCTCTTTCTGGGTGCAATCTTGTTCGCCTGCTGTGCCCTTCCTCATTGCTCCTGCTTCCCGTGCCAACGAGCTAACACCTGCCTCTCCTGTTAGGACTGAGCCCCGATTTCACTTTCCAGAAGCATTTTGTGACATTTCCCAGCTTTCCTCCCCCCGGATTCTACTTCAGACCCCACCTCTCATTTTCGCAAACACGTGGGGAGCAAGTTAGTGGTTTTTGTACTATCACATTATTATTGTTACTTCTCCACAGAATATTATCATTTTCTACGTAGGTGCTTGTTTTTGATTCATATAAATTACATGAATGCTCAGGTCACATCTCAAGGATGTATGAATTTACAGCCCCTGACAGGCTCTAAGCATGACAAAACCTAATACATAGATAAATAAATAAATTCTCTCTCTCTCTCTCTCTGTAAAAACTCTAAAGCTATTTAAGTTTCTATAGCACACCTGCCAAAATTTATCATCTTTGCTTACCCCTTTCTTCAGTATCATCTCTTCTAATTTCATACCTTCTGTTTTGATCATGGCCCTTAAAACCAATCTGAACTCTGCTTTAAAGGACAGAATGATCCTTCATTTGGGGGAAATTTTGTCTTATAAGTTAAGCAGAGTTCGCATGGATTTTGTACAGCCTTTCCCTCCCCCTTGCAAATTTCACAGTCTCAGACCTAAAGGAATCAGGACATTTTCTTCTTCCAGGCTGCAGAGTACCTTTATGACCAAGTTCCCACGTGCTAGCACTTCCCGGAGCCCAGTGGTCGCAGTTCCGGGGAGACGAGTAGGAGCTTTCAACAAAAATATGCTGCCTGGCTCTGTAGACCTCTCTGAAATTAACTTCCCATGTTATCCAGGTTGCTATGGAAACCAACATGTCAGATCAGCACAAAATAAGATAAAGACTTGGGAGAAGCCACTGATGCTACCTTTTTTCCAGTCTGTCTCGTTCTTTGTGCAGATGTGTGTGTGTGTGTGTGTGTGTGTGTGTGTACGTGTGTGCCTGAGTGTGTATCTGAAGGAGTGCTTAGTGTCAAAAGCCACGTTGTCCCTTTGTCACTGAGGGTATGTACCTTTCTACCCTTCTCAGAGTGGGGACTCCCCAGCTGTTCTTTACTCCTGTTGGGGCTTCCTCCCAGAGGCAGCCCAGTCTGTGGGTCCCCAGGGAGAGCTTACATCTTTCCTATCAACATCTAAATGGAGACTCCGGAGAAGAAATAGTTACGTAGGGAGAAATAACCCACCATTGGTCGTGAGGACTAAGCCACATTCCACAGAAAAGAAAAGAAAAAAACTGTGGTCGGTGTTTTGCTAATGTCTCTGCTGTTCATACAGGGCTCCAGTGCAGAGCCAGGGAAAACATTTTATTCAGACCTCGGAGGAGGAGGCTCTTGTAAAAGTCCTTGTTTCAGCTGGGTCAGGGAACCCACCCAGGCAGCACGGTGGGAAATGTTTCCAACGTTAGAAATTCCAGCTGGATGCTGTGGTTGCTTTGGCCTCTAGTTTGGAATAAGGTAGACTAATGAGAAAAGCCCAGTTGCTGGCTTAGCCTCACTCAGGCTTTCATTCACTAGGATGGCAAGATGGGCAAAGCCCTGAGTTCCTGAATGTTCTCGGCTGCTTCCTAGATACCCCGGGTTGGAAGGAAATGTGGCGGTCTCTGGTTGCTTAGGTATTTGGGGCAGTATGTTGATGTGAGTGAAGTCTGGAGTTCAAACCCCTGGATGAGGATCTCCAACAGTTCTGAGCACTGCTTGTGCACCTGTTACCGTCTGAGGTGTTTCAGACATATTACTTGAAAGTCATTAATTCTCACATCAAGACTATATGCCACAGATTATCCAGGTTTTGCAGATGCAGAAACTGAGAAGCAAAGAGGTGGGGTAGAATGTTCAAAATCACACCGCTAGTGAGAAGCAGTATTGGGGATTTGATCTCAAGCTTTCAGGGCATCAAACCTCTTTCCTTTCCATGGATTTTCGACCTTCCCATTAGAACGTACTAGCTACTGAAGAGGCACACGCAGTTCTAAGAGCGCCCTAGGGTCACACGCTGCTGTGTTTGCCTAGTCCCTACCTTACATGTATATGTACGTATTTCAAAGCGCACCCTTCAAGACAGTGTTAATAACTCCATTGAAAACCTGTCTTCTGTACTGGGGGAACTAAGTGCCCTATTTTGGATGAGTCAGCAGAAAAACATTACCTTTTGACTTCCTTCCTTCTTTCCTTCCCCCTTCCCCCTCCCTCCCACCCTCCTTTCCTTCCTTCCTCCCTCCCTCCCCTCTTTCCTCCCTCCCTTACCTTCCTTCCTTCCTTCCTTCCTTCCATCCTTCCTTCCTTCCTTCCATCCTTCCTTCCATCCTTCCTTCCTTCCTTCCTTCCTTCCCTCCTTCCTTCCTTCCTTCCTTCCTTCCTCCCCTCCTTCCTCCTTCCCCCTTCCCTCCCTCCTTCTCAATAATTCAACAAGTGACTTAGGAGCATTTATTCTGTTTCAGTCTCTGTACTAGGCACAGGGCTAAAAAGATAATCTTCCGTTTGGGGACTTACCTTTTCACTTTCATTGTGGTGATTCAGTGTGAATACAGTTGCACGTTCTTAATTTTAACACAGTACAATCCATCCATCTGTTCTTTATTTTTTGCACCATTTTTCTTGTCTTAAAGAAATCCCACCCTCATATCCCAATGCCTCTTACTGGCTGTATTCATAAAGTTTTAAAGTTTTGGCACTCACATTTACATCTTAATTCCATATGAGGTTGATTTTTTGATCTTGTGAAGTAGGGACCCAATTTCCCTTTCATCTCCTTTGGATATGGATAAGCCCGCTTCCAGCCCCGTGCACTGAATCTGTCACATTCCTCCCTGACGTGTTGGATCTTGGACCAAGGGTCTATTTCTGGGGCTTTTCATATCTCATTTGGTGTTCCGCTGTCTTTCAGTGTTATTGGTGGTTACAAGCTCAAACATGCGGCATTGTGTACTTCCATTACAATTTCAGTTTTGATACATGAGTTATTGAGTAGTGGATTCCAAATACATGTTTACTTAAAACACATATTTGGTGCTACTGATTTCTAAATTGTGTTGGGATCAGAGATCACAGTAATATGATACTGCTATTTAAAACTGGTTGAGACTTATGATTTGCAAAATTACAAATCAAGGTAAAACTTTTGCATTTGCTTGAAAATTATGTGTATCTTGCAATTGCTGGATTTGGGGTTCCATGTTCATCAAGCTCAAACCTGCAAACAGTGTTTTATTTAAACCCATTTTTTTTCTATCTTTATTTCTATTTGTCTTTTGATTAATGACAAGCCTGGGTTAAAATTTTCCATTAAATTTATACAAGTTCTTTTTAGTTCTGTCAAGTTTTGCTTTATATATATACATATATATATATATATGATTAGATGTGGGTCTTGTAAAATTCATTGGCTGACATATTTTTGAAGGCTGTCTGACTATTGATTATTTTAACTGCGGATGCATCAATATATTTTAATTATTTTAAATGTTATTGTATTTACTTTTGAATGTCTATTTCCCTCTTTCATTTTCCCCCTTTTGATTTCTTAAAACATATTAAATATACTTACTATATATTGGAAAAATTCTGTTGTTTGTTGTTGCTGATTTTTGGTGCTGGTTTCTTTGAATTGTTTTATTTTCAATTCACATGTTTGAATCTCTTTGGCAATTCTTTGAGGGCTTAGTTAAGGGCGTCTAGAAACTTTGTATTTTTTGTGTTTCCTTTCATCGGGCAAGTGTAGTATACCAACCAGTATAGTTTAAATTATTTGTGGGATTTTTTTTTTTTTTTTTTGGTGCTGTTTGTTTGTTTTTATGAAGACTGTGTGGATTCCAAATCCAGGGCTGGTTTATACATGTGAATTCTCAGGGAACACATTTTTATTCCCCTCTTCACCCATAAGCTAATGGCAGATGACCACTGTCTGCTTCTGCAGGACGGACACTCTCCAGTTCAAGATATCTCTGAAGGTGTCCTTTTTTTTAAATTTTATTTTTTTGAAGATTTTATTTATTTACTTGACAGAGAGAGAGAGAGTGCACAGAAGCAGGGGGATTGGGAAAGGGAGAAGCAGGCTCCCTACTGAGCAGGGAGCCCGATGCAGGACTTGGTCCCAGGACCCTGGGATCATGACCTGAGCTGAAGGCGGACGCTTCACCAACTGAGCCACCCAGGTGCCCCTGAGGGTGTTCTTCTTTACAGGTGTTAGCATATGCATTGTTCTGGAGTCTAATTTCCCTTCCTGTGAGGGTGTAAAATATGTCTCTAGGTCAGCCCATCGATATGTCCATTACCCTGAATTCCAGTCCTTCTGGGATCAGAAGGCATTTCCAGGGAAGGCTGTAGCTTCAGAGCTTCCTGGACATATATTGGTTTGTTACTGGCCATAGCAGACTTCTCTTATTTATTTTTTTTGGTAGCTTACTTTTGCATGTAAAAGAGTATTTGAATTTTCAGTTAGTCTCAGCTTTCTAGCTATCTTGTGGCAGGGAGGTGTCAGGCTATTTCATTTCACAAATATTTGAGTGCTGACCTTATAGCATCCACTCCTCATGCACTTACAGGAAGCAATGATCCCTGCTTTGGATCATATTGCCTTAATATTCTCATCAGGACAATAATTAATATAATTATAGTGTACCAGGAATCTTTCTAAGCATTTTTTATATATTAACATGAGTATTTACATAATAACCTAGTGATAATGAAGCTATTATCCTCACCACTGTATAGATCAGGAAATGAAGGCCTGGGGACTTAACTACATACTCATTGATGTAAATGCATGGACACAAGTATGAATGAATATAGCAGACATTCAAGAGATTCAAATTCAAGACCATCTGAAATCAAAACCTATCGCAACATGCTGCCCCTAAGAATCCAGTGGCTTGTAATTCTAGCACAGTTCCTAGGGTGTTCTTCATCTAATACTGGTAGTTCTGACCCATCTATTTTTATGAGGACTCTTTGGTTAATGAAACTATCCAGAAGGTTCCTTCAGGAATAATACTGCAGACAGAGAAACACTGGGGTGAAATAAGACTTGGGGCAAGCCCATGAGATACACCTCATACTCAAAACTTTTAAAACTTGAGCCCAGTGAAGGTTTCTTGGAAGTAAGAGCACTCATTGTGTTTTGGATCAGTGATATATCAAATTATAAAGTATTCATTAAACATCTTCTCCCAGTGATGGAGATTCTAAGCAATCACCCTGTCATTGCTCCTTTCATAAGGATTTCCTTGTTGGTGATATAAACAGATCTTCTTATCTAGCAGAAAGGATTCATTGTGGATCCAATGAATGCATATTTTTTTCATCTATATCTACGTATATCTTTTGCCAGAAAGTGTAGTGCAGTAAGCTTTGGATCCAAGTAACTTTTGACATTCATTCTCCTCAAATCCTTTTAGACAGAGGATGTCCTTGCTATTGATAGCATACTCAGAACAGATGGAAAATCACATTAAAGTAGTTCATGATGGGTAATGTAGCAATGTTTTCTTTCATCACATGACACCATGATCTTCGTTGTGGTCATGCATGTCATATATTTCTACAAAGTCCTACCATAGTCCAGTTGGATATGGTATTAAGGGAATCTGTTCCAGGTGGGCTACCTACTGCAAAGAAAAAGAAAAAAAGAGAGAGAAAGAAAAAAAGAAAAAAGAAAAAATGCAACAAAGATTGCAAACTTTTATAGAACAATATTGTTACCACATCATCAATTTGTCCCTTTTTTTACTGGTCATCTAAAAGCCTCTAATGAAAAACCAAAACAGTAAATTCAGATAGAAAGTGAACAGAATGCTGTCTGAAGCCAGGAAATAGTTTTTATAACTAAATAGAAAATAAGTACAAAGTGTCAGAGATCACAATGTCTCATATATACCGATACTGGGGAAATATTTTTCCACTTGTGAATAGGTGGGTAGATAAAGAGGAAAAATTTGGAAGAAAATTTCTAAGGTTTTCAGCTGCAGAAATGATCTTCAGAACTCCTTGTATCTTATTCTCTCCAAGAGCCTCTCCCTTATCTACCATGACTCCATTATCAGAGTTACTTCATTTGCCTTTTGAAGACAAAATCCTCTCTCTCCAAAGTTGGGTTTCTAACACTGGCCATATCTCCAGGGATTCGCCATCTTTTTTTCCCTCTCCTCCTTGAGTGACTCCAAAAGTATACTGGGGACCATGTTAGGAGCTTGTAACAGTCATTTCCTAAATGGTCTGAAGCTTATACTTATAGAATTACTTAAAAATATCCCCCCAGGGCACCTGGGTGGCTCAGTTGGTTAAGCGTCTGCCTTTTGGCTCAGGTCATGATCCCAGGGTACTGGGATCGAGTCCCACATTGGGCTCCCCGCTCCACGGCGAGTCTGCTTCTCCCTCTGCCCCTCCCTCCGCTCATTCTCTCAATCTCTCTTGCTCTCGTGCTCTCTCTCTCAAATAAATAAATAAAATCTTAAAATATATATATATATATATGTAAAAAATATATATCTCCCCAATCCCAGTGAAACTGGTTTCTTACGTCTCTGGGAGGAAGCCTTACAAGAGTCTTGCACCACAAAAGCCTTCTTCCTACTTGAATTCGAACTACTTGTTTATGAGGGCAGAGACCATACCTTTCTTTTTACACTATTGTTTTCCCAGAATCTACTACAATTTCACATGGTAGCTGCCCAATAATAATCTGTTGAATAAAGAAACATATAATGCCCACTGCCTGCATCACACATTTGACTAGTGCTTTTACTAGTCTCATCTGGTACGTCAACGGGTAATGAGTAACTTCGGTGCTAACCAAGCCAGGCTCAGGCACTGTTAGGGGAGCTGCTTACATGGACATTCTCTATAATCACCAGGATTTTAAATGTAATGGTCAAGAAGGACCAATTCAAATCAGGTCTATCTAATTCTAAACAAACTTTGAGAAATTCTTTAATTCTGACCTTCAGAAAGTATGAACCTAGGTGTACTTTATGTACAGAACTATCAGGAATTTCCTACAGGGGCACCTGGGTGGCTCAGTCGGTTAAGCATCTGCCTTCAGCTCAGGTCATGATCCCGGGGTCCTGGGATGGAGCCCCGCATAGAGCTCCCTGCTCAGCGGGGAGTCTGCTTCTCCTTCTCCCTCTGCCTTCCACTCTGTCTACTTTTGCTCTCTCTCTCTGTCTCTCTCTGTCAAATAAATAAACAAAGAATTTCCTACATTGTTGACTCAAGCATAATTATATGCAATACATAAGCATCTCATACAATGAATTCTGCTACTAACTTTTAGCTCCTTCCCGTTTAGCCTAGTGGTTCTCAACTGAGTGTGATTTTGGCTCTTGGGGACAGTTTTTTGTAGATACATATTTCAATTGGTGCTAAAGGGAAGGGAAGTGCTTCTGACATCTGGTGGGTAGAAGCCAGGGATTCTGCTAAACCTTCTGCTATGCTTAGGACAGCCCCCCTCCTGTCCAAATGCTGGCCAAAGGTGGCTGCAAACAAATGTCTTTCCTCCTTACTGTCCAATTGTTCTCTTTCAATTTTTTTTTTACCTTTCCCTTTATTCTCCCAATTTCCCCTCGTCCTCCTTTATATTCACTGCCTGTGTGCTTATGGGGTAGAGCACACAGGCCATTGTTGCTCTGGTCTTATTCCTCGAAGCCAGGCAAACGCATCCATTATTGTGACAATGTCATCTTGGACAGTCATACAAAGTTTTCTTCTTTCCTCCCATCAGCATCAATCCCAATTTTTTTTCTTTGCTTTTAACAAACTGACTCTTGTATCGTCATACTATGAAAGTTGGCAGTCGTCATAAAGCAGTATATTAAGATTTCATGATTTTAGGCAGAGGATGAAGAGGGTAAAATGGCCCCCTGTCCGGTAGATTGGTGTGATTTTCTGGCTGTTGTCCAGTCAAGTGAGGCTCAATGGGGACAATGTGGCACAGTGCACTTTGCCTCTCTGTTTCCCTCTGGACAGTCCCAATTTGGCCTTAGGATCCTAGTTCAGGCATCTGTCATCTTGGCTTTTTGGATCTAAGGTCGGTGCTTGACCTGCACACTCAGACTGGGTATGTAGGGGTGGATACATATTTTTCTGGGGGTATGGTTTCTGAGTTTTCAAAGGGACCTGTTGATACATAGACATTAAGCATTAAAGAAAAAAAATCTTTCTGGGATCTAGCAGATCACAGACTTATGTTTATAGATTTGAATTTAATGAATATTTCCATGGGGCCTGTGGGAACAGTGATTTAAGGACTGTTGCCTAGCTATCATTTTTATGAGGAAATAGCCATTATGGAAGAATTTGTCATTTTTGAAATGAAAAAACAACAACAACAACAGAGAGCCATTTAAAAAAAGTCTTTCAAACATGCATTTTTTTTTTTCCATTTGTGTCATCCACTTCATTGTCTTATGAAGGTTGACAGGATAAAAAATGGTCATTGATGACAATGTCATTGATGTGCAAAAATTACCATACTAGCAGTTACAGAGAACAAAAAATATTATAATGGTATTGGCCCCATTCAGTCACTCCTCCTGGCTTTTACATCCAGAATGGCCAAGTATTCTGCATTCTAATGAATTCAGCCCTTAGTGCTTCCCTATAATTTTCTCTAGGATAGTCATAGACTATTTCACTTTCTATGGGGACCCACAGGGACTCACCTGGCATCTCACCTACACACATACTATATTCTCTTATATCACAGTGATGATATCCGTAGCAGTAGAAAACATTTATCAAAAGCCAGATATTTCGGCTCTTGCTAGAACATTATATTCTGTTCTGCAGAAGTGACCGGGCAAGACCCAAAAGAAAGCCTTAGAAATAATCCAATCTGTGAAAGCTTTGTTTTGATCCTTTCATTAGTACATTGAGTCCACTCGACACCAGGATTCATGTGGAAGAGAAGCACCCTGGGAAGTGAAATGCTATTGTTGGAGGGTTTACACTACAGTTCAGTATATTGTATGACACTGTTCATAGTGGCCTTATCACCACGTTTATAGATTCAAACACAGAGGCCCAGAGACATTACATAACTTGCCAATGTTTGGACAGTTCTATACAATGGAGAGAGGCTTTTAACTCAAATTTTTCAGACTCCAAAGCAATGTTTTGTTCCACTAACTTTTATGACCTCAGAAAATTATGAGAAGAAATGATAGATAGCTTCAGGGGTTACACTCATTGTAGTCATCAATGATAGTTTTCTAAGCTCAGTGATCATGTGGTTTCAGTGTGCGGGGCCACAGCAATTACAGGTAAGTGTGATTTGCACAGGAGTCAAGTGGCCTCATCAATGAAGAGCATGAATTAAATCCTACCAAATTCAATGTGACTCAGTTCGATTCAAGCTAAAATTACTTTCTTTTGAGCACCGACGACAGAGTCAGTCATTTGTGGGGTCTCCATGCTGAGACAGAAAAGAAGTACAGGTGTGGGCTTTAGCCTTCAGAATCTCTGAGTCTGGCCAGTCATACAACTAATGGCCATGGAAAAATTAACAGGCAATTTCATATTAACCTGTGAATTAATGATTACAACAAAAGCACACATTTTGAATAAGACACCCCAAGTATTGGATGCAAGGCTTTGATACTTTCCAGCTGTATAACTGTGGAGCATTCTCTCATGGATAAGACTAGGATTAAAAAATTCTTTAAGAGAGTTGTTGTGGTTTTTGTTTTGTTTTTTTGAGGAAGGATCAAAAGAAATGTTACCTTAGAAGTCCATTTTGATTGTATATAAGCCATGGAGCTTGGTCTCTGTCGGAGGATTGAAGAAAAGGTGGTGGTCTCATTCCCTTTTAGATAATTAATTTCATCAATAAATATAGTTAGAGGCTGAGACACCTCAGAGAATAAAAGGAACCGAAACCTTGATTCCTGAGGGGTGGAGGGAGAGAGTATGCTGCAATGGATTGGTTCTGTATAATTCGTAGGTCCTTGGAAAGGAGAGGTATCTGGCAAAGTGGGTAGATGGTTAGAGGAATACACCCAGTGATCTTGGCAGCATAAATTTAAAGAGGTCTGAGAGTTGGAGCGGAGGCAGTTTTGGTCTGGTGCACTCTGACCTTGTGTATCATAAAAAGAGGGGATGTTCTCTATCACCTTGAGGAGCCATGAGGATGTGAATTATTTAGGGCTTATGTACTCCATCTGTCAGCAGAAAGAGGTAGCTCAGCAATGCCAGAGGCAGAAGTGGCAGGAAGAAAAACCCCAGAAGCAGAAACTCATGAGGAGATACATTTTATGTATTTTTTATTTGATCGTTATTTTTTCCATCGGGCTCCATTAGCAGGGACCGCGGTAGATTCATGGTTCCACCACTGGCTATGCAGTCAGCATGAGGTTTTGCTTTGAGCATCAGCGTATGCTTACTCACTAGTCCAGAGCCTCAAACAAATAGATGCCAGTTTGTCCTGGTCACGTGTTCTGAGATCCACAAAATTATTGGGGTAAGCAACTCTATGAAAAGTTTGGGAATTCTGCTAGAAAATAGGCTGTGACTTAGAAAAATCACAATTTTTAATGTTAAGATGCACTGGACTTTGTTTGCCTGTAGAGGTTAGTGAAATCCGAAATATACTAGAGACTTAGTAAAAATTACCTAGCACTGATCGGATAATTTTAGGAATTATTGTTGTTTTGAACCCAGATGGAATACATTCCTTGAAGCGCTTTCTTCGGGCAGCAAAGAATATTGAGTGGTCGTAATCTTTTCTTTGTCCTAAGAGAGCTTGGTGGATACCAGATTTTCTTCATAATTTGTTCATTTTTTATGGAAAACATTGTAGTAAGAAATTAGCAATGCTGTGTATTTATGTTTGAAGGCCACAGGGTTCAGGTGTATGATCAACTTGGCATGGTGCTAGAGGGCCTTGGAAGTAACTTTAAACTACATAACATACAGTGGCTTGAAATTAGACTCCTGAGAAACCCCTCTCAGATGATGGGGAAACTGATCAGAAATGCTTCTCCGGGTGTTGACTATGGAGCTGTAGGAAGTAGGGAAATGACTCACTGTATTTGTCTGTTTACCCTCCATATATACGGGGCTCTGAGTGAAGCACTTCCCATGTTATAAACTTTCCATGATTCTATCTGTTCCTTTAACCCAGTGGTCACCCGTGCACCAGGCTCTTACCAACAGATAGAGAGGGGTCTCATACGCTGAGGCGCTGTTCTTTGCAGACAGGATGCAGTTAAGCTCCCAGCTCTTTGCTCCCTCCCCCCCCCCCTCTCCCCATGACTCTCTCTTTCCTTCTCTTTTTCTCCTAACCTATCTCCTCCCCTCCTATCCCTGTTTGGTGCCTAAGACCCGATTTCTGTTATCTCCGTTGGGGTCTCTTCTGTCCCACATAGGATTTGGTTATTTGGTCCTCTCAGTATGATACTAAGATTTTCTCAAATTACAGGTTTTATCTCCTCTTTTTACTCTTTCAACTCAGAAATGCTCTGAGGGGATAAGCTGTCCCGAGGCTGATTCTGGGATCCAAGCCCTGATTTGGGCTGAGAGCTCAGACAGACTTAACAATATACCACGAGGGGTTGGAATTCATGGTATCAACTGCAATGCAAAAATATCCCTGGATGGTAAAGTTCATCCACTATTTCATGGTTGTTGATTGAGGGGAAGAGGGTGTGTGTTTCATTCCTTTTAATGAAAATGACTTCCTTTGGAAAGAATGCCCCCCTCTACTCCCCATTCTAATCTGGAAATCTACTTGCAAACTCAAGCGCAGACAGAATGAGTGTATGTGTGCTCACCTGAGGTTCCCAGTACGCTGCATGAGAAGTCTTACTGCCTTCCTTCTGTTAAGGAGCCTGAGTCCAAAAGGCTCAGTGAGAGAATTGGTGGTGGTCAGCTGTGGACAATTGTGGACCTGTTACTACGACCTTATTAAGCCTCCCAGCTTTTGGCTGTTGTGATGTTACAGAATAGAAAAATGACTAGTAAAGATCTGGAATCATTAGGAGGGTTTTCAACATTTTAAATGGAAATATATCTAATTAATAAAGGTACCTTTAGGGCGCCTGGGTGACTTAGTTGATTGAGCATCAGACTCTCGATTTCAGCTCAGATCCTGATCTCAGGGTCGTGGGATCGTGAATTCCAACCCCTCGTGGTATATTGTGAAGTCTGTCTGAGCTCTCAGCCCAAGTCAGGGCTTGGATCCCAGAATCAGCCTCGGGACAGCTTATCCCCTTGGAGCATTTCTGAGGTGAAAGAGTTAAAAGAGGAGATAAAACCTGTGATTTGAGAAAATCTTAGTATCATACTGAGAAGACCAAATAACCAAATCCCAAGTCGGACTCTGCCCTGGGCATGGAGCCTGCTTGATATTCTCTCTTTCCCTCTGCCTCTGCCCACCCCCCTCACACTCTCTCTTTCAAAAATAAATAAGTAAATAATAAATAAAAAATAAATTTAAAAATAGAGGTACTTTCAAAAAAAATCAGTTACTTCCTCTTTAACTTATAAAAGATTTTTTTTTTTTTTGTCAAACATGCTGAGTGCCAGGCTTAGGTCAAGTGGTGCCCTTATAGATTTTACATTCTTATGACAGGAAATAGACAGTAAAAAAGTATAAAAATTAAAAAAAGAATTATGAGGACAAAGAGTATTTAGTGCTTTGAAGAATAACCTAGGATGATATGGGAGGGAGTCCTAGGGAATGTGGGGGGAGGGGGGGCATTTCCTGTAGGAGAATAGAGCAGACCTCTCTGGAAACATGACAATGAAGTCAAAACCTAAAAACATCCAGCTTAAACCATGCTAATCCAGGATGCTCTTCCTTCCAATGTGGTACCTACCACAAAGAGCACAGTCATGCATTAGGGTCCAGTGCTTTGGTGTCAGCTGACTACCTCAATGTCCCAATTCTAAAATGAGGGACTTAAGGTGGCTCTCTTGCCTACCTCACAGGAGGGCTATGAAGATGGAATGTAAGAATGCTAATCAAAACTATTTGCCTATTTAGTGAATTATACCGATGCTACTTCTATTACAGAGGATGGGAAGGATACATTCGAGTATTGACTATGTGCAAAGGATCTGTATGTATTAGGGGCTTTATGCATGTTGTGTCCTCTAACCCTCAGGTCCATCCTATGGTACTGATATTTTTTCCATTTTAAAAATAAGACAACTGCTCATACAGGGAAGAACTGGAAAGGCTGCCGATCTGACCCAAAGCTTTGTGTTAACTCCCATTTCCCTATTCCCATATCCACGAATTCACAGATTACATCAACTCTATTGGCAACAAGTGGCTTCCAGAGTTTTTAATCCTAGACTCAGAATAACAAGGAAATGGGGGGAGGGGTGTGCCTGGGTGCTGCAGCTGGTTAAGCATGAAACTCTTGGTTTCGGCTCAGGTCGTGATCTCCGGGTCATGAGATCGAGCCCCGAGTAGGGCTCCATGCTTGGTGTGGAGTATGCTTGAGTTTTTCTCTCCCTCTCTCTCTGCCCCTCCTGCTTCTACTCTCTCTCAAATAAATAAATCTTTAAAAAAAAAAAAAGGATAACAAGGAAATGATCAATGAGGGTGGATTCCATTCTGTTAAGGGGAATCAACATAGCACAACAAGAACATCTGAGCAGTGGGCAGGCATACAGGGGCCTCAGGAATACGAAACTGAAGACATCTGATGGGGGGGTGCTGTGTCACAGACATCACCGGCGAGCAGAGGACGTTTGCTGGGTGACGGCTGCAGCCTGCATGGACCTGTACCGCTCAGCACTCAAAAGGGAGTACGGCTATATGCCGATGCTCAGGTAGGCATCCGGCTCCCTCACCTGTAAATAACAGTCCCCAGAAGGATTTCTGGGGAAAAAACAAAATGTTTTCCCCTCTATCTCCTTTATATTTTTAAACTAGAATTTAAAAAAAAAAAGATTTTATTTATTTGAGAGTGCATGGGAGAGAGTATGCGCTATGAGCAGGGTGGGGTGGGGGGAGCAACGCGGGGTTGGGGGGAGAAGCAGACTCAGTGGGGGGAGAAGCAGACTCAGGGGCTCGATCCCAGGAGCCAGGGATCATGACCTGAGCCGAGGGCAGACGCTTAACCAACTGATCCACCCAGGCGCCTCTAAACTAGAATTTTTATGAAGATGTCCAAATTGTGTGAAGGTGGTTACACACAGTTAACCACACACACACTTACAGACCATTACACAGAGTAGGATAGGCTCTCGCTCCCCCCGCTTCTCATTACTAATACTGGTAAGAACCCCAGACTCTTGAGGTTGGGATACTAGATTCCTTTCTGTCTGGTCAAGATGGTTTCCTTGCTCTTGGTGCATGCAGGCTGGTCTGCAGTAGAGCATAAGCTTCCGACTTCAGGGACATAACTGGCTCTCAGTTTTGCTTTAGCATTTGCTCATAGCAGACCTGCTAAGGCCCAAGGGTCTGAGTTGCTGTCTGAGCCTTGCTCTGCATATTGCTTCCTGAGTCTGTTAAAGCAGCAGCTCTCCCTTTGTCTAAACCGAAGTCTGCATTTTCTCTGCGGGACCAGTCATTTTGCGACCTGGAGCAGTAGGAGGGGCATTTTAAACCTTTCTTTGGAGGCAAGCATCCCTTTCGGCCTAGAATCTGAACATGCGGACCCCAGGGTACTTCCTCTGTAGCATCATTAAACATCAACCAAGCAGCTGCAGCTCAAGAGTGGTTTGGGGGTGTTATTGTTTATCACTTCATGCCTGGTGTCATCTGGGCTCCATTAGCAGCTGATGGAACACCCCCAAACAATGACTCCATCCTGTGGGTCCCTGGCCACCTTCAGGCCAGATGCCACTGCATTATCTAAGTCTGATGTGGTACAGATGCAAACCGGACATCTGTGAGCTGTAAGACTCCAGATGATGGGCATTTGTCCTGCTTGCATGCAGGAGTTACAAATGTGGCCACAAGCCTGAATTTATCTAGGGTGACTGCAGTCTTGGGTGTGAAGGCTGGACTTGGCCCATACAGGTCAGGGCCAAGAATGCTAAGGCCACAGGGGGCCTTCAAGAAGCCTGAGAAACATCTTGAGTTGCAAAAAGCACTTCATCCTGATACCTTGTAGCCAACAGACTGCTTCCTCCTGATACCTTGTAGCCAATGGACCGATTGAGGAGAAGAAACCACTGTTCTACTGTCCTCTGCCTATAGGAGCAAAGGCGGTGGGATCAGTCAAACTCCCTGAGACTACCTGGCATCCTCTTAGTGTTTGAGCAGGTCCTTTACTAACCACAAACTTACTTCTTTTCCTTTGCATGCAAAATCTAGCTACCATCAGCTGGAAATATGATGAGCCATCTTAGGAACATGAGGCTTTGTTTTTTAATGAAAAGTCAGTGTTGTCTCAGCTTGCTCTGTTCATGGCAAACAGGGCTTTGGTTCATTTGTGGTACGAATGTATACCTTTGAACTATTGTAAGATCCTTGCAAACAGATGAGGGATGGGACTGATTCTTTTTTTCATTATTTTTATCAAGTATAAATAATAAGTCCTGCTAATTAGAACATTCTCCTTCCAGACCTGGTATACTCTCATTTCACCAGAAAAAAGCAAACATTTGAAAGGTCTTTAATGACTTTATCCTCCGAATCTCTAGCCACAGAGAGGAAATGGAAAATAAATATATCATGCTTATTGCTTTAGAGTATGGTGAGCTTGTCTAGAACTGCATTTAATTTGATTGTTAGCTGTACCTCTATATCACTCTGAGTCAGCAAGCACATTTCCAAAGTGATGTATGCTCTAATCTTTTTTTCCAGTTTTAGAATTCAGCTCTTGCCTCTTCTTCCTTCATCTTGATTAGAAAGGTGATATGAACTAGTGGGAAGAACATCAATTTTGGAATCATCAGACTGACTTCACATAGCTCCTCGAGTTACCATAGGAGGCTAGGTTATTTATACTTTCTTAGCCTGTTTCCTTTACTATGAAATAGAGATATGCAGTCCCTTATGTTTTGTGATGATTCCCAAATGAGATCAAATATTGAAGTGCCAACTGCAAGGACTTGACAGGAAATATTTGTTAGTTCAGTGTCCCTCTTCCGCTACGGCACCTCCTACTGGAGATATCCCAATTTTGCTTTGACATGCCTGTCCTTTGGCCATTTTTAAAAATACAGCCTTTCGCCATTCTTCCTCACTTCTTTATCCCTTAATCCCTGTGAAATTCTACTTCCCACTTTCAGCCACTCCCCAGCCTTAGCAGAATCTCAACTGCCACCAACCAATCTTCCTAAGACAGAACATTGTATGCATCTTCTTCCACTCCAAATTGGTTATTGGCCCTATTGCCCACATGAGCAAATTTGATGGTTGTCATTCATTTACTCTTTTAGTCACTGATCCCATACACAAATGTGCATTGATCCCTGGGATGTGCGCACACCCTTTGAAGGTGCTATGGAAACACGGATAAATAGGGACCATCCTAAGACCACAAATCTAGTGAGAACACAGACAAGCAAAGTGATTTGAGTAACATGATGTGATAAATACTGTTCTAGTGAGGGAGTAATCTCTTCCCAACCGTAAATCTTCAATTTCAGAAATTTGATGACTTGATTTCACTTCTATCTATTTTGCCTCAATGCTGAGAATTTTGGACGGATTAAAAGGGTCACTCTGAGTTGATGACAAGCAATTATTTGGTTAGAACATTTAGCATATTATTCAAGTGTCAGATTTCTTGGTGTAATGGGAATGCCCACAGGCAGGTGCTTTGCCTCATTCTCTCCAAATCCTGAGATAGCACAGGACACGGTCTGCTTTTCCCAGTAAATATATGAATGGTGAATGAAAAGAATACTGCCTTTATAGACAAACATTGAATTAAATCTTAACTTTGTCAAGTAATAGTTAGAAGAGCTATAGATGAGACTTCATGTTCCTGAGACTCAGTTTCCTCAGGTGTAAAGTGAAGCTGACAAAAACCACTATAAGGATTATTGCATTAATTAAAACAACGTAAATCAAGCCCAAAATTCAGGGTTTAGCACACAGTAGGTGCTTAAAACTTGTCCGTTCCCTTCTCCCTCTCTTTCCTTTATGCAAATGCACTGAAGTAGCATGGATAAGGCAGTTCGCACAATGCCTAGCACCTAACAAGGAAAATATTAGTTACCACTTTGCTCTGTCCACCATGGATAGCCGAGATGCTCTGGTAGAACCTTGCTGTTTGTATGGCAGCATCTGGGGTGAACCAAGACACGTCAGATATCCCATGATCCAGGCAGCCTTCAAACACATTTCTCCAAAAACTGCATACCTGAGACCTCATTACTTAGGAACCAAAAAGCAGCAGGTGCATTCATTTAAACAGTATATAGGCCTTTGATGTGATTGTACACAGAGTTATTTATTTAAACATCCATGAGTACTGAATCTGCCTCCTGCATGAATGTCTTACTCAGCTTTGAATCTTCCCTTCAAAATACCTGATTGTAGTTCTTTCCTAACCCAGATACATAGATCTTTTGTACATTTGTTCTGCTTTTACTAAAATGCTAACTTTGCCTCAGGCTTTCCAAAAAGTTGAAATTCCCAAGAACTTTAAATTCCTTTCTGCATGCACAAGAGGAAATGACTAGTTTCCCACACTATGAAACCGTGCTACATGCTTACAGATTTGTGATATTTTCTTGCAAGTCACAGGGCATTATGTATACATGGGAGGTGCCTGAGAAGATGAGAGACTGGATATTCAGGCCACTGGTCCTGTTTCTTGTTGGTGATGTAATTCAATCTTTTGACATCATGGGCAGTGGTAACAAGGCACTTGGACATTTTTTACTGGAGAGCTTTCTTGCAATTAAAAGCATATGTATAAAGTTTGGAACCAGGAAATACATATTTTGATACCTTGTATTTTTCTTTATGGTTCTTTCCTCTAAGATTCAAATATTAAAGCCATAAATTCTCAAGTGGAGACAGGAGGAAATTGGTGGCTGGAAGCAAACGGACTGTCACATGGTTGGACTTGGGGCTTGTCTGATGCTCAGGCCATCACACTGTTCAGCCTCATGTGTCTGAGGTAGGGTTAATCAGAAGATAGGCAACGCCAGAAGCTATGAGATAACATATAGGAACTGCATCAGCCCCAGTGTCCATTCTGGATGGCTTAGAGAACACATTTTCTTTTACAGATTCACTCAGCTCACAGGTACTGAGTTCCTACTATGTGGCAGGTACTACTGACCAGCAAGCACCATGATAGTGATCCAATGAAGAAAAAAATACATGTGATTTCCCCAAAGAGTCTGATGAGAATCTGAGAGACAACATCTCATTCTTTCACCCTTTCCACCTATATTCATGACAGGGATACGGTTCTGTGTTTAAAGCTGCATCAGAGGTTAGGAGGTGATATAAAAATAAAAAAGAGGTCCCCAGGCAAAGCACAAATTACTAAAGGAGTTAAGTGTGAGCATATTGGTTTAGTTCAATGCAGAAAGAGATAATGGTGGCAAGGGATTTCCAGGGGAGGGCGTGTGTGAGTTTGTAGGATGGGGAGATCACTCCCTTCAGTTTGGAGACTTGGTGGCCTCCAGGGTAGTGGCTCCATGTATATCTAAAAGGGAATGGAGGTGGGGCTTAAAACAGGAGTAGTCATTCCCATGTGTAAGAGACATTTAGACACTGATCATACCTCATCACACTTCCTGGAGCCTGGTTACTTTCCCTCTCTGCTGGAGAAAATGAAAGTGTGTTCTTTGTAGAAGTAAAGCAGAGTTTTGTGCCTGGGGACATAAGATAGATTTGAGTCCCTTAAAAAAATCAAAAGATTAGTGACATTTACTAATGCTTATACCTCCAGGTTTCCTTCTCTTGTCTCCCAGAATACTAGGTGCTCAGACTAAAGCCTTTGGGAAGATTTCAAAAGATGTCCCCCTGGGAATCTGAACAGCTCAAGAGGAAAAAACAACAACAACAACAAAAAAAACAAAACAAAAACCAAAAACCAAAAGCAGACTAAAGATATTGACAATGGGGGATGCCCCTCAAAAAAAAATGGCCAACTTAGATCATCTTTTCAACCAGATTTCTGCATCTATACTATAGACAGAGAAGTTGAGTGATTATTTTCTGAATTCTCCCATGTCATTTAACAAGTATATTCTAGATTAAGGGGAGAGAAGTTAATTCATTTCATAAAATGGTTTAAGGAATTAGGGAGTAATTCTCATAGAACATCCTGTTGAGAAAGGCAGCACAAGACTCTGGTCTGCCACAGAGCTTCCATTCTGTTTTTCAGTGCTCTGATCTTAAATAATAATAGACAACCAAGGATCACCAGACTTTGAGGAAAGTATCTAACATGAAATAAAGAAACCAACCAGAAAAAAAATAGTAGTTTGGAAAAAACCAGAACCTATAAATCCTTGAAGGCAAAGAGAACTTGAAAGAGGACGAGATTAACATTCACAGAGAAGAAAGGGGGAAAATGCAGTCATAAAACAATGATGGCTTTCTCTAAAAAGTCATTTTTAGATAATTAAATAAAGCTTTGGAGATTAAAAACATGATCACAGAAATGAGACTCTCGAAAAGGATTAGATAATAAAACAAGAAATTTACAAGCAATTGGAGCAAAACATCAAAAGGATAGAAAGGAGAAGGTGAAGAAGAAGACAGGGTGAGGGCAAATGTGTCCCATCTGAATAACAGGACCTCCAGAAAGACAGACCGACAGAGGCGCGGAGATCCTCCCAAGAACAAACCAAGACTTGATAAGAACTGATAAGAATTTGCATATGGATGGGGCCCACCATACACCAAAGACATACCGCATGAAAATAGATCCAACAGCCTTCCCCAATGTATGCCATCTGAGATTTCAGAACTGATGCCAAAGATAGGAGAAGCTTCCATTCAAGAAAAAAAAATAAAGTTTTCCAAAATGGTACAAGAATCAAAATGTTATTGTTTCTTCTTCCATAATATTGGAAGTTAAAGTCAAGAGTCATTTGACATTTTTAAAAAGCAACATCCAGCCTAAAACTTGATATCCAAGCAAACTATCAGGTAAGTGTTAGAGTAAAGCCACTTTCGGAAATCAGTGTTTTTCAAAAATGTTACTTGTTATACCCTAAGAAGCTACTATAGTATGAATTTAAGCCAAAACACATGAATCAGGACTTTTTAAAAGGTAGGAATATCGACATCTGACTTTGGAGCTGCAAAAGGAGATAGAAAATCAATTAAGAGCTAAAATTGGGTGTCTGGGAACTAGGAATAAAAATACATTTTTCTAATAAGCTTTGTAGAGCTGCTGAACAATTTCAATTATGTGTAAGCATAATTTTGATAAAAATAAAACTAATTTTAAAACATTAAATGGGGTAATATAATGAAGCCATCTTGCACATTGTACACTGTCAGTACCTCCACTTTCTACCTCATTATCCAACTGCAGGTCCTTGCAAGGTTTGAGTTTCCCATCTCAATAAATGAGAGCATCAACCCAGACTAGAACCCTTTTAAGAACTCTAAAATTTTACTGATCTACTTAGTATTTACTAAGACTTCAGTGGAATCATACGGATGCTGTTTTTGAACACTAAGTTTTTGTTTCTAATTTTAAACTTTTATTACAAGTATGGTATTAAGGCAAATGAGAAGGATCTAAAATGCACTTGCAAGCTGTTCTATGGTTATAAAAATGCTGAAGAAATGGAGCATTGGTTAAGTAGCTCCCATCTTCCCATGTTCCCAAAACGTCAGTACCCCACCTCTTCTTCCCTCTCCTAGAGAGAATGTCTCCTACTTTTTAGAAAGGGTGAGGCCAGTGTGTGAGCAACAAAAGAATCCTCTCCAGTGTTAGGAATTCGATGCCAGTAGAGAAGCATGGCCATTTTATATATACAAATTTGCTTCACAGTGCCTGGTCCATGGTAGACTTTTAATAAATGCTGGTTTATAGGATCATAAAACATGGCATATACTTTGGGGCAATTTAGAAGAAAATAACCTTCCAGAGCACTGGCAGCCATACTCTACTGCCCATGTGACAGAAGTTTCTCCTGGAAAGAACTATGTGCTCCCTGCTCAGTGTCTTGGTAGGGGCTGACGCCCTGGTGAATGCCTCTGGCTTGCTCTTCTCCTTTCTAACCTCTCACCTCTCTGAACTGGTGCTTTGTCCTTGCAAGTAAATCAAAGGGAAATTGAAATTGATCTTGGGGATGATGGCTGGTGGGAGTTAGAAATAGGAGAGCTAGAGTTTGGATGGTTTATATGATCCCTCCTTCCCACCCCCACCCTCAATTAATTTCAAGCTGAATCTGATTTATTTATAGTCATATTTTACAGAACATTCTAGTGAGATTTCCTTGATTTAGGCCAATGTCTAGTTCTTTCTTCCCTTCTATTTTAAAAGAAATATGAGACTCTGTTCCCTATTAAAGAGGAAGAAAGCATCATTGATGTCCAGCTTCCCTCTAGCTACTCTGAATTTGAGCAGACTGTATGACTCATCTTTCCTAGAAATACAACAATGAGATCATCATGTCTGTTTCCTTCCCACTCTGAGTACAGTTGAATTGGTTTCCTCTGTGTTCAGGGATATATATGTATATTCTCTCTCTCTTTCTTTTTCTTTCTTTCTTTCTTTCTTTCTTTCTTTCTTTCTTTCTTTCTTTCTTTCTTTCTTTCTTTCTTTCTTTCTTTCTTTTTCTTTCTTCTTTCCTTGTTAATACACAAGAGCTGAATCATATAATTGGAACACAGCAAAGAGGAAAATGAGCGGAGATTAATACTTTTTTTTTTTTTCAGGCAGCTCAATCCCTGTCTCCAAAACTAAAATTGTGTAAATGATGTAAAGAGATATATCTGTATTTTGTTTTAATACTTCCTATACTAGGAAACTTGCTGCTTCCAGAGGTAGTCAATTCTGCTTTTAACAATTCCCTTAGATTGTTCTTACTTAACTGGACCTAAAATCCGATGGCGCATTACATTTACCTGTTAGTGGTGGTCCCAACTTCCAGGACCAAAGGGAATATGCTAGCTCTTTTCTAGCCAATATCCCTTCAGTTATTTGTAGACAAGGATCATATTACATGTTTTACTTCAAGTGTAGAATCCATAGAGTATAGTTTACTTCACTTTAGACATTTAGCTGTGTTTCTAGATTAACAATTTGGCCTGAATTAACAAGAAAAACCGTCAAAACACCTTGTTTTACATTTCTTTAAAATTGCTGTTTCACCAAATTGACAAGGTGCTACCATAGACTAGGCAAAATATCTGGATAAATATCTTTTTCCTGAATTACACAGATAATTGGCATTGTTGTTGTGCAACCAGTATCTAAACCATGTTTATTATAAAAATATGAGGATTTATATTTCTTTAATCTCTTACTCTATTCCTGAAAGGTGGTATCTAAATCATGTTACTGCATCAATCCATGTGCAATTCTATTTTAAGATTGTCATTTACTCATTTTTTATTGTTTGTGTGCAAACAGAATTTAACAAAATACATGACACCTATTCTATTTTTCTAGGATATTAATAATGTTCAAAGACCACCCTACCAGGACATTCTCAGGTTCCCCTTGAAATTAAAGTTGAATAGAATGCCAGGTTTATCCCCAGCTGCAAAAATAAGGTTGCCCAAGGGAATAACCAAAACAACTGAAGAAGAAAAGAAGAAGAAGAAGAAGAAGAAGAAGAAGAAGAAGAAGAAGAAGAAGAAGAAAAAGAAGAAGAAGAAGAAGAAGAAGAAGAAGAAGAAGAAGAAGAAGAAGAAGAAGAAGAAGGAGAAGAAGAAGAAGAGGAAGAAAAAGAAGGAGGAGGAGGGGGAAGGGAGGGGAGAGGGTGGGGGAGGGAGAGGGGGAGGGGTGGGGGAGGGGAGGGGAAGAAGATACAGCAGTAGCAGTAGCAGCATCAGCTAAATGGAACAGAGCATTAGGAAAATACCTGCGCATCCCAAATAGCATTCCAGCCACACATCCTTACGTGAGGAAGCGTGAAATGAAGTAGAATTTTTAGATATTTAATCTGGAATCTTACGATTTCCCATGTAGTTTTAAGACTCTCAGTAAGTTAACTTGCAAATGAATTCTGTAAGTGTGAAAATTTAGAACTTTAAACGTTAGAACTCAAAACCTTAAAGCCAAAAGACAATCTAGAGATATACAGAGCACTAAACTGAGTCAAGACACCTTGGCTTGAGGTACTACTATGACGTTCACGAGCAGTGTCGCATAACTAAGAAATTACCTCTCCAGAACATATTAGCCCAGGAGCCTGGGTGTCTGAGTCTCCTGGCATACTGTGACCATTGTAGAACTGTGAGAGAATTAGAGCCGGAAGGAGAGCCTTATATTAAAGGGCTTTCCCAAACAGAGGGCACTAGAGTTTCAAAATACAAGACGGGCTAACATGGTAAGTCTGGGGGAAACTAGAGGTAACCAGATTCTAAGTGCGCCTTAAATTCCCTGCTAAGAACTCGGGCTGTGCCCTAGAGAAATTGAGGTGTCCTGAAGAGTTTCGAAGAGTTGGTCCCGGGTTTGCAAAGCAGAAAGACCACTCAGGTAGGATCTCAAGAGGATGGGATGAAGTGAATGCTGTCATATGCTAACAGTACTAGGAAAAGAAATGAACATTGTGGCTGAGACCCATGTCAGATGCTGTGGAATGTGCAACTTGTCTCATCAAAGAAGATCACTTTTAGAAGGCCAAATGTAATCTGAGCATTGAAGTGTGACCTGGGGGACCCACACTTACTTTCTGAAATGTCCAGGAACGGTAATATACCAGCTGTTGTGCCCTGAGTTCCTAGAACTTACTGTATAAACCACCCGATGCATTAATTTCCCACTTACTATTCTTCACCCAGTTTTCCTCCTTGATCCCATCTCTACTGTTTACCTTCCAGCCTTTTCCATCTAGTGCCTAATGCATGGTTACCCTGTTGTCAAGTGCTGTTTGGAAAGAGCAGAACCTTAGGTTTGCCATCCCTCAGTGGGATCCTCTGGACACAGTCAGGACATTTTCTGCTCTCTCCTCAACCCTGTTACCTTCTACACGGCAAAATCGGCCATATAGTTTTCCAGTTCCTCAAAACAGCTATCACCACACTTCCCAGAAAACTTCTCCAGCTTTTCCCAGAAAACTTGTTTGGCAATTGATTCAGACCTAGCTTATCAATCATCGATGGGCTCATAGGTTTAAAAAAAAAAAAAAGACTGTCAGAAAGTGGACAAAATGGAACTTGACTTATCCTCCTAGATTGGGGAGCTGAAAGTTCCAATGAGAAGCACATGAACTGGATGCTCTCTGTTGATTCTTCTAGATATGGTCTCTTTTCTCACTGTGCCCCAGGACACTGACTTACATTCTGCACCTTCAGTTCCTTTGACTTCTAACTCTAGGTTGGCTGCAGGAACCAGAGAACCTGGCAGCATATAGATGAGAGGTCTGAGGGTTTATCCTCACGTCTCCTGTCCCCATCAGGCTGATGGCTGGAAAGTAATCTCTACCAACACACAGCTCTTGCCGGGCAGCCCCTCCCCCATGGCTCCAGCCATCTTGGGTTCTGTAACTTAGCTTCCTCCGCTTGTCCTTCCAGGGCTAGAGACCGTATCTGCTCCCAGTGAGGGTGAAGACTGTGCTCATGCCTTATTAGTTCTCTGAATGCTGTTCACATCTCTATACATAAACCTTTCATTAAACAGCCTTTGCTTGCGCCTTTGAGCCTGTTTTCTGCAGACACCCTGATTGCTACAACACCTCCAGATGTTGCAATAGTAAGAAAAACATTTGGGTGAACATTTGGGAGGCAAGCACCTATATTCGATATTTTTGGAACTATATTGGATTTAGAGTAATGAGACCTAGATTCTATTCCTAGTTCTGCCACATAGCAGCTTTGTGATGTTGGCAAATTTAATTAGACTCAACTTTTTTATCTGTAAGATGGGGATACTACTTAACTCTCAACCTCGTTAGATAAATTAAACTATTAAAGGCCTAATTTGGTGCGTCATCTGCTGCTTTTTCTTGAATTTCCACCTCCTTTGGTTTCTGTGAATATTTTACAAATAACTAATATATGACTTGTTCCCACTATTTATCTTTCTCAGCCAGTCTCCTAATATCTTCTGGACTCACTCTTCATTTCCCTTCTTTCACCTCCAAACCCCAAAAGATCCTGTAAGCAACAGCATTGGAGCCCAAGCCCTGAGTCAGGATCTGAGTTTGTGAGGACCACCCAGGCTGGGAGTGGCCCACTTTGGGGAAAATCTGTTTCCATCCACCCCTACTTTCCCCATTCCCATCAATAAACCCTTTCTTTCTGCTCACTTTTCTGAGATGCAATTAAGTGGCTTGGACTAAGTGCCTTGTTTAACTTTAAGATTTGCCTAAGTATTTTGTGAGCTTTTATAGGAATGCCTTTTCAGGCTGCCTCCCATCTGTGCCAGGAAGACTTTGTGCCTAAAAGATTCATATCTTAGATTTCTCCTCCTCTATTTTATTTATTTGGGAAAGTCGAGGGAAGGAAAGCCGAGCAATGTCTCAGATGCAAATGCAAACTGCAATATGCACTTATAGTCATTTAATAAAAATTCCTTTTATTACAGCCCAGCTGGATTGGACGAGAACAGGATTTTCATAATGGGACTGACTTAAACTGCTTCGGGACCTCAGTATCCCCAACCACTCTGAGTTTTCGTTTTCTCATTTGGAAGATGAAAACAATGTGTACCCTGATGAGGAAGTCACCACTAATGAAGGACTTTGAGAACATTACAGGACAAGTAAGAAAGTACTCAGCATATCAGCACAGTGGCACCTAGGAAGCCCTCACAAAATATTTTATTGAGTATAAAACTTTTTTCTTTTCGTAGTATATGGTTTTTTAAAGTTCATTTTGACCCCCTTTTCTACATTTGAACTATTTCTACCAGCTTGCTACCAGACACTGTTTCTGGGTAGTCAGTGTGTTCGCTGTGCCCAAATGAATCGGTGACTTAGTATCAAAATGAGCGATTCGTTCAGAATCCATGGGCAGCCAGGACACTGAGGTTGGGTGTTGGCTCCCCATTGAGTAAGCTCAGGGAAACAGTAATAGTAGTGCGAATCATAATAGCTACTACTTACAAGGGGCTCACTTGGTGCCAGGCACTATGGTAAATACCATACATATTTAACACATAGGATCTTCAGAACAAAGCTGTGAGGTAGCTACATTACCCCCATTAACAGGTAAGAAAACTGAGGCACAGAATTCAACTTGCCCAAGGGTTGTGGTATGAATAACACACCTCCCCACCTCCCCACTCCCCCACCCCCGTGAAACAAAGATGTCCACATCCTGATCCTTGGAACCTGCAAATATGTTTCCTTGCCTGGCAAAAGGGACTTTTTCGATGTGATTAAATTAAGTGTCTTGAGATGGAGAGGTTGTTTTAGATTAGCCAGGTGGGTCATATCTAATCACAAGGATCCTTCAGGAGGGGAGCAGGAGGACCGGGGTTGGATGTATTCCAGATGGGGGTACAGGGCTGAGTGGGGTAGGACCGTGGCCTAAGGAGTGCGGGCAGCTTCCAGCAGCTAGAAAAGGCAAAGGGGAAGATCGCCCCCGATCCTCCCGAAGGTGCTGACACTTTGAATTTAGCCCACTCATGCTGATTTTGGACTTCTGACCACCAAGACTATCAGAGAAGTAATTTGTGTTGTTTGAGCCACTAAGTTCTTGGTAATTTGTTAGAACAGCAATAGGAAATTAATATATCAAGTGACTCTCCCAAGGTCACACAATTTACTTTGAGTGGGAATGGAGGGAGCTTGAATTCTAACCAAGGCAGTTTGAGTCCAGAAATTTCACATTTAACTACCATGCATCACTTCTTTCGAAATGCGTTACCTAATATTTCATTGATGTGAATCATACTGTCTGTGTCGCAAAGCATTTGTGATAATTATTAAAAGTCCAGGAACATGTTGTGGTAGATTGAAAAAAAATGTGGCCACAGTATTTGCAGCTCCATTTATAAAGAGATGGCACCTCTTTCCCCACCCCTGGAATCTGAGCTACCCCATGCCTTTTTTTTTTGGTAATAGAATGGGCCAAAAGTGATGTTATAGCTTCTGTACTTGCATCTTGGAACATCTCTGCCATCACATAAACAAGCTCAGTCTAGTCTACTGGAGGATGAGAAGCCAAATAAAGAGTACAGGGTGCTCGGCGAACCACCAACATGAGCTGCCAGACCTGTAAATGAGGCCATTTTGAATATTTCTGCCCCAGCTGAACCTCTGCCTCAGTGCACACACAAGACAAAGGCCAGGCAAGGACGCAAGAACCATCCAGCTGACCCACAGAATCATCAGAAATAATTGTTGTTAGCCATGAAGATTCAGGGTGATTAGTTATAGAGCAATAGATAACAGATATACATGTAAAGTGCATGGAATAAAATTCATTTTCTCCTGTAGAGTAAGAAAAGATTCAGTTCCTAAAAAGCCAATTTCCAAAGCAGCAACGAACATTGATCTGATGCTGAGTGAAATTAATTTCCTCTCTCAATTCCAGGTCCCGGAAATATATTAAGAAGACAAAGCTAATGGCTACAAGGGTGCTGGGGACCTTATGTATTTAATTTTCTCAATAACCCAGTCACAATCCTCATTTGAAGATAAGGAAATTGAGGCCCGGAGAGATTGAGTCTCTTGTCAGGTCATGGAGCTAGAAAGCAGTAGAGGAGTATTTATAACCTAGATCTGCCTGGCACAAAAGTCCATTCTTTTTCCAAACTCAGCTGAAAATGTTCTTAGCAGTACCTATAGACATCATTTTGCTCTTGTAAATGTGTCCCACTAGTTTTCATCAGTGAGTGGAAAATAGCCAAGATATGATATTCTATGTAATCTCCCTTAACACTTAGAATCCACTGGTAACGGTTGCCAGGCAAAATGTTTTATGCTAAAATTGCCTGTCTTATAAGACGTTAAAACAGTTTTAAAGAGCCTTCTCCTCTCAACATGCATTATATTGTTAGCTTTGCTCTTTTTCTCCCTCTTTCTCTGAAATACAATGTGAAAAAACATCTATATCTTAAATAGAAAACGCTGACACTGTAAATTGCAATTGGAGACTCCAAAACACTTGGTGAAGGAAAGGTGCAGTTGAGATGGTCTGTTATCCTTGCAGAATCCATTTGGAAACACGCACACACGGAACATGGGGGAGGAAAAAACAACCTTCTGGTTGTTTTCTATCATTTTCCTTGTCTTTCATTTTTGTCTTGTCACTATTTTCAATCAAAGGGAGTGTGTGAGAAGCACATTGGCCTGGGTTCAGGAAAGAATGGAAGTATAATTAAGAAATAACCTATCTGTCATAGAAAAAGCTACTTACCATTCACTCAATATAATAAACTTACTTATTAATCATATCATGATTTTTGAACAATGTTTGCATATTTTTATCTTAGAAGAGTACTGCATACTAGTTACATCAAGACCTAAAAAGGAGGTAAATAAGGGTAAAGATTGCTCATAGTTCCAACATTTAGAGCTGATTATCCTTGACATGTTGGTATCTTTCTCTCTAGCTTTTAAAAGATATTTTGCACACTTTTTTTTTTAATTGGTGGGATAATTTGGCAACCTTTATGATTTTATTATAACATCAGCTTTTAAGTTTCATATAAGCTTTTCAGAGAGATCAATAGTTTTTAGCATGGGATGTTACACTTCCCCTTTGCCTGAGGATGTTAGAGTTGTGTGAGGGTGCTTTTTGGCTGTACCACTGATTGAGGACATATATTACCTGCATTTAGCACCAGGAGTCCACAAATGCTAACCCTCCTGTAATGTGCAAGACAGTCTTGAAAAACAAAGAATTCCCACTCCAGTGCTACCCATGCCTCAGTTGAGAAACACAAACCATAAGACATAATCATGATTGCATAACTCATTCATGGTTAGTGGGGATGCAAAATGACACAGTTACTTTGGAAGATGGTCTGTCATAGGCTTCTGGGAGCTAACCATGATTCTACCATACAGAAAAAAAACAATTGCACTCCTAGGTATTTACCCAACTGATTTAAAAACTTACATTGACACAAAAGCCTGCACATGAATGTTTATAGCAGCTTTGTCAATAATCATCAAAAACTAGAAACAACCAGCATGTCCCTCAGTAGGAAAGTGTATAAATAAGTAGTGGTTCATCCATACACAGAATACTAGTCAGTTGTAAAAAGGAATAAACTATCCAGCCACACAAAGATATAAAGGAGTCTTAAATGCATACTGCTAAGTAAAGAAACCAATCTGAAAAGCCACAGAGTGTATAATTCCATTTATTTGACAGTCTGGAAAAGGAGAACTCTAGGGACAGTGAAAAGACCAGTGGTTTCCAAGTTGAAAGGTGAAGCACAGGAAAATTTCTCAGGGGGGCAAAACTCTGCTGCATGATATGCTAATGGTAGATAAGATGCATTTGTCAAAAGCTATTGAAATTTGTAGCACAAAGAGTGGACTTTCATGTAAACAAATTAAAAAAAAAAATACTGAGCAGAATGAGGGATCCAGGGATGGAATATTAACTTTGGTAAAGTAATGTAACTATATTACAAATGAATGAAATAACCTCACTGAAGGGGTTGGGGAAATGTGTGGCCCTGGCACTTTGGAGATGAGTGGTGTCTGTAAGGCTGAAAGCACAGGGAACTATGTAAAAGCACTGTGTTCTAGTGGATAAAACTGTTTCCCATGAAGGTACAGATAAACAACTCTGATGCCACTGTACATATATGCTAGCACTGAATGAGCCTAGAACATCCCGTGGTGTTAGCAAGTAAGGAAGTGCTATGATGAGGAAGAAGGAGGAGGTGAAGGAGGAAGAGGAGGAGAAGAAGAAGAAGGTGGTGGTGGTAGTTGAGGGTGTGTCAAAGAGCCATAAAACCCAACTGTAAGCACCAATGCCAAAGCTGGAACAATTTGAGAACCAAAATAAAGTAGTATTCCATAAACCAAACTGTCTCTCCTCCTGATTTTAAATGAATTTGTTATTAACTTCTTACTTATATTTACTTTATTATTTATATTTTAATTAGTCTTAATTGTAAAATTTATTTATATCAGTACATACTCATGGATGTATACCCATGTAAATAAATATAAATAAGTGATTGAATAAATTAAAATCATGAAGAAGAGACAAATCTCTTGGACATAATTTATGTCCATACTCTTTCCCTCAGGGAGGTAGAACACACCTCTCTGCTCCTAAGTATGGACTGCACATAGTGACATCCTTGCAGAATACAGAACAGAAAAAGAGGGAGATCACTTTTAAGTGGAGAAACCTGACAACACTAATTCAACTGGATGATCAAGGTCAACATGGACAATGATGAGTCATGTTGACAGAATGTGTCCTTGACATGATGTAATGAAAATGGCACTTGATCTCTGTCGTCTTCCTCTCTAAATCTCATCACCCCAGTCTGATAATGGGAAAAAAATCAGACAAGTCCCAGCTGAAGAATGTTTTACAAAATACCTGACTAGCACGCCTCAAAACTGTCAAGATTATCAAAAATAAGGAAAGTCTGAGAAACTGTCATAGCCAAGAGGAACCTAAGCAGACATGACAACTAAATGCCCTGTGATATCTTGGATGGGATCTTAGGAAAGAAAAAAAAAATAGGTAAAAACAAAGGAAAACTGAAGAAAGTTGGACTTGAGTTTATAATAAAATAGCAATGTTTGTTCATAATTATGACAAATATACCACATGGATATAAGATGTTAATAACCGAGGGAACTGGATGTGAGTATATGGAAACTTTCTGTACACTCTTTATGATTTTTCTGTAATTCTAGAACTATATTCAAAATTTAAAGAGTTTATATAAAAATTTAAATTCAAGGAGGCACTATGACTTATTGGAGTGGTTTTTGATAAAGAGGAGTTATCGGTCCCAAGGGGCATTTTGTAAATTTTGGGGGATGCTTCTGTTGTCATAATAACTGAGGAAACTTTCCTTGAATTTAGTGGACCAAACAGGATAGCCAGATGTTCTTTAATGTGAAGGATGGTCCTGACCAATGACTGGATTTGGGGTATTCATGTAGGTAAAAACAAACAAACAAGCAAAAAACTACTTATAATTTTACATATAAATGCAAGGTAATTTTTCATGATGTTAATAGGCAATATATAATGCATTTCTTGTATATATTGAGGGGGGGAGATTGTAAATTCTTTTCTTTGGAAGTTTACTAAGACTTGTTTACTATACTGAAAACCACATAACCCAAAATCTCTGCTAATAAAATTTTAATGTCTAATACAAAACACAGAAGTATGTAGCTATCACACATGCAGTCTTTCTACATAATATACACAAGTAATCAATACATTGCCTCTTAGGGTAGTTGTTTCTCAGTATTTACATCTTGAAATATCTACTATCTTATTATAGGTTTCTTTTATTTCTCCACTTGGTTACATGAAAGAATTCTATTTGCTTTTTGAAAATTTGTGTGTAGGTGGGTTATGTAATTTATGAATTTATTTCCAGATGGTAGAGAGAGCATTCAACTATTTGTTATAAAACAGGGACATTTGGATCTGACAGGGTTGAGAACCACTGACACTATAAATAGACCTCGGATGGAATCTCTGACAGAGACAGCTAGTTGTCTATCAAAAATTTGAGCTACCTTTCCATATATACAGTTGTATCTGGGAAGTTGACACTCAGCCTGGAACTACATTTTGAACCTATCTTGCCTCCACCTGACACTATGTGACTAGTTTTAAGCACTGGAATACTGCAAGATGGGTAAGCTTTCTCCATCTCCCCCTTCCCTGGTTAGAACCAGGGGCCTCCACAGACATGAGGGATGGATCAGCCACAAGCAAGAAAGGGCTAAATCTCAGAATTAAGAAAATGAGGATTCTCTGGCCACCAGAAACACCCATTTTGGACTGTTCAGGAGGGAAAATTAACTGTGATGTCATTGAAATTTGGGGATTTGTGTTATAATAGCCGGCATAACTAATACACAGACTACCAGTTTCATCACTCATTCATTTAAGCCAGCCATTTACCAAGATTATGTCTTTAAAAAAAAATCTTTATAAAGATGCTAAATATAATAATAGTCTTACAGGGTTGTTGTGAGGTTTACATGGGATCATACTTAGAAAAGCACTTGCACTTTATAAGCCCTGATTGAGTTCCTTTGTCCATCGCTGTTCTTATTCCAGCTTGTCCATTTATCTACCTGCCATTTAACTTGGAACACCCACTAATAAACTCCTAGACCTCCATGCCTAACTATGTGCCTAACTACGGTAGATACCGATTAGGGCTCTGAAGAGGTTCTTTCTGTTCCGGAGATTGCATCACTGTACCCTCTCACTCCTCCTTCTTTATACGAAATGTGTCCTTGGAAAACCGCACAACCACTGCCTTCTCTCTGAACCAAGTTCACGTACCAGGAACTCCATTGGATATTTTGCTTCATTCAGCAGGAAAAAAAATAGTGTTTATTTCTTGATGAACACTGTAATTATTGCTAACACATAATCACAGTTTCCCTAACACTGGAGAATTTGCAAATTCATGCAGTGTGGATTTAGGAGAAGTTCAATGTTCAAATCCTGTTTAAATCCCCTGCTCAAGTTCCCAGGGGGGCCTCCAGGCTTCACGTTTTTGTCCTTGATAAAAGTATTAGCATTTGTTTAAAAATCCTGTGGAAGCTATGAATATGGAAATTCAGAGGTTAATGCCAGTGGATGCGTCAGCCATTCAATGTTCCATTCAGGGCCATGGCCCACAGACCTAAAGCACACATGACCAACCTTTCCCCAAAGGCCATGCTTCCCATAGGCAAGAGTTGCAAGTCTTTTCAAATAGAGTACTTTGTTTCCAAATAATACCTTTTCAATCCTTCCCAGATTACCCATATCTGAAGAACAGAGAAGTTGCCAAAATTTAAGGAGTCTGCATATCTGGTCAAAAATCTTTATGTTCCTGTAGCTTATCACAAAGAGTATTTTTCTGCACATCATGAAAACAACAAGTGCATTTATGCATATTAATTACATGGGAGCAAATGGCTCCAGTGCATGTTAAGAATTTCTAAAGCACTGACTTGATCATTTCCCCTTCACCTTAATGATCCACAATGGTACATTGTTGCCTAAAGAAGTGGTTTCAAAATATGTTGGGTCAAGAATGTCTTTGAAAAGCTCACCACAGTACTGTCTCTTCCCCCCAGACTGCATATAGAGAGAAAATAAGTGACATTTTAGTTGCCTTATGGTCATCTAACATCAGCACATGGACCCAAGTTTAAGATCTTCTGGTTTTTAGGATAAAGGTCCATCTGCTCAGGCTGCCGAACTCTTTTATCTACCCCTTAACTCTGCCTCCAGGCCCTTCTCATTCTGCTTTGCCCTATAGGCCCTTCACATTGGCAGTACCACACTTTCAGGCTCCTTAACACACCCAGCACTTTCTGGCTTCCGTGCCTTTGCACATTCTGCTCTCCTTGACCTTGAGAAGTCACCCTCTGCACCAGTCATCTGATTCACCTGTTATTCTCCAAAAGGTTAGCTCAGATACCATCTCCTCTGTGAAATCTGGTTTTCCAGGCATATTTTCTTTCTACCTTCTCTGTGCCCTGGGAGTAGAGTCTGTGCACCTCTCTAACAACATTCATCACTCTGTATTATACTAATTCTGCCTCTCCCTGGGAAGGAATGGGGTCCCAATGATAACGCCATCTCTAATCTCTAATGTGAAGTCTGATATAAACAGAGGTGGTCAATAGATGTTTGTATAAATGAATGAAGACATGAAGGGCCTTCTTTATAGTTTAAAGACAAAGAAGCCTAAGCTTAAATTTGGACAACTGAAACAAATAACCACTTCCAGTATCAAGAGCAAGGTGTCAGCACACTTTACAAACAGTGATTGCCAAGCTAATTTAATTAGTTTATTTGAGATCAGTCAGAGGCTGGGTCAAGACACGGGAACATGAACAAGTGCCTATGCTAGATTAAACATGGCGGCCAATAAAATTGTCAGGTGAAAAATGAATGGTAAGTTTAATGGCTTTCAGCAAGATTTTATGAGATGAAAACATGCTACAGGCAAACTTGTTAAAAAAAACAAACAGAAGGGTACACACACACACACACACACACACACACACACACACACACACACACCCCTAATAAGCAGGAAGGCTGAGTTGAGGCCCCAGGAAGGGAGTGAGTTGTTGTCCTCATTGGTGTGTAGATGTTGGATAATAGCACAGATTCTGCACAGATCTACCTCTCCCACTGATGGGAAGGTAAGAATATAAAGGTAGAGCAGGTTCCTCAGCTAGAGGTCCCTCCCCTCTACCGTGCCCCCACCTCTAGCACATGACTCACACTTCAAAGGCCGATGAAGAGGGTTGGCAAGCACTAGACAAGAGATCAGAGGGCCTGAAGTCCCATGCACTCTGTAGCTTACTTGCTGTGGGACTCGGGGTGGGTTCTGCACACTTGTAATCCTGCATCTCTTCATCTGTCAAACTGGGCCATTCACGCCCTCCTCACTGAAGTGGAGGAAGAGAACAGGAAGCTCTGTGCACACCAGGTGGCACTGTGAGCATTTATATATTGTATGCAGTTGGTTGAATCCATGGATGTGTCTTCCATGAAAATATGAGCTCCTTGAAGGCAGGAGCAATTCTTATTTATTTTTATTTTCTGAGACCCTAGAATGAGATAGACAATTAGTTCTAGCTAGCTAGCTAGCTAGCTATTTAGTGCACGTTTACACTAAAAAGAATTCTTTACTCTGATAGTTCCTGGAGAATAAATTATGAAAAAAAATAAAGACTAAACCATGGTTTATTGGTGCCTAAGAAGACTGGCATCTGTCTATGCAGATAAGGCATAGGCTACATGTAAAGCATTAGTAAGCAGTATGAGATGATATGTCAATTAGTTCTCATGATATAGAGCAGGAGTTATTTGTTAGAGTCATTGGACAAAGTGAAATTCAGGCCCCTGTTCACACACAGTTTTTCACACACCTTTTTAAGTAAATCAAGAATATCTTCCAATGACAAAAACAATTCCTGTATTTATCAAACATGTTATTCTTTCAACTTCATCAGGCAAACTATATGAATTTGACTTTAACCCACTGGATAGAAGTTCTTTGAATTCCAAACACAAATACAGAAGCCCAGTTATTAGTTTAGCTGAAACATCTGTTTCCAACTTCCTGAAAGGAAAAAGAGAGGTTGCCAATGTATATACATATTTGAAACAGGGCTCCTACTGCACACATGGATACAATATGCATTTGTAAAAATTTTCCAAGTGGTCTAATGTCCCATTTGGTCCGGAGAAATAAGATGATGGAAGTATGTGATATAGGAAAATGAGTACATGCTACAACCTCCCCCTAGCAATTCTCGTCTCTAAGAGAGAGCACCAAGGTCACCACTTAATGGCCAGCACCAACCAGATTCTGGCCATTTGATCTGATGTTGACCTGTGGGTAATGTATCTCCATGAAGGATGTTATCTCTCAGAGAGGAAGAAAAGGGTTTAGTTGGCATCTGTGGGGGGGGGGGGGAAGGGGAGGAGAGTGGATATAAGACTTCATAATTCTGAGTTATGGCCCATTTTCTTTTACTTTACTAATTTTCTCTATGACTTTGGAAAAGACACTTCATTATTCCATCATGTAGTGTCTCAATTATTTCATCTGTAAAATGAATCTGTAAAACCAACAGGAAATGGGTCAAGGCTTCTGGACTCCAGATCTCTTGAAATAATAATATTCTTTAAGCCAATTAACAAGCAGCCAATAGCAGTGAGATTGCAATTCAAATTCCCTAAACAATATCCTGAGTGTCTTAACAGGTTTATTACATGGCACTTAATACATCCCAAGCTTCTCCCCGCTCTAGGCATGAAGGATGTGGTTAATCTCAGAAGTTGACGAAAACAATCACACCCTCTCCTAGGCTCCTGCCTGACACCGAAGCCCCAAAGCCACGTGAGCGAATAGGGAGGAAGATAAGCTGGGAACCAAAATCTGCCAGGTGGGATGCTACCCGAGAGAGATGTTCTGGATGGGGATTTATCGATGCAATGACAAGGGAAAACGATTTTCGGGGGGAAATAAAGCAAAACAAAATACAAAGTGAGAGCATCCTAAGAATTCTCGTTGGAACCTAAATCTGGTCAAATTAATCCACTGAGCGGTAGGACAGACCAACAAGGATCTTCATTTTGCACCCTGCCGTGCTTCTCGGTGGCAGTATGGTAAAGAGAACACTGTTAAAGGATGAAGAAATTAATACAGGGACATGTTACCCAACGTCTCTGAGCTTTCATTTTCTTGTCTAGGATAAAGAGAGAACACCAGTTACCTTACTAGTAGGTGTTAAATAAAACCAGTAAACGAAAGATCTAGCACAGTACCTATATTACATAACAGATTAGAAACTGTTAGCTTCCCTGAAATTAACCAACTTGAACTTAAATAAAACAAACAAAAAATGGTCGCTTTACTCCGCTACATAATCACCTTAGCAAACCAATCCCTTTGAATCAAATGTCATCTAGTGTCAGTTCTCTTTTCCCGACCTCAGCTGCCTTTTCTTGCTGTCCGCACCAGGCACCTAGGTGTGCCTGGTCTCCGCGAAGTCCTATTTTAAAATTCAACGGAATTAAACACGGAATCCTTAGATCGATTTCTTTGTGTTTATATGGCCCTGGGGTTAGTCACTTATGGGCATCAGATTTTCTCTGAGTCCGCTGCTATTGTCCAGGGAAGGAAACACTTCAGATGAGAAAATTGAGATGAGGAAGTGTGGCAAGAAGAGTGATGGAGGGAAGGTACAGACCCACCTGCTACATGGCTGAACCCCCAGGGTGAGCAGAGGTGGCACCCGGCCAGCCGACTCAGAAGGAGGTGGGGAGTCACTGAGATGCCCCGGTGGGTGCAGGGGGTCATGAGGCTGGGGGTGAGGGTGGTGGTGATCAAACTTCAGGAATCTCTTCAAAGCCCTGGGGACCCAGAGAATACCAGGAACCCTCTAGGATTTTCACGGTCTCTTAACAGAAATGTTGGCTAGCATTCAAAGTAGCTTATAGCTTGCGATCGATCCAAGGAGGAGGCTGACAATATTATCAATTCCCTACAAATTTTGATAGATATTTGAAGGAAATGGGGCACAAACATATTCTGGTAGGCTTCCCGGTATTGAAAAAAAAAGTGAATGGGTGGAGGTTTTGGGGAGAATAATTTTGGATGAATCTAACATAGCATCAGAGACAACACATCGTTTGACGATGGGGTGGGTAGTTTTGAAAGATATTAAGCTCAGTGTCATTGCTCATTAATTTAGCGAGGGAGCCAACAAATTCAAATATCAGGCAAAAGGTGAAATTGATGCTTTAATTGGTTCTTGGCAACTTAGGGTTTCTAATGTTCTTGGCTCCTTCTAAAAATGAATATACAGCACTACGGAGAGTTGTTAGGAGCCTTTGTTGGTTCTCACATTCTTTTCGGGTGATACATGTTTTTGGAGTTTCAGCTACCACCAGATCTCTTGCGTGTAGGTTGCCCCTGAACTTCAGCCCTGTCTATCCAAAGTTTGTTGGGCTTCTCCAGAAGGGTATCCCACAGGCACTTCAAAGAAAATGTTCAATGTTACCATGTGACTGATGGCCTTCACCATTCCCATGCCCTTTGATCAGGGCTAGAGAATCGACTGACTGCATTTTCCAGACGTTCTTACAACCACAGTTATAGATGTGAGACCAGAGCAAACACTGCATTCAGTGATGCGTGCCATTTCCAGAGAGGCAGGATCAAGGACATCTTTTTCTCATGTAGGAAGTGGACCCATGATGCCTCAGCTCAGGGCCAGCCTCTTTTAGGAACTGTGCTAGAACCTATATTAAATACTGCTTTTTTTTTCTTTAACTAGAGAGCATGGATTTTATTTTCTTCATCTGAACCCTGACTAATGTGATTCTTAGATCATCCTTCATACTGCATCTAAACCTGCTTCTTTTCATGTATTCCATGCCTTGCTAAATGGCACCACCAACCATATACACCGAGCCATCTGACTGGGATATGGCCTTTTAAGACTCAAGTCTAACTCCATCTCCCCATGAAGAGCTTTCCTGACTGCTCTCCAGCGTGGATGTGACCACTCCTTTCTTTGTGCCAACTGTTCAGACTTGTACCATAGTTTTATAATCATCTTTATTAGCCCCCATTTCACCATGAGGGAGTAAGGAGTGACCATGGATGGTTAACTGAATAAAACAAATTTTAAGAGTAAAATAATGTTCTTACTCACCTAACATCAGGCCACAAACTTTGAGAAATCATACAAAGGGGGTATATTGTCATGGAAAGGTCCTGCCTCTCACGACTCACCCTCCTTACAGCCCTGTTCACAACTTTGCTCATGTGTCTGTCTCCTGCCATAGACAGAAGTTGAGCCCCTTGAGGCAAGGATCAGGTATTCACTCCCATATTCTGAGCATCTAGCACGGGGTTTGCCAACAAAGTATATGTATTTGAATTAATAAGTAAACCATTCCTCCCCCAAACCACGTGCATTTATCAATCAAGGTGCTCTTGAGAGAATTTATGAGATTTGAGTTACAAAAATCCATGTAATACGAGTATATTTGTGGTGGGCAGACTCCGACATGGCTCCCATTGATCCCCAGCTCCTGCTGTTCACACTCTTGTGTAATCACCTCCCCCTCACACTGTGCTGAATGCAATGGCTGGCTGTGTATGAAGAGAGTACGGCCCAGGGATGAGGTGACACACCATGGCCAGGTTATACAAGCTCATGACTTCCTTCCCTGGCCCCGGCAAGTGATGACTCTGGTGCAGAGGGCCACCTGGCCAGGAAGTGAGGCAGCTCTGGTTCAACAGCCAGCATGGAACTGAGGCCCTCAAGCCCGCAGCCCTAGAGGAACTGAGTCCTGCCAACAACCACGGAGTCAGCTGGAAACCGATCCTGCTCCCGCTGAATCCGGCAACGGCTGTGGACCTTGACTGCAGCTTGGTGAGAGGCCCCAGAACAGAGGTCCCCAGCTAAGCCCTGCCCAGCTCCCTGACAGCAGAACCGATGACAAAATAATTAAGTATTGTTTTAAGCCACTAACTGGGGAGTGATTTGTTGAGCAATAGATAATTCATGAAGTGTTCACATATTTTGCATGTAATCAAAAGTAATAAAAAGAGGGGCACCTGGGTGGCTCAGTCACTAAGCGTCTGCCTTCGGCTCAGGTCATGATCCCGGGGTCCTGGGATCGAGCCCCGCATCGGGCTCCCAGCTCGGCGGGAAGCCTGCTTCTCCCTCTCCCACTCCCCCTGCTTGTGTTCGCTCTCTCGCTGTCTCTCTGTCAAATAAGTAAATAAAATCTTTTTAAAAAAGTAATAAAAAGAATACATGAGAAAAAATGATACATCTGGGTTTTGCTCAGACATGTTAATCATTACACATGGGTTCAGTGCTTGTGGGAGCACTTCATAGTGGAAAGAATTGAATTTTTTAGAGTGAGTGGGGGGTAGAAAATAAAAAAAGCTTTGTGCAATTTTAGGCTCTGCCAGTAATGGTCTGTTTGAATTTTGACAAATTTCCAAATTGGTTCATATGAATATTCTGTCTCACTGCTCTGAGGATCAGTGGGAAGAAGAGCATGACAATAACCTTGAGTCATAGAGTTATAAAGTGTCAGAGCTTGAGGAAATATTGGGCTTGATAACCTGAGGTCACAGGACTCCTCAAAATCACTGCAAAATGTTGTGTACATGATGCATACGTTCTATGAAGTGAAGGTCACAGATGTAAACCGAAAACACCTGCATAAATAATATAATGTTAGGTGGTAATCTGTCATCTGTGCCATCTCATATGTAGCTGTCCTCCTTCATGTGATCTTGTTTCTCTGACCCTGAAGAAAGGAATAGCCCTTCCACCAGGGGGAGCCCTCTGAAATCACAGCGTAGAAAGACCCAGAGCGCCAAAAAGAGCTACTGAGCTTTTACAGGAAAGGGCATTTAGAAAATGCAGTTTGATCCAGCAGAATACAATTATCTCTTTGAACAGTGACCAATAAAAGTTGATTCCACTGCGATAATATTTCTACTAAAATATTTCTATTTTAGGGTTGGCATTAATCATTTGTTCAGACAATAACAATACTCCCAGGAAAGTGAAGGTTCAAACATGTAAGCATGACAACTTCTACAAAATATCTACATCACGGATGTGTGTGTCATCCTTGCCCAGGGGCCACAGTAATCTACTCTGTATCATTCCAATTTTACTACACATGCTGTCGAAGTAAGCGCTACAAAATATCTACATCAGTGAAAATGAATTTTGTTCCTTAACGCCTAGGTGAAAAGAAAAGAACTTTGTGTTTGTATAAGTGCTCATTGAAACACGACTATAGTTTGACCAGTTAAGATTTTGAAAAAAAGTAGTGATGCACATGAAAAAGTGAAGATATTAGACTCTGTGTGGCAACTATGCAAATGTTTGAATTTAATATAATTCAGATGATGAGAAGACAGCATGACCAAAAAGCATAGGAACTGGAAAATCAGATGTGTGGTTGGACACAAGATTAACAATGTTAAGATAAATACAAACCAAACCGATTTGTGAATGGTATGAATAAAAAGGGAAATATCCTTAATCTCCGTAGAAGTAACATACCAATATGAATTACAGGTAGTCTAATAAGATAAAATGAGAAAATATGATAGTACTGACATAATTCTCTATGTTTGTGATGGCATGGGAGGATGTGATAAAATATCATAGAAAATATATTGCTTATCTCAAAATTCAGTTTCCAGTGCTCAAAGTGACATGGAGACAATATCCTTCAATAGACAGCATCCTAAGGAACAGCGTGTAAAAAGAAACAATAGTGCAGAAGACTGTAGAGAAGTCATGGGTGCAACACATATTCAAATTGAATCATATTCAAGTTAAATACAATCGGAAGTTCAGATATAAAAGAAATCAATGTCATAATTTCCCATTTTCTTATCATTCTGCTATGCACAAATTATGTGGGTGATAATATGAAACAACTTTTAATGTTTCTAAGTTTCAAATCTACCTCATATGTGTGCTTACAAAAACTAAAATTTCAAATAGATATGGATATAATACATTGTATTACCTTGTAATACAACATAAATGTCATAACCAGTATAGCTATTTTATATTGCTATGTTATATTCCAAAATAGTGAATAGCTCTTAGTAAATAGGCAAAGAAAACTTCATAAAATAATCTCTAATACACACAGTTTTACTTCTGGAAAATACAATGCATATGAAAAATTTACAAAATAAATTTTGTATTTATATGAAAAAAATTATTAAGTCCTAGGTGCAGATAATTGCACATAGATATTTCACCTACATTACTAAACACCTGTCTAGCGAGATATCTTTCATAGTTGACCTCTGCCCTCTAAATAAAATCCATGAGTTCTTTTCTAATTGTTGTTATGAGAGGCAGAAAAAGAAAACAAAACAAAAAAAGAATTGTCTTCGAGGGAGGAGCATCCGTGGCATAGAACCAACCACTGCTCTGCAAGCTCTCACTGTATATCATCATCTTACTTCCTCTATTAACATCCATATTTAAATAATACTCAAATCTACAGCTCCAGCTCTGATCATTTTCCTGAATTTCTGATCCATAAATCTTACTGATTACTAGATACATCTATTTACCTATCTTACTGGTGCCACAAATTGATCATGCCCCAAACGGAGCATTTTTTACCTCCTTTTGGTTCATTTTGATTAATTCTTAGGTTTCCTCCTTCAGAAAAAGCTGTCACCTTCCATCCAGTTTCTCAAACCAGCTCCCAAGGAATGTCCTTGATTTTAATCCTCTTTCTTGCTCTTCACATTTTATCAGACCTGTCTATTTGATTTGCCTCATTTGATTCTACCTGAACCTAAATCTCTCTCAAGTCCTCTTATTTCTCCATCCACTTGTCTGTCATCAAAGTTCAAGCTATATTTTAATCTTGATTCTTTAAAAACCTCCAAATTTCTCTCTCTTCTCCTGGCTTTGCTCCATCTGTCCCCACACTGATCCATTTTCCTCTTGCTTCCGGATGGATACTTTTTCTAACACAAATCTAATGTCTAACTATATTACTATTGGTTAGCAAGCCATGCAGTGGTTTTTAAATGCCCTTCAGCTAAAGTAGGAACGTGGCCTTCCCATGTGCATTTTTATAATTTCTCTTCCTTATACAGTTGGCTCTTGAACAACACAAGTTTGAACTGTTCAGGTCCACTTATATGCAGGTTTCTTTCACTAAATACAGTACAGTGCTATAAATGTATTTTCTCTTCCTTATGATTTTCTTTAATAACATTTTTTCTCTAACTCACTTTTTAAAAAGATTTTATTTATTTATTTGTCAGAGAGAGAGAGCACAAGCAGGGGGGAGCGGAAGGCTGAGGGAGAAGCAGGCTCAGGGAGCCGGATGCGGGACTCTATCCCGGGACCCTGGGATCATAACCTGAGCTGAAGGCAGATGGTTAACTGACTGAGCCATCCAGGTGTCCCTCTAACTTACTTTACTGTAAGAATACAGTATATAACATACAAAATATGTATCAACTGACTGTTTATATTATAGGCAAGGCTTCCTGTCAACAGTAGGCTATTAGTAGTGACGTATCTGGGGAGTCAAAAGTTACATGTAGATTTTCGATTGGGTGAATGGTTGGTGCCCCTAACACCCATTTGTTCAAAGGTCAATGTAGTCCCTGTTTCAATCAATTTGGTCTTTCCTTAGTTCCTCAACTATGGCATGGTGTGGTAGTTTGCTTCCCCCAAAAGCAAACCCTGAGAAAAAGCTTCACATGCATGTATTGTAATTGGGAGTTGATCTCAGGATGAACCAGTGTGGTAGTGGATAGTGGAGACAGAGAAGTCGTGACTGGGTTATTAATTAAGCACAGCACCAGTGTTGTTTCTAAAACTGAATCTGGCTGGGGAACTTTGGGATCCAGTGTAGAACATGAGCATTGTAGTTAACCCATCTCGGAGGCAAGCAATTTAGAGTATTCATATACCAAATCCTGGTGAGGGAGGAGTATCAGTTCCTTGGCACTTCCTGCCTTCTGCACAGGGGCAGAACAGGTGCAGGCAACAAAAGACAGCCTGAAGGAAAGAGATACAGATGTAGATGCTTGAAGAAGCATTTGACATTTGACATTGACTTTATAAAGACTAATGATACACTGGTGGGGGATTCTCACTGTCTGCTACACAGGATTTTTTTGTGTCTCTGGATCTCCTTCCCTATTCCTTTTGCTTGGATAGCATCTTGCCCCTGACCCTGATGCTCAGCTAACTTCTCTACCTTCATTTGTTAGACATAAATATCCTTAATACTTTCTCTGGCCTCCCAAATCTGTGATAGTCACCCTTCTGTATTCATCTCCCTCTCTCTACTATTTTAGAATTCATTATGCTAACAGTTTAATGAAGAGAAAAAAAAAACAGGTATATACAGATATAAACATACTGCCATAGACTTATGGGAAATGGAGAGATTAATTTATGTTTAGAAGTATCTAGGTTTTTATGGCTCAGTTCTGGAAGTAGTAACATTGCCTAATCCCCCTTACACATCCATAAGGAAGGCTGAGAAATGAGGTTGATTAGCTAGATAGCCAAGAGAGAAGAGGAAATTGTCACTATCAGTTTCATCTTCTCATGAAGGGAACAAGTTCAGCCCCTTACCTAAGGAAGATAACCGAAAGTCCCATCCAGTCACTGCATCCAGCTCAAAATCCAGGACTTTTGGGCAATATAGCCATTCTGTCCACCAGATATGGAGTTAGCTCCTTGTATTCTAGAGACCTGTTCTCTAAAAAAGCCAAAGCATCTACTGTCCACTTTCAACACATAGAAAAAATACAATAGTGGAGAAGAGGCAGTACAAAAACATCGTAGACTCTCATTGGAAAAATTAAGGATGGGAGAAACCTTGATTCTCAGCAATTGTGATTCTTGGTGAACAGAGGTCTCTCTGTCCTGGCAGTACAGGAAATTCCTTTTTTAAAACCAGAAGCCCAGCACAGCTGCTGGCTCTCTGGGGAAAGTTCCCTTGTATGAAGTGAGGACCAGAGAGTATGCTCTCCTTGCAGGTTGATCGTATTTCATAGCTTCTTTCCTGCTTGCATAAATTTGAAGCCCAGGGTTTATTTAAAGCTTGGCCAGCCAAGGGCTTTTCAGGCTCCACCTGTGAATTCTTTGAAAATTATTTTCTTTCATAAACTTTATAGATTTCTGATCAATTTTCTTCTAAGCAGTTCCATGTCCCTATAGCCACTGTCGAGGCCCTTTCTTGGACGTAATTCTCTCTTTTTGTTTTATTTATTTATCTTTTTTCTTTCTTTTTAAACCTTTTCCTATTCTTTTTCTCAACTTAACGGTGATTACCTTGATGCTATGTGAAATAATACTTGGGAAGACCATACCATTCAGGAAAGGCTGCCTTAGACTAGAGCTATTTAGGTCAACTAAGAATATTTACCTGGCTTTAGCCACTAAAAATCTTTTTCCGTCCTGTTACTGTTTGAGATCTGGCAGCATCTTGCTTTTCCAACATTGTAGAATCTTGTATCTCAATTGTCATGGACATCTCTTTGGAAAGCAGTCTTTTCTTGCCTGAACTCTCTCTCTCTTTTTTTTTTTTTTTTGTAATACTGTGCTAAGTCAAATCAATACAATTTGATACACAATTATTCTGACTTTTTCCAACCACTTTCTTTAGAAGTAAGGAATCAAGTGGGCTGCCTTCTAAAATTGAAGGCAACCAAATATTTTGTCACAACAAAACAAAGCTCTTTCTCTTTTGGCCTAATTTATCTCTTTACTTGCCACCCAAGAACCAACCACTAAGCCAATGCCAACGTATTGATTTCTATAACAGTTGGTGGTAGCATATGCTTTTGAAACAAATAAACCCCCACACTTCAGTAGCTTAACATTATAGGTGCTCATTTTTCAGTCACATAAAATTCAATAATGTACTCAGTGGTGGCTTTCCAACTCTAAGTCAGAGACCTACCTTGGGTATCTCTATTTAGTTGTTCCACTGTCTCCTAGGATAATAAGTTCTGTGTGCCAATAGACAAAGGAGGGAGACTGGAGCACAGTTTGTAGGAAGCTTTTATAATGCAAGCCTAAATGCAGTGTATGTCAAGTTCACCTGCATTTTCATGGACTAGAAATGAGTCACTCATGGTCATATGTAACTGTAATGAAGGCTGGGAAATATTGCCTAGCAATGGGTTTAGGGGTAAGAGGAAATCTGTTTGTGAATACCCAGGCAACCTCTACCACATTTATCAAAAATAAATAAATACTTCATCTATCAAAGGGAAAAAAATAAAACTTTATAGGAAATTCATTAGTCACCTTTCTCTCTTTCTCCCCCCGCCCCCCCCCCCCCCCCGTGGCCTGTCTACACTCTCTTCTTAGAACCTGATGAGCTGAATTAAGCAGGAGGCTTTGGGGCCTGGCCTGGGAAGTCTAGCGATAGTAGGACCAAGGATGCTTTAAGGCTGGTTTCAAGAACCGAGAAGAATTTGAAACCACGTTGATCATCCTATCAAGGCTTAATTAAAAGAGTCAGGGAGGAATATTAAAACCAATTTTAAAAGTCAGAGAGATTCTTAATGATATTAAAGATCAAAACACAAGGGTTAAGAATGGAAGAGCCAAGTTGGGAAGGGTGTCTGAAGTGTTGCCATTTTCCTAAGGACCTGGGAGAAGGAAGGAACCATTCAGAACTCCGAGCTGATTAGGATAACACCAAGTGTAAGTGACAGACTTTTGTGTACCTCTTTGTAAATACATGATAGGTCTTCAACATCTAAAGGGGGAAAATGTTCTCCAGTACTAACATTGCCTTTGCTGTCACATTTTTCCTGGCTTTGCAGAGGTTAAGGGATTATGACAGAGCAGCTTCCAAGCATGGAAAAAAGAGGTAATCAAATTGGCATACATCCCAGGGAAACTGTGAGGTCTTACTGAGCATGAGTGCCAGTGGAAAGAAGCATTTTGAAATGCAAACTTCAGGGGAAAAATAATCTAGATAGTTTCTGTGACCAGGAACTGTCTTTGGGAGGCTGTTTTAGCCACACAGTTTCCACCCGCCTCAGAAAGGTTGCTCTGCTCTCTCCTTCAAGTCAGACAGAAAATAGGGCCTATTCCCTCACATTGTATCTTTATCCCAAGTTTGCCAGCCATCCAGACAAGATTTAAAAAACCCAGGAGGAGCAGTGTTACTCTCTGAGCATAGACCGTGGAGCAACACAGATGAGAAAGAGGGCCAAGATTCAGAGGATCTGAACTTGAGTCCAGGCCAACCAGTGTTTGCCCAGTGGCCATCACTCGATCCTGCTGAGCTTCAGCTGGTCCATCTCTAAGGGACATTCCTCAAGAGCAGGGATCGTATTGCCCTCTCTGTATCCTAGGCACAGTGCAAGTACTCAATAAATACTTTTTGAAATAATAAACAAACAAATGACTCTCCAGATCACAGATTCTTAATGTTCAAATTACAATTAAATTATCAATAAAACTTTTTATAAAACCATCATATGTATATTTTGACTATGAGTCAGTACCTGCTGGTACTTGTTCCTTATAGAGGCACAGATCCCATGGGAAATACCTGTTTCATCAGTTGTGTATTCCCATGTGGGTCTTCTCTTTCCACAGTATTCCTTGAATTAAACCAACCAGCTCGGGCTCTATGGCAGGTCCTAGGGCTAGCCACTCCAAGAAGAATCACCTCATACAGGATTTGGAGCTTCTAAGCTGGAGAGTAAGCCTATGTGCACACTCCCAGAGGATGATAAATCCTTCTCTGTCTGACAAGTTCTTCTGCCCTCTTTGGGGGGCTACATAGCTTTGAGACAGACACTCAAGGATGAAGGAGGAAGAATTCTGATAGGATCCTCTTGCTCTCACAATCAAGAAAGCATCAAGTTCCCAATCACATTGCTCTTGCAAACTATATAATTAAAACATAGGCTCAACTCTCAATAATTGGTGAGATAGGGATGTTCTCATGAATAGAAGTATAAATTAAATAGTGAGGAAATGCCTATAATGATTGAGACAGGATACACACGTGCTGTGTGTTTAGAAGAGGGGGATGAGAAGTCTGGAGTTGTCCGAAAATGCTTCCTAGATGCAGAGAGTCTTGACATGGATCCTGAAAGATTCTTTGTATTGAGAAATAATGAGACTTGAAAACAATTCAGGAGGAGGGCCTTGGGCAAGGAAAAAAAAACAAAAACAAAACCAAAAAACCTAAGTTAACATATGATACATGCAGGATGTCTGTGCTTTGTGACCAGTGGGCAGTTCTGTAAGAAGTTTGGAGATAAGAAAAGGCAGGTCAAATGGGATCAGAATGTGGTGCTGCTTTTTTGTGGTTGATAGGAAGTCAATGATTGATGGCTTTTAAGCAGAGGAATGACATGATCAGATTAGTGATTTAGAAAAAAATTATTCTGGTAACCATGTTAGGAAAATGATGACATGGGAAAATAGTGGAAATAGGAAATGAATACAGTTGTGGTGTATTACCCACCTAAGCTCTGGAATGCATTCCTGGACCAAAACATCCTTGGGGTCAAACTAGTCAGGTCAAGGAACATGGTCAAAACATCCGCTCGTATTATACAACAGCTGCTTGGGAATCCAAATGATGAGTCAGTCGTTACTGGAAGGAGTCTCAATGGTGATGTTTAGGAAAATTATTTGTGCATAGTCTGTTTAAAGAGTGAAAAGGGTATAATACTTGGAACAATGGTGATTGTCTATGAAGTAGTCCAAAAGGGTGACTCTCAGGGCCTGGGTGAAAGTTCTCCTAACTCCTGAGTGAACGACCTGGGTCAAATGATCATTTGTCAGCCAATCTGGTCTGCTGTTGACACAGAGATAAGGCACAGTCAATGGCGTCGAGAATATATGTACTTCACTGGAACCCTTTGGTGGGTATACAAATAGAGCCTGGGCTAGTCCCTTCCTTTTTGACTTCTCATACAGGGTTTTGGTTTCAGGTATCTTTTGAATGAATAAAGTGGGTCAAATGAAGGCAGTCTGTGAAAGAAAAGCAAATCCCAGTGCCAAGATCAGAAGAAAATTCTCCCGGGGAGTGAGCCAATGTCACTGTCTTTGCTTGGAGAAATGTGGCCAATAATTATATCCGAACTGTGAAATAGAACGTCTTTCCCTCCTCCAGCTGGCAGAGGGATTTGGACCACATCTGTTAAATATTTATCAGTAGCAGATACTAGTTTATCTTAGTTTTACTTTCATGCCCTGATCATCAGAATTTTTATCTCATTAAGCTAGAACATTGCTGGTGGGACCTGGTTTCTCTTACAGAGGCCAGTGTGAGTTGTAGACAAGGGTTAAAGATAGAAAGTGACCTCTGAGCAGATGGAATGGTGCATATAGTGAGAAGCTTAGCCCTTAATTGCTATGTCAACATTTTAATTCTTTTCTTAGGCTACTGGGGTCTGAATTAGACATTGGTAGTCTTAGTTAACTCCTAAAATTTTGAGATGACTTAAATATAAAACTTTTCTTGAAATAATTTATGCTTCATGATGTAGGATTATGGTATTTATAACTCTTCAGAGTCATTATGAGAGATGAGAGAAATTTGGTAGTGAGTCAAGCTCAATGAGTTCAGCATCATGCCTGAATTTTCTGATTTTTTTTTTCTTCAAACTTTAAATATAGCCAGTTTGGCTCTAAACTTGGTTATTTGAAACCACCATATTTATCTAACTGGTTACTCTTCAAAATCTCCACCTACTTGATTTCTGGCAAGAACATAACATGCAAAAGGAACAACAATATTTTTCCAATCTGTCTGTCTACATGATTCAGCTCATTAACTTTCCTTTCTGCCAACTTTTTTCCCCAACTGGAAGAATTTTCTAACATGGATATGTTGAAACATGATGGCAAGGGAAAGACCACTATACAGGAGGTAAAAGAGCTAAAATATTCTTGCAGATCTGGTTACGCTCAACCATTTATCCCTCCTGAGCCCTGTGGATTCCCCTCTACAAAACTGGGACAATCACATCTGCCCTGGAGACTCCAGCAGGCTATTAGAAAGCAAAAGTAATGATGATGATACCAATAACCATAATAACATTTGGTGGGCACTTACTCCATTATAGGTACTGTGATATAAATTGCAAGCATTCATCATTTAAAGCTCATAAGGACCCTCTGAAGGAGGCAGTGAAGTTCCCATAGAAAGTAGTGCCAATTCCAGAACTTTGATGCATTTGACAACTGTAACATGTTGAAAGTTTTTACAAACTCTACAAGCACAAAGCATTATAATTCTATAATTATAAACACAGAAATCCTTATATTTATATTTATTTGACATTCGATATCTGTTTCATATCAATGCAAATCATCAATCATGGGCTGTGTGTCTGCGCAATCCCGGTCCTTGATAGAATGAAGGAAACCACACAGCCAGAAAGGGTTTGGGGCCCAGGGAGGTCATGGTCAAGTTTGGGTTCCCTTGAAGCAAAGTGCAACATTGTGTTCAAAAACCTTTTGCTCTTCTGTGCCCTGGACTTCCACTTCTTGTACCCACATCCCACCCCCAGCTCCCCAGACGATACTCTGGGTATCAATGCCCTTTCCCTTCTTCAGAAATGACCCCAAATACTCTTTCCTCCATCGATATCTCCTTGAGCTCAGCAACCAGATTTAATCTTCCTGCCCTTTGAATTTTAATAGAATTTGTCTCTACTTCTTTCACATGCTTATCACTATCACTTATGTCTTCCATTTGTCTACTTGCTTTAACTAACGTGTTACTAGCATATTAGACCTCAAGCTCCTTGAGAGCAGAGGCTGTTTTCCCCATCTATCGGCCACATCTGTGGCCTATGGTCCCCCCTCATCTCTGGAACTCCTACGGGGTCTATTGCATGCTCTATTTTTTTCCCCCAGATTCTGATATCTCTAGTAGGCTCCTAAGGTGATGAAAGACTCTTTTTTTTCCTTCTATGGGTCTTTTTTTCCCAGCTTTATTGAGGTATAACTGACACATAAAATCTACATAAAATTTAAATTTATATGATATAAATATATATTATATATATAATGAATATATAAATTTATATTAGAGTTATATAAATTGAAATTTGTATAAAACATATGTATCTAAATATATTTAAATAAAATATATTTAAAGTGTGCACCATGATGACCTGATGTACGTACTCTGTGGAAGGATTCCTATCATTGAGCTAACATATCCATTGCTTCTCATGTTTACTTTTTTATTTTTGTCATGAGAACAACATAAGTTCTACTCTCTCAGGAAACTTCTATTACCCAATACAGTGTTATCGAGTATAATCACTATGTTTACACTAGATCTTCAGACTTTATTCGTCTTTTATCTGAATGTTGGAATCTTTCTACCGGCCTCTCCCTATGCCTCCCCCTACCTTCCCGGCCCCTGGCAACCACCATTGTGTTCTCTGTTTCTATGAGTTTGACCCCTTTTTTTTCCGAGGCCACCTATAAATGATGCCATGCAATATTTGTCTTTCTCTGTCTGGCTTATTTCACTTAGCATAATACTCTCCAGTTTCATCCATATTGTCAAAAATGGCAGGATTTCCTTTTTTTCTTCTACAATGTTATAACAACATTGTTGAATATATTCATTATGCTGTACTCTTCATCTCTGTGATTTATTGATTTTATAACTGGAAGTTTTTACCTCTTAATCCTCTTCACCTGCCTCACTCATCCCCCAAACCCCCTCCTCGCTGGGAATCACCTGTTGTTCTGTGTGTTTATGAGTCTGCGTCTGCTTTTTTGTTTGTTTACTCAAGGATTTTCTTCTTTTTCTAATGCTGAATAACATAACATTATATATGAGAGACGAATAACATATATTCATCATATATATGTGTGTGTGTGTATATATATATGTATATATAAACAAATTTATTAGTTCTAAAAGTGTTTGGTGGAGGGACACACGTGGGTGGCTCAGTTGGATAAGTGCCCAACTCTTGATATCAGCTCAGGTCTTGATCTCAGGGTTGTGAGTTCAAGCCTCACACTGGACTCCACACTGAGCATGGAGCCTAATTAAAAGAAAAAAAAAAGGTTTTGAAGGAGTCTTCAGGGGTTTCTATATATAATATCACATCATCAGCAAAAAAGATAACTTTACTTCTTCCTTTTCAATTTGGATGGCTTTTTAAAAAAATTTTTCTTGCATAATTGCTCTGGCTAGGACTTCTAGTACTATGATAAATAAAAGTGGTGAGGGTAGGCATCCTTGTCTTATTCCTGATCTTAGAGGAAAAGCTTTAACTTTTCACCATTAAGTATGATGTTAGCTGTGGGCTTGTGATGTACTCTTATCAATACCCTTTCTCAATGAGTATTTATTGAGCTACAAATAGAATTGGGAGTTGTGGTTCCAGAGATTATGATATAATGGGTGCACAACATACACAGGTTGGAGGTTGGGGGGACTATTCACCTGAGGGAGGAAGAACTTCTGTAGAAGTCTCCCAGAATAAGTGGCATCTCAGGTAACTTCTGAGGGAAGAACGTGAGTGTACAGAGGACAAGCGATAAGAAGAAATCTCCCGAAGAACAGTTAAATTCAATCCATCAGACACTTATTTTGTCCTTATTATGTAGCTGGTGCAGAACTCTTTGCTGAACCTGAAATGATTCATGAGACCAAGCTGATCACAAAGGTATCAAATGAATTGCAACAGTAGGTGTTCTGATGAAGACAAGAGGATCAAAAAGCTGTTTAAGTACTTTGGCCATGGTTTCTCATGTAAAATAGGAATCATAATAATGATGACAAGAATACCTAGTTCACAGTGTTTTAAGGAAGGTCAGGAAAATAAAAAGTAAGAAAGAGATCGTATACTTCAAAATTATTTATAAATACCAGTTCTTCTGAGCTAGCAGAAAAGGGCTCTCATTATCACAGGACTCATAATTTCCTGTAATTGCATATATCTTCCATAGAATACTCTTAAAACCAGAAGGAAAAAGTCATTGTCTGTGTAAACGTGTGGCGGGTTCTGAGGGGAGTCAGAAGGAAAATGAAATTATGAATCTAGTACAAGAAACTGAAAGATGGATGACCTGATATATTCAGAGGCTATCTTTAGCAAAGATGGGAATCTCATTTAGGTAGTAATTAATTATAGGTGTCTCAACATTTTCATTTGTTATGATTAACTTGGCTTGGGTGATCAATCTTGGTTGTCAGCTCCAGTAGATAGGTGGAATTTCCAGCCTGAGATGGAAATTATTTCAATATTAATCAATCCTTAGCACTTCTCCAATGACAGTTTTCCCCTGTTACCTTTGAAGCTTGATTAGGAACCTAGACATTTTATGTACTTTCCCCAGTAGCAAAAGGAAAATCATGAATTATTTCAAAAAAGTTTAACCAGGTGCCAAGACTAAAGCAAAGTTTTCCTTCTTTGGTTTTGAAAAAAAAAAAAAGAAAGAAAAAGAGAGAGAGAGAGAGAGAGAGAGAGAGAATGAAAGAGAAAGAAAGAAAGGAAAAAAAAGAAAGCAAGCAAGCTGATGCAATAATCTTTGGCTTCTTCCCTCTGCTAGCACACACCCTAGCAGAAGCTCTGGCTTCCTTGCTCTTCTGTTCTTCTTGGATATATCAGGCATGCCCCTCTCTTGGACAGTCTGCGCTTGTTATTCCTTTTGTGCATAGTCTTTTATCTGTGAGGTCTTTCCTTGCCAAGCTATTTAGAACAGGATGCCCCGCCCCCTTTCAAGTACTTCCGGTCCTCCTTCCCTCCTTTGTTTTTTCTCCAAAGCCCTGACCACTGACATTATCTGACATTTCTCCAAAGCACTGACTACTATCTGATATTCTATATCGTTGTACTCCTTTACTGTTGATTGTTTATCTCCTTTCACCAGCACAGATGTTTGTGAAGGCTGAGCCTTCCCTGCTGCATCCCTAGAACTAGAGCTATGTGTACCACATAGAAGGCATTGACATGTCGTTTGCGAATAAATAAATCTTCATATTTAATAGCTTTACCATGCTATTAAAAATATTTCACTCCTGCAAAAATTAAGCATTTTCATGACACCGCTGATATACAGCATATCTATAACTTGCTAAGGATACAAATAAACACAGGTAATTTCTAAGACATTATCTAAATTTTAGGATTCTTTTTTACTTTATCTAAAATTTAGGTTTGAATTTAAAGTTAAAAAATATCTCTCCCCCCCCAAAAAAATTAGAATTTCTGGATCAACATCATTACCTTTTATGTCAGAATAAAAGGATAATAAAATCAGTTTACCCATCAGTCAATTGGCACATCTTTTGGTACAGCTACAAAGGAATTTTTTGCCTATGCTGGGACCTGGAGTATAGGATAAATCTAAGCTGCTTGTCCTCTAGTTGCTTTGGAATAACACTGAGCACTAAGTAAATGCTATTGGAATTAGGAAGCCTGGCCTTTAATACAGTTGCTGCTATGCACTCTGAACGGTGTGAATCCGGCACCCTCTCCTCTGTGGCCCTCAGTATCTCTCCCTATTAAACAGGGGTTGGAGATATAGATAATTAGAGGAACCCCACATTCCTACCCAAAAGCAAAATGCTAGATTTTAAATCAAGAGAGAGAACAGAGCCAAGCACATAGCTGGCTTTGGATAAATGCTTCTTGGCAAGCAAACCTGAGACCCTTGTTTCATCCCAGTGAGAAAAATAGCTCCTGCAGCTGCTGAAAGAATGCTCTTTCTGCCTGCTGAAATTGAGCAGGTATGGTGTAACGAGTAATAGACAAGATCGAGGTGACTTGTGGAACTGACTGGCCGGGATGAAAAGATCTAGAGAGAAAGCACAAACCCGTCAGATGCCTGAACACGAAACACCCTATTCCTGGAGTCGCCTTTAGGTGGCATTGTAGTGTGGCTCTGGCGCCACCTAGTGATTGTTATCGGAATTTCCCTGCCCCTCGACAGCCGCGATAGACTTGTTCTTCTAGAAAACACCCCTCAAAGGAAGGCTCATCTGAGGAGTCCATGAACTTGGAAGGATTCGTTAATAGCATTAAATATGTAGTTCAGAGAACTGGAGGAGAAGAGAGAGACTATTCTGTGAGAAGAAAGAGAAAGAAATGAGGAACAAGAGGCCCAGGTATGTATGTTTTAAACTAACATTCAGGTAACAGCCAAGACTAGTTCCAGCCAATTGTAAATCCAAAGTGACTGAGGTGTTCTCTGCCTGGTTGAAACAGTTCAATAATTTTAAAATGGTTTCTTTTTATCGCTGGTTTTAGTTCACAACAAAGCCGTGCTGCTCTTCGGGCCTCAAGGCTGTGAACAACGGGGAGAAACACGGTGCTGGGTCCAGAGGTCCCAGGGAGCTCACCTCAGATGGACTTTGTACCCAGGAAACCGAAGACAAACTGTGGCAGGTATGTGAGGGGGCAGTTCTGCAAGAAGTACCGGGAATGTTCTAGAAGCGCACATGTGACAGGGATGCATTGTGGGCTCAGGTGCTAGGCATCAAGGTGGAAAGGAGCATCATGCAATGGCATGCAGGCCAAGAAGCTCAGGCTGGTCTCTAGGAGGTTGGCTGGGTGTCCCTGCTGGAAACTTCAGGAGGGCTCGTGACGACCCTAACCCTAAATCACCTTGGACTTACTGCCCACGGGGGCGGGGGTAACAGGACACCGGGAAGTCATGGGGCAGAAACTCCATTCGGTTTCATAAAAAGGAAAAGCTGCCATTTTATAAAACGTCTGCAACCTTTAGATTTGGTGTTAAACGCTGGGACTCTCCAGTTCCAGGGGAGACTATTGATCACACCCCAGCTAACGTTTTCACCTTAATGATTCTTTTGGTGGGCAAATCTACTTCCAAAGCTATTAGCCCTCCCTCAGAGGTAACTGGATACCACAGAAGTAGGAATATATACATGCTTTGTTGGGAATAAGTCAGATGGGCTCAAGTATGGCATTTTCTAGGTTTGTGAGTATTTTTGACATATTTTGTGAGTTTGTTTTTAGGGAAACCAATGAAATGATTGAGGTAAGGAAATCACAGTGCTGGCAATAAGGAGGATTGCAGGGAATCTGCCGATCGCCTTAAACAAATGAATGACTTCATGTCTTGAATTAATAAAACTTTTCTTTACCCAGTCACTTGTAAAAAAAAAAAAAAAAAGAATGACTTAAACGTTTCCAACAGGAGTGTATGTCAGATATCAGAGCCGACCTAGAAGTGAATAGGACTGGCTATGTTCAGGACCTTTAGAAAGCCAACACGGATGAAAAGATCAGAAGATCTTTATCATTTTTAGATACTGGTCACCTTTGACTATTGATAGTTTTCAAGTGCTCTGTGAAAGCGTAGAAATATATGTTTAAAAAATTCATTTCCTGTTTAACATTTTTATGTTACTTTCATGTTTCCCCCTAATGTGCTTTTTACAAATAGAGTTTTCTGGAGAATATTCCAGATCTCCTGAATCAGGGCAGACCTCCCAAGTGAATTTTATGATCTGGCAACTTAGAGAAACCCTTTGGTGTTGTCTTCTCAAAACCCTCGTCAAGTACCTGACAGTCATTCTTCCAGGTAAGTAAAGGGACGGCTGAGAGAGACTGAGTTGTCCAGGTCCTCAAAGACGGTGCTGACTGCTAGGATGCTAACTGAAGTCTATCTAGGTGTCCCCAAAGCCCCAGCTCTGCCCAGTATTCTTCACTGCCCTGCAGCAGTGGTAGTTATTTAATTAGAAGTGTGGAAACACGTATCTGTAATATGTCCCTTCCACATCTATATTGGACTAGCGGGATGCAGGGAAGTCCAAGAGGTGGGTTGCTGACCAAACTCTTGCCGGCACGGCTGGGTCACACAGCATTGGAAGGTCCAGCGACATGTATGGGGCAGGGGGTTGTCTGGTTGACTGGTGGTTCCGAAAGGAAAGCTCTCAGGCCTTCAACTCCACTAAAGATCCCCAAAGCTGGTCTTCAGAGGGCTGGTACAAGAAGGCACCAGTTCTATCCCATCTCGAATCAGACAGCATTCATAAAGCAGGCGGATGCTCTGAAGCAAACATTCTGTGCCAACTAACGTCTTGTGAATCCCACAATAAAACTGTATGGTTCCTGTTTCACAGTAGTGCACTCTTTCAAATGATGTATTTAGTTAATTCTGGTCCAAATTTTATCACTTCTGAGACCTACAAGGAATTAACACATCTTTTAAAGATTGAATAGAACCAAGTTAGAATGGGAATATATGTACATAAAACTCGCAACATAAAATAAAAATAAAAAATAAAAAGCAGTCAGAGGGGGAAAAACTAGCAACACAGAGTGGGTTTTCTTAAAAAAAAAAAAAAAGAGGAGTATATTTCCATTCTCTCTTCCTTGGGCTGACTAACTAGCATGTCCTGAAGAGCAAAGAAAACGTCTTTAAAGTGGATCACTCTGCATGTGATAGATTGAAAGTAATTTTCCTTTTCTGGTCCTGGAGGGGACAGCCCGAGAGGTTTAGGACCTGAATTCTGAACAGGTGGCAGGTGACCAGGCTAGTGAAGTTAATGGGTTAATTTTTAAATAAAAACATGATTTTGGAAACAATCTGACAGGGCAAACCTGATCAGTTCTCGAAGCAATCACATCCATAAACAAGGGAATAGAGAATAATTTTTTTTCATTTTCTGATATCATTTGATAATACAAGTGCCCAAACTAGCTGGTTATTCAGAAATAGCGTTTCAATAAAAAAAAAGCATGTGTGTGTGTATGTGTGTCTATGTGTACCACAGGTCTATATAGTAAATACTTTATAGTGTACAATGCTACAGAAACTATACCATGCACACTATTCTTTTTTATCTTTAAATTTTTTTATTGTTATGTTAATCACCACACATTACATCATTAGCTTTTGATGTAGTGTTCCGTGATTCATTGTTTGTGCATAACACCCAGTGCTCCACGCAGAACGTGCCCTCTTTAATACCCCTCACCAGGCTAACCCATCCCCCCGACCTCCTCCCCTCTAGAACCCTCAGTTTGTTTTTCAGAGTCCATCATCTCTCATGGTTCGTCTCCCCCTCCGGTTTCCCCCACTTCATTCTTCCCCTCCTGCTATCTTCTTCTTTTTTTTTTTTCTTAACATATATTGCATTATTTGTTTCAGAGGTACAGATCTGTGATACAATAGTCTTGCACAATTCACAGCACTCACCATAGCACATACCCTCCCCGATGTCTATCACCCAGCCACCCCATCCCTCCCACCCCCACCACCACTCCAGCAACCCTCAGTGTGTTTCCTGAGATGAAGAATTCCTCATATCAGTGAGGTCATATGATACATGTCTTTCTCTGATTGACTTCTTTCACTCAGCATAACACCCTCCAGTTCCATCCACGTCGTTGCAAATGGCAAGATCTCATTCCTTTTGATGGCTGCATAATATTCCATTGTGTATATATACCACCTTTTCTTGATCCATTCATCTGTCGATGGACATCTTAGCTCTTTCCACAGTTTGGCTATTGTGGACAATGCTGCTATAAACATTGGGGTGCATGTACCCCTCCGGATCCCTACATTTGTATCTTTGTGGTAAATACCCAGTAGTGCAATTGCTGGATCGTATGGTAGCTCTATTTTCAACTTTTTGAGGAACCTCCATACTGTTTTCCAGAGTGGTTGCACCAGCTTACCATGCACGCTATTCTATGTACCAGCGTATTTCCCTAACTGGTATTACAGATCAAAATATTACAGGTTCTATAATTAAATAAACCTTAATTTTTTCAGATGGGTCTTGTGTAGAAAATTTTATTAGATTATTTAGGTACTTGGGTATGTGCATATCAATCTAGCTTCGATTCACTGCAGGTGGGGCTACAATGAGAATGAAAACAGAGAAGAGGCAGGAGTCCGGTGTTGAGGGTTTTGAGGAAACTCCCTTTTCGATATTTAATTCACACATCACCCAGATACATAATGAGTTCTTGTTTTCTCTGTGGAAGATGGGGGGTAGGGTGGGATGCAGGACAGGAAAAGGCCATTCGAGGATGAGAGCACCCCAACCTGGCTGCCCTGGTTGGCAGACACCCACATATTCTACCACAATAAGTCCCAAGCTGTTGCCCAGAGCTGATGGGGACGTGGCAGAAAGTATGGACTCTAGCCCTCAAGGGACCTGGTACTCACTTAGGCCACTGGGCGTCAGACTTGATGGAAAGCTTTTAACCCCTCTGCATTTCCTCATCGGAAAGGTAGGATAATGGAAATGACTTCACAGGACTGTGAGGAGAATTAGAGACAATGTATATAATACATCCAGCCTGACGCATGAGAGGCACTCAGGTTCTCTCTTTCTCGCTCTCTCTCTCTCTCTCTCTCTCTCACACACACACACACACACACACACACACACACACACACACATGCACTTCAAGCCTTATTCCAAGAAAACAACTGACTGTGACATTTTCCCTTTTCTGGTTTTGGCTGCAGTTACTCATTACTCCCCAGGCCAGACCACTAGGGTTTACTCAAGGATTGTGCACCTATTTCCCCATAATGGAGCAGATCAAGGAGGATGACTCATCTGGAAAGATAAACAGGTATGTGAAATATTACCAACCCAGAGGACATTTTTAAATCATCTGCCTTAGTGCTAACTTTTATCAGTGGAGATCTTAAAAACTTTTATTATTTGTTCTCAGTGAAGAGGTTTTTTAACTTCTTGGCTTTTGTTTAAAAGCATTTCCACTTGAAGACACTCGTAACATGTTAGCATGTTGGCAAGGTATGTGACAGTTTTCAGTATGCCATCCCTGGGTTGCAGAGGGGTCTGGCATCTACCAACACCCTATATGAGCTGCCGAGAAGGTTTCAAGCAAAAAGGTAGTAATCAGGGGCTCCTGGGTGGCTCAGTTGGTTAAGTGTCTGCCTCTGGCTCAGGTCATGATCCCGGGGTCCTGGGATTGAGCCTGGTATCAGGCTCCCTGCTCAGTGGAGAGTCTGCTTCTCCTTCTCCCTCTGCCCCCATGCCTCACTCTTGCTCTCTCTCTTGCTCTCTCTCACAAAAAAAAAAAAAAAAAAAAAAAAACTTCAAAAAATCTAAAAAAAAAAAAGGTAGTAACCAACCTGCAATCCCCAGTGGACATTTGGGGCTTATTTAAATGTCAGTTTTATAGCCCTATTTTATTTTTCTTCTACTCTGTTAGACTTATTTTCTACAATAGCCTAGTTCTACATAGTTTTACTGGTCTCCTTGCTCCGGGTTTCTGTAGATGTTTGCAATCTCTCTCCCATCTGTCCAGAACAACACTGTCCTTGCCATGTCCCTATTTAGCCTTGATTTCTGTGTATGAAGCCCCCCACCCATGGCTCTTTGCTGACCCTCCACACACAGTTCCCCCACACCTTCACGATCTCCAATCTCTAACAGATAACTGCTGTTGGCTTCCCAGCAGCCATTATCCATTTTCTTCCTTGCTAACAGAAACCTGATTTTGTCCAGAGATCAGAGGAGTAGCAGGATGTGAAAGGAAGGAAGGCGCATCCGCCAGTCCTAATATTTATGTTTAGTGTAAACCATTCATTGTAATTCCACTGTTCTTATCTAAGGATGAGCGAAGCCAGCTGAGTAGTGAGGTATAAATGGTCCATTTTTTGAGGCCTTCTTGGATTTTCTTTCTTCGTAGAATAAAAAGTTGTGGGGAGAAGGGGCTACACACACACACAAACACACACACTTTCTCTGCTGCCTCTTCCCTTCCCCTCATGAAGCTGGTGTGAGCAGCTCTCATTCACTGCTGACAGCGCCATCTTACACCCACGAAGGAAGGACAATTCCCAGGGGCATCACCCCACCTCACATCATGGTAGCTAACAAGCCTGTGTCCACCTATCTCTAAACATCTCTTTAGGCAAAGCAAAACACCATTGCTAGATGTGGGATTGTTATTTGTGTTATCTGTATTGTCTCTTGCATAGAGTAGCCTCAGCACCTGATGGTTGTGGTGTCCTGGGTTTACCCTTTCCTGAGCTACAGCTCCAGGCCCCTGGGTGCCTGTGGCCGGGAGTGGATGGTCAGGCTAAGGGAAAGCTGAAGAAAACAGACTGAGAATGACCTTCTGTGATGAGAAAAATCCTGAAAGAAATGCTTCTTGTTTGTAACAGCACTCTTCTACCTACACCAGAGGTTGGTAGTATTAGTCCTATTTCAGAGATTAGAAGGTTGGGGATTAGAGAATTTAAGAGACTTGCCAAAAGTTTCAGCACTTGTAAGTGATGTCAGGGTTGTTTAGTTATGAGGCTCATATTTTATACATTTTACAACTCTGTGTGATAGGAATGAAATCTGAATACTTAACATGGCTTACATGATGTTATCTCTCATCACCCACTCCCACTAACAATTTTTACTTAAAATTCCTCAAATATTCAAGGCTTCCTCTCCCTTCTGGGCCTTTGCTACTAGTGCTCCCTCTGTCTGGAATGTTCTTCCTCCTCTCCATCTGGATAAGTCATATTTCTCAGAACTGTGCTAAGATATCACTTTCTCTCAAAAACATTTTCTACTCTTCACATCAGTTGGGCACACTACCCACTATATTTAAGTTGAGCATTTATGTGCCTATTTCTTGAATAAATTACCAGTACTTTGGGAGCTAAGACTTGATCATATTCACTGTTGCGTTCTCTGGTGCTTCACTGGGTAAAGGTCCTTATTCGTCCTTATTCATGGTAGCACAGCTGATTTAACCTGGGCTGCAAGTCCATGTAGCACATTATGTGTTCGAGGGCTTGAGGCAGAAAATTTTTAATTGTAAAAGCTCCATTGATGATTTTAATACACATCCCTGGTGATAAACCAGAATATTATGCGCCCCAAATTATTTGTTGAGTAAATGCTCTCTGCCAGTTCCTTGATCAGTAAACAGAAAACAAAAACACAAAGAAAACAATAACCAAAAGAAAAAGAAAGTTCAATATCTTCCAACTGTTGTTATACAGACCAATTCAGTCCAGTTCAGAATCATTGAAGCAATAGTATTGTCTAGAAATTCACAGTAAAACAAGGGAAACAAAACACAAATTATCCTGGAGTAGCCACAGTATTTCAACTTCTGAAGGTCTTACAAGAATGTTTCAGTATCTGTCACACATTTAAATAGTACAGAAATGAATTAGGTCAGTTTCCACCTGAATTTCCTGATCCCTGACAAAACATAAAAAGTAGATATTTTTATCAGAGTTTAGGAGGGATGGATGATTTAAGAGAGAAAAACAATAGACCAGAATAAGAGTGCAGATGAACTATTTGAAAAGCTCATTTTATTCAAATTTAACTTTTCTATTTCTGATAAAATCACTTATGGGCTGTGTGTGTGTTAAATTCCCTATAAACCAGAGTGCTCTGGAGAACTAGGAACTTTGGAATGGAGAAAACAGGTCATTGGCAGATGTCTTGCCTTGAGACAGAGAACAAAGAGCAATTCCAGATGGCGTGCTGGAGATGGTACAGGAAATTCACTAATAATTATAGATTAGAGGGATAAACATTAACTCTATTGAATAGCCCAGCAAAACAGAGTCCTTTAATAAACACTCTGAGATGGTGCTGATAATTTAAAATAAAAGAACTTAGACATGCTTAAATGGAAAAAGAAAAGGAAAGAAAAAAAAAAGCTCTGAACTTAGAGAAAATTGACTGTATTCACAGAGCTGAAGTTAGCAAAGGGAGACAATATTATAAAATTTATATGAAAATGAACACAAACTGGGGCTTCCATATTTTAAGAGGAATGTTATAGTCTTGGAAGAATCTGAGGGGATAGAGAAAAGATATTTAAACTATCAAATTGCAAAATCCTAAAATATCAGTGTACTATGATAGAAAGAACACATAATTTGGAGTTATTGAGACTCTAAGTTAAAGCCTGGATCTTCTATACTAACCAGGGCATGATACTTGAGTCTTCATACCATCATTTGTAATGGTAACAATTAACCTTTTTGTTCAAATTTGAATAAGTTACCATAAGTGAACTGCCTGAGACAGAATCTCAAAAATGTCTTTCAAAAATCACAGTTATATAATACTCTAAACATAGAGATAGAAGGCTAGAAAATAATTCCCTAAGTGAAAAATTGGTCTGATTTGGTCTTTGACATAGTTACTACAGTCACAGTGTTCTGGTACTTGAAAAAAGAGAACATAAAATCTGAGGGTTTCCCTGGTATTAGAAGGCTTTCTTCAAGAAGCAGATATTGGCATCAGAATATACCATACAAAATGGAAATAAGACCTTGCTTGTATATAGCATTTTATTTCTCTAAGAACTTTTCTTTGTTTAATTTATGTTCACCGGACAGACATTTCACCCCCAAAACAGATTCAGAAATGGGTATATAAATTAAGAAGCAATGAAATTTCCAGGTCAGAAAATAGCTTAATATTTGTTAGACTGTCTCATTGCCATAGTTTCTGGCTTTTACCATGTGTTCCAGGGTAGTGAGACAAAAGATGGAGATAGGATAGTATTGTGCAGAAAGATTCTCTAGTGTCCAAGGCCTTTCCTGAAAGCAAGACAACGAATGACCCTCAGAAAACTGGGGTCAGATATGGAGAGTGAGGTTATATCCCTCTGAGACACAACAGTTCTTCACTGCAATGGCTCTCTGAAAACTGGAAGCAGAGTAGTGGAATTGAAATAAATATCCTAGTGCATAGAAAGCCAAAGGAGGAGATGTAGAGCAAAAAAAACACCACAGTATTCAACTGTCAGGCAGGATATAGAGGGGAGCATGTGTTTTCTGAGTTTAAAAGCTGATGGCTGAAATGGAAGACAAAAAGAAAGTTTTAATCTTCTCAGTAGCCAATTCCCAAAGCCATACTGAATAGAAAATTTCAATTCTACCCTAAAAATATCTGAAGCAAGTTGAGAACTAAACAAAGCTGCAGTGAAGCCCAGACCTAGCTTAACTGCTGATGAGATTCACTCAGTCTTCATATTGGCAACCTGACCAAAGAAATGTCATGTCCTTCTCTGGAGGATAAATTATTTTCCTCGGGTCTCTGTTGTTCTTTCACATATAATCTCTGGCATACAATTATATACCAAGAGAAAGCAAAAGAGCTGAAAAATATAGTCCATAATTAAGAAAAAAAGTAGTCAGCAGAAACAAGAACAGAGATGACTCAGATGTAAGAATTGTCAGACAATGACTTTAAAATAACAGTGACAAATTATGTTAACACATAAAGTGGGAATGAAAGACAACATGACCAAAGATATAAGTGATTCCAGAAGATCCATGCAAATTAATAAAGTAAAAAGTACTTGAAATGGAAAGACAATCAGAAATCAGAAATGAAGAACTTATTTGGTGGCTAAAGAGCAGACATGACACAGAAGGAGAAAGTACCAGCAAATTTGAAGACAGGTCAACTGAAATTAACTAAACAAATCAGGATCTTAAAGACATATATGAATTCCCATGTTCACTGAAGTATTCACACTAGCCAACATATGGATACAACCTAAATGACCATCATGGATGAATGGATAAAGAAAGTGTGAGATACATATATATATATATATATATATATATATCTCACATGGATATATGTATGGATGGTCACATGTCCATCCCACATCTCCTGTTTGGGTACAACACACACAATATCAAAGGTCATAAAACTATTTCTGATAAAATCACTTAAGAGGTGTGTATGTGTGTGCATGTGTGTGTGCTGTGTGTTAAATTCCTTATAAACCAGAGTGCTTTTGGAGAAATAGGAGCTTCAGAATGAGAAAAAAAAAAGGCAAGCAGTGTGTGTGTGTGTGTGTGTGTGTGTGTGTGTGTGTGTGTGTGTGTACACATATGAAAACGTATATTTAAAAAAAAGCATGGAAACAGGTTACCTTGGTCTTAAAAAAGAAATTCTGCCACTTATGACAATGTGGATGAACTTGGAGGATATTATATTAAGTGAAGTAAGTAAATCACAGAAGAACAGTTACTGCATGATTGCAGTTATATGAGGTAACAAAATATTCAAGAAGAATACAAGCTGAGAGTAGAACCGTGTTTGCCAGTTGGGGGAGGAGGAAATGGGGATTTGCTGCTCAATGGATATAAAGCTTCAGTTATACAAGATGAATAAGTGCTATAAATCTGCTCTACAACATAGTGCCTATAAATATCAATACTACATTGTACACTTAAAAGTTTGTTAAAAGGGTAGATCCCATGTTGTGTGTCCCTCCCACAAACAAAACAACAAAAAGTGAAAAAATAAACAAAACCTAAAGCAGAAAAATGAGAATATTTTTTAATGTATATGATACTTATGGGACAAAAAGTAATGGTTTAGTACACATGTGACAGGAATCTCAAGTTGAGAGTAGAAAGAGAATAGGTTACTGGCAATATCTGAAAACATATTGCCTGAGAAGTTTCCAAATTGAAATATATCAACTCAAATATCCAAGAAGCACAATTACCTCAAGGAAGATAAATATAAGAAAATTATACCCAGCAAAAGTTTAGGCATGCTAAAAAAATTCAAGATACAGAAAAAGTCTTAAAAGCAACCAGAGGGGGAAAAAGAATGGTTACACAAAAGTGCAGATAATAAGAGTTACAGGTGCATTACCCTAGGAGACAATGATGAAGAGAAGACAATGGAATGATGCATTTAAAATACTGGAGGGAAAAAAGAACTTTTGGCCTAAGATTTTTTTTTAATTTTTTTATTGTTATGTTAATCACGATATATTACATCATTTGTTTTTGATGTAGTGTTCCATGATTCATTGTTTGTTCATAACACCCAGTGCTCCATGCAGAATGTGCCCTCTTTAATACCCATCACCAGGCTAACCCATCCCCCTACCCTCCTCCCCTCTAGAACCCTCAGTTTGTTTTTCAGAGTCCATCATCTCTCATGGTTCGTCTCCCCCTCTGACTTACTCCCCTTCATTCTTCCTCTCCTGCTATCTTCTTCTTTTTCTTTTTTCTTAAAATATGTTGCGTTATTTGTTTCAGAGGTACAGATCTGTGATTCAACAGTCTTGCACAATTCACAGCGCTCACCGTAGCACATACCCTCCCCAATGTCTATCACCCAGCCACCCCATCCCTCCCACCCCCGACCACTCCAGCAACCCTCAGTTTGTTCCTGAGATTAAGAATTCCTCATATCAGTGAGGTCATATGATACATGTCTTTCTCTGATTGACTTATTTCACTAAGCATAACACCCTCCAGTTCCATCCACGTCGTTGCAAATGGCAAGATCTCATTCCTTTGATGGCTGCATAATATTCCATTGTGTATATATACCACTTCTTCTTTATCCATTCCTCTGTCGATGGACATCATGGCTCTTTCCACAGTTTGGCTGTTGTGGACATTGCTGCTATAAACATTGGGCTGCACCTACCCCTTCGGGTCCCTACATTTGTATCTTTGGGGTAAATACCCAGTAGTGCAATTGCTGGATCGAATGGTAGCTCTAATTTCAACTGTTTGAGGAACCTCCATACTGTTTTCCAGAGTGGTTGCACCAGCTTGCATTCCCACCAAGAGTGTAGGAGGGTTCCCCTTTCTCCACATCCCCGCCAACATCTGTCGTTCCCTGACTTGTTAATTTTAGCCATTCTGACGGGTGTGCAGTGGTATCTCATTGAGGTTTTGATTTGGATTTCCGTGATGCCGAGCGATGTTGAGCACTTTTTCATGTGCCTGTTGGCCATTTGGATGTCTTCTTTGGAAAAATGTCTGTTCATGTCTTCTGCCCATTTCTTCATTGGATGATTTGTTCTTTGGGTGTTGACTTTGATAAGTTCTTTATAGACTTTGGATACTAGCCCTTTATCTGATATGTCATTTGCAAATATTTTCTCCCATTCTGTCGGTTGTCTTTTGGTTTTGTGGACTGTTTCTTTTGCTGTGCAAAAGCTTTTTATCTTGATGAAATCCCAATAGTTCATTTTTGCCCTGGCTTCCCGTGCCTTTGGCGATGTTTCTAGGAAGAAGTTGCTGCGGCTGAGGTCGAAGAGGTTGCTGCCTGTGTTCTCCTTTAGGATTTTGATGGACTCCTGTCTCACGTTTAGGTCCTCCAACCATTTGGAGTCTATTTTTCTGTGTGGTGTAAGAAAATGGTCCAGTTTCATTCTTCTGCATGTGGCCGTCCAATTTTCCCAACACCATTTGTTGAAGAGACTGTCTTTTTTCCATTGGACATTCTTTCCTGCATTGTCAAAGATAAGTTGACCATAGAGTTGAGGGTTCATTTCTGGGCTCTCGATTCTGTTCCATTGATCTATGTGTCTGTTTTTGTGCCAGTACCATGCTGTCTTGATGATGACAGCTTTGTAATAGAACGGGAGTCTGGAATTGTGATGCTGCCAGCTTTGCTTTTCTTTTTCAATATTCCTCTGGCTATTCGGGGTCTCTTCTGGTTCCATACAAATTTTAGGATTATTTGTTCCATTTCTTTGAAAAAAGTGGATGGTATTTTGATGGGGATTGCATTGAATGTGTAGATTGCTCTAGGTAGCATTGACATCTTCACAATGTTGATTCTCCCAATCCATGAGCATGGAACGTTTTTCCATTTCTTTGTGTCTTCTTCAATTTCTTTCCTGAGTATTTTATAGTTTTCTGAGTACAGATCCTTTGCCTCTTTGGTTAAATTTATTCCTAGGTATCTTATAGTTTTGGGTGCAGTTGTGAATGGGATCGACTCCTTGATTTGTCTCTCTTCTGTCTTGTTGTTGGTCTATAGGAATGCCACTGATTTCTGTGCATTGATTGTATAGCCGGCTACTTTACTGAATTCCTGTATGAGTTCTAGCAGTTTTGGGGTGGAGTCTTTTGGGTTTTCCACATACAGTATCATATCATCTGCAAAGAGTGAGAGTTTGACTTCCTCCTTGCCGATTTGGATGCCTTTGATTTTTTTTTGTTGTCTGATTGCTGTGGCTAGGACTTCTAATACTATGTTGAATAGCAGTGGTGAGAGTGGACATCCCTGCCTCATTCCTGACCTTAGGGGAAAAGTTCTCAGCTTTTCCCCATTGAGAATGATATTCGCTGTAGGTTTTTCGTAGATGGCTTTTATGATATTGAGGTATGTACCCTCTATCCCTATACTCTGAAGAGTTTTGATCAAGAAAGGATGCTGTCCTTTGTCAAATGCTTTTTCTGCATCTATTGAGAGGATCCTATGATTCTTGTTCTTTCTTTTGTTAATGTATTGTATCACGTTGATTGATTTGTGGATGTTGAACCAGCCTTGCAGCCCAGGGATAAATCCCACCTGGTCGTGGTGAATAATCCTTTTAATGTACTGTTGGATCCTATTGGCTAGTATTTTGGTGAGAATTTTTGCATCCATGTTCATCAAGGATATTGGTCTGTAATTCTCCTTTTGGATGGGGTCTTTGTCTGGTTTTGGGATCAAGGTAATGGTGGCCTCATAAAATGATTGGAAGTTTTCCTTCCATTTCTATTTCTTGGAACAGTTTCAGGAGAATAGGTATTAATTCTTCTTTAAATGTCTGATAGAATTCCCCTGGGAAGCCATCTGGCCCTGGGCTTTTGTTTCTTGGGAGATTTTTGATGACTGCTTCAATTTCCTTAGTGGTTATAGGTCTGTTCAGGTTTTCTATTTCTTCCTGGTTCAGTTTTGGTAGTTGATACATCTCTACGAATGCACCTATTTCTTCCAGGTTATCTAATTTGCTGGCATAGAGTTACTCATAATATGTTCTTATAATTGTTTGTATTTCTTTGGTGTTGGTTGTGATCTCTCCTCTTTCATTCATGATTTTGTTGATTGGGGTCATTTCTCTTTTCTTTTTGATCAGTCTGGCCAGGGGTTTATCCATCTTGTTAATTCTTTCAAAGAACCAGCTCCTAGTTTCGTTGATCTGTTCTACTGTTCTTTTGGTTTCTAGTTCATTGATTTCTGCTCTGATCTTTATTATTTCTCTTCTCCTGCTGGGTTCAGGCTTTATTTGCTGTTCTTTCTCCAGCTCCTTTAGGTGTAGGGTTAGATTGTGTATTTGAGACCTTTCTTGTTTCTTGAGAAAGGCTTGTATTGCTATATACTTTCCTCTCAGGACTGCCTTTGCTGTATCCCGAAGATTTTGGACAGTTGTGTTTTCATTTCCATTGGTTTCCATGAATTTTTTTAATTCTTCTTCAATTTCCTGGTTGACCCATTCATTCTTTAGTAGGATGCTCTTTAGCCTCCATGTATTTGAGTTCTTTCCGATTTTCCTCTTGTGATTGAGTTCTAGTTTCAAAGCATTGTGGTCTGAAAATATGCAGGGAATGATCCCAATCTTTTGGTACCGGTTGAGACCTGATTTGTGACCTAGGATGTGATCAATTCTGGAGAATGTTCGATGGGCACTAGAGAAGAATGTGTATTCCGTTGCTTTGGGATGGAATGTTCTGAATATATCTGTGAAGTCCATTTGGTCCAGTGTGTCATTTAAAGTCTTTATTTCCTTGTTGGTCTTTTGCTTAGATGATCTGTCCATTTCAGTCAGGGGGGTGTTAAATTCCCCCACTATTATTGTATTTTTGTCAATGTGTTTCTTTGCTTTTGCTGTTAATTGCCTTAAAAAATTGGCTGCTCCCATGATTGGGGCATAGATATTTACAATTGTTAGATCTTCTTGTTGGATAGACCCTTTAAGTAGGATATAGTGTCCTTCCTCATCTCTTATTACAGTCTTTGTTTTAAAATCTAGTTTGTCTGATATAAGGATTGCCACCCCAGCTTTCTTTTGGTGTCCATTAGCATGGTAAATCGTTTTCCACCCCCTCACTTTCAATCTGGGGGTGTCTTTGGGTCTAAAATGAGTCTCTTGCAGACAGCATATTGATGGGTCTTGTTTTTTAATCCAATCTGATAGCCTGTGTCTTTTGATTGGGGCATTGAACCCATTTACATTCAGGGTAACTATTGAAAGGTATGAATTTAGTGCCATTTTATTGCCTGTAAGGTGACTGTTACTGTATGTTGTCTGTGTTCCTTTCTGATCTTTGCTGCTTTTAGCCTCTCTCTTTGCTTAGAGGACCCCTTTCAATATTTCTTGGAGGGCTCGTTTCGTGTTTGCAAATTCCTTTAGTTTTTGTTTATTCTGGAAGCTTTTTATCTCTCCTTCTATTTTCAATGACAGCCTAGCTGGATATAGTATTCTTGGCTGCATATTTTTCTCGTTTAGTGCTCTGAAGATATCTTGCCAGTCCTTTCTGGCCTGCCAGGTCTCTGTGGATAGGTCTGTTGCCAATATAATATTTTTACCATTGTAGGTTACATATCTCTTCTCCCGAGCTGCTTTCAGGATTTTCTCTTTGTCTCTGAGACTCGTAAGTTTTCCTATTAGATGTCGGGGTGTTGACCTATTACTATTGATTTTGAGATGGGTTCTCTGTGCCTCCTGGATTTTGATGCCTGTTTCCTTCCTCACATTAGGGAAGTTCTCTGCTATTATTTGCTCCAATATACCTTCTGCCCCTCTCTCTCTTTCTTCTTCTTCTGGGATCCCAATTATTCTAATGTTGTTTCGTCTTATCGTATCACTTATCTCTCGAATTCTGCCCTCGTGATCCTGTAGTTGTTTCTCTCTCTTTTTCTCAGCCTCTTTATTTTCCATCATTTGGTCTTCTATACCACTGATTCTCTCTTCTGCCTCATTTATTCTAGCAGTTAGTGCCCCCATTTTTGATTACACCTCATCAATAGCCTTTTTGATTTCGACTTGGTTAGAATTTAGTTCTTTTATTTCTCCAGAAAGGGTTTCTCTAATAACTTCCACGCTTTTTTCAAGCCCAGCTAGTATCTTTAAAGTCATGATTCTGAACTCTAGGTCCGACATCGTACTAATGTCCGTATTGAGTAGGTCCCTGGCTGACGGTACTACCTCTTGTTCTTTTTGCTGAGGTGATTTTTTTCGTCTTGTCATTTTGTCCAGAGGAGAATAGATGAATGAGAGAACAAAATACTAACAGGTTTACAACGTCCCCAGCAAATATACTGTATACAAATCAGAAAAGACCTGAAACCAGGGGAAAAGAAAGGGAAAGAAAGAAAAAAGAAAGAGAAAAAAAAAGAAAAAAAGATAAAAACAAAAACAGAACAATACAAAATAGCAGAATATGATCAAATATGATCAGGCTAGTGCATAGATCAGTGCCACACACTAGTATTTGGGAGTATTTTGGTCTGTTAGAAAAAAGTGCCTCCTAAAATTTTAAAGGAAGAAAGACATATATGTACAAAATAAGGGTTGATACAATGAAGGGATAGAAGATGACTGTAAAGATGAAAATTATAAAAGATTTTATAAAAGGACTTGATAAGATAAAAAGTTGTTTGAAAAAAGAAAGAAGAAGATATAAGAAAAAAAAAAGAAAAAAGGGAGAGAATGTGATCAGGCATGAGACTAGAACAGAGCCATACACTAGTGATTTAGGGTATATTTTGATCTGTTAGTAGAAACTGTATCTCAAAATTTTAAAGAGAGAACAACTTATATATATATGTCAAAAATAAGGGTAACTACTATGAAGGGATAAAATATGACTCTAAATATGAAAAATAAAAAATGTTTTTTTTTTTTAGAAAAGATTGATAAGATGTTGGTTGAAAAAGGGAAAAAGAAAAATAAAAAAAAAACAGTTAACAAAAATTAACTTTGATGAACTAATGAATCATTTTTTAAAAAAAGCCATGAATTCTATGTGCAGTATTCCCCTAGCGCTGGAGTTCTCCCATTCTCCTTGATCGGTAAACTTGGTCTTGGCTTGTTGGCTGTTCGTGCTGATCCTCTGGGGGAGGGGCCTGTTGCCGTGGTTCCCAAATGTCTTTGCCGGAGGCTGAATTGCCCCGCCCTTGTCGGTCGGGGCTAAGCAAGCTGCTTGGGTTTGATCTCAGGAGCTTTTGTTCCCTGCAAGCTCTAGGTACAGCCTTGGAGGACCAGGGCAAAAATGGTGGCCTCCCAATCTCCACCCGGAGGAGCTGAGAACTCGGGGCCCTGCTCCTCAGTGCGCCCCCAGAGAAAAGCAGTCACTCCCTTGTCCCCGGTCTCCGGCCGCACTCCGTGCTCACCCGGCCTGTGACCGAGCGTTTCTATCTCTGGCACCCGACCCCGTGTGGAGTCTCCAAACCCAGCAGATCCCTGCGGGGCATTCCCACGCCGCTCCTCCCCAGGAAGGAAGGGGAGTCTCCCCGGCTCTGCCGCTTGTTGGGTCCCTGCTGGAGGAGCAGTGGCCCGACTGGGCCGCGGATCACGGTTTATGGCAACCCCGAGTTTAGAGCCCCTGCCTCGGCTCCGTCTCTGCAGCCAGCTTCCCCGTTCCGATACCCGGGAGCTCTGCTGCTCTCAGGCACCCCCCTTTCTGTGACCCCAAGGGTCCTGTGACCACACTGTCCCGGGAGGATTCCACCCTCTGCTTAGCCACTGCAGGATGTCCCTCAGCGGAGCCGACTTCTAAAAGTTCTGATTTTGTGCTCCGCGGCTCTAGCACTTGCCAGAAGCGGCCGACGGAGGCCCCTCCCCCGCCGTCTATCCTCCCGAATATCGCCTCGGATTCACTTCTCCGCACGTCCTACCTTCCAGGAAGTGGCCGCTTCTCTGTTCAGAGAGTTGTTGCTACTCTCCTCTTCGATCTCCTGTTGAGTTCGTAGGTGTTCAGAATGGTTTGATCCCTATTCAGCTGAATTCCTGAGACCAGACGAAATCTAGGTCTCCTACTCCTCCGCCATCTTGCTCCACCCCCCTGGCCTAAGATTTTTATATTTGGTAAAAATATCTTCCATAAAAACATAAAGTAACAACACTTAAAGAAGTAAGATGCTAACATTGTGCATTCCAAGCAAAGCTGTATACTAAATGAAGATATTTGGAATGTGTGTGTATGTGTGTGTGTGTGTGTGTGTGTATGCATATACATATCTATGTATGTGTGTACTTATTTATATACATATTCATGAATATGCATACACACGTATGTACACTTATGAATATATATGAATATCTATCTATCTATATTCATACATATGTCACAAAGGACTCATATCCAAAACACATGAAGAATTCCAACAAATTGCTGATAAAAAGGAAAAGAAATAAAGAGCAAATGCTTTGAATTGATAATTCACAAAAGAAGATACAGATGGTCAATAAGTACATCTAAATTTATTCATCATCATTAAGTTATCAGGCCAAATTAAAGTAAGACCATAATAAAATGCTATTTCACATTTACTAGAAAGGTTAAAATTCCAAAGACAAACTATAATCTATTGACTGCATTTTTTAAAAAGATTTATTTATTTATTTGGGTGGGGGGCAGAGAGAGAGAATCTCCAAGCAGACTTGCCGCTAAGCATGGAGCTCAATGCAGGGCTTGATCCCACAACCCATGACCTGAGCTGAAACCAAGAGTCCGATGCTTAACTGACTGAGCCACCCAGGAGCCACAGTTGACTGCATTTTAGATGTTTGATGGCAGTTTTCAAGTCCCGTTACCCCCTTTCTGGCCCACATCCTGGCACAATGACAAGAAAGCCTCGTGTCATTTTTAGATCTAGTTGGAAGCCTGCTTTGTCCTTCCCAAGATGGCTCATTATATCAGTAATAAACCTTTTTCTATCTTTTGGTGTGTGTGGTGTCATCATTTTTGACGGTGAACCAAATTTTGCACTGGGGAATGTCCATCCTACGTCTCCTATCTGACTACAATACAAACAATACCAAATGTCATCAAACATACAGTAACTGGACACTCAAACATTCTCTCTTGGGTGTGTGACACATTATGAGTATGAGAATTTCCCAAGAGAAATGAAGACAGGTACCCCAAAAAGACTTATTTGATAATGTTAATGGCAACCTTATTCCTAATAGTTCCAAACTGCAAACAACCAGAATGTCCACTGACAGCATAATAGACAAATAGTGGTAGATTCATGGAATTGAATACTAATAAAAGGAAGCACACATCTACTTGGATGAAAGCTCAAAAATAGTATGTAGAGAGCAAAACACCAGGCACAAAGGAATACATATGGTGCAATTCTATTTATCTGAGGACCAAGAAGAGGCAGTGCTCAAAACAGAAGTGATTATCTCTTTTAGGAAGCAGGTAGCTGGAATGGTTGGAAAGGGGTCCAAGGGAATTTTTGGCATGGTGGAAAAGTTCTATATTGTGTTTCTTTTGACGGTTGCTATGAGTATATAAAATTACAAAACTTATTTATCTGAACATTTAAGATCTGTATGGGTATATATAAATTAGACCTCAGTTTAAAACAGTGAAAAATAGCCAAGCATATTGCCCATTGGAATAATTAATATGTTTTTTTTTAATATTTATTTATTTGAGAGAGAGAGAGAAAGAGAGAGTCGGGGAGGAGCAGAGGGAGAGGGACAAGCAGATTCCGAGTTGAGTACAGAGCCCAACCTGGGGCTCGCTCTCAGGACCCTAGCATCATGACCTGAGCCGAAACCAAGAGTCGGATGCTTAATCAACTGAGCCACCCAGGAGCTGGGGATAATTAATATGTTAAATTTGCAAATAGATAACCTTTATGCAGCACATGTACACTTGCTTCAAGGGCACCTTAGTGCATAGGACATAATGCTGTGAAGTAGGAATTTAATGTATTGACCTGTCTGCCCTAGGAAGAAACTGAGTCCAGAAATGCAAATAACTTCTCAGTTTATATGGCTACTTAAGTGGTGCAGCTGGAAAGAGAATTCTGCTCCTTTGACTTGAAATCTCACGAAGGCTCCTTTTATGGGAAGTATACTACTTGATGTCTTCTACCTGTGTCTTTTTCTTAGCGTGGCTCTGAAAGCTGATGAGTAAAGGATATGGGTGCATTCCATAGACACTTGCCTTGCACGAGTATTCTCAATGCAAGTGACATTGCCTGGGATTTATGATTCTAAAAGCTAGAGACTTTCTGGAAGTCTTTTCACTGACTAGTCACCAAGCATGAGCACCCAAATCTAATAGCATTTTAAAGTATGAGGTAATGATTTACATGACAAGTTCCTCAAGTGTTAAAAATGCTGGTAATTCACATCCATGAGGCCACATGCATAGAGTTTCTCTCTTCTGTCATGGATTGCTGATAAAATACTTTTAATTATATTATGCAATCATCCCAAAGAAAATAGATAGCTTTCAGCTGCTGAGCTTCCTTTCAATGACCTGATTAAAATGCATCAAGGGAGATAGGACCCAGATGTTCTTGTCATTAACTGATAAGATATTGCTAGTAATCTTTCCTGATTGCTGAAATTATAGGAAAAATGCAAATAACGGGAAAAGAACAATGTCTTAAATAGCAGAATATAAACAGTGTGTCCTGTAAGCTGTATCTTTTGAGGATTTATCTTTCTTTACCTTTTAATGTTTATATGTATTTTCCGTGGGGTTTGACAGCTATGCCTTGCTATCTCTGCTTCTTCACGGGGGGGGGGGGGGCGGGGAACCTACAGCAGTGAGGCAGGCATGCTCTTTGAATTAAGTTTATAAATAGTGTTGGTTTGAGGCAAACTTGTGAGATAAGCAACTTTACTTCTGAGGCTTCACATGTTTTGTTCATAGAATAATTATTTTTGAGTCTCTAAATAGAAATAAATTCTTACTCAGATTGGGATAATACCCGTTCTTGCCTCCAACCACCTTGTGCTTCTATCATCATCAAAACCACCACCAGATATTTGTAGGACATGCAAATCACCATACCTCCACTCTGTCCATGCACCTTCAAAAGCTCCTAAGCCTACATAGAATCATACAATTCTGGAAACTGGGAATGGGGAGAAACTTAGTGATTAAATAGGCCAGAGGTCAGCAACCTTATTCTGTAAAGAGACAGAAAATGAAGTTTCAGGCTTTGCAGGCCATATAGTTTCTGTTGTTGTTGCATTCACAGACAATATGTAAATTTATGGGCCTGGCTCTGTTCCAATGAAACTTTACTTACAAAATCAGGCAGTAGGTCAGATTTGACCCACGGGTCATACTCTGGTTACCCATTCACTGGTAGACCAACACTATGGTCTAATACAGAGTTGAGCTTTTAAGATCCTAGAAAATTTATTTTCTATTCTCCAAAAATTATTGCCAAAGTTCCTAAATTGCCAAAAAAAGAACCACAAAGTTTGTCTGTGCAATGTAAAAACTTAGTCAAGGAAGCACTGCTCAGCATGTTAGGGCTTGGCTTCAGTTTAGTTTGTTAGTAATCAAACTCCTCACTCCTAGCAGGGCAAAATACATGTTCAAACACAATTATACACAACACCAAGTGTTCGATCTATTTTGCAAAGGAAACTTGGAAGTATGCCCCAGACCACCTTATAATTTATGGATCCAATATAGAATGCTTACTATGCTCTTTGTTGACAAAATACAGCGTCCTCCCCTTAGAAAAGAAAGAATCAGGATCAGTTATGTGATCAGAGCAGCCTGAGATGGCTGTTTATAACATACAGTAATGAATCTGTTTCATGCCCACTGTTGAGGATGGCAGCAAATATTACATAAAAACAGAAACAACAAAGATGATATCAATATCAAGCCATCTACCCGGATGTTCCAACCAACATGGGCAAAACATAATTTTTCTCTCCTCAAACTTTTTCCTCCCATGGGTTCCCTATTCATCTGGTATAAATATATTTATTGAACAAGTATGTGGGGGAGGGGTGAAGAAATGAACTAATATTAGAGGGCTGCTTATATTGTTTTTTCTTTTATTTGAAGGAGAGGCATCGTTTCTTGTGGCATTCTAATTTTTTTGCTAGCTTTTTTTTCCCCCTCAATCAAAAGGAGACAAAATCACTTCTCTCCTTAAAAGAGCAGGCAGTAGAATTTTCATCAATGAGAATGAGTGTCATCAGTGTGGATGATTTACTTCTTTTGTCTCTGTGAGATGTGCAAAGTCCCCTGAGCCACACAGAGCCCTGACCACAGAAGGGAGGGCTCTCTGGCAGAGAGGACTTCCTTGGGAACTAAGCTGTTGTGGTGACTCTAGTCAAAGGTGACTCTATAACCCCCCACTTCCTTTGTTCTATTTTGCAAGGTGATCTAGACTCTCCCTCCAAACAGAGATGCTGTCTTCCCCTCCCCTGGAATCTGATCTGGCCCTGTGACTTCCTTTGAACAGAAGAGTGTTGCAAAGGGATGTTCTGTGGCTTCTAGGACCAAGCCTTAAGAGGTCCAGAAGGTTTCATTTTCACCCTCTTGGAGCCCTGTGCCATAATGCATAGATGTCCCACTATCTCCCTGGAGAGACCATGTGGAGAAAGAAGTGCCGGGTATTCTAGCCCTCTCAACTGAAGCGCCATGGGATGAAGGCCATCTTGGATCACCATCCCCTCTGAATCTTCAAATGTTACAACAGCAAGAGTGAGCTCAGGTGAAACCAGAAGAACAGCCCAGCTGAGCCATTCCACACTGCAGAATCATGAAGAAACAAAGTCGTTATGCCACAGACATAAAGGATGTGATTAGTTCTGTGTACTTGGTCTGCCTGAGCATGGTTAAAAGAATATTTGCAATTTCAAGGCACTAATAAGATGGTGAGTTGAGCTACCGCTCAGCATCTTGTTTGAGTCCATGGTATGTAGTTACACTGCACTGATAATTCAGAGAGCTTTGTAGATACAGGAAAAAGAAACTAACAGTTACATTTTCTGGCATTTTATTATTTTCAAAGAAATTTCATAATCATCATTTCATTTCTGCCTTCATATGTACCAGAGAGAGTCACAGGGAAGGTATCATGACCAACATCAAATATTTGAGGGCCTGGAGGTTAATAACCATTTTCTCAATAGCACAGGTAAAACTGGCATTGTTAAGATTTGAAGTCACATGTTCTGAGTTCAATCTCTTTGATCCTATTACTCTTCCATAGGTGTTAAGCTAGCTCTGTGTTAGAAACAAGGAGATGTATTTGAAACAGACTACCATGAGGGCTTTATAGTTAGTGTTCTATCACCACAAATGTTTGCCAATGTCTAGGCTAAAAAAATACAGATGGCAGAGAGGTCTATTTTCATTGATCTGTGGGTAAGCTGAAGCATACAAAGTGGTGAGCATAGTGCCTGTCACATAGTAAGTTCTAAAGAAAGTAGTGATCATTATCCTTGTTATTATTCATTTTTTACTATAATTATATATATAACCTTCTCCGCTCCCTCCAGTACACACACCACATCAGAAACACAGGGCCCAAGAATCTTCATGTTCAGCTTTCAGGAATGAAATCACATTTTGGTGCAAAAAAAAAATGCACATTATTTTGTATCTTTGGCACCCTAATATTTTCAAGTGAGTTTTGATTTTTATCCTTTCTGTAAACTGTATGTGAACATTTTATAACTTGAATGCTCATTTAAACATACGGGCAGAAATGGTTATTCAAAATTTTCCTACATCAGGTTTAATTTTTAAGTGAGAAGAAACTTTTCTACTTTCATAACATTTTTTTACAAAGTGTATTAATAATCCTATATAAGGGGTAATAAAGAGGTTTATACAAGAAGCTTTTTTTTTGTTTTTATTGCTAACTCTCTTGCATTTTAGTCTTAAAAATATTTTAGTGATTATTAGTGATTGCAAGGAGATGAGCTTCCTTGCTTTCCTCACTCAATGATTTTCCTCACTGTTTGCTCATTGTGTTTAGCGGTGTCTCTGCTAGATGCCTGATCGGATAGGGCAGTGGTCATATAACCAAATCCTCTCACCTGCACACTCATGTTCATTTTCCATCCAGTATCTGAGCTCTTTCTCCTGTCATGTAAATCTTTCCATTCTTTACATTAGGGTTTGCTTTCTAAGCTATCCTGGCCCTACTTTTAGAATTGAAATCCCCTACAACTAGAACATTTAATGGCAGAAATGGAGAGAGAGGAGGGGGAGGATCTGAGAGTTATTTTCAGATGAGTTTTAGGATTTTCAATTTGGGCTCTACTTGGAATAGAGTTCAGGCAAACCATAGGTGTGCTTGAGATAAGAAGTAGCATTTGGGTTCCTGCAGTCCTTTTCATTAGACAAGCTCTTTCTGGGGCTGACCTGACTCGGTCATGTTGCGGAAGGTTATTCTGACAATCCATTTCCAGGTGAGAGGAGCTTGGAGTGTGTTCTGAATACATTTTTAAAGAATCATAGTCAAGAATTACTGATTGTTTTACAGAGAGTTTTGTTCCTTTCTACCTGTAGGGTTTCCACTGCAGGACAGATTTGCCCTTGATGTAAACATCAGATCCCAAATGGAACCAAGTTTCAGAGGCCAAAGTCTCTTGGTTAGCTGTTTTAGTTGAGGGAAGATAATAATAGTTATAATGAAAGATATTGAAGGTCTATTCTGAGCATTTACTATAATGTATAATATTCTTTGAGGCTGACATTCGAATAAACGTCATCCAATGTACTGGATAAAATTAGGGGGTTACAGTCTAAGCGAGCAGAGGGGAGGCATTATTTAAGTCTGAACTCCCCGATTCAAACTTACTCTAACTTCAATCAGTTCAAGAATCCTTAAAGTCAATAGACTCAGTATATGGATGGGAGAGAGACCCCCTTTGCATTTGGTGAACTGGATACTAAAGCAATAGACAGCAGAGAGAGAGAGAGAGAGAGAGAGAGAGAGAGAGAGAGAGTGTGTGTGTGTGTGTGTGTGTGTGTGTGTGTGTGTGTGTGGCTCGGGGGGGGGGGGGTGCAGGACAGAAAAAAGACTACCTCCATGTGTATTACTGAGTACAATCCAGAGAATGAGCCCCTTTGGATAAGCTTGCACAGAAAAGACCTTGGAGCCAAACAAACCTGAACTTGAATCTGTCACTTCCCAGCTGTGTGACCCTGGGAAGTCTTCTTCCCCATCTCCGACTCAGTCTTCCCATCTGTACAAGAGGGCTAATGAGAGAATTTTGTTCATATGGTTGTTGTGGCCATGAAATGAGTTAATTTATTTGAGAACCTAGTGCCTGGCACATAATAAACCCTATTTAGATTTACAAGCTATCTTTATGATATAAATTATACATGATATCTGAAAGAGCACAGTGAAGACCTATTTAATGTAGAGGGTCACTAACTAATGAAATCTCTGATATTGCTCCCCATTTCTTTTGAATCTCCACCTGGTATCTCTGTTTCAGGTCTTGCTGTTTTAGATCAATCCTCCATCAGGCAGCAGAAATCATTATGCTCTTTCTGAATACGCTAGATCATTGCTCTTCTTTCAAAACCCTAAATCATGTCCCATTCACATCAAACCCAAACCGTAGGCATGACATTCAAGGCATCCCTCAGTCCCGTCTTGACTTAGCCTGCGTGCCAGCTTCATCTCTCATACTGCACTTCTCTGCCTTCTTCTGCATTAATGCTCCTGGAACGACCATACCTCTTTGCCCTTGTGTGTCATTCATGAATGTTTGTATTACACTATAACTTCTCTTCCTTTGGCTTAAAACTTTCTTCTCCTAAATTCTACTTGTGAAACATAAGTAATCTTTGAAAAGATAACAATATTAAAAGATAACAAAGATACTCCTTGTTGTTCTTGGAAAGTCTATGTGAAGATACATGAAAAGCATGGATGCATTTATTTCTGATTTAATTCCAATATATCCATCTTGTAAGTACTGTGTTTACTGCGTTGAGTGCCAAAGAGGGGACATGTCTTACTTCAAGTCACCTCACCATTAATTCAACAATTCCTCCCCTTCTAAACCTTCTCTCCTTCTCTCCATACCTCCATTTGATACCCACATCTATTCAAGAATTCCTTCTTAGTATTTATAAAATAAGTCCTTTCTTCTCCATTGCCATAGTCCTGGCCTCACTGTTGTAAATCTGTATTCTGACAACTTCTCCTGCATCCAGTCATTACCCTGTGATTTTGACAGGTCTCAGGTTAAGGAGGAATGTTTTTAAAATGCTAATTCATTTTGCCTATCTGCTGAGTACCGTATAGCAGCTTTGCTATCAGTAGAGTATACAGTACTTACCCCTTTAAGAGATGGAACTAATTCCATTTCAGGAGCCTCAGTTACATCTTGGATGCCAGGAATGCCTGAGGAGCTGTGAGGGCTGGAAGGTGAGCACTGTAGCTAGAAAAGGGCCTTCCTGAAAGGACTAGGCAATCCAGGTACGCACACATGACCCCATCACATTGTTCCCCTTCTGAAGGGAGAAGGGCAGGCAGGAAAGGGATGATACTGAATGCAGCCCAGTGTCTATACCCAGAATATTGTCTTGTCATTTCCCCTGGAAGCACAACTCAGCTTGAAGGGAGGTGGTTACGTTAAGATAATCACATATTTTAAAGGCTAATAAGAGGGGGAAATGTAACCTTACAGATATTAAGAGAACAAAGTAGCAGGATACATGAGAAACTTGGGTCTCTTCACTTTTACCTGATGTCATCATAGCCTTCTGGTCTTATGGACAAAGCAAGACAGGAAGTAAGGTGATAAATGTTACTCACAAGCTAGTGATAAAATTTGGGAGCAATGAAGAGGGTTCTCCTCTTTGTATTTAGCATGATGGATAGAGTACTGAGATCTCCAGTGATGCCTTTGCTCTAGATTTTTCCTCAGAAGACCTCAATCTCCTTATTTGTCAAAGTGTCTTAGATTAAAAGTTCAGGATTATTCACACACAAAATATTTTTTTTCTTTTTTTTTTTTTTGCCCATGAAGAGCATGGATTCTGAGTAGAATCCCAGCTCTGTTTGTTTTTTGTTGTTTGTTTGTTTTGTTTTGTTTTCCAGGGGTTTAGAGTACATCACTAAATGTAGAAAGGAAGTTGGGCAAGTGAGCTTGTCTCTTGGGCTTTCTGGATCTAAAAGGGGAGGAAAGAAATGGGGAGAGGCCAAGGAGCAATGGAGAGAGGTTAAGGTTTTATTTGTTTTGCGTTGGAAACAACTGAGATGTTTTCATAATTATATGTTTGTGGGAAGAGCCTGAGGGAATGAAATGTGTGAAATGGGGCTGGCTCTCCACTTCCCAGAATGGACCCTGAAAAGGTAGGAGAGACTGGAATCCATTATTAGGTCAACTACATTGGCCTTAGGGTTGGGAAATAAGAGGGAGGGTCTGGGAGTGATGAAGGATAGGAGCAGAAATATGGATCCAGAAGGCTGACCTACAGCCTGCATAGTTCTAATAAGGGTCAAACATGTACTTGTTGCTACCTTCTTAAAGGGTCTCATGACTGCCTGTACATCTCACCGATAGTTAATGTTGAAGAACTGAATGGCAAACATCAGAGCAATCTTGTGCAGGTAGTTTTAAGTGTAGAAATTCCAAGAAGACATTTATGATCTAGTACTACCTGCACGTCCCCGTCCCCTTGAACACTGAGCATATAACCCCAGCTTCACACAGCAAGAGTGCAGCAGTTTCTGCCCATGGGTCGTGTCCCTGTGCTGCTTAAATAAACTTACTAAGGTGCACTGTAAAGCATCTCAAGAATTCTCTCTTGACCCTGGCACACAATGACCCCACAACAGGGGAGACTGTTGGTGACAGGAAAGGTTCGCATATTACCTGAATTTCAGAGGTGTTCACTCACTGAATGAGTGTGTGAGGATGCTTAATTAGATTTCTAAATTCTTGGGACGCCTGGGTGGCTCAGTCGGTTAAGCGGCTGCCTTCGGCCTGGGTCATGATCCCAGGGTCCTGGGATCGAGTCCCACATCAGGCTCCTTGCTCAGTAGGGAGCCTGCTTCTCCCTCTCTCTCCCTCCGCTTGTGCTCTCTCTGTCAAATAAATAAAAAATCCTTAAAAAAAAAAAGATTTCTAAACTCTTATCCCGTCAACTCCTGTGGACTGAGATGTGGGGTTGGGCCAGTGGAGAGTAAACTAAAGGAATTAGCACTCAAAGTCTAATTACCTAATGAGAAGGGGATTATTTAAATTTATCATTTGAATAGATAGAAAGAAGTTCATACCTCAAAGAATTAAGAATTAAGATCCAGCAGAGAAATAGGGAATGATTAAGTGAAATTACAAACTTTTTTACATGGATAATGTAAGGGATAAATATATGTAAAAAGAAGGATTATCAACAAAAGATGAAATTATCATTCTAACAATTCAAGTTAAACAGCCCCACGCAGGTACAGAACAGCTAAACTACAATGAAAATACTTTATTTTGAAAAGTGAGTCAACCATCAAATATTTGTGTATTGTTTTGTTTTGGTTTTTTTTTTTTTTGGTTGGCTAAATTCAAACTTGGTTATTTTTTCCAATATATGTACATATACCTACATCTGCGGGTGCTCAGCTTGTCAATTTAGGGAAGGCTCAGACGAGAGGCCGCTCCGGGATTGGGGAAGATGAAGTGATAAGACGTTCCCTTGGAGTGGATCTAAGGTACCGAAGACTAAGACAGGGACTGAAAGGTACAGTTTCTCACCACAGAGTTTCTCAATTAGCCATTCTTCCTTTAAGCCTCCTTAGTTGATCTGGAAATGTTACAAGAGCCATAGTGATCGGGCATGGTTTTCATCAAATCGGAACCATGAATGGGAAGAGTCTACTTCATTTTCCAGTTTGTGTTCAGGACATCTGTATCTGAAATGGTGCCACAGCTCTTTCAACATACAAACTACTACTTAATTTTACAGATTCTGTAATAGTTATGAAGGGCATTGGGCGTGCTTTGTGAGGGAGGCATGGCCCTTTCACTCAGCAATCTACAGGTCAGTGAGGAAGATCACAGGTAAAGGGGTAACTGTAATTCAACTTCAATAAGAATTTTGGTAAAAGCCATTGCCAGTTACGATGAAAATATTGAAGGGCAATGAATCCAATTCGACACTGAGTAAGAATTCCTTGAAGAGATTTCAGATAAGCCATATAATGGAAGACATCAAAACTGACAGCAGAAAAAATGGGGCGGTTTGTTGGAAATTCTTAACTCGGAGTACTGATGGGACACATTCCTCTCCACTTGGCAAAAGGGGAAACATTCGCTGACAAAGTTACCTCCAGGAGGTAGTAAACCTGCTAAGCAGCAGGTCACCTCCAGCAAGGTCAGAGGGAATAAGAGAGGAAAAGAATAAATAAACACTCAGAATTTTAAAATGAGTCCTTTGTACATTTATTTAGTGCTGAAAGTAGGAAATCAGGGTTCACGGGGTTTCTAACAAGTTTACAGGATGCTGACTTGTTTGGCTTTGTTTTCTTTTTAAATTATTATTATTTGTTTGTTTGGTTAGTTTTGTTTTAGACCAAGGCCATAAAAATTCAACCATATAAACAGGAACTGTCAATTGATCTTGAAAGGATTTTTTTAAGTGGATTATTTCAACTCTACTTAATTAAATTAAACTCAAGAATATTTTCTGAAGTATCTGCTGGTCTGGCTCCAAAATGCAGAGGCCACAAAGCTGAGTGAAACCACAACTCAGCTCTTGGGGCATTTCCACGGGACCCTCCTCTTCAGGGGTAGTGTATGGACAGCTTGAAAATGTTCGAAAAATAAGAGGAAAAGCAAGGAATTAAGTAGTAATTCTCAAAGGGCTTAAAAAAGATTCCTTTTTAAAAAGTGACATGAATACTAAATTTTACATAAACATGTTTTATGTGTTTTTGTTGAATGGACCTTTGATGTCTCCTTCATCACAGACATGTGGCTGGGTGTGACCAGGAAAGAAAATCTCCTTTCTTGTGTCACAAGAGATTATGTGTTTATTTTCACACTGGGAGGGAGACTGAAGATGAGTAATTGGTTTTGCATTAAAACAACTGAGATCTAAGTATCATAAGAACTTCCCAGTAAGTGAGTTTAATAGTTATTCTGAAGCATGTATTTCTAAGGAATGCTTGGGTTATTACTAAGGTATGTAACAGAAAAAACTTTTGAAATCCTGCCATAGACAGGATACTAGAATAATTTTTCAAGAACCTCAATACCCATAAACATTAAAGATCCCATAGAACAAACCAGGACCCCTTAGAACAGACCTGGTCTTCATAGGTCTAGATTTGAGGGCAGACACCGTGACTGAGTAGCCTGGCCATCTCTGATAATTTATTAACCTCTAGAAATCTCAGTTTCTTAAATTGTAAAAGGTGCATAATATGCACTGAAATAGTCTTCTGAAGACTACAAATAATATGTGAGTTATCACCATGTTCTTGGCCCTGTTAATGTGTTGCCAATATCATATTTCCTTTAATACTCAAGTTATAATAGCTCAATCTTGCCAAATCACCAGAAACTCTAGTAGTTTTTTTTTTTTTTTTTTTTTTTTAGGGCTAACTGCCCTCAATATTCTTGAGAATCCTTATGTTTGCTTATATTGTCTATACATCAGAAATTCTTATTGCTTCTATATTGCCACCTGTAAAAAAAAAAAAAAAAAAGGCAGACACTCTGACATAACCCCTAAGAACGTACTCCACAACCAGACTGTCTGACACCAGAAAATCCCATCATTTAGGCGCAAGTCAAACTCAGCTGTGTCTTGACCAAGAGTGGTGGGGTGCCAAGTTGTTGAACTGCTCTGGTTGAAGCCTATACTTTTTATGAATGTTATTGCTTCTTGGTTCCAAATCTATCCTTTAATGTCTGTTCTGTGATAACTGAGCTGGACCCTGTAAGTGTTTCAATTCTGCATCTAGCATGACATTTGGATTTCTTAGTGGCACCACTGCAGGAGGAAGGGGTTTCTCTTCCTGGTTCTGGGATGCTTCTAATTTATTCTTCTTACCTGCTTTCCATGGAAGCCAGTGGCATGTCTGGGGGAGATCCAGTGAGGCTTACTTCAGTCACATTCCAGCCACACCTTTGCAGACTTCCCGTTGAATTTCAGAGTCTTCTGGGTACATTGCCAGGGAGGGTCCCAGACACTCCAGTGCTGACTTCTTATACTGGGCCTCCCTGCATCCTACAGGGCCTTTCCTGCTCGCCATGCCCAGTTGCAAGTCTCTGGCCTCTAGACCACCTGCAACAGGGAAGGACTTTCCCTTCATGCCAGTCCAAGCTATGGTTTCTTCTTCCCCAGCCTCAGCCCAGCAACAGTGGGCCGGTTCTGGCCCAGAACAACCAAGTGAACAACATCTTTTGAGTTTTAACCACAACTTCTCCAACAAGGTCTAAATCCCAACCTTGGTGAGGCTTCCTGTTTCCAAGTTTATTTTTCCCTTGGGTACCCTTCCTTGAATCTAAGTTATTTAGAGTTCTCTATACCCTTTAAATCAAATAATAGTTCTTGATGTTAAATATTCCCTGTGTTGCATCTATTCCCCGAGTGGACCTGGTCTAATACAAAGCTGTTATGGGAGTAGAGACTGGAAATTTGTGCACTCACTACTCCTATTCACCTGTGGGAAGAATAGGAAGGATTAACAGAGAGATACATTTTGAAAACCACTGGACTGAATAATTTTTTCAATCCTTCTACCCTGACATTGTCAGGTCCATAATGATGGCAGGCATAGGGAACTCAGGTTGAGAAAAGTTTTCATATGCAGAGATTGAGAGGATCCATCACCACCTCACCAGTAGGGCTCTGTAGCAGAAAGTTCACTCAACTTTGAATCAGGAGATCTGAGTTTACAACTTGGATCCACAACTAAGAGATATACTTTGTTAAAATATGGGATCTATGTGAGCTTTAGTGTCCTCATTTATAATTTGGGATGTGTAACCCTGCCCAGTGATTTCATAGGGTTTTTATAAAGATCATTATGATATAAAGATCATTTAATTTTATGCCATGGCCTCAAATATAATGGTGGTTGTGAATTCTCCTGCTTTTGTTATCACAATCTTTCTTATTTGTCATACTGAAAAATAGAGTCCTGGGAAAGATTCAAAATTTACCTAAGATCATATCACTGATAGGCTCCTCTTTGTGTTTGTCCAATGTAATATGCTTTCCTCATAACATGTTTTAATGACATATAGGAAAATCATCCCAGGATGATCTATCATACATACTGTCATGTTTTGAATTAGTATCTCTAAGGAAATATCATTTGTAAATGTGTAGACATTAATTTTGTATAATTTATTCAAATTTTATATTGAATAATTACTTGTGATTTTTAACAAAGATTTCTGATATTCTCATTTCCACCAGAAGAGGCCACTATGATCCAACTTAAGGGGTTTATTATCTCATAGACTAATTCCATTTGGTTTTGAAAATTGCCGGGCACATTACAAGGCAAGAATGAGGAATATGTCTTGCTTTTCTCTTTACTGTCCTTTTGAATGACAGCCACCTCTTCCATCTGAGACTAGTGATAGTAGACACTCCCTTCTGACTCCTTGGAAGAAGTCAACATTTGAGAGATAGACAGACATAGATTCAAATCTTGGTTCTACCACAAAAAAAGACTGCCAGTGTTCACTTTTACAAAAAAAGAAAATGATAGTATCTCCCTTGTTTGCTTTTCTACAAGAAGAGATGAGCTATTGTCATTAAAGTAGTTAAAATAGTACCTGGTCTATGCCTGGATGGCTGGAATTTACACATTCTGCTTTTCCTCTTTTTGTTCTTTGGTAGGAACATTTATGTTTCTCTGATAAGAAATGGAAGAGAATACGAGCCTAGGAACCTCGACCTGGCTATTAAATCTGTGCTTGAAATGAGCTGATTTGCCCCTAGAAGTGCTTATTGAAAGTCAGTGTTTCTAGCCAAATATGTAAGAGCATGACAGGCTTCAAAATTCATAGTAACTTGTTTTCGATTTTGAGGAGATTCTTTAAAATTACATTTTAAGACACCTACTGCATGCCCGGAACTGTCTTAAAGTCAGAGCAATGTGTACTCATGTATCTATAAAAAAAAAAGTTATATATTCCATTTGAAAGTCTTTTAGTCAATCTTGGCATTTTTTCATGATTATGGAAGGTTACAATATCTGTCATATTGTAAATATTAACATTTAACAATAAAATTATCGCAACATTTAATTGTACTTAATAAAATATAAGTTCTCTGGTGATTTGATACCCCAACTACTCAATTAAAAATAAATGAACAAGCTCTTCTTCAGTATACAAAACTTTTATTTTCTCTTCTTCTTGGAACTCATAGTTCATTTCCAATTTCTCCACAATTTCCATTCTCATCTAATATATCTCTGAGTTTAAAAATCTTTTACTGATCACTCTATCATATAATTAAATGTATATATTAATTGAAATTTTTATATTTGTTTTATTTCCTGAGACTTGTATGTTATAAATTTCCTCTGAATTGAGTTAAAGAAATATTATTATCATCAATAGTACCCAGTTAACCAAAATGACATAGGTATATGACAAAACTTTATTGTTGTGAAAGTGGAGATATATCTCTTAGTGAAATAAAACCTTATTCAAAATCTCATTTAATAAAAAGAGCCATGTAGCAGAACTCTGATCATCTGACAATGATCATGTTATCTTGTTTTGGAAGGAGAAAAAGTAATCATGTTTAAAAGAAAATAAGAGGAAGATTAACTATAATTGAACTAACCATTTAATGGTATAATTTGATAAACTCTTTTTGACTACCTTATTGAATAATACACAGTGAATCTGAAAATAATAACCTGGAAACTTTATCCTTGGATATTATCCAATGTAATATACAAATCTGGTAGTCCCAGAAAACATTCCAGTTGCATTTTAAAGATTCTAAGGATTAAAATATTTCTGCTTTGGTAGCTCAAAGGAGAAAAATTTTTAAATTATGACTGGGCCAAGGGATGCATCTTAAGAGTAGCTGGAAATAGGAGCACCTGGGTGGCTCAGTTGGTTGGGTGTCGGACTCTTGATTTTGGCTCAGGTCATGATCTCAGAGTCCTGAGACTGAGCTCAATCCCTGCTCTGGGCTCCATACTCAGCAAGGAGTCTGTTTGAAATTCTCTCTCTCTCTTTCCCTCTGCCCCTCCCCTTGTTCACACACATGCTCTCTCTCTTTCTCAAATAAATAATGTCTTTAAAAAAAGAGTAGCTGGAAAAAATTTCTTAGGTCTAAATTAATGCAAAATTACTGTCTTAATGTGAAATAGTTCTTATAGTAAGGTCCTCTTTTTGTTTTGTTCTCAGGAGCATTTCCTTCTAAAGGAATATTTTCTTTTCTTGGAGAAGCTCAGGGATGGAGGAGGAAAAGAACATAAATAAAGAGTATTGGTATTTCTATACTCTTCTATCATATATCTGAATTCAGAAGATGTGAAGATACTTTTCTATTGCTAAGCTTTAGATCCCCTATTCTACTCGATCCCCAAATACAGAGGTTATAGGACCTTTCACATCCCAGGAAAAATCACCAAAGTAAAACTTATAATAGAAAAGGCATACGGGTTTCTTTTTTCAAGAGGAGAAAAGACCATTTGTGAATTCAAAGATATTTACAGGCAAAGTTATTGTGAGAGATTTTACCAATGAAAGTTAAAGATCTGAAAAATGATTTCTTCTCGACCCATGTTTTCAAATGAAGATCCTGCTATTAGCACACTCACTATGCAAATATTTAAGGTAAGTACAATATAGAACAGTGTGTAATATTTGCAAAAGAGATGAAAGCCATGGGCTGAATGTTTTAAATACTCATTCTGTAGCTCTGAAATTAGCACTAGCATTTCCAGATCAGGATGGCATTCAACCATGCCCAAATCTGATCTGCAATGTTTGTCTCCCTTGAATATGTCACTCCTTCTACCAGTGAGCACTTCTCTTCATGGGAGCCAGAAAGGATAACATTCTGATAAGGGAGAGAAGTCTGAAATCTGTGTTTCTCTGAGACTCTCCCCACACTCTGGAAACCAACACTCTGCCAAGCTGTGCTCGTGGTACTGGAATATAGATCTGAGAAGGTGTTGTCCTTGCCCTCCTAAATCCACAGTACACCCATGCAGATAGACATGGAAGCGGATGAAACCTATACCACACAGTGGGCGTCACTACAGGATGCAAGGGAAGCACAGAACAAACATCTCAGTATTTCTCAGGTGTCGGGGGAGTCTGCCTTGTCACAAATTTCATTTGCTTTGATTATCTGCACTGCACATTTTTCAGGAGAGTATGAGAATTCAAAATAAAAAATGATGCTACAATGCTTTCTTTGACAAAGCGGTATCTCAATGTGATATAATAATTTAGACCACATCCATGTAATTTCTTTGCTATTACTATGCCTCCATATTCTTTATGGGGATTTATGCTGTGCTGAAATTTAATATTCCTTTTGAATAATTGTCATTCCTACTAATAAACTAATTTGTTGGTTCTCTTGAGGCCAACAGAGCGATTGGTTTTGTTTGATTACTGTTGAAAAAGCAAATTTACTCCAATAGATGGCACTGTGATATAAATTAGTAAAGTTATGAAATTGAAAATTTTAAAAAAATGTAATCGCTATCTTTTTTGTTCCCCTCAAGCAGACTTTATGAAGCACTAATCAAATCTGAGAAGCTAATATAATGCCCAGAAAATGCATCCCAATATTATTTAAATTATGGCTGTTTATCAGTAAACAGAAGAAATGCATGGGCCAGCTATTGGAGTAAACCAAAAGGCAAGCTGGTCCTAATGGATTTGACTCCTAATAATGTTTGGGGATCTTTTTGATGCAAAGAATACAGTTTGGAGGGAGGGTATGTACTATGGTGAGCGCTGTGAATTGTGCAAGACTGTTGAATCACAGATCTGTACCTCTGAAACAAATAATGCAATATATGTTAAGAAAAAAAAAGAAGAAGATAGCAGGAGGGGAAGAATGAAGGGGGGAAATCAGAGGGGGAGACAAACCATGAGAGACGATGGACTCTGAAAAACAAACTGAGGGTTCTAGAGGGGAGGGGGGGAGGGGGATGGGTTAGCCTGGTGATGGGTATTACAGAGGGCACGTTCTGCATGGAGCACTGGGTGTTATGCACAATGAATCATGGAACACTACATCAAAAACTAATGATGTAATGTATGGTGATTAACATAACAATAACAATTTTAAAAAAGACAAAAAAAAGAACAGAGTTTGGATTTGTTATTATTTGCAGGATGCATTCCATTATCCTTTTTCTTTCAAGGAGTCAACTTTGACAATCCCCATGTTGAAATCGGTAGTTTTGCAGCAACTTCTTTTGTAAATTTTAAAATCCTGCCAGTTCTTGGCCTGAGACACAGGTCTCTTTAATGTCAGAAGAATGTTTGTCTGCCACAGTGAGCTAACATTTATCTTTGTTCTAAATTAGAAAAACAATAGGACTGAATCAGCTTGACATGACATTTTGTTGAGTACCACCAGGGATGTTTTCATTGGTGCAGATGAAGAAATAGAAGGAGAGATGAGCCCCCCAAATGAAGCAGGTGCTGCAGTCAGAAAGGCAATGTGTGAGGTGAGGCTGGCTGGAGACCAGGGGGCTGTTTTCTGATCCTCAGAAACCCTGGATAAAAGAGTGTGGGGAACATGGTGCAGAGCGCTCATGGTCAGTCTGTCTTTTCACAGCAACATTTTACATCAGAAAATAGAAAGCAAAGAGAGTAAGTCTTATCACGTCCTGATGAGGACACAGAGTGACACGGAAGTTGGTCTTCCTTCAGGGCACAGTCGGCATTTGAGAGGAATACTTGACACAGGTACAAATTCCATTTTGTTTTTCATTGTGAGGATCTGTTAGTGATAAAAAAGAGAAAATCTTCATGTTAAGAAGTCTGCTTCTATTTGAGTTGAATGTTTTGCAACATGGGATGACGTAAGGGTTAGAAGTTATACTCTTGTAAATGAAGCATCCCTCACACATCACCTTCCATGTCCTGGCAAGACCATGGGAGAGAGTAGGAAAGATGCAAAGTTAGGACGCATGGATCCTGCTGCTTCACATCTCTGGGACTGGGTTTCCTCCTTTATACAACACGAGGGAAGAAAAGATTATTTCTAGAATCCCTATTAACACTGAAAGTCTATTATCATCTTGTTTTTCTAATGCTGAACATTATAAATGATGTAACACTGAATGACCTCATTACCACAAGTGGTAAATTATATTTTAGAATCAAGGTTGAATTTCTCATTAGTAAGTTTGTGAATGTAGAAGTAGATTTCTAGGTGTTCCTGACATCAATGTTTTTGGAAGTACGCTCAATATATAGATCGATTCAACTTCATTTATAGAGTTTGGCTTTGTTTCCCTCCCTCCATGCTGCTCTCCCTCTATCCCTTCTTTCCTTCTTCCCTCAGATATTTACTGATCCATTACTATGTGCTAGAGACTATATGAGGCACTGGGGATAAGGCAGTTACGAGTCAAACCTCGACATTATCTTTTAGAGCTTACCGTCAAGTTCACAATTAGAACATAGAAAGATGTGCTGAGAAGGGTGGGAATATGGACCACCCCATTAGGCTGCATCCATCCAATTCGAAAGCAGAGGCCTCCTCTCTGTGTCAGTTTATTTCTTTACATCTCACCTTCTCCAGGTTTGAGGATGGTGCCTTCACGTTCCTAAAGACTCTTATGCCAAGGGGAAAAATCTCTAGATACTGTCCATATTAATTTCCTAGGATTCCGTAACAAAATATCATAAGCTGGGTGGTTGAAACCGAGAAATTTATTCTCTCATAGTCATGGAGTCTAGAAAATCAAAATTAAGTTGTCAGCAGGGCCATGCTCTCTCCAAAGGACCTAGGGAAGAGTCCTTCCTTGCTTCCTCTGGCTTCTGGTGGTTGCTGCCAACCCCTGGAGGTCCCTGGCTTCAGGCAGCAGAGCTACAACCTCTTCCTTCACCTTCACGTAGTCTGCTCCCATGTCTCCTCTGTGTCTTCAGGTCGCTCTCTTTACAAGGACACCAGCCACTGAATTCAAGGCCCACCCTACTCCTGTAGGACATCATCTAAAATTGATTAAATCAGCAAATATCCAATTTCCAGATAAGGTCACATTCACAGTTTCCAGGTGGGCATGAATTTTTGGAGGGTACTATTTAACCCAGTACAAGACTCAGCAGTCTAAGGTAAAAAGGAGATATTAAGGAAAAAAGCAGAAGTAGAGACTTTATTTGTTAATATAACACAGATCTTTTTAATGAGGATGTATATCATATGTGTTTACTAAGAGGAAATGGAACATGGTTTAGTAAAAACATACATTTCTGCATTTATAATGAATGGTGTTCCCATTTAAATGTTTATAGTACACAATGAATTCACAGAGAGCTGGATTCTGGGCTGATCACAGGAAGTTGCAATCCTGGCATGTTCCTGAATCTCATGGGGGTCAGTAGCCTCATCCTCACGGCCCACCATGCTAGAGTAGAATGTTCCTTTCATTCCTCTGCCCATCCTTCAGAGAAGACACTGATGAGGTGGTCAAAAGAGAAAGGCCACAAGAAGATGCAAAATGCAAAGTCTGAGCAATCAGAATAATTAGCCTCTGAATTATTGAGAATGTGAAGAATTCTTGACAATATAATGATTCCAGTAAATTCCTTCCAATTTTCTTCAATTCAAAATCAATTTCAAATGTACTCGTCTTACCATTAACAATGACATATTTAATATCAGGGAGTTTAAACAATGACAACATAAAATCCTTTTGTGGTAGATGTGTTGCTAAGCCCTCAAACCACAAATCAAACATCTTAAGACACAATTTATGTTCTTTTCCATTTTTTCAGTCCTTGGAGAATTTTCATTGAGGGAGATTTTGCTTTTGTAAAATACAAGTAAAACTAATGCTCTGGACTTTAAGCTTTTCCTCTTGATAGGTCAGATCCAATTGAGTGAGTATGGTCTCCATTCCATCATTTATTTCTCCCATTTTTCTTCCTTCCTTTCTTCCTTCCTTCCTTCCATCCTTCCTTCCTTTCTTCCTTCCTTTCTTCCTTCCTTCCTTCCCCCCCCCCTTTTTTTTTGCCTTCAGTAACTACAAATGGATTTACAGTGAGGGCTGAAAAATCCTTCAGTGTGTGATTTTCTCTGTGAACCTGTCCTAAAAGACTCCGGTAAACAGAATTCAAGCTTTGCATCCAGAAAATGGTAACTATGTGAGGTGATATACATGGTAATTAGTGTGGTTGTGGTGATCATTTCACAACATACTCATCTATCAAAACATCAAGTTGTAGACTTTAAAATACACAAATTTTTATTTATCAATTATACTTCAATAAAGCTGAAAGAAGGATAAAGCTCATTCTGCAAGTTCACGTACAGTTTCTAGAATCATGTGCTTAGGTCCCCAAATGGGAGGAGGTAGGAAGATGTTAAAAAAACAAATAGGCTTGTCCAAGATAACTCAGGAAGTTCAGGGCATACATGAGAGTGGATAGAGCTTCTTGCTGGCACAAGGGTAGCTGGAGCTTTGGGTGAATTTTATAAACTTCGCAGCTTATCAATTCAAGAAGGTGCCTCCTAGGTACAAAAGCATTGCATGGGGTTCCCCTCCCTCTTGTCCAGACAGACTGAGGAAAGCTGGACTCAGTTCTTCACTTACCCCCTCAGCCCAGCAGCTTCTGCCACTGAAACTCACAAACCTATGGGGGGCAGCACTGGGTCTGACTCTTCTTTACCCTTCACTTTCTTTAGTTTTGCTCACTAGTCCTCAGTTGTGGTGATGTTCATTTCCCTGAGAAAGCAAAGACATTTTAGAAGTTAGGGAGATACCAGTTGCTTATATTTATCAGTAACCCTTGAGCACATGATGATTTAACAGGTGTCAAGCATCTAGAAGGTCCTAGGCACAAGGAGGCAATGGAACCCAGGGGTTACTAGTGGGGACTGGATGGGTTTGGATTCTGACTGGTCCCACCCCTTTTAGTTGTAAGACTTTAGATAAGTTTATGAAAAGTTATTATTCCTCCCCAGAAAGGCTGATTTTAGCAGCCAAAAACAGGATTATATGGATTAAAAGGATTAATACATATAAAGATTTTTTTAAGTGAAAAAAAAGTGTTGGGCACACCCCAAATGTTAGAATTAAGTATTGTTTTTAATAAATTAACTATCAAAGGAATAAGACACTAAGACACTCATCATAAAGAATGCATCATCTCACAATTCCAACTTTAAATATTTTGGAAATAATTATTGAGTCATCTCCAAGGATTAGTAACTGATTTTACTAATGACACAGAGAAAAAAGATCAATGAGACAATGTTTGCCCCTACTAATGACTCTTTCTTCATTCATGAACACACTGTTATAATTCTTAAATCTAATTTTAGCAAGCCTGGGTTGAATACATTTGATATTCAAGGTAAGAAAGAGTCCAAGGGTTTGTACGCTAATTTCATTAGAAATAATCTCGTATTTCATCTGCCTCCATTTTGTGTGTGTGTGTGCATGAGAGGGAAGGAAGGAAGGAAGGAAGGAAGGAAGGAAGGAAGGAAGGAAGGAAGGAAGGAAGGAAGGAAGGAAGGAGGGAAGGAAGGAAGGAAGGAAGGAAGGAAGGGAGGGAAGGAGGGAGGGAGGGAGGGGATGAGAGAGAAAGAGAGAATTTTGAAGGTCTTATTCAATTCTTCTTTTAATCCACTTAAAGTGAATGAGAGAAACTTCTGGCTTTTTTCATGACCCTGCTGATAATCTCAGTGCTCAGCTCATTAATTTTATACCTAACAAGGTCATAAACATTTTCTGGAACTAAATCGGAGATGATATTAGGAAGAAAAGTTTCCATTAAAAGAAAAATCCAAACTTATCACTTACAGTTTTCATTTTTTCGTTTGTTTTTGGAAGTAAATACTGTGATCTCATCTATGGATATCAAGTTTCCCCACATGAAAGATTCACTTATAAATCTGTATGATTCTTGCAGAAGTTGCCAACTGCAAGCAGGCATAACTGCTGAGTATCCCCCCCCCCCCCTCGTGGAGCTCATTGCTGCGGCTCCCCACTGACCATTATTATTCTAGAAAGCTTTCTAAAGCCCTGGGGCTGGCCTTCATGGCTGTGGGCTCACAGAAATCTGACTGGTCAGTATGCCCAGCTCAGATTCTGTCTCTATGACAGCTTCACATGGACTGACTGAAAGATGCCGACCTAAGGGCCAGAATGCTAATTCCTTCATTTTCTTCATTTGCACTAAAAAGAGAACTGTCCAGGATACAGGGAGGCTGACATCTCCATGACCTGAGTTGTCCCCAACTAATGCCAAATTGTTCTGGAATGCTAAATAATCAGCAGGTGACTTGGTGAATTTGAAATGAGAACAAAGGAAATCTCTTTCCTTACATGTAGGGTAGACTCCAAGAAGTGGATTTACTATGTCAAATGGAATGAACTTGACTAAAATCGCTGTATGAAAGGATGTCTTTCTTATCCTTTACTAGCATGGAGCATCCTAATTTGTTTATCTTAAAATTATTTTGAAACCAATGATATGTCACTATATACCTCTCATAATGGCTGAAATAAAAACGTGACAACACCAAATGCTGGCAAGGATGGAGAAAAACCGAAACCTCATACATTGCTGATGGGAATGTAAAATAGTATAGTCAGTCTGGGAAAACAGTTTGGCAGCTTCTTATAAAACTAAATATGCAATTACCATATGACCTAGCAATTGATTTCTTGGGCATTTATCCCAGAAAAATGTCACACAGCTACTGAAATTATGCAAATGTATTGAGTTGCAGTGATGTTTTCAATAATTATTAACTGAAAAATATTTGATTATAAAACTGAACAATAACATTTTCATAAAGCAAAACCAAAAAGGTGTACAATAGATGTATATAAAATTGTCTGAGGGAATATATACCAAAATATTAAGTTGTTATTGGGCAGGCAAATGGTAGGTGATCTCTTTCTGTTATTCTAAAATTGTTCTGTGTTACTCTGTATTGCTTAAATAATGCAGAATAATTTTTTGTATATTTCAAAAGGAACTTTTTATTGTATGTACATTTTAAAATCTTTCCTAGTATTATCCTAAATCATCATTAATATTAAACATCCAATAAATGTCTGTTATCTTTTTTCAAATTAAACTTTTTATTTTGAAATAATTGTATAGTATATTCACATGCAAATATAAGAAATAACACTGGGAGATCCTTGTACCCTTTTCAAAGTTTCCTTTAATGGTAACATCTTGCAAAATTGTAGCACATCACAGCCAGGATATTGCCATTGATACAATTTGCAGATCTTATTCAGATTTCCCCAGTTTTATTTCTACTCCTGTGTGTGTGTGTGTGTGTGTGTGTGTGTGTGTGTGTTTAATTATACATAATTTTACTATATATGTAGATTCATGTGTCCAGCGCCACACGGATCTCTTGTGTTACCTTGTTATAATCACATTCACCTGCTCCTGCCACACCCATCATAGTCCCTAACTCCTGGCTAATTTAATTCCCATTTCTATAATTTTGTCATCTCAAGAATATTCTATAAATGGCATCACACAGTTGACCTTTTCAAATTGGCTTTTATCACTCAGCACAATTCCCTAGAGACTCATAAAAGTTGTTGCATGTATCAACCATTCATTCCTTTTTTATTGCTGAGTAATATTCCATTGAATGGTTGTACCACCCTTTGTTTATCCATTCATTCACTGTAGGACAGCTGGGTCATCTCTGGTTCTTGGCTATCATGATAAAGCAATTACGGACATTTGTGTACAGGGTTTTGTGTGACCATAATTTTTTTCAGCTAATAATTATTAATTATTGTCAACATCACTGCAACTCATTACCTCTATAGTGTAATTTTAGTAGCTTTTTGAAATTGTATATATACATACATATTTCTATATATTGTGCATATACACATTATACATATATTGTGTTTATATTATATACACTGTATATATTATATATAGTGTATATATATATATACACACACACACACATGTTGTGTATATTATATACACACACATACATATTTCTTTACAGAGGAAGAATTGGTGTGATGGAATAAGAAACAGTTTTACAATTAGACACAGCCTGATGTCCCATTCTAATTTGGCTATTTACTGATTGTATAATCCTGGGTATGTCACTCAGCATTTGGAGTCTCAAATTTTTTAACCACAAACTAATTAGAGCTGGTAAATTTGTCCTAAAGCTATATAGCATTTGGTACATAGTAGGTGCTCAATTAATCATGACTGCTATTTTTGGAGGTCAGAACAACATTTTTGGGGGATCCACAGAGTAACCATTTTGTGTTGTGTTGAGAAGGCAGAGCATTCAATTCTCCGAACAGCAGTGTTTGGCCATTGCCAGCCTGAGTCATTAGGAGATTATTAACGAATGAAAGGCCACTCCTCTGAAATCTCTGCGCAGTTCTGCTCATAACCCACAGAAACCTTTATTCCTGTTTTGGTAGCATGATTTAATGATTGTTTCCAGCACACATCACATAGAGACACAAACAGTTTTACTTAATTCTTAGAGAAACTACTGAAGGTTGACCTCCTCCTTACAAAAGTTTACCTCCAGACGTTTGACAGGAATTAGTTCCAATTTCTCTGGTGTCTTCCACCTTGGTTCAGGGCATCATTAAGTCTCCTGTAGAATGTTCCAGCAGCCTGCTAACTTATCTCTACACTTTCCCCAGCTATGTCTGTCCTCTGCAGCACAGCCAGGATGCACTTTTTAAAAATAAGTATTTTCTTATTTTTATTATGCAGCTTTAGATATTTGAAACAATTATCCCAGTGAGTAGTGCTATGTCCTGCGGGATTATTGTGTGCAAAAAGAGGCTTGTGAGAATTGAACAGGGATGAGATTGTCTTTGATGTTTACATAGAGTGCTTTTCTCCCCTATAACCCAGAGTGGAAAGTTCCAAGCCCACTTTGTAAGGGGAAGGGATGAACAACAGCTCGGGACATGGTTGGGTGGGCTTTCTGGGAAGATTAGTCTCATGGGCCATCACCTTTTCCAAATCATTTCTAAATAGTCTGCCTGCATAGATAACTGTGATATGCTTATTTAGTATGGAAACCATGGGAGAAGACATGAAATGTAGACCACTTCTGAGCATGTATAAACAGGTCAGGACACTAGATGACAACAGCAAAGGACAAATATGTTTTGAGTACTGACTTTGAGCAGGTGCTTTCCATATGCTATCTCATCTAATCCTGAGAGTGATTTTTAAAAAGATTTCCTTATTTATTCATTTGAGAGAAAGAGAGAGCACAAGCAGGGGAAGGGTCAGAGGGAGAAGGAGAAGCAGACTCTTTGCTGAGCAGGAGCCCAACGTGGGGCTCAATCCCAGGACCCTGGGATCATGACCTGAGCTGAAGCAGATGCTTAACTAATTGAGCCATGGAGGCACCCCCCCCCCCCCCCGCCATAGTGATCTTACAAAGCAAGTATTCTCACCCCTCCCATGAAGACCAGAACGTAGAGGCTTGGATACACACAGTAACTTGTCCCAGAGAACCTCACTGGCAGTTGTCAAAAACAGGACTCTCTTAACCCCTTGGCATTCCACTTCTCTTAGCTTCACCCAGCCTCCTGCAGTGAAATCTTACCTCACAGTGGTATGTATCCAGTACTTACCTGTGTAAGTTTTCACAATAGTTTCATTCCAATAAATACCTATTGGATGCTTACGGCCTATCCAATAGGTTTTTCCTCTCTCCAGGGTTTAATATTAAATAGATATTGTTTGTTATTTCCCCTCCTGTATACCTATTTTCTAAGTGCAATGGTGTTATCAGCCTGCCATGAAATATGGGTAGGAACAGAAGATGCAAACTCAAAATTCTGGAATGTGCAGACAGGGCAGCTGCATGGGGCATTGGAAATCATCTAGTCCAAAGACTCAAACTTGAAGCAGACATTTCAATATTTTCTCCTGGGCATCATAATTAATTAGTTCCACGGTGCACATAATAAGGACTAAAATACAGAACGAAATTAAGTAATACATTCCTTTAAATTAAAATTTCTTAGAAACATTAAAGTTATATTCTTTCACAATACACAAATATATGATCTAAGGCACAAGCCTAAATTTTCATTAATTTGACAAATAGAATTGACCTCATAGTTTTTTTGTTAACAACCATTTCTTATTTTTTTTAAGATTTCTATTTATTTATTTATTGAGAGAGAGAGAGCACGTGAGCCTGCACCTGTGCAGGAGCTGGGGGACGGAGAGCGGGGGAGGAAGAGGAAGAAGGAAAGAATGCCAAGCAGACTCTAAGCTGAGCCTGGAGCCCCGACTTGGGGCTCGATCTCCCCACCCTGAGATCATGACCTGAGCTGAAACCAACAGTCAGATGTTTAAACAACTGAGCCACCCAGGCACCTCTGGCCATTTCTTTTTTATTGTATGATCTTTTACTATATGTGATTAATAAAAAGGACAACTGGGTATAGGTTTAAAGAGTATAGGAAGACTTGTGCTTATTTGCTAATAATTTCCTGCCTCTTACCTAGTACCCTACCCCAAAACAATAAGGACTCAAGCAAATAAACAAACAAAAACTTTATGACAAATTTAGTGATAGATCATTGCAGATCATTAATGTTCCATCCTCGTGGAAGCACAGTCTACTTTACCCAATAATCTCATTTTTTAACTGAGCAAAATGAAGGCTAGATAAGGGACATAATTTGAGCCATTGAAATGTTCTTACTTGTGAAGATTATTACCATTGGTTTTAATTCTCTTATTATTTCTCAGGGGAAAAAGATACTTTGTGATACTACATTACAGTTGTGACCACTTAAAGAACAGTTTATATTTTTCTTTCAAAAAAGCAAGATGTGTTTCTTCCCAACACAATTTGAAAAGTGATCAAAATATGCCCAGAAGAAAAGCAACAATTACCCTTATTTTCCTACTAATTTTATCAGTAAATTCACTTAGGGCAAAAATGATGGAAATTAAAAAAAAAAAGTAAAGCTCTTTTACAGTAGGTTCTAACTATACTAATCACCAAAATTTCAGTGACTTTGTCAAGAAGTTATGCTTATATTTTATGATTTTAACTAATATTTTTACTTATATCAAACAGTATCTTTTGAAAGGGAAATAAAGCCAGTTATAATGACACAAACACTGAGCCTTAGTCTACAAATCTCTCCACTTGAGAATTAACCTCTGTGAAAGAAAAGCTTCTCGTTAGCGACCTCATTCTTCTGTCAAATACCCAAAGATCCACTACTCAGTCAATGCATGTTATCTTTTCAAATTAAATCCTCCTGTAGTGAGCCTGATAAAGATGATTTAAGTAGTTGGAAAAACACAATTTTATCTTTGTTTTCTATGTTTTACTGAAATGAATGTACTTCCTCTTCCTATTTTCTTTTTACTTTCAAGCACCATGGTTTAAAGTTGATTAACCACCATTATTAAACTAAAGTACATGTAAATGAGAATAGATTTTCTTCTGAGAGAAAATACCTTTAATCTTCAAAGAAAAAGTACTTTCTGCTACTCAGATCCATGTGACAAGATGGAGAAAAATCTGGCCTTTCCGGTAGGAAGTCATAATGAGGCCCAAATTCCTTATGTTACAGGAAAGAGCTGGGATAAAGGAGCCAGTGGAATAGGTATCTATGGTGACTTGGAAACCCGGATCTGGCGGGGGGTAGGGGAAGAGGAGATTTGGTGCCTGGGAAGCCTTCTGACTGTCAGTCATTGGAATCCCTAGAAACTCCCTTCCATTAAAAAGGTCTGCAACAAGTAATATAATCCAGTTAATTAGTTGTCATTAATTACATTAGGGCATTATTAGTTGTCTAATTCAAAACAGAGGAACTTCCAGAGAGAATCTTCCCTGGTTAAAGCTTATTCCTTTACGTACTACTAAGGGGCCAGGCAATTGCTGAACTATGGAGGAACACGTCTTCTGCAGTGAAGGGTGTACATGGGATTCTTGGTAGAAAGGCTAGTTGCCTGGGCCACAACTCACCCCAAACCAAGATTATATGAAATCAGACCCTGTCATCCTGGGGAGTGGCATAAGGTATCACCTCTTGGAGTTGGCAAAGCTGAGCTAGATTTCCCAACTAAGCTATATGACAAGCAAGTAGGCATGACTACCACAGTCAATAGTTCTGAGAAAGTAAATATAGGGAGAAGCTGATAGAGCTGAGTTTTAACTTCAGAATGATAGGGGCTCTGTGGAACAGAGTGACATCAAATGCTAGAGAGTCAAGCCAGGCAGCAATAAAGCCAAAAGAAGAAAGTATAACTGAATTAGTTGACATGATGTCTGGTTAATCACCCTTTTCATCTCAGTACAGGCAAACAAAGTAACCAAAGACAGAAATGAAGCAGAGGGAGAGGAACTAAGAAGTACGAGGCTGATCCAGACTTTTCTGCAAAATAACCCTCTTTTTTATAGTTACCCTAAGGAACAAGTGGGGAGGGGAGGGCTGGAGAGGAGAAGATAGGTCACTCTCTGCAAAGGCAGGCTGCAGGGAACCACAAGCCACGAGAGAGAGGGTGCATCTTATTCCAGAATGAAACTTTGAATGAAGCATTCATTTTATCCAAGTACTGGTTGGAAATATTAAAAAGGGCCCTTTTCTTGACGGAAAAATAACTGTAGGGTTGCATCCTTACTTAAGAATGAATGTGAAAAACTTGTATGGGATCTACTCAAATTTCCATCCCGGAACGGGGAAAAATTATCTACATTTTTTAACTCAAGTTAAAGTAATGGTGGGAGATGACAATGTGAAGTTGTATTTTGTTGTATTTTATGAGTTATCATTAACAATTGTTACAGAAGGAAGAAAGGAAGGAAAGGGAGAGAAGGGGAAAGAGGAGAAAGAAGGAAAGCATATAGATAAATTTTCTTTGTTTCTTATCACACATGGATTCAAACTGAGTGCCAAAGGATTGACTTGTCAAAAGTTTCAGAGTAAATCTATGAGATCAATTTTATATCCTACATTCCATTCTATACCTGTGATATCCAGGATAAAGCTCACATCCCCTTATACCTTAATCTTATTTTTCTCATTCTCAATCTATTAAGATTTGAAAGAATAATACTTAAAGGAAGCCAGAAATAATGTATGGGAATTCAGACTTTCCATTCCACCCCCCCCAATCTTCTCTGTGACTCATAATTTTAAAACAATCCCAGTTTAAAATTCAGCTAAGCATCAATGAGTTATTAAATACACTCTAAATGTATCAGAAACTAATTCTTCCAGCTGGCAAGAAACCCAAATATACCAAATTAATAGCTTAGTTCTTCCCAGGAATCTCTGGTACATTAACAACAAGACATGCTTATAGAAAATGCAGTTTTGGGGGTATTGGAGAATTATCCCAATGAGCAGCGCTGTAATTCTAATTATGAATTAAAATAATCATAGTTCCTCTGAGGACAAGAAAAAAAAACCCTCTTTTCTGAGAATTTGTTATGATTTTAATCTGAGCTTAAAATTTTTTCCCCATAGTCAAAGAGAGGGAAGGAACAGTTTATCAATAATAAACTAGGAAATAAATTATAAGAAATGCTCAAAGCTAAAATCTCAGATGTATAATTACCAACAGAGAAATTCAGAGAGGAAGAACTATGCATCCTCATTCTATAGATTTCAATCAGCAACAGGTTGAGGAAGAAATTTGAGATGATTGATGGGCTAATAGGTCAAAAACTATTGGTTAGTCAAATGCTATTATTAAGGTGCTACATTATGACCTGTTCTGAGTTAGGGTACTGCACAAGCAATGGAAAGAAAAGACATCATCTTAGGCTACTGAGTAGCCTACAGGACAGTTAGGAAGAAATAAAGCTCTATTTATAGTTTAAGTCCTTGATGAAAGGTTAGGATGTGTGCCTGTCAAATAAAATGCTGTGGGAATTCTGGAGGATAAAGAGAGCCGGTTAAAGAGGCCCAGGAAGACTGTCATCGCAAGAGAGGGCTTTCTGAAGTGTTGTCTGGTTTGAAGAATGATTACAGTATAAGAGTAAACTATTTTGTTCATTCATGCCCGTGGGGGTTTTATAGGATCTGATGTGGTCACTGTCCCACCCACACCTCTAATCTCCTCAAAAGCACAGAGGAAAGCCCACGATGCTGGATTCCATATGTTCTCCTCCATTTCTGCATAATCCTCTGCACATGTGTAGAACCAGTTTAAAAGTAATAAAGCCCTTTTCTTTTATCCTTATGCCAATTCCCTGTGCATTGGGTGGAGTGAGGGCCCAGGAAAATCTAGCATCACTCAATGACTTAGGTGTCAAGATGGATTCCAGTGGAGAATGTGGGGGATGGGCTTAACCCGTGTGGCTCCAAGATTGATCAGCAGCCACAGAAAGCACTTAGAAAGCTCTCCATAAAGACCTGAATTCAATTGCCCTGTCCCAACATCTGCAGAAATAGTAATCTGCGGATGTGTGCGTGTATGTGTGTGTGTATACTTAAATGACTGGTTAATATTTGCAAAAATGCCAGACACGTGTATGTATACTCTCTATGGTCACTTACAGTAATAGAATATATACATTTAATTAAATTATGGCAAGTCAACCGCCGTTTGTACGGTAGATGCCTCCAGATTTTAAGAAGCCTTAGGCAGGAAATCAACAACGAAAACTTCTATGTGGATGACACAATAGAGTCCTTTCCTTCTTGGTATCCACCGTGGCACTTCATAAATCCTACTGCACTACCCGCTAAAGCTTCTGAATGACAAACTCAGATTCCTGATCGTAAAAGTTACAGAAAAATAATTCATTCAGAGCATGGCAAGGAACTGCTTGTGCAATACACAAAGTTATAATTAAAGCTATTAGTGTAATTAAGATCTTCTTCGTACTGTCATACATACTGAGAAATAGCCACTTCTCCAAAGAGGAATATTCTCCAGCTCATTCTGACACAGTTAGAATGCAACTGTGTACTCTTAATAATGAGAAAAATATATCAGTAGCTTCACACTGAAACCTACAACACTTCTCTTCTCCTCTCTACATTTCTTGCATTGGTAAGCATCCTCTATTCTTGCTTTCCCACATGCCATCCCTGGCATCGGCATGACCTCCTCAAGCCTGGAAGTCACACTCTCTGTCTCTTCCTTCACTTCCCAAAGCCCCCTTCTCCCCTCAGAAAGTCTTCCAAGGTCAGCCCTGGCCTACCAGCCCTGCCAAAACATTCCATAGCTTCAATTTTCTTTCTGCAAATGTCAGTCACTTGCATTTACCTAGATGCCATCTTTCTGGCTTTCTTGGTTCTCTTATGAAAACTCTGTATGTTTTCCTCTCTTTTAGCTCTAATTATCAAAATGCCTTTCTCTGACAGATCCTGTCTCTTCAGGATGATGTGCAGTGATCTGTTTTAGGCTGTGTCCTGTCATGGACACTTGGCTGGGGACAAGGACACAAATGTATGTGAGCAGTCTGTTTCTCCTTTCTCAATGTATGTGGGCAATTACTGTGTGTGTTCACAGCTGGTGAATTCCTTAGGGACCGTAAGTGTATTTGCCCCAGTATAATGCTTCCCACAGAGCAGTTTGGACTACCACCTGAGTTTCTTCTACTCTGTTTGGTCACAGCTTCTCACCTGAATGTCTAGTTCTTTTTAGGGTCCTACTGTCAACTGGTTTCGGCTTGACTGGGCTTCTTGCCTGAAACCCTAATTTCTCCATAGCACCAGATCCTTTTTCAGAACTGTAAAACCAAAAATGCTGTAGACTTTTTCTATGACAGGAGATGGCCCAGGGGAACAGGTTTCTTGAAATGCCTATCAGATGTGGTGATGGTGGCCACCACCTTGAGTTCTGAGGTTACTTTATGCAAGATTCTCATGGCTGTTGTCATTGCTCCCTTTGTCTTTCCTGTTATCGCACCAGTGACATTGCCGGCGTACAGATGTCCTTCCCTCGTCCACACAGTCATCCCCTTTTTAACCTGGAACAAATCATTGGTAGGTCACTGCAATCTTTCAACCATCATTGCTACAATAACCACCTATCTAGTTCTAACTCTTGTGTGTTGAGTGGATCATCTTGTATGGATGCTTCTGGAAATGCGAAGGGGACTTAACTGGACAAGAACTTGCCCACGGAGCCCACATCCGCAGTGGGCATGGTTCTTTAGGAGCTGCCTGACTAATCCAGGCTGACTCCTCCTGCTGGTCAGCCCCATGTGGCTGGTATCTCCAATGCAGTCCATGCAGAGCAGGGGTACAGAAGACTACACTGCAGTGGGTGGTGGGAAGAAAGTCAGCAGGTAACATTTTATGTGACCTCTCAGGCTGACTCGCACGGATGTCCCCAAGGAACTTAAAGAAGCCAGGTGTTGTGGATATGTGGATATGTTGTTAGATTCATCTCATGCTTGTCTCCCTCTAAGAAATGTAGCAGTATTTCCCAAAATGGTATATCCAACTACACGTGTGTGTTTTCTCCTTTTATTCTCTTCATATGTACATATGTCTTCAGTGATGCAAAGCGGTGGGTATTTCTTTTCTCAGCTATATATTTTTTGAATAATTATTTTTATTTTTCATATATTTAGTTATAGGAGGTTTAGCAAAACCTAATAATGTCAAAGCAAAGGGATGTTTGTCAGGAGAAATAGGAATATGCTGGTCACTATAGAGCCACACGTGCAAAGCAGTGAGAGGGTACGTGCCACATAATTATGCAATAGGTTGGCTCAAGCACACATACATTTGTTAATAAATGAAGATACTGAGAAGTTATGTTAAACAGCCAATTACTTGGATGGAATTTTTCCTGTGCAGAGAAGAAACACAATGGATGCAAAATGTCATGTGATGGCCCAGAGAGAGATAGTGGAAGATATGCCAGTGTGGTTTAGTCAACGAAGATAAAATCCAGTGATTCCACTCTGCAGGGAGCATGAGTAGAGTAGAATATTCACATGATTTAAGTCAGCTGTTGACAGAAGCTAAAAATAAAATGTTTCCTAGGGGTGCCTGGGTGGTTGAGTCAGTTAAGTGTCCAGCTATTGACCTCAGCTTAGTTCTTGATCTCAGGGTAGTGAGTGCAAGCCCCAAGTTGGGCTCCACGCTGGGCATGAAATCTACTTAAAAAAAATAAATTAAGGGGTACCTGGGTGGCTCAGATGGTTAAGCGTCTGCCTTCGGCTCAGGTCATGATCCCAGGGTCTTGGGATCGAGTCCCTCATCAGGCTCCCTGCTAGGTGGGAGCCTGCTTCTCCCTCTGCTTCTGCCTCTCTCTCTCTCTCTCTCTCTGTCTCTCTCTGTCTCTCTCTGACTCTCATGAATAAATAAATAAAACATTAAAAAAATAAATTAATAAAATAAAATAAAATAAAATGTATCCTACTAAGCAGTGTATGTTCTGGAGGATGGGGCATGTTGCTCGAAGGCATCCTATCCTCAGCTCTCCCATGGCCTCCTGACATAGAGACATGCACCTCATAGTGCTGCTCTGTGATCAAATGAAACACAGGAATGCAATATGTATAGAACATAGTAAGTGCTCTGTAAACATTTATTCTCTCCACATCACCATGCAAAATTTTAGCATTGGAGATTGGTCTGTAGCCACAAAATGGCTGACCAACCTTCTCAAAATGTGTTTGAGGCAGTGTGGTATAATGGAAGGATACCTGATTCTATCTTATTAACTCTGTGACCTTGGATGCGCTTTACTTAATGCTTTCTTAATCTTAATTTCTCTTTCTTCAAACAGTAAATTGGATACTTACTCTGCCCTGCCAGGAGGATCGGTATTGAGTCAGTCAGGTTTCTTATAGAATGTTCTGGAACTTAGCAGCATTTAGTCAATATTAGCAGCTTTTTGATTGCTATGATTATTGTGTTTACTATGTTTTTTATCAAAACTGAAGATATTCCCCTTGACAGAATACATCCTCAATGGCAGTATTTTCTGCGCCCTAGAATGTTTGTAAAGATAAAGTAACTCACGAAAACTATTAACTCATAAAATATGGTAAGCCTGAGTTATAAGGAAAAAGATGTCCACGTACTGCATGGAGCACTGGGTGTTATACGCAAACAATGAATCATGGAACACTACATCAAAAACTAATGATGTAATGTATGTTGATTAACATAACATAATAATAATAATAATAATAATAATAATAAAAAGATGTCTAGCATCACTCTAGGGGTCCTTGTTTTTCTGTGCCCAGGACATACCCATCTTTTTTGCAGATACCACTCCTTTCCCAAACCCTATGCCCTCCAAGCTTAACATTTTCTTTTCTTTTTTAAAGATTTATTTATTTATTTGAGAGAGAGAGAACGAGTTGGAGGGGCAGAGAGAGAGAGGGAGAGAGAATCTCAAGCAGAATCCTCACTGAGCATTGAGCCCAGCATGGGGCTCGATCTCATGACCCTACGATCATGACCTGGGCCAAACCAAGAGTTGGACATTCAGCTGACTGCTCCAGCCAGGTGCCCTTAAACCCTAACATTTTCATTACCAGTCCCTGTTAAAAATGCTTAACCTTTACTCATGATCTGCTTCTACAGTGGAAAACGTTTTCTTTCTCCTTGAAGGAAAATACCAGTGAGATAGAAAGTGGACGGGGAGACCCACAGTTCTGTTGGAATATTCTGGAACCCTGCTGCTTTCCCTGTGTCCCCACAGAGTGCCTTACTTAGGTAGGGGTGTGATGCACAACAACTCAAGTACAACAATCCTCCACTCCACCAGTGAAAACCCTGTCAGAAGCTCCTGTGGACCTAATGGATTTCATAGGTGTGTGTGTGTGTGTGTGTGTGTGTGTGTGTGTGTGTGTGTGTGTGTGTTCATTTGTGTGATATTTATTTAATATAGATTTTAATATATTTCTTGGCCTGTTTAATCTCTGTATTGTCCCCCTATTCACATCCAAGCACTTTCCCCATTTCAACACTCTCTACCAATAATTACTATTCACTTTATAAATCATGTTCACATCCATGAGTACATTTGATCTTCCTGGCAGCTCTTTGAGTTTGGCAGGGTAACAATCATTTTCTCCTTTCATGGAAGGAGAAACTGAATCTCAGTGGTACTAGGGCTTTCTGCAAAGTTAAACAGTGAGGGTATATTTAGGCTATATCTCAGACTTTGGTCTCTTAGCCCACATCCAGGTCTGTTTATTCTAAAATGCAGTTTTCAAAGTCTCTGTTTTTCTAATCACCTTTATTACTACTGCCTGAGGAAATCTGTTTTAATTTTATTCCCTCCAGAGCAGAAGTATCATTTCCTGTTTATAAATTTAATACCATTTTAGGGCTTCATTCACTCATTATTTCATTAATTCGGTCAGTCATTCTTCCACCAAATATTTATTAAGTGCATGTACAGATCTGGTATAAAGTTCATCAGAAAAGACCTTAGTAACCTTTGAGCAAGCAACCTTATTTAAGAAATCACTGTGTGGGTAGCATAGACATTTTAACAACATTTATTCTTCCAATCCATGAGCATGGAATGTTTTTCCATTTCTTTGTGTCTTCCTCGATTTCTTTCATAAGTGTTCTGTAGTTTGTAGAGTACAGATCCTTTACCTCTTTGGTTAGGTTTATTCCTAGGTATCTTATGGGTTTTGGTGCAGTTGTAAATGGGATCAACTCCTAATTTCTCTTTCTTCTGTATCATTGTTAGTATAAAGAAATACAACTGATTTCTGTGCATTCATTTTATATCCTGCCACATTGCTGAATACCTGCATGAGTTCTAGCAATTTTGGAGTGGAGTCTTTTGGGGATTTTCCACATAAAGTATCATGTCATCTACAAGAGTGAGAGTTTGACTGCTACCCAGAGCAATCTACACATTCAATGCAATCCCTATCAAAATACCATCGACATTTTTCACAGAGCTGGAACAAACAATCCTAAAATTTGTATGGAACCAGAAAAGACCCTGAACAGACAGAGCAATGTTGAAAAAGAAAACCAAAGCTGGTGGCCTCACAATACCTGACGTCAAGCTCTATTACAAAGCTGTCATCATCAAGACAATATGGTACTGGCAGAAAAACAGACACATAGATCAAAGGAACAGAGTAGGGAACCCAGAAATGGACCCCCAACTCTATGGTCAACTCATCTTTGACAAAGCAGGAAAGAATATCCAATGGAAAAAAGACAGTGCTCAGTGTTCCATATCCTGGCCTTAACATTTACTAATTTTGTGATTTTGAGTAAGATACTTAACCCCTTCTTTGTATTTCTATTTTCTTATCTGTAAAATGGAATTATTAGTAATAGTTCCTACCTATATTACCTATCGAAGAAACCAAGATATTATGGATCAGAGGCCACCAGGAAAAAAAATAAATAAAAACAGAAACTGAAACAAAGCTACAGTAAAATAATACTTCCTTGGCTGATAAAAAGCACAGTTTTGTTCATTTAATCATAGATATCCAAAGAGAATGCAATCCCCATCCCACAGAGACTCACTCAGCTGGAGGGCCTCACATATAGCAGGCTGTGGTGGGTCTGGAGGGCAGGCCACGGTGAACTCACCTATCTTGTGTAGTCAGCTGCTACTTGATATTGTTGGGAAGTCTGCCTTTATCACTTTCCTGCAGGTCACCATAGTGCTAAAAAAAAAACAATAAAAGCAAAAAAAAATTCTCATAAACATGTGGTTTATGGAGAATGTTCATCCCCTAGGCATCTCTGTTGGAAAAACATACCATAAATTATCTACATCAGAAGGTTGCCATGAGGTGTAAATAAAATGATGAATATAAAGCAATGTGAACCCTTTGATGCCCAGTCAATAGAATGCACCAGAATTTCTGTTTCTGAAAATAGATCTTTGTGGCTATAGGTGGAAAAAAAAACTAGTCACCATTTATGCTGTTGCTCAGTAAGTTCCTCTTAGGTAAAGAACAACAAAATCATTATTAAAAGTATTGTTTCCTGCTGTATGTGCTGCAAGAAGGCCTATGTTCTGAGAACACTGCTCTGGATTTGCCCTTTTGAGGGAAAAGTAACTTCTAGATTGGGATGAGATGAAAATATATCTATGCATCTCTCTTCTACCCAGCACTTAGGACAAGAGCATTGTCATCATCATATTTGTATGCATTCCTCCCAAGTAAAGCTAGTTTAGGCCTTTTCTCATGTATCCACGCTTCTGCCTTATCTTCCATTTGCCTTACCAGGAGCAAGAAAGTGATGCAAGGACAGAGGAAGAGAGATACAGATGTGAACCAGACAAGGGCGCCCCCTTAAGGTAGGTGTTCATTTTTTATTCCGTGAACCTTACGATGTGCCTGCCCAGAAGACTAAAAGTTTGTCTGTGCTGAGTTGACATTCTTGCAGAGAAACCTATGGTATAAACCTTGCAAACCACGATCTCTAACAGATCGAGGTGGAACATAATTTTGATTCTGGAATAGAAAGATGGATGTGAACAAACAATGCTTTGTCTTTCCTAGGACACTGGAACACACAAGGAGCTGCTTCGTTAGTCCAGTCCTGACCTATTCTTTGTGGTTCAGACAGAAAGCTGACTTGGGAAGGAATTTTCTGCTTTCCTCTGCTGTCCCTGCAAATGGAAAGATTTTAAGGGTTGACCCAGAGTGATGTGTGGCACTGGGGACTCGCACTGTACTAAGGAGGGGAACCCAATTACTTTCTATAGCAAAACCCAATTTCTTCTGGCTCCATTGATCTAAAACAAAGAGTTATATGGCTTCGTTTGGGAATTTCCTTTTCTCCAGACAAAAGGAGCTTCATATTCTGAAAATGGTGCTATGAGGCATAGCACTGCGATGAGGTGTGAGAATGAAAGTAATATAACTTTAAAACAGTACTATGGTTGCTATTTGATAAGAACCCAATAAATGGTAGCTAATACTATTGCTACCCCCCTTTTATTTGCTTAGCGATTTTGCTTTTCCGCTTCTTCCCCATTCAAGCTGTATTGAGAGATAATTGGCCTTTAACATTGTGTAAGTTTAAGGTGCACAACTGTTGATTTGATAGACTTATATATTGCAATATGATTGCCACCATAGGGTTAGCTAACACGTCCATCAAATTATATAATTATCATTTCATTTTTTGTGGTAAGAACATTGAAGATCTACTCTCTCTGCAACTTCAAAGTATATATGATACAGTATTATTGACTATAATCACACTGTTGTACATTAGATCCTTAGCACTTATTCACCTTCTCCCTGGAAGTTTGTACCCTTTGACCAGCATTTCCCCAATTTCCCTTGCCCCTCCCGGCCTTTGGCAACCACAAATTCTACTCTCTGCTTCTATGAGTTCAACGTTATTGTATTATTAGAGGTCACATACGAGTGAGATCATACAGTATTTGTCTTTTCCTGTCTGACTTATGTCACAGCACACTGCACTGAAGGTCCATCTGTGTTGTAGCAAACGGCAGGATTTCCTTCTTTCTCATGTGAATCATGTCACTTTTGCAGAAAACAGTGAGATTTAATTTCTCAATTTATATACTTATTTCTGCTCCTTTCTTGTGGAAAAAGTTTCAAGAAATGTTCTTTTCTTCTTCGTCTCTTTTGATATTAATTGAATTAGTCCTGCTTCCTCTCTCGCATAAATGTATTTTCTCTCTCGCCTTCAAGGATAAAAATTCAATGAGCATAAAATAGTAATTTGTTAGAAAATACTTGGGAAACGTTGTCCCACCTTGGAGCTGATGCAGTTGTTTTGTCACATGACTGACATGGATGTGTCCCGATGCATCCAGGGGTAAGCTCTGTTCTCGAAGTACCCTGAGTACTGAAATTGGACAGTTGTCCAACATGTCATAATAGTTATTGTTTCTGCATGTTCTGGGGGAAATGTGTCTTATTTCCCAGAATTTCTTCGATATTTGAAAGACAAAACAAAGACAAGTGCAAGGGTGTTTCTTGAAGACATTAAATCAAATGCAGTTAGTGATAATACAAGATTCTGAAAAGGTTTTCTTGTCCCATTAAAATTGAAATATTAGTGATACGCAAGGAAGTATACTTCTATCAGGAACAGCAATGACAGGTGATATCTGCAGTAAAGATATTACACAGTGCATGTATCTTCTGTTGTTTAAGAAATAAGAGTAATTATAGAATAGCTCCTTCTAAGATACAAACACATTATTAATTGATAGTCACAATTTATAGACTGAATGAATTCCTGGAATCTTTATTCAGGTTACATTCTGAATAATAAAGCATAAATTCTTTTCTACACACAAGAGAGAGGCTTAATAATTCCACAGTCAACCTTTGAATTTTTAGAAATCCTGATACATTTATGTGGTCCTTTAGATGGGTAAACATTCCTTTAGAACCCAGAAGTTTTGAGAGCTCTCCTTAATGCAGCATGAAGCACTTCCCATAGTTTGAGCAAATGGTTATTCTGCACAAAGCCATTAAACTTCAGGGACTAGACAGAAAAAGGCAGATCTCTGGGCACCGGATTGGACTAGGAAATACTGGAGCTATTAGGAGAGGTAACAGCTTGTCAACCTTGCCCTCTTGATTCTAATCCCTTCTGGCCACATATAAACTTTTACACAGAAAAAAAATTCCTATAAGTGGGTTGTTAAAAAATAGAAAGTAGGTAGGCACCTGGGTGGCTCTCTTGGTTAAGCGTCGGACTCTTAGTTTCCACTCAGGTCATGATCTCAGGGTCGTGAGATTGAGCCTTGCGTGAGGCTCTGTGCTCAGTGTGGAGTTGGCTGGTGATTCTCTCTCCTTCTTCTGTCCCTCTCCCTGCTCGGGCTCTCTCTCTCTCTAAAAAAAAAAAAAAAAAAAAATAGAAAATAGGACTTGCTTTACTGATTTTTCTTTCTCTGTGTCCCAAAATTTTGGAAATGGACAGAGTCACCAAGTCTAGTTATCTATACATACCTGTATTTGTCTCTGATTTAATTATGCACATATACTTGTGTGTATATAATTGCATGCACATGCTAGTGTGATCATAGTATACATACACACTGCTATTATTATCACTTTACATTTTTTTACTTTGTTTGAACCTCCCTCTCTACTTCCTTTCTTCCCAACTCCAAACTTGCCCTTCACTACAGCCAGATAATTCATAATTCATGTCAATAAGCTAATATATGTAGCTAAATCAATATTTATTCATATATAACAGAATATAAAATATATAATTATATATAATTAATGAACATAGATATATCTCTTTATTTGTACATACATTGAAGTTAATAAGATCATTGTTCTTTGCTTGTCTTTCCTAGCGAGGCCCTATTATATAAATTTTCCTGTGTTTTGTTTTAATGACTACATACTATTCGGTATCGCTGTGGTGATCGCAGCATGATTTATTCTGACAATCTCCAGTTGATGGACTTTCACTGGTCTTCTAATTTTTCCCTCTACAAACCAATGTTTTAATAACGATTCTGACACATTTGTGTTTTCATTTTGTGGAAGAGATTCCCAGGGGTGAGATTTCAGGGTCAAAGGAAATGTTTCATTTCACGTTTTCATGGATGTTGCTAGACTGTTGTCTAAAAACTCTGTAACAATTCACATTTCTGTCAAAACATGTGAGGGGATCTTTTTGTGGCACTCTTTTTTTTTTTAAAGATTTTATTTATTTATTTGAGAGAGACTGAGAGATAGAGAGCACGAGAGGGAAGAGGGTCAGAGGGAGAAGCAGACTCCCCACTGAGCAGGGAGCCCGATGTGGGACTCGATCCCGGGACTCCAGGATCATGACCCGAGCCGAAGGCAGTTGCCTAACCAACTGAGCCACCCAGGCGCCCTTTTTGTGGCACTCTTGACATCACTGTGTAGTGCAGAACTTTAAAACTGTTACCAGTTTTTAAATGTAAAGCGTTATGGTATTGTTACTTTGATTTGCATGTCCCTGGACATGCAAATTCCTTGCATATCACTAATATTTGACTTTAATTATTTTTTCCATATGTGTATTGGCCCTTTGGATAAGTTCTCTTGTTTTGGTATTTTACTGAATCCAGAGTGTCTTAATTTTCAAAATGAGACTTATTCTTATAACTGAAAAGTAACTGGACACCTATGATGTACGTCTAAAATAACATCAATAGGAAGCAAAGAGAGGATCTACAGAACATGTCTCAAGACAGGAGATGAAAAAAAAAAAACCTTTGCTTTTGTAACACATTTGATCAGGGCATACATAACATGGTGTCTATGGTTCAGCCTGTGAGAGGAAAATTTATGTAGACCCACTGAGGAAATAACAAATAGCCATGTAAAATATGAAACTCGAGTGCACTCTGTATTTTATTTTTACTTTTCAGTTAATTTGTTACTAGAGTGGACCCCAGAAGACTGAGATGGAGCTCCTTTTCCACCTCAAGGCAGCATTTCTAGGATCCTTCAACCTTATTATGAGGGCTGCTGAAAACACGTAGACTTTGGGCTACCCCTCTGAGATCAGGAGAACTGGAAGACTAATGGAAAGACTGATCACAGCTCAAGCTTCCAAGTGTCCCTGATCTCGTGAGTACCTTTTGTTTCATTTGATTACTGGTTCAATAGCAAACTGACGTGAAATCATTCTTGATTGAGTCTAAATCGTCATTCTCACTAATTCTCTCTCTGGATTAACCTTTGCAGTTTGGCTGGGCTTCATCCCCAGGGCACAAGTTTGTGGTAAGTTCAACCTTGCAACAGCAACACAACCTTCCTTGTGATGGAACTTGGATTATTTTTATCATCACCATCAAGATGAATCAGATCCATTGCTTTTTGATCAATATTTGGTGAAAAAACCTGTTTCAAGGGGTGCCTGGGTGACTCAGTCGGTTGAGCGTCTGACTTCGACTCAGATCATGATCTCGGGGTCCTAGGACTGAGCTCCACATCTGGCTCTGTGCTCAGTGGGGACTCTGCTTGTACCTCTCCCTCCACCCTTCCCCTCACTCATGCTCTCTGTCTCTCTCTCAAATAAATAAATAAAATCTTATAAAAAATCAAAACAAAACCTGTCTCAAGCATGAGTAGTATCTTTCACAAACTTCCCTAAGCAAGGCCATGAGAAGAAAGAGGGCAGAACTGTATTACCGTTATTAGACACATGTGGACAGTCCTCAGGAACGATGGCTAACCTAAAGAAGGGATAAGAAGGAGTCAAGTATGACACTAAACAAAAGCTCTCTTCTAGTTCCGTGCTCTATGTGTGGTTCCACACCACCTTCTGTCTTGTGCAGAGAATATCCCCACTCCTTTCTGTGTTACACTCTGCTGCCATATTCCTTCTCCTCAAAGAGATCACGGTCTAGGGGAGATAATCTGACAAGAAAGGAAATGCTTCATTCAAGTGTGGTACTGACAGTGATAGGAGGGAGTAAGACATCTCAAGGGAACCACAAAAGGTCTCTGTGGTAAGTCCTCCCAGAAGAAACGTTTTCACTGAATTTTGAATAATGGGTAGACATTAGGTGGATCAAATGGGAAGAGAGGATACTTTCCCAGATGTGTGCAGAGGCTCTGGGTTGGGGGGGAGCACTGTACCGAGGCTCCCCCCAGGCTGTGACCTGGGGCAGCTCCTCCCATCTCCAAGCCTTCCTGTCCTCATCTGTTATGTGCACGGAACGCGTTTTCGTGCCAACTGCTTGCTGATTGTTTAATAATCAAATAGATTATCATGTGTGAAATCACATTTTCAAGTTTAAATTTCTATTGATGATAGTGATGATGACTTTTATTGGGCTCTTGGAGTGGGTGCATAAAGAGTGAGGCCCTAGACTGATTACTTTTATAGACCATGAGCTTAATACTGAATGCTGAAAGAAATCCATCTCTAAAAAGTAATAATGTACTTGCTTCTCTGAAAGACAGGGACAAGGGGTAGGATTATAAACACATTATAAACACATTTAAAATGCTCTTATTTGTAATTTGAACAAAGCTCCTCGTGGGTCTCCTCTTCCTTCCTGCACCTGGACAGCCACCTCCCTCCCTCCCCACCCCCACGCCCCATTTCTCCTTCTCCACCCTTGCTCCTCAACACGTAATATACACAGATTGCTATGCATGAAGACTTGAACTAACCACTCTGAACGCACTGCATCACCACTCTTCATTCTAAAATTATATAGAGGCTATTATTATGCATGTATTATAGGTGTGGAAAGTGAAGTTTAGATTTAAGCCATTTGCCCAAAGTCCAGGAGTTTGGTTCTAGCACCTATGCACATCCATGTTGCATTATTGGCTTCGGGTCTGGTTTATACACAATATATGTTCAGCTTTAAATTTCTTACATTTTCTGCCCTTCCAAAGGAGCACCAAATCATCTGTCTAGCAAGTAAGATGCTTGCTATTTCCTTTTTTTGGAATAGGGATATTAGGTGTAACCTCTCGGGATTCCAACTGTCCCTCCCATTTTCTGATATCAGCAATTGACATTTTCTCATCCTGTGCATAGACACCTTCAATCTCCCATCAGGTAACTGTTATTTAATCCTTCTTACAAAGAAATTCTGCTGCTCTCACTTCATGTTTTATCAACCTAGAAAATCAGCTGAGTATTCAAGCAACGGTCTGCTTGTTTTCTATTGTGAGATTCTATTCGCTTCATAGGGCTTCCTTAACCACGTAGCACAACCTGGGTGTCTCAAAACAACAGAAATTTATTCTCCCACAATTCTGGAGGTTGCAAGTCCAAAATCAACATGCAAGCAGGGCTATGCCCTCTCCCCTAGTCTCTGCTTGTTTCCAGCAACCCTTGGCATTTCTTGTCTTAGAGCTGCGTACCTGCAGTCTCTCTCTCCCCATGGTCACACGGCTGCCTTCCCCCTGTGGGCTTTTGTCCTCACGTGGGGTCCTCTCTATGTGCATCTCTCCTCACATGGAGTTTTCCTCTTATAAGGATGCCAATCCGATTGGATTGAGGGCACACCCTACTCCAGTGTGATCTCATTTTAACTTAATTACACCTACAAAGACACTATTTCCAAATGAGGTCAAATCCACAGGTACCAGGGGCTAGAACCTCCACATATCATTTTTGGGGTCGCAATTCAACCCCTAACAGGAACACAAGAAAGTTGACGTTTTCCTTCTATCATCTTATGCAGTTGCGAAAAGAGGGGCTCAAGCCAGATGATCTCTCTTTCTTTCCAATTCTAACAGACCATGACCCTGAAACGTAGGACATTGAAGGTATGTTTATAGTCTGGAGAGTTTAATTGAAAGGCAAAACAACAAAAACAAAAACAAAAATACTACTGCACACATATACCAGGACTTAAGGAATACAGTTTGAAGTATGCAGTGTGCTGGTCAGGGCCAAAAAGAGAGATCTTAAAGACCTCAAGCCCACAATGGACTGTCAGAAGCTTATATACTGCCTTGTCTCTGAGGTCACCTGCCAAACAGCTTACAGGAATTTTGTTTGCACAAAAATTAATTTAGAGATTAACCAGGTGACTTTGCAAAAGCCCCTGGAGGCTTATCATGAAAGCTCATAAAACATATTTGTGGGTGGTTAATGTTTATGAGTGTGTGAGTGTGTGTGAGTGTGTGTGTGTGTGTGTGTGTGTGTGTGTGTGTGTAACCACAGGCCCAGCTCTGCAAGAACGGATTTGCATGATCCCTTAGCTTTCCTTTTCCTGAGATTTCATTATCCAAATGACTTCATACATACTAAAAGGCAAAATATTTTAGGGTACAACCATCTCTTTGTTGGATGACGACTACACGGTATATTAAACGCCTGGTCATAGATAATGGAAATTTATTCTTGGTGTTTCCTATGACAATGAACCAAGGAACAACTGAAACTTGCGTGTGCTCAGAAGACACTGGAAACCCAAAGGTTTACAAAAGGGATTTTCTTCCAATTACTGTGTATTTCTCATCGTGGGGGTGGTCCTAGAGGCAAGGTGACGAAACACAGAGAGGACAGAGGACTAACATCATCTCTCACTCACAAGGACCCAGGGAAGGCACTGGTATTTACGGTGGTTTTCACGTGACAAGTGTTTGGATACCTCATCCCACCAGGACCTGTGGGTAAGCCTCTTATTGCTCTCATTTTACAGAAGAATACATCGAGGCCTCTGAAGTTAAGCTATTGCCTCTGATTATGCAAGTGGCAGGAAATGGAGCAGGGATTTGGACTGAGATCCATGAGACTCACATTCCTGAGCAGTTTTCTCTGAGCCATGAGGTGTGTGCACAGGTGTGTATGAAGAAATCAAGGCACTAATGACCACTCACCCCCCACCCCCAGGAAACTTGCTAGGGCACGTCACACTTCCTAATTTGTTTCTTGCTCCACAGATTCATCTCAGGTTGCTCCTTGTGAAATGTTGGGGTATTTCAAAACATAAGTCTGATAACTGGATAAAGAATGGCTGGCTAGTGGGTCAGAAAAGAGGTTCTTGGCATTTGAATTAGGAGTCTCCATAGAAACAGAACCAATAGAGAGAGAGAGAGAGAGAGAGAGTGTGTGTGTGTGTGTGTGTGTGTGTGTGCACATACATAGTCTGCTTTAATCAGTCTACTGATTTAAATGTTAACCTCATCCAAAAATACCCTCACAGAAACACCCAGAATAATGTCTGACCACCTACTTGGCACCCCAGTCAAGTTGACACATAAAATTAACCTCCACACCACTGGTAAGTCCTTCTTTTTGAAAAAAAAAACAAAAACAAAAACAAAACAATGAAGTCCATTCAATTTGTAAAATGTATAAAATCTTAATCCTATTTGGACCTAAAGGGAAAATAGATATAACTGGAAAACTAAGAAAAAAAACTCACACCATTTCTGCAACAGAGCTTTCTCCCCCCTTCACATCTAATTAGAGTTCTCTGAAATTCTCTGTAAGCACCATATCCCACTGTTTCTTCCCACTCGTGCGATGTGCTAGAAAAGCCAGAATGCTCATATTCCCTGCACACCCCACGTAGCCATGCACTCGTTCGCCCCCAAACCTTTGAGCACGCTGTGCGCCCTGCGTCAAGTGACCTCTCAGGGCCCCCCGTCTGCACCCAGCAGAAACCTCTCCATCTTTCAAAGGCCAACACACACATCACCTCCTCTGTGAAGTCTTTCCTGTCCCCTGGACCAACAACACTGACCTGTCTCCTTGTTTGATGGGAGAATAATGTTCAGAGCAGTAGCAAAACGTCTGTCCTGACTGCTTGTAGGCAGGCTTGTCGTCCATGCTCCACAGCCTATCAATCGATGGGAGTTCAGCAGACCACTCGAGCTCCTTCTGCAAGAACCCCTCAGGGCTTTGTCACTCTGTTGCCAACATACTTCTTTGGACTCGCATCTCAGCCCGCTCCTGTGTTTTGTCTCTGCTTCTACTTTGCTTATTTTATACCTGCACTTGTCCCTGCTGATTCTGGCTGCTGAGACTCCCCTAGAGGACCATGAGCCCTAGCACCACGAGCAGCAATATTGCTAACGCACTATTCTGGATTGCTCTGAGAAAGACCCTCCTGGAGGGCCAAATTCCCATCAAGGGCCCTCTTCACCCCCATATGTGTGGATTCATTCACAGAGAATCATCACTCTGGGCTCAGTCTATGCAATTATTTCTCTCCTGTTGGATAGTGAGCTCTTCTCATGTACAAATGATATCTTATTCATCTTTGTGCCTCTTGTGATTTCCTTATGCCTGGAATATTTTATATGCTTAATAAATAAGTGTGGCATGAATCAGTGAATAAAATTAAACACGTTCTTATCTTAAGTGCCCACTTTGCTTCCCTGAGCTTCTAAATTCTTGCTCTCCCTTTAAGTGCTAATTCTAGCCTTCTCAGACTAGCCCCAGCTGGAGACTAGCCCCCACTGGGCCCTTATTTCCCGTAGAAACCAGATATTATTCATTTTACTGTGTGTGGCCGTATGCTGCGTCCCTCTGCTGAATGGGGAAGCTCCATGAGCAATCAATGTTTGGCTCTTTGCATATGTCTACATGCTGCTTAAGAGAGTTTTATATGTTTTAAATAATAATTTTGTACTGAAAATTGGTTCCAACTTGCTTTCTCTAACTCACACTTCGTGCTAGATACAGATAAGGTTATCACCACATAACTGTTATCTAAACATTTGTCACAGATGTGACAAATGTGACAAATGTTTATTAGTCTGTTTATGAGTCTCTTTCTCAGGTATCTGTGAGCATTTCTGAGGGCAGGGGCAAAGGCCAATCATCACTATTCCCCAGGATTTCACATGTGCCTGGAACTGAACACAGACTAAGTCAATGTTAAATAATGATCGGTATATTATGACAATATCCAAAATGTCCCTCAATTACTTGACAAAAGGAAAAGAGAATTAGTATTTATTGACTATCTTGTTGAATGCATATTGTTTAGTATTTTATATTTATGCTCTCATTCAAGGCATTTGGGAAGCCATTTAATCCTTCCTGGCCTCAGTGTCAGCATCTATAAAGTGGGGGTGATATTAATACCAACTTTATAGGGTTGTAAGGATTGAGTTGAATAATGTAAGACCACTGAATTGTACACCTTAAAAAGTAATAAGCATGTTATTAATTTTTTGAAAGTCTGGGTATATGTGCAAACAGCCCCTTCATATCTGAGGTAGGAACTCAGCTTCTTGAATGTGGTAAAGCTCTACCTTTCAGTCAGGAGATGCACATAGTCTATCCTAGAAAATCAGCCCAGTAGGAAAAAAATGAAAGATTCTAATATTAGGATTTTCCCTCCATAGGATAAGCGTAGATAGATGACCCTACAATAAAGAGCTGTGTGGTTTTTTTTTTAAAGATTTCATTTATTTATTTGAGAGAAAGAGAGAACAGATGAGAAGGGAAGAGAGGCAGTGGGAGAAGGAGAAGCAGACTCCCCGCTGAGCAGGGACCCCCCCCCCCAATGCTGGGCTCCAGCCCGGGACCCTGAGATCATGACCGAGCTGAAGTCAGGCGCTTAACCGACTGAGTCACCCACGCACCCCAAGACCCGTGCTTTTAAATCGTTGTGTTTTACTTTCTCCCACAAAGAGCTTTCGGTGCATTTAAAAAAAAATGTGTAAGGATTGTCCCAATAAGAATTTTAAAATATTTTTTTAAAGATTTTATTTATTCATTCAAGACACAGAGATAGAGGGAGAGAGAGCATGAGCAGGGGGAGAGGCAGAGGGAGAGGGAGAAGCAAGGCCCCACTGAGACAGGAGCTGGACGTGGGGCTCGATCCCAGGACCCTGGGATCATGACCTGAGCTGAAGGTAGACATTTAACCATCTGAGCCACCCAGGAGCCCCAGGATTTTAAAATATTTTTTAAGTATAATATTTACTCAAAAATGCAAAATGGTTAAGTCTGATGAACTATCAAAAAAGAAAACACATTTAGGTAGATTATACCCAGCTCAGGAAATAACATATCACCAGCACCCCTGAGCAACCCTTACGCCCTCCCCAAACCAGCAATTCCTCCAAGAGAATCTAACAACAGGGTTGAGGTTTGTCTGATTAAAACACATATAAATGAAATCGTATACACTCTTAGCCTGACTTCTTTGGTTCAACAATATATTTCTAAAATTGGTCTATGTTGGCCCGTATTTCAGTAGTTCATTCCTTTTAATTGCTGTAGGGTACTTTGTTAAGTTAGCTTTATCATGTCCTATTTGTAACTACAAGCAGACGTAGAGGGACCACCAAACACTGGAGGAATGTGTAACATCTCTCTGAGGGAACTGATGTTTGTTTTTTGTTTTGTTTTGTTTTCTGAGATATCTCACATCTAATATTTCATAATACCACCAAAGATAAAGTTAGGTAAATCTCCAAAAAGCATAACAGAAAGTAAAGCAACAGAAATAGGAGAAAAAGAAGAGAAGGAAATGAGAGGCTCAGTACAGGAGTTGAGTATCTGGATTATCTGAGCGTGAGAAAGACAAGCCTTTAGAAAGAGAGGGAGAAAATATCAAATATTTCCAGATCAGTTCCCCAAAGGAAAACAATGCTGTTTCACATTAGGAATGGATAGATGGTGCTTAGTTCAAAATATGAATTTAGGACTATACCTAGGGATACAATGGTGAAATTGCAGGACAATAGGAGCAATGGGGTGGCCCTACAAATTTCCAGGGAATGGGGGAGAAAGCTGCCTCCAACAAAATAACAAGCACCAGAAATGCAGGGCACTTCTTACCAGCAACACTGAAAACCAGGGATAATAATGCCTCTCCAACCTAAATTTCTACATCCCAACTATCACTTAAATGTGAGAGGAAAATAAACACATTTTTAGATATTTAGAATATCACAAAATTACATGCTATGTACTTTTTTTCTAAAGAAACTTCCAGATGCTGTGCTCTACCTAAGAGGGAAATAAAACCAAAGAGAGAAAGCTATGGGATCCAGGAGAGAGGGCGTCAAACAAATTAGAGATGAAGAGATGCCACGGGGGAATGGTGAAGAGAGAGCCAGAGACCACAGTTGGCCCACAAGGAAGTTGTTCGAAGGTTCTGGGAAATATTTCTGAAGAGGCCATGGAACAGAACACCTCATGTTTTTGGATTTAGGTAGAGAGATTTGTACATACCCAGGGAAATGTTGGGGTTCGAGTAGACAGTGAACTACACAATAAGCAAGGAAAATAAATTAGAAAATTATCTCTGAAATAACATTCCAGATTTAACAAAATATTTCACAGGGAATGAATAATAATCGTAGTGTGCTGTGTGTCTCAGCCATGAACCTGGTGATAATAACTTGGGGACTGACTAGGCATCCAACACAAATGACAGTAGGATTGTATTTGCAAAATTGGGAAGGCAACGGGAGGTATTTGCTTTCTGCGGTGGGGTATCCTCAGGCAGAGTCTGTAGACAATGCCTCAGACTGAAAATCAACAAATAGCCATGTCATCCTGCTATTGAGAGATGTGGAGAAAAAAAAACTGCCAAGGAACCAACTACAAGTCAAAGAGGTTGTCTTTGGAGAATGGGAACCTGGTTTGTGCATAGCGTGATGGACTGCTGGGTGTTTCAACAAGCCCCTATAGAACTACTCAATTTGTGTCTTTTTGTTGTGCTTGTTTGTTTCCTCTTTAAATTGTGTGCTTGTATGATTTGGAAAAAAAACTTAAAAATTAAATGCTATTTAAATTAAATATGTATTTTAAAACCGCACTACTCTTCCTTATTTGCTCCAATTTGTAGATCTATCTGCACACAGAAACATGATTATGTGACCGTATTTTTGAGGAATTCAAGCATTCTGTCTGGCCCCTAATTACCTATTAGCTTTGCAATGAGAGCTCAGTGAGAGTAGAGGGCGGTCTTTGCCTCTCAGCGGGCTTTCTGTTTGCATTGTTCACAGCCATGTCACCAACTCATGACAGGGACGCCTTTTCCAGAGACTAGGCAGATTAGCTGCTCTATTCATAATTGGTGAAGGGACAGCACTCTGAGCTGTGAAAGGCCAGCAGTTCTGCACCAAATTTGTGTCCTTATTTTCAGCCCTCCAGTTCCCATTCTAGGCCAAGGGCAGGGTTTCTTCTCGAGCCAGAAAAGAAACACAAAGTGCAGACATTTGCAAGGCACAGAGGCATTGGGCTGCCAAGAGTTAGCACTGCGTTCCTTTCTTTCACTAAAGAACATTGAAATGTAAATGTCTGTATTTGAAAAACTGGGTTTGCTTTTAATTCTTCTTTGGCTGAAAAGAGCATAGAGTTCCTTCAAACACAAAGGGAAAAATTAAAAACTCTGGGGGAAAATTAGAAATAGCAAACGCAAGATGTGTTTACAATACCATTTCTGGCAGTTTTCATGAAAGCAGAGAACTCTCTCACTCATGTTTTCATCTAAAAGTGCTTTCTCTTTTTATCTAGTAACTGGGGTGGGGAGGGGAAATACATCCATAAGAGAATAAATTCGGTAAAATGAGAGCCTTTTGTAATATTTTAGGAGAAAAGTAGAAAAGGAAAAAAAAACTGGTTCTCACAAACCTTTTGCTGAGCTGAGAAAACAAAAAATCGATGCTGGAAAATCTCAGCATCAACTGTGAATGCTTTAGGTGGTTGTTCAAGTTTTCATTCTGGGAGTAGAAATGGTCAGTCAAGAGCCACAGACTTCCCTTCACTTAAAGGTGAGGGTACATGCCACTCTGAGGACAATAAGCCCATTGGGGGCTTTAGGAGAATCGAGAAAGAAAATCGCTATCACAGTACCATTTAGTTAGGTAAAAGTGTTCCATTTCAATAGGAGGAAGAATATTTCCTGCAATCAAAATAATAAAGCTGAGTTTTAATAAATGGTGACCAATTGCCTCTAAAGTCAGAGGGTTAATATTATTGAATATATGTATTTAAATGTAAGATTATGGTTTGATATTTTTATTTTTTTACTTATAAAGGAATGGAAACTAATGTTTACTAAAGATATACATATATATTTTATATGTATATAGAAATGTTTATACACGTGTGTGTGTGTGTGTGTGTGTGTATTTGTACACACAGAATATCAGATGGGAGAGAAGAGGAAAGTTATGTTCATTGAAATGTTACTATGAATCTTATTTTATATTTCTTATATTTAGTGTATATCATATAATACTGTGTGAGAGATATTATGATTTTTATTTTATATGTATAGATTTGAAGCACAAAATTGTGGGGGCTCCTGGGTGGCTCAGTTGGTTAAGTGGCAAACTCTTGATTTCGGCTCAGGTCATGATCTCAGGGTCATGTGGTGGACCCTTCCCCCACCATTGGTGGGGATTTGCTTAGATTCTTTCTCTCTCCCTCTTCTTCTGCCCCTACCCCTGCTTGAGCGCGCGCACACACACACATGCACATATGTGTGCCCTCTCTCTAAATAAATCTTTCTTAAAAAATGTGAAATGACAGTCACAAAACTAATGTGCTTTTGTTGTTTTTTTTAAAGATTTTATTTATTTATTCATGAGAGACAGAGAGAGAGAGAGAGAGAGAGGCAGAGGGAGAAGCAGGCTCCCAAGGAGCAGGGAGCCTGATGCGGGACTCGATCCCAGGACCCTGGGATCATGACCTGAGCCAAAGGCAGACGCTTAACCATCTGAGCCACCCAGGCGCCCCAAAACTGATGTGCTTTTGGAAGCAGAACACAAACCCAGGCATATCTGATTCTGAACTCACTAGCTCTGCTTAAGCCGGGGCCTTCTGCAGTGAGACCAACGGGAGAGAGTGTATGATACAGAGGCAGACAACCCTTGCCTTTTAGGAACACACAGATTAGGTTAGCAGGGGCATCACAAAGCCACAACTAACAGAGTGACCTACATTACAATTAAAACTACAATTCTATATTTGCAGATCATACATCAAAGAATTACTGGTCACTTAATTTTTTCCATTACATAAGAATGCATAAACAACACAGATGAGATAGCATGCAGCTATGCATTTAGATTTAACAAGTATTCAACTGAGTGTCTGTCTGTGTTCCCAGGACCATGCTAGGTGCTTTCATATTCATTGTTTTTATTTACATGCTCTATAAAAATATTGTACCCGCTAATGTGTTCCACCGGGAGGAACACTTGATATAATGCATACAGTGGATTTATGCGGTGCCATGCAGGATTTTAGAATAAAAGACCTGGATTTCAATACTGGCTCTGCCTTTCATTAGACATGAGGCCTTGGACAAGTTAATTCCTTCAAGCAGAAAGCATTAGACCTGATTGGGACTTACAGAGAGGTTCATGCACTGTTTTCTGTAATATCTTGGTCAATTAGTTCCTGATGGGCACCCAGCTCATAAAATACACTCCCTATTTTTTCAGATGGTTAATCCTATTTTTGCATTTTAACCCTTTGTAAAAACTCAGTTCAAACAATGAACTTGTGATTTATAGTCCATTTTAAAGTCTGATTGGCCCTATGTTCCTCTGATTCTTCTTTTATCCTCTGATTTTCATACTTTTTTTTTTCCCACACCCCCCCCTTCCATACCCTTGTTTTTGGTTACTACACAACCTGCATTTTAACACCAAAAAAAGTTACTCCCCTTTGCTTGCCATGGATAGAATTTGGTTTCTTATCTCCCAAAAAGAGAAAAAGTAGCTAATGGGGAAACAGATTTCCAATTATTTTTCATTTATATAGCACATGCAAACTTTGAGAAAAATAAAAAATGATAAATAAAGGCTTAATTAACCACAGAAATGATGTCATGAAATAGCAATATTCATTTCCCACTGGAGAGGATAAACAGGAAGCTCTCCATAGCTCTTAATTGGGAAAGGTTGCTATCTTCCCAACAGAAAATCAGTGCTTTTTAATGAGACCATGAATCTAATGATGTTCTATACAATGTAGAGTTATAGATCGAGGAACTGTTCAAATTACAATTGGGTTTTGGTTAGTATATGTTACAGCATCTAAAAAAATAACTAAACATATAACCATTGAGTAATCCCCAGCTATGTCCCGTGTGTTTGTGTGTGTGTACGTGTGGTTTCTCTCATTTAATCCTCCAAAAGCTCTATTATTCCCCACTTTATGATGAGGAAATGCAAGCACTAAGATGTTGCTTTGTTAAATTGTATACACCTAGTGTTTTAGGTTAGCCTCCCTGGAATCACGCTCTGAGACAGATTTGTGTGCAGGGGCTTCCTTGGGGGGTCTTCTCAGGAGATACACAGCAAGGAAGGAGGAAAGCAGGCCTGGGCAGAGGAAAAAGTTGACCCACAGGGTTTCAAGTGAGGCTTCCACTGTTCCTCTGAGGAGAACTGGAGCTGGGATGGCCCTTCCATGATGTCCCAAATTGAGACAAAGGCACTGAACATCTGTAAACCCACATCAGCTTGCCACTGGCCATGGGCCACCCCATGGAGAAGACATAGACTTGTGGAGGCAGAATCTGGTGACTGAGAGCGTGGCCCAGATATGCCTGGTAACTACAGATGTGTGCATCTGTCTGAAGAGGGGCTCACAGAGGAAGCTGTGTCTTACTGTACCTGGTAAGTGTGAGAGCAAGGATTGGACTCCAAGTTCAGATATATTTCCACTGTTATACACCGGAAAACATCATTTTAACATCTTTTTTACTCCTCATGCAACAATACCATGTTTGATACCATGATAAACCTGGCTGCACTTCTGAACAGACCATGGGTTTATTTTGTCCCACCCTCTGCTCAGCTCCAGGTGGGATCCAGTCGGTGTTGGAGTGGATACAACTACCCCTTTTCTATCTTATAAGATTCCCATAAGCTTTGGGGATGTTCAGTTTAATAAGGTGATATACATATTCAAAATATCTTTCAGGCCTACACTTGTTTGAGTCTTAAGGAAATATTTGGAAGAACACATAATGAAGTGATTCTCAAGAAAAAAAAAATATGACTTTAGAGTCTTAGTGAGGTTATTCTTTTAGGCTTCAAGTTCCTGGTTCTTTCTTATCTCTCATACTCTCTACTCATTATCTTCTTGGGACACTTGGGTGGCTTAAGTGTCCAACTCTTGATTTCGGCTCAGGTCATGATCTCAGAGTTGTGAGATTCAGCTCTGTGTCAGCCTCCATGCTGAACATGGAGGCTGTTTAAGATTCTCTCTCTCCCTCTCCCTCTGCTCCTCCCTAACCCCGGCTCATACATGGGTGCTCTCTCTCTCTCTCAAAAAAAAAAAAAGAAAGAAAGAAAGGAAGGAAGGAAGGAAGGAAGGAAGAAAGAAAGAAAGAAAGAAAGAAAGAAAGAAAGAAAGGAAGGAAGGAAGGGAGGGAGGAAAGAAAGAAAGAAAGAAAAAAAGAGAAAGAAAGAAATTTACTCATTGTCCTGGCATCAGATATTGAACTATATGAAGGATTAGATGCGAAGTATGACTAGCCAGTGGCCCCAGACACTTCATCTAAGTTACCTTTAAGAAATACAGATTTCTTCACCCCACAATTGAGGACTTTGATTCAGTAGCTCTGCTGGGGACCAGGAATCTATAGTTTAACTTTTTCCTTCCCCAGGTAAACCTTGGGGAGCTAACTTAGCTCAGGTGTCAGGGCCAGGTGTCCAGAACCACTGGGCTAGTTAAGCTATAAAAGCGCTTTTGTTACATAATATGAGATTTTATAGAGTAGGACCCCTTGTTTACATTTAATTTTTTCTTCCTCTGGTGTCTAGAATAGGGTTTGTCATAGAAATCCTATCCAATGAATATTTTTGAATGAGAAAAAATAAACTCAATAAATCTGTGTCAATCCAGGGGTGCCTGGGTGGCTCAGTTGTTAAGCGTCTGCCTTCAGCTCAGGTCATGGTCCCAGGGTCCTGGGATCGAGCCCCGCATCGGGCTCCCTGCTCCGCGGGAAGCCTGCTTCTCCCTCTCCCACTCCCCCTGCTTGTGTTCCTTCTCACGCTGTGTCTCTCTGTCATATAAATAAATAAAATCTTAAAAAAAAAAATCTGTGTCAATCCAATCAAAATTCAGGAAGCTGTTCTGTTTGAGCAGAAAGCATCATAGGTATGGAAACAGAAGCATCATCATTTAGAAAATCAGTAAGATATCATTTCAACACAAATTGATAATATATAATGATATTTCCTATTGGACCAACTGGTATGGTATAATATTGTAACACATATTCTGATATTAAGTGATTCTCACATTTCCAGGAAAAATCTTTAGATTCCCATAACTTCAATTCCTGTAAAATCTATAAGTTCCTGTAGGCTTTCTAGTATTTCATGAGAATGTTTATGTTTACATTCATAGTTGAGAGTTATAGGTTGATTTTCTTACCTCAAATCCTGCCTTTTTTCACCATACTCTGATTTAATTACATGAAATACAATAAAACAGAAAACCAGGTAATACAAACAAACTGGCTAACATTTATGTTACCACATCCATTTTCAAGGATCAGAAATAAGACATTCAAATAAGACATTAAATAAGCTTACAAAAACAACGTACAAATTGAAAAGAGAAAACGGGACTGAGGAAAGGAGGAAATGTATTTGCTAACATGATGTGTCAAGATATACATTATGAGGGGCGCCTGGGTGGCTCAGTTAGTTAATGACCGACTCTTGGTTTCAACTCAGGTCATGATCTCAGGGTGGTGAGGTCAAGCCCCACATCAGGGTCCACGCTCAGTGGGGACTCTGCTTAAAGAGTTTCTCCCTCTGCCCCTCCCCCGCTCAGGCACATTCTCTCTCCCTCTAAAAGAACTAAATCCTTTTTAAAAAAGATATTCCTTATGATTAAGGAAGTACTTGAATATAGTCTTCATGCCCTTAGCACAGAGAGACTCTATTGTCCATTAAGAAGCTCTTAGTAGGAAAAAAAAAAAAAAAAAGAAGTTCTTAGTAGAATGATCGAAACGGAGAAGCTTCTTGGGGGCAGAGGTTTTGTTGTTATTGATACTATTTTTCAGGATATCCTAGGCTAAATTTTGAGAGATTTTTTTTCCTCTCCTGTGGTGTTTTACACAGAGGATGATAAGATATGAACAACCAAGTCTTCTCACAGATTTGCACAGTAAATGAAGAATCCAAATTCATATACATGCATATTTTAAATGTATCTCTAGATAAAAGCTAAGGGTCACATATTTAAGTTTCACACAGAAAAGGTTCTAAAAGACCCATTGCTATTTTAGTCTGATGCCTTAGCAAATTAAAATTAGCAAGCAAAATCCTGAGAAATAAAAGACCAGAGGAAAAACCAGCATGGGAGGGATGAATCAGAGTGTTCCTCTGTGAGCAAAACTGAAAGCATTAAAAAATATCCCCACTGGTCTCATAAATACATGATCTTTTCCCCAGTGTATGCTGCCTGGGCTGGGGAAATAGAATGCCTATGATCAGTATTGGATCATCATTAATTACAAATAGAAACAAGATCCTTGATGAAAATGAAGAGCCAGATAAATAATTTAGCATTAAAATTATGCATCCTTAATTTACAAGAGCCTATGAACTACTCATATCTTAGAGGACTCAGCATGCCACCATAGGCTGAGTTTAACTGGTCCCCTGTGCCAATTTAGTCACCCACAAAGATGACAACACAAACTATAGTTACTCGGATGACTTTGGGAATGTTTTTCACTTCTTAACATGCTCTCCTTGAGCTTTCATTCTCTCCAGAATTTCTAGATCATGAATAACACTTTGTTAGGAAGAGGGATTGTGTTGAAACCTGCCTTTTCACACCTTGCAAACAGCAATTTTGTATTTATTCGGAGTGACTCCTGGTAGAGGGATGATGGAGACTAGAATATATATCTTGAATTGCTTTGCAAAACAACTATTCTATTTACTTAAAATGTGTGCTATTAGGTTAGCTTTAAAGATGTTCTAATGGAGTCTGTGGGAATTACTTTCATGTGCCCAGCCTATTCTTGGTCCTGACACCACCTTTGATCCTTTCTTGCACCGTCTGTGGCTGACCTTTCCTCTAGAGAATGGAACACTGTAGGGCTCCCCAGGAGACTGGACGATGCCCACCCATGTTGGGGAGTATCATCTGCTTTATTCCATTCACCAGCTCAGATGTTAATCTCTCCTGGAAATACCCTCACAGATACATCCAGAACTAATGTTTTACTAACTATCTGGGTAGTCAAGTCACCACACAAGATTAACAATTACACAGGAAAACCGGCAGTCTAGAGTTCCAGAATCCTAGGATTAGGTGTTAGGACCAACTGCTAAGGAACTAACTCATGCAAGAGCCCAGCAGGCAGCTCTCTTGTTGCCCTTTCTTCCCACCTCCACTGCATCTAGGATGAGGCTCCTCTAATACTTTTCTCCTACTCAAGGGAAAAATACCCTTTTGTCAAAACAACAACAACAACAAAACAACCCAAAAAACAAACCAAAGCCCAACCATATATCCATATCTGTATATCTATCTGTAGCTCTCTGCCTTTTTGACATAATAATGTCAAAAAGAAAAATCATTTGAAAGGAGAAAAATCATTCAGAGTTGCTTATTGGCGAGAGGAATTAAAGCAACTGGCCTATGATCTAGTTTCTCCCTTAAGGGGGAACATTTCTGGGAAATAAAGTAGGTTATCTAATCTAATCTCGTTGTAAACGTGATACCTGATCTATATACGTCGAACTTGGGCCTGTGTAAAATATCTAGGTGATTATTTTCAGGCTTAATTGGACTTACAAGTCTAACACAGGGGACGCCAATGAAGAAAATAAGGCTAAAAGTAACCACTTGGAGTCATAGTAGATATACGGCATGTGAAACAGTGTGATTGGATATAACTGACTTATGGCAGGAGTAACGCACTATGGGCAGAGACTTGGTACAGGAAGGGGCAGACAAAGAGATGTTCGTGAGGATCAAAGGAAGAGGAAAGTTGATCTGGATGTTGGCACTGCACAGAATTTCAAAGAAAAGGAGACTAGTAGTGACAGACATTAACAGATAGACTTGAAAAGGATCGAAAAAGATTCTACATGGCTTATCAAATCGTCACTTGATGGTGATTCTTATTAAAACAATCTCAGTTGTGGGGCACCTGCCTGGCTCAGTCGGTAGAACATGCGACTCTTGATCTCAGGGTTATAAGTATGAGCCCCATGTTGGGTGTAGAGAGTACTTAAAAATAAAATCTTTTAAAAAAGAAATAAATAATCTCGGTTGAGCTTGGGGTCTAAAAATTTGTTTACCATAGTTTTAGGGGGGAAGTGAGAAGGGAGAATGTACAGAGGTTACAGGTTTTTTGGGAGAATCTGAAGCTAGACACCAATTAAGAGCAGAGAGTTGAAGTTATGGGGGATAGATGGCATAACTGATGATAACCAGAAACTGCTGCGAGTGTGTGTTCAACCAGCCAGCCACCTGTAACCTCCCCATATGGGCTGGGTTAGAGTTGTGATAGACATGAGGCCAGTGAGGATGCTGTTCTTTGCATTTTCTCTGATGTTTCCCACTGGTGATTTTGAGGATTTCTCCCTGCTTAAACAAGGCCTTCTGTGTTCCGGGAAGGAAATCTTCCCATATTTATTTATACATATACATAGGTGTATATATATATGTATACATATAAATACATGTATATAAATATATGTATATATTTTATTATATATATGTTATATATATTTTATTATATATTGTATATGTTATATACAATAAAATACATTTAATATTTAATACTTAATATATATTTAAATATATATTTTATTTATATATACAGAGAGAGAAAGCATAGAGTACAATAAGTAATTGAGGGGAAGTAGAACCTTGCAAATTCATAGCCTACAATATTTTCCTTCAATCTTTAAAATTTTTTCCAATTATATTTACTCTACACCCATGTCAAGAAAGTAAGTCTAAAGCCATGAGTATCAATAGCCTGAGGCAGAATAATAAATATTATCCCTTTGGGTAATACTTTTTTTTTTCATTTTCTTTCCAATTTTATTCATTCACTGGCTTTCTTGCTCTTAGAGCAACCTCCATTTCATTCAGATCCTTGTTCTGTTATTTTATAATGGGATATACTTTTACGTGTTTATTAAAGTTTTAAAAACACATAGATTAGTGTTATAGATTAGTGTAATGTAATTGAAAAATGTTGGCATTTCTCTATAAAATTAGTGAACTCCTTTTAATGATTTGTCTTCCAAAATTGCCTTGGGGGAAAAGGAAAGCATTCCTATTTTCCTTGCGCTGTTATAATTTGAAATCAGCCCCGTGTTTGTGTGATCAACTTTGTAATCATCTGTCACTCCCGGCAGAAAAGAAAATTAAAGGAACCAATTTATTACAAAGAACAAAAAATAATATTTTTCCTCCCTCCATTGAAATAATATAATGTTCTAGAGTTGCTTTAATGTCATTTTTGTATTTTTGCTGCAATGACAAGCATATATTTTCAGGGAGGAACTTTATCTCTTCACAACATCTGCAATGAAAATTCAATTTCTCAGAATCAGATGCTTTGTATAGTCCCTAATTCACTGTTCTGTGCTTTGTGGGTATGACTGTTTTTTTTGAATCTTCAACTTGAATGGATGATCATCCCCCTCCTCTTTTTCTGCAGGTCACTATCCTCCTTGGGAAGAGCTGAATATGCATCTCCTCATGTTTTAGCACCAAGGGAAGGTCAGGGGCTGAGAGAACATTGCTCCATCTCATGAATTTATGGACATATTCTCCATACAAAAATTAAGCCTTCAGTTAAGGGTTTAAATAGATAACTTCAGTAAACTTCTCTCTATTATCAAGAATAAACTGTTAATGGATGGTAGAAAGTAAAGATTTGGCCTGCTTATATGGCTCTGGCAGTAATTAACTGCTTACTTACACCAATATATATATTCAGTGCTTGAGATAATTGGAAAGATACAGAACACTTCTCTCTGGTCTCCCTCGATAAACATCCCTCCACAGCTGCTGAAGGACATATATAAATGTCTGTTTCTTTTAGCCACAATCCAAATGAAGAGAAATATGGCTATGAACATAGCTTAATGGACAGGTGAATGAAGGTCCAGCCTTAAAAAGTATTTCTTTTCACATCTTTCCTGAATTTCCCAAAAGTTATTTATAGATTTTGATATCAAAGACTACCTTTATTATTATTATTTTTAATTTCAGTGGGTCTCTAGTTTAATAGTGTCAATTCTTGTCAAATTAAACTATTGTTTAAATAAAATTCTAACCAAAATACTAACAAGGTTTGTTGTCTTTTTTCCCCCACAGACTGTGTCTCCTAATCCTAAAATATATATGGATGTATAAGTACTCAAGATGAGTTAAAAATTGTTGGAAGGAAAATAATGAGGGAGAACTTTTTCTATCATAAAGAATTCATATGAAGCAGTCATACTTAAAATAGTGCCGCAGGGAGTGGGCATAGAGAGAGTCCAATGGAACACAATAAAGAACCTAGAAACAGACCACTGATATATGGTGATTTCACATATGACAGACTAATGGGTAGAATATGAGATGTTAATAAATGATTATGATAATAAGCTTTGCATATAAAAATAATATAAAACTAGATTTCAACTTTAGGTCATACACTAAAACGTACTCCAAGGATGATTAAAGTTCTAAATATTAAAAGGAAATCTTCAAATTTTAAAAGAAAATGTCTATCTTGTGTACTTAGTACAAAAAGGGAAAAAAATCATTTTACATTAAAAGACAACTGGCAGGGGTGCCTGGGTGGCTCAGTGGGTTGAATGACTGAATCTTGGTTTCAGTTCAGGTCATGATCTCAGGGTCCAGCCCTGTGTTGGGCTCCTCCCTCAGCAGGGAGGCTGATGGAGGATTTTCTCCCTCAGCCCCTCCCCCTACTCATGCTCACTCTTTATCTCAAACAAATAAATAAATCTTAAAAAAAAAAAAGGCAACTGGCGTTCTTGCATAAGATAATTTAACAGGGGCATGTGTGCAACTAATATTGAGATTACACAAAGAAGCTCCCAGAATGAATGAGAAAATATAAATCCTTAAATATTCTGAAAACATGTGTGAGCAATCAAGCCACAAATGAGGAGACCTCAAAGGCTAAGAAACAGAATGATGCTCAGCCTCATAGGAAATAGAGAAAAATCAAATGAAAAACACAGGTGGTTATAATTTATAGCCATTTGTTTCCCAGCAATTGAAAAAAGTCTGCTAATAGTAAGTGGTCACAAAGATGAGGAAAATCACCAACTGATGCCATGTTGTTTGGAAGGTAATTTTGCATAACCAACTTTGACGATAATTTTCCCAAATGTAGCAAAGATAATGGTGTGTGTGAATTGCCAGTTGATAATTCTGCTTCTGGATAATTAATTAATTAAACCCATTGTTATTACGTTTTTAAGTAGTAGATGTCTTTCTTTGTTCTGGGGCTATAGTGGCTAATAAGATGGATGGATTTTTCTATGTCCAAGAAACTTGCATTTTAATGGGAGAAGACAAATTTAAAAAATCAAAACAAATAAACAAACATATATTTATTATGGCAAATTGTAATAAGTGCTCCAAAGAAACATTAAAACTGAAGAAAGGAAATAAATCGTGAGGGATGTGCTATTTTAACTTATGTTGGTCCAGAATGGCTTCTCTAAGCAAATGACACTTGAGCAGAGACAATGGAGAGAATGATGGAGGAACAAGGTTAAAGACCTGAAGATGTGGGTAGATAGGGCATCCTGTGGTTAGGGCAGGGCTGAGAGGAGGGAGAGAGACAGAACATGATCAAGTCAGACAGACAGATGGACTGGTCACAGACCATGCGTAGCTTCTAGGTCACAGCATATCACTTGCTTTTTAATCTCAGTGTTATAGAAAATTTATTAAAGGGTTATTTCATGCAGGTAAATGTTACAATACGATCGAAGTTTTTGAAAGCTCACTCTGGTTGTTTTCTTGATAAAAGACTCAAGAATTTGGGGAGCATAGAAGAGAGACCGCATAGGCAACGAAGCCTGTATTCAACTCTATGTTGTTTAACTTAAAACACATCTCAACTCAAACTAGCGACATTTGTGGTCAAAGACCAAGTGATTTGTGCCTACACTATTGGTTAATGCAGCTTTATAGAATGTCTAGCTGACCCATGAACAACATGGGTGTCGGAGCACTGACAACACACACAGACAAAAGTCCACATATAATTTTTGGCTCCCCCAAAACTTAACTATTTAATAGTCTTCTGTTGATTGGAAGCCTTACCAATAGCATTAAGGGTAGATTAACACGTATTTTGTATGTTATATGTATTATATACTGTATTCTTACAATAAAGTAAGCTAAAGAAAAGAAAAAGTTAAGAAAATCATAAGGAAGAGAAAATGCCTTTCTAGTACTATACTGTATCGAAAAACATCTGTGTATAGTGTACTTCAAACCCATGTTGTTCAAGGGTTGACCATATTTTCTTTTCCAGTGTATGTGGCATGCTGACAGAACATTGATTCTGTTCAACATGTCATCAGCTCTAAGATACCATTAACTGAAAGGCATATCATTATTTTGTGTACTATGAAGAAAGGCAATGATGACAGGCAATTAAACTATGACACAATTTCAAAAACCATTGGGTGTACTACCCAAGAGTATTGACAGAAAATACATGAGTATTAGAAACAGTAAAATCCTAGAGATATTTTGTCAGGATTCCTTCCATTGTAGTTGACAGCAGTCTATTTCAAATGGGCTAACAAATAAAAGGGAACATATTTGGTCATGTGAACAGAGGTCCAGAGGTGCTGCTGGCTTTATCACAGTTGGAAAGAGGTATTCAGATGATGGCACTGAGGCTCTGTCTACCTTACTTTTAGATAGTCTCTCTACTTGATGAGCAAGATGATCAATGTCATCCATCTTCTGTCCTGCCAGTGTTATCGACCTGAGTGCAGAATCTTTTTCTAATATGTGTAAGAGATAAATCCCAGAGTTATTCTGATTGGAGTTTATCATGTCCTTACTATCAGTCATTCACTGTGGCCATGATGTTGAAGTTCTCTGATCAGCCAAGTCTGAGCAATGGGTAAAGGGCAGAATCAGCCCCTTCCACACAAAAAGGAACTGAATCTCCAACGTAAAGAGCATCTAAGGGAATAAAATAGCAGATAACCACTAAGAGGAAGTCACACTATACAAATAAAATCTCAACAAGTTTTGACTCATATTCTCTGCTCCTAGCAGTATTAGAAATGTAAAAATAAATAAGATAGTAAAGAAATAAAATTCTGTCTTACAAATTTCTCCAGTTAGAAGTTAAAATGAGGGCAACTTTCATATCTACTGCGTCAATGGGAAGATCAAAATTGATGTCTAGACTATTTAGTAATAATGCCTCATGTTCAAAGCCAACTTCAGTTCTTAATCCTTAGGAACATATTTGATGCATACTATTAATTTGCAAACAAATATTAACTAACCACCAACAATATGAGTCATTCTTTTGGTCTCTCTGGAGATTGAAGAAACACGAGGCCACAACTCAAGTCCTAGGCAAGCTAAAATATTACATGAGAAAAAAACCCAGATGTGTGACTGCGAAAATTTAATTAGCACATAAGTAGTTAAAGACAAATATTAAGCAAAGAGAGAAAATACAAAGAGAAACATGATTTCTTCCTAAACAATAATTTCCAGATTCAGAAGGCATGTTGCTCACCCCACCAAAGATTTCATTCTTCAGTCAGGCTTGTTGTGTCCTCTGGAATGGGGTGATTTTCTGCAGAGCAAGGAGCTGCATGTTCTAACACTTCCACCAGCCAAGAACTAGGACAACAGATGACAGTCCAAAACCGTTGGGCATTTGTGCTAAAGTGTGAAGGATGAGGGAGGATGTGAGATTGGTTTTTAACTATTTTTCTCCCTTCGATGTAAGTGAATGTTAGCAGAAGACTTTAGAGTTCCCAGAATACATTTAGTCCTGAAATTGTTTGGTTGGGCAATCTAGGCACACACATTTTCATTTTCTAAGGCAGAGGTCCTGAGTCTGTGCCAGCTATATTTGAGATTTCACCTTTCTATTTTAGGCCTTTTTTTTTTCTTTCATTCATTTTCTACCCCACCATTTATATGATTATCCCTTAAATACAAATTTGTTGGTCTATTCTATTAATCATCAGTGTAATACACAGTCTAAACAGAGAGAAAAACAAGTCTCAGTCTCGTCCTCTGGAAACTTACATGAAGAAATAGGGACAAGTATGTCAAAAATTAAGGGGGGGGATCGGAGGGGGAGATGAACCATGAGAGACGATGGACTCTGAAAAACAAACTGAGGGTTCTAGAGGGGAGGAGGGTGGGAGAATGGGTTAGCCTAGTGATGGGTATTAAAGAGGGCACGTTCTGCATGAAGCACTGGGTGTTATATGAAAACAATGAATCATGGAACACTACATCAAAAACTAATGATGTAATGTATGGTGATTAACATAATAAAAAAAAGAAATGCCAACAGCTAAAAAAAAAAATTAAGTGCAATCAAAGTATGTTTTAAGGAAGTACAGTAGGGTGCCTGGGTGGCTCAGTTGGTTAAGCGACTGCCTTCGGCTCAGGTCATGATCCTGGAGTCCCAGGATCGAGTCCCGTATCGGGCTCCCTGCTCAGCGGGGAGTCTGCTTCTCCCTCTGACCCTCCCTCTCATGCTCTCTCTCTACTATTCTCTCTCTCTCTCAATGAATAAATAAAAATCTTAAAAAAATAAAGAAGTACAGTAATTAGGCACAGCTTATTGGGGGGATACTGAGGAACTATAGAGAGAAGGCTTTTCTCACAGCTAAAGGAATTTAAGAAGGCTTTAGTAGGCTGACAATCTTTGGTACTTAAATGCTGAAGAAAATCTCTAAATATACGTCAGAGTGTCACAGACTCTTGGCCAGAGGGAGAACTGTTGGCAAGGTTCTGGAAGTGTGGAAGTTCTTGGCATGTAGGTAGAGTGGGGAGTCCTTCACTGAAGCTGGGGTTCTGGTCTTGCACTCATGCTATGGCTTCATACTGTGCTTGGAACTTGTACACATGACAGTGAATATGCTGTGTCCACTGTGAGATTTGCTTGTTTTTCTTCCTTTTTTTTTCTTTTGCATGGGTCTATTTCAGGAAATGTCTCTAAAAACACAGTTCAAATAAATTCTCTCTTTCTTATTCCTTTCTGTTCGTGTAAAGGACCAGAAAGCCTTGGTGCTAACCAGTTCAATGGGGCACCAAGGGAGGCTGCCATCTGTTACATGGGCCCGGGAAATGGCTGTAGGACTCTCCCTTCTGGAAACACTTTGCCTTGGTTTATGGCTATTTATTCTGTGAGCACCACAGAGGACTATCTCAGGCTAATTATTCCAGTGGATTGAGACTTCAACTTATAGACTCAGCTGTTAACATAATGGAAGAGGACAAGGCAAAGTGCTGGTCATTGGAAAGGAAGGCACATTCTTCTCTCTTTCTGGCAAAGGAGGGTCCTTGGCGAGTTGGCCAGCTGATAGTAACAGGATTCCACCATGCCTTTCGGCACCTTGTTTCCAAAGCATACCAAGCTGCCTCCACATATGGCGCTTAGCGACATTAATGAGTCTCTTTCCTTAAGAGAGACATTAACTAACTCACTTAATGCTTTGCAGCATACCAAGTGATTCCCAATATATAAACCTATTTAATTCTTACACAAACACAGGAGATGGGAAGAAATGTTCTAAGTCAGGAGCCCTGAATATATGTTTTGCTTCACTGCATGAACTTAAGAGATTTTTAACATCTTCATGTTTAAATAAGAATATTAGACTATGCAAATCTCTCAAGACTGCTTCAAGAATTGTATGAGACAATACATTCTAAAATGCTTCATAAAATGTTATTTATTTTTTTAAAGATTTTTTTTATTTATTCATCTGAGACAGAGATAACAGAGAGAGAGCGAGAGAGAGAGAGAGAGAGAGCATGAGCAGGGAGAGAGGCAGACGGAGAGGGAGAAGCAGGCTCCCCGCTGAGCCGGGAGCCCGATGCAGGGCTCGATCCCAGGACCCTGGGATCATGACCTGAGCCGAAGGCAGACGCTTAACCATCTGAGCCACCCAGGCACCCCAAAATGTTATTTATTTTTAAAGACCCCTTGAAATGCTGTGGTAAATGTTGTTGGTGCTACCAATATCAATTTCCTCCCTTTCTGTGTGAGATGCTGTATCTCTAAAGTCTTTGCAGATCGGCAGGGCCAGGTAACTGGTTTTGGCCAATGACATGTGAGCAGAAGGGATACTGCCACTTTTAGGCTCAGGCAGTGAAAAGCCCTTGTAAGGATGCTCATGTTTTCTTGCTCCTATTGCAAGAAAGAAGGCCAGGTGTTCTTGAAGGTGGAGCTGTAGGATGTGGGAACGTCTCCCACCTGAACGTCTGAGTGGTTATGAGTATGAGTCATGTTCTAATCTAGAGTGAGCAGACATTCCCCGAGCAAGAAATATTTATGGATGGCAGTCGTAAATGGATGCAGTAGGATGGGAGTTCAATTTAATTCCACACATTATTTTCTCTCTCTTTCTCTTTTTTCCCTGAGTTTCTATAAGACATGTTCTGACATATTCAAAAGCAGAGAGAATATAATAAACATGTACCCTTCACCTAGCTTCAATAATCACTAAGTCATGGACTGTCTTATTTTAACAATACCCCCCAAACTCCCCGCTAATAAACTGATTTGAAGCAAACCCCTGGTATCACATCATTTTACCTGTAATATTTCACTGCATATCTCTAAAACTATGTCTCTTCTAAAGCATGATTAAAATACCACATGACAGCTAAACTATGATAACATTTTCTTAATACCCTAAATGTCATATCCAGGCAGGGTTCAAATTTCTTCTATCACCTCTTATATTTTTAATATTTGTTTCTTGTTTTAATCAGGTTAAATTAATGTTCACGTACTGCAAATACTCAACATGTCTTTTATGCATTTTTAAAACTTTATAGGTTTTCCCCCAACTGTTTTTTATTTTTAATTCTTTTTGGTAAAGTCTATGTTTAATATGGCAGTTCATTTTTCCTTGGATAGTCTCATAAATTGAATTTTGCTGACTGAACATATGATGATTTCTTTATTATGTCCCTCTACACCCTGTATTTCTCCTAAATCAGTATTAGGTCCCGGAACTTGATTAGATTCAGTTTAGGTTTTCTGGTCTGACCACTTCACAGCTAGTAAACTGTATTTCCACCGGAATGCACATGTTGCCTTATCATCTCATTTGCTGTGACATTAATAGCTACTGATGACCATTGTCTCAATCTGTTATTGAAGTAGGGGTTGTAAAATGTTAATATTTTAATTTTATCATAATTCCGATTTAGATGATGTACAATACCTCTGAAATAAAAATAACCTATTTCCCATCAACACTTTGGTTATCTTGAGGTACAGTTTGACAAGGGAAAACAGTTGAGATAATTGATTCTCAAAATAAAGACTAGGTTTCCTAGCTTCTTGCTAAGGTGGCCAATAACGTTTTTCTCTTGATTGCTTTATAGAAATTATGCATTTATTGATTCAGGTATCTTTGTTATGTATTTTAATGTGGGTTTCCAAGATATCATACCCTAAGGCAATAGCTTATTTGCTACTATTTTATTGAAGAATGATCACATTTGCAGAAAAACAATAGCAAATTTATATACTTTTCTGTACCTTTTATTAGAAGAGTTTATCCAATATCCCTCACTCATATCTGCATAGTACTCCACTGTGTAACTACCATATTTTTTCCTACTATCCCTGGTGGACATTTGGGTTACTTTAAGCCTTTTGCTACTGCAAATACTGCTCCAACAAGTAGATCTGTATATAAAACTTTTCATATATTTGGCAGTGCACATTAGTGATAGATTTTTGCTGGTGAAATCTCTGGCTCAAAGAAAAAAATGCATATCTAATTTTGCTAGATATTGCCAAATACTCTTCCATAGCACTCATATCCTTTGGCATTGCTATCAGCAATGTATGAGAGAAATCTGTTTCCCCACAGCTTTGCCAACAGAATATGTTGACAATCTCAAATTTTTCCCAAAAATATTACCGTCAAGAAATTCTATCTCATGTAGTTTTAACTTTCATTGCTCTTAAGATCTTTTCCTATGTTTTGGGACCACTTGATTTCTTTGTCTTGTTTTATTTTCTGTTTTAAACGTGAACTGTGTGTTATTTCTTGCACACTTTTCTATCAGTTTGTTGAGCATTTTCTTCTTCCTTTAGAAACTTTTTTCTATTAGGGCTATTCATGTTCTAAATAGGTTGTTAGAAGTTGTTACTGGAAATTCTGAGGTTAATCTGATTTTTGTTTCCTTATAAGTAGCTTTTTTTTTTTTTTTTTGAGGAGCTGGGATGTGCCCCCAATTTTTTATTATTAACTTTTAAAGTCCAGTAAAGTTAGGGCACCTGAGTGGCTCAGTTGCTTTAGCGTCTGACTCTTGATTTTGGCTCAGATCATGATCTCAGGGTCCAGAGATCCAGCCCCATAGCAGGCTCCACACTCGGGGGGGGGGAGTCTGCTTCTCTTTCTCTCTCTTTCCCCCTTCCCCCTGCCCCCCTCCACTCGTTCTCTCTCTAAAATAAATAAATAAATCTTAAAAAAAATAAAGTCCAGTAAAGTTATTTGAAAATATTCATGCATGTTTTTAATATATAGATTCAAATACTCTTTATTTCAGGAAAGTTTTATTAAATTATGCTTTATAATATGTTCCCTCTTTCATTGCTTTTGAATTCTTTTGGAACCCCTATTTTATACATCTGACTCTCTTTTCAATTTCCTAAATCTCTCACTTCTTTCACATCATTTTAATTTTCTTCTCCATTTAAAATTTGTCTTCTACATTCACATTTAGTTGAGGCATTATTTTTAATATTCCTTGGATCTTATATTCCTTATAGTCTTCCATTCTGAAATAATAGATTGATTCTTCTTTCTTTAGCTCTATCAGCTCTCCTTTCAAATTTCTTTAAGTTTTGAACAGCAGGCTAAATTCTTTTTAGAGGATGGCATGTGCTTTTATTGTACCTTCATTCGACTTCTTTTTCTTTGTCCATATTTAAATCAGATGGGTTTTATTTTATTCTCAAGAAGAAAGGTTAGACCAGGACAGCTTTCCTAGACTCATGATTCTGTAGTTTCTTCTCACGTTGCTAACACAAAATACTCAAAAATTAAGCCCTGTGGTTTCTGAGATCTGCCTTCTCAGCTCCCCGTCCTGCCTCCATTAAGGTTTCTCTTTCTTTTGCCTCTAGTATCGCAGTCTTAGCTAATTAAGATTCTGTTCCTCAGAATTTCCTTTTAGTTCAGGGCTCTGTCTTGGAAAGCACTTGGGTCCTTAGCCTCGAGTATATTCCTAAGACACCGATTCCCAGGAATTGTCATGCTTTTCTTGACACTACCTAGCAAAATAAAGCCATCAAAACCCCCTCCTCGTTTTATCTGTTCTTGATTGGCACACTTGGATTCCCACACAGCACGTGGGCCCTTTGGAGAGTCAGTCTGTGTTAATGATTAGATTCTGTGTTCCCAGATCCCAGGGCCTTCCTTCCATTTTCCTCAGCCCAGTTGATAATGTAGGCTAGCCTTTGTTGGTGATTATTATTTGGTGACTCATTCTCATATTTTAGAGTTTATGAGAATACCTGCCTGCTTGGTTTATTATATAAACTTGGCCTGTATTTTGGTTTCTTTGGTGGCTTTGTCTGCTTTTAGAGAAGAGACAGAAATTGCAATGGTATGCTGCCATTGCTGCTGGCTTGCTCAGACTTCACACTTGGATTTCTCACGTGCCTGTGGTCTATTGGGCTTTCTATTACATACAGGGGGAGGTGAGCCGATCAAAGCATGAAGGTATTGGGGAATAGTGATATGTGAGCCTGAGGACATAAATAAAGGCCAGAACTTGACAATCACTGAATATTCTATTAAGGATATTGGAATTTAGCTTCGTTATAAAAGACAGCCATGACATAGGTTTATTCAGGAAGTGACATGATCATTTACATTTTAAGAACACACTGGGAGCCAGTGGAAAACAGACTGGAGAGAGACGGCAGGCTTCTGAGATTTCTAATTGCCACTCTAGAACTTCTTCATCAGTCTCCCACTACCGATAAAAGTGTTACTAGAGGGCGCCTGGGTGGCTCAGTCGTTAAGCCTCTGCCTTCGGCTCAGGTCAGGATCCCGGCGTCCTGGGATCGAGCCCCGCATCGGGCTCCCTGCTCTGGGAAGGCTGCTTCTCCCTCTCCCACTCCCCCTGCTTGTGTTCCCTCTCTCGCTGTGTCTCTCTCTGTCAAATAAATAAATAAAATCTTTTTAAAAAAAAAGTGTTACTAGAAACATACAAAAAATTAAATATCTTTTTACAAAATCAAATGATACATGAAAATTCCAAAGATTGATAGAAATCAAGTATGGTAACGGCCAATGATTTAATTTGGTAACTATGCAAGATACACCTATAAAAAGATTTTCCACAACTATCATGATTAATAATGCTATAATGGTAAAGACTGAATCAAGAATGCCAGCTTCTTAATCAATTTTTAGATAACTCTTTTCTTCCCATCATCTTTTTCTCTAACTTCAGTATAAACCTATGTGGACCTTTTCTTTCACTGAAATTGAGATAGTAACATATGAATAAGCAACAGTAAAGACCATCATGCCTCTATTTGGATTAACACAAAACCACAGGTATTTGTTGAATGTTTGCCATATAAGACACTCTACACATAATATGAATATTTTATTTCTCACCAGTGTGCATGTCAGGAAACATATTAGTCTAAACATATACTTAAATGGATTTTTTTTCAGACAAAATAGTGCAACTATAATATGTATCATAGAAAATTGCTCATCAACTTCAATATCAACAGCACATATTATGTTAAGTTATATTATTGATGTGAATTTTACTTCTGTAGTGGATGGTCCAGTCAACTTAGACCACAAAGTACACACTCTTTAAAGGGTATTATATAATCAATGTCATTGATAGTTGTATTGGGGCATAAACGAAAGTGAACATGGTAATTCTGGAGAAAGTCATGATATAGAATATAGGCTATACCAAAAGATCTCTATTGATTAGAGAGCTGATCATGTTTAAAGAAATTATAGTTATAGTAATAACCAACTTTAATTAAACATTTACTATGGCCTATTCATTATACCAAGTCTTGGATATGATTTCTTTTTGTTTTATCCTCTCAGAAATGATAGAATATGGATTCCATTATTATTTCTCTATAACAGAGAAGAAATTGAGATCTAAAAAAAAGTAAGTGATTTGTTCCAAATCTTATACAACTAGAACATGACTCTATTAGTCAGGATTCTCCAGAGAAATGGAAGCAATTAAGTATGTATAGAAACATAAGAGGAGATTTATTATTTGAATTGGCTTACATGGTTATGAAGGACGAGAAGTCCCACTATTTATTGTCTGCAAGGTGGAAAGCCAGGAAAGCCAGGAAAACCAGTCCAAGCCTGAAGGTCCAAGAATGAATGTGGGGTGGGGGAAGAGAGGGAATACTGACGTAAGTCCTGGGGTCTGAAGGCCCAGAACCAGAAGCTCTGATGTCCTAGAGCAGGAGAAGATGAATATCCACCTCAAGAAGACAAAATGAGAATTCACCTTTCCTCTGCCTTTTGTTCTACCCAGGCCCTCAAAGAATTGGATGATACCCACCCCTGTTGGTGAGGGCTGACCATCTTCACTCAGTCTACTGATTCAGATACAAATCTCTTCCAGAAACACCCTCCCAGACACACCCAGAACTCATGTTTTACCAGCTATCTAGACTCTCTTAGTCCAGTCAAGGTGACACATAAAATTAACAATTACAATAACTAGGCTTGTATTTGAACATAGGTTACTGGTCTACATGCCTACCAATCCTTATTTGTTTGACAAATATATGCTTACTCGCTTCCGCATTCCAACTTGAATCCTGTTCTCGGAGGACTTAACATCTCTGGAGGGGAAAATTTGACCCCCATCTGAGACACTGCCATGTTTCCTTCCTCATATTTTAGGAGAGTGTTTTTGAGTGTTTGTGAGTAGTATTTAAACTCTTCTGTTTTAGTGTTCAATTCGTCTATCCTGTACCAATATCACACTTCCCTCACTTCTATTTTTAAAGGTTTCAAAGTAAAAGGTCTTGAAGTTTAGAAATGTTAACTCTTCAGTTTTGCTTTTATTTTTGGATTCACTTGACTACCATTGACGCTTTGCAATTTCAAGTAAACTTCAGAATCTGTTTGCCAATGTCCACACACAAATTCTGCTAGATTTTAGTATTGCACTTACTCTATATATCAGTTTTCAAAGAATTAATATCTTACAACACCATGAGTGTTCTAATCTATGAAATTTATCAAAACTGACATGGCAAGAAATGAAAATTCCCATTGGTTAATTTAAAAAATTCTACTCCATACTGGAAACTTTCCAAACAAATAAGCTCTGGGTCTAAATAGCCAGTCTCATGTATTTTTAGAAACATTTAATGAAGTAATAATACAATTCCTAAAGAAAATCCTTTAGAGGACAAAATAGAAGTAACATTTCCTAAGTTATGAGACTTGATGTCAAAATCTGACAAAGGCATTACAAGAAAAAAAAATTCACAAACTATTTTCTCTCACAAGCACAGATGCAAAAATCCTAAGAGATATAATGCAAATCATATCCAACAATTTACCAACAGAATAATATATCAAGGCAAAGTGCAGTTTATTCTAGAAACACAGGTGGTTAACATGTAACAAACTAAATTAATGCGATTCAACAATGTGATTATATAACGGATAAAAAGGAGAAATGCCATGGGATGATCTGGATAGATGCAGAAAAGGAAATTGCTAATCTGTAATACTGATAATAATAAATGTTCCTTTGAATTAACAATGAAAGGAAACTTAATTCATCTTATAATGGTTATCTATTAAAAAAAGTAAATCACATTTAGTCATGAGGTACTAAAAGCATTTTTTTCCTGGGGTTCACAAATGAGGCAAGATTGGGAAAAAAGAATTTTTTTTCGGATAATATACATAGAAAATCTAAAGTAATCTACAAACAATGAGACTTAATTTGTGAATATATCATTATTGTTGGCTACAAGGACAATATAGCAAAAGCATTTGTGTTCCTATATGCCAGCAACAAAACCCAGAAAATCATCATTTAAATATTATACCATATTAAATAGTATTTTAAAACATCAAATTCATAGGTATCAATCTAATAAAAGACTCAAAAAAACTTTATGCTTTTTATGAATTCTATACTTCCATACTTTTATCAATACCATAAAATATCACAGAAATTACAGGAAACCTATATACATGCAAGTTCATGTAATTTTCATAGATTGAAATACTTGATACTTTTAAAATGTCAGTTGTATCCGAATTGATCTATAGATTAAATACAATCTCATACTTTACCTGAGCAGGCTCACTTCTGTACAATAGATGTTACCTACTGCAAATACCTGTGATTCACTGTCTGAGCCATGGTTTTCCTACTTTGAGATATTTTTATTCTGCAAAGGCTCTCAGAAGACAAAAGAAGGGGAAGGAAAAATGAATCCCCACCTATTTCTTTACCTCATTCAAGTCAGTTGCCTTATCCTTTGGTAACTTTAGGTAATAATTAAAAGTGTTGGTAGAAGGTGATCAGATATCATCCTCACTGTATTTTTCTCCCATTTCAAAAGAGAGTTTCCAAAGATTAACTGTCACCTCTCAAAGGGGGCTACCTTTCTAACCAGCTTGCTTGATAGTAGAGTGTTGATTCATCCATCTTACTGTGCTGGCTTTAGGATACCTACTTCAACATAATAACCCAACACCAAAATGAAAATAAATCATTAATATGAGGAAAGGAAATGATTTGTATGGTATGATATGCTTTTAATGAGAAGTAAGGGGAGGAGCTTCTGGGAGGCACATTCCACATATTAACTTGTTTTTTCCATATTGTGACTCCTGAGGGAGAAATGACTCTTTAAAATTGGATATGCAACTGAGGATTTACTGAACTCTACATCTGAAATTAATGATGTACTATATGTTGGCTAATTGAATTTTAAATAAATAAATAAATACATACATAAATAAATAAGTAAATAAAATTGGGTACACTTAGTTCAAAAATACTCAAGTTCACACTTGGAGTTAGGAGTAGAATTCAAGTTTAATAAAGGACAGTGATCTACTTATCTTTTTATATAAAACTGCTAGTCCTGATACTAGGGAGAAAGCCTAGTTGGTAATAATTCACGATTCTACACATCAGAGACCCTGCACAGCTGTTTCTTACTACAACTACGTGGCTACATTCCAGAAGATACCTGCACAGTGTGCAAAACCAAATAAACCTAACAGTGTCATTTGAAGTAGGTTGGGCCTTTTGTTCTGGTAAGCTGAGCTGGACCACAAAAGAGCTATGAGGGCCCATTTTGTTCCTTTGGCCAAGAAAAAATGAAAATTAGGTCCTTTTATCTCCTTTATCTTTCCCTTTGGCTAATACTAATCCAATGAGTATGAATCTGAAACACCTGAGAGCTTGCTAAAAAAACACATGCCTCAACTTTATCCCATCAGACTCTGAGATGAGGCCAGGAATTTGAACTTTAATAAGCACTTTGGGAAAGAATAATTGTTATGATATTTATAATAGCAGCTAATGTTTATTGAGCACTCACTGTATATGCATCATCCTATGTGTTAGAACACCACTAAATAGGTATAATTATTGCAATCATCAATGCTATTTTACAGATAACCAACAAGAGGTTCCATAGCTATGGAGCCAACTTAAGAACTACCACATTCAATAAAATTCCAAGTATTCATTGAGAAACACCATCTCAGACTTTCTCAAGCCAAGGGCATCTCCAGAGGTAAGAGATCACTTCAAGATGGTTTTCTAGAATGAGGAATATAGGAAAGCCAAACAAACAAAAATTGAAAGAGGCATATAGAAGTAAATGATTAAAAAAAAAAAAAAGCTGGTCTCCCTTTGTTTTCCCCATCATTTAGTTGCCTGGGATTGATTCTCTCTTATTGGTGCCTGGGTGTTGGGTTTGATATGGTTGAGCCTCCATCTGATTGGTTCAGTGTTCCCTTGTGCCAATTATACTGACGTACAATTTTAAAGGAATGCTTTGCCATAGATGATCCTAGCCCAATATCTTCTTCATGTTACAGACGGAAAAGAGTGCAGATCAAGAGCAACAATTAGTCATCCACAAAATAGCAACAGAACCCTGCCTTCCTGCCTACCCAGTGCTCCTGATCTTTTCTCCGGTCCTTGAAATCTGCCCACCTTTGGACCCTTGGGTCACACTTTTGGAAGTTTTAAAAATTCTAACCCAACTTCGTGTATCTACAGAAATAGCATAGCATTAGAACAGGCTTATGTATTAAAAAAACAGAATAAATAATTTAGCAAATATAAAGTTTCATATGCACAACCCCATAATTTTCCTAAGGTTATAGAAATAGCTTCAGTACCTTGACTCTGCTATCAGAGAAAAACTTCGGCTTAATCACTGCTGTGATTTGGAATACCTACATGTTTTCGGTTTCCAAATAAATTTCTCATTTTAGTTTCAGATTTTAATTATTAGAATCAATAGCACTGCTGGGATTGTAAAAGCATTTTGCTCAGATGGTTTCTGAAAATTCTTTCCTTTAATGTTTGAATTAATGAAAGTCAAAACTGTAGTAAAACTGAACATTCACAGAGGACCCCTGAAAAAGTATAATTAGAGCTGACTTCAAAGAAAATCATAGGAATTTACCTGACAGAATTGAGTTTATAATCCCACAGACAAAATTTATTCTATTTTAACTTATGATTCACCCAGAAAAAAAAAATACCTAAGAGTGATTTCCTCAAAGGCCCTGTTCATAATGAATGTGTCAACATAAATGAGGTTTGGTTTCTATATTTTTTCACCTCTCTGACAATCTTTGTCATTTTCTAACTCATAGAAGACACATTTTAAGTAATACCCCCTGGGCACAAATATTAGGCAGAGATTTGGGACAATTATGAGTACTCCTTTTAAGCTAAAATAATTCAAGGCCATTCTTCCTTTATCTTGTCTTTACAAGATTTCTAATTGGATACAGAGAAAGACAAGGCAATTTCAAGATATTCTTTGCTTTTTTTAGCCACTGCATATGTGTGTGTGTGTGCACGTGCATTTTCTACCTTGTCTCTACCCCCATCCTTACCAGGTATATAATTTACAATTAAGAAATCTTATTAAGGGGCCCCTGGGTGGCATACTGGGTGGGGCATGGTCTCTTGGTTTCAGGTCCTGAGATCCAGCCTTGGGCTCAGCGCTCAGCTCTAGACTCTGCTTAAGATTCTCTTCTCCTTCTGCCCCTCCCACACCCAAAATAAATATATTAAATCTTTTTTAAAAAAGAGAAATCTTATTAATCTTGATTAATCTGGAGAAACTATTAAGCTTAAAACATAAATATGGATCATTCTTTATGCATATGTAAAAGTAGGGAACAAAAAAACATTTTTAGGCATTTATTGTATGCCATGAACTTATATAGTTATGTTTCATGTTTACTTACTGTTAATGACAACATGGTTACATAGAATACCTGTTGCAACTCCAAGAAACCGAAGTTCAAATATAGTACTATATCTTAGTGTTGAGAATAAATTGTGTAGTTTATGGTGTTAACAAAAAAGCAAAAAAGGAAAATCAAAAGTTTTAGGAATTGAAAAGGGAAGATAATCTGTCATTATTCCCAGAAAATACTTTTCCCAAAGAGCACCCCAAAGAAATCTCCAGACAATTATGAAATTAATGAAAGTGTTGAATAATTTTTTAGATATGATTATTACTAAGAAAAAGTAAATTGCATTTCTATTTGCCAGTGATAGACATAAAATGTGTTGTTTAAAAAAGATGCTATTTTCAATAGCAATAAAAAAATAAAATCCCCTTGAATGAAAAAATAATGATATGTAAGATCCTTAGAGAAAAATTATAAAATTTATTTTATAGACAATAAAGATAACCTAAATAAAGGAAGAGATATATGAAGGTCATTAATAGTAGCATCCACTATCATAAAAATGGTAACCCCAACAAAAAATTATATAGAGATTAATTATAAGTCCAATGAACTCAGAACAGACTTTTTTCTTACGAGTATAACTGGAAATTTACAAGCCAATTTTTTTTCCCTTAGTAGCAAAGAGTCAATGTTTACTAATTCTCTAATAAAGGAAAATAACAAGCTTCTATGCCAGGAAGCAAAACTTAAAATAAAGATATAGTAGTTAAAATACTATGAGTTTGTGCAGTAAGAGGTAACTGAAGATGATAGTAAATGGAAGGCATATAAATAAATCTATGTTTGATTTTTGACAGATCTTGCATTAATATCAGTGGGAACAGAATGATAATTCAAGAGTAGAACAATTGTTCATATATATGGGAAAATCAAAACTGATTTTCATCTCATTCTAGTTACAAAAATAAACCTCAGTAAATCTAAGAACTTAAACGTGAAAAGCAAAATCTATAAAAAAGTTAATATCAGAAAATATATTTATGACCTTGAATAACAAAAAAATTCTTAATTAAGACTTAAAAAGAACAAATGGTAAAGGTAAAGCTAATAAACTGATTACAAGAAAATAAAGAACGTTTGTTTATCAGAAGCCACAAGGAGAGTGAAACTACTAAGCCACAAATTAAGTGATATATTTTTAATATGTGATTCTAACCAAATAACCAGATTATATAATGAAACACTCTAAATCAATAAAAGTGATGGACTTCACCATCAAAGAAAGAACAAAACACATAGACAGGCATTTCACAGATAAGAAAACAGAAATATCCAGGAAATTAAAACAACAGCAACAACAACAACAAAGTATTCAAACTCCCAAGCAATAAGTGGAATGAAAACCAAAATGAATCATCACGTCTCCTTCAACAGATTGAGTTATTAAAAAAAAAAAAATTAAGATGCCAGACTCCAACAAGCATTAGCAATATAAAGTAATGGGAATACTGATAAAATGAAAATTGTACTATATTTGAATCAATAATCTTGAAATAATAATCAGGTATTAAATGGAAAATTGATCACTTTCCACCTATGACCCTTGAAATTGTATTCTAGAGTATATAATCAAAAGAAATCTTGCACATGTACATCTGGGGACATGTAGCAGAAGGTTCAGAGAAGCATCATCCACAACATAAACAATAACAACAATAAAAAAATCAATTATCAAAATGCAGATAAAGAAATCATGGCATAGTCAAACAACAGAATACTTTACAGCAATGAAAATTAAGTATAATTATAATTTAATATAAAACATTATTTCAAATTAATTATAAATTCTATTTTCTGAAACTAGTTTCATAAAACTACATGGATACACAATGCAAAATAGTTGGGAGAAAATTCATTTATTTGTTATATTTATAGTGATTTTATTTATATGAAGGTCAAAACATGTAAAATTAAAAATATGCATAGGAATAGGAACCCATATATTTATGATCAAACCCTTAGGAAACCAATAAAATATTGAGAAATGGAATTTTTTTTTCTGAGTTGGACAAGGGGTCTATAATTACTGAGAAGCTCCCTGTAGTATTCAGTTATTGGTGATTTTTCATTTTTAAAGCTGGTTGGTGTGTATATAGGTGTTCATTTTATTAGCATTAGTAATTAAACTGTACATACATATTTTACATATTATCTGTGTGCATATTATATTCCACAGTATAAAAGGGAATATAAAAATAAATACTTTTTTTTTGAGAGAGAGAGAGAGCAGGGTGGGGGTGGAGGGGAAGCAAGAGGGAGAAGAAGAGAGAGAATTTTAAGCAGGGCTCCATGCCTAGTGCAGAGCCTAACTTGGGGCTTAATCTCACCACCATGAGATGATGACCTGAGCTGAATCAAGAGTCAGATGCTTAACTGACTGAGCCACCCAGGCATCCCCAAAAAGAAAGACCTTTTGATAAATAACCTAGAAATGAAGCTTTTGCAGAAAAAAAGTAATATGCATAAAAAGCTTATGGTATGATTCCATTTACACATAGTGAGAAATGGGTAACACTAAGCTGTAAAGAAGATCCAGAGAACTATTATTAAAATATTCGGTGCAAGGGTTTTCTCTGTGGGAGAGGGAAAATGATGATCCAGGAGTATCTTTCTTAGGCTGGATAATCATTTCCTGTTATCATTTGTCCTTATTCTATAAACTTTACATGCATATTATATATACTCTAATGTATGCATTTTGTAACATAAATTTTTCTACCTTACAAATAGTAATATGTCAACGTGGGTGGCTCAAGATACCCACTGCAACATTAAGCAGTTTTCCAAAATAAACGCAGGTGTACCACCTTTGCCCTTTCATACTTCAATGATTTCACTATGTTACCAGTTTATATTTGAAACTTAATAACCTTCGTTTGTGCACTTGAAATCCTGTTGGACATTATATCTAATAGTAATGCATCCATATTAATTGTTCCAATGCAGTGTAAGATGATAAATTGGAGTCAATTTTTAGTATCCATAGGTTGTCTACTCCTTGTTCTTATTCTATCACTCTCCCAGACCAAAGCTGGATTGTACTATGTGTAAGAGGAAGTGAAGTTCTTGGATTTGTTCCAAAGATGTGGCTTGAACAACAAAATGGTTGTGCTACTATAAAGAGATAGTATTTATAGCACTAAACAAATCCGATAGAAATAATATCAAATTAATTCATGTGTAAATAAAGCAATTTCTCCTAATTCCATGTGTCCAACTGCCTATTGGGCTTTTCCTGTTGTGCATTTTCTTCATCTCCAAGTCAACTGACACTTTCAATTGCTTCTTTACTGTTTGGTGATGACTTTGGATCTATACTTACTACCTCTGGCTTCCTTCCCATCGAATTCATCCAGGAATTTCCTACCGCATTAACTTGTCCAGAACCTGAAGTAGCAGATGGGCCACTGATCACTGTGGGATGAATGAACCAAGTAACTCAGTTTATCCTGCTGAAAACATTTACCCTTTGCTTCTGAACTCAAAAAGCAAGTTATCCACGTTTGCCTTAAGCCATTAAGAGTATTCTATCTTACACTGCACTTCTGTTTCCCACCTGAATGTCACTTAAGATTTATCAGATTCTGATTTCATGTTCATCAGGTAATTTTCTGATTAAGAATTTATGTTCCAGGGTGCCTGGGTGGCTCAGTTGGTTAAGCAACTGCCTTCAGCTCAGGTCATGATCCTGGAGTCCGGGGATCGAGTCCCGCATCGGGCTCCTTGCTGAGCAGGGAGTCTGCTTCTCCCTCTGACCCTCCCCCCTCTCATGTACTCTCTCTATCTCATTCTCTCTCTCAAATAAATAAATAAAATATTTTAAAAAAAAGAAGAAGAATATATGTTCCACAGGGCGGCTGGGCGGCTCAGTCGTTAGGCATCTGCCTTCAGCTCAGGTCATGATCCCAGGGTCCTGGGATCGAGTCCCACATCCGGCTCCCAGCTCGGCGGGAAGCCTGCTTCTCCCTCTCCCACTCTCCCTGCTTGTATTCCCTCTCTCTCTGTCTCTCTCTGTTAAAAAATAAATAAAAAAAAACCTTTAAAAAAAAAAAAGAATATATGTTCCACAGTGGGAGGTCTTAACCTAGAGTCCATGGATGGACTTCAGGTCACTCTTAAATGCTCTGCAATTCTGTGCAAATGTTCATTTGATTTTGGTAAAGGAAGGTCAACATGTTTTACTAAATTTCCAAAGAGGTTCATGGCACCATAACGGGCAAACTTCCTTGTCCTTTGAAGAGAGACAGTGTTGACAGGAGAACATCAACAGCAGTTACTTTCTCCTGCTTACCTTTCCCACCTAAAGCTAGATCATCTACATCTCACTTGCAATTTTCTTTCTTCTCTTAGTCTCTTTCTTACTGCTCTTTTCATTCAGTTTGGACTTCTACCTTTCATTACCTTACAATCTACATCAGAGCCTTCTTTTCCCTTGTTGCTACAACTCTGTAGTGGTAGCTGCTTCAAACTCTAAAGGCTCCCACAGTTTGCATCCCCCTTCCCTGGGGGTTATGTGCCCATATTTTCCATCTTGAAGGTCAGTGTTACACTCATACTTCCTTTGAAAGATGAAAATGCATTGTGTAAGATCAGGGCATTTGGGTGAGATGTTAATGTTTCTTAGTCTGGGCCAAACCCTCTTCAGAAGGAAGAAACTACAGACTTAGGACTCTGCATTTTTTTAGTAATTAATTGTTGAATACTTAATCTGTACTAAGCAAATCCATATGTTGTCTCATTTAATTCTCACGGAAGAAGTAAGAGTCACTTTTCATAGATGAAGACTGAGAGGTAAGTCTCACAGAAGATCCCCAGGTACAGAGAAACTTGCTTGGATCTATTTCAGTTAACACCATTTATTTATTAAAGGCAAAAGACTGCATGAGGAAACCAATAGCATTATTACATTCAGTCCCCCAAAATAGCCCTTAAAACTGGGATTGTTGTTCTTATTACAAATGAGGAAGGAGATGAGCTAAGAGAGTAAATAGCTTGATTAATCCTCCAGAGGTAATGGTGGAGTGAGAATTCAAGCCAAGCTCATTATAGTTCTAAAACTTGTGCTTTCTTCTACAAATGAAATCCTGTCTCTTGACTATTCAATTAATGTTCTTTCCATTACTTATAGTAGTTTGCCCTCACATTTAAACATCACACTTTACACTTTAAAGTTTTGCACTTTTAGGTATAGAAACTGAAGTTAACATAGAGTCTAAAATTACAGAACTAATACTAGAAACAAAAGCCTGATTTTCAATCCAATACTCTTTCCATAATATAGCAACACTTTTCATCTAATGAGCAACTCTCATGAAATAAAATACACTTTTAAGAGTATTTTTATAATGCATTCTGTGCAGTTTTCAAATGTTACTTTCAATTTTTTTTAGGTAAAAACAATTGATATGGTCACATTTTTTCAGATGACCTCTCAGCAAACTGTACTCCATATTATTTCACATCTGGCTCTTCTCTTCACAGATATTTCTAGTAGTATAAATAGCTGAAGAGAAAGAAGAGTAAGAATACAGCAAGAATTTGAGATTAGAAATAGGCTCTGTAATTTATTTTTAGTCTATAGTTTTCTATTTAACAGTAGACATGCTAGAATGATCGTTACCAAGGATCTGGAAAGATTTTCCAAACGTTCAGAGCAGTAGTTTTCTGAAATTATAATCATGTGCATGCAGAATCACATGAGTGCATTTCAAGAAGTAGCAGCCATGAAATTTATAAACTCATGGAAAGGATGGTGATTACTTTAGCCCTTCACTCATGAAAGGTGCTGTGTTAGGTTCCTATTGTTGCCATAACAGATTACCACACATTTGGTGGCTTAAAACAGCACACATTTATTATTTTACAGTTTGTACATCAGAAGACTGACACAGGTCTCATGGGGCTAAGGTCTTGGTGGGGTTGCATTCTCTTGTGGAGCTCTAGGGGAGAATATCTTTCTTTGCTTTTTCCAGCTTCTGGAGGCCATCCACATTCCGTGGATCATGGTTCCATTCCTCCATTTTTCAAGTCAGCAACAACAAACTGAATTAATCTCACATCATATCTCCATGTGAAGACACCTTCTGCCTCCACTTCTACTCTTAAGGAACTCATGATTACATGTAGATAATTCAGAATAATCTCCCTATGTTAAGGTCAGGCAATTGGGAATTTAAATTCTATCTGAATCCTTAATTCCCTCTGCCATGAAACACAACCTATTTAGTTTCCAGAGATAACGACATAGGCATCTTTGGGGGGCTGTTAGTCTGCCTACCACAGGTGCCAAGCAGTAATTTGCTACTCATATCATAGAAATATTCTCAAGTCAATCCAGTCCATCAGAAATACGTGCTGAGTGGTAGCTGTGGAGAGTTTTGCTGAGGAGAGATGGTTCTGAGCTCTTGTAAAATGAATAACGGTTAACATTTTAGGTATAAAGTTATGATTTCAGGTATGAAGATATGATCAATGTCAGCTTCTTTCTCCATTCAGTGCTCTTCCCAACCCATGCTAAATCAATAATCTAGTCTCATCAACTTCTCTCAGTTTCCTGAAGAAGCTGTATCATCTCTTAATTATAACTTTAAAGTATTTTTCACTCATGGAATACCTTATGACAACTGTCTTTACCTCATTCAACATTTATTGAATACCTACTATGTCTCAGACACATAATTAAAATAAAGATTTTACTCTCTATGTAGCTTATATTCTGTTGGGATTGTAGGAGAAACAGACAAAAAATTCAATATAACAATATGGTATATTAGAAGACAATAAATACTCAAGGCAGGATATATATTTTAAAAATAGACCATGCTACGGTAGATTCAGGATGTGAGGCAGGCTGTTGAAATTTTAAACAGAAGTCCATATAGCCTTTTCAAGAAGGTAATGTTTGAACAGAAACTTGGCATTGAGGAAATTGTCCAAGTAGACAGCTGGGAGGAGAGACTTTTGTGAAAAGAATACAGAGACATCTGAAAATAAAAAATGACCTCTGAAAATCACTTGACCAGCTGTTGATTGAGTTCCCAGTTTCACATTCAAATCATTGGGACATCTGTAACTGGTGAAGAACCTATGGTTTGAAAGATGGAAGAAATCTACTACTTAACTCAGAGGTAAAAGGGGACTCGGAGGTCTCAGGAACCAGGAGCAGACCAGTGAGGCCAGAGAGCAGGACCACGGGGAGCCAGAATTACTGACCCAAAAGAAGATCATGGGGACAGCCAACTGAGGCAACAAGACTGACCTGGTCACGTCCAAATTATGGCTGGGCATCTGGGCAGTGTGCTAGGAACACCAGAAAGAATCCAGATGTGCTGAAACTCCACCTCCTCTTTTGCACTGCATTTTAATGAATATCCAAATCTACCATGACCCCAGTATCTCCCCAACTCTCTCCACATTCTGTCTGATCTGCTTCAAATCTTTCCCTTCTAAACCTGAAGTGATTTTTCTGAAATTTAATTCTGTTAACATCTCTCACCATCTTAGAAAACATCAAGGGTCCTGAATTGCTCTCCACATTTAGCATAAACTCCTTGATACTGCATTCAGGGGCTGCCGTGATCTAGCACCAATCAACAACCTCCACCTTATCTCCACTAACATTTCTATGCACTTTACTCATTAGTTATTCCACAATATGGGTTTCCAAACTAAGCCTACTTTTCACCTATTCATGGCTCTGACCCTCTCATTTTTCCCATCTATTAAAGCACTTCTCTATTCCAAAGTCCATTTAAAATGTGATTTCTTGTGGGATATCATTTTTCATACCTTGGACAAAATTATCTCCAACCTCAGGATGATTTTATCTCTATTAAGACCACCCTTTGTCATTATAAGTACCCTCAAAGCAGGACCCATATTTTACTGAATTTTATATCTTTCCAACATCTAGCAGAGATATTAGAGAGTAAGCAATATGAGTTTTCTTTAAATAGAGTATTCAAAGAATAAATGCTGAGAAGCAGTAGAATATTTCCTTCATTCTAAATCTGAAATTGAGAGTAATTAAAAAAATAATGACAAAATTATTTTAATGCTTATAATTTGACAAATCATTCAGTCGTTTTAAACTGCATTTTAATCTCAATTAATTTACATATATTTTCAAGAAAATTGGTAAACTATATTAAATGTTTAATGAACTTCACACATTTGTAAATTCTTGTTTAAATAATTTGATATTTGCTAATATGCTGCTATTTTATAAATTCTTAAATGCCAGAATTGTTTTAAGTATATTGAAATCTTTCATGCCTTAAGATCTTATTTCTATTATAAATTAAAGAGTAAGTAGAAACTTAAAACCAAATCTGATTTCCAAATTTCATTTCCTTTGAATATATACCCGGAAGTAGAATTGCTTGAATATGGTAGTTCTATTTTTAATTTTTTGAGGAACCGCCATACTGTTTTCCACAATGACTGCACAAATTTACATTCTCACCAATGGTGTACACACAATAGTCAAGATGTGGACACAACCTAAGTGTCTTGTCAACAGACGACTGAATAATGAAAATGTGGTATATACTAATCAACCTTAAAAAAATAAAAAGGAAATTCTGCCATTTGCAACAATACGGATGAAACTAAAAAGCAATATGCTAGGTAAAATAAGCCAGAACAGAAAGACAAATACTGCATGACCTCATTTATATGTGGAATCTAAAACAGTCAAACTCATAGCAGAGAGGAGATGGGTGCTTGCCAGGGATGGAGAGTGGGAAATGAGGAAAGGTTGATCAAAGGGCACAAGTTTTGGTTATGGAGATTCAATGCACAGCATGGTGATGATAGTTAACAATAATGTTTTCTATACTTGAAATTTTCAAAGAGGATAGACCTTTTTTCAAGTCTACACACACACACACACACACACACACACACACACACACACACAAACACACACACAGAGGGAGAGAGAGAGAGAGAGAGAGAGAGAGAGAGAGAGAAATGGTACCAGTGCAGGTGAGGATAAGTTCTTTAGCGTGATTGTGGTGATCTTTTCACAATGTACACATATATCAAAACATCAAGTTGTGTATCTTCAATATATATAACTTTTATGTCAGAGATATCCCAATAAAGTTGTTAAAAAATACACATGATAAAATAGTTTTGTTTTTCTATGAATCAAAGAAAGATGATGAATGATAACTATTCAATCCTCTATATTCATCATCAGCGATCCTCTAATTTCTATGTAGATTTGGCACTATTAATCTATTTCAAAGACTCAGATATTGAAGCTCAACAAGTTAAAGAAACCTCTAACTTCACACAGCTTCTAAGAAACAAAATCAGCTTCTAGTCAGTAGACTGATGGTTTCTTCTTACTTATCTAACATCACAGAGGTTCCACTTCATCAGGGTCCTGCAATGTTTAGATGTTCAGGATTTTCCATATTTCCTATCCTAGATGAATTTCCCATAGTTACCACTAACTATTTACAAGAACCTCCATGGACAGAACTTGAATCAAGGGCTAGTAAAAGTACATTTGGATGAATACTGATAGTGAAATGGGCCAGTTATTAATTTGTTCTAGATTACCTGTGAGATTGTTTCAAATTCCAAGGATGGTTATCATTAATTATTTATTTGCAATGAAATCTATTAGAATACAACAGAATTTGATGAAGCACTGCTCCTTAGTGGTTTTATTTTGGATTAAAAATTTTAAAGACGTTTTGTTTATTTCATTGAAAAAGTAAGCACAGAAGACAGAACTAGTAAGTACTTTAAAGATTACGTATTCCAGGTCCCTGTGTGCAGATAAGGTCTCAAGAAACGACCTGCCCAAGGTCAATGATCTCACCCCTTGCCAGAATGGGCCCAGTTGCCTTCGGCCTCCATGATTCATGGTTCATTTTCCCTCAGGTAGTCCTGCCAGAAACCAGTGATTTATCTAAACTAGTTTAATCGCTAGCAGTGATAGTTAATTCCCTTAATCATTTAAGTGTGTTGCAAATTCATGCTGGTTTACAAATCTTCTGCAAGCAGGGTTTCTCAAACATGTTCCCTGCCTGCATCCAGTTTTAGGGATTTGTGCTTCCTGCCTCTTCCTTTAAAGAAAGACAGAATAAGAAATTAGTTTGAACTTTGTTATTTATAGTCAGTAACTTCACTCTTCTACACATTAATTACCAAGACTATTTTTCCCTTGGTACCTTCTTTTACTATGACATATTTGCAAAATGTATGTTTTTCCTCCCTCTTTGTTTTACTTACAAATGTTAATTAGCTGTGCTTCCGTTTTGTGACTTTTAAAGTTTTCTCCCTGAAAGTTGTTTATTTAGCACTGATCACTAATGTGTGACTTCTCAGTTTAATTTGTTACTTCAGTATTCTTCACATGATGTAACAGTAGAGCGTGGGCTCTGGGGGCAAAATCCCCGAGTTTCTTTCCTGATTTCAGGAGGTGCTAGCTAACTATGAGACTGTAATGAGTTAGTTGATTTCTCTGTTTCCTTTCTCTCACAGTTGAAATGAGTAGAGTACCTACCTTAAAGAGTTCTGTAAGGATTAATAAGAAATCCACATATGGTGATATGTACAATGCCTGCCATCCGGTAGGAATTTAATAATTTTATGATAATTATTATATCAAAATAATTAACATTGATGACTTAGATTTTTCCAAAATTATCACTACTTTTGCAGTTTTTAAGGAAAAATATTTAATCATGTGTTAAGACTAATGATTGGATGGCAGTTTTGGTTATTGCTGGAAGAAATTTATTAATTTCTTCCCCATGAGAACCCCATGAGAGAAATGAAAACTGTAAGGACGGAGTGGAAATTCTAGAAATAAAAATAGACTATCTGAAATTAAAAAAAAAAAATCACTGGATGCGCTTAAGAGCAGATTATAAATGGAAAAATGTTTGCTACTTAAACACAGATCAACTGAAATTATCTATCTGAAGCACAAAGAGAAAAATGAGTGAAAAAAGTAAACAGAGAGATGTGATGGACAACACTAAGTGGCCTAATGTGTATTTCATTGTTATGCCAAGAGGATAAGAAAGAAAAAATAGTTCAGAAAAAATATTTGAAGAAATAATTGTAAAAGTTATTCAATATATAGTAGATATAACTATTAATTTTAACTACTTCTGGGCTGGGCACTGGCAATAGTAGAGGAGAGAAAGGATCACATGTGGACAAAGACCTCCAGTCTATGGAATTCCACCAGACCAGATGCAGGAGAAATTGGAAGGCTTTGGATCAGTAGACCTCTCATAATAGATGCAGGTCATGCGAAGCAGTGACAGAGCAGACCTCATTCAGACTTCTCTGAACCGATAGTGAGAGGTCCCGCTGCCAGGCTTTTGGGCCCTTCATATTTCAAAAGAAATATATGGGTGTAGACTATGGGATTCAGATAGGGAGTAGGTTTCAGAACTATTACTCCCAGACCCTGATGTAGAAATTTTAGAAAGATAACAAAGTGTAGAAAAGGTGCTTTTTAAAAAAGTAGTTGGGTAGGGGGGCGCCTGGGTGGCTCAGTCGGTTGAGTGCCTGACAGTTTCAGCTCAGGTCATGATCTCAGGGTCATTGGATCGAGCCCTGAGTGGGCTCCATGCTCAATGTGGGGTGTGCTTGAGATTCTGTCCCTCTCCTTCTCCCTCTCCTGCTCCCTCCCCGTCTGCCCCTTCCCCTTGAGGGTGCTCTAAATAAATAAATAAATAAATAAATAAATAAATAAATAAATAAATATTTTTTAAAAAGTAGTTGGATAGAAGGGAAAGACAAAGAAAATTAATTCATTTTTTATTCCTCATGAAAACCCAGCTCTTGTTATAGAGATAAATACTGAATTAACAGGTGAAAGTCTGAAGAGTCTGTGTTTGTGTCACCCAGTTGTACCAGAACAGTACCTTACATAAAAATTTAAGAGCCATAGAATATAGAACTCTTCATATCCTCCTCTTCTTTTAAAAAAATAGAAACTCCATTATTTTTAATGTAAGGCTCTCACCTTTTCAAAGTCTACAAAAGAGTAAGTGGCCAACCAGCGCTTTTCTGTCTGTATGGAAGAGTTTTTAGATTTGGCAGTAATTTCTGATAGTAACAGTTGTGTAGCTGATGAAAAGTTCCCTTTCAGTTCTTGTCGTAGTCCTCAGCTGGAACAATACTACACATTGACTAGGGTCTATGATCTTATTACAGCATTCCCCCCTGCGATCACAAGAAGAATGGATACTGACATTTAAGGTTCTGTTTTTCTAATTTACATTACCCCCTGACATTAACAAGACATGGCAGTGCTTAGGTTTGGTTGATAAACCAAAATGACTTTTTATTACTCTCATTATGGAATGTGACATAATAATGTATGGTTATTAAGCTTCATCAGATATGAATACCTAACACCTTCAATACCTAGTTGCTATAAGAGCAATCATCATCATTCTGGGTGCTACCTTCCAGTCAAGGTAGGTTTTATCCCACCTTACTATTGAACTGCTCTTCCTCTGTAGTAACCATTGCTACAAGTGCCCTTTGCACTACCCCCGACCCTTGCAAACCCTACTAAAGAATGTATGTGTGTGTATGCATGGGTGGGTAAGAGCAAGGAGAAGGAATAGTAAAATGTGATCATTTTTTAAGCTAAATGACTTGTGAACCCTTAAGTGTCCTAAGAATTTTTATAAACTTTAATTGTTAATATTTATTAAACCAATATGTAGAGCCAAAACACACATATAAATCTATCCCTTTAAGTGACTCTGAAAATGAGTAATGACTGACAGAATTCAAACTTCTTTCATTTCCCATTTAAAATAGTTTTCCCCAAATATCACACTAGATTTCTGACTTTTAAACTTTCCCCAAATCATTAATTAAATAAATACTCTGAATTTGGATTATGCCTTTCATGCAATTAAAAATCTCTACATGTCTATCTTAGAGGCAACACTTGATCTTTTGTTAAAACAAAATAGTGGAACATCTCTGTTTCAAAGAGATGCCTTTACTTACATTTTTGTTGATGATCAATTTTTTAATGAAATGTCTATTGTTCTATGTTCAGACTTACTTTCTCTTATGCCCACCTTCCTTCTTTGCATCCCACCATATTCTTCTATTTAAACAAAACCCTTTTACTGAGATTATTCTGTGCCTTCCAGAGACAACCTTGAGCACAAAGAGTGAAGGGTCAGAGTCACTCTTGTCAGAGACCTGCTTGGGGGCTGTAGAGGGAATGTATTGTGCTATGATATTTACATTGTGAAAATTTCATTTTATTTAAAAATACACAAAATAGGCTCTATCCTTAGACTTCCACTCTCTAATAGTATAATTTTTAACATATCTGAGTCTTGGTTCTTCTGTCAACGCGATTGATGACCTGGGGTGCCTGACTGGTTTAGTGAATAGGGCATGTGACTCTTGATCTTGGGGTCATGAGTTCAAGCCCCATGCTGGGTGTAGAGCTTACATTGAAAAAAAAAAAAAGGGTAAAAAAAAAAAAAGGGAAAGAGAGAGAGAATAATGCCCAATTCACAGGATCTTATGATAATCATGTAGCTTGTTTAGAAAAGCTAAACAACTATTTTAAAAGATTATTTTATATCTTCCAAGTGTTAAATGACAACAAATAAGCCACTCATAAATTTGGAAAATGTCTTCCAAAGTTCAAACTTTGACACCAGGGTACTGCACAACCTGAGGAATCTGGTTTCAAATAGGTGAATCCATGTCCTGGTACATATATTCATAAATAATTCATAGTAATTTCTTTGATCAGGACATGGATATCATGCCAGTTTGTAATAACTGAACTTTGTTGGGTATTATCTGTTAGGTAGCAAAAGCAACTGAATTGTTCACAGTTATTTAGCCTAGTCTTTTTTTTTAAAGATTTTATTTATTTAGTTGAAAGAGAAAGAACACAAGCAGGGGGAGCAACAGGCAGAGGGAGAAGCAGACTCCCCACTGAGCAGGGAGTCTGATGCAGGACTAGATCCAAGGACAGTGGGATCATGACCTGAGCCGAAGGCAGACGCTTAACTGACTGAGCCACCCAGGCGCCCTATTTAGCCTAGTCTTAAGGTAGAAATACATCTTTAATATTTTTTAGTTTCCTGGACTGAGACATAGTGACTAAAGTTTTGTGTTTTGCAAAGTGTGTTTGTCCTTGTTATCACATTTTTACTAAATTTAATGAAAAACCTTACCAGCATTATTTAGTCACGTGTCCAACAAACACAGCAAAAGAGTTCTCGAGGCAGAACTTGGCATCACGACCCCTGAATCTAGATCCAACGTTTCTCATAACACAACGTGTTGCCGACTTATGTAAAACCAATGTAAATCCCAATAACACCCACTAAATGAGACACTCAGGGGGACAAGTGATGCTACTCCATGATAGGGGCTTAGCTATCAGGTAACTTGCCTAAGATTCCAGAAGATTCTAGTAAAGGCTCAAGCTTCTAGATTTGGGTGATTACCAAACCTATTATTTCCATTTCATATTATCTATTCTTCCAACCCAGATAGTCAAAAATAATAAAAGAAGATGAATATATTAATATTTATGCATGTTTCACTCACTTTAATTCCTCTCTAGAGGTATTGTTTCAATCCTAGCTCTTTCAGACTAAAATGGATTCATTTTAAGAACGTTATCTTTCATAAAATAAACTGTATGATGTCTAACAGAGCTTGTCATTCTGTATCTGTAAATCCTTATCAATATATATATATAAAAGTCTAAACTGGAAGTCTGAAGAACTTAAGAATTATGTTCTTTTCTGCATTAAAGAATAACACAGAGGAATTTGGGTACTTAACTACGAGTGAGAGACTAAATATTAAAACCAAATTAGTTCCTAGATTAAAATGAAAACTCAAGTATGACCTCTGATTAAATGCTTGAATTTTAGCTCTTGAATATGATAATAATTTATTAAAATATGGGAACCAAGGTCACAATAACCTCCCTTAAAATACAACCTACAATAATGTGTATTTGGTTGTAGAAGTGTAAGGTACTATTTAACCCACTCTTACACAGTTATTCACATTCTGAAGTTTGAACTACTCTGACCCCCTTAAACAAATGGTCCATTATTGAGTGCAGTGTTTGGAAAATGCTTTTGAGATGCATACATCATCACAAAATTGGCAGCCCAGTATTGAGAGAGAGGAGATAATAGGGAGTTATGTGAAGTCTCTGTAGGTTATACTTAGTTGGATAACTTAATTTGGCTGTAGAGATAGAAAAGATCTATGAACTGTACCATTCCAAGATGTTTTTTTTCTTATGGAAAAGTATTCTTTTGAAAAAAGTATTGTCCTTTTGAGTATTATTACCACAATGCTTAACTGTCCTCTCCTGTTTTTTCTTGCCTAAGACAGAATCAGTGAATAAGGAACAGGGCAAGAAATGTGAATTTCTGGGTCTTATTCTTAGACTTAAGATAAACTTTACATGTGATGACCCTAATTGAAGAAAACATCTCTCAGGTCATTGAACTACCTTTGCCTTAGTGTAATACTCATGTTCGTCATAAAAGTTTGTCACTTATATCTAGTGAATAGATTCTCTGGAGATTTCGGGACTTCTCTTCCTGCCAGATGCCTATAGGAAAAATCTGTACATTGAAGTTTCAATTATTTGAACATGCTTTAGACTATGTCATTGCAATGAACTTATGGCAGCAACTCTTCTTGTTAATCTATGAGCATTTTCAAACTTCGATTTTGGTCCCATGGCTCCACATTTCTCGCTATTTTTGGCTTGTTTGTTTATGAGATTCATTTACATAGTTGTGAGTGTATTTCCTTTGTTTTTGGTGGAGAAAACCAAATGGGGTGATAGGGCATTTATTCACATACATTTTAGTACTTGTGTCTCTTGGTCTAAATGTAAACTGCAAACTCTCTTGAATACCACAACTCCCATCGCTTGTGGGGTATTAAAACTTATTGCTAGAGATTATGTGACTTCTCCTACTTTTTCTCAGAGTACTCATAGAAATAAGGTTTTGAATATTCTCATCACCACAGAAAGTTTTTACAAACTCTTTTTGCTAATTCCTGGCCCACATAGGCAGGATTGTTCTAATATCTGACACTACAGACTAGTTTTGCACTTTTTAAAACTTCATATAAATAGAAACCCATCCTTTGCCTAACATAATATTTATGAGATGCATTCATGTTGTGTGTATCGGTATTTCCTTTGTTTTTCATTGCTGAGTAGTAATTCCCATGATAAGTATTTTAAAATATGTATGTCCAAAATCCTGATGAACATTTGAGTTGTTTACAGTTTGAGGCTACTATAAAGAAATGATAAATCATCTAGTACAACCCTTTTTGTGAAATATTTCCATTTCTCTTAAATACATACTAGTAGTAGAAATCTTTTCAAAAATTTTATGCCCTTGTCCTTCCACACCACTGATATGTAAGAATTTCAGGTGTCCCGTACTTTATCATTTGCTGTTGCCTGTATGTATGCATGCATGTACATATGTGTGTATTTATGCTGTTCTGGTAGATGTTGAATGGCAGCTCACTATATTTCGCCTACCAGCTATAGTGGATTACTGCAGTCCTAAAAAATAACTAATACTTTAAGCAGAAATGCTAACACCATATTGTGTGTTTATAGTATACATAAAAGTAAAATATATGGCAACATTAACACAGAGGAAGGGAGGGATAATTGTGAATACAGTGTTGTAAGGTCCTTATGCTGCATGTGCAGTAGTATAATACCCCAGTTCTCTTTCCTTATAACACCACCAGTCTTTTCCTGAGTTTCTCTCCCCACTCTTTGGCCCTAGAAATATTCTTTATGCAGTAAGCGGGTGAGCTGTTGGGCTCATCACTTTGTTTCCAATCTCTTAAGGGTCATAGTCATTTCTTAGCTAATTTCCATCATCTTGAGAGCCATTTTTGGCCTTTTAGTTATTTCAGATGAGCTAGTAAATCCATTCCCTATTACTCTTTTTCTTTTCTTTTTCCTGTTACTCTTATCTTGGAAAGGACTGAAAGTCCAGCTCTAACTACCAAATACTAATATCTGCTAAAAGACCTTTTATCTTGGATTTTCCTAGAAGCATAATCTGAAGCAGAAGTTGGCAAGCAGTTGGTTTAGTTTGGAAATAACCCAAGTAGCAAGAATAAGAAAAAACAGAGTGAGACAGAGAAGGAGGGAAAGCTGGTGCATGGATATTTCTTTGAGTAGGCCAGAAGTGTAGGCAACAGTTCCTTGATCCTATAGTTCTTCTTAGGAGTCTAATGAAATAAATCTCAGAATTGTCTACTTAGGGGATCAATGGCTCCAAACTTCCATTCATTAGGGGTGACTCCTCTGGTATGAACTCCTCAGCACCTCTAGTTTGGGCTAACTTGAGTACCGAATAGATACTCATTGGCATCCTGAATGGAATTAAAGAAGTCTCGCAGCAGGAGACAAAAGAGGTGAGAGGCACAGTTCCAAGGCCAAGTGCTCTCAGGTTGTAACCTTGTAGGGTTGATTTGAAGCTTGTTACGAATTGATTAGCACATCAGTGACTTGCTGAAAAGGTGAGGCAGAGTATTTCAAATAGAACATATAAAAATATAAAAGCTTCTCTTCTTTTCTTATTAATACTCAATTTTTTTGGGACACTTTTGTTTCACAGCAAAGTTGAGAGAAAGGTAGGTATTTCCTATATATGACCTTCAATGATGTGTTGGCTATTCTTGGTCTTTTGCCTCTCTATATAAACTTTACAATCAGTTTGTCAGTATCCATAAAATATCTTGTTGGGATTCAGATTGGGATTACATTGAATCTGTAGATCCAACTGGGAAAAACTAACATTTTGACAACACTGAATCTTCCTATCTATTAATTTGGAATGCCTCTTTTTTTAGTTCCTCCCCGAGTTAGTCAGAGTGTTAGAGTTTCCTCCTATAAATCCTGTACACATTTTGTTAGATTTATACCTCCAAGTATTTTATCTTGGGGGGTGCTATTATAAAGTGTATTGTGCTTTTAATTTCAAATTCCAGTTGCTCATTGCTTGTATATAGGAAAGTGATTGAATTTTGTATCTTAACCTTGTGTCCTGCAACCTTGGTATAATTGCTTATTATTCCAAGAGGTTTTTTTTTTTTTTTTTGGTCAATTATTTCAGCTTTTCTACGTATGATTATGTCATTTGCAAACAAATACAGTTTTATTTCTTCCTTTCCAATCTGCATACATTTTATTTTCATTTCAAATGCATAAGGTCTCAGAAATTTTAATATACATGTAGCTTTACTAAAACAGACTTGAAAACTTAAACAACATACAAATGAAAGTGAAAAGAAACCACACACACACACACACACACACACACACGCATGCATGGGAAAATAAAGATTTAAAGACCTGCTATAAGATTTAAATCCGTACAATTATAGAATTAAATTTAATTCAATGAGATGATTATGGTCACAAAACAGAATGCTTATGATATACTTAGGAAGGAGTTTGCATAGTGCACAAATGAAGATTGAAATAAAATAACGATAGCCTACTATTTTTTGGTTTGTTTGTTTTATCCCTTCAAGATGCCAGGCAATGTCACAAGATGTTGAAAAAATTACAGGATATACATGAGAGTTTTGGCATGGAACAGGAAAATAAAGGCCTGAGACTGTGTTTGACAGAAATAGGGAAAGTAATATTTTCATGAAAGCAAGTATGGCTAAATTAGATATAATTGTTACACGGTCTTCTAAAATGCGGAGATTTCTACACATTTTTCTCTATCTGTTAAATTAAATTTTTCCAGGCATGCAGACCAGGAATCTGCATTGTACACATGCTGCCAAAGTAATTTTATTCACACTAAAATTTGGCCGCTACTTTTATCATTAGTCGTATAAGTCAATAAGTAAGCGAAATGAATAGTAGCAAGTAACAGAGGCCTGTGTCATATGCCACCAAGAAATCTCTATGAAGCAAGTAGCCAGAACTTGGGCCATGGGCAGAATCTGTATAGCTTGTGAGGGGAGTAAGGACACACCTTTCGTTATGTGGAATTCAAGAAGTAAACAAACAGCAATCAGCCAAATCATGGATACAGAGAGAAAAGTGGCCCGAAACATCTTTTCTATTGGCACAACTGTGATCTTTTCCTAAAAATATTTATCTCATTAGTAACATGAGCCAATGACAGTGTGTGATCATATCATGAATGTGTCTGAATTTCAAATTTCTTGACTTTCTTAGCATGAACCCAACCTCCTGCAATGATCTTATGCTGATAATAAGATCATTGCAGGAATATTTAGAATATTCTTTAATTTTACAAAAAAATTGTATTTCCTTTAAGAAAAGTATAAATATATAATTAACTCATGGTTTTGAGAATAATTGTTGGGGGGCTTAATTAATTTAATTAAAGTGTATGTAGTACAACTTTCATTAATTCAAGAGATAGAGGGGAAGCTAAAAATAAGTAAGATCCGGTTCTGCCTAATTAGCCATGAATCGAACATGTACAATGTAGGTGTCATTGAAATACCCCAGATATCATCTCCTTTTTGATGGTAGGCCATAAGACTTGGAAAATATAATATAATCTGTTTGAGAGATTAAATCTCTAGCTTTCTAAATGCAATGTAGTCTAACTTGCATGTTATCCTTGATGACAAACCACCAGCTAAATAGAATGTACCATAGGAAACATACATTCTGACTAGTGTAATAAAATGCAGTTCATTTTGACCAAGGCAACCAGTAGCTGTCTCTGAAGCAAGAATTAATACATAAGCAAGACTGCACATATCCTTTTTAGAAATGAGTAAGTTTCATGCTTTATTTATTGGTAATCCCCTGGCATTTTTCATAGATTGTATGAGGTGAGGACTGTAAATTCTATAGAAAAGTAAAGGAGGTTAGAATAACAGATGAGATTCAGAAACATCGTGCAATTTTTAAAGTGAGAACGAGAAACACTAATGTTTTACAAACCATAAAATAAATTTTCTTGCACATGATATCACTTGTAAAATCTCAAACACCCAATAAAGAATTTATACTGTCAACCAAACTCCTTTCTTTAAAAGATTTATTTATTTTAGAGAATGAGAGCATGAGGGAGGGGCAGAGGGAGTGGGAGAGAGAGAGAATCCTCAAGCAAACTCCCCTTCAAGTTCAGAGCCTGATGTGGAGCTCAACCCCAGAACCCTGAGATCATGAACTGAGCTGAAATCAAAGAGTTGGATGCTCAACTAAGTCACCCAGGCACCCCCTAACCAAACTCCTTTTCAACGAAAGTTTGCAAATAAAATATAATATGAACATCTACAGTGTTCATATTAGATACTATAAACGCATCAACACTTGGTTCTTATAAAGCAGTTTTTAATATTCTCTATATTTTATGCTCTAGAGAGCTTAAAAAGTTTGATTTACTTATTAAAATCTCCTTGAGTCCAACATCTCACTTTTTTCAGTAACTGCTTCCCTTCAGTTTTCTGAGACAAGAATTTTCATTTTCTTTTTCCACATTTGCTGCATCCCTGTCTTATATCAGTTCCCGCTAACACTTATGGCACTCTGCCATTAATAAAGCCTTTATTTTCATTCTGTTTGTTGGAAATTAAAAAGAAAATATTTCCTCTTTTACCTGCTCCCACCAAAAAGAGTAGAAAACAGCCTCCAATGAACCAAGTGAAGGTCAAGAAGCAATCAGTCAACACGTAAAGACTGACAAAAGGAGTAGCAATTGAATTTGTGCAGGGGTGGAGTTCTTATATTATCAAACTTCATTGATACTTTGTTTAGGTATTGGAGAAAGTGAACTTTTAAAAAATAAAGAAGTCATTAGACTACATATTGAAAGACTACAATAACTGACACATATCATATATAAACATCTTTAGAACACATAAAAAATAAAAATTTAAGATGTGTTTTGCTTGCAGAAATGTGGCGCGAGTGAATTTTGTAGCCATGTTCTTCAGTCTTCTGCTAAGACATAACTGCATGTACAGATTTAAAGAGCAATTGCCTGGAGCTCAAACTACAGCCACGGAATGAACAAAAGGAAAGTGGCCCACAGAGACTGAACTGAATAATAACCATGTAACTTGGTGGTTTAGTCATTAAGTTAATAGGATTTTGTCTGCTACAAACCCTATTTTCAGATGTGTAGGCAAGTCTACTAATCATGGACAAAACTGAACTTCTACAAAGTTTAACCATTTTGCCCTGTTTCTTTTACTAAATCATTATTATACAAAGATTATATCTGTGTCCCTTAGTGAAATGAAAACTGAGTTTGACGTTATTTTTATGTGGGTGGTAATGTGTTTCTTGTGACCTCAAAACAGATGTCAATTTATGCTTCAAGAAGAAAAAAAAGGAGTGTTCATTTTTTTTCATAACATGGAAAAGATAGAAGAAATCTGGTGATAATGCATGGAAGATCAAAATTTAATTGAGCTGAAGTATTTTTCGATTTATGAAGCATTGTTTCCCTAAGTAAGGTCATTTTTTTTCTAGTACATGGAAGAGTATTAAGTCAGCCAGACCACATATACCCATCACTCAGTTCTAGAACTGTGATATCTGCCCTAAATATTACAAAGATTTCCTTAAAGAATAAACATGGTCCCTTCGATCAGAGTATTTCTGGCCTAGTGGAACAGAAAGAAGAACAAATAGACCATGATGAGATAGTTTTGGATGTTTTTATGGGGAAAAGTATAGAATACTGTAGAGGATCTGAGGAAGGGTCTCTAAGCACACCCTTGAAATCAGAGGTTCTCCCGTGAGAACTTATACCCGAGTTGAATCCTGAATATAAGCGTATTTGTTTTCTACTGCTGCAGAACAAATTATCCCTACATTTAGCATCCTAAAACAACACATATTTATTTTTTTAAGATTTATTTACTTATTTTAGAGAGAGAAGAGAGAGAGAGTGCGGGGAAGAGGAAAGAATCTCAAGCAGACTCCCCACTGAGCATACAGCACAATGCGGGGTTTGATCTCACCACCCTGAGATCATGACCTGAGCTGAAATCAAGAGTCAGACGTTCAACCCACTGAGCCACCCAAGCGCCCCAACAACACATATTTATTATCTCACAATTTCTCAGGATCTCCTGGCTCAGTCTCTTACAACTAGGATGACCAACTCACCCTGGTTTGCCCAAGGCTTTGCCAGGTTTTAAAACTGAAAGTCCCACATCCCAGGAAACCTCTCAGCCGCAGGGGAACCAGAATGGATGATTACCATACTCATAAGGCTTCAATCATGCTGACTGGAACCAAAGTCACCTCTAGGTTCAACTGGGGTAAGATCTGCATCCAAGCTGCCTCAGTCATTGTTGATAGGACTCAGCAATTTTGGGGCTATGAGTCTGAGAGCCTCAGTTCCCACTGGCCATTGGACAGAGACTGCCCTCAACCCTCAATGACCCTCTCCATCAGAGCCTTCCTATGAGAAGAGCCAGGGAGAGAATGTCTACAAGATGAGACGAAATCATCACCTTTGGGAACCTAACTAGAAAGAGGCATTCCATCATTTTTGCCAAATTCTATCTGTTAGAAGCGAGTCAACAACCAGATCCAGTTCAACCTCAAGGCAAGGGGAATAAAACAAGGAGAGGACCACTAAGAATCGAGGATCACTGGAAGCCATGAGAAAACTTCTTACTCAAAACAAAACAGCAAAAGAAGTAGCCAAAAAAGGAAGCATAAAAATGCTTTATATTTATGATGCTAATATATTTTTTACAGAACATGAAACTATTACCATAAGTGTATCTGATTTTATCAACTGATAAATGCCAAGGAAACTGTATACTCAATTTGCTTTTAAGAAAATTTCTTGTTAGATGGGGCGTCTGGGTGGCTCAGTCATTAAGTGTCTGCCTTCGGCTCAGGTCATGGTCCCAGAGGATCCTGGCATCGAGCCCCACATCGGGCTCCCTGCTCAGCGGGAAGCCTGCTTCTCCCTCTCCCCCTGCTTGTGTTCCCTCTCTTGCTGTGTCTCTCTCTATCAAATAAATAAAATCTTTAATAAAAAAGGAAAATTGCTTGTTAGAAATAATAAACATATATAACTGTGTACTTTTTGTGTATGAGTTCTTGTGTATATGTGTGTTAGGGTGGAGTGTGTAGCTTTGAATGGACTCTTTAAAAACAAAATCTGCTTTTTAAAGTCATTTTTAAGTTACAAAATTCCAGAAAGAAACCACTGTATAACTGAAGTTTCAAAACGGGCAACTCTAAGATTAATAAATATCCTTCATATGGCCATGATGTTGATGATGCCAACTTAGCTGTTCTGCTTTTTCAAACACAGCATTTCCTCTTGCTTTCTGATACTTTCAAACTTTCAGTGAACTTCTCCCTTTCCAGGTCTGCTTTTGCCTGAAATATTTCTCTTTCTCCCAAATCCCAACCAACTCATTGCTCTTACAATGCTTGTTATTCCTTTAGATTTTACCCCAGACTTCATTCTCTCAATATTTTCCCAGCTAATAGAATTTCCCTTATTAAACATCCTCGTATTATATATTTCATTTTCTGGCATTTTCAGAGTGTTATCTCTATATTTGTAATATGATTATTTACTTAGTTTGTGTTTATTTCCTGAAACATTAGCTCCAAGTAGGAATTCACCATGGTTTTTCTTAGTCCTACACTAATATCTGGCAAAACACAGATTATATTTAACTTATCTGCTGAATGAATGAATAAATATTTAATAATTAACTTGATGCTCCTTGTCCAGATGAATCTTTCTTTTCTGAATTGAAAATCTTTTTTTTTTAATTTGGTTTATATATACTTGGTGAAGGAGTAATTATGTAGATACAATTTTACACAAAATATAGTTATTTTCTTAACTTTAATATTTTTCACACCATGCTAGACCTAGTCATCAATATTCTTGTTCAATAATAAAAAGTCAGCCTACTAAATACATTTAAATTCATGTTATTTGAACTATATGCCATAAAATATAATAATGATAAACCCTTTTATTCCGGTCACTTAAATAACAAAACATTTTAATATAATTTATGCTCTATTCCTGTGGAATTGTTGGGACATAGAAATATCTCCATTTTAAAAATGAGGATAATGAAGCTTGGTGCAATTAAGTGACTAGCTCAAGGTTACACTGCTTACAGGAAAAAAAAAAACTTTTTAAAAAGTGTAGATATAGGGGGGGCCTGTGTGGCTAAGTCGGTTAGGCGTCTGACTCTTGATTTTGGTTCAGGTCATGATCTCAGGATCCTGGAATCAACCCCCGAGTCCATCTGAGCTGGGCTCCGTGTCTTCTCTCTCTCTCTCTCTCTCTCTCTCTCTCTCTCTCTGCCACTACCCCCTGCTCAGTCTCTCTAAAATAAATAAATCTTTTAAAAAAAAAAAAGCGTAGATATAATTTAACTCCTCTTAGTTTTTACTAAATTTCTCTACTTATTACCCAACTATTGTTTCAAGTGTGTTAGTATCTATTCTGTGTTTGGAGCCTAGGAGAGCATCCCCTGTGAGAGGCAGGAAGGACTGGTCAGCAATTTAATGACGACCTGCCTGACTTAGCAGTACTTAGGCTGCTAACTGGATTGGCCACTAGAGGGCACAAGGACCTATCATATGATTCACTCCGTTTTCGTTTTTTGGTTTTGTTTTTTTGTTTTGGGGGGCTTTTTTTTTTTTTTTTTGTCTTCAAATTGACCAGAGAAGGGAGGGAGAAATGAATGGAGGGGAAAGAGAAGCAACAGAAAACAATTTTTAAGGAATTAAATTCCAACTATGTTAAGTTCCAACATTCAGGCAAGCTGATCAGAAACTTAAAGTAACTTCTATTTATTAGGTGAGGCAAATATAAATCTTGCACAGATTTGAAATGTTTAGGAAAATTTACCATAGATAAATTCATTAATCAATATTTCATGTGCTTTGACATCCGGAAAACATTTTCATGTGATTATCATGGAGATAATACTTTTTGTCTAGAAGCACAACTGGAATATTCTTTCCTTTTTTTCCTGTCTCTCATGCCCTTCAGTGCAAAGATCAGTTTTCATCCTCCCTGAGAATTCTTCCTTGAGAGTATCAGCCCTGAGAATTGTTTTCATGCTCATGGGCATTAATAATTTCATTATCTATCTGTTCATCTCACCCATATTGTAAGTGCTTGCTAGGTGTCAGCCCCGTGCTGGGATGGAGATAGATCCTTGAACTTAGGGCACTCAGAGACTGCAGGAAGGAGGGAAAAATCTTTACAAGAAAAAAAAAAATAGCCCCTAACAACAATTCTTATCTTACAGATCTTGAGTCACAACAGTTTAAGTAAATTTCCCCAAATCACACCAAAGCCAATTTGACTCTAAAGCCAGGTAAGACGGATTTAGCTCCTGAACATTCTGATAAGAACATAGATTGTGAATTCCCCACCAGCCTTTCAGGATCATAATAGATCTTCAAGTCATATGTAATAAATATGATTTATTCACGTAAAACAAAGTCATTAATTAACATTCAAAAAGCATTTTTGGTTGCCTACTTTCTGTGATGAATGGTGCTTTGGGAGCAGAGGAGAACCAGTTAAGTCAATGCGGTGATCAGCCACCGGGAGGACCTCAGGGAGGATGTTTGTTGGAAATGTTTAAAGGCTTTGGTTGTGGGATGGAGCCAGGGTCAGGCTCCACACTTAGCAGGGGAGTCTGCCTGAGATTCTCTCTCTCCTTCTCCCTCTGCCCCTCCTCCCACTCTCCAGTGTGTGTGCACACTCCCTCTCTGATAAATAAATAAATCTTAAAAAAAAAAAAAAGGAAATGTCTTGAACACATTGGAATGTCTTGGACAAATGTCTTTGGAAGAAACTCTTGTTGAAAAGGGGAGGAAAGATCATTACAAGAAGACCTTTTATGAGAAATGGCATGGAGAGAAGAACTTAAAATGAGCAATGCTGTATTTTCACAGTAGCTCGGAGGTTAATTTACAAAATAGGAAAGTACTTAAGAAGAAAAAAATAGAGAAGGGTGATAATTCATTTTACATTTCTTTTTTTTAAGATTTTATTTATTTATTCATGAGAGACAGAGAGAGAGAAAGAGAGAGAGAGAGAGAGAGGCAGAGGTAAAAGCAGGCTCCCCGCAGAGCAGGGAGCCCGATGCGGGACCCTATCCCAGGACCCTGGGATCATGACCTGAGCTGAAGGCAGATGCTTAACCATCTGAGCCACCCAGGCACCCTCATTTTACATTTCTTTACATTAGATAAAACCTAAATTTAAAAAAGAAAACCCTTCACTCATCATCTCAAGAAAAAATATGTAAGTACAATATAAATCTATAAACTTATAAATCATATGACTATATACTTTTAGCCAACTTTTTATATATTCATTATATTTTAGGGAGAGAATAACTTAAAAGGAACTTAAAGTATCTGAGTAGTCCGTGATTGCTGAAGGTAGAAAGTAGATAGTTTGAAACATTTGTAAAACAAAACCTTTAATATCATAAATAACTATTAGTTTTCAGAATCAGAAAAAATGGAAATTCATCATCCCCAAATGGTTGGTTAATTAGCATCATAGTTCAGATTAGTAGAGAAAGATGGCAAACATGAATGAAAAATAAGTATTATTCATGAATTTTTATGAATACCAAAGAATGGGTAGAATCCTGGCTAGTTTCACTTATTTTACCTTTTTTTTCAAAAAAGAAATGCTCTCTGAAAATAGATTTCAAATAATATCAAAATTGTAGAAAATATGTGAGTAAATGTGGAAATTGTCCTACATAGAAATCAGACAGAAAATAATGTAATAAACAGAAGAATATGGTACAGATAAGGTTTTTTAGAGACCTCAGATAAAACATCATCATGGTGATAAAGTGTAGATATGGAAAGATCATATATATGCTAAAGTATCAGTAAAAGGTAAGGATTAGCATTATACAATATATGGGAAATTGATATGTGTCTGATTTGTAAAATACTTTAATTCCATAGAATTAAAACTAAGTGTTGAGAGAAACTCTAGCAAAAAACAAAATTTAAGAACAAATAGCTATTATTATAATATCCTTTGTTAATTTATCTTTTCATGGCACAATTTAAAAAACCAGATTCTAAATTTAAATCCATAGATTCATAGTCTGATGGTTTGCACCTGCCTCTCTTAATAGGTAGACATACAAAAGCTTTTGTAATAGAATTTGGATGTCTTCCTGCCTGATTTGCAAAATTACTGACACTTTCAAGCAATTTCAATTTATCAAAATTCTTAAGGATAAATTTAGATTTTGTTTCGAAAATCTACTGTCTTTCTTCCTAAAGTTGGAGAAAAAACTTTCTGACCTGATAACGGTAAATAATTGATATGTAAATATAAATTTACATCAGATATAAGTTGACTCACAAACCACATAATTCTTATTGAGTCAGGAGCCACAGAGTAAAGTAACCACTTAAAGCATAACATAAATCAAAGTATAGAAGTAGAAGAAGAAACTCGCTATGACTTAGGACCAAGGGCAGAACCTAAGTTAATTAATATATACTTGAAGGTTTTGAATAATTAAGAAAAAGTAAGATTCTGTCCCAAATAGTACAGAGTGAAAGTTATGTTACTTCATTCAAAACCCAAATAGAAATTAAATATGCAAATGTTCTATGTGTTGCTCAGTGAAGCAACTTCGTAGAATGGAAGGAACACTAGAATTTCAGGAACACACAGTACATATTTTCAATATGCGTCCAAATCTGTGTTCCAACATCTTCTAGCTGTGTGATACTAAGCAAAGAAACTTTCTTTCCAAGTGTCAATGTCTTCATTGTAAAATAGAAAAAAAATCTGCATCACAAATTTTTATGAATATTATTAAAAGTGCCTAGAATGGATTTAAAGAGTCATTCCATCAGTCTCAGGTGAATCTGAAAGTAATTTAAATTCTAATATTTGCTTTTATCCCTATACTAATATTTAACTTATATCTAAATGCTAATTTTAAATCTTCCCAATATGTGGCTGAAGATTCTTGACAGGTTATGTCATTTCCAACTTTTGTGCCACGTTGCACAGTTTTATATTTGATAAATAAGTGTGTTTATTGTATGAGTGGCTGTATAGTATGCATAGAGTTTATAATCATATTTTAGGTTGAATTAGAACAATATGGATTTTTTTTTTGCAATTCTGACAGAGCAGTATACTAATAATGGCTGAATTACTTGCTTCAGACCATTCATCTCAGTAAAACAAATGGAAAATTTAGACAATGAAGATGTAGAATCTGTTTGAAGGTATTAGAATGCTACCAAGACATAGAAAATTTGCCAGGCCAGGATCCAGGAAAAAAGTAAGAACAGGTGATCTCGGTGTTTGGATGTCCTTTTCCCAGGAGGAAGTTGTTTGTCAACTATGATAGCAAAAATGGAGCCAAGAGGCTGAGAAGGTGTGCAGTGTTTTTCCCAGTCTCGCAAAAGTTGAGGTCAGGGTGAGAAATTGGAGCTCAGGGACTTAGAGGGAGCAGATAGTATGGTTAAAAGGGAAAGGAAACAAACAAACAAACAAACAGGCCTTGGTTTATAACCCCAAAGGGATATACTTTAGGAGAAAAGGTGATCCAAAAATTGACCAGTCTCTCAAGGACCTAAATCTAACTTCAAATAATCTCAACCTCTGATAAGATGAAAGAAATGACCCTGAAACAAGCTGCCTAAAAAAACCAGTAAATTCTTTCTGCAGGAACACAGCACTATCCAGAGTTTCTGGTGATTTTTAAAGTTTTTCATGTACACTCTCCGACAATTAAGCATTCATGAAGAAGAAAAAAGTGACAGAATAGTAAGGAAAAAAAAACCCCAGATCTCCATGATATCCAGATATTGAAGTTATCAGACACAGACTTTATAGTGGCCATAATTCATATTTTTAAATAATTAATTAAAAGATTCAAATTTTCAGAAAAGAATAGGAAATAATTTTAAAAGAATCAAATGGATTTTATAGAATTAAATAATATGCTGGCTCAAACTAAAAGCTTTCTTTAAAGAATGGGTTTAACAAACTATTAGACACAGATGAAAAGACTTTATTGAGATGTAATTGACATATGACATTGTGTCAGTTTAAGGTGTACAATGTAATGATTTGATATATGTATATACCAGGAAATGATTACCACAATAAGGTTAGTTAGCACATCCATCACCTCACATAGGATATAATTCCTAAAAAAAAGCCAAAAAGGAAGGAAAAAGGAGCACAGAATAGGTAGATCACATTTCTTTTGTTTTCCAACCAAAGTTAATGATAGACTTCAACCTAATATATCAGTAATTATGTTAATTGTGAATAGAATGTATTCTAATTAAAAGATTAATATTTAAAATTTAATAAAAAGGGCACACCAAATAATAGATTCCTGGAAAAGGATGTACCTTAAATATAATTATTTCATTATACTATTATTATACTTCCATGATACTATTTTGCTCCACCTGGATCCCATTATTAGGCTTTTGAACACATTCCCAACTGCTGGGGATATAGACCCTCAGCTGCATCCTGCACTGGAATGTACCCTTGAATGCAGGGAACTGCTTGCCTAAGGTGACACCACCTCCCAGAGGTGGCCCTTGGCCAATGACTACTGGGGATAAAAGTCCTGGTTTCCTCGCCTTAATTATGGGCAGCTGGAAAGAGCCCAGTTCCAAAACTCATAAGATCCTCTGAACTCTCTGTCACAACCACATTGTAATTAGCTTCTCTCTCTCTGACCAATCTTGTCTTAATCACTTATTTATAGGTATACCTATGCACTCCCCAGGAAGTCTGGATGCAACTATCTGTCTCAGAATCTATTTCTAGGAACCAAGTCTAAGACAATGAGACAGAATATTGAAAGGGAAAGAATGGTAAAAGACATGATGTAGACATTGACTGAAAGGAAGTGGATTGAGCTATTCTAATACTGGACAAAGAAGCCTTCAGGGCAAGAAGCATGACCAGAGATAAAAAAGGAACATTTTTAATGATAAAAGTCAATCGACCAGAAAGATGTAAAAATTTTAAATATGTATGAACCTAAAACTGTATCCTTAAAATATGTAAAGTGAAATTTGGCATAACTTTTGATGAAAAGTTATGAAAAAAATCCATAGCCATAGTGGGGGATTTAACACATTTTTTCCCAGGAACCTATAGAACAAGAAGACAAAAAAAAATCTGTAAGGATTTAGAAAATTTAATCTGCATAATTAAATATTGATTTATTGACACATTCATAGATGTGCCAACTGAACTTTATACCCAACAACTGAAGAGCACATGTTTTTCAAGTTTATGTGAAACTGTTACAAAGAACTATATGCTGGGTAGAGAACAAGTTTGATCAGATTTTATTTATTTATGTAAAAGATTTATTTTTGAAAGAGAGGTAGCAGGGGGAAGGGGCAGAGGGATAGGAAGAGAGAAACCTAAGCAGACTTAACAGAGCCTGACGACGGGCTAGCTCTCACAACCCTAAGATCATAATCTGAGCTGAAACCAAGAGTCAGGCACTTCACCCACTATGCCACCCAGGCACCCCTGCATTTAAAGACATGGTAATTAATACACAGAGCAGTTCTCTGGCCAGAGTGTTTATTCTGTACAGTTTGTTTGTAACATTAAAAATTTTCATAATTTACCACATTATCAGAAAAAATAATGTGATCATCTTAATATATGGAAACAACAAAACAGAACTCTGAAACTGAAAGCACCCAATCCGTTCTAGTTACAATGGTTCTTATGAGGAAAGAGTACAAAACGTGAGGTGTATGGAGCAGATGATATGAGGATCCTAGGATATTATACTATTGATCTGAGGATTATGATAGAAATATAGGCAGGCATTAAAATATCTCAAGCTGAAAAATGGCAGAATGGGATGAAATCAACATGGATTAGGAAAAGCAGAGTTTGGAGAGCGCTGCAGTAGAGCAGGTGGAAGCTAATATGGACATGCATTAGAGCTCTATGACAGGAATAATTGTCATTTTCGCTCAATACAATCAATACTTTCTATCCACAAGGTGAAATGTCCTGAATATATTACAGGCTCTATTTGCAACTCCAGGAAGCACTGGTAAATATGATCAATTCCCCGATCAAACTATTGAGAATTCATCACTACTGACTTCAAATATTCTAGTTTGGAAATTTTTTTAAATACTGAAAGTTGAAAATAACTAATCTCTATTTTTTTAAATCCATGATCTCAGATATTTTTAAATAAAATAATTAATTACAAATACCATTAAAATCTTAATTTTTCTCCTAGTTCTATTCCTTTGCACCCATCCCTAGGAAAATGTTTTCTCACGAATTCGGCTGTGTCTTTCCAGTTCATAATTTTGAAGCAAAAACTGACAGAATCACGAATGTAGGTGTATTAGTCCTTCACAGTAATGTTCGATTTCTTTCCTAATACACTCCCCTTCCTCTCACGTTCCAGGTCGAGGTAGTTCATTCTCATGCAGCATGTCACCACACTCACTACATTTAACACATTGTTCACATTCATTCTACCGCTCATGGGTTATTGCCAGAGTTGATGTGTCATAATAATATCAGTGAAAACATTCTGTTAAATGCCTTCTTTGTGCACACACATGAATTTCTTTTACATATACACCTAGGAGTAAAATTGCAACAGCATAAAGAATATATATCTTCCAGCGCCTGGGTGGCTCAGATGGTTAAGCGTCTGCCTTGGGCTCAGGTCATGATCCCAGGGTCCTCTGACTGAGCCCCAGGTTGGGCTCCCAGCTCAGTGGGGAGTCTGCTTCCCCCCCCCCTCTGCCCCTCCCCCTTGCTCCTGTGTGTGCACACAGGCTCTCTCTTTTTCTCCCTCTTTTCTCTCCAGGTGTGTGCATGCTTTCTCTCTCTCAAATAATCTTAAAAAAGAAAGAAAGAATATATGTCTTCAAATAGAGTAAATAATACTAAATTTTCTCTAGTTTTATTTATTTTTTATTAGAAACAAGTTTTAATGACTCAGAATAGGAATATAGTAAATTAGTATTCTCTACATTGCAAAAGGCAATCATGTTCATGATAATCTTGGACATTGGCCAGGTTCTCCAGGGAGCTCGAATCTCATAATTGTGGTAAATATTAAATATAATGTTTGACCAATCAAACCAGCCTTATCCTCAGTATTACCAGGTAGGCATCAGGAAGAGTAAGGTCTCTATGACTTAGTAATTGTCTTTTCTTTTTTATTTGATTTTATGATTTTATGTTAATCACCATACATTACTCATTAGTTTTGTTGTAGTGTTCCATGATTCATTGTTTGCATATAACACCCAGTGCTCCACGCAGAACGTGCCCTCTTTAATACCCATCACCAGGCTAACCCATGCCCCCACCCCCCTCCCCTCTAGAACCCTCAGTTTGTTTCTCAGAGTCCATAGTCTCTCATGGTTCGTCTCCCCCTCTGATTTCCCCCCTTCATTTTTCCCTTCCTACTATCTTTTTTTTCTTTTTTTTAACATATAATGTATTATTTGTTTCAGAGGTACAGGTCTGTGATTCATCAGTCTTACACAATTCACAGCGCTCACCATAGCACATACCCTCCCCAATGTCTGTCACCCAGCCACCCCATCCCTCCCACCCCCCACCACTCCAGCAACCCTCAGTTTCTTTCCTGAGATTAAGAATTCCTCATATCAGTGAGATCATATGATACATGTCTTTCGATTGACTTATTTTGCTTAACATAATACCCTCTAGTTCCATCTACGTCATTGCAAATGGCAATATTTCATGTTTTTTTTAATGGTTACATTATATTCCATTGTGTATATATATATATATACCATATTTTCTTTATCCATTCATCTGTTGATGGACATCTTGGCTCTTTCCATAGTTTGGCTATTGTGGACATTGCTGCTATAAACGTTGGGGTGCACGTACCCCTTTGGATCACTACATTTGTATCTTTGGGGTAAATACCCAGTAGTGCAAGATTGTTTTTAACAATTTACACTCTCTGTAGAAGTTCTTAAGAGTTATTTTCATTCCACATTTTTTCCAGCCACCAGTTACTATAAAATTTCTTGTGAATTTTATTTCTAGCCTTTTTTGGGGGGAAGTGTGTCATCCCATGGTTTTAATATTAATTTCCCTATTGACTTTAGAGCATCTTTTCATATGCTTTTTGATTATGTGTATATCCTCATTTGTGAAGTGCAGTCAATTGTCATGTGTACATTTTAATTTATTTTTTCTTAATGATTTGAGAGATTTATTTATACATCGTGGATGCAATTTTATTTTTTTGTGGATACAATTTTTGTCAATTATATGAATTACAAATACATTCTTTCAGGATGTGACTGAATTTTATTTCAGTGCTGTTTTTAGCAGAAAATATTTTAATGTCATCAAATTTATCAATATTTACATTCTTAATAATTTTTATGTCCTGTTTAAGAAATATTTTTCTATACAGAAGTCCTAAAGAATCCTCCTGTGTTACCTTTTTGAAGCTTTTTTTTTCCCTTTAACATTCAGACCTACGATTCACTGAAATTGATTTCTATACAAGCTGTGGATATGGATATGTACACGAATACCAAATATTTCCAGCACCATTAAAAACACAAATACATTATCTTAATTATAGTAACTTTATGATGTCTTAATATCTGCTAAGGGCAAGTCTTCCCATCTTGTTTTTCAAGATTATCTTGAATATTCTTGGCCCTTTGAATTTTCATATGATTTTAGAATCAGTTTAGCAAGATCAACAATCCATCATTTTAGAGTTTTGATTGGGTAAATCTGGTAGAATCTGGACAAAGTCATATTATTATGATATTGATTCTTCCAATATACTAGCATGGTATATTCCTCTAAGTAGGGTTTTTTGGGGGGAGTTTTGAATACAAGTAGACACCACTGCCATCCTTTTCTTGTTCCTGATCTCACCAAAAAAGCTTTCAACATTCTACTATCGAGCATGATGCATTCTCTTTATTTGTTGCAGCTACCTTGTATCAGAATAAAAATATTTCTTGATTTTAATTATGAATAGAATTTAATGTTATAAATGAACTAATCTGCATGTACTGAGATAATTCTCTATTATTCTATTAAGGTGTCAAAGTACATTGATTTAAAAATATTCCCAAACTTACTTTCAAGACTAAATACAACTTGCTCATAATATACATTTTGTTAGATTTTCTTTGTTAATATTTCTGTAGGATTTCAGTATTATAATTTTTCCTTTTTTATAAGTCCTGTGTCATGTGTTTTTAAATCAACATTACAGTGACATAAAAAACACATAGACTGAACTCATACTGAAAGAGAATTCCCCCCCTTTCTTCTTCCATTTATGTTGGAGAATGTGTATGTTTGGCGTCATTTCTTCTTTAACTCGTTGGTAAAATTTTCTGGTGAAGTTACCTGTGTCTGGAGTTCTTTTTGGAATTATTTTAATTAAGAATACTACTTTGTTATTTATTTCAAAATTATGCCAGTTATCCATTTAAATGCCCTATCAAATATAAGAATAAATACTATTCCCATTACTCACAAGGGCAATATGGTCCTTAGGCTAGGCAAAAACAAAGAAACCAAAACCTCTGCCTCCAGTCATGTGTATGGTAAGCAAGTCGGTCCAGTTTGCCAGAGTCTTTCCCAGTTTTGAACCTTGAAAATCTTTGCAGCCCAGAAACTTCTCACTCTCATGCAAACCACAAATGTTGGTCACCCTAAAATTGTCCACTGGGCAGCTCCAAAGTCTAAGACGGTCTATCTATCTGGCACAAAAGCTACAATATGGATATCGGAATCAAAACCAAGGGAGGAAAATAAAAATATCCCCTACATTAATAACGGTTATTGAGAAGAGGGGAATGAAACATAAGCTGTGTCTTGTTAGGGCTTTTACTAGAAAATAAACCCAAACAATTTATGTTTTATTTAAAACTATAATCTAGGAACATGTTTCTGAAATTACAAAATGTCTTACATCTACTTAATTAAGGGCAAACTGTGTGCTGGGGAAAACCAACCCAAAATGACTAATAATAAAAAAATCTTAAGTTATTAGGTTTTTAAAGGTACTTAGTGTCCTACAGAAAGGTGACACATCTCTAGAAATTGACCTAAGATTTAATGCAATTTCAATCAAAGTTCTAATGGTTATTTTTATAAAATTCCAATTAGCAAACCAATTCCAAATTTTACAGGAATGGGCAAGGACTAAAAAGAACTGAGACACTCCTAAAAGTAGACAAGATAGTAACTAACAGGAAACTATAATAAGAGATTTTAGTACATATTTAGTAAGAGTCACGTGCACTAATTAGAATAGAATAGAAGGATAAAATCAAATCGAATCGAATCGAATCGAATCGAATCGAATCGAATAGAATAGAATAGAATAGACTAGAATAGAATAACTCAAGACTGGAACCACTCATATATGAAAGTTTGAATTATAACAGAGTTAACATCGCTGATGAATAGTAAAACACTGGGCCCTTAAGTAAATGGTGCTTATAAACAGGAACTACAGCACTCTGGAAAAAGTAAATGCACACTTAGGGTAGAGTAGGTCCAAGATGAGCCTGGACTATTTTGTCGTGTCAGAAAGACAAATGGGAGCATATCACAAACACAGGGAAGACATATTGAGAAGGCTCCCACAGGCCAAATCTGGGATTTGAGCACTGAAATAATTATGTTCACTGATGAATTATAAGTCTTTAAACATAGGAATTTATTATTTAATAACGAATGTATAAATAAAAAGATAAATACATACATACATAAACACAGGGAAAGTTAAGACTCTTGCTGACAGAATACTGAGACCTAACAATTAAATGTGGAATGGCTATGCGGACATTGCTGCTATGCACAATGGGGTGCATATGGCCCTTCTTTTCACTACATCTGTGTCTTTGGGGTAAATACCCAGGAGTGCAATTGCTGGGTCATAGGGTGGCTCTATTTTTAATTTTTTGAGGCACCTCCACACTGTTTTCCAAAGTGGCTGTACCAACTTGCATTCCCACCAACAACGTAAGAGGGTTCCCCTTTCTCCACAAACTCTCCAACATTTGTTGTTTCTTGCCTTGTCAATTTTTGCCCTTCTAACTGGTGTTAAGGTGGTATCTCAACGTGGTTTTGGTTTGAATTTCTCTGATGGCTAATGATGATGAACATTTTTTCATGTGTCTCTTAGCCATTTGTATGTCTTCTTTGGAGAAGTGTTTGTTCATATCTTCTGCCCATTTTTTGAATTGATTATTTGTTTTCTGGGTGTTGAGTTTGAGAAGTTCTTTATAGATCTTGGATACCAGCCCTTTATCTGTAGTGTCATTTGCAAATATCTTCTCCCATTCTGTGGGTTGCCTCTTTGTTTTGTTGACTGTTTCCTTTGCTGTGCAGAAGCTTTTTATCTTGATGAAGTCTCAAAAGTTCATTTTTGCTTTTGTTTCACTAGCCTTTGGAGATGTATCTTGAAAGAAGTTGCTGTGGCCAATGTCAAAGAGGTTACTGCCTATGTTCTCCTCTAGGATTTTGATGGATTCCTGTCTCACATTGAGGTCTTTCATCCATTTTGAGTTTATCTTTGTGTATGGTGTTAGAGAATGGTCAAGTTTCATTCTTCTGCATGTGGCTGTCCAATTTTCCCAGCACCATTTATTGAAGAAATTGTCTTTTTTCCATTGCATATTTTTTCCTGCTTTGTGGAAGATTATTTGACCATAGAGTTGAGGGTCTCTATCTGGGCTCTCTATTCCATTCCATTGGTCTATATGTCTGTTTTTGTGCCAGTACCATGCTGTCTTGGTGATCACAGCCGAGATGCCCTTCAACAGATGAATGGATAAAGAAAATTTGGTCCATATATACAATGGAATATTACTCAGCCATCAGAAAGGATGAATACTTAACTTTTACATCAACATGGATGGGACTGGAGATTATGGTAAGTGAAATAAGTCAAGCAGAGAAAGTCAATTATCATATGGTTTCACTTATTTGTGGAACATAAGGAACAGCATGGAGGACATTAGGAGAAGGAAGGGAAAAATGAAGGGGGGGGCATCAGAGGGGGAGACAAACCATAAGAGACTATAGACTCTGAGAAACAATCTGAGGGCTCTAGAGGGGCGGGGGGTGGGGGGATGGGTTAGCCCGGTGATGGGTATTAAGGAGGGCACGTACTGCATGGAGCACTGGGTGTTATATGAAAACAATGAATCGTGGATCACTACATCAAAAACTAATGATGTATTGTATGGTGACTAACATAACATAATAAAATAAAATTAAAAAAAAATGTGGAATGGGTTCTGGAGTTGGAAAGTGTTCATACTGAAACCACCATAATAAAGATTAGATCAGGTAAGAATCATCAGTGGATACTATGATGAGGGAGAAATTTTTAAGAGATTGAGATAATCACATGATTTTCAAGTGTTCTCCCATTGTTTATTAGTTGAGAAAGAGATTAAAAACAACAACATTTTTTTAAAAGTAAATTAACAGCGGAGAATTAGGGCCAAACCTCCACCTGCTGATCAAAGTTAATATTACCACTGGACATCATGTTCTTCCACATGTGAAACCTTGAGACACATCACATATGCAGAATCTCATTGTAGACATGAGAAAACATCAAACAAAATGAAGATTGTTTTCTTAAAAATATATATATTCTTTAAGTGCATCCACATTATCAAAGACAAAGAAATGTTTGGGGAATGTTACAGGCTAAAGAGACAGGACAACACTGTAATATTTTATCCTAGAGATTGGATAATATAGTAGAGAGGAAAAGTACTATAAAGGACATAATTAGGCCACCTGAGAAAACTGAAATATGGGAGATAAAGTATTGATTCAATGTCAATTTATGCAGTTGATGTCAATTGTGATTACATAATACTTCTATCCTTAGGAAATACCCATAAAGGTATTCAGAGGTAAAGAGGCATGTTAAGTGTAATTTACACACATACATGTTGCATGGACACATGAATAATAGGTAAATCTGGGCAAAAAATGCACGAGTTTTCTTTGTACTATTTTAATTTTTGACCAAATTCTGTAAATTTGAAATTATTTCCAGCTAAATGTTTTCTTTTTGATTGAGAAATAGTGCTAGATTCAATTCCAAGTTCATTTAGAAAAAAAGGAACTTTATCCATATGGCACATAATGCACACAAACTGTGTATTAAAGCCGTATACATGAAAGGAAAAAATCTAAGAAATTTATGTCAAAATATAAACATTGGAGAATATACATTCTTATTGCCGTAAATACTACATTCTAAGTGATACCGGCTAGAGAAACTCTTGCATGTACATTAAGAAACATGTAGAATAATGTTGAAATATTCAGACCCACCTGACAAAAGTCACATAAATAAACTGGGAACAATCCAGACTCCACCGCCAATAAAAGGGATAATTTGTGGAATATATATTCAGTGGAATAGTAAACTGCATGTGAAATGTATGTGCTTAAGCTACATGCAACAGTATAGATAAATCTTAAAAACACAGGCTGGGGGGGGGGAAGTAAGACACAGAAGAATACATTCAGTAATATTTATATTCTATGAAATCCCAATCTTCGTACAAGTGTGTGTGCACAAGCATCCATCGGGAGATGGCATGAAAGCACATGTGGTAAAATTGTAGAAAAGGGCAAAATGCAGGGAAGTGAAGATGTGGGAAAGGAAGAGAAGAGGGGATGATACGCTCAAAGAAAGATATATAGGGGTTTCAGAGGTAATGGTGAAATTTTTGTAGTGGGTAGTTAGAATTCAAAGATAATGTTATCAGTAGCCTTCATGTCTAAGATGGAGTATATTTTCCAAAGATGGACGCACTAATATATAGCTTATTCCACATGCTCTAATTAAAATGTGATATTGACATCCTTCAACTAAGAGGTAGCATCTATGTTCCCCTGGGCCTGGGTCGAACTTTAAATCCCCTTCTGCCAACAGAGCACCAGAGTGTGACAAAATGACTTCTGATGCTAGGTCATAATAGGTGATAAGACATCTCTCTCTCTCTCTCTCTGTCTCTCTCCCTGCAAGGGTACCTCTGAAACCCTGGACCACCATATATATGGCTACCATGAATGACCAACCACTCTGCTTTAAAGACCATGTAGAGACAACACAGAAAGAGAGGTACAGAAAACCCCCAGCTACTTCAGCACCCAGGTTTTGAGTCTTCCCAGACCAGATGCCAGAGATGGTAATGCAGGAGCTTTCAGATAACACTAGCCCCAGCTTTTGAGTTTTCCGGATGAGGCTCCAGACATTGTAAAACTGAGACAACACATCCCTACAGTGCTCTGTCAGAATTTCTGAAACAGAAAATTCATAAACATGATAAATGGTTGTTTTGGGGTAACTTGTCCATATATCTGTAGTAACAGGTACACTGCCTTACATATATTTTATCTCAAACAATCTTTTGTCTCTTTGTAAGATAAAAACAAATTTAACAAGACAATAGAACAATATGTACAAAATTTCGAGGTCAAATATAAAAATTCCTACTTATTTTCTTTTCAACTAATGTATTGTTTGGATGTGAAAACAAAATGAAATACAAAATTTAGGCATATAAGGGCTCTCTGGAACTTCATCAACTCACCCACCATAAAGAAAAACAGTTACTTTTTCAGTACTTCGCTCAGATAATTGGTAATATATTGCATGTGAAATTAATTTGTAAATTATTAAAAAATCTAAGGAATTGTTCTGTACTTCGGCACTTAGTGCCCTACAAATGACACACTGACCTTCTTTGTCTCTTTAGGAATTATCCTTTTCATAGGGCCTCTATTCTTCACCAACCACAAAGAAGTTATCTGTGGTTGAGATCAAAAATCACCTAGGACAACAACACTTGTCTCTCTGACTTCGCCCTCCACATCGTATAGTTTAATTTACACCATTTAAGGCATGAGCTATTCATATTCAGGTAGACTATCACTCTTTCATGCTCTGTGCTTCTACTTCAATATTTTTGGCCCATGAGATTATGCTGGCCTAACACCTTCCTTGTTCCTTACTGATGTTCTATTCATCCTTCAATTAAACAACTCAAAAAAATGTGTTTCTCATTTTAATGAAAATATTTCTTAAGAATTTTAACTAACAATAGTGTCTTTTAAAAATTGTGTTTGAACATCATAATTGCATTAAGTTGTGTCCGGTCATATTCTCAGACAAAATGTAGACTTGTGACAAACATTCACCATGCCATATGCATGCATGGTGTGTCTCAAGTAAAATGCAAAGTTTTCAAAATATTAATAATAATACTAATAAAGAGTTCCCAAAGATGTAGAAAATTATTACACTATAAGGTTTAACATCAGAAGCAGACATAAAATTTAATGTACAATAGAATTTCCAGTGTGCAAAAAACGACATCATAAAGACCAGAGGAAGTTACATTGAAAAACTGAGCATGAATTGCCTGTGAATGTTGGGATTATAGGTCCTTCTTTACAATTTTTTCGTCCTGTCCATTTTGCCATGACCATATATGATAAAATACTTTCTGAAAATATTTTTAATTTTCCCAAAGTTAAAAGGACTCCCTTCCTTCTCTTTAATCAGGGAGTTCATTTTAGGCTAGGAATATGCTAATTAATGGCATATTTATAATTTTTATATATGTAATTTCAATTTAGGTTTTATTTATATCCTGAGAGTTTTCCCCTAAAGATACTATTCTATAGTATAACAGTTTTGTTATTTGTATTTTTGCTAGTTCAATCCTCCTTAACTGAATTAGCTTCTGATTCATTGGAGAATGGAACTGAATAATCATAGCAATGATGGTACTTTAATAATATGGAAATACTGGGTATTCATTATGTGCTGGTCACAACGAGCATTAAATATTTTGTGTGTATACTCAGGTTATTATTCAAGAAAATTTTTGTGACACAAGACTATGTTTTAAAGATTTATTTATTTGAGAGAGACAGCAGGGAGTGGGGGTGGGGAGACAGAGGAAATCTGAAATCTGAAGCAGACTCCATGATGAGTGGGGAGCCTGACTCGGGGCTCGATATCTCAACACTGAGATCATGATCTGAGCCAAAGCCAAGAGACAGGCGCCTCAACAGAGACTATTTTTATCACTATTTTGGAGATGAGGAAACTGAAATTAAAAGAGTTAAGCACCTCCTCCATGGTCACTCATTAGGAAGTGATAGAGCAGGATTCAAACGCAAGTTTGGGTGGCTCCAGAAATCCAATTCTAGAACATTCTATACCATCTGACCCCCTTTGTATGCTTTGTACCTCCTCACTGTGGCTAGCACAGAGTCCTGCTCATAGCAGATACTTCAATAATAAATGTGGTATGATTGATAGTGTATATTCCAAAATTTAAAAAATTTAAAACCAAAATGATGACAAAGTTTAATGTTTCTAACTCTATGTTTCATATAGCTTAATAGAGTATAAAATATTCCAGAAATGATCTCAGTCAATAGAGAAAAATGATGTCCCTCCTGAATGTAGTAGCCTCTCTTTGCATACCACACTGGACAGCCTGTGCTTTCAGTTCTATGAGTCCTGGCACCACTAAATATGTTTTAAAAAAATTTCCATTTTAAGTCTATTTCCACTTTTTGCTTAAATGACATAATTTCTCTAGAATATAATTAAACCCATTTTCTAGAACAAAATGACATATCAACAAGGTAAGACCCAACAAAGCAGAAACCGAATACTACTGTAGATATTACATACATCATTCCATTCAAATTCTAAATTATTCACATGTGGCAGCTTTCCTAGTCAAGGGTAATGAGATGAGTAACATTATCATTTAAACCCAATAGGTGATGCTATTCTGAGTAAACATGTACACGGATGGAACTCCAGACTTTTCTGTGGGCTTTCTCCACTTGTTGTTTTTAAGGCAAAATTGTAGGGTTTTTGTTTTTTTTTTTTTTGCTTTTATCTACAGAAGAAAATTTAAATCTGTATACCGGCAAATAAAACTGATTTTATTGGCGTTAGAATTTAATAATTGAATAATTGAATCATCACCCATTACTTGCATTTTGGCAGAGCTGTAGTAAGTCATCTGAAGTCACCTTATTACAGATAACATTATTTACATGCATTTTTAACTAAAAGGAGCCTTAGAAGTTATGGTGAGAAAAATGGATTTCAATGTGCTGGGAAAGCAACCATAGATGTGTCTGCAGAACAGCATTATGTGTGACAAAGAAGCCGGCATGATAGGCCCTCAACAGAGAACTAAAGCCGTCTCTTACGCCACAAGTGGGCTGAGTCATGAACATGGGGAATGCCATCAACAGACTGCTGCATTCTGCTATGCCTGACGTTGAGTGTTCGGAGGTCTAGGTACTCCAGGGACCGATTTTATAGCTAATCTCATTTTCCATGAGGGAATATCTCCCTCCGCTATGTCATACTGTGAGGGCTCCATAAATATTAAGCTTACATTTTTCAAGCATTCAATTTTCTCTGAATTTCTAGACATAGAGGGAGACAGCATCACTGACTATAATATTCAACACACACACACAAAATGCTATTCAACTCAATTGCTTTATGATAGGGGTTAATTTTTTTGTATTAGTATCCAATTTACAGAAGTCCTCCATGTCAAAAGCAAAAGGCTATTGAGCGAGAACATACTTTAAAAGTAATCGGCAAGTTGAATAAAGATGCCATCTTACATCTAGAATGATTTTTGAGTGATATAGTGGCTGCTTAAAATTCATAATCCATGACCTTGGTTCCTGAACTGAAGATGGAGAGATGAGACTATTTTCATTTCTCTTTAAGATTTCACTCTCTTACTGCAGAAGTTTAACTTGAATGTGTATTTTGGGTGTCAAGTGATCTCATCTGAAATGGTACAAGCGTAGATACAGTGTATCTATGAAGCGGAATGGGGTAAAAGCTAAAGAAATTTTACTGCCAGTGACTACTGAGAGTTGCTCTTTCTTAATATATCAGTTGACATTTTGTGTGCAGAATTCATGCATTTCTAATAGTCCCCATAAAATGTCAGCTTGTTCAGGAACAGTGAGCTGCCAGTGAACAGTCTTCGGCAGCCTATACGGTGGCCCAGAGCTGCCCTTCTGCAGAGCCATCGCCCCGATGACGTGTCACATGCAACTGGATAAGTGTAAATGAACTCTAAATGCCATCCATGATTCTGCTCTCCACACTTTCCCCCAAAACTGAACGTGAAAGTTTTTTTTTTTCAAAATCTCTGTACCATAGTGACAAAGTAAAAAGAAAGTTCAATTCTGAATTCTATTATTTGAATGTAATGAGACTTTTAAAATTGCAATTGAATAAATCCATTTCATTATCAATTAAGAACTCATTTGCCTGTAAAATTTTCTTCCTTCTCTCCCTGACACCCCAATTGTTGACACACACAGCTGTTCCATAAACTGGAAAGGGTTTTCAACAGGAAAGGGCAGTTGAAACCAAGTGAAACTGGGAAATTTGTTTTCAATGAACAAACCCAAGATTAATCATTTGTTTTTGCTTTAAACGTTAATTTTTATGTTAAATCTTGAACAGCCCTAAGAAACTATCCTGGATCCTGTGACTAGCCCCAGGGCTTCCGATCTTTGAGTGGTAACCTAGAATATGGCTTAAGGATAGAGACTTAAGGGCCACACTGCCTGAGACCAGTTCTAATTTTTACAAACTGTGAGACTTGGACATGTCATGTAACCTTTTTGTGCTTTAATCCCCCTATCTGAAAAATGTGAATGATAATATTAGTGTATAGTAAATGAGTTGGTGGTGAAGATTAAGTGAGTTTATAAATGTAAAGTACTTAAACAGTGTCTGGCCAATAGTTAGACAACATAAGTCTCCGCTGTTACTGGTATCACCTATGTTTTCCCTCTGGACTTTTAAGATTATCTGAATATACCATTTTGTATTTTTTACAGGCTTAATTGCATTATATTTAGTTACTGATATTGGGTGGAAAGGAACAACTAGGAACCTAGTCTTGGATGCTGGGTCTTTCATGGCACTTGACATTGATTCAAGCATAGTAGGTCCTAAACTGAGACCCTAAGATGGACTATAACAATGTATGATTTAATGGCATACACCTTCCAAATTAGATAATTTGTTAGTTTAGCTGATGCATATATGTGTGAAAGTTTGTATAAAGATGCTTTAAAAACGTGACTGGAACCCAAAGACAGGGGGAAAAGAAATCTACCAGACAAAAATCATGAAAGGATTTTGGTAATCCAATGCATAACAACCAAATTTGACATTGCACTCTTACGCATCCAATATAAAAGTAGAGTAGCTTCTATCTATGCACCATGTAACAACTAGGGATATTTATTCTTGATAGAAAGACAAAGATGTTTCTTCTCTGCTCTTACATTCTGAAGGAAAATTTATATGGAAGAAAAAAAACCAGTGGTGAAAACATAAGTTATTTGACTCTGGTTTACAAAATACTGTGTACTATTCATCATAGGCTTACATAGTAGATTCTAATAAAAGGCCAGGGAATACTATGGGCTCATCACTTACTATTTTTCTATGGGCTTTTAAGTGTATGTGTTTGTGTAGTTTGCTTTTTTGCTGATCCAACTTGGTTTAGGTTTAGGACTTTGATAACACAGAAAAAAGAAGTCTTAAATCATCCCACTTCAATGTCAGTCTTCTCAAGTATAAATTGGGCAAGATCTGAATAACAATTCATGCAAGATTCAGCTGTCTGGCAAGGCTCCTTCTCATAGAGCTATTCCACGGTGTTGATTGAAGAGGAACCATGGTTTCTGATATGACAGCAGGGCTGATATTCTGTAATGAAATTTACAACACCTGTACTGATGGCAGATGGATGCCACTGAATAGGCTCTGAGTATTTTTCCCTCAAAATAACGCAAATCCATTTAAGTGCCCAATACATAATATGCTATAAAAGGAAAAAAGAAAAAAACAAAAACTAAAGTAACAACAGCAGTACCACAACAGGGTTTGGAGTGAGAAAACCAGGCTTCTCACAGGGGCCCTGCACCAACAAGCTTGAAACACCCAAAGACTCAGCTTCTCGATCTGTAAAAGTGTTTGCAGAAAGAATAAATGAGATAACAGAGTTTAAGCCCCAATCCATTATTCACTATATGACACATTATAGATCCCAAGAAAAATTAGTTATTTCATCTTGCCCCAAACTTCCCGTTATTTATTTCAAAAAAAAAATCCAAGTATTGCTTACTGGAAAGCAAAATCTATAGAATATCATCCAGGATACACTGAAAATAATAATTATTATCATTATTATTAGTACATCCATTGTTCATATAAATAATAGGAGTTTTCAATGCTGGGAACTTAAAGAGATAATGCTCAGTTTGATGGAGGTAAATATTTGATTTGCGGGTCATCATGTTTTATGCAGCTGCCAGAGAACTAAATTGTGTATATTCCCGTACCACTTGGTTTCCAAAGAGAGAAGGAATCAGGAGACAGAGAGAGCCCCAGATTGCAGTCATGAGCAATAGAGCTGATATCTTAGGCAAAAGCAAAATATCTTCATAGTCACTGAGGGTAAATAAGAGGGTATTTAATCAGAATTGACCTCAGAGCTACAACTAAACCTAAACACATTGATTGAATGGGAGATCAACATAAGCTAGAAAGAAGAGAAATGTGGCAGTAGTTGAGCTGTTCCTAAAACGTTCTGACAATGCAATTTAAGTAGACTGAAATGTAAATGGCTGTGTGTCTTAGCCTCTGGCTTATCAAGAGAGATGGATATTTGCATGTGGTAGCAGACTGAAGAAGCAGCCTTGCTCTCCGTTTTTAAGGTATGTGTGTTTATTCCTTGGTCTACTTGTTGAAAGCTAGTTAATATCCTGTGTTCCATAAGCACCGTTTTGTTCAGCCCTATATCATCCTCTCCACCTGTTAACAGGGATGGCTGAACTGGGTAATGAGTCCTTGCCCTCTAAGGATACTGCAGGGGACCATGGGGGGACACAATATGCATTTATAAGCATGATAAAAAGCTGAATTCCATGGAGTACATGCTAGTCTGTGAAGACCACAGAATCATGCTTGTCCAGGTGATTTTTTTTTTACATAGGGTTCAGGATCTTGGTTTTCTGGAAACCCTGAAAATGGCAGGAGTCACACAACTCATTTTATTATCACATGACCAGTGTAACACTGGGGAGAACTTTGTCCCGGGAGCATACTGTGGTTTGGGTCAACGTGAACCATTGACATGAACCAGATTTTAGTTTTTGCGATCCTGAAGTTCAATGTTTGAGTTTAAACAGACCCTAGTTTGGTGTTGAGCTGATATTTAACAATACATTGAGGAGGGAGAGAAAAGTTTCCCAACAGATTTATTTACTCAAACATGCAATTATAAGTTTTGAGCATCTAGAGAGTTCACTGAGTCTATTGAAAGCAGTCTCTTCCCAGAGCAAATGCTTGGGAATAAAATTTCTGAGTCAGATGGTTTCTTGAAAAGCAGAAACTTTGAAAACAGGGAAGAAGCATGTTGAATTCTCCTTAGTATATCCCGTGCACAACACATTCTGTCTCTGTCTCTCTCTCAAGGGACAGAGAAGCGGAGAGAGAGAGAGAAGATGACAGAGGGAGACACCCCCCCCCCCCTTATGTGGCTTTGGTAAAGGCTTAGGTTGTTATACTGGGCCAGAAAAGACACACATACATACACACACACACACACACGTGTATTTACACATCCCAATAGCAGAATAATTAGAGAGGTTACTTATACCATAGTAGTTAGAGCCTGGGGTTATGTGCCAGAAACCTGTGCAACTCCAGGATTTTGATTAACCTCTCTGAGCTTCAGTTTCTATAGTTACACGTGCTATTTTTTGCATCACAAAGTTACTGTAAGTTCAGTAATCCCCTAGTTTTTTCCTTCCGTTTTTTAAAAAGATTTTATTTGTTTATTTATTTGAGAGAGAGCGCGCATGAGCGCAAGCAGGGGGAGCGGCAGAAGGAGGAGGACAAGCAGACTCCATGCTGAGCGCCTGACGCGGGGCTCAATCTCAAGACCCTGAGATCAGGACCTGAGCTGAAATCAAGGGTCCAACACCTAACCAACTGAGTCCCCCAGGAGCGCCCCCCCAGTAATCCCTTATTTTTAAAGTCCTCTGTGAATGGTGATAAATTTTATGAATTTAGAATATCATCATCAATACATCACCCTCTCATAACATATTACCCGAGTCTGACAGAAACACACATTTTAAAATGAGTGAAATTTTAAGGCACAGAGAAACCATCATTGGCTTCCAAAATAAACAGCTTGCAATTAATGGTACTTAACAATTTTTATGATCAGTACTTATAAGAAAATTCCATCTTCTTACACAACCCCATCTATAGAAATGCTTGCCATAGAAACTTTGTGCATAAATATTCAGTGAACACTTTTCAAAAGCTACCTAAATTGTCTTTCTAAAACAGAAATACATGTGAGAGGAGAAAATCAACCACTGAACAGGATTGCTGCCTTTGTATTCTCTGACAATAAACTCCTATCAAGGGGGATAATGAGGTTTTATATTTGCATAGCACCTGTTTAAGCAAGCTCAGACTGGGAAGGAAATGCACCTTGCACCAATGTCCTGGGCCTGGAGGTACAGAGAACAAATTGAAAAATTTGCCTTTAAAGTAGCTAAACTGGCTTCAAGTCCCATTTTCAGGAATATGCTATTTTTTTAATGTTCACTGAATTTACTTACAGTAAACAAAGTACACATCAAAAGTTTGAGTTTGGTTTTTGTTTCCTATTGCTGACTACGGAGGTTAACAGACACAATTTTTTCCTATTCTTTAAAGAAAATTGGTGCAATTCTTCCTAGAATATGTTTAGTCATTTCACCAATTGTGAAGTTATTTTTTTTAAAATGCATTTGAAAGATTTGGAATTGGTTATTCTTTGAAAGCATCCTGTCACAGATACAATCACAGCAGCTACTGGAGATCAACAACATTTTGAAGCATTTTTAGGAAAAACAAAACAACAACAAAAAACCCCAGATACTTAACTGCTAATAGATTTCCTTCTCTTTCTGCTCAAGCTGGAAGCTTCCTTACCTTTATGGAAACTTTTGTTAAGCAAATGTCACATTTGCGGTTAACAAGCGCTATAATACAATTTATGAGCGGTTGTATTTTTACTGTTCAAAGTAGTCGTATGTCACCTTTCTGCACTGGTGGTGATAGCTGGCTGCTTCTTTTATCTTCTGGTATCCTAAAACGAGTTTTTTAAATATGTGCTAATGTCATTTATTTATAAGCCAAACTTAAAATTAATCTGAATTAATATTAAGGTAAAAATGCTTGTAATTTATGCTTGTCTTTAAGACAATGGCAGTCACAAACTAGAGACATACTCCAGTGGAAATATAAGAATTTCAGTATTAACCAGCCCTGGCTTTGGACCTCAGATCTGCTCCTTAGAGCTGTGAAAATGTAAAAAGTTCGTGACACCTCTTTGTACTTTTTTCCCCTCATCTGTAAAATAGACCGAAACAAAAAAACAAAAAACAAAAAGTAAATGCTTACCTTTTAAATTATAATGAGAATCATATATGACAGTTGCTCTTAGGACTTGGCAAGGAGCATTTGTTCACTATTCTATTTCTCTTCCTAAATCCAGTTCCCTTGTAGGTTAAATAAATGAATAGATACAGGGATAGGTATCTATACATTTCCTACTAGCATTTAACTGGAAATAATATTTTTGGTATCAATTTCAGCCAGTGTAAAAGTGACATATAGAAATTCACTCAACAATAAAAAAATAAATGTCTTATAGCAAGAGACTATTTGTATTAAAGCCAAAGATTTAATTATTATATACTAATCAGCAGATTATGCTGGGCTTATGGATCTAGTACAGAAGAACCTCTAATTATTAGAGGCTCAAAGTATTTAGAGGTTTCGCCCATATCCCTCCGTCGGTGGTTAGACTCGAATTCTGATTTTGTGGTGGACCAAGAATCTGTACGTTTAACAAGTTTCCAGGTGATCTCGATACAGATGGCCAATAAACCACATTCTGAAAAACACTCAACTATGTCACAGATAATTCCCAGCCAAACAGAAGGTGCCACGAAAGCATGCCAAAGACATTCATTTGAAGTGTGAAAGAATCTGTAGATTTAACAAATCAACACTTTTATGAAGTCACCATTCTGGGGAAGGCAGTCTGTCAAGTGCAATCAAGAGGTATCTAAGAATCTGTTCTAACCTTCTCACTGGGAACACAGAAGAATGAGCAGTAAGTTGCTAAATAATGTTTTTCATTGTTGACTATGAAATAATAGGTGAATGCCATTTTGCCCCATTTTAATACCAATGCAGATTTTACTTGTTCCAAGAAAGAGTGTAGACAATGCCATTCTAACCAGAAGGAGAGGCATTTACTTACAGCTATCAGTGGATTCCTAACAAATACCTCTTCTTAATACAAATGGTCTTTCCTGAGTATGGAAACTCAAATTTTGAAAACACTCACTCTGTAAAGTTTAGGTATATTCTTGAATATAATCTTGACATCTGCTCAAACACCAAAAAGATTATGTTTGGGCTCTTCTTTATTACATGAAAATTCTTCAGCTCTGCATTTGTCCTGTAACTTCGAGAAGTCCAATATCTGTGTTGTGTTCTTTTCAGATTTCTCACATAGAAACAACTGGACCAAATTTACTGCCAAGACAGCCCAATCAATTGATCCTCATTCTGCCAGACCCAGGCAGTGAAGTGGCAGGCAGATGGTCTTTCCTTTGAGTTAGCTAAAGTGTTTGAGGTTTAAGTGATGTGACTGAGATCACATGGATCATAGCTGGAAAAACTTGGATGTGAAACCTCAGTCTTTGAACTCCAAAGTTGGTGCTCTTGATGCAGAGTCAGAAGTGTAAGTTGTGGAATGGGGACATCGCCTGGTTTTATGAAAATTTAAATCAGGCTAATAGCAGCCAGAAATTTTCCTTATAATTGTACATTCAATAACAGAATTAATGCAGTGTTTTAAGAATTGTAAAATTAAGTTTTAAAGTCATGATTAAATTTCATGAGAGCAAAAAGAAATGAAGATAACATTATCATAATGACATCTTATTGAGGTTTTAAATTCTGATTGAAAAAGGTCTACCAGATAAGAACATTAGGGAAGACAATATTCCTTCTAGTCCTAAGGCTCTATGGCTCTGTTGTACATGATTCAGTGCAGTTTAAATAAACCCATGTCTCAAATGATCAAAAATCCTCTTCAGGCCCCTACTTTCTAGATTAATAAACTATCAAAAAATACTTCGCTCACAGCAATAGGACAACAAAAAGAAATCAAAGGCATCCAAATCGGCAAAGAGGAAGTCCAACTCTCACTCTTTGCAGATGATATGATACTGTATGTGGAAAACCCAAAAGACTCCACCCCAAAACTGCTAGAACTCATTCAGGAATTCAGTAAAATGGCAGGATATAAAATCAACATACAGAAATCAGTGGCATTCCTATACACCAACAACAAGACAGAAGAGAGAGAAATTAAGGAGTCGATCCCATTTACAATTGTACCCAAAACCATAAGATACCTAGGAATAAATCTAACCAAAGAGGCAAAAGATCTGTACTCTGAAAACTATAAAATACTCATGAAAGAAATTGAGGAAGACACAAAGAAATGGAAAAACGTTCCATGTTCATGGATTGGAAGAACAAATATCGTGAAGATGTCAATGCTACCTAGAGCAATCTACACATTCAATGCAATCCCCATCAAAATACCATCCACTTTCTTCAAAGAAATGGAACAAATAATCCTAAAACTTGTATGGAACCAGAAAAGACCCCGAATAGCCAGAGGAATGTTGAAAAAGAAAAGCCAAGCTGGTGGCATCACAATTCCAGACTTCCAGCTCTATTACAAAGCTGTCATCATCAAGACAGTATGGTACTGGCACAAAAACAGACACATAGATCAGTGGAACAGAATAGAGAGCCCAGAAATGGATCCTCAACTCTATGGTCACCTAATCTTTGACAAAGCAGGAAAGAATGTCCAATGGAAAAAACAGTCTCTTCAACAAATGGTGTTGGGAAAAGTGGACAGCCATGTGCAGAAGAATGAAACTGGACCATTTCCTTACACCTCACGCAACAGTAGACTCAAAATGGTAGAAAGACCTAAATGTGGGAGAGGAGTCCATCCAAATCCTAAAGGAGAACACAGACAGCAACCTCTTTGGCCTCAGCCGCAGCAACTTCTTCCTAGAAACTCCTAGAAACATCGCCAAAGGCAAGGGAAGCAAGGGCAAAAATGAATTGTTGGGATTTCATCAAGATAAAAAGCATTTTTTTATTTAAACTTTTTTAAAAATTTATTTATTTATTTGAGAGAGCGAGAATGAGAGAGAGAGAGTACATGAGAGGGGGGAGGGTTAGAGGGAGAAGCGGGCTCCTCGCTGAGCAGGGAGCCCGATGCGGGACTTGATCCCAAGACTCCAGGATCATGACCTGAGCGGAAGGCAGTCACTTAACCAATGAGCCACCCAGGTGGCCCAAGATAAAAAGCTTTTGCACAACAAAAGAAACAGTCAACAAAACCAAAAGACAACCGACAGAATGGGAGAAGATTATTTGCAAATGACATATCAGATAAAGGGCTAGTATCCAAAATCTATAAAGAACCTATCAAACTCAACACCCAAAGAACAAATCATCCAATCAAGAAATAGGCAGAAGATATGAACAGACATTTTTCCAAAGAAGACATCCAAATGGCCAACAGACACATGAAAAAGTGCTCAACATCGCTCGGCATCAGGGAAATCCAAATCAAAACCTCAATGAGATACCACCTCACCCCAGTCAGAATGGCTAAAATTAACAAGTCAGGAAACGACAGATGCTGGCGGGGATGTGGAGAAAGGGGAACCCTCCTACACTGTTGGTGGGAACGCAAGCTGGTGCAACCACTCTGGAAAACAGTATGGAGGTTCCTCAAAAAGTTGAAAATAGAGCTACCATACGATCCAGCAATTGCACTACTGCGTATTTACCCCAAAGATACAAATGTAGGGATCCGGAGGGGCACATGCACCCTGATGTTAATAGCAGCAATGTCCACAATAGCCAAACTGTGGAAAGAGCCAAGATGTCCATCGATAGATGAATGGATAAAGAAGAGGTGGCATATATATATACAATGGAATATTATGCAGCCATCAAAAGAAATGAGATCTTGCCATATGCAACGACGTGGATGGAACTGGAAGGTGTTATGCTGAGTGAAATAAGTGAATCAGAGAAAGACATGTATCATATGACCTCACTGATATGAAGAATTCTTAATCTCAGGAAAGAAACCGAGGGTTGCTGGAGTGGGGCTGGGGTGGGAGGGATGGGGTGGCTGGGTGATAGACATTGGGGAGGGTTTGTGCTATGGTGAGCACTGTGAATTGTGCAAGACTGTTGAATCACAGATATGTACCTCTGAAATAAATAATGCAATATATGTTAAGTAAAAAAAGGAAGAAGAAGATAGTAGGAGGGGAAGAATGAAGGGGGCGGAAATCGGAGGGGGAGACGAACCATGAGAGGCGATGGACTCTGAAAAGCAAACTGAGGGTTCTAGAGGGGAGGAGGGTGGGGGGATGGGTTAGCCCGGTGATGGGTATTAAAGAGGGCACATTCTGCGTGGGGCACTGGGTGTTATGCACAAACAATGATTCATGGAACACTAAAAAAAAAAGAACGTAAGCCAATTTCAAAGATTATTTTACTGTTTAAGGAACTTTGTTCTCCAGAAGGAGCTGAAGACATTCTGGAATCTACTTGTCATTCACTCAGCACTTTAAAATAGCATTAATTCTTTTGTCTGCTGAATATAAAACATGAGAAATACTTTGTCTTTTCTATCAGTTCAAATTTTCTCTGTGTGAATGGACAGATCAGTAAATAATTATGTGTCAAATACTGACTTAGAAGTCAGCCCCAAGTATCCAAGATTATAGAGAAGAGGAATTCAGTATACTTTCTAAGAAACTGGACTCCAGAATTCACTGCCATGTTCAAATTCTGGCCTACTTGATCTATGACTTTGGAAAACCTCCTTTAACTTGGTGTGTCTCCTTATCCTTATTTATAAAACAGAGATTTTAGGAATACCTGCTTGATAGGGTTATGGGAGAACTGAATTAAATAATATATCTAAATTCTTTATAAACGGTACCTGGATCATGGTTATGCCATATGCACAAGTCTAGCCCTATGTACAAAAGTCTTTTAAAAAACCTTCAGAGCAGAAACACACAAGCAGTTTTAAATGATGAATGGGAATTTACTAGGAACTAAAAATGGTCAACGTGCTCTGAAATGCACAAAAGCATGGAAAAGTGAGAGTAATGTCAGAGGGCGGGAACGATTTTGTGTGGCACAAACACAGTCAAGCTTGTGAACTGTGTGAAGAGGCATAAAGGAAGGGGAAGGAGAGGCCTGAAAAGATGTAGCCTGTCCTTCAAAACTATGGCAACTTCGAGGATGGGATCACCCCTGCATTTCTTTCAGCAACATAAAATTAGCTTCTTGGAGAGCATTTCCATACGTGTATTTTCACATCAACCCAGGTGCTAGAAAACACCAACTATATATATATATATATATATATATATATATATATATATATATATATATATATATATATATATATACTGATAACTGCCATATCTTTCAGTGTTTCAAGAAATTGTTCTGGTTGCATTAAGGACAGATTGGAGGGCAAGAGACTGAAGGTAGGGGAGACAGATTGAAACTCATCTGGTTGAAAGTTCGTAAGAGCCTCACCTAAGCCGGCGAACACAGGCAAGGAAAGAATGGGGAGAGATCTAAGAGGTAATTTGGATGGATAATAAATATGATTTTTTGTTATCAGCCAGATATGAAAGGAAGGGAAAGGAAAGAATCCAACATGATTCCTTAGTGACTAAGTAACTAAGACAATAATGATGCTCTAAATAAAGGGATACAGTTTTAGAAGACTGATATGAATTCCCTGGAAATTGAGTGCTTTTTAACTTATAAAATTTTTAAAAATAAATCTTTGGTTTTTAAAATACCATTGTCATGATTATGGAGCCATTAGGATCTGAACTTAATATCCCAATATCACTATCACTATGCCTCCCATTCTGTTGTCTTTGTTAGAGTAGACCTGTCACCATGGTGAAGGAGGTCTCCAAGGCTCAAATCATACAATGGCATTTTTTGATTGTTTGGTTGGTTGGTTGGTTGGTTTTGGCCAAAGGCAGATTATTAAGATGATCCAAAGATCAGTTTGGTGACTGAACTGGTTGTTTTGAGTGATGCAATCTGTTACCCAGATAACTCTGGGTCATTGCAGATAGAGGTTCCAGAGATGCCTCCAGGTAGCTCTGGGTTTTCAAGCTGATTTTACTTAGCATCAATGCCAAATGCTGGTGTTTCTACAGCTGGGTTGGTATCAAAACACTTGGCAGATGCTCACTTCTGATGATGAGAAAAGGTAAGAGACAAGCCCCCTCCCTTGCAAGTAGCTGGGAACTATAGTTTTTTTTTTCCTTTTATTTATTTGTTTGTTTGTTTTTTCCTTTTATTTGTTTACTTGTTTCCCTTTTAGGGCAATTCTGTTGTGAACGAGGTTTATGTAAATCTATCACCAGTATATCCTACCACTTTCTTTCATACCTGGCACAATATTTATTGAACAAAAGACTAAAATAATGGATGATTAAGAGCATTTCTTTAATAAAAATTAAATAGATATTAACTTAAATATATTACAAATGATTATCAAGAGAAATATTTTCTCAAATTCACTTGAATCAATTATATTGAGAGTGGGAGATGAGATGTTCCCCAAAGCTAGGGTATGGAGGATATTCAAAAAGGAGTTGGTGTATACTTTATTGTCCTTCCATTCAGATACTTTAAAATGTAGCTCTGGATTGATCCAGGTTTGTAGAAAACATATATTTTTTTTTAAAGATTTTATTTATTTATTAGAGAGAGAGAGCAAGGGGAGGGGCAGAGGGAGAGAGAAAATCTCAAGCAGACTCCAGGCTAAGTGCAGAGCCCACTGCAGGGCTTGATCCCATGACCCCGAGATCATTACCCAAGCTGAAACCAAGAGTTGAAGCCCTAACCAACCGAGCCACCCAAGGAAACATTTTTAAGCACATTGGTTGAGACCCTGTTGAGCCATTTTTACTAACTTCTTTCAAGTTTATGCCACCAGCTTACATCAGCGGACATTACTGAAAAGAGCTCTTAGAAACTTGCCAAGGTGTTATTTGTGGAGCATAATATACAATGAGTTCTTTGTATATTAGAAATGCTAAGGTGTTATTTGTGCAGCATAATATACAATGAGTTCTTTATGTGAATTCACAGCAGACATCCAGCTCTCAGCACCAGGAGCAGGTAAGAACAGGTGTGCTTCTTTAAAGAAAAAAAAAAAACACATTTGCCCTACTCAAATGATGATGAACATAATTTTCTGTACTTGGATTCACAGATTTCTTAGAGTCGAACTTGTGCTCCTTAGGGTATACATACCAGACCTATGGAATATGTTTCTATTTTTCTGGTTTTATTTTTTTAGTTCCATTTTCCTAACTTAAAATAATGTATGGCTTTAGCTAATTTTCCTTAAGTCTCTTCTGGAAAATATAAGTTTATGGATTAATATATAATAATATCTAATATTTAGGGGTGATTTTCATGTGCTAGGAACTGTCCTCAGAGTTTTACCTGCAGTGACTCAAACCCATGTTTCTCAGGCATAAGGAAGACATTCACAACTGCACAGAAGTCAGCTCATTGCTCAAGGTCACAAGCCACTTAGTGGTGGAATTGAGTTATGACTCTAACATGATCTTTGAGCTTTGTACCACCTCATTGTATTTCCTTTGCAAGTGCCACACACTTCGAAGATGTTTCACAATCTTGTAGTCATCATCAACTAACAAACACATACAGATGGTCTAGCTACTGAGCATAGCACTGAGGTGGCTTAAAACAAAATAGACCTAGTCCCCTTCCTTTAATAAAAAGTATTTTAATGGCAGAGATTAAACATATTTTAATTAACTATAATGCAACATGTAGATATCACTTGCAAGGTGCACATGGAGAACTACACATACACAGTGTGTGTGTGTGTGTGTGTGTGTGTGTGTGTGTGTGTCAGGGAATGTTTGAATGTCTTGCTGTCACCCATGAAAGCAGTCTTGTTGAGGCTTTTATGTTGAAAGTAACAGGTTTAATATAATTTTAATTTGCACTTCTCTCTCTCCCTACTCAGATCCTAGTCTTACGCTTGAAATTTATGTCTAAAAATTGACATTTATTATTTTTTTAAAGATTTTATTTAGTTTAGAGAGAAAGCATGAGCAGGGAAAGAAGCAGAGGGGGAGAGAGAGAGAATCTGAAGCAGACTCCGTGCTGAGCACAGAACCTGTTGCGGGGCTGTATCCCAGAATCTCGAGATCATGACCCCAGCCGAAACAAGGAGTTGGACGTTTAACCGCCTGAGCCACCTAGGCACCCTTCCACATGTACTGATCACTCATTATGTACCTGCTATCTGTGAGCACCTACTATGCACCACGCCTATTACCTTGCTTATTCCCCAAAGAATTCCCAGAGTAGCTTCATTGTTTCATAAGTGCTTTTATAATTTAAACAATAATATTTGCTTCTGATTTTTAGAGAATCTGAATGATATTCTCTTTTGAAATGACCAGTAGGATACTGGGTATTAAAACTGGATCAAGCTTTCAATGTCATCTAAGTATTTTTAAATAATTTTTCTTAGTCTCTTTTGAGATACTTCTGCCCCATTTTTCTTTTCTTTTTTGGTGATTTGGATATATTCCTGTCTTTATGTTGACCTGAGATGGCTCTTATTATACACAAACCCACTAGCATAACATATACTTTTTGCTAATCCTTCAAAATCTCACCCCTCATCTCCAACCCCGTTATACCTAGCAAAATATTTAGTTTTCTAGCCTTTTCTCCTTGAATTTTAAGTGATTTACGAAAAAAAATTCAGAATAAGCACTTCCTCAACTTCGGTAAAGATCCACACAGCAATGTTAGAAACCAACACGGATGTAGAAATGGCACAGTGTAGATATTTGCCATTTTGCTGAGTGAAACTAATTCCAGTAAAACTTAAGGAGTACTTACTATTAATGATTAATTATTCCTTAATATGGAAAGTCAAGCTTTACATAAGTTTCTAAATATTGCTCAATTAAAAACTTGAGTGTCAACAATAATCAAGGTATATTTTGTGAAGTTGATCAATAGGGTCATACATAGTATGTGTCTGCTCTGGAAGCTCTCCTTGCTCCAGTGTGTTTCTTTGATATTTAGAGATGTCCTCTTCTCATGCCTAAAATATCTACCTCATTCACACATTCTAGTTAAGAGCCTCTTCATGCTTGTAGACGATCTGCATAGCCTAGCATCTCTATCAAGCCTGAATTTCTCAGCCTGATATGCTTAATAATACAGATGTTTATAATACAAGTGCATGCTTTCAAATATAACATCCTTTCAAATATGAAGTAGTTGTAAAATTCAAATACTGAATTCAAAATTCAGTTGCAAAATTCAAAATTCAGGTAAATTTACTCAATGAGATTTCTTTATTCCTTTCCTTACCTTAACTGAAGGGATGGAAACTGTGACTACAGAAATAGAAGGGAACAGAGAAGAATACAGAACATAAAGATCTTTGGAGGAAATGAGGTAAAGTTTTGTCAGTAAAAAGTCACTGAAGAGCTACACAAGTATTAAGACCAGAATTTCCTAAACCTGAAACTCTGTCAAGAGTTCTTGATACACATACTCTTTGTTCTGTGGTGGATATGAACATATATCATAAACAATATGAGATTGAACTGTATGTAATTTCCATTTTGTAGATATAATAGTAATATCATACAATCCAACCTTACAGAATGTATAACGGGAAGTGGTTGAATACATGGCCTGAACTTGTGATAGGAAATGCCAAAATCAACTTAAACAGTCTTAAAAAGAAATGAATTGACCGACAGACTTGAGTTTGCTCATTTAGAATTATGAGATTTAGGAGTTATATAGAATTACATTTTATAATTATTTACAAGATAAATAAAGTAGGTAATTGCCTTATCCTCAGATTTATACACTTGAAAGGAAATTATTTCAAAGATCATTAAATGAGCCAAACATCACTCTTTAAGTGATGAGAGGTATATTACTGTGCTCCCAGTGCCATTCTTTTAGTTCAATAAACCTACTTAAGATGTTGCCATTATATAGTTTTCATTAAAGATACAATTAAGCACAAGATCATTCAAATCTTTCTTGCAAACCTTCTGAAGGGAGAGCTGCTTTCAAACAACTGAATGTTCCCAAGCATCGATCTGATAAACAAAAGGAATTATTCATGTTCTTCCTATTTTACATACAACTGAAAAAACAACAGCCTATTCCATTTCTTCTTTGAGGTAACTTCTTCATGGTAACTTTTCTGTTTCTCCCCTTTCTCACTTGCATTGAGAAGTCCTGAGGTTTTCTACACAAATCCATGGCCTCAACTGGAATATGAGTGTATTTACCCCAGGATTTAGATTCACCTAGTTCTGTATGATGGCATAAGGAGTGTGCTGGGGGATGGCAGGGTTCAAAAAGGTGCAGGGAAAGAAACGTAATATGAAAAGAGAGGTTTGACTCAGAAAGCCTGGTCCTGAGTTCTAAGATCCAGAATGCAGGGATTGCTTTGAGTTTTCTCATGTTGTTCCAGATCTAGGTCTTAGGGATAAACAGGGAGTAAAGTCTAAGAGATGTCTGCGAATCCTCAGTAATGCAATCATAGTCTCTTCTGGGATGAGGGCAACAAAGCGTGATATGAAGTAGGTAAGAGGAACGCTCTGTATTTCAGCAAAGAACATGTCCCAGCTCGGTGGCATTGATTGGACCTATGACACACTATAAGCCTGGGCACTCTGGGACTCCAGTGGGATCAGTGGCTTCATCCTTGACATTTACTAGCTGTGTTATTTTGGGCACTTGGCTTAGCCTCTCTGAGCCTCAATAACCTCATTTGTAATATGGATGGATAATAGTGCCAAAATCAGAAGGTTACTATGAATGTTATTTTGTACATGCATGACATTATGAACAATGCCTAGCACACAGTAAACAATAAATGTACTATTATTTATTATTATGTATAGTGAAACTTTAGGCTTTTTGGTCACAAAAATAGGCAGCATTTCCTTTGCACAGGGGCCCTAGAGTGATGGTATGGAGGTCACAGTGTGGTCAAAGGATTCAAAGGACTGAGGAACTCGCAACAGCACATGAAGCCAAAGCTGTAAGGAATTGATAGAAAAAAATGATGCATTTGATCTAATCATTGGGATGGCTGTCTTCATCCACATTCAAAGCAGCCCACAGTTACTTTCCAAAAATAATTTGTGAATTTGGGGTTGGGAGAAGCCCATATTTTTTTCATTTTTTAAAAGAGTTTATGTGTTTATTAGAGAGAGAGAGAGAGAGAGAGGGCGTGGGGGAGCAAAATCTCAAGCAGACTCCCCACTAAGACTGGAGCCTGACTTGGGGCTCAATCCCATGACCCTGAGATCATGACCTGAGCCAAATTCAAGAATCCGGCATTTAACTGACTGAGTCACCCCACCACCCCTGTTTTGTTCATTTTAAATGCACCGTAGACCCTGTGCTAATGTTTCCAGTCAGAAAGAGAGAAATACAGTCTCGTGTCTCTTGTGATAGTCCAGAAGCAGTTAAAGATATGGTCTTGTGTTTGAATCCCAGATGTGTTGCTTCCTCTTATGAGATCAAGGGCAAGCTAAGTAATTTTTCTTAATCTATGGGTTTAGTTTTCTCATTAGAGAAGAGGTAAGAATCATGAGAATTTAGCTATTAAGATTGTTGAGGTGTAAATGAATATATGAATTGAGTTCCAAGTAATGATCATAGTGCCAGAAATACAGTAAGCATTCAATAAATTATGATGATTTTGAAGGAGTGACAGTAACAGGATGACATCAGGCTGCTTTAGCCTTGGAAACAGTGATTATTCATAAGGAAATGCCCTTGAAAAGGATATTGGGTATCATGATGCTGTTTCTAAGACACTGAGATATACACAGAGCAGATACACCGATTTATAATTTAAAAAGAGCAATATCAATCTTGATAGGGGAGAAAAACATATATGACTCTAATATGTAGTGCATGGCGGAATGTGATTATACACACACACACGGGCATAGAACAGAAATACTTTATGAACACCGGAAGGAGCAAAGCTGAATTCTATGGAATAAAGTCTCTGAAACTGGATGATAGTGAGCTGGGCATTTAAGAGCCAACAGAATGTTTCCAGATAATTACGGTCTTTGGCCAAAGCGATGATTTTCAGACATTTAAAACTGCATGTTTCAGGTTTCTGTAACCACTGCCTTTTCATGGTCTAAACTGGGTTGTCAGATAAAATACAGGATGTCCAGCTAAATTTGAATTTCAAATAAGCACCAATAATTTTTAGTATGTCCCAATATTGCATGGGGCTAATATTAAAAAATTATAAATAATTTTGAAAATCACATATAACTGGGCATCTTGGAAATTTATTTGTTCAACATGGCGACCCTAAGCAGTTACAGCATGGATAGAAAGAACTTGAGTTTCAGACATTTAAAGACCATTTTGTTAAAGCAGGAATTGCTACTACTTCTTTGAATGGGCTCAGATCAATCACTTCCCATCTCTGCACATCTGTTTCTACATCTGATGTAGATTAAGAGATGGTTAAGGGGTGACTCTAAGTCCCTCTATAGCTCCCATGCTCTGTGGATATAACTATGATGCTTGGAATGCAGGATCAACTATTTTTCATATATGACTCTACTATTTATATTGATGCTGAACATTCACTATGTCTCACACATAGCATTCAATACTTCTTACATTTTATCTCTAACTCTGAAAACAAGTTCATTTTCAAATGTACACATGGAGGTTCAGATATCAACTGATTTGGCTGGAACTATAAAGATGATACATGGGGAAGTCAGGATTTCATCCCTCTTCTTTCAAATCCTTACTACTTTGGTCACTCTTGACAGCCTTGAAGTTCCTTTGAGTTTTCTTTTGGTATTTAAAAGGAGTTGTTAGTAGAGAATAATAAAGTAGATAAGAATAAAATTGGACACTCTATATTACTTAAAGAATATTGTTGAAATGTAGTTATAAATTTTCACTAGAGGAGACACTAATGGAAGGAATTTTTATCTTTTTTCCCTCCAGTATGATTGCTATGATTCTACTTTTAAAATAGGGTTTCAAGGTTTTCTAGGGAAGTAAATTGGCGTCAGAATTTCCAATAAAAGCTTGATTGTGTGATAGATGACCTGTTCACATAGTGATATATCGTTTCCAATAATTTTAAAAGCACATCTAGCCCTCATTCCACCGTATAAAGTACATAGATTTTATTTGAAATTTTGCAAAAGTGCTACCCAATCATTCTTTGCACTTAAGTTGAAGGGAAAAGCTGTAAGTTTCACTAAAGCATGACACTTCCAAGCACATATTCACAATATATATTTTTTTCACATTTTTCCTTGAACACTTAACAGGTCAGTGGGCATGATATTACAGAACTAGAGTACTTTAGTGTAATGTAAGTGTTTTAGAAGCAGATTGATGTCTGTCCTCATAAATTAGGAATTAGGCAGTGACAAAAAACAGGAATGCAGCAGCATTTTTGCTTTCAAATAAGAGCTAGAAGATGACAGTCAATGGGATAACTTCCGCATAACTTCAACAGTTACCAAGAAGCTTCATGGTCCACAACTGGGGATGCCGTTAAATGGCACGATCACGGACATCATGGCATTGCTTGGGTCCTGCGGGGGGCGAAGCAGAGGGGTATGGTTTTCTTTCCAGTTGCAAAAGCCTAAAGAGGAAAATAAGTTCGAGGAGAGAAAGTAGTGCCTTAAAGTAAAAGAGAGAAACAACTTTCCTTTTCCCAATTGTTCAGTCTTCTCGTTTGGGTGAGAAATAGATACACAGGTAACAGAGGCTACCAATTTGTCCTGTGGTCAAAGAAAGGTGAAGGTTCAGAATAACCTTGCGGGACAGAGTAGGTGCCAGCACTGAGAAGGCCCCTAGTTTGTTGCCCGGAATATTCAGGGAGGTGGAGAGCTAAGACATATATGGTGCTGAGGTGGCAGTGTGGGCGCATCACTCCATGCACTAAACCAGGGAACAGCAAACCATGGCCCTCAGCTCCTATCCTCCCGCTGCCTGCTTCTGTATGGCCTGTGAGCTAAGGACAATGAAAAGAAGAACTATATGGAATGAAAATTTCACCGGCTCTCAAAAAAGTTTTCTTGAAACAGCCACACTCACTCACTTATCCACCTCTGGCTGCTTTCACGCTTTAGCGGCAGGGTTGCAAGTACAAAAGAGCCCGTATGGCCCACACAGCTGCAAACATTTACGATCAGCCCTTTACAGAACAAAGTTTGCCACTCCGCTACGAAACGTTGAATGAATGCTATTTCAGGGCCATTGCCAATAACATGTCCTTTGGCATTATCACTTTTCTGTTTTTCAGGCATTCTCAGGAATGCTGGGAGAGTGGATAAAGAGAGAAAAATGACATGAAACAGCCCACACCGTGACTTGTGTTTACTTAAGTGAGGATTTAGTTGTGTGACAGACAAGAGGAAGTATCCCAGTTTGGACAACTGGGGGTAACAGAGAATCTACCTTGGAGGCCCCCATGGGGGCAGATGTAGTTGTTCCAAATTACACTCAATCCATGCCCTTGAGGCAGGCAGGAGAAAAGTCTGGCTCACCAGGCCCTTCTCAGTGGTCTCTCCATTCTTACCCTTGTCATTCACCCCCCTCAAGGGTGTGGGTGATTGTAACCTCACATCAGTTATAAGCCATGATGACATGCCTCCGTGATGATACTGGAGCCTTCCGCAGTAGTCATGCGGATGATTACTCGCCATAGCTAGCAAAGATTCTGGAGAATTAACATTTGCTTTAATGCTATTTTTGAAGGGTCAGGTGAAAATACATTAAGTACAGTCTTACTTATTATATAATGTAAGAGATAACACTCAAAGTTTATTTCATTTTTTAACCAATATTATCTCTTAATCTTATAACTCTAAGAAGTGAGTACTATAATCCTATATTACAGATAAGGAAACTGAGTCACAATTTATACGGCCCTACAGGAAGTATTGTGGCCTGGAGACTGACCCTCTTAACTACCCTGCCACATTTATGTTTCTGGATATAATCTAGACTCAAGGCAGATATTCTGGTGGGGACATGCCAGCGACATTTGTAAACCTTTTGGGTATTTTCTTACTGGCACTAAAGGTCCGTCTTCCCCCTCCTCCTTCTGCTCTCATTCATTAAACCTCTCACTAGAAAAGGAGGGGCTTTTCTGATGAATAAGACAGGGAAGCTATGTGGGGATGGATCCTAAAGGCGCTTTTCTACCCTGACCCTGTCCTGGTTGCTTCACGGGAAAGCAGTGAGTCAAGTCCAGAAGAGGATATTGTAGAGCGTCCGTCACACACTCAGCAAGGCTCAGGCCAGCTGCAGTGTCCACCGGAGCTTGAACCTGCACACGGCTTTAAGGCTTAAATCACCAGCCCCACTGCTACAGCCCTAAGAATGAAGAGTTGCCTCACTGCACACAAAGCAAATAGACGCTTTGCACCGCCCTTTGGCAGAAGTCAACCCTGACTGTTTCAGTCCTAGAACATGTATAATAAGGAACTCACTCACTCATTCTTTCTCTAGGTCACGTCAGTCTTGTCACAAAAGCAAGTAAGTTATACTTCCTCAATTTCCCACGAAAGTGCAGACACCCTCATCTCCATCTAAATACATGTTTGTGCTCAAAGAGGAAAGGTAAACTCTAATATTTTGTGAACCAGCTTCTTGATGTTCCCTTGTTCCTTATTGGCACAGATCCTTACAAACAAATACAACAAATTTAATCTAAGGGAAAAGTGCCACTTACACTCCCCACAGAATTAAGTGTCTTCGTCTTAATAGTTTTCTACTCACTCTGCTACCCAGTGATATCACATAAATATATGAAATGATGAATTACTTTTCATGCTGCTTGTTTTCACATCTGTAGATGCTGGGTGCAGTGATTTTTCACCTTTCTTCAGGCTGAGGGCAGGCAGTTTCTTCCCATATCCTTCTACAAAGGTCTGTCCTCCGTACTCCATGGGGAAGCCATTTTGTTCCCATACTATGCTTCCATTTTTCCTCGGGCATATCCTTCCTCCACTATTCTGGCCAGAATTCCTGCCTCCATCAACAAATACACGCCATAAAAAACTTTTTTTTTGGTGATTTTCAGCACATATACTATCTTTTTAAATCTTTGTTTGAGGTTAACTTACATACCATAAAATCCACCCCATTTATAGTTCAATTAAAGTTTTAATGAATTTATATAGTAGCGAAAGCCTTGCCACAATCCTGCTTTACGACCACCTCATTATCCATACACAAGTGTTTTCCCCATGCCTCTTTTTCAATCCCCCTTCCCATCTGTGGCCCCAGATACCCACTGGTATGCTTTCTGATGCTATAGTTTGGAATTTCCAAAAAAAAAAAAAAAAAAAAAGAAAATTGTAAATAAAACCTTACACTAAGTAGTCTTTTATGCGTGACTTCTTTTATCATTTTATTTATCTTTTATTGATTCACCCCTGCAGAGGCATGCATTTGTAGTCTGCTCCTTTTCTTTTTATTGTACCACCCAATTCTAGGTATGGTATTATGGATAAAACTGTTAGTTAATGGCATAGAAATCTTTGTGTGGACATAGGTTTGCATTTCTTTTAGGTAAATAATCATTAGATCTGGGATATATGATACGTGTTAAGGAACAGCCAACTCTTTTCCAAAGTGGCTGTACAGTTTTATATTTACATACGTCACCAGCTATAGATGAGGCTTCTCCAATTCTTTAGCGTTCCAGTGGGCATGTTATGTTATTACAGTTTTGATACTCAATTACTTAATAACTAATGATGTTAAGCACCTTCTCATGTGCTTGTCATTTGTATATTTTCTTTGGTAGAGTATTTAAATCACCTGCTGACTTTAGATTTTATTTATTTATTTGACACAGAGAGAGAATGAGTACAAGCAGGGGGAGCAGCAGAGGGAGAGGGAGAAGCAGACTCTCTGCTGAGCAGGGAACCCTATGTGGGGCTTGATCCCAGGACCCCAGGATCATGACCTAAGCCTAAGGCAGACGCTTAACCAATTGAGCCACCCAGACATCCCACCTGCTCATTTTATAGTGTGTTTTTTCTCTTCTCATTTTTAAATTTTTACAGTATTTTATATATTCTATATACAAGTTGTTTTCTACATATGTTTTGCAAATATATTTTTCAAATCCATGGCTTGCATTTTAATTTTCTGTCTTTTGAAAAGTTTTTAAATTTTGTTTTTTTTTTAAGATTTTACTCATTCATTTGAGACACAGAGGTACAGAGAGAGAGAGCGAGAGAAAGCATGAGCAGGGAGAGAGGCAGAGGGAGAGGGAGAAGCGGGCTTTTCGCCGAGCCATGAGCCCGATGTGAGGCTTGATGCCAGGACCCTGGGATCATGACCTGAGCTGAAGGCAGATGCTTAACGATCTGAGCCACCCAGGCACCCCGAAAAGTTTCTAAATTTGAGGAAGTCAATTTCTCATGATCATTTTTTTAGTGGTTTATGCTTTGGTGCTCTACATAAGAATATTTTGCCTAGCCCCAAAGTTAGAAAGATTTTCTCCTATGTTTCTTGTATATATTTTATGGTTTTAGGTTTACGTTTTGGTTTATTTTTAGGTCTATGATACATTATTATTTATTTTTGAGGGTATGGTGTATCTAATTATTTCAACTCTATTTGTTCAGAAAACTGTCATTTTCTCATTGAATTTTCCTGACATTTTTGGTGAACATCAGTTGATCATATGCATGTGGGTTTATTTCTAGATTCTGTCCTGGTACATTAATATATACGTAGGAATTAACACTAATGCCAATACTAGGCTGTCTTTTTTATTGTAACTTTATAGGTCGTCTTGAAATTAGGTAGAAGTTCTACAATTTTTTTCCTTTTCAATTGTTTTGACTATGCTAGACCATTTGCATGTCTCTACAAATTTTAGAATTGTCAATTTCCTCAAAAGGCCTGGAGGGATTTTGATACAGATTGCATGAAATCTATAGATTAATTGGGCAGAAATGCCATCTTAGCAGCAACATGTCTTCCAATCCATGCATATGGTGATCTCCCATCAATTTTTCTTAGAAATCTTGTGTAAATTTCTCTCAAGTATTCTATATTTTGATGATACTACGAAGGTTTTAAACTGTGTTTTTGTAATGTTACTAGAATACACAATACAATTCACTTTTGTATGTTAATGTTTTCATTTTGCCACCTCGCAAAATGTACTTATTGACTCTAGTAACTATTTTTGTAGATTCTGTAGGATTGATTTTTATGTGAATTATGTTGAATGATACTTTATGTGAATTATTCAATGTGAATTTATAATTATGAATTATGTGAATTATAAGACAATTTTGCTTCCTTTTTACTGATCTATATGTCTTAATTTATTTTCCTTGACACATTGCCCTGGCTAATGCTTCCAGTGCTATGTTGAATAGAAGTCATGAAAGTGGACATTTTTGCCTTCTTAATAACCTTAGGTAAAAAACAATCAGTATATTGCCATGTATGATTATAGTATTTCCAGGTTTTCCATAGATGCCCTTTGTCAGTGTGAGGAATTTGCCTTCTGTTCTTACTCTGCTGAGAGTTTTCATGTTTATGTATGGGATTTTGGTAAATGCTTTATATCCAGCTAGTGACATGATTATATGGCTTTATCCTTTGTTTAGTGATTTATATTTATTTTCAGCTCTGAAATCATCCTTTCATTCCTGGAATAAGCCCTCGATGGTAGTGGTATACTATTCTTCTTATATATTGCTATTCTGCAATACATGAAAAGTATCCTGGGTGCCTGGGTGGCTCAGTTGGTTAAGCAGCTGCCTTCAGCTCAGGTCATGATCCCAGCGTACTGGGATCGAGTCCCGCATCGGGCTCCCTGCTCAGCGGAGAGCCTGCTTCTCCCTCTCCCTCTGCCTGCCTCTCTGCCTACTTGTGCTCTCTCTCTCTATCTCTGTCAAATAAATAAATAAAATCTTTAAAAAAAAGTATCTTAAAGGATTTTTGTGTTTGTTACTAAGAGATATCATCTGCAGGTTTTATAATAAAACTTTATTAATAAAATAAATTGAGACATGTTCACTGCTCCTCTAGTATATGAAACTGTTTATGCAGGATTGGTATTATATCTTCCTTTAATATTTGATCAGTTCCATCAGTTGAACCTGGAATTTTCTTATTGGGAATGTATTTAATGATCAAATCATTCTCTTTATTTGATCTAGGTCTATTCGGATTGTCTACTTTTTCAATACGTGTTATTCATTTGTAACACTATATTTATCCAATTCACCTTGGTTGTCTATTTTTGTGGCATACTTTTGTGTATCATATTCCCCTATAATCTTTGTAGCTTCTTCAGTGATGGCCCTCTTTCTTTCCTGATATTGTTCATTTGTATCTTATCTCCCTTTATTCTTGGCCAATCTAGTTAACTGAGGTTGTAGGCTCAGGCCAGTGAAACTACAGGTTTACAACTTTTTCTGAACCAAATCTGATCTTTTACCTACAGAAGCTGTGAGTTTTCACTGTCAGCCTCTTCTGTCACCTCTTGCCCCCAGTAAAGTTGTGATTTTATCATAAGAGCTGGGGCAAAGGGATCACTCCCAGCCAAGGAGTCCAGCCCGTCACTGCCATTCTTACTGATGCAAAAGCTATTTTTCAAGAGTAAATTTGATCAACTGGTTATCTGCCTTTGATCATTTCCCAGTGACTGAAATAATTGCTTTTAATAATTTTATCAGTTTTATACTTGTTTCTTGTGGATTTCCTCATGCCTCCGTTAACCAAATGGGTTTTCTGCACTATCATTAAAAAATATACTTTAAATACATTATTAATACTGTGAATAATATTTATTATACATGTAAGTAACAGGATTGGAGGAAGGTAATACAACTCTGCCTATGCTTTTTTGAAAGGTTCTAACTCTGTCACCTTTCCCTCTTTATTATATGATGTGTACTCCATTATATAATAAATCAATTATATCTCAATAAAGCTGGGGGGGAGGAAAAAGCAATAGTAGCCATCAGATGATTTCAGGCACTGAATTAAATAGCCTTGGGGGACGTAAGCAGAAGTTTACAACATGCATGGACATTCTAATAGGGTGCGATGGTATTCTTAGTGTAATTCTCAGTACGTTCATCATTACCACTTCCTCTGCACATCTTTTAACTATTTTGTTTCTTCAGTCACCTTCTGTTTTCACATATATCTTTTCTTTTTTCATTCATCAATACAGATACCTCTTCTGTATTTGAGACTCATATCTCTAACTGCTTAATAAGCTTCACTACCTTTAATTTTCACTGACATCTTAAAATCAGTATGTGCAGAACTCAACATTTCTTTTCCGAATGGGTTTATCTCCCTCTCTATTCCTTACCTCAGTGAATGAAGCTATCTTCCAATTGTCCACTAAAGTCAGAAATTATTGAGCTAGCTTAGACTCCAATATCACTCAGATCCCAAATTCTTCTCCATACTGATTGATTTCCACCTCAGGCTCACCTTTCAGTTGGACCATCTGAAATTTTTCTGATTTTTTTAAACTTTATGTTCTTCAGCATCAGTTGACTTTGCACAGAGCTATTAGTGACTTTTGTAAAAACATGTACTCAGAATGTTACTGCTTTTATAAAAACAAAAACAAAACCTTCAGTGGCTTCCCAGGGCCTATAAACTACTGTGAAATCCCATTTGCCCCGCACCCAGAGAAGGTGGCTTGCCCTGACCTATCTAGCTAGCCACATCTCTCTTCATTTCCTACATACAGACCCTATCCTTCAGAACACTGAAATAGATTCCTTCTCCTGGTGTTGTGCTTTTCATACATCTCTATTTTGCCAACACTCCTGCTTCTTTCTAGAACATTCTCCCTCATCGACTTTATAAATTCTCATTCTTCACATCTCACCTTATGTGTCTCCACTCCTAAAATATCTTTTACTGCAGCCCAGGAAGGATGATCTCATTTGTATTCTGATAACACTTTGCAGTCAGGTACTTGCTATACAGAAAACTACATATGTAACTCTTTCTCAGCACACCATAAGGTCTTTGAGGATAGGTTCTAGATCCTACTATGTTCGTTTCCTGAATATGGCATGTAGTGTGTGACACATAATTGACACTCAGTAAGTGCTTCCTAAATCAGTAAAACTAATAAAATGCAAACTCCTTTTCTTCTACATGCTGTAAGTTGAGGAAAAAATGGGAGGACCTGTGATATCTCTTCTTATGCAACTTATATGGGGAGACACATATAATTCATATTAGTCAGAAACATCTTGGAGAAAAGCATTAGCATATGTGGATTCTGGGTGACGTCTCATGCACGACCTCTTAGTTGTGCCAACCAGCGTCTAGATTACTGAGGAAGGAAACTAGTCTTCCCCTGCCCCCTCCCTAGTACACAGAATCTATGTTAATTTTATCATTCAAACTGCCTTCAGATATTTGACAGTCTGTTATGTGGAAGAGAAATTTTGATTTATTCTATAAATGTCAAGTAATATCCAGAACCAGAAATTGAGAACAAAGACTTAGCTGGAAAATTTTAATCATCTCAGCTGGACTAGACTCCTTCACAAAGCAGTGAAGTGTTCAGTAGAGTCTGAGTAAGCAACTGCTTGTCAGGAATAGAGTTGAATGGAAGCATCAGGTGCATCACTGGATGATACTGCCATTCCGTATGAATCTTAAAACAATCTAAGATTAACAGTCCCCTTAAAACATCAAATGGATTTTTCAAAGGACAAACATCTTTATAATGGTAAGTGACAAAGAATCTGTGTATATAACTACTATTCATGAATATGCCCACTGAAGCACAAAGGCAATTTTTTTTTTTTTTTGGCACAGGTATATGAGGGCCACCTCCCATAAACTTAAAAATCTCATTCAGGCCAGTGCCGTGCAAGCATTTCAAGTGATTCTCTATCTGTTATAAGACTTACTTAACAGCTAAGCAGAATAGAATATAATCTTATTACAAGATACACATATATTCTGTTGTGATAAAAATACATCATTGGAATTCAATTACACACCAATCACAGGTGTGTTTATGCTAGATTAGCTCAATTTATTTAGGTCCTTTTGGCATCTTGGATTTGCACCATTAACTATTGCCTTAAATAGGAAAACTCTAGTGTCATGATAGTTAAGGACAAACTGAGACATCCATTAGAAATTCGTTATTTTCCATTATTTATTATGTCTATTCTCCTGTTTGATGACGCCTTATATAATATTATGTTGAGTGTGAGAAAATTGATTGCTGTCAGGCTAGATGAGCTCAGGCCTTTTATACAACATGAGTTCACTAACATCCAAGATCCAAACTAGTAATTTTCTTTTTTGGCTAAAATCTAACTATTGATCCAATTCAGGATTTACCCTTTGATGAGGTCTTTTTGAGTGTCTCACCTATTGTTGGAATGAATTGTTCCCCTTCTCGAAGAACCCCCAATGCACTACTAACTTGTTAAAATTAATAAACTTTGATTTTTAGAGAAGACCCTCTAGGTTCAAGTCACAGCATGACCTAGTGACGGACATGCAAGTCCTGCAAAGAGAAGAAAGTGACTCTATCCAGGAGTTGTAGGACCTAGCCCACATGTAGCGACAGAAGCCAGTTGAGTATGTGTGGGAGAGGATTCTGGCATTGCTAAGTGAAAGGGCACATAAAGTGGGAAAAAGAGAGACATTGTTAATATGGGGATGCTCTCCCCATTAAATACTGTGGATCCACAATACTTAGCACCCTGGCTATCCCCCAAGGAGGCTGTGCTACAAGGCACTGCTAAAATGGCTTTTGGAAGCTTAAGGAGGCCATGACCAAATAGAGAAATGGCAGAATGAGGAAACTAGACTCTGGAAGAGAAGATCAAAGATTTCCACCCACGGAGAATTAACTGCCACGGAAATTGCCCTCACTGACAAATTCTGTGAAAGGACTATTTTCCAGCACCACCAGTGCATAAGCAGCAAAGGACTTTGATCACAGAGAGGAAAGAAAAATGCACCAGCTTACTGTTTGGAGACAATCTCCAGGCTGTAGTTGGGAGGTAAAACCCAAACAGATGACAACAACATCTCTGAATTGAGAGAGAGAGATGTGAAACCAGAAATGCAGAGGGAGTTGGCATTTGCCGGGCACACGATTGCCAAAAAAAAGAAAGGAAGGAAGAAAGGAAGGAAGGAAGGAAGAAAGGAAGAAAGGAAGAAAGAAAGAAAGGAAAAAGAAAGAAAGAAAGAAAGAAAGAAAGAAAGAAAGAAAGAAAGAAAGAAAGAAAGAAAGAAAGAAAGAAAGAAAGAAAGAAAGGTATTGTACAGAAAGCTCCAGAGATCTGCAGAGGATACCCCTGATTTTTGGTTAGGATCCTATCTGCACACAGGAAAAAACACCAAAAAAGGGTCAAACAACTCTAGAGCACACAGGATGAGAGGGGAAAATAGCAGTATACCCCTGTAAGGTCTTACACTGTATGTTGAGAGGTATATTATTTGAAGTAAAGATGCATGTTACAAGTCCCAAAACAGTCACCTATCCTTTCCCTGTAAAGATTCTACTTTCTCACATTTTTATTATTTTCTCCTTACCCTACTGTCCTAATTGCAGGCATACTTCACATCTTTATGCAGACATAAAAAATAAGGCAGGCGTTAAGGTCATTCTGCTGTGTTTATGCCTGGATGGAGGTGGTACACTCTACTGCTTTCTCAGCAAAATTCTTCCTCTCTCTGGACCATAATTTTTCACTGCATTTAAATTTCTTAACAACAGCTAATCTTCTGAAATATTACCTGGGAGGGAAATGAGAAATTGAAAGTTAATTCTGTTTCAATAGTACATTTCATTTTTCAAATGTATCTAGTACATTTTACAGTGGATGATCCACAGACTATTTAATTCCTTTTTCTTTTAAACAACAGCAGCCTATTAGCATCCGAACCCTTTATTCTCCGAATGTGTAACTGATCCCATCAGATGGAAAAGTATAATAACTGAATTTTGTTGGAAATCTCATTGAATAGGACTGTTACTCATAAATCAGAGTTATGTATAACAATCACATTCAAAATAACAAACTGCTTGTGTTCGTGTTTTATAATATTAGAATTATTCTAAATTACTGTTATATGAAATTATATGTATTTCTAAATTATTTTTGTTTTCCCCCTTTTGCAAAAGTAATACTTATTCATTATGGAGTAGGATTTAAAAGCACAAGGTCCAGAGCCACATTTCCTTATAAAAATCCTTGCTCTACCACTTCTTCCTATTTTCCCCAATAACTGCCTCATGTCCCTCATCAAAAAAAAATTAATAAAAAATGGCATCTAATTTATAGAGTTTTTTGAGAAATACATTGTGTAATACATATAAGGGGGCTTAGAATTTGCATGCATATTTTAAGGCACTCAGTATTTTTATTTTTTTATTCATGATATAAAGTCTAGCTACTATAGATTTAAAAAGAAGGAAAATTGCTCTAACGTTAACAGCTGCTAACATTTTGTCTTTTCAGGTTGTTTCACTGATGAATATTTAATTATTTTCTATAACTTACATATTTATAGATATTGCTGTGATAGGCATCCTCTAACTGAAAAGCATGGAGTCATTATTACTTCCTTAGAAATTAATAAAAGAATTTATGGACATGTCTATTGAAAGATTTTTGGACATGTTTTAAACTATATCCAAAAGTTCCTAACAATTCAAACTTCCACTGCAAGTCTATCCACTTCTCTTAACACATTGCCAGCCCTTGTATTACTATTTTAAAGAGAGTGAATCAAATATTTGATTCGTATGTAGAAAAGTAAAAAATATCATTACAATTGGAATATAGATGGCAGACTTGATAAAAGTATTGCTTCAATGTTACATTTGCTGTTATTGAAAAATATACTACTGCTATGTACAATGTTCTTAGTTAATAAACATTGCAGTATTTAGGGGTAAAGGGCTTTGATGTATGCAACTTACTCTCAGAGAGTCCAGAAAAGATTTAAGTGATAAATAGAAGTTTGGCAGGGGGGAAGAAAGAATGGGGGGGGGGGTTAGACATTGATAGCAGATGGTAAAGCAAATGGGGAAAAATGTTACCAATATGTGATTCTGGATACAAGGTTATCTAGAGTCTGAATGTTTGTGTCCCCCCAACCCAAATTAATATGTTCAACTTTTAACCTCCAAAAATGATAGTATTTGGAGATGGGGACTTTGAGAGGTGCTTTAGACAGGAGGATGGAGGGGTGCTTGGGTGGCTCAGTCGTTAAGCGTCTGCCTTCGGCTCAGGTCATGATCCCAGGGTCCTGGGATTGAGCCCCGCATCGGGCTCCCTGCTCCGCGGGGAAGCTTCTTCTCCCTCTCCCACTCCCCCTGCTTGTATTCTCCGTCAAATAAATAAATAAGATCTTAAAAAAAAAAAAAGTCATGAGGATGGAGTCTTTGTGAAAGGGATTAGTGGGGTTTTTTCCAAAATGTTTTTTTTTTGTTACTGAAGTATAACTGACATACAAGGTTATATTAGTTTCAAGTGTATAACATGTTGATTTGGCAATTCTACACATTATACAATGCTCACCATAGTAAGTGTAATCACCATCCATCGCCATACGTTCCTACAATATTATTAACTATATTCCCTAAACTGTACTTTTCATCTCCATGAATCATTTATTTTATAACTGGAAGTTTGTACCTGTTAATCTCCTTCACCTAGTTCACCCTTCTTCTCCACCCACCTTCCCTCTAGCAACCATCACTTTGCTCCCTGTATTTAAGAGTCTGTTTTTCTGTTAGTCTTTTAGATTCTACATATAAATGAAATCATATGGATTGGTGGGATTAGTGCTTTTGTGAAAGAAATCCCACAGAAATCCCTAGCCCCTTCCACCATGTAAAGACACAGCAAATCACATGAGCTATCAGCTAGGAAGACGTTCCTCACGTTGCCAGGTGGCCACGCTGGTGCCTTGATCTTGGACTTCCTAGGTTTCAGAACTGGGAGTAATACATTTCTGTCATTTATAAGCTACCTGTTTGTGGCATTTTATTACTGCATACCGAATGGACTAAGACAGGGCATATAGATGTTCTTTGTAGTATTCTTATTCTTGCAAACTCTAAATTTCAGATTATTTTAAAATAACCAGTTAAAAATAATCATCACTTATAAATCATAGGAAAACAACTAATCCAACCCAGCAAGTATTAAATTGGAAAAGAATGGTGCTATGATCCCAAGGACAAGGTGAATGAAAACAAAACTAAAAGAAAATAAACAATAAACTTATCTCGTTGGAGAAATGTTGAGTTTAAAATCAACAGTCACTATAGATGAGCAAAAATTTTCAAAATACAATAGAGATAGATCTTTATTATTTATATTTATGGAAGTAACCATTAGAAAATTTTTAAAAAGTTTTCATATAAAGAGTAAGAAAGGGGACCAGGAGGATTTTGTGATGAATAGTCCTGTTCTTTGAGAGCTCATCTGTATTATTTTATTTCTAGCACATCATGTTAATTTGAAAGGAATACGACTCTAATTTGCTGTTTTTTTATATGCTAATATCCCTTAGATTGTTCCTCTTTAAAATGTTGTGATTGTCGATCCTATACTTATTTTAATGGATACTTAATTTGATGTTGGTCAACAAATAGTAGATCAGGCAGATATGCTTCCAGAAGCCCAAGAAGAATAAATTTTATTAAAACTCAGTTTTGATTAAATTACAAAAACAATAGCTGACATTTCCCTCTCCATATCTCTGGGCCTTCTCCTTTCTGTGAACTTCTATTATATTTTCCTCTCATTTAATCTGGTCTGGTTTCTTTTTTCAAACAAAATTACAGTAACCTTAACTTTATATGGCCTTTACAAAGTGTTGAAAGGAATTTGTGTTTTAATATGACTCATACAGTTTTTCTCCATTCAGGAGTTTCATTGTGATTTTTAATTTCTTTGATGATATGAATAATATCTTGATTTATTGGATAATTTCCTTGAAAATTGACATTTTATATTTTGGTGGCTGAAGTTATTCAGTTATTTTTAAAATGAGCTCTTATTTCATGGATAGTAATTGTTAGTGCCTCAAGGGTTACTTTTGCTCTATATTAACCTCTTCAGTGGGTTCACAATGATAAATACTCAAAAAGTTGACCTAAATCATCATGTACAGTGTTTGCTATCTTTACCAGATAATTATTTCAATAAATTGACTCTACTGTGTGTCATACTGGATTATGAATAATGCATCTCCTGAGTGCTACCCTGGGAGGAAGCCTCTGGAACGGTATACATTGTTGGATTTGGAGGTCTCTCGTTGTAATAACCATGAGGAAATTTTACCTTGGAAATGAACTTTTGATATGACCAAAATCTAAGTTTCATATCAGATATTTTATTTATCAAAGATCATTTTTATAATGGGCCATGAAAAACATACTTATACCAAAACACTAGTATGATACATTAACAGAGAATAGGTCTATAAAAGTCCATTTAGAGTTTACTCAATGCAATTATACTTGTTTTTAAAGTGGCTTAAGAGGTTAAAGTTATTCTATCTCACTTTTGTTTGTATAGTATGCAGTTGGATAACTGCCTTTGTATTGCCTCATCGCCTCAATATTATGATTAAAATTAAAATTGTTAATTAAATTAATATTTGAGACTTCCAGGCTCAAGACAATGGCAGTTTATGCCTTGGTTATTATCCCAATATTTCCTCAGAAAAACAATAGAACATAACAAGAAGGGAAAAGTAAAACTACACAAACTCCAAATAATACAAGTAAAAAAAGAAAAATTACAGTTCTGTCATTCTCGATTTTCCCAATTTCCTATTAGTATCATTTTCCTTCTCTAGCATTTCTTTAGAAGAAGGGGCAGTTTTGTGGGAGTGAGCCCTTGACCTGTGGGATCTGATGCTATCTCTAGGGAGATAGTGCCAAAGTTCAATTAAATATGGGGAACACCCCACTGGTGTCAGAGAATGACTTGGTGGTGTAGAAAAACCACACACACTGAAATTTTGGTGTCAGAATTGTACACATTAAAAAGTAAAAACAGGTGAAATTATTTGTAATAATATACTAGCTAATCAAATATAGCCAAAATAGCACATTATAAAAATATTAATGAGATATTTTACATTCTCTTTTCACACTGAGTCTAAAAAACCTGATGTGGATTTTATACTTACAGCACATCTCATTTAGACCAATTCACATTTCAAGTCATCAGTAGCCATCTGGGGCTAGTGGAAACCATAGAGGAAAGCAAATATGTAGGCCACTTTTATCTCCCCTTTGAGAAACTGAGCACTGTTTTGCTTTTTTTTAAATCAACATATTCCAAATAGTCTCTTAGCTTGAATGACTACAGAATGTATATCCATAGCGAACATTATACTATCTTGTACCTTGAGAAGAACCCTAACCACAACAGATGCTCAAAATTGTTTTATGGATAAATATGTGAATGAATAAAAAAAAATGTTGTGCTGGCAATAAATACTAGTTTTCCTTCACTAAAATGTCTACAGTTCATGAATTCACAAATGATAGTTTCACTGACTGTATAATTTTTGACAGGTTCTTTCCTTTTGTGCTAAAATATGTTGTACCATTTCCTTTGGCTTCAATGGTTTCTGATGAGAAATTTGTAGTAATTTGAATCATCATTTCCCCTATATATACAAAAAACATGCCATTTTTCTCTGCTTTCAAGCGTTTTTGTTTTTTTCATTAGCTTTCCACTTAATTTTGATATATTTAACATGTGTTCCTTTGGGTTTATCCTGTTTGGAGTCTGCTGAGTTTACTAACTTTGTAGTTTATATCTTTTCAACACTACATTCTTTTTCCTCTCTTTCTGGGATTCTACCGAGGCAAATATTATATATTTTGTTTTGTCCTGTAACACTGAGGATCTGCTTAGGTTTCTAATCCTATGATTTCTCTTTTTAGTTCATACAGAATAAATTCCCTTTATTTTTCTTGCAGTGCCCAAACTCTTCTTCCTGTTATCTCCATTTTGCTATTGAGCCCATTCTGTGGGTTGTTTTTTAAATCATTTATTTTTTACTTCTAAAATGACTTTATTTCAATACTATTTTTCATGGCTTAGTGGAGCATCTGTAGAATCACTGTTTTCAAGTTTTTGTCACAAAATCTCAACATCTGTGTCATCTCAGTGTTAATATTTGCTGATTTATTTTTCCAATGCAAGTTGAAATTTTCTGGATTCTTCATATCCAGAGATATTTTGGATTGTTTAGGCTGGTTTCATAGTTATTTCAGGCTTCTCAAGATACATAACATCATACCACAGATTGGGGGGCTTACATAATAGAAATGTATCTCTCACAGTCCTGGAGGCTGGAAGTCCAAGATGAAAGTGTTGGCAGGGCTGATTGCTGATGAGGCCACACTCCTTGGCTTGCAGACAGCCTCCTTCTTGCTGTGTCCTCACGTGGTCACTTTTCTGCACACACACTTCTGTGCATCTTCCTCTTTTTATAAGGTGACCAGACCTATTGGATGAGGACCTCACCCTTAAGACCTCTTTAACACCAATTACCTCCTGAAAGGCCTTATATCCAAATACAGTCACATTGGGGTTTAAGACTTCAACATACGAATTTCTGGGAAATACAAGTCAGTCCATAAAAGTAGTATTCCAGAATTCTGGTTTCACCCCTAATATTCCTATTGCTATTTACTTTTTAGAGTCCTCAAATAACAGATCCATTCATTCATTCTTCCATACTTTACAGTTGTGATCAACAAGATGGTCAGGGTGGAGTGTGCTTATCAAGTACAAAAACTATTCTCTCTTCCTTTTTAAAAGTGCTTTTATAATAGGAGTATTAGCCCTACATGTATAATATAGGATATAAATATTTTCTTCCACTTTCATGACTTAAATAAAAACCTGTTATGAAGGGGCTGGGTGGCTCATTTGGTTGAGCATCTGACTTCAGCTCAGGTCGTGATCTCAGGGTCTTGGGACAGAGCTCTGTGTTGGGCTCCCTGCTCAGCAGGGAACCTGATTGTCCCTCTGCCCCTCCCCCCACTCATGCTCACTCTCTTCCAAATAAATAAATCATATCTTTAAAAAAAACTGTTATGAAAAGAGACCACTGGGTCTGATATGATTAAGAATCACTTATGTAAGTGACCTGTTCAATACCCTGTTATCTCCGTTGCTTGAGCTGTTGACTCTGATTATCTTTCCATAAGCTCATCTCAGCCACATAGTTCCATTGTCATGTCTTGGAACTGTAGGATACCCACTCTAAAATTATGATTTCAAACACCTCTCTCTATGAACATCAGCACCTCTACCCCACTTACTTTTGTAATACTAATCTATCAATTTGCTGACCCAATTGAGATATTCCCTTACCTAGTTTATTATTTTAAAAAATTATCATCCTGTCCTCATTTTACATAAATATATAATATAATATAGAATATATAATATAAATATAATATTATAATATATATAATTTATCTTTCCCCACCCCTCAGGCAGTTTCACCTCATGCATGTGTGGATCATGCCATTCAGCCAAGGTCTCAAGGACCCTCTGCAGACATCTAGAGCTCTCTTTCTGAAACACTCTCTTCTCTAGTACTCAGCTCTGCAAATGCTAGCTGACTCTGTTTCCCTGAAATGCAATCTCTGCCCTCAATTTAAAAAGATTTCTGGGCCCTGTTTGAGTTCCCTTACTTATTGGGCAGCCTGACAACTGCTTTCAGGTGGTAAGCTGGGAAAATTAAAGGGTTCCGTTCATTGATTTCTCTTTTGGTGGGGATCACATCCTTGCAATTAGGCATTGCCTATTGTGCAATGTCTGAAAATAGTTTTGTATATTTTATTCAGTTTTCTAGTTATTTATTGGCAGGGTGGCAATTTCTGTGACAGTTAATCTTTCATGGCAGAAGCAGAAGTCCCCCTACCAGATCTTTAAATGTTGGGATGCTCCAGAGCTATGCATTTAGCTTTCTCTACTTTCTTTTTATACTGTTTCTTCTAAATGATCTGATGCAGCCCACTCACTTTGAGTATTATTTATATATGACTCAAGTGTATATTCCAAGAGCCAGACTCTTCTCTCTGCTACCTTCTATTCAACTGCCTATATAGCATCTCATCTATTACCCCTCTCAGGATTATTCTGACCATAACAGAACTATTGCTTCTTTGGCCTACAGTACATTGACTCACCATTCACACAGATATTAAGGCCAAAAACCTAAGAGTCATCCTTGATTTCTCTCCTTAATTCTCATGTCCAACCCATCAATAAATTTTGAAGCCTCTGCCTCCAAAATAAATTTTTTCACATTTCTATTTTCATTGCTATAGATTTAGATCAAACTCACAAAATTAACCAGATGTCATCCCCTCCTTAACACGCTCTTTCAAAATACGATGAAATCAAATGTTTTATGGCCTACAAGGAAGGTCCTCTGTGATCACCAAATTCTGTTCCTTATCCTCCCATTTACTCTGATCAAACTACATTGGCCTACTTTCTGTCTCCTGAACACAAATTTGCTTCCACCTCAGAGACTTCATACTTATTCTTCATCTCTTTCAAAGCCTCTTCTAGATTTTGGTATGACAACAGTTAGGGACAATTTATATATATATATCTCCCCTCTGCAGAGACTGAAAGAAACCATGCCTGTCACTTTCCATAACAATACCACTTTTATCCTCTACATATTCACTGCATTTATCAATGCTTTCTTTTGTGTTCATTAGTGAATTTATTTTCTCTTTTCTTCACCTATAATGAAAATTCTTCAAGTGTTGAGACAATTTATTTTATGAATCAATAAATTATCAGTGCTTACAGGAGTGCCTCGTGCATAGTAGGAACTAAATTCATACTTATTGAATACATGAATACATAATTATATTTTATTGTAAGAGTACAATATATGGATGCATAAAGCACTTTGATATAAAAAGTATCTGCCTATTGTGGAGGTAGAGTTGTGTTGGGAATTTCTGTTGATACACAAAATAATTTTTCTAAAGATGTTATTCTGACTTTTGATTAGAACTAAGCCAGGAAATGAAAAGGCCTTGTTCCAGTCAGGCTCATGGAAAAGATATTATTCATGATATTCTCATATTTAAATTGTAAAGAAAGTTGTTTAAATACACAGCATTTATTTTCCTTTCATTATTTCCTGCCCTACAGCATAATTATAGAGACTAAAGAATAAAAACCTTTCAGGAATGTTTTTAAAAGAATATTTTATTCATGTCTGTTACACAGCAATCCCAAATTATAATAGTTCAAATGAGAAGTGTTTTTACAACTTATATTTATAACCTATACAACTATTAACTTGTATACTTTCTCTCTATTCCCACATCTTGAAGACTGAGTTTGTCATTAGTTTTATTTGTATTGCAATGTTTCTTATTCTGACTTTAACATGTTTCTTTAATTGGCTGAAGTGAACCTTTCTTTGCTCAAGTCACAGGGAACATGGCAAGGTTCTGAGTGAAGTGCGAAGCTTCTTTGCTTGACCCTTTTATGATTTTGATAAGTTTGTTGACATTTTTAGTGGACATGCTTATTAAGAGGCAACTTCAAGTGAAATGAGCAAGCACTATACACGTTAAACAGGTCACACTGACTCATCCTTTTCAAACCAAACCATTTGTCAAATAGCACGGAAAGAAATCAAAGTATCCCCTGGAATTTAGAGGAATATTTTTTTTCACAAATATACAAATTCAAGTAATGCTACCATATATATTGAAATATGACTTATTATGGTAGAAAGAACAGAGACTTTGGAGTTAGAGAAAATTAGGTTGAGAAATGGGGATTTGCTATCATTAGAATTTAATCAAGTTACATAATTTCTTTGAGGTCTAGTGTATGTAAGTGTAAAGTATGAGAGAATATCTAGTTCAATGTATGGTGATGAAGATGAAATGAGTAACGAAAGCAATCAGACATGCAGTTAAATAATCAATAGTTATCTATATTATCACGTTTATCCATCCAAAGTTTATAAATGTCTTCCTTTCAATCCTGTTGTGTGAAAAACAGAGAAGCATATATTATTGGGTATGTCGTAACACGAGTAAAATCAATTTTTATGACACTAGTAAGGGTCAGAAGAAGTGTTAGAATAAAAAGTATCACAGGCTGAAAATGACTACTTCTTGCCTAAATTTTACTTTTCCTGTTTCCTTTTGTACTGTATCTGGTAAGGTCTGACATCTGGGGGCAATCTGAAATATCCTTTTGACAAATGTTTATTAAAACTTATTACCCAGAAAGATTTGTTAATATACCCAGTATCCATTCATCTATCTATTTTTTCTCTCTTTCTTTCTTTTTAAAGATTTTATTTATTTATTTGAGAGAGAGAGAGAGAGAGCACATGAGAGGAGGGAAGGTCAGAGGGAGAAGCAGACTCCCTGCTGAGCAGGAAGCCCGATGGGGGACTTGATCCCGGAACTCCAGGATCATGACCTGAGCCGAAGGCAGTGGCTTCACCAACTGAGCCACCCAGGTGCCCTATTTATTCTCTCTTTAAACACATACTTATTGATTTATTTAGTAATTTATGCCAGGAACTAGGAGGGGCTAGAACTGCCATGAGGAACAAAAGCAAACATCCCTGCTTTTTGAAGTTTATATTCCATGATAAGAAACAATTTTTCTCTCTCTCTGGTATTGAAAAGGGGTCGAATGGCAAATGAGTGGGAACGCTACTTTGGGTAAGATAGTCAGGAGAGGCCTTCCTGGGACGGTGACATATGAGTGATAACCCAGATCAAGAGAAAAAGAGAATGAGACAGTCCCCAGCTTTGGTCTGGTACAAACGCAAGCATGGATGATGATAAATTATGTGATGATGACAGAATATTAAATGCAAAGTTCTGACTGAGGTGCCAAGATATGATAAACATCAGATATCAAATGAGCTCTGAGATGGATCAAAATGCAATTTTTTTAAAGATTTTATTTATTCATTCACGAGAGAGAGAGAGAGAGAGGGGCAGAGGGAGAAGCAGGCTCCCAAGAAGCAGGGAGCCCGATGCGGGACTCGATCACAGGACCGTGGGATCATGACCTGAGCCGAAGGCAGACGCTTAACCATCTGAGCCACCCAGGCGCCCCAAAATGCAATTTTTAAGGGAAGTATATGTTTACAAGTTGCAAAGGTCCTTAAATCTCTCACTCATTTCAAGGATGGGGAATTTAAAATAAATGTTATGAGGATGATTATAGGAATAGGGATTTCATAGAATATTGTGGAGATTCTAGCTAAGAACTTTGGAGAAAGTATCACAAACTGGGCATTGCAGGATAGTTTTTTGTTTTGTTTTTTCTTTTTCTGCAGGAAAGCAAGGAGAGAAAGGGCATTTCAAGCAGATTCAATGAGTCATACAAAGCTAGTCTTATGGAAGAACTGATTATGTTGTAACACAGTAATCAAGTGTGAGGTCCAGAGCATCAGTGAGAGGCCTGAATGGGAGGTTGGAGTCAGATCTCAAAGAGAAATCTTAAGAAATTTTATCTACAGGTGACGGGAAGCCAGTAAGACTTACTCATGTGGGTAACAGACAATTTCAGGACATGCAGCACACCCTTTGAGATGGTGCCATGAACCTAAATATCCACAGAGCTTAAATATTCTCTCTAAAGGAAACAATCTGCAACCTTCTGACCTCATTTTGTTTTTCAGTCATATTGACCTAAGGCTGCCTTTAGGGATTTGCAAAAATTATAGGCTTTCTCATGGAACTTCAGAATGAATCTACCAATGCAATAGGCTTCAATAAGCATGTTAAAGCAAGCTTTTTGGTGGTCATTCCTTCCTTCATTGCACCTTGCCTTCTGCTTAAGGCACAGGAATTTTCTTCATATCCCTCATTTAAAATGGAGTAACATTAAATGGTACATGACCACAGAGGGTGGTAGAGGTAACTTGAGAGCTAGGGTAATATTCTAATGATGAACTGCAAATGCTTTTGCCAGGCACCTGGCATTCATATTCAAGGATCTTTTTAATCCAATTTCAGAGATAGGTAATTTAAAGTTTCCCAGCAGTCTGTGCAGGTTTCCATTGCTGGTTCATCCTTCTTTTTGGGAGAACTTAGCTGTGTCAATCTCATGTGAAAAGGGCTCTGTAAGGCTATTTCCCAAACCTTAGGAGACCTGAACACCAATCCCTTAGCTCTTCACCTGGAGAGACTTTAACAACATGTCTCAGACTCCGGACTCGGGTTCCCAAGCTAGAATTGGCCTCAGGGACAAAAGCAGATCCTCAAACTTGGTTCCACACTGCTATCAAATGAATGTGTTTCCCCAAAATTAATTTATTGCAATCATAGCCCTCCTATGACAGTATTAAGAGATGGAATCTTTGGGAGGTGATTAGGTCATAAACGTGGAGCCCTTGTGAAAGACATTAGCACCCTTATAAAACAGACCCCATGGAGCTCCCTAACACCCTCCACCACGTGAAGACATTGCAAGAAGATGGTGATCTTTGAACCAGGAAGCAGGCCCTCACCAGAACTGAACTATGCTGGCACCCTGATCTCATAGTTCTGGTCTCCAGAACTGTGAGAAATAAATTTGTCGTTTTAAGTCACTCAGTCTCTGGAGCTTTGTTACAGCAGCCTGGATGGATTAAGACATACACCCTGCAACTCTGGACTTGCACCATTCTATCCCAGTAATTCCTGACACTCTTATTAGCTCTTCAGCCCACAAGCAGGTGGTTTTTGAATTTTGCCCAGCTTTTCTAAGTTGACCAGCTTATTAGGATTGGGGCATATCATGTACCCTGCCCATTCCATAAGTTGCATTGTCCCGAGATACCTTATGTTAAATGCAAATATAAGCAGGAGGTTTCTTTGCTTAAATCTATTCCATTACTATTACTTTTACAAAAAAAAAAAAAAAGCCAAATATTTAGCTCTATAGAGCTTTTCATGTTCTGTACTTGCAAATCTCACCAGCTATATTTTGTGCCATTGCCTCACTGTGTGATTGAGAAACACAGGTCATCTTTCAAGTTCTTGGAATAATCGTGCTTCGTAGGGTCAGGGCCTGCACACATGGTGGCCCCTAAGCCTGAGATGTGAATCTCTTTTTCTCCGTGTAATTAATTAGTACTTACCCTTCAGATGTCAGATTAGACTGCTTCCTCAGAGAAGCATGACCTCACTCCCCATCCTCTTAAATTACCATGTGTTTTGTTTCAGAGCACTTTTCACAACTGTGGAATTATGGTTACACTATAGGTGTCCCTGCTAGAGGCGTGCTCTGAACCCATATGTTGTTGTTGTTGTTGTTTTTACTCTTGTGTCTAAAGCTTCATATAATGCCTTTCTTAGCAAATGATCAATTTATATTTGCTAGATGAATAAGTGAACAAAACGTGATGCACAGTGAATAAATGCCCAAGGTCAACAAAACTTGGACAAAAAGTAGTAAGTGATAATTATGGGCTATTTTGGTGATATTTTCCATATTTTATAACTTATTTATAACACTGCGTTGATATATGCTGCCCATTTATCTAGCAAGCACTTCAGCAAACTGTTTAAGAGGACAGCATTTAGAGCCCACCTACCTGGTTCACCCCAGCTCTATACTTCAGGAACTTTGGGATGTTGGACAAGTTAGCAAATCTCCCTTTCACCTCAAATTTCTCATCTGTAAATTGGGTATAGTATAATATAGCATATTAGTATAGTTCTTACAGGCTTGTCAGCAAATTCAATGTAACTTAAAACATGTAAAGTGCTTTTTAGCATAGTATCTGGCCCACGGTAACAATTGCTGTTTAAGATTATTTATGGTTTTCTCACTAAGTTGGTGATATCGGATTTCCTGAATTTTCCAGGGTAAAATTATTCTTACGATTTTTTTTCTTTTGGGGTATGACACAAATACTTTTTCAAAATCAGAATTATAACAATAGTTAATACCTTCAGGCCAGTAATACTCCATTCTGAAGTATGTCCTTGGAAGTAAACTTAAAGAACAGTGCTTTTTACATAATATGGTTTATCTTAGTATTATTTATAAGTTTTTATTCATTATGCATCATAACATAGCAATATCATCAAAAAGAACATGCATTTATTATGTCATAGCTCCGTCATGGGCATGGTCTGGGCATGGTTTAGCTGGAGCTCCTCTAAAGTTGCCATTAAGGTTTTGGTTCAGGGCTGAGGGTCTACTGGGGAAAGATCTGCCCATAAGCAATACATGGTTAGAAGCATCTAGTTCAGGGTCAGCTGCTGGACTGTGGAATTTGATTTCTTGCTGATCGTCAGCAGAGAACACCCTCAGTTCCTTGCCATAAGGTCCTCTCCTAGGGCACTCATAGCATGGCAGTTTGATATGTCAAATGCAGCAACAGAGAATTTTCTAGCAAGATAGACGGGATAACCTTAATGATGTCTTCCATTGGTTAGAAGCAGGTCCCAGGTCCTGTGCCTGCCCTATAGAGGAGGAGAGTATTCCAAGGTGTGACCACCGGGGGATGGCATTAATGGAGATCACCGTAGAGACCGTCTATCCCACGGTGATGATTATAAACACCCAGATGTTGAAAAATTGGTTTAATAAATTATGACATGAGCATCCAAACATTAAGAATTAAAATGAATATTTGAATACACATGAAATAGTAATGGTTTTATGTAATGTTAAAAAAAAGGTAAAAGTGTATATTTAGAGTGATTCCTACTAGATTATATATTCTATGCTAAAAATATTTTGGAACTGAAAGCTTCAGAACATCAGGTTTTGCTTCACAATGCTATTTTTGTTTGCTTTGTCATACTTCCCCCATTTTCCAATTAATATATGATGCATTATTTGCACAATTTCAAAAATATGAATTTTATCCCCCTCCCCCCAAAAAAGCCCAAACTGGCTTTTTCTAGAACTCTTCTTTATTTCTTCCTCTTCTGGATGGCAAAGGATTGACAGAGATCCTGAAACCTATGAATCAGCAAGCCTTTCATTTGTGCTTGTCAAATGTCAAGAAAAGCTGAGTACTTGCAAGAAACTCAGTGACCCTTGACAGCTCCCTGCCTTTGCGGTAAAATCTCAGCAGGATTGAGAGAAACCTATCTGGGACAGACATCTCATTTCCATAGCAATTAAAAGCATTTAATACAGAATCAAAACATCACCCAGGTACAGGCTCAAGAAACGACTGACTTTTTATGAGGGTCCATATTGTGGATACACTTGAAACACCCTTATTTTTAAGTGTTTCCCTAGTTAACATGTGTCTAAAAGACACACAGAAATTCATTAGATATAAGCTAAGTTACTAGTTTTGATGGATATAAAAGCACACAAAAGTTACTTCTCTGAAATGAAGAAGACTATGGGATTGTAAGAGTTAAAAATTCATTTTAACTAACAATTATTCTCAAAGTTAGTGAGAATGCTGTGCACCTGAAAATTATGGAGCTCACTTCACAATGCTGTGTAATAATGATATACTTAATTCCCCCCAGATTGATAAGAATTATATATTTTATATTGTAAGTTGCTTAGAAATAGTAAGTGAATCAAATTTCCATACAACATATATTATAAAATAAACTTAAAACTTTGGAAATTACTGATTGGACATTTTCAATCTCTCCTCTGGAATGTTCTCTGGAAAACTGCTGGTCATTTTTATAGTTCCTAGTTTAGTACATTTATTAATTTTTTTCCTTTTTCTCCACCTTGAAGAAACCTGTATCAGTTTTCACTTAATATTAATAAATGTTGGGAAAGTTGGATGGACATAATGTGCATCTCATTAATCTTTCCCAGTCAGTGGGAAAGAATCACCAAGCAGACCTGGAGGTTTAATCAGATGCATCATCCTCAGTCTGAGTCATTCTCGGTCTGAGAATTCACATTTTATTAGGCTGCACCACGCCTGCCATTTGCCACAGTTCAATGTGCTGAATTTCAGGCTGAAAACTGGTGTATACTGGTGATTTGGGATGGGGAAACTTTTTGCTCACAGAAATAGGTTTTGATTATAGTCGAATGTAAAGAACTGATAATTTTCTCCTCAGAGGCTCTCATTACCCAGCGCCATGGGAAAATTTCAGGAAACAGCAGTTAAGAGGAATAATTTCTATCTGACTTCCCATGCAATACATTTGAGTAAATTCCCAGCAATAAAAAAAAAATATTATAATCTGTTTGATAAGGAACATGAAAATTACTGTTCCTATTTAGTGAGTGGCCTTTTCCTTGTGTCTGATCTGAAAAAAATGACCTTAAATACTATTTGGGAAGGAAGCTGGGTGTATGAGTTCCTGCTTTTACTTTGTCTTACCAATTTTGTTTAATGATCTTGATACATTCGACAGTAGCAATCCTCGAATTTTACTTAAAGCTCTGATTAAGTTCATAAATTCAAAATTGTTCCACTTTGCATATAGCCAGTTAATATTTTCTGTTTTTAGTCGGTCTTTATGTTGTAAAGGATCATCCACGGTACTGGAGCTCTGAAGAGGCAGCGCAGATATCCAGAGCCACATAGGAGAGGGAATTTACTACTATTTCTATTTTACATGGGTGGCTTTGAAGAATACTTAAAGGGAGTAGGAATTGATTAAATTTAATAACAGATATTTGATGAGTGCCTATACTTGCCCACCTACTTTGATAGGCTATTATAGGTTATATTTAACCACCAAACCAACCCCTAAGGTGGTTGTTTTATGCCCTTATTCTACGGTGAGTGAATGGGAACAGAGAGAAGTCACAGAGTTGCAAGCAGTAGGAATGGGCTTCAAAGCAATGTGTGTCTTGCACTGGACTAGAATTTTTAGATTCTATAGGATATCTACAAGAATCTCTTCATCTATCAGATAAAAATTTGATTGATTCAAGTACTCCATGTGCTACTGAAGCATCTTTTTATCAGCCTTCCACACTGTGGTTATTTAACTTTGCCTCCCACACATCTATATTCATTTTAAAAGCTAAAATATGCCACACTTTTGCAAACCACTGACAGTAACCTACATGGTGAATATTTGGGCAGATTATTCATCAAACCAATTATTAAAATTCTGTATTGAAGTATTATATATTGTGCATCTGGTTAAATGTGTTTATGGCAAAAGAAATTAAAAGCTATCCTATTAGCCTGATCACACTTCCTTGGGGTAAACAAACAAAAAAAGCAAATACATTTAAAGGAAACCAAATTGACAAAATTTGTCCTGAGTATCGTGGCATTCAAATCTGGCAACTGTCCTTACGTTAAATAAATGAAGCAGTAATATTAACAAGTGAATTTATGTAAAGAAATACATTTAATAATAGAAAATGGAATAAGCACTAAAGTATAGTCACTTGGTCGCTTAGATTATTCCAACTTCAAATACCTTCTCTGTTAGCTGACACTGGTTGGGAGAATAATGCTAAAGGCCAGAGAAAGCCTTCCTGGGAGAGCTGGATCTTCAATAGAGGCTTAAAATTGGACAGAAGTGAAACATGTAGCCACACTTCAATGTTATTAATTTGTGGCACTGAACGACAATGACTATCATTTACTGACCACTGTTTTGTGTGTCAATAACTTTCTCTACAACAGAGAAATGCAACTGATTAAAGGATGCTTTCTTCTACACAGTAGCATTAGACCTATCTGGAGAGCAAAGAGTCTAAATATTTAAGTGAAAGTAAAGCAGATAAATAATTTCTCACCTAATTCTTGTCACACCATAGAAACTCAATACATAATTATAAATTAGTAAATTATTGAATGAATTGATAAATTATTATCTCTTTAGACCATCCTGGGTGAAAAGCATATGTCAGGGGCTGGCTCGGGTCCTACTATCTAGCTCCATTATTGAATGTCCTATCAGAGAAAATTCTGTTATTTAAAGGGAAAAATATGTAATAAAAAAGTTCCTGATGACTGGATGCACGCTCTAGTTAAACCACTAATTCAGTTTTTTTCTCATTGCCTCTCCGTATATTTTCCTATCTTCAGAGTGAGGTCCAATACCCACCCTGATTATTCCTTAGTGCCACTTTGTCACTGAGTTTATCACAAAGGAATTTAAAATCTATTCCATAAAGTTTTTCCATGGGAAAGAAATACTTTGTCTTAATAAAGAGACCAGAGTTCAGTGAAAAAGTAGAAGGAGGGGCGCCTGCGTGGCCCAGATGGTTAAGCATCTGCCTTCGGCTCAGGTCATGATCCCAGGGTCCTGGGATCGAGCCCTGCCTCGGGCTCCCGGCTCGGCGGGGAGCCTGCTTCTCCCTCTCCTCCTGCTGCTCCCCCTGCTTTTGCTCTCTAGCTCTGTCAGATAAATAAATAAAATCTTAAAAAAAAAGGAGATAACTACTTGCAGAAATCCCTAAAATCAGTTCAAGAAGATCGGCCAGAATAAAATATTCCTGTTTACTAGGTTTTAAACAGTATTTTATGTCAATCTAGCAACAAAAATCGTCTTCTAAAATCTAAAATTTGACATTGAATTTTGTTGTCAAAGTGTTAGAAAAGTTTTGTGCTCCAGCTGACACTGTAGTTTCTGTATGTGTATGTGTGAAGATAAAATATACGTAAGCATTCGCGTGCAGATGAAGAACAATCTTCCTTTTGTAAATGAAAAGAGGCCAAAAAAAAATCAGACCATAAAGTATAAACCAGACCATGCAGTCAGTGGCTATTCTGGAGGGATTATTATTCTAACAAAGGGACTTTTAGGCTTTAGAGTCACATGGAGAGAGAAGACAAAAATATGACCCTACCTGAGGCACAGAATTGGAAATAAGACCCTACATTAATCTGAGATAGCCAAACATCTTAAACTGAATGAAAATATTAACTATGAGGGAAAGCTATTCACTCTATTCAGTAGTACAAAGAGAAACGTTTTTTGATTTGGCCTGGACTCTGTGTTAAAAACAAACAAAAAAAGGCAAAACTACTAAATATTTCTAACAATGGGTCTGTCTGTACTCAAATGGGGTAGAAAACTCAAACCTTGATATGTATCAAAATGAGAAGGTTTATAGTGTTCATTATTATTACTGTTATTACTACTTGTGGACACACAACTAAGTAGTTGCTATTTACTGGGAGTGTTTCACAAAGACCCCATAAAAATAACTTTGTTTACTTTGTAGGAACTTAGCCTCAGAGGTCAGTGAACTGGCATCAAAAACCTGTCATCTGTGAACCCAAAAGCTTGGATTAGATCTTGTCCAGAGCACATATTTGTGTGAATTTGGACATGTACTTTACCTTTATAAGCTTATATCTCCTCAATTATAAAATGTGAACAAATAATACCTAGCTCAGGTGATTGCATGGCTAGTTACCTGGTTGCCTCTGGTTACCGATAGCTTAGGGCACACAGGTAAAATCTAAAGCAGAACTCTTTTGGAAATATTCCCAGTATTCATCATATGAACAACTGGGTATTAACAATGATTTATATGGCCAGAAAATTCCATGAGGAATATGATCAGAGAATGAATTTGGCATAAAATTCAAATAATCAAGGCAAAAGTTCTATGCTTTAAATATATTCAGCTATAGATACCAAACGGCAACAATGACATTGAGTTATGTTCTGAAAAACCTTTACAATGTATCTAAAAAGAGTTCTGACTGAAATTAGTATTACAGGAGCCATTTTATAAACCTGTGTTAAGTAGGCAGAGTGAAATATCATTCTTTCATTAACAAGATGTTTGGATATGCAAGTGTGCTGGAACTACTGTATTGAAATATAATATATATTTGCCATATACATACTATATGTATATGTAATACATCTATTACATATAGAAAATCATAAAAAGGAAATGGATCCAACTGCTCTCAATATATTTATACATTTTACTTCCTGTTTTAAATTGCAGATATTATTTTTCATTATGTAATCAAAGATTATTTTGAATTTTATAATTTTCCCTTAATACTAGAGTGGGCTTTTTGTATATTACAATATGCTTTAAGTAAATATTATTTTAAGGGGTACATGTTCGGATGGGTATAGCTTATACTTGCATACTATTTTTTTTAAAGACTTATTTTACAGAGAAAGAGTGTGAGAGAGAGAGAAGAGTGGGGGGAGGGGCAGGGAGCGAGAATCTCCAGCAGACTCCCCTCTTAGAGCATAGTCCTATGTGGGCGATCCCACCACCCATGAGATCAGGTGCTTAAGGGACTGAGCCACCCAGGCACCCCTGTATACTACTTTAAAGTTAGTCTTGCTTTCTTTTCCTGCTTAATGTTTTTCTGGTTTATTATTACCTATTACAATATGTATTTGTAGTTAAAGAAAATATTTACATCTAAAAATTGTTAGGTATTTCAGATTACTTTCTCAGGATAAGTTTGAAGAGTTGAAAACCCAGGTGGGTTGAAGTGTATAAACATTCTTAATACATAGTACCAAAATTACAAGGTTCTATCTGTACCAACAATCAGTGAGAAAGTTCAGTATTAAGTATCAAACACTTAGAGAATTTGGTTCATCGCTTGACCACAGTTTCTTTTCAAGTAAATTAAGGAGATCAGATTTGTACAGTGGTTCATAAGGTCCACATTTAGGTCTTACTTAATTTGCTTTTTAATTTTTATCACATTTTTAAAACATATCTAACTGCAAATATAAAATGCCCAGAATGAGATCATTAGTGTGACTACAGAGAGTTAATGTAAATACAGTTCAACTCAAACAAAAAGCGGGTTTAGGAATACCTGTCTTACATTAGGAGTATTAATATGTAATTTTATTTAGATTTTTAGTTTGTGGAACATCACTCTTAAATCCAGTCCATGACTTTGCAGAAACTTAGGATCTTTGAACCCTCTGTTGGTACTTACTAAATGACACAACCCTACACTTTCAGAAACAAGATTCTAGAGCACAAAGAAAAGTGCAAAATAACCATTGAAAGGAATGATTCTAACACTGTAAAAGGTCAGAGAAAATGCCAGATATAAGAGAAATTCAGAGATCTTAATTCTTGTTATTTTGACCAAACTCAAAAACTGCCTTTTAAATTCTTACGGAGACTAATGCAAATTATATATGCTGTAAAGAAATAAGAATCTATTACAAATCATCAGGAAATCATTTAAAAACTGAAACAGAATAATCTTTGATAAATTGTCAGGAGTATTCCATCTTTAAAAGGAGTTAGCATATGAATTTGATTTTAGTGCTAGTGCTTACAAACATTAATTTCATTATGAAAGGTTGGAATTTACTTTCCCCCAGGGAAGAAAACTCTGTTTGTCTTGGATTATATTTGCATTTCTTTTCTAATAGCCTCATTTCGTTTTTGACATGTAAAATATTTATAGTGTTGGGAGGTCTGGTATTTTTGTGCTGGCTTAGTAAGAGCTATGAAATCACATCCTATTAATGTTCACACCCAGGAATGCAGGGACCTACTCAGTGACCCTGGATCAATTATGATGATGCGATAGTGACACTCTGAAGTTTCGCATGGAAATTGGCTTTTCTCCAAAAAGTACTAACAAGGAGTTAGTACCTTTTATTGGGAGAGGGGTTTTTTTGTTTTATTTTAACTTTATAGAATTCTCAAATCTGAACCACCTAACATTGTCATTTTTTTTAAAGATTTTATTTATTTATTTGAGAGAGCAAGAATGAGAGAGAGAGAGAGAGAGAGAGAGCACATGAGAGGGGGAGGGTCAGAGGGAGAAGCAGACTCCCCGCTGAGCAGGGAGCCCAATACGGGACTCGATCCCGGGACTGCAGGATCATGACCTGAGCCGAAGGCAGGCGCCCAACCAGCTGAGCCACCCAGGCGCCCTAACATTGTCATTTTGATCCGAGAGTGGGTTCGTTCCAGAGTTTGGTCCCCTCTTTTCATTTACTAGTACTGCTGCCCTACCTCGGGCTTGATTATTTCTTGTCTGGTCTACTGCAGTTCTTGCTAGTTCCCCATATCCCCATCCCCCACCCTGTCCTACATCTGCATTGTTCAGCTATTGTCACAAAAAGGCAGCGTAAAGAATCACCCAAAAATGTAGTGGCTGAAGCTACAATTTATTATTACTCATCTGTTAACACTGGGCAATTCATATCACCTCCTCCATGCAATCTGTTCTTCCTGCCCCCCTCCATCTTGCCAACTGCCAGTGCTCCTCAGATGCTCCTTGAGCTCCCTTGTTGTGCATGTTTCTTTCAGAGCATGGATTACTTCAAAATATTTATTTAATGCCTGCTGGAATAGATATTTGGGATAAACTGATAAACAAAACAAAGATTCCTGCTCAGTGTTTTAATTACTGAATTTTCTGTCTCTCTTCTACTTTTACACTAAAAAATTCTGAGATTACTTACTTACCTTGTATCTGCAGAGCCTACCAGAGTACTTGGAATATATTTGGTGCTCAGTGATTAAATGAATGAATGAATGAATGAATGAATGAATATATGTGTGAATAAGTTCATGTGCTATGGGATCTTGAATAAACTCTTCCGGCCAAGTTCCTTTGAATAGTTTTTCAATATCCCATCTACGCTGTGATATACCTAGTATATTTCATGCTGGGGTGGATCACTTTTTAACCCTTTATTTTATATTAAGAAAATTAATTTCAGTAATCATTCCAGAAAATATGTTAATCAGTAAAATACATATTACAGAAAACAAAGGAGATAAATAATTTGAGACTTAACATGCATTGATTTTTCAAAAGAAGTTATATATTAAATGGTCTGTCACAATAATGAGTATAACAATATAATTTCTACTTACTTTTCCCCTAAGTTTTAAAATATGCAGTTATTTAAAAAAAAACTAATTTTCTATTTAAAAGGTATTATTCCAGTTCAGTAAAATATTTTGCAAGTTAAAATTGGCACTTAGCAAAGACAGTATGCCACAGTTTGCATGTAACACTATTGTAATCAAGTTGCTTTATTTTTTTCAAATTCTCTGTTGACAATGCACTCATCGGGTACACATGGAGCAGACTACGCTCACCCCCTCTGCTCTCTTGGTATGTCATGGTGCTTATGTAAGGATGAAAAAAATTGTATATACACACCCAATTAGTCAGGGAATGTAGAAATGATAAAGACACTTCTAGAACACTGAAACAAAGTTACCCTCTGAAAATAAAACTGATCAAATCACCACAAAATGGAAAAAAAAAAAAGAAAAAAGGTCCTATAGGGAAACGCAGTCCATCCCAAAGGATGAATTGTCAAGCCCTCATGAGAATAACCATGCTCTGTTCCATAGAGTCCAGCGAAATCTCCTGTCTTCTTGTGAGTCAGCTGGATTAGGCTCTCTTTGCATGAGGTTCTTTGAGGATGACTAACAGAAAAGGGACCTGACAAATACATAAGGGCTTATTACCATTTATTAAGCATGGTCAAAACACCTTGACGAAACATCATTAGAGTCAGAAAAGGAGATATGTTTAACTGCCCACCTTGTTGAACATAACCATTTTAACGCTTTCAATTGATTGCCCATCAGAAAGGGAACTCACACGGGGCAGGTTTCCAAAAAGAGAGGCCATCCAAGTGGAAAACAATCACAAGATGACTGGATCAAATGTGCATGTTGGAGGGTGGACCCCCAGTGGACAGAGGAAAGAATCGAGGGCATGGATTTAAGGAGGTGTAACGCAACATTTGAAAACTCAGGAAGATGAGAGAGTGTGGCTTGTTCTTACCGAGTCATTCGTTGAGGTTGTGTGGGGAGGTGATGAGAGACTGTGGAAGATCCCTTGGAGTGGTGATAGGAAGCTGAATATGCAGGAACCCACGTGACAAGCCAAGAAGTGTGGATTCTATCCTAAGGTTAGTGGAAAGCAATGCGTGTTTTTGGCCAGAAATGACATGATGAAATTTTGTTTTCCTTAGCTAGGTGCATCTCCAACTGTAAATCAACTGGCATTCTCGTTTATAAGTGAGTAGACACTGACAATGTGTGGCATGAACAGTCACTCAGAACCTAGCTCATGTCTGGGTTAGCAGGGGAAAAAGGCATGTTTCTGATTACCCTCCCCAAGGCCTTACCTGTCTTTGACATTTCTATAACTGTAACTATATGTATTTCAAAATCATTCAGTCATGTCAAAAATTTCTGCATAACAATGACTGAGATATAGCTGTTTACTAAAATGATTTGCGAGGGGGCTTAACACTGACAATTATCTGTGCAATGTCTTAGTTCGTAAGGAGTTTTGCCTATAAATATTTGGTAATCACACCTATGTAAATAGATTTTGAGATCAATTTATATGTGAAAAAACTTTACATGAAGTTCATTGGCTGACCCTAGAGAGAGCTTACCATTGAAAGTAAGAGGTTAGGGGAGGTTCATAGATGTTTCTTTTGTTTATAGAAATAAATGCATACATATATGAGCTGGACAACTCTCTCTTTTGGGTATTACAGATAATTCTATAGTCAGACAATTTCTTTACATTTTACTACCAAGTGAGGAAAATTCTAGACCCAACATCCTCAGGAATGAGCCCTGTTTCAACTTTTTAAGTACAATTTGTCTAGGTCCTACAAATCCTTGTAATAGAATTCCTTTCTTCCTGTAGTAGACCTAGCAGAACCTTGTCAGCTGATGTTGTGACTCGATCATAGTCATTGATCTGGTCACCAGAAACGATCACACTGGGGTCATATGTTGCCTTGTATTGCCCTGGTCTCTACATCATCTTCATGAAATGGCTATGTGTTAGCCTCCTACCAAAAAGAAATGGGCCACTCTTGCGGGGCTAGAGGATCTAGAGAGATTTGAGGTTTTCAGGTTTTCAGGTTTATCATTCAGGTATCCCAGTTTCAAGTCTCAGATCCACTGCTTCCCAACTAGGACCCTAAACCTGATATTATGGACTTGGCTATGACCAAGAATTCTCCTTCTGTGGAACTCTGCTATTGGTATATTTAAGGTTTGGACCTCATCTTCAGCTTTTCCTGCTCTCTGATGTGAGATATACTCTGTTTATGTTCTACAATAGAGATCCTTTGACTTCCACACTTCGCCTTTAACTGTTGAATAAGCACGCTTAGTTTTGCCTTTTATCCTGCAGTTCATTAATGGAACTCAGTTATAGCCATCAGATTCCACTTCCCTTATAATTAGCCCTTACCCTTAATCCCTCAAAAGCCTCAGATATTCCACTGGCCAGTTCACTGCTGGTAAAGATGTTAACAAAGGTAATGCTGCAGAATGGCAGGGACTACCGATGCTCCTCCTACCAGTGGTTAAGGAGTCCCCACTGCAAACCAGCTGGCAGGTGATCCAACTATAAAATATCCTTTTATTTTATTTTTTTGGGGGGGATAACTTTCTTTTTTATATAAATTTTTATTATGTTATGTCAGTCACCATACAGTACATCATTAGTTTTTGATGTGGTGTTCCATGATTCATTGTTTTTTCTTTTTTTTTTTAATTTTTTTATTGTTATGTTAATCACCATATATTACATCATTAGTTTTTGGTGCAGTGTTCCATGATTCATTGTTTGTTCATAACACCCAGTGCTCCATGCAGAACGTGCCCTCCTCAATACCCATCACCAGGCTAACCCATCCCCCCACCACCCTAAAACCCTCAGTTTGTTTCCCGGAGTCCACAGTCTGTCATGGTTCATCTCCCCCTCTGATGTCCCCCCTTCATTTTTCCCTTCCTTCTCCTAATGTCCTCCATGCTGTTCCTGATGTTCTACAAATAAGTGAAACCATATGATAACTGACTTTCTCTGCTGACTTATATCACTTAGCATCATCTCCTCCAGTCCCATCCATGTGGATGTAAAAGTTGGGTATTCATCTTTTCTGATGGCTGAGTAATATTCCATTGTATATATGGACCACATCTTTATCCATTCGTCTGTTGAAGGGCATCTCGGCTCCTTCCACAGTTTGGCTATTGTGGACGTTGCTGCTATGAACACTGGGGTTCATGCTTCCTCAGAGGCATTCTGGAACTAACTACCATAGATTTGGTTCCCTGGGTAACAAACTCAGGTTGAGATTTGTGTGCTGGTGGTCTGTTCACTGCCAAAAAAAAAAAAAAAAAAGTAGGCTTGGAGAGAGAAGCTGAACTGAAATGCATTTGCAAAAAAGGCTGCAGCTGATTCCACTGGAGCAGTGCTTAACCTTCAAGTTATCCCACTTTGAGCAAGAGGATATTCCTTTATACCCCATCCTGCTCCATTATGGACTAGTCAGCAGGGTTAGTATGTCCCTGGGAAACAACTCAGTCTTGGGTGAGGTGGTATATTAGGGAGCAATAGCTCCCCAAAGCAGGTTCCAGCTGAGAGTGGGCAGCAGGTTAACATCCCCAGAAACTGAGAGAATGTGAGTCTCAGTCTCGAAATGGAGTTTTATTGGTCCACCACAGCATCCACTTAGATTCTATAACAACTTAACCCACTTTGATAAACCTTTTAGTAAAGGAAGGGACAATTGATGTCTATGCACCTGGTAATAAGTAGTAGGTAGTCAATTATTTAGAATGGATGAATGTTTCCTTTCTGAAGATTTTTGAGAGATTATCAATTCTGAAATTAGGAGAAAGATAAATTTCTGAAAGGAGATGGATGATGGGTAGATATCTAGTAATTTCTAACTGTCATTCAGTTAATACCATTAACTTTAGAGAAGGTATTCCAAATTGCAGGATTCTGTGAGTTTTCTAACACCAGTATACTATTTGCAAAGCTATTCATTTTGTTAGCAATTAGCTTTCAATGGTGTCTCCCTATGCCTTTAAAATCCCATTTTAATAGAAGTCTTCAAAAATGTTGCCTTCTACATGCACTAAATGGCACCTTAAAATGATTAACATTTTCAATACCCAACAGAATGCAGTGGTTTCTGTATTTCCTGAATCTATCACACAATTAGCACTGACACATTCTATTACATCGCCTACATGTAAAATAAAACAATCCTTTGTCCACAGTCTTCTCAGTCACAAATCCTAACCAGGACGCCCTTAAGTTTCTTTCGGCTCAATTAATTTTAAACCTGCAGCTTCTTCGTACCTCTGGGCCACTGACCTCCCTTTTCTCACCACTGCTCCTACAGAATCCACTTGCTCTAAGCACAGAGATTCTGCCCTCTCCTTTTCCCAGATCATTTATTTTAGAAAACTTGGGATTGAAAATTCTCTGTCCCTTTGAGAAATAAATCTTTAAAAATGCTCTTGCCAGTTTTGTGACCTTAGGTCTTTCTCAAAGGCTTGAAAGCCATCTCTTTAAAATGTAGTCAATCAAGGGGCACCTGGGTGGTTCAATTGGTTAAGCGTCCAACTCTTGATTTCAGCTTAGGTCATGATCTCTGGGTTGTGAAATCAAGCTCCATCTTGGGCTCTGCACTGGGCGTGGAGCCTGCTTAAGATTCTCTCTCCCTCTCCCTCTCTCCCTCCTTCCCTACCCTCTTTCCGTCTATAAAAAAAAAAAAGAAAGAAAGAAAAGTAATCATTGAAGAAAGTAGCACCTGTGTCTCCCAGGTTCTGTGGTAGGGTTGGAGCCTAACTACCTTGGAGACTTGCTTAAATTGTAGAACAACTTCCTATCTTGAAAATATGAAGAGTTTATTTTTCCTTTCAATAACACCAGTAAGCAAACAAAGGTGACCTGTGATCCCCCCACCCCACCTCTTAAAAATCCCCCCTGCCCCTTTGCACCAGCTGAGTTGAGGTAAGACTGCATTCTGGGCTTTCACCCCTATTGCCATAGCCCTGAAAAAAGTCCCTTTTGTCTTTTTAACTTTGCCTAGTGAAAGTTTTGCTTTGACAATCTATAAAATTTCCTAATTCTTCCCATAATTTCTTATCTTTCTTTCTTATCTACATTTCTTACTTCTCTATTTGTTTCACTCTTACAAAACTCAAAATTATCAAGCTATCTTTAGATTATTAATGTAATCTAATTTAGTCATATTCATTTCCTTTCAAATGGATAGTAATATTAATAAGTGTTTATGCAATAGATTCATGCATAGATGTTAATGTAATTTTAATGAAAATTCCTTCAATTCCCTTTAAATTTAATTCACTAATCATCCTATCCATCAAGCCATACCTGTGAACTTTTTTTTATACTTACACAAGATTATTAACAGATTGTTTTATATTCCTTAATTTAGACACTTCTATTCAGATCATGATTAAAAAAAGACTAGAGGTAACTAGAACTACTAATTAACTACTGGAAAGAATGGCAGTAACACACAAGATGCTGGATATTAAGGGTGACTGAACTAGAGCTAAAAACAAAATCATGGGATTTTAATTTTGAAAGAATTTGAGAGATCTGGTTAAAATCTATCTTCTTCATTTTGCAGGTAAGAAAAGCCAAAATTATGATAATCTAAATGTGAGTATTCCAATATCAATAAACTGTTGATCCTGATGGGAATGGGAACAAAACCTGACTCTGAAATCTGTGACCTTTGCCCCACACCACTTCCGTGAATTTTCTTTCCCCATCCCCTAAAGCATACCTAATGAAGCAGTTTTAATAAAAGCAATTAAAAATTTACATGTTTTCTAAAACCTTCAAACCAGAACTAAATTAGAACCAATAGAAGCATCAAAACACAAGGTGATTGTTATCACTGTTCATTCTCTGTAAGAACCACTATCATTCTCAGTGTGAATTCAATCAACGCAATGAAGGGACTCATCCATACATGATTTCCGTTTCCTCTCTCAGACTAAGACATCTGGGAACTCTCCACCTGTATTTTCTAAAATCTCTCTCTTTCATCAATTCTTGGTGTTTATTGAAACAATAGTTTCTCCTTTTCCTTGCATGTGTATTCAATGCTATTGTGCACTTATTACGTGCAAAGCACTCTACTAAGAGTTACACCTAAAAGAGTGAATTAGATATATACCCCGCCCTTACGGGACCTGACCATCCCACGGGGTAAGTAGTATTCATGCAGATTATGTCATAAGTGATTGCTTAGTCATAATCTCTGTAAGATCTATAAAATAAGAGTACAGAGTAACACCAGATTTTGTACCTGAAGGGTGGACATTAATTTAGAGTACACAGTGAAGGAAATACTCAGAGAAGATTTAGAGGATGTTCAAGTTAACAGTAGGATAAAGCATGAAGGAGAAGCACATAGAAGACCTTGGGTTCAAGGTCCTTGAGAAGGGATGATGGTCCATGAAGCACTGGAGGAATGGAAAAAGGCCAGTGAAAGCAGAGTTAAGGGGAGCGGGGAGGTAGGGAGATGTACTGAGTGAAAGTGGTCAGAAGGCAGGGAATAGGTGAAGGAGCTTTCTCACTATGGAAAAAATTTTGTTTCTATAAGAGCAGTTGAAACTATGATCCAGAGTAGTGTGTTGAAGTGCTGGGCTGGAAGAGACATGATCAGATATCCCCCCCTTTTTTAAAGTATTTATTTTCATTCCACATGGGTTATGTTAGAACTGGGCAAAAACAAATGGGAGGGGGGTTAGTTAGGGAAAAACTGTAGTGATCCAAGTAAGGTATTCTTGTTGGTGTTAAATCTGCAAAGTGTTACCTTACAAAAACAAACAAACAAACAAACAAACAAAACCATACTTCTACTCTAAGAGCTCTTACTGTTTTGATATATTTCATCCTAAACTTTTATTTATTAACCTCTCTTTATAATTTTTGCATTCTCATAATTTATTATACTTCGTATACTTGTTTAATCTTTTGAATCAATTAAGGTCTAAGTGTTCTATCATGGACTAAATAACAAAAGGGTTGTTTTGATTAATATAATCTTGGAAGTGTAGCATTCAAAACACACATAGCACTGCTTACTGAACATTTTTATTTGGATATGTAAAAGACCTTTCAAAGGGACTGTATTCAAAACCAAACTCTTAGTTCCTTTCCTCACACTCCAAACCTGCATTTATCAAAATTTTCCCCTCTCAGGAAAAGACCAATTCCATCCTACTCATTTAAATCTCTGTGTTCATCATAATTGTTTTTTCCCTCTTACTAAAAGCATCAAAAAGTCCTGTCAGCTCTAAGTTCAAAACATATTCAGAATCACTACTTCTCACTATTACTAACTACTACCTATGTCTCTGCCTGACTAGTTTATATCACAATATTCTTCTTAATAGTCTTCCTGTGAATCCTAGAGGAAATATGGGGTCAAATAGTGACAAAAAGCAACTCTTCCCTTTGCCCTTTCAAGACCTACTACCAATGGTCAGAGGTTTACCAATTTGCTCATATTAAAGTTAGCAACAGGGACAAGATTGAAATGAAAGTCTTATTTTCGGTCTCTACTGCTGTGGACTTTGAACTTTATCATATTCTCATTTTTAAGAAACCCTGGCCACATTAGTAGTGAAAGCATCAAATTTTATAAAATGGTTCTAGACTTCAAAAGAGATATTTTTGCTATTAAGTGATTAGATTTACTTAGGATCTAAGAGAATGCAAATGTAGGGAAATGATTTATTTCCCTTGTAATTTTCACAGCAAAGAAGAATTAAAACTGATATCTTCTATCTTAATGCTACCTAAACTCTGATGTCCATTCTCTTCTAAATCTTGAATTGAATGGTGAGATCTGAATGATTAAGGGTAGATTTTTTAATTTTTTTATTGTTATGTTAATCACCATATATTACATCATTAGTTTTTGACGTAGTGTTCCATGATTCATTGTTTGTGCATAACACACAGTGCTCCATGCAGAATGTGCCCTCTTTAATACCCATCACCAGGCTAACCCATCCCCCTACCCTCCTCCCCTCTAGAACCCTCAGTTTGTTTTTCAGAGTCCATCATCTCTCATGGTTCGTCTCCCCCTCTGACTTACTTCCCCTCATTCTTCCCCTCCTGCTATTATCTTCTTTTTCTTTTTTCTTAACATATATTGCCTTATTTGTCGCAGAAGTACAGATCTGCGACTCAACAGTCTTGCACAATTCACAGCGCTCACCATAGCACATTCCCTCCCCAATGTCTATCACCCAGCCACCCCATCCCTCCACCCCCCACCACTCCACCAACACTCAGTTTCTTTCCTGAGATTAAGAATTCCTCATATCAGTGAGGTCATATGATACATGTCTTTCTCTGATTGACTTATTTCACTCAGCAGAACACCCTCCAGTTCCATCCACGTCGTTGCAAATGGCAAGATCTCATTCCTTTTGATGGCTGCATAATATTCCATTGTGAATATATACCACTTCTTCTTTATCCATTCATCTATCAATGGACATCTTGGCTCTTTCCACAGTTTGGCTATTGTGGACATTGCTGCTATAAACATTGGCTGCACCTACCCCTTCGGATCCCTACATTTGTATCTTTGGGGTAAATACCCAGTAGTGCAATTGCTGGATCGTAGGTAGCTCTATTTTCAACTGTTTGAGGAACCTCCATACTGTTTTCCAGAGTGGTTGCACCAGCCTGCATTCCCACCAAGAGTGTAGGAGGGTTCCCCTTTCTCCACATCCCCACCAACATCTGTCGTTCCTGACTTGTTCATTTTAGCCATTCTGACTGGGTGAGCTGGTATCTCATTGAGGTTTTGATTTGGATTTCCCTAATGCCCAGCGATGTTGAGCACTTTTTCATGTGTCTGTTGGCCATTTGGATGTCTTCTTTGGAAAAATGTCTGTTCATGTCTTCTGCCCATTTCTTGATTGGATTATTTGTTCTTTGGTGTTGAGTTTGATAAGTTCTTTATAGATTTTGGATACTAGCCCTTTATCTGATAGGTCATTTGCAAATATTTTCTCCCATTCTGTTGGTTGTCTTTTGGTTTTGTTGACTATTTCTTCTGCTGTGCAAAAGCTTTTTATCTTGATGAAATCCCAATAGTTCATTTTTGGCCTTGCTTCCCTTGCCTTTGGCAATGTTTCTAGGAAGAAGTTGCTGCGGCTGAGGTCGAAGAGGTTGCTACCTGTGTTCTCCTTTAGTATTTTGATGGACTCCTGTCTCACGTTTAGGTCTTTCAACCATTTGGAGTCTATTTTGTGTGGTGTAAGGAAATGGTCCAGTTTCATTCTTCTGAATGTGGCTGTCCAATTTTCCCAACACCATTTGTTGAAGAGACTGTCTTTTTGCCATTGGACATTCTTTCCTGCTTTGTCAAAGGTGAGTTGAACAGAGAGTTGAGGGTCCATTTCTGGGCTCTCTCTTCTGTTCCATTGATCTATGTGTCTCTTTTTGTGCCAGTACCATACTGTCTTGATGATGACAGCTTTGTAATAGAACGGGAAGTCTGGAATTGTGATGCCGCCAGATTTCCTTTTCTTTTTCAATATTCCTCTGGCTATCCGGGTCTTTTCTGGTTCCATACAAATTTTAGGATTATTTGTTCCATTTCTTTGAAAAAAGTGGATGGTATTTTGATGGGGATTGCATTGAATGTGTAGATTGCTCTAGGGAGCATTGACATCTTCACAATGTTGGTTCTCTCAATCCATGAGCATGGAACGTTTTTCCATTTCTTTGTGTCTTCTTCAATTTCTTTCATGAGTATATTATAGTTTTCTGAGTACAGATCCTTTGCCTCTTTCGTTAAATTTATTCCTAATAAATTTAGTGTATAGGAGTGCCACTGATTTCTGTGCATTGATTTTATATCCTGCTACCTTACTGAATTCCTGTATGAGTTCTAGCAGTTTTGGGGTGGAGTCTTTTGGGTTTTCCACATACAGTATCATATCATCTGCAAAGAATAAGAGTTTCACTTCCTCTTTGCCGATTTGGATGCCTTTGATTTCTTTTTGTTGTCTGATTGCTGTGGCTAAGACTTCTAATATTATGTTGAATAGCAGTGGTGAGAGTGGACATCCCTGCCGCGTTCCTGACCTTAGGGGAAAGCTCTCAGCTTTTCCCCATTGAGAATGATATTCGCTGTAGGTTTTTCGTTAGATGGCTTTTATGATATTGAGGTATGTACCCTCCATCCCTATTCTCTGAAGAGTTTTGATCAAGAAAGGATGCTGTACTTTTGTCAAATGCTTTTCTGCATCTATTGAGAGGATCCTATGATTCTTGTTCTTTCTTTTGTTAATGTATTGTATCACATTACAATACACATAATGTATTGTATTGATTGATTTTGCGGATGTTGAACCAAACTTGCAGCCCAGGGATAAATCCTACTTGGTCGTGGTGAATAATCCTTTTATGTACTGTTGGATCCTACTGGCTAGTATTTTGGTTGAGAATATTTTCATCCATGTTCATCAAGGATATTGGTCTGTAATTCTCCTTTTTGATGGGGTCTTTGTCTGGTTTTGGGATCAAGGTAATGCTGGCCTCATAAAATGAGTTTGGAAGTTTTCCTTCCATTTCTATTTTTTGGAACCGTTTCAGGAGAATAGGTATTAATTCTTCTTTAATGTCTGATAGAATTCCCCTGGGAAGCCATCTAGCCCTGGGCTTTTGTTTGTTGGGAGATTTTTGATGACTGCTTCAATTTCCTTAGTGGCTATACGTCTGTTCATGTTTTCTATATCTTCCTGGTTCAATTTTGGTAGTTGATACATCTCTACGAATGCACCCATTTCTTCCACGTTATCTAACTTGCTGGCATAGAGTTGCTCATAATATGTTCTTAAAATTGTTTGTATTTCTTTGGTGTTGGTTGTGATCTCTCCTCTTTCATTCATGATTTTGTTGATTTGGGTCATTTCTCTTTTCTTTTTGATAAGTCTGGCCAGGGGTTTATCCATCTTGTTAATTCTTTCAAAGAACCAGCTCCTAGTTTCGTTGATCTGTTCTACTGTTCTTTTGGTTTCTAGTTCATTGATTTCAGTTCTGATCTTTATTATTTCTGTTCGCCTGCTGGGTTTAGGCTTTATTTGCTGTTCTTTCTCCAGCTCCTTTAGGTGTGGGGTTAGGTTGTGTATTTGAGACCTTTCTTGTTTCCTGAGAAAGGCTTGTATTGCTATATACTTTCCTCTCGGACTGCCTTTGCTGCATCCCAAAGATTTTGAACACTTGCGTTTTCATTTTCATTGGTTTCCAGGAATTTTTTAAATTCTTCTTTAATTTCCTGGTTGACCCATTCATTCTTTAGTAGGATGCTCTTTAGCCTCCATGTATTTGAGTTCTTTCCGACTTTCCTCTTGTGATTGAGTTCTAGTTTCAAAGCATTGTGGTCTGAAATATGCAGGGAATGATCCCAATCTTTTGGTACCGATTGAGACCTGATTTGTGACCTAGGATGTGATCTATTCTGGAGAATGTTCCATGGGCAGTAGAGAAGAATGTGTATTCCGTTGTTTTGGGATGGAATGTCTGAATATGTCTGTGAAGTCCATTGGTCCAGTGTGTCATACTATATTGTATTGTTGTCAATGTGTTTCTTTGCTTTTGTTATTAATTGCCTTATATAATTGGCTGCTCCCATGTTAGGGGCATAGATATTTACAATTGTTAGATCTTCTTGTTGGATAGACCCTTTAAGTAGGATATATTGTCCTTCTTCATCTCTTATTACAGTCATTGTTTTAAATCTAATTTGTCTGATATAAGGATTGCCACCCCAGCTTTCTTTTGGTGTCCATTAACATGGTAAATGATTTTCCACCCCCTCACTTTCAATCTGGGGCTGTCTTTGGGTCTAAAATGAGTCTCTTGCTCCGACAGTATATTGATGGGTCTTGTTTTTTAATCCAATCTGATAGCCTGTGTCTTTTGATTGGGGCATTTAGCCCATTTACATTCAGGGTAACTATTGAAAGGTATGAATTTAGTGCCATTGTATTGCCTGTAAGGTGACTGTTACGGTATACTGTCTGTGTTCCTTTCTGATCTATGCTGCTTTTAGGCTCTCTCTTTGCTTAGAGGACCCCTTTCAATATTTCTTGGAGGGCTCGTTTCGTGTTTGCAAATTCCTTTATTTTGTTTGTCCTGGAAGCTTTTTATCTCTCCTTCTATTTTCAATGACAGCCTAGCTGGATATAGTATTCTTGGCTGCATATTTTTCTCGTTTAGTACTCTGAAGATATCATGCAGTCCTTTCTGGCCTGCCAAGTCTCTGTGTATAGGTCTGTTGCCAGTCTCATATTTCTACCATTGTAGGTTACATATCTCTTCTCCTGAGCTGCTTTCAGGATTTTCTCTTTGTCTCTGAGACTCGTAAGTTTTAGTATTAGATGTCGGGGTGTTCACCTATTTTTATTGATTTTGAGAGGGGTTCTCTGTGCCTCCTGGATTTTGATGCCTGTTTCCCTTCCCCACATTAGGGAAGTTCTCTGCTATTATTTGCTCCAATATACCTTCTGCCCCTATCTCTTTTTCTTCTTTTTCTGGGATCCCAATTATTCTAATGATGTTTCATCTTATCGTTTCACTTATCTCTCGAATTGTGCCCTCGTGATCCTGTAGTTGTTTATCTCTCTTTTTCTCCGCCTCTTTATTTTCCATCATTTGGTCTTCTATATCGCTGATTCTCTCTTCTGCCTCATTTATCCTAGCAGTTAGTGCCCCCATTTTTTATTGCACCTCATCAATAGCCTTTTTGATTTCAACACCTTTTGGTGTCTCCTGGGTCTGCTGCTTGTTGGGTACCTGCTGGAGGAGCAGTGGCCCGACTGTGCCGCGGATCATGGTTAATGGCCACCCCGGGCTGAGAGCCCGAGCCTCGGCTCCGTCTCTGCAGCCGGCTTCCCCGCTCCAATACCTGGGAGCTCTGCCACACTCAGGCACCCCCGGTCTTTCTGTGACCCCGAGGGTCCTGAGTCCACACTGTCCCGCGAGGGTTCCACCCCCCGCTTAGCCACTGGAGCGACGTCCCTCCACGGAGCCGACTTCTAAAAGGTCCGATTTTGTGCTCCGCGGCTCTAGCACTTGCCAGAAGCGGCCGACGGAGGCCCCCGCCCCTGCCGTCTATCCTCCCGAATATCACCTCGGATTCACTTCTCCGCACGTCCTACCTTCCTGAAAGTGGTCGCTTCTCTGTTCAGAGAGTTGTTACTATTCTTTTCTTCGATCTCCTGTTGAGTTCGTAGGTGTTCAGAATGGTTTGATCCCTATTCAGCTGAATTCCTGAGACCAGACAAAATCTAGGTCTCCTATTCCTCCTCCATCTCGCTCTGCCCCCCTGAAAGGGTAGATTTTTATGGGAATATAGAGCTGAATGAATCATATATTTCCAGAATCATGATTATAGATTAAGAATCTAAGGCTGACAGTTTTTAGCTCTTTTGTTTACAAACCATAGTTCCTAGCAAAATTTAATTTCAAAGGCTCAGATTCCCTTTCTATGGAATCTATATCCTAAAGGGTTTTGTGAATTAATTAAACACTATATGCAAATTGCATTGCAGTGTCATGCACAAAGTGATCCCTCAAACTGTGCTAATGATTATTATTATTAGTGTTTGGAGGTAAATAAAACTGAAACTTTCTTGAAGAAAAATATCAGAAGATGTTCTGCTATGCAGCAAAAATTATAATAAATACAATAGGGAGAATTTCAGTGTTTCCCCTTCACCCAAATAGTAATTATGTATACTAAGAAAATATATCACATTTTTTTCATGGCTTTAGCCCAATTAGATTGTGAATTCCTGCACATCAAGAGCATTGTGTGCTTCATTTTTATCTTACCTATTGCTTCCCCCAACTTCCCACCGAAACTGAAGCATTACATTCATTCAGTAAATTGTGAGAGGAAAATAACAAGCAAATCAAGGAAATAAAGTAGTCACTATGTTTCAAATTTTGTCCTGAAAACTACTAATCTCACACCAAGCCTCCTTGCAGGGAGAGGAGGTACAGGTACAATTGTCAGATACTTTCTGAGAGTGTCCTGCGTTGTATTCTTCTCCTCAGTATTCGTGATAGACATTAATAAACTAAAGGCTCTGAGAAATATTCCCTTTAAGGACCTAGCATTTCCTTAATTTATTTGATTACTGACCCCCCTTTTTCATTTAATATATTAATAGAGTTACATTTGACAAGCACAAATATAAATCTTCAATTGTGGGAAACAAAATTACACGGTCTGGATTGGTATGATAAAGTAACTACGTAGTAACATAAAGACATAGAAGCTATCCTTTCAGATTTGACATTCTGATTAAAGAATATCAATAGTCTTAAATTTCTACTTTGTAATCAGGAAGCCTTGGGATGTTTTTTTAATTTCTTTTTAGTCACATATTTATTTACTGAAAGTTACAGCATTTTCACTTGTGTTAAATTTTATTCTAGTTATAACCTATATTGTCTAAAGAGTCAGGAAAATAAATAAACAGAATGGGGTAATCCATAGAGCACTGCCCTGAAGACAGGAGTTTTCTCATAGTTCTAATCTTGGTTCAGTCACTGAGCTGCCATGCAGGCTTTGCCAAGTCCCCTCATTCAGGAACAGCAAGTACTACAGCAACAGCAGTATTTTTTTTTTATTTTAAAGATTTTATTTATTTATTTGAGAGAGAGAGAATGAGAGATAGAAAGCACGAGAGGGAAGAGGGTCAGAGGGAGAAGCAGACTCCCTGCTGAGCAGAAAGCCCGATGCGGGACTCGATCCCGGGACTCCAGGATCATGACCTGAGCCGAAGGCAGTCGCCCAACCAACTGAGCCACCCAGGCACCCAACAACAGCAGTATTGTTAAAATGAGAGTCATTGTTCCGATTCCTACCTCTTTCCTATAAAAACCATACTTATACCACAGCTTTGTTGATACCCATTAAAGACTACCAGGAACACCGCTCTAGTCCAATAAAGTTGGGTTTATTGACTTGTGATAATGGAGGGGAGGGTACTCCATTGAAAGAGTGGGCTTCTCAGTAAAAGAAAGTTAAAAGGACTTATTAAAGGTTTGGGAAAGTGTTAGATTAGAGGGAGGGTTTCAGAAAGAATACTTTTCCTTTAAATGGGTATATTCTGCAATCAGTGGTTATTTTTTGCTTATGCGTCTTTATTAATCTTAAAGGCAGGAGGAATAAAACAAATCTAAAGCTATAATCATAAACAAACAAACAAACAAAGAGCAGTAATTCCTCACATTAGCCATGAAAAAGGATGTTTGGCCATTTGGGGGTTTTGAACAGTGTTTTTGTCCTTATTCAGAAATGATTATAGAGGAGAAGCGGGAGACCTGGACTTCGTCTGGTCTCAGGAATTCAGCTGGATAGGGATCAAACCATTCTGATAACCTATGAACTCAACAGGAGATCGAAGAGGAGAGTAGCAACAAATCTCTGAACAGAGAAGCGACCATTTACTGGAAGGTAGGATGTGCGGAGAAGTGAATCCGAGGCGATATTCGAGAGGATAGACGGCGGGGGCGGGGGCCTCCGTCGGCCCCTTCTGGCAAGTGATGGAGCCGCAGAACTTTTAGAAGTCGGCTCCGATGAGGGACGTCGCTGCAATGGCTAAGCGGGGGGTGGCACCCTCACGGGACAGTGTGGTCTCAGGACCCTTGGGGTCACAGAAAGACCAGGGGTGCCTGAGTGCAGCAGATCTCCCAGGTATCGGAGCGGGGAAGCCGGCTGCAGAGACGGAGCCGAGGCGCGGGCTCTCAGCTCAGGGTTGCCATAAACTGTGATCAGTGACAGTCAGGCCACTCACTGCTCCTCCAGCAGGGACCCAACAAGCAGCAGAGCTGGGGAGACCCACCTTCCTCCCCCGGGAGGAGCGGCGCAGGAGAGCACCGCAGGGATCTGCTGGGTTTGCAGACTCCACACGGGGTCGGGTGCCAGCGATAGAAATGCTCGGTCACAGGCCGGGTGAGCCCTGAGTGCGGCCGGAGACCGGGGACACGGGAGTGACTGCTTTTCTCTGGGGGCGCACTGAGGAGCAGGGCCCCAAGTTCTCGGCTCCTCCAGGGCACAGATATGGAGGCCGCCATTTCACTCTCGTCCTCCAAAGCTGCACCAAGAGCTTGCAGGGAACAAAAGCCCCCGAGAGCACACCCGAACAGATTACTTAGCCCAGACCGACAAGGGCGGGGCAATTCCGCCTCCGGCAAAGATTTTTGGGAACCAGGGCAACAGGCCCCTCCCCCAGAAGATCAGCACGAACAGCCCGCAAGCCAAGACCAAGTTTACCGATCAAGGAGAACGGGAGAACTCCAGCGCTAGGGGAATACTGCACATAGAATTCATGGCTTTTTTTACCATGATTCTTTAGTCTTTCAAAGTTAATTTTTTTAACTGTCTTTTTTTTCTTGTGAATTTTTCTTTTTCCCTTTTTCAAACAACATCTTATGAATCCCTTTTTTAAAAAAGATTTTTATTTTTCATTTTACAAACATATTCTATCCCTTCATAGTAGTTACCCTTATTTTTGGCATATATATATATGTATATATATATATATATATATATATATATATATGTTGTTTTCTCTTTAAAATTTTCAGATATAGTTTCTTCTAACAGATCAAAATATACCCTAAAACTCTTGTGTATGGCTTTGATCTAATCTCCCCTGCCTGATCACATTCTCTCCCATTTTTCCTTTTTTTTTAAATCCTCTTCTTTCTTTTTTCAAACAACTTCTATCTTATCAATTCCTTTTATAAAATTTTTTATAATTTTCATCTTTACAGTCATATTCCATCCCTTCATCGTATCAACCCTTATTTTTGTACATATATAAGTTTTTCTTTCTTTAAAACTTTGGGAGGCACTTTCTTCTAACAGACCAAAATACACCCAAAATCTAGTGTGTGGCACTGATCTATGCACCAGCCTGATCATATTTGATCATGTTCTGTTTTTTTTTGTTTTGTTCTGTTTTTGTATGTTTTTATCTTTTTTTTTTCTTTTTCTTTTCTCTTTCTTCCCCTTTCTTTTCCCTCAGTTTCAGGTCTTTTCTGATTTGTTTAGAGTATATTTTCTGGGGATGTTGTTACCCTGTTAGCATTTTGTTCTCTCATTCATCTATTCTCCTCTGGACAAAATGACAAGATGGAAAAAACCACCTTAACAAAAAGAACAAGAGGCAGTACCGACTGCCAGGGACCTACTCTATACAGACATTAGTATGATCTCAGACCTAGAGTTCAGAATCATGCCTTTAAAGATACTACCTGGGCTTGAAAAAAGCATGGAAGTTATTAGAGAAACGCTTTCTGGAGAAAGAAAAGAACTAAAATCTAACCAAGTCGAAATCAAAAGGCTATTAATGATGTGCAATCAAACATGGGGGCACTAACTGCTAGGATACATGAGGCAGAAGAGAGAATCAGTGATATAGAAGACCAAATGATGGAAAATAAAGAAGCTGAGTAAAAGAGAGATAAAAAACTACAGGATCACGAGGGCAGAATTCGAGAGATAAGTGATACGATAAGACAAAACAACATTAGAATAATTGGGATCCCAGAAGAAGAAGAAAGAGAGAGAGGGGCAGAAGGTATATTGGAGCAAATAATAGCAGAGAACTTGCCTAATGTGGGGAAGGAAACAGGCATCAAAATCCAGGAGGCACAGAGAACCCCTCTCAAAATCAATAAAAATAGGTGAACACCCCGACATCTAATAGTAACTTATGAGTCTCAGAGACAAAGAGAAAATCCTGAAAGCAGCTTGAAAGAAGGGAATGTAACTGATAATGGGAAAAACATTAGATTGGCAACAGACCTATCGATAGAGACTTGGTAGGCCAGAAAGGACTGGCATGATATATTCAGAGCATCATATGAGAAAAATATGCACCCAAGATTACCATATCCAGCTAGGCTGCCATTGAAAATAGAAGGAGAGATCAAAATCTTCCAGGACAAACAAAAACTAAAGGAATTTGCAAACACGAAACCAGCCCTACAAGATATATTGAAAGGGGTCCTCTAAGCAAAGAGGCCTAAAAGCAGCATAGACCAGAAAGGAACACAGACAATATACAGTAACAGTAACCTTACAGGCAATACAATAGCACTAAATTCATATCTTTCAATATTTACCCTGAATGTAAATGGGCTAAATGCCCCAATCAAAAGACACAGGCTATCAGATTGGATTAAAAAACAAGACCCATCAATATACTGTCTGCAAGAGACTCATTTTAGACCCAAAGACAGCCCCAGATTGAAAGTGAGGGGGTGGAAAATCATTTACCATGTTAATGGACACCAAAAGAAAGCTGGGGTGGCAATCCTTATATCAGACAAACTACATTTTAAACCAAAGACTGTAATAAGAAATGAAGAAGGACACTATATCCTACTTAAAGGGTCTATCCAACAAGAAGATCTAACAATTGTTAATATCTATGCCCCGAACATGGGAGCAGCCAATTATATAAGGCAATTAATAACAAAAGCAAAGAAACACATTGACAACAATACAATAATAGTGGGGGACTTTAACACCCCCCTCACTGAAATGGACAGATCATCTAAGCAAAAGATCAACAACGAAATAAAGACTTTAAATGACACACTGGACCAAATGGACTTCACAGACATATTCAGAACATTCCATCCCAAAGCAACGGAATACACATTCTTCTCTACTGCCCATGGAACATTCTCCAGAATAGATCACATCCTAGGTCACAAATCAGGTCTCAATCGGTACCAAAAGATTGGGATCATTCCCTGCATATTTCAGACCACAATGCTTTGAAACTAGAACTCAATCACAAGAGGAAAGTCGGAAGAACTCAAATACATGGAGGCTCAAAAGCATCCTACTAAAGAATGAATGGGTCAACCAGGAAATTAAAGAAGAATTTAAAAAATTCCTGGAAACCAATGAAAATGAAAACGCAAGTGTTCAAAATCTTTGGGATGCAGCAAAGGCAGTCCTAAGAGGAAAGTATATAGCAATACAAGCCTTTCTCAAGAAACAAGAAAGGTCTCAAATACACAACCTAACCCTAACCTAAAGGAGCTGGAGGAAGAACAGCAAATAAAGCCTAAACCCAGCAGGAGAAGAGAAATAATAAAGATCAGAGCAGAAATCAATGAACTAGAAACCAAAAGAACAGTAGAACAGTTCAAGGAAAATAGGAGCTGGTTTTTTGATAGAATTAGCAAGATTGATAAATCCCTGGCTAGACTTACCAAAAAGAAAGGAGAAATGACCCAAATCAACAAAATCATGAATGAAAGAGGAGAGATCACAACCAACACCAAAGTAATACAAACAATTATAAAAACATATTATGAGCAACTCTATGCCAGCAAGTTAGATGACCTGGAAGAAATGGGTGCATTCCTAGAGATGTATCAACGACCAAAACTGAACCTGGAAGAAATAGAAAACCTGAACGGACCTAGAACCACTAAGGAAATTGAAGCAGTCATCCAAAATCTCCCAACAAACAGAAAGCCCAGGGACATATGGCTTCCCATGGGAATTCTAGCCAACATTTCAAGAAGAATTAATACCTATTCTTCTGAAACTGTTCCAAAAAATAGAAACGGAAGGAAAACTTCCAAACTCATTTTATGAGGCCATCATTACCTTGATCCCCAAACCAAAGACCCCAACAAAAGGAGAATTACAGACCAATCAATATCCTTGATGAACATGGATGCAAAAATTCTCACCAATATCCTAGCCAATAGGATCCAACAGTACATTAAAAGGATTATTCACCATGATCAAGTGGGATTTATCCCTGAGCTACAAGGTTGCTTCAACATCCGCAAATCAATCAACGTGATACAATATATTAACAAAAGGACAAGAATCATAGGATCCTCTCAATAGATGCAGAAAAATTATTTGACAAATTACAGCATCCTTTCTTGATCACAACTCTTCAGAGTATAGGGATAGAGGGTCCATACTTTAATATCATAAAAGCCATCTATGAAAAACCTATAGCGAATATCATTCTCAATGGGGGAAAACTGAGAGCTTTCCCCCTGAGGTCAGGAATGTGGCAGGGATGTCCACTATCACCAGTGCTATTCAACATAGTATTAGAAGTCCTAGCCACAGCAATCAGACAACAAAAAGAAATCAAAGGCTTCCAAATCGGCAAAGAAGAAGTCAAACTCTCACTCTTGCAGATGATATGATACTGTATGTGGAAAACCCAAAAGACTCCACCCCAAAACTGCTAGAACTCATACAGGAATTCAGTAAAGTGGCAGGATATAAAATCAATGCACAGAAATCAGTGGCATTCCTATACACCAACAACAAGACAGAAGAGAGAGTAGTTAAGGAGTCAATCCCATTTATACTTGCACCCAAAACCATAAGACACCTAGGAATCATTCTAGCCAAAGAGGCAAAGGATCTGTACTCAGGAAACTATAAAATACTCCTGAAAGATACTGCAGAAGACACAAAGAAATGGAATAAAGTTCCATGCTCATGGATTGGAAGAACAAATATTGTGAAGATGTCAATGCTACCTAGAGCAATCTACACATTCAATGCAATCCCCATCAAAATACCTTCCACTTTTTTCCAAGAAATGGAACAAATAATCCTAAAATTTGTATGGAACCAGAAAAGACCCAGAATAGCCAGAGGAATGTTGAAAAAGAAAAGCCAAGCTGGCGGCATCACAAATCTGGACTTCCAACTCTATTACAAAGCTGTCATCATCAAGACAGTATGGTACTGGCACCAAAACAGACACATAGATCAGTGGAACAGAATAGAGAGCCCAGAAATGGACCCTCAACTCTATGGTCACCTAATCTTCGACAGAGCTGGAAAGAATGTCCAATGGAAAAAAGACAGTCTCTTCAACAAATGGTGTTGGGAAAAGTGGACAGCCATGTGCAGAAGAATGAAACTGGACCATTTCCTTACACCACAGACAAAAAAAGACTCAAAATGGTAGAAAGACCTAAATGTGAGACAGGAGTCCATCAAAATCCTATAGGAGACCACAGGCGGCAACCTCTTTGACCTCAGCTGCAGCAAATTCTTCCTAGAACATCTCCAAAGGCACGGGAATCAAGGCAAAAATGAACTATTGGGATTTCATCAAGATAAAAAGCTTTTGCACGGCAGAAGAAACAGTCAACAAAACCAAAAGACAAACGGCAGAATGGGAGAAAATATTTGCAAATGACATATCAGATAAAGGGCTAGTATCCAAAATCTATAAAGAACTTCTCAAACTCAATGACCAAAGAACAAATCATCCAATCAAGAAATGGGCAGAAGACATGAACAGACATTTTTCCAAAAAGACATCCAAATGGCCAACAGACGTATGAAAAAGTGCTCAACATCCCGCTGGGCATTAGGGAAATCCAAATCAAAACCTCAATGAGATACCAGCTCACCCCAGTCAGAATGGCTAAAATGAACAAGTCAGGAAAGGACAGATGTTGGCGGGGATGTTGAGAAAGGGGAACCCTTCTACACTGTTGGTGGGAATGCAAGCTGGTGCAACTACTCTGGAAAACAGTATGGAGGTTCCTCAAGAAGTTGAAAATAGAGCTTCCTTACGACACAGCAATTGCACTACTGGGTATTTACCCCAAAGATACAAGTGTAGGGTTCCGAAGGGGTAGGTGCACCCCGATGTTTATAGCAGCATTGTCCACAAGAGCCAAACTGTGGAAAGAGCCAAGATGTCCATTGATAGATGAATGGATAAAGAAGAGGTGGTATATATATATATATATAGACACACACACACACACACACACACACACTCACACACACAATGGAATATTATGCAGCCATCAAAAGGAATGAGATCTTGCCATTTGCAACGACGTGGATGGAACCGGAGGGTGTTATGCTGAGTGAAATAAGTCAATCAGAGAAAGACATGTATCATATGATCTCAGTGATATTTGGAATTCTTAATCTCAGGAAACAAACTGAGTGTTGCTGGAGTGGTGGGGGTGTGGGAAGGATGGGGTGGCTGGGTGATAGACATTGGGGAGGGTATGTGCTATGGTGAGCGCTGTGAATTGTTCAAGACTCTTGAATCACAGATCTGTACCTCTGAAATAATGCAATACATGTTAAGAGAAAAAAAAAGAAGAAGATAGCAGGTGGGGAAGGATGAAGGGGGGTAAATCGGAGGGGGAGAAACCCATGAGAGACCATGGACTCTGAAAAACAAACTTAGGTTTCTAAAGGGGAGGGGAGTAGGGGGATGTGTTAGCCTGGTGATGGGTATCAAAGAGGGCACGTTCTGCGTGGAGCACTGGGTGTTATGCACAAAGAATTAATCATGGAACACTACATCACAAACTAATGATCTAATGAATGGTGATTAACATAACAATAAAAATGTAAAGAAAAAAACTAATGATGTAATATATGGTGATTAACAACAATAAAAAAGTAAAAAAAAAAAGAAATGATTATAGAATCTTGTTTTGGTCTTATCATCATAGCACAGGGTGGTCTTGTTTGACATTACTCTTCTATGAAACTATTCATATACAACAGAGGAAAAGTATGGCTGAGTTGAGAGTGCCAGGCCAGATTCTAGAAACACCACGGTCTGTGCCAAACTAACTCTCTGCTGTCAGGGGCTGCTTTTCTCTTCTCTGTCTCTTTCAACACATCATGCTGCATTTTGTCTTTCATTACAACTGCAGTGTATGCTTATCTCTTTCACTGAATTTTGAGATCCTAAGACACCAGTATTAATTTTTATTCTCCCTCATATCACCCATAACCTATAGTACTGGACCTTCCAGATAATAGGTGTTAAGAAATTAATGATTTGCATAGGAATAAATTCAAAGATGGCTCTCTCATGGTCCTGCAAAAGTTTAGGTCAACTGTGAGAACTGGCCAACTGCAAAGTTCAGAGGGACCATGGAAGTCCACAGAACACCCTCACTTCTGAAACCAACTGCAAGTTCAAAAGTTTCGCCAAAGTACTCTTGGGTCTGATAATTCACTCCAAAGACTCATAGAACTGACTGAAAGCTATAATATTCACAGTTATGGTTTATCAAAAAGAAAGATACAGACTAAGGTCAACCAAAAAAAAGAGAGGCATGAAGCAGAGTCCAGAAGAAGTACCAAACACAGAACTTCCATCATCATCTCCTGCTACTCTCCTGGCCCTGATGTGCGATGAGACAGAGCTCTGACAACTAGGGAAGCTCATCTGAGCCTCAATTTCAGAATTTTTACTGGGGATTCATTATGTAGGCATGATTGATTAGATGTCAATGTGGTTGATCTCTGTTTATAGATCAACTATTACTTCATCACTCAAAGCCTCCACCCTAAATTATATTGTTGGTCTTTCTGGCATATCCAGCCCCAACCCTAAACCACACTGTTACTGTCTACAACAAGGCCCCCAGGCAAACAAAGTTTACCTCTCAGGAGGCAAGGGCAAAGGCCAGGTCTCTTTGGGGTCAAGGTTAAAGTCTTTACTACACAGGCTCTTACTTCAAACAGTTACCATGAAAATTATTCTACCAGAGTGGATCTTCCTATATCCTGAAGTATCCCCATCCTAAAAGCAGACCACACGAATGGCTAATTTCAACAAAATCATTGTTTATAGAAAAATAGATCAGAAATAGGTCTGAAAAACATACTGCAGATAAGGAAAGTATAATCCAAAGAGATGAAGCCCAGCATCACGAAGAGTTTGAGGATTTCCGCTATATTTCATTCATTCCCTATCTCTGGATTTCATTTTCTTCCTCTGCACTTACTCTCCCTTTTTTTTTCCTTTAAATTTTTTATTGTTATGTTAATCAACATATATTACATCATTAGTTTTTGATGTAGTGTTCCATGATTCATTGTTTGTGCATAACACCCAGTGCTCCATGCAGAACGTGCCCTCTTTGATACCCATCACCAGGCTAACCCATCCCCCCACCCCCCTCCCCTCTAGAACCCTCAGTTTGTTTTTCAGAGTCCATCCTCTCTCATGGGTCGTCTCCCCCTCCGATTTACTCCCCTTCATTCCTCCCCTCCTGCTATCTTCTTTTTTTTTCTTAACATATATTGCTTTATTTGTTTCAGAGGTACAGATCTATGATTCAACAGTCTTGCACAATTCACAGCGCTCACCATAGCACATACCCTCTCCAATGTCTATCACCCAGCCACCCCATCCCTCCCACCCCCAACCATTCCAGCAACCCTCAGTTTGTTTCCTGAGATTAAGAATCCCTCATATCAGTGAGGTCATATGATACATGTCTTTCTCTGATTGACTTATTTCACTCAGCAGAACACCCTCCAGTTCCATCCACGTCGTTGCAAATGGCAAGATCTCATTCCTTTTGATGGCTGCATAATATTCCATTGTGAATATATACCACTTCTTCTTTATCCATTCATCTATCAATGGACATCTTGGCTCTTTCCACAGTTTGGCTATTGTGGACATTGCTGCTATAAACATCGGGGTGCACGTACCCCTTCGGATCCCTACATTTGTATCTTTGGGGTAAATACCCAGTAGTGCAATTGCTGTGTCATAGGGAAGCTCTATTTTCAACTTTTTGAGGAACCTCCATACTGTTTTCCAGAGTGGCTGCACCAGCTTGCATTCCCACCAACAGTGTAGGAGGGTTCCCCTTTCTCCTCATCCCTGCCAACATCTGTCATTTCCTGACTTGTTAATTTTAGTTATTCTGACTGGTGTGAGGTCGTATCTCACTGAGGTTTTGATTTGGATTTCCCTGATGCCGAGCGATGTTGAGCACTTTTTCATGTGTCTGTTGGCCATTTGGATGTCTTCTTTGGAAAAATGTCTGTTCATGTCTTCTGCCCATTTCTTGATTGGATGATTTGTTCTTTGGGTGTTGAGTTTGAGAAGTTCTTTATAGATTTTGGATACTAGCCCTTTATCTTATATGTCATTTGCAAATATTTTCTCCCATTCTGCCGTTTGTCTTTTGGTTTTGTTGACTGTTTCTTTTGCTGCTGTTGCACTTACTTTCAATTTTTAGCCATTCTTCTTTCTTAAGCTATTAAGAATAGGATTTTTCTGTTATCAGTAGTGCTCATCTTTCTTGAAAGTAATGTTTTTGAAAATCACATGTGATCATTCATAACATTAAAAGAACCCAAGAATGTTCTTAAATTCTTAGTCCTCATCACATATATTTTGCTAGGTTAACATGAGATGTACTTGTTTATGGATGCTCCCTGTTTTCTCTGTATACCTTCATTGGGCATTTTCAATACCATATAGGGACTATTTATTTAGCTAAACCGGATATGAAGTTTTGGATAAGTCTGAGCACTGTGTCCTGGCTTTTACTGATTATACTGGGTAATACTGTGTTTGAAAACAAATGTGCATGTAAGGAGTAGAATAGGAAAGTGGTTGCTCCAGAAATGTAACAGTATGGCATCATTCACTGAGCATTTTTAGTATCTACGAATTGCCAGATGCTGTGGTCCTACTATAGTTGCTACAAAAATGGGGCATGATTGTCTTACTCCAAGTTCAGGATATTAAAGTTACATATCTACACTTTGGAAGTACATGAGTTATTTAAAACCAAGTTTACCAGCCATCTGTCTTGCAGGAAGAGGTTATGATTAAATCAACTTTTAGAAGTTATACTTGAAATTAATAGAATTTGAATGAAAGGTGAAAGAATTAGTGGACTCCCAACGTCTCTCTCCTGAGCTCTTCTGTATTTTTCTTTAAAAGCAGGACAGATTTTCAGATGAATTATTCTTTCCTTAGGCCAATCCCAAGGGTCTCTTCTTGTTTGCACCCAACATTTTTCTCACTGAAATTCTGCTACACTTTGCTGATTTTAGAACTCCAGTATGTACTTCATGTCAAATTACACAATGCAATGAAGTTAGACACATTCATCAAAAGTTTTAGGAATATTAACACAGTAAAATAAGTCATTAATTTAAATTTGTGATTAAATATTATCAGAGGAGTCAAATGGCATTTCCAGTCAATAATCATCCATAAGAATTTCCAATAGACAAGTTGTCTCCACTAAGGGGTTGCATGATGAATGAAAAGAAGAGAATATGGACCTTGGGTTTGTTCAGATTTAAGTTCCAACAGTTACTAACTATATGAATTGGACAAATGATTTACTATACTCTCAAAGTTACCTACAATAGGAAGTAATTCTTTTCATAATAGTCAGAGCATTATTTTAAGGCTCATGATAAAAATGAATAAATGTTTGTGCAGTACTTTGAAGATGCTAAATATTCTATTTCCATTTTAATTATTTCAGTGCAATTTTCATTGATTTCACAATTATGAGTCCTATGAATAAATGGGGTTTTAAATTGGTGGGGCAATCTAACTGGTTTAGTTAGAACAGAATAATCCTGGCTCATAAAACTAACAATATTAAACACTCATTGAATGAAATGATGAACAATGAATGTGTTCTTAAAGTAGTACAAGAAGTGATTAGTTTAATTTTTCACTACCTTTGACCAGAAAGAAGTATATCAGAAATAATTGCATGATGCATTAATTTTGGCTTTAATTAGATGTGGTGATGATGCAGAAATTTCACTGTAAATCATCACATCCTTTTTTTTTGGTTTTATTTTTTTATTTTATTTTGTTATGTTATATTAATCACCATACATCTTTAGTTTTTGATGTAGTGTTCCATGATTCATTGTTTGTGTATAACACCCAGTGCTTCATTCAATATGTGCCCTCTTTATTTTTTTTAAAGATTTTATTTATTTATTTGACAGAGAGAGACAGGGAGAGCAGGAACACAAGCAGGGGGAGTGGGAGAGGGAGAAGCAGGCCTCCTGCTGAGCAGGGAGCCCGATGTGGGACTCGATCCCAGGACCCCGGGATCATGACCTGAGCCGAAGGCAGATGCTCAACGACTGAGCCACCCAGGCGCCCAATATGTGCCCTCTTTAATATCCATCACCAGGCTAACCCATCTCCCCACCCCCCTCCCTTCTAGAACCCTCAGTTTGTCTCTCAGAGTCCATAGTCTCTCATGGTTCATCTCCCACTCCGATTCCCCCCCTTCATTTTTCCTTTCCTACTATCTTTTTTTTTTTTAAACATATAATGTATTATTTGTTTCAGAGGTACAGGTCTGTGATTCATCAGTCTTACGCAATTCACAGCGCTCACCATAGCACATACCCTCCCCAATGTCTATCACCCGGCCACCCCATCCCTCCCACCCACCACTCCAGCATCCTAATTCCTAATGAAAGTTGCCACACATGCGTGGTCCTCAATAACAGAAGAGTTAAGATTAAGGAAGGGGAGTGGGAGATATAGGTCTCCAGTTATGGTGAATGAAAGACTCAGTAGAAGGAATGTGGTCAATGATACTGTAATAGCATTATATGGGGATAAATGATAGCTATACTTGTGGTGAACAAGGTGTAATGTTGAATCACTATGTTGTAAACCTGAAACTCATTTAACATTGTGTATAATCTATACTCAAATGAAAAAAATATTAAGAAGTTAAAAAAATTAGGGGCACCTGGGTGGCTCAGTTAGTTAAGCATCTGCCTTCAGCTCAGGTCGTGATCCCGGGTCCCAGGATGGAGCCCCAAGCTGGGATCCCTGCTCAGCAGGAGACCTGCTTCTCCCTCTCCCCCTGCTTGTGCTCTCTCTCTCTCTCTCTCCCTGTCAAATAAATAAAATCTTAAAAAAAAAAGTTAAAAAAAAATCAATGGAATTCATTTTATTCCTGAAGTGGATAGAATCTTCGGTGTTATTCATGATAAACAGGATGCAGAAAGTTGACTTTTCACTTGGAAAAGCATTTTGGTAGGGGGCAGGGCTTAAAAAGACCAATCATCACCAAAAGAGTATTTGGATACTCTATTTAAACAGTGGTCTACTCTAGATCAATACAGTCTTTGGGTAAAGGACAGGTTAGGCGGACAGAATCTGACTACAAAGAGAAGAGAGGGAGAGCAGCATTTCTCTCCCGAAATGATCTCCTTTATACCGGTATCTTAAATCACCACTTAATGTTAATGACTTCAAAGCTCCAGTCCCATTCTCTCAGGAGCTCTTCATTCAGGCATAGAAGTACTTGCTAGAAGTATATAACATGGAGCCACAGACATGTCATATATTTCTAAAACTGATGTCTATCTGGCTCCCATAAATCTACTCTCTGTCCTCTATTATCCAGATCTGTAAATTTCATCATTGATGCATTCAACAACTACTCATTGATTAACTAATATATTCTAGGCACTCTGGCTAGCTTATAGATAGAACATAGGACGAATGCCCTCACAAGTACAGCATAATGTAGTAAGAGATTTGGGATGTTATAGGGAAGTCAGGAAGTCATTTTATTTGCCTTACTTTTAATTCAATACTTCATTATTCCCAGCATCTAACTAGACAACAGGTTCTATTAATATTGGCTCATTAAAAACACACACACAAAGCTCTGATATTAGAGGTATATATACACTCTTTATCCAACATTTACCATTAGCTCCCTCTGGATGCCATTGACTCTTACCTACCCTGACTGCAAAAACCTCAATACCAATCACCCTATTTTTAATTCACAAATCTTCCAAATACCTGTCACCAGATTTCCTGTTGTTGAAATCATCTTTTGATCATGCAAATATAATGTCATAACACTGACTAAAGTTATTAAACAACTCTCCCTTAACAGGACCAAGCCTTAAATTCATTGGTCTGACAAATAAGTACTAACTGCCTAATTAGTACTAACTCTTACCACTTAAGTTCCAATCTATATTTTATAGCAAAATACAAGCTACTTGCTCAAGAGCATAAAAGTATTTCTCACACATCTTAGATTTTGCATGTTTTTTTTTCCTCTGCTCAAACTTCCATCTTCAAGTTTGTAAATCTGAGAAAAGACTTTTCAGCTTTTAAGACTCAGAGTCTTAAAAGTCTTTTTAAGACTTGAAAAGGATGGAAAACAATCAGAAAAGAAAAAAAAATAGCTTAAGAGAGTCAGTAATACTTTATTTTTTAAAGATTTTATTTATTAATTTTAGAGAAAAAGCATGAGTGGGGTAGGGCCAGAATGAGAGGGAGAGAGAGAATCTCAAGCAGAATCCCTGCTGAGTGCAGAGCCCAACAGGGGGCTCAACCGCACAACCCTAAGATCATGACCTGAGTCAAAATCAAGAGTCAGATGCTTAACCAACTGAGCCACCCAGGTGCTCCAAGTCAGTAATACTTTAATTATATCAATAACTCAAGGGATAACAATTACAAAGTGCTTATTACATAATTTTCATCAATAGCAACTGAGATCATCGGGCTAGTAACTATTAGATATCAGGGTGGGGATTTGCATAAAAGCAGCCTAATCTGAGAAAGATATGACAGAAATCAATATGCATATATAATAGCATATATATACACACATATACACATACACGCACAAACACACATCAGATGTATTATATGAAATCTAAAGTGGTCTTTATTCAGTCTGTTCTGTTTTGTCATTAGTCTGGCTTCCTTGGAAAGAATAAGCTATATAAGTAATGAATTAAACTTCAAGGCTCATCTTTGATTTAAAAAAATAAAAAAAGCAACAAGAAGGAATCATCATATACTGTGAAGTATAATTTTCCAGGCACCTTCCCAGTTCCCTTGCATTTGTAATTTCAATTCATCTTCCTAATACATCTGTGAGGGAGAAATCACGACTCCCATTTCACAGATGGAAGCATGGCTGAGACCTGAATAAGGAGACCTCACTACTACTGAGGGATGTTCTCTGGACCAGAAAATACATATTGGTCTAAGGCCTCAGGGTATAAGAAAAAGTTATCACTCTGAAGTGAATTAAGCAGCCTGTGGTGATAGAAGAGACACCATTTTAAGAAATGTTCACAGGGGCAGTACTACAGACCTGTCCAAGGGCCTTTAGCATATGTTCATTTTCTTCCCCAGTGAGAAGAATCAGAGTTTGGCAAATTAGGCAAGCTGATTTGTTGCACATTCCTGGGTGATTTAGAAGTATCTTGAAGAAATAGTATGGAATGTTTCTGAATCCAATAATAGACACATGTTTCATCTTGATCACCTAATTGATTGTACCAAGAAGGAATAAAAATGGCTGTAATAAGCAGACTACCCAATGCAACAATAAATCCCAAGCCTAGCCGTAATGCAGAACCAACAAATGAAGCATCATTCTTTATACCTAAAAATATTAAAATGGAAAAAGAACATTTTTTCCTCTCTAATGTGGCCCAGCAAGGAAGGAGCATGACAAGATCTACCACCTTAATGCTTTAGAAACTGGTCATCTAGTCAATGAATATTTACTGACACTCTTATGGCAAACTGTGCAAAAATCTGGGGGCACAGAAACAAATAAGCAGTGTCTCTTCCCTCTGAGAGGCTCACAGTTTAATGAAGGAGAAAGGAAGGTAGGCAAGGAAATAAATTTGAATATTAAATGTTAAATATTGTAACAGAGGCCAGTGTTGTGAAAACAAAGATTAATAAAGCCAGCGGAAGCCTTACTTTATCACTCACAAGGTACCATGCTTTTTTTTTATGTGGCATCTTGCATTGAGCTGCTCTAATTCTCACAGCAAAATTTTGCAAGGTGAGTATAATTACCTGGTTGTATAGATAAGGTAACAGAGACTCCGTTTAAGCGGTTGGCACAAAGTCACAACGTAGAGAAGCTAGAGTTTGAAAACTCTTGTATGTGGTCTCAACAACGGAGGTTTAGGGGCATACTGCTTCTTATGAGCTGATTCATGAATCTTTCCTGCTTTACAATGTGCATTCCTGCATGACAACAGTATCTCCTGATTTTAATGCTGTAGTCATTTTAATACTAACTCCTGCACTGCACAGCTTTGCAACTGTGCCCATGTTACAAAACATCTCTGTGCTTCAGGTTCCTCATGTGTAAAATGTGAATACTAACAGTACCTACCCCATGGTGTTATTGTAAGGAATAAATAGGTTATGTGCCTTAGATCAGAGGTTGGCAAATGTTATTTGTAAAGAGCCAGACAGTAAATACTTCAGGTTTTGCAGGTGATGCCATATCTGTACTAACTACTCAATTCTGTTGCCATAGCATAAAAACAGCAATAAATAATATGAAAATGAATGTGTTTCTGCAAGTGAAAAAAAACACATAAATTTTTATTTGCAAAAAAGAAGGCAAGATTTAGCCTGTGGGCCACTAAGTACCTTATCCAGGGTCAAATACATAGTATATTTATTAGAGTAGAAGCCTGCGTCCAATTTTCTAAATTTAAATCCAGTGGTCTCTGAAAGGGTGACTTGAATAACTCCAGTGACCTTTCTGATTGGACTATTAAGAGCATCCCGTCATTATAGTATGTTGCATGAGAAATAAGTGCACCTTTTACATTTCAGGCTCCAACTGCTTACTCACTGAGGCAGAAAAACAGGGTTTTAGATGGAAAAACTCTGATATGTTGATACAAATGTATGATCACTCATTTTTGCTGACTCAAGATTTCTATACAGAGAAAAAGCCTAAGAGCAAATTATTGTCATAGATTTGCCTGCAATTTTCAATTAAACCTCACATAGTATGTCCTCAAGTAAGCCATCACTTTAGCATTCTGATCTTTCCCACTTCTATGCCTCTGAATCCTGTGGGAAATGTTTGAAATCCCCACCAATCTTTGGTTATCCTACCCGACTTTCAAGCTGTATTTCAAACCCCACCACTGCTGGCATGTCTGGCCTCCAAGCACTCTGGCCCATCACTGTCCTTATCCTTAATAATACCCTGTATTTCTTATTTAGTTTTACTATTTCCAAAGTCCTTACAGTCTTTCAAGTACTTTGTTGCTTTGACATCAACAGCACTCTTGAGGTTAATTTTTTTATGATCAACTCTTCTCCAACTAGAAGGAAGAGTCCATGACACATGGCCGCATGTTGGATTTGCCTCTAGAAACCCAGGTTTGAATCAAGCCCCTGCTTGGAATTAGCTCTGTGGCTCTCAGCAAGTTTTCGGACCTCTCTGGTTTCACTTCTTTGTCTGTAGGACTGAAATAACAGCCATGGTTTAGCATTATTTTTAGGATCTATAAGATAAATGCAAAGAACCTTGCCCTGTGCCTGTGATCTCATTTTTTTCTCATGGCATAGCCCCTTTCCTCTGCTTTGTTTCCTTATGTTGCCTTGCAGAAAGTAGGCCCTTAAGATTTGTTAATTGTTTGATAAACATGCTATTAGAAATCTGACCATTCATTGTACACTTGTTCATAAAAAATGACTTCGTAAAAAAAAAAAATTCTTTCCGTACTCTATCTTAATCAAAATACAATGGTCATATGCTAGCTATCAGAGAGTGATGCTCAGAATGGTGCACGTTGCATTATGTATCCTTTAAGATACATTTTAAAATTCATTCTATTTTACTCAAACCACACAATTTTTATACACATCATTTTATTTACAGCAAAACTGCATTCTTTTGGCCTTTATGACTAAATAAATAGATTCTCTAGGTTTACCTACTCTTTATTATTGCACATTTTTCAAAGTAATTTCACTTCTGTCTTCATAACAACTCACTGAAATAAGCAGGGAAGGGATTTATCAATCTGATTTCCACACAAGCTAACATGCTGATGGAATTACAGTGGTGACAGAAATGTGGACAATAAAAGCAGAACTTGGATCTTCTGACTCCCAGTTCTTAAAATATGTACCACTCTCTGTTGCCACAGCAGGCACAAGTCAAGGAAAACATAGAGAAGGTAGAGGAGAAAATGTGTTTGTAAAGATAAGAGTGGCACTAAACGCATAGAAGATGCAGCTGTACTTTTCAGCAACCCCCCCACACACTGAGCTGCTTCAAATTTCTGAGGTGGGCAGTTTTGAGGAGGTAAACACAAATATTTAGAGAAGACACATCTAAGAAAAACAAATTGCTGGACAGGTAGATGGTTGTCTTTCATTTTTACTACAAATTATAAGACTATTTCACAAACACCAATTCCTACTGATTCTGGAGAGCAGCTCCTAGTATTAGCAAATATTTATAAAACATGAACTATACATCAACATCGTCTTATCCAGTGAGGAAGACGTTATCCCCACTTTATAAATAAAATAAATAATAAAATTGAGATACAAATTGGTTAAGTGACTATCCCAAGATTATATCGGGTGACAAATATACCCAGGATTTGAACCTAGGAATTCTATTGCTGGGGCCTACAAGTACTCTACCATTTTGAGTCTCTAAGAATGTCATTATTAAGAATCCCCAAACGGATTCTCAATTACTAGATTTTGGACTTATGATATTACTCCGTAGACAGTGAGTCTCTACACTGTGGTCTCTCCTTCCAAATAGATGAGAGCCTCTTGGTTTGCCCCAGTTTCTGTGAGAAATAGTGTGGAATGTAATTAAACTAGAATTTATCAATTTGAGGGAAAATGTCCATCTTGTATCCATGTCTTTTCTTATAAACATCAAACTACTTAAAAGCATATGCCTCAAGATACTGACAAAAACATAACAGATGGAAAAACTATCACATTCCACAAGGCAGGGCCTCCTGAAGAGAGTCTACATTTGTGCCTTCACTATTGGACCCGACCCTAGTACTGTGAAAAAAAAATTGGGGCTGTGGAAGGGAGTTGCATGGTGGATTCTCTTCTGTTTAAATTCTTTCAGTTCTAAAAACATTGAAAGAACCAGAGTTTACTTCTCCATATGTAAAACGGGTTTTATAATGGAGTGTTAGTCAGAATTGATAGAAAGTTGTCTGTTACTGTGCCAAGCATTTATTGAGTGTCTAATAATGGTCTATATGTACGCAAAGATATAAACACATATTCTCAAGTCTTGCCAGTAGTAAAAAATACTTCACTCAACTTTTCTGGGGAAGTGACCAGAGAAATCTGGGTTTGGCATTTGGCTCTCCCATGACCTGATTGTTTATCTTGAGCAAGTTACTCATCCACTCTTTTGTTTTTTTGTTAAACATTTTTTTAAAGATTTTATTTATTTATTTGAGAGAGAGAGAGAGAGAGCACAAGCAGGCAGGCAGGCAGGCAGAGGCAGAGGGAGAAGCAGGCTCCCCGCTGAGCAGGGAGCCCGATGCGGGGCTCGATCCCAGGACCCTGGGATCATGACCCGAGCCGAAGGCAGACGCCCAACCGACTGAGCCACCCAGGCGCCCCTGTTTAAATATTTTTTTTGAGAGAGAGAGAGAGAGAGTGCATGAGTGAGCAGGAAGAGGGGCAGAGGGAAAGGGAGAATCCTCAAGCAGACTCCCTGTGGAACCTGATGCAGGGTTTGATCCCAGGACCCTGAGATCATGACCTGGGCCAAAATCAAGAGTCAGATGCTTAACCAGCTGAGCTATCCAGGCACACCTCTCCTTTTGAAATGAAAAAAAATTAATATATCACTGTGAACATCAGTAAGAATATTTGTAAGGGTTTGGAATTGTGTATGATGCACAGTAGGGAAGCCTGTGACCTCTTTTAACCCCTAAAATATAACTACTTTTATAATTCACATTTTAGAGTTGTGAGTTTCCACTTAATGATTCGTATGTTCCACGTACTCTTCTCCCAAACATTTCTGAAAATACCAAGATGTCCTGGATAAAATTAAGTCACCTTTAGAAACGTATGGGGCTGGGAGGGGGTAGAGGCATGGTAAAGCGTTTCTCGTTGATAATCAACAATCCCAGGCAGATTGTCACTTTCTCTGCTTTGCTCCCCCTTGCTTGAGACATTCAGTTCTAATGACTGTCTGATTCTGCTGCTTTCATTAATTTTCTTTAGACTCTGCTTATTCTGGGTTATTTATGGCCCCTGTCTGTGCCACTGCTGATTTAATTTTTCCTCTCCTCTAGGGCAGAACTTCTCAAATATCTGTGAGAAAGGACTAGTGATTATATTTTTACTTTTCAATTCATAGCTGTATTAGTTTCCTTTACTGCCTTACAATTACGGAGGCTTAGAAGTCCAAATCAAGGTGCTGGCAGGACCATTATCTCTTAAATCTGTAGAGGGGAATTTTCCCTTGTCTCATGTAGCTCCATTCTCCCTGTGTGAGTCTGCCCTCAGATGGCATTCTGTGCACAGCTGTGCTCAATGTTACCTCTTCTTATAAGGACATAGTCACATTGGAGTAGGGACCAGCCTAATAACTTCATCTTAACTTAATTACATCTGCAAAGATGTAGGTACAAATACTGAGGTAAGGACCTGACATATTCTGGGGGGAGTGTGGGGGGTGGGAACACAATTCAACCCATGACAATAGCATATGGATCATTTTTGTCAATATCCTATTCAAGGAGACAAGGCCACTCAGCATTTGCTTGAATATCACAGCAATGCAAATGGTTATTAAAATGTTAAACATTATCGATTTCTGTCTTCTCATCACTATCCATTAACAGTTTGTAGACTGACACCCCAACCACATTTTGGAAGCACTGCTGAGGGACAAGCTGATGGGGCAAAAACACTGGTTGGTGAAATCTGCATTGGAGCAATGAGGTTGGATATGCTTATGAGGAGCCCATTCAAGCATGCCAGCAGGACCGACAGGGTTGAGAAGTCCACACACCATGCCATCCCATCTCTGAATTGTTCTTCATTTTCCTTTCACGTAGATGAATCTTGTTCATCTTTTATGGCTTAAAATAGGCCCCAGCAAGTCTAAAGGAGAGAGGTCTCCTCCATATTCCCAAAGTAGCCTGGTATGATCCTAGGCTACCACGGTAATAATCAGCTTGTTCCCCTGCCCCTCAATAAGGTGAATTAGTCTCCTTTGAAGGCAAGACTCAAGTCTTATTCTGATTCCCCCCAGTGACTTTTTGGTGCCTGGCTCACGTCATGTGTGTTGTTTACATTAATACATGGATAAATGAATTCATTTTCCTTCCTGAGAAAAGTACCGCCCATCAGACTGACACATTTGGCCTGATGCTGGGGCCATCATGGACAACACCAAATTTAGAACAGTCATCTTCAGATTCTCAGGGACACAAGTTTTCCACGAAAACAATAATGAACACTGAAGACCTTTCACATTACATTTAAGGAGGCCGTATTTCTCAATACGAATTACCTCACTGACCTGTAAGATACCCTGGTGTTTGTTATATTTGAGAGATATGTTACACCCAATTGCTCACTTCCAATTACATATCTGACAATCTATACTACTAACCTCTTGTTTCCCAGTATTTGGTATTTAAACAGTTACCAGAACAAAAAAAGTAGTAATTTCTTTGTCCTCAAGTTTGGAGAATATGCTACTGGATATTAGTACATATTGGGGTTTTCGTTTTTAAGGACTCTGACTAGAGGTACATTTACCTTTATCCTAGGTAGTAAACCTCAGGACTGAAATTGGTTTTCAGATATGGTTTCTCACATCAGTGATTCATAACCCCAAGTCCATGGAGAACTGTCCACCGAGGCTAGGAAGTTGAAGCTGCTGTGCCTTGAAAACAGGTGGCATTCAGTATTTGTGGAGCTGTATTGAACTGAATGTAGTAGACTTGCCTCCACTCTCATTAGGCCTTTCTTTTTCTAAAATCAATTTGTCATCATTTTTTATAAAGCAGTTCACTTCAGGAAGTTGCATTCTAAATTTGTATATTGCCAAAATTATTCTATTCATTCTTCTCAACCAGCAATTATGAACCATTAAGAGACTAAAGAATGTACTATTAATCAAGTCAGGACTGGCTGATTTATCATTGACAATTTCAGGTGCACATTTATCAAGTTTCTCTTCCAAAGGTCACTGGAAAAGGTGAGTACCCTTCTCTTTTCCATGATCGTGTGGTTGTAAGAGGCACAATAAAACCTTTGCCTAGGGATCAAGAAGGAATTAACTTCTGCTGATTGGTTTCATCCCAGCAGAACAAATGATGGACACGCCTGATGTCAGCACACAGTCTACAGGGCTAGTTTCCCTCTCAGTCCTGTCTCATAACCTTGATCCTCACTCTGACTTCCTCCTCCCATTGATTTTATCGACTGTGCTGTGAACAGTTTATTTCAACAGAAGACAGTGATTAGAGAAAGAGAGACTTAATACAGGAAGGAGGAAAATAAATCATGTTTTTTTTTTTATTAAGAACCTTGCTATTTCTGGTAATGCTAAATAGTTCTGTTTTACTTTCCATGAAGGTCTTACTTTACTACTCTTAATTTCATATAATAACCATGTCAAAAAATCATTTGAAATATATGGTAACCTTAGCTTACTTGTGTATACTAATTCCATTCATAAATTACTCTGAAAAGAAATTTTAATGGATAAATAAAACTTTTTAAGTCACTTTTTAAGGAAATTCTTGGTGCCCATGTTCTGAATTTTTCATAAGTTCTCTCTATATGCAATCTTCTCTTTCATCTCATTCATCTGCAAGTCTGAATCCTAAATACCCCTGTTTTCAATGATATAGGTAGTGCCAGTGGAATATTATTATGGTGACTAGCAGGGGATCATTTTGAAATCCACTTAGCTCTGGGTTAAGAGGATTTCAAGAAAGCAATCATAATAAAAGAGATGCAGTGCTGTTAAACATTTCTCTCTCTCTCTCTCCTACTAAAATGCTCTTCAATGTGCTAATAATCTCTCATTTCCAATACTGTAACCTTTGCTTTGCTAGCCTGTCTTCCTGTCAATTCTGTCTCTCCTGTCACTTGAAAATTGCTATGTGAAAATCGACTTCTATTGATGCCAATTCACAATTTGTGTGGTGTGTGCCTGTGTGTGTCTGAGTATGCCTTTCTGAGTGTGGAGTTTTTGTAAGCTGATGCTATCCTTCCATACTTATACATTGCTACCCACCCTCTCTGTCTGCTTCCAATGGAATAGAGGAGGGCTTATCAATGGAAGCTTTACACCCAGTGAGTCCTGGCCAACTTATGCAGTTGTACAGGTGGTGGCTTCTGGAAGAGGCCTTGGTCATGAGGGTGAGGGGGACCCACCCAAATCCAACCCATGTGTCTCTTGCCAAGTGTTTCTCTGGGATCTTCTGGCAGGAGTGTGTCTGTGTCTGAAAATACCCAACTAAAATCATTACCTTTTTCTTCTAGTTTAGGCAAAGACACCATATAAGCTAGCAGTGTCCCTCAGTGAGGGCCAAAGATGAAATTCTAGATGGAGCAAGTTTTAAAAAAAATTATTTCAAAGGTCCCTGGTTCCATCTGCATAATGATCCAGATATCCTGCCCTTGTATCCTACTGATATGTTTATGATGGAAATGCATTCCTTTTTATTAGTTAATAACCTCAGGCAATTCATATTTTCATTTGATTTGCATTATTTATATGTTTCAACATAGACTCTTAGAATTTGGTAAACAGATTGCATTAGCTAGAATAAACAAATAGCTCTTTTTGTGTGATAGGCATGTAATTAGGGCATTGTTCAGTTTTCATTTATGAAGATATTCCTCCTCTTTTGATGTCACCAAATGTAAGGATTACTTTATCCTTCCAGATATATTTAAAAAGATTATATTTCCAGACATGCCCTCAGTGCCCCTGGGGTCAGGCCAACCAAACTTAGTCTGTTAGCAGATCCCAAAATGACCCTGTGACTCAGCTCCAATGCTCTCTACCTGCAGTCCACAAGCAGTTCCACCCACCCATAGGACCACCAGAGGACACAGCCATCCATGCCCCTAAAGGTAAGTTTAGCAAAACTGGTCTGACAGCAGATCCTGAAACAACACTATAATTCAGCTCCAGCCCTTCCCAGCCATGGTCAGGGAGCTTTCCCAGCCAAACCAGGGACCTGACAGGAAACACACCTCAATCTAGACTGTGGACCCTAAAGCAGCCCTGGGATTCAGTTCCAGCTCCTGTAGGTCACATACTAGGGCTAGTCCTGCCCACCCAGAGATATACCCTGTGACCTGGCAGGAGTCTTTTGAGAGCTTAGTGGGAGTCACACCGATCCATGAACCTGGGGACAGGCCTAAGACCCAACTGTGGAACCTTGCCCCAGTACCACCATACTAAACAAGGTCAGTACTTCCTACCCAATGGCCAGACAGGAATCATGCTTGCCTAAGCCCCTGGTAATGGGCTTCCAGACGGGAAACATGACTGCAAGCCCAGCAAGAGCCTCACGACCCAGCTCCAACCCAGCACAACTTTGATCCCAGAGATGATCTCATTAGCCCAAGAACCAACCAAAGCAAGTTTTTACTTGCCAAAACTCGTCTGTAAAAACTGAAAGAGGTTTCCACCTTCATAGGCATAGGCACAAACAGTATACATAGATCACAAAGAATGAAGCAAATATGACTCAAACAAAAAAAGACTCAAACAAAGCTCCAGTAACTGACCTCAAAGATACGGAGAACTACAAATTGTCCGAGAAAGAATGCAAAATGACCAACTTAAAGAAGCTCCATGAGATGCGGGAGAACACATATAAACACCTAAATGAAATAAGAAAAACAGTGCATGAACAAAAGGGGAAGTTTAATAAATAAACAAATAGAAACCATAAAAAGAACGAAACAGAAATCCTAGAACTGAAGAATACAATGACAGAACCGAAAAATTCAATAAAGAGCTTGAACGGCAGACTCAGTTAGCCAGAAGAATTAGAAAACTTGAAGATCATTTGAAATTAGTCAGAGGAACAAAAAATAATAAAAAGGAGTGAAGAAAGCTTTTGTGATTTACTTGTGAATTATGGAATAACATCAGGTGAACAAACATTCACATCATGGAATTCCCAGAAGGAGAAGAGAGAGAAGAAGGGTAAGAAATCTTATTCAAAAAGAAATAATAGCTGAAAAATTCCCAAATCTTGGGAAAGATGTAGACATCCAGGTACATGAAGCTCAAAGGATTTTAAGCAACATCAACCCAAAACGAGGTTACCACAATATACCTTATAATCAAAATGTTAAAAATCAAAGACAAAAAGAAAATTTTGAAAGAAGAAAAAAATGACTTGTCATATATAAAAGCCATGAGGCTCTCAGTGTATTTCTTAGAAAAATCTTTGTAAGCCAAGAGGGAGTGGGAAGATATATTCAACGCACTGGAACAAAAACAAAAAACAAAAACAAAAAAACATGAAAAACCTTCCACCAAGAATGCCATGCCTGGCAAGAGTGTCCTTCAGAAATGAGAGGATAAATTCATTCCCATACAAAAGCTAAGGGAGTTCACCACTAGAAAATTCACCACTTTACAAGAAATGCTAAAGGAACTTCTTCAATTTGAAATGAACAGACACTAAAAAATAAAAACATATAAAGTATAAACTCACTGGTAGAGATAAATATAGAAGTCAAATTCAGAAAACTCTAATACCCTCATGGTGGGGAGTATATCACTCATGTCTAGTATAAAACTTAAAAGATAATAGCATTAAAAATAACTAGCTACAATAGCTTGTTAATGGATGCAACATATAAAAAGATGTCACGTGTGATGTCAGTAGCATAAAATATGAATAGAGAAGCAGCAGAAGGGCAGAGTTTTGTGTATAATTGAAGGCAGATTGTTACCAGCTTAAAACAGACTATTATAAGATGTTTTATGTAAGCTTCATGGTAACTACAAGGAAAACAAAACAAAAAAACCCTTTCTATTAGGTACAGAAAAGATAACGGGAGATTGAAGCATACCACTACAAAAATGAATCACAAAGGAAGACAACAGGAAACGAAGAAAAGGAATAGAAAAAAATAATAAAGTGGCAATTGTAAGTCCTTAGCTATTCAACGATGACTTTAAGCATAAATCGATTAAATTATTCAATTAAAAAACAAAACAAAATCAACAATATGCTACCTTAAGAGACTCACATTAGCTTTAGGGACACACAGAGGGTGAAAATAAAGGGATGGAGAATAGCTTCCACATAAATGGCAGCCAAAAAAGTACTTATCTCAGGCAAATAGACTCTGTCAAAATGGTCATAAGAGATAAAGAAGGTTACTATATAATGATAAAGGGATACATTCACGGAAAAATATAAAAATTACAAACATATATGTATCCAACACCGGAGCACCTAACTATATAAAACAAATAAAACTGAAGGGGGAAATCGACAGCAATACAATAATAGTAGGGACTTCAATACCACAAGTTCATTAATGGATAGACTATGCAGACCTCCCTCCTACTAAAAAAAGAAAAAATCAGTAAGGAAACACTGGACCTGAATTACATTTTAACATTTTAGTCCATGTGAACCTAACAGGCATATACAGAACACTACTCCCCAAAACAGAATACACATTCTTCTCAAGTACACATGGAACATTCTTCAAGACAGATCATATGGTGAGCCACAAAACAAGTCTTAACAAATTTGAGAAGATTTAAACCATATCGAGCATCTTTTCTGACCACAGTAGTATAAAACTAGAAATAAAAACACGAGAAAAGGTGGAAAATTGACAAATATGTGACATGCAACCTGTCAGCATTGAATCGTGAAGAAACAAAATCTGAACAGACCATAGTAAGGCAATGGAAGCAGTAATCAAAACCCTCCCAACAAAGAAAATTACAAAACCAGATGGTTTCACTGGTGAATTCCACCAAACATTTGAAGAAGAATTAATGCCAATCCTTCTCAAAGGCTTTCAAAAAACCGAAGAGGGGGCAACACACCCCAGATATTTTTTTTTACAAGGTCAGTATTCCCTCCCACCAACCAAAGCCAGATAAAAACACTTCAAAGGGAAAGAAAATTACATGCCAACATCCCTGATGGACACAGATGCAAAAATCCACAACAAAATGTTATCAAACCAAATTCAACAGCACAGTGAAAGGATCATATACCATAATCAAGAGGGATTTATCCTTGGGATGCAAGGATGATTCCACATCTGCAAATCAATAAAAATAATGCACCACATTTTAAAAAACTGAAGGATAAAAATCATATCATCTCAATAGATGCAGAAAAGGCATTTGATGAGATTTGACATTCTTTCATCAAAAAAGTCCTCCGTGAATCAGGTACAGAAGGAATGCACCTCAACATAATAAAGGCCACATATGATAAGCCCACAGCCAACATCATATACAATGGTAAAAGGTTAAAGTTTTCTCCTCTAAGATTAGGAAGAAGACAAGGGTGTCCAACTAGTACTGGAAGTCCTAGCCAGAGGATGAAATGAAAAAGCAACCTATGTAATGGGAGAAAATATTGGCAAACCACATATCTGATGATACTGATATTTTAATACCCAATATATATATATATAAAGAACTCATACAACTCAATAGTAAAAAAAATAATAATTAAATGAGGAAAAACCTGAATAGACATTTTTTCCAAAGAACATACAAATGGCCAACAGGTACATGAAAAGGTGTTCAACATCACTAATAACCAGAGAAATGAAAATGAAAATCACAACAAGAGATTACCTCACACAAGTTAGGATGGCTATTATCAAAAAGAAAAGAGATAAAAAGTGGTGGTGAGGATGTGGGAAAAAAGGAACCCTTGTAAACTACTGGTGGGAATGTAAATTGGTTGAGCCATCATGGAGAAAAGTAAGGAGATTCCTCAAAAAATTAAAAGTAAAACTACCATACAATCCAGCAATCCCACTACTGAATATAGATCCAAAGGAAATGCAACCAATATCTTGAGAAGGTATTTGCACCCCTATGTTCACTGCAGCATTATTCACAATAGTCAACCTATAGAAGCAATGTAAGTGCTATGTGTCTGTCATCAGATTAACGGATAAAGAAAATGTGGTGTGTATATATACACATACCCAGGAATATTATTCAGCCATTAAAAAGGATATCCTACCATTTGTGACAACATGGATAAAACTGGAAGAAATGATGCTAAGTGAAATAAACCAGACAGAGAAAGACAAATACTGTATCATCTCACTGATATGTGGAATCTATAAGTCAAATTCCTAGAACTAGAAAATAAACTGATAGTTACCAGGGTCTGGGGAGTGAGGAAAATGGGTAGTTGTTGGTCAAAGGATGTAAACTCTGGGTTATGAGATGAACAAATGCTGGGGAGCTAACATACAGCATGGTGACTATAGTTAATAATACTATGTTGTATACTTGAAATTTGCTAAGAGAGTGTATCTTAAAGTGTTTTAACTACACACACACACTTACACACACAAGGCAACTAACTGAGGTGATGGGTATGTTAATTAGCTTGACGGGGTAATCATTTACAATGAATATGCATATCAAATAATCATGTGGTACGTCTTAAACACATACAGTTTTTGTCAATTACACCTCAATAAAGCTGGAAATTTTTTTAAATTAAAAATTAATTTAATCTATAACAAACAAATCTTGCCTCAGACTTCAATTCAGATTCAGGTTCAGCCTTTTGCTAGTTGTGCGATGTGGCTTACTTAACCTCACGAAGCCTGCTTTTCATCATTTAGAAAATGATGAAAAGCATTTAAACCCCATTTAGAAAATGGGGTTTAAAACAGAATTCCTACTTTATGCTAAGAGCTTTAGGACATAATGCATATGACTGTGTACCACATGTCATAGATGTTTAATAAATGAAGCTATTAATTTTGAAAGTTTTTATTTTCCAAAACCTAGTTTACATTTAAGATGGACAGATTTAGCAAATATAAGTGGAGGATATAGGAGGGGAAGAATGAAGGGGGGGAAATCGGAGGGGGAGACGAACCACGAGAGACGATGGACTCTGAAAAACAAACTGAGGGTTCTAGATGGGAGGGGGGTGGGGGCATGGGTTAGCCCGGTGATGGGTATTAAAGAGGGCACGTTCTGCGTGGAGCACTGGGTGTTATACGAAAACAATGGATTGTGGATCACTACATCAAAAAAAAAAAAACTAATGATGTATTGTATGGTGACTAACATAACATAATAAAATAAAAAAAAAACAAGTACAAAGTAATAAACCAATACTTATTCTATAAAAAAAACAGATTCTGGAAAGACGTTCATTTTTGAGTATGGACACACTGACTCTGCTAGTTAAAAACTTTATAAATCTGAATTTACAAAACACATGTTATGAGTTGTAATTTGCACTACAAAAGGCTTCTTTCCACTATAAAAATATCCCTTTAAAATGCTATTGCCTGGTCAATTTAAAATTGTTCCATTTATTAAAATTCAATATGCTCTCACTTTCCAAGTTCAGAATAAAGTGAAGTACAGCTAGAATACTTTCCTTTGCCCAACGATGATTTATTTGCAACATCCACCGAAAAACATCTGGATGCTTTTCAGTCCAGAAAACAAAAATAACTCTAAAGATTTTCAGAGCAAAGAAACCCAAAATATATTAGGATGCTTCTCTAACTGAGGTATAGTTTTAATTTTTTGTTTTGTTTGGTTTGAATTCCTTAGTGTGCCCTTCTCTTAAAATTTTTAAGAAGTGTAAGGCAACACATCCCTGTCTGTGCTAATTCCTCAACAGTCTGACTGTTATTCTCTTCCTTTTCTCCATGTAGAGACTGCAGTTATCTTTCCAGGTACAAAAGTGAAACAATATCACAGAACTTTTCAATGATTCCTTATTACCTATCCTAAGCTGCTCAATGCTAAAACAGAGGAGGGTGACCAAACAATTTATTCTCAAAACTAGGACATTGTGAGAATGAAAAGGGTCATAACAATTAAAATGATGTACTTACTAAATCATTATGTTGTATACCAATATACATGTCAGTTACATCTCAATTAAAAAAAGATGTAATGCTTGATAAATTGGTGTTATTTTATAGGTGAACATAAAAAATAGCTCTATTCAAATTGTATTTTCAAACTAAATAAAAAATGTACCCATGATAAAGCAAATTAAACAACTTTCCATTATTTAGAACATAGTAGTAATAGAAGAGTAATCATCTTGGAACATGTTCAACATACTGTAATCAGTTTCTCAGTCACATCAGTCATTATTAATGGCATGTTATTGGTATCTTATTGAGCAAGGCACATTTTTTTTCTATATGGTTTTAGTATTGTAAGCATTTTTCATAATACTGCAATCTTCTAGGAAGTTGCACTTAATTGAAAAAATAATTTTTTTTCCTTCAGCTTACTCTTTTCTGCAGATCATACTCCTTTTAAGATTTTATTTATTTATTTGAGAGAGAGAGAGAGCACAAGCAGGGGGAGTGGGAGAGGCAGAGGGAGAAGCAGACTCTCCTGCCGAACAGGGAGCCTGATGTGGGACTCAATCCCAGGACCCTGGGATCATGACCTGAGCCGAAGGCAGACATTCAACCAACTGAACCACCCAGGCATCCCTGCAGATCATACTCCTGAGAAAATATTATTCATGTAAGTGCTGAGATCATTGGTAAGTTCAAAGCACATATTAAAAGAAGATATCCTTCAGTTCTATTACTTTATAAGAAATGTATATTTAGTTCCCAATATGTTCATGAGAACTATACTTTTACTTCTATTCAGTGTATCTTTCTTTGAAATATACTTTTATAAAACAGAACTTATCAAAATAGTTGTACCTATGAGTTTTTATTTTTTTATTTTTTATTTTTTTATGTACCTATGAGTTTTTAAACATCTTACCAAATTATATGTTGAAAAATCATTGGGTTTTTCAATTTCATTTTATACCTATACAGAATATAAACTTAACTATTAGGAACTAGAGTTCTGTCAGAAGATTCTTTCCAAAAGTCAATACATTTCAAAATGCAATTACAGAATTCCAAAATGAAATCCTCCATATCATTTTGGCTCAGAAAATTAAATTTCTTCAACTTATTACTTGCTTTTGTAGAGAGAACTTTCAATGTCTTCTTGTTTGCAAGCTGTATTTTCAATAATTACAATTTAATAAAACCATAAAAACTGAAGTTTTTGGCTCCTAAGGTTGATGTAATTGAATTGCTTCTTAAAAAAAAAAAAAAAATTCAGTTGCTCTCTAATTTTTTTAGTGCTCATGAATCATTTTGTTGCTATTGTTTTTTGAGGGCTCTTCAATTTAACTCCCTAAACTTTATCTTAAAGACTTACAAGAAACAGCAAATATGAATATGTATGATACAGTGAAAATAACTAGATAGCATTTTCTGCTATCTCACAAATATAAATATGTTAAATTTTTAACAAATTTAAATATGTTAAATATAAATATGTTAAAGTTCTTTTTCGCCCCACAAATCTAATTTTCCTCTATAACCCAATGAATACAATTCAGTAACAGAATTATATAAATTTATCATTTTTTTTTGGTCTAAGGAATTTCAGGGATTGAGTAAAACTGAAATAGTTTTGTATGCACATAGATCATAATGAGACTTGAATCATGCTCATAATTTCACACTATGCTTAAAGTTGAAATTAATCATAAGGATCATCCAAACCCACATTTTATCAATGAGAAGTTGTGTAGCTTCAAAGAGTTGATTCCTTTCTACCAACAAAATAAAGTTGGAAGGCCCATTTAATGCCCTGTCTCTCGGGTCAAGGAATGGAAATTCTGCTCATCTCTACTTTCTCCATTTTTTTTAGGATTTATTTATTCATTTTAGGGAGAGAGAGAGAGTGCACACAAGGGGGAGGGGAGGGAGAGGGAGAGAGGATGTTTAGCAGACTCCATGCTGAGCACAGAGCCCAACACGGGGCTCCGTCTCATGACCCTGAGATCACGACCTGGGCCAAAACCATGAGTCTGACAATTAACCAAGTGTGTCTCCCAGGCATCCCTCTCCATCCCTTTTTATGGGCTCAGTCCCAGTACCTATACCACTCAAACTCAAGCTGTAAAAACTCTCCTCTCTTCCTTTATTTTCCAAATACCATATTTGTGTTTTAACATGATTAAAACCTTTTGCCCTACATGGTTTTCCTCACTTTCCTCTTGCTGCATGTCCATTCCTAATGTGCTGAGATTACAAGGATTATTCAAAGCGGTCTACTACTCTGACTGCATATCCAATGACTTACAATTTTTTAAATTACAAATTTGCTTGGGACTCCTTACTCCTGCAATAAGGACGCTTCTTCCACACAGTAGATCGCAGCCTGTGCAGAGCTTGTCTGTTTCTTAAATAACTCTATAAATGAATTTGACGTAAACCCACTGTTCTACCCAGTATATCCCCATGTCTTATGGTTGCTTTTACTTTCCTTCTTTAGCTTTTCTTACTTTCATTTTTTGCTTCCCCTTTCACCAAAACACTTAAAGTATCTCCCACTAAGACCCCGCAGTCCTAGGCATCTCAAGAAAAAAGAAATCGTATAACCACACTGATTGTTGCCATCAAAAATCTATAGTCTTTCTCAAACACTGACGGAGCACCCACAGCCCATCTGTTTTCCTTTTCGGGTAAGTTGGCTCTTCTGTTCCCTCAACCTGCTTCCTTGGTTATTTAATCTCCACAAATGTCCTACCCAGCATGTTTCCTTTCTTTTAGCATTAGACCTTTCTCCAATTTCCACACACCTAGCAGGGATTTGCACCTGCCTCTCCTCTCACCCAGCAGAGGGAAGGAGATCTAGTCTTCCCGCTGAGACCTGTGCTCCGGGTCCTCTGTTGCCTCACCTTCAGGAAAAACTTCCTTTCCCATCATCTGCTCTATAAGCCTACTTCCTCTGCGCCTCTCATTGTCCATTGTTTCTCATAGGCCCGTAGGGATCTCTTTCTTCTTAAAACGTAGCCAGCTTGGAAAAAACCACCATGGTACTTTGATTCAATGTCCCACTCCAGCTTCCACCCTCTTCCTTCTTCACAAATTCTTAAATTTCTAGTGAATCTCTTCTGTTCAACTATCACAATAAACTCCATTTAAAATCCTTATTATAGGGGCACTTGGGTGGCTCAGTCAGTTAAGCATCTGTCTTTGGCTCAGGTCAGGATCCCGGGGTCCTGGAATGGAGCCCCGCATTGGGCTCCCTGCTCAGCGGGGAGCCTGTTTCTTCCTCTCCCTCTGTCGCTCCCCCTGCTTGTGCTCGCTCGCTCTCTGTCAAATAAATAAATAAAATCTTTTAAAAAAAAATCCACATTATATTTTCCCTCAGTGGCATCTCACAGGCTGATTACCAACCTTTCCTACAAATCTCACTTTGGCTCCCATGAAGCCACCACCTCCAGGCCTTTCCATTTAAAATCTGTATGTGTTTCCCACCTATTGTTTCAATCAAAGCTTCTGAAAATACAACCCACGTTCTCATCTCTCACGTCACCTTACTCTGATTAAGAGTCTGCCTCAGGGTGCCTGAGTGGCACAGTCTGTTAAGTGACCAACTCCTGGTTTCAGCTCAGGTCTGATCTCAGGGTCATAAGATCAAGCCCTGCATTGGGCTCCACACTCAGCACAGAATCTGCTTGAGGTTCTCTTTTCCTCTCCCCTCCCCCCTCTCTCTCAAATAAATAAATACATCTTTAAAAAAGAGCGAGAGAGAGTCAAATGAGAGAATGCAATTTCTCTAAGGACAAAGACACACTTTACTTACATCTGTCTTAGTAACTAGCAGGCTAATACATTGTTAAGTGTTCAATAAATGAGTGCTCCGGATACAATGAAGCAACCTTATTTACTATTTCTCTGTAATTTTCTGAAACTCTCTGTAGGTTTTTCCACCTATTAAGTTATTTGGATTGTTTAAATCCTTATGCATTTGCCATGAAGTTTCAGGAAAATTACTTATGACAAGCATAGTGCTTGGCAAATACGAGAAACAGAACCGATCCTATTCAGTGCGTGCAATTCCTTTACTCACAACCAAGAGCGGCACAGTCCCATGACACCCAGCTTCACAGACCTACTGGTCCACAGGAGGAGAAACAACCAGGCAGGGAAGGGAGGGGGTAGTCTCTAAAGTGTAAGGAGGGTGGGAATTATTTGAGGCAGTCATCTTGACGTGTTTGCAAAAAACCCAAACCCACTCATATAAAAATAAAGGGTATAAACTATCATTTGGTTTGGACGTGGATTGAGCAACTTTTCTTATGAAGCCTCGCTTATTTTATGGAGCAATCTGGAAAGGACATTAACTATTGATGAGGTATTTAGAAAGCCAGGCAGGTGAAAAAGACAAGTTGTTGCTGATAAAAGGTAGCTGTTGAGTACAATGGGTTTCTCCTTCAAGTCAGTAAAAAAGCTCAATCACAGAACTCAAAAATCCAGATTGATTGGAACCAGACTCAATTTGAAGAAAAACAATCTTAGCAGGCTGAGCAGCTGCTCATTGTATATCTTCTTATGGAGCAAGACAGAGGAGGGGAAATAGCACTGTCCTGGAAGTGAGGAAACTGGCCCCTTGATTTCTCTGGGTCTGTCTCCTATTATGTAAAATACTGTGATTATACCACACAATTCCAAAGATGCCTTACAGCTCCGAAACCATAACTGTATTACTACAATTAACCCCTTCCCAAGTGAAACTCTTAATAAGACTACTGTGATACTCTCACTTCACCTTGCATCATTACCAAGGAAATCGATTACATGGAGGTATGTTTTGCTTAATATCAGAAAGAAGACACTTCATTATAAACATCAGGACATACAGCTTCTACATTATGCTACAAATTGAGTACATGAACTATGTCTCTCCATATTTCAAATAATAATGTATTTTATACTTGAAATTTGTTAAGAGAGTAGATCTCAAGATCTCACCACACACAAAAACACTGTATAATGATTGTGGGAATCAACGTATACTTATATCAAAACATCGCATTGTTTAAATATATATAATTTTTATTACCCATACTCAAAAAAGATGGGGGAAAAAAAGAATGTACTGCACCCAGGGAAATATCGTCCCTTCTCATAAAGTTTGGCTTATAAACCAGCGCTTCACCCAAGGTCTCAATGGCCTTATCCAACTTTCTATCAGATGGGCAGCTTCTGTGTAGTATGCTTTGTAATATAACCTGTAGAATCCACGTTATGGGCCCACTTCCACACCTCTGTGGCTAGAAAATGCATCTTTGGACTATTGTGATAGCACATACAACTGGAAAAAAAAGTTCTTCTAAGTCCTCAGATAGTGGTGCTGAGTCCCTGAGCATGGGAAAAACAAAACCATGTCCAAAATACAGAAAAAGCTGGTTCTTCTAAGATAGAAAAATGCCCAAATGAATAACTTGTAGGAAACCCATTGGTCTTTTTGAAAGATAATACCACAGTGGGGACCCAGACTTGTTCTCTGCTCCAGGCAGTTTGGGTATTTGCTGACACCAGGAGCTAATCGGTCTTGGTAAGCGGGAGCTCATAGTCTTGGACCCATATATAGCCTCTATCCCTGCCTCCATGGCTACTTAATATATAAGTGCATTGTACTAAAACTGGAGTGGTCAAGACAGGCTAACTGAAGTCCAATAGCCATGTCATTTTATCTAGTTGGTGGTTGGGATCCCCTGATCTTATGACTTGGCTGGTTTCACAAAGCCCTCCTATGACAGCCACCTACATCTGCATGGTCATTTGATGACTCACATTCAGACTCTCTTACTGAAAGCATGGGCCTGACTGCATGCCAAGAGCTATTTTTCAAATGTGTATCATCTCTGATGCACTTGTCGTGGTCTTGCTCCAGAACATTAGTGGCATGCATTATGATTCTCCCATCCATGCTTATAATAAACTATTCAAAGCATCTTTTCCCATAAATGGTATTTGTAACATCATGGCATCTGCTGGATCATGTGGGCCAAGCGTCAGGGCCATTTATACTATAGCCTGCATCTGCTACAAACCTTTTCCTCCTTTGAGCTCCTTTCAAAGCTGGCAAATTTGTGTGTCACCCAGTATAGGCAGGTCAAAACAGTATTCCCAGAGGTGAAATGTCATATTCTGCCTCAGAAATGGATAGCAACTTACTAGAAACAGTGTCTCCTTCCTCCTTGTGAAATGTACAAAGTACAAGTTGTCTTCTACCTTTGGAGGATATTCTAGCATGCCCCAGACCCCCGAACTCCCTTAAGATTCTATTTATGTGGTAGGCCCTTAAGTCTTTTCTCTCTCACCCTTTAGAGGTCAAATGTCTTCCTGAGACTTCCAACATGCTAGCCATTTATTGCTCATTTGGTCCGAATATGTGATTTCATTGATAAGGTGCACCCCTTTGTTGTGTTAAGGAACCTCCAGATAGTCCAGATCTCTTGAGACTATATTGAGAGAGGACTCAGGAGGCTTAAACAAACCTCTGTAGCAAAACTTAAAATGTATGAGGCTGTCAGTTCCATGTGGATACAGATTTTTAATCTTCGTTTCTGATAGAGATGGAACTCATTTGCTACATCAATGGATGTAGTTCATGGATCAAAGGTCATGTTAATCATTTCCAGCCAGGATGCTGCATCTGACACGGCAGCAGTAATTGGAGCTACTAACTACCTGATTGTGTCTCCCCGAATCTTCTATTATTCTCCAGGTTCCATCAACCTCCCATCCCCCAAGGGATTGTTGAAATTCATGGAGATATGAAAGAAAGCAACTCTTGCGTTTGCAAGATCTTTAAAGGGGATACTAATCCCTGCCACTTAACCTGAGATGTGAGGTTTATTTCATTTTTTATCTTGCTGAAAATAGGGAAGACCCGTGTAGAGGCTTCCCCTTGGCCTTAACCAAAATCACAGCTCTAAACCCAAAGACTAAGGAATGACTTTGGTGCTTGTGTTAATGAACAGGTACGTCTATTTGGAGATTGTATAAATGACTAAAGGGTGGGCCTAAAATTCAAATGGACCCAGATGACCCAAACATGGGGCAGGACTTCATTTATGACCTGATCTCAAAATGTTCCCTTTCTAATAGCATGACCCTGATGATATTTTGGTCAGCTTTCTTTCTGTGTTCAACCGTCCTGACAAGTTGGAGCACTCCTCTTGTGCCCAGTTAAGCAGCTAAAATGCCGTACTCCCTGTAGGCAAGGACTAGGAAGCAACGTGATGTACACTTGCAATGTTTTAGGCTTTCTCCTCCTGGTGACCTAGTCTCTTTAATCTATCCATTCTTAGTCTGAAAGCTCCCTCAAATTTTGACACTGAGAAAGGAATATTAACTTTTCATTGGGAAGATGCCTTTCAGCCTCTTGACTCTCCACCCTTGATTTCTTTTGATTGTATAGACTGACTTGTATCTTTTTAATTGCCCATTTATTTTGTTCCTAGAGATGCCATATGAACCGTCTCTAACACTCTGAAGGTCAGCTCACTCAGCTGCACCTGCAGTTCTGCCACTCATCATGATCATTGTGACCGCCAGCCTTCTGATGGTGAGTGATACCTCCTGTCCTCTATGGCTGTGGGGGTCCCAACACATCCATTGCCAATAGTCATTCTATGGCAGGATCTCCTACCATCAGCCCTGGCATACAGAGCAAAACCACCACTGAGATTCTAAGTGATGCTATTGACCTCTCACCAGAACATGAGGTGTTGCTTTGGTAAATGCTATATTCTTTGCAACCTCCATGTGCCACTTATGCAGACTCAGAGGATCCCAAGTAACCTGGGATTACATTATTTTCAGGGGAATCCCGCCTGGTGCTTCCATCCTGTAGGTCAGGACCCCATTCCATCTTAACCAGCTCCTTGACCTTAGCATAGCAAACCACTCTGTATTAATAGTTGAAGCTTCTTTGGGGCTCACCTACTCTTCAGTTCTGGTCCTCAAGCTTTCTCTGTCCTATCACCGCAGGAGATGAGGACTCCTCTTACATGTTATGAAGGAAGACTTCTGAGTTTAACACTTAGCTTTGAATTGCCAGTTAGTTGATCAACTTTTCATTATCTTTTCTTCCCCCTTAGCAGTAGTCATCAATTCCATTGCAATTTCAGTGGTATTCCACCCACATTCCTCAAATCCTTGATAAATCATACTGGCCAAAGGATTTCTTTCCATTGGTATGCCATGTCCGTCCCCAGTGGGGAAATTCAATAGTTACATTGCCACTTTATGCCAAGGGTGACATGTGCTTTACTTACCACTTGCAGTGTGGTCCTCCTTACTCGCTGGGCAGTAGATGATCCTGCCCCAAATTCCATCCCAGTGGCTGCTCTCATATGTCCTTCTTAGTTCCAACCACCTGAATTTGGGTTCCCTAGGAAACAGACCTCCTGCATATTAGAATGAAAGGGTGCCTTAGTCTGTTCAGGCTGTCACAAAGATATCAAACCTAGGTGGCTTGAACAATGAAAGTGTATTGTCTCACAGTTCTGGAGACTTGAGAAGTCAAAGATCAAGGTTCCAACATGGTTCAGATTCTAGTGAGATGTGAGAGTGCTCTTGCTGGCTTATAGAAGTCCACCTCCTACCTTTGTCCTCACATGGCAGAGAAAGAGTCAGCTCTGGTGTCTCGTCCTCTTTTATGAGGACAGCAGTTGTACCAGATCAGGGCTTTACCCTTATAACCTCCTTTTACCTCATTAACCACCTCCTTAGAGGCCCCATCTCCAATACAGATGTACGGGGGAGGTAAGGCTTTAGCATATAAATCAGATTATCTGCAATTCCATGTAAGACCATAAACAAAGGATCAGGTTTTTATACCCCCACATCAGTTGATAATTGGATGTAGGCCACTTGGAATGTCTCATGGGTCCTCTTCAGTTGAGGTGCTTTCCAAGAAAACTGGCAACTAACCGAGGGCTACCTGCCATTGGCACTCTAAGCAGTGTAAGTCTTCGGCTCCCTGAGGGTAATTTCCCTCCACTGAGGAGAACCACCTCACAAAGGCCATGATTCCTTCCTAGAGACAGCCTGAATGCAATGACTGGTTAAGAAAGATCTAAAGGGCCAGTCACTTTGCCCCAATTCTGCCCAATTCTGCAGCGCTGTCTTAGCCCTACTGTTCCTGTAGGCTTTCCTGAATCCTTGCTATTAATGCGTCACAGAGCCCTTCTCTTTCTGCCAAGAGAGAGTAGTAGTCTTTCCCTCCTGCAGATGCTAATCCCTAGAGTATACCCCAATGGACTTTCTGCACACTCATCGCCATCTCAAGAATTTGCTCCCCAAGGAACCTACCCATTGACATTGGAAACCAATAAATATATTTTAAAAATTGAGTTTTGAAGCAAGGAAGTTTTCTTGATTTTGCTTAGATCTCTGCATAGTGGAAAACTGCATAAAACACCACAAAAAAATAGTAGCCATAAGAAATATACCCACAAATATATATGAAGCAGGTAACCCAAATTCCATAAATATATCATTATAATCACTATTTAATATGTATTGTGCAAGGACATCATTTATGCAATAGTCTTTTTATGAACCAGCACTTTACACCTGAAAATGCAGTCAGTAAATTGCAATTCCGTGAAACACAAGCTTAAAAACTGAAATTCAAATTAAGGAACCTCTTTATTCATAGCCAAAATTATCTATTTTTATTAGAAAAGAACAATTTAAGAAACACTTAAAATTATTTAACCTAATGATTGCAAATGTATATTTCTTAAATTTATATTCAGCCATATCTCTCAAACTATATATAATTATAGTAAAGCTGTTTTACATGCCTTCTTAAATCTGATGATGAATAGGATATAAAAAATTGGTTAGACAAGATGATCAAGTCTTTTGCAGGTTCCAAATTCTGGGAGTCATTGCACACTATGAAAATATTTGAGAATTTTTTTTTCTTTAAATCTTTTCATTGTTACGTTAATCACCATACATTACATCATTAGTTTTTGATGTAGTGTTCCATGATTGTTTGTGTATAACACCCAGTGCTCCACGCAGAATGTGCCCTCTTTAATACCCATCACCAGACTAACCCACCCCCCACCCCCCCAGAACCCTCAGTTTGTTTTTCAGAGTCCATGGTCTCTCATGGTTCGTCTCCCCGCCCCGATTTCCACCCCCTTCATTCTTCCCCTCCTATTATCTTCTTTTTTTTTCCTTAACATGTATTGCATTATTTGTTTCAGAGGTACAGACCTGTGATTCAAAACTCTTGCACAATTCACAGCGCTCACCATAGCACATACCCTCCCCAATGTCTATCACCCAGCCACCCCATCCCTCCCACCCCACCCCCAATCCAGCAACCCTCAGTTTGTTTCCTGAGGTTAAGAATTCCTCATGTCAGTGAGGTCATATCATACATGTCTTTCTCTGATTGACATATTTCATTCAGCATAACACTCTCCAGTTCCATCCACGTCGTTGCAAATGGCAAGATCTCATTCATTTTGATGGCTGAATGAATTTCCATTGTATATATATACCACCTCTTCTTTATCCATTCATCTGTCGATGGACATCATGGCTCTTTCCACAGTTTGGCTATTGTGGATGTTGCTGCTATAAACATCGGGGTGCACGTACCCCTTCGGATCCCAACATTTGTATCTTTGGGGTAAATACCCAGTTGTGCAATGGCTGGATCGTATGGTACTTCTATTTTCAACTGTTTGAGGAACCTCCATACTGTTTTCCAGAGTGGTTGCACCAGCTTGCATTCCCACCAACAGTGTAGGGGGGGTTCCGCTTTCTCCACATCCCCGCCAACATCTGTCGTTTCCTGACTTGTTCATTTTAGCCATTCTGACTGGGGTGAGCTGGTATCTCATTGAGGTTTTGATTTGGATTTCCCTGATGCCCAGCGATGTTGAGCACTTTTTCATGTGTCTGTTGGCCATTTGGATGTCTTCTTTGGAAAAATGTCTGTTCATATCTTCTGCCCATTTCTTGATTGGATGATTTCTTCTTTGGGTGTTGAGTTTGATAAGTTCTTTACAGATTTTGGATACTAGCCCTTTATCTGATAGGTCATTTGCAAATATCTTCTCCCATTCTGTCGGTTGTCTTTTGGTTTTGTTGACTATTTCTTCTGCTATGCAAAAGCTTTTTCTCGATGAAATCATAATAGTTCATTTTTGCCCTGGCTTCCCTTGTCTTTGGCGATGTTTCTAGAAAGAAGTTGCTGTGGCTGAGGTCGAAGAGGTTGCTGCCTGTGTTCTCCTTTAGGATTTGGATGGACTCCTGTCTCACGTTTAGGTCTTTCAACCATTTGGAGTCTATTTTTGTGTGTGGTGTAAGGAAATGGTCCAGTTTCATTCTTCTGCATGTGGCTGTCCAATTTTCCCAACACCATTTCTTGAAGAGACTGTCTTTTTGCCATTGGACATTCTTTCCTGCTTTGTCGAAGATCAGTTGACCATAGAGCTGAGGGTCCATTTCTGGGCTCTCTATTCTGTTCCACTGATCTATGTGTCTGTTTTTGTGCCAGTACCATACTGTCTTGATGATGACAGCTTTGTAATAGAGCTGGAAGTCCGGAATTGTGATGCCATCAGCTGGGCTTTTCTTTTTCAACATTCCTCTGGCTATTCGGGGTATTTTCTGGTTCCATACAAATTTTAGGATTATTTGTTCCATTTCTTTGAAAAAAGTGGATGGTATTTTGATGGGGATTGCATTGAATGTGTAGATTGCTCTAGGTAGCATTGACAACTTCACAATATTTATCTCCCAATCCATGAGCATGGAATGTTTTTCCATTTCTTTATGTCTTTCTCAATTTCTTTCAAGAGTATTTTATAGTTTTCGGAGTACAGATCCTCTGCCTCTTTGGTTAGATTTATTCCTAGGTATCGTATGGTGTTGGGTGCATTTGTAAATGGGATCGACTCCTTAATTTCTCTCTCTTCTGTCTTGTTCTTGGTATATAGGAATGCCACTGATTTCTGTGCATTGATTTTATATCCTGCTACCTTACTGAATTCCTGAATGAGTTCTAGCAGTTTTGGGGTGGAGTCTTTTGGGTTTTCCACAAAAAGTATCATATCATCTGCAAACAGTGAGAGTTTGACTTCCTCTTTGCCGATTTGTATGCCTTTGATTTCTTTTGGTTGTCTGATTGCTGTGGCTAGGACTTCTAATACTATGTTGAATAGCAGTGGTGATAGTGGACATCCCTGCCACATTCCTGACCTCAGGGGGAAAGCTCTCAGTTTTTCCCCATTGAGAATGATATTTGCTGTAGGTTTTTCAAAGATAGCTTTTATGATATTGAGGTATGTACCCTCTATCCCTATACTCTGAAGAGTTTTGATCAAGAAAGGATGCTGTACTTTGTCAAATGCTTTTTCTGCATCTATTGAGAGGATCCTATGATTCTTGTTCTTTCTTTTGTTAATGTTTGTATGACGTTGATTGATTTGCGGATGTTGAACCAAACTTGCAGCCTAGAGTTAAATCCCACTTGGTCATGGTGAATAATCCTTTTAATGTACTGTTGGATCCTATTGGCTAGTATTTTGGTGAGAATTTTTGCATCCATGTTCATCAAGGATATTGGTCTGTAATTCTCCTTTTTGATGGGGTCTTTGTCTGGTTTGGGGATCGAGGTAATGGTGGCCACAAAAAATGAGTTTGGAAGTTTTCCTTCCATTTCCTTTTTTTGGAACAGTTTCAGAAGAATAGGTCTTAATTCTTCTTTAAATATTTGGTAGAATTCCCATGGGAAGCCTTCTGGCCCTGGGCTTTTGTCTGTTGGGAGATTTTTGATTACTGCTTCAATTTCCTTAGTGGTTATAGGTCTGTTCAGGTTTTCTACTTCTTCCTGGTTCAATTTTGGTAGTTGATACATCTCTAGGAATACATCCATTTCTTCCAGGTTTTCTAATTTGCTGGCACAGAGTTGCTCATAATATGTTTTTATAATTGTTTGTACTTCTTTGGTGTTGGTTGTGATCTCTCCTCTTTCATTCATGATTTTGTTGATTGGGGTCATTTCTCTATTCTTTTTGATCAGTCTGGCCAGGGGTTTATCCATCTTGTTAATTCTTTCAAAGAACCAGCTCCTACTTTCATTGATCTGTTCTACTGTTCTTTTGGTTTCTAGTTCATTGATTTCTGCTCTGATCTTTATGATTTCTCTTCTCCTACTGGGTTTAGGCTTTATTTGCTGTTCTTCCTCCAGCTCCTTTAAGTTTAGGGTTAGGTTCTGTATTTGAGATCCTTCTTGTTTCTTGAGAAAGGCTTGTATTGCTATATACTTTCCTCTTAGGACTGCCTTTGCTGCATCCCAAAGATTTTGAACAGTTGTGTTTTCATTTTCATTGGTTTCCATGAATTTTTTTAATTCTTCTTTAATTTCCTGGTTGACCCATTCATTCTTTAGTAGGATGCTCTTGAGCCTCCATGTATTTGAGTTCTTTCCGACTTTCCTCTTGTGATTGAGTTCTAGTTTCAAAGCATTGTGGTCTGAAAATATGCAGGGAATGATCCCCATCTTTTGGTACCAGTTGAGTCCTGATTTGTGACCTAGGATGTGATCAATTCTGGAGAACGTTCCATGGGCACTAGAGAAGAATGTGTATTCTGTTGCTTTGGGATGGAATGTTCTGAATATATCTGTGAAGTCCATTTGGTCCAGTGTGTCATTTAAAGTCTTTATTTCCTTGTTGATCTTTTGCTTAGATGATCTGTCCATTTCAGTGAGGGGGGGGGTGTTAAAGTCCCCCACTATTACTGTATTGTTGTCAATGTGTTTCTTTGCTTTTGTTATTAATTGCCTTATATAATTGGCTGCTCCCATGTTAGGGGCATAGATATTTACAATTGTTAGATCTTCTTGTTGGATAGACCCTTTAAGTAGGATATAGTGTCCTTCCTCATCTCTTATTACAGGCTTTGGTTTAAAATCTAATTTGTCTGATATAAGGATAGCCTCCCCAGCTTTCTTTTGGTGTCCATTAGCATGATAAATGGTTTTACATCCCCTCACGTTCAATCTGGGGGGGTTTCTGGGTCTAAAATGAGTCTCTTACAGACAGCATATCGATGGGTCTTGTTTTTTAATCCAATCTGATAGCCTGTGTCTTTGATTGGGGCATTTAGCCCTTTTACATTCAGGGTAACTATTGAAAGATATGAATTTAGTGCCATTGTATTCCCTGTGACTGTTACTGTATATTGTCTGTGTTCCTTTATGATCTATGCTGCTTTTAGGCTCTCTTTGCTTAGAGGACCCCTTTCAATATTTCTTGCAGGGCTGTTTTTGTGTTTGCAAATTCCTTTAGTTTTTGTTTGTCCTGGAAGCTTGATTTCTCCTTCTATTTTCAATGACAGCCTAGCTGGATACTGTATTCTTGGCTGCATATTTTTCTCATTTAGTGCTCTGAATATATCATGCCAGTTCTTTCTGGCCTACCAGGTCTCTGTGGATAGGTCTGTTGCCAGTCTAATGTTTCTACCATTGTAGGTTACATATCTCTTCTCCCGAGCTGCTTTCAGGATTTTCTCTTTGTCTCTGAGACTCGTAAGTTTTACCATTAGATGTCAGGGTGTTGACCTATTTTTATTGATTTTGAGAGGGGTTCTCTGTGCCTCCTGGATTTTGATGCCTGTTTCCTTCCCCACGTTAGGAAAGTTCTCTGCTATAATTTGTTCCAGTATACCTTCTGCCCCCCTCTCTCTCTCTTCTTCTTCTGGGATCCCAATTATTCTAATGTTGTTTCTTCTGATGGTATCGCTTGTCTCTCGAATTCTGCCCTCGTGATCCAGTAGTTGTTTATCTCTCTTTTTCTCAGCTTTTTTATTTTCCATCATTTGGTCTTCTATATCGCTGAGTCTCTCTTCTGCCTCATTTATCCTAGCAGTTAGTGCCCCCATGTTTGATTGCACATCATTAATAGCCTTTTGATTTCGACTTGGTTAGATTTTAGTTCTTTTCTTTCTCCAGAAAGCGTTTCTCTAATAACTTCCATGCTTTTTTCAAGCCCAGCTAGTACCTTTAAAATCATGATTCTGAACTCTAGGTCCAACATTGTCGTAATGTCCATATTGTGTAGGTCCCTGGCAGATGGTACTACCTCTTCTTCTTTCTGTTGAGGTGATTTTTTCCATCTTGTCATTTTGTCCAGAGGAGAATAGATGAATGAGAGAACAAAATGCTAACAGGGTAACAACATCCCCAGAAAATATACTCTAAACAAATCAGAAAAGACCTGAATCCACGGGAAAAGAAAGGGAAAGAAAGAAAAAAGAAAGAGAAAAAAAAAGAAAAAGAAAAAGAAAAAACAAAGAAAAACAGAACAAAACAAAAAATAACAGAATATGATCAAATATGATCAGGCTGGTGCATAGATCCGTGCCACACAATAGATTTTGTGCATATTTGGTCTGTTAGAAGAAAGTGCCTCCCAAGTTTTTAAAGAAAGAAAGACTTATATATGTACAAAATAAGGGTTAATACGATGAAGGGATGGAATATGAATGTAAAGATGAAAATTATAAAAAGTTTTATAAAAGTAATTGATAAGAATTTGTTTGAAAAAAAAGGAGGATTAAAAAAAAAGAAAAAAGGGGAAGAGAATGTGATCAGGCAGGAGACTAGAACAAAGCCATACACTAGAGATTTAGGGTATATTTTGACCTGTTAGAAGAAATGTAATCTCAAAATTTCAAAGAGAGAATAACATATATATATATATATATATATATATATATATATATATGCCAAAAATAAGGGTAACTACTATGAAGAGATAGAATATGACTCTAAAAATGAAAAATAGAAATGAAAAAAGGGATTGATAAGATGTTGGTTGAAAAAGGGAAAAAGAAAAATTAAAAAAAAAAAGTTAAAAAAAATTAACTTTGAAAGACTAAAGAATCATGGTAAAAAAGCCATGAATTCTATGTGCAGTATTCCCCTAGTGCTGGTGTTCTCCCATTGTCCTTGATCGGTAAACTTGGTCTTGGCTTGCTGGCTGTTCATGCTGATCTGGGGGAGGGATCTGTTGCCGTGCTTCCCAAATGTCTTTGCTGGAGGTGGAATTGTCCCGCCCTTGTCGGTCCGGGCTAAGCAAGCTGCTCGGGTTTGCTCTCAGGAGCTTTTGTTCCCTGCAAGCTCTCCGTACAGCTTTGGAGGACCAGGGTGAAAATGGTGGCCTCCCAATCTCCGCCCAGAGGAGCCGAGAACTCGGGGCCCCGCTCCTCAGTGCGCCCCCAGAGAAAAGCAGTCACTCCCGTGTCCCCGGTCTCCGGCCGCACTCCGTGCTCACCGGGCCTGTGACCAAGCGTTTCTATGTCTGGCACCCGACCCCGTGTGGAGTCTCCAAACCCAGCAGATCCCTGCGGTGCGCTCCCACGCCGCTCCTCCCGGGGGAGGAAGGGGTGTCTCCCCGGCTCTGCTGCTTGTTGGGTCCCTGCTGGAGGAGCAGTGGCCCGACTGGGCCGCGGATCACGGTTTATGGCCACCCCGGGCTGAGAGCCCGCGCCTCGGCTCCGTCTCTGCAGCTGGCTTCCCTGCTCTGATACCTGGGAGCTCTGCCGCACTCAGGCACCCCCGGTCTTTCTTGACCATGAGGGTCCTGACACCACACTGTCCCGCGAGGGTTCCACCCCCCGCTTAGCCACTGGAGCGACGTCCCTCCGCGGAGCTGACTTCTAAAAGTTCCGATTTTGTGCTCCGCGGCTCTATCACTTGCCAGAAGTGGCCGATGGAGGCCCCCTCCCCCGCCGTCTATCCTCCTGAATATCGCCTTGGATTCACTTCTCCGCATGTCCTACCTTCCAGAAAGTGGTCGCTTTTCTGTTCAGACAGTTGTTGCTATTCTTTTCTTCGATCTCCTGTTGAGTTCGTAGGTGTTCAGAATGGTTTGATCCCCATCCAGCTGAATTCCTGAGACCAAACGAAATCCAGGTCTCCTACTCCTCCACCATCTTGCTCCACCTCTGAAAATATTTGAGTATTTTAAAATCTTCCCATTATATAGGAAGAAATGCAAATATAACAAGTCACTTAAATTCAGTGTCATCTATATGAGACTTAAATTCTAGTTTAATTAAATCAGGTTTTTTTTTTTAACAAGTAGTACTGTTCAGTTATGAACTCAGAAATGTCAGAAATGAGATGTGGAATTTAGACTTGTCACTTATCAGTAGCCTCCACTGACCAATTTATTAATTTCTTCTAAGCCTTTTATCAGAGTTGATAATAATGCCTATACCAAAGATGTTTTTAGGATAAAATGAGGTAATGGATTTAAGATTATTAACACAGTGCCTGTCCTGTAGCAAGCAGTCAAGAAAGTTGCTGTTAACATGCCTTTTACTGAACCTTTTTATAAATTAGGGATTATATATGAAAAGAGCTTCAGAAACATAAACGTTATATATAATTAAGGGGTTATTAAACTACCACCACCCAAGTTACAGCTCCATGACTAATAATGAAAGCCAGTCTGTCACTGTGCCAAGGACCAATATATAATCTTCACTATAGCCTTAAAATTGGGCTTCATTTTCTCCTATGTATGTGAGATTTGAAAATCAGGGGCAAAGGATTTGTCCAAAGTCAAACATCTGGCACATAATGGAAGCAAGTGTCAAATTCCTATTGTTCTGAATTCAGTTTGCAGCTCCTTCCTGATATTGTATTAGCTCTCTAAAAAAAAAAAAAAAAAAAAAAGTTAGAATAATGGCAATTAATTGCATTAGTTATTCTCTAAAAGTCTTTTCAATGTCAACATTTAAAGATGTTTTAATTGGTGAATCTCTCATGCCCTACATTCTCAATCTCAGAAATTTTCTACAAACAGAGGTTATAACTCATTGGCTTTGAGTTTTTATTCAGTCAAATTTATAATGTCCATGTTTTTAATCTCAAAATTACTGGCAATTTTATGGCTCATAATAAGATACGAACTGTCCACTGGCAAAATACCAAAAATGATGAAACATGGGTATTCGTGGGTCTCTATTTTCAATGCAGACACACTTGACATGGTTTTCTGGTAAAATAACAAATGAAAGGTTTTAAAATGGTCACTTTCTTAGTCTTTTTTTTTTTATGTTTTCATGATAAAGTAATTGGCTAGGGAGGAAGAACTAATAAATCAAATATACCTACTTTTTAAAAACGAAGGCAGATAGGAAAGTGAAGAACAATAAATTTTTTTAAGGGGGGGCAGGGAGGGAGAGAAAGAATCTTAAGCAGGCTCCATGCCCAATGCAAAGCCCAATGTGAGGCTCCATCTCACAACCCTGAAATCATTACTCTTGACTAAGTTCTAGGGCATTGGTTAGCAGTCAGTTATGTTTTTCTTGATTTTCATTCAAAAATGATCTTTTGTTGTCCTATTCTGGGTCTATACTACACGGTCTAGAGTTTTATATAACATTTGGACTAGAGCTGGTCTTTTACTTCTTGCTGAAAACACTCGTTTCTTAGATTTAGTTTTACGGTCTCTAAAATTATTAGTCCGCGTGTATAAAGTTCAAGCTTTTACTTTAGTTCAGTAACTATACTACCAGATCCTGCTTTTTCCAGCTATTTCCACTGAAATCTGTATTTTGGGTTAAGCTCCATTCAGCTCTTGAATCATTCATGACTAAGGCATTCAGTGTGTGAAGAACAGTGTATTCCACAGTGTCTGGATCCCAAATTATTGTTGTCTTAAGACTGAAAACGTGCCCACCTTGCCTTTATCCCTCTAGTGTGCATTGCCCTTTTGGGAAGATGGATTATCTTTTCTCTTGGTTACATGCATAGTCAGTCATTGCTTTCTTGGAATGTATCTTCTCATATTAGGGCCGACAACTAATTCCTGGCTTAGGTTTGCCCCTATAACCTAGAAAGGCAAATACCTATCTTTTATAATCCCAGTTATCATCGGCACTTTTGCTGCCAAATGATCCTTCACCCAGAGCCACCATGCAATTAATCTGTGTGAACTTGAATACCTGCCACTCTCTACATTTCTGCAGTCTCACCCTTCCTCATATAGCCTGTGGAATAGAGCATTTATTTTTTTTAAGATTTTATTTGAGAGAGAGCAAGAGATCGAGAGAAAGAACATGAGGAGGGGGCAGGGGCAGAGAGAGAAGCAGACTCCCCCCTGAGCAGGGAGCCTGATGCGGGGCTCCATCGCAGGACCCTGGGATCATGACCTGAGTCAAAGGCAGATGCTTAACCCACTGAGCCACCCAGGTGCCCAAGCATTTATTTTTCAATGTCAGGTAAGATCATGGTTACACCAACATTTTTGTAAAACAAAGGTTTTAGGTTTCTCATTCTCATTTTGGTACTAATCCCAAATGCATGTTAAAGTTCACAAATTCTTTCAGTTCATTCCAACTCCCCTCCTGGCCTCTAATAACTTTGGTAATTTGAACTAAACGGCATAAAAGTTTCAAGACACCTCTTGAATAATTTTAGTATCAGGTCAAATTTAGTAGTGGAGCATAAGAATCTGCTGTGTCCTTCTCTCCTGCTGTCTCCAAGATCCATCTGGTTCTCCAATTCTTACTGCTCATTGGTGAAAGGATAGAGAGATGATGATAGGTAGACAGCCGGCCAGACATAGACAGACAAAATTGTTTTCTCTGTACTTAGAAAATCAGTTCAGAAAACATAAATGAAGGTTCTGTTTGCCCTTTGTAACTATCTCAATAAGTCACCCCTTTATACCATAAACTCAATGGATATTCTTTATCATTTCATTTTGCCTTTAGAGCACAAAAAAGATTCTTCTGAGGACGTAGTGATTGTCAGAACTTTGAAATTCTCCTGGAGAAATTCAAGTCAAAATATTAAGAATGCAAAAAATTAAAAAATTAAGAGAATGCAAAAAATAAAGCTTTCCCTGTTTTCAGGGAACTTAACTATTGGAGTAGACAATAAATAGTCAAAGTATGACTTTCTTCTAATGCCAGGTATACTGCAAATTTTTGTAAACTTTATTTTATCTACCCTTAAATTGATGTAAATTATCTTGTCTTTATCACACAAGGTTCAGGATGGATGTGACAAATGCCCCCTACAAAAGGAAGCTCAGCCCAGATTGGTGTCCAAGTAATGGAACTCTATAGGGTGAGGTCTTGACTCGAAGCAGCTAGAAAAAAACAAGGAAATAAAAAGAGAATCAGAGTCCCCAGAGATAGAGGAGAGTCAAACTGTGGAAAGTAAGAACATCTTCTAAAATCCAAGTTGTAAGTAGCTAAATGACGAGAGGCAATGAAAACATTCTGAAGAAAGGAAACACTGTAATAGACTGAAAAATCCATGTGACAGGTCAAAAAAATAAGTAAGGGCTCCAAGGAAATTACCTCCACAAAAGCCAGAGTGCCTCAGGGTTTCTTCAACTGGCCATTAGTTTCTAATCTAAGCAGTTCAAAGTTCAGACTACAGGTCAAAATTCGGCTTCTATTTTCTCCATGCATCTTTGCCTTGCATTTGCCAAGCAACTAATATACAAGTCTGTCCTATCCATGCCAAGAATACTGGAGTTAATTTCCAGATGGTTTAGAACCAATGTGTTTCTCATGTGTTGAAAGTTTCGGAGACCCTCAGGATGTAATTTAAAGGTGACCCAATCTACTCCCATTCTGTGGATACATTCCTATCTTGCCATTTGTGGATGAGTATGGAAAGAAATACCCAAGTGTCTTACCTTCACAAAATCACAGAAGACCAGAGTCAGAAAGGAACCTAAAACCCTTATAAATTCAGTCCTTTAAAAGGTAAAGACTCCCGGATACAGGATTCTGAAGGACCTTGGGTTATCCAACTTCTATTTGCCCATCTTGAGGAGCAGGTGTAGCTCATCACTTCATCATATTATATCAACATTCGCTTACTAGAATCTCTTCATGTGAGATTTATGGGATGACACGACACACAGTATTTTCTTATCCACAGGACAGCAAGAGATTTGGAAGTGTATTTAATGTCTCCCATGAGTCAACAATCTACGCAGATATTCCAGTTCCTTCTACGAGTCTACCTATCGGCGGGCTTCTCAATCACTTCCCCATCCTCGGCATTCCTTGGCAGTTCAGTGTCCCTGCTCTTATAGTATGTCACTACTCTTTCATTGTAGAAGATCTAATCGCCAAGACTGATATTCAAGATCATGCACATCCTTTTCTTGGTGTTGGTTTTGGTAGTGTAAGGAAACATGGAAACATTTGTTCTTGGGAGATAATGTCAGAAATGGATCTGTACGCCTTTCTCCAGATGGGCTCATCTTTCTAATCCAACTCATTTATTATACAGAGCATAGGTGGAGGCAGAAAAATAAAATTCTAACAGTTGTTGAAAAGGTGATACTATCTTAAAGTAAAGATAATCTGCTTTAGCTCTAGCATACAATATGAGAGGAAATTACTGTGGACTTCAGGGAATTGTGTCACAAACTGCACTTAATATTATGGCTTTATACCTACTGGTACTCTGTATTTTGTTGAGCTGTAATAACAGTCTATGACCTTTGAGTGCAGAGAAATGAGAACAGCATGAGTTGCAGAGTCCCAGGTAAGACTGGGTTTGAGTCTCTACAAGAGCATTTTTTGGCTGCATGACATCAAACAAGCTAATTAATGTTTCTGAGATTCCCATATCTAAAGTAGAAAAATAGCACTTGCCCAATAAGATTAAAATGTATAGAGTTAATATTTACACGTCACACAAAAGATGGCACATAGAAGCCTGCCAATAAGAAAAAGATTATTTTTATTTATTTGCATATGTTTGATATACCTTTGACCATTCATATATGTGACTATATACAGACAAAGTTATACCTCATGCTAGCATACAGTATACATAGATGCAATAAAAGTCTAAACATTGGTTAATAAGCCTTTACTTTAGAAAGAAATTTGGAGTATATTAATTCACTAGTCATTAGAATTTAAATAATTAACTTAAAAGCAGCAGCCATAACCATAAGAAGGAATCAAGTTATACCAGTGACAAAATTATTCAGTTATAATCTGATGGCATTCAATGAAGAGGTGAATATGGTAAATGAAGAAGTGAGAAAAATATGGCACAATGTAATAAATATAAGGCTTAGAAGTAAAATTTCCTCGGTCAAGGGAGTGTTTCCTGCTTTTAAGAGCTGATCACACTTTTAAATAGTTCTACATTAAGACAGAAACCACTTCTTCAGCCAGATGAGGGGAACTGAGTGCAGGGATGACAAATGTTTCAGTCAGAGCTCATGCATATGAAATACATTCCCAATTCAGTCACTTAATTCAGTACAATCTTGGACAAGTAACTACACTGCGATGGTCCTTAATTTCCGCAGCTATTTTAGGAAGATGATAAACCTGCTAGGACAACACCTCATTTAAATTTACTTAAAGAATATAACAAAATAATAAAGGAGTATTGTGGCTTTAAATTGGCTGTAAAATATCAGGTACCAGTGTAATGAGAATAGAATATCCAATAATATGCTCCGATGATTGCTTATTCTTATGGAAAAAAAATCATCTGAGATTCCTGCCTCACATCATTAACAAAAATAAATTTTAGTAATGTTAAAACTTAAGGCAAAAGGGAAAAGAAAACTTTGAAATTTCATTATACTACATGGAGTGTAGACTTCCACTTTCAGGCAAGATAAAGAGAATAGGGATCTAATTTAACCAATTAGAAAAATACACAAAGACAAAATATGAGACACAATAGTTTTCAAGATGCTGGCAAGTGAGCAATACAAAACACTGATCTCTGGAAGACGGGAAACAAACTAAGTCAGTTGTATAAATGCCTTAGCTTAAGGCCTTAAGAGAGTTACTACACTCTTACAGTGTAGAAGAGGAGGAACCCAGGCAGAATCCAGCTGACTCCCAGAGTTGAAGAAATAAAGCCCAAGAGAATTGCAGTGGCTAGATTGACAACCTCAAGAATTTTCATAGGCAGGCAAAAAATACCCAGCACTCTATTTGCAATGCATAATTTACAATGTATGTATGGATCCAGTTAAAAATTACCAAGCATGCAAAAAAGGTAGGAAAATGTGAATTGCAATAAGGAGAAAAATCAATTGATTAAAATGGCCCAATATCTAGCACATGTTAGAAATAGTGGGCAAAGAAATTAAAACTATTATAACTGTATTCTGTATGTTTAAGAAAGTTAAGTAGATATATAAATGTTAGAGATAGAAAAGATAAAAATTAAACTTCTAGAGATGAAAACTAAAGTGGGTGAGAGTAAAAAAAAAAAAGGGGGGGCAGAATTAAAAGTAGCCTAGACATCATTGAAAAACAAAACAAAAACAAATTAAAGGCTTGAAGGCATAGCAATCAAAACTATATTTAGGGAAAAACTCAGGAAAAAAAAGTAACAAAAAGACTAGTGAACTATGGAAAATCCTCAAGCATTCTAGAAGAGAAACGTGAAGGAAATAGAACATATTTTTAAAAAGGCTAAATGTGTATTAAATTCAGTATAAAAAAACCTATGAACGCATTGATTCAAGATAATCCATGGTCTCCAAATATAAGATTCCACAGAGAACCAAAGTGTTCTATGCTCAAGTGATACTATGATATAATATATAAAATTGCATGTACAAATTTTACCATGTACTTAAAACTCTTTAAAAGTTAATCAAGTCTTAAAAATAATAATTCTTTAGGGAGGCCTATGTAATATACATAAAAGTTAAGTGTATGTCAGCAATAGCACAAAGCCTGGAATGAAGGGAAATGAATTACTGTAAGGTTCTTACACTGTAAGTACACATATACATCACTTGAACATAGGCTGTCCTAAGTAAAATAGAAGTTAAACTCCTCTCAACTACCTAAAATTAATAAAACACAAAAATAAGGATTATAGCCAATAATCACCCCCCAAAAAGAGAAAATGAAATAAAAAAAAAAAAAACACATCATTAATTCAAAAGAAAGCAGAAAGGGAAGAAAGAGTGAAGTAAGAACAGATGGGCCCAACAGAAAATAGAAAGATGATAGATTTAAGTGAAGGCATATCAATAACCACAGTAAATGTTAATTACCTATACATCTCAATTAAAAGACATTTTCACTGATTATAAAACAGCCAAAACAAAAGAGAGCCACTCTATACTTCTTAAAGCATAGCCACTTTAAATATGAAGTCGCAAGTCATTTGAAAGGAAGGATAAAATATACCATACTGAGAGAGGCAGATCCCCCAACCACCCATGATTCCCACCCTCTAATTATTCAAATACTGATCCAGATGCTACTATGAGAGATTTGCCAATCAGCTGACCTTAAAACAGAGAAATACACTGGATATCAGTGTGGGCCCAAAGTAGTCCCATGAGCCCCTTGTCTGTACAAAAGAGATAGAGTGGAAGAAGGAGAAAAGATACGTGGAGAGGTGGTCAGAGAGACTCAAAGCTGCGAAATCAACTTTCAACTGCCGTCTGTTAAGATGGAAGAAGAAAGCAACAAGCCAAAAAATGCAGGCACCTCTAACGGTGAGAACAATCTAGCAACAACTAGAATGGAAAAGAGGACCTCAGTCCGCCAATCACACGGAGTTGAATTTTGCCAAGAGTTTAAATGAGCTTCGAAGCAGATTCATCTCCAGAGTCTTCAAAAGGAACACAGTTCAGCTGATGCCTTGACTTTGACCTAGTGAAACCCAAGCAAAAAACCAGCTGAGCCAGGTTATGTCTCAACTTCTGACCCAGAGAACTGTGAAATAGATGGGTGTTGCATTAAAGCTAAAGCTGTGGTAATTTAAGGTAGCGATAGAAAATACACATATTAACACAAATCAAGAGAAAGCTGGAGTTTCCTTTATTAATATTACAAAATGATTTTAAATCAAAGGATATTACCAGGAGAAAATAAGATCATTTACTAATGATGAAGTGTGTCATTTCATGAAGAGTAACAATCTTAAACTTGTGATCACCTAAAAAAAGGCCTTTGGTGGAGTCTCTATCCCCACTGTTTTTCTACTTGTTCTGTTATTGAAGAAATGTTTAATATGATTATAAATTTTGTCTACCTCTCCTTAAAGTCCTCTCAGTTTTTGGTTCATTTTGAAGATCTGTTTTTAATTGAAGGCCCATTTTTTGGGGACAGATATTAGGTCCTCTAAGTATTTATTATTTGAGAAAAAAGGCTTGGAAAACAATACAACAGCAACCCAAATTGTTTTGGGGGCTTTGCATAATTTTTTTTTTTTTTAAGATTTTATTTGTCAGAGAGATAGACAGAGAGAGATTGAGCACAAGCGGGGGGGGGGGGGAGTGGGAGGCAGAGGGAGAAGCAGGCTCCCTGCTGAGCAAGGAGCCTGCTGGGGGACTAGATCCCAGGACCATGGGATCATGACCTCAGCCAAAGGCAGATGCTTAACTGACTGAGCCAGCCAGGTGTCCCAAGCTTTGCATAACTTGAAACCAGAAAACTCTAAGCCAGTAGCAGAAAGGAAAATGGCAGACTATTATTCATGAACATCAGAATACAGAATAGATATAAATAATCAGAATAAAATATTAGCAGACTGGATTCAGCAGCATAAAAGAGATCAAATACTTCTGGATCTGCCTGTACCCTGAAAATATTAACACTATGTATATTAACACTATATATGTTCTATATATAGATGTATATATCTAAATATAGAACATATATATTCTCTCTCTATATATTTTCCATATTAAAGAAAAAACATAAGCTTTTCTCAAACACAGAAAAGTCAACAATACTAAAGATCCATTTATGAGTTAAAAATAAAGTCTCAAACCTAGGAAGAGAAGTTAATTCCTTAATCTGATAAAAGTTATTTATAAAAATGTATAGCAAGTATATTTAATGTTTAATTGTTAACTTTTGTTATGAGAAAAAAAGATAGATATCTGGTGTCATGAGTTCTATTTCATATTGGCTTAGAATACCTAGTTGGCATAAAAGGTTGTAATTAAAAAGGATGGGAAAGGGGGAACCTGGGTGGCTCAGCCAGTTAAAGTGCCTCACTCTTGATTTCGGCTCAGGTCATGATCTCAGGGTCATGAGATGGAACCACATGTGGGGATCCATGCTGAGCATGGAGCCTGCTTAAGATTCTCTCTCCCTCTCCCTCTGCCACATACATGTGCTCTCCCTCTCTCTCTTCAAAAGAAAAAAAAAAAAAAAAAGATGGGAAGGGTAAAAAAAACCAATTTGCAGGTGATATGGTTATTATATAGAGAATCTATAAGATCTTACAGGTATATTTTTTTACAGTTAAGAACAGTAAGATTTTTTTTAGTAAAAATCCATGCATAAAAATCATTGCCTTTTGATGCATTAGAAATAAGTTAGAAAATAAAGATTAAATATACTTCTAAAAATATCAAAATTTATGAAGTACCTAGGAAACCAAAGATTCACAAGATACATGAGGAAAATATATTATGAAAATTTATTTTTAAATGAATGAGAGGTAAAATATGTTCTGCTTGGAGAAGTCAATATGTGTTAGATGCAATTCTCCCAGTATAGATTTACAGATTCAACGCAATTCCAGGTTTTAAGGTACAATTTTACAATTAATATGGAAGTGGAAATAAGAAAAAACCTAGCACAACATTCTAGGAAAGGACCAAAGAGGGAGGCCTTGAGGAGTTATGAAGTCTTATTGTAAAGCTCTGAATAATTAAGACAGTGTGGTATTGGAAATGCATGTACAAACTGACAAATTGAATATAACATAGAGGCTCCCAAGATTACCCCAAACATACATGACATACAGAAATGGGAGTGTGGATAATCGAGAAGTGGGTGGTGGTAGGACAACTGAGGGGAAATAAAAAGTAATAGAATCCTACTTTGTAGCATTAAAAAACTATTTTAAAGGGATTACAGAGATAGTAGAACTATAAAGCTTTTATAAATTAATGTAACTGAATGATTATCTCCATATCCTTAAATTACAAAAATTATCAACCATAAAGGAAAAGATCTATGATTGACCACATTTCAGTTCATCCAAAGTTACCAAAAAAGTGAAAGTCAAAGTGAAGTTATGTGCAACATACATAATCGACAAAGTTCAAGTTTCCAGAACCTATAAATTCAAATAAGGCTTTAAAAAAAAAACAAAAAACAACAGGAAATTGGGAAAATTAAATGTAATCACTTCATAATAGAAAAATGGCCAACAAACATGAATGTATTGTCAAAAGAGGGCTGTCATATTTCATAACTCTGAAAGATACAGTTTACAATGTTAGTTCAAAGGACAGCCTCCCTATGTGATCACCTTCCATATCTGATCAAATTCCTCAACCCCCACCACTACCCAGGTTCTATGGGATCACCCTGGCCTGCCTTTAGCAAGAATCTCCTGATGGCTGCTCTTAGTAATTTTCCATCCACTACTCCCTCATTCTGCTAGTTGGCTCTAAATCCCTCCTTGCTCTTCTTGTATTCATAGATGAGCCCCATCTCTTTGCTTTCATGTGACCATTCTGAGTAAAGTCTGTCTTACCATCAACACGATTTTTTTTCTAACAGTTGCAACCATTAATTTCACATGCATGTATCCTTTGCCACACTTCTTATACTTGAAACCAACTCAGAAACTCAACTCCTCAACTGTGCCTCCCAAACAGACATCTACCGACGAGGGGACTGAGCACTGCAGCACTGAGCACTGAGACTGACTGTCTCCAAGAAGTCATCATTCATGTATCTGTGATTAGTTACATCACTCTTGAGACAAAGGATTGCTGGATGACAAGGGGATCTAAGTGATGTAGACTGCCTATTAGAAAGTTAGACTTACATCCCAGTTTATTTAACCAAGAATCTAGAGATGCAGCTTAATCTGTATGGCCACAGAGAATAGAAACATTATTTGGCTTATCCCAGTTCAGTTTCCCAAAGTTCTTCAGAGTCCCTAAGGGAACTGTATAGCTGGTATTAGTCCACTCTGTGCAAGGGTGGTCTTGCTGATCCTGACATGCTCAAGTTTTTTGCTGTGCCACAGTCCTGTTATGCTTTAGCTTATATCATCATTCAGGAAGGATTTATACAGGCTAACTGTGCAGTTATTTTTTCTATTTAAGGAAATATGTACAAATAGCCAATCTCAAAATCAGCAAAATCACATTCTTTGCTCAAGTAAAAGGCAGCCACTAATCTGATACGCCCAAATCTAATTAGTTATTGGCTGTTTCCTACAATACTGGCCTTCTGCTCCCCTGTTCTTATTACATTGACTGGAGAGCCTGGGAACATTTGACAAAGCTAGTCAAAAAGGAAATCTGAAACTGAAATTCTATGCTGATTTCAGTAGGAATAGCTAAAAGAAGACAATTTATACAATTATATAAAAACAGTAAAACAATGACACACTAGGTAAAACCAAATAAAGTTGGCTTACATAAGTAAAAGAATATGAAATAGCATGACCTGGGTCAATCTACATTATATTGACAATTTATCTAATACACAATTGATACCTGAACAATATTCAGGATTTTTTTTTGCAATAATCTAGTAAAAGGTAAGAAGTGTCCAAAACCCCAGCTGACTTTGGAAATACTAACATGTCCCTCTGAGTTGTTGACATTTCAAGCAGAAAATGCATAGATTTTTTTTTTTCTTTAATGGAGAGACCCTTACATGTAAAAACAGACCACCACCAGGAATGTCTTGACATGAAGGAAAAAGAAACTGTAAGCCTGGGGAGACTATTTATGAAGGATGAAAAACTGGTCAGGAAATTAGATGCCAGATTTTAGCAACATATATGGAGGTTTAAAAGAAAAACTGTTCTAAGAATTTTACACCCTGCCAAGTTGTCAGTCATTTTTGTGAAGGCAACAAAAAGACATTCACTGCTTTCTATGGGCTTAAACAATTTTCCTAACGTCTGCTTTTTAAACGATAGACAGAACACATGCTAGATTTACTCATTTCTAACTAAAAGCCAAAAAAATAACAGAAGTCATTTTACATGTTAGTGAATATTTTGCAGCTATCAAATAGATGAAAGAGAATTTTTGTGGTCAAGATGCAGCATGGACAAAGAAACTATAAAAGATAACATAGACCCATATAATTCTACTTGGGAAGCCAAAGTTCACTGACCATCATAAAAGAGCAACAAGCAAAATATTTATATTTTTAGAAATTAAATAAAAATTTCTAAACAATGTGCTAAAAAGGAAATAAAAAAAGGAAAATGAAAAATATTTAAAACTAAACAATACTGATAATTTATATCTCAAAGTTATGGAATAAAGCCAAAATGGTACACCAGGAGCATCAAGGAAAATATACTCTCTTCCATGAACTTACTATAAGATAGTATACTGGGGCCAGAATTTATATATATTAGTTCATGTGTATAAAAACATAGCTTTCTTTTTTTTAAATTTTTTATTGTTATGATAATCACCATACATTACATCACTAGTTTTTGATGTAGTGTTCCATGATTCATTGTGCATAACACCTGGTGCTCCACGCAGAACGTGCCCTCTTTAATACCCATCACCAGGCTAACCCATCCCCCCACGCCCCCCCAGAACCCTCAGTTTGTTTTTCAGAGTCCATCGTCTCTCATGGTTCGTCTCCCCTCCGATTCCCCCCTCTTAATTCTTCCCCTCCTGCTATCTTCTTCTTTTTTTTTTTTTTCTTAACATATATTGCAATATTTGTTTCAGAGGCACTTTCTTGGTCTTCTCCATCTTCCTGTGTGTCACTGTCCTCTCCAAGGTAATTAAGTATTGGACTTGGGAGCCATCTGCCCAATTTTGCGCCCAGGCTCTGCCATTTCTTAATTGTATAAATTGAGAAATTTCCCTGTGCCTCAGTCTCATTTGCAAAAGGATAATTACAGTCACCTACCTTCTGTGACAATTGTTGGGATGAATGCATTATAGTATAGGTAATATTTAGAATCATATTGGGTCCATAGTAAGTGCTATGTAATTGTTAGCTACTAAATCTTTTTACAGTGGGGGCTAAGTATTCTGAAATTTTCCATTTAAATATAGGAAAGCCTTTCTGTTTTAAGAAATGGTCTTTGGGACAATTATGTGGTCACTTCAAAGATCTCATTCCCTCTTAAAATTATTCTATCACCTTGGGGTTTAGGTGTCAATGTCTAAGTTTTTCAAGGATACAAACTTTCAGACCATAGTAGTTCACCAGTGAGACCTTCTGATTCTCAAGCTTTCTTTTTTGGAAGGCTTCTAATTATTGATTCATAGATTTATACTTTTTCAAACCATAAAATTTATGAGCACAGTTTTGTTCATAGTATTCCTTCATTCTCTTTTGTTACCTTGATGATTCATTTACTGCCCAAGGAATCAACAAAAATGCCCAGACTTTCACTGATATTTTCAAAGAAGCAGATTTTGTTTCCATTGTTTGTTTTTTTCCCTATTACTTTCCTGTTATACCATTCAGATATTAAAATTTTATAAAAATATCTTTTCATTTCTACATTTGTACATGGTTGTTTTTAAAAATCCATTTTGTTATTTAACAGTTTCTTGCATTGTCATGTTTTTATCTTTGTATTTTACTTAACTATTTTAATTATTATTTTAATCAGTTTCTGATTATTCTAAACTCTAATGCCCTTTGCTTACCGAAATTATTGGTCATTTGTTTTCAATTTTATTTCCCTAAATACCATGGCCTGTTTCAATAGGTTATTCAATATAAATTTAAACATAAGATCTCGTTCTCTAATATGTGGACAACATTGTCACAACTGAACTGAAGCATTTTATTCTTTTCCAGTGTCCCTGGATTAATTTGGGATTTTCAGCTATAGCTACTATAATTTATAGCTAAAGACATAGTGTACAGATTATAATGCTAATAATAAGCATTTGTTTCCAGCGCAACTCCCTGATTTCATACATGCTTACTCATTTCAGTTTCAACTCGACTGTCACTGAAGATTCCCTTTATGTCTTCCAAGCTTAAAAAAAAAAAGTACTGAAAAATATGTGTGTAGGGTGCCTCAAAGAATCTTTTCTCCCATACTTCCATAATAAAAATCTCCATTTAAAAAATATAAACTGCAGAAAATAAAGCTAAAACAATATTTTAATAGATTGAGAGACCAAACAGAGTTAGAAAATAGAACAGAGAGAATAATTTATAAAGATGGCATGTTTACTAGATTCATGTCACAGGTATTTTTTATCTATACTCAACAAATTGCTAAAATATAGATAGATTTTATAATTGCATGTCACAAACTAAACATTACTTATAAAATTGAAATCATTTTAAACTTGTATATAACGTTACAGCTACTATAATGTAATTCAAAAATGGGATCTGAGCTCTGTATTTTGCTTTGCTGTTCTTAGATATTCTCTTTTCTTCCATTTTTGAGGACATGTTCAATAAGGTCATGCAAACTAGAAGCCAAAAAATTTTAAGATCAGGTCATTTACATTTGGCCTAACACCACAAAGAATTAGTATTATACATACATACAGATTATTTACATATTTACATAATTAATATGTAAATAATTACATATTTACATACACATTATTACATATATACCTTTTGTGGAAGAATGACCGAATTTTTGAGAATGGAAAGACTATGTCTGTTTCCTTGATTATATTCTATTATAGTGACTTGCACATAAAAGGATCTTAAAGTTATTAATAAAGAAACAAATACCTTCACGTTTTACCGCTCTAGAAACTGAGCAGAATGCACTGTCATTATTTCTCATTTGTTCTTTTTTGGTTGGCTTGTACTCAATTAGTTGAATTGAATAGGCCAAAAAAAAAAAAATCAAGAAAAATTAAGTATATCTTCCTGTATTGTAAAGAGTGATGTGCAGATTCTTTAGTGTGATCAGTGTCTAGTATGTGTCATGCAGTGATATCACGTAGACTTCTCAGATTAAAAGGCATTTGTGTAAAATATCAAGAAAACATCAAAAAGTGGAGATTTTCTGCACAGTAAAATTTCTATATCATAGATTATATAAAATGAGAACATATTATCAAATTATTAAAAAGGCTGGAGTTCATAATATAATCCCAAATAATAACCTTACATCAATTAAGAAAAGAATAACATTTGCATTCTGTGTGATATCAAAATTAAGAAAAAGGAAAAGTAATTTTTTCCTCAACAGTAATTTCCTCAATTTTTCCACAACAGTAATTTTCCCAATCCCAAAGTAAACTATGGAATTTACTTTAAAGGCATATATTGAAACATGTTTGGGAAAACTTTTAAAATATCTTTTGTAAAAATCTAGATATGAAATAAATTTGAGACATTTGCACTGAAAATTTGGTAGAAGAAGTGTTATTTTATTAAAAAATATGGTGGTAAATAGCAAAGTTGATTTCAACTTTTAAGCTATATCCTATTGTTTGGTGGTTGTTGTTGTTGTTGTTGTTGTTGTTTGGGTTTTTTTCTTTTGAGTAAATGACCTGAATTAGAGGAAAAGAATGATTGAGCTGGGGGGGGCCTCCATAATTCTGAGATCGATCATCTTTGTCACGAGAAAATTCAGTAGGATGTATGGTATCATTTTATAAAAAAGAATCACCAGCTCAATGTAAGAAAGTACCAAAGAGAAGCCACAGAGCTGAAGAATGCAATAACTGAGCTAGAAACTCACTAAAGGGATTCAACACCAGACCAGATGAAGAAAGGATTGTGACAATATATAATGATATTATAATGACCAAGCACCCTCATGATTTTTGAGGTCCAGAGATGCCATATTAGATAAGTCTCATTGTCTACTAATCAAATATTTTCTGAAAAGAACTAAGGGCCAATTTGGGGGATAATCATTTTTAATTCATTCACTTCAACTTCATTATTAAGTATATAAGGGATATATAATTTGTAGGTCAAAGATTCTAAAACGCATTATAAATTCAACTGTAAAATTCAACTGTATACAAAATATATGGACAAAAAAAATTTAATGGAGTTCTATTATGTATGCGAAACTGGTCCGAATTTGAGGAACATGGAAATAATCACATATGAGCCTTTCCTTAGAGAAACACAAGGTCTCAGCCCTTCACCCGGTGTTGACAGGGTGTTATTGCTGACAATAAGGGCAGCAGTAGCCCATACACAACACACTCTAGTACACAGCAAACTTGTAGAGACAGAGACAATGCTATGAGAATCTGGAAGAGGGACAGCTTCTTCCCAATGGAAAGGTATATATGTACATAGGTATGATTGTGGGATGGAGGAGATGACTATTGAGCTGTATCTTAAAGAATAAGTAGTACATATGTATAGAGGTAGCTTTCAGAAAGATGCCAAGACGATCCAAAAGAATTTTATGAGGGGATAAACAGCAAAGTATGGATAATAGTGATGACCTCAAAGATTCATATTGCAAATAATCCTTACATAATATTACAAAACAAATGTAAGTTTATTTTAAAATGAACGTGAAACATTTTACGCATAGAATTTGTGCATCTACCAAACTATAGACAGTAATACATTCACGTAGTAGGTACAAAATAATTATTGAATAAAATAATGAATAAATTGATTCTAAAACACTGTGACCCTATTATCTTGAGCTTTAAAGACCATGTACTTTTTAGGCAGGGACAGGGATTTATTCACTTTGTATCCCTAGCAACTAATACTGTCACTGCAACATGAGTCAAATCAACGTTTGTTTAAAGTTGTTAAATGGATTAAACCTTGGTGTTTGACTTAGTATGTAAGCTAAAGTAGTGTAGCTAAAGCAACATAAAATATTCACTGATTAAACTTTACGTAAATAAATCTATAAGTCATTTGTAAATATTGCTGAAGCAAATATTCACTCTGTCCCAGAACTTTTTTTGCCTTTCAAAAAAAAAAAAGTTTTTGCATAAAATATCATTACATCTTTAATCACAATGAGTTGGAGAGAAGGCATTTCCATGATGGACTCCTGGGAAAGTGGGTAGATTATGTCTATCGGCAGAATATGGAAGCATGACTCCTAGCACTCTTGTATTTCTCCGATCTTATCTACAGTCTACATTGCTCTTGCCTCTGTGGTTTTACACATGTGAATTGAGTCTACATTGCTTGGGCTAGAATTGCTCATCCCTGCCATAATTACTTTATTAGTTTAGCTATACCACTGGGAAGATCATTTCCCATTGTGGTTATCCAGATTTGTTTTACAAGCCTATATAACTAGAATTTAAACTATGCTGCTGTGGGTAAAAATAATAACAAGTATTTTTTTTATGGATTTCTTCAGAGATCAGCTAAAAGGATGAATCGGTGTGCCCAAGGAAATAAGATTAAGTTTGCCCTTCAGAATTTGTTGTATGAAATCCTCAACCACTTCAAGGGTTTGCCTCCTTATAGGAGGAGAACTAAAGAAAGACTTAAAAATAATTCACTATTGTGGATTTGGTTTCTAAGTACTATTAATGCAGCCATCAAGTACTGGAGGCTTTCAGATAGAGGGAATAATAGTATCTAAAGAATAAAAATAGTAAGTTCATGGTGCTTTTATTCGACAGAACAAATCTTTTTGGTTGGATGCAGGACTGAACAATTGAATGTATTAAAATTTAGATGAGACATACCTTCAAGGGAGAGAATAAAGTTTGGCAAGGTTGTTTTGTACTGATGAAAACTAACAAAACCAAAAACAAAACCTGAATGACAGCTCTGGGTTTCCCCAACTCACGTCACTACCACTTCAGACATTTTTATTTAAATAGTTGACCCCATTTAAAGATAGGATTTCTTTTGGGATGTTTGCTTAAGACAAGTTCTGAAATACTGGGGGTAGGGAGGACAGGGGGCAGGAAGAGGGCTGATTGGTGGTGGTAGCAATGATGAGGAAAGGAACATAATCAATAGACTAATGAAGAATACATATTCCAAACGGAAGTAATCTGGGAAACAAAGGAAAAAGTCAACAAACACTCCCTCATGGTTGTAAAGAAATGAAAGATAATTTTATACCGATTTCAATTGGAAGAAAAAAAGATAAGGTTTAAAACAAGTATCAGACAAGACCCTGCCCTCTCTTGAGGAAAGGGGGATTACTTACTACATGTAGACTAGGGGCAGGAATCTTGCAGGTCATTTTAGGATTCTGACTACCACACATGGAAAGATAATAAATCAAGAAAGTTGTGTTTCTCAAGTTTATAAGTTTGAAAATAGCAGAACAAAATAAGAGTATCTGACCTTAAGATGGCAAAGAACTTTGTGCCTTTTTCTGCCCTCAAAAAGCATAGAAAACAGTAAGATATCAGGGGCCTAGGTGGCTCGGTTGGTTAAGCGTCTGCCTTCGGCTCAGGTCACGATCCCAGAGTCCTGGGATCCAGCCCCGCTTAGGGCTCTCTGCTCAGTGGGGAGTCGGCTTCTCCTTCTCACTCTCCCTGTGTGTTCTCTCTCTCTTTCTCGCAAATAAAATCTTAAAAAAAAAAAAAAAAAAAAGACAACACAGCAAGGAGACAGCTGAAGACAATCTCTAATTTATGAGGCAAACCCTGATGAGAAAATCTTTAGTGGATCAGAAGGGCCACCTGGAAATATCTACGGTTACTAGCAAGAACAAGGAGTGAGCCCTGCAAAACCAACAAAGCTTAGGAGTGAGGCACTAGCACTATTGCATCTGGGGATGCATGGTGGGAAAGTCCACCTAAAGGGCAGAAAGATCTTCCATTTTCCATCCACCTCCCAGGAAGTCAAGCGCCTATTCTTTGCAGAACCACGTATAGGATATTTATTCTCCAGAGGAATTTAATAAGGAAAGTTCAAGGCTTGATGACACAATTCAAACAGCACAAGAGTAGACACCAGTCTGCAAAGCAGAAGGGTGTACTCCGTACCGACACTAATTGTATTCCACCCTCATGACCTCCATTTACTGGTGATAAGCATTAGACCTCCACGCTCGAGTTGAAATGCCAAAACCTAACATTTATGGTTACTAAATTTTAAAACCATCTAGAAACTTCTCCCCTGAGAAATTTACCAACAGACATATCACCTCCCACACATGGCCCCTCCAGCAAGCAGTGTGGTTCTTGTCTCCTAAATATGAGCAGACACACAAGATTTGACAACGCCTTTAATTATTCATAAGTTCATAATAAAGATGCACTGTAAGGAGGGAACAGAAGAAAATTTCAGAAAACGATGTGCGGTTTTCTTCAGAGAGAAAATACATGGCATCATATACAGCTCAAAGGTAGAGGAAGCTATAAAAATAAGAGTTTTTGAAAATTAAGAAATACAATTGTTAACAGAAAATATTCAGTAAGAAGAGTTGGAAGTCTGGTATATTCTTAGAAGAAACAGCCAAAGTTGTTGCCTCTGGGGTGGACTCTCCCCAGCAACACTCAATACCAAAAGGCAAGGAGGCAATGAGTACAATTCTGAAAGAAATGGGACCCTGGAATTCTGAAACCAGCCATGGGTTCTTGCAAATGTAATGGAATAAAACACCCATGAGTTTTACTTTTAAACCTTACTGAATGATGAAAACTAGTCAAGCCAGACAGAAATTAAAAGACCAAAGAATGTGAAGATTTAGCAAAAAGGAATGATGCCAGAAACTCTATAAATATGGAAATAAAATTAAAACAGAACAAACTTTGTGTAAATTATAAAGAGAGATTAATGTTTTAAAGCATTGACAATATAAGCTTAATAACATAACCAAAAATATCAATCCATGTGGAGAATAGAGATAAAAATATCCTATCTTCTATTAAATAGGGATTTGAGGAGACGCATTTAAAGTTAAACCACAGGGGGGGGGGGAATGTCAAAATCTTACCTTATCTTTATCATCTTATGTTTTTGTTGTTCTTAATTTAGAAATCTGTTTTTGGACTAAAATCTCTCTTGACAGAATATAACGTTTACTTACCCTATCACTTTATTTCTGGTTCATTTTATTCCATTAAATATTCTAAAAACAAAAAAAACAGTGTAGTATGATATAGAATCCACTTTCTGTAATCATTTGTATCAGTTTATTCTATTTATATACCTAAGTCTAAGAAATATCTGGAATAGCATTTACAAGGAATGAAAATGTTTCCATTTTTGCTCTATTTCTGGAGGAGGTGAGAGGATGTGACCACTGGTTGACTGACCCTGAAGCTGGACTCCCAGTAATTCAGGCTCCTCCCCCCAACTCTCTGTCCTTGGAATGTATATTCCACCTGCCATTCCCACAGCTGGAGCTGATTCAAGGACACAGTTTTGAGAGAGTAAGGTGTTGTTGAGAGCATCTTAATGGACTAAATCCCATTAAGGCTTCTATATAAACTTTTAAGATTCTGGCAGGCAGGTGTAGAAATCTACTCATTTTGTGGTACTCAAGACAAGCCTACTATAGAAGTTCCTTTGCTTATTAAACCTCTCACCTACCAATCTGGGGTGGTGTGCCTCTTTGAGCTCTCCTTGCCCTCGGTGCACTGCGGCCACCAGGGGAACTGCTGAAGTCACAAACTAATGATTGGCAAGCCAGGCAAGAGACCGAAGAAATGGGTCTTGGGAAAGAGGCATCTGTGGAAGGAACCCTGATTTGGCCATCTAACCTCTGTTAGATGCTTGTGGACTGCTATGTGAGTATGGGGATGCCTTGAAAATGCCAGCTAGTCTAACATGCTTGTTTGAGGAACTGCAGAGAGCACATTGCAGCAAAGAAGGGTTGCTACAGTGGGCTAGTTTCTACTGTGGGCAGTCAGCTGGCCACTGATGCAGACCAGAGGCTCGGGTTAGAAAACTGGAAGAGCTGAGTTTAGTTTTGGGGCCGGCAGACAAGGTGGGAGAGCAGAATAGTACGTTGGAGACCCTAATGTGCCATTTTGCAAACCTAGGAGGGCTCAAGCTGCCATGAATTAAGTTGTAAGAGCTTGTGACAAAGCCCGATTGAGACACAAAGAGGTGTAATCCCTGGGAAAGTGAAAACTGAGGGCTTTTAGGGTTGGTCTTTTATTGAAGGCTAACCAGGGAACTTAAATCCTGAGTGCTTTTACTGTATCCTTACTTAATAAAACTATCGCTCTACTCATTCTCTTGTTTGTGAGATTCATTCTTCGACTCTGAGACAAGAACCTCGCTCTCCCACTTCAATATTGTAGTTCCAGTTTTTAATATGGAATTGAACTTCATCAAAATGCAAAAAAAAAGTGAAAAAAAATCATAAGATAGCATGATATAGAAGAATATTCAGGGGCTGAACATGAATCTTCCTTTTTCCAAAAACAAAGGTCAAACACTGATACAGACCTCACATATATCCACTTTACTCTGCAAATATTTATGGAACCAGGTCATATAATTCCCATTTCATTAACAGCTGATACTCAAAATTTGATAACTTCCAGGCATCCTTCAGTCAGTGGACAGGGGAGTTAATATCTGTATCCAGAAATTTTGATACAAAGCTTATTCCTCTAGTGAATTTCTTGGGAAGATAGTTATAAAAGGACATATAAGGGAAGCTTTGACTTTTCATCTTTGGGAAGTTTTAGAACTACATGGAAGTGCTGTGGTCACCTCAACTAATTTGGAGATCAAATGATGGCTTAGTAACTATTTCTTCTATACCATTAAAATGATTAAAAGTCATTAGATTACAATACCATGATATTTTCATTGCAATCAACATGACTTCATGCATTAGTAAAATCAGGCCTTGAAACCATGTGAGGGAAGATTTATCTCTGTCCTCCAGCACCTAACCTATAAAAGGTCTTCCTATATATGGTTTGGCACTTCTAAAGAATGTTTAATATCTTAAAATTGGAGTCTGAAGAACCAAGGGCAGAACATATTTTCACTTTTTAAATGATCACTACCAAATTCTGGGACAAAAACCTATTTCAAGGAATTTCTGGATTATAGCTTGCTGGTCATTATTCTCAATTTTCTCTTGGTTGCAAACTCTTGCAGGTTCCCATGCAGGGGAGTGGTTTGAATGTTTATGACCTCCCTAAAATCATGTTGAAATCCTAATCTTCAAAGGTGACAGTATTAATAGGTGGGGCCTTTGGAAAGTAATTAGGTCATAAGGGTGGTGTCTTCATGAATGGAATCAGTGCTCTTATAAAAGACCCCACAAAGCTCCCAGCCCCTCCCTGCCAGCTGAGGATACAACCAGAAGTCTGTGGCCAGGAAGAGGGCCCTCACTTGACCATGTAGCCACCCTGATACTGGACTCCCAGCATTCAGAACTAGGAGAATATATTTGTTGTTTATAAACCACCTAGTCTGTCATATTTTGTTATAGCAACCCAACTAAGACAGGTAGCATCATTTTCAACAAACAATCTAGAAGGTGGAATAGTGGTTATATTGGAAAAAACATCTTACATGGTAGCATCTGAGTATTATGCCATGTGCAGGTACATGGACTGGTGAGATGTTAACATTGGTACAATTCCACTTAGAAACATTCAACTAAATGAACTTTTATGGATATGAACTAAGACACCCAAAAATGCTAAATCTTCCCATCACTCAAATATAACAGTAAGCGATATTATTTTGAATTGACAGAAATAGGGTTTAAAAGCTTTTCAAGGGACGCCTGGTGGCTCAGTCGTTAAGCGTCTGCCTTCTGCACCGGTCATGTTCCCAGGGTCCTGAGATCGAGTCCCGCATGGGCAGCGGGGGGGGGGGGGGGGCTTGCTCAGCAGGGAGCCTGCTTCTCCCTCTGCCTGCCACTCCCCCTACTTGTGCTTTCTCTCTCTCTAATAAATAAATAAAATCTTTTTTTTTAAAAAGCTTTTCAAAATTTAACTTGTTGATAGAACCATCACAATAATCAAACGATACCTATTTTTTTTCGTGAAATTGCCTCCACGGGTAGAAGAGTTAATGGCTAATTTCAAACAATGGTTTTTTTTTTTTGAAATCTCTAGTTAATCTTCCAAAAAGTATGCTACAGAACAAAATAAAAATTCGTATTCATGATCATTTCCATGTAACTCTGTCCTAATTTTTTAAAATCATACAATTGTTGCTTCATGAAGATCAAATTGACTTACACAGTTGCTGCCTATGACAAGGCGCACACTTCTCTGGGGATATACAAACTGGCTTATTGGGAATTTTCTCAAAAGTCCTTTAAATTACCTGATGACTTCACCAGGTACTTAGGAAATCCAAGTGTTTTCAATATCTAGGAAACTAATTTAAGTTCCAAAACAACCTAAGAATATAAACCCTCATTTGTCAAAGGCTCTTGGGTGGATCTGCAACCCAGGGTGCCTAGGCCATGCGTCGGGACAGGGGTATGTGTATGAGGTTAAAAAAATAAAGCTTCCAATGTCAAAAAAAAAACAAAAAGCCAGAGGTCAGAACAATAATGATCTGGCAGAACGAATGCAGATATGCATGCCTAGAATAATCAGAAAGCTGCAGTACCACACAGCCTCTCCTGGGGTTAATGGATTAAACAGACAGAAATTTCCAGGGCACAAAATATCAGGTGAAGACCTACTGCTTAAATGCTGAACCTTGGCCAAATGCACTGGTGTGAAAATAAAGAGTTTGAAAGACTCTGGAGCAAGATCTGGATATCCCAAGTGACAGAACAGGAGATGAGCCTACAGACACCATACACAGAACAGAGCAAAATCAGCTCACCCAGCACAGAGCTATCCGCCAGCCACTCTGGGTAACAATCATGGTTTAAGCAGAAGAACCAGGAATGGAGATCAAAACTTACTCCAGTCACTTTAATCATTTTCATATGAAATGTGAATGTAGTAAACTCCATGTATCTCTCATTCCAGAGTGCAAATTCAACCATTCCCAACAAATCTTTTTGTTGTTTTAATGAAATTCTGAGTCAAGGAGCCCCTGCTGCTTTTTAATAGACACACAACTCAGGTTTATGAAGTCTACCTGAGTGGTGCCCACAGTAGGCAAATGAGAAAAGTAGCCCAATTCAGAAACTATATTAACCAGAGCTCAACTGAGTGTTGCACATATCTTATTTTTGCAAGGTATTTTTCCTTTGGAGGATTTTTTTTTTTTTTTTTTTAAAGAATGGATCTGTATGTGGTCAATTCACTTCCCAACAATTCCTCCTCTAGTGACAGGGCTGAAGTGATTTCACATTCAGGGAAAATGAGTTTTGCTGCTCTTCATAAATTGCTAATGAGCTTTTTGAACAACTGTAGCCCTAACCTGATTCACAAAAGAACCTTCTCAGATTTGCCATTAACAGGTCTGCAACAATAAAAGGAGAGAAAAATACCAAGTAAGTTGATGCCACTTGCTGAGAACTATTTTCCTCTCCTCGTTTCAGCCCATTAGATTATTTCTCCCCGTGACACTGCCAAGGAGCCTGAATTCAGTTTGACAGTTAAGCCTTCAGATGTCTCTACAGCTAGCCTATCTCACTTTGCAAAGGGAAGAAAGTTTCGATGCTGTGTGGCAAGGGGGAGGTCAGAGCTAGATTTTATTTTCAGCCCTGCCACTTACCAGCTTGTGTGACACTGGGCAATTTATTCTTCTCCTTTGGAGTAGTTTCTAATATGTCAAATATGCCTGAAGTAGACCTGTTTCCAAAAGGCTAAAAGACCTCCAAAGTCCTTTTTATTATGAAGTTATCACAATGATTGTAAACCATAGCTTCCGAAACTCTATCCTTTTGTTTTGTGCAGTGATATCTCCCTGGGTGGTTTCCTGTTGCTTACTTCCATTTCTCTCAAACCAACAACTCATGAGGTGTTGCATTTAAATTAGAATACACAGAGACAAACTAGAGAAAAGGCTTAATGGGTTCTCCTTCTTTTCCTTCTCTCCCTTTGTTTAGCATATAGACAAAATAAAGGCGGCAACTGGTACTTTCACTACGCTCCCTGGAAACTTCCTTAGCCAGATTCCTGAGCTCATTAGGCATATTTTCCATCTTCCAAGAACTGTGGGTGGCAGTTTCACTAATCTGATAGGATATCACTAATCTGATAGGATATCACTAAGGTCCCTTTTTCTCCAGCTAACTGTCTTCTCAAGGTTCTTTAGCCCCATACCTGTTTGTTGATCCCAAAGCCAGAGTTTCATAGTTTGAGTTTGTTACGGCAGAACCAATTTCTTTTCTTTTTTTTCCAGGTAGCAAAACATTTATTTTCTCTATCATTTAAGAATCTTGGAAAATTTGAGAATTGTCTTGCATTTTCTCTAGTAAGACATTGTTACATGAGTGGTTTTTCTTTTTAATTTTTTTATTGTTATGTTAATCACCATACATGACATGACCAGTTTTTGGTACAGTGATCCATGATTCATTGTTTGTGCATAACACCCAGTGCTCCACGCAGAACGTGCCCTCTGTAATACCCATCACCAGGCTAACCCATCCCCCACCCCCTCCCCTCTAGAACCCTCAGTTTGTTTTTCAGAGTCCATCGTCTCTCATGGTTCGTCTCCCCCTCCGATTCCCCCCCCTTCATTCTTCCCCTCCTGCTATCTTTTTTTATTCTTAACATATATTGCATTATTTGTTTCAGAGGTACAGATCTGTGATTCAACAGTCTTGCACAATTCACAGCGCTCACCGTAGCACATATCTTCCCCAATGTCTAGCACCCAGCCACCCCATCCCTCCCACCCCCACCACTCCAGCAACCCTCAGTTTGTTTCCTGAGATTAAGAATTCCTCATATCAGTGAGGTCATATGATACATGTCTTTCTCTGATTGACTTATTTCACTCAGCATAACACCCTCCAGTTCCATCCATGTCGTTGCAAATGGCGAGATCTCATTCCTTTTTATGGCTGCATAATATTCCATTGTGTATATATACCACATCTTCTTGATCCACTTATCTGTCGATGGACATCTTGGCTCTTTCCACAGTTTGGCTATGGTGGACATTGCTGCTATAAACATCGGGATGCACGTACCCCTTCGGGTCCCTACATTTGTATCTTTGGGGTAAATACCCAGTAGTGCAATTGCTGGATCGGATGGTAGCTCTATTTTCAACTTTTTGAGGAACCTCCACACTGTTTTCCAGAGTGGCAGAACCAGTTTCTATCCATTTTTATCTACTTCCATCTAACAAACTACCCTCAAAACTTAGTATGTGAAAATAGCAATCACTTGATTGTTTCTCCTGATTTCACACAAGGCAGTGGACTTACCTATTCTCACCTTGATGGCTGAGAGGGCTGGAACATCTGCAATGGCTAGTTTAGTCCTGGGTCTCATGTCTCCGCTAGGAAGGTTTGAAAGTTGATGGCCAGCTAGAAGAGCTACACTGAAGTCCTGTGTGGATTTTCAGTTCTCCCTCAAGGAATCAGGGCCTCTTCCCCTCCACAATAGGCTCTCCCTATTTTCTCTTAACACGGTCTCATCTAGAATTGTGACATGATTCTAGAGCTCCTAAAGGTTCAGAAATGGAAGCTTTATGAAGGTATACCTTTTTTTTGTTTGTTTCTTTTAAGATTTGAGAGCTAGGGAGCGTGAGAGTGAGCACACAAGTGAGTGGTGGTGAGGGGTAGGGGGAGCAGAGGGAGAAGCAGACTCCCCAGACTCCCCGCGACACGGGGCTTGATCCTAGGACCCCAGGATCATGACTCCAGCTGAAGGCAGATGCTTAACCAACTGAGACACCCAGGTACCACCCCCCCACAAAGGTATATCTTCTCAAAATTTAGGGAAGAATTGGTACAGTAACATTTTTGCTATATTCTATTCTTAAAAGTGTCTTAATTCAGGCTGCTGTAACAGAATGCCATGGATTAGGTGGTTTATAAATAACAAATTTATTTATGATGGTTCTGGAGGTGGGAAATCAAGAATCAGGGTGCCACCATGGTAGAATGTTGGTGAAGATCCTTGTTTGGGTTGCAGAGGTCTTTTCTCATCCTCACATGAGGGAGGGGGAGAGGAGGCTCCCAGAGTCTCTTTTCTAATCCCCTTCCTGAAGGCTCCACCCTCAAGACCTAATTACCTCCCAAAGTTCCCTGCTTAATACCATCATATTGGAGGTTAGGATTTTAACACATAAATTTTAAGGAGAACACAAACATCCAGCCCATAACAGTAAGTCATAAGACAAGATTGAACTTAAGAGGTGAGGACAAAAAATTATATATATATAATAAATACCCAAAGAAGATTCAGTCAATATTCCCAATGCAACTGACTCCCACAGTGATAGAGAAAATTCACAAGACAAAGGATTCTTTTAAAGTTTAGGAAAGGGGCGCCTGGTGGCTCAGTTGGTTAAGCGACTGCCTTCGGCTCAGGTCATGATCCTGGAGTCCCGGGATCGAGTCCCACATTGGGCTCCCTCCTCAGTGGGGAGTCTGCTTCTCCCTCTGACCCTCCCCTCCTCATGCTCTCTCTCTCATTCTCTCTCTCAAATAAATAAATAAATAAAATCTTTAAAAAAAATAAAGTTTAGGAAAATGGGTAAATCTCTTGTAAGTTAAATTTAAAATCAGATTTTTTTTTAATGAAAGGATGGCAATGGAGTTGGGAAAAAAATGGATAGTTTTGCAAGGTCCTTAAGAAATACATTTTTAAAAAAATTAATAAAAAATTAAAATAAAATTGATAGGGCTTGGCAATTTCCTGGATGTTAGAGTGAGGAAGAGAGGAGGTAAGGGCATATACAAAAAGCTAATGGTCAAGTCAATGGCATATAAACACATAAAACATAGAAAGTGAATTGGCTCCACTATCACACTTAAGTATTCCCTACATATGGCTCTTACCTAGTATATAACTATCCCCTATATTTGGCTCTGGCAGAGGTTGGAGGTCCACACAAAACAAGTTGCACATTGCCCCTCAAGGGCTCACATACACGATAGATGCATTTGTGGACATACATCAAGGGGAAACAAGTGATGAGACAACCCAATCTATATTACGTGCCACAAAACTACATTTTACTGATGGAGGTAAGAGAGGACTAGAATGTATTTAGTATGGGGATAGGTCAATTCTACGAGCAGCCATAGAGTTTTATTCATCCATCAAGATGGGGGAAGGACAAAGAGGAGGAGTTCATCTAGTGACTCAGGCTGAAGTCCTTCTAATTAGTGGACCATCAGAATGTAATTATACATTACTGGAGTAGCCTACCCAAAATAGCTTACAGTCTAGAATTTGGGAGGATCTCATATTTGTAACATGTGAGAACTAGAAGAGTTTTATCAGATACACAAAGGGATAGAGAAAAGGGGAAAGGAGAGAGCAAAACCTTTAGCTCAGTGGTGATGCACATTAAGATGTGAGAACCACTCATTTAGATTAAAGACCTGTAAGAGTCATACCAACCAGTTTCCAACATTTATGTACAGACCTGTTTTGGATGCTGATTTGAAGAAACTATAAAAATGTTTCATACATCTGAAAAAATGAACAAGTGAGTGGATTTCAGATTAAAAAAATACCATTAGCTTTTGTTTAGCAGTAAAATAATCCTTTGGTTATATTTAATAAGAATTCAAAGCTTTTAGAGGGACACATAAACATATTTGTAGAGGAAGTCATAATGATTTAGACCAAAATAATATAGGCCTTGTGGTGTCAGTAGGAGAGAGTACTGATAAAAAACAATATTGATCATGACTTGGTAATTGTTGTAGTTGGGTTTTGGCTATACGAAGATTCACTGTTTCTCTTTTTCTAGTGTTTGAAATTTTTCACAAGAAAAAGTAAAACCCTACAACAAAAGTGAATTCCAATATCAGGAATGAAAAAATAGATCAATATAAATCTTACAGATGTTAAAATTATGAAATTTTTAGGCCAGTAAATTTTATTTCCAGATGAAATATACATATTTCTTGAAAATGAAAACTTACATAAAAACCAACAAAGAGGAGGCGGAGCAAGATGGTGGAGGAGTAGGAGACCTGGATTTCGTCTGGTCTCAGGAATTCAGCTGAATAGGGATCAAACCATTCTGAACACCTACGAACTCAACAGGAGATCGAAGAGGAGAGTAGCAACAACTCTCTGAAGAGAGAAGAGACCACTTGCTGGAAGGTAGGACGTGCGGAGAAGTGAATCCGAGGCGATATTCGGGAGGATAGACGGCGGGGGAGGGGGCCTCCGTTGGCTGCTTCTGGCAAGTGCTAGAGCCGCGGAGCACAAAATCGCAACTTTTAGAAGTCAGCTCCGCGGAGGGACGTCGCTCCAGTGGCTAAGCGGGGGGGGGGGGGGGCAGCAAGCCTCGCGGGACAGTGTGGTCTCAGGACCCTCGGGGTCACAGAAAGACCAGGGGTGCCTGAGTGTGGCAGAGCTCCCAGGTATTGGAGCGGGAAAGCCGGCTGCAGAGACGGAGCCGAGGCGCGGGCTCTCAGCTCGGGGTGGCCATAAACTGTGATCCACGGCCCAGTCGGGCCACTGCTCCTCCAGCAGGGACCCAACAAGCGGCAGAGCTGGGGAGACTCCCCTTCCTCCCCCGGGAGGAGCGGCGCAGGAGACCCCAGGGATCTGCTGGGTTTGGAGACTCCACACAGGGTCGGGTGCCAGAGACTGAAACGCTCGATCACAGGCCGGGTGAGCACGGAGTGCGGCCGGAAACCAGGGAGACGGGAGTGATTGCTTTTCTCAGGGGTCGCACTGAGGAGTGGGGCCCCGAGTTCTCAGCTCCTCCGGGTGGAGATTGGGAGGCCACCATTTTCACCCTGGTCCTCCAAAGCTGTAGAGAGTTTGCAGGGAACAAAAGCTCCTGAGAGCAAACCCAAGCAGCTTGCTTAGCCCGGACCAACAAGGGCGGGGCAATTCCGCATCCGGCGGAGACATTCGGGAACCACGGCAACAGGCCCCTCCCCCAGAAGATCAGCACGAACAGCCCGCAAGCCAAGACCAAGTTTACCCATCAAGGAGAACGGGAGAACTCCAGCGCTAGGGGAATACTGCACATAGAATTCATGGCTTTTTACCATGATTCATTAGTTTTTCAAAGTTAATTTTTTTAACTGCTTTTTCTTTGAAATTTTTTTCCCTTTTTCAAACAACATCTTATCAGTCCCTTTTTTAAAAAAAAACATTTTTTATTTTTCATTTTTAGAGTCATATTTTATTTTATTTTTTTAAATTTTTTTAAAAGATTTTATTTATTTGAGAGACAGAGAATGAGAGATAGAGAGCATGAGAGGGAAGAGGTTCAGAGGGAGAAGCAGACTCCCTGCTCAGCAGGGAGCCCGATGTGGGACTTCATCCCGGGACTCCAGGATCATGACCTGAGCCGAAGGCAGTCGCTTAACCAGCTGAGCCACCCAGGCGCCCTAGAGTCATATTTTCTCCCTTCATAGTAGTTACCCTTAATTTGGGGATATATATATAAGTTGTTCTCTCTTTAAAATTTTGAGACACAGTTTCTTCTAACAGATCAAAATATACCCTAAATCACTAGTATATGGCTTTGTTCTAGTCTCCTGCCTGATCACATTCTCTCCCTTTTTCTTTTTTTTTTAAATCGTCTTCTTTCTTTTTTCAAACAACTTCTTATCAATTCCTTTTATAAAATCTCTTATAATTTTCATCTTTACAGTCATCTTCCATTCCTTCATTGTATCAACCCTTATTCTGTATATATATGTCTCTCTTCCTTTAAAATTTTAGGAGGTACTTTATTCTAACAAACCAAAATACGCCCAAAATCCAGTGTGTGGCACTGATCTATGCACTAGCCTGATCATATTTGATCGTATTCTGGTTTTTTTTGTTTTGTTCTGTTTTTATTTGTTTTTATCTTTTTCTTTCTTTTTTTTTTCTCTTTCTTTTTTCTTTCCTTCCCTTTCTTTTCCCCTGGTTTCAGGTCTTTTCTCATTTATATAGAGTATATTTGCTGGGGATGTTGTTAACCTGTTAGCATTTTGTTCTCTCATTCATCTATACTCCTCTGGACAAAACGACAAGACGGAAAAAATCACCTCAGCAAAAAGAACAAGAGGTAGTACCGTCTGCCAGGGACCTACTCAATATGGACATTAGTACAATGTCAGACTTAGAGTTCAGAATCATGACTTTAAAGATACTAGCTGGGCTTGAAAAAAGCGTGGAAGTTATCAAAGAAACCTTTCTGGAGAAATAAAAGAACTAAAATCTAACCAAGTCGAAATCAAAAAGGCTAATAATGAGGTGCAATCAAATATGGGGGCACTAACTGCTAGGATAAATGAGGCAGAAGAGAGAATCAGCGATATAGAAGACCAAATGATGGAAAATAAAGAGGCTGAGAAAAAGAGAAATAAACAACTACTGGATCATGAGGGCAGAATTCAAGAGATAAGCGATACCATAAGACAAAACAACATTAGAATAATTGGGATCCCAGAAGAAGGAGAGAGAGGGGCAGAAGGTATACTGGAGCAAATTATACCAGAGAACTTCCCTAATGTGGGGAAGGAAACAGGCATCAAAATCCAGGAGGCACAGAGTACCCCTCTCAAAATCAATAATAATAGGTCAACACCTCGACATCTAATAGTAAAACTTACGAGTCTCAGAGACAAAGAGAAAATCCTGAAAGCAGCTCGGGAGAAGAGATATGTAACCTACAATGGTAGAAACATTAGACTGGCAACAGACCTAACCACATAGACCTGGCAGGCCAGAAAGGACTGGCATGATATCTTCAGAGCGCTAAACGAGAAAAATATGCAGCCAAGAATACTATATCCAGCTAGGCTGTCATTGAAAATAGAAGGAGAGATAAAAAGCTTCCAGGGCAAACAAACACTAAAGGAAATTGCAAACACGAAACCAGCCCTCCAAGAAATATTGAAAGAGATCCTCTAAGCAAAGAGAGAGCCTAAAAGCAGCATATATCAGAAAGGAACACAGACAATATACAGTCACAGTCACCTTACAGGCCATAAAATGGCACTAAATTCATATCTTTTAATAGCTACCCTGAATGTAAATGGGCTAAATGCCCCAATCATAAGACACAGGCTATGAGATTGGATTAAAAAAACAAGACCCATCAATATGCTGTCTGCAAGAGACACATTTTAGAACCAAAGACACCCCCACATTGAAAGTGAGGGGGGTGGAAAACCATTTACCACGCTAATGGACACCAAAAGAAAGCTGGAGTGGCAATCCTTATATCAGACAAATTAGATTTTAAAACAAAGACTGTAATAAGAGATGAGGAAGGACACTATATCCTACTTAAAGGGTCTATCCAACAAGAAGATCTAACAATTGTAAATATCTATGCCCCTAACATGGGAGCAGCCAATTATATAAGGCAATTAATAATAAAACTGAAGAAAGACATTGACAACAATAAAATAATAGTGGGGGACTTTAACACCCCCCTCACTGAAATGGACAGATCATCTAAGCAAAAGATCAACAAGGAAATAAAGACTTTAAATGACACACTGGACCAAATGGACTTCACAGACATATTCAGAACATTCCATCCCAAAGCAACGGAATACACATTCTTCTCCAGTGCCCATGGAACATTCTCCAGAATTGATCACATCCTAGGTCACAAATCAGGTCTCAACTGGTACCAAAAGATTGGGATCATCCCTGAATATTTCAGAACACAATGCTTTGAAACCAGAACTCAATCACAAGAGGAAAGTCGGAAAGAACTCAAATACATGGAGGCTCAAGAGCATCCTACTAAAGAATGAATGGGTCAACCAGGAAATTAAAGAAGAATTAAAAAAATTCATGGAAACCAATGAAAATGAAAACACAACTGTTCAAGATCTTTGGGATACAGCAAAGGCAGTCCTGAGAGGAAAGTATATAGCAATACAAGCCTTTCTCAAGAAACAAGAAAGGTCTCAAATACACAGCCTAACCCTACACCTAAAGGAGCTAGAGAAAAAACAGCAAATAAAGCCTAAACCCAGCAGGAGAAGAGAAATAATAAAGATCAGAGCAGAAATCAATGAACTAGAAACCAAAAGAACAGTAGAATAGAGCAACGAAACTAGGAGCTGGTTCTTTGAAAGAATTAACAAGATGGATAAACCCCTGGCCAGACTTATCAAAAAGAAAAGAGAAGAGACCCAAATCAACAAAATCATGAATGAAAGAGGAGAGATCACAACCAACACCAAAGAAATACAAACAATTATAAGAACATACTATGAGCAACTCTATGCCAGCAAATTAGATAACCTGGAAGAAATGGGTGCATTCCTAGAGATGTATCAACTACCAAAATTGAACCAGGAAGAAATAGAAAACCTGAACAGGCCTATAACCACTAAGGAAATTGAAGCAGTCATCAAAAATTGCCCAACAAACAAAAGCTCAGGGCCAGATGGCTTCCCAGGGGAATTCTACCAAACATTTCAAGAAAAATTAATACCTATTCTCTTGAAACTGTTCCAAAAATAGAAATGGAAAGAAAACTTCCAAACTCATTTTATGAGGCCACCATTACCTTGATTCCGAAAACCAGACAAAGACCCCATCAAAAAGGCGAATTACAGACCAATATCCTTGATGAACATGGATGCGAAATTCTCAGCAAAATACTAGCCAATAGGATCCAACAGGACATTAAAAGGATTATTCAGCACGACCAAGTGGGATTTATCCCTAGGCTGCAAGGTTGGTTCAGCATCCACAAATCAATCAACGTGATACAATACATTAACAAAGGAAAGAACAAGAATCATAGGATCCTCTCAATAGATGCAGAAAAAGCATTTGACAAAGTACAGCATCCTTTCTTGATCAAAACTCTTCAGAGTATGGGGATAAGGTTACATACCTCAATATCACAAAAGCCATCTATGAAAAACCTACAGCGAATATCATTCTCAATGGGGAAAAGCTGAGAACTTTTCCCCTAAGGTCAGGAACGTGGCAGGGATGTCCACTCTCACCACTGCTATTCAACATAGTATTAGAAGTCCTAGCCAGAGCAATCAGACATCAAAAAGAAATCAAAGGCATCCAAAGCGGCAAAGAGGAAGTCAAACTCTCACTCTTTGCAGATGATATGATACTGTATGTGGAAAACCCCAAAGACGCCACTCCAAAGCTGCTAGAACTCATACAGGAATTCAGTAAAGTAGCAGGATATAAAATCAATGCACAGAACTCAGTGGCATTCCTATACACCAACAACAAGACAGAAGAGAGACATTCAAGGAGTCGATCCCATTTACAATTGCACCCAAAACCATAAGATACCTAGGAATAAATTTAACCAAAGGGGCAAATGATCTATACTCAGAAAACTATAAAATACTCATGAAAGAAATTGAAGAAGACACAAAGAAATGGAAAAACGTTCCATGCTCATGGATTGGAAGAACAAACATTGTGAAGATGTCAATGCTACCTAGATCAATCTACACATTCAATGCAATCCTCATCAAAATACCATCCACTTTCTTCAAAGAAATGGCACAAATAATCCTAAAATTTGTATGGAACCAGAAAAGACCCCGGATAGCCAGAGGAATATTGAAAAAGAAATGCAAAGCTGGCGGCATCACAATTCTGGACTTCCAGCTCTATTACAAAGCTGTCATCATCAAGACAGTATGGTACTAGCACAAAAACAGACACATAGATCAATGGAACAGAATAGAGAGCCCAGATATGGACCCTCAACTCTATGGTCAACTGATCTTTGACAGAGCACGAAAGAATGTCCAATGGCAAAAAGACAGTCTCTTCAAGAAATGATGTTGGGAAAATTGGACAGCCACATGCAGAAGAATAAATCTGGACCATTTCCTTACACCACACACAAAAATAGACTCCAAATGCTTGAAAGACCTAAACATGAGACAGGAGTCCATCAAAATTCTAAAGGAGAACACAGGTAGCAACCTCTTCGACCTTAGCTGCAGCAACTTCTTCCTAGAAACATCACCAAAGGCAAGTGAAGCAAGGGCAAAAATGAACTATTGGGATTTCGTCAAGATAAAATCTTTTGCACAGCAAAAGAAACAGTCCACAAAACCGAAGGACAACCGAGAGAATTGGAGAAGATATTTGCAAATGACATATCAGATAAAGGGCTAGTATCCAAAATCTATAAAGAACTTATCCAACTCAACACCCAAAGAACAAATCATCCAATCAAGAAATGGGCAGAAGACATGAACAGACATTTTTCCAAAGAAGACATCCAAATGGCCAACAGACACATGAAAAAGTGCTCCACATCGCTGGGCATCAGGGAAATCCAAATCAAAACCTCAATGAGATACCACCTTACACCAGTCAGAATGGCTAAAATTAACAAGTCAGGAAACGACAGATGTTGGCGGGGATGTGGAGAATGGGGAACCCTCCTACACTGTTGGTGGGAATGCAAGCTGGTGCAACCCCTCTGGAAAACAGTATGGAGGTTCCTCAAAAAGTTGAAAACAGAGCTAACCATACGATCCAGCAATTGCACTACTGTGTATTTACCCGAAAGATACAAATGCAGGGATCCGAAGGGGCACATGCATCCTGATGTTAATAGCAGCAATGTCCACAATAGCCAAACTGTGGAAAGAGCCAAGATGTCCATCGACAGATGAATGGATAAAGAAGATATGGTATATATACACAACGGATATTATGCAGCCCTCAAAAGGAATGAGATCTTGCCATTTGCAACGACGTGGATGGAACTGGAGGGTGTTATGCTGAGTGAAATAAGTGAATCAGAGAAAGGCATGTATCATATGACCTCACTGATATGAGGAATTCTTAATCTCAGGAAACAAACGGAGGGTTGCTGGAGTGGTGGGGTGTGGGCGGGACGGGGTGGCTGGGTGATAGACATTGGGGAGGGTATGTGCTGTGGTGAGCGCTGTGAATTGTACAAGACTGTTGAATCACAGATCTGTACCTCTGAAACAAATAATGCAATATATGTTAAGAAAAAAAAAAAGAAGTTAGCAGGAGGGGAAGAATGAAGAGGAGTAAGTCGGAGGGGGAGACAAACCATGAGGGACGATGGACTCTGAAAAACAAACTGAGGGTTCTAGAGGGGAGGGGGGTGGGGGCATGGGTTAGCCTGGTGATGGGTATTAATGAGGGCACATTCTGCATGGAGCACTGGGTGTTATGCACAAACAATGAATCATGGACCACTACATCAAAAACTAATGATGTAATGTATGATTAACATAACAATAAAAAATTTTTTAAAAATCCAACATAAGAGAAAATAGAAAACCTAACCTGTTCTATGGAAATTAATACCTCAAACTATGCAAATTTTATGCACATATCATGTACCTCAGTGAATTATCCTATATGTTAAGAAATAGAATCAATATAAAATACTTTTAGAAAAGATAAGAACATTTCCTAATTTCTTTTAAGATGCTACGTTGCTCTTGATAGTACAATCTGACAAGATTAAAGGAAATTTCCAGAACAATATCTGAGCAACATATATTTTTAATATATGAAAGAGTATATGTTATAGTCAATTGGAATTTATTAAAAAATTCCAGTTCTGTGTCAATGTAATTAATCATATATTAATTAAAGAAGATATTTTTGATATATTCAAAAAAGTATTTGTAAAATTACCCATTAATAATTTCACAGCAATATACAAGTAAATGAAATTTATATAACAGCATTAAACAAAAACTTACTGTAAATTTTATATTTTAGTGAATTATCAGAAATAGTCCCTTTGAAATGATAAAGGTCATAATTATCCCTGCTTTCATCTCTTGTATTCACTATTTTACAAGAAGTCCTAGTCAGTGTAATAGAGCAAAAAGAAATGAAGAGCATAAAATTGAAGAGAAAGAACTAAAACTGTCATTATTCATAGATTACCTGATTACATATATAGAGAAAATCCAAAAGCATCTCCTGGCAAACCCCAGAAATTACTAAGTGAATTTAGCATTCTAGCTATATAAAATTTAAAAAAAAAAGGCAACTTTACATGTATATATTAGCAATAAAAAATTAAAAAATGGAATTTCAAAATGGTTTTAATATTAATATCAAATAACTAAGAAGTATTTAAAACCTTGACACTAAAAACTGTAAAACAATATAATTAGAGATTAAAATATATATGTATACATTCCCATGTATGTACAAACATGTACAAATTCATCATATTCAATTTGATTGGGTAAAATACCTATTACAAAAATGGTGAATTGTGTAAGACTGTTGAATCACAGACCTGTACTTCTGAAACAAATAATACATTATATGTTAAAAAAAAAAAGAAGAAGAAGAAGATAGTAGGAAGGGAAAATTGAAGCGAGGGAAATCGGAGGGGGAGATGAACCATGAGAGACTATGGACTCTGAGAAACACACTGAAGGTTCTAGAGGGGAGGGGGGTGGGGGGATGGGTTAGCCTGGTGATGGGTATTAAAGAGGGCACGTTCTGCATGGAGCACTGGGTGTAATATGCAAACAATGAATCATGGAACACTACATCAAAAACTAATGATGTAATGTATGGTGATTAACATAATCAAAAAAATAAAATAAATGATTAAAAAAAAGAAGCTAGAGAAAGAAGAGCAAAATTAAACTCAAAAAAAGTAAGGGCAAAGAAATAATAACTATAACAGCAGAAGTCAGTTAGCTAGAAAATAAGGATATGACAGAAAACAAATCAAGAAAACAAAAAACTTAAAAATATTAATATTAGCATTATAGTTATTTGTTTTATATGTAATAAAAATAATATATACCAATAAAATAATATTAATCTATCTTCTTTTTTTAACATATAGTGTATTGTTTGTTTCAGAGGTACAGGTCTGTGATTCATCCGTCTTACACGATTCACAGTAGGAAGGGAAAAATGAAGGGGGGGAAATCGGAGGGGGAGAGGATCCATGAGAGACGATGGACTCTGAGAAACAAACTGAGGGTTTCTAGAGGGGAGGGGGTGGGGCGATGGGTTAGCCCGGTGATGGGTATTAAGGAGGGCACATATTGGATGGAGCACTGGGTGTTATACACAAACAATAAATCATGGGACACTACATCAAAAACTAATGATGTGTGTGGTGGTTAGTATGGTGACTAACATAATAAAATTTAAAAAAAATTATAGAAATGACATTTTTCCCAAATAAATTTGATTCAATTTTTTAATCAAAAACTGGTATGATTTTTCTGTTGTATTTGTTGAAATTGGCATGCTCTTTCTAAAGTTAATTTAGAAATTCAAGAGACAAGGCACCTGGGTGGTTCAGTGGGTTATGCATCTGCCTTTGGCTCAGGTCATGATCCCAGAGTCTTGGGATCGAGCCCCGCATGGGCTCCCTGCTCAGTGGGGAGCCTGCTTCTCCCTCTCCCTCTCATCCCCTGACCCCACTTGTGCTCATTTTCTCTCTCTCAAATAAATAAAGTAAAATAAAAATAGCAAAATGGCTGGGGCACCTGGCTGGCTCAGTCAGTTAAGCAAGCAACACTTGATTTTGGCTCAGGTCCTCATCTCAGCATCCTGAGATCCAGCCCCGCATAGCGCTCCACGCTTAGTGTAGAGTCTGCTTGGGATTCTCTCTCTTCCTCTCCCTTTGCCCCTCGCCCTGCTTGTACACACTCACTCTCAAATCTTAAAAATAATAAAATGGGGGTAAAAGAACAGTAAAATGGAAAATAACAAGTATTGGCTGAGATATGAAAAAGTTAAAACTTCCATGTCTTGCTGATGGGAATGTAAAATAGTGCAGCTTCTGTGGAAATAGTTTGGTGATTCCTCAAAAAGCTCAACATGAAATTACCATACAACTCATTAATTCCACTCCTGGGTATACACTCCAGAAAATTTTAGAACAGAGAATCAGATAGTTGTATACCAATGTTCATTGCAACATCATTCATAATAGCCAAAAGGTTGAAACAACCCAAGTGTCCATCAACAGAAGAATATATAAACTAATGTGGTATACACACAATGAAATATTCAGCCCTGAAAAAGAATGAAGTTCTAATAGATGCCACAACATGACACTTGAAAACATTATGCTAAGTGATATGAGCCAGGCACAAAATGGAAAATATGGTAGGATTCCACTTATCTGTAATTACCTCAAATAGGTAAATTCGTGGAGATGGAAAGTATAACCAATACCAGAGGCTGGAGGGAGTGAAGAATGGAGAGTTACAGCTTAATGGGTACAGAGTTTGTGTTCAGGTGATGGAAAGGTTTGGAAACAGATAATATTTGCCCAACATTGTGACTGTAATCAGTGCCACTGATTTGTAGGCAGAAAAGCAGTTGAAAATCAAATCTTGTGTCATATTTGTTTTATGACATAAAAAATGTACTGGAAGTTTAAATTTATAAAATCACTTTGGAACACTTGGAAAATATCAAACATTCATACCATGATTCAGTACTTACACTCCTTCCAAAAAACTGTGTACATACCTCCACCAAAAGACATTTTCTAAATTGTCACTCAAGAACTGTATACACAGGAATACATGATATACAAATACGGTATATTTATACTCCACTGCAATGAAAATGAACAAAGCACAATATGCCCATAAACTTGCAAAAAAACCTCACAAACCTGCATCTGAATGAAAGAAGACACAGGCCCAATGCATGTTTCCCTATGATTCCAGTAATGCAGACTAAAGATAGGCAATGTTTATCTATGGTTTGAGGTAAGAATACAGTCATCCCTGGGATTGGGGTTAAGGGTTTCAAAGCCTCATGGGTGGGGTTGGGGGGTTTCTGGATCATAACATTCTGTGTTCTGACATGGTTGTGAATTTTTCCATAACCAGGTTATGCTTCAATAAAAAAATTATGAAAATGAATAAAAACAAAATGTACTTTGTAAGTGAACAAAACTATCAGTTTCACTTACTTAAATGTTACACCAGAGAAGCAAATGGGACTACATTGGCAACTACCAGCTATGTGAATTGCTTCCAGATTTCTTGGTAATGCTAGATTCAACTATTATAAGATTTCAAAATATGCTGACAAAAGAAAAATGAGATGATGAGAGATTAATAAATAGCTGGAGTTTATGGGCAGGCTGAAGGCATGAAAGATCTCTAGCTAGCAACCCATTCATGGGCACCAGATCTAAGATGAATTTGCCACTTCTTCTGTTAGGACCTAATGCACATTTCACCAAATCCTCTCAGAGTTTATGCCAAAGTCATGGACAGCATCTTATTTACTGGATAACCATTTACTAATGTTTTTACACCTAAGTAATATCCAGAAACACTTTGGGTCTTTAGGAAGTTTATCGTACAAATTTATTTTTCCATGCTGTTCAGAGGATGACAGCCACTAGAAGTGGCTGAATTGTAAAGTGAATAAGTAGTGACATGATGGGCATGTTGCACTTTTCGCTGCCTCATTGAGAGGCAAGTAGGATTGTTAACTCACATGAAAACTTTGCATAGCACTTCGGTAATCTAAAGAGCCTTCAAACTGCTATTCTTTTTGATCCAATAATTCCTCTACTGCGAGTCAAATACAAAGAAACAGCATATGGAAAAAAGTATGCACAAAGATATCCATATTGATATGAATTTCAAAGGTGAAGAAAAGTATGTTATATAAGTTTCCAATAAGAGGGGGATGATTAAAAAAGACATGAAATCACTTGATTATTAATGACAAAAGAAAATAATTCTATCTATAATGCCAGTTTTTATTCGCCCATAATTAAAAAAAGTCAATAATATTAGGGCAGTAGGAATTCCAATTAGAAATTACATACATCTGAACAAATAACCCAGTCAAGAAATGGGCAGAAGACATGATCAGACATTTTTCCAAAGAAGACATCCAAATGGCGAACAGACACATGAAAAAGTGCTCAACATTGCTCAGCTCAGCATCAGCGAAATACAAATCAAAACCTCAGTGAGATACCACCTCACACCAGTCAGAATGACTAAAATTAACAAGTCAGGAAATGACAGATGTTGGCGGGGATGCGAAGAAAGTGGGACCCTCCTACACTGTTGGTGGGAACGCAAGCTGGTGCAACCACTCTGGAAAACAGTATGGAGGTTCCTCAAACAGTTGAAAATAGAGCTACTGTATGCTCCAGCAATTGCACTACTGGGTATTTACCCCAAAGATACAAATGTAGGGATCTGAAGGGGTACGTGCACCCCTATGTTTATAGCAGCAATGTCCACAATAGCCGAACTGTGGAAAGAGCCAAGATGTCCATCGACAGATGAATGGATAGAGATGGTATACACACACACACACACACACACACACACACACACACACACTGGAATATTATGCAGCCATCAAAAGGAATGAGATCTTGCCATTTGCAACGACGTGGATGGAACTGGAGGGTATTATGCTGAGCAAAATAAGTCAATCAGAGAAAGACATGTATCATATGACCTCACTGATATGAGGAATTCTTAATCTCAGGAAACAAACTGAGGGTTGCTGGAGTGGTGGGGGGTGGGAGGGATGGGGTGGCTGGGTGATAGACATTGGGGAGGGTATGTGCTATGGTGAGCGCTGCGAATTGTGCCAGACTGTTGAATCACAGATCTGTACCTCTGAAACAAATAATGCAATATATGTTAAGAAAAAAAAAAAAAAAGATAGCAGAAGGGGAAGAATGAAGGGGGGAAATCGGAGGGGGAGACAAACCATGAGAGACGATGGACTCTGAAAAACAAACTGAGGGTTCTAGAGGCACCGGGGTGGGAGGATGGGTTAGCCTGGTGATGGGTATTAAAGAGGGCACGTTCTGCGTGGAGCACTGGGTGTTATGCACAAACAATGAATCATGGAACACTACATCAAAAACTAATGATGTATGTATGGTGATTAACATAACAATAAAAAAATTAAAAAAAATTAAAAAAGAAATTACATATATCTTTGGTTAAAATATTTTAGAAAAATATTTTAGTACATGTAGTTTGATACAAAAATATTAAAGTATAAAAACATGCTTATAAAACTTTTAATATAGAATATACTTATGATGTAATGATATGCAATGCATATAATGTATTTTCCTTTACCATAACTTCTTCATATTGCATTACATTTTATAATAATGTGTCAATCATGTGAAACTTATTTAGAAAGCTGAATAAGTAGACCTTGGGAATTATAAACAAAATGAGGACAACCATGTGGTAATTTATATGTTTCTGATTCATACAACTTCATAGTTAGGGAGAGAGTTTAAGGATGATTTACACATTTTGTTCTATCATGACTGTGACATGCTTTAGATATATTTAGGTGGGCTTCCTTGGGCATACCAGCTTAAATATAGTTTATTAGAATTCATCTCTGATCTAGTACTTGAGTTCCAGGATACCCACCTCATATGTACCTGCAGTTTACTTTAACAGCCTTACCTTGATATGAATATGGACTCTTATTTTACCCCAATTGTCTTATTACTTTAGGAACAATATCATATCTTGACTTGTCTAAGATTTGTGGATTTTTTCTCCCTAATATTTCAGGTCAACTGAAGGAGAGAAAGTATCCTAGAAGCTGCATATCAACAGGGCTGTCATTAGCAAAAGAGTAGAAGAGCAAATGAATTAGGTCTCAGTGTTTTGGGATAATGTAAAAGAAATGTCCTTAAGCAAATAATTCCTTGGTACTTTATAATAAAGTTTTCTTTACATCAGATGACATATCAGATAAATGACCAAGTTGATGCAACTAAGTTCCTTGGTATAAAACTAGTGTTCCAGTGGAGTTATGGTTTAAAAAAAAAGGGGGGGGGGTCGGGAGCAAGGAGATTCCAGGTTTGCAAAATGGATTGTCAGGTGAAATGAATAATGAGCCACTGACAACTTAGCGAAAACAAGTGCTGATATCAAATTACAATAAATAAAATGAAGATAACCAATATTGAAGTTTCCTTTGAGAAGTCGGGTTCTTGATTTGCATCTTAAGAGGTATTTATATTGGAAGATAGATTTTGAGGTATGAGAAATCTAAGCCTTATAGCAGGTGTACTGGAAAGCACTGGAAGAGAGAAACTGATGATATAGTTTGGGCACTTGCAAGTAGTGAGACTCTTAACTCTTGTTTTCACATAGGAGGTCATTATTGTCATTTACTACTCAAAACGGACTGAGTTTGAAACAGCAACAGTGTTACGAGTATCTTTTGTATACCTACTACTGTCTCTTTGTAACTTTTATTATTCCATAGAGACCTCTTTACGAACAATTTATTGCAAATTTAACATCTCAGGTTTATTACATCTAGTAGTGTATGTGGATCTTACTACATTGTTTCTTGGACTTAAAAAAGCAGGTAGATTTATTATTCAGACTGTGTAAGACATTAAGTGATTTAGGATTAGAAAATGATCCATCATTGGAAGTGCTGTAAGGAAAAATGTATTGACAGAAACTGATTTCATGACAGCATTCTAGGCATTGCAGAGGTTCTCAAAGTGAGAATCCAGATGATCATTGTCACTCCTTTTACATGTTTTTCAGTATCCTTCATGCACTGCAAATTTCTGCATAAGTCTAATTGTGAACCCTTATTTACATTAAGCTTCATCAGATGTAGAGCAGTATCGTGGAGGGTAGAATTGGATCTGGCCTAGAAGATCACCAATGCCATATATCTATCTGCTCTCTAATCAAAATGTATCTAATCTTGTTGACCATATATAAAAAGAGATTAATATCTTCTTACAAGTTTATTTTGTGAAATAAAAGATATACATATAATCCGTGGGCAAAAAACAGTGTTCAATAAAGAAGTCCTCATGTTTTTTAGTAATCTGAAAAAAAGGTAAAGAAATTGTTGAAATTATAGAAAGTTCAATGAGCTATCCCAACTTTGAAGTAAAATTTAGCTGATGTGTTAATTCACATTGACACAAAATATATTTTAATTTGAATTCTTATCGGAAAATTTTTTAAAAGTAAATTCAATAATTAGCTGACTCCAGATCCAACTTCAATTCAAATTTATTTGTCTAAGGTAATTGGATTTGCAGATAAAGTGTTTTCTAGAGATACACAAAATATAATTCTTCCCAAGTCATAAATTATTCATTGTTACTACTTGCACACATTTCAGTTTTAATGAAACTTTTTTTTTAAGATTTTTTATTTATTTGAGAGAGAGAGAGGGAACACAAGCAGGGGGAGTGGAGAGGGAGAAGCAGGCTTCCAGCAGAGAAGGGAGCCCGATTCAGGGCTCGATCCCAGGACCCTGTGATCATGACCTGAGCCAACCAAAGGCAGATGCTTAACAACTGAGCCACCCAGGCGCCCTGAAACAGTCTTCTTAATATGATTTGATTTGATAGTGCATCAGTTCACTATTAAAACATTAGGAAATTTGGCTAAGTTAATTTGTGATTTATTAGCTCTTTGAGTATTGATCTCTCATGTATTAACCTCCCAATTACTGTTGCCTTTGCCTTGTCTCTTACTCATCTAGATTGACTTTTCCATACTATAACTACAAAAGAGAAATTTTCATATTTTTGACTTATCATCTCCTTCCCATATTTTGCTCCTCAAAAATATGTATACCAATAGGAGAATGAAGAAACATGCAATCATTTTCACAATGGGTCAGTTTCTCCTTTTGTGATTAAGGATATTTTATTTACTAAATACTATAAAGATGTCATGAGAAACACTAGCTCAGAATTGAAATATGAAAAAAAAAAACACACTTAACTTGAAAAAACTCGTGCAGATCAAGAATGCTTCCTTCTCTGATAGGCAATGATAAAAACGCTATTTCTTAGGAGCATAAATCAAACCGTAGAGGAGATATACTCAATACAAATAGGGAAGATTTATAGGATCAAAGGGAATTGGACTTGTAGCTGAAGATTGTAAAGTATGTTTCATATAACATTTTCCTCCAAGAATTCACAATGGGAACAACGAATCTTTGATGGAGAGGGGGGAACAAAAGAATACCAGCAGCAATCAACCACAACAGGCAATCACCTGTATAGTATCCAAGTATCCACAAGGTTTAGATGACTACAGTCGTATAGGACACTTAGCTAACCTCTGTATAGAAATGCTATAAAAGGGAGGAAAGGTGGAATGAGTGAGTGAAGGTAAGTGGAAGTGCTGAAAATGCTCAGAAGTAAGGCATGCTTCAAGTAGAAAGCAAAGTGAGGGTGTGTACGTACTAGGATACGAGTTTTTTTTCATTCGAGTAGAATCTCCCACAACAAAAATCTACATGCCATCAGATACAATGAAGTATTACAGAGGTTAGCTATTTTTGTGAAAACTTTGATTTTTAGGTTGTAATGAAAAGAAATTCAGCCAAACCAAGTATTAGAGAGACAAAGACACACACAGCCCCACCTAGAAGAGAGCAAGCTCCAGATAGCCAAAAGAACCAGGGAGACACCAGCATAAAGATACACTTCTGAGTAGTAAAAACAGGTGGCTCTGGAACAATGCAGGCGTGAGGAGTGCTAATCCTCCATGCAGCTGAAAATCCACATAAACATTCTGATGCCTCCAAAGAAACCTAGTAGCCTACTATTGACCAGAAGCCTTACTGATAATGGCCAATTAACACATTTTGTACATGTATTACATACTGTATTCTTATAATAAAGCTATCTAAAAGTTGAAGAAAATCAAAAGAGAAAATACATTTAGAGTTCTATAATTTTAAAAAGCTGAAATTTAGGAGTTGGAAAACACAAAACAAGGAGAACTAATATATTAACAATCTGGTTCACCAAAAAAATCTCACTGACAAACAAGTTTTTTACTTTGTCAGAAGAAAGCAATCTATGAAAAAGTATGTGGTCCGGATGGATTTTTTACCAAATCCCTAGAGATAAAATAATCCAAATTAATTTAAACCACTACAAACCATTAACAAAAATATCAAGTAAAACTAAAATGAAAGATTCTCAAGAACAAGACTGTTTCCAAAATCATGCAAAGAGTATACAGAAACAAATGAGGCCATTTTCTCTTATGAATTTTAATACAGACTAACTGCAGGCAATTCCCACTTGGTAGGTTCCATGTTGACCCAAACAAGCACTTTTGCATACTCCTTGGGTAGCGGAGATTTCAGAGATGCTGTGGAAGGTAAGGACTACCTGTACGTTATTGAAATAACAGAATGCAAGGCAGATTATTGATATCAAAATATTTATTTTTTCAAAATCAATTGCTTTTTCCAGCTAAGCTGTTTCAATATCAAACATATTAATATCCTCAGTCATAAGGAGGTTTAAAAAAGTCCTAAAACTAGCTCAATAAATGATGAAAAAACTTGACAAAATTGAACAATTCATGTTCAAAACATTTAAGTCTTTCCTCAATGCAGACCCAGAGGTAGATCTAGACGTAGGCCTCTACCAAATGCCAGTTCTAACTGTGAAATGCCCACAGCCTTTACATGGCTTCTAAGCTCATTTGCCTTTGGAGATGGTCACCACCTCCACAACTACTGAACACTACAATGCAAAGAATAGCCATTTGAAAAGAGACAGGAGGTATAAGAATTAGAAGCAGAGGTACCTTTATTTGTAAATGGTACCAATGTACATGAATGTACCATTAAAACAACAGAATAGAAAGGCTATGGCAAACAATAAGGAGATCTAGTAAAATAGAACATGATGAACATCTAAAAACTACTTAGCAAACAGAGTGGAAGAAAATAACGTACTTACGATAGGATAAAAGTAAATACCTAAATATACGTTTAGCAATAATCTTAAGCCAAGGAACAAACAAAAGACAAAATACAAAACCCAAAACCTATAAAACATTTTCGAAAGAATGTAGTGTAGTAGTGGTCTTGGACAAGTGTCAGAACATAATCATGTTCTTAGATAGAAAAGAAAAAATCAAGAACATGTTAATTTTCCTAAATTTAGAAGTTTTGAAGAATTTCAATAAAAACACCATCAATTTTTATAGAAAATTTAATAAGCAATTTATAGACAAATTGACTATAAACTACATTTGGGGCAAATCAACTGGCATATCTAGGAGAATTATTCCATTGAAATGGCAGTATAATGATTCTTGGAATACTTTAAAAAGTTTGTATATTTTATTTATTTTGTTAAAGATTTATGTATTGGAGAGAGCACATGCGGGGGGTGGGGGCAGAGGGAGAGAATCTCAAGCATACTCCCTGCTAAGCATGGAGCCTGATGAGGGACTCAATCTCAGGACCCTGAGATCAGGACCTGACCCCAAATCAAGAGTCAGACACTTAACCGACTGAGCCACCCATGTGCTCTGAGTTTGTATATTTTAATCCCTAGAACTACTAATATAAACAAAACAGTAAAGTTATAATGAAATGTTTTTTAAAATTTTAAGTAACCCAAACTGAAGTCAGGAAAGGGAAAAAGGAGAAAGAACCAGAGAAAACAAAAGCAAATAATTTAAAGAAAAGTAGATTTAAATCCTAACATCTTACTAAGCATATCAAATGCAATCTGTCTTTAAACATTAGTGAAAAGACTGAATTTGGGTAAGGGATTAAATGTAATAACCCAATGCTATGCCGTCTGTAAGAAACTCAAAACAATGTAAGAAAATTAATAGAAACAAATTGGGATATTACATAATGAGACAAATCAATTCACCAGAAAGACAACAATCACAAAGTATATGCACCTTGAAGTGTTCTTTTTATTATTTATTTATTAAAGATTTTATTCATTTATTTGACAGAGACAACAAGAGAGGGAACACAATCAGGGGGAGTAGGAGAGGGAGAAGCAGGCTCCCCGCCTAGCAGAAAGCCTGATACGGGCCTCAATCCCAGGACCCTGGGATCATGACCTGAGGCAAAGGCAGATGCTTAACGACTGAGCCACCGAGGCACCCTAGAGTGTTCTTTTTAAATTCAAAAACCAGCAGAACAGAAAGAAGAAACACATACATCCACAACTGGGGAAAAAAAAAAAATCAATGTTCCTCTCTGTGATAATTAGTAGACAATATCAGCAAGAATTTGGAACTGAACAACAACCATTAAACCAATTAGTGGTTGATATTTATAGAACACACTACTCAACAATACAACACTGTCAGAAAAAAATGTAAACTATTCACCATGACAGACCATATCTTGTATCCTAAAAGAAATTAATAAATTTGAATGATCTGATTTCATGCAATGCCATTTCTCTATCCATGATATAATTAAACTAGAAGTCAGTAACGAAGATAACAGAAAAATCTCCAAGTCTCCTGAAGACTAAACAACACACTCCTAAATCTATTGCGTTAAAGTGCACGACCGAATTACACATCAGTAACAAATTCTATAAAATCTCCCAAATACTAAACATGCTTTTAGAAATTAATGTAACAATCTAAAGCCAATATATTAAGTATTTTCTAAATACAAAATACATCAAAATTACAGATGCAAAACGACGAAATCAGAGAGGGAGACAAACATTAGAGACTCTTAATCATAGGAAACAAACTGAGGGTTGCTGGAGGGGAGGGGGAAGGGGGGATAGGGTAACTGGGTGATGGACATTAAGGAGGGTACGTGATGTAATAAGCACTGGGTATCATATAAGACTGATGACTCACTGAACTCTACCTCTGAAACCAATACACTATATATTAATTGAATTTAAATAAAAAAATTACAGAGGGTGGAGCAAGATAGCAGAGGAGTAGGAGACCTGGATTTCGTGTGGTCTCAGGAATTCAGCTGAATAGGGATCAAACCATTCTGAACACCTACGAACTCAACAGGAGACCGAAGAAGAGAGTAGCAACAACTCTCTGAACAGAAAAGCGACCACTTACTGGAAGGTAGGACGTGCGGAGAAGTGAATCGAGGTGATATTCGGGAGGATAGACGGCGGGGGAGGGGCCTCCGTCGGCCGCTTCTGGCAAGTGCTAGAGCCGCGGAGCACAAAATCGGAACTTTTAGATGTCGGCTCCGCGGAGGGACGTCGCTCCAGTGGCTAAGCGGGGGGTGGAACCCTCGCGGGACAGTGTGGTCTCAGAACCCTCGGGGTCACAGAAAGACCAGGGGTGCCTGAGTGCGGCAGAGCTCCCGGGTATCGGAGCGGGGAAGCCGGCTGCAGAGACGGAGCCGAGGTGCGGGCTCTCAGCTCGGGGTGGCCATAAACTGTGATCCGCGGCCCAGTCGGGCCACTGCTCCTCCAGCGGGGACCCAACAAGGAGCAGACATGGGGAGATTCACCTTCATTCTTGCAGGAATAGGCTGGGTTTGGAGACTCCACACGGGGTCATGTGCCAGAGATAGAAATGCTTGGTCACAGGCCTGGTGAGCATGGAGTACGGCCGGAGACCAGGGAGACGGGAGTAACTGCTTTTCTCTGGGGGTGCACTGAGGAAAGGGAGCCCCAGTTCCCGGCTCCTCTGCGGTGGAGACTGGGAGACCGCCATTTCACTCTCGTCATCCAAATCTGTCCCGAAACCTTGCAGGGAACAAAAGCTCCCGAGAGCAAATCCAAGCAGATTACTTAGCCCGGACCAGCAACTGCAGGGCAATTCCGCCTCCCGCAAAACATTTGGTAACCATGGCAACAGGCCATCCCCCCCCCCAAAAGATCAGCAAGAACAGCCAGCCAAGACCAAGTTTACCGATCAATGAGAACGGTAGAACTCCAGCGCTAAGGGAATACTGCATATAGAATTCATGGCTTTTTTACTCTGATTCTTTAGTTTTTCAAAGTTAATTTTTTTTGAATTCTTCTTTGTCCCTTTTTCAACCAACATCTTATCAATCCTTTTAAAAAACATTTTTATTTTTCATTTTTAGAGTTATATTCTATCCCTTCATAGTAGTTACCCTTATTTTTGGCATATATATATATATATATGTTGTTCTTCTTTAAAATTTTGAGATACAGTTTCTTCTAACAGATTGAAATATATCCTAAATCTCTAGTGTATGGCTTTGTTTAATCTCCTGCCTCATCACATTCTCTCCTTTTTTTTTTTAAATCCCCTTCTTTCTTTTTTCAAACTTATCGTTTTATAAAAATTTTTTATACTTTTCATCTTTACAGTCATTTTCCATCCTTCATCGTATTAATCCTTATTTTTGTACATATATAAGTTTTTTTTCTTTAAAATTTTGGGAGGCACTTTCCTCTAACAGACCAAAGTACACCCAAAATCTAGTGTGTGGCACTGATCTATGCACCAGCCTGATCATATTTGATCATATTCTGTTTTTTTTTTTTTTCTGTTTTTGTTTTTATCTTTATCTTTTTATTTTTCTTTTTTCTTTCTTTCCCTTTCTATTCCCCCGGTTTCAGGTCTTTTCTGAATTATTTAGAGTATATTCTCTGGGGACGTCTTACCCTGTTAGCATTTTGTTCTCTCATTCATCTATTCTCCTCTGGACAAAATGACAAGATGGAAAAAAATCACCTCAACAAAAAGAACAAGAGGCAGTACCGACTGCCAGGGATCTACTCAATATGGACATTAGTACGATGTTGGAACTAAGGTTCAGAATGATGATTTTAAAGATACTATCTGGGCTTGAAAAAAGCATGGAAGCTACTAGAAAAACCCTTTCTGGAGAAATAAAAGAACTAAAATCTAACCAAGTGGAAATCAAAAGTCTATTAATGAGGTGCAATCAAACATGGGGGCGCTAACTGCTAGGATAAATGAGGCAGAATAGAGAATCAGCGATATAGAAGACAAAATGATGGAAAATAAAGAAGCTGGGAAAAAGAGAGATAAACAACTACTGGATCATGAGGGCAGAATTCAAGAGATAAGTGATACCATAAGACGAAACAACATTAGAATAATTGGGATCCCAGAAGAAGAAAGAGAAAGAGGAGCAGAAGGTATACTGGAACAAATTATAGCAGAGAACTTCCCTACTGTGGGGAAGGAAACAGACATCAAAATCCAGGAGGCACAGAGAACCCCTCTCAAAATCAATAAAAATAGGTCAACACCCCGACATCTAATAGTAAAACTTACAAGTCTCAGACACAAAGAGAAAATCCTGAGAGCAGCTCAGGAGAAAAGATTTCTAACCTACAATGGTAGAAACATTAGACTGGCAACAGACCTATCCACAGAGACCTGGCAGGCCAGAAAGGACTGGCATGATATCTTCAGAGCATTAATGAGGAAAATATGCAGCTAAGAATACTCTATCCAGCTAGGCTGTCATTGAAAACAGAAGGAGAGATAAAAAGCTTCCAGGACAAACAAAAACTAAAGGAATTTGCAAACACAAAACCAGCCCGAGAAGAAATATTGAAAGGGGTCCTCTAAGCAAAGAGAGAGCCTAAAAGCAGCATAGATCAGAAAGGAACACAGACAATATACAGTAACAGTCACTTTACAGGCAATACAATGGTACTAAATTCATATCTTTCAATAGTTACCCTGAACGTAAATGGGCTAAATGCCCCAATCAAAAGACACAGGCTATCAGATTGGATGAAAAAAAACAAGACCCATCAATAGGCTTTCTGCAAGAGACTCATTTTAGACCCACAGACACCCCCAGATTGAAAGTCAGGGGGTATAAAACCATTTACCATGTTAATGGACACCAAAAGAAAGCTGGGGTGGCAATCCTTGTATCAGACAAATTAGATTTTAAATACCAAAGACTGTTATAAGAGATGAGGAAGGACACTATATCCTACTTAAAGGGTCTATCCAACAAGAAGATCTAACAATGGTAAATATCTATGCCCCTGACATGGGAACAGACAATTATATAAGACAATAAAAAAGCAAAGAAATACATTGACAACAATACAATAATAGTAGGGGACTTTGACACCCCACTCACTGAAATGGACAGATCATCTAAGCAAAAGATCAACAAGGAAATAAAGACTTTAAATGACACACTGGACCAAATGGACTTCACAGACATATTCAGAACATTCCATCCCAAAGCAACGGAATACACATTCTTCTCCAGTGCCCATGGAACGTTCTCCAGAATTGATCACATCCTAAGTCACAAATCAGGTCTCAACCGGTACCAAAAGATTGGGATCATTCCCTGCATATTTTCAGACCACAATGCTTTGAAACTACAACTCAATCACAAGAGGAAAGTCGGAAAGAACTCAAATACATGGAGGCTCAAGAGCATCCTACTAAAGAATGAATGGGTCAACCAGGAAATTAAAGAAGAATTAAAAAAATTCATGGAAACCAATGAAAATGAAAACACAACTGTTCAAGATCTTTGGGATACAGCAAAGGCAGTCCTGAGAGGAAAGTATATAGCAATACAAGCCTTTCTCAAGAAACAAGAAAGGTCTCAAATACACAGCCTAACCCTACACCTAAAGGAGCTAGAGAAAAAACAGCAAATAAAGCCTAAACCCAGCAGGAGAAGAGAAATAATAAAGATCAGAGCAGAAATCAATGAAATAGAAACCAAAAGAACAGTAGAACAGATCAACGAAACTAGGAGCTGGTTCTTTGAAAGAATTAACAAGATGGATAAACCCCTGGCCAGACTTATCAAAAAGAATAGAGAAATGACCCCAATCAACAAAATCATGAATGAAAGAGGAGAGATCACAACCAACACCAAAGAAATACAAACAATTATAAGAACATATTATCAGCAACTCTATGCCAGCAAATTAGATAACCTGGAAGTAGTGGATGCATTCCTAGAGATGTATCAACTACCAAAATTGAACCAGGAAGAAATAGAAAACCTGAACAGGCCTATAACCACTAAGGAAATTGAAGCAGTCATCAAAAATCTCCCAAGAAACAAAAGCCCAGGGCCAGATGGCTTCCCAGGGACTTCTACCAAACATTTCAAGAAGAATTAATACTTATTCTCCTGAAACTGTTCTAAAAAATGGAAATGGAAGGAAAACTTCCAAACTCGTTTTATGAGGCCACCATCACCTCGATCCCCAAACCAGACAAAGACCCCATCAAAAAGGAGAATTACAGACCAATATCCTTGATGAACATGGATGCGAAACTCTCACCAAAATACTAGCCAATAGGATCCAACATACATTAAAAGGATTATTCACCATGACCAAGTGGGATTTATCCCTGGGCTGCAAGGTTGGTTCAACATCCACAAATCAATCAACATGATACAATACATTAACAAAAGAAAGACCAAGACTCATAGGATCCTCTCAATAGATGCAGGAAAAGCATTTGACACTGTACAGCATCCTTTCTTGATCAAAACTCTTCAGAGTATAGGGATACAGGGTACATACCTCAATATCATAAAATCCATCTATGAAAAACCACAGCAAATATCATTCTCAATGGGGAAAAAGTGAGAACTTTCCCCCTAACGTCAGGAATGTGGCAGGGATGTCCACTGTCACCACTGCTATTCAACATAGTACTAGAAGTCCTAGCCTCAGCAATCAGACAACAAAAAGAAATCAAAGGCATCCAAATTGGCAGAGAAGTCAAACTCTCACTGTTTGCAGATGATATGATACTTTATGTGGAAAACCCCAAAGACTCCACCCCAAAACTGCTAGAACTCATACAGGAATTCAGTAAAGTGGCAGGATATAAAATCAATGCACAGAAATCAGTGGCATTCCTATACGCCAAGAACAAGACAGAAGAGAGAGAAATTAAGGAGTCGATCCCATTTACAAATGCACCCAAAACCATAAGATACCAAGGAATAAATCTAACCAAAGAGGCAAAGGATCTGTACTCTGAAAACTATAAAATACTCACGAAAGAAATTGAGGAAGACACAAAGAAATGGAAAAATGTTCCCTGCTCATGGATTGGAAGAACAAATATTGTGAAGATGTCAATGCTACCTAGAGCAATCTACACATTCAATGCAATCCCCATCCAAATACCATCCACTTTTTTCTAAGAAATGGAACAAATAATCCTAAAATTTGTATGGAACCAGAAGAGACCCCGAATTAGCCAGAGGAATGTTGAAAAAGAAAAGCCAAGCTGGTGGCATCACGATTCCAGACTTCCAGCTCTATTACAAAGCTGTCATCATCAAGACAGTATGGTACTGGCACAAAAACAGCCACATAGATCAATGGAACAGAATAGAGAGCCCAGAAATGGACCCTCAACTCTATGGTCAACTAATCTTTGACAAAGCAGGAAAGGATGTCCAATGGAAAAAAGACAGTCTCTTCAAGAAATGGTGTTGGGAAAATTGGACAGCCACATGCAGAAAATGAAACTGGACCATTTCCTTACACCACACACAAAATGAGACAGGAATCCCTCAAAATCCTAAAGGAGAACACAGGCAACACCTCTTTTACCTCAGCCACAGCCACTTCTTCCTAGAAACATCAACAAAGGCCAGGGAAGCAAGGGCAAAGATGAACTATTGGGACTTCACCAAGATAAAAAAGCTTTTGCATAGCAAAAGAAACAGTCAATAAAACCAAAAGACTACTGACAGAATGGGAAAAGATATTTGCAAATGAATATCAGAAAAAGGGCTAGTATCCAAAATCTATAAAGACCTTTTTAAACTCAACTCCCAAAGAACAAATCATCCAATCAAGAAATGGGCAAAATGAACAGACATTTTTCCAAAGAAGACATCCAAATGGCCAACAGAAACAAGAAAAAGTGCTCAACATCGCTCAGCATCAGGGAAATCCAAATCAAAACCTCAGTGAGATACCACCTCACCCCAGTCAGAATGGCTAAAATTAACAAGTCAGGAAATGACAGATGTTGGCGAGGATGCAGAGAAAGGCGAACCCTCCTACACTGTTGGTGGGAATGCAAACTGGGGCAGCCACTCTGGAAAACAGTATGGAGGTTCCTCAAACAGTTGAAAATAGAGCTACTGTATGCTCCAGCAATTGCACTACTGGGTATTTACCCCAAAGATACAAATGTAGGGATCTTAAGGGGTACGTGCACCCCTATGTTTATAGCAGCAATGTCCACAATAGCCAAACTGTGGAAAGAGCCAAGATGTCCATCGACAGATGAATGGATCAAGAAGAAGTGGCATATATACACAATGGGATATTATGCAGCCATAAAAAGGACTGAGATCTTGCCATTTGCAACGACGTTGATGGAACTGGAGGGTGCCAGGAAACAAACTGAGGGTTGCTGGAGTGGTGGGGGGGTGGGAGGGATGGGGTGGCTGTGTGATAGACATTGGGGAGGGTATGTGCTATGGTGAGCGCTGTGAATTGTGCAAGACTGTTGAATCACAGATCTGTACTTCTGAAATAAATAATGCAACATATGTTTAGAAAAAAGAAAAAGAAGAAGATAGCAGGAGGGGAAGAATGAAGGGGAGTAAGTCGAGCCAATATGTCCAAGAGCCAAGAGAGCCACGATATCCATCGACAGATGAATGGATAAAGAAGAGGTGGTATATATATACAATGGAATATTATGCAGCCATCAAAAGGAATGAGATCTCGCCATTTGCAATGGCGTGGATTGAACTGGAGGGTGTTACGCTGAGCGAAATAAGTCAATCAGAGAAAGACACGTATCATATGACCTCACTGATATGAGGAATTCTTAATCTCAGGAAATAAACTGAGGGTTGCTGGAGTGGTGGGGGGTGGGAGGGATGGGGTGGCTGGGTGATAGACATTGGGGAGGGTATGTGCTATGGTGAGCACTGTAAATTGTGTAAGGCTGATGAATCACAGATCTGTACCTCTGAAACAAATAATGCAATATATGTTAAAAAAAAAAAGAAGATAGCAGGAGGGGAAGAATGAAGGGGGGGAAATCAGAGGGGGAGATGAACCATGAGAGATGATACACTCTGAAAAACAAATTGAGGATTCTAGAGGGGAGGGAGTTGGGAGGATGGGTTAGCCTGGTTATGGGTATTAAAGAGGGCACGTTCTGCATGGAGCACTGGGTGTTATACACAAACAATGAATCATGGAACACTGCATCAAAACCTAATGATGTAATGTATGGTGATTAACATAACAATAAACATTTAAAATAAATAAATAAAAAATTACAGGTGCAATTAATGCATCTGTATATTTAAAGCTTTAAGGAAAGCTACATAGGGTGCCTGGGTGGCTCAGTTGGTTAAGCGACCGCCTTCGGCTCAGGTCATGATCCTGGAGTCCTGGGATCAAGTCCCACATCGGGCTCCCTGCTCAGCGGGGAGTCTGCTTCTCCCTCTGACCCTCTTCCCTCTTGTGCTCTCTATCTCTCATTCTCTCTCTCTAAAATAAATAAATAAAATCTTTAAAAAAGAAAAAGAAAAGATTAAAGAAAGCTACATAAATAAAATACCATATCAAAAGTTTAAATTTATAGTTTTAGAAACTACTTAAAGTGGACAAATTAAAACAATCATGCAAAAAAAAAAAAAAAGGCAGAAATTGAACCAAAGAGGATAGTCAAAACCCATGCAATAAATTGGTTCTTTGAAAAGATCAAAGTAAGTACCAAACCTTTAGCTAGACTGGCCAAGAAATAATGAGAAAAAGCATGAATAGCCAAAATTAAAACAGGAGAAATCTCCATTGATTCTATATAAATTAAGGGGATGTTTGGTATAAACTGTCAAGTAATTGGACAAGTTACATAAATAGACACATTGAGACCATTATAAACTATTGATACTTTTATTTTTTTAAGATTTTATTTATTTATATGACAGAGAGAGACACAGCGAGAGAGAGAGAGAGAGAGAGAGAGAGAGAGGGAACACAAGCAGGGGGAGTGGGGGAGGGAGAAGCAGGCTTCCCTCTGAGCAGGGAGCCCGACGTGGGGCTCGATCCCAGGACCCTGGGACCATGACCTGAGCCAAAGGCAGACGCTTAACGACTGAGCCACTCAGGCGCCCTGATACTTAGTATTTTTTAACATGAATATGCCTATAAAAAGAAATTCAAATAGTAATTGAAAACTTCTCAAAAAAGAAAAACCTAGGCCCAGATAGCTTCATTGTGAATTCTATCAAGTTTTTGTTTTTGTTTTTGTTTTCTTTCTTAACACAGTGAGCCCAGTTTATTATTCAAACCAGGACACTTTCGAGAGTGAACTGGAAATTATGCTGGGACTATTCCAGAGAGGTGGGCAGGAGGGTCGCCTCAGCAATTGATGATGTTGTGTAGTCAAGCCCTCCTAAAGAACAGAAAGTAGAGTTTTCTGAACAGAAGAACTTGCTAAACTCAAAATAGCTTAGGGCCAAGATGGCTTTATTTTAAAAGCCAATTGTGTTGTGGAAGAAAAGGCTATTCTCTCGGCCCATTTTGGCTATTGGTGGGGTGCTGCTTGGGAAATTGCACTAAAGACTTGTATGCTCCTGGGCCCAGGGTTTTAGAACAAGTGGGCAGGAATCGAGGTACTTTGGATTGAAAACAGAAGTAACAGAATTTACTGGAGGTATTTCCAAGTCGTAATTACCTGGTCCTGGGCCTTCATGCTCTTAAGTGTAACTCAGTACTGTTTATTCCTGCTGAGAGAGAAACCACGGCAGTCTGGGGTTCCTGGTAGGGGCCCGGTGAGCGGGCAACACTGAGTGATCACCAACCTGCCCACCATAAAACGGCAGCTTTTGCAGGAATGCACCTGCTGGGGACCCCCGGGCAATTCAGCATTGCTGCAGGTGTTCACTGGCCCATTCTCCCTTTTCTGGATGACCTGGGGGCCCCACCAGCCTTAGAAATCTCAGGCGGTACTTGAGCGCAGGAACTTCAAGTATTTTAAAAAGAAATAGTTATCCTTCACAAATCCTTTCAGAAAACAGATAAGGGGAGAACACTTCTCAATTTATTCTAAAATGTTAGTATTGACACCAAAGCTAGACAAAAGTACTAGAAAACAAAACCAGATGCAAAAATCTTTAGGAAAATAGCAAAGAGAATCCAGCAACATTTATAAAGAAACATCATGACCGTGGGTTTATTGCAGGAAAGCAAGATTGGTTTAATAGTTTTAAACAAGTAGATAAAGGACAGAAACCACATGTTCATCTCATCTGAAACAGGAAGAAAAAAAATATTCAACACCAGTTCAGGATAAGAACAGAAGCTAACAACTTCTCATAATAAAACGAAAACTCATTAAAGAAGAGCAGGGGACTTCCTCCATTGGCAGAGAACAACTTCTCCAAACCTACAGCTCATAACTGAATAGTAAATGCTTTCCTCCTAAGATCAGCAACAAGCCAAGGATGTCCTGTTTGTTCAAAACCTCAGGAGTTCCTTGGGTGAAGTCTAAAACCGGCCCCTATACACAGAGGGCAAAGAGAGACCAGAGAAAGAGGCAAGACACTCCAGACTGGTATATGACAGTTTTAATATGTAAGTTAAATTACACAGCTTGTTTTGGGTGGCTGCAAGGCAAGTAGATTTCCTCAATTGTCTGCAAGAATCTTAGAAGTTGATAGAGAGGTCTTCACTGTGTTCGGTCAGAGACCATCTAGATGGTCTCAACACCTTACACTCTCAAGAATGCATTTTTGAAATGGTTGCTGGTATGGGAACAGTATGTTGAATGCACATTCAAAGGACAAGAGGGGGTAAAAGAGCCTCCAATTGCTCATGCCCAGCTTGTGAGTCAACTTGTATTCATGTCATATCAATGACCTCTTCCAACACATCCTCACTCTTCACTTCCACTAAGTATTGTACTGTATGGTCTAAGCCAGTATAATAAGGCACATCAGTTAATCAAAAAAAAAAAAAAAAAAAAAGTCCTTCTACTAGGAATGAAACCTAGTTTCTCAGAGAAACCACCATTCTCTGAGGACATAATCTGGTAGAAAATCCTTAAGAATCCACATGAAAACTACTAGAAGTAAGAAAGTGATGTAGCAAGGTTGCCGGGTATCAGATCAATGTAAAGAATCGACTGCGTGTCTATATACCAGCAGCAGATAATTCAATATGAAAAAAAGAAAATAGTTGCTAATATCAGAAATAGATCAGGAATAGATTTAAAAAGTTTCAAGACCTGTCCAATTAAAGCTACAAAAAACGATGCCAAGATAAATTAAAATAGTTCTAAATAAATGGAAAGCCATTCCATTTTTATGGATTGGAAAACTTGATATTGATAAGATGGCAATTCATCCCCAAATTGATCTATAGAATCAATGTAATGTCTGTCAAAATTCCAGCATACATTTTTTTTTTTTTTTTGAAGATGAGAGAGAGAAAGAAAAAATGTGAGGGAGCACACACTCACACACATGAGCAGGGGAAGGGGCAGGGGGAGAGGGAGAGAGAGAGAGAAGCAAGCAGACTCCACAGTGATTGGAGGGCCTGATGTGGAGGGGGTGGGGAGGGTGGGGGGTGGGTTTCGACGTTGCATATCTGAGGTTATAACCTGAGCCAAAAACAAGAGTCGGTCACTCAACCAACTGAGCCACCCAGGTGTGCGCCTCCCCCAGCATATATTTTTTTTGAAGTTCATAAACTCATTCAATTTTATATGCAAATGCAAAGGCCCTTAAATATCAAAACTATCTTGAAAAGGAAAAACAGAGCAGGAAGACTTCTACTACCTGATTTCAAACTTAGCCATGAAGCAGAAATGATAGTGTGTTATTGGCATAAAAATAAGCATATTGATCAATAGTATAGAAATTAGAATCCAGAAATAAACCTTCACATTACGGTCAAGTGATTTTCAGAAAAGGAGTGAAGATATTCACTATGGAGAAGATGATCTTCAAAAATTTGGGCTAGGACATCAGATAAATCACTTCTAAGAAAACACATGTTTTTTGTTTATCAGCCCCAAAATTCAAACTGGTGTTACATTAGTATAAAAGGTACTGATATAAGAGTCAAGGATACCGAACTCCCAAACTAGAAATGACCTATGTAGCTGAGCAATCTTGCAGGCACTGAATAAAGTAAGGGGTGAGGGTGGACATGGGAGAACCTGTACTTAATGACAGCAGTGTTAGCTTCCTGTGCATTTCCTATTACAAACATCTGATAGAGGTTTTTTGTCAATAGTACAAACTGACTGAAGGAAGGCATCACCTAGCTGACTCTTGACTCGATTTGTATTCCTAGCATGTTGCAGTCAGTTTTATTTTTTAAGGACACACCTACATATTTGGAATCAGAAGGCTATGGATGCTGATTCTACTTCTTTCATGTGTTAACTTATGATAAATTATATAGGGATTATAACCCTTACCATGCCAGGTTGTGAATTTTAAATTAGATGAAATATATAAAGCAATTCCTGCTGCCAACACATGAACAAGTGTGTCTGGGTATGCACACATGTACACGTGTACTCTTAAGCAGCATCTTATAGGGAAAAATTAACAAACACAGAATTCTCTCCAACTGTGGGGGCAGGAGTTCAAAGTCTATTGTTGGTGGCTGTCATACACAGGCAATACATCAGAAAAATGACGACAACCAGATTCCTAACTGGGTGAACCGAAAATGATCGTTTCCATGAAAATATTCAGAGATGGATGCACAGTAAAATGAACTCCTCCCGGACACTTCCCACCCTAAGGAGGCTGAGATTAAACCTCCTTAAGCTTGTTATTAAACGTCTTTACATGACTAATGCTCTGTTCTGCCTTTCTAATCCAGAGATGGCTCACCAACAGAGCATCCGAATATAATATGGTGGCAGTAATTGGGAATTCATGCTGCAGTGATAATTCCTTATACCTCATCAGTAACGAAATGGTGGAAGAATACAGGAATGCATCACGGAGTGATTCAGAGTTAATGAGGCTGAACAGATTCAGCTTTAAAGTTCCACGAACTTTTAGGACAAAGGTCTATGGAGATATAAAAGCAAAATCTAAACAACAAAGTTGGGAAGAAAACTTACTGACCTGTAATATTGTGAGGCTTCATAAAGATTACACTTTCTGTGATCATGCACGGATTATGTGGTAGAGGTAGTATCCAAATTTATGTCTATCTAATGTGATAGCTCGTTTTAACAGATTTAACTTTTCTGAAACATCTTTAGATAATCTGGCTTAGAAGATTTTCAACAATCTACAAAACCTAATACTGTGCTGGACCAAAATGAATCACCAGAGAGCAGGAAATAGGAGACAGAGTTACCAGAAAACCTACCAAAAAAAAAAAAAAAAAAAGAAAAAAGAAAAATCAACCAACCATCCAGGTCAATATCTATAGTTCATGCTTGAAAAGATCCCACTCTTCGGAGATCACAATAAATGCCCACATTTTTCATGTTTGAAAAGGACTACATTATAGAAGTATTAAATCAACATTCACATGCTAATAATTGTGATATGACACTATCATTTTAAAGTGCTTTTGTATATAGCTGTATTAGGCACATCTTATTGATGTGAGAAGTAAAGTTCATGAAATTAAGAGAATGCATGTCATTGCCAGAGACTGGAAGAGCTGGTCTCAAATCCAGTTTTCCTAATTCTTATTATACCTATGGTATCTTATATAGCCATTATGAAAAAGAGGCATTGATAGGCGTTAAAATCACACTTATGATAATAAAAACAGTACCATCAACATCCTGAAAACAGTAGAGAAAGCCTTGGAATATCTATTTTCCTATTCTCCTATTACTACTAGCTACTTCATCATATGCATATTTCTAAATATTATGAATTATGAATTAGTCTACAGTTTCCTTCTGGAGCAAATAATCCCAATGTATGCACTAAGAGGGTACCATAAATCAGGAACTGCAGCAAATGATTGTTTTCTACTTTCTAATCAACACTGCCTAAATAATCCAGCCTCATTTTTCTTATGCAACAATCTCATAGAATCATTACTCTTTTTTAAATTTTTATTCAGCCTACTGCAAGAAAGATTTATATTTTCTTACCATACACCTTGATACCGATATCATTCCCTGAGAAAGATGATGTATGAGTGGTAATATATTGCTCTGTGTGGCACTAAGATGACAGAGTTTATTTGTAAAATGCCAGTTTCAGAAACAAGACAATTCCATTTAAATAGTAAGAGTCCTGAAGAGACAAGCCATGGAATCAATTCAGTGAAATCTCTTACTCTTCAGCCCAGGACTATATGGAATACCGTTGTACCTGTAAGCCACCCTCCATAAGCTAGGGCTGAGAAATAAGGAAGGGGCTTATTCAACATGGACTATGGATCAGTATCCATTTATGCGGAGGAGACACAGAGATAGGATCTGAACTAGTTTCCACATTCATGATTAGGTTATGTTATCTTGTAAAATCAAAATAGGACAGACCTCAGATTTCTCATTTCATGAAAGGTAGACTCTGAGACCCAGTGAGTTGGAAGCACTCACGCAAAGTCACACAAGCAGGTGGTAGAACGAACAGTACAGACACCCCTGGGTAATTTAGGCTACGGCTTACCTGGCTTGATTTGGAAGACCTCAAATGTTTCACTCAGGCTCCTTACGTTCCAGTTTATACACAAAATAGGACTGATCATGCTATAGTCTGGACTTTAGACAGGTACAGTCCATCAGTAGATATTTAAAGAGTACTCCTATGGACAAGACATTGTGTGTGGTTTAGGGATGAATTGGTGAACTGCAACAACAGCAAGATATAATTTTTCTTCTCACTGAACTTGAACTCTCATTGAACTCTCTTGCCCACTCCCTAAGAGTATTGAAAGTCCTCCATTGGAAACAGCTTCCTGTTTAAAGAAGCTTCCGCTCCAGTTAGCTTGGCTGCAAAGCATCTCGGAACACCTTCCTCAACATTAACATCCCTACATATGTGCTATAAATAACACGAACAGTAGGTATTATTTTATCAAGCTTGAACATGTTTTAGACATATTTACACAATAAATTCCCAGTGCTACCTTTCCTTTTACAGTTGAGCAAACAAAGCAGAAAGGGTTTACACAGTGAACCTAAGCTGTCATGGTCTGAAGGTTGGGGAGCCAGGTCTCAAAACAAAGCAGTCTGGCTCCAGAGCCCATACCTGCTAACACCTGATGTTGCTGCCTGCAACTCTGCTGGGCAGCACCCCCACTGCCTTCTACTGAACACAGTTTGATAAAGGCTGGAGTGCCCTGCCTTCTCCTGGATTCACATCGGTGAAACTTTCCCTTCATGCAAGGCCAACGTCAGTACTGATGTCCTCCAGAAACCTCATCAGAACTCTCACTACCGGTTTAGTGCTTATGCCTTATGGCATTCACTACACAAAATTATGATCTCCACTGTGGTACATTATTTTATTCCAGTTGTATACTGTGGCAGATAGCAGGTGATTGACATTCTTTTTAATCTTCAAAATACCCCTGTGAAATACAGATCATCTCTATGAAACAAAACTATTTAATAGCTTAGTGATTTGCCCAAGGTCACAAATGTCCTCTGCTGGCTAGGATTCCAGAGCCATCTAATTTCTAAACTCATTGTATTTTCACTAGATTATAATTCCTTAGATATTGAAAGACACTGCACATGATTTCATCCCTGTTAGAGGGAGAAAACCTAGCTATTCATATACAGAAGGAAACAAAACCCCTTTTATTTATATTATGATATGTTAGTCTCCTATTGCATCCATAGAGAATTAGCACAAACTCAAGATTAAAAATTTGTGTTGGGTAATGCTCAACAGTTCTGGAGATCAGAAGGAGAAAACGGGCCTCACTGGGCTAAAAAATCAAGGTGTTGGGAGGGCATCATTCCTTCTGTAGGCTTGGAGGTCAGTCTGCTTCCTTGCTTATTGCAGCTTCTAGAGGCTGTCTGTATTCCTTAGCTCCTGCCAACCTCCTATTTTCAAAGCCAGCATAACCAGCCATGACTTTCTCACACTGAACCATTCTGTCACCGACCCTCTTGCCACCACCTTTCACTTATAAGACCCTTGAAATTATATGGAGCCCAAATAATAATCTCCCCCATCTCAAATTCAGGTGATGAGAACACTTAATTTCATCTGCAATATTATTTCTCCCTTGCCATGTGAACTAACATTTTCACAGTTCCTGAGGATGAAACTGTGGATGGATGTGTGTGTGTGTGTGTGTGTGTGTGTGTGTGTGTGTGTGTGTGTGTGTGTGTTGGAGGGGAGGGGTTAGGGAAGAATTGTTCTGCCTACCACCGTGCTGTAAACACAATCCATTCACCAGTTACCTCCATAAGCCAACAGCTGTGCTAAGTGCTAAGATAATGAGACAAGGAATAGGGCTGGAATGAGAGAACGTCAGGGAAGAAGTCCAGCAGGACAGGACCTTTGGCTTGAGTCGAAAACAATAACCAGTGGCCAGTGAGTATGCAATAGGGCAGTTGACATATAAGGCAAAAAATGGAGAAAAGGTTAGTTAATGGGAAGAGCATTTTCACTTAATTCATATTATTGTTTACATTCTAATTACCATTTGCACTATGTTGTAAGAAGTTAGCACTGGCATCTAGATTTAAAGCAATTTCATGGATTTCCCAGTCTAAGCACTCAAGCTATAATATTTAATCCAACAGTTTACTTTTGATTAAAAATATAGATTCTTAGATAAAAAATATCCTCAGGAATGATATGCTGTACATTATTCAGCCAAAAATTTCCAGATTTTACTTGTTAGGACTAGGAACTACATAGAGCAAGTATTATTTATAAGAATGAACTCAGCAGGTAAGGAAGAATACAAATGCAGTGAATTCAAATCATTAATGGACACCTGGTACGTTTCTGCTACCCTGCTACCTCTTACAGGGGTGGGCAAACGCTCAAAACTTTGGCTGTTGTTCCTCAGGTTTTCCCCAAGGAAGCATTGATGGTGCCTTGTAGGCACCGAAAGAGTAGGGAGGACCAGCAAGCCTTGTAAATCTAAAGCAGGGCTCAGGATATACATAATAAAATCAGGCAAAAACGAATGCAGCAGGAAAAGCGATTCTATCTTCTAATTCCTTCAGACTCCACAAGATGGCTAGCTGATACTGCCCCAGATCTTTTGTGTAATCTCCCAGAAAGCCTGATAAATACACTGCAGATATAGCCATGCTTTAGAATTTGCAACATTCTTTTTAAAAACATTATCTTGTTTCATAGTCATCACTTCCCTTTTTACGTACTTTATAATTTATATTGTTCATTTCTTTTTTTTTTTTTCCCTGATCTTCACAAAAACACTGTCAAGAAAGCAGGAAAATATTTTTTTCCCCAGTACTTGGAAAACTTCACATAGAAAATGTGAAATAAATATGCATTGTATAATGAAGATTTCATAGATAAGTTCATGGAAACCCAAAATAGCTAGATGAGATTTCTCAAGTCCCATGGACACACATCTTGTACCTTATATTGTTTGTATAGATATATTCAAAATACTTTATGTATTATAGTTAAATTACTCCCTCTGTTAGCTCTCTCATTACTTTTAAGTCCTACAAAATCATTTTCCAACCAGAAACAAAGTCACCTACATTGCCTTTAATTTTTAAAACCAGGAGTAGCCAAGTGGGTACATGTAGCAGTTAGCATCCCAAAGGAAAATGGTTTTTACCTGATTATCAGGTACGGAGAGGAATCAGAATTGACATAAAACCTGTTGCCATATGGATATCCTGAGGTCGAGAGAATTCAGAGCTCTCTGCAGTTTCATTTTTTTTTTAAATCTCCTAATTTATGAGATTACATTGGTGGTAGCAGCCTTGGTCATAGTTGATAAACCACAAGTCAAAAGTTGACCAAGCTAGTGCAATCAAAGACCTTTCTCTTAAAATGGGCAAAAAACAGGAGATTCGATTTCTGGATATTTCTGGGTCATGTGGGTGGTTATTTACAAGGCCACATTAAAAATCCACAGCTGTGAGAAAGAATGTAAAAAAAAAAAGTTAGTCAGACTTTCTGGATAGAACAAAGGACAACAAAGAAAAGATGGTCATTTTTCTAGTTGCTGGTTCCAGAAATTTCCTCAAGCCAATCTACACTCTGATCATTTGCTTCCTTTAGTTAGCATCCACTTCCTTTTTGAATGTCCCAGTTCCTGTTAACACTTGTCTACATCGGTATGCACTTGCAATCACCTGAATGTGAAATCCATAGAGTTTTGTTGCTTTTGTCACTACTGTGTCCCTTAGAAACTGAAAGAATGCTTGCACAAAGTCTTTCAACAGGTAGTTATTGAATAAATGAATTGAATGAATAAATGAATTGAAAGAACAAGAAATATCTACACAGTGTCTTGCAGAATGTGGCTCTTATTTCAAAGGCGTTTTAGTAAGGGGATGATAGGAATATAGAAAATATATAGGAATATAGAAAAAAGTATTTAAACCTTAAAACTTAAAATAATGAAGTATAAGCTCTGAGCTCTCAGATAACACAAATAACTCCTTCAAAATCTGGGCCAATCAGCGAGCCCCTCACTGATGTGGCGTTTGGGCTAAATGCCAAAGGAGGTCATAAAAATAACCAAAGTGGTGATTCAGGTTGGACGTCACCCGATACAAAGAAAAAACAAAACACAAGGATTCCCAGAGGCAAAACAAGGCTAAGGGTCCAGACAATATTCATTATGATTGACCGAGGATGTAGAGGGAAGCCTGTGGGGGAGACTAGAGAGAACCAGGTAGGGGAATCACATCACCAGGGTTCTTTTGATCATAAGAAGGAAGCTATTAATATTCACACAAAAGCAACAGTGACAGTAACTCCTGATCTCCCAATATTGTGATTTGTTCATGTCTCGCCCACTCAACCTCTTGTCTGCATCTCACCATCCCTGCTTTTGAATGACAGAGAAGTTAAATAGCTTACATTTTCAGTTGTTCAGTCCATTATTTTCTTCATGGTACATTGCTTGGCTGATATATTTTCCTATAGTATTTCAAAATTCAAATTTTAGTCATTTATGATTTAAAGCCAAATAAAATGTCTCACTCTAGCACATATATTTAAAACGGAAACTAAGCGTATTTTTCAGTTTAAAAAAACTGGAGGGGTGCCTGGGTGGCTCAGTCGTTAAGCGTCTGCCTTCGGCTCAGGTCACAATCCCAGGGTCCTGGGATCAAGCCCCGCATCGGGCTCCCTGCTCAGCGGGAAGCCTGCTTCTCCCTCTCCCACTTCCCCTGCTTGTGTTCCCTCTCTCGCTGTCTCTCTCTGTCTCTCTCTGTCAAATAAATAAATAAAATCTTTAAAAAAAAATTAAAAAATAAAAAAACTGGAAAAAATATATTGCAGTTAAAGAAACTTGACTTCTCAAGTGAAATTAGACTTTCACAGATAAACTGCAAAAGGGCAGAGATGATTTGGCTGAAATTGGCATGAGCTGTACCCCATGTTTGTCATCTCTTTGAAAGGCACCATAATCACACCAGACCGCATCAGATTGGGAACAAAAACCATTGTTGTGGACTGGGAACTCTTGATTCATTCCAACAGCTAGACTTGGAATTTTCCATAGAAGCTATATAAAAGCAAGCCATTTGTCTGAGGTCCCAGAAAACTACCTCTACATGTTCCATAAAACCCTGAGCTAATCATTTGCTCTATTCCAAATATTTCAATTTGTTTAATTCCTTCTCCTAATGAAAAAAAAAAAAAAACAGGAGAAAGCAGGGCTGGTCCGTTAGAAGCAGTGGAGCAGAACAGATATGAACACAAGATTTGAAGTCAGAACAAGTGTGTTTAATCCAGGATGGAGTAGTTTTTTTATTGTTGTTTTGTTGTTGTTGATGTTGTTGTTTTTAAGATTTTATTTACTTATCTGAGAGAGAGAGAGAGAACACGGGGGGAGAGGTAGAGGGAGAAGCAGACTCCCCACCAAGCAGAGAGCCTGACCTGGGGCTCGATTCCAGGACCCTGGGATCATGACCTGAGTCAAAGGCAGATGCTTAACCGACTGAGCCACCCAGGTGCCCCCCAAGGTTGGAGCAGTTTCCAAGATAAGTTTGGATTACCAAATTTCTCTACATTTCCAGCTCATCCTTACAACAGTGCTACTAATTGTACCTATCATTTATGGCTAGAAGGATTAAATGAGATAGCTGTAGGAGCATCTGTCCTATAGTGACCACTCAATAAAATGTTAGCTCTTTTCAGCCTTTCAGACCCTTAGTTTTTTGTTTTTTTTAAGATTTTATTTATTTGACAGAGAGAGAGAGAGATAGCAAGAGCAGGAACACAAGCAGGGGGAGTGGGAGAGGGAGAGGCAGGCTTCCCGCCAAGCAGGGAGCCCGACGCGGGGCTCGATCCCAGGACCCTGGGATCATGACCTGAACTGAAGGCAGATGCTTAACGACTGAGCCACCCAGGCGGCCTGAGACCCTTAGGTTATGTGAGGATGAGGCGTCAGAGCCTCACAATCATGAGATCATGAGGGCAGAGCACCAAGCCATATCTTGTATCTAGGGAAGGTACGGAATCCAAGGAAGAGAACATTGTCAAAATAGAGTTCTGGGCTTTGATGATAGGGGGACAGCATAGAGGGCTTTGAGTTTTATAATATACATTTATCTGATATATATTCTTTCAGAAGACATACACAAAAAGAAAACACCAATTGTGGTGGTTACTTTTAGGATTTCACTAGACCACAGTCAATGGTCAATATTTGGTCAATTACTCTGGGTACATGTGTTAGGGTATATTTTGAGGGGGAAGGATGGGGAAATTCCTCCTGCCTTACAACAGCTGGGACATTAGTCTTCTCCTGTCTTCAGACTGGAACTGAAATATTGGTTCCTCGATGGTCTCAAGCCTGCCAGCTTTTGGACTGGAATTTCACCATTGTCTACACACACACACACACACACACACACACACGCACGCACACATCCCACAGCCATTGTTTCTTTGGAGAACTCTGGCTGATACATCAATAGAAAGAAGGTACACTGGGTACCTGGGTGGCTCAGTTGGTTAAGCGACTGCCTTTGGCTCAGGTCATGATCCTGGAGTCTTGGAATCGAGTCCTGCATCGGGCTCCCTGCTCAGCAGGGAGTCTGCTTCTCCCTCTGACCCTCCCCTCTTTCATGTGTGCACGCTCTCTCTGTCTCTCATTCTAGCTTGGAAGGGGAGGAAGGGGAGGAAGGGGAGGAAGGGAAGGAAGGGGAGGAAGGGAAAAATGCACTAATATTGGGCTCCAGACAGGAATCTGAAGTCCAGAGAAAGCAAACATAACCATCCTATACCTGGTACCCGTGCAGGAATTACACCTGCCCCTCACATAGGGTTAGAGTCCATTCTCATTATTCATGGAGTCCATACTTTCAAATTAGTGCAGAAGCTAAAATTTGTACCCCAAAAAGACCCAGGGTACTTTCAGTGCATGAACATATGCAGAGCTGCAAAACACTGGAGTCACCCAGCATGTGCATTCCCAGCTGATGTCAAACCAGGATGACCAATCTTATTTTAGCTCTTACACTATAAACAAGTGTCTTTCATGATTTCGTACCTTTCTTCCATGTTTGCACCTGTTATTGTGATTTCATGGTTTAGACCGGTCTCTTTCAAGCATGGTGAAGTGCTGCATCGTGTTACCAAGCACAAGGATGGGGTGATGTTCCTCATGCAGAAAATATATGTATTAGATAAGTTTCATTCAGGCATGAGTTAGTGTTGTGGGCTGTGAGTTCAATGTTAATAAAACATAATTAGCTATCACAGAAACACAGAATACAAAGTTATGTATTGATCAGTTGATCAAAATGTGATCAAAGGCTTGCAGAAACTTAAAACCCTGTATTTCTAGTAAGAATAATTCCTCAATATCCTCATTAATCCAGTGTTCCCAGCGGCCTTAGAGCTGAATAATCACAATTATTCAGAGAACCATGGTTTACAAAGTATTTACCTCCCAGTACATGATATCATTTAATCTATACCCGAGAGTAAGGTAAGACTTTGATGCCTGTTTTCCAGACACACGGATGGCTTCAGGAAAGGTCAGAGAAATGAAAACAGTTTGTTTAATGAGGACTCCCATAGTAAGTGACAGAGTCAGGATGAGAAAACTGTCCAGCTGTGATTTTTTTTTTTATAAAATCAGACTCTTTGGAGCCATCAAATGCACCATCCTGGGCTGTTAAGTGGGGCCAACTTGCTGGCATAAAGTCAGGGCTGAGTCAGAGTGGCCACCAGACAAAGACCAAAGGCCAGGGCACCACAGTGACCAGCGGAGCACTGCCCATGGATAACTGATGAAAAACAAGGTTGTAGGCAAGATTGCAGTTCAGAAAACTACCACAGAAGAAAAGAACAGCCATTGCTTATTGATGACCTCGTAATTTGTAAGGATCCTGTTCCAACACTTCACAGTTAAAAAAAAAATGACAAGGCTTTGTAACAAATTTTATTACAAATGTGTTTTTCCTCCATTATTTTAACTTACTTTACATGGGAAACTTCCATTTTTCTTGTATGCAAACATAGAAACAAATGTGAAATTGTGTATTTTGTACCCAAACACATACCAATTTTCACAGAACATGCTCTGTTTCTTTTAATTCCTCTATATTCTTTCCACCCTTACTTCCCTTTATAATTTTGTTCTGTGTACTGCTACGTCATCCTTCCCTAAAGGATCAGAGTCGACGAAGATTACTTTGATCATTTAGTGGGCAATTGCAGTACTACAAGAACAATTTTTTGTAATATAGAGATATATTCCACTGTTGTACAGGATAAGGGGTTACAATTTAATGATCAATTTGTTGAATGTGGGGTGAATAAAGGTGTGAAAGTATGCTGAGTAATGTAAGGATAATGTGGTCTTGGCAAGTAGCAGAGTTCAATTTGGGAAGATGCTCATAATGAAGTCTATTTCATTTATGGAGGGGAAGGAAGAGAAGGAATTATTGACCAGTGAGAAGGTTGAAAGTGATGTAATGGAACATGGGACATTACATGCAATGGTAGGATTGGAGGAATTGGAGGAAGCTTCCTGATAGCAGGAGGTATGTTCACCATCGTACCATTGTTCCTGTAGTGCTCTACAAAAAAATTATCCCATAGGGAGCAACATTTTATTCAGCTATCCACCCCTTCATGTAGGACTCTAGCAAAAGTGCCCAAGTTAACAGCTCCAGAATTAGACCTTGATTAGTTGATGAAAATTAAGTCTATCCTTTTCTTTTTAAGGTAATTAACTTAAAATGGCCTGAGCTTCAGTGCTGGTCAATTGAATTCAAGAAGAATTCTATAATAGGCTCTCTTTTCTAAAAGACAAGTATCTTATCCCTCTAATTATTGACATTTTGGAAAAATATGGCCTGGAATTGCTATCACCCTGAGCAGGAAGCCAATACACAGAAAGTCCAAAGTCAAGAGAATCAAAAAGCAGCAGAGCAGAGACCTGAAATACCGCAAGTAAAGAAATCTTCACTATTGATCTTATTGAATAAGAAGATCTAACCCACTTTGAACTGGATTTCTTTACTTGCAGCAGAAAGAATCCCAGAAGAAAGGATCAGTTGGATACTACAGAATAAATGTCATATGATATAACAGGTATCTAGCAAAAATGGTGCCAATGCATATAAATAAAGTTTGGCAATCTTTTCTGACATTTGCATCCTCCAGGGTCATCATGGTAAAGGCTATTCTCCATGCTTTTTTACACAATGAGGTCATTCAGCCACATCTAATATTTCATGGGAAAACATAACATGTACAGACCCACTTTTATGAATATTTTAAAAATCGGAGACAACATGGACACTTATGAATTATAATTTTCCAAGTTAATCAGCATACATTCAAGTTATATCCATTTCATAGAATGCCCAGGTATAGGAGATAGTCGCTTATAGTCCAATTATAGGTGACATCTGGTACATGCATGATAAGTATTTTTATTTATTCTTTGATCATTAGCATATTCCCCTTTCCCTCTCAATGTGACATAGGAGTCGAGAGGTTAGGCTCCAATTCGGAAGGCTGTAACAAACACAAATGAAGGTTTCTTTGTGGCAAATCACCCTGGTGATGGACCATCTCTAAAGATGCAACCAAATACTTCTGACCCTAGGGAACTTTTAATCTCTACTCAAATGGTCTTTATTACCCTTTGTTGTGGCTGGACTACTCGACATTGAAATGGATGAGGAGCATAAATCCACCCACACTGGAGCTCAATCATGCTTTCATAAGAAAGACTGAACTAGCTCATTAATATACTGTAGCCATTCATTGCTTTGGAATTCTATAGACTCACAGGAAATGTCATCCATTTGAAAAATGGGTTTTCTTAGTGTCTGCATCTCCCCACTTGGAGTCTGTGACAGTATGTATAAAGGAAAAAGTCACATCCAAATAGGTACTGTGTCAGTGAGAAGTAGTTGAATTATTTTGAGGTTTTTAACATACATCCCTTTCATGTACTTAACAGAAAACAGAGGTAAAGGGCATCAGATCCTTTAAATTATTTTTGTTCCTTATTTAACCTGGCATAAAGAGACTTTCTTTTGCTGTTCAAAGTTAGCCTCCTAACTGGTGTCCTGATCCCATCCGTTTTTCCTCCTTCCTTCCATAACTTCACACATGATCTTACAGAATACTGAATCTTGATCCTTTTCCACTGGCTCATTTTCCTTAGCATATGAGTATGTTGATTTTTTAAAGAACATTTTTTAGATCTAAGAGGTTTCCAGGGGCGCCGGGCTAGCTCAGTCTGTAGAGCATCTGACTGTTGATCTCAGGTTGTAAGTTTGAGCCCCACACTGGGTATAGAGAGAACTTAAAAAGAAAAATTAAAAAATCTTAATCTAAGATGACTCCAGTGATACTTCACAAAAAAAAAAAAAATCCTGATAAGGATATTATCTCTTGGCTTCCAATAAGACTAGAAGAACATTTATTGACCAAAATACTAGAGCGTGTTTTTTTTTAAAGCATTATTTTGCTATTGTATCTCCATTTTATTCCATTGTATCTTGTGTGGTAAGATGAAGTAATTGGAATATGGGGAGTGAGTTTTCTTAGCTTCCAAAGGAAAAATGAAAGGGGTTGGGGGTAGATGGATTAGTCCTTTTATTCTAAAGAAATTTTTTTTTTTTTTTTTTTATTCTTTGGCACTGGATTCATAGGGAGCCAATGTCATGTCGTGGGCATAAAAACAAAAACGTATTGCTCAGCAGGTTATTTCTGTAACCTTGACTCTTGTAGCTCAAGGAGGGCTCTAAATGTCCCAGCCAAGCTCCACTGGAGACCGTCTTTGATTCACATGAACAGGTTTTTAGCTCTATGTGCACCGTCTTTCTCCCTAAGACAGTGCCAGGAGTAGATCAGGACTAAAGACCCCTCACCCAACTAATTGATGTTTCATGCCAGTCACATTGCCTTTGATTCTAAATCTCTGCAGACCCCTTCAGGCTGTTATTATCAACATGTCACTGAGAACTCTCACTGACATTAGCATTTTTCAGATCTAATCTAGTCTGATCTTTGGGAAAGCTTCTTTTCCAAATTATCTTTGTAAATCCAGTATGCTATGTTCTGGATGTTCTCCTACCTCATCGACTATTCCTTCTCTCTTTTGAGCTGGCTAAATATTTGCTTACTTGGATTTTTGCCCTGGAATGATTTCTTTCCCCCCTTTCCTTTCCTTCCTCTCCCTTTTCCCCCTCCTCCTCTTCCTATTTTAGGTGCTGTTCCCACATTAGGTGCCTAGTTTTAGCTTACTGATATCTCCTTAAGATTTTTTTTTTTTAACTTCTAAGCATATGCTTTTCTGAACTTGACAGTTTTTATTTTTTCCCTTAAGTGCAACTTTGGTAGACAACATATTAAATACTTTTCTCATCAATTTGGGAGTATTAGTTGGTGAGGTTAACACTTCTATATATTCCAAGTACTGTTCTATTGGGACTCAAATTTACCATATGGTTTTCATCTGTTCAACTTAATGCATCCTGTTTTTGCTGCCTTTCCTAAACGTCGACATGTTTCTATCCACCCCCAGTGTTCATTATGCCTATAACATGTAGGGTTATTGTTCCCTAGTATTAGTCCTCTTAACCTTATATACTTTTCTATGGGTCTCATCCAACCCCAAACATTGACTCATCACATAAAGTGAATGAGCTGTGCATTTGTTAGAACTAATCTACACATTATACTTAGTTTTAACTTGGAAAATTGACCTGGACATCAACCCTCCATATTGCCATGCAATTCAAATTTAAAGTGCCTCAAAGTGAAAACAGATGAAGGGGGAAAAAAATCCTAAAATGCCTCAGTTTCAATCCTTTGCATTTCTCTATTTTTAAAGTACAGTTGACATTAGTTTCAGGTGTAGGACACAGTGATTCGAGATCTTTATTGACCAAGCTCCCCTCCCAGATTCAGGCTTCAGTCAGACCCTAGGCTTTATAGATAAACACTCCTCACCTCAGAAATCCTAACGTTTATCACCTTTTCCCTGAACTAATGGGGCAGATTATTAGTCTTCCAAATCAAGCTTTTAAAAGCTCTTATACATCGTTCAGGTATAGAATGATTTAATAAAATCATGTTGATAATTCCCAGCGACAACAAATATTAATAAAATCCTTCTTTGGACAGGCTGGCCCCCTCTGCCCTATAGGCCACTCAACTCTTCTAAACCCATGTGCTTTATCAACTCCATTCCTTACCACTCCTAAATATGCCATATTTTTGAATGCCTGTTTATTTTCTTTATTGTCTGGGATTTCTTTACTCTTTTTTCATTTAACAATTATATATCCTACTATATCTAGACTAATGTCCCTTTCTCTGTTAAAACCACAAAGTACTTTTAAAGCAGAATTATTAATTGTTCTTCCTTTTTGTCCTTGATACTTTGTTCTCAAGACCCTTGGTTAACTTCATTACAATGTATTGTAGTTAGCTATGTTTTAGTTTGTCTTCTGAAGCTACATTAAGAACCTCCTTAGGTCGGGCGCCCGGGTGGCTCAGATGGTTAAGCGTCTGCCTTCGGCTCAGGTCATGATCCCAGAGTCTGGGATCGAGTCCTGCATCAGGCTCCCTGCTCAGTGGGGAGGCTGCTTCTCCCTCTGCCTCTCTCTCTCTCTGTCTCTCATGAATAAATAAAAAAAATCTTTAAAAAAAAAAACCTCCTTAGGACAGGGACAATGCCTTGGTGTCAATTTCAAGGTGGGATTTCTTGACTAAATTAAATGCTACACTGTGTTATTGTTCTGAAGAACAATGCATGCTAAACTAAGCTGAGCTGTTTGTGTTTATAGATGTCAGTATGCAAAGTGACATAGTGGAGAAAAGACAGGTGACACAGATCCAGACAGGTTTCCCTAAGTGTTTGTATTTACTCTGTTTAAATGGAAAATTCCCACAAACTAGACTCATTCAATATATATATTCATCACCTGTAATATGATGTACTAATAGTTATGAATAAAAAAAGAAAATCATAAAATACTGTTCTGAGTTCATACACTAGAAAGTTTTGATAGTATGGTATCTACTTCAGATTAAGTTTTCTGGGAAGTTGATCCAAAGACAAAGATTAACATGCAAAAGATTCCTTAGGGAGTACTTTTGGGATAATACCCACAGGAAATAGAGTTAGCCATAAAAAATGTTGTGCTAAAAGGCAGTCTCAATTAGGAAAAAAAATAAAAACTTACCTGACTCCAAGCAAAGCCCTCTATCAGTCAGGAATGTCCTTTTCAGAGTGGGGCCAAACTAGACGGAGGGTTGGGCCTTTATACCCTGATGCTGACTACTTATTGGACAGAGGCTGCCCAGGAAGTGGGCTTAACCTTGGAGGAGATGACTGTCTCAAAGGGACGCTAACAGGTGAGCACTGTCTGCTGGCAGAACTTTAAAGACCTGGGAGAATAAGTCCTTCACTCCTGAGGGAGCTAGGTGTTGCATCAAAATATCCACTGAAGTCCAGCCCTTGGCTACAGGAGATCAGGAGTTAAATAAGGTTTGAAAGAAAAATACAGGCATTTTTTTAATCCTTTAAGTATCTTTCAATATCTCTTTAGGGTAAAACCCAGGGTGTTCCTCTCATTTCCTGTGACTCAACTTAGGAAAAAGAGATTAATTAGCACTGTTGTCATAAGTACTTAAAATGGCGACGACAGGCTGTCTAGTGTATGTATGAATGTGTGTGCTCTGCATTGGAAAGAGGCGTGGCAAACTACTGCGTGTCCGTAATGAAAAGGTAGTAGAGAAACAACATGGGATGTGGTAGCTCAGGTCTGAACTACTCCTGAGCCACTTGCAGGCTCTGTGTTCTTGGTCATGTCACCTGCTCACTGGCCCGTTTCCTCACTTTAATATGAGGATGATGCACACTTTCAGTGTTCACATGTGCACGTAGGTGTGTGTGCACGCCCAGGTCAGACGTTTAAGCGCAATTACATGACTAAATGCACATGAAAATATCTAGCATTATGCCTGGCCCATGGTAGTTGCTCAAATGCCAGGTGAATCTTAATGACTAACACTCAGCCCTACCTAAAAAGATAAGAACATCTTGCAAGTAATTACTTCTGTCTTCTAAGATAACTGCCGCTGTTTGGCAACACAGTAGGGATCCTCGGTGGAAGGAACCTTGTTCTCGTTGCATCTGCTCCAGAGAAATCAAGAAATAATTACCTTTTTATTTGGAGACTTGATTGATGCAGCAACCTTCCCCGTGGCTGTGGGAAGATAAACTGGGCCAAGGAGAATAACCTGGGTTTTATTCTGCCCTGATTACTCCTGTTGCAGGGATAATTTGAGTTCAGGGTGCAGCGTACTGCAGCTGATTAAAGAGGAAAACCTTGGGCACATCAACTCTCAGACATCTTGATTTCAGAAACCGGGGGCTCTCATGCCATGTTCATGAATACCAGGAGGACGTACCACCCTGCACTGCCAAGCCAGCTTCCTGCCTTCTATGAGTACAAGGAGAAAGCTAATTTAAGAGTGAGTGGCAATGTCAAAACACCAGAATCCTAACAAAAGAAAGTATCTATCGTTCCCCTAATAGATACTTTTTTGCCCTGGGGGGACATCCAGAGTAACAACTATTTTGAGTTGAAAACAGAAATTACCTCCGTTTTTATTGATCAAAATGAAGTTCTTTTTAAAAGTGCCTATCTTATTTAAAAATATATGCCTCTTTTAGAGGAAATGTTGGCTACGAGACTACCTAAAATTATCAACTGGAAATTAGCAATAAAAATACCTTCCACCCACATACTTTTTGGAATGGATTTTTTTTTAAGTCAAACTCCCAGAGATTATAAACATGTCAATCAAGCCTAAAGCTCTCATTAATTTGGCTAGCTTTTATATTTAAAAAAATACTTAAAAGATAAATGAAAGCTGTTTAAGCTCTGTACACATTAATCAGGTAAACAGGGGAGGTAGGAGGAGAGTGGAATGCTCTGGGCAGGGAGCTCAGTAAGGCGGGTAAATGTCAGTGAGGTATAATGAGAGTAAGTCTCATCAGAATTCAGAACACCCAGGTTCTAATCTTAACCGTCATACTCAGCTGCCTGGAGTTTTGCAAATCATTTTATTACTCTGAGTTTTTGTTTCCTGCTTGCAGCGCTGGGATAACAAACAGGTCAATCCCTTAAACTTTTCTAGAAATTTACTTGTGATGGTAAACCTAATATGCTCGGTAGATTATTTTAAAGCACAATGAAAGTGTTTACCATTATCATTGACGGTATTACCTAAAAATATAAGTAATTTACCAAGGAGTGAATAAAACATGTAAAACACAGCGCGTGGGCTGCGGCAGGTCTTCGGTGATGGTGACAGGCGAATGTGGGGTGTGGATAAAACTGAAAAGAGAATACCACTCGTGAGCTGCATGGTGCTGAGCATGCTGTTTAACCTCTGTCTCAGTTCCCTGATCTGCTAAATGCTGAATGATGATTCATCTATATGAAATACATAAACACACTTACATGGTCAAATGAACATGAAGAATAATAGATGGTACTGGCAATAATAAAATGTGTTTAATATTAATAGCGGTGACAGTATAAGTAGAATTAATAATGCAAGTATTTTGAGAAACATGGCAAATGAATGCCTTCTTATGCAGATGCAATTCAGCATTTAGACTGGCTCAGTCAAAAAATAATCTGGGATTTTGTCTATCCTGGTTTATTAGCTATTCTGTGTTTTATGTGTATAAGAATATACACTTATACATATGATCCTGGGAGAGAAAAATCTTGATTTTATTCTTCTTGACTTCCCCTGCCGCAAAGAGACTGAGTTTAGGGTGCTTTGTGTATATTTGATTATAAGATTCAAAGTCATTATGACAAGGTGAGGAAGAAAGATTATTGCATATATGCATATCATAAGTGTTATTATAAGTGTACAATTATTTTATGTATATATGATATGTAGTTACCTATAAATGTCAATATGTATAAAAATCTTAAATATTAAAATATGACAAATTAATACCATTTATATCGTTATATATGTATGTTTTCAATCTCCTTTACATTTCATTTTATCTTGAAAATTAATTATCTATTTAATACCAATCATCCCACCTCCCACAGGACAATCTATGCAATTCAAGGATAGCAAAGGTACATTATATTTTATTTATTTCCCTGGCAGGTGGGGCAACTGCTCAAGATACAGAGTCAGCATTTGTCTGGGCCGTGTTTAACATCAAGGTTCAGAATCGGGGGAATTACCTAAGAGAGAAAGAAGTCTCAGAGGCTAGAACACTGTAAGCTCTATAAGATGCCTGGGTTTATTTTTTCTTTTTATGTGATTTTTTTTTTATTATGTTCAGTTGCACTGGGTGTAATATGCAACTAGTGAACCATTGAACACTACAGCAAAAACTAAGGATGCCTGGGTTTAAAATTTACACTTTGCTACTTTGTAGCTATGTAGGTTAGGAAAGTAAGTTTAAAAATACATATAAAATAGTATTAAATGGCATAGAGTTGTGAGGATTGAAGAAAATGATACATGTATAATTATGTATACACTTATGGTCCTGCACTGGCACAGAATAAGCATTTGGTAAGTGTTGAGTATCCCTGTTGTCATTATTAGCAAAGTATAAAAGATGCCTCACTTAGGGGAGCCTAAAGAGAGGTCTATTAATTCTCCCCCACCTTTTTGTTTGTCTTGTTTTGTTTTGCAAATCTTACTTAAGAAGTTGATTCCGTTCTGTCTGTAGTTTGTGGAAAAGCCATATGCTTAGCTGGAAGCATCTCTCTGATTCTTACAGAAAACAAAGGGGGTAATTTCAGGATCTTTATTATAATCTCACAAAGAGACATCAGAACAAGGCAAAGACTTAAAGGAGAGAGATCTATTTCAAGAATATGAACTAAATGGGAAGTATTCTGTTTAAAATTAATATATTATGTTAATATTATATTAATGTATATAATATACATTAATATAATATATTAATATGATTATTAATTATAAAAATTAATTAAAATTAGTTTTAATTTTGAATTAAATCTAAAATTTTAATTAAATTTAAAAATTAATTAAAATTAATACATTATATAGTATTTAATTTTATTAATATAAATTATATTATATTATATTATTAACATAATAACTAAAATTGTTATTGATGTGTCACTAAATCTTAGCACGGAGCCTTTTCACATAGTAGGTGCTGGTGAGTTCTTTAATGAATGAGCCGGTGCAAGATCCAAGGTAGCCGTTAAGAAAGAACAATTTCACTCATGCACATTTTCTCATTTAATTCTCTCAAAACCCTGTCAGGTAAGAAAGGATATTATAATTTAAAAGAAGAAAATGTGAGGAATAGTAGAGTCATCCCCTTTGATCTCTTTTTTTCTCCTAGTTGAATTTCCATTACACCACAATTATCAGATGGTACTTACTACTCACAGATGATGTCTTTGTAATTTCTCATAGGTATTAAGACTTAGCTACATAGATCCTTCCACAATGCAAGTTATATTTGAGTTGTTTTATATTCGTCTTTTAAGACCTGAGACAAATATAACCCACTCCAGGAAGACCTTCCTCAGTTCACATTCTGATTTAAGTGTCTCTCTTCTATGCTCATCTCTATTTTAGCCATTTCTACATTGTATTACGATCAAATATTCAAATATCTCTGGCCCTAATTTGAGTGAGAGCAACATGAGTTGGTAGAAAAATAACAAGTGTCCATTAAGACAGGGTTGATTCTACATGCAAAAGCATAAACATGTAACTTATTAAAATAAAATGTGTTCATAACACATTTATGTCCTGAAATTAATTTTTTTCGTTTGGTTTTCAGTTTTAATTTATTAAAATTAAATGAATAAATTTGTTGGCATTTTTCATCTAAAAATTTTTGTTTTCTGATTATTGACCTGCAGTAAGGATGATGCCTTCTATTTCATATCCCGTTTAATTTGTGACTACTTCGTAGACTCATTAATCTGAATTAAACTACTGATTTGAGCAAGTGCTTCGTCAGTGACTTCTTTCCACCTCTAGAAGAGTTTTTAATTACAATAACCTTTCATTGCATTTTTAGTTTAATAACCACAAGCCTAATAATATATTCACTCCACATAAAAACACTTATCAATAGAATCTTTGGGATGATTGAACATGCAATACACACCTCTTGTCCTTCATGATGATGTGTATATAATACAGTCAGATCCACCTCTCCATTACTTTCCAAGAGCCAACCATGTCCTTTTAAAAACATACCACTTTGCAATCTTGATTTTCAAGGAGAAAGCCTTTATTTTCTCACATGTCTTCCAGTTGATCTTTAAAATTTTTCACTGCTACATGCTCAAAATATCATTATTAATAATTTATTTCTGTCCTTAAGTGTCATGAATTATGATAATCACTTAATACTCTTATTTTTATGGTTTTCCAGATTGTTTTTTCTTATACTTACTTATCCAGGTGGCATTTGATAGCTCTACTTATTTTATAAAAAATTCTTTATAAGATTTGTCTATACTGATCATTCATAACATTTAAACTTTTATTGTGGTAAGAGATATATTTAGCACAAAATTGGCCGTTTGAACCATTTTTAAATGTATAATTTAGGGGCATTTTAAAATCACTATGTCGTGCAACCATCACAACTATCTATTCCAAAGCCTTCCACCTCAACCGGACACTCGGTACTCATTACCCAATAACTCCCGTTTTCCACTCTCCCAGTCCTTGGTAACCACACAATAAACTTGCCTATTCTAAATATTTCATGTAAGTGGAATCATACAATATTTATTCTTTTGTTCTGGTTTCATTTACTTAGCATAAGATACCCAAGGTTCATCTCTGTTGTAACATGTATCAGAACTACATTCCTTTTTATGGCTGAATAATATTCAATTTCATATATACAGGAAATTTATATGTAATATATGAAATACATATTATATAATATATGCATATTATATACATGATAATCTCTAAATATTGTATGCATAAAATATATAATATATATAATATGAAACATATGAAATACATATATGTTTTAAGATTTATTTGTTTATTTTACAGAGAGAGCAAGTGCACGTGAGTGGAGGGAGCGGTGGAGGGAGAAGGAGAGTGTCTCAAGCAGACTCCCTGCTGAGCACGGAGCCTGAGATGGGGCTCAATCCCAGGACCCTGAGATCTTGACCTGAGCCAAAATCAAGAGTCTGCTGCTTAACCAACTGAGCCACCCAGGCACCCCTATATGAAATTTATATTATATGCATTATATATAGATCACATTTCATTTATCCATTCATCTGTTGATGGACAATTGCATTGTTTCCAATGATCTGTAATTTTTTCTTCCACATCTTTTTGAGTCCTCTCCATTTGAGCTTTGGTTTCCAATATCCTAGGAAAATTGATGTTATCAAGGTCCTCAGCTATCTCCATACTGCTAAATTAAATGGTCAATTATCAGTCTACATCTTGTTTGATCATTAATGTCATTTCACAGAACTGTCTACATTTATATCCATGGAATACCTTTTTTTACCAGATTACAGGACACCATAATGAGATTTAGAGGACAGGAAGGCCTTCTTAAAGATTCAGTACAAAACCAGAGACATTTAAGGGTACCCTCACCTCTTAGAAGTACAGGAGGGCACTTTCACAGAAGCTTCGGTAAACTACTCCTGGTATTTTAACTGGCTGTATTAGATCACATGGCCATTCTTGATTCAAATATTGAAAAGGAACATATAGTTATTCTGATTTTCTCAAACTATTCAACGGAGCTGTTAATAGGCTCAACTGCTTTTGAATGAGATTCGCAAAGTTGTCAGAGAGAGATCTGAAGAACTCTGAGATTCTGTTGAGAAGGAGGAAGATGAGATGATATTGGATAAACAAGCAACAGTATCCACATACATATCCACTACATGTCTGAAAACACGTGCATGGAATTGTTTTTTTAAATATCATTTCTACCTCAACTACTGATATTAGCATCTATAAAATATACTTGTGTGCTTATTTAAACATTAAAGCAGCATAAAAAATAGAATATCCTCTAAACTTTCTCTAGGAAGGATCAAAATAAATAGAAAAAAATATTTCCTTTTCCATTACAAAACAGGACTTCTTTAATGTTTGAACTCATTCCTTGAAATGCACTGCAAAACAAAAATGATGTGTATTCTGCTTCATGAGGATTATAGATAAGATTTAACAGGTAGACATCCAAATAAGTCCTGCAGGTGGTAGGCAATAGTCCATGCATGAAACAAGCAGCTCAATTTTCAAAGGGCTATCAATTAAATGAGAAGGACGGTTGAACTGATCTGCTGCTCCCCAAATGTTAATTAAAATTGCAATATTGCTGTGGGGCAGCCAAATATGCTTGCCACTCTTGGACAGCTGTGATGCTGCATCTCAGCACATTGTAATCACAACGATATATTGCTTTGACAGCATCACTAAGAAACACAGTATCATTCTAGTATATTTCAGATTACTCGAGGCCTAAGGCATGTTTTTTTTTTTTTTTTTAAAGATTTTATTTATTTATTTGAGAGAGAGAGAGAATGAGAGAGAAAGCACATGAGAGGGGGGAGGGTCAGAGGGAGAAGCAGACTCCCTGCCGAGCAGGGAGCCCGATGCGGGACTCGATCCAGGCACTCCAGGATCATGACCTGAGCCGAAGGCAGTTGCTTAACCAACTGAGCCACCCAGGCGCCCCATAAGGCATGTTTTTGTTTCATAACACTTAACTTTTTTTTATTCTTTTAGCCCCTCTGTTTAATCCATCTGCCTTGTACCTGGCCCATGCACCTCTGATACTAGGTTACAGACACATTTTCTTCCAGTACTGGCTTTGCAAATACACGAAGCTGTTAGATGTCACAGCCATGGCCCACACCTGACTCCAAATTTGGTGCGGCTATTTTCAGTTCTCTTTTCTTACATAAATACTAGGCTCTGCTTGAATTTTAATTTTTTTTTAATCCCCCAATCTTAGCATTTAGTCTTTCATCTGTAGGTTTTTGGTAAATGTTCTTCATCGATTTGAGGAAGTTCTCCATCCCTAATTTTCTGGAGAGTTTTTATCATACACTGATGTTGATTTGGGGCACATTATTTTTATACATTAATAGATATGATTATGTGATTTTTTTCTCTTTAGTCTGTTGATACTATCGGTTATAATGCTTGATTTTGTCATGCTGAACCATCCCCTGCATCACTCGAATAAACTCCACTTAGTCACTGTGTATAATTCCTTTCTATGTGTTCTTTTCAGTAGTACTTAGTAGTATCATTTTTAAATCCTTTGAGACTTCATCTTTGACCCGTGGATTCTTTAGAAATGTGCTATTTCCCACCTGTTTAGAGAAACCTCTTGTTACTCTGTTAGCATTGCTTTCCTTGTATTGTTTCTAAGTTTGATCTTACTGTGGTCAGACAACACAGTGTGTGTCATTTCAATTCTTTGAAATTGTTGGGCTTGTCTTAGGGGCCACAATGCAGTCTGTTTTGCAGTGAGGGCCCCATGGAAGTCTGAAAAAAATAATCCTGCATTTTGTTACTATTGAATAAAGCATTCTCTATTTGACAGTTAAATCCTCTTAGCTGAATGTATTCTTCAAACATTCTAGATCCTTGCTGATTTTCTAATAGTCCTATCTATTGTAATGGCAGGTGTTCAAGCCTCCGACTGCAATTGTGCTTTTCTCCTTTCAACCCTATCAGTTTTTGTGTCGTGTATTTTTCAAATCTGTGCACATTTAGTGCACAGTGGATCCTTTTTCATTAGGTAATGACTTACACAATTCTTTTATGTGAGCAGGCCTTCACACTGCCTTGTTTATCATGAGAGTCTAGTCCTACTTTGGTGGGCTGTGATGGCAATTGTGGGTTGATTTCCAGGCTTTGCAGTGAGATTTTAGTGTCCTTGGTTAAGCTGGCGCTGGGGCTCCTGCTGGTCTCTATGGTACTGCCTTGGGGCAGCAGAAGGGGTTTCTCCACTGTAGGGGAGGAGTGTGTTTGCACTCTCTTGCAGTGCCATTGGCAGCTGGACTGGAAAGTCTTAGTCCTGTAGGACTTAGTCCTGCAGGTCTTCCATTTCCTTCAAGGTTGTCAGCTGGAGCTGGCTCTCTCCTGCAGGCTCTGCCCTCCACCCCAGGTATCTCTTGGTAGCAGAAAAGCAGACTCACAGGTCAGGTGGTGAAGGAGAGTATTTCCCCTGTTTCAGGATCATCTGGTGTTATCTGGACTACCGTGTGATCTGGGAAAATAATGAGCTTCGCCAGACCACCTTCTGTTGCTACGTCACAGATGGGAAAATATGGGGCATGGATGGCCTTTCTCTGTTACATAGAAAGATGCAAGAGAACCTGGTGCAGTGCTATTGCTCAAACCCTGAGATCCATACCAGCTCTCTTTATTCTGACCACATTTTGGGGTTCGCCTTTACTGCTCCCCTGCACCATTTCCAGTGTTTATGTTTGTGCTTAGTGAGGGGAAGCAAGGAGAAATGGAAAGCCTTCTCTGAGCAGCTGACAGTTCACGTAGATGTTTTTAATCTCTGTATCCCTTATATAATGATTAACTTTTGAAATTTCTGCATTATCTGCACATTCCCATAAACTTCTTGAAGACAGATGCATAATTCATCTTTGTATATTCCAATACCTTCCCTACACCTTACACAGAGATGATGCTCGATGTTAAGTGAAAGGAGAATTAACACAGATCGTTTCTTTAGAAAATAGTACAAATTTCATTTATTTCTGCATTTGTCGTAAGTGGAACTTCAACCTACCAGGTGCCTGGGTGGCTCAGTTGGTTAAGGGTCGGACTCTTGGTTTTTCAGCTCAGGTCATGATCTGAGAGTCCTGAGATCAAGCTCCACCTATGAGCTTTGTGGGGAGTCTGCTTGGGAATCTCTCTCTCCCATCCCTTTGCTCCCCCCCCAAAATAAATAAATCATTTTTTTTTTTAAGTAGAGCTCAAACCTTTTTACTATTATCTCAATAAATATAAAACTCTTGGAATGGTCAGTGTTGCCTACCTTGTATCTTGATATTTGGATAGGACCCATTTAAACTATCTAGAAAAAATGTCAAGATCAATTCCTTGTTTCACACATTCTTATTTTCAAGGGAATGGTTCTAGAGATTTCCATGAATAGATAGAAATATCTATATAAATATGGGTTCTGACTTGAAATATTCTATATATTATTTCCAAATTTTTTAACCTTTTAAAACTTTTCTATTCTTTTATAAATGAAAACATGTTTTATGTTTTTTTTGTTTTCTGTTCCTTATAGTGACATTAGGGGAAAGTTGTGGGCATTTGATTAAATGATCTTGATGTTTCTATCCAACACTAATATTCTTTTTAATCTTAGCAAATGGTCTGTAATCTAACTATAATACTTCTGTTTTATAGAAACTAATTTTTTTAACAACAAGGTTATCTCATTTGGAATCTCCTAAATCAATGCCAGGAGAGTCGACAGCAAGGAAATGAGCAGAACACAAAGTTATGTGATCTACATCAGAATTTAAAGAAAGTAAAAAAAAAAAAAAATAGAATTTAAAGAAAGTATTTCTAAACAAGAAATTCTAACTCAGGGAATCCTCTGGGTACCCTACAAAATTTTTGTGAATGTTGATGATAAATCATTTACAACCCAATTAAGCAAAATGAAACAAATATAGTTTCCCTCTATCAAAAAGAGATCATTAATTTTTTTTCATCTAATAACATTTTCCCTCCATAAGAATCTGTTAGAACTCTCTTCTAGCTATCTTTCAGGCTCTTAATATGTATTAAATTATCACAATGCATTATTAGATCCTATATCTGTGGACACTAGGTATTCGGATTTTAGCAAAAGTAGAAAAAAATTGGCAATAAAAATGCATGTGAAATTTGACAGATGGACTGGCAAAGACATTTATTTTCATTTTAAGTATACCTTGCTGAGTTCATCATTCATGGAATTTTCAGAATGAAGAATTATTTCCAAAATGCCATTCTACTTTCATTTTTTTCCCAAGGAGGGTCAGAATAACCTGCAAGTGGATTGTTGAACAAAGAAAGTACAGAACTTCAAATAGTCCCTCTAAGCAGCTTCAACTACAAACTTGGAACATTTTTTTAATGATTTTTATTTATTTATTTGTCAGACGGCGGGGGGAGAGGGAGCATAAGCAGGGGGAGTGGCAGGCGGAGGGAGAAGTAGGCTCCCCACTGAGCAAGGACCCCAATGTGGGAATTGATCCCAGGACCCTGGGATCGTGACCTGAGCTGAAGGCAGATGCTTAACTGACTGAGCCACCCACGCATCTCCAAACTTGGAACATATTTATGACATTTCAAAATGATTTGTGATCCCAACAGTCTGTTTAAAAGATGTAGCTTAAGTCAAAAACAAACTATAGGCCATACATTTAGGGGAGGAAAAATTCAATTTCTTTTGTTTTTCCCATTTGACTTCTTAAAATTAACTATAGTTTTCTTTAATAGATATTGCTGAGACTATAGTTTTAATAACTTCAATTCAAGCCATGGCATGAAAACTCTATGCCTCATGTATCCTAATTTGATGAAGTTTCCATAAGTTAAAACTTAATTCAACTTATTTGAGCAGAGAATCACTCAAAATTTATTGACTTTTATAAAGAAAAAAGATATACTAATTTTGCTATGAGAAAAATCAACCTAGATATTGGATAACATACAATTAAAGTGTCTCAAATAGTTTTCGTGCTCTGTGGTTTGAGGTATTACCCCCATCTATAGAGACATCGATTCAGAAGAAATTAGCAAAGGAACTGGTAAGGAAGAAGTATTTTGGAAATACACCAGCCATTTAAGAAGAAAGCACATTCCTGCCCCTCTCAAAGCCTACTGCATTGCATTAGGAAATGTGTAATATCCCTGGTTTCTTTGAACTACGCAGACATAAGCAAAGGTTGTGACATGTTTGTCACAAGTCTACCATGTATGTATTGGTGTGATTACCTCTCCCTAAGGGAGAGTCTATTACTAACTTACTCTAGTAAAGAGAGATCAGACAATTCTCATGAAAGCTCACGTGACTGCATTTTGTAAAACATCAATGCCCACAAAGACTCCCAATATCTGATCATATACTTAGAAGTCACTGCATATAAGGGATGCACAGAAGCCAGTAGATAATTTGGGATACCTAGCAATTCAAACCCTTACATTAAAGGAACAGAGATTTCCAAGGTCTTCAGGAATAGTCTGATTTTATGGACCCAGCCTTATGATTCCAACTCAACCTACTCCACTGTGACCCTTCAGATCCATGTTGAACTCGACCCTCTAATAAGATTTAGAGTATTCAGGATATTTGTAAAGACTATTCATAAATCTAAAATCTCTGGTAACATCCTTTTTTTAAAAAGTTTTTATCTATTTATTTGAGAGTGAGAGAGTGCGAGCGAGCGAGAATGAGAGAAGAGAGAGAGAGAGAATGAGTGGTGGGAGGGGCAGAGGCAGAGAGAGAAGCAGACTCCCTACAGAGCAGGGAGCCCGATGTGGGACTCGATCCCAGGACCCTGGGATCATGACCTGAGCTGAAGGCAAACGCTTAACTGATTGAGCCACTCAGGCGCCCTGCTGGTAACATCCTTAAGAATAATATTTCCTTAATAAAATTACTCTATTTTAATGTGGCGGAAAGAACTAGAGGCACTCAAACCAGACTCTGGAATGTCCTTTTGTTTACTCCCAACCTATGTGAACTTGGATAAATAATTTTACTTCTAGGACCATCAGCATCCTTTAGCTCTTAAAGCTGTTAACGAGATGATCTATTAAAATTGACCTAAGTAGTTTTGGGACAAAGCAGGCACTTTCCACTTCAGCGTTTCTCTTTTCATTCACTCATGATATCCTCAGGCCATCAGGTCTGTTCTTACACTGGCTGATCAAGGTGTTAGCAGGCTTCTCTCATCAACTGAAGATAGGAACAAAAATTAAAGTAAATAAGAGTTTTCCACAATTCTTGATCTTTGGCAGGATCCATTTTAATAGCTTGTCTCATCAAATAATCATTACACTCAGTAAGTTGTGTAACACGCTAATGTAACACCCTAATGCAAAGATAAATGACTGTCATCCAGCTCTGGGCAGCCTTGGCCTGAACGATGACAGGTTGTGGCAGGATTCCCCTCTCATTTTATTAGTGAGACAACATTTCTAGTGAAATTATGCACTCATAAAATTGAGTTGGCCTGAAAACCAGGGAGTATTTTATGCTAATATTTTGAGGACCAGAAATATATCTAAAGAGAACAAAACAGAGATGTTTAGCAAAATTAACTTGACTCCTGAGGGGCTGATTCTAACTAGGAAAGATAGATCCCAGGACCCCAGTGCAGAAGCAATGACAATAATCCATCCAAGATACACAAAAAAATTTGTTAATTTTAAATTGTATTTGAATAATTAGCAAGTGGCATAACTTCTTTGTATCTGAGTTTCCTCACTGGTAAGATGCCGATGTATAAACTAGGATGTTATTTTGTGTATGTGTATTTGAATTTTGTGTTTTTTAAAATATTTTTAATTTATTCATTTGAGAAACAGAGAGGGAGAGCATGAGCAGGGGAGAGAGGCAGAGGGAGAGGGAGAAGCAGGGCCCCATCCCAGGACCCTGAGATCATGACCTGAGCTGAAGGCAGATGCTTAACCACCTGAGCCATCCAGGGGCCCCTTGAATTTTGTATTTTCAACTCTATTGGAAATAATTTAAGTGTAGTTATATTAATTTTTTTGTGTTGAAACTGTCAAACTGAATACAATCATTTTAAGGAAGTCTCATTTAGGGGTGCCTGGGTGGCTCAGTCGGTTAAGCATCTGCCTTCAGCTTAGGTCATGATCTCCGAGTCCTGGGATCAAGTCCTGGGATAGAGCCCTGCTTTGGGCTCCCTGCTCAGCAGGATGTCGGCTTCTCCCTCTTCCTCTGCCTGCACCTTCATCCCCACCCCATCCACCCTGCCCTACTCCTGCTCTCTCTCTTTTAAATAAATAAAATCTTCAAAAAAAAAGGAAGTCTCATTTAAAAAGCTGCATTGAGATAAGGCTTTAATCCCAATATATCAGCTAAATTAAATTTATAAAACAAAATACAACTAATTTAGAATAAATTCTGTAAGCTAAATGTTTTACCATTATAACTAGCATATCTTTTATCAAATAGGGGACAAAATTTTCTACTTGTTATTTCTACTATAAGTAATTCATATTCTGAAGCATGGTAAATTGGAAATTACACCAATGCAGCAATCAGGAAACATTAATTACATTCCTAAATCAGATTGGCTGTTGGCCTTCAGCAAATTATTTTATTCCCTTTTATCAAAGTTTCCTCATTTCTCAAATGGGCAAAAAATATTTGACCTAATAATAGCAAATCATTCTAGAGTTATCCTATCATTTTTCATATAATGCATAGCATCAAGTTTAAGATACACTTTTGAACATCACTGAAATCAGGTGTCTCCTGAAATTTAATGTATCTTTTCATAAATATTAGCAGCATATACATTTATTGTTCTTAGTGGCACAAATTAAGATAGTGGTTTATCATACAACTGATGGTGTATTAGATTTGATGAAATTTGGTATTAACAAAATTAATCCTCAGAGAAATTACATGAGTATAATTTTTAATCACATTCAACAGATAAAAAGAGATTGAGGCAGAAAGAACTGAAGTAATCTGCTTAAGATGACAGAACCAAAACCTGGACTATTGATGCAAAGCCTAGGGTCTTATCCATAACATACTATTGTCTTGACTATTAAGTACATGTTAACATGATTTGAAAAGCACATTGTACAATATACATAAAAATAATTTAAACTGTTCACGATTTTTTTTTTTTTTTTTGAGAGATTGAGAGTGTGTGAGCAGTGATGGGGAGGGGCGGGGGGGGGGGCGGCTGGGAGGGTGAGGAGGTGGAGGGAGAATCTTAGGCAGGCTCCACACTCAACACAGAGCCTGACGCTGGGTTCAGTCTCAGGACCCTGAGCCAAAATCAAGAGCCAGACAACTTGGGGCGCCTGGGTGGCTCAGTTGGTTAAGCGTCTGCCTTAGACTTAGGTCATGATCTCAGGGTCCTGGGATCTGGGAACGAGCCCTGTGTTGGGCTCCCTGCTCAGCAGGGAGTCTGCTTCTCCCTCTCCCTCTGCCTCTCCCCCTGCTTCTGCTCTCTCTCTCACTCCCGCTCTCTCTCCCAAATAAATAAATAGAATCTTAAAAAAATATATTTAGACCAAGAGCCAGATACTTAACCAACTGAGCCATCTAGGCACCCCAGTAAAGAAGTCTTTTCCAATTGAAAGCATAAAATCTAATTCCTATTGAGATATGTACTTTCTAATGGAAAAATGCAGTGACAATATGTATGTATATATGAATATATGTATATTTGCACGTATTTATTCACAATGACAGAACTACATAGTAGTAAATATTTCCTTGGTTGAGGAGCCTGTCACTGAATTGTATCTTTAAGTCAATTTATAAAGTCATTCACTAACATATCTTAGATATTGATATCTACAAATGGGTGCTTCTAATATCCTTTTCATAGTTTGATCCAAGAAACATAAGTACCTGACTTGCCTAAAATGCTTACTAAGACAGGGGTAGTCAGATGTCTGACCTCTCACATGTATGTGCACCGGGGCATGCACAAAGGGGTCAGAGATATGAGGTTACAGATCAGGATCTACAAAATTTCAAAGGGGTTACCCCCCCACCCCCGCCGAATCAGGTGATTGCTGTTTAAAATCATTGCAGGCATTATGGATGCATGGCTACCCTGTGCTCAATGAGTCACAAATTCACTCATCAGTAATATTCATTGGGTGTAGCCAGTCCTATTATTAGATTTGTGTCAATGTCCCTACTCTTCTGGAAATCTCAAATTCTCTCAAATTAAAAGTTAAAATATAAAATTAAAATATGACCTCTCTCTCTCTCTCTCTCACACACACACACACACACACACACACATACACACACACACAAACAGGTTCTGGCATAGATGGTAAATGACTAAAATTTAGAGCAAACACTTAAGTTTGCAATCCAATGTTCGTTTTTAGATAAAGTGTAAAAGTGATTGAGATACTAACCCCAACAGCTCTACTAACCACACTCTTTGTACTTGTGAGTCTTTCCTCCTTAAGCAGAGATCAATATTTCTAGAAGCTTAGAATGCATAAGAATCACCTGCCGAGACTGACATGTTTCCAATTCTTGGCTACCTTTAGAGATTCCTGGGGTTGAGGAAACTCAATTTTTAACAAGAGAAACAGGTGATTTTGAGGCAGGTTTGCCACAGCTACCTTTAAAGGGACATTGGAAGGGAAGGGACATGGAAAGGAAGGAAGGGAGAAAGGAAGACAGATGTAGGGAAAAAGGGGGAGGGGAAGGAGGGTGAGGAAGAGGAAGGAAGAAAGGAAGATGCACGTATATGTTATGATTATATATACACACATGTATTTATTTATAATATATCTGTAAGTAAGTATGTATGTGTTTACATATATAAAATGTGTCTACATCTGTGTGTATATATATGTATATGTAGACATTGGAAGATGAAAGAATAATATACAAAATTGCTTCATAATGTTAAATATTTTATAGATACTCTCTATCATGAATCTTATTAATAGTGTATTATTTTAGTGGGCACTAAATATTCTTCTTTTAGATTATGAATTATAGCAAAAATTTCCAAACCCATGCATTCATACACCCATTCCTGCCAGCAGCAGGTCTGTGTGTGTGAGTTTTACATTTGAAACTATTATCAATATTTAAAAGTCATAAAATTCCACATTGTAGTTCAGATAGCTCATCTCTTGAATGAAAGAACTGTATGGCATCAGGAGACCTGCATTTCTATAGAGTAGTGATAGGCCCTGCCCCCACTGGATGGAACATGGATTTCCTATTGTCCATGGTCTCTGCCACAGTCTATTGTCCTTTTGACATTGAAGCTGATGATATTCCTCAGATCTGCCTCATAAATTTGTGGTACGTCCCAGGCCTGTGGGCATTTGACTTTGTGACTCCTGTTAAATAGTATAATGATTCTCCTCAGATCTTGTCACAACTCCATCACAGAAATATGAGCAGCTTCCCATTGCCTACTAAGATTAATGAAAAACCTTAACATTGTATTAAAGGTCATTCATTTACTGTTTGTTTCTTCCTCCTGTATCTTCAGTTAGGTCTTGCACACAAGACACTTGCACACAAGACAAAGGAAACCAATTAAGAGTTTTGCCGAAACTTTTTCTTTTTTTCCCTGACTGTAGGTTGTGTTCCACTGAAAATAGTCTTTATTAGCGTTCATCCAACTAAAAATGTACTCACCCATCAAGGCCTTTCCATGAGTATATCGCCTGCATTCTAAGTTATATGTTATTATGAGTTATAAATTGTTATGTGCTACACCCATAGTGGTTATATGATGTTTAGAATTGTAGAACTTTGCAAAATCATCATTGTCCAAGCCAGAGTTCCATATATGTAGGCTTTCCAGATACCACCAAATTGAACTGTTAAGGCTGCATGCTGAATATGGTAGACAATATGGTAGAATGAAAAGATCATAACTTGGGAATCAGAAACATTTGGTTCTGGATACTAACTCTACCTCAAAAGATCATGTCACTTGATTGTTTAAACCCCATATTCTTGATCTGTAAAATATGGGTAAAATAACCCTAAGCCAAAGGAGTTAGAGGACGAGTAAAATTATGCCTTTGAAGGCCTTAGGCACAACGCTTGACAAATAATAAAATTCTCAATAAATAGCAGATATAATTAGTATTTTTATTATTACTCAACCATAAAAAAGAATGAGATCTTATCGTTCACAACAATCATGGATGGACAGAGAGGCTATTATGCTAAGTGAAATAAGTCAGACAGAAAAAGACAAATACCATATGATTTCACTTATACATGGCATCTACAAAACAAAACAAATGAACAAACAAACAAAAAACAGAAACAGACTCATAAATAGAGAACAAATTGGTGGTTGCTAGAGGGTAGGAGTATGGGAGGATGCGCGAAACAGGTGAAGGAGAGTAACAAATACAAACTTCCAGTTATAAAACAAATAAGTCACAGGGATGAAATGTACAGCCTAGGGAATAAGTCAATAATATCGTAATAATTTTTCATGGTGACAAAGAATAACTATACTTACCATATTGCATAATATACAGAATGGTTGAATCTACTATATTGTGCACTTGAAACTAATATAACATTGTATGTCAACTATACTTCAGTAGTAAAAATTTTTAAAAAGAATTGATGCATAGTTGAATTATAAATTAAATTTATTAAATGGAAAATAAACATTTCATAAATTTATTTTTTACTTAAAAATTCCCAGTAAATATTAGATATAAATATTTTTTTTAATTAGCCAATTCCTTATCAAAAGTTCTCTAAGCTTATACAGGTCAACTAAAATCTTAAATTCCAACATCTTCTATATGTTAGAAATAAAGTGAAAAAGTTGTACATTACAACAAAATGTTCACAGATCAAATCCAACAATATAAAAAAAAATTATACACCACCACCAAGTGAGATTTATTCCTGATCAACAAAGCTAGTTTACCATTTGAAACTCAAGGTGATCCACAGGCTGAAGAGAAAACAACAACATATAATTATATAAGTTGATGCATAAGAAGCATTTCACACAATAAAAAAATCCATCCACAAACAAACAAACAAAAAGTCAGTGAACTAGGAATAAAGGCTAAAGTCCTCACTTTAATAAGGAACATCTAAAATAAACCTACAACAGCCATCACAATGAGTGGTGAGAGATTAAATGCTTTCCCCCTGAAAACGAGAACAAGGCAAGGATGTCCCCTTCCACTGCTCCTTTTCTACATCCTACTGGAAGTAAGAGCTAGTGCAAAAGTGTAAGGACTGAGAAGAAAGCCCTGAAACTACCTGTTCACAGATAACGTGATTGCCTGTGCAGAATATCCTGAAGAATTGACAGAAACACTCCTGGAACTAATATGCCAGAGATGATATAATTTGGTGTATTTCAGATATACAAAGGAATGTGTCTAAATTTTTATATTTAATGTCTTGGATGTATTCATAGAAGAATCCAAAATAATGACACAATTGCTTGATTTTGAAATATCGCCTCTCACTTAGGATCTCTGGAAATGTTTAGCCTTGTAATATCATTTGTGCTCTGAAAACACAAAGTTAGCTGGGATGCCTGGATGGCTCAGGCAGTTAAGCGTCTGACTCTTGGTTTCAGCTCAGGTCATGATCTCAGGGTCATGATCACAGGGTCCTGAGATTGAGCCCCTGTGAAGGGCTCTGGGCTCTGCACTCAGCAGGGAGTCAGCTTGGGGTACTCTTCCTCTCTCTCCCTCTGACCCTCCCCTGCTTGTTCTATCTCTCTCTTTCTCAAAAATAAATAAATCTTAAAAAAACCAAAAACACAAAGCTAGCATTTTATGCAATTATTTGTGCTGAGTTTGCGTGGCAATTTTCAACAAGAAACTTTACATGGAGTTTCTAGTGTTAGGAGTTGATTGGACAAGTCAGGGCCAGGGTTCCCAACAAGAAAACATGGAGTCGGGACAGCTAAGACAAAACAGCACTAACATCCTGTTTTGCAGCTTCTGAAGAAATGACTTTTGCAAAACATCCTGAGATGAAGAAATTGACCGTGAAACATTTGTCACTATCACGAGCTGAGGCAGTGAAGACGTAAGTCTCCAGATGTCAGCCCCAAAAGACCATCAGCACATGAACAATAACCTGATAGGTAAACTGGAGCATGATCAAAACCTTGATTGGCACACCTTAGCAGCCACTCTGCAGGGGGCTCACACTCTGGTTGCTTAAGATCCTTCTGCAAAAGAGGTTATAAGAACCCCTAGATTTAAACACCTAAACGGTAACCCTCTTGGGTCCCCTCCCTCTTTAGGAGCTTTGTACTCTCACTCAATAAACTTTGCTTTGCTGCCCACCACTCTTTGTCTGGTCTACCTCTTCATTCTCTGAAGCAGTCTGAAGGCACCAAAAAAGTCGAAACAAGGAGTATTCCTGAAACCCTAGGGTTCTTTTATTTTTTTCTTTCTTTCTTTCTATTTTTTTTTTAATAGGCTCTACACCCAAGGTGGGGCTTGAACTCATGACCCCAGTATCAAGAGTTGCATGATCTACCGACTGAGCCAGCCAGGCGTACCTTTAATGCTAGTTCTTTAAAAAAAAAAAAGAGGAAAGTGATATTCTCACACTTTTGCAACAACAAGGATTTTTTCCCCCACTTATGGTTTTAATAAAAATGATGGTGCTTCTACTATAATGCTGTAGAACTTATTAGATAGCGGACAAAATACAGGTTCTTATGAATAGAGGGTATTTAATTCAGATACTGTGTTTAATATACAGAAGTATCTTGTGTGTGTTTATGTGTGTGCTTGAAGAGAGAAGTTGGTAACTAAGTATTTTACTAACATGAACACTTTTGAAATGAGTGTTGATGGGTGACTAAACTTCCTTCAAGGTATTTGTCTGTGAGGCATTAATAGGCAATGAAATAGTGAGAGTATACAAGAGGATAAAGGTCAACGGACTGTTTGAAGAATTCTGGTTAATTCTTAGGACTAGACTGAAGTGTTTGTGACAGGAAGGAAATGATAACGAGGATGAAGAATTAGTTGAAGTCAGATCCTGTAAATATTTTAACACCATACTTAGGAAATGTATAGGATCTTAGCAGTTATACTTCCTTTGCCTAGAAAGATTGCCAGTTGAATCTGAACATTTTAAAAAGATTTTATTTATTTATTTCGAGAGAGATGAAAGCAAGCAGGGGGAGAGGCAGAGGGAGAGAGAGAAACTCAAGCAGACTCCCTGCTGAGCGAGGAGCCCAACACGGGGCTCGATCTCAGGACCCTGAGATCATGACCTGAGCTGAAAGCAAGAGTCCTTCGCTTAACCAAGTGAGCAATCCAGGCATCTCTTGAATTTGAACTTTTAATCAGTCAAGCTACCTGCTCAAAATCCTAAGGAAAAAATGGTTTTAGTTTCATGCTGCATTTTGCCAAGTCGTCACCTCTAACATACCTTGCAATTCTTTTCTTGAAAACTTTATGTTTATATATCTGCCCTAAACCCATTAGTCTCTGCCCCCTTATGGACAACAACTGTGTCTTAGTCATTTTCACTTTCCTACTACAATGCCCCAAATTCTGGCACATAGCTGCACATATGTAGTGTGAACATTTCCTGTCAGAATCTGTTTTAAAAGAATGAATTAGTGTTTGGTTGATATATAGTACCTACAAATGGTAAAGACAATACCATTTCAATTACTCTTATTCTTTAAGGGATGAAATAGCAGCAGTAGCTTCTTAAGATTCTGACGTGTGTGAAAAGTAAAAGGGAAGACAACAGAAGAGTTCACATGCACTTTAGTTCTCTGGCCTGAAGAGTAACTGGGGGTATGAGAAAAATATTGTGAAAGGATAATAGCCATCTTTGATGTTTTCACATCTTTTCCAGGCATAGAGTAGGCTCTTAGTGTATGTTTGATAAATGAATGTATAAATGGATGGATGGATGGATAGATGAACAAATGGTGGATTGTCTTATTTCTTCAAAGAAATCCACTAATAATTAATTTTATTCTTCTGGATCTTTCCATAGAAATATCTTACTATTGAGTGCTGCATATATTCCTGTCATGCAGCTGTTATTTTCAGGAATAACATTTCATATACTTTTAATCTGTCCATTAAATTTTTTAATCATCTGCCTGCATTACTGAATTATCCCTATAGTCTAAGTATGCCATATTTAAGTCTGAACTGATTGAACATCTACTTACTCTTTTCTAAATCAGTGAACAAAATATCCTATTTCAAGAACTTAAAACAAACAATATTTGTAGAATGCTCTATCATAAGAAAGTGCCAATATTCATCAAGTGTCCATTTAAATCATACAAATGCAGGACTCCCATAAAGCACCCTAACACACTTCAGAAAAAGTGTTTGTATTAGAGAAATGTGACAGACTCTTAACAAAAATCATCCCATCAAAAATAGCCACAGCAAGGTTAAAATTCATCTAGCAGCCAATAAATATGAAGGAAAAATATGGGAGATTTCTGAAGCCAAACTCCTTGGGATGTTTCTAACTCTTGTTTAGACTTTTCAACCTATGTACTCAAATTTAACTTGATTTGAGACATGCCAGCCATATTTAGATACCCAGTCTGTTACAGACATCACTCAGGCACTGTATACACCAATATGAATAAAGCTTAGTCTCTTTCCTCAAGAAGGTCATTGTCTTGTTGAAAGAACCCTGGGATCATGACCTGAGCCGAAGGCAGACGCTTAACGACTGAGCCACCCAGGTGCCCCTTGTTGAAAGAAAGAAACAAAAAGAAATAACACATTTTGATGCAACGAACACTCTTTAAAAGCCCACTTCAAGTGTCCACCTTATTTGTAAAACATCTGTCTCTAATCCACATCTAAATGATATACACATTGCACACATTAGCGTACCATTTTATACAGAGATACAAAGTAAAAGTTATTTATTCTCTTTTCTCTCCCTATTTACTGGTAAAGAAAGCATTTCTAAATGCTACAAGGACTTGAGAGGAAACTCCCTCTTGATGGACTATGATGGGAATCTAAGGGAAAAATCACAGTAATATCCGTGCTTTTTCTTTTTGATCTTCAATTTTCCCTTCTGTAAAATGAGGTGAAAGGGGGCCAGTAGACTTGCCTATCTGTTTAATTATACTTTAAAGAAAAAGATTAATTTTTATAATCTTAAAAATTACTTCTAGATGTTCCTCAGGGGTACTTTCAGCTTTTAGTTCTGTGAATTTGCATCTTGGCTCCATTGAGTCCTGCTTCAACTCATCCACTAGAGTACCCATTATCACCCACCATCAGGGATAAAGTCCTATGGAAATTATATCTTTAAATGAGCCAGAACAAACCCAAACCATCAAATATAGTTTCAATGACGAACCTCAACATTTTACATTTGAATACTTCCCCAAATGGTTGCAATTTATTAAAGTCAGATTAAAGGGCTCCATTCATTTTTCCTATTCAGTAAAGAGACAGTTAATGAATGATATGGGGTTGGCCAGGCTTCTAATGAATGATTCTGGAAGTGTGCGTCCCTCAGTGTGAAGAGACTCAATGAATGCCAGCAGACTGTTGACATGCTTTTCATCTGTGCAGAATATGTCTCTTTATGCAACTTTTGGCTAAGGAGATGGTAATTATGCCATCAAAGCTAAACAGAAAACACTAGGCTATGTCTTTCCCTAAGTTGCCATTCCATGAACTAATAAATGACCTCCTAGTTCCTTCACCTTCCTTATGGCTGCATTGCTGCAGAGAAATTTCCATAACAAATGAAGGCACAATAAGAGCCAGTATCCATTTTGGAAACTTTGGAAAATAAAGAAGAGTATAAAAAATTAATTAATTTTTTAATTAATTAATTATTTTTTAAAAAACCCCAGACACCTAACATTCATATTAGTACCACCAGTACTGATAAACACTTTGGTTTAGTTTATGACTTTGATCTAAATTTATCAATATTGATAAAGTTCAAAAAGTAATATAGAAAGATTTATGAAAAGTTATAAAACATGAAATGGTGTCGTTGATATTTTATGCATGCACAGGCCTGAAAGCTTGTTTGGCAGTAGGCACACTAACTTTTCCATTGATGGTTAGCTCCTGGAAAGATTGGAGAGGATAAAGAAGTTGAGGGAAAAGATAGTCTCGTGATAAAGTTTTTAAAAAATCACAGAGAGATAGAAGTAAGAACACAGTTGATTGAATTTGGTTTTCTCAGAAAATGCAACAGTAACCTAACATCAAGCTGTGATAAAATGTGGCAGTTTGAGGCTAAACAACTACCCTAGCACATTAGGACACTGACTATAGTTGGTTCCATTTTCACATCTAATGCATTTCTCTTTTTAAATGTAATTTATCATTGTTATCAATGTGATACATGTACAATGGGATACAAATTAAACTACAAGGCTGATAATGAAGAACAGCAATAACCCGACCCACCTCTTCCTACTGACAATTCTTGCTCCCTGAGAGCTATAGCTTTCAACACTTACAGCTATTTATCTTGGCATTAATCCCATATTTCTAAATAACATTTATATAAAAATTTCTTGCTTATTGGCTTCAGATATTATCTAAAGTAAATAATTTTGTAGAAAAACAAGAGATAGCTTTCTCCCTCTCTTGTTTTTCCTGGTAATTTTTGTTTGTTTTTGTCTTGGTACTCAGCATAATAATGACAATGGTAATATTGAAAATGATGAACATTTATTTAAATGATTGCTTTTAAACCAGGCATTGAGCTAGGTATTTTATGTATTTTTCTCTTCTTTACAATTCTCATAAAACCCCTTTGGAAAAAAAAATTGTTTCACAGATGAAGCAAGTGGGATCAGAGATACTAACTTCCTGTTACTGATATAACTAGTAATTGATAGATTTGAAATTCAAATTCAGATTTGCCTATTCAATACCTATAGTCCTATATACAAGGTAAACTTCATTCTCATTGGGGTCCTGTAATTTTGCATCACTTTTTCATTTGACATAATGTCATCACTGCTTTAGGTCATTAGAAATTCTTTAAACCAATGTTATTTTGGATGCACAATATTCCAAGAGAGGAATGTATCACAATGTACTGAATCCCTCCAACTATTAAAGTGACTTTAAACCTTCCCCCCATCCCCAATTATTTGTTATCCTAAACAGAGAGAAGATAAATATCTTTATGCACTATTTGTGTAACATTTTAAAGAATCCCTTTGTGTTTCAGGGAATTTCTCGGGTTAAGTTGCCACTAGTAGGCATGATTTTTAAAATAATCTGTGAAAAAATAATATGATGTGGATAATGGCCAGAAACATAAACCAAAATTACATGGAAGAAAACTAAGTTTATGGTCTCTGCTAATTATGCATTTTATGGAAGATGGAAATCTGTTTCTTATGATCAGCTGTCAACATTAAAGTTAAAGATACCTGTCTTTAAGAACCTATAAAACAAAAGGTAAAAAGGGTCTTTCATGTAATAGAAACATGTAAACTCTGCTTTCACCTACTGATTTTTTGAAATTGTATACTCTTGGGGATAACAATTTCTTACAAACAGTGATTATATAATATATAAAATACAATGATAAAATTCATATAATTATATGTAATATATTGTTGCATATATCATATAAAATTTTGTATTTTATAAACTATATGTCTATTATAATATCCATATATTATATACAATTATAGATGATTATTTTCTATTACTATATATAATAAAATCATAGTTTAAAACTTAGAATTCTGTAAAGTCTTGTGGTTTCCAGGGAACTTTAATGAATATATAATTGGATGGTATTAATGACCAATTCTGCAGGTGAAGAATGCAAAGCTTACAGATACTAGATGGTTTGTTTAATGTCTTGCACCTGCTAATGGCAAATCCAGTAGAATTAGGTTGCCTGACTCCTTTTCTTTTTTTTTTTTAAGATTTTATTTATTTATTTGACAGAGAGAGACACAGAGAGAGAGGAAACACAAGCAGGGGGAGTGGGAGAGGGAGAAGCAGGCCTCCCGCTGATTGCGGAGTCCGGGAGGCAGGGCTTGATCCCAATCTGAGTCGAAGGCAGACGCTTAATAACTGAGCCACTCAGGCACCCCTGCCTGACTCCTTTTCAATCACTCTTTCTACCACAGGGTTAGAGTGAAATGTTAGGTACAACAGAGATAAGTTTAAAGAAAGACAATTAGATAGAAGTTGTGCTTTCTCTCTTACTGTGAGAGAAAGGAACTATCTTAAAAACCCAGTCCGTAGAGCAGTAAGTTAATAGTAAGTAATTCTTGTGGAAAAAAAAGAAAAATAGGTCCTGAGGTCTACTAGGTTTTCCACAGCTGTTGATGTGATTAATGAAATCTTCCACTGTTTAATGTTTATTTTCATCTCCATATGAAAATCTCCTGTTGTGTCCAAAAAGTATAGTCAGAAAAATACTCATAATATCCCTTGCAGAATAGTAATAAAACAGGTTATTGTTAATACTTTCTCTGGGTGATCTATATGGGAGACTGCTAGTTATAATTATTTGGTGACTATCCTCTTATGAGGCCAAGCTCAGAAATCATCCCTCATCAATAGCACAGCTGATGGAAGAAACCAGATCCCTTTAATCTTAAGCAATGCCTTCAGAGGTTTTCTTTGGTTTTAACTTGTTAATTGATGCCTCCTTGTTTTAGATGTACAGAAGAGAAAAGAATGTTCTGAAATTTGAAAGCCCTGGTATCTACATCCTCAGAATATCCCATATTCTGGGAACATTCTGGGAAAAGGGGAAACTAAAAAAATTAGGAGATCCTATGATAGGAGCCCACATTGTGTTTGTCAAAAACCTATAGTTAGGTAATCCTACTTACTGGATATGTGACCTTAGGCTTCTCATTTACTAGCACTTATCCTCTGTGAGAATGCCTACTTTGTAAGGTTCTATTTACATTAGTTTATGGAAAGTTTAAAAGTTTTGAAAGTGCATTCTCTGTTAGTTCTTAAAAATGGTAGCCATTTACTTGCAAAATGATTGTATTCATAGTTGATTAACACCACAACAACGAAAAAGATCTTGTTATTAGATCACAGGCACTTTCATGAAAATAAGGCTGTGTGAAAAAAATCTCTATTCTTCATTTGCTTCCCTTAACTCTTACTCACTTCCTCCTTCCACATTCTCTGACTTGCTTCAATTCTCCTGGGAAATTTCACAGAACTAAATTTTGTTGATTTGGAATGTCTCCTAATTCTCCATTAAAATAAACTCTCATCCTTGCAAACATACCAAGTGATGCCATCTACTCTGACCAACAGACAACACTATTGATCAGGCGTCCGGGGAATTAGTATGATTTCCCCTTTTACAGTTAATTGTGTTTTTCTGTTATTGACCCCAGATTGAATTGCTTTTAAGGTCCTTCATTTGCAGACAATTACTTCTCTTAAGTACCACTGGTTAGAATAGCCACACTCAATGTATCGACAATCTGCACCTAAAGTACCCTGAAAAATGAGCTACTTTGTATGGGCATGACATCTTGCTGTCCTGAAAGTTAGTATTGATATGATTAAAATACCCAAGGCTTAAAATATCAGTGTTAAATGGCATCCTATGTATAGTCTTACCCACAAATTATGCAAATTAGGAACCTCAGGCTTAGAAAAGTCACTTCTTCTAAAGTCAACTAACATGCCTTGCAGAGCAAATGTCACTGTCAAGAACCGCAAAGGGTTTGAGATTTTGCACCACTTCTAAGTCAACAGTTACACACACGTAAGCTACAATTTCACAGATGCTGGCAGAAGACACGAAACTCCTGGTCAGTGTACCCGTGGCACTCGTGGCAAATAGAATGAATTTCATGTTCATGTTGGCTGCCCTTACTCTCTCAAATCCCACAGGGAGAGGCAGAGACAGTCTCTAGTAGATGCTGTGTACACAGGATTTGTGGTACAGATGATAAACCTGAATCTAGGAAACCCCAATCTTTTAAAGAGGGCTGCTAGCAAAACTGCCCAACCTTAGCTCTAGTGGAAAATATTATCTTTAATAATCTGATCAGAAGACAAATCCGCCCTCTTAGCATATATATATATATATATATATGTATATATGGATGGATGGATGGACGGATGGATGGACAGATGGATGGATGGGTGGATGAATGACTGGATGGAGATTATTATGGATTATTAATATAGATATAGTTATGAATATGGGTATGGAGATAGAATCATTCTGAACTAGTAGAGGACAGTTCGATGATTACAATTTAATTGAAGGGGCTTTCTTTCCCACCCAGATTCAATCCATGAGAAAGAATAATTTATTTTTTGCTGTATTTGTCAAGGAATGAAATGAATACTAGGGCATCCTTTCACTGAGTATGTAGCATTTTCAGGGACAAGGCTCACACGTGTCTAAAAATCTGACTCTTGGCCATACGTTGGGCCCAAGCACAGAGGGGTATATGTGACCTCCAGTTAACACTTGTTACTAGTACATGTCTGAAGCAGCCTATAGCTCAACACTGAGTTTTCAGCTCCCTATTCCTCTCCATCTCCATTCAATTTACTTTTTAGTTTGTCTGTATATTCAAAGATACTATTTCTGTTTGAAGTGAGATTCTTCTCCCATAATTTCTACCCTGCCAATAGCCCAGTAAATGAAAGACTTCCATTATGTCTTTTTATTTATCTTCAGACACATGGATTGTATCTTCAGACATAATGTGTTGCCTGTAGTTCCCAAACCGTGGTCCAAGTTTCTCTTTATCTCTCCCTTTGCAGATATTATTCAGTTCACTGGAAAGCCCTCCCTCTTCTGTGTGTTGAATTCCACTCATCTTTCAGTCTATTGCAAGATATATTTCTTCAAGGGAGCCTGCCTAATCCTCCATGTGACTATGGTACTGCCTCACTTTGAAATACAGTTTTGGCTGGTGATATATATATGTCAGCACTTTTCTTCTCAAACCATTATTAGCTTTTATTAGTAACGGTATTACTTATGAAAAATGCCATACTAACAGTGCCCAAAGTTGGAGCCAGGAACTGAGCTTTGTACTTTACATGAATTATCCCTAATCCTGGAAATTATCTTTCAAAGTATATGTTTTGATCCTTATTTTACAGTTAAGATATCTGCACCTCCTAGAGGTCAATAAATATCCCAGAATTCTCACAACTGGTGAGTTCTAGAAAAAAAGTACAAAGCCATATCTCTTGATCCCCAAACGCATGACCCAATTGTAAATGTTGTAAGAGAAATAATTATATAAATATTATTTCTACAGTGTTAAAAATACAATAAATGCCTAGTTTAAGTTAGGTCCTTGGGCTCTGTTTTTTGCTTCATAAACTTCATAATGAATATGCAAGTTTGGGAATATTTGATGTAAGTCTGAGTAATATTGTGATTTATTCAACTGAAAACACAGCACCTAACACATCCTATTTGTCTGTAATTTATTTTAGAGTTGATGCAGTAACAAACAGCAATAACAAAATGATCTGTACAGTTTCCTATCATCGAGGAAAAACATACCTCTTATATTAGGTTAACTTGCAGAATTCCATTTAACATACTTCTTTCATAATATATTATACTCCCCGAAACTCTGCTGACACTTATATAGGAACAAAGAAAATTGAATCACATATCACAGACAAACAGCCCAGGGCAGAAATCAGCAGAGGGATCTGGAAAATACCACTAAGGCAGGTTTTCTAAACTAGAAGGCCACCAAAGCCTTAGTCTTGGGATTAGGTCCTAAAGACAATACAATTTAAAATGCAAATCAAATAATCTTTGTGATTGTTCACTATCACTAAGCAAGAATAAACATACAATAAAAGTGAAAAAGTAGCAGATGAAACCAAAACCAAATGAAAATGATAGCTTCCTAGAAATGATATCTATGCTATTCCTTAATATTAAAAAGATAATGTGAATTATATGATGTTAAGTAAAACAACAACAAATATCTAAATAAATTGCACTCTAACCCTTAAAATAAAATCTATTTAGTTGTGTTCAAATATTGAAGTGCCACCTCCTTAGTTCTGAATTGTATGAGCAACTGTCTTTCTCTTCTATTTTTTTCTCTTTGCCTGCTTGTGTCTGTCATTCTCCCTCCCCTCTGCCCCCTCCCTTGTCCCTCTCCTCCTCCCCTTCCCCCTCCCCCAACCCCTCTCCTCCACCTCCTCCCCCCTCCCCTCTCCCCCTCCCCCAACCCCTCTCCTCCACCTCCTCCCCCCTCCCCTCTCCTTTCCCTCTCCTCTCACCCTCCCCTTAGCCATCTCTCCAGCAGCGCAGGCATAATTCTTATATGATCAAGTTCTGTAAAAAACATCAGATCATTATTTTCTTTTTTTTTAAAGATTTTATTTATTTATTTGTCAGAGAGAGAGACAGCAAGAGAGGGAACACAAGCAGGGGGAGTGGGAGAGGGAGAAGCAGGCTTCCTGCTGAGCAGGGAGCCTATGTGGGGCTCCATCCCAGGACCCTGGGATCATGACCTGAGCCGAAGGCAGATACTCAACAACCAAGCCACCCAGTCGCCCCTGGATCATTATTTTCTATAGTCATCCTTCACACTTTGTGCCAGGAGCATATTCTTATCTTAAACACAAATAGTTTTGTAAAAGTCTAATTAGATAAAACTAAAAAAAGGGGGGGATTCAATAGTCACCTCATTATTTTTCAGTTTTAACGCACATTTCTACATTGACTAGATAACCTTCTTGCATCCTCACATAGTCGCGTCTCTATTCTACTCAGACTCCCATTGACTATGCAATCTCTGTAGCAGATGCGTTGAGGCCTATGAATCATGGGAGGACAAATTTCTCGTTTATGCGATTCCGACGATGTCCCTTTTGGAGTTTCATGGCTTTCACCTCAACCCTAAATGAAAGTTCCTTTCTGGCACAGCTACCTTTCTTTTAAAGACACTCCTCTGGTCTTCATTTTTGTCCACCCAGGCTAAGCAGACACCAGGCCAGGCCTGGGTATTCTCAGATAGCTGATGTACTGTAGGAGACCAATGTCTTTCGCTTTGGCAAATTAGTTAAGAGTGGGCTCAATGAAGATTATTGTGCCCTTTCTTTAGCCAGGGACCCCTGAGATGTCTGAGGTGCCTGTGAAATGTATAAAAAATTTATTTTCATAAGATAACTGTCTATTATTTAAGTTTATCCAAATAAGAAATGTTCAGTGAAATAAAGAAAATAGATATTATACGGAATAAATTCGACACAGTCAGTGCTTTGTGGTGATATTTTTCAGTATTATATAATGTTCAGGATTTTCAAGATTATAAATTTATTTTACTTTTGAACTGCTTTGTCAACCAGGTAAATAAAGAAATGATTTAAACGTGATCATGTGATGTTATTTCTCCAGAAATCAGAGAAAGTAGTCTAGAGAAATATATCAGATAATATCAGCATCGCACATGAAACAATAGGCCATTACAGCATCCTGGAGACCTACCATAGCTTACATTATGTACACACGGAAGTCATTCTGTAGATTTCTTTTCAAGCGTTGACTTAGCTCGGGCGGTTATAATAAATTGCCATGAACTGGGTGGCTTATCAACAACAGAAGTTTATCTGTCACAGTTCTGGATGCTGAGAGTCCAAGATCATGGTGGCAGCATGGTCAGGTCCTGCGGAGAGCTCTTTTCTGGGTTGCAGGTGGCTGAGTTTTCATTGTACCCTCATATGGTGGAAAGAGAGGGAGTTAGCTCTCTGGCCTCTTCCTATACGGGCACTAATCCCATTCATGAGCCCCCACACTCATGACCGAATCATGTCTCAAAGACTGCTCCTCCAAATATCATCACACTGAGGAATCAATGTCAACATATGAATTTTGCGGGGATGTGACCATTCAGTCCATAACAAGTATGGTTTTTCTTCTTTGATGTCATTGCATTTATTTCTAATGCTTAACCTAATGTGCCAAATCACAACAGGAGACAGCAAGTCCTGCACAGCCTATGGGGTAATATGGAGAGTGTGACAAAAGAATGCTGGGGAGTCACCAATATAATAGGTAAAATACTGTGGATAAAAGAGTGGAAAATCATTAATTTTTGTAGAGGTTTCCTATGAGATACCTGCATGTGCATGCCATATAGAAAATGTGTATACAGAGTTGGCCTGGGAAACTGAGGCTCTTATGAATGCTCACAATGCTGCTTTCACCCTATCTGGTGCTAAGGAGAAGGCTGCCACATGTGATATCACAGCTATCCACAAATAATGATGACAGCAACAGCAATCACGGTGACCCCATCTACTATGGCAAAGCAATGAATGTACTGTGAGCTTTCTGCAAAATACTTTTTTTAATCTTCACAATTAGTGTATAAGACATTATTTTTCCCATTTTGCAGACAGTCAACCTAAAATTGTTCATGAAGGAAAGTGAGAGGTCAAGAGCAGTTCTTTCATTTTAATGTACAAAGAAATGGAGGGACAGAAATGCTAAGTGATTTACAGCCATGCAGAAAGCAACTAGCTGACTCTGGAAAACCAGTATAGCCCCGCTGACACCATTTAAAATTTTTTTCTGCACAATGAGCCCTGGTTATATGATCTTAAAAGATGCGGTCTGGCTCTATGAATTCCCTGCACAGAATCTCATCATCCCTGCTATTCCTTAAAATACTTGACATGTAACATTCCCTAAATGGCTGATGAATTTAAATGCATCACAAGGTAAGGTACACTGAGATTCCCTCAAGAAGCCAGCTGCAAATTTCCTGCTTTGGGATCTGGTAATGAACATTACACCTTTCCTCCTAATGTGAGATTAAGGACAGACAGCACTACTGTGGTGTCTGCAATTAGTAATATTAGGTAAGCAGGATTCTACTTTCAGGACAATTCAAAAAACTCTGTCATTTTGAAAAGGAATTAAAATGGTGGTTCTACAATGAAGGACACTGATATTTCCTTTGGAGAGCCCCTGGAAATGTAACAATGCAATGAATCTCAACGTTAGTGGCATCTTGAAGACCATGGCATGGATTCTATTAATTTTAGAGATAAAGCAACCAATGCTGAAAGGGAAGGAATGGCTGGTTCAAGTTAATACCTAGCTGAAAAAAAATATATATATAAGTTTATTCACTCGCTAGCCTGTGAATTCATTCAATGAGCATTTACTGGGTATGTTCTGCATGTCCAGAAAAGTGCTATGCCCTGCAGAGACAGAAAAGAAAAGCACAGAGGTGAACACGATGGAGTGGATACACTACAAACTGTCATGTGGTTTAACATGGGCAAGTTCCAGGTACTGAACACATTAATGCAACATGATGAACTTTGGTCCCTCCAGGGCTTTGGCTCTGTCCAATAAGCTATTTTCTGTGCACGTTGCATCTGGATATGACTCCTTATAATTCTCTACTTTCATAAAATCTAATTCTTACAAGAAATGACCTTTTTGGGAATTTACTATGTGTCAGGCACTGTAGTATGTACTTTACATATATGATTTTATCGTTATTATGGAAGATTTCAGTGATGTGGAAATAGATAAAGCATATTCAACATAGAAAGCATGAGAAAACAAATGCCCACATACCCAGTATGTTTCTTTTTAAACAAAGAGCATTGTCAAGACTGTTAAAATACCTCTAGGGGTGCCTGGGTGGCTCAGTCGTTAAGCGTCTGCCTTGGGCTCAGGTCATGATCCCGGGGGTCCTAGGATCGAGCCCTGCATCAGGCTCCCTGCTCGGCTTAAAGCCTGCTTCTCCCTCTCCCACTCCCCCTGCTTGTGTTCCTGCTCTCACTGTGTCTCTCTCTGTCAAATAAATAAATAAAATCTTAAAAAAAAAAAAAAGACTGTTAAAATACCTCTACCTCTACCTGGCCCAACCCCTCACTAGAACCTAGATAGTACCATTAGCCTGAACCTTTAAAATAATTCCCTTGATTATACTTCTAGTTTGACTATATAGACACATGTCATTAGTATGCATGTATTTACATATATGGGTTTTTTAATGCTTTTGAAATTTATAATAAAAGGAGATCTAGTATATATACCCTTTTGCAATTTTGTTTTTGTTATCATCTGTTTGTGAGATCTCCCTGTATTGACACAGTGGTTCTAGTTCATTCCTTTCTAATGCTGTGTTCCACAAAAGAATTCCTCATATCATAGTATGAATGAATCAGAATGCATATACGTTCTCTTTGCCATGGACATGTTTATGTATTTCAGGATTTACATATTATCAAAAAAATCTGCTCAGAAGATTATTAAAAATTTCAATGTGGTCACATGTACAAGTGCTACTCAGGAATGTATTTTTTAATGGAAATATGGAAATGCTGGATTGCAGGGTCATTTACATATATGCATGTGTATATATACATATATATGGTCATTAATATATATACATATATACACATGTATGTATATATACATACATATATATTCATATATATAGAGAGAGAGAGAGAGAGTGAGAGAGGCTAATAGCTTTCACAAAATAGAACCCAAATGTATCATTTCTAATGGCTTTAACACCATAATGAATGTTGACTTTTCACTCACTTATGCATCCTAAAAGGCTGCCAGGCCAGTGGAGCAAGACAAGCAAGTGTGTAACAGTGGTGAATTAGGCTAACCAAGTGCTCACTTCATCCAAAAGCCCTTGCTGAACCTCCATGCTCTTATTTCTGAAGTGGGTAAAAGGCTCTGACCCTCTGTTCCCATAGAGTCCTGTGATCACCCTCACATATAAATCCTGACAGAGTTTTGTACCCTCTAGTTTATCAGAGGGAAGCATCAATTACTTGGCAGGGTCTTCAGGGGGCATAGAAAGCCCAGATGACCAAAATCTTCTTCTGTTACTAAAATATGCTTAACATTTCATCATTTAGACTCTACCATTTAGGGGCACCTGGGTGGCTCAGTCGGTTAAGTGTCTGCCTTCAGCTCAGTCATGATCCTGGGGTCCTGGGATGGAGCCCCGCATCAGGCCCCTGCTCATTGGGGAATCTGCTTCTCCCTCTCCCTCTCCCTCTGCCTCTCCCCCTGGCTTGTGCTCTCTCTCTCACTCACTTTCTCTCTCTAGCTCGCACTCAAATCAATCAATCAATTAATCTTAAAAAAAAAAAGGATACTACCATTATTTGAAAAACTTTTATCATGTATAAATATAAATACCATGGGTGTGGAGGTCTTTACATCAACATTGTTTATAATCTATTGAAAAAGAAGAACCCAAGAAAACTCAGTTCTAAAAGGTGGATATGTGCGTGCACCGGTGGTCAGCAAGAGCCTGAGCTGGATAAGCAGAAGTAATGCACATGTTTTCCCAGCAGCGTCCTTGGGGTAAACTTTGAATTATTTAACATATATTAACTTAGGTCTTTTATCTGATAATCACCTTGCCAGCGCCTCTCTCTCTGTCTCTATAAATATATAAATAGAGAAAAAATATATATAGATGTATGCTTTTAAAACTCATTCCATCGTATATATCTTACGTCACTTTCAATGAAATCCTGATGCAGGGATTACTTTCCTTTTTCCACAAATGAGGAAAACAGGTATAGTGGTTAGATGACTTTCATAAGGTAATGTAATTAAACAATTAAGACTTGCATTCAGGGGCACCTGGGTGGCTCAGTTGGTTAAGCAACTGCCTTCGGCTCAGGTCATGATCCTGGAGTCCCGGGATCGAGTCCCACATCAGGCTCCCTGCTCAGCAGGGCGTCTGCTTCTCCCTCTGACCCTCTCCCCTCTCATGCTCTCTCTCTATCTCATTTTCTCTCTCAAATAAATAAATAAAATCTTTTTTTTTTTTAAAAAAAGACTTGCATTCATGTTTTTCTGATTACAAAAAGCTGTGTTCTTTGTTGCCTCGTGGTGCCTGCCTTCGGTGTAGACAAATATCACTGTTTCTAAAGAGAAGTTTTTCCTCAGTAAATCTACTGCCATCTTCATACACACACACACACACAATACATACATATACATAAAAACACACACATATACGCACACACACAAACACCCATATACGGTTGTTAACACATCCCAACAACAGGGGATATAATTAGTTAAATAAATGGATATATGCATATATACAAACACGTGGAGAGGAGCATATATCTAAGTTTGGTGTGTGTGTGTGTATGTGTGTGTGTGTGAGAGAGAGAGAGAGAGAGAGAGAGAGAGAGAGAGAGAATACACTCATAAGGCCCATCAACAGAGATTAATCATTTTCTAAGTTGCATTTTTCCCAACCACAATGTCATTTTTTTCTAGATCCTATTTATTATACCTGTCTCTTTGTTTTCAAAATACTCTAGTTAATTAACACAAAATATTCTATTATTTCTCTTAAGGAAAAGAAAAAAGACATCCATCAAGCCTGAGATACATTCGCAGTCAGTGTCATTGCCAAGTATAAATAGCTACACTAAATGCATATGTGAAAGTGGATATGTCCATGAATGTATGCATCTATTAAGTAAACAATATCATGCAGAATAAAAAGTCATTGACCCAGGATTGAGAAACCAGGATTCTATTCCTGGCTCTGCTACCAACAAATTTGGTGACCATCTGAAACTGCAGACATGAAAATGTGTTTGACTACCTGTCCTAAAGTATCTTTAAGTTCTAACCTTTTAAAAATCAGCTAAATGTTGTAGTCAAACATGTAAGCTCTGGACACAGAACACCTATTCTGTCATTATTACCTTGGCCAAACCAATCTCTCTAGGTATCTGGCTGATTGTACATGACCTCTTCTGCAAAATGTTTATATTATATTAGTAGTAAGAGTTTCAGTGGATTATTTGATAATTACATTATCCAATTCACTTAGTGGCTTAAGAAGTGCCTAATAAATAGTTTAAAGTTTAATAAATGTTGATAAATTACATTCTCTAAAATATGTATCCCAACTATGGGATATAAAAATTAGCTCATAACTTAGTACAGGATAAAAGGTTAAAAGGATCACAACATACCATTCATTAAACATGGAAGAATTAGCTAAAAGAAAAAAAAAGCACGGCATAATTATTAATACATGTAATTTGATCTTATTTGAAAAGGACTAATGCACATCAGAGATAGAAGTGAAAATGGCTTTTCTGGTTTCACAGCAAATGAGCAGTAAGTGCTTTTACAATTTCTCTCCCGCCATTGGGAAAGTTGCTGGCTCTCACCATCCATTGTCCTGTCGCTGACATCTCCCTCATCTTAAATTGCACATTATGGCGGCTACTGTCTGGCTCTCCAAGGAAAGAACAAATTGCCTTCTGTTTATTCCTGCCATCAATCAGGCAGGGCAATAGGCTATTTCCTCAAACCTCAGAAATGTGTCCAGCTCAATCCAAGCCCTAGTGGCTGGAAAGTGTCCAAAGGCAGAATAAAGGATGCAAGATTTAAAGGCCGGAGTTTATAAGAAGTAGTTGTGCCCACTTGGAAATTTTAATTATGATCTGTCTTTCTGACTCCTGGCAAAACTTAACAGTTGTTTTGGAAAACAGCAAAAAGAAGATCCATTGGAATGGAGATAAAAAGTCTTTGTCATCTTACTGCTGTTTCTGGAATAGCTGTCTGACATGATCCCCTTCATTTCTTCCAGTCACTCATATATGGAATGATGATATAAAAATCTTCAGCACAGGGTCACCTTGCTGGCTCAGTCAGCAGAACATGCAATTCTTGATCTCAGGATCATGAGTTCAAGCCCCATGTTGGGTGTAGAGCTCACAAAAAAAAAAAAAAAAAAAAAAATCTTCAGTGTAACATTTGAAGCCTTGTAAGCCTGCATTCACTGTTCAACAGGGAAACTCCCTCCCAACACACACATATAACATGGACCACATTTTCTTCGTTTTTCATGCCTACCTTATACTAGGATGAATAACCGACTTAAAAATGTTTTTTCGAATGAATAGAGAAATGGAACTCCACTCCCTGTAAGTCAAGTGGGATTCCCAGGTTCACTTCAGCTATAAAAAATTAATTGATCTATGCATTCAAACACACCTACCCCAATGTGAACAATGGACAAAAACTTATTTTCTTTATTTTGTAAGCAATTAACAAAACTTCAACTATATAATGGGTCACCTGGTGGAGATGAAGTTGTAGGAAATTTTATAAATGGAAAGGGATTTAGAGAAGATCCAGTTACTAGGGCAACTAATCCACGAGTAAGAAACTGAGAAAATCCTAAGGCAGGCTTATTTAGTTATTTAAAGCAGGTATATTTAAAAAGGAAAGACAAATGTAACATGTCAAGAGAATTTCCTTATAAGCAAAAGAGAAAAATTCATTCCCCTGAATCAGAGCACATGTGGGCCCCACGGGCGCGTAGCCCAGGATTATGCAAATGAAGTCACCAAAGTCAGTATTTTAAGTTAATAGACATGTATTTCTCAATAAAAAATTCCAATTCCAATCACTAAGTAAAAATTAAAATATCCGAAATCTTAAACACTATTAAGAACTCAGATTAGTGTATAATAATAATTCTTCTACTTGGGGCACCTGGGTGGCTCAGTAGGTTAAGCGTCTGCCTTCAACTGGGGTTGTGATCCCAGCGTCCTGGGATGAGCCCTGCATCTAGCTCCCTGCTCAGTGGGGAGCCTGCTTCTCCCTCTCCTGCTTCCCCTGCTCGTGCATGTTCTCTCTCTCTCTCTCTCTCCATCTCTCTCTCTCTTTCTCAAATAAATAAAATTTTTTTAAAAAATTTCTTCTTCTTGTTTTCAAAATGCCTTTGTTTTCATGTTGATGAAAACCTTTATGACTGTGCCAAAGCTGAATTTCCAAACTCTTCCTTTATCCAGAAATTAGGGCTGCCAGATTTGACGCTCTATCTTGTCACATGATAGGTCTTAATTTGATTATTGTAAAGAGGTACCTTATTTTTTTGTCTTAATCTTCGTGATTACTATTGAGTTTCACAATCTCTTCATATGTTCAACATATATCTGGGTCTAAATTCTGAATTGAGAGGACTTTTTAAATTTCTTTATGTTTTTCCCTCTCAATAATTTTAAGTAAGTTTCTTAAAGGTTTGGAGGCTTCCATTGCTATGGTGGAATTAGTCGGTCTAGGAAACACTTTTTTTGTGAATAATCTATCCTTTCTTTCTGACAGATTTTAAGATTTCCCTATTTCATGTTCTGAAGAAGCTTCCCTAAAATATGTGGAATTATTTTTATTTATTTTACATGGAATTATTTGTGGCCCCAAGTTCTGAAGATTCATGCCTTTCTCCAATTCTAGAAATTTCTCAGCCATACTCTATTCGAATATTGCTGCCCCCTCTTTCCTCTACTATCATAAATATACTCATTGAAGGAGGAAGTGGAGTGCATTCCATGGGCAACAATCTGGTAAAAGAAGCAAGGCTGACATTTTTAAGTCAGTTCTGTCGTTTGGGTCCAGCTGACTTAGCAGAAGCAGGAGCCCCTCCCTCCTGAAGCCTGGCTGGGTCACCCTGCACCGCTGTGACAAAGGGAGTCAAGTTTCCTAAGCCTAAGGATAGATTTAAGGCTCATTTGACACTCAATCTTGCTTTATTTCTTAATGTGTTCTAAACATCATCAGTGAAAATGACACCGCTTTTCGGATGTTGCTTCCAGGCCCCAGCATATCTGGTACATCAATTAGACGTGTAGCATATTGCTCATATTAAGGATTGGCCATTCAGTCTCCTAAAAATCAGCTTGATTAAGTTCTTATTTCATATCTTTATTACATTTAATTATTTAAGATTTTATGTTATGTTTTATATTCCATTTCTAGCATTTATTTTAGATGCCTAGGAGTCTAATGCTGCCATTTCTAAAGTTGTAAAAAAAAAAAAAAGTGAGGTTTTGCTGATTTAGTGCCACTGTCCATCACCAGGCTTCTTGGTGGAAGAGACCACTTTGATGGCAGTCATGGAAAAAGAGCCAGCTTCTTGACTCTAGCTTCTTTCTCTAGGATCATAGCTACATGTACACATCCTCAATCTCCCTGGTTTTGAGGGGCAGCAGAGTCTTAATTTTGGCAGAGACAAGCAGTGGCCTCGAGACATCATTTGCAGAAGGGGACAGCACTGAACTACTGTGGGACTCTTCCCTCGAGGCTCAGCCCAAAACTTGCTCTTTGGGTCTACTCTGGATTTTTACAGCACCTGGTCTTGGAGTAGTTCTACAGAACTCTGATTTTTATGGGAATTCAGATTTTATTTCTGTTGACCCTCCTTGCCAGAAGTATAAAAAACAAAGCAATGCATTCTAGAAGTTAGATACACATCTCTTCAAAAGAAATACCATACTTATAAAATTTTTAATTCCTTATATCATGGTCTTTAGCCTCAAGATAGGAAATGACTAAGGTTAACAAAATATTAAATAGCAGCAAGGAGGTCAAAACGAAGTACAATGGCTCCCCTTTCCATGACTCTCCACTTGCCCCGAAGAAAATACATTTAATTATTTCTATGGTTAATTTTTCTCATGTATCTACCTCTAAGCGCTTGTAAATTTATTATTGTTGTGATTTATCAGCTTTCGTTTTTTAAATAAATATTTAGTTTTCATTGTTAATATTGATAATATTCTCATTCTATTCTAGAATTGTCAGGCTTTCATAGTTTGTGAACAAAGCCACAAATTAACACTAGTGAAAAAACGAGGACATTAGGACCACCAGTTTGTTTGCTTAACAACCTAATAGTGTCTTACTTTTAGATATTATTTCTTCTGTAGGTTTTGCTTAATGAGAAATTTCTAGTTACATTTGTTCCTTGCTGTTGGGGTGTAGGAGCCCCAACATAGGCATACCTCATTTTATTGTACTTTTACTGTGTTTTTCAGATAATTGTGCTTTTTATAAATTGAAGGTTTGTGGCAACAGCAGTGGCCTATTACTTCCAGAGGGTCACCACACAAACTAGCTCACCGTGATCAAGCGAATGTCTTGGAGCACCTAAACTACCCTCCCTCTACAGTTCTAGTTCGAGTTAAAATTATCAGAAAACTCCAGAAATTCTTATTGCCTGCATTATTTTTTTATTAATAAAATAAAATTCAATTTAGCTAAAATAACTCACATAAATGTACATTCAGTAAATTTAGACAAACGTGTAAACTTACGTAACCAACACCATAATCAAGCTATAGAACATTATCATCACCCCCAAAATTCCCTTTGCCTCTTCTCAATTTCTCCCAACTGAGGCCCCAGGCAGCCAATGATCTATATTGTCACTATATATTTTCGAGACTTTCACATAAATGGAATGATACAGCATATAGTCTTGTCGTCTGGCTTCTTTAGAATAACAGGGTTTTAAGATTCATCTGTGTTGTTGCAAACACCAATAATTCAGCCTTCTTTACTACTCAGTGGTATGTATATATCACAATTTCTTTATCCATTCACCTGTTGATGGACATTGGGTTGTTTTCATAGGCTTTTATGGATAAAGTTGCAATAAATATTTTCACATTGGCTGCTATGCACTGAATTGTGCCCCCATTCTTATGTTAAAATCCTAATCCTCAGTATGAGGGTATTTGGAAATAGGGATTTGGCGAAGTAATCAGGTTTAGACGAAGTCAGGAGGGTAGGGCCCTCATGATGAGATCAGTGGTCTTACAAGATGAGACACCACTCTCACTCTGTCTGCCCTGTGAGAATAGTAGGAAAGTGGCCATCTGCAAGCCAGGAATAGGGGTCTCAGAAGAACAGGGCCACATTAGCATCCTGATATTGGACTTCTAGCTTCCAGAACTGTGAGAAATACATTTCTGTTGTTATCACAAGGAAAGCTGATTGACGCTAGCCTTTGAACATGTGTTCTCAATTCTCTTGGATAAGTTCATAGAAATGAATGGAATGATGCGTTTGGTAAGTATGTGTTAACTATGCTAACTGAATTGACAAACTGGTTTCAAACTGTCAGTCATCTTACACTCCACTGTAACTTTTCCACTGTGTCAATATGCATGCCAGTTGCTATATATTGTCCAAAAAATGTTGTCACTTTTATCCTCTCATAATTAAGAAAAAAATCAAGTATAACACAAAGTTGAAAAATGTGCTATGAACATCTGTATTATACCACCTAGATTGTACCATTAAATATTTTTTTCTCACAAATCCTCCTACATATGCATTAATCCAACTTATTTTTGGTGCATTTCAAAGTTCATTGCAGACACAGGTACACCCTTGCTGAATACTTCAACATTCAAATCATTAAACAGAATTCAGCATTTATATATTTTTATTTTGAGGTGAATTTTAAATACAATTAAATGCACAAATGTAAATGTACTCTTACTGCATTCTGAAAAATGCTTATATTGGGTGGACCATTCCCTGTAAAGAATTAAAACATTAAAATCTTTCCAACGTTCTTTTTGGCCTTGACTTCTAATGGAAATCAATATTCTGATTTTTTTTCCATTGTAAACGAGTTTTGTTCTCGAGTCGTGCTCTTTGTTTTCGATCTTTATTTTCTTCATCCAGCATCATGCTGAAACAGGCACACTGAATCATGCAGCATACACATTTTATAGAATGGGTGCATCCTTGGGCTAGCACAATCTCCTGCAGACAGTCAGTGATGCATCTGGCTTCCTAGGAGTTGCTGTCCCCAGTTAGGAGTAGCTTATTGTTCAGCCAATGTTTGGTCAGACTCGGTGCCTAAGTCCCTAGTCCCAGTGAGGAGCTATGTGTGGTTTACGGAATGTTCCCAAGTTTGTCCCAAGCCCTGTTTGACTGATGCAGCCTGGTACATGGTACATAACCTCGTTGACCTCTAGGGCTGACTGTAATTCCAGGAAGGCTCTTCTTGGCTTTCTTCTTTCTCTAACTATCTGTTAAACTTGGGGTTCCTCTGTCCTTTCACTTGTTGCCACTAGCATTATGGAGCCATGAAGGTCCTTCTCAGCGCTCTCCAAAGGATCTCAAGGTTTTTTTTTTTTGTTTGTTTGTTTTTTAAACACCCTTTGGCATGGAATTCTCCATGCTTTGGTCCAAATAAGGTTTGTACCCTCAGGCAAAGCTTGACAGCCTCTGGCCTGAGAGTACCTCCCAGCAGAACCTCTGTAACACTGCATCTGGGCAGAGTTCAACAGCAGTGGCCTATTACTTCCAGAGGGTCACCATTGCTGTTTGAGTGGGTACTTGGGGGCAGTGGGGGTGGTAGTCCTTGCTCGCCTTGGCTTTTCCATTTAGACATGGAAGCTCTACTTTCTAAGTGAGCTGGAGCAGGGGTGACAGAGATTCAGTATTCTCAGCCTGAAGTAGAATCTCCAGCCAACAACCAGGGGATAGGTGGGGGAGAGGAGCTGTGTGTCAGTCCTCTAAGAGGTACCAGCTAGGAAAAGAGCCTTTGCAACATGGGGCTGTGAGAGAGGATAAATTCTAGAGGCCCGTTCTCCCACAGAGACAGCTCTGGTCCTGGGAGCTTGAAGGAGGCAGACCCCGTCTCCAGCCATGTCTGGCCATTTTCTTGGTTACTCCCTCTTGGCATTAGAGCCCCAACGTTGATTCTGTAAGATGGACCTTCAGTGTGGAGAGAGAGGGAGTTGTAGCTCAAACACCAATGTCTTTTGCTGTTCTTACTGAGAATAATCAGGAAACTTAAAGGGATGTTTTTACATTTGCTGTACCTCTTTAGAAAAATTTCCATACATGTCAAATGATCATTTTTGATGACCTTCTCTAGTTAAATGCTTATTTTGTTGGGAGTATGCTGTCCTTCTCAGCCACAATTCCAGAAGTGGAGCCTGTGATGGAGCCTCTTTCATTGCATAGATCAGTAATTTGTGTTTCCTCTTGGATTTTCTTGATCAGCCCAGCTAGAGGTCTATAAATATAGGTGAAATTAGTAAACAACCACCTTTTGTTTTCATTGGAATTTTTCTGCTGTTTGTGCATTTTTCTCTTTCATTTCCTTCTGCTCTCTTTTTTCTCCTCTGTTTCCTTTGCTTTTCTTTTTATAGCTTCTAAAGGCAGAAGCTTAGGTCACCGGTTTCAGATCTTTCCTCTCTTAATACAATACCTGAAAGCACTAAATTTCCCCTTAATCACTTTTTTAGCTGCATCTTACAATTGTTCACTCCGTTCAAAATATTTTTCTTTAATTTTCCTTTTGATTTCTTTGACTTTCAGTTATTTATGTGTAATTTTCCAAATATTTGGAGATTTTACAGATATTATTTTGTTACTGATTTCTAGTTTAATTATTCTGTGGTATTAAAACAAACTAAGTATGTTTTCAATCATTTTCAATTTATCAAGAACCCTTTTGTGCCCCAGTGTTATATTGATGACTGTTTCACTTTGATTTGAAAGTCAAATTCATTCCGCTGTTGGTAGTGGAGTTTTCTGCAGAATGTAAGACGGTCAAATTGGTTAACAGTCCAGTCTTATTGTATCGATTACTGAGAGTGGAATTGTTGATATCAGTAACTCAAATTCTGGATTCTCCATACATAGTTTGGCACATTCCCACTGCCTTCGGTGTTGCTTCTTATCGCTGCATCCAAAGCTGCTCTTATTCAGAATATTGAGAAAGTCCATTTCCACATTTCCTCTGCAATAAGTCGTCCCTGCCTGAAGGTTTAGAACGCTGCTTTCTCCAGCTTCATAAGCAAAACAAGCCATCGATTCATTGTACAATTTCCAAAATTTTCTTGCCATCTTCTGTATCATGTTATCTCCTATCCCATTCTCTCTTCTTTTATTTTGAGGTTATGCCTTTTTTATTCTTTTATTGCCAGTTTAGTGTAGATTCTGGAGAGCCAACAAAATACATCTATGTATCCATCTTCTTTAACTGGGTATCAGTATTATAATGTTACCAGAGTGAAGTTTAAAAAAAAAAATCTTAATGTTCAATATTTTTTTTATGGCTTAGTAGTTTATGGTAAGGTAGCTAATTAAAACGACATACCACAATTAAAATAATTTTTATAAAGACCATATACTTTTATGGAAAATGCTTATGATGAGGAAATGATAATAATCTAGTTTACATTAATATGACTCCAATAATATTTTAAAATACTCATTAATTAGAAAACAATAAGAATTGAACGTACACTCCAAGATGTTAACAAGGTATTGGAGTGATAAAACTATAAATCACTTCCAGTCTCTTCTCATTTGTGTATTCTCTAACTCTACTGCAATGGGTGGATATTTTCATAATAAAAAAAAATTGGACAATAGAAATACACACATGGAAAAATGCCTTAAATACATGAAAGCTTCCTTTCTAAGTCTTGTAAAAATCAACATGCCCCTCTCCATGCCTAGCTGACCAATTGTTTCTACCAGCTGGACACACTGGCAATCCACCAAGAGTGTGATCACACCTAATTTCCATAATTATGGAAATTGTTTAGCAGCTGCTTTTCTTTTCTTTTTAACCTTTCTATAGAAATATGTATTTTGTAAAAGAATTGGAGAATAATAAGTAGTCTATCTTTTTACCATGAGTATAGACACTGTAGACAGATGAAACAACCTGCCATTAACTAGCTACCTAAATCTAGGGGAAAAATATATCTTTTCTCAATATAAATATTTTTATCTGTTGAATAAAAGCTTGACTCCAATACACTTTATATAGATAACTGAGAAATCTTTTTGGAATGACTTACACTGGTTGTTTTTAAACTTGCTTAGTAAATGGTTCATTTAACATCTCACTAATCTTTTTTTTTTTTTTATGGAACACCTTAGGTCAAAGAAGTCTCTAACAATCCCATTTATTCATTAAAATGTTTCAACTTAGTAAGTACTTATTATCTTAATAACTTAATAGAGTTTTGAACAAATAATTTATGTAAAATGAAATAAAAATAATTTCATTTTACTCTTACATTATCCCATTTACTGATACTAAAACTGATTTTTGGGCTCTACCACCTCTCAAACCTTGGGGTCAGACTGGACACCAACCACCATCTTCATTTCCTAGTTTGCACTGATTCTCTTGCTTTATATTGGTACTTGCATTATTACGGCAACCAACAAAAACCCAGCTTCACAATGACATCATCAAGAGATATGTAATGGGATCTAATGTTGAAACTGAAATATATCAAGCTAGTGTCTGTGATAGTTACTAACAGATGATGAATACTCTCCCTTTTTCTCAAAAAAATTTAAACTGTCCTTCAGAGTCCTCTGTATGGTTCTCCAGGATGCCTCAACATGAAGTTTTGGAATTATGGATTTATACAACATATCTAGAAATATTCAGAAAGCTAATATCTATTCAGCTCTTTTGGAGGCATGCTTAAAGACATTAGAAGATCCTTCCATAAAGTGTTGGTAAAAACCAGAGCTAAAAGCCCTAAATTGTATCTAATTTAATTAGATGAAACCGTTGGAATGAGTAGATTACAGGATTAGGCTTGCTAAAGAACACAGAGCTAGTGAACGGAGTAATCACTATTATATCACTTTTGATATTCTATTACAATATTCTACGGACTCACCAACTGATTATTGAATAACAAAAATCATGCCTGTTCAGGGATCAAGGTCTTTCAATTCCTAGTCTTGACAGGGGGCACTGTATGTGCTCAATAAATTTCTCCTTAACTTATTAAAAAGTTCAGATAGACATTCCTAAAAATTCAGGTCTTTTTTTTTTTTTTACCTCATGATACCTTTGAAAAAATAATTCTTATAGTCACATGATACAAAATACAAAATTTAATTTGTTCACTAGTTTGATAGAAAAACCAGTAGTCTTCTTGCCTCTTGATACCACATACTCATATTTCATTAGAATAGCTTTCCGAGGGACACCTGGGTGGCTCAGTTGGTTAAGCATCAGATTCTTGGTTTTGGCTCAGGTCATGATCTCAGGGTTGCGAGATCGAGCCCCATATAGGGCTCTGCACTGTGTGTGGAACCTGCTTGAGATTCTCTCGCTCCATCTCCTTCTCCCTCTGCCTCTCCCCTCCTAAATTAAAGAATAGCTTTCAGAGTATCAGCACTAATATACATCCATCTTAACCTGATTAACCTTTGTCTTATTAAATAACCTAAAAATCTGATTATTTCAGATTACTCAGCTATCTGTTTTTATGGCACTCAGCTACAAAAATATCTAAGAAAAACCAAGGAATTGGTTATAAAAATAACTGACTACTAACTATCTCAAGATTAATATAGAACTGCATATATTATTTCATTGATATGTTCCTTTATTCAGTCTATCAATTTAATTAAAATTCTCTTAATTGCCATATGCTGCTATAGTTCCCGGGAATTCAAAGTAGTATAAAATGCTTATTGTCAGTATTTTAAAATTTAGTAAATTCATCAAACATAAACAACTAGCTGTAATAAAATGTGATGAATGTTACAGCAGATCAATCATGGTACTAAAGACAAAGAACAGTTCTTTCCATCTATACAGCTCAGAGAGGAGGGTTAATGAAACCAACGAGGAAAAAGTCTGGCCAGGATGAAAGAAAAGTATGAGCATACGTAAAGAGTCATAAACTTTTAGGATGTTTTTAGGAGAGAACGCAGAGCTAGGTATGTCAAAGTTTGGAGAGGAGAAGAGATAAAGGTGGAGTATTGCTCTGGGAAGGTATAGTTGAGGAAACAGGAGTCTCAGGGGGAGGGTAACTCATAGTACTCGGGGGACACAGCATCTTGCACTCAGAATCCCATAACATTCTCTGTAAAGGGTATGTTTCCTCCCAGTAAATGCTGAGCTTTGCTTCCAGTTCAGGTCTTCAGGCTACGTCACAGCCACCAGACTCACCTGTGACTGAGCTCAATCATCACCTGACCCTGTGATCCTATTTACTTTCTCAGGTCTTAGAGCGCCATCATAAAATGTGCATAATAGAGATTTTGAGGTGTTTGTACGAAAATTAAATGAGAGGATGCATTTATATTGTCTAGTACAATGACTACCCCACAGAAGTTGTTCAGAGGAAAAGAAAGAAAAGAAGAGAGAAGAAAAGTTAGATTATCCTTCCTGTTCAAAATCCATTACACTGTACCACTTAACATTTCAACACTAATGTTTTAATCCACTTTTGACATTTTCCTTCAGGCAAGATTAGCAAAATCCAGTAACCACAGGAGGTGATAATTAACAGAGCTAAGAGAATAAAACAAAATTTAAGTTGGTATGATTATATTGTACCTTTGGTAGAAACTAAAGAACTGGACAGCTCATGCCCAATCCGAAGAGATCTCCAGTGTTAAGTCCAAGTTCAAGTGGAAAGACGTCATGTTGAAAGGCAGGCATAGTTTTGTCAGATCTTCCAGTTTTTAAAGAAAAGTTAGAAATCTGGATTTTTTTTTTAAGTTTTTTTTTTTAAGATTTTATTTATTTATTTATTTGAGAGAGAGAATGAGAGAGAGAGAAAGCATGAGAGAGGGGAGGGTCAGAGGGAGAAGCAGACTCCCCGCTGAGCAGGGAGCCCGATGTGGGACTCCATCCCAGGACTCCAGGATCATGACCTGAGCCGAAGGCAGTCGCTTAACCAACTGAGCTACCCAGGCGCCCAGAAATCTGGATTTTTAATGCAACATTTTCAATACACAAATGTTTTCTTTCAGCATTAATCAAGTACCTTCTGTACCCCTGAATCAATAGGACCTCAATTCCATGGCTATTCTGAGCCAGTGTTAGAGGAATATTTTATTTTTATGCCAAGTTATGGAAACTTTGTTAATTTTGCCAGCCTTTACTGCTTAGGTTCACATAAATGAACTGCCCTCTATTACGCCTGCTGGCTAGCTAAAATGACCTTGGGGAAATAGATGTTCATACATCTTATCTGTGGGTATCAAAGGAAAAAGGGAAGCCGAACTGAGTTCACCCCCTTCAGTTGTTTTAGTCATTCCAAATATAGTGAAAACAGGGTAAATTCTGGGGAAAATGACCATTTTGCATGGTAATTAGTTTCTGAGACGACCAATGAGGTAAGAGTGCTCCCTTTCTGGCATTATAAACTTTCTGGGCTTCAGGCATCAGGTGGCCTGGTTGGCCAGGACCACAGCTAGAGACTGCAGTAATAAAGTAAGGGAGAAAGGAAGGAAGATTTCCCAAGAGGCAGATTTCCATGGAGAAAGCTGGAGGCATTTCGGGAAACAAATTATTCCTTGCATCTGGGGCAAACGCTTCCTCCCAAGCCTGGCACTCGACTCAGCCCACCTTGGGCTGAGATTGGGCATTTGCCATCATTTGCCCTCTTATGCTCATTCCCCTCCCCTAACTTTGATCACTTTTTCCACTGCTTTTCTTCCTCTCCTGTCTCTTTTCGTGTCAAACGGAGTTTATTCGATATAGTAAAACGTTATCCAGTTGTCTCTAGAAAAAGGCCATTATGAAACACTAATACGAATTAATAGAGAAGATAATTATGACACATATTTTTGGACACTATTCTGGTGAGCATTTGGGTTTGTGCATTTATTTTATTGTCCTTCTTATTGCCCCAAGGCTGTTCAGATAGCCGGTGGAAGAGCACTGATTTACTATTTAGAGATCTGGGTTGAATCGCTAAAACAAAGTGACAATAGGAAATTATTTAAGTTTTTTAAGAGTTGGGCTTTTCATCTCTCAGTTACAATATTTTGAACTCTGTTGTCTTTGTATTGCTCTGAGGATTAATGTAATTAATTTAGATAAAATCACTACTATTCTCCCCACACTCGCCACCCTGAAAACTGATTTGCATTAGCTCACTCACATGGACTTCCCCCTCGGATCTGCATAGTTACTATAGATGTTAAATTTTTGCTCCGACTAGTCTAAGATACAAATTGAAAAGGAGCACATGGGTCACTAGTAAAATTCTTTTTTAGGGCGCCTGGGTGGCTCAGTCATTAAGCATCTGCCTTTGACTCCCAGGGTCCTGGGATCGAGTCCTGCACTGGGCTCCCTGCTCAGCGGGGAGTCCGCTTCTCCCTCTGCCACTCCTCCTGCTTGTGTTCCCTCTCTCACTGTCACTGTCTTTGTCTCTCTCTCTCAAATAAATAAATAAAATCTTTAAAAAAATAAATAAAATTATTCTTTTTTATTCACAGTTGAAGAATGCTCTTAGTTTTCTGAAGAAGCAAAATTTGGAATTTTGCTATAATTTTTGTATGCAGGGTTTCCTCTATTGCAGCCTTAAGGTATTCTACAATGTCTTGATGTGTGACCCTATTTTAAAATAAAGTCCAATGGAATCACATAATATCCATTATTACCATTTACCTATATTTAACTTTTTTTATTTACCTACCAGGAATCGCAAGCTGACTGAGATATGTGGATTATCTCAGGTCCTAACTATATTCGATTATTTGTTTTCAGAATTGTGAGAAACAAGCAAATGATAGTACAAATGAGAAATATTTTCTGGAGGGGGGTGGGCAGAAAGAATGATAAAATACACTCCAAATATTCCTCTGTCTTTGATATGTAATTGATGCCTAAGACTTGGGACTTTGCCATCTGCTGAGTGGACAAACCGCTTGAGTGATTACGACTACTGACTCTGACTTAAAGATTTTCTTGGAATGTGTGGTTCGAAAATGCTCTGACATCCTACAGCTGAATCGGAGAACTGGAATTTCACAACACATCCTATTGAGGTTCAGATTAGTAAAGTATTTATTAAACATGTATTAAAAAATGTTAACAATGTAAAGCAGTTGTGCAGGATACTTAAAGTATAACATGAAGACCGAGGCATTCATCTGTGTGGTTTATTACGTTGGCATCTAGCAGTGCTGTGAAAAGCACAGCCTGAGTACCAAACTGGTTCAGAGAAAATAAACAATTGCAATCACTCTACTTTTACAGTGTCAGTAAAGGGATAAAACATGCACAGGAAAGACTTCTATTCTTGATGCTGAGCTACTTTTAAATAGCGTTATTCTTGACACTCTGAATAAAAAATAAAATCCATCAGAGGAATAAATATTCGACAGGAGGAGAGCCCAAATATTCACAAGATAAATAAGCAGCAAGGCACTGGGACGGTGCTCTCTTACCAACGGGAAAAATATCATTCAGCACTTTCTGGGGGTCTCCTTTCAATGCCACCATAATAAGGAAAACTGGTTTTGGTGAAGTGAAATTAAAAGCTAACTGAATACCACAGCCTTGATTTTTATTCCAAGACATTTTTAAAGCTATAACATTTGACTTAAGATGCCATTAAAACTTACTGCCTCATTTTTGTAAAGTAGTTTGCTTTTCAAGGGAAAATAATTGCTATATGCAAAGAAAATGTGCCTTAGTTTCTGCAGAATAAGGATGTTTCTCAATACAGGAATTAATAGATATGCTGCATATTTCTTTTGCCACATAAACATTTGTTTTCTACATATAAACACACCTTTGAAAAGTAAATAGTAAAACTGCTGTATCCTCTTTGGTCCCCAAGAGGAAGAATAGAGAAAAGAACAGGAGTCTTGCTTTCTTTCACCGTCAGACCTTCATGCTTCCTTCATGGGCTTTCTCGGTCACGATTCCCTCTGTTGAAGCCTTCCAACATACTCACAGGATGGGATCTGTCCTTCAAAATTCCATAGTTTTTCCTAGTGATTATTCCAAACAGCTTCTTTAGACCACTAATCATGGCTCTCTATGGGCAAGGCTTTGCCGCGGAGAGGCAAGGCTCTTGAAGGCAGAGGCTGGGTCCCCCCACGCCAGAAGTGTGCTTTTGTGCATGCCACGTGTGGAGGTGAGTGGTGTCATTACACCTGGCGTGAAGGAAAAACCTCAGAGTAACCTTCACCCAACCTAGCTGAGAAGAGGAGGTCTCCATTTTAAAACGATAGTAACAAGCTTTCTGTGATCCCAAAAGCACCCGCGTCCCTGTACTGCCTGCCCTGGGGGTAACTAACACCAAGTATAAGAACACACATGCTTTCACATCTCCTACATTTACAAATGTCATTTTTACAAATGACATTCCAGCACCCGTTTTCCCTGATTAGGAGGGAGTCTTCCTTCTTGGCATAACTGCTTTGGCTGTTGCTGTAGGTGCCATTTAGAGGACTGGCTCTACACAGTTTAATAGTGTTCTTTGCTTCAAAAATAATTTGCAAGTAAAATTCCTCCTGGCAGAGTCATGCTGCCTCTTGTCAGACTTCAAGCTTGCCGCACTTTTCAGTGTGATTTGCTCAGACACCTTCTCCAACACCATTCCAACATTTACCTTTAGCAAGGATCTAACCAGCCATCCTTCACCGGGCCTTTTTGTTTAGCACAGATCCTAGTCCATATTTCTCTCTTAGGGAGTTCTTTTTTCAGACCCCTGATATCACCCCCCCGCCCCCAACAGATCAATAATAGGGTCACTCGGTTCAGATAAACAGTTTCTGCATCTTAGATTCTGAGGATATAAGGACTGAGACCATGTTCCCTTCCTTCCTGGAAGTCCCTGTCCTCCAGTGGAAATTGTCCACTTCCACCGCACAGTCTCTACTTGAAGGCTCTCAGGAAAGGCAGGCAGAATTCTCCAAGCCATCACAAATCCGTTACATCCCTCCACCTAAGCACCTGTTTATCTACTCAACTCCTATTTGCATAATGAAAATGAAAGAAAACCTTTAAATGATGCTTCCCATAGTCATGAAACTCTGCTTCAAGGTGATTGCTGTTCACTCTTGTGCACATAGAAGTGACCAGCATAATTATTAAGGATTCTTAGATTATCACAAATGGCAGCTTGGGAACCATACCTCTCCCGAATGCCTAGTGTGCAAAAACAACAAAGCTAACTAACACTATGTAAAAAGTATATGTGGTTTCATGGAAGAGGCAGTGAAATCTCTCCTTTATTACCAAAGGAATAATTGTGTTCCACGTCTGACTCTGACGCTCTGTGTGACTAACTACAGCCACCCCTCTCTCTGGGTATTATTAGTCTCAGAATCCCTCATGTAGAGAATCCCAACATAGCTTAACAAATTACATTAAGTTTTTATTTGTCAGTGACGCAATATTTTTTGTACTCTAAATGTTCAAAATATGTTGGTTGAGAAGACCCTCACATATACCACCGAGCACCAGACAAATCAAATCATGATCATCAGGATAGCATTACAGATAAAGTTCCATGCAAACACTGTAAGGTCAGATTTGCTTAAGGAAACAACAGTTTGGGGCGCCTGGGTGGCTCAGTTGGTTAAGCGACTGCCTTCGGCTCAGGTCATGGTCCTGGAGTCCCCGGATCGAGTCCCACATCGGGCTCCCTGCTCAGCAGGGAGTCTGCTTCTCACTCTGACCCTCTTCCCTCTCGTGCTCTCTCTCTCTCATTCTCTCTCTCTCAAATAAATAAATAAAATTAAAAAAAAAAAAAGGAAACAACAGTTTGACCAAATTACAGAACTGGAGAACAGCAGGTGCAGAGTTTTAAGCCAGGGTTTTCTTAGGCCAAGCCTTGAACTCTTTCTACTTTAGTTTTGCTATCCACAATGACTGCATAAAGATCAAATTGGATATTGCTTATGACAGGAATTTTCCAAGTAAAGATTGTTTTTAACATTTCATGTATAAATGCAACTAATTATAATAATTTTGACACATTCCGTGTCGTTCACGGCTCTATTATGCACCCTGATCTGCATGTCATTGGGAGAAAATATGTTATTTCCAATGTAGTAGGAAAAACATGGGCTTTGGAGTATATTGCTAGCTAGTTAAGCTCTCTGAGCTTCAGTTTCATCATCTGTAGAAACATTTGCAGCATTCAGAGAGAAATTAAGTGAAAAAGTGAATGCAAAATGCCCAGCATACTCTGCACAAACTTGCAGCTCTAGAAAGGTCAGCTATATCTTCTTAAGTTAAGAGGAAATGTTCCTCTAACTCAGTTTTGCAGAATATTAGAACTGGGAAGAACTTTAGTGATAATCTAGCTTAACTCCTTATTTTTCCAGAGGTAGATGATAAATCCCATAGATTTGATTTGACTTTTCAAAGGTTACACAGACAGATTTAAGAAGAGGATTTTGTAACATATATGAGATCCTTTTCTGTGCCCAGAGTCAGTTTGCAATGCTTAATGAAAACCATGGTCTGGAGTTTAGAGAATCCACCTCAAACCACCCTGAAAAGTGAAAAGAAGTAATTAATAACATCAATTAAATTACTTTCATTATAAAATGTACTGCATATATTTATATTCTTTCTCCAAGGCTCTGGCAATTGTGCTAAGAAAGTTGAAAAGTTAGAACAGAACAGAAATATATTTTATAAAATAAATAATTATGAAGTGATTTTAATTACATTTTTATCATGAGGCTTATGCTTCATCTCAATATATGTAATTCTGAAAATTATCTGTTTTAACAAATAGCTTCATTTTCCAGAAAACCAAGTAATCAATTTTTATCAGTAGATTGCATTACAACTTAACTTCACCTAAATCAAGTTAAATGAATGTTTAAGACTTTCTGTTCAAACTCAAGCTAGGAAGCACTGAGAGAGGGAAATAAGAACTTATCTGTAGCAGAATTACTAAAGAAATGGCAATTTATTTTGATTGATTGTCAAGTTTATTCACTATTAGTTTTGCCTTTTATGGGCTTACAGTACTTTTCAGTGAAAATAATTAGGAAATATTTCCTTTGTTTTGCTAAAATTGCCACAATGACTCTTCAGTTACACAAATAAAGCAAAAATGGATGCAACTAACATTTTTCAGGGGGTAGGTAACCAATAGCCTTTTGCCTAAAAGAGTCCTAATTATGGCTAAATAAGTGAGGCGAAGCTGTACCTTTCAATACTCACTCATCTGCAGAGCTTCAGTTGTTCAGAGGTTAGGAAATTTTTGTAGACACAGGAAGTATTTTAGGGGAGAAGGGTCCAAAATCTTACATGATCACTTATGTGCCTAAACCTTATAAAGTCTCAGGCACGGAGTAGACACTTGGGAAAGTCCAGCTTCCTGACCTTCATTATCTGGACATTACTCTTCTATGATGTTCAATGTGTGTGTTATGACGATACTTTTCTGGATCAAGGGCCCCTGACCCTGCTTACTCAGGACCTGACATAAGCACCAGTTCTGACTGGACTGGTTCGGTATGTATTTTTAAACTTTAATATTTTACATTGAAAATGTTCAGCTTCATCATAAATTCTCTGCTAAGCATGGGTTCTTGCCTACTCCTTTTAAGCTTTTGTTCAGCTTCCTGAACAAAATCACCGCATTCTACATCCTCCAGCATGAACTTCCAACAGCTCAGGGAGACACTGACCTCATTCGAGAAGAAACGTACTAGTAACTCAGCCCTGAGAATGTATCACCTTTGTATAGAGTTAAAAACTTTTCTACCCCTGAAATGGAAATCAATCAAGATTAAAATACAAAATATCCTAGAGACCAACTATCTCTATGGATTTCACATTCTTATTGTAGAATATTTTTTTTAAAGATTTTATTTATTTATTCATGAGAGACAGAGAGACAGAGAGAGAGAGAGGCAGAGTGAGAAGCAGGCTCCCAAGGAGCAGGGAGCCTGACACGGGACTCGATCCCAGGACTCCGGGACCATGACCCGAGCCGAAGGCAGACGCCCAACCATCTGAGCCACCAGAATATTTTTGTTAAAGGCTACTTATATGTAGTTTTACACATTTTATACATAAACGTGCATAACAGACAAGAGGATTTATTCATAATTAAAATTAAAATATTATATGTAATGCCATGTAAAATGACACTTCTTTAGTAAGAAAGTATATAGAAAAATAAGGTCATTTTAGTGAATATGTAATTTTGAATTGGGGAGGGTATTTATGAGTGTTAGAGTATTATAAAGCCTGTGACATACTGATTATTTCTTGGTTTTGTTTTGGTTGCCCAGTAGCAATAAAACTCTGATTTGCACATTTAATAAATAACTGTACACAGTGGCAATGTTTAATTAAGTAAAGAATGCAGAAGAAACCTTATTTTGTTAGACTCAAAAAAAGAGTGTCTTAGTCCGTTTGGACTACCATAACAAAATACCTAGACTGGGAGGCTTAAACAACAGAAACTTATGTTGTCACAATTTTGGAGGCTAGAAGTTCAAATTCAAGGTGCAGGCATGATTGGTTTCTGGTGAACACTCTTCCTGGCTCACAGATGGTGCCTTTTTGCTGTGTCCTTAACATGGCAGGGAGAGAGAGGGAGAGAGAGGGAGAGAGAGGGAGAGAGAGAGAGAGGGAGAGAGGGGGAGGGGGGGAAGAGAGAGAGAGCAGGCTCCCTGATGTCTCTTCTTATAAGGGCACTAATCCCATCAAAAGGCCCCACCCTCATGACTTCATCTCCCGAAAGTCCCATCTTCAAATCCCATCACATTGGGCATTACTGTTTCAATATGACTTTTGGTGGGACACAATCCAGTCCAAAGTTCAGTGTTTAATTAAGCAAAAATGAAGAACAGATTTTACTCTGTTACACTCAAAGAGGAGTCACCCAGTATTTGTTCCACAATGGCCACAAAGTATAAAAAATGTATTGTAACACATTTAAACAGGCAATTTTCCAGTGTTTGTGGGTTTTTCTTTTTTAATAGTTAAACGTAATTTAGAAATGAAACTCAAGTCATAATTTGTAGCCCCAGAGAAGTACCTCTGTTGAATTCTGGGGAAAACTGCCTTGCTGCTCCAACTCATTTATTTACAGAATAAAAAAAAGTATAGGTCAGGGAGAAGTGAACCTGTTGAGATAAATAAGGAACTAATAGCCAAGCTAGGACATAGACCTCAACATCCCCACCGCTTTTCCCACCTCACTTTCTCAATAAAACCACTACACAGTTAGGTCCATATGAGAATATATCTACTTGTCCTTCATTTTAATCAATTGCTTTGCCAATGTCTTTCTTGGGAAAGGCAATCTAATTGAAAAGTAAAGAAAAGTCAATCTGTACAAAGACGTCTACCTTAATTTTATTGTTTCAATCTACATTTTCTACACTCAAGATGCATCAATAAGGGAAACGAGGGTATGCCTCCAGCTGTGGCATAAGGCCAAAAGAAGAGAGAAAGAGAAAGGGAGGGAGGGGAGTTTGATGACACATAGATGTATCATAGCAGTTAAGAAATACTATTTTAGAACAATGTTACTTGTCCTATTGTGCTAAACCCTGCAAATTATATTTCTTTAAAATATATCATAGTAGACAAATGCTGCAGGTAAATATGGAATTCATTGTTTAATCATCATTGGTAGTTACTAGGTAGTTAAGAAAGACATACTGACATAGCAAATCAATTAACAGTGAAATTATTATGTAAATCCTTTGTCATTAATTACTCCAACGCCAAATAAATCCAGAATTCATTTTCTCCCAGAGGATAGCATGAACACTTGTAAGGATTGCCCACTTATTTTTAAAGTGCTAGCAAGGCTTATGATGAAGATGCTGACAGGGCAACAGCAAAATAAAAGATTCAAAGATAAGATATGTTCTTTAACACTAAGTAAAAAACAAGAGTGTTTCAAAATTGGTCAACACAGTGGGTGATGAATGGAGTATAAGTCAATAGAAATTTAAATATATCCCTACTCTAGTACCCAAACAAAGAAAACTGAAATCTTATGTCCACATGAAATTTTTCATGAATGTTCACAGTAGCTTCTTTGTAAGAGCTGAAGTTGGAAATAGTCCAAATATCCTATAGCAATGTGGCATATGCATGCTACTCAGCAATAAAAAGATAATACCTACTTACAAGAACAATATAAAGGATGAAAATCAAAATAATTGTGATTAGAAAGAAAGCATACCAAAATAATTAATATGTAATATATGATTTTTATATAAAACTCTAGAAAATGCAAACAAATCTGTATTGAGAGAAAACAGACTGGGGGTTTCCTGGGAATGAGGAGGGTGATGGGCTAAGGGATGGATAGTTTGTAAAGAGACATGAAGAAACTTTCAAGGATGATGTGTACTCATTATCATAATTTTAGTTATGAGTTTTGGGGTATACATATGTCAAAACTCATCAAATTTTACCCTTAAATATTTGCACTTTATTACACATCAATTATTCATTGCTAAAATGCAGAAAATAAAAAACATATTTATCTGATACCTAATGCATGCTACATATTGGATACATAAAAATGAATTGATAATATATAAGCTCTCCCTCAAATGGTAGTGTCTCCCACAGGGCCTAGTACAGTAATAAACATACTGAAAACTCTTCACCTAATTGCTCTTTAGAAGCTTGACCCTTACAATGGGCAGTACACAAGGAAGAAAAATTTTAAAAATAATAGTTGAACTTAGTGCTAATTATCATTTCAACTTTACTAAGATGTACATTGTTGTTCAAAAAAGTTGACCGTGATTAATGAGAAAGCCATATTATAAATCTTAGAGCGATCACAAAACTAAACAGAATAAAAAACAACCATAAAAAAGTATAAGTAAAAACCCAAGAAAGAAGATAAAATGGAATCCTAAAAATTTAAAGAATTAATTCAAATGTAGGCAGATAAAGAGGACAAACTGATCAAAGAAAATCTGGAACAAGTGAAAACAGGCAATATGATAGATTTTAGTCCAAAAATACTATTAAATGAATAATCTTTTAATTTAATTTAATCATATCCAAACATGAACTTCAACCACACCCATAATATAAAAGAAATTAACTTAAACTGCCTATAAGCCTAAATGTAAAATGTAAACATATAAAATTTCTAGAATAATACCTAAAATATATTTTGTGCCTTTGGTTTAGATAAAAAATTTTCAGAAATGGCACACACACACGCACACAATACACGTATGCATACAAACACACATACACACACACAGAACAAACTGGCAAATTTGACTTCAACGTCTGCTATCGAAAATTCAGTGTTAAGAAAATAAAAAGGAGGGCGCCTGGGTGGCTCAGTCGTTAAGCGTCTGCCTTCGGCTCAGGTCATGATCTCAGGGTCCTGGGATCGAGCCCCGCATCGGGCTCCCTGCTCCGCGGGAAGCCTGCTTCTCCCTCTCCCACCCCCACTACTTGTGTTCTCTCTCTCGCTGTGTCTCTGTCAAATAAATAAATAAAATCTTTAAAAAAAATAAATAAATAAAAAGGAGGGGCGCCTGGTTGGCTCAGTGGGTTAAGTGTCTGCCTTTGGCTCAGGTCATGATCTCAGGGTCCTGGGATCAAGCCCTCTGTTGGGCTCTCTGCTCAGCAGAGAGCTTCTCCCTCTCCCTCTGTGCATGAGCTCTCTCTCACTCTCTCAAATAAATAAATACAATCTTTAAATAAAAAGACAACACACTGGAAGAGAATATTTGAAAAACACAATCACTAAAAGTCTTCTATGCATAAAGCATAAACAACATTCAAACTCAATAATTAAAAAAAAATTTAAGTGGGCAAAATTTTGAACAGACCGCCTATTGTACACAGAGGCCCACGGAAGCACTCAATTTCAGTCATTAATGAAATGTAACTTAGGATCACAATGAGACACTACCTACCAATTTGAATTTGAATGGTGTTACCAGTTTTCTTAGGGCTGCCTTAATAAGTTAGTACAAATTGGGTGATCTAAAACACCAGGAATGTATTATCTCCTAGTCCTGGAGGCCAAAAGTCCAAAATCAAGGTGCCAGCAGTGTTGGTTTCTTCCATAGGCTTTATTTTTTTTTATTTTTTTTTTCTTCCATAGGCTTTAAAGGAGAGTCCATTCCACCATACCTCTTTCCTGACTTCTGGCTGCAGGCAATTCATGGCATCTCTCGGCTGGTAGGTGCGTTTTTGCCTCTGTCCCTGCCTCCATCCTCACATGGCCATTCTCCCTATGTGTCTCTGTTTGTTACCACTTGTTTTTGTTTATAAGGACTTCTTAGCATTTAGAGCCTATTCTAATCCAAGATGATTTATTTCATCTTCAGATTCTTACCTTATTTACAACTGCAAAGACCCTTATGCTCAATAAGGTCTCATTTTAGTTCTAGGAACACATATCTTTGGGGAAGCCCCAATTCAACTCACTACAATTGGTTAAAATACATTTTTTTTTTTAAGAAATGAAATAATCCGGTACTGGAGATGATGGAGAGAAACTGGGTCACTCTATACATTGTAGGTGAAAATGAAAAATGGTAATCTACTTCAGAAAACAATTTGACAATTTGTAATGATGTTAAACATATAGCTACCGTTTGTACCAGCAATCCCTCTCCTCAGCATTTATTTAAAAGAAATGAAAACCGGGGCACCTGGGTGGCTCAGTCGTTAAGCATCTACCTTCGGCTTGGGTCATGATCCCAGGGTCCTGGGATCAAGCCCCACATCAGGCTCCCTGCTCAGCGGGGAGCCTGCTTCCCCCTCTCCCACTCTCACTGCTTGTGTTCCCTCTCTCGATCAAATAAATAAATAAAATCTTAAAAAGAAAAAAAGAAATGAAAACATAGTCACACAAACTCTTGACACGAAATTTTATAGTGTGACTTTATTTGTAATTGCTCCAAGCTGGAAATAAACCACATGTTTCTCAACTGATAATTTAATAAACAAAATGCAGTGCATCACCAATGGAAGGAAGAGTTCTCAGAAATAAAACAGCTAGTTTTATAACAAAAGACTAGTGATATATGTAAGTCTCAAATGCATTATGCTAAATTACAGAAGCTGGACTCAAAAGGGTACATACGACTGTACAAACCCATTATATGACATTCTGGGTAAGGCAGCAATAGAAAAACAGAAAGCATCTCTGTGGTTGCCAGAAACATCACAAGAGGTGAGGGAGGCGTCAACAAGAAAATGACAGGAGGGAATTTGGGGGAGTGAGGAGGAATGCTCCACATTTTGATTACAGGAGTGAATAAACCTGATAAAAAATAATAAATGTGTTATTTCAGTGAATTTGATAGTCATTTCAATTGCATAAAATAAGAATTTCGAATGTCCTTTCTAATATCTGAGTAGTAGGGAATAAGGAAATCAGATCTGTCAACTGACTTTAAACTCTAGGTTAACTTGTTCCAAATCTCACAGGCTCACAGTGACTCCACGCTGGTCCGATGATGCCACAGAGGCTGAGTCACGTATTTGCAGTTGAGTCACACGGGAGAAGGAAAACCACTGGATCACATGGTGTGTCAATCACATGCCAGTCCCGTGAGGGGGTTGGGGAGAAGAAAAAGAAAGAAAGACAAAGGAAAAGGAATGCGCCAGGTGCCCGTCAGCTGAGAAGAAGGATATCTGTGTGAGTTTTCTTATTATAGGAAGTCGGCTCTCCCTCACACTCTCATACGAATAGTGTTCTTTCCTGTTACACGTGTTCACCTTGACTCTTTGCCACCAGGCCCATCATTAAATGAATATTCTATGGATTCCAAATTCCATCCAAGTGGTTACGGAGTGAACAATTCAGCTGTCCCAACTTTTGGACATCATAGAGAGATAGTCCTCTGATGCCCTTATAAAGTTCTAAATTGATTCAGAGTAGTTAGAGTTTCCATAAAATTTCCATATAATTCTGAGGACAGAACCAGGATTGGATTGTGCTTATTTGCTCATCCCTTGCTCCTGTCAGCCCACAAACATACATTACCAAAACACATTTATGGTCCCAAAAGTATTAGTCATATAAATTCTACCTGTGTTCCTAGTATTTATTTACACGACTAAACTCCCCTAGGCCACAGGGAGATTACAAAAGGGGATACTGGCCATGCTTGGTCTAGTTCTTGCAAGCCTCTTTTCTGGGAAGGAATGCTGTCTCATCTATTATTCCAAAACATGCAGTCAGCACACAGAATCAGAGTAATGCCGCTTAATGGAAATGAGACAGACTTCCTTAGCATGCTCTTTCAGATACGGCCTGCCTACAGAACATACATGATTTTTCACCACTTAAACCCACTGGATCTACGTTTCTTTGCCCTATAAATGCCCAGCCCACTTCAGAGGGAAAATAATCAAGCCCTGATGTTGGCTTCAAGTGCATACAAACATTCTTTTACCCAGCTTTATCAACAACAACGTTACCTGTTTGACATCAGTATCTGTTTCTCCATTCATTCTGGAATTTGAGCTGGAAAATTATCATCCTCAAATCTCATTTCAATATTCATGTGTTAGGATGACAGCAAAGGCACATTTGTAAAGGAAAATTACTCTCCATACGCTATTAGCTTATTGTCTTTTCCGATAACATGGAGCTATGAGGAAAACATCTGAGTGACGAATACAATCTTAGAAGAGGTAGACTCAAAAGACATCTTGTTTTCATTCCAGTAACAATGAGACAGATGCTACCCCAAAAGATCCCTGTCACGGTATTTTGCTCAGAGTGTAACCCAATCCACAAACTGTTGAAATGTTTTATAGTATTAAACTTTTGATAGATAAAGTTTAGTTAGGAAAGAACAGACTTCAGAAGAACCCGTTGGGGCTTTCACCTCCTTACATCCGATGCTATCATTCCTTCATGGCAGGGAAGTCTGGAGTTTTTAGAATGCAGAAAAGTATCACTTACAAGATAAGACAAGAAATCTCATTCCCAACGTCTCCGTCGGCAAAATGAGAACTATAACAAACCTCAGGGTTGTTGGGGGGATGAAATGTGATAATATAATTAAAACAGCATAATAATGTATAGAGGTTATGGTACAAGTGGATACTTAAAAAAATGTGTCCTCCAGACAGAAACAGGGCTCCAGGAACTCTTTTGTTTTCACAGAACTGACATACTATCAGAGGTATCCAGGAATCTATCTTGTCATCATCAAGTGCCCACCATGCCAACCATCCATCTTTTATCTTTCATTCCTAAAAGAAGATCTGACACTCAAGCAAAAGAGTGTTCATGGTATGTTCAGCCTTTGGATACTACATCTTTAAACAGTGCGTGAAACAGCCCCCTCACTTCCAAAGAGTGGAAAGAATGTAAACAACAAGCTGCACTTAATGGATGTGGCAGCAGACTGAAGTGGGGCCTGCTGAGAGCCGGCTGACAGACATCAGGGGGGATCCCATGCTCCGCAGCTGCCTGCCAGCCATTGCAATCTGTTCCTGCTCAGCACTGGACCATTTTGCTCTTATCGTCCCAAAGGGAAGGGAAGATGTTGGGAGAAATCACTGAAGGGAAAGTGGAACTCCAAGAAAAATAAAATTGCAACTGGATAATAAAGAGCAAAGGAAGGAAATTATGAATGGATTTTTTTAAAGATTTTATTTATTTATTTGAGAGAGAGAGAGAGTGAGAGGCTGAGAGAGAGAGAGAGAGATCACAAGCAGGGGGGAAGTGGAGAGGGAGAAGCAGACTCCCCGCTGAGTAGGGAGCCAGAGGTTGGGGCTCAATCCCAGGACCCTGAGGTCATGACCTGAGTTGAAGGCAGACGCTTAACTGAGTGAGCCACCCAGGCTCCCTGAACGGATATTGACAGAAAAAAAACAAAAACAACAACAACAACAAAAACAACCAGAAGCAGATAGAAGCAGAGATAAATGAGAAATGACTTAATGGGTGTGTTTTTAGACCACACATAATGCATTTCTACCCTACCCCTGCCACTTACTAGCTGCACAGTCTTAGAATATCATTTAAACTCTGTGAGCCTCAGTTTCCCTTTATAAAAAATGGGAATAGAATTGACTCCGTATGGCTGACAAGAGGGTTAAGTGGAAATGTATGTGCAAGTCATTACAGTACTACCAGCCCCACTGGCGTGTCTAATGCCCACAGTCAGAGGACGTAAAGGAGAATTAATGGAAGCTTCATGACGGAATGACGAGAAGATAATAAAAAGAAAATGAGCTTTGATGTCAAAGAAACCTGGACTTCATTCAGAAATTTAGGGCTTAGCAGCACTTTGACCCTGAGACTCCAGGCTCAGTTTCCTCAGCTGTAAAGTGATGGCAGGAAGATCTACCTTGCAGGGCTACTGTAGGCATTGGAGAGGGGCACAAAGTTCACTCACTATTGTGCATGGACATTCTATTAGTATCATAGTACCTCTTACTGAAAGATAGAAGACATAAAAATGAAAAACAATTGTATTTATTCCCAGAACTTTCAAATATTGGTAAAAGACATTCACATTCACTTATTTATATCCATTTGTTCATTACACGTCTTCCAGTATTCTTACATCATAAACTAAGAAATAGCACAGCTTACATAGGACACAACTAATGTCTCAGAGGTTAATTAATGACTAACTAGTGGCAGGTTTATCTCACTGCAAAGCCTAAGCTCTTTTCAAATAAAAACCCTTCCCACTGTGCTCTTGTATCAATATGGAAAAACCATTTATTGCTAACTAACGACTCCCAAAATACCACTTTGCATCAGAAGAATGACAGACCTATTTTTCTGGAACTCCCGGACATGCAAGGGCTGTGGCAACTATCCAATAATCCTCTGAAAAGATGGATATGGGGACCCTAGTCATAAGAAAATGACAGGAAAATGTAAATGCCATCGAGAAATCTTTGGCAAGTCTTTTGGAAGGAGGGTCTTGACAGCTGAGGTTTAGTAAATGCCTAAATGGCAAAGTCACATGAATGGCTAAAAAGCAAAGCAAACCCTGAGAACCAGACAGTATGAGTTAACAGGGGTCTCGAGCATGCCTACCAGATTGACCTCTGACGCTTTTTCCAGATGCAGTAGCTCAAGCTGAATTCTCGCTGTTTGGCAAGTGGAGTAAATTCAAAGGAAACTAGGCTGTCTGTGCCTCTGTATCAGCATCTGATTCCAAGTCAAGGAGAAAGAGCACGGACTGACCCAAATATTCTGGTAGGAAAAGGAACCCATACAGCTCATCAGCCAAAGGCCAGGCTTTACATCATAAGGTGATTTGTACAATCTTCATACAGACAATACTCCCAGTGTCCGTGAACGGTAGTCCCTAAGACCACAGCTACTAGCTAGCCACAATTCAAGCCAACTGTTACTCCACTTTTCCCAGGGTGGTTATTTTTCCTATCAACAAGAAAGTAGAATCCTAGAGGAAAACTAGTGGCATAGAATAGAAAATCAATGACTTCCAGTCCAGTTATACAACTGTATTGAGCAATTTTACAAAGGAAACAGGTGATAACTTTTATATCTTATGATTCGTAATTAATATGGAGCTTAGAGTTAAAGACATGAATTCATTTTTTTTTTTCTATGCTATAGGCTTTTTGTTGGCAGGCAGCATTCCCAAATCAGCTCTTTTCTTAGACCTTAGGCTTATTTCTGTCAAGAATGTCTATTTCTAATTTAAGGAAGCTGACAACTAAACAAATAAGCATATCCAACTGTTTCCTATATTTTAACATCTGTTGATACATGTTTTGTTTCATTTTGAGGATGTGGGCAAATGAGAGTGCAACCTTTAAGTCCAGGTGATAGCTTTATTTTAGTATCATGGAAAATGAAAAATCTTTAAGACAAGCTCAGGATACAGTGTAGCTATGAACAGTGGATTGATAAACCCAGGATCATCTCAAGTAAGTAATTCCATTACTTGATATATACCATTATAAGGAAAAGGACCAATGCAACAGTCATAAATTCTCCCAAAGCCTCTGTGATGTACTTGATAATAACATTGGGGACCACTGAACAACATAAAGAACTAATAAATCACATAGAAGGCTCAGCAATGGAACTACTTTAACAATTTGGAAGAGTTGGGGGACATAGGTAGGTCCTGCCCTTTCAATTTGCAAATTAACAAGAGTATTTATGGCACTGCTTCTGGTAGTAAAAAGGATCAAATATACAGCACAAAGCTGAGTGTAGAAACTTGACTTTGCGTTTTAGGTCTACCGCTAGCATTCATGTGACTGGGCAAGCCTCTAAACATCCCTGCATCTGATTCACTTACATTTAAAGCAGCTTTCATAGCTCCTCCAGCTCAAAATCCATGGGTCTAAAAAATGCTTAGGGAAATATATTCTCAAGTTTCCAGCATGACAGGAAATGCAGACAATTGGAATGCCTATATTCGTTGCAGTTCTTCAGAGGGAGGGAGAGAGAAGGAGAGAGAGAGAGAGTTCTCATAAGGAATTGGCTCGCACGATTATAGAGGATGAGAAGTCCCGTGACCTGCAGCTGGCAAGCCAGAGACCCGGGATTGCTGGGTCCAAATCACAGTACTATGTGTACTGAAAAATGTAGAACCTTATATTGTAGTCACAGAAGCTGAGTTTGAAGGCCTGAGACCCAAGAGAACTGATGATGTAATCCTTAGTATAAGTGCAAGAGAACACTGATGTCCCAGCTCAGGAGTAAGGCAGAGAGAGAGTGAGTTCTCCTGTACTCAGCCATTTGTTGTATTCAGCCTTTCAACAGAATGGATGATGCCCACCCACACTGGAGAAGGCAATCATCTTTACTCAGTCTAAAGATTCAAATGCCAATCTCATCCAGAAACATCCTGACAGACACACAGAAATAATGTTTCACCAAATATTTGGAAGCCCTGTGTCCCAGCCAAGTTGATACATAAAATTAACCAATACAGTGCTCCTTGGCACTTAACTGGATCAAAGAAGCCTCTTATGATTTTTTTTTAATGGGGAAAGAGTATCTTAGCAATACTAAAATATATGAAAATATGGTTTGATGATGTGTCATGGTTCAGCATGAGGTCAAATGGTAGGAATAAACTATACTTGCTTGAAAGATGCTACCATAAGAAAAGTTGATTTCTAGACTAAAGACTTGAGCTCACATCCATGCTTGGGTAGCTGGAGTAGAACAATAATTGTGGGCATATATCCTGCTGATGATTTTACTTCTCATGACTCAGTCACTCTGCATCTCAAGATCCACTCTAAGGGCAATGGCCATCTATAACTGAACTACGGTGCGACACTGGGGTCAGGCAGTTTCTGTGGGTGACTCATGAGCCAATATAACACTGAAGATTGTTATTCCTCACAAATGTAAGGGCCCTAGAGGTACAGAAGGACCCACTGAGGTGAATTCTGGAAATGTGGAGAGGAAACATGCAGGGGTGCTAGCAGGGATATAATCCAATTTTCTAGGCCAGGACGGCTGGGAATTCTGTACCTCACTATAGGCCACAGCACATGGTGGTGCTACAAGGTAAAAAAAATTCATAGAGGCAGAACTTGTCTCAAGGTATCCTGTTTCTGTTCTTCATCAAGTGGCCCTACTTGAGTAACAAGGAATTATTCCTAGACAAATTAAAGTAAAATTGGTGTATTTAAAAAAATTAAGACTCTAATTCAACAGATGAAGGTTTCAAATCACAGTACTATGTGTACTGAAGAATGTAGAACCTTATATTATAGTCACAGAATAGTGAAGACAAGACATTGAGATCACTCTCAGGCAGTTGAGAATGCATTTCTTGTAAAACCATTTTTCCAGTGTTAGTATTCTTTTGGGGTAAAAATAGTCATTGATCTTGACAAAGGCACAAGTGCAGTTCAATGGAGAAAGGACAGTCTTTTCAACAAACTGTGCTAGAACAACAGGAAACTGGATATCCACACAGCAAAAAAAAAAAAAAAAAAAAAGGTACAGATATAGACCTTATACCTTTCACAAAAATTAACGAAAGCGGGTCTTGGATCTAAATGTAAAATGTAAAACCATATAAATTTTTGAAGATAAGATAGATGAAAATCTAGGTGACTCTGGGTTTGAAGTTGACGTTTTAGGCACAACACCAAAAAAACAATCCATGAGTGGAAAAAATGTTAAGTGGGACTTCGCTAAATTTCTTCTGGGCAGAAAAAGACATTGTTAAGAGAATGGAAAAACAAGACACAAGACAAGTCACAAGATAGGATAAAATATTTACAAACACTACATGTGGTGAAGGACTTAGATCCAAAATTCACAAGAAGTCTTAAAATCCAAAAGTAAGAAATGAAACAGTGTAATTCCAAAGTGGCGAAATGATCTGGACACCTCACCAAAGAAGATATACATAGGGAAAACAAGCATAGGAAAAGATGCTTACCATCATATGTCAGTAGGGTATTGTAAATTAAAACAGCAATAAATGACCACTGCATATCTATTAGAATGGTTAAAATCCTGACACCACCAAATGCTGGCAAGATATGGAACAACAGAAACTGTTATTACTTGTTGGCAGGAATGCCAATATAACACCACTTCGGAAAAGGGTTTTACAACTTCTTACAAAGCTAAACGAATTCTTGCCATCTGATTCAGCAATCACACGCCTAGGTTTTACCTATATAAGTGTCCCTATAAAAACCCAAACACAAAAGTTTATGGGAGCTTTATTCATAATTGCCAAAAACTGGAAGCTACCAAGGCATTCTCCAGTAAGTGAAAGGATAAACAAATTGCGGTACCTCTATGTAATGGAATTTTATTCGGTGATAGAAAGAAATGAACTATCAAGCCATAAAAGGCATGGGGAACCCATGAAAGGAGCCAACCTGAAACAGCTAAACAAGGTACACACCTGATGATTCCATCTATGTGACAATCTGGTAAAGGGAAAGCTAGAGACTATAAAAGTTCAGTGGTTGTCAGCAGCTTTGGTGTAAGAGAAGGGTGGATGAATAGGTGGATTTTTAGAGCAATGGAACTATTTTGTATGATGGTGTAATGATGGATATACAAATTATGCACTTGTCAGGACCCACAAAATTTTTAAAAATACAGAGTGAAGGGGCTGTTGGTTAAGTAAGGTTCTGACTTCAGCTCAGGGTCCTGGGATCAAGCCCCACCCACCAGGCACCCTGCTCAGTGGCGAGTCTGCTTATCACTCTCCCTCTCCCTCTGCCCCTCCCCTTACTCTTGCTCTCTCTCTCTCAAATAAATAAATAAATAAATAAAATCTTTAAAAAAACACAAAGAGTGAACCTTAATGTAAACTATAGTCTCCATTTAATAACAATATATGAGTATTCATTTATTAATTTTAACAAACGTACGAACAAGATAAAAATAATGATAGAGAGAGCTATGCTGCCAGTAAAGGGAGCAAGACAGGTATTCTGTACTTTTGGCTCAAAGGCCTGCAAAACTAAAACAACCCTAAAAAATAGTCTATTAGCAAAAAAATGTTAAAAACAAAAGAAAACAGAAAACACCAGAGATCAAAACCAGTCGCTACGAACATAAGGTCATAAAATAAATATTGCAAGTTAAACCTAAGAATTCAGTTTTTGTATGCTTTTACCGGAAGTCATCTTTTTATATTATCTCTGCCTCCTGAGAAGCGGATTGTACTAAAGAGCCTGAGTAATGTGGCTGCTGAGTGTAGGAACAGCTCTGGCTAAAATGTGTCAATGATGTTTACTTGCTGTTGCAAAAAAAAGGATTTCTCCATGGGCATTATGTATCTTTTCCATCTCTTTTCAAATACATAGAGATTAAGTTTTTAGATCCACCTGAAATCCACATTCCCTAGGGAGCAGAGAAAGCTACTCTAATTTAGCTACATCTTCCTCATCAGTATTTGAACAAACTGTTCCCTAACAAACAGGATTATAGACCTTCTTTTTGTATTTTTTATCTCTTCCTCCAACTGCTTCCCAAAACATCCTTCATTCCCTATCATTTTCCTTGCCTTCCTTCCTTTTTAATTCTAAATACCATCAATTATAGGAATACTGTTTTATCCTAGGGACTAGAAAAGAGCTCAGTTTCAATTCACAGAGCCGCCACTAACTCACCCTGACCTTGGTCGAAGTATTTGAGCAGTCTAGCCTCCGCGTTTTCAGCTACATGGTGAGGGCTGGGGACTATCATTTGTTCAGCATAGTAAATCTTGTCTGATACTTATTGCTATTATGTTTCCTGAAATGTAAATAGTACTAGTAGTAGTAATGATCATCATAATAATACTTATTCTAAGGAGGAGGAAAAGAAGAAGGAAATGTCATTCAATGTACTATGGGGCACACAAAGAATTTTACATATCATGCATTATTTATTCCTTATCCAATCTTATTCTTCCAGGTGTCACTTAGAACCAGTCATTAACTTCTCCTAGAGTGAATGCATTATGAAATTTTAAAATTTCTTTCAACATTGCTCTTATTTATTATTTTGGGACTAGAGCTAAAATGAAAAGGGGAAACAAGGCTTTCTTCTTCTAGGTTGGATTCTGTCCTCCTTCATCCTTTTAAGGAAACCTCTGTCAGTCCTTGCTGAACGAATTTCTGGATTATGTTCATTTTTACCAAAACACCAAGAAAAAATATTCAAAGGAAAAACACTGGCATGCATTTTGAAAAAACAAGGAGGTGCTTATATAAATGTTAAAATAACCCTCACTGATCTGAAACAAGAAAACAGATTATTTCTATCACTTATAACTATGTAAATGTTTTCTAGGTAAAGGCATTTTTTTTTAATCACTTCAATAACAAAACTCTCAAATACTTACACAGTAACAAGCACTGTCAATGACAAACGTTGGATAGGTTTCAGACTTCTTTTGGATAGGATCGAGCATTTGAGTTTAATGAAGGTAATAGAAATGGATTCCTGTTGTTTAGAGAAGCAGATAGAATTGCATCCTCAGTGTTCTCTGAAGTCTCCGGTGGATTACTCTGTAATGACTTCATAACCAATAACATGTGATTTATATAGAGCAATAATACAACAAAAATAAATATACGCCGTACAGGATCTCTGTGGTTGATTATTTGTCACAACTCCTTGTTCCCTTGACATAGGATAAGAATTCACATGCTTGCTTGGCCTCTTTGTGGGAAAGTATACTTTCCATCCCCTTGACATTGACTTTGATTGGGTGACTCATTTGGGCCAATGCGATGTCAGAGTGCATATGATGAAAGCAGAGGCTTGAAACTGGTTTGTAGTGTTGGGCTTGCCTTCATGGACTCTAGTGATATGTCATGAGAAGAACATTACACAGATAACTGTGACCCTTTTCATTTTGGACCCAGAATGAACACATGTGAAGTCAACATAAGTTCAACCCAGAGCACGGAGCCCAGACCAGTGGGATTCTCAGCTTGAAGAAGAGAGGCTCAGAGTATACGCGAAATCCACATTTGAACTCCTAAACTCAGGCACAAGAATGCATATTTTTCTTTGCCACTAAGTTTGTGTGTTTCTTTCTCATGCGGCAAAACAGTCTCATATTTTAACCAAGGCAACATATAGAAACAATCTAAATACCATGCATTTGGTAAAGCAATGGAAATAGGTAAAATCTATCAGATTATCACAGAGAGAGAAGTAATTATTTATAGGAGAAAAGTACAGAAGGGTTTCTCTAAATAGGTATCAACTGAGACAAAAGTTGATTTTGGAAATCAACTTTTTTGATTTTGGGGAAAAATGGGAGAAGTGGGATTTTGGAATTTTGTAAGTATACTAGCAAAGGGTAGAGGGGAAAATCATCAACCTAAAATAAAAACTACAGTCAATATTTTGTTCCATGCCCATTTTGCATAGCCACAATCAGATTATATATACAAGGCTATATCTTTATTAGAATAATATATACTCTTCAATACTAGCATTCAAATCATGCTTTAATTTCCAACCCATAGATACAACATAGTTTAGGCCAACTTCCTCCTAACATTTTGTTTTAATGTTATTTCCAGTCTATCACTACTATAAGTAGGACTGTGATGATCACTGTTAGCATATAACTTTTGATTTATATCTTAATATGTAAATAATTGGTATCTAACCTTAAAGGCAATACTCAAGAAAAATGGATGTGAATCATTTTGATGGGAAAACAGAAAACTTAGCAAATATGGAGAGTCCATATTCTTTAGGATACAATGAGAGCTTGAATTTATTGAGCACGTCTTATATGCCCAATATCATCCTGACTACACATCACAAGCGTACTTTTCAACAACATTCATGGCAAAAAATTTTCACAGATATGCGGACCTGTGACCTGTGTGGGTGACATGGCTAGTGAGGAGCCCAGCTGGGTTTTATACCCAGGCTTCTCTGACACATTATCTTTCAAGCACATTATCTTTCCACTATACCACACAGAAGTGTTGTGATACCAAAATTTAATACTATCTTGTACTCAATTTTTTTCAGTCAAATTGGATAAAATATGTGTGATTATATATACTTTTCCCACCTGTTCTGAAGAGAATAAATTATTTCCCTCTGGGCTGCAAGAAGAAATGGAAAAACAACTTAATGATATCCCTTATGGAGTTGGTAATGATTAAAAGCACTGTGGCATTTAGGCTTACTTCTCAGGAGGAACTAATAATGGGAGTCTGATAAAAAGCCAAAGAAGCTTCTCTCTCTCTCTCTTTTCTGCCTCCCAGGCTTCTAAAACTACATAATGTGGGGGCCTACTGTATTGTAAAGAACAGAGTTCCTTGTTCAACAATGAGGCAGAGCATCTTTTAAGAGATGAATGTAATGGGGGTCATAACCTGCATTCTTTCTGTTACCAACGGTTTGAATGTCAACGTGCTTGCTGCTTGGCTAGGCTTTGCACACCTAGACTTCTGAGTCCTTGTGATTCTTGTTTTAATTCCCCCCACACTATTCCTCAGGCTTAATGGCATGTACACACACACGCACACAGACATGCACGTGCACACGTGTGTGCACACACACATACACACACACACACACTAGAAGACAGCCTCTCTACGTAGTTGATAATAAGAAATTGAAATTAATTTTACAAGGAGCTATAGTTTCCCATTTCTTGCAAGATTAAATCCAAACACCATAGTATGGAATATATAGCTCTCCAAATATTGGACTTTTTGTTTTCTTTCCTGAGAATTCCTTCCTATTCTGCACAGGACGCTTAGGTATCACTCATTTCTGATAGCTCCCTGTATGTACCACATCTGCCCCAACTTTGCTCTTATGTGGGCTTTAACATTCCCTTTCAAATATATATGGTGCCTTGTAAATATTTTCATGTTGTTCAAGACCCAGGATAGTTTTCATCAGGTCCATCTGGGACTTCCCCATCCCTCCTCTAAGCCATATTAGACACCATCATTCCACACTATTTTAGTAACAGCTAGACAGAACCCTAAGGAACTAGGCCAATATCAGAAAAGCCAATTTGCAAATGGAACACTTTGCTGAGGAACCAGGTCTTAATCAATTTATCAATTTACCAAAAATATGTTTTAAGGAAATAATAGTCCTCAACATATACGACTAATAGGAATATGGTCTTCTGATATGTTTATGAATGCAGTAAAAGCTCATAAAATTTTATGACTCTATCACTCTTGTAAAACCAACTGCTATACTTGATATGCTTTTCACTTATTTTTATTTGACCATAGAATGTTACATTTGGAGGAAGCCTCAGAGATCTAGCAACACCAACACCACCATCATTTTACTTAGGAGAAAATTGAGGCCAGAGAAATAGTCTTTTGCCAAGTCTTGGGTAAATTATACACCAAGACCCTGGATACATGTATTATGTATGAGTAACTCCTGCCTAGTGTTCATTACAGTCTATCAATTATATGGATAGGTATGGTATGAGATGCAAACATATAATTTTATACATTGTGTATTACCCAGAATTAGCTGAACTGAGGTCAAGGGCACGGTCTACCAGAAGACTGAGTGACATCAACTACAAGTTCAGAGATTTCCCCAAGCCACCTTCAGATTTGGTAATTCACCAGAAAGACTCACAGATATGAGTTATTACAGTTATGACACAGAAAAATTTATTCTAGGCAGAAGATACATATTAAAACCATCCAAGAGAAGAGAGGCATAAGGCAGGATTGGTAGGGGTCTGAAGTTGAGCTTCTGCTCATTTGCTCCCTGTCAAATCATGAACAACATTACCTCCTCCTGACCACACTGTGTGACAATATCCACAGTTTACTGCCAACCAGAGAAGCTCACTCCAGCTATAAGTGACTTGAGATTGTATCGAGGCTTCATTATTAGACACAGTTAATTGAAATATTTCTTACATAGTTGGCTTCGATCTCTAGCAACACCCTGCCTGGAGGGTGAGCTGGTATCACATGCTTAAAGACCCCCAAACTTCTAACCACATTGTTGGTCTTTCTGATATGGCCAGTCCCCTCACAGTAAGTCTATCGGGTGTGGTTGAGGGACCCACATGGATAACAAAGATATCCCATCACTTGGGAAGTTCCAAAGATATAGAGGTTACCTCCCAAGAGCTGGGATAAACACCAGACCCCTCTTTAGAGGCCAACTTCCTCATGACATAAAAATATATGAGCCATACAGAATACATGTATCTATAACAAAAACACATCCACACTTTCATGTGATCTTAACAGATAATTCATCTTTCATTTATGGGTACATGGGAAACTGTTCTACCACTGTAATTCTCAAGCGATATAAACAAGGTTGCTAAGCTTTTCAAACAAGATAGAATGGGGAGGAAGGACTGTATTCCATGACTCATGTTTCCATGTGGATGTTTTCCATTAGAATGATACTCCAGGGCTCTCTAACGCACCTTATTCAGGGCTCCCGGGTGAGGAAGAGTAACTTCCATATTAGTGAGTGTGATCAAAGAAAATGTCATGCTTTGCTCACATACCCCTGAGTTGGCTCTGGGTTTCTTTTGATCACAAGAAGCATGAAATCTCTACTTTTCTATTCTCCCCTTCCCCTCCAGGACAGGCTCCTAGAGTAGGTGGTTGTAAGTCTGCTTGGACTAAATAAGTTAAAATGTATGTTGCTTTTCCTGGAGCCCCATCCAATTCAGGATTTGTTCTGAAGTTTTGGATTTTTTTTTTTTTCATTAAGTTGTATTATTAATCACTGCAAGGAAATAAGCCAGTATGTGTATGGCTAGACCTCCAAGCATTTTTTTCTAGCTCTTTTATAAACTTACATAGTATTGACAGATGTAAATGCAGAGTTAACAGTGCTCCCATTTAACCCATACATAAATCAGAAAGATGACCAGCCTTTCTAGATATAAGTAACTCCAACCACCCTTTAAAATATAGCATGCAGGCGTGAATTCAGACAAGAGCAACTAGAGACCACCAACTCCTTTCAGTCTTTAAATGGTAGTAGGAGAAGTAGTTGATACCAAACAATTCGACCACAGAACATCTGACAAGCTGCGAGATACACAAATTCAATCAGGCTGACAATGGAAACTGTAGGAAGTTATAGCAAATGAAATCTGCGTGAAACAGAGAGGCTAAGAATCATCACAAACACAGAGAAAATAGCAATGCTCTTGCTCAGAGGTAAATAACAATAATTCATGTTGTTAGATTACTTGGTAACATTTTAACTTAAAAAATCCTATAGCATCAAAGTCGTTTTTGAAAAGAGTACATTTTGTTTTTAAAGTAAATACTAAAAGGAAGTGCTACCAAGCTTCATGATTTCTAGAAGAAAGCTGCAGACACTGACCCAGAGGTCACATACCTGGCCATATGGTGAAAAGCAGGCAGTGTACCAGAAATGCTCCTGGAAAGCCTCTGTTGCACTTTAGCCTGTTTTGGGCGCCTGGGTGGCTCAGTCGTTAAGCGTCTGCCTTTGGCTCAGGTCATGATCCCAGAGTCCTGGGATCGAGCCCTGCATCGGGCTCCCTGCTCATCAGGAAGCCTGCTTCTCCCTCTCCCACTCCCCCTGCTTGTGTTCCTGCTCTCGCTCTCGCTGTCTGCCAAATAAATAAATTCTTTAAAAAAAAAATAAATAAAAAATGCCTGTTTTTGCATAATTTTACATGATCTTAACCAGCCACATTATTTGTTTTCTAATTCCATAAAAATTAAAAACAGATGAGAAACATACTGATGGATTATAATGGCAGTAAGAGATAATTGGCAGTGGCTAGGGGCCACAGTAAAGAAGAAGAGAGAGAATAAAGGAAACTGTATCTTAAGAGGATATATATATATATTCCCTCCCATACCAACCTAATTGTCATGCTACAAAATAGCATAAAAATGAAATTTTCAAATAATTATGCCTGTGAAGACTTTACGATGCCAGGGAAATATATTTTTTTTTGGAGATTTCAAAAAAATATTAATATAATGTACACAGCATTATTTGATAAGATGTAGTTATCTTTAAAAATCCATTTAGCTGGCACACTTTATTACAAAGTATTACAGTAGAAAATGTCAAATAATAAAATGCTTTTGGAAAGGCATGAAGGACTTTGAGATGAATCAGAAAAGTCCTCATATTAAATAAGCAAGTATTGAGATTCAAAACGATAATCACTTTCTATGAAGTAGGGGAATCTAGACTAGAAGCCAGTGATCCTAAAATATCTATTATGCAGAACACGTTTTGGGCATCCTGCACTTCTGTGGGGCTCAATATGAACTTTTGACCTGAAACATTCCTTTACCCATTGGAGCCTTGAATCAAATATGTATTAAACCCATCATAATGGAGCTATTTGAAACTTAGTCCTCCTTACACTACAAAGAAGAGGGATCACTTGACTGCAGCTTTTTGTACAAATCACTGGACAATTCAGACATTGGAACTGCAATCCATTCTGACCACGATTATCTCCTTCAGAAAAGATTTTTCACCATTTGCTGCTGAGAAAAATGAAGGCCACAAAAAATGTCATCACAGGTGATAATATCTTTGATATTATTTTTTGGCTTCAAGAAAAGTCATTTCATCTTCTCTCCTATTGAGCAAGGAATCTACTGAGCCAAGTATATAAACCGCTGAGAAAGAGCAACCATTAGCTATTATTGAATCAGTAAAGTTCCATTTGTCATCCCTAAGAACTTTTTGCTTTTCTCAGGAAGCACTGTGGAGACATTAGCCATGAAGCTCTTGGCAGCAAATAAAAGAAAATGCAAGCCCAAAATGGCCTAAATTGAAATGATGACTTAATGTGTCTCATTTGGACAATTTCAGAGGTAGAGCAATACCAGGACTGGTTAATTGGGTGGGTCAGTGAAATCCTCAAATCTTATCAAACCTTGGGTTCTTCTTCTTCTGCTGGGCTCTGTTCTCTCTCAAGGTAATTCACCTTATAATAGAAAGAAGCCTATAGCGCTTCTAGGTTATCAAATGAAGACACAACACTCAGCAGAATAAAAGCAAAAAAAAAAAAAAGATGATTTCTTCTGTGTGGCTCATATCGACACCAAACCAAACAAAATACCTTTTCCACATCATTCACTGACAAAGGGAATGGAACCCTATGATAATTTAGGTCAATTCCAATTTACTCTGGTCATGATAAAGTCTTAAAATGAAACCAGCCAATACTTTAGGAAGATGAGATCATAATGTGATTTTTCATAACTTTTATAGTTTAGGAACTTAGAGTTTGCTTATATTTAGGGGGAAAAGTTAAGGAATAGTAAGACCACTATCTTTAGATTTCTAATAGGTGCTTTAAGGTTTCCTTAAAAAAACATACAGTAAGGTAAAGATGGACAGTTACAAAACCCATAAAAGCAAGAAGAGAACTGTTAAAACAAAGTGAGAAGACCAATACTGAAAATTATTTATAAAATGTTCATCTGATATGTGTTGATAGGGATTACAGGGGAAAGAATTTCGCAAATAGTAATTTAGGAAATTATGAGTAATTATACTTCCTTTAATTTTCCTGGCTAGAGCTGTAATCTTTTGATAAAAATATATCCATCTGAGAACCTACTTCCTAACTCTGACAACGAATTAGCGATGGGGAAGAATCAGTCCAGTGCAATACCTTATCTCTTGCTTTTTTTCCCACCTTCAACATTAAAACAGAAGTTCTTAATCAAAGGTCCTTGAACACTGTTTTAATCAATGGGTTTCACTAGAGCTCAAAAATACCTCAAAATTATATGTAAATTTTGGGGCACCTGGGTGGCTCAGTCAGTTGAGTGTCTGACTCTTGGTTTCAGCTCAGGTCACGATCTCAGGGTCATGAGATTGAGCCCCAGATCTCAGGGTCTTGAGACAGAGCCCTATGTCAGGTTCTGCATTCAGCACAGAGTCGGCTTGCCCCTCTCCCTTTGCTCCTCCCCCCACTCATGTGCGCCCGCTCTCTCTCAAATAAATAAATAAAATCTTTAAAAACCTACATGTAAATGTTATGTGTATGCTCATTTTCCTGGGAAATAGATAGAATTCTCCTTATTTGCTTTGAAGGTTCAGGTTCTGTAACCTGTCCCAACTTCATATACCCAAGAGTCACCAACTTAAGGACATAACCAAAGTGGTTATGGTCTGATCTCCATAGATCTGTACACAACTAGCCAAATGTTTCAACAGTTCTGTCTGGCAATCTTCTGGGTGAATGAGGCTAACTTCCCTCCTAAAACCCAGTTCCAAAATTATGAGTAGGGCAGTACGGGTAGAAATAAATACGTTGGTGGGATCAAAAGACCACAGAATCCAGACTTCTCACCAACTGCCCTTATAAATGTTGGCTGTGTATTTACCAAAGGTGCATTTTGTAAACCACCCATATTTCCTAGTTGGGAGCAGAACTGGTTTAATCATAAGGATCATGAAATTTAAGCCTCAGAACCTTTTACTAGAATGGGTCTCCTCCCTGGGAGGACCCTGGCAACGTGTTCACATGATTGTTCAGATACTGTCAAACTTTGAAAGTGATATATTTTGACCACAACTGGTTAAGAAGACTCTGAATGATCTCCCTTCACATTTCTCTCTATGCTGGAGGCGTGTGAATGGCTGTTGATCTTTTGGGGATCCACTCTAAGAAACTGATGAGTTGGGGAAATAATTACTTTGGATTTAGTAGAATTGATGAATGTGGTTTTATCATTACTTCCATGCATAGTTAACTTGTTGCAATTAGCCTGGGTATAAGACTAGAATACTCCAGGGCTCCTAGGTGGCTCTGTCACTTAAGTACCTGACTCTTGGTTTCAGCTCAGCTCATGATCTCAGGTTCATGAGATCAAGCCTTGAGTTGGGCTCTGCACTCAGTGGGGAGTCTGCTTCCGCTTCCCCCCACCGTCCCTCCCCCAGCTTGTGCACTCTCTCTCTCTCTCTAAAATAAAATAAAATATTAAAAAAAAGAAGAATAGAATACTCCATTGGCAATGGATTGTGTCCACCCTCCCAGCACTTGACAAAAGGGGTCAGGACCAGAGGTCTTACAATATGAGCATCACTTGCAGTGCCTGGCACCACAACTGTGCTGTGGACAGTGGAAGAGAAACCACTGGAAACATATGGAGCCAGAAGCTATTCTGCAGAAAACTGTCCAATTACAAGACATGTAAAATTATAAACGACAGAATTCAATTTTATTTGAAATCTAGCCAAAAATAAAAGGTGTTTTGTTTTGTTTGTGAGGGTTTAAGAGTATCAGTAACAAAACATATAAAATTATATACATATAGGTGTAGGAGAGGAAAAATAACTTTTCCTCTCCCCTCTGGGTTCTTGGCTTAGACCCCCCTATAATAAATGACAAAGTAACAGAAGAAAACCAAACAGAAGTTTAATAACATAGATACCTCCTGTTTACATGGGAGAGACCCAGGAAAACTGAGTAACTTCTTAAAGGTCCCAAGCCTTCTCATTTAAACATCATCTTCACCTAATAGCAAAAGGACAGGTAAGGGGTGGGAGACTGCCAAAAACGCACAGTCACAAGTAACAAGGTGTGGTTGTTTTGCAGATCTAAGTCATTGTCTTCTTCACTGATAAGAGTTTCTAGAGATTTAGTCATCCTTTCTCTCCTGCTACAGAGGGGACACCCTTACAAATGAAAATTTCCCTCATAAGCGTAAATTTCTTTTACAAAAGGGTAACTTCTACTGGGTTGTCAAAGCTTCTCCTGTGTCTGCATTTCTGAAAAATAATCAGCCTCAAGATAATCCTTCGGGCTCCCTGCTCAGCAGGGAGTCTGCTTCTCCCTCTGCCTGCTGCTCCCCCTGCTTGTGCTTGCTCTCTCTCTCTCTCCCTCTCTGATAAATAAATAAATAAATAAATAAATAAATAAATAAATAAATAAAATATTTAAAAAAAATTTTCCTTGTAATAATATTAGGCAAAAATTTTGCATGGGCGCCTGGGTGGCTCAGTTGGTTAAGCAACTGCCTTCGGCTCAGGTCATGATCCTGGAGTCCCAGGATCGAGTCCCGCATCAGGCTCCCTGCTCGGCAGGGAGTCTGCTTCTCCCTCTGACCCTCTTCCCTCTCATGCTCTCTCTCATGCTCTCTCTCTCAAATAAATAAATAAAATCTTTAAAAAAAAAAAAAAAATTTTGCAGTAAAAAAGTAGGAAAACTATAGATGTATGTCAAGTAGTTACTTACTAAAAATTATTTTATGGATTTTAAAATACTTTCACTTTAACTATTATCTTTTTTCATTCTAAATAAATGTTTACTTTCTTACCTGTGATGAGTTGAATTGTGGCATGCCCCCTCCACTCATCCTTTGCCCAAAAATTGTATGCTTAAGTCTTTATTCCCAGTACCTTAGAATTTGACCTTATTTGTAAATTGGGTCATTGCAGATGTAATCAGTTAAGATGAGGTCACACTTGGGTAGGATGGGATCTTAATCCAGTATGGCTACTGTCTTGCAAAAAGGAGAAATTTGGAGACACACACACAGGGAGAAAATGTTAAGTTATACTTACACAAGCCAAGAAACTTCCTGAAGTAAGGAGAGAGGCCCGGAATAGATTCTTCCCTGTAGTCTTTAGAGAAGAGCCCTGCCAACTCGGATCTCTGATTCCTAGCATCCAGAACCATGAGACAATACATTTCTATTGTTTATGCCAGTCAGTTTGTGGTACTTCTTTTTATGGAAACCCCAGGAAACTAATACAATATTTATAGAGGCTTCAGTTTCCATATATTTTGTAGGCACACCTCCTGGGTAGCAAGGATAACCTTTCTATAACAGCCACAAATCAACAGTTCTGCTCTCAGCACTTTACTCCTGTGGACATCCTAACCAATTTTTTTTTTTCATACAACAAGCATCATGTTATATAGTACCTACAGATTATGGCTTGCTCATGATTTTCAGTGTTGGTGTTTTCTTTGTATCCATGGCTTGATGAAGTTATCTAAAGTTCCAAACATCAAACACACCTTCAGTGTCTGTCACACACAACCAGAGTGGGTGCCCCCAACTGTGAAACCCATTCCCATCAATCCTAGAGCTATTGGTAACTTACACAATTAGTGTTCTATAGATCATAAAGAAATTTAAAAGTCTTTAAGTTTCATTAATTTTATAGCAATAGCTTTTTTTTTAAGGACATATCTTTTAGTCCAGGGATTCTAACTTGGGAAGGTAACAATCTGAGTAAAAAAAAGTTATAAATTGATTCAATAAATATTTAAGTGTCTATTTTATGGTGGATGCCGAAGGATAAAGGATATCGTTCCTGACTCCATGGAGCTTATCTTCTTGTGAGTGAGGCAAGCAGCAATCCAATTATTTCACACAAAATGTGTAAAGACCTTTTTGTTAAATGCTGCAAAAGTTGCTACACTCTCATTCCTCCTTCAAAATCAAAAGCACTATTGAAGTTCAGGAAATTTCTCTGATAAGGTGATAACTAATCTCATATCAGAAAGGTCAATGAGAATTAGGTTAACAAGAAAGGAATGATGGAACATTTTTTTGCAGAAGATATCATATTGATCAAAAGTCTTGTGAGAACAGCTTTCAGGACATAGTAGAAACTGGCAGATAGTTATTCTTAATGCTGGCATAAGGTTTTTCAACCAAATTTTTACACACTGATGCTTATTTAAGATGTGCTTTTGCTTAGGATATCCCTTTGTCTCTCACTGAAACAGACTTCCAGGAAGCAGATTCCATCCCTCCCTAGATCCCTCTATAAAATAGAGAGTGCAATTTTCCATGATGAGAGCTGATGAGAGCAATGCTACTCTTTTTTATTATAATTCTTGAGATATAGTTAACTAACAACAATATCACTTTCACACCTCTCAGTGGGGAGTTACTAAGATAATGTCTCTTAAGAGCCTTTTGAACAAGCATTCAAATGATGTAAGGTGAATTGTAATCATCCTTGTCATTTGGATTTAAAATGCTTCACACAGTTAAAATTACAAATGTACACACACATGATGGAGGCAAACTTAAACTGTATTAAGCTGCCAAGAATGATCCAAGAGCAGGGACATCAGTTAAAATATCACAAATAACCTTTCTATAACAGTCACAAATCAACAGTTCTGCTCTCAGCACTTTACTCCTGTGAACATCCTATCCAATTTTCTTTTCATACAACAAACATCATGTTATACAGTACCTATACGTATAGGTACTCCCATTCTTTGATTGGCCCAACTTAGCATTTTAGTATATCCATCTGTATATCACATACATTTATACTGAAACTCAACAGTGCAATTATTTGAGAGGCAGAGTGAACACGAGCTTTAGAGGTAGACAAAAACCAGGTTTCAATTTGGGTTTAGCCATTTGTTCATGCTGGGCCTTCAGCAAGCCACTTGACTTCTCAGATGATGATTTCTCTCCATATAATAAATATAACATTATTTATCAAATAAAGGTTTTTGTGAGGATATAAATAACACTTTTTTTTAAAGATTTTATTTATTCATTTGACAGAGAGAGACACAGCGAGAGAGGGAACACAAGCAGCGGGAGTGGGAGAGGGAGAAGCAGGCTTCCCACGGAGCAGGGAGCCCGATGCGGGGCTCGATCCCCGGACCCTGGGACCATGACCTGAGGCGAAGGCAGACGCTTAACGACTGAGTCAGCCAGGCACCCCTAAATAACACATTTTTTAAATGTTCAATAGAATGCTTGGAAGAAAATGTATCCCAAATAAATGATAGCCAATTTAGAATTATATATCCAACTGTGTGTATATATTTGTGTGTGTGTTTTTGAAAAAGACAGCCAGTTCAACTGAACTGAACCTAGGACATAATTAAGATAGTTAAGTTTAGTTAACGTCTGTTTTCACATCCTTGCCATGCATCCACGAAAAGACAGGACTGATATTCTCCAAAAAAGACACTGAACATTGAATAAGTAACAGTGTTGTTAAATCATATCTATGGATTATACCTAGCATGTCCAAGTACACTTTTTTCTACCTATTCTAATTTACAAAATTCCATATTTCAAAAATATACAATTTGAAGAAAAAATATACACTTTGAAGAAAGAAGAACTATTTGAGTCTGATACTTATAACTAGTTACTTTGGGCAAATCACTTCAGGAAAAACCTCTTCTCTAAGATGATGCTAATTAATGACCGTAATTTAATGTTTATTGAGAACCTACCTTAGGTCAAAGGCCATTCTAGCTTCTTTGATGTTTTGACTTCTTTCATTCATAGCAAAACATTATAAAACATTAATCAGGTAATGATAATGATAACAGTCAATTTAAAAATAAAACACACACAAGAGAATTAGGATCCTATGAAAACTTTCAAAAGTTTTCACACTTGGTTAAAAATGGGCTTGGCCAAGAAGTGGAGCTCATGTAAACTTTTCCTGAAACAGGAAAGCTGAACTCAAATCCAAGGAATAAGAGTGATCAGCAAAGTCAGCAGCATGTGCAAATACCAGTGGTAGATGGAAGCATGGGGTTTCTTAGGAAGTGAAAGTCCAGGGCAGGTCCGAGCACTGAGGGGTAGGATGAACATGGTGCTGAGGATGTGCTCATGGTACATGGATTATGGTATGGCTTCACTGGTATATGTGTATGTCCAAACTTGTCAAAATGCATACATTAAATATGTACAGTTTTTTGGGGTATATCTGTATATCTGGTTCATCTGAAGAAAGCTGCTTAAAAAAAAAAAAAAGAAAGAAAGAAAAAATAGCACTCCATAAAGAGAGCTAGGAAAGAGGCCATTACCCTGCTTATGCTGAGGTGTTTTTTTGTTTTTGTTTTTGTCTTTAAATGCTTCTTACAAAATATCAATAAATGCCTCAAAACACAAAAAAATACAGCTCAAAGAATTATTGTAAATTAACAACAGTATGTCCATGAGTAAAAGGCCCCCAAAATGTCCCCTTCTATCTCAAGATAGCCAATTTCTAACTTACAAAATTATAGCTTAGCCTTTAATATTTTTTGTCTCTATTCTTGCACTCAATATTATGTTTGGGGGATCCATCCACTTTGCTGAAAGTTGTTATAACTTGTCCATCTTCTTTTTCATTATATTATATTAAAGACCATATTTTTTATTCATTCAATTCTTAATGCTCATATGAGGGTTTTTTCCAGACATAAAAACAACATTTTAAAAACTTCAATATATTTTTTAAAAGCTCTCTTGGTACACTGTGTCTGCATTTCTGTTGAACCACAGTTGATACATCATGAGATATTCAAATGTTCAAATTTAGTAGAAAATGCTAAATTGTTTTCCAAAATGACTGTGCTACTTTATGTTCACACTACACCCTCTATGTTCCTCATAGACTATCTCTGTTAAAATAGATGGTAGGAATTGGGACATCTGGCTGGCTCAGTTGGTGGAGCATGCAACTCTTGATCTCATGGTCATGAGTTCAAGCCCCATGTTGCGGGTAGAATTTACTTAAAAAAAATAAATAAATAAGTTGTAAGAATCTAAAGGGAACCCAAGATAGGAAGAAGATCTCTCAAAAAGATTTGTCACTGTGACTTTTTGTCTGATGGAGTAAATTCCAATAAGATTCATAAAAATCACCACAAAGTTTGTAATTATAATTGTACTTGTGAAAGCCCTAACAGCATAAGATGAAAAGGACAGAGAAAGCGAAGTATGAACAGAGGTGTTTGGACCTTAAACTCTCTACAGGCAGGAAACTGAGAAAGCTAATAAATTCCAATCCACGTCTTTTCCTTTCTTCTTTTTATTATTTATTTATTTATTTGTTTGTTTATTTGTTTGTTTATTTGACAGAGAGAGAGAGAGAGAGAGAGCACAAGCAGGGAGAGTGGCAGGCAGAGGGAGAGGGAGAAGCAGGCTTCCCGCTGAGCAGGGGGAGCCCAATGTAGGACTTGATCCAGGGACTCCAGGATCATGACCTGAGACGAAGGCAGTCGCTTAACCAACTGAGCCACCCAGGCGCCCTTTGTCTTTTCTTATAGTAAAAAGAATGAGGCAGAATGCAGAACCAAGAGCCTAGAGGACAGTCCAAGAACCATGGAGAATAATGACCAGGAGGTCTATAATATTTTATTTAGAGAATTTTTCGAAAAGGCAAAGGAAAATCCAGATTAGCGTGCCTATAGACTTCCTGACTTAAAAGAGAATGATCACTTTTGTGTATGTAATTTGCCAGAGGCCAATATGAGATGAGCATGTCGGTACAAGCATGCATGTTGGATAAATGCATGTTATTATTTTTTGCCATTCTCTTTTGCAGGAATTGCTCCTTATTTATCTATCGTTTTTTTTTAATCAAAAACATTTTTCAAGATGGTTTCTTAGAATTTCATGTTTGATTCTTACTTAACTTACTATTAAAATGTTAGACATTTGTTATTGATCCCCATTCAGAAAGCACATATACAGCCTTTTGCCAAATATTTCTCAAATAATATTTAATTGATCTTTTTTTTTTAAAGATTTTATTTATTTATTTGACAGAGAGACACACAGCGAGACAGGGAACACAAGCAGGGGCAGAGGGAGAGGGAGAAGCAGGCTCTTGATCCCAGGACCCTGGGATCATGACCTGAGCTGAAGGCAGACGCTTAACGACTGAGCCACCCAGGTGCCCCCTAACGGTTTGTATGCTCAAATCTGAAAATAGCAAGAGCCATAACTGATAAGTACACATCAACACCAGGGAGTCTCAGACTATAGGCTCCCTTGAACCATGCTGGAAATCAGCTAGAGGCTAAACCCAGCACAAAGAACATTTCCCAGCAGGTATCTTAAGGCATAGAACAGCTGCTCAATAATATATGAATATAGATTGAATAGGTTCATCAATGAATGGGCCACTGACATTGGGTTTAATCCAAATCTGCCATCTTTTAAATTATGTTCTTGTCAAATTACTCAAAAAGTTATTCAACTATATAGTCACAACCTCACTTTTTCCTCAACTTCTTCAAATCAGTAGTGATTATTTATAACTATCATATGGACGAAGAGACTGTGTCCCAGAGAGATTAAGTCGCTTGTATGAAGTCATCATTATGATTTGAACTTTTCCTTACTGGGAAGGAAACTGTTTGCATGCAAGCAAAGTTAGATACATACATATTTTAAAGCCTGGAATGGCTATGAAGAATATTCTAAATCTTTACATTTTTAGAGCCCAGCATGTTGGATTAAGGAAATAAACTTAAAGCTTCTAGGTCCCCATATACTCTTGTTTTCTTCCTACTTCACTGCCATTCTTTTTAATTTCCTTTGATAGTTCTTCTTTACATTCTTGATTGCTAAGTTTTGGACTGTCCCAGTGCTTATTCTTTTGGAAACTCATCTCCCTCTCTCTCCATCTCTCTCTCTCTTCCTTAAAATTCTACACTGTTTGACGCAACTCCTCTGTAATCCCATCTAGTAGTATATCATTGAATACCATCCATACATGTTGACTCTGGTATTTATATCTCCAACATGGACCCATTCTCCAAACTCAAACCCAGACTGTATCTCCAGCTGCCTTAACTAGTATGCCCACTTGACTTTTTAGTAGTCATTTCAAACATATGCTTCTTTTCATTCTAATCATGCCTTCCTTCCTCACTCTTAATCATCCTTGTTGATGTCAACTCCATCTTTCCAGATACTCAAGTCAAAAAAAAAAATCGGATTCATCCCTGACTCTTCCTTTCTCTGACAGTCCATATACAGTCGGCATATTTAAAATACATCCAATATTCCACTACTTCTCATATTCATTATGTGTTAGTTTGGGTCCTCTGAGAATCAGATACCAAGATAGGATTAACATGCAAATTATTATTATTATTAAGGAAAAAGTCCTTGAGATAAAATGAGAATGGAGGCTGGAGAGACAGAATGAAATGTAGGTCTGACTCCAAGTTGAAGGAGTAAGAGACGACAAGAAATCAGGTCTAAGTGGTTTGAATGCAAAACAATTTTTTTTAATGATTTTATTTATTTATTTGAGAGAAAGAGAGAGAGAGTGCACAAGCGGTGGGGAAGGGCAGAGGAGAAGCAAACTCCCCAATGAGCAGGGAGCCCAACGCCTGGGGCTCGATCCCAGGACCCTGAGATCATGACCTGAGCCGAAGTCAGATGCTTCACTGGCTGAGCCACCCAGGCACCCCCAAGACAATTCTAAGGAGAGTTTAGCAAGGCCATTGGAGGGTCTTTAAGCCAAAGTCACCCGTGAGGGGATTTCTGCATTGCCCAGAAATGAGCTTGTCTTAGAATCTCTGCCACACTCAGTCACTGGCTAGGCAACCCATGGGAAACGTGGCCCTGTTGGAACCCACTGATGGATTTCAAGAGTGTTCCCAGTGGTCAGAGATCTGGGAGGTGCATTCTTATGGTCACATAGTGTCATCACCTTGCTCCTGGCCATTATTATCTCTCAGTAGAATTATCAGAATAACTTGTTAACTGATCTTATTTATTTGCCTTTCCCTCACTTCAGCATAACTTCTACCATGCCTCTCAAGACATAAGTCAGATCTTGTCACTGTCTACTTTATTTATTTATGTTTTCTACTTCCCCCAGAGGGATGGAACCATATGAGGGCAGGGGTTCTTTCTTTTCTTTTCTTTTTTTTTTTTTTTAAGATTTCATTTATTTATTTGAGAGAGAACAGATGAGAAGGGAGGAGGGGCACTGGGAGAAGGAGAAGCAGACTCCCCGCTGAGCAGGAAGCCTGATATGGGCTCCATCCCAAGAACCTGGGATCAAGACCTGAGCCTAAGGCAGATGCTTAACCAACTGAGCCACCCAGGTGCCTCAAGGGCAGGGGTTCTTATCTAAATGCCACGTTGTATTGTCTATATAATTATGGGCATGGATTAAGTGCTCAGAATATAATTTTTGCATTTATAAATGGTGATGATCCAAGGACTTCTGTGTAAGAGAGTTGGGCATTCAAATTCTAACTTTAACAACTATTTCTTCTCTCTGAAGAAATCAATTAGCTTCTGTACCTCTGTTTTCTCAGCTGTAAAACAGTAGATTAATCCAGTCCAGAAACCACTATATGAGTTTTGTGGGTACTAAAACAATACAAAACACAACAAAACACAAATCTTTACAATCTTTCAGATGTTCCAAAAGCCCCTTCATCATTATGATCCTATCCAGTTAGACTGGAGTCTGTCATGCTCTCATTCCAGACCCAACTCTTCAGGTAATAATTCAGTTCCAACACAGATCAGATACACTTTCACCCTGAGGTACTTTGTTTTTAATTTCCTTGTGGGATTATAAATTACTTTTCCTTCCTGACCAGAGATATTTCAAGAATATAAATTAATGGACATACAGTTTTTATTAATTGGGATTTAAAATTCAGCTTTGCCTCAAACAGTATGTAAACAGAGAAAAATTATTTTATATGTCTCAGACAAATCCCTTCATCTATAATAGGGTAGCGATACTTTTCTGTCCAACAGGCTCTAATAGAAGGTTCATAAAATGTGTAAGATAGATTTATATCAAGTAGTTAGTACCCTTAAAGATGCCACTTCACCTGAAGGTGATGGAAGGTCAGTGCTTCTTAATAAAGATAGTGAAAGCATTAGATCATTTCCATATACCTGAAGGGCATAGTTTCTTACTTGATACAGCTTTGGTTTCTAGCACATCACTGCTCCTAAACTGACTAATGAAATGAAATATTAGTATTCCAAATTCAGTGTATCATAATTCTAGGATGACTGAAGAATAAAATAAAGTCATCATCAAATAAGGTCATCTGTGCATAAAACACATTTATCCCCCAATTTCTCTCCAGGAGACATACTACTCCTGACCTGAGATGTCCTATGTCAATATGATGTATTGGATGAATTATTTCCTGTTTAATGCTAGGGAAACAACATGTCTTTTCTTTATTGACTTTGATATCTCATTTTTAGAAATACAAGCATCAGAGTTTCAAAAGACCTGATCATGGCCTTGCTCCACCTTTTTTCCAGTGGATTTTTTTTAGTTGCATCTCACCATCTACTCAAGAGCCCAGATCCTCCCTGCTGTTCTGTACTTTCTGCAGAGTACAGACTTATTCCTGCTCTTTAACTATGCAATCAAAGATAGAGAATCTGTAAATAATTGGTTTATAAAAACAGACCAATGTGTATTTTGCTAAAAATTTGCTCATGAATTTTTAAAACATGGAGCTTTATTACAAAGCCTGAAAGTATAATTGATTACATTTTGTCACAATAATTTCTAGCCTAATTATTAATTACCTAATTCATACACTGAAATTTCAGTCATTTGGTCTGGTGAGATGAGCATCAAAAAAAGCCAATCTTGAGGCCATGGTGCTACTAGTTGAGAGCAATGGAACCACCAAGGTCCTTAAAAATATTTTTTTTTCTGAGAAACTATGTTGATTAAATCCAACAAATGCAATTATAATAAAAGATATATTTTATTGATAGTCTTATAATAAATTAGTAGTCATAGCTTATCACCCACCTGGAACACACTTAAAGTGGAACGGGGGTATAGTTAAAATTATACCAAGACATCAGCAAAAACTAGATCTGTTCCAGACAAACTAGGGAGTAAGTTGATCCTGCGCCCTTTCAGTACATCATTTCCAGTTTCCAAATAAGCCCGCAAGTGTGCTAATAACTTGCCCAAGATCATACCCGCTTATGTAGAACCTGAACACTTTTTCTTCCAACTAGAAAATACACATTCTTTGTTTTATGCTACATTGCCTCCATACAAACATGTGCTTCAGATCCATACTTCGAAAAACATCACATAAAATAAAGAAGGAATAAATGAATGTCTGTGTTGCAGACACTGCTGGGCTAGAGGTTATAGTCCATTGTGAAACACAGAGCATGGCTATGAGAGAAAGTGTGTATATATATATATATATATATATATATATATATGTAAGATCCACTCTGAGAGGGTTACTTCCATGGTAACATGGTGACAGACCAGTTAGTGTGTGGTCCAAACACATCCAAACACATCCACAGCAATACATCTAAAAAGCTGGATAAGCTTTAAACTATAAAACATTCTTTTTTTTTTTTTTTTTACAGAACATTCATTTTGATGCATGGCAGAGTTTTTAAGAAGAGAATAGAAGTATCCAAGCTCCCAAAATATGAAAGAAAACTAAATAGTAAGGAAGTCAGTGGGTACCATCTTGACTACATTGAGGGTGAATTTTTATCTTTAGACCTAAAATAGTTTTCAAAGTTATAAGGTGTGGGGATACAAGACCTGGGGTTCCCTTGAGGCAGGGAAGATAACAGAGACCCTTACCTGTCTACCTCTGAGGTGATGGTTCTCAAAGGGGGGTGGTACTGTTAAGCTAGTGAGTGCTGGTACATCTGTATAGCTATTTTTGTTTATAACAAAGAATACAGGACACTACAGAAATTTAGAAAATTGATAACTTCTTAAAATATAAAAAGTTAATACAAGCTTATTGTAGAATATGATTTTAAACTGTTAATATTTCTTAAATTCTATTTGGAACCTCAATTATATATCCATAATGAGAAATCATCAGAAAAATAAATACCATAGATTTTGTATAAACATTAATCATAACACACATGATTATCAGGTTCGACCAAAAATACAAGCATATAGTTTTCAGAACATTGACAAAAATTTAAACAATTTCTAAAACATATAAGGTATGACTCCTTTTTATTACATAAATATCTTAATTAGAATATATTGTCTTAAATCATATACCTAAAAATAAATGTATGCTGGGTTCTACTAACAGTTCCACCTTCAGGAACTGTGAGACAAGAAACTAGAGAAATTATCATATATTATCTTCAGTCTCTTTGATGTGGTTTGTAAAGAGAAAACAACTGTTGGCATAAAGAACAGCTCATTTGAAAGTACAGAATGAGATCTTTAATAATCAATATTTTGTATTCACTGAAATGTCAGTATTTATTTTCTGTTTCCCATTCTGGTTCACTTTATAATCCTCTCTGTGGATTATGTGTTCAATTTAATCACTAGAGAGTGTTAGGTGGAATTAAAATTGGCACAGTCTTTGTGGTTACACAGATCTAGAATGAAACCCCAACTTCTCAATATCTGTCTGACCAAAGACAAATGTCTGACCTCCTGGAGACCCTGTATTTTTCTTATTTTAAATAAAGATAAGTATGCCTATCTTACAGGATAGGTGTAGAATTATTAATGCTGCATGCATGCAAAGCCTCTGGCATAAAGTAGATTTTCAAAAATGTACCTATTATTATCACTATACATCAGAATTACCTGTGGGATATTTTTACAGTTCAGAGCCATGTGGAAGAAATCATAGTGTCTAGTAATGTGGCCATTGTGGAGACTGCAGATATGCGCCAACAGCAACAGACACATTTGTATTCATATTAGATTAAGGACAGCCACATAAAAGTCTTTTGCTTTACAAATATCCTTTCCAAGCTTCACACATTGCAAAAGCTTCATTTATTTTTCCCCACAGGCACCTCAGATTAAGACAGAATTTATTTGGTGACTACCTTTCATCTGGAAACTTCTTCATTGGCTTGATTTAGGAAAATCTTCAAAACCGTTCTGATCAGTCTTTAACGTTGTGTTACAGGTAATTAGACTGAGCTTCAGTGAGATAAAGTTCTCTTTCTCAGGTGACACAAGTGATAAACACAGAAGTGAAGTCTGAGCTCAGGTGTCTAAGACCCACAGTCTAACCCTTTTCAATACCTAGCTCCAATAGCCGCTCCTTTTGATGTCTTTCATCAGGTGGGTTTTCGGTTTTGACTTGCAGCTGGCCTAGCATGTCCTACCTATCTTCATCCCGGTACTTTTCACTCTGATCTGCACTTTCCTGCTTGCCTATCTCTAACACAGAGTTGGGGTACTACAGGGAAGGGACTCTTACTGTTCTACAACCACACTGTTATATGCTCACTTAAAAATATATATATATATACTGAATTGTTACATAAACTGGGCTTGGTGCCATTTCCTGTCTCTTCCATGAAGATGTGCTGGACAAGGATGCCGGGCTCAGGGCCAAAGCTTAAACTCTGTGATTCAGAGTCTCACTAGCCAAAAGAGAGATCATCAAAAATAACCGAATAATCAGGTAGAAATTACATTCTGAAATATATCTCTATGATTGGATTCAGACAGAGGGAAGTTCATAAATTCTTCACGAAGAAATATTTTCTCTTTATAGCAAGTTGCAATGCATAGGCCAAGAGTTTGAGCCAAGAGAACTCAGCTACTCATTTAAAGTAAAATTGGGGGGCGCCTGGGTGGCTCAGTCGTTAAGCGTCTGCCTTCGGCTCAGGTCATGATTCCAGGGTCCTGGGATTGAGTCCCGCATCAGGCTCCCTGCTCCACGGGAAGCCTGCTTCTCCCTCTCCTGCTCCCCCTGCTTGTGTTCTTGCTGTCTCTCTCTCTGTCAAATAAATAAATAAAATCTTTTAAAAAAATTTTAAAAAAAGTAAAATTGGAATTGTATGATGTTGGGCAGTATTTGTCCATCTCAGAGTGTTAAAAAGGGTTTTATTTGTTTGTTTTCTTTTAGTTTCATAGTATCATAAATACATTTTTTTTGGATAAAATTATTTTGTTAAACGATTATAAACTTACTGAAAAGTTACAAGTACTGTAAAAAGTTTTTTCTGAATCATCCGATAATAGGCTGCCTGCATGATGTCTCATTAAAACCAAACACTTTAAAGTAGTTTCCTACAAACAAGAACTTTTTCCTAGATCACCTCTATTTAGCTCTCAAAATTAGGAACTTAACAATGAATCATTATTACCCTTTGAATCCTCAGACCTTGTTCAAGTTTTGCCAGTTGTTCTGATAATATACTTTGTAAGAAATCAATTTCAAACCATATATTGCATTTCACTTATTTATGTTATGTTTCTTTGGACTCCTTTTTCAGTTTTTCCTTGCTTTTCTTGACCTAGATACTTTCAAAGATTACATGCCAGTTATTTTATAGAATGTCGTTCAATTTAATTTGATGTTTCCTCCAGGTTAGGTTACCTCTGCAGGAGTGTCTTGCCTTGGTCAGGGCTGGCCATGGTTAAGGCAAGGCTGGATCTTATGCAAAGGCTCTACGATCTGATTAGGACACACGAAGCCCAAGACTCACATACTCATTGACACTTGGCTCTTCTAGACTTCTCTAGACTTTGACCCTCACCATTTCTCCCAAGACACCCACTCAATCCACATGAGATTGCTGTCTTTTTTTTAGCCTTGCTTAGTGAACAACTTTCACATGGTCTCAACCCTGACTGAGAACTGAAACTGGTTTATTGTACTAGTCAGGATTCTCCAAAGACTGATAGGGTGTTTGTGTGTGTGTTTTAAGGAATTAGTTCATATGATTGTGAAGGTTTGCTGAGTCCAAAATCTGATGAAGGAGGCTGGCCAGATCAATTTTGCAAATGAAGTCTGAAGGCCATCTGCTTGCAGAAATCTCTCTTGTCGGGAGAGGTTAGCACTTTGTTCTACTCAGGTTGTCAACGGACTGGATGAAAGACCCATTCACATTTTGGAAAATTATCTGCTTTATCCAGAGTCCACTGATTTAAATGTAAATCTCATCCAAAAACACTCAAAAAGAAATGTCCAAAATAACATTTGACCAAATGTCTGGGCACCATGGTCCAGTCAAGTTGCCATATAAAATTAAGCATCACCTACTCATTACCTACTCACCAGATAGTCAGAAGCTGTCTTATACCAGATGGGCCAAGACCCATTTTTTTTTTTTTTCCCAAGACCCATTTTTTTGCTCTGGTGAGCCCTTCTGTCCCATGTCACCACTGTACCCTAAGAACAGCTAGAGGCTATCAGAGTGTACATTCTAAGGACAAGGATGGGGTTAGGGACCTCCAATTGCACAGGGCCAGCTTGTGGGTTAACCAAGGATCATATTCTTGGGGCGCGTGGGTAGCTCAGTCATTAAGCGTCTGCCTTTGGCTCAGGTCATAATCCCAGGGTCCTGGGATCGAGCCCCGCATCTGGCTCCCTGCTCAGGCAAGAAGCCTGCTTCTCCCTCTCCCACTCCCCCCGCTTGTGTTTCCTCTCTCGCTGTGTCTCTCTCTGTCAAATAAATAAATAAAATCTTTAAACAAATAAACAAACAAAAAAAACCCAAGGATCATATTCTCTTGATGACCTCCCCCAACAATTTCACAGGTGCAGGACCTGACCAGAGAGGGGGTATGGTATTCTCAATGTAACAATGCATGTTTAAGACACAACAAAGCATCCTCACACCTAAGAAATTCTTGTTATCTCTATCACTTTCGAAATATTCCCACAGATTGAAAACAATAAATGCTATTGTTAAGACCTAGAGACATACATCATGGTGGCCTGCAACAAGAAAAAAAAAAGGTCTTTGACAGTTTATGCTCTGTACTAAACATCACTGTAAAATTTGCCCTCTCTACTATAATATATATGTGTATTTTTAATCTGTCTTAAAGTAAAAATTCCCCCAAATCTCAGAAGAAATTCCATAATCTAATAAGGAACTGACTTGCAGTCTTTCTCTATAAAGAATGATCCACTGCTTTCTGCCAACAGTACGATTCTGCATTCTCCATTCTACCATCAGATGTAGCCATAGAACCCTCCCTCGGACAGAAGAAGAATTTCCACAGCCACCAATTAAAGTAGAGTTGGCAACAGAATTTGAGAGTAATGAATCAGTACCAGAGCTTTAGGAACAGGTTCCACACAGCTAACTGCACATGTAGCCCAGCTTAGCACTAGCTACTGAACTCAGTGAAGACCTAATCAGTAAAGCCAAACAGAATCAGAGTGGGAAAGAAACAAAACAAAACAAAAAGAAGCATAAGAGTCTATACCCAAAGGTCATCAGAGTCACTGCCTGGGAATCTAAGAAAATCCTCTCTGTTTTCACAAAACCGTGTATCTGCAGGTTCCCGGCTTCAGATATGTAGGTAGCTTTTGCAGAATCCAACATCAGGTAGCAGCTACTGAGAAAATCAAATTTCAGATGAAGTTGTTGCAAACATTCCAAGCAAACCTCACTCTAATGGTACGGGAGGAGAAGGAAAAGGAAGGGGTGGATGAGAAGGGGATGAAGGTAAGGAATGGAACTGGTTATGAAGCAAGAGAATGTGTAAGAAGGCTGGCCGTCGGGGCTCTGAAGAGCCACAGCATTGTAACTGTAAACGCCAGGAAGGAATGAATGACATAGTCATCTGGAAATGTGGATTTTTTCGGAGTCTCAAGTAAGTTGTAGTCTTTTAATAATTTATGAAGTTGTGGCTTCTCCTTGAATAAAAATAAATAACGCAGGCATGAATCGCATTTTATTTCCTTGTTGACCACAACATTTCATAGAGATACCCAAACTGGATTGGTAAATGAACATTTTGACCGAACAATTCTCTTGTTAAGGACACCTGCTCAAGGAAGACAAAAATGGCAGCACTTCCGGTTGTGCCTTAATTATTTGATTATATGCCCAATTTAAGTGAGGCAACTGATTTCTAAAAATCATGAAAATTAATTTAAACTCCTGGTCTGGTTAAATTTAATCCCCAAATCATAATATTTAGCTTCATTCAAGCATCCTTAGTTTCCAATAAAACTAGCTTATTGAATAGTTCTATAAATGCAATTATGTTTAGCATTTAAATGTACTGTTTGGAGCCTATTCATTGTAACACAAAGTCTCTAATTATTCTGTTCCTAAAACCATATTCATAGAGCCTTGCAAAGGGGCACACAAAGGAAAGTTATGATGAAATGGATCAAGAAATTTTATTTTTCCTATTTAACTAAGTATATTTTAAAGCACTAAAAGAACAATGTTTGAGACTCACATATATGTTTCTTCAAATATATGATAAAACATGCAGGTTTAATATCATGTAATTTCCTAACAGTGGATCAAATTCTCAGCATCACACATATTGTATTTAGTCTTTGTGCTTTCAATAAAGTGCCGGAATAATGTCTTTTTATGGTAATTACAAATAAAGTAATTCATGTAATTATTCTGTAATAATGTAAGTGTTGCCATGTAGACTATAGACCATAAAAAAGCATTAAGTAATTGTAGGGTTATTTATGGCCTGAAAATTGTCTGGCAATTATACTAGAGGTAATAGTAGCATGAAATTCATAGCTTAATTGTTACTTGATTTTAAAATGTAAAATGTGGATATCTTTTTATTACAGACCTAAGCACCTAACCACATAATTAAATCACATGCTCTGTATAGAATGGAAAATTGGGCACAATCTAATACCGAAACATATTTAGTTTTAAGTACTTGAAAAATTAGCATTTTAAAATTGTTTGTGACTTAACTGCAATTTCCACATTTCGGTTTAGATGGCATGTGATACTATACTCTGTGACACCTTACACCTCATGCATGTGTGGGCACAGGGCAGAACCTCCTCTGTTCTTTGAAAGCATTATCTAGGAACCTGGCACCATTTTTGATGAGATTGTTTATAAGAATGTGGCACATGCCATATATTTCACTTTAGTACCAATGTGAACCTTACTCTGAGAATAAAGCAGAGTCCTTTTGGAAGATTGACCTGAGAAGAGTAGTTGGCAGTCACAATTTATATTCATCAGGGATCAAGACCAAGATAGAGAAAGTGCCCCTCCCTACCCTCAGCAATTACAGCTCCACACCAACTCTCCACCCCAAATCTGTCAGGTCCTTCTCATTCTGCCATTTTTACCCTGTTCAGTCACCAAAACAGCATCCCGAGCCCCAGATCACCATGCATCCCACATTCTAGTCCCTGTAAGGCTTCTGGTGTCTTTGGGCTATATCCTTTCCTCACCTCTTGTATGTTTTTGTTTGCTTGCTTATGAATGTAATTTTATGATAAAAAGTCATCTCTATCTTTAATCTATTTTAAGAAAAGTCCTTAGTTTTTGCTCTCAAAGAAAGTTTTTCCAGGGATACCAATTGCCAGGCTCTCAAGTGATGGCTGTTTCCTTCTTCTTCATCCCTACCACCTCTCATCCTGCAAAGTGTCTTCTTGTGCCACGTGGCTGCTTGAAGACTCCTCCCTCCCCCTCCAATCTACCAGCTAGAAATCTGTTATCAGCAGACTTGTCACCCTCTGCCCTTCATCTCTGCTGGTGTCCACCAACTCCTGTGATAATTTACTCCGTTTCTCCACACTTTTATTATTTACTGGTTAACTGTCACTCCAAACAAAACAACTCATGTCTTAGTTATTGATTTTAAATATATATGTTTAATGATACTTCCACAACTCTGGCCTCTTGGCAGCTTAAACCACTTCCTTCCTCCAACAAGCCTGCCCTCCACTCTATACAAGCCACTCGTTTCCAAGTATGATACCCTAGATCTAAAGAAATGTATCCTTTTATGATGATGCCTGTGAACAGTGGTGTTAAGTTTTATTAATTAAATACTGAACACAGTTCAGTGGCACTTTCTGATGCTATATTCAATAAATAATTTAAAAGCCTAAGACCATATGGTACCTACTTCAAGTATTTAAAAGCGATGGCAGACACCCACCCACACATCTATAAAAGGCTTCCCATCTATTGACCCTTGTTCACTTGTGTAGAGAGTCATTATCAAGTTCAGGAAGCCCCCCTCTATTTCTTTTACCAATGGTATTACATTTTGTCAAATGACTTTTCTGTATCTACTGATATGATGATAAGATTTTTCTTTTTTATTCTGCTGATGTGACGGATTACATTAATTGATTTTTGAATGTTGAACCAGCACCTTGCATACCTGTCATAAGTCCTACTTGGTCATGGTGTGTAATTCTTTTTTTTTTTTTTTAATTTGACTTGCTAATATTTTGTTAAGGATTATATTTATAACAGATACTGTTGTGTTTTCCTTTCTTGTAATGTAATAATCTGGCTGTGTTGTTTGAGTAATGACAAAATCATAAAATAAGTTTTGAAGTATTTCTACTGCTTCTATTTTCTGGAAGACTGTAGAGAATTAGTATCATTTCTTCCTTGCCTGTGGAGTAGAATTCACCAGTAAAGTTGTATGGTTTGGGGGCTTTCTTTGTTGAAAGGTTATTAGTAATTGATTCAACATGTTTTTCTGGTTTGGGTTTTTATTTTGCTTTTTATGAATAGAAGGCTAGCAAGATTATTTAATTTTCCTTTTGGGAGTTCTGATAGTTTATATCTTACAGGGAACTGGTCCATTTCATATAAGTTATCAAATCTGTGTACATAGAAGCTCATAGTATTCTTTTATTACCCTTTTAACATCCAGGGGATAAATAGTTATGGGTCCTCTTTCATTTCAGATATTGATAATTTGTATCTTCTTCTTTTTTTCTTGGCTAACCTGAAAAATTATTAATAGCTTTATGTATTGCTTATGGAAATATATATTCCTTGTGGAAGTTCCTTTTAGAAGCACCATCTGAACAGTCCTTTAATATCATAGAAAAATAATTCATATTCTCAAGAAAATACTGGCAAAATATTGGAGGAATGATTTGGCAGAGAATAAAATATTTCTATGCTATTTCTATATATTTTCCACAAATCACTCATGCATTTATTTATCCATCCATTCTAAAACATTTGTAGATTATCTAGTAAGTGCTATTTTGATAGCTTCTGGGAATAAATGCTATATGACAGACCATTTACTTAAGGATCTGGTCCCATTTTTATTTCCATTTACACAAAAAGATTATATTTTTTTATATCATAGATGGAAAAGGATCCTCAAGAAGAGATAATGGATTTCTCACCAGTCACCGTAGGCAGGTTTTAGAGGTTTAGGAAACAAAGTTTGCTTTCCTTCAACTAGAATTCTGTGCACCAAATGACATCTGTAACGTGTATAAATAGAATGAAAGGACTGAAGTCATGTTTTTGTCACCATTCAAATAAATCAACCCCATCAGTCCATATTGATACAGATTAAAACTACCGAAATCTAAAGGAAACTGAAATGTTCAGTGCTCACCACTACACAAGTCATTGAATATTTTCATTAGGGCTTGTAGAGCTCAAATGAAGACCTGAATTTATGTCCACACAAATTAAAATGAAAAACAGCAAGGTGCAATTTGAGAGGCCCTATGAACTACTACAAATACTTCTTCCACAATCACCCATTCATACCTATGGACAAAGGAGATACCCTCTACCATAAGCCAAGACTCAGAATATATGAATTCTATCAAATGTATTCATTTGGCTCTCTATCTTCAAAGAAATCCTTGGAAATAAAAATCATGTTAGAAAAGATGACATTCTGGGGCACTTGAGCGGCTCAGTCAGTTAAGCTCCTGCCTTAGGCTCAGGTCATCATCTCAGGGGCCTGGGACCAAGCCCCACAGAGGGCTCCCCGGTCAGCAGGGAGTCTGTTTCTCCCTCTGCCCCTGCAGTTCCCCCTGCTTGTGCTCTCTCTCTCTGTCAAATAAATAAATAAAATAAATAAAATCTTTAAAAAAAAAGAAAGAAAAGATGACGTTCTAAGCTGATAAACATCAGAGTGTCTATACACTAAGAGACTCAATAGGGAGTTATTTCTCTTAAGGAGAACGGAGACAGGAAAGAGGAGTGGGAAAGGCCTCTTGGCAGAGATAATACATTAAACCAGGTCAGGGATTCTACATGGGGCCCTATTAACATATTGGATCAGAAGACTCTGTTTTGTGTGACTGTTCCATGCACTGTGGGAGGTTTAGCTGCACGTTGAACCTCTATGCATTAATTGCCAGTAACAACCTTCCAAATATGACAACCAAAATTGTCCCTAGACATTGCCAATATCCCCTTTGTTGAGGTCATTGTCTCTGGGTGTGAACCACTGGTTCCAGCAAAGACACTAGTTTATTTCATGGAAACAAATATATGCATATTTGCCTTTAAAAATAAAATATATATATATATAAAATCTACTATATAATGAGGATAATTTCACTCAATTGCTGGCAGGTTTCATTTTGCTTTTTTTCCAATTATTAAATATCTTCTAAGTGGTCACCTTTTCCTAATGGGCAACCCATCTAAATGAGATATGTAGACAAGGCATAAAAAGAGGGGGAAGAGCAGCAATAGTGGTTTTCTGATAATGTAGGTACAAATCCACTTTTCTTGATTGATTTTAAGTGTCATTATTATAACAGTTATATCCCAGGGTATGAATGTGTAGGCATGTGTGTGTGTGTATCTCAAAATGAAGAACTGAATTTATGTGCATACAAATTAAAATGAAAACCGGCAAGATACAATTTGAGAGGCCCTATTACCTACAGCAAATATTTCCTCCACAATCACCCAATCATACCTCTGGACGAAGGAGATATCCTCTACCATCCCCAGGAAGGACACATCAAAGTTCTTCCACTACTCACTGTGACTAAATAATATGTTCATGATGTCAATTGATAAGTTCCCTAATGCTGTTTCCCTCCCTGTTTATTAAAATTAATGATTTCTCTGAAACTCCTGAAGCTAGCATTAATGGGAATGATATTGAGCTTGAATTTAAATCTTTGCTGACATACATCCAATGAAAGCATTCCCCTAGGAATGCTTTTAGCCTAAATAGTTTTAAAGAATTCAGTAAATTAATAAATTTAAAAAAAATAATAACTATCCACTACCTCATGATGATTATAGAGGGAACAGACCAGAAAGTTTTAGATACTGCCAATTAAGAAAATCTGCCATCTAGCTCCAAGAGCTGTAGGCCATCCCTTCGTGCTTACTGCAAAAAAAAAAAAAAAAAAAAAAAAAGGCTGAATAAACTGAAAATCAGTGACTTTTCCGGGACCCAACAGAGAATTCAGGTTGCAAGGCAAGCTGGCACACTAAAATCTGGAAAGACAAGCCAATACAGAGAATCCCAGCAGAGATCATATTAACTAGAGCAGAAGCTGCTGGAGCCATAAACTGGCAGGAACATTGAAATGGTAATTTGATGACAGCGGACTAGCTTGAGAGTGAGAAAGTCCTGAGGGCATTCAGTCTCAGGGAAGCCCCTCTGCTTTCATGGGTTTTACATCCAGGACCCCCTTATTTTTTTTTAGTGAAGGACAAGAATATCACCCTGTGTTTTTGGCAGGGGGAGTGAAGAAATAACCATGTAAAATACGCCAGTGTGTTCTCCAAACAAACACCTAGTCTCCAGAGCAAAAGGCTTTGCCAGAGCCTATCTTGCATAGGATTAAGGGTAATTATCCAACTCCAATTACCTAACTCCTTCTACCAATCCTGTCACCTGAAGAGGGGATGGGGAAAAATAAAAGCAATTTGAAACACTCTGGAAGTTATAGTACATGAAAAGAGAGATTTAATCCTAAGATTATGAAATCTTTCCCCTTTCCCACTCCCCTTTCCCACACATCAACAGGGCTTCAGAATAATAACAGTGATAATTACAGCTGAATGAGCCAGCAAGACTCACTCAGTTTAAGAAGGAGTTGTTAGGATAATCCAGAGGAAACAGGGGAGAGTAAAGCAAAGATACTGGGAATTTTGAAACCTCTAACATCTATCATTACAGACAAACATAAATGTAGCCCAATTCAAAGCCAGATTAAAATAAAATCTCAGTCTAAGGGACTATTACCTGATAGATTATGTTCAGGTTTCAACAAAAAATCACAGAGCATTCTGAAAGGCAGGGAAAAAATAGAATACAATTTGAAGAGACTAAGCAAACATTAGAACAAGATTCATCTCTGGTACAAATTTGGAATTCTTGGATGATGAATTTATTTTTTTAAAAGATTTTATTTATATTTGTCAGAGAGAGAGAGAGAGCACAAGCAGGGGGAGCGGCAGGCAGAGGGAGAGGGAGAAGCAGCCTCCCTGCACAGCAGGGAGCCCAATGCAGGACTTGATCCCAGGACCTTGGGTTAATGACCTGAGCTGAAAGCAGACGCTTAACAGACTGAGCTATCCAGGCATCCCTTGGATGATGAATGTAAAATAAATATGATTAAAATGTTAAGTGCTTTAATTGAAAATTTGACAACAGGCAAAAACAGGTGAGTAATGTAAATATGGAGATGAAAATGCTAGAAATTAAAAACAATGTAAGAAAAATGAGTATCTTTGCAAAGCCCATTAACAAAATGCACATGGCTGAGGAAAGAATTGGTAAGCTTGTAAGTATGTCAGTAAAAACTTCCCATAATGAAATACAAAGGGGAAAAAAATGAAAAGGAAAAAACTCAGGATATATAAGAACTGTAAAAATTTCAAAAGGTATAACATGCATGTAATCAGAGTATCAAAAAGAAAAGAATGAGAGAATGAAACTGAAAGAAACATTTGAAGAAATAATGGCAGAGAATGAAAATAATAATAGTAATAATAATAATAATAACACCAAACCATAAAATCAGGAAGCTCAGGGAACACAAAGCAGCATAAATATAGAAAACAAACAAAAATTATTAGGCATATTATATTGAAACTGTAGAAAATCAAAGATAAATACAAAATTTTCAAAAAAGATATAGTAGAATAACAACAACAACAAAAATGACAGCAAAACACCAAACCTATAGAGGAACAAGGATTAAAAACTACAGCAGGCTTTTTGTCAGAAATCATGCAAGAAAGAAGACAGTGGCATGAAATATTTAAAGTGATTAAAGATAGAAAACACTAATCTAGAGTTATAGATCTAGCAAAATCATACTTTGAAAATAAAAGAAAACAAAAGAAATTGTAATGAATTCTTAAAGGCTAAGTACAGGTGAATGTGACCATTTAACTACCTGGATGTCCTACAAACAAGCTTCATTGGGTGCTCACAAGAGAGGCTACGGAAGGCTCTAGATTGGAGGAGGGCTTGCAATGACACAGAGATATGTGGAGTGATAAGCTGTCACGAGGGGAGTGGTACAGAACCCAGACCCTCATATCATATGAAACAAAAACTGTCTATGTAAAAGAGAAACTAGAACCCCACCCACCCATCCCCACTGGTTCAGGGGAGTGGTTGGTCACTTCTAGCAGAAACAAAGAAACCAAAGCCATCTGTTCCTAGGACAGGGTAAGGACATGCACTCTCATCAAGGACTGTGCACTGAAATAAATCAGGATAAGAGCAGGAAAATCATTCTTCCTAAAGATACCTCGGTGTTGCAAGGCAGTATTTGGCTGACTGCTATCAAGCAGGAGCAAAAGGGGGGGAGCGGACTATGTGGGAGGCACAAAAACACAGACCCTAAGACTAAGGCTAAAGGAGAACCAAGGACACCTCCCTTCATTCCGTACTGCCCACCCAGGGTCTTGTATTAAGTAAAAGCAACAACAACCTACCATTGGAAGAATAGAGGAAGAAAAGAGAGCCCCTCCATGTCTCAGCTGTACAAGTCCTGTTATAGCCTGACTAAAGCAGCAACACTGAGAAAACCTGTCACTCCAGAGTGAATAAGATAGCCAGAGTAATTTGAAGTCTATGGTTCACTGGAGGTGATTTTAGCAACAATAAAAGCTAAGCCCACCTAATTTATGACTAGATTAATTCACCTCTCTCCATTAACACAGTGAGAAAAGAAGAGTCATGTCTCTCTCTTTCTTTTTCTTCCTTCCTTCCTTCCTTCCTTCCTTCCATTCTTTTTTTTTTTTTTAACTAGGCTCCATACCCAGCATCAAGCCCAGTGTGGGGCTTGAACTCATGACCCTGAGATCAAGACCTCAGTTGAGATCAAGAGTCAGATACTTAACTGACTAAGCCCCCCAGGCACCCCTGAGCCATGTCCATTTCCAAGCAAGAATAAAATTTTGCTTAGTCTTTACTCATCTTTTATGCATAGTTAACTGAAATGCTATCAAATATATGATATACACTGAAGGGGGGGCAAGAATAAAATTACTCATTTTAAAGGGGAAAACCAGTCACCAGAATCAAACTTAGAAATGGGCCTGTTGTTGGAAATCTCAAGTAGGGATTTTGAAGTAACTGCAATTAATCAGTTAAAGGATATAGTGGAAAAGATACACAGAATGCATAAGTAGATGGGAAATTTTAGTAGCAAGATGGTAATCTAAGAAAAACTAACAGAAATGCAGAATGTGATATCTGAGATACAGAAATCATTCAAAAAGCTTAATAGTATACTGAGCAGAGAAAAAGAAGTAATTAGTGTATTTTAAGACAGTTCAATAGAAATTATCCAAAATAAAGCATAAAGATAATTTTTAAAATTTAAAACAGAGCTTTAAGAGTTAAGAGCTTATATATCAAAATGTTGAACATACATGTAATTGAAGTCTGAATAGAAAAACAAAAAACATATAAAGGATAAGAAAGGATCAGAGGAATAGTTGAATGAGAGTGGCAAGTGTTTTCTTAAATTAATGAAAACCAGTACAGTAGACCCATGATGCTCAGAGAACCATAAACAGGATAAATACAAAGAAAATGCATAATAACATGTTATAGCCAAAGTGTGGGTAAACGAAGATAAGAGAAAATATTGAAGGCAGCCAGAAGGGGTGAAAAATAATAAATATGAAGGGTAAAATATAAGAAAAATATCAGACTTTTCAATTGATGGGAAAACAAACAAAACCTGCAGGATTTACTGAAAGCAGACCTGCCTTACAGATAGAATAAACATGACACCAGATGGAAATTTGGATCCACAAAAAGAAATGAAGGGCATCAGAAGTGGTAAAATTAGAGTAAATAGAAGAAGTATTTTCCAGGACACAATGCTGGCTCAGTCAATAGAACATGTGACTGATCTTGGGGTTATAAGTTCAAGCCCCACATTGGGTGTAGAGATAACTTAAAAATAAAATCTTTAAGAGGCGCCTGGGTGGCTCAATTGGTTAAGCATCTGCCTTTGGCAAAGGTCATGATCCCACGGCATGGAGCCCTGAGTTGGGCTCCCTTCTCAGTGGGGTACCTGCTTCTCCCTCTCCCACTGCCCCTGCTTATGCGTTTTCTCTCTCTCTCTCACTCTCTCTCTGTCAAATAAATAAATAAACAAAATATTTTTCAAAAAATATTTCCCATATATTTAATCTCTTTAAAGAAAAATGATAATATTAACAAAACAAAAAACTAAAAGTGTATTGTGAGTTTTATACTAAACATCAAAGTAAAAGATTAGATAATGAAGTACAAAGGAGGAAAGTGAGGAAATGGGAGATTATTGTGATAAGATTCTTATACTGTGTAATACATAGTACTACATGAAGGTAAGTTGTGATGAAATATATTTTGTAATCCTAGAACAATTACTAAAAAAGCAAAACATAGAATCATGAGCCAAAAATCAGTAGTGCAGACAAAATGGAATAAAAAATATTACATTTCTAAATAAAGGCCAAAAAGAAAAAAGAGGAGCAAAGCAAAATAGAAAATAAATAGCAAAGTAGTATATTTAAAAGTAAATATATTGATAATTACATTAAATACATCTTTGAAATACATCAGTTAATAGAAATTGCTAAGTTGGATTAAAAAAAAGCAAGATTCACATATATGCCATGTTTAAAAATATCCACTCTAAATATATAAAACAAAGATAAATTAATGATGAATTTATAAAATATATTAAGCCATGCAAACACAAATCCACAAGCTCCTGATTGGCTACATAAATATCAGGCTAAGTAGACTTTACCACAAGGAATACTACCAAGGTTAAAGAAGGGTTTTGTATGTAAGAGTCAATTCATCAAGAAGACATAACAATCCTAAACAGAGAAGAATATACCCCTCCAAAAAAAGAGCTTAAAAATATATAAAGTACAATTGATAGAATTGAAAAAATTTATAATAGCATGAAAAATATGAAAGGTTTAGGAAAAAATGTCATAAAATATATTTAAGACCTGTACATTGTACACTACAAAGTATTTCCGAGGAAACTGAAGAGGATCTAAATAGATAGAGAAGTATATGATGTCCATGATTTGGAAGATTCAATAATAGTAAGATCTCAATATTTCAAGATTTCAATATTCCTCCCAAATATATATACATATATATTCAATGAAATCTCAATAGAAAATTCCAATGGAATTTTGGTAGAAATGGACCCAATGATTGTAAAATATTTTTATGGAAAAATAAGATATGTAGAAAAGTCAAAAAGATGGAAAAAAAGAATAAAGCTGGAGGACTCAGACCACCTAGTTTCACAACTTACTAAGAACTGAAATTATTAAGACAGTGTAATATTGGCTCAAAAACAGTCATATAGATTAATGGAGTGTCCAGATAGCTACCCACTTTATATGATCAATTCATTTTTGACAGATGTTCAAATACAAAAGTAATTTAAGGGAGAAAAGGTAGCATTTTCAACAAATAATTCTGGAAATTGTGGAAATACACATGCAAAAAATGTGTACTGTGATCTCAATCTTGCACCCAATTCAAAAGTTTACTAAATATTTATCACAAAATCAAATATAAAAATGAAAACTGAACTATCCGGTTGAAACTATCCAAGAAAACCTTTCTGACCTTCACTTATGCAAAGTTTCCTTTGCTAAAAACTCAAAAAAGTAAAAACCTTTTATAAAAGAAAAAAAATGATAAATTTTACTTCCCCAAAATAAATAAGAAGTTTTGCACTTCATAAGATCCCTTTAATAAAATGAAAGGCAAAGCAACCAACTGGCAGAAAATATTTTTAAAATAAATATTGATATGAGGGTTTATATTCTGAATATATAAAGAATTCATGTAATTCAATAATCTAATAATTAAGAGAAAAATGATCCAATAGAGAGAGAGAAAAAAAAAAGATCTAAATAGATTTTCCCAAAGAAGACATACAAACTGCAACAACATATGGGAAAATGCTCAAATCCATTAGTCTTTAGGGAAACATAAATTAAGAGCACAGTAGTTACCACTTCAACCCAATTATACTGGAAAAACAGAGAAAATCAAAGAATGAAAATAAGAGATGCTAATGAGGATGTGGACCAACTAGAACTTACACACATTGATGGCATGAATGCAAAATGTTTCCAGCCACACTGGAATATGTTCGACAGTTGTTCATAAACCTAAAAACACATTTGCCATTCACCTCAGCCATTCTACTTCCAGTTATTTACTTATAGTGAAAACATAGGTTCACCACCAAGACTTGCAGGTGAATATCCACAGTATTTTTTGTTTTTATGTTTATAGCCCCAAACTGGAAACAACCCAGTTGTTCTTCACATGGTGAACGGTCAAATTTTGGCATATTCATTCAAGGGACTAGACTCCACAATAAAAAGAAAAAAAAATTACTAAGATTGCAGCAACAGGATGAATTCCAAAGTGTGAAGGGTGAGAAGCAGACACAAAGGCTTCATATTATACAATTCCATTACATGATATTCTCAAAGAGGCAAAATTACTGAGATAAAAATATAGGTCATAGGTTGTTGTGGGCACAGGCTAGAGGTAAGGAGTTAAGGGAACTTTTTGATGTGATGGAAATGATCTATGTGCTGAGTTTAGTACTCACTGTTCTGTATCTATTTGTCAAAAGTCTTTGAATTGTTCACTTAAAAGGTTCAATTTTATCATATGTACATAATGACTTAAAATAATTTGAAGAATTTGCTTTAATATCAAGAAGAGCTGCTTTTATGCACCCTATGGTGCTTTTGAACAGAGTAATAATATTATTGAGGAAAAGGTATTATTTGCATCAATATCAGTAAACACTCCATCAGGACCATCTATTAGAAGAGGATTGTGACATGGAGCAAATTTCCATATAGGGCCACAACTCCAGACTGGTTTTGATGGGTGCCATTGACGTCACTTTTCAGCCCAAGGCTGATTATTCCCCATCCAACCATTCTTTCCTTAAATTTAAAATATATCTATATTTGACTAACTTATTAAAATTCTTTTAATTACAGAAACCTCCAGTGAGATAAAACTGAAACGCTTTCATAGGGGAATTTCAAAAGCACATTATCGTAGTATCATAAACAGAAATCTGGTTGGAGAACGTGAAATGGTTTCTTATAATATTCAAATCCATACATCAATTTAAACTAAATAAAAATATTCTGTAGGTATACTTGGTACTTTGAAAAAAGAAAAAGAAAGGCTGATATTTTTCCATTTCAATTTCATGCAATTATTTATAGGCCTATAAATAATAGTTCTTACTCAGCTGTTTCCAAAACCTAACAGTAATGTTACTGGAAGCAAAGATAATTTATTTCACTTTTTATGAAACATACTCAGGAATATGATTATAAAAAAATTTGAGCCTAATACAGTTATAAAGTTATTTTTCATCTGACATAATTTAAGATGCTGGATGTTACCCCTCTATGTTTCAATGTAAATATGTATTTACCTCTCTCACACTGTATTTCAGTTAAATATTTTAATTATTTGATTTGATTCACCTATCTGTTGAATTTTACTCTCTCCAGATTATGAGAATTTATTAAATAAAGCACAGAAAAATGTGTTTTATTTCTATTTTTTCAATCCTGAGATAAAATAGGTACTCATGTTGTATAAATTGAGGGTTTATTTTCAGCTACTTAGGAAAATGCAAAAATACTCCGGAAAAGTCTTAAACCAAGAGATTTAATACTGAGTCATCATAGAAAAAGAAAAATCATTTCTTGCTTTTGTAAAAGTGGGTAACTTTTTTTTATTATGTGATGTTAATCACCATACATTACATCATTAGTTTTTATGTAGTGTTCCATGATTCACTGTTTGCATATAACACCCAGTGCTCCACGCAGAACGTGCCCTCTTTAATACCCATCACCAGGCTAACCCATCCCCCCACCCTCCTCCCCTCTAGAACCCTCAGTTTGTTTTTCAGAGTCCATCGTCTCTCACGGTTCATCTCCCCCTCCAATTTCCCCCCTTTCATTCTTCCCCTCCTGCTATCTTCTTTTTCTTCTTCTTCTTCTTTTTTTTTTTAACATATAATGTATTATTTGCTTCAGAGGTACAGATCTGTGATTCAGCAGTCTTGCACAATTCACAGCACTCACCATAGCACATACCCTCCCCAATGTCTATCACCCAGCCACCCCCTCCCTCCCACCCCCCACCACTCCAGCAACCCTCAGTTTGTTTCCTGAGATTAAGAATTCCTCATATCAGTGAGGTCCTATGATACATGTCTTTCTCTTTGACTTATTTGATTGACTTATTTCGCTCAGCGTAATACCCTCCAGTGCCACCCATGTTGTTGCAAATGGCAAGATTTCATTCTTTTTGATGGCTGCATAATATTCAAAGTGGGTAACTTTTTAAAAAATTTAATCCTTAGTCCCATTCTCTAAAATTTTAACAATTACACTTATCTCACCTACTTGGTACAAGGATGAGATAAAACATATTATTAAAAAAAAAAAAAAAAACCTAACACAAGGCCCAGAATATATTTTATTCGAAGTTGTAGGAGCTGATTTGTGCCTTATGGAAAATGGAAGACTTGGTGTTTCCTCTAATACTGCATGTTAACTATTGTAGGTGTTACCCATGGGTTCCTATCAGTTCACAAAAAAATATGATATGAACCATGGAATCCAAATCTTTTCCTCTATCGTAATCCAGGCCACCCTTATAAGGACCCTTTGTAGTTTGGTGGCTCTCCCCCGATTGGCTTGCTAATATTAGTCATGGACAAAGCACTGGTTTTAAAGGATGACCGGTTCTTAATCTGGTGCTAATGCCAGACATAGTTTAAAAATAAAGTTCAGGGAGAGTCCCAATTGCCAAGAGGAAGGCTAGCTTCCAACAACCCTGGGACATTTTCTTTTTTTTTTTTTTTTAAGATTTTATTTATTTATTTGAGAGAGAGAGAATGAGAGATAGAGAGCACGAGAGGGAAGAGGGTCAGAGGGCGAAGCAGACTCCCCACTGAGCAGGGAGCCCGATGCAGGACTCGATCCCGGGACTCCAGGATCATGACCTGAGCCGAAGGCAGTTGCTTAACCAACTGAGCCACCCAGGCGCCCAACCCTGGGACATTTTCAATGATCCTAACCCTTAGTGCCCTGCCCTAGCAGGGTACTGCTACTTGACACTTGGCAGAAATAGTCTTCAGTATTGCCAGCTGAGACCTCAGCCCAGAGGTCAGTACACAGGCCATGTCATCAGGCTGTGGGGTTGGACTGCCTTCTACGGCTCCTTATGCAAAGCCTCTTGTTGACTGAGATGGCCACATGGCAGGTATACTCTGGTATAGCAGGGGCTGCAGTCCCCTCTGCCCCTCCCTGGGGCGCACTTGGGGCAATCCCTGAGTGGCAGGCTACTGAAAGTGCTCTTGTAGGGATACCGTGTGGGGCTGCTACCACATAGGTGGTCTAGCCTAGTAGATGCTGGTAACTGGGAGTTTCCTGAGCCACTGCATCATGTCTGTGAGTGCTGGATATCCAAGCTCCTCATCTCCTTCCTTACAAAACTTCAAGGCTGCGCACAGTCCGGCTCACATGCCTACTGCCCTATAGATGCCTCGGATAATTAGAAGAGCATGTGGCAATGGTACCTCTGGTCTTCGGTGGCAGTTTAATCACTCCAAAGCCAGGATCTGTAGACTTTATAACTGGGCCACTTGACATTAGTAAGGTACTGTCTCAGTTTGGGCAGACAACATTGGAAATGAAATCATTATTAAATGTCTGTAGAGTGCAGTAGAAATCTTTGCTCCACATTCAACATCTTGCTTTTGATTTAGAATTAAAAAAAAAAATGCAATGACTTTTAGAGCCTGCATATTTGAAGCCTAAAGTAACTATGACTTAAGGACAGTTCTAAATATCAAGAGATATCCACTAATAAATATCATGTTCTTTACTTCTATAAGGGAAGGCTAACATCATCCATCCACCCACTTGAAGAGACAAATGAGTTCAACAATCATAAAAATAACTAACTTAACAGGTAGCAGATGGTATTTTGTCCATTGGGGTAAACTCGGTAGCAATTCAGAACCTCAGCATACCCGACCTGAATCATATCGCCGCCTGTATGTGCTATGCAAATGTTATTTGATTTAAAAACAATTATAGTCATACTTCTTTAGAACAAATTATTTTCCTCACTTTTATACAGGCAAGTAGTTTTTAGAATTCTATACTCATTGAATCTTAACATTGGAATGAATAATAAAAACTGTCTGGTCCACTGGGGCGCCTGGGTGGCTCAGTCATTGGGCATCTGCCATCGGCTCAGGTCATGGTCCCAGGGTCCTGGGATGGAGCCCCGCATCAGGCTCCCTGCTCAGTGGGAAGCCTGCTTCTCCCTCCCCCACTCCCCCTGCTGGTGTTTCCTCTATCACTGTGTCTCTCTCTGTCAAATAAATAAATAAAATCTTAAAAAAAAAAAAAAAAAAACCTATCTGGTCCAAAGTCATGCTCAAGGCTGCAAAAACTTGTGTTTTGATCCTAACAGATGGAGACCCTGCCACTGTTGAAACTGTCCCAGTGTCAATGTGTTCTCTACTCTATACACCAGCTTAGCTTCCACTTTGGGACATATTTAGTTCATCTTTCATTATCCTTCTAAAATGCTTCCTATCTAGACTTACACAAGAAACGTCATTTCCTTATTAAAAGTTTACGTATCTCAGAAAATGCTCCAGTGATTTATAATAGTGGGAATTCCACTTTACAGTAAATTCTTTTTTTTAAAGATATTTTAATTTATTTTTGACAGAGAGAGAGCATGTAGAAGCAGGCAGAGGGAGAGGGAGAAGCAGGTTTCCCACCGAGCAGGGAGCCCAACATGGGGCTCGATGACCTGAGCTGGAGGCAGACGCCCAACCATCTGAGCCACCCAGGCGTCCCTACAGTAAATTCTAAGGCAAATTAACATGTAATTCATTTCAGCTTCGAAAATTCATTTGAAAATTCATTTTAAATTCCTATTGAGTAGATTTGTGATAACCATGTAACAAGAGAATGTAACAAAAGAAATCTGAGAACAGTTTTCTAGGCTAATTACAACTGAGAATAGGGTTCCAGTTATTAGAAAAAGTCTAGGGCACCTGGGTGTCTCAGTCAGTGAAGCCTCTGACTCTTGATTTCGACTCAGGTTATAATCTTAGGGTCTTGAGATCGAGCCCTGTGTTGTGCGGCACGCTGGGTGTGAAGCCTACATAAGATTCTCTCTCTCTCTCTCTCTCTCTCCTCCTCCCCCCACCACTTGTGTGCTCTCTCTCCCTCAAAAATAAAAATTAAGGAAAAAAGTCTACATTTTAGCATATTTCATTTATTCTGGAATTTTGTTACACACTAGACTTCATTTCAATAATGAGCAAAAATCAAATTTAATATCCTTATTAAGCAATAACCGTTTTGACCAGTAGTCTCTGTTAAAAACTCTTAACAAAACTGATCTTTGAGTTCTCCCTAATATATAACTGAATATCTCCATCTGATTGACTATTACAATCGAGTGAGCATTAAACACCCACATGTGCTAAAGATTATACTTAGAAATACATTATACACAGCCCAAGTGTTCATGAAGAAAAATATTTAGATTGATAGTCAAACAACTAGTAACATTATAATATTAAGCAAATACTAACAAAACAAGTAATTTAGGAGAAGGTGTATATTATTTTGTTGAGGCTTGACAATTACTTCAATGATAACTAGAATTTCTTTAAATAGAATCTCTTTAGTTAAAACTGAAATATTCTCACATACACAAAGGTAAAACTCTCATTAGAATATAAGACTGTAGCTAAAATCCTTCTTTTGATATTACTAAACTTATTCTACCAAATAAGAAATCTCATCAAATCTTGACAAAATATGAACAAAATGAAAATCTGTTTGCTCTGTTAAAAAAAAAAAAAGAAGCTTATTATGGAACCCTTAGGTATTTTTCCAAAACATACAGAATGAATCATTCTGACTATATTTTCTAAGGTTGATTTCATCCAATAGTCTAAGCATTTTTCTAAGGGTCCAGGTGGTACCTTATAACACCCCAATATCAATATATAACTATAGAGGCAATTTCTGGAATAGACTCCAGGAAATGGTGACTCACAAGCATTTTTCTTCCCTTCCACTTCCAGCTATCACTCAGCCAGTTTCTGGGCCCTGTGGATAACTGGGTAGGAAGGAGGACTTTGGCTCTCAGGGGAAGCCAATAGAACAAAAGTAGTGCAAGGCTCTTGTGGCCAGTGCAGGGACGGGGACTAGAGGCCGCTTTAAGAGAATATAAAGAAAAACACATAATGTCTATATATCTCTGTCTCTATCTGTATCTTTATCTCCTAGAAAGAGCCTGGCCGACAGAAGTGTAAGAACCACATTGATCCTGTGTGAATTTGCCTGATCTGCCTGATCTGCCTGATCTCCAAGTACCAAAAAGTGTTTGTGTCCTTCGACTTGTGAGCCTGGGAAAAACAAGAGCATTAACACCTGGATGAGAATGTGCCCTAACCTGATGACAGGCTACCAACCATCGTTACCTGCACCATTTATAGAACCACCATCATTCAAGGCATTCCAACAAGACTTGGGCTCCAGTGAGCTGAGGAAGAGAAATAATACCACAAACAGGAGTTTCAAAGTCACACATTAATAAAAAATGAAGGGAAAAGTCTTATAAACCCAGGATGGGGAAACATTTTCTTAAAAAGGAAAAGATCAGGGCAGTATTAGATTTTTCATGTGGAACTCCAGAAGCTAAAAGGTGGTAGAAAAACCACCCAAAGAAAATAATGTGAAAAAAAAAAAAAAAGAAAAGAAAATAGTGTGATACAAAGATGTTACACCCAACAGAGCTGTCAATATCTTACTAGGGCAAAAGAAGGATATTTGTAGGTATTGAAGAGTTTCTCACCCATGAATCTCATTTAAAGGAGATATTTGAATAAGGACTCTAACCAACATTTTTCTTTAAATCTCTACAATGAGGAAAATTTTTGAAAAGAAGAAAGTGATGAGTAATGAAAGATGTGAAATATTTAGCAATACTTAATTTACATAAATATACATGAATATACATATAAGCAAATATAAATAATACTGGCAATATAATATAATTTAATAAAATATAGATTAAGCATTATAAGGGAATTTTTTATTTTTATATTTATTTTTTATTTAATTTTATATTTTTAATTTTTAATTTAATTTAATTTTTTATTTCATCTGTACAATAGATAAAATATGATCTATATAAGTAAATATAGATATTGATAATGAAGGGGAAAAAGGAAAAAAAAGAAAATAGAAGCTTTTTTTTTAAAGATTTTATTTATTTATTCATGAGAGACAGAGAGAGGCAGAGGGAGAAGCAGGCTCCCAAGGAGCAGGGAGCCCGATACGGAACTCGATCCCAGGACCCTGGGATCATGACCTGAGCCGAAGGCAGACGCTTAACCGACTGAGCCACCCAGGCGCCCAATAGAAGCATTTTGAAGATCTCATTCTGGGAATAATGGGAAGTGATAGTAGAGCATACTTGTGGGGGAAAATTAGAGTTTTGATTTTTAATTAAACAAGAAAAACATGTGTTTTATTGTCAGAAATATAGACCCTTCTCAGAATTTTCCCAAGTATCATGACTAATGAAACAGTCTTACCAATATCCAATCTATTACCTGATTTATTTTTGTCTTCATGGCACTTATTACTTGATATTTTATTGTATATTTATTTGCTCTTTTCCTTACTAAAATAACTAGAATATAGACTCTACTATGGCAGGGTCTTATCTATTTTGTAATGTTTTATTCCCATGCCAGGAAGAAACGATAAACAGTAGGTAATCAATAAATATTCACTGAATAAATGCATGAGTTCCAGGTTAAGAAAGTCAAAAATTAATGGAATGGAGAAGCACACTAAATTGTCCAAGTTGGCAATAGGAAATATAGAATCAATAGTAATTTGACCAAACCAGGAAAAAAAGAATAAAAATGCAAAAAAGGATATAATTAACATAAATTCAAATATAAAGTAAAACAACAACAATAAAAGCCATATTCTACTTATAAAAAATACATTAGACTTCTGATTTCAATTCCAACATGTACAAATCCTGGAAGTTATCGCTCTCATTCATTCTTATAATAAGGAAGACTAGACAAACTGAAAGTCAATGGCTTTTCTAGAACAAATAAGAGAATAGAAGCTACAGAACAAACTGCTTCCTGGAAACCTGGACAGACAGGTGCATCCAGAGAGTCATAGCTGGGAAACCATAAACTAGTAGGAACAATCTCATGGAACTCTTGATCAGTTGTTGTGACAATGAAAAACCCCTGGGATCTCAGTCTTGAAGGTGCCCACACTTTCATGGGCTTTACTTCCAGGAACCTTACCACGTTCTCACCGTGAAGATCCTGAAGTTTCTTTTCTTTTTTTTTAATTTAAATTCAATTAGCCAACATATAGTATATCGCTAGTTTCAGATGTAGTGTTCAATAATTTTATCAGTTGTGTATAACACCCAGTGCTCATCACATCATGTGCCCTCCTGAAGTTTCCATTGTGGATCTGGGGAGCGGGTGGGGATGTAAAGACAAACCACAAACTGGGAGAAAATATTTGCTAAACACATATCTTATCCAGGACTTGTATCCAAAATATACAAAAAACACCTAAAATTCAACAATGAGGGGCACCTGGGTGGCTCAGGTGCTTACGTGGCTGCCTTTGGCTCAGGTCATGATCCCGGGGTCCTGGGATTGAGCCCCACATCAGACTCCTTGCTCAGCGGGAAGCCTGCTTCTCCCTCTGCTTGTGCTTGCTCTCTCCCTCTCTCTCTCTGTGTCAAATAAATAAAATCTTAAAAAAAAACTACCTGAAAAATGGGTGAAACACCTGACAGACACCTCATCAAAGACATACAAGTAACAAAGAAGCATATGCAAAGATGCTCAAAATCATTTATCCTAAGGGAATTGAAATTAAAACAACAATGTGGTACCACAATACAACACACACACAGAAATGGCAAATTCAAAAAAAAAAAAAAAAAAATCACACTACTAACTGCTGACCAGGATGTAAAACAACAGTAACTCTCCTCACTACTGGTGGGATTGCAAAATGGTATAGCCCCTTCAGAATAGTTAGGTAGTTTCTTAAAGAGCTAAATGTCATCTTACCGTATCACCTAGAAGTCACTTTCCTAAATATTTAAACAATTAATTTGAAAAGTTAGAGTCACACACAAGAAAACACAAAAACACTGCACCTGAAAGTTTACAGCAGATTTATTTATAATGGTCCAAAACTGGAATCAACTAAGATCCTTCAATAGGTAAACAGACGAACTGTGTTATATCCATACAATGGAATGTTATTCCGAGTAACAAGGAATTGGCTCTCAAGCCATGAGAAGACGTGAATAAATCTTAACTGCATATTGGCGAGTGAAAGAAGCCAAGCTGAAAAGATTACATCCAACTACGTGCTGTTCTGGAAAAGCAAACTCATAAGATAATAGTTTAGTGGTTGTCAGGGGATGAGGTGGGAGGTTTTTAGTGAGAGTACTGAATACATAGGGCAGTGGAAATTTTTAGGGTAGTGAACTCTTATGTATGATACTGGAATAGTGGATACATGACACTATGCATTTGTCAAAACTTATAGAACTCTATAGTTCACTATTGGACTTTGATGTATACAGTGCAGACAAGAGTCATTTTGGAGATCAGAGGGTCCCAGGATGGACTGCAGAGTGTGACAAAATAACCTGTTTTACCCATGTATGAAACAGTTTTACTGATGGAGGTGGAGGGGGGGGAAGATGCTGACTTAAGTAACTTTAGAAATGAGTGAAATCTCTAAGACTAAAAGCAAAAAGTACTGTACAAAGCATTATACTTTGACAAAATTGTATCTCACAGAGATATGGGTTATCAATTTTGGAAACATCTACATGAGTACTTGAATTGAACAACAGTGGTTATAACTGTAATTGGATAGTGAATTGAGGGACAGACTTTCTCACTGTTGGAGAAGAATAAACAAGTAGAAACAGGAAACCAAGCAGAAGAAGACAGAATGATCTCTATGGTAATAGATTAGAGGTGGACATGAATACGAACTCTTGTTGAATTAAATACAGATATAGATGGCACACGCAGGAGTATTTATAGGTATGTGTATAGACATACTCATATCCTGATGGAAGGACAGAGCCCATCATGGAGGGAGGGAGAAATATACATCAAATTGTGTACCTTCTAAATTCATTGCTGATAATACCAAAACACAGGTTCCAAGTGTGCTGTCCACCAGGGAGGGATGAGATGATTTGAGAATTACAGGGGCCAGTTTAAAGTTAGGAAACCCAAAAGTGATTTCAAATCTAAAGGAACCTCAGGCAATAGAAAAGCACCATGCTGGGCAGGTCCAGAAAAATGAAGGACTGATGCTTTCCCACAGAGAACTTCACCAGGCTGGGTCGTCTTAATAATACTCATCAATACTGTGCTCCTGTGGACCACAGAACACTCAACAGTCAAGCTACATCCACTGTTTTTAAAACCCAGTTAAGTCACAGATAAGGCAACCAGGACCATGATGTTTGATCCTTTCCTAGTTTCTCTGAATAAGAATATCATCAAAATCTTCAAGTCCAAAGGAAAGAGACAATTATGGGGGGGGGGAACCTTAATCACTGACATGACTGTGACATTACACAATTTTCTGTTTCTCTTTGTATCAGATTCTTCTTGAATACGAGTATGTTAATACATAACTGAAGGTTGCTCTACATTTAATTTTTTTGCCAATAAAATAAATGGATACATTTTATGACCAGCTGTTTAAGAGAAATGGAACTCCAAATGGCCAATAACTAACATGAAAGGTACTCAACCACTTTTGTAATTAAGTAAATAAAAATTAAAAGCACAAGACTCATAATATTGATATTTTTATAGCTTGACAATGTCAAGAGTTACCTAGTAAGTAAGAACACAGGAACTCCCATATACTGACAGTAGGAGTATAAATTGTTACAATAATCTTAGAGAACAACATGGCAATTCTATTACAGTTTTGGGATATGCCTGACCTGTGGCCCATCAATGCTAGTATTTGATATGCATCTAAGAGAAACTCTTACATTTCCGTAGAAATCATGTACAAGCATTAGCAGATGTAAAAAAACCTGAAAAAAATATGAATCTGTGCTGCCCAGTACAGTAGTTACTGACCACATGTGGCTATTCAAATTTAAATTTTAGGGGTCCCTGGGTGCTTCAGTCGGTTAAGCATCAGACTTGATTTCGGGGTTGTGAGATCAAGCTCCATGCCAGGTTCTGTGCTCAGTGCAACCTGCCTGCCCCTCTCCCTCTACTCCTCCCCACCGCTCTCTCTATCTCTCTCAAATAAATAAATAAAATCTTTAAATTGTTTTAAATTTTAATTCACTAAATTAAAATAGAATAAGATCAGTTACTGTGTTGCACCAACTACATTTAAAGCGCTCAATAATCATATGTGCATTTACATCATTGCAGAAAATGCTATTGGACATTGCTGATCTAAATTACTATGGGTAATTAAATAGATAAATCAGTTCTCAACTCTGATATATTTATATGGTGAAATTGAAAAATATCAGAGACACATGTGCCAATAAGTACAAATCTTAGAAACATAACGTTGAATGAAAAGTAAGTTTAGATTTGCACAGATATATATGTAAATATGTATACATATATGCATTTTTAATAGCATTTATATAAGGTTTCTTTTAAATTAAATTGGTATGTATCACTGAGTTGAAATATATAAAATAATAGGTAAGCAAAAAGATACATGAAATGGAATATTCAAATTTCAGAATATTGGCCATCTTCTAACAAAGAGGGAAGGTAATAGAAGATAGAACTCAAGGGGCACTTGGGTGGCTCAGTCGTTAAATGTCTGCCTTCAGCTCAGGTCATGATCCCAGGGTCCTGGGATCGAGTCCTGCATCGGGCTCCCTGCTCAGCAGGAAGCCTGCTTCTCCCTCTCCCACTCCTCCTGCTTGTGTTCCCTCTCTCACTGTCTCTCTCTCTGTCAAATAAATAAATAAAAAATCTTTAAAAAAAAAAAGAAGATAGAACTCAAGGCATTTCTAGTACATTTGTAAAAATTTTATATTTTATCCTTTATTTTATATTTTATATAAAAAATTATATTTTATATTTCATATTTCTAGTACATTTGTAAAAATTTTAAATTTTATATTTCTATTTTGTCAAGTGCTACAGGTCAAATCAAGAGTATTAAGTCATACTGAGCATGCACCACTGACATGAGGTGATGAGAACAGCCTTTTACCTCTGTAATAGTCTCCTCTAAAACATCATGTCCCATTCTAATCATGAGAGAAAAATCAGATAAATCTGATCTATCAGTGATGGGTATATGAAATCTCATATTTTGCTTTTTTTAATATATAAGATGATTCATTAACATGAAATTAAACAGAATGACATTAAATATAAAATTGTTTTGATGACGTAGTATCAAACAGCAAATTTAAAAACTCATTATCTAGATACAGACAATGTTGTAGGGATACCTCATCTAATTAAATAAAGTCTACACCATCCTTTATCTTCGCACTATAAGTCAGGTATCATTATCCCTATTTCAGGAAAACCCAGGCTTACAGCTGGAGCTTCCCCCAGTTCATGAAGTTAATAAGCAGCAGAATCTCGATTCAAACGCTTTTGTGGGTCAATAAAGTCAGACCTTTTCAGTAACATGCAGATAAGTGTATTTATTGAGGTTTGATGAGAAAAGCACTATGAACACAATTATGGGCAGCATTATGCTCTAGTAAGTATTATCATCCTTCATGTCGTAGCATGCCTCACAGATTTGAAAATACTTAATTTGATACCCACAAAAAATCTTGTAATAATAGTTTCTCTATTAACGTATGAGAAACTTAAAAATTAAAATGATTACTCAGCAGTTAGTATATTCTTACATGCATTTTAGGGCTAACTTACAATGTAGTTGGGGGAAAAGACCCTCAGTATTATGAAAAATTATGGTTATAATAATTTCTATGAAGATATAAGCTGGTTTTGTGTTCTAGGATCTACAAAATTCAGGAGTCCATAACTGAAAATTCTAACCTAAATTTTGGATCAAAGATGGCAACTCTGAGGATGTGCTATGTAAATAAAAGATAAGAAAGAGCCAGAAGCAAGTACAAGGAGAAAATAAGAGCATTCCAGAGCGTATTTATTATGCAGGGGATTATTGCATGTCTTTATGTAATTTTACTATGTATGTATATAACCCCGAATGGAAATGTTTTGCTCTTAAAAACTTTATTAATTATGACATTAATCTATATATATTCAAATTTAATTTGCCTTTGAAGGCAATTGGAGTTGTCAGAGGTAAAAACAGATGGGAAGAGATGGTGGCAGCAATAAAAGGGAAAATCACAATTATTGAATGGTAATTAAGTGGCAAGACTGTTGCACAAGGTGATTGAGAGGATACGGCAGAAGAATGTTCCAAGTTTTTAACGTGAACAAAGATGGTACCACTTCCTGAGACGTGGAACATGAGATTAAGTGAAGTTTTCTTAAAGATCACAAGCTCCATCATGGACATCTTGGAAACTGAATCCTGAATCATTTTTTTTCCTTGCACACCATTTTGTCTCTCATTATATATAAACTATACCACCCACACAACCACATACACAAACACACAGCAGATATTAGTGTCAGAAATGTGTCACATGTAGAACAATATTGTCCTAGGAATTTGGGGAAATAAATTATTTCTTGTTCTCATGCCAAACACACAACTCATGCAAAAGGAGCCAACTCAAAGAGCTCCCAGTGGCCAAAGCTGGAACAATTTCAGCAATGAAATAAAGGAGCATTATATATACAAAATATTCATGAGTTCACAATAATACAAGTTAATTAATGACTAAAGAAATACATGGAGAAGAGACAGACTTCCCATGCAGGATTCCAAATGATTGGTGTAGATACGTCACTTTCAGGGAAATGATGTCTGACTCCTTATTCCTTAAGTGTGAGCTGCGGACAGAGACTCCCTTCCAAAGTGTACAGTACGGAAATGGGGAAAAAACAGTTAAGTTTTAGTGAAGAAACCTGACGAACCCTTGTCAAGTGCTACAGGTCAAATCAAGAGTATTAAGTCATACTGAGAGCATGCACCCTTGACATGAGGTGATGAGAACGGCCTTTTACCTCTGTAATATTCTCCTCTAAAACATCATGTCCCATTCTAATCATGAGAGAAAAATCAGATAAATCTAAACTGAGGAACATTCTACAAAATATCCAGTATTCCTCAAAATTCTCAAGATCACTGAAAACAAGAAATGTCTAAGAAACTGTCAAAGCCAAGAGATGCCTAAGAAGACATGACAATGAAATGTAATGTACTATCCTGGATATAATCCTGGAACAGAAATAGTGGGTAAAAAAAAAGGATATTTGAATAAAATATGGACTTTAGTAAATAATAATGTACCAGGAACGATAACTATTCAACTATTCTAGTTTAAAATGTTAATCATACAGGAAACTGGGTGTGAGTATGTGGAAACTCTGTAATATATTCATATTTTTTATATATCAAAAACTGTCCTAATTACAGTTTATTTTAAAAAAGAAAAATAGCAAAGAGTTCAAGATTTATGTGTTAACAGTTAATAGTGGACTTAATTTAGGAAGTATGTGGGATGGTGTTATGGCAAATTTCTCAGAAGGTGGAGCTTCTATGATTTATCAAGGGCTGCAAGAAGTTTAACTTAGGATAGTCGTGGATCCCAAGCAAGAAGACAGTATATTGTAAACACTCACTGCCTGAGATTCCAAAAATACCCGAAAACGTCTATTTAATAATAGAATAGATACACCAGAAGGAAGGAAGTATTTGAGCCCGGGGAGCTTGTGAAGAAAAGGACAACAGGAGAAGAGATGACAACAGAGGGTACACGTGCCATTCAAAGTAGTCCAGTAGTAATTAACCTTTGGGTCCTTTCGGCTGTTGTGAGAAACCTAGAGACCAGAAGGTGAAATTAAAGCTGATGAGTGGCTAATCTAAGGCAGCAGATGTGAGATAAAAAAAACTCAGAAGCACAAGGGAATATAAAACAGTCTTTGTAACTATTCAAGGCATGATAACAGGAAAGCATGTTGAAACAAAATGACATTTCTCACTGGCAGATGCAGGCAAGGCTAATAACTTATTAATGTTTTCATGTTTTTATACATCTCTAGAAGCTTGTTAAAGGTCAAAGCCAGAACTTCATAACTGAATTCAGAACAACAGGAGTAGTTGCTCTAGCTTGAAATGTACAAATAAACCCCAATATTGAGGAGCAGATTTTAATAGATTAATTCAAATATGAAATTTAATCTATGAAGTTTAAGATTTCAGCATTTTGGAATTTATTAAAACTTATGTTAGCAAAACCTAGAGCTAAAAAGGAAGTAAAGATTTTCATTCCTGCTGCACAGTAATGAGTGGCCACATCTTCAATGAATCAATGGAGAACACACGAGATCCTCAACTTCTGCCTCCACCTGGTGATAGATATCCATCCATCTTCTAGTTGGAGTGGTGTGAGTAGAGGCTTCGTGGCGAGTGGAGAGTCAGGACTTTCAACAGCACCCAGATATAACAAGGCCAGACCCCCTTCCATGTCAATGGAAACCATATGGGAAATAGTAATAAGGCATTCGACCTTCCAAATAGGATAGTATAGTAGACATCTAGTAAACAGCTGTACCCTCTTCCTCAACCAAGCAGTAACAAAGAACTTTTCCCCAAGTTTCAATAGATGCTGAATGGGAACATGATCTTCTACCTTCTAGGTCAGTAAGGAATCAGTGCCCTACTTTGCCCTGATGGGGCAGTGTCATAGAAGGCAAGCTAAAACAGAAGTCTTAAATGAGATTGAGAGAGTCATCAGCATGACATGTAAAACATCATGGCTTCTATCAAAAATCACTTGTCATAAAAAAATTTGGAGAATCTCAACTTGAAGGAGGAAAATAATCAATAGATGCTCATACCAAGATAACAGAGCTAATATATTACCTGTGAGGATTTTAAGGCAGCCATCATACAAATGCTTCAATGAGCTTTATGAACATACTTGAAAAAAAAGAAAAAACAAAGCCTTCACAAAGAAATAGAAAGTCTCAGAAAAGAAGTGAAAGATATAAAGACACACCAAATGGAAGTTGTAGAACTTGGAAATGCAATATGTAAAAAAATCTTTCAACACAAGAATGAAGGGACAGGAAAATAATCACTGAAATTGAAGATGATAAAACAGAAATTATCCAAACTGAACAAAAGAGAGAAAATAAACTGAAAATTAAAAACATTCCCAACTTCATATACAGATTTAATATAATTCTTAGACAAATCTCAGCAAGTTTTTTTTTTTTTAGAGACACAGACAAGCCTTTTCTAAAATGTTTATGGAAAAAAAAAACATACCAGAGTATCAAAAACAAACATTACAAAGAATATAGTGGAAGGACTCATGTTTCCTGATTTCAGGACTCACTATTTACCTATAGTAATCAGGACTGTGTGCTATTAGTGGGGAAAAGACACACAGATCAATTGAACAGAAGAGCACCGCAAAATAGCCCTGTGCAAGTCGGGCCCACTATTTTTGGACAAAGTCATAAGAGCAATTCAGTAGAAGAGGAACAGTTTTTTCAGCAAATAGTCCTGTTGGTTTGCATCCTTAGGAATTTCCCCAGGTCAAATCTGAAACTGGCCCCCATAGAGGAGGGCAAGGAGAGACTGAATAAAAAGGCAGGCCATGCCAGACTGGTAGGTGGTAGTTTTGATAAGCAAGGGAATTTACACATGAGGCTTGTCTTGCATGGCTGCAAGATGAGTAGATCTCCACATCTGCCTGCTGGAGTCTTAAAAAAGTTTATACAGTGGTTCTGAGCACAGTCACAATACACCATCCAGATGGTCTCAACAACACCTTTCTCTCTCAAGGCTGCATCCTTGAAAATGGCTCCCACTGTGGGAATGGTGGGCAGAATGTATATCCCAGAGCACCCCCTTAAGAGGGGGTGAGGAGACTCCGATTGCCTGGATCTAGTTCAAAGGTCAACTGACGGTCACAGTTTCTTGATGACTTCTCCTGGCATGTTCCATAGCAATTAGCTATCGGTAAGCAAAACAAAGAAACACTGATCTAATCTTTCATGTCATACAAAAATTAATTCAAAATTGATGGGGCACCTTGGTGGCTCAGTAGGTTAAGCATCTGGTTCTTGGTTTCAGCTCAGGTCATGATCTCTTGGTCATGAGATTGAGCCCCATGTGGGTTCCGCATTCAGCATGGAGTCTGCTTGAGATTATCCCTCTGCTCCTCTCCCAGCTCACACTCTCTTTCAAATAAATAAATGAATATTTTTTGAAAAATTGATCTTAGGTTTAAGTGTAAAATGAAACTACAGAGTATTTGGGGAAAAAAACAGGATAAAATCTTGCAAACCTTGGGCGTGATAAACAGCTTTTGGCCTCACATCAAAATCATGATCCATAAAATAAAATTTATAAAAAACATTTTAAATTATACTTTGTGAAAATTAAAAACATTTGTTTTGTGAAAACCATGCTAAAAGAATGAAAAGACAAGCCATGGACTGTGAGAAGGTATTTGAAAACCACATATCTGGAAAAGGACTCATATCAGGAATACATGATGATCTCTCAAAACTCAGCAGTAAAAAATAAAGAAATAAATATATAAAATAAGAGCCAAATCTATCCAATTAGAAAATGGGTAAAAATACTCTGGTTTCTCTTCAGAGTGAATAATCTTTCACCTTTAACAAAAAAAACAAAAAAAGAAAAAGAAAGAAAGAAAGGAAGGAAGGAAGAAAAGAAAAAAGAAAAGAAAGAAAAAGAAAGAAAGAAAGAAGAAAGAAAGAAAGAAAGAAAGAAAGAAAGAAAGAAAGAAAGAAAGAAAAAGAAAGAAGGAAAAATGGGTAAAAGACATGAATATATATTTCAATGAAGGGGATATTCAGATGGCAAATAAGAGCATGAGAACATATTTAGCTTTCACTACTCATGGTAACGGAGAGTAAGACCATGATAAGATGTCACTATCTGTTAGAACTGCTAAAAACATAAAAACAAACAAAAACACTGATAATACCCAAATGTTGGCAAAAATGTGGAGAAACTGTATTACACACATACATTGCTGATGGCAATGTAAAATAGTATAATCAAACTAAAAATAGCTTTGTGTGTGTGGTTTTTTTAATGTAAATATACACATATCATATGATGCAGCAATCACACCCTGGACATTTCCCCAGAGAAAAGAAATACTCATGTCCTCATATAATTCAATACAAGAGTGTTCATGGAAGCTTTATCTGTACTATGCAAAACCTGGGGAAAAAACTTCAGTAGATTTATATCATGAAATACTATATAGTAAGAAAACAAAAATTAAAGGGCACCTGGGTGGCTCAGTCCGTTAAGCATCTGCCTTCGGCTCAGGGCTCAGGTCATGATCCTGGGGTCCTGGGATCAAGCCCCACATCTGGCTCCCTGCTCAGCAGGAAGCCTGCTTCTCCCTCTGCCCCTCCCCTGCACTCATGCTCTCTCTCTCTCTCAAATAAATAAACAAAATCTTTTAAAAAATTTAAAAAAGAAAACAAAAATTAAGAAACTAGTGTGATACCTAATGACTTAAATGGATCAAAAGAAAATTATGCTGAATAAAAAAAAACCCAATACTGAAAAGGTCACATATTTTACAATTCCATTCATGTAATGTATGAATATCGTAATTAGTAGGAAAGTGGAATGTGTCCCAGCCTACATTCTTCCTTTTTGTTTTTCATAAGCAGCATTCCGTAAACTAATAATAAATTTATAAGTTGCATTTTACTTCTTGACCTACAGCATTCAGTCATAACTGTTCTATTAAACATGCAACATTTCTTACATAGCTCAGACTTCCTGTAATTGTGCACACCAGATATTCATATGATATCCAGCCTTTAACTCCTACAGGGCTCTTTTCATTATGGTTGTGAGTAAGTTCTCACTTTAATTTTTATGGGAATACCCTATGGCACTGGCAGAAAATGAAAAAGCATCTTGTTGAAAACAAGGATTTAGGAAAGAGAGTCCCAGTTGTACAGTAAAGATTGCACTGGTAAAGGGAGATGAACCTTCTTCAAGGACTTGTCTGGTGGATGAGGTTATAGTGTTCTCATTTATAAAATCAGATGCAAAAGGAAGAACTATTAAATACCTCATATATACTTTAAATGAAAGAAGAGTATACTGACTACTTAACACATACCAGGTGATTTCATACATGGTTGAAGTTAATCATCTCTAACATCCTACACAACTGTCAATAACTTCGTTTTACAGATGAGGACACTGAGGTTCGCCGAATTCAAGCAGTATGGGCAAAATCATTGGAGGTATGGAGAACTAACGCCTCCCACTTTTTTTTTTCTCTATACCCTGTTGCCTTCTTAGAGTGAAATGTATCCTTATAACTTGCTGTAAGACTGAGCTTTTTTGGATGGCAAGGTCTCTCTGGCATACAGTATTATCATACTCATTTCCAGATAGGAAAGATAAGAATTATATTTAAGTCTAGATCCTGGGACGCCTGGGTGGCTCAGTCATTAAGCATCTGCCTTCAGCTCAGGTCCTGATCCCAGGGTCCTGGGATGGAGTCCCGCATCGGGCTCCTTGCTCAGCAGAGTCTGCTTCTCCCTCTGCCTGCCACTCCCCCTGCTTGTGCTCTGTCTCTCTCTCTGACAAATAAATATTAAAATAAATAAATAAAAGTCTAGATACTCCTGAATGGTGAGGGGCAATTCCTGACAAAAAAAGTCTAGATACTCCTGAATGGTGAGGGGCAATTCCTGACACGTCGGAAAATACAGAGGAAATACAGACACTCTTCAGAGTTGCCCCAGGGTCTCTATCCAGGCTGGCCCTGCCACATTACATATTTCCTTTTTAGATCATGCTGATGATGGACCTCGGCTACTGCACAACGTACTCACTTTTCCTGAAAGCACGGCTTTCACAGCAGACTGAGTTGGCTGCTGCAGAATTTAAAGTTTCTGCAGCGACAAGGCAGTGATTCCTAATGATGAATGAATCCTGCACAGACCACCAGAAACATGAGTTATTCCTAGAAATAGTGTTGGAAGTGGTTAATATCTGTTCTTTGGAATTTGCGATTACCTTCAGAATCCCTATTGTTTTTTAAATGTTTTGTAACATGCAAGTCAAGCTATATAAAATACAGCGAAAATGCCAATATTCAATGAAATAGTGAAAGATGATTCTTCCACCCTTTCTTATAATTCACGTGAAGAATATGTAAAGACAGAATGCTACACGGTGAGTCTTCCACCAACACAAAAGATGCTCACTCTTCCGCTGTTAGCTCTCAATGAGCAGGTAGTTAGTTCCCTGGGGGAAAAGGTCTATCTGAAAATTTATTTTGAAGGTAATTGGGGAATAATAATTTACTGCATCTAAATTCCAGCAAGTTACTTTGTGGGTATTGATGAACAAATTCTCATATTTATAGGAAAAGGCAAAAGACCCAAACAGCCGACAAAATCATGGAGAAGAACAAAGTCGGAAGACTGGTGCTCCCCAACTTCAAGTCTTAGCATAAAGCCACAATAATAAAGCCAGTGCAGTACTGGTGAAAGAACAGACAGACTGGGGGCGTAGAACAACAAACAGACCCACAGAATGACAGTCAACTGATCTTTGACAAAGGAGTAAAGACATGGCTTTTCAACAGATGATGGTGGGACAACTGGACGTCCACATGCAAAAAAAAAAAAAGAAAAAGAATCTAGACACTGACCTGACATCTTTCACAAAAATTAACTCAAAATGGATTATATATCCAACTGGAAAACACAAAACCATAAAATTCGTAGGACAGGAGAATATCTAGGTGACTCTGATTTTGGCAATGAGTTAAGAAAAAAACTGGTGAGACTTCATTAAAATTAGAAACCACTCCTGTGGGGGCGCCTGGGTGGCTCAGGGGGTTAAGTGGCTGACTCTTCATCTCAGCTCAGGTCCTGATCTCAGGGTCCTGGGATCGAGCCCCATGTCAGGCTTCCTGCTCAGCTCTGCACTCAGCAGGGAGTCTGCCTGCTTGAGATTCTCTCTCCCCCTGCCCCTGCCCCCAACCCCTCTAAAATAAATAAATATATCTAAAAAAGATATTCCTAGGTGAAACACTGTTAAGAGGATGAAATGACAATCCACAGATTATAAGAAAAGCTTTGTGAAACACCTATCTGATAAAGGGCTTATATTGAAAATATACAAAGAATTCATACAACTCAATAACATGAATTCAAGCACCCCAATTTAAAAACTGGCAAAAGATCTGAACAAATATTTTACCACAGATGTAAGATGGCAAATAAACATGTGATAAAATGTTCAACATCATAGGTCATTAGAGAAATTTTTTTTAAAGATTTTATTTTTTTTAAGATTTTTTTTTTAATTTATTTATTTGACAGAGAGAGAGACAGCGAGAGAGGGAACACAAATAGGAGGAGTGGGAGAGGGAGAAGCAGGCTTCCTGCGGAGCAGGGAGCCTGATGCAGGGCTCGATCCCAGAACCCTGGGATCATGACCTGAGCTGAAGGCAGACGCTTAATGACTGAGCCACCCAGGTGCCCCAGTATTTTATTTATTTGACAGAGAGATAGAGAGAGTGCGCAAGCAGGCAGAGGGAGAGGGAGAAGCAGGCTCCCCACTGAGTAGGGAGCCCGACATGGGGCTCGATCCCAGGACTCCCGGATCACGATCTGAGCCAAAGGCAGCCGCTTAACGAACTGAGCCTCCCAGGTGCCCCTAGAGAAAACTTTTAAAATGAGATAACATTACCCATACCCTGTTCAAATGGCTACAAAACCAAAACACTGACAACACCAAATTCCAGCAAGGATGCGGAGCAACATGAACTCTCTCATCCATTGAGATGGTGAGAATGCAGAATGGTACAGCCACTTTAGAAGACAATTTGGTGGTTTCTTACAAAGTTAAACACAGTCTTACCACTAAAAGACCTCCTAGCCACTACCCAAATGAGTTGAAAATTTATACCCACAAAAAAACATGCACGTGAAAGCTTGTAGCAGGTTTATTCATATTTGCCAAAACGTGGAAGAAACCAAAACATCATTCTGTAGGATCTTGGATAAACAGACTGTGGTACATCCTTGCAATGGAATATTGCTCAGTGCTAAAAAGAACTGAGCTATCACTCTATAAAGGACATGGAGGAACCTTAGTTGCACATTGCTAAGTGAAAGAATCCAATTCGAAATAGTTACATTCTATATGATTCCAACCATATGATGTTCTTTGAAATACAAAACTGCAGGGAAAGTAAAAAGATCAATGGTTACCAAGGATCAGTGAGTGAGGGTACAGAGATGACTAGGTGAAGCACAGGGGAATTTTAGAGACATAAACTATTCTGTATGATACTGTAATGGTGAATATATCATATTTTTCATTTGGCAAAAGGCATAGAACTTTAAAATACAACTCTATCCAAATCTAAAACTGTTCTAAAAATAAAGTCTATTAAAAAATTACTGGGGCGCCTGGGTGGCTCAGATGGTTAAGCGTCTGCCTTCGGCTCAGGTCATGATCCCAGAGTCCTGAGATTGAGTCCCGCATCGGGCTCCCTGCTCAGTGGGGAGCCTGCTTCTCCCTCTGCTTCTCTCTCTCTCTCTCTCTGTCTCTCATGAATAAATAAATAAAATCTTTAAAAAATAAAAAAATAAAAAAAAATAAAAAATTACTGAATCTTAACTACTTGTCTTTGAGTTAAAAATGTGGCTCGTGGACAGCAGTTTGATAACATCTGACTTGCAAGATGTGTAAATAGTTGAATTCATAATTATATATAGCTTATACTGAAGGTAATAGATATGCCAATGAATACTTAAATATCTTAACTTTTTATCATGTAGGGTTTTTTTTTCTAAAAGTTTTAAATTCCATGTACTCATATACATTTTAATTTCTTATCAATGTGCAAGTAGCTAAAATTTTTTATCTTGATTGGTTAAGTGTATACATTGACATCTCATGCCAAATAGTTTAAATTATGATCTTGCAAAATCCAGTAGTGATGAGAATTGACAGTATGTTAGAAGCATCCTTTGCTGAAGTGCGCATTTCTTTATCAATATATTTTATTGCATCCTTTAAAACAGAAGCCATTATCTTCTGAAGGAGTTACAAATGGCATCTACAAGAGAGCATTATTGCAAAAAAAAAAAAAAAGATCTGCATGTCACAACAAACCTCAAGTTAAAGTAAAGGACATTCATTTTCTTTATTGAAAACCCAACATTTTAAAAAGTGTTGAGATTAATCCAAGATGATGAAGAAGCCAGGAAAAGGAAGATGGAGAGTTCCCAATGGCCAGCCTTCTGGTAAGGAGGAAGCGACAGAGGACAATGAAGGAAAACACAAAGCTTCAGCAAAGTGTCACAGAACAAAGCCCACTGGATCGCAAAACTACAGAGGCCATTTTGCAAGAACTGAGGAGAAAACCAAAAATCAAAACCCCAGAAAACCATTTGGCATTGTCACAGAGATGGAAAAAGGGAATTAAATCAGAATATAGGCCTGACAACATGAAATCCTGTCAAGTGTTTAAAATTCTGCTTATGAATTCCAAAGTCTGTCCTGCATAAGAAAGGGCTTTCTTTACTCTCATGGATGAAATTATTTATACAAACCTTGGAAAATTAAATGAAGGCTCTTGGTGATTCAAAAACTGTACTTGACTTATTTTCTAGAATGTGAGCTCTCTGAAGACAGGGGAGGAATCTGTCTTGCTCTATCTAGACATAACTGGAATACAGTAAGCTATACTTCTTGAAGTAATTCATGAATAAAGTCTTTAAGACTAGGGGCGCCTGGGTGGCTCTGTCGGTTAAATGTCTGCCTTCAGCTCAAGTCATGATCCCAGGGTGCTGGGATGGAGCCCCATGTCAGGATCCCTGCTCAGTGGGGAGTCTGCTTGTCCCTCTGCCTCTGCCCCCTCCCCACTTACTCATGCTTTCTCTCTCTCTCTCTCATGTAAATAAAATCTTAAAAAAAAAAAAGACTAATTTTTATCTAAGTGGGTTTCACTGTGTTCCTTATTGTAACACCTAAGGTCATTGGGGGGAAAAAAATGTTATAAGAAACTGCAATGTCAGCAATTTTCGAAGGGTTAAATTGGTAGTTAAATTTAAGAAGTTAATCAGATGTCATTCATAAACGTGACAGATGTATTAGGAAGATTCTAAATTATCAAAGAAAAATATTTTTGGTGAAATAAAAAAGTATACTACAGGTGTTAGGGGATGTTTTTACTTCTACAAGTAAAAAATTGATTCTCAAAGGCCCCTAGTCCTAATAAAGTTGAATTTCAATTAACCAGAAATTTAAGAACACCCATTTCTTAAATTTGTGGTTTAATTTCCATTTTTTTCATCATTTTGTTCTCAGCAAAAACTCTGCCTGTGATGTTACATAAATAAAACTATGGTATCATACGCCATTAAGTGATTTACTTAAGAGTTTCCTTCATGGTTTTGAAAATTTTGTTTGTAGTAAGTTCTTAAACAAAAAGCACTTTTTAATATCTAGAAATGTTTTTCTTAGGTAAATGAAATCTGTGCAGGATTATTTAATGCAGGATGTTTTGAAATATTGTATTTACTTTAAATGAATTGCATGATACATAATATCTTACAGAAATACATTTTCTTATACTATTAAAAAAATCTACTTATTCTTTGTAATAAAAATTTCTGGCTCTATTTCCTCTACTCCAAGCCAATATTAATCACCATATGATAGACTCTGGGAACAAAGAGTGTCACAGTCACGTCAAAGAAATCTTGGATCCTGGTGAAATGTGAATATAAAAAAGACAACAGTGTGGCATGTTGGAATGAAGTGGTGATGAGGACCGCCCGGGAAAAGAAGTGGGCAGATTTGTCCCGATCAGGACCAACAGGGTGTGTTCATCTTGTGAACTCACCAGGCCCCGGGTTCAGTCATCAGACAGGGCTTTTTCATGCATCCAGAACTGTTGAGAGTCTTGGTTATAGTTAGCAGGCAATGCAAATAAGAAGAAACCAAAATAGAATCTGTGTGCCAATAGTTATATATGTGGGTATAGTTTTTCAGAATTGACATTTCCAGAAAGCTAAGTCATCCTAAAGGTGAGTTTATTCAGATACAATTAAAGGGAAACAGAGAGATTTAATAAAAAACAGTTAATAAGGGGTGCCTGGGTGGCATCCGCCTCTTGGTTTTGGCTCAGGTTATGATCTCAGGGTCGTGAGATCAGGCCCCTTGTCGAGCTCCGCACTGGGTGTGGAGTCTGCTTGAGATTCTCTCTCTCTCTCGCTCTCCCCCTAAAATAAATAAATCTTTAAAAGAAAATACTAACAATAACAATAGCTCTCAGCGACTGGGCACACAATCCCTTTGTAACTCTCACCTTCTCGAACTATAACGGCAGTTCTGTGAGACAGAAATGTATTCCCTTCTTTGAGTTGGAAGACTGGAACAATCCAACCATGATGTCTAATATTAAGGCCTGTGTGTGCTTTAGAATAATTTCCTTAATAGCTCATGGCTCTCTGGTTTTTTTAAAATTAATTTATTTTTATTTTTTTTACTTAAAAAAAATTTTTTTATTGTTATGTTAATCACCATACATTACATCATTAGTTCTTGATCTAGTGTTCCATGATTCATTGTTTGTGCATAACCCCCAGTGCTCCACGCGGAACGTGCCCTCTTTAATACCCATCACCAGGCTAACCCATCCCCCCACCCCCCTCCCCTCTAGAACCCTCAGTTTGTTTTTCAGAGTCCGTCGTCTCTCATGGTTCGTCTCCCCCTGACTTACTCCCCCTCATTCTTCCCCTCCTGCTATCTTCTTCTTTTTCTTTTTTCTTAACATATGTTGCATTATTTGTTTCAGAAGTACAGATCTGTGAATCGACAGTCTTGCACAATTCACAGGACTCACCATAGCACATACGGTACCAAATGTCTATCACCCAGCCACCCCATCCCTCCCACCCGCCACCACTCCAGCAACCCTCAGTTTGTTTCCTGAGATTAAGAATTCCTCATATCATTGAGGTCATATGATACATGTCTTTCTCTGATTGACTTATTTCACTCAGCATAACACCCTCCAGTTCCATCCACATCGTTGCAAATGGCAAGATCTCATTCCTTTTGATGGCTGCATAATATTCCATTGTGAATATATACCACCTCTTCTTCATCCATTCATCTGTCGATGGACATCTTGGCTCTTTCCATAGTTTGGCTATTGTGGACATTGCTGCTATAAACATTGCGGTGCACGTAGCCCTTCGGATCCCTAAATTTGTATCTTTGTGGTAAATACCCAGTAGTGCAATTCCTGGATCGTATGGTAGCTCTATTTTCAACTGTTTGAGGAACCTCCATACTGTTTTCCAGAGGGGTTGCAAGAGCTTGCATTCCCAACAACAGCATAGGAGGGTTCCCCTTTCTCCACAGCCCCGCCAACATCTGTCGTTTCCTGACTTGTTCATTTTAGCCATTCTGACTGGTATGAGGTGGTATCTCATTGAGGTTTTGACTTGGATTTCCCTGATGCCGAGGGATGTTGAGCATTTTTTCATGTGTCTGTTGGCCATTTGGATGTCTTCTTTGGAAAAATGTCTGTTCATGTCTTGTGCCCATTTCTTGATTGGATGATTTGTTCTTTGGGTGTTGAGTTTGATAGGTTCTTTATAGATTTTGGATACTAGCCCTTTATCTGATATGTCACTTGCAAATATTTTCTCCCATTCTGTCGGTTGTCTTTTGGTTTTGTGGACTGTTTCTTTTGCTGTGCAAAAGCTTTTTCTCTTGATGAAATCCCAATAGTTCATTTTTGCCCTTGCTTCCCTTGCCTTTGGCGATGTTTCTAGGAAGAAGTTGTTGTGGCTGAGGTCGAAGAGGTTGCTACCTGTGTTCTCCTTTAGGATTTTGATGGACTCCTGTCTCACGTTTAGGTCTTTCAACCAATTGGAGTCTATTTTTGTGTGTGGTGTAAGGAAATGGTCCAGATTTATTCTTCTGCATATGGCTGTCCAATTTTCCCAAGACCATTTTTTGAAGAGACTGTCTTTTTTCCACTGGACATTCTTTCCTGCTTTGTCAAAGATGAGTTGACCATAGAGTTGAGGGTGCATTTCTGGGCTCTCGATTCTGTTCCACTGATCTATGTATCTGTTTTTGTGCCAGTACCATACTGTCCTGACGATGACAGCTTTGTAATAGAGCTGGAAGTCCGGAATTGTGATGCCGCCAGCTTTGCTTTTCTTTTTCAATATTCCTCTGGCTATTCGGGGTCTCTTCTGGTTCCATACAAATTTTAGGATTCTTTGTTCCATTTCTTTGAAAAAAGTGGATGGTATTTTGATGGGGATTGCATTGAATGTGTAGATTGCTCTGGGTAGCATTGACATCTTCACAATGTTGATTCTTCCAATCCATGAGCATGGAACGATTTTCCATTTCTTTGTGTCTTCTTCAATTTCTTTCCTGAGTATTGTATAGTTTTCTGACTACAGATGCTTTGCCTCTTTGGTTAAATGTATTCCTAGGTATCTTATGGTTTTGGGTGCAATTGTAAACGGGGTCGACTCCTTGATTTGTCTCTATTCTGTCTTGTTGTTGGTGTATAGGAATGCCACTGATTTCTGTGCATTGATTTTATATCCTGCTACTTTACTGAATTCCTGTATGAGTTCTAGCAGTTTTGGGGTGGAGTCTTTTGGGTTTTCCACATACAGTATCATATCATCTGCAAAGAGTGAGAGTTTGACTTCCTCTTTGCCAATTTGGATGCCTTTGATTTCTTTTTGTTGTCTGATTGCTGTGGCTAGGACTTCTAATACTATGTTGAATAACAGTGGTGATAGTGGACATCCCTGCCGCATTCCTGACCTTAGGGGAAAAGCTCTCAGCTTTTCCCCACTGAGAATGATATTCGCTGTGGGTTTTTCATAGATGGCTTTTATGATATTGAGGTATGTACCCTCTATCCCTATACTCTGAAGAGTTTTGATCAAGAAAGGATGCTGTACTTTGTCAAATGCTTTTTCTGCATCTATTGAGAGGATCCTATGATTCTTGTTCTTTCTTTTATTAATGTATTGTATGACGTTGATTGATTTGAGGATGTTGAACCAGCCTTGCAGCCCACGAATAAATCCCACTTGGTCATGGTGAATAATCCTTTTAATGTACTGTTGGAGCCTATTGACTAGTATTTTGGTGAGAATTTTTGCATCCATGTTCATCAAGGATATTGGTCTGTAATTCTCCTTTTTGATGGGGTCTTTGTCTGGTTTTGGGATCGAGGTAATGGTGGCCTCATACAATGAGTTTGGAAGTTTTCCTTCCATTTCTATTTTTTGGAACAGTTTCAGGAGAATAGGTATTAATTCTTCTGTAAATGTCTGATAGAATTCCCCTGGGAAGCCATCTGGCCCTGGGCTTTTGTTTGTCGGGAGATTTTTGATGACTGCTTCAATTTCCTTAGTGCTTATAGGTCTGTTCAGGTTTTCTATTTCTTCCTGGTTCAATTTTGGTAGTTGATACATCTTTAGGAATGCACCCATTTCTTCCAGGTTATCTAATTTGCTGGCATAGAATCGCTCATAATATGTTCTTATAATTTTTTGTATTTCTTTGGTGTTGGTTGTAATGTCTCCTGTTCATTCATGATTTTGTTGATTTGGGTCATTTCTCTATTCTTTTTGATCAGTCTGGCCAGGGGTTTATCCATCTTGTTAATTCTTTCAAAGAACCAGCTCCTAGTTTTGTTGATCTGTTCTACTATTCTTTTGGTTTCTAGTTCATTGATTTCTCCTCTGACCTTTATTATTTCTCTTCTCCTGCTGGGTTTAGGCTTTCTTTGCTGTTCTTTCTCTAGCTCCTTTAGGTGTAGGATTAGGTTATATTTGAGACCTTTCTTGTTTCTTGAGAAAGGCTTGTATTGCTATATACTTTCCTCTCAGGACTGCCTTTGCTGTATCTCAAAGATTTTGAACAGTTGTGTTTTCATTTTCATTGGTTCCCATGAATTTTTTTAATTCTTGTTTAGTTGCCTGGTTGACCCATTCATTCTTTAGTAGGATGCCGTTGAGCCTCCATGTATTTGAGTTCTTTCCGACTTTCCTCTTGTGATTGAGTTCTAGTTTCAAAGCATTGTGGTCTGAAAATATGCAGGGAATAATCCCAATCTTTTGGTACCAGTTGAGACCTGATTTGTGACCTAGGATGTGATCAATTCTGGAGAATGTTCCATGGGCACTAGAGGAAAATGTGTATTCCGTTGCTTTGGGATGGAATGTTCTCAGTATTTCTGTGAAGTCCATTTGGTCCAGTGTGTCATTTAAAGTCTTTATTTCCTTGTTGATCTTTTGCTTAGATGATCTGTCCATTTCAGTGAGGGGGGTGTTAAAGTCCCCCACTATTATTGTATTGTCGTCAATGTGTTTCTTTGCTTTTGTTATTAATTGCCTTATATAATTGGCCGCTCCCATGTTAGGGGCATAGATATTTACAATTGTTAGGTCTTCTTGTTGGATAGACCCTTTAAGTAGGATATAGTGTCCTTCCTCATCTCTTATTACAGTCTTTGTTTTAAAATCTAATTTGTCTGATATAAGGATTGCCACCCCAGCTTTCTTTTCGTGTCCATTAGCATGGTAAATGGTTTTCCACCCCTTCACTTTCAATCTGTGGGTGTCTTTGGGTCTAAAATGAGTCTCTTGCAGACAGCATCTCGATGGGTCTTGTTTTTTAATCCAATCTGATAGCCTGTGTCTTTTGATTGGGGCATTTAGCCCATTTACGTTCAGGGTAACCAGTGAAAGGTATGAATTTAGTGCCATTGATTGCTTGTAAGGTGACTGTGGCTGTATATTGTCTGTGTTCCTTTCTGATCTATGCTGCTTTTAGGCTCTCTCTTTGCTTAGAGGACCCCTTTCAATATTTCTTGGAGGGCTGGTTTTGTGTTTGCTAATTCCTTTAGTTTTTGTTTGTCCTGGAAGCTTTTTATCTCTCCTTCAATTTTCAATGAGAACCTCGCTGGATATAGTATTCTTGGCTGCATATTTTTCTCGTTTAGTGCTCTGAAGATACCATGCCAGTCCTTTCTGGCCTGCCAGGTCTCTGTGGATAGGTCTATTGCCAATCTAATGTTTCTACCATTGTAGGTTACGTATCTCTCCTCCGAGCTGCTTTCAGGATTTTCTCTTTGTCTCTGAGACTCGTAAGTTTTACTATTAGATTTCGGGGTGTTGACCTATTTTTATTGATTTTTGAGAGGGCTTCTCTGTGCCTCCTGGATTTTGATGCCTGTTTCCTTCCTCACATTAGGGAAGTTCTCTGCTATTATTTGCTCCAATATACCTTCTGCCCCTCTCTCTCTTTCTTCTTCTTCTAGGATCCCAATTATTCTAATGTTGTTTCGTGTTATCATATCGCTTAATCTCTCGAACTCTGCCCTCGTGATCCTGTCGTTGCCTCATTTATCCTAGCAGTTAGTGCCCCCATTTTTGATTGCACCTCATTAATAGCCTTCTTGATTTCAGTTTGCTTAGATTTTAGTTCTTTTATTTCTCTAGAAAGGGTTTCTCTAATAACTTCCACGCTTTTTTCAAGCCCTGCTAGTATCTTAAAAGTCATGATTCTGAATTCTAGGTCTGACATTGTACTAATGTCCGTATTGAGTAGGTCCCTGGCTGACGGTACTATCTCTTGTTCTTTTTGCTGAGGTGATGTTTTTTGTCTTGTCATTTTGTCCAGAGGAGAACAGATGAATGAGAGAACAAAATGCTAACAGGTTAACAACGTCCCCAGCAAATATACTCTATATAAATGAGAAAAGACCTGAAACCAGGGGAAAAGAAAGGGAAAGAAAGAAAAAAGGAAGAGAAAAGAAAGATAGAAAGAAAAAGATAAAGATCAAAACAAAACAGAACAATACAAAAAAAAACGAATACGATCCAATATGATCAGGCTAGTGCATAGATCAGTGCCACACACTAGATTTTGGGCGTATTTTGGTCTGTTAGAAAAAAGTGCCTCCTAAAATTTTAAAGGAAGAAAGACTTATATATGTACAAAATAAGGGTTGATACAATGAAGGGACGGAAGATGACTGTAAAGTTGAAAATTATAAAAGATTTTATAAAAGGAATTGATACGATAAGAAGTTGTTTGAAAAAAGAAAGAAGAAGATTAAAAAAAAAAAAGGGAGAGAATGTGATCAGGCAGGAGACTAGAACAAAGCCATACACTAGTGATTTAGGGTATATTTTGATCTGTTAGAAGAAACTGTATCTCAAAATTTTAAAGAGAGAACAACTTATATATATATGCCAAAAATAAGGGTAACTACTATGAAGGGATAAAATATGACTCTAAAAATGAAAAATAAAAATGTTTTTTTAAAAAAAGGGATTGATAAAATGTTGGTTGAAAAAGGGAAAAAGAAAAATTAAAAAAAAAAACAGTTAAAAAAATTAACTTTGAAAAACTAATGAATCATGGTAAAAAAAAGGCCAGGAATTCTATGTGCAGTATTCCCTTAGCTCTGGAGTTCTCCCTTTCTCCTTGATCAGTAAACTTTGTCTTGGCTTGCTGGCTGTTCCTGCTGATCTTCTGGGGGAGGGGCCTGTTGCCGTGGTTCCCAAATGTCTTTGCTGGAGGCAGAATTGCCCCGCCCTTCTCCGTCTGGGCTAAGCAAACTGCTGGGGTTTGCTCTCAGGAGCTTTTGTTCCCTGCAAGCTCTGGTATAGCTTTGGAGGACCAGGGTGAAAATGGTGGCCTCCCAATCTCCACCTGGAGGAGCTGAGAACTCGGAGCCCCACTCCTCAGTGTGCCCCCAGAGAAAAGCAGTCAGTCCCGTCTCCCCGGTCTCCGGCCGCACTCCGTGCTCACCCGGCCTGTGACCGAGCGTTTGTATCTCTGGCACCTGATCCCGTGTGGAGTCTGCAAACCCAGCAGATCCCTGCGATGCGCTCCCGCGCCGCTCCTCCTGGGGGAGGGAGGGGAGTCTCCCCGGCTCTGCTGGTTGTTGGGTCCCTGCTGGAGGAGCAATGGCCCGAATGGGCCACAGATCACAGTTTATGGCCACCCCAAGCTGAGAGCCCGCGCCTCGGCTCCGTCTCTGCAGCCGGCTTCCCCGCTCCGATCCCTGGGAGCTCTGCCGCACTCAGGCACCCCCGGTCTTTCTGTGACCCCGAGGGTCCTTAGACCACACTGTCCCGCGAGGGTTCCACCCCCTGCTTAGCCACTGGAGCGACGTCCCTCCGCGGGAGCCGACTTCTAAAAGTTCCGATTTTGTGCTCCGCGGCTCTAGCACTTGCCAGAAGCGGCCGACGGAGGCCCCCTCCCCCGCCGTCTATCCTCCGGAATATTGCCTGGGATTCACTTCTCCGTATGTCCTACCTTCCAGTAAGTGGTCACTTCTCTGTTCAGAGAGTTGTTGCTACTCTCTTCTTCGGTCTCCTGTTGAGTTCTTAGGTGTTCAGAATGGTTTGATCCCTATTCAGCTCAATTCCTGAGACCAGACAAAATCTAGGTCTCCTACTCCTCCGCCATCGTGCTCCGTCTTTTAATTATTTTACATACACTGTCTAAATACTTTAATACTTCCAGGATGGAACTATCAAAGGGGGCAGATTCAAGTTCACTGTATGTCTACTGCTCTGGAGTGCAACTTTCACTTTGAAAAGTGAAGTCATTTTGTATTTTTGCTTTAATTTGGTGTAATTTCTTTGGGCAATCTTTACTGAAATAATGCTTTCTTGGTTCATGATACTCTTTTGCTGGCTTCCCTCATTCAGTTGGTTAATAGTCAATCCGAGTCAGCCTCCAGTTGGAACTTAAGTCTTTTCTTGCCCTTCTACTCCTTCTGTACATTATAGCTATTTCCATTATTAAATTCCCCATTTGAAAAAAGTAGCATATCACATGGTTTCCAGACTAGACACTGGCTGATACACATACTCTGCAACATTTATAACATGCAGAGAGAGCCAAATGCAGGAGGGATCAGTGCCACATGGGGAGGAACAAAAAGCCTTCACAGCAGAGATGGTATTGGCCAATTCTGAAGATGGAATAAAATGATTCAGGAAAAAGGTGTAAAAAAAAAAAAAGAAATCCACAAAGATGAAGAAAACAGAAACAGCTCAGCAAAGCAGAAACTGAGTCATTTATTTCATGTCTAATACAGCAAAATATGTTTATAAGATAGTGAATTATGAATCATTTGGATTGCCAACAATTAGAAGTTCTTATATTACCAATAGCTATAGTCTTACTAGAAACTGTCTTTCTCTTATAGTTATTTTATTCATTACCTTTATTGTGAAATAATGGAAGGTTATTTTTTATTTAAAAAATAGCAAGGCATGGTGTTTTAATATAACTTTCCTCAGAGCATGTCTTTACAAATTGTCTGCTTTCAAAAGTATTTGGATTGAGGTTGAGAGGAAGGAAGTTGCCAAACTCATCTCATCTAGGGTAATGGTTACAAATCACAATATGAATGGATAATTTATAACATACCTTTTCATTTAGAAAATTATGGAAACTACATATTATTTCCTCCATGTTTTTCATAAGATCTTTGGATGTGTTTTGCAAATCATATCTTCATGATACTTCATTGGGAATCATTCATTAATTTTCATTTTAAAAGAGGGCAACTATGAATATCAATATATTCTTTTTGACTGATCAGACCAGGAATGTAATGTCTAAACTGTATATTTATTCTCTCTAATCTTTAAAGATGATGATTTTGGGCGGAGCCTAGGTAGCTCGGCTGGGAGAGTGTCAGACTGAAGACCTAAAGATGATGATTTCCTGGTCCATGTATGATTTCTCAGGGTGAGGACCCTTTCCTATGTATATTCACAGTTGACTTAACTTCTTGCAAACAATAACCAAAACCATATATATATATATATTTTAATATGTGAAAGTACCTAGTGTGTGGGATGCATAGAGGGAGCACCTAGTTTCTAATGAAAATGAAAACTACACTGAATTAAATATTAACACATGATAAGGTGAGAGCCTCTCAAAATGATGGGTTTCAATTTCAGACATTTCAAAATATCCTCAGATTGGGGCACCTGGGTGGTTCAGTCAGTTAAGTGTCTGACTCTTGATTTCAGCTCAGGTCATGATCTCAGGGTCATGTGAGGCTCCACACTCAGCAGGGAGTCTGCTGAGATTGTCTCTCTCCATCTCCCTCTGCCCCACCCCATTCACTTTCTCTCAAGTAAATAAATCTTTAAAAAAATATATATATATATATATCTTAGACTGTACCCCATTTCCAGCTCTGCTCTAGTAAGTAAACTCATGAGATCAGTTCACTGGAAATACTCTTCAAAGAAAAAAAAAAGGAGAGAGGGAATCACTAAGTGTAGAGTCCTTTATGACTCCTTGATTTCAAATTTACAATAGCATTCAACATTGTAATCAAAGCTTTCTTTTCTCTGCTTCCTAAGTCATAAATTCAAATTCTCTAGTTCTTGATGCAGTTTCCTGTTTCTTTCTTCCTTATGTACTCTCATGGAAGAATTCCATCTCTCTATCCACAGACAGCTTCTGTTTTTATTTTTCCCCTTTCCATCAGGGAGTTCCTCTTTTTTTCATCTAACACCAACAATTCCCAAATCTAGATCTCTAGCTTCTGAAATATTTTTACTCTTGCATACTGAATTTCCTGCTGTCTATTAAACAAATGGCATAATTAAAAACTAACTCATTATTTCTTCGTCGTCAAATTCCTTTCTTTTGATGTCATTATCTGAATCCTCATTAATAATGTGCTAGAATATTTTTATTTTTAAAACCAAATGATCACTGAAATTGTTTTTGATTGTGTTGTGATTTAAATGAAGAATTAGATGAGCATTGTATGATGACTCATGAATAAGTCATCCCTCTCAGCACAGAGAACAGGTAGTTGGAATGGTGTAGTAGAAATACAACATGAAGCACAACACGTATGTAATCCATCAGCACTGAAAAAACTGACCAAGAAGGGAGTAAATGTCAGGGGTAGCTCCTTTTCTGCCTTTGGCATCTCTGGCCATTAGACCTTACTGCAAAAGACAAATGGGGGCTGCCTCGTCCAATAATGTATCTACAGCCAAGATGGATATTTCGACTTCATTAATTTTGGGTATAAAAGAGCCCAGTGTCTGAAGTGAAATTTGCCTACAACAACTTATACAGGAAAAGCAGCTCTGTAACAGACACCACTGGTACCTAGGGCACATCCCCTCGGATGCAGCCATGGCTGTAGGGAGCTGCTCTAAAGAGCTCAGATTCGGCCCTCCCACCAAGGACTCACCTCAAATTCCCGCAGATCAGCTGCCAGCATTCTTTTCCAGGGTCTTCTCCAGTGGCAACTGCCATCTGGAAATGCTAAGCGTTAACGTTCCTGGGGCAGGCTGTAATCAATGGGTACTGCAGCCAGTTGGTAAAGGCTACAGCCTTTTAGGTGGATAATTCTGGAAAGTGTCCTCTATGATTGTCAGAGGTCTCGTGGTGCCTACAGATGAAATATTTGTAATATACCTTTTACTGGTTTTTCCTCCTTTCCTGTCTTCACTCACTGCAATCTGTTATTCTTGGGATCACCTCACCAAACAACTACCTGCAACCAAGTTCTTTATTCAGGGGGTTTTTGGTGACCCTAAGTTAAGACAAGTGAATTTGATACCACTTTCCTTTCTAACTCAATAATAAATGTGCCTTACATTTGTGCAAGAAATACTTTTTTCTAAACAGATTTTGTTCATTTTTCTTCCAAATCCCAGAAATTTTCTCCTGTCTTGTGTTCAGTCTCCAGCATCTGGGTGAGGATGTGACTTTTTGCTTGAGTGCTTCTATTTAGTATATTTTGGTATTGTTCAGCTACTCCCAACTACAATGGAAACACCAAAAGCTCTTAATTGATTCCCACAATATATTTTAATTCTCCACAAAATCTTCTGAAAGTGTGGATTCTATTTCATTAATTGATCTGTGGAATAAGAGAGTGGGACTCCATTTTTATATCAATCTCTTCCTTTCTAAACTAGGAGGTTTTTCAGGACATCCGCGTTCTCTCTTTTCGGGCTGCATTTGTCTCTGTCAGAATCAGTACATTGCTCAGGCTATGGAAATAAGAACAGAATTTTAAATATTACCTGGTGAGAAGAGTCACTTCTTTTGTGGCCTGAGCTAAAAATGTACTTCTTGTGTAGCTGCCGTCCCTCCACGTGTAGAAGATTAATAACAGATTCTTGATGGTTTTATCTCCTGGACTCAACCCGAACTCTACTAATGTGGGGTCTGCAGGAAATCGCTGGGCAGGGAAGAGACCTGAGTTATTATACCTAATATGCTCTGTGCTCTTGGGAATATTATTCATCTTCTCATGGTCTCCATTTGCACATTTTAAAAGTAAGATGGTTTAACTTAATGATTCTGCAGGTGCTTTTCAGCTAGAAAAATGTCTACACCTAACGGATGTCTTTTCTTTTATAACGTTCTTTATTATCTAGAAAACAAAGAGTCTTTTTGTCTCTCAACAATAGCCTCTCCCCTCTTCAGGACCAGAAACCAGGATAAACTTCCTCCAAAATTCTGTTGTCACACAAAGCCACATAGTGTGCCTTCAGACACTGCAGTAGCTTGGTTGTAAAGGTTTCAGCTGGTGGGGCCCCTGGGTGCTGCAGTCAGGCATCTGCCTCTAGGTTTTGGCTCAGGTCATGATCTTGGGGTTGTGAGATGGAGCCCCATGTCGGGCTCTGCGCTCAGTGCAGAATCTGCTGTAGATTCTCTTTCTCCCTCTCCCTCTACCCCTCCCCTCCTTGCGTGGGTGCCCCCTCTCTCTCTCTCTTTAAAAATAAATAAATATAAAGAGGGCACATTCTGCATGGAGCACTGGGTGTTATGCACAATGAATCATGGAACACTACATCAAAAACTAATGATGTAATGTATGGTGATTAACATAACAATAAAAATAAAAAATAAATCTTAAAAAAAAAAAGAAAAGAAAAGGTTTCAGTTGGTAATTGTCATGTGTGCACCTGGTATCCATCCTCTGAACTTGGGTTTCTTTATACAGTTTCCTAGCTCAGCTATCACCTATATTTAATTTTCAGTGTATGTTAATTTAAATTTCAAAAGCCCAATCTGATGTAATATTTCAGCACCTTGCCAGAATGAATTACCAGTTTCTTTACCACATTGAATTAAATTTTCTGTCACTGAGAAATTTACTCCTACTTGAATATATATTAACTGAGTATACTTAGGTTAACAGAATATACTGAAACTCTCTTAGGTTTTTCTGTTAGAGACCACGGCTTTGGGACAGTTGAAAAGCAAAGGGGTTTAGTCCAAGTCTAATCAGCCAGAGTTCAAAACTGAACTCCCATTCTTATGACCTCTGTGGACTTTTATTCCCTGAGTTTGGAATTCTTTCTTTTTTTTTTTTTTAAGATTTTATTTATTTATTTGAAAGAGAGAATGAGAGATAGAGAGCACGAGAGGGAAGAGGGTCAGAGGGAGAAGCAGACTCCCCGCTGAGCAGGGAGCCCGACGCGGGACTCGATCCTTGGACTCCAGGATCACGACCTGAGCCGAAGGCAGTCGCCCAACTGAGCCACCCAGGCGCCCAGTTTGGAATCCTTTCTTACAGTAAAGGGTAGCATGTTTACTCAGAGGGCTTGAAAATAAAATGATACAGTGTTTATAAAACAGCTAACACAATGATATAGTCTCAGCAAATGAGACTTCCTATAGAAATGATAAGTGGAGTCTAACCCACAGGAATTCAGAAGAAAAATACAGTGCTTCACACAGTTACCAGCAATCCAGAAACATGTAGTCGAGTCTTAGGGCCTTTGTACAGTGGGCAAAATAGTCCAGACCTTGGAGTCAGAACTACGCTCATTCCCACCATCCCCCACTGCTGCACCGTCTACTAATTACTACATATATGCCAACTAGCAAGTTGTATGGTTTTACTTTAGTTTTCTATTTCTCAGTAAAATAGATGCTTATAGGACTGCAATGAAGAGAGGCGCCTGGGTGGCTCAGTCAGTTGAGTGTCTGCCTTCGGCTCAGGTCATGATCCCAGGGTCCTGGGATCTAGCCCCGCATCGGGCTCCCTGCTCAGCAGGGAGCCTGCTTCTCCCTCTCCCTCTAGTGCTCCATCCCATTCATGTTCTCTCTTGCTCACTCTTTCTGTCTCAAATAAATAAATAAAATCTTAAAAAAAAAAAAAAGGTTTGCAATGAAGATAAAACTACAAATACAGAATGCCAAACGTGGCATCAGGCAAGGAGATGGTACTCAACCAACAGTGGTTAATAATAACTAAGTTACAACCACCTTCCAAAATATATTTTGAAAGTTTTCCTATTGAAAGGCCCTAAGGTAGACCACCTGTTACAGAGCATATCTAATAAATGTGTAACCAATGCAATGCGGTCATTAGGCAAACATATCTAATATTGGTTCCAGTCTTAAATATGTCTCTTCCTTATGAAAGCATTATCTTAAAAACATATAGGTTTGTAGGCTACAACAGAAAGTTTCCCATATCTGGGAGGGCTTTCCTAAATGAATCTACAGGTACTATTTGGAAAAAGAAGAGATACATTTGTCACAGGACCCCTGGAATATTCCAGTTTCTAACTTGGCTAAATTAATATCAATTCCATTTGTCAGTTTAAATGTCCCTTCCTCTATGGAGCCTTCTCTTACCCTGGGTGAGGTCTTCTACTTCGACGTCCCATAACGGCACTTTACAATTAAAACTGCTTGTTTAATTTTCACTACCACAGTGCCTAAAGTTGGAAACCAATAATTTTTTTTCCAGACTCATAAATTATCTGTGATATCTTATAACTTGGTCTATGACATGTCCATTACCAAGGAGACGCCATGCTAAACACATGCCAAATAATTTGATTTCCCAGAAAGAAACACGACATTGTGACTCTATGGGAAAGAAATGCTAAATTTATTTGTGCAAAAACAACCAAAAACTGGAAAGTTAGTGTCAACTGTGGAAAAATGTTTCAATATGATTTTGTCAGAAAAACAGAAGCTATTCTATGTATTCAAGGAATGAATGGTTGCAATAGAATTCAAGATTTATACAACCATTTAAAAGTCTAGGGAAGCAAAGTCATAGGGGCCAATGCCTAAGCTCTCTTCAGCACCAGACTGGTAGATCTCAAGGATTCCTCCAGAAGCTGCTCAGCATCCTGCATGAACCCTCTGAGTAGGTAACTGCCCCTAAGTTGCTCAACACAATTGTGTGTGACCTCAGCTTCTCTTCTATGTTTCAAATATCACATTTTATTTTTCTCTCACAACAGGGACCAAAAGGGATAGACTATATTATTCCTGGCTTTTCCTCAACAATGCAGTAGAGATCTTAGAAGGAGTTTTTGGTGGTAGAATATTAATAATCATAGGCTTTGCCAGAACTTAGGCAAAATAGTCTCTAAATCGTTATATTTTCCTTACCAGATAGCCAGAACTACTATTTTATGTATGAATGAAATTATGTAGACCATGACATAAACATGTCCCCATGAGTTGTGCAATAAAGTTATACCAGCAACCACTGAATTACTCTTCAGATGCTAGAACTAAAAGAGGGAGCTGATGGACTGTGTACAGGACTCTAAATGCTCAGGAAGAAGAGGTTCCATATTAAGTCACTTAATTGTCATACTGATTTATATTAGTATGAATTTATTAACAAATGACTAATAACTGAGGTTGTGGGATAATTAAGTATCTGTGTGGAATAAATAATATACTCAGAGAAGCCAGTACAAAAACATTTTCAAAGAAGGAAGCTTATTAATTTTATCCATTCTGGGATCAGCATTTAGATTGGAAGTGACCTAAGGAGAATTCTATAGGAAGAAATGACTGAAAGGTTTTTCTTTTTTCTCTTCCTTTCCTTTCCTTATTTTCTTTTCCTGTTTCCTTACTTTTTTAGAAAGTATTTTTTTTTTAATTGAAGTGCAACATTGAGGGAAGTACACAAATCTTACACATAAAACTCAATAAATGTTCTATGGTATGTGTTTATGTAACTGCTGCTCAGACTGAGATGTAGCATATTTCCATTCCCCGCCCTGCAGGATGACCCCTCATGTCCCAGCCCACTCAATACATTCGAGGTAACTTCTGCTTTCATTTCCATTTTGCCTGTCCTTGAGATACATAGTTAATTATATAAATGTTCTCTTTTGTGTTTGTATTTTTCTATTCAATATAATGTCTGAGAAGTTCAGCAATATTGTATGTTATCTATAGCTTATTTATTCTTATTTCTGTGTAGTGTTCCATTATGTAAATATATTATTTTAGACATTCTTTATTTGCTGTTTACTTAAGCTGTTTTTTTTGGGGGGGTTACCTTATGAGTAAAGCTACCATGAACTTCTTGCATATGCCTTTTGGTTGACATACACACTCATTTCTCTTGGGTATATATCTAGGAGTAGGAATGTTGGGTTACATGGTTGGCTTATGTTTAGCTTTAATAGATATAAAGCTATTTTCCAAAGTGAATCACTTTATATTTCTATCAGAAACTATGGGAGTTCCACTTCTCTACATCCTCTTCAGCATTTATAGTGATCACGTTTTAGACAGTCATTGAATTAGTTGTGTATTATGATACCAATATAGTCACTTTTTATTAAATTTACATACAGTAGACTTTTTGGTGTAACATACAGTAAAGTAGACTTTTTGGTGTACAGTTCTATGAGTTTCACAAACAGATAGAATTTTGTGACCACCATCAAAACTGGGATGCAGATCATATCCATCACCAGAAAATGTTCCCCTGTGCTGCCTTTTAGAGTCAACCTATTCTCATCTCTAGCACGTTAATACCACTGATTTGTACTCCATCCCTATAGTTTTGCTTATTCCAGAACATCATGTAAATGTTATTGTACAGTAAGGAATCATTTGTGGCTGGGGTCTTTCACTCAGCCTTTGAGATTCCTTCCTGCTGTAGAGTACCTATCAAGGGTAAATTCCTTTCTATTGCCCCGATAGTAGCAGTTCATTTTATGGATGTACCACAGATTGTTTATCCATTCACCCACTTAAGTACATTTTGGTTGCCCCTAGTTTTGGGTGATTATGAATATAATATAATTAATACAAGATTTCCAGAGTGTCTGTGTAATTTTGCATTGCCACCAGTGACGCATGAGAGTTTTAGTTGCTCCTAAACCACACCCACACATGGTTTTGTAAGGATTATTTTATTTTAGCAATGCTAAGAGGTGTGTAATAGTATTCCACTGAGGTTTTCTTCTGCATTTCTCAAATGACTAATGACACTGAGCACCTTTTCATGCAATAATTTGTCATATGTTTTATTTTGTAAAATGTCTAAGTCTTTTGCGCTTTTCTTTTTTTGGTGGTGGAGGGTTGCTTGTTTTGTACTCCTTAGTTTTGAAGATTCTTTAAATATTTTGCATCAACGTTATCTCTTCAACAGAGAAGCTCATATTCATTCCCTTGGACCCAGAAGTCATTTTCTAATTAGTGTCTAAACTGAGAGTAGGCTTCCTTTATTAATAATATTATTAGATGTACAGCCTGTTAATAAAAAATCTCTAATTGCACAATTTCTCTGTACTATTTAACCCCTAAACCAATTATTTGATTGTTATTATCTAATTATAGTAAAACATTGTAATCATTTTCTCAGTGACTGTCTCACTTCCTTGAGGTAAGGGTTCATGTGTTATTAAATTTTGAGTCGTACTGAACGTCAACGTTATTTTTACAGAGGGTGAATTTTTGCTTTCTTCTGAGTAGTGACATTTAGACAGTGTTTATTTTCTAAAATGTGCATTTTATGCAAATTATTCTCTATATATTTCTCATTATTTTGTAGAATTTGTGTAATTACAAAAGTTGTCAGTGTTATTTTTAAAAATCAAACATTTACATTAGCTAAATGACAAATAAGTCATTAAGTTATCTTAAAACATGAAAAAGTTATTTAGATTTTAAACTACCCAGTGAAATAAAGTATTTATTTTTCTATACGATCAATAATTTATGCAAGATTCACTACATATAATAAGCTACAGTTTAAAGCACACTGAATTGGCATTCAGGACACTAATGATAAAATGTATCCATTGAGCATAATTATGCAGCACTGGTTATACTGTTTCTCAATTTAGGTCTTAGATTTCTCAAGTATAAAATAAGTTTTCCTTGATAATATCCAAGATTATTTTCAGCTACAATGTCTTTCCAGCCCTCAAAACAGTTCCACTTATTTCTAAACATATACCAAAAAAGAAAAAGAAAACAGTTTTCAGTCTGAATTTCCTTGGCTAATGGACTCTCAAAAATGGATGTTAACCAATATGTTAACATATAATGCCTCAGGCTATTTTCCATAAAGACACAAAGTAATCCCTACAGAATTCTATTGCAAATAAGAAAAATGTATTTTGCCACCACTGAGATATTTTCAAAACTTCTTATCACCATGAAATTTGAACTCAGAGGGAAATAATTTGTACTTTTTTTAAATGGCACAGAAAAATCTATCACTCTTTCAAAATGGAAAAAAAAAATTATGCATGTTGGGCCACAGACCGGAGCAACCCAGAAAACTTACACAAATATACAGAAAGTTGGATTTCCTTTCTTATTCAATGTGATCATTATTGCATTAGTAACTCAATTTATATTACAACTTTGATGTTTCTTTTTGTTCCCGTCAACTCTCCTGTCTGCCTTGTCACTCCCTAGACCTACAAAGCTCCATGTCTCAAACAACATAAAACAGTAAGACATCTGAATCTTAATGGAGTCTTTATGACTCCAGGCTTAATAGCACTCCATTCTGCTGGGGGAGATAAGTTTATTGTCTTATTATAAGTTTAAGTCTATTATTCTCTTTTAATCCTTCCCATATTCCTATGACCTTGACAACAGAACGCAAAAAGGAGAGCCTAGAAAGCCCTTCCCGATATATTTGTTGACTTATCAGTATTATTCTGATACTATCTTCAATGCTATTTATGCTTTATGGACTAAAGGTTCTTTTCAGAAAATGTGTCTTTTCCTCAACATTAGCTAAGGGTGGGGTGCCTGGGTGGCTCAGTCAGTTAAGCAACTGCCTTCGGCTCAGGTCATGATCCCAGGGTCCTGGGATCGAGTCCCGCATCGGGCTCCCTGCTCAGCGGGGAGCCTGCTTCTCCTTCTCCCTCTGCCCCTCCCCCTGCCTGTGCTCTCCTGCTCTCTGTCAAACAAACAAATAAATAAATAAATAAAATCTTAAAAAAAATTAGCTAAGGGTTTAAATCTGTAAACCTATCTATTGTTGCTTGTTTTGTTTTATACAAGTTACTTATATTTACTAGTTCAATTTGGCACAAGGAAGAATTAGCTCTGCCTTCTGTGCCAGAGAAAACAGCCATTCTAAGTGTATTACAAGCTGTCTAATTTCTGGCTCTGCACACCCTACCATACCTCTCATCCCATAGATTCTTCTTCACCTAAAAAACTCCATGTTTCCAATATTCAGTGATAAGGCCTAGAAGTAACTGAGTTCTGCATGTGATCAAGGTGTAGAAAGATTCAACAGAATGTCACTACTATCCTAAGGATGAGAAAAACCACCTAATCTACAAATCATAATTTTTCTTGACTCCATCAAAGAGCTAAGGTCACAAGGCAGCAAAGGAAACTGCTCAAGAATTAGCATCAGAGAAACCAGACTCAAGATCCACGTAACAAGAAGGTAATACAAAAGTAATACTAATGTTAGAATAGGAGTCATAAGAACAGCTATTAAGGGCTTATTTTGTGTCCAATGTTTTAAATAATGATTCCATTAGTTCTTTAATATAACATTTTAAATGGGGAAGTATTGGCCTCACTTTGACTAAGAGAATAAACCATCAACGACAGAAGAGAAGTTAGCATTCAAAAACAGTTATGCCCAACACAGATATTCTTGTTCTTTCCAGGACACTACTTTCTATCTCTCCCTGCCAAGTAAAACTATGTTATGCAGGTCAATTTATGAAATCTCTTTGAAAATTACTTTCCTCTTCCAAATATGAGGATATTATCTATATTAAGTGTTGTTTGAGAACAAAATATGAAAACATATTTAATTCCTCATTAAACTATATGTTATTAAATAGCCATTCATCCAATAACATTTACTGAGAGGCAACTTTGTGGCAGACTCCTTTCTCAGTGTTCTAAGTGTAATAAGCAATAAATAAAGCTGGCACAAACTCTGGCCTTCAAGCCATTTTTATTGTAGTAGGGAGAAACAGACAAGCAAAATAAAAAATCAAAGTGAATGAGTCCTTAGATCCTTCGAGATGAGATCCTCAGTTTGCCTTGAATTGCAACATAGTCTAAGGCCTAGAAGTAACTGAGTTCTGCATATGATCAAGGTGCAGAAAGATTCAAGAGAATGTTGCTACCGTCCATCCTAAGGATGAGAAAAACCACCTAATTTACAAATCATAATTTTTCTTGACTCCATCAAAGAGCTAAGGTCACAAGGCAGCAAAGGGAACTGAATTCCAAAGAGTAACAAGTGCCTCCAAGGAGAGCAGAGATATATGAACTGTTTCACCTTTGACAAGCATGGGAGGAAGAAGCAGTCTCTGCAGAAGTGGGAAAGAATAAATCAGCTACAATTTTAACAAATTTTTAAAGGCCAAATGTGTGCTGGCATATCAATTTAAAATAGATCTAGACGTGGGAATGTTCACAATTACTCAAAAGCTCTTTCCCATGTGTCTCTCCTGAGTATATGAGGGGCAAGAGGGAGAGGCCTGAGGAGCCTTCCTCAATGGCACAGGCCTCAGGGGAGAAGATCAGCTGCTGATGCTCCCTAGGGGCAAACACTTCCTAGAACCCTGCTCTCATATTAGTAAATATTAACTAAAAAAAAGCTTAAGCCACTACAGAAAGGTCATCAAAGTCTCTGGTACTCAAGGCACTGTTGGAGAAGTAAAAGCAGAACCGTCTACCTTTAGAAAACTCTCTCTTCCCCCAGGAAGCCAAGTGAAGACCCAGGAATTTTCTTCTTGTGGATGATGATAATGATGTATTTTGGAAGAAGAGAGAAGTCAAAGCCACCTGCCATGAGGGAAAGGCAAGGAATTTCTGCATGCCCAGGATCCACGACAAGAGCCAAGAAGTACTGGCTACAATGAGGAAGGGAGGGGAAGAATGCTCAAAGAGCCTAATCTTGAGCCCAGGAGCAGCACACGTCTTACCAAAAGTAGAAGTTGGACCAGAGGAGGATTAAGAAAACTTTCCTGCCTGTACCACAAGCTCAACACGGAATCATAAGCAACAGAAGTCTTACTAGAGGAATGTAAAGTGTGTGGGAAAATAAGAATGACAATAGTAACAACAAAGCCCAAATCCAGTTCAACCAAGTGACTAGACTGACCCAACTAGTCTTACACACTAATGACTTGATGTAAGAAAATGTCTGCCTACTTCCTGTTATAAATTTCTTGGTACCAACTTTTCATTTATACACAACATTTTGTACTCAATTAAAAATAACTGATATATAAAAAAGCAACAAAAATGATCTATTGTCAAGAGATAAAGATCTCAGAGATGATCACATGATGGAACTATTCTACAGGGACTTTAAAATATCTATGATCGGGCGCCTGGGTGGCTCAGTCGTTAAGCGTCTGCCTTCAGCTCAGGTCATGATCCCAGGGTCCTGGGATTGAGCCCCGCATCGGGCTCCCTGCTCAGCGGGAAGCCTGCTTCTCCCTCTCCCACTCCCCCTGCTGTGTTCCTTCTCATGCTGTGTCTCTCTCTGTCAAATAAATAAATAAAATCTTAAAAAATTATGATCACTACTAAGTTTATAGTATGCTGTAGGTTGAATTGTGTCCTGCAAATGATATACTGAAGCTCTGAGCCCAGGTACCTGTAAATGTGTCCTTGTTCAGAAATAAGGTTTTAACACTGTTAAACATTATTTAGGTTAAAGTGAAGTCATAATGGATTAGGGTGGGCTCTAAATTCAATATGGCAGGTATTCTTAAACGTTTAAGAGAAGACACACACACACATACAAACACACACAGGGACAATGCCATATGAAAGCAGAGGCAGAGATTAGAGTGATGTTATCTACAAAACAAGAAACACCAAGAATTGCCAGCAAATGACAGAAGCTAAAAGAAAGGATTTCTTCTAGAGACTCCTGAGGAAGCATGGCCTTTCTGTAACCTTGACCTCAAACTTTCAGTCTCCAGAATTGTGATATTTGTTGTTTTAAACCACCCAGTTTGTGGTGATTTGTTACAGAATTCCTAGGGCATTAATATACAGTGTAAGTGATAATTAACATGCATAAATTGAATACGGAATGGAGAATCTCAGCAGACACATGAAAAATGATTTTAAAAAAGTCATTTGAGACTGCTAGGAATAAAAATATCATAGATAAAATATTCCTTCAGTGGGTTTATCAGCAAAATAGAATAAAAAAATAAAATACCTTGAAAAGAGTTCAATAGAAATTATCTAAAATGAAGCAAAGAGAAATAAAATCAGAACAAAGAATCCAAGAGGTATAGGTCACTATCAAACATCTGGACCTCATTACATAATTGGAGACCCATAAAGGAGAAGAGGCAAGTCAGAAGAATTATCTCCAAATACAACAGGAGAGAATTTTCAAAAAGAATGAAAGGCGGAAAGAAAACAACCAAACACAGATTTAAGAAGCTCAAAGAAACAAACATTATTAGTAATAATTTTATGTTTTTAAATATTTTATTTATTTGACAGAGAGCACAAGTAGGCACAGTGAGAGGGAGAAGCAGGCTCCCCGCTGACCGGAGAGCAGGATGCCACAGGGCTCAATCCCAGGACCCTGGGATCATGACCCAAGCTGAAGACAGATGCTAAATGGATGAAGCCATCCAGGCGCCCCAATAATTTTAAGAAGCTGTGCATATGACAGTCAAAATGCACAAAAGCAAACATTAAGGAAAAATTTTAATGGCAATCTGAAGAAAAGAAAAAATATATATATACACACAGAGGAGCAAAGACAAGACAAAGAGTATGACATCTTTAAAAGTTTAAAGAAAGGAACAAGATAATCTTCCATTACAGAATTCTACATCCAGTGAAAATATCCTTCAAAAATGAAGGTGAAATAAAAATTTCTTCAGACTAACAAAAACTGAGATGATTCAGTGCTAGTAGACCTAATTATAACAAATGTTAAAGGAATTTGTTCAGGGAGAAGGAAATGCTATCAGCTGTGAATCTGGGTCTATATAAAGAAAAAAGAAATATATACAGTCAAAATGCAGGCACATATAAGACATATTCTCCTTGTTTTTAATTACTTTAAAGAATAATGGACTGTCTAAACCAAAGAAGGTAATTGTATGAATTGTATGTTTTACAACATATGCGCCATCAAGTTGAATAAAAAGGATAGTATAAAGGATAAGATGGAGGCAATGAAGTATATTGAGTATATTCTAAGATTCTTACATTCTACATGAAGTGGCATGATATCATTTGATGGTTTGCAATGGTAATTTAAAGTCTGTATTTTAAAATAAACATGTAAAATGTTTTTAAATATGTAATAAGCAGAGATAAATTAATGCATATCAAATAACAATTAATTTTAAAAAGGCAGAAAGTTAAGATAAAAAATAAGTGATGAGGGGCACCTGGGGGGCTCAGTGGTTAAAAAAAAAATAAGTGACGAGACAACAGAAGTCAGATAGCAATGGTAGACTGAAAAACAACCATACTGTACAAAAAGAAATATTAACGGTCTAATTCACACAATATGAAATGTGTATATATCAACAACAGAACTTTAAAATTCATGAATCAATAAAGGACAGAACTTAAAGGAGTAATAAAAAAAATCACTTCCTTTTGGAAATTACATCACTCTTAGTATTTGACAAAACAAGTAGACAGTTTCATCAGTAAGAATATATAGGGAATTTGTAACTTAAAATACTAATATTCAATGTTACCTAATTGACGTTTATAGTACACTGTACCACAAAAAGAGCAAAATACCTTCTTTTCATGTGCACATGGAATATTCACTTATATTTTGGTTGATTAAAACAATAAAAAGTCAACAAATTTAAAACAATTGAATTCATTCAAAGTATATTCTCTAACCAAAATGGAATTAAATTAGAACCAATTAACAGAGAGATCTCTAGAAATTCTCTCAGATTTTGGAAACTAAGCAAACTATTTCTATTTTTTTAAAGATTTTTATTTATTTATTTGACAGAGAGAAAGCAAGAGAGGGAACACAAGCAGAGGGAGTGGGAGAGGGAGAAGCAGACTCCCTGCTGAGCAGGGAGCCCAACGCAGGGCTCCATCCCAGGACCTCGTGATCATGACCTGAGCCAAAGGCTTAACGACTGAGCTACCCAGGTACCCTAAGCAATCTAAGTAATCCATAGATCAAGGAAGAAATTGCCAGGGAAATAGACATCTATTTTAAATTTAGTAAAAAGAAAAACACAACATAACAAACCTTATGGGATGCAACCAAAGCAGTTATTGGTGGGAATTTTATAAAATTAAAGTCTATATTAAGAAACAAGAAAGGTCTCAAACCAGTACTTAATACTTCCAATATTAAAAAAAAAAAAGATTAGCAAAAAAAAAAGGCACAAATTAAATCTAAAGCAAACGGAAGTAAAGATAAGAGCAGACATCAATTAAAAAAAATACAGACAAGATTTAAATATCAATGTAACTAAAAGAAGTTTATTGAATAATAGGTCAATAAAACTGGATAAATCTCTAGCCAGGCTGATCAAGTTAAATAAGAGAGAACACACAAACCACCAATATCAGGAATGAAAGTGGTAACGTTACTACAGAGTCTACAGACATTAATTAGACTAAGAAAGGAGCGTTATTACAACTTTATGCCAATATATATCATAATATAGGAAAAATAGGCAATTTTTTTTGGACGAACCTGTTTATTTATGAGATCAAATAAATAGATGGGGTAAAAAAGTATGGTAGCAACTTCACACAAGGGTATGAGACCAAACAGAATTACTTACTCAAGTTATTCAGGATGGAACAAAATTAAGTGCTCACAATTAGCACAGAAAATATCTGGTTATAGTACTTGTTTCTAAATGGACATTTACTAGTTTACAGTAAGATCCCACTTATTACAGACCACTCCCCACCCCCTTGGTGTACAACCCAAAAAAGCTAAGAATGCAAATGTTAATGTAATATAAACTTTTCTTTGTTTACGATTCCAGAATTACAACTTCTTAGTAATAGTATAACTATCAACAGGCTCACTTACTTTGGTTTACTGTTGGAGGGAAAGGCAATATAAGAAGATAAAATGTCACTTTGGTCCCAGCCTCCCATTTTACAAACATGGATCCAGGATTCTGGATTTATAGCAGAATCACTTTGACAGAGGCGGGCCTGTGGCATTTGGCACTGCAAACGCTGTTTGCTCCGGCTTCTTGGGGAGTGCTGTGTATACTGCCTACATGGTTTTATAACAATATCTATAGATGTGCAGAAGCCCATGTACTTGCTATCAACTTCATTCCCTACTGCAGAAACTTCCAGTTTTCAATCTGTCTACCAAAATCTTGACCATGACATTTAGTTCTGAATCGTGACATCAAGATAAAGCTATCTGAGTAAAATCAAAAGCTCATTCTTAATTTTTAGAATAAAGATATTTTCAAGAGTTTATATATAAAGAGTTTATAAATAACACTGTTCACAAGCAAATACTGATCTGTTGATAATCGTTAAGAAACTGAATGTACTGTTTTGAAATAATACAAGGAATTTCATCAGGTTCAGATAAATTTAGACTCTAAGTAAAACTTTTCCAGGCTATTTAGTCAAGTTACTTACAATATATACATTCCTGAGAATACCCCATTGTAGTAACATTGTTTATTTCCAAATTTTTCTGCATTCAACTTAAAAGGTGTTTCTTCCCAAGAAACTGAACTTTTCTGTCAAATGTGCTTGACCGAATAGGAGAATGGGGTTCATAAAATGGGTTCATTGCAAACTTTATGTATAAATCATAGACATCAGTAAAGAAGTTCTTTATTCCATCTTCTTGCCTTATGTCATGAAGCATAATAAATCTCATATGACCTGCAGTAACAAACGCCGAAACAAACCATTCATTGAACTTGTCCACAGTTTTCAAGTACATGTTGTTGGACAGCCACATATTCTCATCTATGAGGTCGAGGGCAGCATGACTTATGAACTGGTTCAGATGACGATGATCATCTTTGGATTCTGCTTTTCCAGCTGGCAAAACTTCCATTTCAAAAACTGGATTATCATGGGGGCCCACAATTACAAAGTAGAAGCTTCCAGACATTGTCTTCAGTATATGGTTCCTGCAGAGAGAAGCCGACAATGGAAACAGCCAGTCACTTCCCTCCACAGACCCGCGCTTGGCCAAAATGGGCAATTTCTGGACTCAAACTATTGAAGTTTACTGAAGACAAAGTGGATTAGCCCAACAGACTTAGTAATAACTTGAATTTTTAAATACCTCTACCAAAATAGACTCATACCTAGAGAACTTCATTGGTAATTTATTTTAAAAACATAAAGGAGAAATTATAACAATTGTACTAAACCAAGCCAGAAAATAAAAGGAGGGAACAATTTACACCTACTCATTTTTTAGGGCACCATTACTCTAATCCCTAAACTAGACATTATAAGGAAACAGATCTGTGCAACAAAAAGAGTGAATTTCAGTGTCTGTAAACTGGAATTAAAAATAAAGAATTACTGAAAAAAAAAAAGACGGAAACAGATGTAAATGTAGATAGATGAAGAATCCTAATTTCCTTGCCCTACCAAAGTCTTTCTCTTACTTACATCTCCAGTCTCACCTAGATTTCGCTTTCATGTGTGTTTGTGTGTGTGTTCAGGGAGGGGATGGGAGGGAGCAAGGTGATGTGGAAGTGTTAAAAATATCCAAACGGTTGATACAGTAATTTTTTTCTATGATCTTTTGGTGCCACTCACACTCATTCTCCGGATATAAAGGTAACTGAGGAAGTCACTGCTTTCTCAGAAAGTATTTTGAATTTCCTTCAGTTTTTTGAATCATTATAGATCAGAGAATACTTTCAAAATTAATTTTAGCAACTCCTCCCTGAGAAATTCCTAAAAGCCAAGGCTTTTGACTGAACAAAATAATTATTTCTAAAGACAGACTTCTGTTTTATTTTTACCACAATCCATCTTTTGGACAATCCAGCCATCATTTGTACTGTGAGATCCTTTTTTTTTTTTTAAGATTTTATTTATTTATTTGAGGGAGAGAATGAGAGATAGAGAGCATGAGAGGGAAGAGGGTCAGAGGGAGAAGCAGACTCCCTGCTGAGCAGGGACCCTGATGTGGGACTCGATCCCGGGACTCCAGGATCATGACCTGAGCCGAAGGCAGTTGCTTAACCAACTGAGCCACCCAGGCGCCCTTTTTTTTTTTTTTTAAAGATTTTATTTATTTGTACTGTGAGATCTTAAATTTGGAAAGGATCAGAGAAATCCTGGGCTTGAGTATTTAATCCAAACATTGAGCATTTCCTTGTCAATTTCCTTAACCTATGGTCTCTGCTCTGCCTCTGCTCTGATATTACCAGTGGTGGGTTGTTTCTTGCCTTTCTTTGGTTTACCCATTCCACCAGTGGACAGTCATTTTGTTGCTTTTGTTGTTTTGGTTTTGCTATTTTTCCTTTAGTTTTAATGTTCTATTCTATATTCTTCTGAGTCATACTAATGCAGCCCTTAGGCAGCCAAAGATGCCATCTTTGTTCTGCTTCCACATGATAGCCCATACAACATGGCAAGATCTCAGATTCCTCTGTGCACCACAGGCTCAAGACAGTCCCAATTACTTCTACTATTCTCATAATCACAATTCAAGATCTCTTGCCATCTTTTAAGTTTAAATTGATTTGTTAATATTCTTCTTGTAGATCCGTAGCCAGAACTGAACTCCCTTTTGCTGGGCCTTCTATTGAGTCTGTACATTCACGGACTTAGTAGTTATATCAAATGATTGATTTCATTTAAAATTCTCCCCTTTCAGTGTGTAGCTTTTAGTCTTTGTCATTATTACAAAAACTATGATTTTTAGGTGATGTCATGCTACTGACTATATTATAGGGTATATAAGAATTTTTGCTATGTTGAAAATAATTGGTATTTTTATACATATATTATAATATATCCATCTGTTCAACCCCTTGAACAAGAAGGGAGAAAGAAATTACTAACATTAACCAAGCGTCTATTAAGTGCCAGGCACTGCGCCATAATTTATGCATACATTTTCTCATTCATTCTCAAATTAGCCCTGGAAAGTAAGCATTATCATTTCCATTTTAAATGGGAAAACCAGGCTCAAAGAATCTAATTAAACTGCCTAAATTTACACAACTTGTGAGAGAAGAATAAGAATGTGAATCAATATCTGCTATCATCTCAGCTCAGTGATACATACAATGAAATCTTCAGAGAACAGCAAGTCAAAACACTCTGAATATATTTTACACTATTATTTATAAAAATGAACCATGTATTAAGATATTGTGTAATAACACATATGGAAGAATTTGTGAATTTGTTTTCCTGTTATCTAGAACGATATATACTGGCTATTTAATACTCTGTAACAGTTGTAAGAGCTGGGATTCACACATTCTAGTAACCTAAGGGCGAATGTGGAAGAAGTATTTTACAATGATCAAATTATGAACACCACATATAGATGATTTAATTCATAATATCTTCTTTTAAGTTAATTATTATACATTGTTGAGAATTAAATAATTAAACACCATTGAAACCAGTGGATGTTTGCTCTACAACTGACTTGATATGTGAGTTCAACCCTGTCAGGAATCACATGCCAAATGGTATGCAAAGAACTGCAATTTTTCCTGGGTGGGGGGGTCTTGGTATGCGCCCAAGAATACCTCCTTTGTGCTAACCACACACTCTCAGTTCTACCACTACCTGATTTTCATCTTAGATAGATAAACCTGTCCTTATTCATGGCTTTGACATTTAAGGATTTTAGTCGCACTTGATTTCTTGGTTCTTACAGGGATGCATCTTCACAACACGTGCCCTAGTTCCAGTCTTTAAGATCCAATACTAAGGGCACCTGGGTGGCTCAGCTGGTTAAGCAACTGCCTTCGGCTCAGGTCATGATCCTGGAGTCCCAGGATCGAGTCCCGCATCGGGCTCCCTGCTCAGCAGGGAGTGTGCTTCTCCCTCTGACCCTCTTCCCTCTCGTGCTCTCTATCTCTCACTCTCTCTCTCTCAAATAAATAAATAAAATCTTAAAAAAAAAAAGATCCAATACTAACAACGTATTCTTTTTTTTCCCCATGCCTTTCCTTCCCCTTATAACTCCCCTCTCTTCTTTAGCAAGTCATAACCTATCCATTTTTTTAAACTGACACATCTGACAACATATTCTTGATCATTGCATTGTTCCATAACTCAATACTGGCAATGACTGGATGACCAATTTCTAACTCTCTGTCCTCAAAATTCGTGTGAGAAAGTTTAGAGAACACTTAGTTCTCTAGAACACTAGTTCAGCTCTCCCAAAGGTTTTTAATTAGCTTCCACACGCTATCCCCACAGAATAACAGCATTGGCTAAAACATCTTATCTTGTCGGTCTAGTTATTTGATTGATATGTCTTGCCGCTTGTTCTGAAATATGGTGTATGTGACCATACAATTTTTGGTACCAAATGAAAATAGCAAAACCATTCCACCAATGCACATTCACTTATGCACCTTACAGTTTTTGGAAAGAGGTAGACTTCATTTGTAATTCTTACAACAGCATTTGTCTGGACCTCCATGCTTACTATCTGGCCCTCAGGAACTGCATCTGGTAATTGTGACCATTCAAAGTCCACAAATCCCACTAAGTACAGGGGAATGGCAAAAACCATGAATGCTTTTGGAAAACCACATGATAATGAGTCTCTAAAAAACCTACAGGATCACTGTGTACATCTGTAAAAAAATACTGCATCTAATTATTATGCAGATGATTTTAAGGAAAGTAAGATCAAACTTTAAATGGGATTTCTAGGTCACAGATTACCTTTTTGATAAATGAATGCTTCTTAACTATTATTACTTGAGGTAAGCAAGGGTAAGTAGCTCTTTGTTCCACTTTTTAACAGACACACAAGAAAATAATCTTCAACCATGATTTATTTCTTTATTGATACCACAAAATTGCGTCTGGCTGCTGAAGAGGTTTAAAGAATTAGGGAGCTGACAAGTGACTCTGGAAGGTTAATCTCATTACTCTGCACTCTGTCCATATCAGTTTGGCCTCCTGCACAGAAAGGAGGAATTATCTGTTGACAGTTCAGCAGTGATACAAAACAGTCTGGGAGCATTATCAAGAAAAAGGTAATAATCCACACTCATTTTGCCCAGAACACTAGCATAATCATGGTTTTCTTTGAACTTCTAGTACTTAAAGAAACACTTAAAGATAAGAAAATATTTCTGGTAATTATGAAAATACAATCTTAACAGGGGTAAAGATGATTTTGCGTGTTGCCATGACTAAATGAAATAATTTATGTAAAGTATTTTGCACTGTGTCTGGCCCATAAGCACTTGAAGATCATATATAACTTTCCTAGTGGGTTAACATGAGTATTTGTTTTTCTAATGCATATGCAACACCTGGGTTGACTCAATCTTTCAGGTGGTCAGCATTTGAAAATACTGCCTCCTTTGAGTGCCATGCCCAGTTACCGCATGGCACTCCAGGGGATACCTGAAATGTAACATGGGCTCTGTGTCTGTACCTTCCATTGCACAATTTGAATGCGACAATTAGAATCAAAAAGTAACTAAGAGGAGAGGGCTTTTCCAACACAGTGTCTCGGTAGATGAGAGTCAGATCACATAATGATTGAGTATAGGATCTCTAGCTACTGCAGGCTCTGAAACCTAGGAAAAGTAATGTATGCTTTCTTAGTACAGTTTTCTGGGGGGTTTGTATATAACAAGAATGTTCTTATGAGTTTTAATGTGATCACGTGTATAAAGCATTTAGATCTTGGAGAATGTCCAGTGATGTAGGGCTCAGGTTACAGTTCCAGCCTGTGAAAGCACAGGAATCTGATGACCAGGTAGATGTGCCAGGCCTTCATCACAGCACCTCCTAACCCCTCCTTCCATCCTCACCGCCCCCCCCCCCCCCCACACCACATTCCCAGTATGGCATCCTGGGCTTTGTTCCTTGGCTACCGGGAAATTCGACAAATCCACTTTAGAAAACATTGAAAGGAAAGAGAAGTTGTAGCTTCCTTCTCTGTGTGATACCATCCTGTCTTCATCTAGGGTTGTCATCTGCATCACTGTCATCATTTGCTTTCCACTGAATCATTTTGGTTCTTCCTAGAAGGCTCTTACCCAGTGATTTAGTTTCCTTTCCTCCACAGGATACTTACCGTCACACTGTTTCCCCATTAATTCAGTTATGGTCCTTACACAGAGTCTTCTTTATTCATTAAGGTAAGGCCTCAGCTTTAACAATTATTGGTCCAGTTCAATTTATTTCCAAACTGAAGCCAAAAAAATGAGGTTGAAAAGCAAATATATCTACAAATGCAGTTTGGATCACATACCATACTGATAATGTAAAGCTTTTTATTCTATTTTATATCAATTTGTATCTTCCATTTGACTCACATTATATGCTTATAGAAAAACTGCACAATATATTAAATTGCATAAAGTTGGTGAGAAGGGGATTTTATTCTGTATCTGGTCTTCGCTTTGTCACTGAAACCTTATATTCCACATTTTCTCACTTAATTATTTAACAAAAAATGTATTGAACAAACATTCATATAAGGGACTACGATATGGTCGGCGGGGAGGGAATATGAACAAGGCATGGGCTCTACTCTTTTACATTTCACGGTCCCAGGGACTAGCTATGACTTATAAAGTCTAAGAATTCCCCTTTCCTTTCTAATTGCTTTAAAGTCAATTTATAAATATATTTTGAATATTGACTAGTTCCCAATAAAAATAAAAACTCCAAGCATCACAGACTACCAAAGTTGAATGTTGTTTGTTGTTGGGGTTTTTTTTGTTTGCTTTGTTGTTGTTTTTTTTAACAGTTCCCATTTCTTATTCTCACCCATAATTCTACCTCACAAAGGAAGGATATCCATAGAAAGGAGGAATCTCCTGGGATTTATAAAGGATGAATAGGTAAAAGGATATCCTAAGGAATTCTACCTAACAAGGTTGCATGTCCAGTTGAAAAGTTTATATCATATACAAATATTATAGTTTTATATTTTGTTCTTTGGCTAACCAAAAATCACATATTCACATTATGTAAAGGCTGTTAAGAAAAAAGGCAAGACATGGAGTCATATATAACAGAATATAAATCTCAGCTGGACTCCTAATTAGCTCTATATTTGGACAAGTTTTCAAACTTTTACGGTCTTAGTTTCTTTACTGTTTCATTGAGAATAATAATACTCTATGTACAACCAGATTTTGAGTTCTAAATGAAAAATATGATTTGATACAAACATTAAATATTCAAAGAATATTAGGTCCCACCAAGTAGGGGCTTCTAATAATGATCCACTGATACAGAAATATTTTCAGTACATTATTCATTACTTTTTTTTATGTTTTTTTTTTTTGAAGATTTTATTTGACAGAGAGACACAGCCAAAGAGGGGACATAAGCAGGGGGAGTGGGAGAGGGAGAAGCAGGCTCCCTGCGGAGCAGGGAGCCCGATGCGGGGCTCGATCCCAGGACCCTGGGACCATGACCTGAGCTGAAGGCAGACGCCTAACGACTGAGCCACCCAGGCGCCCCTACATTATTCATTACTTAATGTTAAGACATTGCTGCTCAAGCCAAGTGGAATACTGGCAATTCTCTGAAGGGTTTACTTTAGATTTTGCCAATTATACTTCTACATGGTTCCTCAAAAATTATTACGTCTACTTTTATCACAGCAAAAAATATCCCTTATTTGAGGAGTTATAAGAAATGTTTTTATTCTATAGTTTATATAACAATACTAATGAGAATTCATTCATTCATTTATTTATTTGTTTAAGAGATACTGCTGTAGTGCTTACTGTCTGCCAATTACTGGGCCACATACAGAAAAGAGAATGTTAAAAAAGACAAATTCTCTGCCCTCATGGGATAATGTTAATAAAATAATTTAAACAGGTCCCAAATGTTTTCACATACCCTATTTTACTGAATCCTGATGATGACCATGGAAGGTAGGTATTGTGAATACTGAGACAACTTCACTGATTGGAACACTAATGATTGAAGGTACAAAAAGAGTTTCTTGCCTAGCTAATCCCAAATCCGGTACCAAGACAATACACCTCTTAAGAGAAGATTTTTAACTATCACTGCACAGTGCACCTAATTTGTGGGTCCCCACAACAAAACTGTCAGCAAACGTTGGCTCTTCATTGTTTAGAGGGCTCACATCAGAATATGCCTTGTCCATTGCTAAATCATATGTAATTTTTTTATGGATGCCATTTCAAATAGCCTGCATCATCCCTCCTCTTCCATCAGTGCATGTAATTGAGAGCGGGCTCGGAGTTAGAGAAAGCTTATACTGAGCAATTTCCTCAATCTAAGAGAGTTTCTTTCACTATTATAATTTTCTGCTTATTGTTTGAGCTAGGGAGTAATAAATGCTTGATTACTTGTTCTTTTATAGCTGCATGTATTGTCTGTTTCTAGAAAACAGGGCTGTTTGTATCTTACATTTTACAAAAGATTAGATCTATCACCTCATTACCTGGGGAGTATGCCTCCATACATAATGTTTATCCCACAATCTTTCTTCTGTCCTACCTAGTTCAATTATCTTTCTCTCCTTCTTATTGCTTGGCATGCATTGTCTGAATTACTAGGCCATGAAATGTTCTTTTTCCTATAACTCAGTCTCTGACATTTCCAAATCTTCCTTGCGAGAGATATCAAAAAGCAGCACACATTCTTTACAGAATTAATAAGATGAATGGTCTTAATTGCAACCTTTTAAGCTAATTAAAATGAAACTGGAATGCATACAGTAGAGATAAATGTCTCACTTTACTTCTGGAAATATTCATGACTTTTACATTTTATACTTTTAAAATTGTATGACTGTTTATTCAAATATATACAAATATACTGAAGCCTGCTTCAATACAATACAAACAAAACAATGAAAGTGGAAAAATAATTTTATTGTTCATTGCTGTTCATGGCACTCTACCATGGTGATTTTAATTTGTGATTATTATTCATTAAGAACAAGAAAGATTTCTGGTTCTTACTGATTTTTTTTCATTCCATTTTACATGAATAAAGGGAACTGTACCCTTAAAGCAGTAGCTCATGATTTCTGCACATTACAAACTAAGCTCAAATGCATAGGAACATCATCGGGAGATATTTATGATTATTTTTAAATAGTAACTTACACCCTGTCCATATACAAAGATCAATTATGCATATTAAAAAGTAATTAGCTCAAACTAAGACTTAAATTACACATAATGTGAATTAATCCAGAATATTTCTTGGTATTACAAAGTTTAGAAATGTGAGTATCTGTCTCATGGGTACTCTCTACTATGCAATCATTCTTTTGGCTAATATTGACAATTACGTTTATAAGCTTTTCTCCAAAACGTGTCTGAATGGTCATAGACAAATATATACACTCTATGAGACAACAGTCTCCACATTGCATAGGCAGATAACTGGTCTATCTACTCTCTTCAGGCTTTCAGATTTCTAAAATTTTACTACCACTCTCACAAGTACTTTTTAATGAGTTTATTTTCTTTTTTCCTTTTTCAAATGTACCATGGGGGTGTTGGAACTTGACAAAAGAAGATGTCTTTTCGGGCAAGGTGAGTAGTCTACCTGCAAAGAGGCACATTTAAGAAATATTTTCTTAAGGGCTGGGCATAGAAGTTAGTTTCAAAGACATTCTATGACTGAGACAAAGTAAAGGGCTATATCCAGATAGAATATCTTACTCACTTATTAGAACATAAGAATGAGAATCTAACTTACATACAGTTAACTAGGATATAAAGGTAAGAAAATGACCCCAAAACAAAACAAAAACAAACAGACAAAATGGGGCTCCTGGGCGGCTCAGTCCTTAAGCTTTTGCTTTCGGCTCAGGTCATGATCTTGGAGTCTGGGGACTGTGCCCGCGTCGGGCTCCCTGCTCCGCGGGAAGCTGGCCTCTCCCTCCCCCGCTCCCCCTGCTTGTGTTCCCTCTCTCGCTCTCTCTCTCTGTCAAATAAATAAATCTTAAAAAAAAAAAAAAAGCCAGAAGAGAGTATTTATGTGTGAACAGGTAAATCAGTTTAGATGGGGTTTTAATACACTCATGCACATTTTCACAAGACTGACCTTGTACATATGGATACTGAAAAGAACCAAATCTTTAGTCCTTTAAGCTAAATCATTATTCATTTATTCTACATATTTTGGTAATCTCTATTAGGTGTCCAACTCACTGTGGACACATAGATCAAAAATTGAAAGAAATAATATATTTGCTTCCAAAGGGCTCCCTAGTGAAGACACACACGTATATATTCTTATTAAAGGTGAAACAAACAAACAAAAAAGTACTATTCAACACCAAATCAACAAAAACAAGATATTGTACTTACCACATTTTGAGTGAGGAGAAAAGTAACCTGTTCTTCAAATAATATGTGTAAAAGCTATAGTGCAGGTAGCAGTGATTTATGTTTAATTCCAGACAGATGTAAATTTTTCATTGCTTTTATGACATGCTTTTGTATCATTTCTTGAAATACGACAGAAGTAAGTAAAATGATTATTTTTTTCCCTTTACTATAGGAAACGAATTAAGAAGGAAATGGGTGCCTGGATGGCTCAGTCAATTAAGCATCCGACTCTTGGTTTTGGCTCTGGTCATGATCTCATGGGTCATGAGTGGGCCCCACATAGAGCCCCAAGTCAGATTTCAAATTCAGCAGGGAGTCTTCTTGAGATTTGTCTCCCTCTGCCCCTCCCCTGCTCATGCACTTGCTCATGTGTGCTTTTTTTTAAGTGCTCTCTCTCTCTCTCAAATAATTTTTTTTTAAGGAAACTTAGAAAATTGGCTTTCAAAATTGTCCCTAACTTCCAGTTTCAGCCCTGAAGTGTAAAGAGTTTGGAAGTCAGCATTCCCATACCTACAACAAGAAAAAGCTAGACAAACAGAAAGTCCACAACTTTTCGAAGTCATTAAACTGAAGAAACAGATTAAATCACAACCAAAAGCTGGAGAGACAAGCATATCCCAAAAGTCACAGCCTAGCTCTGCATACTTACAGGAGAATCCACTCGATCAAGAGTCTGGTAGGAACACTTAAATGCTAATTTTGATGAATTGGTGGAGGTTGTGGACTACCTTAAAAGTAAGAAATTCCTGGAATGCCTAGGTGGCTTAGTCAATTAAGTGTCTGCCTTAGGCTCAGGTCATAATCCCAGCATCAGGCTCCCCGTTCAGCAGGGAGTCTGCTTCTCCCTCTCTGCCCACCCCTACTCATGCTCTCTCTGCCGAGTTCTCTACCTCTCTCTCTCCCTCTCAAATAAATAAAATCTTAAAAAAAAAAAAAAGGGGGGGGAAGAAATTCCTGGGACCAGCAGCCTTAGACAGGTCCTCAGACTTTTGAAGGTTATAATGCCAGGAAACCCACCAGATTCTCACTGTGAAGATGTGAGGAAGGTTCACCTGTGGGTCTGGCAGGAGGAGACAGCATAATTACTGTGCAATACACCAGCAGCCTTCTCCCCAACAAATGCCTTCTCTCCAGGAGACCAGGCTTCCCCAGAGCCTTCTTATCCCAGTTTCGGAGAAGAGATTTTTCTCTCACTCCAGCCTGCTCTGGTATTACTGTCTCATCCCAGGTGGAAACAACAGGGGTGGGAGGAGGGAATAGAGATACAGGGCGGAAAAAAACAATACCAACAGAGAAACACTGTGGAGGTCACAGCCCTGAAATACGGCCCCACTAAAACACTAAGATTTAATCAAATGATTATAAAACACCTCAATCACTCACTCCTTACCAACACACCAACAGGGACCCAATATAACAGTGGACTGCATCTGAAGGATGTGCAAGATACTGATTCTTTCCAAGGAGGAGTACTTCGGGAAGCCCGGAATCAAGAGAGGAGATAAAAACAGACCACAGAGGGATCTGAGGCCTCTGGCTACAACCACCACGAGCTATGACAACCTATAGCTGTGACAAACATTAAAGAGAGGCTAATTCATAGCCAAATTAACATAAATCCCACACTGAAGTCCTACTTAATTCAGTTCTTATCACTTAGTATAAAATATCTGATTTTTAGTGGGCAAAAGGGGGAATTAGAAGTCATGTCAAAAGTTGAAAGGATATGGATTATGAAAAGAAAAGGCAATAATCAGAATTGGACTCGGGTGTGTAGGAATTATCTGAGAGGGAATTTAAAATAACTATGATTAATACATTAAGGGTTCTAATCAAAAGAGCAGACAGCATGCAAGAATCAATGGGCAATATAAGCAGAAAGACGGAAGTTCTACAAGAGTCAAAAGGAAATGTGAGAAATCAACATTGCAACAGAAATGAGTAATGCCTTTGATGGGCTCATACAACGTAGCTAAAAAAAGAATCCATGGGCTTGATAATGAAGCAATATAAACGTCACAAAATAAAATGAAAAGAGATAAACTAAACAAACAAGACAAAAAATAACATCTAAGAACTGTGGGGCAATTTCCATAGATGCAACATAGGTATAATTGAAATGTCAGAAGGAAAAAAAAGAGAATTAAGCAGAAGAAATATTTCAGGTAATAACAGGTGAATTTTCCAAAATGGATGATATACAAAAAGCCACAGTTCTAGGATGTCCAGGAAACATCAGACAGAATGATTACCAAAACAAATAAACAATCCTGAGCATAGTACATTCAAATTGCAGAATACCAAAGGGAAAGTCTTGAAATCCAGGGGATTAGGGGTGGGGAACACCTTACCGATAGGGGAACAAGAAGCAATTACAGAAAAGTTCCTAAAAACCATGCAAACAATAAGGGAGTGTAGGTAAATACTTAAAATGTTGAAAGAAAAAAAAATCTAGGAAAAGTAAATATTTTCTCAATTATCAAAAACTGTGGTAATTCACTGCCACTAAATCTAACCTGCAGGAAATGCTGAAAGAAGTTTTTCAGACAGATGAAAAAAAATATATAGGTCATACATTTAGATCTACATAAAGAACAGAAGAGTATCTAAGAATAAATAAATGAAACATTAAATCCTTAATTTAAAAAAAATGATTATTTTAAGTGGTTACATTAAAAATATATTAGGCATTTATAGCATTCAGATAAATGAAATTAATGAGAGCAATATCACAAGGGGTTGTAGGTAGAAATTGGAAATAGTTATAATTCCCTATACTACATATGAAATGGTGTGGTATTTGAAAGTAAACTTACATAAGATAACAATGTATATTACAAATTCTAGGGCAAGCACTTTTTTCTTACTACAATGAATATTCTAATACAGGAGATAAAATCAAATTATATAAAATGCTTAACTAAAACCAGACAAGGCAAAAAATAAAGTGGGGGGAAGAAACTAAAAAAAAAAAAAAAAGAAAGAAAATCAATAAATATTAAATACTAACTAAAATTAGTAACTTAATACCAATCCAACTATAGCAATAATCATTTTAAGTGTGAAGGTCCTGAATACCCCAAATAAAAGGGAGACTGTCAGAAAGTATGAAAAATCAAGAATAAACTATATGTTGTCTAAACAAAGCCCACTTTACATATAAAGACACATTTAGGTTAAAAGTAAAGAACCAACCCACCCACCCCCCCCAAAAAAAAACAAGAAAAAGAGACTCTTAAATACAGAGAACAAACTGGTGGTTGCCAGAGGGGAGGTGGGTGGGGGTAGAAGTGAAATAGATAGAAGGCATTAAGAGGTACAAATTTCCAGGTCTAAAATAAATAAGTCACAAAGATGAAAAGCACAGCATAGGGAATATAGTCAATAATATTATTATAATGTTGTATGGTGACTATACTTATTGTGGTGAGCACTGAGTAAAGTATGGAATTGTTGAATCAACATGTCATATAACTGAAACTAAGATAACATTGTATGTTAATTATACTTCAATAAAATAAGTATCTCTGGGGAAAAAATCGCATCATCTCTAAGTCCCCTTTCAACTCAAACATCATAGAATCTATTCCAAACTCTTACATGGCAAAGGAGTCTTGCTTTCTAAGACTATCTGGTAGTGATCCTGAGACTCAGGCCCAAACTCACTGATTAGCTTAAATCCCATTTTTTAAAAAGATTTATTTATTTATTTTAGAGAGAAAGAGGGAGAGAGAAAGACAGGGCATGAGTGGGGGTAGAGGCAAAGGGAGAGGGAATCTCAAGCAGACTCCCTGCTAAGGGCGGAGCCCAATGCAGGGTTTGATCCCAGGACCCTGAGACCATGACCTGAACCAAAAATCAAGAGTCAGCCACTAAACTGACTGAGTCACCCAGGTGCCCCCCCCCCACTTTTCTAAAACCTCTTTTGAAACATTAAAGCCCACATATACGTTTAAATAACTGTCAAATTTGCTCTCCTTACAGAGGGCTTTTTATTATTTTTCATTAAAATAAAAATCCCTCTGGTTGACTTTCTAAATGTTTTCACTAGACCTTCAAAAACAAAAAGAGTAAAGAATAAATAAAGATATACCATGCTAACACTTAACAGAGGAAAGCTGGAGTAACTATATTATCTTCACACAAAGCATTTTTCAAAAAAAATGATAATGGTCAGGGATAAAGAGGGGCATTACACAATGATAAAAGATGTCAATTCTCAAAGAAAATACATTCTTTTTTTTTTTTAAGATTGTTTATTTATTTGACAGAGAGAGACATAGCGAGAGAGAGAACACAAGCTGGGGGAGTGGCAGAGGGAGAAGCAGGCTCCCTGCTGAGCACGGAGCCCGATGTGGGGCTCGATCCCAGGACCCCGGGACCATGACCTGAGCCGAAGGCAGACGCTTAACGACTGAGCCACCCAGGCACCACTGAAAATACAACATTCTTATACACGGATGTAGATAACAACCAGAAGGTCAACATATATCAGGCAAAAACTAAGAGAACATCAAAGATAAATAGATAACTCCACTATTATTGTCAGAGACTTTAACGACCCTCTGTTAGTAATCCAGCAGGCAGAAAATCAGTAAAGACATAGCTGAATTGACTAGCACTATCAATCAACTTCACTGAACTGACATTTGTGGAATACACCACCGAACAATGGCAGAATACACATCCATTTCAAGCTCACATGGACATTCGAGAGAGACCCTATTCTGGGCCATAAAACACAGCTTTAAAAACCTGAATAACAGAAATTATACAAAGTGTGACTTCAGATCAAATGAAATTAAAGCAGAACTCAATAAAAGAAAAACAGCAGAAAAATCCCTAAATATTGTAAATTAAAGATCACATACCTAAATGATACATAATCTAATGAAGTTTTTTAAAAAGTTAAAATGTTTTCAACTAAAACCCAAAATATATATATATTTTAGATATATATATAAAGAACTTACAAAATATATAAAGAACTTACAAAATATATAAAGAACTTACAAAACTCAACACCCAAAAATGAATAATCCAATTAAAAAATGGGCAGAAGACATGAATAGACATTTTTCCAAAGAAGACAACCAGATGGCCAACAGACACATGAGAAGATGCTCAACATCACTCATCATCAAGGAAATGTAAATCAAAACTACAAGGAGATACTACCTCACCCCTGTCAGAACAGCTAAAATCAACAACACAAGAAACAACAGGTGTAGGTGAGGATGCGCAGAAAGGGGAACCCTCTTGCACTGTTCATGGGAATGCAAACTGATACAGCCATTGTGGAAAACAGTATGGCGGTCCCTCAAAAAGTTAAAAATAGAGCTACCCAATATATCTGGAGTATGTTCTTATTCATTATACTATCCTAGCTCTCTCTCCATTTATTTTTATCATAGCATCTATATAGCTTTATGGCATCTGTTTTTTTCCCATGGCTGTCTTAATGACTAGACTATGAGTTGAGTAAAAGATAATCTTTGTTAATTAATGAAAGATGAATGAATACAGGTAAAACTTTGGCATAACGATATCTGTCCTTGGTTTCTTGGGAGTTTGAATTACTACATGAGCTATTAGAGACTAATTCAAATCTGCCTAAAATATGATAGGATGATTTTGTGTAATATAGCCTGCAGTTACTTTAATGGTATACTAAAGGATTTTTCAATCAAATCAAGGTTTTGCTGAGCATTTGTTATGTAGCTAACATTGCACCATGCACAGAGGGACACATTTGGTGATGACTCCATTGTGGTCCAATCACTAAGTTATAGAAATAAACTCCACTAAAATTTGCTCTAAGTTGTATGCCACTGACTATAAGTACAGGAAAAGGCAGAGAAACAGTATATTTACACATGATGAGTTTGTCCCCGGGAAACATTCTCTCACAGTATTCTTTGAGGGACAGACTTTCACCTATGATAGAATTCATGGAATAGCCTATCCTTTCTAGGAGAACACCTATGCCATTGCTAATCAATCTCATAAATGAGTGGAGTTGTTTTGTGATTTAGTACTTCAGTCTGAAAAACATTTCAGCGAATGGTAATGAAGGGCCTTCTACTGGCCAGGGATTTGGGAGGTGATGGAAAAACAGAGAGGCGCAAAGGGGTATTCCTTAAATTCAGAATGCTGATGGTCCGCCAATGAATATAGAACCAAATAAGTAAAACAGAGTGCTGAAATTATTAAACATATCATATTAGAGACAGATAGGAGGTATGGATTGAAAAGCAGATTTGCCTTGAAGGTTAAATGAGGGTCTCTCATTTGAAAATGCCTCTTCTAAAGTTCAGCATATTCTCCTCCAGGAACATGGGATAAAGCACTGCATGATCCACTCACCGACATTTTTGGGGCTGCTCTAGCCCAGTGATCACATGCTAAGCTGGTGGTTCACAACTAAGCAGTCTGGAGACAGTTTTTAATATAGTGACTGGGGGCAGTGGATGGAATTGGCATCTGGAGGTACAGGCCAGTGATCTGCCATACATTCCACAATACAAAGGACGGCCTCCTGCAACAAAGAATTATTGGATTCCCAATATCAGTAGTGCTCTGGTACAGGAACCATGGGTGGGCTGTCAGCGGGCTGTCAGCATATCCTCATCACCCAGAATCGATCTTTGATCCTGATAAAAAGAATGTGAACAAATTCCGCTCAGCTCCTCAGAGAAGGAGAGGAAGGTAGGGTAAGTTAACAACCATCAATGGAGAGGACCCAGCCAAACAAGGAGCATCAAGCTCCTTGATGCAGCTGTCCTACCCTACCCCCAAAAAATGTGACTCTAAATGTATTTTCTACCCAACTTATATTTATTTAAATCGATCTCTCTGATCGCACCTGTCCCTGTTGACTTGATCTTCCATGCAACTCCACTACTCTACACCCTTCCTTCATTCCTTGTACTGACTCTGATGCTCCAAACCCAATAAAATATATTCCAAAAATTTACATTTAGAAAGGGTAATTATTTTAGAGAAGGTAATTGATTTCTAGATAAGTTCTCCTAACTCTCATTTGAAACATTAGTCACTCTTACATATTTATTCGATTTAATAATCCATTTCATTGAATATATAATTTTGTTGAACCAGAAATTCCTCTTTTACTTTGGGTTAATGCCAAAGTATCAACCAACATTTGAACCTCCAAAGCAGTTGAAAGTTATCTGTTGTTGAGTAATTACTACTCCTTGAGCTGTATTAGCAAACCTTTCTTTTTATTTCTATGTTCATTTTCAAAATTTATTAGGCGTTTGGATTTTTAAAGAATTGAGCAGGCCTATAATCCAAGATTTTACAAGGATTTATAACTCTGTATTTCATTAAATATATGTCTGGAACTAGTGCTTTAATAGGAAAAAAATGGGCTTTAGAATTCTGAAATGTAGTAATACATTTGATGGCCAAAATAAAGTAGGAAAGAAAGATGAATGGAAATTCTATAACATATCAAAAATGCACTTGAAAACACAAAACAATAGAAATAGATTTCTTTAGCACCAAGGAATTATTGTGTTTGTTAGTCTCAATTCCTTCGGAAATTTATCTTTAGGAGATAAATCACATCACTTCTAATAAGGAGAAAGACATATAATACGAACAAAATTGAAAAAGAAGGAAGAAGGGAAAATAAGTAGTGATGAAAATGAGAAATGGAACAAATTAAGAGGGCTGAGAAGGTGAGGGAGGTGCAGGGGCAGCAGAGGGACCCCCGGAAACCCAACTGGCCTGCTATTTTCAAAATTAACAAAAGTAGGCTTAGTGTACTATCTGAGATTTATTAAATCTGTTGAGAATAAGTTTTGTCTTTTCCTAAAGAATTGAAAAGGCATTTGAACCTATAATATAATACAGATTAAGAATTAATGTTACATATTTTGTTGTCTAGGAACATTATACTTAATATCTCTCATTAAGAAGACAGCATTGGGTCATTTGAGTACAGATTGGAATAACAGTTATGTTTTTACATCTAAATCTATTTCAGATTAAGTACCCATGACTCTATTATAATCATTTGGGCCTCATCCTGTGTTTTTCCTCAATATGTACATTTAAAGAGAAATTTTCCCATTGACAAGTGAGTGTTGTCTGTACTTACACTCTTCTTTTTTAAAGATTTATTTATTTATTTATTTATTTATTTATTTATTTATTTAAGAGAGAGAATATATGAGCGGTGGGGAGGGGCAGAGGGAAAGGGAGAGGGAGAATCTCAAGTAGACTCCCCACTGAGCGCTCAATCCCAGGACCCTGAGATCATGAGCTGAGCCAAAATCAAGAGTCGGATGTTCAACCGACTGAGCCACCAGGGCGCCCCTGTACGTACATTCTTATTGGAAACCTTTATATTGTCAAGGGAAGCGTTTTGAAATCTATAAACCTATACCATCAAAACATTACTTTGAAGTTACTAATACACTTGATGCAATTCATAGAAATGATTGCCCTTAAAAGTTATCTTCCACAGTAAGTGCTTTCTATGGAAAAAGATTTAAAAACTCAATTTCTTTTTTAATATAGAACACTATTTGAAAATAACTGTTTATCATATAATCACCAAATATTCAACCAAAAGACAAACTAACAAACAAAACCAAAAATATTCTCTCCAGTTTTCACCTTGTTAGGCTTTGAAAGTAAGTGTTATCTCAGGAAAACCTTCCCAGATTAAATTTGGTGTTGCTCTTGCTTTTATTGTTTTAAGTGATTCTCATAGGTTTAGTTAAATATTTACTGCATGTTTATTTACCTAATGTCTGTATGCCCTTACCACACAATGCTTCCAGAGGGCAAAGTGTGTGTCACTTTTATGTCCAGTGACTGACATATCATAACGGCTGACGTATTTGTGAATGGAATAGGCAGGTTTAGCAGGAACTCTGAGAAGATGGAGAGCCTGGGCTGTGTCACACAGCCTGCTATCCCCTGGCCGTGGTGACCCATGAATTACATTTTGTCCTGAAACATCTTCAACGTTCCCACTTTCTCTTTTACTGGAAGATACCACAATAAATTTAGGACAGGCATATTTATCACCCATATCCTCAGTCTCTCTCTGGCGGCTAATGAGGAAGCATTCCATGCAAATATAAAGTGACGATGTGTTTATGGTCAAACCTCCTTTGATTAAAATTAATAAAAAGAGAAGCCTGGCTATGAAGTAGGATTCTCCCCAGCTTTTGTATTTCTTTTCTAAATGTATCTCCCCAGTGTTCAGCAGGCTTTATCTTGCTAAATGTCAGAAGATTATGCTAATTAATAAACAAGTGAAGACAGCAGAAGGGATGAACAGAACATTAATTTATCCTGCTTAAGGCTTTAAATAAAATCTTCTCAGACCATGAGGGGAAAAAAAAGAACCTGGACAGCTTTTTAATAACACACAGCTATTAGTGAATATTTTCTTACGAATTATCTTTACCGAACTCCCTGAGAAGAGCCATCTGAAATGTAGTACTTTTCCAAAAAAGCCACAAGAAATTGCCATGCCCAGTTCTGCAGAACAAGAACATTTTATGCTTTATTTTATTTCACCTTGTTTTAAGCTCGGTGGGTTAGAATTTGTTAGCTCATTGGATTGTAAAATATACCTCTGTAGCAAACTATTACTGAAGTGCTTTGTCACTGAAGCACAGAAGTTGGCATCCTGTAGGATTACCCTGCTAGTGATTTCGTATGCAGGGCCCACCGGAGCTGTGTCTATTTGTTCTGCTGACAAGCCACAGAGTCTAAGCTTTTAAAAGAATTGAGTTACGTTTAACAACATCCCTGCATTTTTCCTAAAAAGAAATGAAATATTTAGAGAAGGTCGACAGTTTTAGGAAGCAGAAAAGAACTGTCACCGGAGGCCACTGTGCTTTCCGCAGCGTGAGGTGCCCAGCTGAGGTGATACACTGCTTATCTAAGGGACCTTCTGCAGACATGTTGTGGATTTGATAAAATGTATAAAATCTATACTGTTCACTTGTCAGAGGAAAAAGGCCTTTTGCTTCCTCGTAGAAACCTGCGGGAGAATACAGATTCTTGCAGAGGTGATGGCTATCAGTGCCACGTCGCGATAAAAAGAATAGGGCAAACCGTGGGTAGCTTCTGGATACTCAAGACACCCTGACAAGCAGAGGGATACAGGGGTATGAGCAAGAGGCCACACAGGGACGAACCAAGAGATGAAAAGTCAGGGAACTGTCCCAGGAGAGAAAGAGAAAAACAAGGTTCACCATAGCTCGAAAGAAAGGTTGAATGGACACCTAATCTTCAAGGAGAGGAAATATGGCCTATGCAAAATGAGCAGTGGCCTTTTCTGTTAACTGAGGAAGTGAGTTAGCATTTTAGCAAGAAGGATTCAGGTTAAGCCTTGAAAAGCAACTTGTGCTGCCCAGTGGGAATCCATGTTATCAAGGAAAACTTCAAATCTTCCTTGTCAAGATAATTATTAGTCTGAAATCTGTGCATTTGTGAGCTCCACCCAAAACTACAGATTTCTTTTCAAGTGACTTCCAAGTTGTGAGCTCTGTGTCCTAGATTCCAAGAGGAGAGGGTTTATGAATAAGGTCAAGCCTAGAGGCCATAATTTTCTATGTTTCCAAACAATTCCCTAAACTGCAACTTCATGGAGTCAGAAATCCCAATAAGGAGTCATGATACTGGAATCACTTGATAGGAGATATCAAAGTTCTCAGAATAAAATAGGCGCATATGTATTTTAATATTTTTTAGTGCCAATCCCAAATTAATTTAATTACATTCAATGCTTATTTATGAAGAGCTCATTTCAAATTCTTGGTAAGGCTTTCAACAATATGCTACTAGTGGTTAAGTTTTGGGGAAATCAAAAATTGTATGTGGACTTTCAACTCTGCAGGGTTCCGGTTAACCCTAACCCTTGCACTGTTTGAAGGTCAACTGTACTCAAAATACCCAAAAGATGTTTTTGTTTTTTTTTTAAACATTTATTTATTTGACAGAGAGAGAGATAGCGAGAGAAGGAACACAAGCAGGGGGAGTGGGAGAGGGAAAAGCAGGCTTCCCGCCGAGCAGGGAGCCCGATGTGGGGCTCGATCCCAGGACCCTGGGGCCATGACCTGAGCCGAAGGCAGACGCTTAATGACTGAGCCACCCAGGTGCCCCAAGATCTGTTTTTTTGAAATGCTTAATCAAATAGAAAAATCCCCTGACAGTACAAATTCAAAACTAGAGAATTCATAACTTAACAATACTTCAATAGAAACAAGACATTTCCAATAGAGTAGTGATTTTTAAAAAATAAGGAAAAATGTGATAAATTGAAAATCATACTCAAATAACTTATATACTTAATATACCCAGTTGACCACACTGACAGCTTCCCTGATAATAACCAAAAAATAAAATCAACAGGGCGCCTGGGTGGCTCAGATGGTTAAGCGTCTGCCTTCGGCTCAGGTCATGATCCCAGGGTCCTGGGATCGAGTCCCGCATCGGGCTCCCTGCTCCTTGGGAGCCTGCTTCTCCCTCTGCTTCTCCCTCTCTCTCTCTCCCTCTCTCTCTCTCCTCCTCTGTCTCTCATGAATAAATAAAAAAAAAAAAAATCTTTACAAAAATAAAATAAAATCAACAAATAAGCACATTTCTTTCATCCATGCATGACATAGTAGGGAAAAAAGCAATTACTCTGGAGAGAAAATTAGCAATAACTATATCATTGCCTTGATGCAAGAAATCCTTTTGGATACTTAGGCCCTGAGCAGAGCGGAAAAACAAAAATTGATTTTTTTTCCTGAGATTTTTGCAAACACACCCCAGTCCTGAGATAGGTTTATCACCCAACACTACTTGGGTAACCCAAAGAGCTGCAAGATGCTAATTTACTTGAAAATTCTAACTCATGGATCTATAGTGATTGTGGAAACCTGTAGAAGCAAAGAGAAATATTTTTCAGGAGGAATTTTCATCTGAGGTCAAATAATTCAAGTAATTTCCATATATAAATATCCACAAAAATGCACATTTCACATTAAAATAGAAAATATACAAAGTAATGTTATCATTAGTAGATACAAAAGTTAATACAAGGGGGGCCTGGGTGGCTCAATCGGGTCCAACTCTTGATTTCGGCTCAGGTCATGATCTCAGACTCCTGAGATGGAGCCCTACATAGCACCCCAAGCTCAGTGGGAAGTCTGCTTTTCCCTCTCTCTCTGTCCCTCCCCCTAGCTCACGGGGGCATGCTCGTACTCTCTCTCTCTCTCTCTCTCTCTCTCAAATAAATACATTTTTAAAAAGTTAATACAAGAATAAGCCTAAAAATCATTAAATAATGGTATGAGAAAAATAGAATTTCAGATATTTTAATAGGTTCTTAGAAATAAAGCAACGGCATACAAATTTGAACAAGGAAGATTTCAAATTCTTTCAAATAAATAATGGCTGGGGATGAGTGTGCTTCTGTATGCCACTATTTGCTCGTTGTTTGGGGAAAGAAAAGGGACAGAAAAATGGGGACTGACGAATCACTGCGACGGTAAATTTTATGGGTCAACTTGGCTAGTCCTAGCCCATGGTACCCACACGTTTGGTCAAATACCAGTCTAGATGCTGCTGTGAAGGTATTTTTTACATGAGCTTAACACGTAGTCTGATTATCCTCCATATGTACCTGGGCCTCATCCAACCCTTTAAAGGCCATAGAGAAAAAGACTGAAGGACCCCAAGCAAGAGAGCGTTCTGTCTCCACCATGCTTCCAAATTCCAGCAATGGCATCAACCCTTCCCTGAGTTTCTGGCCTGTCTGACCTGTAAATTCTGGATCTATCATTTCCCCAAAATCATATAAACTAATTCCTTAAAATAAATCTCTCCCTCCCCCACTCCCTGACTTCTCCCTCTCCACCTCCCCTGCCTCTCCCTCACCGCCTCCCCCTCCCTCCATGCCAACAGAGGGACCACCCTGAAAGCTCAAATGCTACCTCTAATACCACTAGTAGAGAAGACCCTCCTCCTAGTCACATTACCTTGAAAAACTAAAAATCCAGAGAAGTTCAGCTTATAAGCCTATTTTCTACTCATCTAGAAAATATCAAAAAATCAGCATCTTAAAGGCAGAAAGGACGAAACAAAAATTGACTCCCTGAACTTAACTTGAAGTAAACAGGAGAGCAGGTAAGATCATAAAACAAAGAATAACCATACAACAGCTCAAACAATGAGAACAACACAACTGTCTGATATAAACGTACACTTAGAACCGAGATGGTGTTGTAGAGAGACATGATGGTTCCTAAAGAGGAGTGCCGCCCTGCAAATGACTTAGGGAGTATTAGCTGAACGAAGGGGTGGCTCCGTGGGTGTGGGTGCGTGGGTGGGGGTAGGGAATGTGCGCGGGGTGGGGGTGGGGAATGTGCGCGGGGTGGGGGTGGGGAATGTGCGTGGGGCAGGTGGAGGTATGGGTGTGTGTGGGGGTGGGTGTGTGTGGGTGTGAAAGGCAGAGATAAAGAAAGAAAGAGACAGTGAACAAGAGACAGAGAGATATGACAAATCAAGGGAAAGCCGCTGAAAGCAGATACTCTGGAGCATCAACTGTATTAACTATTATGCCCAAACCAAAGTAAAAAGATGAGATAAGAATTTTAGTAAAATAATAATACTTTGAGAAGGCTTAACTAGAGATCTGATGTTGCAATTACTTCATAGCTAAAATTCTTACTGAATTTGAAATGCACTTTTTTTGTTGGTGTTATTGCTGCCCTGATTTCAGTGAGTTTCAGGGAATAGAACAGAATTGAATGCCTTTACTCTGCCATCACTTGATTAGTAATTACTGACTTAAGATTCCACTCCTTTAATATATTAACATTATATAAATATTGATCTTACTCTATTCCATCAATCTTTCTTTGTGTATCAATATTATCATTTTAAAATATACGATGCATTGTTTCACTTTTGCAGTTTATCTTATTCTTATTTTTTTGCAAAAATTCTCTGATTATTCTCATACTTTCCCCCAAAGATGAATTTTAGAATTCTTTTCACTACTCCACAAAACAGCCCCGCCTGCTGGGACATTGGTTCATAGTGACTGAATTGTTGGGCATATCTCTTTCTCTTTTGGGTATGCCTAGTAATTTCCATCGCTGGCTCAATTTCAATGAAGATAATTCTGAATTTTTTATTATACTTTTCAGGTTCACTTGAAGTAATCGGCCTTTGTCCTTTAAATGTTTTTTTTTTAAAAGGCCACCCATTAATTCATGTGTTAATAAGTGTCACGTGTTTGGCCTCTAGGGTGCCCTGTAGCTTTCCGTCTTGCTTCTTTCCAATTGAAGTACTCTTTGCTCTCTGACTCCATAATTCTGTGGTCAGCCTCTGTGTTTTGCAGTCGGCCATATGCTTTTGTTGCGAAAATGTTACTATAATTTGCTCCTTTGGATGAAACTAACTTTCTTGTTGATGATGTTTGAGCTGAAAATGGTTTCCTTTGCTATGCCCAAATAGAAATGTTTTTTCCTTCATGTATGGTATCATTGAGCATCTCCTCTGACTGCAAGAGTTCAGGGATTTGCTTTATCATTTATCATTTCATACTCAACACTGAGAATCAGATTTATTTCCAATGACATTGACAGTAAAGGAAGGGTAGTAAGGCAATGCAGTTTTAGGATCATACTCCTCTGAACTTGGCTTTGGACAATTTCCTGTTGATGTATATAGTTGGGTATTAGTGTATGTTATGTTCATGTTATGTTTACTCATTCTTTTATTCTTTTAACAAGCTTTCATTAATTAGCTATAATCTTCCAGGTGTTACATTATTGCAAGAGACGGAAACATTTAGAAACCATGGTTCTTATTCTGAAACAGCTCATAGTCTATTATACTAATAGACAAATAAACCAGAATTTTAGAGCATTGGGTAAGCATTATGGATAAGCACTATGAAAGCAGGAAACATGGGAAATGGTTGCATGGGGAAAGAACCAAACTCTGATTAGTGCACGATGAGGGGAAGCACCCTTGTGAACGCTGTGACTGAATCAAACCTTGCAGGATGAGAAATTAGCCAGCCAGTGCATGGGTAAAGAGCATTCCTACAGTGAAGAGCACATGCATATGGAAACAATTGGGAGAAAGCAGAGTCCATTCAGATTTTTAGTGCATTTCTGTAAGGCTGATGTGTATGGTATAAGGGAAATGTAGTAAGAACCGTGGCTGGCAAAGAATACAGATGATAGAGTTACTAGCAAAACAGTTTACAAAATAAACTATACAACGTTTATGTAAAGGTTGCCATAAAGGACAAACAAGTGAAATACTTTTTACATTACAGTGGTTGGAATAAAAATTGGGATTGAATGGGTTCTAGAAAGCAGAATACTCAAATATGTGGGTACTAATCTGCAGAAACAGTGTGAACTTCAGAGAGCCAGTCAGGAGCAATATGCAGAAAGGAAGATGAGGGGGGCTGCCCCAGAAAAGAAGATGTCTGTTCTGCCAATAGAAAAATGTTGAAGTGAAAGCCAAAAAGCACAAACAGAAAACACCTGGAAATGCAGATGGTGGAAGACCAGGGAGACACCTCAGCCTCCTTACAAGTAAAGGGCCCCAGTGGATCCTACTGTTGACACTGAAGAAGTTATTCATGAAGAGAATTAAAGTAAAGATTCTTAAAGAACTAAAACCGTGGTTTGTTGAGGATTAGAACTTAACTACCAGGCAGCAGCAGCAGGTCTTTTGTCTTCCTGCCAAGAAGAATGTGGACTCCATTATATGCACAATACAAGAAATCTCAGGAAAACACAGATAATAAGGAGTATGCAGTTAATGAGGCTGTGGCAGGGATAAAGGAATACTTCAAAGTACTTTTGGGCACTCAGCTACTCTACAAATCTGAGAGACCCCAGGACACGGAGATCCTCGGAGATCATCTGGATGCACCCATGACCAGTTGTATTGGGCACCACATCTACTGAGATTATTTTTACGAACTGGAGCGACGTTGGCCTACACAACTCTGGATGAGAAGAACCTCATGTTATTACTGAATTATCTTCATGATTTTCTAAAATACCTGGCAAAGAATTGTGCAACCTTGTTTAGAGCCAGCGATTACGAAGTGGCACCACTGGAAGGCTGTGCAAGGTGAGGCCCTGACACTTTGTTCGGATCTCTGGAAACACATTTTTGTTTTTAGTCCTTCTCTTGCACAAATGATGTACTTTGAACATGTTAGTGTATAACGACTGATATTTGTTTTATGCTTGATTTTAAACAGAGAAAATAAAAAGGATTACAGCTCCAAAAACAAAACAAAACAAACTATACATGATTCCCTGACTCCAGAAGAATTGAAAGCACTTGTGTCATTTATGATGTATCGACACTTAAATAATCTTGGGAAGATTATCTATAAAAGAGTTTTCAAAACCTCCTGAGGGTAAAAAGTAGAAAAATATTTACTTCATTAAAAATTTAAGGACAGTGATCTCTGTCGTCAAAAGTGTCTTCCCAGTCAAATCTTTAGACCATTGTTTCTGACTTCCTTCTTGTGGGAATTATAAATTTGTCACTCTCCCATTTCACAGTTAAGCAAGAATATAGGTGGTATCATTCCCCAGGCCACCACTCTCTGCCTTCACAGCCCTAAATTTAAGCTGTCTTTGAGGGACCAGTCAAGGACTTAATAGACCTTCATGGAGTCTCAAAAGCATCTGTTTCTGTTTTGACCTGAAGTCTTATAGCAGCCACTTCCTGTGACAGGGTTTTGTTAATTTCTTGAAATCTTAGCTTAAGCTTTTCCATTGTATGCATATACCAGATTTTCTTTGTCCACCTAACCACCGATGGATATTTAGGTCCCTTCCATGTGTAGGATGCTGTGGATGCCACAGCAATCAACATGATAGTACATATTTCCTGATGGAAAAATTCACTATTGCAGAGTTTTCTAAAGTGAATTTGACACAATTACTCTTAGCAGCTCAACTATTTCCCTCCAAAATTTATGGTGAAGTTCTAACCTCCCCCTCACCGTACCTCAGAATGTGACTTCATTTGGAGGTACGGTCCTTAAAGAGGTAATTAAGGTTAACATGAGGTCATAGGGGCTGGCTCTAATCCAATATGACTGGTTTCCTGAGGAAATGAGGACACAGATAGAGTGAGAAGACCGTATGAAGACACAGGGAGAACGTGGCCATCTGTAAGCCAAGTAAAAAGGCCTCAGAAGAAACCAACCCTGACAACACCGTTTATCTTGGACTTCCAGCTTCCAGGGCTGTGAGAAAATAAATTTCTGTCAGTTAAGCCACCCAGTCTATGGTCTTTTGTAAAGGCAAGCCTAGAAAACTAATAGGACTGCTTTCAAAACTCCAAAATTCTAAGGCTTATTTCTAATATTTACCAGGAAAAATAATATAGTAATAATCTGTTTAGTGTATTCCTGGTGTAATGCACTATACAAACTGCCTTACATATAGCATATCCTAAAATTCTCCAGGTAACTGTATGGAATAGGTATTATTATGATTCTTCACATTTTTAAAAGTTTCAAGTAGGTTAGGGAATAGTCAAAGATCACAAACTAAAATTAACAGAATAAAATGCCATCAAGCCTGTGCTTCAATTAACCACACTGTATACCAGAACTGTCTACTTCTTTAATTTCTGGGGAAGTGTAGGAAACTGATAATGCTGACCGATGTTAACAGTCAAATTTGTTTTTTAAACAAGATTACTGAGGATGAGCACAACCTTTCAGATCAATAAATACTATCAGGCCACATTAAATAAAATAGTTTAGTAAAATGTTTTAGAAGTGGACAAATAACTGAATGAAATAGGCTATGATCTAGCTGGAGGTGTCTCCACATACAGAAATTTAAAATCTAAAATGCATTTAAAAACACACAGGGAAAGATTAGGCAGTCAAACAACTGTAGGGAAACTCCTATGTCTATAGAAAAAAAAAAATCCAAAAAATTAAGCAGATAGCAAAAATAAACTTAATTCTGTGTAGTTAAAACTAAATCCCAAGTGCAATCATCCCTCATCCAAACAGATGTACTGGGCATTCCTGAAAGCTACAAAACCCCTTGTCCCCTTTGTTTGATATAATTTCAGTTCCTCTCACCCCTTTGGTCACTCAGCTAATAACACATTCTTTTCCCTTAATTTTACTTGCAACACATGGAAGTCAGAAGAGAATACAACACCCCTTGTGACTTTGCCAGTTCTGAATAGAGCAGAATATTATTGCACTTGTTCCAGACAGTTTATTTCTCATAATGAACTTATGATAACATTAAATTTTTGTTGACAGCCATATCACACCAGTGAATCATACTGATTAACCCACAATTTGAAGTCTGCTCCATGTGAATCATCTGTAATCAAGTTGCCTCCAGCCATGCTTTACTAAGCCAGTGACCTCATCAAAGGAGAGAAAAAATATTGTCTCATAGGAATTTAAACTATTGAAATAATGTTACTAGTTGGAAATCACTCTTCTTTTCCTAAGTAATTTAATAAACTGTCTTTCAATAATTTAAGATTTGTCTTACATCAATTTGAAGCTACGAAGTCTAGAGGTTTATAAAATTTCATTTACTCATATATTTTAAGAAATAAGAAGCATTTCCTTCTCTTCATTGTCTTAGTACTTTACCCATTATTCATTATTCTTTGAAGATCCTTAATTGTGCTTTGATAAAAATATTTGGCAACTGTCTCTATCAATAACATCTCAGGCAGTTCCACTATATATATCAATACCATAGGTATATATAAATCTTGATTCTGATATGAATTTTCTTTGTGATGTCCATAATTCATTTTATACATCATTTTATATATCAGTCAACACCAGAAATAAAAACAACTTCACTAAAAGGCTTGTAAAAGACATAAAATCGTGAACATGAAATAAACCAATTTATGGGATTTTATCAGTGCAAATGGACTGTGTCAGAACCATCCTTGTACACATAAGCTCCCCAGGGTTTCCATTTTTTTACTTGCAGAACAAACACCTGTACAGTTCTAGAGAATTCCTCAAAGGTTTTTGAGGACAAAGGGATTTCAATAGAGATCAATAGATACAAGTTAGATATTTAAGTAACTGGAGTTATACTGTCAGAAAAGAATAGATGCAATTCCTAAGTCACATTCTTTCAAATGCCCATGAAGATAAAAAAGTTTAGAGTAGAGGCTGTAATGGGAATTGCCCTATTTTCTGAGAGCAGCAGGCCATTTGCTCTGACCCGTAATATGGCAGATCAATTCATGAGGTGTTTGTGTTAGAGAAGAGAATGCGCTCAAAATACTTCCGTAGACACAGAAACTATGAATCACAATGAATTCTAAAATCTTGGTAGAATTTTTTTCTTAGGAAAAAAATAGGAGAAATGATTCTACTCATAGGACATAAGTCAACATCTTAAAAGACATGCCATTTAAGTAATCACCACAGCAATAAATAGCCAGTATGGCACTAGTCACTTAAATGTTACTTAATATTCTATCAGAATTAGAATATTTTCTCAAAAATTATGTATACTATAATCCTTACTTAAAGACTCATATGTATCAAGTATAGGAGTATTTCAGAACGGAGGTGGCAGTAAACTCATCGAGCCAAATGGTTTAGAGAATTTAAAATTATTTGACACCTAAACATTTAAAAATAGATAAATAAATACACAAACATTTGACACCTAAATACAAATGTATGTATACATGTATTGTATGTATATTTATTTACATACGCATATACTTCTGTGTATGTGTGTGTATACGTATGTAATTGGGTTGCCATGGTTTTAATTTGCCTTTTGGAAAATTAAAAATTAATAAAAAAACCTCCTACGACTACGGTACCTTCGTACAAAGAAAAAGTATATTCATCTCCACAGTTAGGAATAACAGATTCTCAGATAAAAAAGGAAGGTTATGCCAAATCAAACAAAAATGTATTTTAAAATAATAATCTATACTTTTTCCTAATTTGGCTGAATATAATTCTTTAAGAACTGCTCATTTGGTTCAAGCCAACATTTATTTACTGATTGCTGCAGTGTAAAATCATTAATGTATTTGCACAAAGACGCAGTTGGATGGTGGCAGACACTAACCTGATCCCAAATAACATGCCCTATTCAATGCGTCTAATTGCTGGAAAATCTACACCTTAGAGTCTCCATTTCTGTTGCAATATACTTATTATTCTTTGTCTAATATACAGATTATATCCCAAATATCAGTTATGTCAAACTAAGAAAAAAGTATCACATATAAAAATTAGCATCCTGGGTCACTTTAATACAGGGTTTAGCAAACTTTTCTCTAAAGAGCCAGAGTGTAAATATTTCAGGCTTTATGGTGCATATGATCTCTATTACAACTATTCAACTCTGTGGTCATAGTGTGAAAGCAGCCATAGATAATATGTAAACAAATTAACATAGCTGTATTTCAGTAAAACTTTATGGACACTGAAATTTGAATGTCATAGAATTTTCATGTCATAAAATATTATTCTCCTTTTGATTTTTTCCAACCATTTAAAAATACAAAAATCATTCCTAGCCTATAGGCTGTATGAAAACGGGTAGCAGGCTGGATTAGCTCAAGGGCTATAATTTGCTGACCCCACAATATGCAAATATATGACAACTAGAATGACTTTAATTTGCATAGAGTTTACTTAAATTCTACCTAGTCATCTTACAACTGCATACAGTGGATCCAAAAAGATGGCAACAGCACCAATCCACAATTCTCCCCTTGACCTAACTTGAACATGCTAGAGATCCACTTTTCAGAAATCATATTTATTTATGTAGAACATGTAAGTGATCAGTTAGTTCTCCATGTGTGATATAAAAAATGAGTGTGCAACTTTGTGCACCTACTAGCCTCTACAAACCAAATAGTAGATGAGTTACACTCTACTCTTTGTGCCAAAGATTCAATTAACCTGAACAGAATATATGGAGTTGACTTTATAAAAATTCAAATTATTCTATATAAACCCCTGCCTGAATTATACTGCAGCGTTGTCTGGCACATAAAGCAAGCTCAGGAGGAATACCTCTTTGAATTTCCACTAGAGTGGGGACACACTGTGCCATGTACCAGTCCCTGCAGTACTTCCACATGGCCAGTTAAGAAGCTTAACGGAAAAGGCTACTTATCTCTACAAGCCCTGAGGGCAATCAATAGAGCCCTGCTCCCCAGATTCCAGGGAGGTTCTATCTGCTAAACAAACACTTTACAATGGCAGATTCATTTGCTATCTTCTTTCAATACCAGTAGGTAAAGGTAGTTAGTATTCCTTTGTTCTTTTGGTGGGACTATCAGCAATATACCTAGTTAGTTATGCTTCAGGTATGGATAAGAACTCTCTCATATTTCCCTCAATGTCTAAATGATAAACTTAAAGATTTGATTTTTGCTTGAGTATTCACTCTGAAATGGCATGGAGAATATTTAGCACCGTGCTCTCCTGAAACAGTCCACAGGACTCCATATAATTTAAATTAGCTGAAGAGTTGCACAGAGCATCAAGAGAAAACTTTTAAATCTATAAAGAATCTATGCAATATTTGGGTCACAATCTCAGAAGATGGATGTTTTCTGTACTCTGTGAAAATAAAAGCTCTCCAATTATATCTGTCTCCAAACTAAAAGACAACTCAAGGTTTTTGTTCGGTTGGTTTGGGGCTTTTTGTTTGTTTGCTCGATTGCATGCTTTTAGGATTGACTGTTTCCTGTAGACAATAATTATTATTTGTTCTAATATAGCTCAGCCCTTACATCTCCCATGGATCCAAACGCTGACAAGCCTCCTCATTAAAGGCCTGTCTGCAGCAACCTGAAACTTTGGGTATCCCTAACTACAAAAACCATCCATCTTCCTGTTTATGAGAGAGAAGGCTGACGGCGTTAGGACACAGTAAGATGGTTCATACAAGAGTCCACTGCCATTAGCATAACCCTCCATTCAGGAGCACAGGCAGGCCTTTCCTGCTTGTGTGAAGTTACCAGCAGCAGCCAAACTGCTTGAAGCTTCTGCAGGTATGATGCTTGTTTTTTCCACTAACTCCATGGGCTCCAATGCCAAGAACTCTGGTTAATTCTTATATGATCATGTGAAAGCTTATGAAAACCTTTTATTGTCTACTTTGTTTGCCAATATTAAACTTTACTCAAATCTTAATCCTGCAATTTTACTCCTTCTAGATGAAGGAGAATACAGGACTATTTGGCTATAATCCAGGAATCAAATATACTCAGGTCTGATTTTACAGACCCCTCTTGTTTAATCCTGAATTAATGTTTTTTGATTTGGCTCTTATCTTAAAAATGGCAAAAGCATTCCCTGCCTGGGATATGGTGTAATCACTGAACTTATGGTCACTGAAGAAGTTTCTTTCCTAATGCTTATTCTGCTCAGGTAACTAAACTGAGCACCTATGATTTGAGCCGGAACCCTGGAAAAAGTTAAAGGAGTGTTATACAAACACTTTTAACAAAAAGTTAAAGGAGTTTATACAAACAATAGATGCGCTTTTGGAGTTGTGCATGACTTGATGGTATTATGACCTCAATAGGGAAGACAATTAAGAATGATAAAAATATCAGTGACTTCTCAGAAACTTGTCAATGTCCCAAAGAGCTATCTGTAATTTAACTATGATCCCATATAAGAGACCACTCCAGAAGCTAAGGGCAATGCTTTGCCTAACTTCCTTGGTCAACAAGTGGCTTTTACCGCCCAGGTATATTAAGTGCTAATAAATTTAGAAAGATTTTGATCAACTCAAAGCAATCAGCTCAGTCCTCTGATAAATAAAAACATATTGGCTATCAAAGGAATGCTTTCTCCATATTCATGAATTTTAATGATTTTGTCATGGCTTCTCAGAAGAGCCACAATTAATCCAATGGATCCTGGTCAAATTACTCTTTTATCGCCCTTAACAATTTAATGAAAGAGATAGTTTCTACAAGTCTCACATGTAACCACAAAATCCTGAGGATATATAACGGTAAAAAAAATGGTTCAGAGCTTCCTCCTCAAAGTTTTCTGAAGCAACTTAATCTCATACAACTGCCCACTTTTAAACTATGAATATCTACTAGTTCCTGTTTGCAAAGTTTCTGGCTGGATAGATTTTCACTGATAGAGGAGTAGAGCTGGCAAAGTACACTCTGTGTTCTCTACACAGAAACAGCTACCAAGCTTATTCTCTTAACCCAGAAATTTTATTTCATGTTCATATCACCAGAGTTAGGCAATTGAGAAACAGTAAACATTGTGCTCAAGTCAAAAGTGTCAAAAATAGAAGAAATCCTTGCTCTACCTACCCAAAATTTTGCCACTAGCATTAAGGGTCATGAAAGAGTCTCAGAGTGCAAACTGACTTTCTCCCTATGAGATCATAACCAAACAACCTATGGAATACGGAATATTAGGAGAACCCCGACAAAAACTGACTTGTTTTTTTCACAATGTTACACATAGATCTAGCTAAATATTATCAAGGACTTACTTGATCTATACACATAATTAGGTCTAGCAAGCACAAGCGATCTTTCCAAAGGAAATACCTTCCAAAGTCTGCATGATCTCCAACGTGGTAACTGGATCTACGAGACGAGACAGTAATGCACAAATGCTTTATCCTTGCCTGAAGGCAAGATTTCAAATTCTTTTGATCATAGCTACAAGAGTCAAGATTAAAGATATAGTATAGCACGCCACCAATCTATATACCAGCGGAATTCCACACACAAGTGGCCTCAAACTAAGATTAATTTAAAAGCCTCTAGAAACCTATGACTCTAAGATTCAAATAGTGTTCCCAAAAAGATAACTACAGAAATGACAGCTTCTGCCCAATACTACGGAATAAGACACACTAGACGATTTTCTTAATTCTTTTTTCTTCATAATTATTTTTTTTCTGGTGTTCTTTTGCTGGTTTAACTCAAATACCTTGAGATCATTGTTTTCATTTCTGATAGTTTTGTTATAATCAAAATATATGTTTGGAGTTAGCCTTTGAATTTTTAATAGCATGCAATGTATAAAATGTGGGGTGTATGGGCACTTCCAATTTCATACTTACGACCTCCACAAGAAACCAGTACCATGTAATTCCAGTTATTATTCACAGGCATCTGAGAGTTTTCTGGTCCCCGCTGAACTGACTCTGCCATGTGTGCGATTCATGAATCCCTTCTAATGATATCTTGTATTGGCACAATTTAACTGTTCAGAAATCATATGGGTAACGGGGTCTGAATGGGATACGGAATGGGCAACTACTCAGTTCTGGATGTGAAAATGAGAACACAAAATGGCCATCACAAATAACACATATCATTTTTCAATAATGCCCAAGAGATTTCAAAAAGTAAGGGGGAAAACACAATGGGTCATTTTGCATACAGATTTCTCAAAGTCTGGTATTAGGTTAACCCTTTTATCCTAAAATTATAAGATGCAGACCTGAAGGCTAATACATGTTACCAGTTGATTAGGTAGGCTCATATTATTTAGGCTATTTTATGATATTCTTGCAGAATCTGTTGGCTTTTTTTTTTTTTTGAGAGAGAGAAAGGAATGAGAGTGTGTTCATGTGTACACAAGCAGGGGACGGGGGCAAAGGAAAAGGGAGAGAGAGAATCTTTAGCCTAGTGTAGAGCCTGATGCAGGGCTTGATTTCATGACCCTGAGATCATGGAGTGGAAATCAAGAGTTGGACCCTTAACCAACTAAGCCACCCAGGTGCCAAGAATCTGTTGGCTATTTTAAAGCAAAGAAATCATTAGACAACAAATTTGCCAAACGCTGATCTGCAGATAAAGATAGAAACATGTTACTATAAATGCAGAGCTCTGGAGGGCTATCGTTTTTTTCTTCAAGCAACTTCTCATCATACTTTTCTTTTAGGAAACTACAAAGTTAGGAAGGATAATGGAAGTCGCAAAGGCTAACTCCAAACATATATTATGAACTGTGTTTTTGGTGCTATACTTAAGAAATATTTGCCTAACTCATGGTCACAAAAATTTTCTCCTATATTTTATTCTAAGAGTTTTAATTTTAGGTTTTACATTTGTATCTATGATCTGTTTCAAGTTAATTTTTGTACATATTTGTTAATCTAAGGTATAGATCAAAGTTCATTTTTTTCCTGAATTTAGATATCTAATTATTGTAATAACATTTGCTGAAAAAACTCCTTTATTCACTGAATTGCCACTGACATGGGAGATATTCATTTGCAGAACTTTGTCTTTAAAAAGTTTACCGTAATTTTCTTCCCCAGAAGCTCATCTCTGAGAACTTTACAAGAATTTTCACAGGTACAGTAAGATCCAACTTTACAATTTACAATTTCATTTTAGGAATATCTTTTGGACATTAAATATTTGTATTATCTTTCAGTTTTTAATGGTTTCATTTAGAATCTATTTTAATACGTTCTTTAATGTTTTCTATTACAAGTAGAAATTATTTTTACATGTTACTGGAATATATGACCTTTTTCCAAGATATCATTTCATAATATTAACAAACTAGTCATAGGTATAATATATACATATATATGTTTATGTGTGTGTGTGTGTGTGTGTGTGTGTGTGTGTGTGTATGGTAGAACAGAAAGAATAGAATAGAAGAGAAGAAAAACCACTGAAAAATGCCCTATTATAGATAACCAATTCAGAGTTTATTTTCATGGTCACTCATTTAAAATACATAAATAAAGTGTTAAAAAAAAAAAACTCAGAATTAAATAAGATTTAGAGAATCTGCTAGAATTCCCGGAAATTTTGATGTCATTTCCAAAGCCTGAAAATTAATATGGGGATTGGAAATTGGGAAATAACTTCATAGGAACAAAAGAAGAAGCGTCACTCCTGAGAAAGGAGACTGAAAGATAAACCAAAGCTCAAAGTGTGTCAAAGCAAAAATTGCACCTCACGAAGATACAGGCAAGGAAAGACTTTGAGGCCACGCAATAGGGAAGAGTGGCCAGAACTCAGTCTAAGCTCAACTCTACTAAAAATAATGGCTGGTAAGCTTTTAAGAGCTGGGATGGGGGAATCTTAGGTCATCTGTGTTTGCTAATTGGGCTCACCGGAAGAAAAAGTAAACTTTGACAGGAGGAAATTTTATGCAGGGAACAAGGTGTCCACCAAAGTTAGCCTCTCCCCCCTCCCTACAGAAAGTAGAAGATGAGGGCAAGATCTTCCATGATTACATTTCAAAGAAATGGCCCCTGGGTCCTTGAGAAAGACAATCCCAGGTTATAAAAACTGGCAAGAAGCTTCTAACAGGATTTTACACACCAAAAAGGAAGAGAAAGAATTTGCAATCACAAATTTTCTAAAGTTAAATGCTCTAAGCAAAAGAAAGTTAGGGATTTGCAGACAGAAGCATGACTTCTTGGTCAGTCCACAAACAATACCTATATACACAACATGCCAGTCAGTATGGTAGACACTCTACATAGCTTATTATCCTTACTTTGCAAAGGAAGGAAAGAATACAAAATGAAGGTGCACATTGTTCCTTGGAAGATTTACTGTCTAACAGAGTCAGAGTTGGAGGCATGTCACTGAAGTCTTTAACAGTCCAAATAGCCAGGAGTTGGAATTCTCTATCTGTACCCACTCGCTACATATTTTGCAAAAATTAATAAATCTCTGTAATCCTCAATTTACTATTCTGTGAATGGTCATACTAAGAATGCCTACTCCAGAGATTAGGCAGAGAAAAGACCATGAGTATAAAGTGCAACATGATGTATTGTCCACTGAAATGGTTTAAAGGTATCTGCAAAAATTATCATAAACAGTCATAAGGCAATGTAAAGAAAAGTGATGGATATAAAAGAGATGTAAAGATACTGCTCTGGAACCTTGGAACCAGAAACAATTAGTCTTGCCTGGGTGATTTAGAAAAAGCTTTACTGAGTAGAGGAACTGGATCATGAAGAAGAGACAGGGACTCATCAGTTAGTTAGAGCAGCCCAATGGAAAATGTCCATTCCAGCAGAATGTAAACTCCAGAACAGAGATAGTACCTATGAGCTTGTTAGACATCCAGGCTTTATTTACTGAATTGAATTGAACTGACTTTCAAGAGTTTAAAATAATTGGGTGTGCTCAAAAATGGTGAACATTTCAACAGAGAATTTCATCCTCAAGAAGTAGGAAGTGGGAGGAGATGAGACTAGAGAAAGATTTTAAAAGAATTTGATTCTTACTTTATACAACAGGCCAGTGCTACCAGAATTCCTTTTAGTCCCCTGAAAGACTAAATATCTATCCCCAACTAAAGACTGGCCAAAATAAATAATTCGAAGAAAGTTTCTAGAAAGCTATGGGAAGATTGTGAGTTGAGTACCAACATAATCAGCCTTTTATTTTTAATGAAAAACACCATTTCATGATATCCACATCTTGAGAAAACCTAAAAGATGCATAACTTATTCTTTTACTAATTTCATTTGGTGCATATGAACTCCTCTTGTAATAAAGAAATAATCTAATTCTCTTTTAAATATAGTGGGGACAGTCACATAACTTGCAATAAAAATCACTGAATTATATTTTAAACTTAGCTTCTGTTTTTTGGATCTAATTTATTTGATTTCAAAGTCTCTACTCATATTGGCTTTGTGAAAATAAACAAAGACCACCCAAATGAAAACAAACAGAAGCTATTTATTCAGAGCTTTCAATAGCAAGTCAGCCACCACTTGCATTTGACAGAGGCTCAAAGGCAGGCAGGAGAGTGGGACAACCTTCTAGTGAGAAAAGGGGAAGGTTTTAGCTGTGCTTTGATTAGACATTCTCGGCATAGAGAGGCTGGAGGTGGGGAGCAGGACATCTTAGGTGATTGGTCTGAGAAACATATTTGACTCTCTATGATTAGCCCCATCTTAAAAACCAGTGGAAAATAAGCAATTGCACTACTGGGTATTTACCACAAAGATACAAATGTAGGGACCCGAAGGGGTACGTGTACCCCAATGTTTATAGCAGCCATGTCCACAATAGCCAAACTGTGGAAAGAGCCAAGATGCCCATCGACAGATGAATGGATAAAGAAGATGTGGTATATATACACAATGGAGTATTATGCAGCCATCAAAAGGAATGAGATCTTGCCATTTGCAACGACGTGGATGGAACTGGAGGGTGTTATGCTGAGTGAAATAAGTCAATCAGAGAAAGACATGTATCAGATGACCTCACTGATATGAGGAATTCTTAATCTCAGGAAAGAAACTGAGTGCTGCTGGAGTGGTTGGGGGTGGGAGGGATGGGGTGGCTGGGTGATAGACATTGGGGAGGGTATGTGCTACGGTGAGCGCTGTGAATTGTGCAAGACTGTTGAATCACAGTTCTGTACTTCTGAAACAAATAACGCAACATATTTTAAGAAAAAAGAAAAAGAAGATAACAGGAGAGGAAGAAAAGGGGAGTATGTCAGAGGGGGAGATGAACCAGGAGAGATGATGGACTCTGAAAAACAAACTAAGGGTTCTAGAGGGGAGGGGGGTAGGGGGATGGGTTAGCCTGGTGATGGGCATTGAGGAGGGCACGTTCTGCACGGAGCACTGTGTGTTATGAACAAACAATGAATCATGGAACACTGCACCAAAAACTAATGATGTAATATATGGTGATTAACATAACAATAAAAAAATTAAAAAAAAAAAAAAACCCAGTGGAAAATATAGGGATGTGGCAGTCACTGACCAGTCTTGATGTTTCTGGGCTGATTGCTATGGTTGTAGCTTGGATTCCTGAACTGGTTGCAGCAGAAGTTCTGGGTCAGAATTCTACTGTCATATATAATCCAGCCATTGTCCATTTGTATTTTGACTATCTCAATTCTAACCCTTTCCATGGATACTAAGTACTTTGGACTCATCCACACCTTCAACACTCCAGGTGCCTGGGTGGCTCAGTCGGTTAAGCATCCAACTCTTGGTTTTAGGTCAGGTCATGATCTCAGGATTGTGAGATCAAGCCCCACAGGGGGCTCCATGCTCAGAGTGGAGTCTGCTTGAGCCTTTCCCTCTGCTTCTCTCCCTGTTCACTTTCTCTCTCTCTCTCAAATAAATAAATAAAATCTTAAAAAAAAAAAAACCTTCAACACTCAAGGGAATTCAAACGCTTCCTTTATGCTAAAATTATATTTTATATAGAACATTGAAATAGGGGCACCTGGGTGGCTTAGTCGTTAGGCGTCTGCCTTCGGCTCAGGTCATGGTCCCAGGGTCCTGGGATCGAGCCCCACATCGGGCTCCCTGCTGGGCGGGAAGCCTGCTTCTCCCTCTCCCACTCCCCCTGCTTGTGTTCCTGCTCTGTGTCTGGTCTCTGTCAAATAAATAAATTTTAAAAAATCTTAAAAAAAAGAACATTGAAATAAAAAACAAATTATAATTAAATAATTTGAAAAACTGTTCTTGATAACTGAACTAGTCAGCTGATACACGCCTGACCTCCCAAATTTTCGGCATCTCTCAATGTATATAAAAATATGTATGTATTTATATTTACTTATCATTTTATGGTTTAATACCATAAAAACTTGTTTTTGCCCGAAAAAAGTTGCCTTACAATGTTCATGGGCACTAAGCTCACAAGTATTTCTCCCAATAATGAGTTTTACAATAATATTTCTCCCAATAATGAGTTTTACAATGACCTTAACAATAAACTATCACTCTTAATAACTGATATCTTACAGAAGCATGTATGTAATCAACATCTCCAAAATTGAAAAAAAATGATATTAAAACATAAAGAAGTTATACCCTCTCTGCTTCAAAGCCCTTCATTGGTCACAAAGTCCTTCCTCTTCCTTGAATTTGTAGGAAGGAGTTAGAGATAGAGTATCATTTCATTTGTTGACAGACTGTGTTCTGGTCATAATTAGCAAATAAAAATAGAATCGCAGGATCATCTTCTCATTCCAACTGCATTTTAACTTGACAGTTACTTAATCAATGCTATACCACATGACTCAGTCTTTGGCCCTCTTGCTCTCATGGTCCAGAGGTAGGCAAAGTCTTACAGACAAGTCAGGATGAAAATCAGTGTTATGTTCAACAACAAAAATATTCACAATAATGAAATACTGTACAAGGAATAAAGAAGATAGAGATTACTTTTTTGTAGCCAAAGTTACCAAAAAAAAAAAAAAATAGGCTTAAGCTGTTCTTTTTTCTTAAATCTGTTTTTAAGTCACACATAAAAACTTCTGAGCCAAAGAAATGGGGAAGGTGTCTTCACAACAGCAATAATGGTATATACAAAATCTCATACAGGTGAAACAGCAGCTCACATCCATTAGGGTCTAGTGCAGCATTAGAAGAATTAGAAGCAATGGTGACTTCAATTCACATTTGCCATGTACAAGAATTTGCATGTTGGCTCCCATTTTTGCCAATGACTAGGTGGGTAAACTTGCACAAATTACTTATTCTCACTCCAATTATGTACTAGTAATGGGGATGATGTAACAGCATTGTTCTTCAGATTTAGAGATACCCTACGTAAGTTTCATATATGGCCTGATGCCTTCTTCACCACTATTAATACTGTTTCAAGAGCATCTTTTTTTGTGATGTACAGATAACAATACAAACAAAACTAACTAAATAGCTAACAAAATATCCTCCTTGATATCCTTTTTAATATGTATCAACATTGGGGCACTGGGTGGCTCATTCAGTTAAGCAGCGGACTCTTGATTTCAGCTGAGGTCATAATCTCAAGATCCTGGGATCAAACCCTGTGCCAGGCTCCACACCCAGCATTGAGTCTGCTTGGATTCTCTCTCTCCCTCTGCCCCTCCCCCTGCTTGCTTTCTCTCTCTCTCAAATCAATAATCTTTTTAAAAATACATATCAACATTAACAATATATACTAAGGGCTTATAGGATGATGAAGCACCTGTTTCCAAGTGCTGTTTTAACTTTTCACTGCATACCCCACCACTGAGTGCTCATCCTCTGGGGCTCTCTCCATTTGTCCTCCATTCTTTCCCACTCCCCTCATTCATCCTGATTCCTTGCATTTCTACTCTAGGAATAGCAAAATTTTTCTACTTACCAACAAAGAATAATGTATCTTTCTCAAGCTCATATTTCTGATTGAGGGTCCAGACCCACTTTGCAGATACAAATACACAGAGGACTCAGTTGAATAAAAGAGTAACTCTATTTTTCATTTGCTCACATCACTTTCATTAAGAATAGTTGTTATTCTTAAAAGGCAACTGTATTTTTTGAATTCTATCTAAATTAATAACATCTAAGATATGAGAAAAAATGAAAGCAATATGTCCTTAAGAGCTCCTGGCCCTATAAAGCAAGCCTACACTCTAGGCTTCTGAGAGCCAAGGTTGTGCCAGGTCTGTGGATTTCCCTGAGAGCTGGACACAACATTAAATACGATAAAAATTATTAAGAATATTCTAACTAATAAAGCTGTGGATTGCCATAGACATTTTTAGCTATGTTATAATATTAGATATATATTTGCAAATCACATGTATACTGGGTTCTATAATATATTTTTTAAAGATTTTATTTTTTTATTTATTTGAGACAGAGAGCACAAGTGGGGGAAAAGGGAGGGAGAGGCAGAGGGAGAAACAGGCTCCCACTGAGCAAGGAGCCTGATGCTGGGCTTGGTCCCAGGACCCTGAGATCATGACCTGAGCTGAAGGCAGACATTTAACCAACTGAGCCACCCAGGCGCCCCTATATTGGGTTCTATAATACTAAAAAAAAGAATACTGATGTGCATTGTTAAATCTCACGGATGTAACAGTTAATTTGTCCTCTGATTAGAAAAATTTCTTTTTCATATGCTCAGGATATAATTTCATACATTTCCAATAAGACTCATTTAAATGAATAAGTTAGCATTCATTAGTAAATAATAAAGATTTAATTTGTAGACTATTGCCCCCCAAAATGTGCACAAGTAAAATTATTTCTAGATATAAAATGTTTAGCCTTATATAGCCAACTCTATAATATGCTAAATCAAAACATAATCACCTCTTCCAGGGAAGATTCCAGTTGAATTTCCAATTCAACACTTTCACAAATCAAGAAATACTAATTAAAAACCCACATCAGCCTCAACACCATTCTAGATGCTCTAACTTAATAATTAAGAGGAAAGACTTGAGCCAGACTGAGTTTGAATTCTTTCTCAGCAATTTACCACCTTTTGTGATCTTGACGAATTGAATCTCTCTGTGCAGTTTCTCAACCATAAAATAGTAATGAAAGCAATAATGATATGTACTTACATTGCTGTTATGACAATTAGTCAACATATTAGTGCTTATACATAACTAATATCACTCCGAATGTGTTTATGTGAATCTATATTCATATACTCAAATATATGAAGTGATTTTAGTTATATATAAATATATAACAATGTTAATGTATACATGTATAAATAGGCACATATATACATATATATCATTTAGAACAGTGACTAAAAAACATAAAGAACTTTAAAAGTGTTTTCTGTTATTATTAATAATGGTTCAGTAGTGAACAAAAAAGAAAGACACTTGTTTTCACGGAACATACACACTATGGAGAAGAAATAGCAAATAAGTAAACAAATACTACAGAAAATCACCAATGGTAACAAAACTAGGCTAAGAATTCAAACATAGCCATGTGGTAGGGAGGGAATAGTCATATGCCTTTGGCTGAGTTATGAGAACAGGCTTGTCTGGGAAGGTGACATTCAAGCTGAAATCTTAGTAACAATAAAGCCAGTATAAAGATTTTAAGTACTATTCTGTGTCAATGGGAAGCTTTTGGAGGGTTGAGGGTTGAAGAAGGGGAGAGAAAAAAATGGGATATGAACAGACTTTGAATATAAAAATTAGTTGAGTTGTTATACACGAGTTTTTAGGGAGGCATTTTGGAAGCATGCATGGAGAAGACCTAAATAAATCAGATTATCTTCAAATATTCTATTTTGACCTACTCAGTTAAATATTAACATTTCATAAATATGTCAGTTACATATGACATATGGAATAACTATGTAACAAAAGTCCAAAGGGGGACAACACAGAGTATTTCATGTACCTAAACTATATAGAAGAAAAATGACAAGACCTGCTAAGATAATTCTTGAAAAGAAGAATAATATGAGTTCTCACATATCCTTCACCCAGTTTCTTCCAATGTTTGCATTTTGCATAATTACAACACACTGTCAAAACCAGGAATTTAACACTAGAACCATGTATGTGTGTGTGTTTATATCTTTTTTAATAAGGTGTGTAGATTCATAATATCACCATATCAATCAAGATACAGAAATATTCCATCACATGAAGAACCCCATCTGCTAGATGTACCTCCATACAGGGCCCCTAGCAGCACTGCTTTGGCTGTGTCCCACACTTTTTGATATGTTGTATTTTAATTTTCAGTAAATTTAATGCATTTTTTTAAATTTTCCTTAAGTCTTTTACGGAGACACATAAGTTTTTTAGAAGTGGTTGTTTAGTTCTAAGTGTTTGGAGACTTCCTGCTATCTTTTACGTATGGATTTCTGAATGGATTCCATTGTGCTCAGCTTACCCTTTGTGTAATTTCAATTTTTTAAAAGGGACAAAAGGAACACCCTTTGTCTAATTTCAATTTTTTAAAATCTGTTGAGATTTTATGACTTAGGGTATCACCTCTCCTGGTACGTATCTGTAGATGTTTGGATAATGTGTATTCTGCTACTGTATAACGTCATCATATCACGCTCAATAAAGAAGAAAAACAATCTTACTTAAGGATCTGCTTTATCTCATCTCTCCAACCTCTTCTCCCAAGCCGAAAGCAATATGGTTCACAAGATTACATTACAAAACTAAAACAAAACAAACAAAAACCTACTGCTTCTCCATCTGCTCACCTTTACCTCTTTCATTTTCCCAATTCCATTCTTCGTTTTCACAATTAAAAGACTCAAAGCCATGATCGAACCATTAGAAAAGTGCTCAGCTTGTTTCTGTGGAATATGGTCCCCCTTTCTCTTTCCCTTTTCTTTCCATGGCTCTTGTTTTACTTTCAATTGTTATCCGTCAACAATTATACACAAAGAATTCTGAACTTCCTCTTCACTCTTAGCTGCTCAACTTGCAAAAAGCCGATGCTTACAGAGTTGCAAAGGAGAAAGTGCTAAACTGATGCAGCACATTTGCATACATTCCACCTGAAAAAATTAAAACAACATAAAACGGGGCGCCTGGGTGGCTCAGATGGTTAAGTGACTGCCTTCGGCTCAGGTCATGATCCTGGAATCCCGGGATCGAGTCCCGCATCGGGCTCCCTGCTCGGCAGGGAGTCTGCTTCTCCCTCTGACCCTCCTCCCTCTCATGCTCTCTCTCTCTCTCTCATTCTCTCTCTCAAATAAATAAATAAAATCTTTAAAATAAAAAAAAACATAAAACAAGGCAGGTGAGGCATCCCAGGAAGTGATGTGAAAGCAATTATTGTTTAAAATGTTTTGTCTATATATGGTAAGGACACCATCACTCACAGCCTGTTTTCAGGAATGTGATTTCTAACATCCTGGTGTTTGCTGCACCACTTAATTACAGTGAGTAATGAAGAGATTTTAAAACCACACTGTCACAGTTAATGGGATGAATAATTAAAGTAATAGTAGAGTTGGTTTCCCTTCTGTACAAACCATTTGGTCTTCTCTAACACCATTGTTTAGATTCTCCCACAGATTCTCTCCCTCAGAATTTCCTGCTACACTGTTGCAGAAGCCTGACTTGAGCACTGTGCTCCTCACAAGAAGAATGTGAGAGTTAACTTGTGTGAATTCCCTGAAATAACACACTAAGGCAGACAGTTACACCATTACACTTCTTTCTCTCTCCCTACCCTCAACTGGGATTAGGGTGGGCGATCTGTTCTCCTGAAGCAACACACAGTTGATAATCTACTAAGTGAACAGCAACACACAGTTGATAATCCATTAAGTGAACAATTATGTATTACCAGATATTTTTTAGTTCTAGAGATGAAATAGACATGCTGGAGAAGAGGCATAAGCAAAAATAATCTCCAGAGTCATGTTTAACAGGAGAGAACAAAAGCATAGAAACTAAAATTACCTGGCACCAAGGGTGGGAATGAGCAAACATTACTCTGATGAAGAAAGGTTCATGGGAGGGGTCCCTGGATGGCTCAGTTAATTAAGTATCCAACTCTTGATTTCAGCTCAGGTCATGATCTCAGGGTCCTGAGATTGAATCCCGCATCAGGCTCCGTGCTCAGAGGGGAGTCTGCTTCAGGGTCTCTCGCTCTCCCTCCCCCTCTCCCTTTTCCCCTCCCCACACTCAAGCTTGCTCTCTCTCAAATAAATAAATACATCTTTAGGAAGGAAGGTAGGTAGGTAGGTTGGCTGGCTCATGGGAGAGAGAAATGGAGAATACTCCAAAAGGTCAAAGTTTGGGGTCAGAGTAGGAAGTCCTGAATGTCAAGATAAGAATGTGTAATTTACTCTGCAGGAAACTCAGGATCATAAACGTTTGAGCATGACTGTAACATCATGCAAGTGATTTTAGAAAGACAAAAAGTTTAGAGTATTCATTTGTAAGGCATGTGCTTAGTGCTTTAGGATGTATATTAATTAATTCAGGTCTTCAATGACTAAAATTCTTCACACTTAACTTGAGATGTTATTGTTTAGGAAGTAGATTCCTCATATTGGCAATGCCCCTGGATTAAAGTCAAAAGACCAAAAGTCCTGTCACCCTACTGGTCTTAGTTTTCTCATCCTGTAAAACATGCCTGTCCTGTCTTCCTCATAGGATGACATCTAGTAGCAGAGTGAGATGTTTATTGTTGACTCCATGAAAGGAAATGAAAATAAGCTGTTGATCAAGTAAATCAGGGTTCTTACTGGCTACAGTGATAGAAACAGCTACCTTGACAGAGTGTAAGCACTATCTTATAAGAGGGAGGTCTAAGGTGGAGTATTTATAAAGGTCTGGGAGTCCAGAATAAGACAGGACTTTCAATATGGAGGCTGGACTGGGCTGAGCAATGCTTGTAATATAATAGTTTAGAATTAGCGCATATGAGGCATTTTTTTTTTAATGAATATTGTGAAGTGAACAATTGTTTGATAAACCGAGTTCAGTAACTGATTTTTCTGGGAAGGAAGCCTCTGAAAAAAACAATAAAGTTACTCCCAGTCTCATCTTCCCGAGAAAGAATTCCCTAGAATAGTTAAGTCATATCCAGGCAAATGAGTGACTGTAAGCTAAAGTCATTTACTTTTCTTTGTAGGCAAGCTTTATTTTCAACCTTACAAAGCTGTGTGCCTTAATTTCTTAGTGGGTACAGTGAGAAAGGGCTGCACTATAGAAATCAAGTTTGAACCCTTTAAGAGACGTGAATCTGGTTGCAAACTGCCCACAGGAGCACTAGACATTGCTGTGATTTCTAAATGATCGTATACAGTTACTAAATTCAGCAAACTGCACACTTAACATGGCTAAGTTTTATTGTATGTAAACATTGCCTTCATTTAAGAAAATATGTAGATGAAAAATTGAGTCTCCAAACTCCCTCCCAAATTTGTATTAGCTCCCTAAATTCTTCCATTCACTTTCTAGTGCAAGACATTCTGGTTCCACATTCTAATTTCCCAGTGTTTTAAGAACCAAATCTTTCCAAAAAGAAGGAACCTTTACATAAAAATACCTAATATGTCACATTTCCCCCATGTAAATTATTCTTTATTTCTCCAAACATCCACACTTAATGTTCTATCTTTGTTCCCATTTTCCAGCAACCTAAATAAAGCAGCCCGTATCTCTGTGTATTAAACTTGTACGTACATCCTCAGGAACCAATTTAAATATGATCTTTTCTGAAAAATATCTCCACATTCCTCTTGTAACATTTTCATACCATGCTTAGGACATTTATTACTTTTATTTTGGGTTGTAGACACTTGCTTATATGTGTGTCAAGTCATTAAAACAAGGATCCAAATCTGCTTCATCTCTTCATGTCTTCTATTATTTAAAATGCTTGGGGCGCCTGGGTAGCATAGTTGGTTATGCATCTGACCCTCGGTTTCAGCTCAGGTGGTGATCTCAGGGTCATGAAATTGAGACCCCTTTCGGGCTCCGTGCTCTGCGCAGAGTCTGCTTAAGACTCTCCCTCCCTCTGCCCCTCCCCCTACCCACCCTCGCTCTCGCTCTTACTCTCTCTCTAAAATAAACAAATAATAAAATAAAATAGATCTTGCATATAGAAGATGTTTAGTAAATATTTTGAAAATGGATGACTGGTTGAAGGAATGAATGTCACCATTAGATTGTGTCTATTCAAGTTTCTAAAGATACCTCCAGAGGATGGTACATGGGTCAGGTAAACGTGATATTGCTCTAGAACTGCCAAAATGCTGGTCCCTGAGCATCCAGAGAAAGGAACTCAAATGGAGAATATAGTGTACAAAGAAAAGTAGAAGGGAACCATAGATGATGGAGAGTAAGGAAACCTGGTAAGTCAGCTGGTAAATACATTGTAAAAATATATAATGCTCTCTCTGGTCACATTCCTTGTGTCTCTTTTGAATCTTACAATTAACAATTCTAATTTTGGACCTCCCCACCATTATGCTTGCTGTGTGTTTATGTGCCTATATATCTACTACTTAAAAGTATGCATTGTCTCATAATCTCTCTTTCTACCATACCTCAACTTTCCACAATTCCCTGCGTAGACAAAAGACCCAGCTGCCATTGATTTTCCTCTAGTGATGGCACTTAATTAATCACCCCAGACCCCAGCACCTGGATTCTGTTTCTCTTGTCATTTCATCACTGCCCCACTACTTTATACAATTTTGCATTTCAAACACCGTGGTGTACTAGTTATGACACCTATTAGGTTCCCTTCTCAAGCTTTTGAACTCACTCAGGCTGCAAAATGGATCATCTTATTATCTCAGGCTCTTAGGTAAACTGTAGCAGGCTTGTATTTGCATGAAGCACATCTTTCAGGGTGTGGAAAGGCCCAAGATGACAGGATTGAAGCATCAGGCTTTCAACTTAATTAGTTCCACGCCAACACCTGGAATTTTTCACTTCCTACTTTCAGCTACAATTACGCTGAAAACAAGTGGCAGGGGAAATATTTTATTTGTGAATTAAGGGCTCATTTAAGAAAGCTGTGCCACCTTGTTACCTATTTCTTAGAGGCTAAGGCATAAATATGTAAAGAGAAATAAAAATTCCTTTTTATGTGTTATTTCTTTTAAAAGTTTGCTATCTCTTGAATTAATATTGATAATTGGAAAATGGGAGGAAGAGAGTTACAGTAATGCATAAGTTGACAATTATTCTAAGACCCGAAAGCGCAGTGGGTGGGTGTTAGATCTAAAATAAATAAGTTGGGTAATTCTATGGTCCATTTTCTTTTGAAAACTTTATATAGCAGAGATCAGCTTAGGTTTTTGCCTGACATATGAGGAGGGAAATTTCCAGATGAAGCTGAGAAGTTTTAAGCAGGGCCATTCAAAACTGTGTTTTCTTTTGAAACTGCAGCTACCCTTTTGTCTATCAGCCCTTACTCTGAAATTCAAACTGTGATTGCCTTTCCCTTGGGCTTATGAGACCCTTCTTACTAGATGAACAAACATACAAAATCTTCAAAACTCCTGAAAAGAGTCTCCCTTTTTTAGTCATTTTTGGGTTTGGGGGGGGTTTGTTTTTGTTTTTTCAAAAAAGCATCCAGTCACTGTATATGAGAGAAAAGTCATACAGAGAGATGGTCCATGATATTTCTTCTCCCTAAAATATTCTCTTTCTCTCACCCACATTTTTAAAGCTAGCTTCTACTCAACCATTGGCTATCATTTAAATACTACTTCTTTCAAAAAGCCTTTCCTGAAACCTGAGTTAAATTAGTTGTCTCAGGGTACTCACAGCACCCTGAAACTTTTCCAGTATCGCTGTTTCATCCTCTAATCTAATGTTAGCTTCACTGCTTAGACCCTCATATAAATTTCAAGATCACTAAAAACAATATAAAATATTTACTATTCTACTCCCAGTTAATGCACTATATTACATACTAGTATAGAGCTCATTCCCATTTCATGAGGTTCGCAGCTGAACACGGCCTTGTGGTTAACAGAGCTTCAGCCTTGGTTTCCGGCTCTGCGGTCTGTTCACAAAATCGTTAATAATTTTATCTTTGAACTTGTATTTTATGCGTGAAGTCAGTGGGACGATGGAGCATGTGAGTGAGCAGAGGAAATCTGCAGAGCGGGCGTGTCTGCATGGCTCCTGGCTAGCTTGTTTGCACTCAGCCTAGAATGCCCCATGGGCACAGAATCCCAGTGGGCCCATGATGCATGAGAGCAAGTCCCCAAGCACAGAAGGAGGGACACTGACAGCGTGGAGATGCGACACTTCCCCAAATTAAGGCTCTGGCATTCTGAGAAAGACAGAGAACCAAGAAAGCCTGCCGTGGTCTTCTTTCCTTGTGCTACGTGATTGTGTTAGCCAACAACTTACACTGAAAAGGACATCAAGGGAAAGAGGAACATGGGACAACAAAAATCAGACAAAAACAGTGCTTCTCTCTTTCAGCCCTTTGTATTCATCTGTAAACCAAAGGCAGAGTATGTTCGTAGAGGGTGTGCATTAACAGGCTGTGAAATAAATAGCTGAGTTAGTTTACCGTGTGGTTTCCACTGTTCTGGTTAAAAGCTACATACACATGCTCTTAGGAGCAAAGAAATACACATTTTGCAGTTCCACTTATTCAATATATGAGTTAAAGTCTCCTATTTGCATTTAAAACTGGTATTATTATCCCTAATAGTTTAGAATTTTAATTCTTCTTTAATTAGAATGATATTACACAGCAAATAAGAAATACCATGACTCACTAAGAGTTAACAGAAGACAGGAAAACTCTTTCTATTTAGTTCCTTTAATGGCGCTATATTCCTGTTTTTTGATTAAGGAATGCCACATTTTAATTTTGCCCTGGGTCCTGCAAAATATGCAGTCATTTATGCAGTCAAGTTTTAATGCAGCAAATGTGGAGTGTCCAAACCCGATGCATTCCAAAGAAAGGACTTGTCCTTGACTAGTTTCTGGGAGATAAACTCTGAGCCCTTGGATTAGGGAACCCTACTGGATAAAAGTGCTTTCATGTATGGGGGAACTTTGGCCACACTGTATAGTTTGTGCTAACAATGTTTTTTTATGCCAAATATCTATTTTTATTCACCTGGGTCTCTGGGCCATGTTGTATCAGTTTAACCTCTAGGAGGTGGCTGGACGCTTAACAGCTAAGGTCAGGTACACAGGGTGCTCCAAGAGACTTACCCTAAAAGAATGACTAAATCAAGTTACCAAAGAAGAAAGAAGACAATAGAAGGAAGAACCTTGGAAGATTAGGAAAAAAGAGCACAGGAAGGAAATGTATGAGTAAATATAACAGACTTTTCTTCTCCTCTCGAGTTTTTCAAATTATGATATATAACTGAAGCAAAATTATAAAACTGTCAGATGTGGTTCTAAGTGTACATAGAAAAAATTTTAATTATTAATATTAATAACTTAAAAATTATTAAAGTGATTAAAAACAATTATAAACAGAAGAGAATGTACAAGGAGGCACAGTTTCTACACCACTCACACTGGTAAAATGATCACATAGGTAGACTCTGACAAGTTATGTGTATATAGTGTCATACCTAGAACAACCACTGACAAAGCTATAAAAAGGAGATATACCCCAAAACTTTGTACATAAATCAAAACAGAATTCTAAAAATTGTTCAAGTAAACGACAGGAAGGTAGGAAAAAGAAAATATGAGAGAAAAACAGAAAAAGAAAGTGAACAGAAAACAATAGTAAAATCAAATAGTAGACTGAAACACTAACGTATCAATAATGACATGAAATGTAACTTGTCAATAGACATCAATGAAAAGAGAGATTGGCAAAGTGGATGAAAAAGTGTGACCAAACTATAGATTGCCTACGATAAATTCACTTTAAATTTAGTGATATAGGTGATAGAAATGTAAAAGAATGCAAAAGGTATATTATGCAAACTTTAACCAAAGGAAAACATAAGTGGCATATTAATGTCAGTTAAAGTACACATTAGAGCAAAGAAAAATACCCTAGAGATGGACATTACATGAGAAAGGGTCAATCCAGCAAGGAGACACAATAATAGTGAATATGTACACATGAACACAACATAACTGCAAAATATCTGAGGCAGAAACTGACAGAACTGAAAAAGAAATAAACAATTCTACAAACAACTGATGGAGCAACTAGAATGAAAATCAGAATGGGTACAGAAAAATTCAACACCAGTTGAATTTACCCCAAAGATACAAAGGTAGTGAAAAGAAGGGGCACCTGCACCCCAATGTTTATAGCAGCAATGTCCACTATAGCCAGAATGTGGAAGGAACTGAGATGTCTGTCCTTCAACAGATGAATGGATAAAGAAGATGTGGTCCATATATACAATGGAATATTACCTAACCATCAGAAAGGATGTATCATTTACATCGACACAGATGGAACTGGAGGGTATTATGCTAAGGGAAATAAGGCAATCAGAGAAAAACATTTATCACATGGTTTCACTCATACTGGAATATAAAAAATAGCACAGAGGGAAGGGAGGGAAAACTACTGGGAAAAAAATCAGAGAGGGAGATAAACCATGAGAGACCCTTGACTCTGGAAAACAAATTGAGGGTTTGGAAGGGGAGGTGGGTGAGGGGATGGGGTAACTGGGTGATGGGCATTAAGGAGGGCACGTGATGAGCACCGGGTGTTATACGCAACTGATGAATCACTGCACACTGTATCTAAAACTAATTATGTACTATATGTTGCCTAATTGAATTTAAATTTTAAAAAGAGATGAAAAAAATGGCTAGAATAGAACAAAGATGACACCACCAAATCCTGGCAAGGATGTGGAGAAATTGTATCATTCATACACTGATGGTGGGGATATAAAATTGTACAGACTTTCTGGAAACCACTTTGGGATTTTCCTATATAACTACATATGCAATTATCCCATAAAAATGAAAACACAAGAATCTACACACTAATGTTCACAGCAGCTTTATAATAGCCCCAATCTGGAAACAATCTCGGTATCCTCCAATAGGTGAATAGTTAAAACAAACTGTGGTACATACACACCATGAAATACGAGTCTAACTAAAAAGGGAAAACTATTGATACAACAGCCTGGATAAATCTTGAGATAATTATAATTTGTGAAAAAAAATCAAACAGTTACATACCTATAATTGCATTTACATTACATTGTTGAAATGCCAAAGTTATAGAAGTGGAAAGGAGATGAGTGGTTACCAGGGGTGAAGGATTGGTGGAGGTTTGAAGGGAAATGGGTGTGGATAAAAAAAAGGGTTCCTTTCGGTGATGGAAAGGTTAAGGACCTTAACTATATCAATGTCAATATTCTATTCGTGCTATTGTACTCTAGTTTTGCAAGCTGTTATCTTTGGGAAACTGGGTAAAGGGTAAAAGGGATCATTGTATTATTTATTGCTACTACATTTACATGTAGAATTATCCCAAAACTTACAGAGAGTATAAAAAATAAATACAGCCAATTAAAAAATAATGAAGAAAAAAATAAAAAACAGTAGACTCTAGATTTTCTGTTGCATTTAGAATTTGATTCACATTCAAAACTTGCTTTTGGAGAGAAAGACTCATATTTACGCCATATTTAAAGTTATAAATACATGATAGTAACTTTCTGCCCTTTAGTCTATTTTAAAACAATATTCTTCTGCACTTGTTTATGTTTCTTTCTCATACCAAATCCATTATCATCAATAGTGGCCCTTCCTTCTACTCCATATATTTCCCTGGGATGTGTGGAAACTTAGTCTCAAACTAATCTGACTTCCTTCAATTACATATTTTTGGTGTGTAACATGTGGCAAATTCTCTAAATTCTTAGTTTTTGCAAACATAAAAAATGGACAATTATATGTATATTGCAGTGGCATCCTAAACAGAGAACACAATTGGAGAGGGATGGGAACACCAAACAAATATATAATTGCCAATACATTTGTTCAGCACCTTCCACAGAATACAATTCTATGTTCGTATTCTCAGATGTATAGATTTCATTGCATAGCAATCGTTCCTAAATGTGCATATAATGAAAGAAGGAGTTTGCATTCTTAATTCTGCCACTGGCTGCCTAAAAATTCATATTTTCTGTCATGACTGTTTAGACAAGAGGTTCTATCAAGTCCAAACCACTTATGTTTGTATGGTTCCAGTTAACTGCTGAACATAATCTTCAGGTCACTGTCCATTATCAGCACTTACAGGGTTAATATTAATAAAATGAGAAGGCAGGCTTCAGGAATTTGTGTATACGGCAAAGTCATAAAATAGAAAGAACCTGACTGAACACCAGGGTCACTGATATCGGAGGCAGATTTTCAGAGCAGAGAGAACCATATTTAACGCCCAGCTCTGGATTTCCATAAGTGGTCTTAGATAAATCTTAAAACAATTTTCATTTCCTTTATCTATCAAACTGGGTGGTAATCAATCCCTAACTCACAAGACTGCTGTATAAACTATGATACTGTAGTTGAAAATAATTTGTAATATACTGAGTATACAGCAGGTATTTTTTTATCTTTCACTTGAGATTATTTTTCAATCTCCTTATCTCAGCAGTATGAATGAAGAACAAGATCCCACATACTGAAATGCATGTTTTAAATTATCCAGTAGTGAAAATCTAGACCCTAGGACAGTGACTCATTTGTAGAGGTCTGGAAAGATTGGAAGACAAGAGTCGAGAGAATAGAAAAAAAGGGGGGAGGATCACTCAAAATAAGTGAGGTATTATGGAGTTAATGATCTGCTTAATCAGAGTAAGCCTGGTATTTATTTGGAAATTTTTCAAGAATGTTTTCTGTCTTTAGTATCCACATGGCAAAGAAATACCAGTATTTTATTATTAGTTCATTGGGTATTTGTAAGAAGTTTAGAGTTTTCTAATCTGCACTCTAAAGGCCTATAAAAGTGTCTAATTCAGAGGAATTTCTGACTTTGTTAGCCAAATGAATAAATGGATTAATGAATGAATGATTAAATGAGGAAACAATGACTCAATTAATATGATCATTTTAAGCCTCTAGATTTCAACAGGAAGTACAAAAATACTCAAACACCTGTGACACTCTGTCATTTAGGAAAACCTTCCTGATGATTTCTTTCCATGCAAGAAGACAGCTAGCCCACGAATAACCTGAACTTTTCAGAAAACTGTATTTCTGCCCAGGATCTGTGATGCTTAGATACAATCTGACTGTCATGAGGCTGAGAAAGACACACTAACTCCTTAAAATATATGAGCCAGCCATAAATTTTAGCATAAAGGCCCCTCATCCTGGCCTGCAGAGTATATAATGACAGACCTTTTTGTATAGGGTATATCCATGCTTAATCTTAGCTATTATTGATGAACAAATGGGTCCAGTAGAGTCACAATGCCATTCCCTATGAATGGGAGCCACACAAGGGACATTCATCATTAAGTAGCAGATCAAAGGAGACCATATGGCCACCATAGTTGTTCTTAATAATTTTTCATTTGGGCATAGGTCAATTTATAGAATTAATATATTTTATAACCACAGTACCTGAATGAGACTCATTTTCCTTTTAATCTTTGTCCCCAAGCTGCTTCCTCCCAGATCTATCTTGTTGCAAGGGTCATGATCTTTCTAATATACTCTGGGCTTGATTTCTTCCACATCTTCTCTTTGCCCTTCAGATAAAGTCCAAGCTATAATAAGGCATGCAAAGCTCCTATGGCCTGGCTTACTCCTTTCTATCCAGTTTCATTCCTCAAGAGTCTGCATCTTAAACTTTATACTCCAGTAAATCAAAACGTTCTGCAGTTCCTCTGAATGCTATGGGAATTCATGCTTCAGTACCTTCGTTTGTTCAGTTCCCTTTGTCTGAAATGCTCTACTTTCCCAGTCTCTTTTTGGAAAAACCCTAGTCATTTCTCAAGATCTAACCAAGTATCTTCTTCAGCAATTCCTCCCTAAGTGCCTAATTTGGTGAAGGAACCCCTCCTTGTAGTTTACTCATCAGGCATATATTTATCATGACAGTTGACACATTATATTGAAATTTTCTAATTACATCTTTGTCTCCCTCATTAGACTTGCATATCATCAAGGGAAAAGTACACTCAAATTCATCTTTGAATCTCTTGGGTGTGGTGAGTATTCAGAAATGTGCTCAATGATATTAATCGAAATTAATGTAGATAAGTGCTAAGAAATAATTTATTTTAATGGAATACCATCTGGTGGCCTGAGGGCTATCTTTTCTGAGCCAAAAAACAAAACAAACAAACAAACAATACCATTAAGTGTTTAAGATGAGGATTACAGCCAGTGATTTTTTTCTGGAAAACAAATTGGTTAATTTATGTTGTCCTGTAAAAGGTTACATTCTAGGCCTTCCAATTATCAACAGCAATAGAATGTTTATTCTGGATTCCATGTAAGAGTCTTGATTTATTTTTCTGTAGTGAATGTGCCTGCTTTATTTTATTTCACTTCTTTAGAAAAGCTATTATATAGTCTGCAACGCTCAAGAGATTATTTCTTTTTAAACGGAGCTTCTTTAATTTCAGATACATAAATTGGCTATAATTCAGAGTGAAATGTGTCATTATAGTCTAACAGCATTTATAAATGTTCATAGATGTTAAATTATTAAGCCACTCAGATACTTAAAAGAATGCATGCACATATACATTGGGCAGCATATAATGAGAAATTTATCTTTATATTTGGCTGCACAATCTATTTTCATTCCCTGGACTATTCCAATTCATCATTTAAACCTGGTTCTAAATCTTCTACTGAAAATATTGCTAATGGGGCCAATCTGGGTGGGCAAACAGAAGTGTGTGGGTGCTTATCTGTCTGGGAGGGTATGAGGTTAAAATGCTGCAGGTAGGGCGCCTGGGTGGCTCAGTTGGTTGGGCGACTGCCTTTGGCTCAGGTCATGATCCTGGAGTCCCGGGATCGAGTCCCGCATCGGGCTCCCTGCTCAGCGGGGAGTCTGCTTCTCCCTCTGACCCTCCTCGCTCTTGTGCTCTCTCTCTTTCGTTCTCTCTCTCAAATAAATAACTGAAATCTTCTAAAAAAAATGCTGCAGGTACCTCTTAATACTTTAACCTTACCCAAATGTATCTAGGATAAACCACACCCTTTAAAACAGTGATTACTATTACTAATATTTTGTCTGTGGGAGTTCCCTGAGTAATCCTAGCCCTACCACCAAATTATGAGTTCACTGAATGAACACTCTCTTGTTTATGCTGTGGCTATTTTCTTGTTTTCTTTTTTGTTGTTGTTGTTATTGCAAAAATTGCATAATGTGTTGAATTGGGAAGTAAGTTCACCCAGTAAGTTCACACAGTAAGTTCTCAATCAATTAAGCAATATAATTCCTCAACAGAATGATTTGTTGATATTCTCTGTACTTTCTTTGAATAAGCAATTCTTATACTCATTAGTTCTGGAATATAGGCTGGTCAAAATCCATCATGTTACAGTGGTAGAGCAGGAAATGATGAGTAGTTCAACTCTTTATTCATACAGAAAAAGAGAATGTATGCAAGATCCCAGTAGGCAGAATAAATTGAGACAAAATTGTGATTGGAGTGAAGAAAAGGGACTTCAATCAGACAAACTGGCTCTTGCTTGCCCCTGTGGTGGGTCTTGGGATTCCAAGGAGCACAATTTAGAAAACTAAGGTATCAGATCACTTTAGTCCTACCATTAACCAACAGAAGCACATTTGTGAGACTTTTCTATATACATAAATGTTTTCATACTTCCCAGGCTCTGAATACTAAGAAAAGTCTGGAAACAATCAGGGAAACAAAAGACTTTAGGCATAATGTTATCTCCCCATTAAAATTGCCACTGTCTCATTAATCTTCATTCATATCTCTTAGATTTTTGTCTTTGAGGTATTAACCATTTTCATAAGCATTATGCTTATGAGCACCTTTATAATTTTTTAGATACTATGGTCTCTCATTTGAGAACTAAACTGTAGTGACAATGACCTATTGTATACTTCTTCCTGGATATCTGACAAATCTGTAAGATTCAGAATTTCCAAAGCTTACTTTATAACTTTGCCTTAAATATTTATTAACTTGTATGCGTGTGCGTGTGTGCATGTGTGTTTGTGTGTACTTATATACTGATTATTACCCTCGACATGAGTTACCCAACTTAAAAATGTGTATGTGTGTGTGTGGGGGGGGTCATCACTTCTTAAATACCACTTTACCCCATTCAAATATCCACATATTCAACTTATTACTAAAAAGTTACAGATTGTCACTATAATAATCTTTTCACCATTATTTTCCATTCTAATTTATACCATTTGAATTCAGTCCATTATTTCTTGTCCACACAAAGGTTGCAATAAATCTAACCTATTACCTAATTAACCTAATTACCTTATTAACCTAAATATTACTTAAATATTTTCCTATTACTGGGTATTTGGTAGTTACATTTTTTTACCTTCACGAATATTTGTGCACATATATCTGCATTTTGTATTGGGTCCTCATCAAAGCCCACTAGGATTTACATAACAGTATGGTATTAATCTGTCTTTTCAAATAATAAAATATATTCTCAAAAATGATGGCTATGTATCAATTTGTTTTGGATCATAAAGCAAAATCACATCAGTTAAAAGAATAGTAATGTACAAGTTCCAAATATAAATCAAACATCTGAAAGTATGACCACAAGTTTGAATAATCCTGGGATGGTGTCATTATTTATTGTCAGGATGTTTGGGTAAATGCTGGTATTCTATCTACTTTCATATGAAACTCTATGCTAATATAAATAGCTAAGCATTGAATTTGCCTATTCCAATTACATGTTTGTTGTGTTGTTTTAAGTTCAAATAGAGTAATTAGATGTTATAAATTTTAGTATAAGGGAAAATTTGTAAAGATTATTTCAAAATTTATGGCTCCTATAACTGAGCAAATGATCACATCAACTATAGAAACATGGAAAGCTTGAATATAACTTAATTTGGAGTAGAAGATTATAAAATAGAAGTTTAGAAGATTGTAAATTAGAATGTTTACTTATTGATTTTGGTAAACCTTTGAGAATCCAAGATATTTTGAATAGGCAGTTTGATATATAGATATGGAAGCTGAAAGAGTTATGGGATGGAGGTGTGCATTTTTGGATGATCTGCATAGGTTATTCTTAAAACCATAATTATAAAAAAACAAAGAAACAAAAACAAAACAAAAAAGCCATTATTGTGAATGAGATCACTGAGGAAGAGAATATATTCTGAAATAATGTGTAAAGACACAATTAAATGGTCGTGATATAATGAGAGAAAATTCAATAAGCAAAGATTTATATTCTATAGGGAACAAAATCATAAATGTTTATGTACATATGATAAGAAAGCACACGAGAAAGAAAAACACTTTAGGAAGTTTATTAATACAAAAGTAAAATATACATATATATTTACGGAGAATATATATTTTTTAATTCTCCTTTGTTTATTTTTGAAATTCTCCCATATTGCGTTACAAATGTATACTATTTTAATAATTTAAACAATATCATCACAAGTTAGGAAAACTAAGTATCTGTCATTTCATACAAAAAAGGGATAGCTAGATTGATGAAGTAAAAGACAGCACAAAATAGTGTCATAATCTCTAAGATATAAGGTGTCATATATAAAAGTGAAATTAAACATATGATATATATTTTATTTTTAAAAAGATTTTATCTATTTATTTGAGAGAGAGAGAGAGAGCACAAGCGGGGTGAGGGGCAGAGGGAGAAGCAGACTCCCTGCTGAGCAGAGAGACCAATGCAGGGCTCAATCCCAACACTCCAGGATCATGACCTGAGTCTAAGGCAGATGCTTAACCAACTGAGCCACCCAGGTGCCCCTAAATGTATGATATATATTTTAAACAAATCAAATGCAGTCCTTAAATACTACTAATGGACAGTTGCAGAAAATGGTTCAGGATGCACAGACGGAGATTCATTCAGATGGTAAAACCACGGACAAAGAAGAATAATTTTTTAAATGCAAAAAGAGGGGTATGGCATTTTAAGAAAGTAATCAAAGAAGAACTAAATAAATGAAAGGATATTCCATATTAAGCAATGGAATGAATACCACTGTTGGTTTTGTCAAGATGTCAACTCTTCCCAACTCCATTGACAAATTCAATATATTATCAATCAAAATTCCAGCAAATTATTTCATGGTTATCAACAAACTAACTCCAAACTTCATATGGAGAGGCAAAAGACCCAGAGTTGTTAACATAATATTGAAGGAAAAGGACAAAGTGGGTGGACTGGCAACATCTGACTTCAAGACTTACTGTAAAGCTACCATAAACAAGAGACTGTAGTCTGGGTAAAAGAACAGACAAAGAGATAAATGGAATAAAGCCCAGAAATGGATCCACATAAACACAGTAAATTAATCACTGATGAAGCAGCAAGGGCAATACAATGGAGTAAAGATCGTTGTTTCAACAAGTGTTGCTAAAATTGGACATCTACATGCAAAAAAAAAAAAAAATGAATATAGCTACAGACCTTATTTCCCTTAAAAAATTAATTCAAAATCAAGCACAGACCTTAATGTAAAACACAAAACTATAAAGCTCCTAAATGGTAACATAGGAGAGTATCTAGTTGACATCATGTATGGTGAGAACTTTTCAGATACACCAAAGGCGTGAGCCATAAAATAGTTGATACGCTGGACTTCATTAACATGTAAAACTTGTGCTCTGTGAAAGACACTATCAAGAGAATAAGACAAGCCACTAACCGGAAGAAGATATTTACAAAAGAAATATATGATAAAGGACGATTATCTAAAATATACAATGAATGATTAAAACCAAATGTCAGGAAAATTAAAAATCCAATTGAAAGGTAAACAAAAGACCTAACAGACACCAGACCAAAGAAGATATCCAGATGACAAAGAACCATGAAAAGATATTCAACATCATATGTCATTAGGGAGAGGCAAATTAAAACAATGAGACACCACTATCAACCCATGAGAATGACCAAAATCCAAAACATGGACAAGACCGAATGTTGGTGAGGATTTAAAGCAACAGGGATTCTCATTCACCGCTGGCAAGAAAGCCACACTGGACAGCCACTCCGGAAAACAGTTCAGTAGCTTCTGACAAAACTAAAATAGACTCTTACATACAATCCAGCAATCACACTCTTTGGTATTTAACCAATAGAATTAAAAATCTATGTGCCCCTTAAAACATACACCCAGATGTTTACCACAGTTTTCATCATATTCATTTTTTCATAAAAAATATTCCTATGTTCATAGCAGCTTTATTTTTGTTTTGTTATTGCAAAACATGGAAGTAACCAAGATATTCTTCAGTAGGTGAATGGATAAATAAACCATGGTATACCAGACAATGGAATATTACTCAGTGTCAAAAAGAAATAAGCTGTCAAGCCATGAAAAGACATGAAGGACAGTTTAATGCATTTTTCTAAGGGAAAGAAGCCAATCTGAAAAGGCTTCATACTATAAGATTCCGACTATGTAACACTCTGGAAAAGGCAAAAATATGGAGAGACTCAAAAGATCAGTGGTTGCCAGGGTTTAGGGGCAATGAAGGAATGAACAAGCAGAGCCCAGAGGATTTTTAGGTTAGTGTGATTATTCTGTATGACAACATAGTGGTAAAAACATATTATACATTGTCCCAAACTACATAATGTACAATACTGAGAGAACCCTAGTGTATACTATGAACTCTGGGTGATAACCATGTTCTAACATAGGTATCATGGTTGCAACACATGTACCACTGTGGTATGGGATACTGATAGCTTGTGATTGTGCTTATATAGGGGAAAGCATATATGGGAACTCTTTCTGCTTGCCATTCACTTTTGCTGTGATGTTAAAACTACTCTAAATAAAAAAGTCTACTAAAAATTAAATAAACAAATAAAGCAGAGAACTAATGAAAATAGGCAGCATAAAATATTCACATCTTTGGGGGCACCTGGTCGGCTCAGTCACTTAAAAGCATCTGCCTTCAGCTCAGATCATGATCTCGGGGTCCTGGGATCGAGCCCCACATCAGGCTCCATGCTCAGCAGGGAGTCTGCTGTGCCCTCTCCCTCCAGCCCTCCCCCTCGACTCCTGCTCTCTCTCCCTCTTGCTCTCTCTCAAATAAATAAATAAAATCTCTAAGAAAAAAATTCACATCTTTGATCTCACAGAAGATGGAGAGGAGGAAGAACCTTCAGGAATCCAAGACTCTACCAAACACACTATTTACCTAAAGAATTGTCTGAATCAACTACTGAAACTACTGAAACTCTGAAGTCTAGCTGAACACGTGCAGCATCCAAAAAAGTGCCTCATGCAGGAAAAATCTTGTAAACTTTAGGGTACAATTTCCCAACCCCCAGCCTGGCAATAGTAGCTGTACAGATGGTGGCCCAGATTCTCAGAGCGGCTTATGGCAAATTAGACAATAGGGACATTATCCTATAAAAACTGGGGCTGTGGGTTTTGGTGTACCTGACAGTTGACTAGGGGATGACACAGAAGCTGACCATTGTTTCAACTCTCACCTGTGCAACTGGCTTCCTTAGCAGTGTTGATCAAGAGGATTTAAAGAAATAGAGTGCCTTTTTTTGTCCCCCTTATTTAGATCAGGCATTTAAGTAAATCTCTTTCAGGTCACCGGCTGACTATGGAGAAAATAAAACAGAAACTTCATTAACGATATGTGATAAGAAATACAGTCCTTGCAAAAAACAGTTAAGACAAGTCACTAAATAGAAAATTACAGCTTTCCTCAAGAAAGAACAGCAATCCCTAGGGAAAGAAGAAAATCTGATTTCCAGTTACCACATCACAGTATTTGAAATGTATAGTTCTCAACAAAAAATGACAAAGCATACAAAAATAGGAAGTTACGGTTAATTCAGAGGAAAACAAACACAATACAACAGAAGCCATTTCCAAGAAAGCCTAGTCATTGGACCTACTAGGCAAAGACCTTAAATTATCTGTCATAAAAATGCTCAAAGACAGAGACACAAGCCAAGAAACAGACTCTTAACTATAGAGAACAAACGGATAGTTACCAGAGGGGAGGGGGATGGGTGAAATAGGTGATGAGGATTAGAACTTGATGAGCACAGGGTAATGTGTGGAATTGCTGAACCACTATATTGTACATTTAAAACGAATATAATACTGCATGTTATTTGTATTGGAATTAAAATTTTTAAAAATTAAAAAAATTAAATGTTCAAATAGATAAAGGAAGTCATGAATAAAAAACTAAAGCAAATCAGGGGAACAGTATTTGAGCAAGTAGGAAATATCAATAAAAATGCAGAAATTATAAAAATGAACGAAGTAGAAATTCAGAAGTTGAAAGTACAGTAGCTGAAAAAAAAAATCAATAGAGGGATTCAACAGAGTATTTGAGCAAGCAAAATTAAATAAATAAATAAATAAATAAATCAGCAAGTTTGAAATTAGAGAAATAAAAGTTTTCCAGACAGTGGGAAGGAAGGAAAGAAGGAAAGAAGGAAAGAAGGAAAGAAGGAAGGAAAGGAAAGGAAAGGAAAGGAAAGGAAAGGAAAGGAAAGGAAAGGAAAGGAAAGGACAGGAAAGGAAAAGGAAGGAAGGAAGGAAGGAAGGAAGGAAGGAAGGAAGGAAGAAAGAAAGAAAGAAAGAAAGAAAGAAAGAAAGAAAGAAAGAAAGAAAGAAAGAAAGAAAGAAAGAAAGAAAGAAAGAAAGAAAAAGAAAGAAAGAGAAAGAAAGAGAAAGAAAGAAAGAGAAAGAAAGAAAGATGGATGAGGAGAGTATAAACGATCTAAGAGACATCATCAAGCATACTAACATCAGTGGAATCTCAGAAGAGAGTGGAAACAGCAGAAAAAATATTTGAATAAAAAATGATCAAAACATTATTTGATGCAAAACATGAATCTACACATCCTAGAAGCTCAATGAATCCCAAGCAGGATATACTAAAAATATCCACACTAAGATACATTATAATCAAATTGTCAAAAGCCAAAAACAAAGAGAAAATCTTGAAAGCAGCAAGAGAAAAGAGATTTGCCCCATTAAGTAATCCTCAATAAGATTAACAGCCAATTTCTCATCTGAAGCCATGTATACTAGCAGGCAGTGATAAGGTATTTTTAAGTGCCAAGAAAAAAACAACAATGAAAACAAAAACCCTGTTAACCAAGAATTCTCTATCTGGAAAGTTATCTTTTAAGAAAAGGAGATACTAAGAAATTCCCAGATAAACAAATGCAAAGGGTATATGTGAGTAGACCTGCCCTATAAGAAATATTGAAGGGAGTCTTTGGGGATGGAAAAAAGACAATGTAGAGTGACTCAAAGCCCTACAAAGAAAGAAAGATCACTGGTAAGGGAAACTATATAGATAACTATAAATGTTACTATTATTGTAGTTTTGGTCTATTAAACTACACTTATTTTTTAAGTTTTTTCATTTAGTTTCCTGTGTGATTTAAAAGATAAATGCATAAAATGATCATTATAAACCTATGTTGATAAGCACACAATGTATAAATATGCTATTTGTCATAATAACAATATAAAGGGTGGGGAACACTGTATAAGAGCAGAGTTCATGTATGCTATGGAAGCTAACTTGTTACCAATATATACTTGATTGCTATAAATTTATTAACTATAATCTTCATGGTAACCACAACAAAGATAACTGAAAAAATATACAGAAAAGGTAATGAAGAGGAAATCAAAATGGTGCAGTATTAAAAAAATTAAGAAAACACAAAATGATGTAATATTAGAGGAAGTGAGGAAGACAATATTCGTGACAAAGAAAAGTAATCCATAGGGGGCCTGGGTGGCTCAGTCAATTAAGCAGCCAACTCTTGATTTCAGCTCAGCCCATGATCTCAGGGTCCTGCAATCCAGCCCTGAGTCAGGCTCCATGCTCTGCAGGGAGTCTACTTTAGGATTTTCTCTCTCCCTCACCCTCTGCCCCTTCTCCAACTCACATGAGCTCTCTCTCTCTCTCTCTCAAATAAATAAATCTTTAAAAAAAAAGAAAAAAGGAAAGCAATCCACAATGTCAAAAGTCCTTGAGCATCAGTTCATTTTAAACGTAAATGGCTTAAGTTCACCAAATAAATTACAGACTGGCAGAATTGATGAAAACAACACAACCCAGTTATGTGTCACCTACAAGAGACTCATTTTGGACCTAAGACACTAATAGGGATGAAAGTGAAAGGGTGGAAGATATTACATACAAATAGTAACCGTAAAAGAGCTGAAGAGTTTACACTAATATTGAACAAAAATAGACTTTAAGTTATTAGAAGAGAAAGATAAGACATTTTAAACTGATAAAGGGGCCCATTCATAAAAAAGATATAACAATTATAACCATAAATATCAAACAGAGTCCCAAAATATATAAATAAAATATTGACAAAATGAAAGGAAGTAATAGTTCTAAAATAATATTTGGAGACTTCAATATTTCATTTTCAATAATGGATAGAAAGTCTAGGCAAATGACTGATAAGGAAATTACAAACTGTGGTATTTACATGAAATAGAATACTATTCAGCAATAAATTAAATACTGATGTATACTACAGTATAGAGGAACCATAAAAACCTTATCCTGAGTCTAAGAAGCCAGACCCAAAAGGTCACATATTTTATGTTTCCTTTTATAGGCTATATCCAGCTTCAACAAATACACAGAGACAGAAAATAGATTATTGGTTACCAGGGCATCAGGGATGGGGAAATGGGGAGCAACTACTTATTAGATACAAATTGCTTTTCTGGGGTAACGAAAACATTCTGAAACCAGAGCAAAGTGTGGCTGCACAATATTGTGAATATGTTAAATGTCACTCAAGTATGTAATTTAAAATAGTTAATTGTATGACTTTTACCTCAATTTTAAAAATCACATCACAAGTAACTACACTTCATGAAGTCAGTAACCCTCTGGCATAAAATGTTTATCGACTTTTTCATCATCCCTTTACAGAAGGATTTGTATTTCATGTGGAAGACACTCCCATGGCTTACCCTGATCTGGGTATGCTTGGAGGTGACCATTGTGAAATTAGAGAAAATGCAGGAATGTGGCCTAATCTACAATGCAAAAAAATTCTTACCTGCATTTTTATTTACCTCTGTATTCTTATTAAAACAATTTAGTCTCCAGGTTGAGCAATTAGCTGGGATATTGAATTACAGTCTTATAGTTTTAAATTAAGGAAAATGTATTGAGCTAATAATTCACCTCTATCCTATATTTTGAAGATACTAAAGTAAGTGCAGTGTATGAAAGTCTCTTTAATTCAGGGTACTTAATAAACCATGTGAGAGTCAGTCTAAAAAATGTCACACACACAATAACATGTATGCCACAAAAAAAAGTGATGAGAAACTGTAAAAATAAAAGTATGTATTATAATATTTTATGTATGCATATATGTATTTCTAGGAAAATTCAGGGGGAAAAATTACTTCCTCAGTCTGAATGATTACTGTCCATTAAACTCTTAAAAGAGTTCAAGCTGAGCCTTTAAGTTCAATGAGGATATCAATGGCAAAAGTAATATATATGGTAATATGAAAACAAAAACAGTATACTTGAATTGAGCGGTGAGAGCAAAGTCTGAATTTCAATAATTGTGGTGGCATTATTATTTGGGTCAAAGGTTTGTAAAAATGTGTTGGATGAGAAAGGGATAGTATGCCACTGTAAGGTGCCACAGCAGAGTCTCAAGTATTGAAGGACATGGTCCTTTTTTTTATTACAGTTTATGTAAATTTTTATTACAGTTTAGTGTGTATAAAGAGCAATGTACAGCACAATGATTATGCACATGGTAAACACCATGGGTTCTTCTATTTTCTCTTTTTTTTAAAACGGTGTTTCAATGGCTCTGAGAAGAATGATTGGGAGCAACAACCAGTAGGAAAGCACTTTGATGACTGGGGTAGTCCTCCCTTCAAGCAGGGCTCTGGATCTGAATGGAGAGGAACTGTCAGAGGATATCAACATTTAATTTGGCAAATTAACAGGAACTGGTAGCCAATTAACAAAGAGTGAAGGAAGCCACTACCCATGTGTGGCTACTTATCACTTAAAATGTGGTCCTTCTGAATTGATATGACTGTAAGTATAAAACACACACAGATTTCAAAAATGCCCCCAACCACCACCACCAGCTCCAAATGCACTCAGCCCCTTCCAGCCGTGGAGATGTTCATTTTCATAATCTATAGGTCTAGAAAGAACCAGGGTGGAAGGGATGGTGTTAGCTCCAAGCAAAAACACGTTTCCCATTCCTCCTACAAAAAGTTCAGTAGTTTCTCATGAACACACTTCTCATTTTGCTGCACACCTCTATCAATTTTCAGAGCACTGAAATGGCTTTTTTTGGATAGTGTCGTCTAGTTTTCTTTTTGGGGGGAGAGGATTTGCAAACTTCCTTACTTCTTCCTGTTGGTAGTAGCCACTCAAGGCCACTCACTTAAGTAAATAAAGCTAAATCAAGTATTCAAATTTCAGCAGTTCTCTTTTATTTAAAAAATGAACTAAAAGGGGCACCTGGGTGGTGCAGTTGGTTAAGCGTCTGCCTTCAGCTGAGATCATGATCTCAGGGTCCTGGGATGGAGCCCCGCATCAGACTCCCTGCTCAGCGGGGAGCCTGCTTCTCCCTCTCCCTCCGCTACTCCCCCTGCTTGTGCTCACTTGCTCTCTCTCTCTCTCTCTGTGTCAATTAAATCAATAAAATCTGTGAAAAATATAAAATTAAATAAAAATGAGAAATATTAAATAAATAAAAAAATTACTGGGGAGTGATTAGAACCAAAACTGAATTGTAAATTGCAGGGTGAAACTAGAGGGTCATTACTGCAATTCAAATTATAAAACCCTTATATAGGTCCCTTTATTCCCTGATGTGGGAAAACTAATGTTTTTCTCCAGCTATTAGCAGAAGTACTTGAATAGTTTTAAAAGCTTTCAATTTTCCAGTACATAATAGACAATAATATTGCAGCATTTGTGTGTGCTTTGAAGCTACAATGTCCCGACACCTTTTAAATGGGTTCTCTTACTACTATTGTTAACTCTTGGGTTTAGTACGTATTTATCAACTGAGAAAATTTAAAAGTTTACATTTAAGGGGAAAATGTGCCTCAAATCACCCATGTAGGTTAATACTGGATTCATACAATTCCTTTTACATCTGATACTTTCAAAATACCTTAATTTTTACTCAACCCAGGGACAGCGGGGGTGGGAGGAGATCCTGCAAAATAGGCTCATTTGGTTGAAATCAGGTGTTATCCTAGGAACCATAATGTTCCTGACACTATGACAAATAACCTGGCAGATTAATGACTAGAATCCAATAATCTTTTCTTCTTGTTCCCTCCCTGAGCTCTGAAAAGTCTTCCGTGTGTCCTTTACATGATTCATTTTATGTACCTCGTATTTCACTGAGCCATACTTCTGTCCGTTTATCCTGTCAGACCACAGCGGCAATTTTTAGTTCTTGCCTTCACTTTCCTTTCTCCAGTTTCAGACTACACCATAGTCCTGGTTAGACATTTCCTTATAGAAAGAGGGCAGATGCTTAGATGAGGGTAGAGATCTCCAAGGGAAAACTGCAGACAACTTAAACCTGTTAACTAGGACCAAAGTCACCAAAATGCCTCCACCTTCAATTACGTGATTTAATCTCCCTTTCTCCCTGAATTTCCATTTGCAAGTTCCACCTCTTTCTCCTAGTTTCATGCAATATGTGCTCAGCTGTAGGCCCTTTTCAAAACATACCAAATCTTCACAAACCATATGCTTGCCCACGCAGTTTCTTTAGAATTCTTTAAATGTAAATATTAATGCAAATACAGTCTCACATTTATACATGTGAAAAAAAAAAACAGAAATCTGGGATGGGAGTCAGAATTCTCAGGGATTACAGACTTTTGAGAGAAAAATGCCACTTAAAATGGGCTTTGCAAGACAGAGGAGGGGAATATCACTTTCTTCATCCACTCCCTTTTCATATTTTTAATTTATAAGAAATTATATCCAATAGTCATAGGAAAACAATCTACCATTAACTGGACATTGTGCTCAACACTTTTTCGATATTATATCTAATTCTCACTACTTGGTATATCTCTGTCCTTCTTTGTCCTCAGACTAATTTATACCTTATACATTAACAGCTTGGTTCAAGCAATAGTGAAAATTCAAACCATCTTCCTCTTCCACAAAAGAAACTGTAGTACTTTTGGGGCACCTAGCTAGTTCAGTGAGTAGATCATGCAACTCTCAATCTCGGGTTGTGAGTTCAAGCCCCACATGGGGCGTGAAACCTACTTAAAAAGTTAAAAATTAAATTAAAAAAAAAGAAATAGTACTTTTAATTAAATGACAACTGTGAAAACAGGAAGTTTACAATTGCATGCACCAGATGACAGGTTCCTACATCACCAAGGCATGGTGGAGCCATGGTGGAGCGCTGGGTCACACCAAACTCTTCTTCCACTTGGACTGAGGCCTGGGCATCAGAGGCCCTGCCTGCTGATTCTGTGTATTCTAATAGGGAGACAAAACCCAGAGCTACAGTCGTGACAACCCCAATGGCTTCGTTTGAGCCAATTTTATGGTTCCCTCGGGATAGAAAGACTGCTGATTGATTATTGGCTTATCTAAACCTATGTAAAAACTGTTCTTCCAGTAACTAGTAAGAAAGAAGGGCAGGATGGAATCAGCTAGGATTTCACAGTCAGACGGCAGGAAGCACCTGAGATGTGCTGCCACCAAATGAGCATCTGAGAACTGAGTTTATGAAAGAATGTAATTTTTAGGGGAATAATTCATTTTTAAAATCATTTTCTCAGGTATCTTCCTGATATTCATTTAGACTAAGGAAGATATTCAATTCCCTAGTTACAAAGTTTAGCTTATATTGGGGCAAAGAGTGGGGTGAATATGTAATTCAAGGAGTACATAATGACAAATACCAAGAATGTCTGTGTTGAGGAACTGAAATAAGATTTCAAGGTTACTATCCAAAGTAGTATAGTTCATGAGTGAATGAAACAAAATACGAATCCAAGTACATTGTTTGGGTTTGTATCTTTTCCACTACAAACTGAAATAAACATAAGCACTAGAGACTACAGGCAATATTCATGTATTTTATCCATGCTGCAAGTACATTTCGGTGTGGTGTTTATTTACTTGAATTCATGTGATTACATGATCATAACTCAGGGAAAATGGTGACTTCTGACTTCTCCTACACTAGGGATATATATGCTGAAATTTATTGATAGAACATAATCCAAACAAGCAAATCTTATAACATGTCCCAAATTTATTGGCAAACATTGGGTTGTAGCAATCGAAATTGTTGTGTTTTAGGCCAAAAAATTATGAAATATCAGCAATATTATATAAATCAGCCAAATATCCTAAATACTTAAAAATATTTATTAGTGAAGCCATCAACATTAACTATCTAGATGGATATTACTACATATACCCTGAGAACAGAGCCTAATTTATCTGTTACCATGTACATACACTCCCAATTTAAGTTCTGTACATGTAAATTCTCAGCCATATTTCATGTTTGAATGAATAAACATATATATATACTACATATATTAAAATATATGAGTTCCTAGGCCATAGCTTTTCAGGCATTGAGGCTTGGTTCTAATTATTTTTAAATAATGTCAAAATCTGTAATAAAAGTTTCCATAATTTTGAGCACGAGCAGCATTGAAAATTAACCTAAGTCTGAGGACTAGATTAAGGCCAAGTGAACTGGAAGGGGCTGAAGCTAGAGGGAAGGCATTTATTTTCCAAACTTTCAACAAATAGTTTTTGCGGGTCTGCTATGCACTAAGAACTATGTTAGGTTCTGGATCTAAAAGTTAAGCAAAATAATGTTCCTTTCCAACAAGGAGTTTAGAGAGGCAAACAGAAAAGAGCACACATCCCACAAATGTGGTTTAAGCCACGACAGAGTACTTAGGGAAGCATCTTGCAAGAATAGCAAATTCCGTCTTGGAAAATCAGGGTAATTTTCCCTTGTAATGACACTTCAAATCTGAGCCCTAAAGGATGTGAAGAGGTTGTTCAGATATGATTCAGATAAAAGAGGGAAGAAACACGTCTTCAGAAATCTACAAGTGGATCGTGAGTCTAATTTCTTGAGTTTATTAGACTAGACAGGAAGGAGCATAAATGAAAGAAAGGGTGGAGACAAAGCATAAGGGACTGTGTCGGGTTCACTGAAAACCCTGGAAGGCATCCTGAAGACAACAGGCGCGTTGAGGACTCAAAGCAAAGAAATCTTTAAAAAGCAGGTTTTCTCTTTGGAAAGATCAATCTGGACCCAATATGGAAAACAGATTGAAGGAAGCCAGATGGAAAGCTGGGAACACACTTTCAAAAACACAACAGTAATTCCAGAAATCGAGGATAATGACCAGAACTACTGAGGTGAAATTTTATTATTTTTTTATTTTTTTGGAGGGGAAATTTTAAATTTAAAAAACAAGCCAACCAAAACAAGCATATTTCTTCTAACAATTTGGGAAAAAAAATGTGCTTTTAATGAACGCTGGGATCAAGGGAAAAGAAGAGGGTAAGATGTACATTTTTATAGCATGGACCACTTTGTAAACCACAGTCATAGTTCCCAGTGTACAAATTCCCGAAGAAGCAGATTTTTTTTCCTGTAAGGAAGTGGGGAGTATAGAGAGATGACCACAGTTTGAGTTCTGACACAGTTGCATTAGGGTACCTATATATTAAACACTCGAATAGAAATATCCAATAGGTTGCAGATTATATGTGTATGGAGACCAAAGGAGAAATCTATACTAGAATCATAAAGAGAGCAGGTCTGTGATAACCACTGCAAACGTAAAAGTAGACAGGCGTGGAAAAAGACCCACACAAGAGGTACGATTTGGGGAAAACAGATCTGGAAAATCTCAAAACGCAGAAGAATCTGGAAATAAACAATACAGCAAGGGGACCACTATCCCCAGCTGGAAGGTTGTTTACTTCACCAGAGACTCTGGCTGTGGAGTGAATTATTCTTCGGATCCCACGAAGCTCCACCCTGAAGAAGTGAGCTTGGAGGACATGCTGCACAAAGGTACAGCTTTCAAACACAGTCTGTTCCGTTCAGAAATGATTCTTTTTTTTTTAAAGATTTTATTTATTTATTTTACAGGGAGAGACACAGCGAGAGAGGGAACACAAGCAGGGGGAGCGGGAGAGGGAGAAGCAGGCTCCCCGCTGAGCAGGGAGCCCGATGCGGGGCTCGATCCCAGGACCCCAGGACCATGACCCGAGCCGAAGGCAGACTCTTGACGACTGAGCCACCCAGGCGCCCCTCTCTTATCCTTTCTATCCTAAACATGTTTATCACACTTTCTTCATGGAGAAAAGTTGTATTTTTTGCCTAAGCCCCTTATATATCAGTTGAGCTTATCATAAATAATATGCAAGCTAACTAAATAATATAATATTTCGAGATTTCTTTTTCCTATAAAGTGGCTCTGTCCTTAAAAATGTTTTGGTACATTCCTAAAGTTGAAAAGAAATTTGATGAAGTCTGAAATTAAGACCTCTTTGTGGCTACGCCTCTACGTAAAAAAGCTACTTCATGATTCAGTCATGTTTGGGTGAAAAGTATTTTATTTTTATAATAGCGAAAATTAGCATCCACTTGCTACCTAAATAAAAGCTTGGGCCAAGAGCATTATGTAACCTCAGGTTAGAATAAAATTCTCAAATGTTTTACTAGCTCTAAAATCCTATTACTCTGATTCAGCAGACTGAATGGCAGATACTATTTTTCTCATTCCATATCATGCATGCATTTATAATTGCTGTGCTAAACTTGCATAGACACTGTAAGGAAAAAAAATACATAACTAAGGAACAGTTACATAAATGCAGGCTCTCATAAATGGGTGGTCATGTGTGTGCTAGGACTACTTTTAACTTCCCAAGCCTTGTTTGAAATCAGGTGCAGGAAAAAAAAGACATCATTTTGGGTGGTGTATTTGTGTGCTAGGGCTGCCATAACAAAATTTCACAGACTGGATGATTTAAACAGCAGAAACGTATTTTCTCGCAGTCCTGGAGTCTCGAAGTCCAGATCAAGGTGTCAGCATGGCTGGTTCCTTCTGAGGGCTGTGAAGGAAAACTCCGTTCCAGGCCTCTCTCCTTGGCTTATAGACAGCTATCCTCTCTGTCTTCACATTTTCTCTCTGTATCTGTGTCCAAATTCCCTCTTTATCTTACAAGGATCACCAATATTATTGGATTAAGGTCTACCTATGTGATCTTATTTTAATTATATCTCGTAAGACTCTACCTTCAAATATTGTAATACCCTGGGGTCACTGTTCCCAAGCAAGTCCAAAACCTGGCAGGGCAAATTCTATTGCATTTTAAAGCTTGAGAATGGGGTGCCTGGGTGGCTCAGTTGGTTAAGCGACTGCCTTCGGCTCAGGTCATGATCCTGGAGTCCCGGGATCGAGTCCCACATTGGGCTCCCTCCTCGGCAGGGAGTCTGTTTCTCCCTCTGACCCTCTTCCCTCTCGTGCTCTCCATCTCTCATTCTCTCTCTCTCAAATAAATAAATAAAATCTTTAAAAAAAAAAAGCTTGAGAATGATCCACTTTGGCTGGATGGTTTATTGACTGTGCCCACCAGGGTGGGAGCCCTACCTCCCAGGCAAACCAGGGTGACAGACCTACTTCCTCAACCTAGAGCACCCTCACTCCTTGGCCCTGTGCCTTGCTTTCCGGAACCAAGTGGGAGATGGCCCCTCCCACGGGGTCTGTGCCCTCTGTGTCTTAACTTCTTGAATTAAAAAGTTCATGGCCCAAACAAGAAGGAAACTGGGCATTTTAGCCTATTTTGTTGGTTTGTTGGATTGTTTAGAACGTACAGATCTGAACACAAGTCTTAGTGTTGCTAACTACTTGCCAATGTCACTGGTTAAGTTGTTCAACCTCTGTGAGTTCTAAGGTCCTTATCTTAAAGTATGGATACCTTAAAGTAATAATATCTCCAAGAAAAAAAAAATTTTTGAGAATAAAATAAATTAAAAGCTCTACACTATGAACTTCATAGGAAGTCAATATTACCAAAGCAAATTATGGACTGTGAATTAAGTCAAACCAGATGAGTCTTAAGCTTCCATCTTCCTCCAAACGCTATGATACTCTGTGCCACGTAAAACCCATGACAGAAATTCCCACTCCTACTTAGAATGTCACCGCAACAACCATGAAGATAGGGACCCATGGCAGAGGAGAACAACAAGCTTCATGCCTTGATTTTGAAAGATTTAGTTAAATTCCAATTCTTCTATTTATACTTGACTTTCTTCCTAGACCACTTGGATTAATCGGAAAAGGAGAAGATTGTTCAATGGCTCTTGAGGACTCCAGATAGAGAACACATTCTCCCCTGTGTGCTGAAAGGTATTTCAATTGTAGGGAGTACAGAGTTCATTAATACAGTGGAATATCCCAGAAAAAAACATAGGCTATGGTTTTAGATAGCCAGGAATTAGAATTTCAGTTCTGCCTTATATTAGCTAAGTGACATAGGACACATCTCTTTTGCTGGGTCTTAACTTTGACCATCTCTGAAATGGTGATGAGATCAACAAACTCATATACCACCTATACCAGATTAAGGCAACATGACAAAATAGATGCAATGTGCATTATGTAAATTGGAAAGTACAGTAAAGTTATTTATTTGGATACAATCCAATTTAGAAAATCCAAAATCCTAAGAAGTAAAAACTAGACAGAAGAGGTGAAATTTTAAACATAACCTCTACATAAACCATGGGGCGATTCACTGAGATAAAAAAGATCTATATTTTTTTTAATGACCCATGTTATCATTCTATTTATATATATTTAAGACACACAGGTTCAAATTGCCTCTAAAACTGAGTATTTGACTTCCATAACTTAACTGTAAAATTATCAACTTTCTCTCATTTTTTTTTCACATTAAACTCATTTTTGTCTACCTATCAAATACTTTATGAGACTTGATTTTGAAAAGCTTTTTCCTGGAGTAAAAAGAAAAAACAAAAATGTCCTCTGGAGGTTCTGCCTGGGATACAATCACAGATTTTCACAGAATGACTTGTATTCAGCCGAGGCCCACATTTGTCCACCTAGTTATTGAAATTAACCTGCTGTGTCATGCCCACTTCTGGAGCTGGGCTGGGCATTTGCTTAGAATGCTAGATTTGTTTTAGATTTATTTGATCAGGAAAGATGATTTTCTGCATGGATCCCTTACATGTTCCTTCATCATTTCTGTCATTTAACAATACAATATTTTCAAGTTCAGTAAAGCAGAGTGAATGCGTTATATTATAACATGGTACTTTCAACAACTACACTATTCTTGCAAGATAGAAACATTTTTTTCACATATGTTAGAATAATTTGAGTTGAGAGATGAGAGTTTATTTAAAAATAAGGTTGAAAGCACATTTATTTTCTGGAATCAAGTGAAGAGAAATTTCTAAACTTACAGAAAAAAAAAAAAAAAACCTGAGAGGATTCTAAAGAAAATTTGAGAACATTTGAAGAGCAAATTGAAGGGAGAAATCTTCCTTCAGTGAAGTTATGCTAAGCAATAGTAAAGCCCCCAGGTGGAAAAAAGAAAATTCCTTGGGTGAAAGTTTCTCAAGATTAAGTACGTAAGTTAAATTAGGAGAGAGACCATAATTGTCTTTGTGAGACTTAAGATCAAGGCCACCATTTAAGGCATAATAGAACACCAGAATAGAAATCAGAAGAACCTACGTTAAATAATACTTTAGTAATTTTGCTATATCAAGGTGTACCACAACACTTCCACCTGTAAAAACTGTATTATCAGAGTCCACTACTAACTCTCTTTGTGTGTTGGGAGAAACTATTAGACCTCTGGGATGATAGCTAATCTTATAATGCCATGTAATACTTACAAATAAAATGAGGTAGATAAGTGGGAAGAATATATTAGGAAAGCAGCTAAGGATCATTTTTATATATGATATCAAAATTATTTTTGTTACTGTATGCATAAGATAGTAATAATCACATTCTTAAGTTTATTATTTTGAAATAATAAGAGATTTGCAGAAAATGCAAAAAAAAAATGTTCAGGGAGATCCTATGTGCCCTTTAAGCAGCCTTCTCAGTAACATCTTTTATAACAATTATACAATATTAAAACCAGGATATTGACATTGGTACAACTCAGAATTTATTTGAATTTCACCATCTTCATGCACACTTATTTATGTGAGTGTATAATTCTATAGAATTCTATCATATGTGGAGGTTCATGTAATTGCAATGACAATCAATCCAAAGGTTCTCTGTTGCTACCTATCTATAGCCACATGCATATCCCCTCCCAACCAATTCCTAAATTCCTAACCATTGGCAACTATTAATACACTCCCTCTCTTAGTTTGCTTATGAATAGAATCAAAAAGTATGTACTCTTTTGAGATTAGCTTCTTTCACTCAACATAATTCCCTTGATACCCACCCAAGTTTTTGTGTGAACCAATAGTTTGATCTTTTTTTTTTACGGACCTATATTCCATAATGTAAATGTGCCACAATTTGCTTAATCATTTTCCTGTTCAAAGACATTTTAAGGTTTCCAGTTTTTGTCTATTACAAATAGGGCTGTATAAACATTTGTTTATAGGTTTTTGAGGGAATATAAACTTGTATTTCTCTGGGATAAATGCCTAAAGGGTGACTGTTGGATCATATGGTAAACATATGTTTACTTTTAAAGGGAAATGACAAACTATTTTCCAGATTGTTTCTACCATTTTAAATTACCGCCAACAAAATATGAGTGAGCCAGTTTCTCCACATGTTTGCCAGCATTTGGTGTTATTATTTTTATTTCTGCCAGTCTGACAGCTGTGAGGTGATACCTCACTAAAGTTTTAATTTGTACTTTTTTAATGATTAATGATGTCAAAAATCTTTTCAATTATCCTCTACAGTAAACTGACTGCTCCTGTCTTTTTCCCATTTACTAACTGGATCATTTGGGGATTTCAGACTGTTGAATTGTGAGAGTTTGTTATACATTCTAGACACAAGTTCTCAGTCAGGTATATGGTTTGTGAATATTTCCTCCCAGTGTGTAACTCACCTTTTTACCCTCTTAACAGAGTTGTTCACAGAACAAACATATTTAATTCTGATATGCATACTTTATCAGTTATTTTTCTTTCTGGATTGTGCTCTTGGTGTCAAGTCTAAGTGGCCTAGTCCTAGGTCCCAAAGATTTTTTTCCAATGCTTTTATTTTTTCCTAAAAGTTTTATACCTTATGACTTATATTTGTTTGTGATACATTTGGGGTTAAATTTTGTAGAAGTTTTGAGGTGTAAGACTACAATTTCTTTTTCTAGTCATTAGATGTCCAACTGAAAAGACCATTTTTCCTCCATTTAATTGTTTCTGCACTATTATGAAAGTCAATTGGACATATTTGTGTGGATCTATTTCCGTTCCATTTACCCATGTCTACTCCTCGTCTAGTACTCACTGTGTTATTACAGGAGATATTTAGTAAACCTTAGTATTGAAAAAAATTAATCTTTTTCAAAATTCATTTAGCTTTTTAAGGTCTTTTCTTGCAGATGTCATTTCTTTCCACTCATATTTTAGAATATGCATGTCTATATCTACAAAGTATCTACAAAGATCCTTGTTAATATTTTTTATACGAACTATGTTCAACTTAATTTGGCCACCTTTCTACCATGTTGAGTCTTCCAATTCATGAATATGGTATGTTTTAACTACTGTAAGAAATGTGCCACTCTGGTTCAAATATTGATAGTGGGGCAGGCTGTGCATGTGTGGGGGCAGAGGGTATATGGGAATTCTTTGTCCTATCCATTCAATTTTACCGTGAATATAAACCTTACCTAAAAATTAAAGTATATATTTTAAAAAGTTTAACATCTTCTTGATCATTCACTTCCATCCTATTAAAGAGGGAGGTTGTAAAAACAGTTCAAGATTAGGGAAGTATTTTAGAAAAAGCTATTATTGAGTGGTGAGTCCCACTCTCAACTCCTACAAAACGGATGCAACCTAGGGAAAGTGAGGAGGCTCAGATGGACCACCTAGGGAGTTTAATATATCACCCCTGACACTTGGAAGACAATAAACAGTGATGTCTATTTCCAGATTCAGAGAGCAAATGAACAGGGGTTTGTGGCAACCAGGATGCTCTGATGTTAGAGCAGATGAGAAGTAGCTGCACTGGGATTTGTCTGCCTCAAATCATTTCTTATATCTACTAACTCTGGAGATATTAAAAACAACAGTTATTAAGATGGGATAGAACACACTAGATCAGGAAAGATGGGACAGGCCAACCATAACCCTATTCATAGTGTAGTTGATGAACTGATTAGAGACCAAAGACAGAAAAGAGGCAACTATTTTACTACACTATTCAAGTTATTCAACAAGACTAGGAGTTACCCAGGATATTCATTGCTTGAAAATAGCCAAAAAAGCCCCCTAGTTTCCCTTAGGTTTCAGGTGAGGATCATGGGGAAAAATAACCTTTTGAATATGTATGCAGAAAAAACTGGAGTAACCGAATATAGTGTGTGTTCCGATAACACCATGTGTCCTTCTCTCTTAAGAGTTATAACTCTTGGAGCAAAATGGCGGAGGAGTAGGAAACCTGGATTTCCTCCAGTCTCAGGAATTCAGCTGAATAGGGATCAAACCATTCTGAACACCTACGAACTCAACAGGAGATCGAAGAAGAGAGTAGCAACAACTCTCTGAACAGAAAAGCGACCACTTACTGGAAGGTAGGACGTGCAGAGAAGTGAATCCCAGGCGATATTCGGGAGGATAGAGGGCGGGGGAGGGGGCCTCCATGGGCCGCTTCTGGCAAGTGCTAGAGCCAGGGAGCACAAAATCGGATCTTTTAGAAGTCGGCTCCGCGGAGGGACGTCGCTGCAGTGGCTAAGCAGGGGGTGGAATCCTCCCGGGACAGTGTGGTCTCGGGACCCTTAGGGTCACAGAAAGGGGGGTGCCTGAGTGTGGCAGAGCTCCCAGGGATCGGAGCGGGGAAGCCGGCTGCAGAGACGGAGCCGAGGCGCGGGCTCTCAGCTCGGGGTGGCCATAAACTGTGATCCGTGGCCCAGTCAGGCCACTGCTCCTCCAGCAGGGACCCAACAAGCAGCAGAGCCGGGGAGACTCCCCTTCCTCCCCGGGGAGGAGTGGCGCAGGAGCGCACCGCAGGGATCTGCTGGGTTTGGAGACTCCACACGGGGTCAGGTGCCAGACATAAAAACGCTTGGTCACAGGCCAGGTGAGCACGGAGTGCGGCCGGAAACCGGGGAGTCGGGAGTGACTGCTTTTCTCTAGGGGCGCACTGGGGAGCGGGGGCCCAAGTTCTCAGCTCCTCCGGGCGAAGATTGGGAGGCCACCATTATCACCCTGGTCCTCCAAAGCTGTGCCAGAGCTTGCAGGGGACAAAAGCTCCTGAGAGCAAACCCAAGCAGCTTGCTTAGCCAGGACCTAAAAGGGTGGGGCAATTCAACCTCCGGCAAAGACATTTGGGAACCACGACAACAGGCCCCTCCCCCAGAAGATCAGCACGAACAGCCACCAAGCCAAGACCAAGTTTACCGATAAACGAGAACAAAACTCCAGCGCTAGGGGAATACTGCACATAGAATTCATGGCTTTTTTTTTTACCATGATTCATTAATTCAACGAAGTTAATTTTTTTAAATGTTTTTTTTCTAATTTTTCTTATTCCCTTTTTCAACCAACATCTTATCAATCCCTTTTTTAAAAAACACATTTTTTACTTTTCATTTTTAGAGTCATATTTTATCCCTTCATAGTAGTTACCCTTATTTTTGGCATATATATATGTTTTTCTCTCTTTAAAATTTTGAGATACAGCTTCTTCTAACAGATCAAAATATACACTAAATCACTAGTGTATGGCTTTGTTCGAGTCTCCTGCCTGATCACATTCTCTCCCTTTTTTTTTCTTTTAATCTTCTTTCTTTTTTCAAACAACTTCTTATCAATTCCTTTTATAAAATCTTTTATAATTTTCATCTTTACAGTCATCTTCCATCCCTTCATTGTATCAACCCTTATTTTGTACATATATGTCTTTCTTCCTTTAAAATTTTGGGAGGCACTTTTTTCTAACAGACCAAAATACGCCCAAAATCTAGTGTGTGGCACTGATCTATGCACTAGCCTGATCATAGTTGATCATATTCTGCTTTTTTTGTATTGTTCTGTTTTTGTGTTTATCTTTTTTTTCTTTTTTTTTTTCTCTTTCTTTTTTGTTTCTTTCCCTTTCTTTTCCCTGGTTTCAGGTCTTTTCTGATTTGTATAGAGTATATTTGCTGGGGACGTTGTTAACGTGTTAGCATTTTGTTCTCTCATTCATCTATTCTCCTCTGGACAAAATGACAAGATGAAAAAAAACACCTCAGCAAAAAGAACAAGAGGCAGTACCGTCAGCCAGGGACCTACTCAATATGGACATTAGTACGATCTTGGACCTAGAGTTCAGAATCATGACTTTAAAGATACTAGCTGGGCTTGAAAAAAGTTTGGAAGTTATTAGAGAAACCCCTTCTGAGAAATAAAAGAACTAAAATCTAACCAAGTCAAAATCAAAAAGGCTATTAATGAGGTGCAATCAAAAATGGGGGCATTAACTGCTAGAATAAATGAGGCAGAAGAGAGAATCAGCGATATAGAAGACCAAATGATGGAAAATAAAGAAGCTGAGAAAAAGAGAGATAAACAACTACAGGATCACGAGGGCAGAATTCGACAGATAAGCGATACAATAAGACGAGACAACATCAGAATAATTGGGATCCAAGAAGAAGAAAGAGAGAGAGGGGCAGAAGGTATATTGGAGCAAATGATAGCAGAGAACTTCCTTAATGTGAGGAAGGAAACAGGCATCAAAATCCAGGAGGCACAGAGAACCCCTCTCAAAATCAATAATAATAGGCCAACACCCCGAAATCTAATAGTAAAACTTACGAGACTCAGAGACAAAGAGAAAATCCTGAAAGCAGCTCGGGAGAAGAGATACGTAACCTACAATGGTAGAAACATTAGATTGGCAACAGACCTATCCACAGAGACCTGGCAGGCCAGAAAGGACTGGCATGGTATCTTCAGAGCACTAAACGAGAAAAATATGCAGCCAAGAATACTATATCCAGCTAGGCTGTCATTGAAAATAGAAGAACAGATAAAAAGCCTCCAGGACAAACAAAAACTAAATGAATTTGCAAACACAAAACCAGCCCTCCAAGAAATATTGAAAGGGGTCCTCTAAGCAAAGAGAGAGCCTAAAAGCAGCATAGATCAGAAAGGAACACAGACAATATACAGTCACAGTCACCTTACAGGACATACGATGGCACTAAATTCATATCTTTCGATAGTTACCCTGAATGTAAATGGGCTATGCCCCAATCAAAAGACACAGGCTATCAGATTGGATTAAAAAACAAGACCCATCAATATGCTGTCTGCAAGAGACTCATTTTAGACCCAAAGACACCCGCAGATTGAAAGTGAGGGGGTGGAAAACCATTTACCATGCTAATGGACACCAAAAAAAAGCTGGGGTGGCAATTCCTATATCAGACAAATTAGATTTTAAACAAAGACTGTAAAAAGAGATGAAGAAGGACACTATATCCTACTTAAAGGGTCTATCCAACAAGATCTAGCAATTGTAAATATCTATGCCCCTAACATTAATTGCCAATTATATAGGGCAATTAATAACAAAAGCAAAGAAACACATTGACAACAATACAATAATAGTGGGGAAATTTAACACCCCTCTGACTGAAATGGCAGATCATCTAAGCAAAAGATCAACAAGGAAATAAAGACTTTAAATAACACACTGGACCAAATGGACTTCACAAGCATATTCAGAACATTTATCCCAAAGCAACGGAATACACATTCTTCTCTAGTGCCCATGGAACATTCTCCAGAATTGATCACATCCTAGGTCACGAATCAGGACTCAACCGGTACCAAAAGACTGGATTAATCCCTGCATATTTTCAGGCCACAATGCTTTGAAACTAGAACTCAGTCACTAGAGGAAAGTCGGAAAGAACTCAAATACATGGAGGCTAAAGAGCATCCTACTAAAGAATGAATGGGTCAACCAGGAAATTAAAGAAGAATTAAAAAAATTCATGGAAACCAATGAAAATGAAAACACAACCGTTCAAAATCTTTGGGATACAGCAAAGGCAGTCCTGAGAGGAAAGTATATAGCAATACAGGCCTTTCTCAAGAAACAAGAAAGGTCCCAAATACACAACCTAACCCTACACCTAAAGGAGCTGGAGAAAGAACAGCAAAGAAAGCCTAAACCCAACAGGAGAAGAGAAATAATAAAGATCAGAGCAGAAGTCAATTAACTAGAAACCAAAAGAACAGTAGAACAGATCCACGAAACTAGGAGCTGGTTCTTTGAAAGAATTAACAAGATTGATAAGCCCCTGGCCAGACTGATCAAAAAGAAAAGAGAAACGACCCAAATCAACAAAATCATGAATGAAAGAGGAGAGATCACAAACAACACCAAAGAAATACAAACAATTATAAGAACATATTATGAGCAACTCTATGCCAGCAAATTAGATGACCTGGAAGAAATGGGTGCATTCCTAGAGAAGTATCAACTACCAAAATAGAACCAGGAAGAAATAGAAAACCTGAACAGACCTATAAGCACTAAGGAAATGGAAGCAGTCATCAAAAATCGCCCGACAAACAAAAGCCCAGGGCCAGATGGCTTCCCAGGGGAATTCTATCAGACATTTAAAGAAGAATTAATACCTATTCTCCTGAAATGGTTCCAAAAAATAGAAATGGAAGGAAAACTTCCAAACTCATTTTATGAGGCCAGCATTACCTTGATCCCAAAACCAGACAAAGACCCCATCAAAAAGGAGAAGTACAGACCAATATCCTTGATGAACATGGATGCAAAAATTCTCACCAAAATACTAGCTAATAGGATCCAACAGTACATTGAAAGGATTATTCACCACGACCAAGTGGGATTTATCCCTGGGTTGCAAGGTTGGTTCAACATCCACAAATCAATCAACGTGATACAATACATTAAGAAAAGAAAGAACAAGAATCATAGGATCCTCTCAATAGATGCAGAAAAAGCATTTGACAAAGTACAGCATCGTTTTTTGATCAAAACTCTTCAGAGTACAGGGATAGAGGGTACATACCTCAATATCATAAACCATCTATGAAAACCCACAGCGAATATCATTCTCAATGGGGAAAAGCCGAGAGCTTTTCCCCTAAGGTCAGGAACGTGGCAGGGATGTCCACTATCACCACTGCTATTCAACATAGTATTAGAAGTCCTAGCCAAGGCAATCAGACAACAAAAAGAAATCAAAGGCATCCAAATTGGCAAAGAGGAAGTCAAACTCTCACTCTTTGCAGATGATATGATACTGTATGTGGAAAACCCAAAAGACTCCACCCCAAAACTGCTAGAGCTCATTCAGGAATTCAGTAAAGTAGCAGGATATAAAATCAATGCACAGAAATCAGTGGCATTCCTATAGACCAACAACAAGACAGAAGAGAGACAAATCACGGAGTCGACCCCATTTACAATTGCACCCAAAACCATAAGATACCTAGGAATACATTTAACCAAAGAGGCAAAGCATCTGTACTCAGAAAACTATACAATACTCATGAAAGAAAGGAAGACACAAAGAAATGGAAAAACGTTCCATGCTCATGGATTGGAAGAACAAACATTGTGTAGATTTCAATGCTACCTAGAGCAATCGACACATTCAATGCAATCCCCATCAAAATACCATCCGCTTTTTTCAAAGAAATGGAACAAATAATCCTAAAATTTGTATGGAACCCGAAGAGACCCCGAATTGCCAGAGGAATATTGAAAAAGAAAAGCAAAGCTGGCGGCATCACAATTCCGGACTTCCAGCTCTATTACAAAGCTGTCATCATCAGGACAGTATGGTACTGGCACAAAAACAGATACATAGATCAGTGGAACAGAATCGAGAGCCCAGAAATGGACCCTCAACTCTCTGGTCAACTCATCTTGGACAAAGCAGGAAAGAATGTCCAATGGAAAAAAGACAGTCTCTTCAACAAATGGTGTTGGGAAAATTGGACAGCCACATGCAGAAGAATGAAACTGGACCATCTCCTTACACCACACACAAAAATAGACTCCAAATGGTTGAAAGACCTAAACGTGAGACAGGAGTCCATCCAAATCCTAAAGGAGAACACAGGTAGCAACCTCTTCAACCTCAGCCACAGCAATTTCATCAAGATAAAAAGCTTTTGCACAGCAAAAGAAACAGTCCACAAAACCAAAAGACAACCGACAGAATGGGAGAAAATATTTGCAAATGACATATCAGATAAAGGGCTAGTATCCAAAATCTATAAAGAACTTATCAAACTGAACACCCAAAGAACAAATAATCCAATCAAGAAAAGGGCAGAAGACATGAACATTTTTCCAAAGAAGACATCCAAATGGTCAACAGACACATGAAAAAGTGCTCCACATCGCTCGGCATCAGGGAAATCCAAATCAAAACCTCAATGAGACACCACCTCACACCCGTCAGAATGGCTAAAATGAAGAAGTCAGGAAACGACAGATGTTGGCAGGGATGTGGAGAAAGGGGAACCCTCCTACGCTGTTGGTGGGAATGCAAGCTGGTGCAACCCCTCTGGAAAACAGTATGGAGGTTCCTCAAACATTTGAAAATAGAGCTACCATACGATCCAGCAATTGCACTACTGGGTATTTACCCCAAAGATACAAATGTAGGGATCCGAAGGGTACGTCCACCCCAATGTTTATAGCAGCATTGTCCACAATAGCCAAACTGTGGCAAGAGCCAAGATGTCCATCGACAGATGAATGGATAAAGAAGATGTGGTATATATATACAATGGAATATTATGCAGCCATCAAAAGGAATGAGATCTTGCCATTTGCAACGACGTGGGTGGAACTGGAGAGTGTTATGCTCAGTGAAATAAGTCAATCAGGGAAAGACGTGTATCATGTGACCTCACTGATATGAGGAATTGTTAATCTCAGGAAACAAACTGAGGGTTGCTGGAGTGGTGGGGGGTGGGAGGGATGGGGTGGCTGGGTGACAGACATTGGGTAGGGTATGTGCTATGGTGAGCGCTGTGAATTGTGCAAGACTGTTGAATCACAGATTTGTACTTCTGAAACAAATAATGCAACATATGTTAAGAAAAAAGAAAAAGAAGAAGATAGCAGGAGGGGAAGAATGAAGGGGAGTAAGTTGGAGGGGGAGACAAACCATGAGAAACGATGGACTCTGAGAAACAAACTGAGGGTTCTAGAGGGGAGGAGGGTAGGGGGATGGGTTAGCCTGGTGATGGGTTTTAAGAGGGCACATTCTGAGTGGAGCACTGGCTGTTATGCAGAAACAATGAATCATGGACTCTACATCAAAAACTAATGATGTAATATATGGTGATTAACCTAACAATAAAAAAATAAAAAAAAAATACATCCCAGTTTGGGGGAAATATGGAAGTTAGGGGAGACAAAGTGGTAAGGGGGTAAAGAGATAAATCATGTCTTTGACTCTCAAATGTTTTAGAAAAAAAAATTTATAGGAAGAATGAGTGATTAAGCCAATATGGTTAAATGTTAACTTTTGGAAAATGTGGGTGAAACTTTATTGTAGATTGTTTGTAATATTTTTGCAATTTTTCAGCAAGTCTGAAACAATTATAGAATAAAAAGGTTTTGTTTTTGTTTTAAAAAAAAGTTATAAGTCTTACACTTAAAATAGTAAAATAACAATGAATAATAGCAAGCACTTTAGTAAAAATTATTTGGTAATCTACTTACTGATGACATTTCAAACTAATACAATTCTTCTAGAAAGCAAGTTTCCAAATGTCCCAAGAATAATAGTTACTCTAGCAATGGGCACAATAAAAATATAATAATCATAATATTTTTAAAAACAGCAAGATTTCTTCTCTAAAAGGCCTTTTATTGCTTAAAAATACAATAGCAGCTGGTCTTCCTGAAGATTTTCTTTAGAAAAAAAGGGGAAGAGTTAACCTTAATTAAGTACTTTCTAATTTTTAGGCTCTTTCACCTATATTCTTTCTTATTATTCTTATAACTATTCTTTTTTGTTTTTTTAAGATTTCACTTATTTATTTGACAGAGAGAGACACAGCGAGAGAGGCAACACAAGCAGTGGTTGTGGGAGAGGGAGAAGCAGGCTTCCCGCGGAGCAGGGAGCCCGATGCGGGGCTCGATCCCATGACCCTGGGATCATGACCTGAGCCAAAGGCAGATGCTTAAGGAATGAGCCACCCAGGCGCCCCTCTTATAACCATTTTTTTTTTTTAAGATTTTATTTATCTGACAGAGAGAGACACAGCAAGAGAGGGAACACAAGCAGGGGGAGTGGGAGAGGGAGAAGCAGGCTTCCCGCTGAGCAGGGAGCCCGATGCGGGGCTCGATCCCAGGACCCTGGGATCATGACCTGAGCCGAAGGCAGACGCTTAGTGACTGAGCCACCCAGGCACCCCTCTTATAACCATTCTTGACAGAGTTCTTAAAGCTTTCAGAATCTGTTTTGGGGTTTTGTTTGTTTTGTTTTGTTTATATAGATGGGTAAACTGACATTCTGGGAAAACTGATTACTGACTCCATAAACACAAAGCTAGCCAATGGGGCAAACAGAATTTGATTTCCAAACTCTTATTCCAAAGCGCATGTATCTCTTGCACTCCACTCCACTTGTAGGATCTAATATTACTTCACTAATAAAAGGGACACTGAAGTTGTTTTTCCTTAGTATATCTGAAATCTTGGGAGTCTGAAAAATTAACATGAAAACTCCACAATATGTACTTCAAACAGGGCCAAAGATGGTATGTGTTCAACCACAAATTAAGTGGTTATAATAAATCATGTGAATCCAAAAAGAAAGAAAGGCAATATAAGAAAAAGGAGTAGGTGGGTTTGTAGGAAGAGTGAAGAGAGAAATGTGGGGCAGTGAAAAGTTCGGTGTATTTCCACAAGCCAGTGTTTAGGATGCCCAGTTCTGTTCTTCCAGTAATGTCCCAGAATTCTTAGCCATAGCAAATGAGGACTCATTTGACATAATCATGAACTGAACAGTTAAGTAAACAAACAAGTAACAGTTATTTCAAGTATGTCCATTCATCAGAGATTAAAAGAGATGTGCTGGTCAGATGCCCCGTCTCAAACTTGTCATCTTTCAGCACATTTGCCTTTATTTTACAGAGTAGATCATTTCTTTCTTCTAAGCTTGTTTTTCTAGAAAGCACTGGTTACACTCTAATAGGAAAAAAAAAAACAAAAACAAAACTGGTTCTCCAAAATTGTTGAAAATGAATCTAAACAGGAAAAAAAAAACGGTATTGCAAACATCAATAATGTGGTCTCAGGAGCCTTTCTTCCTATTTATGGATGAAATCCTAGGAGGAAGTGAAGTCACCCTAAGCAGTATGATTAAAGATTTATATTCACCACTTAAAGACACCACACCAGTAGGCAGCCAAATCAGTAAATCTTGTCCAATTCTTAACAGCAGGTAGACAAGTCTTTGGAAGGAGAGAAAAATACTGTACTGTTGGGTGAATCCAATAAATTGAAGCATGGAAAGAATTAGGACTCTGTGGGTATGCTCAAAAGCTCATTCAAGTTTCTTGTCTTCTTAAGACTTTCATGTTCCCAGTGTTATGAAAATGTACTTTTAGCATATAGAGATAGTCCATAAAACTTCAAGATGCTACGGTAAGGTTTTTTGTTTGTTCTATTTTTTGTTTGTTTGTTTAGTTTTGTTTGGGAGGCCTCCAAACTGTTTTAGAAAATTAATATAAGTGACTTCAGGCATGGCATATCTTCTACTCTTGGCCACAGTTCATACCACTGACTCCTTCACACTGAGCCTTCTTGACTACTCTATAAACCCTCGGTAAGATTAGGACTTTGATATCATCTTTTTTGGGGTGACACAAATCGATGCCTAACAGCCATGAGATTTTTATTTAAGATCAAGAGGAGAGGTAAATGTAAGGGTAGGAAAAGTAACAAAAAGTCCCCGTGATGCCATGAAATAGTGCCATATTTAAATAAACAAAATTAAAGCTGCGACTATTTCAAAGATTACTTGATGATTCCTGAAAATTGAGAAACACCTATCAGTCATTTCTACACCAAGTAACTGCCCTCAATTATTCCTGCCAAATATGTTTGGAGACTTGCAGGACTCAACCAAGTCTTTAAAAAAGAGATTGGGATTTATTCAGGCCCTTATTAATTTAACCCTGTCGATTTATGCCTCTGACATTTGTACCAGGAATAAAATCAGTCTAAGCTGTTGGTTTACATTGTCAAGCTTTCCTTATACATATAGTGCTACGTTACTACTTACATGTGAATTTATGCCAGTAAGGGCGGCATTCCCTTGTGAGATGCAAAAAAAATGGCACCCCTCTGATCCCGTTCTGCCAATGCAGCACTCATCTAGGTCATTCTCAGCAGCAGTAAGCACTTCTCAACTTTCCTTTCTGGAAACATTTTTGTCTCTTAATTTATACAACCTTATTCTCTTGTTTGCTTGTTATTGTCTGTCTGTTTTTCCCTTTGCCTTTGAGGCCACTATGCCCTCTTCCTCTACCTGGACTGGCCTCAGCCCAGAACCCTACCCTCCTTCCTCTACTCTCCTAATGAGACAACCATATCATCTCTTGAAGCACCATGTGTGTGCCTAGGAGTCCTAAAGCTGTATTGTCAGCCTCCCTTTTGAATTATGCTCCTCCAGAGCCAACATCTTACTTTCATTTCTCCTTAGTGTCTCATAGCATGCCAAGCTTAACAAGTCCATTATGATTTATTGATTTGCTGCTATGCTCAAATCTATTTCTCCTCTTATGATGCTCTTATCAAATGTGTCTATTTCTATCTTTAGGATTGCAAGTCTTAGCCTAAGACACTATTATCTCTAACCATCCCAAGGTATTTGCAGAAGCTTATTAATTTGCTTTCTTTTCTTCTGTTGCCTTTTTAAATTCTTCCAAAAATTATCAGAGGGATGCATGAGTTTTTTCAGTGATTTCTTCTTGTTCTTAAATAAATAAAAATCTTGTGATATCGAAATATGTCACCCCAAGAAAGATAATATCAAAGTCCTAATTCCCAGTACCTTGGAATATGACCACATTTGGAAATAGGGTCGTTGCAGATATAATTAAACTGAGATCAAACTGGAGTAGGGTGAGCCCCTAACCCTGTATGACGGGTGTCCTGGTGAAAAGTTGGCCATGTGAAGACACAGAAGCACACAAGAAAAAGTCGTGCAGAGACAATGGATTGTAGAAATGCATCTACAAGCTAAGGAAGACTGAGTACTGTGGGTCACTACCAAAAACTAGGGGAAAACGATGGCATGGCATGGCATTCCCCCAGTACACTTAGACGGAATCAACCCAACAGACACCCAGATTTCAGACATCCAGCCTCCAAGAAGAATAAACTTCTGTCGTTTTAAGTGACTCAGTCTAATACTTGGTTACAGCAGCCCTAGGAATCTAACTTGATGGCTTAATATTCTTCATAATTTACAGATTTCACCTTCCTTTTCATTTTTTTTTAAAGATTTTATTTATTTATTTATTTGAGAGAGAGAGAATGAGAGATAGAGAGCACGAGAGGGAAGACGGTCAGAGGGAGAAGCAGATTCCCTGCCGAGCAGGGAGCCCAATGTAGGACTCGATCCCGGGACTCCAGGATCATGACCTGAGCCGAAGGCAGTCGCTCAACCAACTGAGCCACCCAGGCACCCTCACTTTCCTTTTCAAACCAAATCTTGTACTGCTCTCCTTCTCTCCCTGTTCCAGCTACACTGGCTTTATTTAAGGCCATTTTCACCTCAAGCCATTTATCTAGACTGCCCATTCTGATCCCACATGCCATTTTTTCACTCTCGGGCTCAGGCAGATGTCACCTCAAATGTCACCTCTTCAGAAAGGCCTAGAATTCCCTGTTAACTCTGTTTCAATAAAGTGACTTATTTTGTAATTAACCTTTTTTATATTTTATTGTTATGTTAATCACCATACATCATTAGTTTTTGATGTAGTGTTCCATGATTGTTTGCATACAACACCCAGTGTTCCATGCAGCACGTGCCCTCTTTAATACCCGTCATCAGGCTAACCCATCCCCCACCCCCTCCCCTCTAGAACCCTCAGTTTGTTCTCAGAGTCTATAGTCTCTCATGGTTCGTCTCCCACTCCGGTTTCCCCCCCTTCATTTCTCCCTTCCTACTATCTTCTTTTCTTTTTTTAACATATAATGTATTATTTGTTTCAGAGGTACAGGTCTGTGATTCGACAGTCTTACACAATTCACAGCGCTCACAATAGCACATACCCTCCCCAATGTCTATCACCCAGCCAGCCCATCCCTCCCACCCCCCACCACTCCAGCAACCCTCAGTTTGTTTCCTGAGATTAAGAATTCCTCATATCAGTGAGATCATATGATACATGTCTTTCTCTGACTGACTTATTTCACTCAGCACAATACCCTCCAGTTCCATCCATGTCGTTGCAAATGGCAAGATCTCATTCCTCTTGATGGCTGCATAATATTCCATTGTATATATATGTATATATATATACATACACATACACACACACACACACACACACACACACACACACACACACACACACACACACACACACCACATCTTCTTTATCCATTCATCTGTCGATGGACATCTTGGCTCTTTCCATAGTTTGGCTATTGTGGACAATGCTGCTATAATCATCGGGGTGCACGTACCCCTTCGACCACTACATCTGTATCTTTGAGGTAAATAACCAGTAGTGCAATTGCTGGGTCGTAGGGAAGCTCTATTTTCAACTTTTTGAGGAACCTCCATACTGTTTTCCAGAGTGGCTGCACCAGCTTGCATTCCCACCAACAGTGTAGGTGGGATTCTCCACATCCCCGCCAACATCTGTCGTTTCCTGACTTGTTAATTTTAGCCATTCTGACGGGTGTGAGGTGGTGTCTCACTGAGGTTTTGATTTGGATTTCCCTGATGCTGAGCAATGCTGAGCACTTTTTCATGTGTCTTTTGGCCATTTGGATGTCTTCTTTGGAAAAATGTCTGTTCATGTCTTCTGCCCATTTCTTGATTGGATCATTTGTTCTTTGGGTGTTGAGTTGCATAAGTTCTTTATAGATTTTGGATACAAGCCCTTTATCTGATATGTCATTTGCAAATATTTTCTCCCATTCTGTCAGTTGTCTTTTGGTTTTGTAGACTGTTTCTTTTGCTGTGCAAAAGCTTTTTATCTTGATGAAGTCCCAATAGTTCATTTTTGCCCTTGCTTCCCTTGCCTTTGGCGATGTTTCTAGGAAGAAGCTGCTGTGGCTGAGGTCAAAGAGGTTGCTGCCTGTGTTCTCCTTTAGGATTTGGATGGACTCCTGTCTCACATTTAGGTCTGTCAATCATTTGGAGTCTATTTTTGTGTGTGGTGTAAGGAAATGGTCCAGTTTCATTCTTCTGCATGTGGCTGTCCAATTTTCCCAACACCATTTGTTGAAGAGACTGTCTTTTTTCCGTTGGACATTCTTTCCTGCTTTGTCAAAGATGAGTTGACCAGAGAGTTGAGGGTCCATTTCTGGGCTCTCTATCCTGTTCCATTGCTCTATGTGTCTGTTTTTGTGCCAGTACCATACTGTCTTGACGATGACAGCTTTGTAATAGAGCTTGAAGTCTGGAATTGTGATGCCGCCAGCTTAATGTATTAAAAAGCCTAGAACTTTATCTCTCACATAGTAGGTATTTAAAAATAGCAGATACTATGACTCTTTTAACTTCCCCTTGAAAATAAGATTCTATATATTTACAAAAATGAAAATCAAAACAACGCAACCATAAATTTCTAATTCCTTACTCTTGGTGATATACTTTCTTCACTACTGAAAAAGCTTTTAAAATAAAAACTTCTTGTTCTTCCACTTATTTTAATTAATATGTCTGAGGTCAGACAGGTTGCTGTTAAAGGGACCTTTCTTCTCTGGGGTGGGGAAACGAAAAGGCAGAGGTTTTTAAGAGTTGTTTAAAGGTAAAATATGAATGCTCTGCTTCCTAAAACTCATTTAGTTTTCTTTTAATGTGCCTGAAACTTTGTCAAGATTTAAACTGAACTCCTGAATTTTATTTTGTTTAAAAGATTTGGTATTTATCATCACAGCTTCATTTTTTAAGAGTTTAGGGCCTATTCATCAAAATAATGACTTTGGCACACTATGTGCTTGGAAGATTTTAAGACCAATTCATTAGAAATACCTCAGACTTCTCGGCATATTCATATCCTGAATATCACCAGGAAGAGTTGGTTGGCCATTCTATAAAGAGTATGAATCCAAGTTAAAGGCCCTTTGGAATCCTTCATTTGAATTTAATGCAACCTGTCTTGTAAGAAAGAACACCAGCCCTGAGACAAAAGCTCAGGATGGATGGCCAAGTGTTTTTGACCACTCCCTCCCAGAAGTTAAATTACCCATGAAATAAGTAAAAAGGTCTACTCTTTCCTAAGGGGTTGTCATTGTTAAATGACACAATGTATTTCATAGATTCCAAAATGCAATAAAAGTGAAAGCCATTCAGTACACAATTATTTGTTAAATATCTACTATCAGGAGACCCTGGGGGAAATACACAATTCAGATACAATTTATGGTTTCATCCAGTTTGGATTCTCTGTATGGTGGGTAACAATCAATGACAACCTACACTACATGTTAGAAATTGATGTATCCTGACGAATTTAGTGACCTGACAAATTATATTATAATATCACTTCACAATGTAAAATCTAGTGTTTCTACATATTGTTATATTTTTACAAGTTGACATTAATTAGGTAAACAAAAATACACACCAAATAAACGCTGAAAAAATAGCGAACATAATAAAATCAAAATACTAAGAGCTAATGTCTTTAGAAGAGAAATAGGTATTTTTGTCTTTCTTCTCCACACTTCTTTTTAGCATTATAATAACCCGCTCCTCGCCAACACATCCTTAGGGATGTGTCCTGGGAGACATAAAGGTAAAGAACCCACTGAATACAGAGAAGGTATATAGAGTTCCTGGCTGGAAAGAACCAGGACAGACTTAATGGAGTTTATGGCTGGAGTTTGAAGGAAGGGTGGGATTTGCATACAGATAGATGTATCCATATATTTCTATAGGGATTGACAATGCAGCTATCAATAAGATCTCAGATCAGAGTACTGTAAAAACTTGCCAAGGAAATCTGCCCAAGGATTTGGATTCCAAAGTTGGTAGGGAAGGTCCTTTTTCCTACATGACTTTCATTTTTCCCTTTAAAATTTTAATTATTTTAAGACTCCAGAAATGGTCCCTTTACTTCCTCTGCTGCTTCATACCTCCATTTAATCTGATACAGAGCAGCAATACACGAGTTGAGGAGAGAGGCAAATGGGATTTTTTTTTTAAGAAGAAATATTGAATACATTTTACAGAATACTGGCAGAAAATGCTTCTCCTTAGAAAATAAATGTACTTACCAATATTTATGTAATATATGTTCATTACAGAACACTGGGAAACAACAGAACCTTGAAAAATCACCTATTATTCTACTAATGATACCTTTAAACACATTTTTATCTTTACCCCAACTCTATATATTATATAGTATTATTTGCTTTATTTGATAAATGAGAAAACTGAGGTGCAGAATGGTTAACCTAAGGCTTCTAACAGAACACTGGAGCTGAAACTGGCTGGGGGCAGGGGGAGACTAGAAACAGGAAACAAGAAACGGCCCCATCCTCTACAGAGCATCTCCCCAGCATGATAAGTGCACAAGGGTTTGACAAATGGAGACCAAACTATTTTCATGGTTATGACTTCAGAGAGTAGAAAAGCGAGAAGTTTTAAGCAACCAGAATTGGGTTTCAATCAGTTTTCCTAGTTTTGAAGATTTCCACTTTATCTAAAGTCAAGCTTCAACTTCTTCAACTTAATATGGAATAATACCAGACTAAAAGTCGAGCTATGAGGAATCCATAGAATGTCTGTAAATCCACAGCAACAATATCCACACATGGAACTCAGTAAATGAGAGATTTGTATCATTGACATGCCCACCACCTGAGACAGATTTTGTTCTTTTTCTCATTGATAGGTGATGCTAAATCTCCAGGGTACACCCTCCACCAAATCTATCCAATTTGGCGTATATGTTATGAACAAGTAAAATATAAAATCAGTGTAATGCAAGAATCCACCTGAAATTATCTGAGCACATGTCAGATGCTCTTACAGGCAATGATTAATATTTAAATGGCATTTTAGAGTTTACAAAGTGGTAATTGACAATAGGGGAGCCTGGATTAAGGCTCCACCCAGAAAGGATGCTTCAGACCTTGGATAACCTCACTCGACATCATACATACAACAGCTGTGGTCAAAATCTGAGGGCATTCCATCAACATTCATTAAATTATTCTACAGGGAAAAAAATTTTTTTTCTGCAGTTAAAGTGAAAGTGAATGAAAACAGTATGATTATTAGTAACTACAATTACCAGGTAGAATATTGCCAAGCTGCTTTTTAGGGCAAGGAGAAGCAAAGGAAGTAAAAGTAAAATGAGTTGCAATATATGTAGAAAGCAAACGTGATTTGTGACCTAGATACCATGAATATCTATCATCTATCATCTACCAATATTCAACTTTCCATTCACAAAACCTCCTTTAGGGTGAGAATTTCATTCTTACAACATCGCCCTGCATATGACTCTTCACGTCCTTAGCGGATACCCTTTCTTTTCCTAACCATTTGTCTGAAACAGTGGTTTGCAAACTTTGATGTGTCCCAGGATGACAGGGCGTTTGTTAAAGCACAGATTGCTCAGGCCTGCCCCAGAGTTTCTCATTCAGTAGCTCTGAGGCGTGCGTGACCCAAGAATTTGCATTTCTAACTAGTGCCCAAGCGGTAATCAGGCTGCCGCTCCTAGGAACATACTTTGAGAACCAGCAAAGGCCTCACTGAGGCTCAAACCCACTCCTCTCACAAAGAATCTTGGGATCACTCATGACCCGCTTAAAAAGTTCCTCTTTTGATGTCCTTTTGCCCATTACCAATTAAATTCATCGCATCACAGAAGTGGCTAAAGAGAGTCCTGGAAAGAGCATAAAATGAGGAATAAATATTCGCTCGAGCTTACCCAATAAGTAGCTGTGTCGTCGTGGGCAAGTCCCTTCCTTTCTCATAAGGCGTCACCTCACTCCGTCGTTTGGCACATATTCCCGTGCTCCAGCCTCTGGTTTCGGGGCATCAGAGCCAACAGGCCCTCTCCCAGACCGAGGCAGCGAGTGGGGAGGAGGGGAACCTGACCTTCGAGCCGGCCTCCCCTCCTGCTTGCCTGCCTCTGGGATTGGCCAAGCAGCCTATTTTATTTCAGACAGCCCCCACGAGTTGAGGGCTTGCGGTGCCTATCAGAGTTGCACGGTCGACTGGGTGCGCGATAAACTCCCTTCCTGCGACGCTGGGGCCCCCACTGTGGAGGCCGAGCCCAACATGTCGCCCCCTGCTGGAGGGAGGCCAGGGGCGCATCAACAAGACGCCCCGCGCGGGAAGAAAAAGTGCGTCTGCGCACGGTGGGGTGTGGTTGTAGCAGGGCGGAGCGGGGGCTGGAAGGTGGGGCGGGCCAGCCTCCGTCGCGGGAGGGCCTCCCAGAGGCCCTGCCTCGCAGGGCGATGCCTTAGGATCAGCAGGGGAGCTTTGCTCACCGGGAGCCTGAGTCAGGCACCAGCCTTGTAAGAGCGTTTCTCCGTTCCACCCAGCCCTGTGGCTGCCTTGGCCGCCAGCTCTGAGGGTTTTTCAAAGCTAGACGTTTTGGGGCTCATCTCAGGTGCGGGTCCTAAAAGTTGGGGTGCTCGCTGTGGGATAGCCAACCCTTCCCTGCTCGCGGGAGAAGCTCCCGCAGAGTTGTTTGGGGTTCCCTTCAGATTGTCCTGCAGGGGTGAGGATTATGGCAACGTTGTGTCTTAGCCTTTCCTACCCACTTCCGTGTGTGTGTGTGTGTGTGTGTGTGTGTGTGTGTGTGTGTGTGTTTCCTACTTACATGAGATGGAGTCCCGCCGTGTGTGTGTGTGTGTGTGTGTGTGTGTGTGTGTGTGTGTGTGTGTGTGTGTGTTTCCTACTTACATGAGATGGAGTCCCTTCAGATTGTCCTGCAGGGGTGAGGATTATGGCAACGTTGTGTCTTAGCCTTTCCTACCCACTTCCGTGTGTGTGTGTGTGTGTGTGTGTGTGTGTGTGTGTGTGTGTTTCCTACTTACATGAGATGGAGTCCCGCAGCTACTTTTTACGGTTTCTTCGGAAGTTGTTTCACAGGCAGCTGTAGATTCCATGTGTTCATGGCAGGAGGTGAGTTCAGGATCTTTGTATGTCCTCTTTAGGCGTCAATCCTGCCTTATGTGAAAGGGGTAGAAAGGAAAGGAAATGGTGGCTATTTAGCACCTACTTTGTTCTAAGATTCTTGTATACAACTCTTTGAAATATATTATCAATCATTTCAACAAAGAGGGAAGTAGAAACTCAGAATTTGTGTAAGTGACCCATGGCCCTCCAGCCCCCAAGTAGCCTGCTACATTCAAACTTAAGTGTTCTCCATGTTCTCAAATATTAACTCTTTTCCCATTCCTGTCCAGCAAATTACAATTAGTAAGTTGGGTGATGGTACAGGTGACCACCACCTCTGAATTTTGTGTTCTTAATTATGTCAGATGGTTAGTTCTGTCTTGCAAAGGTGAAGGTAAGTTTCCTGAACACATGATATCAAAGCAAATGTTAATAATGTATTTCCCGTGGGGTTCCTGCGTGGCTCAGTCAGTTGAGCCTCTGACTCTTGATTTCAGCTGAGGTCATGATCTCAGGGTCCTGAGTTGGAGCCCCTCCTTGGCTGGTGGGGGAGGGGATCTGCTTGAGAATTTCTTCCGCTCTCCCTTTGCCCCTCCCCCCACTCTTGCGCACATGCTTGCTCCCTCTCTCACCATATTTTCTTCTCCAAATTGTACTTCTCACTATCATAAGTTATGGTACTTATTGCTACTCTGTTTTGTGTCACTCTGCCTTGAATGGAAGCTTAATGAGAGCAAGGATCTTAATCTGAATTGTGTAATCTTTATTGCTACCAGCTGGCCTAGAGTTATTAGCAGACCAATATCTGTTAAGTAAATAAAAAGAAAATATTCTTCTTTCTATATGACTGCTTCAGCTAATAAAGTGAAGACATTATCTTAAAGATCTATCTGCCATTGGTACCAAGGAGCAGGGAGCAGCCTACACAGCTTCTCAGAGCCTGAAAAGCAAAGCTTCTTACCCAAAAGCATGATACCCTACATCTTCCTTACTCTCTTTCCACAAGCACCAAAATTCTGACTATCCCCATTATGTAAAGGTACGTATGAACTCTTTCTACACATGATGAATTATCTCCTAGTTTGAGGAAATTTGGCTAAAATCACAGGTGCTAATATCAGACTCCCACTAAAGTTTTTTAGGCAGCTTCTGAATTTGTTATCATTGTGTACACGCCAGTCTTCCATGAATAGGGGTATAAATAAAAGGGCTTGGCATCAGGAGACTTATCATTAAACCCCCTCATTCTCCTTACTAGCTCTGAGGAATATCATGAAAGTTGGGACTGTTGAATCCTGCCTCCATCACTGATGACCTGCATAATCTTGGCTGATCCATTTAACTTATATGTTCCTTAGTCTCATTTATTTTTAAAATTCTACTAAAAATGCATGCCTCGTTACAGGTTCCAAGAATAGGGTGAGGTGATGTAAACATTTTTAACACAATCTATACTTGGTGTAAGGAAGTTTTACCTATACATTTTCTTTTTTTAGAGTTTTTCTTAGACGTCTTCACTTTATTTTCACTCTTTTCTCTTGTATTCATCTGTTTTTATTACAATTTTTAAAGAAATCATAATAATATAGCAATAATGATGATGATAATAAAGAAACTGATAGTTTCAATGAAGCAAAAACACATTTAAATCCAGGACTTAAATTTTAGATCTTAAGGTCATGCTTTCCACCAAGACGGATGCTTCCTTCATTTTATTCCTCATGATTCTTTGGATAGTGCAGCTATTCTTCATCAAGTGTGTTGAGCTCATGAGTTTGTAACCTGATAGAGCTCCCTAAAGACTCAATTCTTCCTGGCTTTCTTTAATTATAATGATTTCATGGAATAACATTGGTTAACATCATTCCCCCTGTGTTGCAATTAACTTAATCTGAAGTATACTTCAGCATTAGTGGGCTTTTGATCTGAGAGTGTCCTTTTGCTCAGGCCATCTAAATACTCATTGATCTGACAGGTAGCTGGCAACATTTCTAATGGAGATCATTCTTTTCTATTAATTTTAATTGCATTATGGCCTTTGATAAAGTAGGCAAGAGTGGATGGTAATCTATTTTGTATCTGAAAAAAAAAAATACCTTCATGAGAACAAAGTGCTATTTGGAGAAACTGTACTTTATTTAAAAAAAAATAAACGTGTTTTCAGAATACCCCCTCAACGTAGTAATAAGTTTTGGCATCCTTTGCTCTTTCCTTTTAATATGAAAATGAGCATACTACAGGAAATGAGCATTGTGAATTCATGCACCCAACTTTTTACTTTCAGTGGGGAGGTGTGACTTTCCCATAGAGTCAGCAAATATTTGTTGACCATGTATGATATAACAAGCACTGTGATCGATTTAGGGCAGAGTTTCTCATCCTCCACATTACAGAGTTTGAGCAAGGATTTCTCTGTTATGCATGGCTGTCCTATGCATTGTGGGATATTAGCATTATCCATGGGTTCCACCCACTAGAGGCCCCTTTCACCCCACACTCTAGTTATGGCAGTCAAAAAAGTCTGCTGACATTGCTGCATGTGCTCTGGGGGCAAACCTGCCTACAGTGGGGGACCAGTGACCTAAAGTGTATAGGGATTAATCAGACAACTCCTGCCCTAAATGTATGTATCGATTTATCTAGAAATACATGTAATTACATGGAATATATGTACCTGGAGAAATCAGAAAAAATCATATGCACAATTTTCCATGCACATATCTATAAGAATAGTTTGTAACCTTATATCTAAGGCATTATCTGCAACATTATCTCTGTACTTCCAAAAAGAAAGAAATAATCTTAACTTTCTAAAAGAAAGGAAGAAAACAATATATATATCAAGCATTTACTGTGTGTTGGCAACACACCAGATTTTGTCACATATAGTAACACATTAGTTTCCATAAATGCTCTATGATTTCTGAATAATTTTCTCCATTCTATAAGAAAACCATAGCTTAGCATTGTTACCAATGTGTCCAAGGAAACCCAGCACACTTGTGTCAGCGTGAATTCTAATTCAGATTGACTGATTTCAACTATTCTGCTTTTGTACAAAAGAAATGAATTTAAGAAACAATGCTAATGTGATAGGTTAAAATAATGGTTCAGAAAAACTATGAGAAAATGAATTTTTGAGTTTAAGAAAACAAGCAATTCAAAGGTATTTTTTTAAAGATTTTATCCATTTATTTGCGAAAGAGAGACAAAGAGTGAGAGAGTATGAGCAGAGTGAGGGGAAGAGGGAGAAGCACACTCCCCCCTGAGCAGGGAGCCAGATGCGGGGCTTGATCCCAGGACCCCGGGATCATGACCTGAGCTGAACGCAGATGCTTAACTGACTGAGCCACCCAGGTGCCCCAATGCAAAGGTATTTTGCTAATGATCACAATCAGATGAATTGATGATGCCTAATGTACATAAAGTATAAACAGAACAGAAAACTTGATGGCTCTTGCCATGGTGGGATTATGGTTGGTCGGTGGGGATATGAGGTGATATTGTTATAAGGAATTATTAAATATGCTGCTATGAATGGTTAATATAATACATAAGATTCAGCATTTATATGGTATCTAAGTGTATACTTAAAAGTCAGAGATTTTGCCTACTTTGAAAGAAAATAACATCCTGAATTTTAATTCACTCTTTTCTCTGGAAAGTAAAGTGCTTTGCTGACCTCTAAGAATATAAAGCACTTCTTTGAGTAGGAGAAGAGTGAAGGGAAGATAGCGAAATTGTCGCTGCCTTTGAGTGCATGAATGGGACACGGGCAGTGACCCACACAGGTGCATGGGAGGTGGAGACAGCAGGCTGATGAGTTTGAAGGAAGAAATGTTCTGGAAAATTGTCAGCCAGAGGCACATCCACACGTGGGTGTGATCTACACTGGACTTAGTTTCAGTAAACATGCAATTGTTTTCTATTAAGATACCAGGCATTTTTTTCCTTAAGAAAATATTTACCTTTTTACTTCAAGATTGTTTCAAAGAAACACAGATTCAGAACTACAGGCATTATTCTACAGTAATCTAATTCAGTCTTTACTATAGACAAGGAAGTGTGTACCAAAAACAAGAAATACCGTGCCCGAATTCACTGAACAAGTTTGTAAGAAGACAGAATATTTAAATCAATATGGAAACTATTCCTGTGGGAAATAGTTCCTTGGTGTATTGCCTGTACATTTGAAGTAGTTTTGTTCATTTCTTTAAAGATTTTATTTATTTATTTATTTATTTATTTATTTATTTATTTATTTATTTGAGAGAGAGTGCGAATGCGTGTGCACACAAGTAGGAAGAGGGACAGAGGGGAGGAAGAGGGAGAGTATCTCAAGCACACTCCACACTGAGCATGGAGCCTGATGCAGGGTTTGATCTCATGACCCTGAGATCTTGACCTGAGCCAAAACCAAGAATCAGATGCTTAACCAACTGAGCCACACAGGTGCCTGTGCTGGTACCTTTGAATTTGCTCTTTTCATCTCACTGTTCTCTTTATTCCATTGTAAACATTTATCATCCACTACACATCATGTTCTTCATAAATTTCAAGGGAAATAAAATATATGTAGCTCTAAAGCTCACTACCTCCAGTGATGCAGGGGTAATAGCTTTCATAAAGAGAAGAAGCAGTTCCAGAAAGCCTGGAGGGCTGGTAACAGGTAAGTCTTCCCGGAACAAGTAGCATTTCATCTGAGAGTTTAATTATAAGAAGAGTTAACCAACCACACACTAAAGATAATAGATATTCTTACCAGGAGGATCAGTATGGAAAGATATAATGTCAGGCTGGACTCTGAGTAGCAAAATATTCAATATTCAAGAGCAGACATTGTGTCAAGTAGGAGAGGGTATAAACATAGGCTGTCAAAGATCTGACCCAGTCAGATGATATTTTAGGATCGGTATTATGCCACAAACCCTGTGCTAAATACTTCCCATACATTATTTTTAATCCCCCACAATAACCTGCCAGGTAGAGATCTATCCCCATTTTAAATGTAAGGAAACTGAAGCCCAGAGAAGTGACCTGCTCAAGGTTCTAAAGTGTTGAAACTTGAATAATAATAAATCCATATAGTCCAGTGGTATACTGGGCAGAAAGTATCCACCTACCCTTTTCTGAAGCCTTCCTTGATTATCCCCTCAGCAACAATCAAGTGCATTTCTTTGCTGTGTTCCAGCTTGCAGACCTCTTCTTTAGCATAAGTATCTCATGACTTTGCAACCATTTGAATGGTTGTTTCCTTCCCCATTAGACCATGTAAACCTATTTTGTTTTGTTTCTTTTATCTTTGAATATTTAACATTAACACAGTGAGTGACTCAGGGTATATGCTTGTGATGCTTAATTTTATGTGTCAACTGGGCTAAACCACAGTACTCAGATATTTAAACATTATTCTAGATATTTCTGTGATGGTTTTTTTTTTTTTTTGAGGCTAACATTTAATTCAGTTGACTTTAAGTAAAGCATATTACCTTCCATAATATTGGTGGTGTTGATCATCCAATCAGCTGAAGGCCTTAATAGAACAAAGACTAATTCTCCTACAGGGGGAAATCTGACAGTGGACAACCTTAAGACTCAAATTATAATATCAACACTGTCCTGAATCTCCAGGCTGCTCTCCTATCCTGCAGATTTTCAATTTGCCATCCTTCATGATTGCTTGAGTCAATTTCTTAAGATCAATCAACTTTCTCCGTCTCTCTCCCCCTTTTACCCTCCCCTCTTTCTATTGGTTGTCTTTCTTTGAAGAACGTGGACCAGTAGAACACTGAATTGGTTTGTTAAAAAAAAAAAAAATTCAATTGATAGAGTGTTCTTTTTCCTAGGCTGCCTTTCTTTTGTCCATATATAAAGAATAATGTGTACCACTAAATGACCTTCAGAACTTATACTAATAGAAGTTCTGATGGTTACTATGGGGGAATTTTTTTTTATTAGCAACTACCTCTATAAAAGAAGCTATGAGCAGGGCGCCTGTGTGGCGCGTCGGTGGGGCGTCCAACTCTTAGTTTTGGCTCAGGTTGTGATCTCAGGGTTGTGAGATCGAGCCCCAAGTTGGTTCTGCACTCCGCCGAATCAGCCTGAGACTCTCTTTCCCTCTCCTCCTGCCCCCCCAAATAAGTAAATAAATATTTTAAGAAAAATAAGCAATTAGCTTCCAAATGTCAACACCATCAACACTAGGGAGACATAATTTCATCTATTTCAATCCCTCTTTTATTATGATATGACCATTGACTTTGAATTGGAAGATCTGGTGTCCCCTATAAGCTCTACCACTCAGGAGCTGAAAGACCTTAGGCAAAAATCGCTGGACCTTTTTAATCTTCCATTTCCTCATCTGTAATTTATGCGCCATGAGATGACTTGATGTTTTTTATGAAAGAGAGCAAATATAAGTGGAAGGAAAGCTTGATTTAGACTCAGAGATGTAGGGTTTGAATTCAGGTTTGTTAAATTACTAGTCATGTATCTCTGAAAAATGTTCTTCACCTTTCTATTAGTTTCCTCATTTATAAATGGAGGCCATTGCATTTGCCTGATTGGTTATGTGACTTGAGTGTGGTGCTGCAGACAGCTCAGGCTTAAACACACCTGAACCGCTCTTGAGTCCAGAGGGAGTGTTTCATGTTGCTGCCCAGAGAGGTCATGATAACTCTGTGCAAACAGGGATAAGTGGTTCCCTGAGTCTACACTAAGCAGGAAATGATCCTACCAAAGGATTTTAAAAATATTCCTCACCTGATCTCTAGAGTGAAGGATCCTCACAGAGAATGTACGTATACCAAGTGTGCAGATACACACATGACACCCAGGTGGGACATAGAGGTGGGGATGCTGCTCTACATGGCCTGGTGTGCATGCTGAACACTGATCTGGACATTGACAAATGAAACCCAGAAAACACTGATAGAACATTGTACATCAGGACTGTTCTCTGGGAGGTCACCTAATCCAAGGCTAAGAACTTCCTCTGATAGGGATACAGCTTGAACAAAATGAACAGCTGGGCACCCACAGAAAATCTTTGGCCTGGTTGGGAGCAACTGACCAGACACTTCAAGAGAACCATGGAATGGACTGTGAAACTTCATTACTACAAGTTCTTGAACTTTCTTTTATATGCATGTGTGTCTTTATATTTTTTACAAGATGAGGTTTCAGTCATTGTCAGCACATTTTTTTTTTAATCAGAAAACCTGAGTTTAAGGGCCCCTGAGATTATTAAGACTAACCTGATTGATATGTAGCACCACCTAATTGTATAAGCCACAATTCTGGTGATCATTGCACAAACTGCCTTCCATATATAATGCCGCCTAAACCAGGTATGTTGATTAGTAGTAGAATTGGATTTCTGAGGGGTGGAAGTATTACATGCCCCATGAACAAATGACCAAGTACACATATTTTCTAGGTAAAAATTGCACTGGACAAAGTTAAACAGGTAAGGAAGACTTTATTCAAGGCCTTCGCAATAGGAGAGGTGCCGGAACCCAGTCTGAATGCAAATCTACTGAAACAAAGTGTGGGCGAGTCTTGAGAGCTGGAGTGAAGCAATGACAGGCCATCTGTGTTTGCTAATCGGCCTTACTCCAAGGAAAGGAGACTTTCTCATATCTTTGTGGCAGGTGGTGGTTTTGCAACTTGAAGCAAGATGCCCACTGAAGTTCTGCTCCTAACCTCCCATAAAAACTAGGAGATAGAAACGCTGTCTTCCTTGATGATTACATTTCAAAGGGTTGGCTCCCAGGTGCTTGAGAAAGACCGGGCTTGGTTTGTAAAACCGGCAAGAGGCTTTTAAAAAGATTTACATCCCAAAGAGACAGAAAAAGAATTTGCAATCCCAATTTTTCTGAACTCAGTGCTCTAAGAAAAGAGAGGTTAGGGCCTAGAATCCAGTCTAAAGTTTCCTGAAGCTGAGGGGTACACAGAGGCCATCTTGATCAATAACTAGAACATAGAACAACCTCAATACACTTTAGCCATTGTGATGAATACAAGGATCATTTTTTGTGCTCTGAGCTTTTAAGTTTAGAATTTGGCTTTACACACTTGCTCAAAGGGAACTTGTTTACTGTTTTAAAATATTTATCTTTTCTTGTGCTTCAAAAAAGAAATGCATCTTCTCTCATGAGATTGATGATTCATTATAATTGTCTCCTTTCTCGCTTAAAAAAGGAATTTTTTTCACTGCACTTTACACTTGAAAGGAATTCAACATAAAGTTTGAAACTTTCCCTCACATCAGTCTTATTTGCTCTAATTAAAACAAGATTAGCTGACATTCACAAGTCATTTACAAAATGTATAACTGCATTCTGAGAAAAGATCTAATTATAAAGACAACATGGGGAATTGCAAGAAGGTTTTGAAATTTACCCTAATATTTTCTTTACACAATTGTCTTCAAAGCTTCATTAGTGAATGTTTATTAACACATTCTCTGTGAATTTAGAATCTAGGTCTGTCCCTTATCTTTTTAATGTAGCATCAGAGTTTCCTAGAAAACACAATTAAAACGGAAACATTGAGAGAGAATCAACACTATGAGTGTTTCATGCCAGATGCTATTACATACATAATTTTATTTAATCTACATGGCAATATAGTTGGGTGAGTATATTATTCTCATTTCACAGATGAGAAAATTGAGGATCGGTGATGTTAAGTAACAAGCCAGGTACAATAATCTAGTAAATGAGCAAAGGAAGAACCAAATCCCTGCCCCTAGTCCGTAGCTTAGCATTCCCAAATATATATCAGTAGCAGCAAGAAGTACAAAGGGGGACTTTGTGAGTAATCTAAGGAAATCATATTCAATATTAAAATATAAATTTCTACTTGACATAAGAAAAATAAAAGTGGTAGAATATAAAATTCTGAATGATAAATTCAAAAATAAAAATCTTTTGATAAGCTAGAAATCCCATTGATGAAAATAAGATAATTCGGTTTGTAAGGCTTGGTAGATACTTACTTCTCTGAAAAGGAAAAAGATTACAAAATATAGAGTGACCCTTCCCTATACAGTGAAACTGTTTGCCATTACATTTTGGAAGAAGTGCACAATTTTTAAAAGGCAAACATAAGGGCCCCCACAAAATGACCAAGTAAAAGGTAATGCAGTACTGGATTAGATCGTTGGCAATTAGGACTCAGGCACAGAAAGTTCAAATCTCTGAGAAATGGAGATCGAGAAGAGATTTGACAGAACTTGTAATTTTCCCCTGTGAGCCTGAGGCTCCTGCTCTCCTGCAGGAAAATGGGGAAAGAGGGAGAATATGGCAATCTCCCTCTCCCTAGAACACACGAGAGCAAACAGAGGTTCACAGGGCTTCCTGTGTGTTTGCATTTTATTTCCACTTATTCTTATGTCCTGAACCATTTAAGTGGTTGCCCTGACAACTAGTGTTTGTGTAAACTTAGACAACTCACTACTCTTCTCTTTTTAAAACAAGGGGATTGAAGCAGAAGAACCCCAGGCACCTGGGTGGCTCAGTTGGTTAAGCGACTGCCTTCGGCTCAGGTCATGATCCTGGAGTCCCAGAATCGAGTCCCGCATCGGGCTCCCTGCTCAGCAGGGAGTCTGCTTCTCCCTGTGACCCTTCCCCCTCTCATGTGCTCTCTCTCTCAAATAAATAAATAAAATTCTTTAAAAAAATAAAGCAGATGAACCCCTGTGTATTTTTCACCCACCATCTCATGAATTATTTCTACAACTCAAGGAAGGTTGGTGAACAACAAAGAGGGTGATGGGTCCATTGGCCAGATTCCAAAATCATCATTCATCCCATGACCATTTTCTCCAAGGTTGATCAAAGATGAACTTATACCTTTCAGTGCTCAGTTACTTCAGAATGTTGACTTTCTTTTCTCTTGGCCAAATATAGCTGAACAACACTTCACATCCCTGCCACAGTGTTGCCCAGCCTTAATCACTGGAACACACAAATGGATGCTCTTACATGCCAAAAGGGACTTTGCAGATGTACCTGAGGTTACGGACTATTTTAAATAAGATGATCCTAGATTGGTTTACTATCGATGGTATGAGGTTTAAGTCAAGTGAAATTCTTCTCAGGTCTGGATCCATCAGTCTTGAATTATTCCAGACTCTGAAAGGCAGTTGACCTGGGTTCCCGTTTCTGTGTACATAAACATGGGCATATTTGTGTATATCTACACTTCGAAATGAAGATAAAGTGATCTAATGTGTGGCTAGTACCTACCTCAGTGTGATAAATAAAGCGGCTGCTACGCCGTGTTTCCTCAGGACTATGTGTCAAGGCACTAGAACCCTAACTCCTTAAAGCAGTGCAGCCTCACTGTGGCTATGGTAAGCTAAAATTTTTAAACCAGCAACCACAATAATTCCTCATGTCCTCTAATTTTTAAAAATGATTGTTTAAAACAGGCTGTACTTCCTCTACTTCCACATCCTGACACTAACAAATTGTTTCCTACATAATTGAAAAGTGATTCTTCACTGAATTACCCATTAACTGTGCTATTTTCTTTAGACTGCTCACAAAATAAATAAAGCTGGAGTTAGAGAAAGAGTGATAATAAATTCTGTCATTCTCCTATGCTTTAGGTGATGGATTCCTATTAGATGTGACTATGGATTCGAGGTGCTAAATGCTGTCTTATGCATTTTATTTGACCTTGTGTTAATACAGACTGAAAGTAAACAGTATCAAGGTGCCTGTTCTCCCAAATAGAGAGATTTAAAAGAGAAGAAAAACTGATTTGAAAATCAGAGCCAAATAACTCTATGAAATACATGTATATTTTAGTAAAGATTTTATGGAAAAGGAAATCTGAGAGAATATCTATTTTCCATTATGTAATAAATGCTTAGAATATACAAAAAGAGACAGATTGCCCTGAGCAAACTTGAAACAATAATTGTGTGCATGCATAATTACCAAGCTAGAGAGAAAATTTAACTAAGACATGAAATTTCAAAGACAAATAATTTTCTGCACTACTAGGACTATCCTCAATAATTTCCCAAACTTGATAAACTCAGCAAATGGGTTTAATGAAGTAAATATTACTACACTTCCCCCAAAATAATCATGTTCAACTCAAGAGTAACTTGGTGTTTTCTTAGCTCTTGCCTTTATATCTTTATCATCCTTTTACATTCAATCTTCTAGGGTTTTATTATATTTTTCTATTATGTAAAAAATTAAAAATTGATAAAATCTTAGTGGTTACTCCAAAATTCTAACATATCCACATATTTACATAATACCTACATTTAAAAAAATATAAATAAGAAGACCTAAATTAGTCAACATTATCAATATCCTGCCTTGAAATTCAAGAAACTAAAGTATTTTTCACTTACCCATTCTTAACTGGAATCTGTGATCTATTTGCTTCTAGTCCTTACAAATCAAATATTATTTAACCATTAAATGTTATTTAAATATTATATCTTTAGATTTTATTTTCCTTATTGAGGTAAAGATATTTGGATTTTTATGATAGATCTTTCTAAATGAAAACATTAAGAAAACACAAAACCAGAATTTAAAACTGTGCAGGCCAAACATACTTGCCGGCCAGATTCTGCCCTTAGGCTATGAATTTGCAATCGCTGATCTATGAGTTTCTTTAACAAGGTTTTTTAAAAAATTTTTTATTGTTATGTTAATTACCATATATTACATCATTAGTTTTTGATGTAGTGTTCCATGATTCATTGTGCATAACACCTGGTGCTCCACGCAGAACATGCCCTCTTTAATACCCATCACCAGGCTAACCCATCCCCCCACCCCCCTCCCCTCTAGAACCCTCAGTTTGTTTTTCAGAGTCCATCGTCTCTCATGGTTCGTCTCCCCTCCGACTTACTCCCCTTCATTCTTCCCCTCCTGCTATCTTCTTCTTTTTTTTTTTCTTAACATATATTGCATTATTGTTTCAGAGGTACAGATCTGTGATTCAATAGTCTTGCACAATTCACAGCGCTCACCATAGCACATACCCTCCCCAGTGTCTATCACCCAGCCACCCCTCTTTTCTTTTTGATAAGTCTGGCCAGGGGTTTATCCATCTTGTTAATTCTTTCAAAGAACCAGCTCCTAGTTTCATTGATCTGTTCTACTGTTCTTTTGGTTTCTAGTTCATTTGATTTCTGCTCTGATCTTTATTATTTCTCTTCTCCTGCTGGGTTTAGGCTTTCTTTGCTGTTCTTTCTCCAGCTTCTTTAGGTATAGGGTTAGGTTGTGTATTTGAGACCTTTCTTGTTTCTTGAGAAAGGCTTGTATTGCTATATACTTTCCTCTCAGGACTGCCTTTGCTGTATCCCAAAGATTTTGAACGGTTGTGTTTTCATTTTCATTGGTTTCCATGAATTTTTTTAATTCTTCTTTAATTTCCTGGTTGACCCATTCATTCTTTAGTAGGATGCTCTTTAGCCTCCATGTATTTGAGTTCTTTCCGACTTTCCTCTTGTGACTGAGTTCTAGTTTCAAAGCTCTGTGGTCTGAAAATATGCAGGGAATCATCCCAATCCTTTGGTATTGGTTGAGACCTGATTTGTGACCTAGGATGTGATCTATTCTGGAGAATGTTCCATGGGCACTAGGGAAGAATGTGTATTCCATTGCTTTGGGATAAATGTTCTGAATATGTCTGTGAAGTCCATTTGGTCCAGTGTGTCGTTTAAAGTCTTTATTTCCTTGTTGATCTTTTGCTTAGATGATCTGTCCATTTCAGTGAGGGGGGTGTTAAAGTCCCCCACTATTATTGTATTGCTGTCAATGTGTTTCTTCGCTTTTGTTATTAATTACCTTATATAATTGGCTGCTCCCATGTTAGGGGCATAGATATTTACAATTGTTAGATCCTCTTGTTGAATAGACCCTTTAAGTAAGATATAGTGTCTTTCTTCATCTCTTACTACAGTCTTTGTTTTAAAATCTAATTTGTCTGATATAAGCATTGCCACCCCAGCTTTCTTTTGGTGCCCATTAGCATGGTAAATGGTTTTCCACCCCCTCACTTTCAATCTGCGGGTGTCTTTGGGTCTAAAATGAGTCTCTTGCAGACAGCATATTGATGGGTCTTGTTTTTTAATCCAATCTGATAGCCTGTGTCTTTTGATTGGGGCATTAGCCCATTTACATTCAGGGTAACTATTGAAAGGTATGAATTTAGTGCCATCATATGGCCTGTAAAGTGACTGTGACTGTATATTGTCTGTGTTCCTTTCTGATCTATGCTGCTTTTAGGCTCTCTCTTTGCTTAGAGGACCCCTTTCAATATTTCTTGGAGGGCTGGTTTTGTGTTTGTAAATTCATTTGGTTTTTGTTTGTCCTGGAGGCTTTTTATCTCTCCTTCTATTTTCAATGACAGCCTAGCTGGATATAGTATTCTTGGCTGCATATTTTTCTCCTTTAGTGCTCTGAAGATATCATGCCAGTCCTTTCTGGCCTGCCAGGTCTCTGTGGATAGGTCTGTTGCCAATCTAATGTTTCTACCATTGTAGGTTACATATCTCTTCTCCCGAACTGCTTTCAGGATTTTCTCTTTGTCTCTGAGACTCATAAGTTTTACTATTAGATGTCGGGGTGTTGACCTTTTTTAATTGATTTTGAGGGGGGTTCTCTGGCCTCCTGGATTTTGATGCCTGTTTCCTTCCCCACATTAGGGAAGTTCTCTGCTATAATTTGCTCCAATATACCTTCTGCCCCTCTCTCTTTTTCTTCTTTGGGATCCCAATTATTCTAATGTTGTTTCATCTTATTGTATCGCTTATCTCTCGAATTCTGCCCTCGTGATCCTGTAGTTGTTTCTCTCTTTTTTTCTCAGCCTCTTTATTTTCCATCATTTGGTCTTCTATATCGCTGATTCTCTCTTCTGCCTCATTTATCCTAGTAGTTACTGCCCCCATTTTTGATTGCACCTCATTAATAGCCTTTTTGATTTCAGTTTGCTTAGATTTTAGTTCTTTTATTTCTCCAGAAAGGGTTTCTCTACTAACGTCCACACTTTTTTCAAGCCAGCTAGTATCTTTGAAGTCATGATTCTGAACTCGAGGTCTGACATCGTACTAATGTCCATATTGAGTAGGTCCCTGGCAGACGGTACTACCTCTTGTTCTTTTTGCTGAGGTGATTTCTTTTGTCTTGTCATTTTGTCCAGAGGAGAATAGATGAATGAGAGAACAAATTGCTAACAGGTTAACAACATCCCCAGGAAATATACTCTATACAAATCAGAAAAGACCTGAAACCAGGGGAAAAGGGAAAGAAAGAAAAAAGAGAAAAAGAAAGAGAAAAATAAAAAAAAAAGATAAAAGCAAACAAAAACAGAACAAAGCAAAAAAAAAAAAAACAGCATATGATCAAATATGATCAGGCTAATGCATAGATCAGTGTCACACACTAGATTTTGGGCGTATTTTGGTCTGTTAGAAGAAAGTACCTCCTAAAATTTTAAAGGAAGAAAGACTTATATATGTACAAAATAAGGGTTGATACAATGAAGGGATGGAAGATGATTGTAAAGATGAAAATTATAAAAGGTTTTAAAAACGGAATTGATAAGATAAGTTGTTTGAAAGAAGAAAGAAGATTTAAAAAAAAAAGAAAAGAAAAGAAAAAAAAGGGAGAGAATGTGATCAGGCAGGAGACTAGAACAAAGCCATACACTAGTGATTTAGGGTATATTTTGATCTGTTAGAAGAAACTGTATCTCAAAATTTTAAAGAGAGAACAACTTATATATATGCCAAAAATAAGGGTAACTACTATGAAGGGATAAAATATGACTCTAAAAATGAAAAATAAAAAATGTTTTTTTAAAAAGGGATTGATAAGATGGTTGAAAAAGGGAAAAAGAAAAATTAAAAAAAAAACAGTTAAAAAAATTAACTTTGAAAAACTAATGAATCATGGTAAAAAAGCCATGAATTCTATGTGCAGTATTCCTCCAGTGCTGGAGTTCTCCCGTTCTCCTTGACTGGTAAACTTGGTCTTGGCTTGCTGGCTGTTTGTGCTGACCTTCTGGGGGAGGGGCCTGTTGCCGCGGTTCCCAAATGTCTCCGCCAGAGGCGGAATTGCCCCATCCTTGTTGGTCCGGGCTAAGCAAGCTGCTTGGGTTTGCTCTCAGGAGCTTTTGTTCCCTGCAAGCCCTTGGTATAACTTTGGAGGATCAGGGTGAAAATGGTGGCCTCCCAATCTCCGCCCGGAGGAGCTGAGAACTCGGGACCCTGCTCCTCAGTGCGCCCCCAGAGAAAAGCAGTCACTCCCGTGTCCCTGGTCTCCGGCCGCACTCTGTGCTCACCCGGCCTGTGACCGAGCGTTTCTATGTCTGGCACCTGACCCCGTGTGGAGTCTGCAAACCCAGCAGATCCCTGCGGTGCGCTCCCACGCCGCTCCTCCCGGGGGAGGAAGGGGAGTCTCCCCAGCTCTGCCGCTTGTTGGGTCCCTGCTGGAGGAGCAGTGGCCCAACTGGGCCGCGGATCACACTTTATGGCCACCCCGAGCTGAGAGCCCGCGCCTCGGCTCCGTCTCTGCAGCCGGCTTCCCCGCTCCAATACCTGGGAGCTCTGCCGCACTCAGGCACCCCCGGTCTTTCTGTGACCCCGAGGATCCTGAGACCACATTGTCCCGCAAGGGTTCCACCTCCCGCTTAGCCACTGCAGCGATGTCCCTCCGCGGAGCCGACTTCTAAAAGTTCCGATTTTGTGCTCCGCGGCTCTAGCACTTGCCAGAAGCGGCCGACGGAGGCCCCCCTCCCCCGCCGTCTATCCTCCCGAATATCGCCTGGGATTCACTTCTCCGCATGTCCTACCTTCCAGTAAGTGGTCGCTTCTCTGTTCAGAGAGTTGTTGCTACTCTCCTCTTCGATCTCCTGTTGAGTTCGTAGGTGTTCAGAATGGTTTGATCCCTATTCAGCTGAGTTCCTAAGACCAGACGAAATCCAGGTCTCTTACTCCTCCGCCATCTCGCTCTTAAGGCTTTTGAGGTAATAAAATTTCCATTGTGGAGAATTGAAACTAATTGCAAAATAGACCGCAAAATTTTACTAAATAGTCAATTGCAACAAATTTTATAGAGATGGCATCTACTTACTACCACAGCTATAATTAAAGTAAAATTCCAGTGTAATTAGTTATTATTCAAAACAATGTACTTTTTAAGTTCCTTAATCAAGTATGTTTAAAGAAAATGTTTCTATTACAGTTAGTGCTGTTTCTCAGATCTAATATTTAATGATACATTGGCAACTGGGTTTCAACTAAAGTATTATTTGGAAAACCCTTCATTTACAATTATACTACCATTTTGGTAGCAAAAGTTAATACGATTCATTTAAATATGCCATAAATGAATATTTTAGTCCTGGAATACAAAAACTTATAGCAAAGCACAATAAAAATTAGACTAAGATTTTTTATTTGCTTTAGAAATTGTGACTTTTCTCACTTCTGTCACATATTAGCAAGGATGTGCATATTGGAATAATATTTCATTAATTGTGAGTGACAGCATAGCAGGTACGTGTTCTCTGCTGATACCATGCATATGATGTCCAAGAAATTACTCAAACTCACTGGTCTTCAGTTTTGTCATCTAAGGTGGAGATAATGACATTCTTTTCTTAAGACCTAGATCTAAATATTAAACAATTAGTACCTGCGGTCTACATAAGAGTAGTGGTTGGTACATAAAAATCACTAATAAATGTTAGCTCATATGATTATTTGCAATATTCTATATAAGTAGTGAAATTTTTGATGAAAACCGTGTTCTCATTTCTGATAACATAAACCAAATAATGAGGAGGAAATATTTGCAATGATAGATAAATAAGGATAGTCAAAGAAAAGTATGGATGCTTCAAATCCCAATAGAATTCTGTTTATATTACTTTTTCAAAATATCAAGACAAATGATTGTAGTTTCTTGTATCACTTAAAAATTTGTTATCAGAATCACTTTCAATTTTTCTTTATAACAAAATGTAAAATTGCATGAGAACATCCGTGATAATTGTGGTGGGTGTATTTTAGAACACAACACATTATATTTTGTGTTTTTTTACTTTATTTGATGAAAAATTTTAAACATATAAAAAACAACTAGAGTAGTCTTACAAACACCCAGGTACTTGTAACTTATATTTACTGATTAGTAAAATTAGCATTTTCATATTTGCTTTAGCTATTCTTAGTTTGCTAAAATGTATTTTTTTTTTCTTTGAGAGATAGAGATAAAGTGTGAGGGGGGAGTGGAGGAGCAGAGGGTGAAGGAGAGAGAGAATCTTAAGCAGACTCCATGCTCTGCTTGGAGCCTGATGTGGGGCTCAGTCTCCTGACTCTGAGATCGTGACCTGAGCTGAAATCAAGAGTCAGATGTTTAACCAACTGAGCCACCCAGGTGCCCCTGAAATATCTTAAAATAGAGATATCATACAATTTGATCCCTAAAAATATATTAAATAATTAGAAAACTAAATATTGAATTTTGATTCTACCACATTGCATAAGCTCCAGCCAGGCACAAGGTAAACAGCCAGTTTGTGCACCAACACATGGAAACTCCAACGTAGCAGCTGACAGTGCAATATTCAACTACAGACTTAAAGGGTGGTTACATTTATGCAATTTCAGTAGTCTGTGTAGTTATTATACATAATGCTATTACACATAAATATTTCTATTGATATTTGTCTCCCATCTTACCTTATTCATTAAAACAAAGTTAGCCATTTTATTAGAAATTATAATAAACCATAATAATATTTCATATTGCCAAACCTTCTTTCTCCTTACTTCCTTTTTTTCCTTCATTTTAACACAGTGTTTTTTGGGGCGCCTGGGTGGCTCAGACGGTTAAGGGTCTGCCTTCGGTTCAGGTCATGATCCCAGGGTCCTGGGATCGAGTCCCACATCAGGCTCCCTGCTCAGTGGGGAGTCTGTTTCTCCCTCTCCCACTCCCCCTGCTTGTGTCCCCTCTCTTGCTGTTTCCCTCTGTCAAATAAATCAATAAAATCTTAAAACAGAAAACATAAAAAACAGTATTTTTTTAAAAAGTATACCTATTGTATACCTAAATGAAGGGTTTTCCAAATAATACTTTGGTTGAAACCCAGTTGCCAATGTATCATTAAGTATTAGATCCGAGAAACAACACTAACTGTAATAGAAATATTTTCTTTAATCATACCTGATTAAGGAACTTATAAAGTACTTTGTTTCGAATAATACCTAATTACACTGGAATTTTACTTTAATTATAAGCTGTAGTAGTTGTGTTCTATTGTGATTTTTATTTACTATATTCAAAATTTTAATTTCTTTATCTTTGAGGTAATAATATACTTAAAATTATAAAAAGAATATTCAGCGTGAAGAGCTCTCCGTCCTGACTATATCCATTCAGTTTACCTCTGCTCCTGAACACAGACAAGAATGTTTCACTATTATCAGTTTATTGTCATAACAGTCAGGGGCTAATCTGAAAATTGAAATAATCTAGGTATTTTTTTTTTACATTGGAATATAGGTAATTAGTTACAATGTTGCTTCCAAGGCTTCCAGAACAAAAGATAGATGCAAAAAATTTCTGGATATATTACATTTTTTTAAGTCATAGAATATCTGGACAATAAAAATTAACATACTTATCTTAACTGGCACATATTAAACATTGTAATGCTGTACCCAATAAATATAGAATAACTCTATCTTAAGATGTTCATGGAACATTTGCCAAAATTGACCATATGTTGGGTTACAAAAAAAGGCTTAACATATTTTATTTTATTTTTTTTTAAAGATTTTATTTATTTGACAGAGACACACAGCGAGAGAGGGAACACAAGCAGGGGGAGTGGGAGAGGGAGAAGCAGGCTTCCAGCCTAGCAGGGAGCCCGATGCGGGGCTCGATCCCAGGACCCTGGGATCGTGACCTGAGCCGAAGGCAGACGCTTAACGACTGAGCCACCCAGGTGTCCCCAAAAAAGGCTTAACATATTTTAAAGGATAGAAATCATACCAAATATATTTTCTAACTTAACTTCAGTGAAAATGAACTAGAAGTCAATAGTCCAAAGATACTAGAAAATATCTAATTGCTTAGCAATAAAGCAACAAACTTCTGAATAACCAATCCATTGGTCAAAGAAATGGAAACGTGAATCAGAAAGTGTCTTGAACTGAATGATACTGAACTTGTGGAATAAACGTTCATCCTACTTCCATTTTTGAGAACTAACTCAGTCTCATTAATAAGAAAAAAATTGTAACATCCTTTAGCAAAGTAGCAATTTTTTAAAAAAATTATGTATTTATTTATTTGAGAGAAAGAGACAGAGAGCGTGAGTAAGAGAGAGAGCAAACACAAGGGGAGGGGGAAGGGCAGAGGGGAAGAAACAAGCAGACTCCCTGCTGAGCAGGGAGCCCAGCTCCTGCTTGATCCCAGGACCCTGGGATCATGCCTGAGCTGAAGGCAGATGCTTAACTGACTGAGCCACCCATCGCGCCACAAAGTAGCAATTTTTACGTTGGATGCAATGACTAGAGAACGAAATAATAACCATCACTATTGTTAAAATATGTAGATAGATAGAGACACTTCAGTTTGTTTCAGAGGAAACCTTATTTACTGTGCCTTTCCTAACCAGATGTTGACTATGAAATCATCTGATGCTTCTTCTTGCTAGAGCGCCTAGCTTACAGAAGAAATTCAGTGAGCGCTTGTCGGATGAATATAAACCCACTTTAAATTGGGTTACCATTGGGGCGCCTGGGTGGCTCAGATGGTTAAGCGTCTGCCTTCAGCTCAGGTCATGATCCCGGGGTCCTGGGATCGGGTCCCGCATCGGGCTCCCTGCTCCTTGGGAGCCTGCTTCTCCCTCTCTCTCTCTCTCTTGCTCTCTCTCTCTGTCTTTCATGAATAAATAAATAAAATCTTTAAAAAAAAAAAAAAAAAAAAAAAAAAAAAAAAAAAAATAAATTGGGTTACCATTTTCCCAAAATGCCATTCGTTTTCAAAGTTTTATGTCTATCTTTCCTTATTGTGTTCCCTGACCTTTGACAGCTCTTCTGTTTTCTAATTGAAAAACCACTCTTCCTTCAAAAATCTCGCCTCAAATGTCATCCCTTGAGCTTTCTATGGCATCGTGCTTGTAGCTCTGGAGATACGGGGAGTTATAAGTTATAAGAATGTAAAGCCTTATTGCCATTATTTGCCAACAACTCAACCCATATGTTCCCCTTGGAAAACTGACATTGAAAATGTTATTATGCTCTTCTTCTCTGAATTCATGAGTTATCAATATCATTATTATTATGTTATTATAATTATTCTTATATTCTTTAACAATCATACATGTGAAGTTTTAGTATACCTAGAGCAAGGTGGTAGGTATTATGTGCAACATGTATGGTTTTCTCTCCTATTGTCACCCTAGACAGAAATACCCTGAAATCCCAATATTTTGTCATCACAACCGAACAAGAATATCAGTTTGTTAATATAAGTTTGCAAAACTCAATTCTTGAACCTAGTTATACCTAGGGCTCAAATTGCATCTGATCCAGCTAGTGTATTTTAAAACCTATTACTATAAGACTGTCACTATGCTTGGCAATTGTTACGCTACAATGTGGATTTACTCCACAAAACGACTATGAATAGGGATTATGATTTTCATTTGTAGATCAATAATCATATGAAATGACTCACCAAGGTCATTGAGTAGAAATCCAATGCCAAAGCTTTGAAGCTGTCCTGTAAGTACCCTTTTATCTTTTCTAAAAGGGATAAAAAAAGAGGCAAAAACAAAAAAATAAAACTTTCCACATCAAAGTTAATTATAAACAATAGAAGTCTGAAAGTCATAGTGCCATCTTCCAAGGTGGGATTCCACATGTAGTATTATATGATGAAATGAATACAAAATGTTCCCCAAACATGAGAAAATAGTAAACACATCCAAGTGCCAAGTAGACTAAGCATTTAGTGATTGCTTATTAACCAAAAAGACAGCCAGATTATTTGTGATAGGTGCAACACTCTTTGTATAGGAATAGTTTCTTTAAAATGTCCTTTCTCTTAATATAATTTTCCAGTTTCATTGATACAATATTGACATATAACATTGTATTATTCCAAGGTGTACAAAATAATGATCTGATATATTTATATGTCGTGAAATGATTACCACAATAAGTTTAGTTAACATCCATCACCTCAGGTAGTTACAACTTTTTTCCCTTGTAATGAAAACATTTAAAATCTACTATCTTAGCAACTTTCAAATAAATAATCGTCTTAATTACAGTCACCATGCTGTACATTATATCCCCAGAACGTATTTGTCTTATACCTGGAAGCTTGTCCTTCTTACCCCCTGCACCGTTTTTTTTCCACCCACAACCCCCACCACCAATCTGTTCTCTTTGTCTTTGAGGTTGGTTTGTTTGTTTAGATTCCATACTGCAGTGAGAACATACAGTATTTGTCTTCCTTTGTGTGACTTATTTAACTTATTTCACTTAGCATAATGCCCTCAAGGTCCATCTGTGTTGTTGTGAATGGCAGGATTTCCTCTGATTTTATGGTTAAATAATATGCCATTGTGTATGTACCACATTTTCTTTTTTGTTGTTTCTTTTGTTCTTCTGTTTAGATTTTATTTAAATTCCAGTTAGTTAACATACAGTGTACTATTACTTTTCAGCTGTACAATACAGTGATTCAACACATCCATATACCACCCAGTGCACATCACGATGTGCATTCCTTAGTCCCTCTCACCTATTTCACCCATCCCCCTGCACCTCTCCCTTCTGGTAACCATCAGTTTGTTCTCTATAGTTAAGAGTCTGTTTCCCTTCCTACTATCTTCTTCTTCTTCTCCTTTTTTTTTTTTTTTAACATATAATGCATTATTTGTTTCAGAGGTAGGGAAAAATGAAGGGATGGAAATCGGAGGAGGAAATGAACCATGAGAGACTATGGACTCTGAGAAACAAGCTGAGGGTTCTAGAGGGGAGGGGGTGTGGGGGGATGGGTTAGCCTGGTGATGGGTATTAAAGAGGGCACGTATTGAATGGAGCACTGGGTGTTATATGCAAACAATGAATCATGGAACACTACATCAAAAACAAATGATGTAATGTATGGTGACTAACATAACAATAAAATAAAACTAATAAAAAAGAAGAGTCTGTTTCTTGGTTTGCCTCTCTCTCTTTTTGTCGATTTGCTCCTTTGTTTTGTTTCTTAAATTCCACATATGTATGAAATCATATGGTATTTGTCTTTCTCTGACATATTTCGCTTAGTATTAACTCTCTAGCTCCATCCATGCTATTGCAAATGGCAAGATTTCATTCTTTTTTATGGCTGAGTAATATTCTATTATATATATGTATGTTATCACCTCTTCTTTATCCATTCATTAATCAATGCACACATAGGCTGTTTCCAAAATTTGACTATTGTAGATAATGCTGTTATAAACATTGGGGTGTATGTATTCCTTTGAGTTAATATTTTTGTATTCTTTGGGTAAATACCTAGTAGTGCAATTGCTGGATCATAGGGTAGTTCTATTTTTAACTTTTTGAGGAACCTCCATACTGTTTTCCACAGTGGCTGCACCAGCTTACATTCCCACCAACAGTATGAGAGAGTTCCCCTTTCTCCACATCTTCACCAACATCTGTTGTTTCTTGTGTTGTTGATTTTAGCTGTTCTGACAGGTGTGAGGTGATATCTCATTGCAGTTTTGATCTGCATTTCCCTGATGATAAGTGATGGTGAGCATCTTTTCATGTGTCTGTTGATCATCTGTATGTGTTCTTTGGAAAAATGTCTGTTCATGTCTTCTGCCCATTTTTTAATTGGATTATTCATTTTTTTGGTGTTGAGTTTTATAAGTTCTTTATATATTTTGGATATTAGCCCTTTATCAGATATGTAATTTGCAAATATCTTCTCCCTTTTCATAGGTTGTCTTTTAGTTTTGTTGATTGCTTTCTTCACTGTACAGAAACTTTTTATTTTGATATAGTCCCAATAGTTTGTTTTTGCTATTGTTTCCCTTGCCTCAGGAGACATATCTAGAAAGAAGCTATTACAGCCAATGTCAAAGAAGTTACTGCCTGTATTCTCTTCTAGGATTTTTATGGCTTCAGGTCACACATTTAGGTTTTTAATACATTTTGAATGTATTTTTGTGTTTGGTGTAAGAAAGTGGTCCAGTTTCATTCCTTTACTTGTTGCTGTCCAGTTTTCTCAACACCATTTGTTGAAGAGACTGTCTTTTCCCCTTTGGACATTCTTTCCTGATTTGTTGAAGATTAATTGACCATATAATTGTGGTTTCAATTCTGGGTTTTCTATTCTGTTCTATTGATCTATGCGTCTATTTTTTGTACCAGTGCCTTACTGTTTTGATGACTACAGGTTTGTAATGTAACTTGAAGTCCAGTAATGTGATGCCTCCAGCTTTATCTTTCTTTCTTTTTAAAGGGTTGAGTTTATTTTTATTTATTTATTTTTTTTACAATTTTTTTTATTATGCTTTTCTTTTTCAAGATTGCTTTGGCTATTGGGAGTCTTTTGTGGTTCCATACACGTTTTAAGGTTGTTTGTTCTAGCTCTGAAAAATGCTGGTGGTATTTTGATAGGGAATGCATTAAATGTGTAGATTGCTTTGGGTAGTATATACATTTTAACAATATTTGTTCTTCTAATCCATGAACATGGAATGCTTTTCCATTTCTTTTTTTTTTTTTTAAGATTTTATTTATTTATTTGACAGAGAGAGAGATAGCAAGAGCAGGAACATAAGCAATGGGGAGTGGGAGAGGGAGAAGTAGGCTTCCCGTGGAGCAGGGAGGCCGACATGGGGCTCGATCCCAGGATACTGGGATCATGACCTGAGCCGAAGGCAGACGCTTAACAACTGAGCCACCCAGGAGCCCCTGCTTTTCCATTTCTTTGTGTCATCTTCAATTTCTTTCATCAGTGTTTTATAGTTTTAAGAGTGAGGTCTTTCATCTCTTTGGTTAGATTTATTCCTAGGTATCTTATTATTTTTGATGCAGCTGTAAATGAGATTGACTCCTTAATTTCTCTTTCTGCTGCTTCATTGTTGGTGTATAGAAATACAACAGATTTCTGTACATTGATTTTGTATCCTGTGACTTTACTGAATTTGTGCATCAGTTCTAGCAATTTTCGGATGGAGTCTTTTGGGTTTTCTACATACAGTATCATGTCATCTACAAATAGTGAAAGTTTTACTTCTTCCTTGCAATTTGGATGCGTTTTCTTTGTGTTTTCTGATTGCTGCAGCTACGACTTCCAGTACTATGTTGCATAAAAGTGGTGAGCTTGGACATTCTTGTTTTGTTCCTGACTATACAGGAAAAGCTCTCAGTTTGTCCCTATTTAGTTTTATATTAGCTATGGGTTTTTCATGTATGGCCTTTATTATGTTGAGGTATGTTCCCTCCAAACCTACTTTGTTGAGGGTTTTTATCATGAATGGATATTGTACTTTGTCAAATGCTTTTTCTGCATCTATTGAAATGATCATATGGTCCTTATTCTTTCTTGGGTTAATTTGATGTATCATGTTGATTGATTTGCAGATATTGAACCACACTTGCAACTCAGGAATAAATCCCATTTGATTGTGGTGAGTTTTTTTTTTAATGTATCAATGGATTAAGTTTGCTAATATTTTGTTGAGGATTTTTGCATCTTATTCATCAGAGATATTGGCCTGTAGTTCTCTCTTTTTTTTATGGTGTCTTTCTCTGGTTTTGTTATCAGGGTAATGCTGGCCTCATAATTGAAAGCTTTCCTTCCTTTTCTATTTTTTGGAATAGTTTGAGAAGAATAGATATTAACTCTTCTTTAAATGTTTGGTAGCATTTACCTGTGAGGCCATCAGGTCCTGGACTTTTATTTGTTGGGAATTTTTTGCTTACTGACTCAATTTCTTTGCTGGTTATCAGTCTGTTCAAATTTTCTATTTCTTCCTGTTTCTATCTTGGTAACTTATATGTTTCTAGGAATTTATCCAGTTTCTCTAGGTTGTCCAATTTGTTGGCATATAGTGTTTCATAATATTCTCTTATAATTGTATTTCTGTAGTGTTGGTTGTTATTTCTACTCTCTCATTTGTATACCACATTTTCTTTATCCATTAATCCATTAATGGACACTTAGGTTATTTCCATATCTTGACTATTGTAAACAATGTTTCAACAAACATAGGGTGCAGATATATTTTCATAATAGTAATTTCTAAATATTTTTAATTGAATTAACCCAGAAGTCCATAATGCATTTCTTAGTACTCATTTACAAATAATAACCATCCATCCATTCAATTTTTTGACACCAAATAAAAAAACCACTTGAATTCTCAAAAATTTGTTGTTGTTATGGTTGTTTGTTTCACTTACACTTGCTGTGACTTGAAACTTTGCCACAATTGTAAGAGTACACCTGAAAATCTTGTAAATCAAATACCTACTACTGCTGTGAACTTGGGAAATGGTCAGTGCCTAAAAGAGCAAACTCACTTGAAATATATAGCCTATGCCATTTGTGGTATTTTGACTATGCATGCCTTTAATGTGGAAAACATTTTTTTTTTTTGCTACACACATTGGCAGAATTATTTATCAGAGAGCTAATTTTTTCCAGGCATGACTTGCTGAGACTTATAATTTAAGTTATCTCTTTCTCAGAAGAAAAGTAACTTTAAAATATCTCACTTGGTCTTTGGAAAGTAATAAACTTAAAAAGATTGTTGGCAAATTCATCTTTCAAAACAGGCCAGACATTCCAGTTCCTCTCCTCGGATGGTATCAGTGAGTTCTCACAATGGAAGTATTAAAGTAAAACTCCCTTCCTGGGTCTTTCAAGTCACTGAGGATCTGGCTGCTTTCTGCCTCTTCAGTTTGTCTGTCACCACAACTTATCTTCTGATACCAACATTGAATTGGCCATACAAACCTTGACAAATAAAGAGCACAGGAAAAAAAAACAGATTTCCCCCCTTCTTTGATTTGTAAGATATGACAAGACAGTCTGAATCACAGGAAACAAGTAAGTTCTGAAAATATATGATGTTGAACTTCACAAATCTCATGGCTGAGCTGAGGTTGGATCTTGAACCCATTTTTTCTTCTCTCTAATGGAGAATGCAGGGAGATCCCTCTTGAGGTAAGTATCAGAAACTTCAGTGAAAATTTACCTAGACATATGCCTAGCTTCAGCTTCGCATACAGTCATTTTATAAAAACTTGCTTGAGAAATAGGTTTACTAACCAAACCTTCCAAATGATTTGTACTCTGGATCACTAGTCAGGGGCATTAGGTTGCTTTCCTCCATTTACTTGAGTGTGTGGCTTAATCTAAGGGTATTAGGTTTGTACGAATTGAAAAGTAATTTAAAATTAAAGCCATATTTTCAATCCCCCAGTTATATAATAATAGTCAAAAATCTTGAGTACCTTCCAAAGATTAGAGAACAGAAACCAGATTTACACTGTAACCTGATACAGTGAAAAAAATGGAACAAATTACAAAACAATTGTTTTCAAAACATCGGGCCACAAAGACAATAACCTCTGATATATGGGAAGTAAATGATGTCGAGTCATAGTCTCAAACATAAGAAGAGAGAGTATGAATACAGTAGTAAGTCAAGATGTTCCCAAAGAGCAGATCTTTGTATTATTTGTAACAATAGGGAACAATCTCTCAGTAGTGCTAGAAAAAAATCAATGTAGTTCTTGTTAAGAATTGCAAGCTCAATGATGAGTGTTGAAGGAGTTAAGTGCACCCTAGAGGGGGCAAATAATTCAAAGGAAATATTAAATTTCTCTGATCAGTATGACCTGTTTCTCTTATAACATCCTAATCTTAAAACTACTTGTTAAGGTGATGGTTTCTATGTTGCGATGTTGTAATTAACTCCCACTGATAGGAGTGGTAATGTTCCAAATCCTAAGCTTACCCCTCCAGTTTTGAAAATGTAAATCTTATTTTAGGCTTTGTGAACCTGGGTTACTCCAGGAAGGTCATAAATTTTATTAATTAGGAAAATTATTCTTCATCTTATCCCCCAGAATACTATCAACAACTGCAGATTATTGAAAGCCTTTACTCCCCAATATATTCAGGCAGGAAGTTTTTATTATTTCACTTTGACCCAAATTTCATCACCCTGGTGTTTCTAGAATGTAACAGGATAGAAATCTTTTATATTCTTCTGTCCAGTTTAATATCATCTCATTAGAAAAAGTTCTACTTTTTTCATGAAAACTTTTTCCTAATGGATTTCTATCATCCAGTTCTGTGAGAGAGGTACTGGCATAATTTTTATACCAATATATCATATATGTTAATATATAAATAAATATGTATTTAGCACCTTTTATGTGCCAGGTGATGTTTTAACTGCTGTTTAGAAACTGAATGTGCCATATGTATCGGTCACGGTATAAATATGAAACAGACACAGCACAGAAATTTGAATGGGGAAGATTTCATTTATAGCATTATTAACTATCACAGGAAATTGGAGTAATGAAGCATTGGTTTATAAGAAGTAAAGAGAATGCTAAATAATATAGGAATAGTGGATGTAAGTAACAACCACTGTGCCTTGGGCTGAGGTGGTGTCCCTGAGGAAGAACCTCCACTTGCAAGCCCCGAGTCTGAGATCCAAGCCTTACTGGAGATCACGACTGTGGTCTTCTGGATGGCAGAGAAGTCGGTGAAGTGCCAGGTTGGCAGAGCTTGAGTATACATTGAGTATGGGAAGCTGTCTCACCAGAGGCTACTAAACCATCTGGGGAAGGTGACTTGTCCAGAGGATGACCAGCTTGTCATGGTTTGTCTGAGAATGTCCCAATTTTAAAAGAGAAAGTCCCATGTCCCATGGATCTCCTCTGTCGTGAGGAAACCAGAATGGTCAGCCTCTGAGTTTCTGGGAAAAGCTATGGCCACCAGGTGCTGTTGACACCTACTGACCGAAGGAGCCAAGTGCTGGAGAAAACACCCACACTGCCAGCACCTGGTGCTGGAGAAGTCACCCATGCTGCAGGCGCTGGGGCCCTGAGGAAACCACGTGCTGCAGGAAAGGAAGCCTGGAGACCCTGATCATCTGCAGGAGACAGGCTCTGAAGGAGTCACATGCGCACATCCGGAACCTGCTTAATGACCAACCAGAACCAGTAAGCAAAACCGGACCCTCCTGCAATGACAATACAGCGCTGCCCATGGACAAAACTCAAGACCCAGCCAGCTGGCAAAGAAAAAATCCTGAAATTCTTGGGGCGCCTGGGTAGCTCAGTCAGTTAAGCCTCTGCCTAAGCTCAGGTCATGATCCCAGGGTCCTGAGATCGAGCCCCACGTCGGGCTTCCTTCTCCACGGGGAGTCAGCTTCTCCCTCTCCCTCTGTCCCCAACATGCTTGCTCTCTTATATAAAAATCTTTAAAAAAAATCCTTAAATTGTTAGCATAGCAAGTGAAAGAGACAATTGTTACATAGTGAGTAAAAGGGGTATGACTGGACATGAGAGTCAGAAAGTCCAGAACCAGCTTATAACACATGTTCTTTTCTCATCTGCAACACAGACCAGTCTATGGCTCTGAGAGTTAACAGGTTCTGATAATAGCATCCTGGAATGTGAGTTTACTAGTTTGTTTTCTTTTTCTTTTCCTTTTTAAAATTATTGTTTTTATTTTTTATTGAAGTATAATTGACATAAACATTATATTAGTTTCAGGTGTACAACATAGCGATTCGGTATTTGTATATATTGGGAAATGATCACCAAAATAAGTCTAATGAACATTCATCACCAAACACAGTTACAGAATTGTTTTACTTGTGATGAGAACTTTTAAGCTTAGCAATTTTCACATATGCAATACAGTATTATTAACTATAGTCCCCATATGTACTTTATGTCTCCATGACTTATTTATTTTATAGTTGGAATTTTGTACCTTTTTACTTTTTTCACCCATTTGCCCCATCTGGCAACCATCAGTCTGTTGTCTGTACTGATGAGCTTGGTTTTTTATTTTATTTTATTTTATTTTAAGATTCCGTATTTAAGTGAGATCATATGGTATCCGTCTTTGCTGTCTGACTTACGCCACTTAGCGAGGTCCATCTGTGTTGTCTCAAATGGCATGATTTCATCTTTTTTATGGTTAAATACTATTCCATTGTATACACACCACATTTTCCCTATCCATTCATTCACCCACGAACAGAGGTTGTTTTCATATCCTGACTGTTATAAATAATGCTGCAAGGAACATAGGAGTGCAGATATCTTTTTGAGTTAGTGTTTTCATTTTCTTCAGATGAATACCCAGAAGTGGAATTGCTGAATCATATGGTAGTTCTATTTTAAATTTTTGGAGGAACCTCTGTACTGTTTTCCAAAGTGGGTGCATTTACATCCCCACTAACAGTGCACAATGCAATGGTGTTCTTTTCTCTGCATCCTCATCAACACACGCTATTTCTTGTCTTTTTGGTAATAGTCTAACAGGTATCAGATGACATCTCACATTTAAAATTTTGAATGCTAAAACTAAATATAATTCCTCTCAAGCTCTGATATAGGTGTGTGGACTAAAATTATGGCTGATAGCTGCACCTGATCCTCAGGGAGGATCTGCCTTAACCGTAGAGAAAAACACCTGAACAGAAACATTCATTAGCAAAATCCGGTAGATCTATAGTTTCCTTGCCTTGGAATAAAGAGAATGGGAATTTTACTCTTTCTTTAATTAAGAATCAAGCACAATCGATATTTTATTGCCACCTTTCCTTTCCTAGCTTAATATTTGTTAATTATTTCAAACCAGGCTGAATTAATCACCTCCTCTTTAAGTTAGTTTTGTCTTCCATATTATTGCTGTTCTGACCACCACCATAAATAAATGTTCATACTGTGAAATATAATGTAGGTCTCAAAATTATATTACATATATTTTATTCCAGTTTTCTGTTTCTGAGTAAGATAAAATATCTTATAAGGGAACAATGCTCCCATCAAGAACAACTAAAAAAGCTGAATAAAACACAATTTATCAAGTTTTGGTGACATTGGAGAACTGTGAGGAAAAAATAAGTGGAGAGGGAGAAGATGCATGTGAGGGGAGGGTCGGGGGGAGGTCACCTGGCATTGTGCAGGGGCATTTCTCAGAGGGTATTTGCTGATTCTGAGTGCAGGGCTGGAAGCTACAGATCAGAGCTTCAGCCCCAGCAGAGAAGTACTGCTGGGGAATCAAGAAACCAGCCAAGCTATTGTGATCTTCAAGAACTAGAGCGACACAAATGGGGAGTTGACGGGTCTTGAGCATACGGTCCCCTGCCCCAGCATGTTGGGTATAAATTCTGAAGCTTCACAGAGTGGAAAGAAAAAAAATAAACCTACTGAGAAAAAACGAAATTAATCTATGATTTTGAAACTAGAATTGCAGTTATCCTTGGAGGTTAGAGAATTGAAGAGAGCTTGAGGGGCTTGCATGCAGCTTATAGTAAGGTTCTGTTGCTTGACTTGGGTGATTTTTACAAAATATATTCACTTGGTGAAAATTTAAAAAGCTTTTTATTATCTGTGCTTATGATTTCTGAACCATTATATACATATATACACATAGACACACACATGCATCAAGTATGTTTTGTATATAAATACATAGACTCACATAGACATACATATCTGTACATAAATGTTTTAGGTACATATTTGTATGCACATATATGTGTGTGTTTGTGTGTACATGCATATATATAACATCTATTTCTACTATTATTCTTTTGTGTGAGTAAAACTATTACTTCTCCTTACTGCCTAAAATTATTTAAATAGTATAGAATATTTTAGACTTTTAGAATCTAAGAAATATGGGGAAGATTATCCACCCTATACCTTGACTTAATACAAATTGTCTAGATGTTAATAAAAGTCACTGCCATCAACAGCTGAGAGTCACACATAAGTCCATATATTCAAAATTTGTCACTGAGCAATATATCATAAAAATGAATAAGGATCAGAAGATTACAATAAAATAAAATGTGTAATAACAAGCCTGTCGGTTGTAAGTGAAGCTTCTTTGGCATTGTCAACTGAAATGTGAATTTTGCAAGAAATTATAGAAGCACAGATATTGTGGAAAGGTTATATGAGGACAGTCCTTGAATCTGAAGCCCTGCAGAATATCTCTAGACAGGGTAGAGTTCCATAGGTATTTTTTTCTTTAATTTTTTTATTATTATGTTAATCACCATACATTACATCATTAGTTTGTGATGTAGTGTTCCATGATTCATTGTTTGTGCATAACACCCAGTGCTCCACGCAGACCGTGCCCTCTTTAATACCCATCACCAGGCTAACCCATCCCCCCACCCCTTCCCCTCTAGAACCCTCAGTTTGTTTTTCAGAGTCCATCGTCTCTCATGGTTCGTCTCCCCCTCCGATTTCCCCCCCTTCATTCTTCCCCTCCTGCTATCTTCTTTTTTTTTTCTTAACATATATTGCATTATTTGTTTCAGAGGCACAGATCTGTGATTCAAAATCTTGCACAATTCACAGCACTCACCATAGCACATACCCTCCCCCATGTCTGTCACCCAGCCACCCCATCCTTCCTACCCCCCTCCACTCCAGCAAACTTCCATAGGTATTTTTAAAGGAAAAAAGGGCCACAGAAATAAATCACTTTGCCCTGAGACTTGTTTACCTGTATCCATATACATATACATACCTGTGTGGTGCACATTTTCAAATGCACAAGGGCCATGTAGGCAAATGAGAGAAATGTGCAGCCCATCCAAGTCACAGTAACAGTCCTACTACTATGTTGTGAATTTTAGACACACAAAATAACAACACAGCATATTATCTCTAATGCATCTTCTTATATCCATTTTCCTTTCTCACACATTATATCAATTTGAAAAAAACTCAAATATTTTACAATGTGAATCATACTTAAATGACCAATATTAGTGAACTGGACAATATTTATATCATAAATGAATTCTGTAATACCTTTTTTTTTTTGCTAAGTTGTATCTAACATTGACGGAGCCCTTACTATGTGCCAGGTACTGTTTTATGTACCTTACATGCATTAGCTCATTTTATATATAAAACATAGCCATATATTGTATAGCTACTCATATAATCTTATTTTAAAAATGCAGACGTCAAGTCCTAGAGGGCTGGAGATGGTGTTTGTCAAACAGCTGCTGAGTAGAAGTGCTGGAATTCAAGGGAAGCAGTCAGTTCCAGAGTCTCTTCCTATCCCGGGTCCCTGCTGCCTCCCACAATTAAACTGACTGGTCTCAGATGACAATAAAACCTAAACTCATTTAGATGCTGCAACCGACAGACTACACTGTTGTTTACATTTAGACTCAGAATATTTTCAAGTGATTTCTGTACTTTATTTCCAATCTTCATTTGGGGAAATATTTCTCAGAGTCCAGAAGAGGGTATATTGGGGATTATTTTTCTCCTTTGTCTAAATTCCCATCCTCTGTGATAAGACTTCATAAAGCCATTCATCTACAGGGCTCTCCTCACTTCAAAACAAACAGAAATCCTTAATGGCAGCTTGCCGGAAACAATGGGCAGTGAACACATAAAGTATTACAGAGTCGATTTTTCCCTTCCTACTATCTTCTTCTTCTTCTATTTTTTTTTTTTTTTTAGCATATAATGTATTATTTGTTTCAGGGGGAAAATGAAGGGGGGTGGAATCTGAGGGGGAGATGAACCATGAGAGACGATGGACTCTGAGAAACAAACTGAGGGTTCTAGAGGGGAGGGGGGTGGGGGGAGGGGTTAGCCTGCTGATGGGTATTAAAGAGGGCACGTTCCGCATGGAGCACTGGGTGTTATGCGCAAACAATGGATCATGGAACACTACATCAAAAACTAATGACGTAATGTATGTATAACATAATAAAATAAAATAAAATAAAGTATTGCAGAGTCGAAAGGGAAAGACCCGAAAAGAGAACAACTTCTTCACTTGATAACCTTCTTTTCTCTAGAGCAGATCAGCAACTATAATTCAGCAAAGGTCAAAATATTGTTATTATACATACTGTGTGGTGCCCAATTTCAACTTGAAAACAATTTTTTATTTCCAACTTGCTGATAGCACATATAAACGTTGACTGAGGCTTTTTTAGGTCAAAATGGTAAGTACTGTGATTCTCTGGAATAAGATAGGGCTGAAAGTTGGCGTTCAAAGGAATGGAAGAAACTCGATTATCCTTGCAGAATTGGGAGTGGGAGAAATGATATCGTGAGGGGTATATTAAAGAAGGTGACAGTCATTGGAAGTGCACGAACTAAAAACAGACCAAATGATTTTACTGCTTGAGCCAATTTCATTGCCTCCACCCATGAGTGAGCCATCCCAGTGCCTTGCAATATGGTCCACACAAAGGGCCGTGTGTGTTGCTTCAAAATGGAACTAGGAAGTCAGAAGGCAATAACTAGCCTAGGGATGGACTAGTGGCCTTGGTTGTGAGCTCTCTAATTCCCTGAGAACGAATACATGCTGCCTCAGGATTGTAGGAAACCACTGTCTAACTAAAGGTTTTAGCAGAACATGGGGACTCGCAAGACAAGGGCAACAGGCTTTTCTGGGTAGGGAATAGTTAAGAGGGTTTGCAAAGACCCCTGAAGCTTCCTACTGTCCTCACGGTTGTGGGAGCTGGAGAAAAGTCAATTATGTATTACCAACTGCACACAGGTAAGTATAAGTATGGTGTGTAACCCTCCAGATGTATATATATTCCCTGACTCCACAATCTCAGATTACAAAGTGAAAAATAAGAATTCTACCTGGAATCAGAGCATGAAGGCAGTACATTGAACTACTAGCATCAAGGCCCAAGCTGCCTCAGACCTGTGGCAAGTGACTAAAGCCGGGGTCCGTTGAATCTATTATTGACCCAAGGAACAGACATCCCACTAAGAATAAGTAAGCAGGCTTCTTGTAGAGAAAGCATCTAAGCCTGGCAGGCATTTTATCTTATTATTCCTTCCTTAGCAGTCGATATAATAAAGCAATAATGTCCAGCTCACTGCCTTGCAGAGAGAAAGACCTAAAACCATTTTGAACAAAGTCAAAGGAGACTAGAAAATTGATGAGAAAGTACATTAATTTCTGAGTGATCACTATTCTTAGGGCTAAGAACTTTTAAAACTTTTAATCTCATATTTGTTCCTAAGACTTTTGTGAGTTAGATGTCACTATCCACCTTTTCTTTTAAGAAAGAAAGATGAGATTTCAAGAGTGAAAGGAAATTGGCCAACTCTTCAAGAGCTAATGAGTGGCAGACTCTGGATTCATACCATATTCTCTTCTCTAATGAGTTATGGGTGAACACTGGTTCTCATTTTGACTCAAAATTATGACCACTAGGAAAAAAATAAAATACATATTATACTTTTTTTCCCATTGATAAATTAGATAGAATTGCAAGAGGAAAAATGCCCGTAGAATGTGAGGAATCCCATCAATGAGTTGTTTATCCTGGGTGTTCTCAGAGAGATGAAATGATTTCATGACTTTTCTGGCTGCCTTGATTTCTCTTCAATGCCTTCAGTCAGATTTTTTAAATTCTATTTAGTTTCTAATTCTTTCTGGTGGAAAGTTTTCTTTCCTGGAAACTAATTTGCCATAGTCCGAAGTAGAAGAGAAAGACATTTTACTAAGCCTTTTTGGAAGAAACCTGGTCATTATACAGTTGAACTTTAATTATGCACATATATTGAGTTGGTAATTATGCTTTTACAAATCTGTCCTAAGTACAGCCACATGCACATATAAAGATATATGTGGAAGGGTTTTTATTGCATTATTCAAAAAAAAGAATCTAAATTTTTATTCAGTAAAGGAATTGCAGTATATATATATGTATATATATTATATTTATACAATGGAATATATCACAGCAATTATAAGAATAGAAATATAATTACATTGTACTAACATTGAAATATCATAAAAGCAAATTGTTGAGTATACAAGTTGTTTCAGAACAAGAAGTACAAGTTCCACTAAGAAAAAGACAAGAGTGCATTTAATGTATAAATTGCTGACTAGATATATCACTTTTCACATCGTCTGTGGTGAAGAAACAGATTTTATTTCCAATTTCAAAATTTTGTTTTCCAACCATTTTGTAAACTATAATGAAAATAAAGAACTGATTACTTCATTGTTTATCACCAAAAATGAAAATTCCTGTAAAAAATTCTTAACACACTGACTTGTATATTCATTTCATTACAGATTGGAAATCAACCTTTTAAGAGCTGGTATAGTTTATAGACTATTGCAAATAACACTGGATAAAGAATCACCACAAACTACTTACTGAAAGGCATTTTATTATAATTAGTAGTGAGTGGGAGGGCACACGGAAAAGAGTTGATAAAATCATGTAGGATTAGCATCCGTTTATTTCTTGTGTGTAACATATTAAAAGGAGGAGTACGGACTTTTGATTGCTACTATCTGGTCTGGCATACCCCCGCTCGTATATAAAATTACTTCATTCTGCAATTATTCTTCATTTATCAATTGATAGGTATTTATTCATCTCTTAATATAATATATTCAGTGTAATAGGTTCTTTTCTTGGGCATGTGATCAAAACACTGCAATCTTTCCATGTTTGCCGATCTGTTTCTTTAGCATATACATTTCATTCTAAGATAATTAACCCAAGCCTTTCCACATTGTGTATTTATCTTACACCATAAAATCAATGAGAAAAGGTACAGTGAATTTTAAAAAGTGACTTGTAGTATTTATTTTAGTTGAAGTAATCGCTTACTGAAAGGTGCACCACTGAATAATGGCCAAACATACTTGTCTTCCAAGAAAAAGCTGCCAAGGAGGCCAGAAAACCACTTTCCAGCAATCCTGGTAATGCTTATCACCGAGATAGTGACACTTCCTTTTTCGAAATATATAAGGACTATATTTTGTTGGACTCACAATGAGTAGGTATGATAATTGGTGACTTGACTGATAGAATGCTCTGGGACTTTGGAGGCCAGAACATAAGAAGGGCATTTTGAAATCTTCACATCTTATTTATTCATGGATTCATTAACATATTCATTCATTCACTCACTATTTGTTTATTTGTGTCATAAACAATAATAAATACCTGTTATGTTTCGTGACTTGGAATATAATGATGAGGAACCATAGTTCTGACTCTCAGCCACAGTCTAATAGAGTAGGTGTGAACAGACCGGTAACACTTATCACCAGATTAGTATAATATATGTAAGCTCAGGGTGTTCTAACACTCAAGAAAAGGGATACTAATAATCTTCCCCCATATAATCATATGTTCTCTTATTGAATGAAACACCACTGATAAGTTTAAGACTTCCTAAACTTACATGTAAGTTATGTGTATTGTTCTATGTTCCTGACTTATGCTATCAAGTATTTAATCAACACCATTAAGATATGTTATTGTTATCTCAAACATGATAAAGCAATGAAGTTACCCTCTCACGTTTTTGTCTTGTTCTTTGTTTTCTATATTGGTAGACATTGGAAATATTCACACATTTGCTCAAGCCAGATACCTGCACACCAACCTTTATTCATCCCTTTGCCTAATGAACACATTGAATCAATGACTAAATTCAGCCACTTTGGTCTCATTACTATCTCTCAAAATTATCTCAATACTCCATTTGGAGTCTCCTATCTTTCCTCTCTTGTTTATTAGAACAACCGCTTAACTATTGTTCTGTCTCAAATGAATTTGCACATGCCAGCCAGTGTGTTTTTCCCCAAATTAAAATGTAATAGATTCTTTTCCTGTTCAAATCATGTTAATGGTATAACACTGTATGTTAACTAACTGGAATTAAAATAAAAACTTAAGAAAGCCAAAAAAAAAACCAAAAAACCCCACCACAACAACAAAACCCCAAAAACATGGTTTCTCGTTGTGCTCAGAGTAAAGTCTCCATTCCACGGCACAGGATGTAAGATGTTTTATGAACCAACCATTCCTAATCATTCTACAGTTGTCTCTCAGCTGACACTCTCTTACATGCTAAGATTCAATCAAGCCAAAATTGCCTTTCCAACACTGTCAGGCACTCTCATCTCTTGGCATTTGCAACTGGTGTTCACTATGTCTAATGCTTAATCTTCGCCTGTTCTTTGTTTAAATTCCATTATTTCCTAATTGCTCAGCTTAGATATTATCTCCTAGGAAAGGATTATCTGATTACTCAAGTGTCTTTTCTAACTTTCTTAATATCTCTTTAGCACCTATGTACTTTAGTACAGTACCTGCTAACTGGTACACAGTTAGGAGATAGTAATGACTATTATTATTTTATATTCAATGACTAGCCCTATGATCATGTTAACAAATATAAAATAAAAAAACTAAAGTCTTCTAGAAGAAAGTGAGTGAAAATCATCACAACTGCACTGAAAAATCTTTGTAGGAAAAATATGTATGAACTGAAATTAGAAAAGAAAAAATTGAACATCAAAAATATTTTAAAGATTTGCTCTTTGAGGGGTGCTGGGTGGCCCAGTCATTAAGCGTCTGCTTTTGGCTCAGGTCATGATCCCAGGGTCCTGGGATCGAGCCCCGCATGGGGCTCCCTGCTCCATGGGGAGCCTGCTTCTCCCTCTCCCACTCCCCCCTGCTTGTGTTCCCTCTCTCGCTGTGTCTCTCTCTGTCAAATAAATAAAAAATAAAAGAAACAAACAAACAAAAAGATTTGTTCTTTGAAATTCACCATTAAAAAATGAAAAGGCAAGCTGGACACTTGAAGAAAATATTACAACGTATACTGAAAAGGATTTGTATCATAAATAGGTGAAGCATTCTTGCAACTCAAAAATAAGATGACAAACAACCCAACTTATAAAATGGGTAAAGTATTTTAGCAGACTCTTTGTAAAGAGATATTAATGGTCAATGAGCACTTCAAAATCCATGTAATTAGTCATCAGGGAAGCCAATTAATACCACAATGAAATATACACCCTCTGGAATGACTAATATTTTAAAAGATTGAAAAATAATACAAAAGTTTTGGTAAGGATCTGGAAGTCTCATCATTAATTGTTCAAATGTAAAATAATAAAACCATTTGGAAAACTTTAGGAAATTTTTTTTAAGGTTGCACGTATACCTGCATCTACTTTACGGTTCAGTCATTTCACTCCCAGGAATGTACCTAAGCAAAATGAAAAAAAAAAAACACAAAAACACATAAAGATTCGTACACAAGTGTCAATAGGAGCTTTATTCACAGTAGTGGAAAGCTAGAAACAAGCTAAATGTCCCCATGAAAGAACAAACAGAATGTGAGGTATCTAAACAATAGAATACTTTGCAACAATGAAAACAGGTGAGATAATGATACTTCTTTCATGGATATACCTCAGAATTAATTTACTGAGTTAAAGAAGCCAGTCACAAAAGTGTGTATTGTGTATTATTTTATTTGTATAAAATCCTGGAAAATGTAAACAAACATAAAGAGACAAAGAAGCTCCAGTGGGGAGGAGGGTAGGTGCAGTCTTGGCTCAAATATCAGACTCCTCCTTTTCTTATAGTATTTTTGTAGATTTCCTTGAGTAGTTGTTGCTTCATTTGCTGTATTACATTAGGGCTATTTCCAGAGGCTTTCAATGTTTTTTTCTTTTTTTAAATAATTTTCACCAGTTTCACTGGAAAGTGGATGTGCGGAGCACCTCATGCTGACAGGCCAGAATTCGATCTTTTATGGGTGTTTTTAATATTATCTTAACAAGGGTGCCTGGGTGGCTCAGTTGGTTAAGCGACTGCCTTCGGCTCAGGTCATGATCCTGGAGTCCGGGATCGAGTCCCGCATCGGGCTCCCTGCCGCTCAGCAGGGAATCTGCTTCTCCCTCTGACCCTCTTCCCTCCCGTGTTCTCTATCTCTCATTCTCTCTCTCAAATAAATAAATAAAATCTTTAAAAAAATATTATCTTAACAACATTAACTGACTTTTTTTAAACAATAAAAGCTCTCAATGGATTGTCAGGGTGTTTTTAGATAATTTTCAGTTACTTTACTGAGAAAGCTATATTGATTTCTTTTCAAGTGCCCAGTATACCCACATTGAGGAAAAAAAAAATAATTCACTTACTAGAATTTTAGCTGTTCTCTTCTTTCCCCACTGTCCATTATGTGGTTTCCTAATTAGAACTTTTAAATTTGTTTAAAAAAATGAAAAGCAAATATGCTAGATATATGTGCTTTTTCCCTCCTCAAGACTGCTATCATGTGAGTTACAATGTCATTTTCCTAGATGAAATTTGACTATGGCAGACATCTCAGCAGCATCAAATCTACTACTAATTTGTTATTCTTTCCAATGCAGTTTGAGCACACTGTAGCCATGATAGAATATCCATTATTTGTTTTGCATTGAACCCATCATTGTATTTATACAGGTGATAGTTTTATTGCAGAGACTTGTACACATGAAAAATTTTGTATGTGCCTACTAGATCTTCTGCTCTTATAGACATAAACTAAATTGGCTATCATTTATTCCTTGGTTCTTTTTTGAACATCAGAGATGAAGGTGGGAGTTTGAATATGCACAAGTGGAAAATACATTAGTTGAAAAAATATAAATATGGACAATATTAACAGTTCCTAGGTTTTTTTTTAAGATTTGTTTATTTTGAGAGGGAGAGAGAGAGAGAGAGAGAGAGAGAGAACACACATAGGGAGGAGGAGCAGAGGAAGAGGGAGAGAGAGAATCTTAAGCAGACTTCACACTGAGTGGGGAGCCTGACACAGGGTTCAGTCTCACAATCCTGAGATCATGACCTGAGCTGAAATCCAGAGTCAGTCCCTTAACCAAATGATCCACCCAGGCACCCCAACGGTTCCTAGTTTTTAATTGTTTGTGAACTCCAAAATATGACTGAGTATTGCCTGAGTAGAAGCAGTGGCAGGAGACTGTTCTTATAAGGCTAGTTTCCATGCGGATAATATAATTAAGGTTTGATACAGAGATCAGAGATAGAATGAAGAATCTGCTTAAATCAAATTCATGAAATTTAGAAATTGCTGTTTCTATTTATTGAACACATAACTATTTGCCAAGCAAAGAGTTAGCAAGGGACTAAATAGTGTATGTAGGATATAATTATCTTATTTGCACAAGCATGTGAGGCATAAATCTTAATTACTGAATTTTTACGAAAGATCACATAAGGCCATGAAGAGGTAAGAAACTTGTCTGGATTCACACAAAGTTGGTGTATTGTATGTAGTACAGACTAAGAATTTTAACAAATATATTCGAGAGAATGTGTTTCATTTAAGGTAGCAAAGCCCTAGATGGAGAGCAATGTGCAAGCCCCATTTAATGACAATGATGGTGATGATATTAATGATGATTGTCTGTGTTTATACCATTGTTTTTTTTTTTTAAGATTTTATTTATTTATTTGACAGAGAGAGACACAGCAAGAGAGGGAACACAAGCAGGGAGAGTGGGAGAGGGAGAAGCAGGCTTCTCGCCAAGCGGGGAGCCCGATGCAGGGCTCGATCCCAGGACTCTGGGATCATGACCTGAGCTGAAGGCGGACGCTTAACGACTGAGCCACCCAGGCGCCCTTAGATGGTGGTTCTTAATGAGACCACAGCAGCCAAAGGCTGAGCATTGTGCATACCAGTTTCACAGTTTAGCTATAACTGATTTAAACTTCAGACCCAGTTCTTTAAAACAGTGACAATTTAAGGAAACATCACTTTGTAACAAAATGCATTTCATAAATCTCAAGCTGTGGATGACTTAAACTTTAAGAATTTCTAATAATTTGCCAATGAATGTAAAAATTAGCAAATGTCAGATCATCAATGAAAGGTCAAGACTCATTCTAGATTTTGAAAACGTACCTTTATACCCATGGTGTGACCTGTTTACCTTCTAAGTCTTTTAGACACAAGCAACTAACAGGTTGTGTGAAGTATAATACAAACCGTCCCAAGGCCAGAGGAGTTGGTTTCGCTCTCAGTTCTAAGGCTGCTACTGATACTCTGAGCAAGTGAAAAAATTATTCTTGATGGCTTAAAAGCCATTTTCCAGCATCCTTGCCCAAGTGGCCTTTTTGTTTCATTTTGCATATCATTCTTGTGGAAGGGAGCTAGCTTAAGGAGGAACTTCCCAAAATGATTACCATTTCTTCCAGCACCTTAGGCATTAAGGATTCTGTTGCCATATGTCACAATCCCCAACATCCCCCCTCAAATCTCAAGAGAAAAGGAGAGCCCTTTTTATCATTTTAAGCAGTTGTCTCTAATGTTTATCAACTCAACTTTCAGATGCCATTTTACACTTTATTTACATTCTTTTAAATGCACCAGTAATTTCACAGGTGAGGGAAGAGTGTTTCCCATTTTACTAGTTGAAGAACTGATGGTCAGAGAGGGCATATAGTTTTCCCAGAGTAATGAACTTAAGAGCTGAAATTTGAACCCAAGTTTGAGTAATTTCAGAGCTTATTTTCTAAACCTCTTTACCTGACGCTTGTCATTTGGGGGATGGAGGTTGCTGAGTATCTGAACTTCTTCCAATGTAGAGAAAATTTTCTGTGTTATGGAACTCGGTGGCAGCACATCTCTCCGTCAATAGGAAATGAAATGCCTTGTGCTTGTTTTTGCAGTATCCCCTTCCATAGAGAACAGGCATATGACCCCTACTCTTTATTCAGACTCACTTGCCCAAATTAGGAGTTGTGAGACCGTGATGAAGAGAGGCAGGGATTAGGAAAAATTAATTCAGTGTTTGTGAAACTGAAAAGTTCATGGTGATCTCTAAATAAATTACTCATATTCTATATAAGGGTGTCTTCCTGTTCAGACAGGGAGACACCAAAATATATTCCAGAAGCAGGGAGGGATTCTAGACCACACCATGACCTGTTGAGTAAGAGCTCTTGTTACCAGGCTAATTAAAGGGGATGGTTCATGGATACAGAAAGTCTCCTTTTCTGGAATATCTACCTCAAGAGAAAGAACTAGATCATCCCTTCCTATAAACAATGCTTGGTATATCGGAAAAAAAAGGCCCCTTTCATCAACTAGTATTTCTTTCTGTAATAGTTCTGCACTTCAGATCTTGGCTGAAGAGATGCTGCAAACCAGAGATGTGCTGCCAGAAACTTTTTCTAGTTATCATCAATTCACAGGATTGTTTTTAACTCTCAGGTAATTACATGTTTTTAAAACTTTCTGCCAACCTTTATGAAATGTGTGCAAATAACAGCTGGGCTATTATTTTAATGTACATTGAAGCACACACAATTCATTTTTATGAAACAAAAAGCCACTGAAACATTGGCATCCTCACTTTTCCCTTTCCCTTTGCCTATAATCTTAAAACGATACAGAGTTATTGGAGGGGAAAAATTTGCAGTTATGTTGTCTAAGCCATTTTGTCATCACATTCCCAATTATGGGAGAAAAACTTAGTTGAGTTATCATCAAAAATGCAGGCTTTTAATAGATGTGCTAACAGAAGGCGTTTTGGGATTAATTTTTATAGCTGTCATTAGTTGCAACAGGACCTATCTATGGAAATCTTCCATTAATCTAGGAAGCCTGGCTGAAAAGAATCCAGAAATTTGAAAACCCACAATAGGAGGATCATAAATTATGAAAAGGATGATCATGAAAGTTTTAAAGTTTTGGATATATTTTTGAAATATATTCATATTATACTGCTAGGCAAAAAAATAAAAACATAAAAGGAAAAATTCTTCTTGGTGGTAGCTTTCTATTAGTATATAATATGTTCTAAATGTTTTTGCTAGTGTTGCTTGGGAAATTCTGATGGCAAATATATTTGAGCATTTTTAATGTTAATGTAGGGATTGGGGCACTTTCTGGGCTGCCAGCACACAAGGCATCATCTCTGCATTTAAGGATGCAAAACCAAAGAGCTCCATAAGTAACTATTTACTGTGTCCATTTTGAGATTTAAAATACATAACTTGATGACTTGGAAAATAGAGGTAACAATTAGATAAGGGAATGGTCATGCATCTTTGCAAAAAGACAAAACGGGTGAGATATAGCATCCGTTCTGGCAAGAAATACGTAATCAGTCATTAAACAAATAGGGAGCAATAAGGCCAAGAACCAGTGAAGCTTTGGGACTCCCATTTCCATTCCCTTTCAGGGAAGGGAAAAGAAACATAAGAAAGGTTGTCCGTGAGTGGCTGGAAGTGCTTGTACCTGGAACCAGCATATAAGGTAGTGAAGTTAGATACATACATTAGAAACAGAGTGTAGTAGACACTTTTGTCAGCAGGTAGTTTTCCTAATTAGTAACACCAAATTTAGAGGGTTGGTATAGATTATTAAATATTTCCCCTAGCCAGGAAAACCTAACCCCCCCCAAACCACAGCCTTTTAGGTATTATTAGTTTTGCAAGATATAATCTGAAGATTGTAAACTGAAGTGTTACTTTTTCACTTTTTTCTCTTTTCCATGGTCTCTCACATATTAAGCCAGTACATGTATTGCCCCAGGAAAAGTGATGATCCAATCTGATAAAGAAATTACTTCTCAGTTTTGAATTTCAATGCGTATTTTTTAAGCCCTTGGCAGAAATGGTAGTGCTTTTGATATGTTATTTTTTATTTGGTGTGTTTATTTTTAATTCAAAAAGAAGAACATGGTATATTGAGATGAAACTCGGAAGGCCTCAGACTATATGGCTCTCAAACCATAAAATTGAGAAGAATTCCTGATAACACTATCATTTTCCCACCTCAAGGAAAAAATAGTTTAACTGCCAGGCATGTGTTGGAAGAGTGAGAGTCAGGGTGATCTTGGGTAGAATTTAGACATAGTGAGTATGACAATTATAACCTCTGGCTTTGAATTCATTTAGTCAAATCCAAAGAGATGGGCAAGAGTATGAATGGAAATTCATAGATAACTTTGGAAGTATCCTGGAACATATGAAGTTTCTGCTTCCTTTACAAGATAAAACCTAGAGAGAATGCAAAATTGGTTAAATTAGGATGGAATAATCACAGTATCTGAGGGAAATTCTTAAGCAAAGAAGGCCTAGGTGATCCAATAGTTCTGAACATGGTACAGGAAAGTGAAGATAATGAAGATGCTGATAGTTAAGTGGTGATGATAGAACATCAACAGAAATGTCTAAATTCTTAGTATCTATTTTGTAATCCCTCTAACTGTTCTGTAGAATATGAATTTTTATTGTCCTTATTTACAGATGAAGAAATTTTGTCATAGAGGTGCTAAGAAAAGCCTCTGAAACAGTAGAATCTTTGTTTTTAGGATAAGAAAGACTCATTGTGAAGAAATTTCCAGGGGCTGGTCATGATAGAGTTATCAGCAGCATATGAGGGAGAACAGAAACCAGCAAGATTTTCAAAGTTTCAGCAAAGACTATGGGAGATCGAGGATATCACAAGCAACAGAAACCCCCTGGATGACTCATCATAGCCGATGTGGAAAACAAAACTAATTGGATATCTTTACTTAGTGCACAGCCTATGCTATGTTTCACTAAAATAACCAGCAACCTCAAAAACTTAATCCAGTCAATCCAATACCTGATATTAGATAAACAACTTATATTTTTAAATAACAAAGATTCATTTCTCACTATAAATTCTTAACCATAGGGGTTGGGAGAAGATATCTGCTTGTTGCAATCATTTAGGAACCTAATAGAGCAGCAACCACCATTTTGAATGTTAACACTGGCTATATGCTAGAGAGAAAAAAGTAAACATGTGGATGAATAATCTCACATTGCACTTAAATGCTCTGTTATAATGGGGATATGCAATTAAAATGCCCCATAAGTGATATGTCATTAATTTGCCTACTAATCATTTACTAATATGGCACCATCCTATACAATAGGTTCCAGGAGGTGAAATTCTATTGTATCTCCAGAGAACAGACAGCTGGAAATATTTGGCAAACCAAATATTGGTTGCAACACACTTTGTTCACTTTCTTCCCTGAATAAAAGCAGACTTCCTAGTTACTCCAAAGAGAGAGAAGTCAATTGCCCTAGCCTGTCACCGTGTCAAGCAGAGTCCTGTATCTTTGTGAGGCTTCTCCTTCTCCAATATTTCCCCTTGTTACATTTGAAGTGGCTGCTGGAGGATATTCCTTTGTTGGTGTCCAAGCAACTTTCTCAGCCTTCTCCTCCCTGTAGAATAGCAGGGGGTTAAAGGTCATTTTAACCCTCAAATAGTCAACCAACTCGTAAAACTCTTCATTTACTTTCCATAATCAGTGTAGCCACCTGCTACATGCTAACAAGTCCTTTCATCATACCCCCCTCCAATAGTTATTCTGGATATTTAGGCAATATATTCTGGTAAGATAAACCTACACTTTGAACCCAATATGACTTCACACCAGGTACTGCATTAATTCAAATATAAATAATAGAACATGTCTAAAGATGCACCTGTTGTGATGGGCACGGAGTGTTGTATGGAAGCATTGAATCACTATATTGTACACTTGAAACTAACAATCATGCTGTATGTTAACTAATTAGAATTTAAACTTTTTTAAAAAAAGAATGGCTTGGAAATAACCCTGAGTCTTCTCTCCTACAGTGTGGTACCCTCTTCCTTCTTCTGCTGGTGCTGTCATTCAATCTGTGACTTTCTGGTTGCTTTTCCGCTATTTACTGCATGAAGGTGTCTGTTCTGAAGTTGTCGCCTTCAAGTATGAAGGTCTGCTGAGGGTCCTCTGCTGTGGGGATGATGGTTAGCGTGGAAGGGACTTTTTTTTTCTCCTGTCTGTTAATCTCACCTATTTTAGGGTAGATAAAATTCTTAGTTTGATCTGAGAAGTCTTGTTCTCTGCCTATTTGCCAAAAAGCAATTATTTACACTGCCTTCTCTCCATATCAAATATGCTGTCAATTGGTCGATACTTTACATGGTTATTATACTATGATTATCATATCAATGTGACTCTAGGCATATTGTTCTAACTAATAAATTTTTTTCCAGTTCACTGGGTGACACTAACATGAGTTCTCTAGAAGCAAAGATAAAGGTCAATTTTAATGACACCACATAATGAGACACGCAAATTACCCCTTTTCACGAAACAAAACAAAGTTATGTCTTTAATTCTCTTTCCACTTGATATGATGTATTTGCACATATAATACCCTGGTTTGGAAGGTTGTAACTATTACATACAAACTACGTGATTGTCAGCTTGAACACAGGATACCAGGCTGATCTGGTCAGTCTTGTTTCTTCCAGAAGGCTCATAAGGTCCTTAAAACAATAGAAACCTGATTAACATCGAAAAGATCACTCAGTACACCTGAATGAGCACATTATGTTAGGCAATGTGATATACATAGGGAGTGAATTTAATATATATCTGCTGAAGAACATTAAACTGGGTTTGTTATTTAATTAGAAAGTAGAAGCTGTAATTTTCTACTCAAATTGTCAAGAACTCAACCAACTTTAAAGAGAAAAGAAAGCACTTTAAGAGAAGATGTGTTTTAAAGGTAACACAACAAGTGGTTCAACTAACATGGATATAAACACAGTGAATGGGTTTGACTGAGCAACTTCCTTGGGGGAAATTCCAGCTTTCAGTTCTCCAATGGTCTTCAAACACTTAAGAGTTTAGAGGTCAGAGAAAAGAAAAAAAACTTAGCACTCAAGCAAAGTAATCACAGTTGTCTTAGCAGCTGGAAGTATGTGAACAAGTGCACTGACATTTACAAATCCTTTGATTGCTGGAGATGATTAGGTGACCTTGTTAGCCAGAGAAACTCTTCTTGTTTCCTCTTAGCAACTGGAAGCAAAAACAGCCATGGGCTTTACATTCTCTATAGAGAAACACAAAGGACACACACACAGCTCCACACTCCTCGGAAGAGGCATTTAAGTGAAAAAAAAATTAATTTGTTAAACCTCTCATCATTTCTTTAAAAATGCCACACCCAATAATTTCAGTACAGAAATTATTATGAAACAACACTCTACAAATGTTTGTTTTTTTAAAGAGGTATAAAAGGTAGATTTTGTAGGTCTAGAAAATATATGCATAACAGAAAGGAAGACAAACCCTAAATTAAGAAAATAATTCTTATAGTCTGACTTTGACAGTTAAATTTAAGAGACAGATAACTCTGGCATTTTTTCCCACTTATGTCCCCAGCATAAGAGACCAATTGGAGGCCAGAGAGATCTTACTATTCTCAGACTTTCTCCTCTGAGAATTTCCTTCCTCTGTAGCAAACTTTATCCTTTCCTTTTTCTTCCCAAATTACTATCACTCCCTGGTTTAGCCTGTTTAAATATGCATTCAGGATAGTATGTATCAATCATTTAATCCTTCTTGTGAATATAAACCAGACTCTTATTACTCCTAGCAACAAATGTTGGCCTTTTAATCTTTAGTCTGGTTGTAGAATAAAGAAGTCAGTTGAATTCTGGGATCCATGAAAAGATTGCTAGGAAAAGGTAAGGGAATACTGACACATAGATACAACAATTCTAACACTGTTTTGTTAATTACACACAAGACCAGCTCTGTCCATGGGAAAAGCAGGTCTAAGCAGATTCCTTCATCAACAGCAGAAATGTGGTCATGCTGCTGTGAAGAGAATGCAAGCAAGAAATGTCAGCTCTACTTATTGGAAGACATGTACCAAGGAGTAGACCCAAAAGGAAATCACCTAGACATTCTTCATTAAGAAATTAACTGGGCTGATGTTGAATGTATCCATTGAAAACCTGGAAGGTAAATCAAAACAACAAGTAGGGTAGGACTTGCCTTCTCAGGTATCGTATTTGGCTTAAGACCCTGGCTCCTCCACTTGCAAATTCATGAGAAATATGGCAAATTATTTAGACCCTATGTGCAATAGCTCTCTCTCTTGCACTGCCTTGTAAGGTTGTTAGGTGAATTACATGTGATCACACAGAAGCATGCCTGTCATATACTGTTTACAAATTTACACATTTTCTTCTCATTCCCTGTTTTAATTGGGTTTATATTTAAACATGAAGTAGATGAAGAAAGAAACTTTACAAGGCCTATTCTTCTAATACTAAGAAGCAATGCCCTGATAGTGTACCCTTGGTCATGTGGAGAAGTCATAATTTAGTGTTTTAGCGAATATGCCAAAGATTTCATTAGCCTGTTTTATGTTATTGGAATTTAATTACAATTTGTGTCATGGATCAGAAAATACCTAATTTTTTTCATACCCATAAAAGCTCTGAACCTTTTAAGAATAATTTTGTTTATTTTTAGTCATCTTTATCATAAAACCATATAGTTTCAAGACTGAGAGGTTGATATCAGTATATTTATGAATTTTAACAATTTAATATAAATATGTAACTGCTAAACAGTAATCACTATCACAATAAGACTGTACAGAAAAAAAATCAGAATTTATTCTGTTCCCACCACTTAAAGAAGAGGTGGATATTCACTATTTGTAGCCCCTTTCTAATAATAGTATCTGGGTTTACTTTTAGGGTATAGCTTTGTTATTTGGAACGGGACCTTGACAGGGTGCCTTAACCTCAGTCTGACTTCAGGTCGTGATCTCAGGGTCCTGGGATTGAGCCGCCAGTTGGGGTCCATGCTCTGTGGGGAGTCTGCTTGTCCCTCTACTTCTCCCTCTGCCCCTTCCCCTGCTCATGCTCTCTCTCTCAAATGAATAAATAAAATTTAAAAAAAAGCAAAGGGACCCTGAATTTTGGAAGCCAATAAGTGGAATCTTCTTTTGTCAAATATTGTTTTAGATATAGATGATAACCCAGTCCTACGCTAATCAACACATGGGATTTTCATGCCCATAGATACGGTTCAGGTTAGACCAGTTAATGTAAAGTTCAATAGTTGGATAAAGACAAGAAACCTGATAGCTCTAATTACTACTGGCAGTGGTATCGTAACCATGAACAAAGTCACACAAATAAAAAGTCAAGCCAACATAACAGGACACAGAATGTTAGAAAATTGGAGTTAATTCCTTTACCAAACATGCCTGAAGACAGCTCTGCTTCTGGACTTTCCATTTGCAATAACCTGATAAATTCACTTACTCTTTAAGCCAGTTTGAGCCTGGTTTTCTGACACTTGTAATTGAAAGAATCCTTCACCCAGCTCAAAGTTAATAAACTTTTCTTTAATTTATTTTGAAACTACTTTTAGAACTTTTATTCTTTTTTCATAGTATTTCTATGGTTTTCAACAACTTGAGGTCTCCACTTGTAAACTTGTTTTTCAAGGTCATTAACAACCTGACTCTGGTTACTTTCCACGTTCTGCTCTTGTATAAGCATCTTCTGTGCCTCAGCCGAACTGTTCTACCAACATCTCCAGCATGTGTCAGGCACAGTCCCATCCTAACATTGTGCACTTTCTCTAGCACATAGAATGTCTCTTAAAAGGCTTTTCTTTCTCAAATCCCAGACCAAGCCCCTTCTATAAACACTCCTCCAATGTCCTTTGTGCACACTGAATCTTGTCTTTACCAAATACATGGCACTAATTATGCACCTGGTATATTGGTCAAATTCCATTTCACACATACAACCCGTTATGCAGGACTATTTATTTTGTTATTATTTTCTTCTATTTCACCTAAATCAATTCTGTGTACATCAAAACTACTTTATTGAATTACTTAATTTGCATATGTGTTTTTTGGGGATTCATTTGAAATGCAAATTGGAGTGCACATCAATGCTGTTAAGCAAATGACTCTCTAAAACTTCATATGGTTCTCATACATTTTGAGGCTATGTAAGTTTTGTTGTAAGTATTTTCCCCTGATTCAGTAACTATTTACTAAGAATTTAAGGTGGCCTAAGCATAATAGAAAAATTAACAGAAATCCAGGAAAATAACTCAAACAATTGAGTAAGCTGCTCAGTGGGAATGCGGGAGCTTCTCTAAGACAGGGTGACTATATGCCTCCCTTGCCAAGGAAAGTTCTGATAGTCCTATCCTACTGGCATTCCACCTTTGTTATAATTTATTCCAGATTTTTAATTTTAACATAAAATATTATCATTAAAAGTTGCATTAAAGCAAGCTAAGGTGGATTTGGAGAACTTCCTTTCCATCTATTCATTCATCAGATCTATGTTCAGTAAAATGTCTTACTCTTTGGAACACAGTTTAATCTGAAAAATTACCAATAGTAACTCAACTCTGTTTTCATGAAACTTTCACAGTCAGTATAACTTATACCTTCCTTTCTAGACAGCTTGATGTCTTCCATGTAAAAAAGAAAATGTAGAGTACTCGGACACTTAACAATTATGGACAGAGAATTCTTTCAGTTTTGGGCAGTAATAGAAGAAGCATTCAATACTATGGCCTGCCAGACATCACATGTACCAGCCAGCTTTGCCATAGCTGATGCCTTATCCTTTCAGCAAAGCTAAGCTTTCATGTCAATGTAGGCAGCGGGAAATGTGGAAAATTCAAGATTAAGAACACAGAAAGCATGTGCAGCAAGCAGGGGCTGAGTAGTATATCCAGAGACCTAGAGAGAGTAGCCTAGTTCATATAATGTGCAGTCAAAGGACATATTGATTGATTGATCTTGTTTGGCCGTGGGTTTTATTTATTTATTAATTGCCTATGTGTTTTGCAATCAAAGCTTTAAATAAGAGCAATATAGCTTTCAGCAGCAGCGTTCAAAAAAGTAAATATTTAATAAAAAATAAGAATTGAATTTTCATTCTTCAAGAAAGCAGATAATGAATCTATAGCTTGCAGAAAATACAAGTTGAATTTCCTTTCCACAGTGGAGTTACAGTGTTTATTACTGGTGACACGAAAACCATCAGACATAATCCTGCTGAAAAACATCAGCATCTCCTTCAAATTAGTAGACCCTTTAACAAGATGTTCTAAAAGATGTACATGTAGAGTTTTTTAACATGTAGAATTGCAGAAGATGCATTTACATTTTATTCTATGAAGCATGCCTTTGCATTTAAATGGAAAGGATTTCTGAACTAATTTTGTTCATTTTGGATTCTGGAGTGTCCTAGGAGAAATAAAAAGTGTTATTTTTGGGTCTATTAGCAAAGGAGAGACTTCATAAACAGTTAAATGATACTAGTGTCATTAGATGCTTCAAATAAAATAAATAATTAAATCTAATAACGGTTTAATTTGTTTTTTCAAACGGCTCATGAAATCCAAGTAACACTTTTAGAATTTTAGCCTTGGAAAGATTAAATAGTTGACTTTATTGTAAATGCTGTAAACTCAGTTAAAAAGCATACATACTTATTTTGGTATTATGAAAACAAATTTTAGTAGAGCACAGTGTTGGGTTAAAAACATGCCTTCTTTAAATTAAGAAACCTATGGTATTTGCCGTTTTCTGACTGCTTATTTCACTTAGTATAATACTCTTTGGCTCCATCTATGTCATTGCAAATGGCAAGATTTCATTCTTTACTGTGGCTGAGTAATATTCCACTGTATATGCGTGTGTGTGTGTGTGTGTGTGTGTGTGTGTGTGTGTGTGTGTGTGTGTGTGTACACACCACATCTTCTTTATCCATTCGTCAGTCAAGGGACACTTGGACTGCTTCCATAGTTTGGCTATCGTAGATAATGCTGCTATAAACACTGAGTTAGTATTTTTGTATTCTTTGGGTAAATACCTAGTAGTACAATTGCTAGATCATAGGATAGTTCTTTTTTTAACTTTTTGAGGAAACTTTATGCTGTTTTCCATAGTAGCTACACCAGTTTGCATTTCCACCAACAGTGTGAGAGGGTTCCCCTTTCTCCACATCCTCACCAACATCTAAAAACAGACTTTTTTTTTTTAAGATCTACTTATTTACTTTAGAGAGTGAGAGAGAGCATGTGAGCAGGGGGAGGGCAGAAGGAGAGAGAGAATCTTCAAGCAGACTCCCTGCTGAGAGCAGGCACTATGTGGGGCTCAATCTCAAGACCCTGAGATCATGATCGAGCCAAAGCCAGAGTTGGCTAATCAAATGAGCCACCGAGGCACCCCAAAACAGACTCTTAACTATAGAGAGCAAGTTAATGGTTACCAGAGGGGCAGTTGGTAGGGGTTGGGTTAAATAGATGATGGGGATGAAGGAGTGCACTTGTTGTGATGAGCACCGTGTGATGTATGCAAGTGTTGAATCACTATATTGTACATCTGAAACTAATATTACACTGTTTATTAACTAACTGGAATTTAAATAAAAACTTAAGAAATAAAAACATGGAGCACAAATAGACTTAGAGTTAATTCCGGTGAGTACAAAAAACTGACACATCCTAACAACTTAAATTAAAATTCTGATGGTCAAGATTAGGAAAAAATTAGTCTTGTTCTTTACAGAGTTACTAATGAAGCTGATGTGGAACATTAAAAAGGAATCAGAATTTCAATTCTGGCCTCATCTTGGATTGAGTTTGCGCTTATACTATGCGCAAATATAAAATGGACGTAGCATATAAGACAGTTTCAAGACTTTGTTAGCAGGCAGTACGGAGAATGCTGGGGATCAGATAAAGAGGTGAGCTCTGTCACCAACCCAGCCTCCAGCCTTGGTGCACTTCTGGAATGCAGCACAAGAATAGGTCACAGGCTGAACAAAGCCAACTCCCAGAGTTAAGGAAAAAGAGATTGGATTTTGCAGAGGATGAGGTGACTTGATTTTGTGGAATAGAAAACATGAGATGATGGAACTATATAGGAAAGAACCCCAGAAATATGACTCAGGTTCCTTGATGCTGCTGTAGAATATTAACCTGTTTATACCAGGGCTGGAATTCCACAATGCCAAGCGAAGAGGTACTGGTGAGCTGTAAATGGCACAGTTTTTAGACCTTGCATCCTGCTGAAAAATATTTGAGTTTCGAGTAACAAGAATAAAGAGATCTCCTTAAACATCCAGGGTATTCAGGAGATTTCTTATGAGGACTGTGCTTCAGCAATAGGGCTAACTGAGCCCAGGAACAGAGACCTATAAACGCTTCAAAGCAGCACTAATCAAACTGCCAAGACTGTTGAATCATAGACCTGTACCTCTGAAACAAATAATACATTATATGTTAAAAAAAGAAGAAGATAGTAGGAAAGGAAAAATGAAGGTGGGGAAATTGGAGGAGGAGACGAACCATGAGAGACTATGGACTCTGAGGAACAAACTGAGGGTTCTAGAGGGGAGGGGGGTGGGGGATGGGTTAGCCTGGTGATGGGTATTAAAGAGGGCACGTTCTGCATGGAGCACTGGGTGTTATACGCAAACAATGAATCATGGAACACTACATCAAAAACTAATGATGTACTGTATGGTGATTAGCATAACATAATAAAATAAAAAAAGCAAAAACAAACAAACAAACAAACAAAAAACTATGTACAAATAATGAACTGCTAACCAGAACAAAGTATGACAGGACTCAAAGAAAGAAAACAAAATCTACTCCTGAACGATTAAAATTCACAATGATAAACATTCAGTCGAAAGTTAGAAATATAGAGAAGCAAGAAGTTATGACACAAAAGCAAGTGGGGGAAAATCAGATAAGAGAAGTAGGCTTACAATTAAAAGTGATGACAGAATTAACAGATAAGGCTTTAAAAATAACTATCAAAAATATATTCACTAAGGGGCACCTGGGTGGCTCAGTTGCCTAAGCATCTGACTGTTGATTTCAGCTCAGGTCATTAGCTCAGGGTTGTGATATCAAGCCCCGTGTTGGGCTCCTCACTGGGCGTGGAGTCTGCATAAGACTCTCTCTCTCTCTCTCTCCCCTCACACCATGTGCATGAGCTCTCCCTTTCTCTCCCTCTCTTAAAAATCTATACGTAGATATAGATCTATGTTTCAATAACATTAGCATCATAAATATACTCATATAAGTATATATAGGCAACATCATGGAAGATACGTAGCCAATCAAATGGAACACCTGGAGTTGAAAAGTACAGTCACTGAAATGAAAAAAAATCTCCTGGATCGGCTTAAGAACTGATTGGACACGGCAGAAAACAACATAGAATGAGCTTGATTTCCTGACGATATAAACTATGCAAACTTGAACATAGACATTAAAAGACTGAAAATAAAATAGATACAGTGACATGCGGCACAGAATATGTCCACCATCTGCAATTGGAATCCTACAGCTGGTGGGGGTGGGTACAGAGAAAGACATTTGAATAAAGAATGACTGAAAAAGTTTCAAAGTTAATGGAAACACAGAGAACTAAAAAGATAGTGTTTCTCATACTATGAGACACTGGGATTTTTCTCCGTTCTGTTTTTGTTTTTGTTTTTGTTTTTGTTAATTTTCATTTGGCTTTTTCCTGACATGTAATGTCCTTCTCTCATCTGGCCTGAAAGTTTTTCCCTTCAGATATTTTGAGTTTAGCTCTTTTAAGCCTGCTTTCCTATTCGGGTTAAAAATCTGGCAGATTCTGCGTGGGGGCAAGTTGTTTGTGGCATTTTGTCTCTTGCGCATCAAAAAACTAGAGCATTTCATTTTGCTTTTCCAGACTGCCACATTCATATATGGCCTTAGCATTTGGCAAAGCATAGCAGGGGAGAAGAAAGCGTGAGTTTTCTGTTCTTAACATTACAAGCCCCTGCAGCTTGGAGGCAAGGTCCATTGTTGTCTGTTTTCCCTATCAAAACCCTTCTGTTATTGGCAGGGAACCAGATCCTTGGCCTTCACCAGAACCAGAGGAAAGTTCCCCATGGGATGAAAATGGCCAACCACCTCAGCTCAGTGAGGCAGTACTCTTCCCTATCTAGAATTTTACTTCATTTAGCTTTCTTTGCAACCATGGCCATTCAATGTTTTTAACCAACGGGATAATGTAATTCATCCTTTTCTTTTTAACTTTTTTGCTCATCTGTCTGTATTTATTGGATGCGATGGCTTCCTAGTATTTCATATATCTCACTCAGAAACAACTGCTTGTCCAGGTATTTTTATATTACATTAGAATATTGTTAATAATTATTATAATCATTAAGTCTCCAAAAAAAAAAAAAGAATCTGTAAACACTATTTTAAAGAGGCAAGGTGATTGCAAATGAACTAGGAAAGACTTAAATGCCCAGAACAAGATGAACTGATGGGTAACAATGTATGAATGATGCAGTCATTAGAAGAATAAAGAGGGGTGCCTGGGTGGCTCAGTAGGTTAAGCGTCTGCCTTCGGCTCAGATCATGATCCCAGAATCCTGGGATCAAGCCCCACATCCGGCTCTGTGCTCAGCAGGAAGCCTGTTTCTCCTTCCCCCTCTGCCTGCCTGTCTACCTACTTGTGATCTCTCTTTCTCTCTCTCTGTCAAATAAATAAATAAAATCTTTGAAAAAAAAGAATAAAGAAATCATTCAAATTACACGATGGTTTTTTTTAAGTAGTATAGTTGGCCATATTCTCTCTCTGTGTGTTCTCTACATCTGAATGGAGAGCTCTTCTTTCCTCTGGACTAATACTGTACAGAGTGCCAAAGGGGTTCTTTCTCCTGCCCTTTTTTTCTGCCCTCCAATCTGAGGGTTTCATTAGTAGAAGAGCTAAGGGGATTGCTTGTAAGAAGAGGAACTCCATCCCAAAAGCTGACCGGACACACTTTCTTAAGATAACTCATCATGGGCTTTCTCAGCCATCCACTTTTCCACTAATATGAGAATTTCCCTTTACCTCGGTTTTTTTCCTGCTATGATTCCTCTGGGTCTGGATTATGACCCACCTGGCCACACCTCAGAAGTAGAAGAAAAGAGTCTTTAGAAGTAATTTCAAAGTAGATGAGAATGTTACTGAATATCCAATCACATAAAACGTTTTGGGCCATATTTTTTTTTTTTGTATCTCTTAATAGATTTTTAAACTGACTAGCTTTCTTTATCAGTTGATCAGTTTATTTTAGGAACGATAATTTTGTAAAAATTTAAGTGGAATGACATCATACTTGAGAGAGTGTTTTTTTGAATAGCAGGCATATACAACTCTTATGAGTAAATTATTTCCATTTCATTTCAGAGCTACATAACATAAATTTGTATTTTACTTTTTATAACCGGTCCATTGTAACAAAAGTAGCAACTGGAGTATTTATGAACAGTTCAAAACTGGAGATATTTCAAACTGCAAAGAACATTTTTGTCATATTTATGGGAGGAGGTAAATGTGAATATAAACTGATGATTATCTAAATACATATCAGTGAGTTATTTAAAAAAAGGAATTAGGCAATAGAATTTGAATGCCATCCCCTGAATAAATGCTTAAAACTAAAAGGAAATAGCATTTAATGATGCAAGCCTTTGTTATTTAGAGAATTATTTTCCTCTAAGCATTTTATTTTGTGCTAATGTTAACTGTTAGGTGTTCCATAATGTTATTTTCATATCCTAAACATATTTTTTTAAAACTATACAAAGCAAAGCAAGACATGCACATTTTTATAAGAACCAGACATTAAAACATTCACTAGATTTTGATAAGGCTGGCTCATTGAACATTTGTATTATCCGCCTAACATGTCACACATTGTCACAGTTTATATGGGGAGATAAATATGACAGTTTGTTTTCTCCAAAGCCTCATGGTCTCTTAGGCAAAAAAACCCAAAGAGCATGTAATTTTAAAGGCATATGAGAAATGATAACAATATAAATGTAGAGGTAGATGTAGGACAAAAATAAATTTATAATGTAGGGGTTGGTTGAATTTCCTCTGAGTCAGAGGAGAGAAGACTCTTAAGTAAAAGAATACTTCATTGTGTCTTGTCACATATAAAAGACTTTCCTAGGCATGTGAGGAGCTAGCCTCTAGGTGTCAATTAGGACAAGGAGTCCGATTGGAAGTAAGAAAAGGAATGCTTTTTCATGGACCTGCAGGGCTGGGGAGAGGGGCCAGGGGATGTGGGAAGGACTAAGGATGGAGAAGTACTGAGTCAGAGTTGAGAAGAGTGTTTTAGTCAAGGCCCCCTCAATGAAATTTAAGCACAGGTCCCTAAAAAGTGCCTCAGCTGAGCTCCCCACCCCTCAGATGGCTCCCAGTGGCAGTAGGGGAGGTAGGAATACAGCTATGCATGTGAGTGTGTATGAGCCAGCCTGCAGAGGGAGTGTGAGTCCTTGACTGATTCTCAATGCAAAGACTGCTGTGGGCTGGCTGTGCATCAAGTCTGGTGAGGGAGGGCAGGTTTTCCCCATGAGTTCTCCTGGGCAATGCCTTGCAATTGCCTATGATTAGTCCTGAAAGATCACAGACTGGATTTGGGCCAAGGGCTGGATTCCTCAAGGAGAGGAAGGAGAAAGGAAGGAATCATTTTGAAAAACCCGTGTACTTTAGTGTGCCAACAACACTGGGTATATGAGGACAGTGGTTGGAGGGGAGGTCTCAGGTTATCATGCTGAATAGGCGGACTGGTGCCAGGCTACAGAGGGCTTTGGTCCTTATAAGGCATTAGCACCTGGCCTTAGTGTATCCATTGAAGGCTTCCACCTTTTGTACCTGGAAAAATGTAGCCTGGGTGAACTGGGTACATATACTTGGACAATTTATTTCCAAGAGGAGGGAAAGATTAACTCTACTGATTGACAGTTTATCAATACTGATCTAGAAACAGATTCTAAACCCACACCAAGTTGAATTAAACAAAATAGGCAAACTTTTTTGCATAGATCAGAGGAATGAAATCTATCACTTTTCAACCACTTATTTTGCCTTCTTGGGACACAGCCTGAGAAAGAGACTATAGTAGAGTTTAAGTTTTGTCACCATTGTCCAATATTTTAAAGATTTTATTTATTTATTTGAGAGAGAGTGTGAGAGAGTGAGAGAGAGAGACAGACAGAGAGAGAGAATGAGAGGGGTGGGGTGGGGAGCGAAAGGGAGAAGCACACTCTCCACAGAGCAGGGAGCCCAAGGTGGGGTTCCATCCCAGGGTCCTGGGATCATGACCTGAGCCAAAGGCAGATGCTTGACCCACTGAGCCACCCAGGCACCCCACCATCGCTAAATATTTTAATCTCCTTATGGAAACAAACATGTTACTCATTGAAGTAATTTTTTTTTCTTTAAGGGATTGATTTTCAATGCCAAAAAAAAAACAAACAAACCCAAAAACCTTCATCTATGCATATCAGAGGTCTGATATATATTTATGTTACATAGTAGTCACAATAATCATAAGATAGTTACTAAAATCTCTTTTCATTTCACTGTTTGTTTTTTGTTTTGTTTTGATTTTTACAGATGAGGAAGCTAGCACTCAAAAGCCATGGCAACTGATCCAAAGTAACACAACTAGTCAGTAGTATAAATTGAGCACCAAAGTCAGTATCTTTTTAACAGTCCTACATTGCTGATACTGAGACAGCTGTTATCTGTAAACATTTTGACCTAAAAGCACACATTTCTTATCTGTCCTAGGCTGTGTGCGTTTCTGTGAAGTCTGTTCATTCCTTTGGTGTTATCTACCTAGAATGGCACCACTGGAAACATCGTAGAGTTGAGATTATTTCTCTTCTGCCTCCTTTTGATGGCTTCTGTATGGTATTGATAGTGATTACATGGTGGAATGGGGAACACAGGGAAGGATGAAGCATAATCGGCACATACAATAAATTTCTTTGAAAATGATAGGAAATAGTGGTGATGGGGAAAAGAACAACATTTCATAAAACTCTGAAAGATATCCAGCTATAACATCAGTTTTAAGACGTTTCCATAACGATGGAAAAAAACCAAGAGATTTGTTGGTTGGTTGGTTTTAGTTTGGTTGTGTTTAGATGTCATTTATAAGCCAGTGATTTCAGAAACAGAATAATATTAGTTAACATAGGGCCATTGGTGTTAAAATTTTTTGTAATTTCCAGGGTGTTTTGCACAATGCTGCTACTTCTTCCCTTTTCTGCACTGATATTCAGGATATACATGGTAGAACCTTATTTTGGAGGCAAGAAATCATTATCAGATTTGGTCTAGAGTTAGACAAATCTGGGTTTTTTTCTTGGCACTGGAATACTCATAATCTGAAGAATTAGTAAAATGGGAGTAATAATATTTATCTCAACAGGGCCATTGTGAGGCTTATTTAAATTAATTTAGAACAATAATCTCTTAGAATTATTAGCCTACACTAGTTGCTCAATAAATAGAACCTGTTCTGTTTATTTCCACTCATGCAACACTAAGATGAATATCTCTTAGCATATATCCATTATTATGTTTATTTTTGGCAAATTAGCATTTATTAAGTTCCCTTACATGTGTATAATCCTGGGCTGGATGATTTCACTTATGTTTTCCTATTTCATCCTTACATCAATGTCATGAGGTTACCATAATTGTATTGATTTTACATACAAGAGAACTGAATTCTGATTAAGTTAAACAACTTTTGCAGAGTCGTATAGTAGATAATAGATCCGCGATTGAAGTATGAGTTGTCTGATATGAAGACTAAGCTTTATTTCAGTAGATTAGCCTCAAGATCTTTTTTTTAATCTTTAAGTCATTATCATCTTTTGTTGTCTCATGATTACAACAAAAGTATAAGAGAAAAGATATGTTCATCAACATAGTGATATTTTTCACACTCTCAGTCCTCTGTTGTAAACTCAAGAGTGTCTACAACTCAGTTAGGAGTTTAATAGAAACTGGTATATACAGCATGGTTGAATTTGTTTTCTACCTCAATCCCAAAGCGTCTTATTTTCCTTAATAGTTACACCATATGCCAAGCCAAAATCTAGCAGTCATTATAGACTTCATTCTCTCGCACATGCTTATAATTCAAGAAAACCTACATGATTTTCGTGCCCATATTCTGAAAAGTCTTGAATTCTATTCCTTGTCACCATGCTATTAATTCCTCATCTAAAACATGATAATAGTTTCTGTACCTATCTTTCCATCTCATACTCAGTACATCTTCCATACTGCTACTGAGAGATGAGTCTAAAGGGTAACAGTGTCATGGAAGTCCCTTCTTGAAGTTTTTCAAAGGCTCTGTGCTATCTAAAGGACAAAGTCCAAAGACTTCAGAACTATATCAATTAAGTCTTAAAAATCTTCAACATTTACTTTTTAATCGGGATTATTAATTGTTTCTCTATTTGAAAAATAAATGATTAAAGAGCTTTAGTTATAAAAACTGTATTTTATGAATGAACATGGATGAACCTGGAAGGCATTATGAAAAGTGAAATAAGCCAGAAACAGGGAAAGAAATAGTGCATGATCTCATTTACATGTGGAATGTCAAATAGTCAACTCATGTAAGCAGAGAATAGAGTGGTGGATGCCAGGGGCAGAATGTAGGAAGAAATGAGGGGATGTTGGTCAAAGGATTCAAAGTTTTAGTTATGCAAGATAAATGAGTTCTGAACATCTAATGTACAGGCTGATGATGATAGTTAACAATATTGTATTGTATATTTGAAATTTGCTAAGGGGATAGTTCTCAAATTAAATTTTCACACACACACACACCACATCATGGTAAATAAGCAGAGGTGATGGATAAGTTAGTTTGTGGTTATCTTTTCACCGTGTACATGTATATCAAAACATCATGTTGTACACCTTAAATATATAGTATTTTATATGTTTAATATATCTCAATAAAGTTGTTTAAAAAATGTAGGCTCCAAGAATTTAAAAACAAACAAAAAAGAAGGAACATATATTTTAAAACTCTGTTGTTTGTTGTTGTTGTTGTTAAATTGAGAAACCTAATATAACCTAAGACATGTATCAAATATTTGGAATATCAGCCTTCTCTTCGCAAAATTTAACTCTCATGAGAAGAGAAAAATTGAATGCACATCATATTTATGTCCATCAAATTTGTTAGCTTAGGGACACCTGGGTGGCTCAGTCATTGCGCATCTGCCTTCGGCTCAGGTCATGATCCCGGGGTCCTGGGATCGAGCCCCGCATCGGGCTCCCTGCTCTGCGGGAAGCCTGCTTCTCCCTCTCCCACTCCCCCTGCTTGTGTTCCCTCTCCCGCTGTGTCTCTCTCTGTCACATGAATAAATAAAATCTTAAAAAAAATTTGTTAGCTTAATGCAACTTAATAGGCTTTAATGAACACCTTAATGCTTACAAGGCCCACATCAGACCCTAGGAGTGGGATATGGTTAAGTCTTTTAGTGTGTCTTCTCATGAGCAATGTGTAATGCATCTTTGTCCTGATATATGGGAATAAATTGAGAAACATTTAATGATTAAAAATAAAAAGAAACATTCCTGAAAATGTTCTAAAACCATAGATGTGGATGTTTAATGGGTTTTCACAGAATCCTAACATCCACATGTCTGTTTAATGGAAAAATCCTTGCCAAATCTGATCCCAATTAGAAGTGACTATCTCCTCCCACTAAAATCATGAAAATTCTCCCTCCTTCATCACAGCACAGCAGAAAACTCAGTGCATGGAAGCAGAGAGCATGTTCAGTGATGGGAAGGAGAGACAGAGACAGACAGAGAGAGACAGAGAGACAGTCAGAGGCTGAGGGCCACATTGTTCAGCAACTGCCAGATTATGAAGAGTGACTGGCAACTACACCTTCGTAACAGAGTAGTGTCGGGTAAAATTTGAGAAAATTCTCAAGTAGAAACTGACATTTAAGGGGAGGCAGCACAAAAACAACATCCCGGAGTTGATTTTCTAGGGAAGAAATCGTGTGGGACACGCAATAGGGCCAGTAGGACATGGAGAGAAAAGAATCATTTGGGCATTTTGCTGTGTCCACACTGACCAAAGATCCTCACGGCTGTTCAGGTGACCTTGGAGTTTGTGGAGACTGCCACGATTCAATGCATTTGTGCATGTGTACATGGGAGGATGGATTGACATCTCTATATCATCTCCATTATGTGCTATGAATTTGTTTATTTCTAATGAAAATCCTTATTCTCTATAAAATCCTGAACAGGTATGTTAAACCTGACTATGGACCAGATCTGCCCCATCAGAGCCAAGAACTGGGCAAGTAAGAGAAACCGGGTAAGTGGAACCTCTTAGTATGCTCTCCAAATGTGCTACTCATTCTATTTTAGCTTTAAAAATGCCTTTTCTCGTGTTCTGTTACATATAATTCAGTTCAAAGAAATATTCAGGCTCTTAAAATGTCTGTTCTCAGTGACATTCCTATTAATGTATTTTTAGCTGGTTTGTTTCATCCAAAGTTGTTCTATTTGTGAATTTCTATCTTTGTGGCAGGACAGCTAACTGTCCTGTACACGCAGGATAAGTTGGACGAGACATATGTGATGAGTTCATGAGACAGAAAAGTCTTCGTCATATAAGGCTTGAATGGAGCATCTTAAGGTTGTGTTCATGCAGTTTAACAGCGGCCATTCCCTGTTTGAGGCAATGTATAGTTTGTTTCTCTTTTATTCTTGGTGGCCGATACTACTTAGGGAAGATTCCTGAGAAATCATGGTCATTAATATAAATCTGAAGTCAGAGAAAAGATGAACATTGAAAATTCTCATGCTGGGCCAGCATGCTCTGACAGACCTCTGTGATTTAGCATCCCTCCCGGACAGTATGAATTATAATTAAATCACAGACATATGGAAGGCTAGTAACTGAATGTCATTTGAGCTGTCTACATAGGGAGGAGGAGGTATGAAAAGAAAGACATGGAAATATGTTTCTAAAATCATTTCTGGTTTCAGAAGGCAAACTGATAGGACAGTGCTACAGGTGGATGCCGCATTATGTAAGAAGAGTTGCTCTGCAAGAGAGCATCGCTTGCCATCCCTCTACAGGTGACCATTCTGAGGACAACTCAACCAACGTAGCCCCTACAACCTGATTCACCTGTTTGTCTCAAAAGACCAAGGGATCCTTCTGGAGTGGGATCATGACCTGACTCAGAACTGTCCATAATATAAAGACTCTGGATTTCTAGCTGAATGCAAACCTGTGATGAAAATTTGGAGCTGGTGTACCTGGGTGGCTCAGTTCGTTGTGTCTGCCTTAGGCTCAGGTCATGATCTCAGAGTCCTGGGAATGAGCCCTATATCGGGTTCCATGCTCAGTAGGGAGTCTGCTTCTCCCTCTGCCTCTCTCTCTCACACATACTCTCTCTCAAATAAATAAATAAATAAATAATTTTTTTTTTTTAAAGGAAACTTTAGAGCTGCCCCCCTTAGGGTGGAGGTGATGGCATTCCACATAAAGTGTCATTATAAGAAGACGGAAATTGATTAATAAAAGGAATGATAGCAGCAGATTTGGCTACCCAAAGCCTCTTATATCTCCTCCTTCTTTCTTTCTTCTGCCATAAAGGCTGGAGACATAAAATATCCCATTTCCAAGCCTTCCCTATTTCTGGTTAATGAATTGAAAACAGAATCACTGGGGGACAGTTTCCCCCAAGTAAAAGAGAAAAACCTCATGATCATGTTGACCATTTTGTCCCTCCTCTGGCACGCCACGTGGAGCATGTGAATATTGTAGTGGAACACCCATTCTCAACCATAAAGTACGACGTAAAGCCTACATAATCAATGTGGTTGAATGTAGAGCAAACAAGCCTGGATTTGTAACGTCCTTACTGAGCTGTTGCCATGTCCAAGACTTCCACTTACATAGAGACAAATAAATCCCTAAGTTATTTCCCATTAGGATAAATTTAAGAAAAAATTCCAGCCTTTGACATTCCCTTCAGAGTCGAGCATGATAAATTCCAGCCTTTGACATTCCTTTCAGAGTCGAGCATGATCTGAAAGCACCAAGAACTCAATCAGGTCCTTTCTCCACTTATCATGCTCCCTGTTGGCATCTTTTCCTTCCATTGAATTTGTCAGGATTTTTCGTGCTTTGCAGTCTTCACATATGATTCCTTTGGCCAGAGTACCCTTTTCTCTATTTTTTGACTGGTGATTACTACCCAATTTTCATGCTTTACATGAGGTTTCTCTTACTCAAAGAATTTTTGCTGGCATTCTATCTTAAACAAAATTTTAATTGCACATTTATTTAGGTGATGATTTCTTTAGTGTCAGTCTGCCCTACTGGCTGCAAGTTCCTAGTTTATATTTCTCTCTCGCAATTAGCGTGGTACCTGACACGCACTATACACACTCAGTAATTATTTGCAGAATGAGTAGCTGAAACAAAACATAAGTCAATTTTCTTTAGATACGTGATTATGTGGTTTCATGATAATGAAATACAATTTCAGTGGTAAAGAGAGATCATCAGATAGGAAATCCTTAACCAGTGAATATACTAATGTTTCTGTATTTAACTTAAATTTTCTTCCCTCATCAATCAGTGGGGGCAATGCATTCTCCTCTCTCAATGGACACTACTCCACTTGTTCTTTGAATTTAGCACCTTCTCATATTATCAGGGATCTTACTCTGTCAGTTATTAGAATAAAAATAGCACCTCTGAGTAACAAAATCAGGGAAGAAGGAAAATAATGAAACCTAAAATGACTTTAAAGAGGAGTGTGAGTTCAGTTCTGTTTTTATTTGATTGCCTAACAGAGTTAGAGTAGTTCATTCTTATCCAAACTAAAAAAATTAAAATTTCTCCTCATTTGGCTAAATTTACCTAATTAGCATGACATAGGTGTATCTGTTTGTGTGAGTTTTCAGCTATGACGTGGAAAATATAATTTTGTCTTACGAATTACTTATTTATAACTGTCATGAGAATCATGCTAAGAAAAAATTAATTTTCAAATCAAAGCAAAAATTAATCTGATTATTTTGAGTTGTTGTGATAACACCAGTGAGTAAATTGGCCTTCCCTTAGTGTGTGAGCAATACATTAACATTAAATGAATTCGAATGAATGAAAGATTATGACGGTAATGCACCACCTTACCACCATTATTAGCCTCCATTTCCTCCTTCTTTTTGCCGGAGTGTGGCAAAAACTTATTTAGAACACATGTTGTTCTGGACCACTGCTGTGACCTTGCTGGTCTTTTTTGTTTTTTGTTTTGTTATTTTTTAAAGATTTACTTATTTATTTATTTGGGGGAGAGAGAAAGAGTGTGCATGCATAAGAGGGGGAGGAGGGACAGAGGGAGAGAAACTCAAGCAGACTCCCTGCTGAGCATGGAGCCTGATGTGCTGCTCTGTATGGGGCTCCATCTCACAACCCTGAGATCATGGCCTGAGCAAAAAACAAAAGTCTGACGCCCATCCAACCAAGCCAGCCAGGTGCCCCCTGCTGGTCTTTTTTTATCTTCTTACAAGAAACTTCAACTGAAAAGTTGAAAAATATCATCTGGTGAAGAATCCCCAGAATAATCTCTTTAATGAGTATAAAATTGATTTTCCATATTTCTTCAATATTTGGAGTGTTATCAAATGCTCAGATTATTATTTTTTGGAAATTGAGATTGTTTACAAGCTGATACAGAGAGGGAGGATCTTTAATCATTTAAATACAGTTTTCCCCATATCACTAAGTTGGAAATGAGGACTAGGCTTGTTTCTTGATTGTTGTCATCACTATTAAAGCTAACCTTAACTGAGCACTTATTCTGTACCTTACACAATGTGAAGTACTGTATATTATGTTCTATATTTTATACTAATCATTGTGATAATCCTGTAAGTTAAGGTTTATAGTTCCTGCAAGCAGTATATTACAAAGAGACTCAAAAGTTTTTATAACTTGTCCAGGCTCACAGAGCTAATTCATGGTGAACTTGAGCTTGGGAACACAAGTTTGTGCTTATCTCAAAACCGGGTTTCTAAACTGTAGTTTATACTGCTATTATACAATACTACATCTTTTAGTTTTGCAGAAGAAATATTATGTGTGATGTAATGCTTGAGGAATAAGTGGTTATCAAAATTTGCCTTTTTTCCGGAAAAATAAAATAATACTTTAGGGATGTCTACTACAGCCAAAACAATTTAGTGTGTCAAATAAGTACATTGCTTTAGAAATTATTTCAAGATTTTGATATGGCTTCAGAGAATGGCATAGAGAATGGTGCAATAGTATGTCATTCAAAAACAGAATTTATGATCCAATAGTTTAGTTACAACCACTTTAAGTCTTCTTGGAGTCAAATGAGCTCTAAATAAGTCATTATTTGATATGTAGCCCCAAGAATACCACCAAAAATAAGTAAAGTAAAATTGATATGCAAAGAAAACTCAGTATGTCCAAGCTCCCTAGTTTGCCATGAAGGATTTTGCCTTAAGAGGACAGGAGGCTATAAAACACATTACTACAATTACAACTCCTACAAGTAACTTTAATATTTTCCATTAGATTTTATTTTAAAATTATGAATAAGTCATCTAGGGAAGATGATCATGTTGTATCTTAAAATAATATTTTGTAATGCATAAATGTATAGAACCCATTTATTAAAATGTAAAAATTTATAATCTGTAAAAATTACTGGTCATTAAATATTCTACTTAAATATCCCCAAAATATTTTTTTTTAAGATTTTATTTATCTGACAGAGAGATACAGCCAGAGGGGGAACACAAGCAGGGGGAGTGGGAGAGGGAGAAGCAGGCTTCCCGCGGAGCAGGGAGCCCGATGCGGGGCTCGATCCCAGGACCCTGGGATCATGACCTGAGCTGAAGGCAGACCCTTAACGACTGAGCCACCCAGGCGCCCCTCCCCCAAATAAACAGATACTGAATACTATGCAAGGAAAGTAAGTGCATTGAGATTATCACTCATCTTCCATCAGAATTGGTTGCCTGGAATAGGGACAAGAGTACAACTCTTCACCCTACTTTAGTAGGTACCTCATTCAAGGTACATCTGCATAGGAAATAGGTCTTGTTCATTTAAGCTGATTTTGAACAGAGGTATATTTTACACGTCATAAGTCCCCCCATTTTATATCTTAAGTCCAATGATTTTTTTAAGTCAGTTTTTAGAGTTCTACAACAATTACCACAGCCTTGAATACTAATTAGGTGGGTTCCTCTAATCTTTTGTAAACTGACTCCAGCGGCAAAATGTATTCAGTAAGTCATAGAGTTATGAATTCATAATAATTTATATAGGACATATTTATACATGAAGGTACTAAGATGAGCATGGGGATGCAAAGATGTAGTAATAAAAAATAACAGTAGTTAACAATTAATGGGTTCTTTCTCTGTCTCAGGCACCATGCTAAATGCTTTATATGTGTTAATTTCTCACAACAACCCAAGATGGGTGTGTTCAATACTTCTATCTTATGTTTGAATAAACTGGCCATGGCACATTAGGAAAACTTGCTTATATTGACCCAGTTAATGAGTGATGTAATACAATATTGTCCCTACATTCAATAAGCTTTCACAGGAAAAACTAGTAATAAAATGAGTCTCTATTATCTATATCCTTCTGTAACTAAAGCCCAATTGCCCTGCACATCTTTTTTTTACAGATTTATTTGTTCGTTCCTTCATTTGTTTGTTTGTTTGTTTGTTTTTTTAGAGAGAGAAAGAGAAAGAGCATGAGTTGGGGGAGGGCAGAAAGAGAGCATCGTCAAGCTCATTTCCTGCTGAGCATGATCCCACAACCCTGAGATCATAACCCAAGCTGAAACCAGGAGCCCTATCCTCAACCAACCAAGCCACCCAGGTGTCCCATCCTGCAGTTCTACACACAAAGAAAGAGAGAGAGACAGACAGACAGAGAGACTGTCTATATATCTTCATTCTAACGTTATCTGCAACCACCTACAAGCATGCTCCTTCTCTATTGCTCTATTGAGATCCCTTCATTAAAGATACCAGGGCCTGTATGTTGTAAATGTAGTAGTCAGCTCTCAGAAACATTCTGTGCATTTACAACTCTTTTCTTTAATGGCATCTTCTTTTGGATTCTATAATACCATAATGTGTTGGCTTTAGTTTTACCTCTCCTTCTCAATCCCCTTTTTTTCTAGACTTATCTTCTCAGCAACTTTGAAAGTTATATGGCCCTAAGATTCTGTCTGTGGCAGCATATTAATTTTTCTTTCTAAACTCTCTCCCTGGATAGTTCGTAATGTTTGCAGCACGATGCCTACACCATTGACATTTCTATTCCTATCTGTACACATGCTGTATCTACCCTCCAAACTCATCTACTTGACATTTCTTTTTGGATGTGTCATAGCCATCTCAGTCTTAACATAACAAAAACAGAGTTCTTTTTTGCCCTTCCCCAAACACAAACCTATTTTTCTTTATTCTTCAAGTTTTCATACGTGTTCTTCTGCTAAATAATTTCTAATAATCATTCCATCTCTTGCTCACTTCTCCCGGTAGAAGGAGAATGAATTTTATGATTGGTGAATTAAATAGTTTTTTTCTCTCTCCCTCTCCCTCCCTTTCTCTCCTTCTTTTGTGCTCTTTCTTTAGGAAGAAGCATATTACCATTTTGTGAACTGCGTATGAAGCTGCTAGGAGCTGAAAGCTAGTATTATAACAACAGCAACAAACAACAACTGTAAACTCAGTCTTGCAACCAGAAGGAATTGCATTCAGCCAACAACATGGATGATATTGGAAGAGGACCCCCAGCTCAAAATGGGAACCAGCTGACATTTTGTTTCCACCTTTGAGAGACCCGAGCAGCGGACCCAACTAAACCGCTCCTGGACTCTTGACCCACAGAAATTGTGGGATAAAAAACTAGTATTTTATTATGCCAATAACTTTGTGGTAGCCTGCTACACAACAAGAGAAAACTAAACAAGTCTGCTGGGTTTGTCTGTCTGTCTTTCTTTCTTTCTTTCTTTCTTTCTTCCTTCCTTCCTTCCTTCCTTCCTTCCTTCCTTCCTTCCTTCCTTCCTTTCCTTTCATTTCTAATTATTTCTCATCAATATTTATTTACCAGATGGTCAAAAATTTTCTCATCTCAAATTTTCCTTCAGACATTTTTGAACGGCCCTCAGAGTACTCAGGTCCCTCAGCATTAACTGCTCCAGGTTCCCCATCAGGTCACCACATTGTGCCTCTGATGCTGGTGAAATATTCTTGGTTGTGTTTCCACAATGGATCATGTTTTCTTCTACTAGTTACCACCACTGCCAATGCCCATATGGACTTGGGGAAAGAAAGTCCAATCCAAATTTTGCTACTCAATCCAAATTTTAAAGCTGATCCATCCATAACTACTTCTGTTACAACTTAGAAAAAGTTATATATGTTAAAAATATTCTACTAAAATTTCAGAACATGGAAAAGACCAAGAAATAGCATACAAATAATGTCCAGACTCAACATATAATTAATTATTTTAATAGGCCAGCTCCTAAATCTCTAAATCACTAGTTTAATTTATATGCTGTTGTCTTCCCCAACTTCCACGTGTAATTCTTTTTAAAATTAACTTAATTAATTAAAAAATTAATTAAAATGGCAGTTAATTAAAATGTATTTAAGTTTGTAGTATTTTGGCTAGAAGTAACATAAATCAAATTTATATCTAAAAAGGAATCTTTCCAAGGTGTTTGAAGAAGTCCAGTGATAAGAATAAAGCCTTAGGGATAAATGGAAACCAGAAACCCTATACCCTCTGGTCTCTGGATTTCTGCTTTATGCATATGCTTTGTTCTTTACTTTCTATCTGAAGATCGACTTTCTCTACTTCTTTAGCTCAGGTAGTGGAACACAGAGCTGATAGAAACTCTTGAATTTTACAGGACATAGCTTCAGACACTTCTAGAGAGACTCATTTCCTTCCTCAGTTTTAGTTCCAAAATTCCAGAGGATCAATACTGATTGTCCCAGAATTAGTTACATTCCCATCTGTGAACCTGTTGATCAGCAATATTGTGCCTTGACCATAAATCATTCAATTCTAACTCATGACTTGGTAATGTGTTAATATTCACAGTAACCATGTAAATTTTGTGAGTGTGTGTTTGTGTGTGCGTGCCTGTAAAGGCAGGTAGGGGTGAGGAGAAAAGTTTTATTTCCCAGGAAAATATGAAGCAGTGTTCAGAAATTCTATGATTAGTAGTACTGATACTGGCATACTGGCAAGGCAAAATAATACCTATAACTCAGCCATTACATACAGACTCTTAACTCAGATTTAACCTCTTTTCTTATGAGAAACCAACCAGAAAATATTACGGACATTCCATTCATTTGGCACTATACATCCCTGAGAACTTTAATCCATAGGATTTATTTACTTGAGTTCACTTAAAGAACAATTATTAGGTATGCTATATTGTGTTGAGGCCTAAAATACAAAGACAATTAAGATACAGTCCTTATCATGAGCATCCAGCCTAGAAATGGAAGCAAGCACATAATTGATATTTCAATGCAGTGCACTAGGGAGGAATGCTCAAAGTGCAGTCAAGAAGCAAATAAAAGAGCTATCAAAGCTGCATGGGTAGTTCAGTAATGATTTCCTAGGCCAGAAGGTGAGTTTACTCAGGTTTACTGATGAAAAAAGGCCAGAAAAAAGGTTCAAGAAACTAGACATTACAGGTAGAGGAAAACAATGTGCAAAGACATAGAGATATCAAAAAGTATGTAAATTCAGGCATTTATTCATACCAGTATTGATTTTTAAAAATGGTTTAACTTTCCATCAAAGTAATGCAGGAAGTTTAAAGAGTCAATTAGTTCTACAAGGCTGATTATGAAAACAACAGAAGATCCTAACCACTTAACTCTGTACAGAAGCAAATGCTTAAGACTCTTTTAGCTGATTCCATTAGTGTTCACTTCCATATTGATAAATAACATGTATATATAACCACTTATTGATTTTTCAGTATCAGCTTTTATCTATTATCTTTCTAGTATAGAAGATGAGAATTTAACTTTCCATTAACACCTCCAAACTCTCATCCTCAATCTCTCTCTCTCTCTCTCTCACACACACACACACACACACTCACACACTTTGTCTTTCTAAAATAGTTACAATTTTTGTTAGAAAAATATTGTATTCACATTAGTCTATTAAACACACTATATTTTGCTCACTATTTTCCCTCCAAAAGTTATTAGTTTTCCCCTAAGAGCTTTTAGTAGCTCATATATATACATATATATATATATATATATATAAAGATATATGTATCATATATATAAATATATGTATATTTAATTTTCAAGATAAATATATATATATATATATATTTAATTTTCAAAAGAACACCAAAAAGTAGTATTATGTCCACTTTATAGGTGAGGAAACTAAGGCTAAGTAATTTGGTCAAAGTCACATGGCTAAAAAATGGTAGAGTGGTATTTGTACTGAAGGACTCTAGCACCAATATTCAGTTTTGCATTTAATCATTATTTTATGATGATTATCAGTTGTAATGGCTTTTGCTGATATTGTTGTTACTGGCTTAGTTTCAGAGTTTTTGACATAGTTACTCTAAATTCTCCTCCTATTGTTTAAATTCTTTCTCTATTCATTCAAACCCATGATGTGTCCTATAAATTTTATCTTCTGACTGGAAACTTCTCAATGGGCTTCAGTCAAGGCTGGTTATTCTTAAATTTTCCATGTTTGTTAAATAGTCTTAATTTCCAATTCTTCTTTCCTGTTATCTCTGTATCTTTACTCAAAACAAACTGTCCCCATTTCATGGAAACTGCATTTTTTTTCTCTTAAGTGGCCCCTGTTTCCACAAAGTAGCCTTTTTACTTGGTTTGTTTTATGTTATTCTTATTAGATCCAGATGATCATTTAATTGCTTTTGTACCTTCATCAAAATTCGGTTGCTTATAAGTCTCTTTTCTATTTTGGGGCTTTCTATCATATTGCATTGCTCTATGTGTATATCTGTGGCCAATTCTGGATTCTTTTAGCTTTAAAGTAAGTAATAAAATCAGGTAATGTAATTTCCTCTTAATTTAGTTTTTTCTTTTCAAAATATTTTGGCTATTCTACCTTTGCTTTTCCATATACCTTTTAGAATCAAATGCTCTAAATCTACTTTTCTGTGATTTTGATGGGGATTTAATCTATGGAACAAATTAGAAAAAAATCTAAATCCTAACAATATTGAGATTTCCAATCCATGAGCATGATATGTATCTCCATTTATTTAGATTTTTGTTGATTTCTTTCATCAGTGTTTTGTAGTTTTCGGCATAAAATTTCCATACATATTTTGTTAGCTTTATGTATACGTACTTAATATTTTCTAGTGCTATTATAAATGGTATTGTAGTCAAATCCTTATTGTTTATTTTTAGTATATAAGAATACAGCTGACTTTTTATATTGCATTTATTTTCTGTAATCTTCCTAAACACACCTAAATTGTTAAACATATTAGCTCTAACATATTTTCACAATATCCTCTTAATTGCTTGATGTCTATATGATCTGTAGTGATATCACTTTTCTTATTCCTTCAGCATAATTTGTTCCTTTTTTTCATCACTCAGGCTTCTTAGGGTTTATCATTTTATTAATCTTTTCAGTGAATTACCTGTTTAAAAGATTTTATTTGCTTATTTGAAAGTGAGCAAGGGTGAGAAACAGAAAGCATGAGTGAGGAGGAGGGGCAGAGGGAGAAGCAGGCTCCCCACTGAGCTGGGAGCCCGATGCAGGGCCCCATCTCAGGACCCTGGGACCATGACCTGAGCCGAAGGCAGCTGCTTAACCGACTGAGCCACCCAGGCACACCTCAGTGAATTAACTTTTTGATTGTTATTTTCTCAGTTGAACATTGCTTTTCTATTTTATTAGCTTCTACTCTCATCTTGGTAATTCTTTCTATATTCTTAGGCTTTGATTTATTGTTCTTTTTTAAACTTTTATATATGTTTAAATAGTTGATTTTCAGTGTTTATTCTTTTTAATATATGCATTTAATGCTATGAATTTTCTGCTAAATACTTTCTAAGCCATATCCTATAAATTTTGATTTGTCATACTGTGAACTAACTTTTATGTGCCTATTAAAAATCCAGTGAAATTCCAAAGATTCACTCCTGGGAAATTTCAACATCAAAAGTCAAGGAGTTCAGAAGGAACCAACAAAAAAGTCTCAGAATGCATGGCCAGTGACATATAAGGGAAACCAGAAGAGTGTGATGTGCTAGAAGCTTAGTTGTGATTTTTAAATGAAATCTTGCTACTTTTCTCATCAAAAAGTTGATACTATTTTTCCTCTGCTTATATCTGTGTTGGATCTGTTTCTTGATTTGACTAATAGAATTTGGTTGAATTTATCATGCCTGGCTTTTGAAGTTTGGTTTTAAAAGATTTTTAAGTGTACTTTCATGATCTTTAAATGCTGAATTTTGTACCATTGCTTTGAAACCACTAATGTGTAAGGATATCCAAGTTATCTAAAGAGGACATGTGGAAGAGACTTGAAGCACCCTAGCCATAGTCCTGGCCATGTTCATCCCACAGATAATATATGAGCTTAATTCAGTTCCGTGGAGATTCCAGGTGAGATCACCAGAAGAACCACTGAATTAAACCATAAAATCTTGAAGAATAATAATTTTTTCTTGCTTTAAGTCACTGCATTTTGAGCTCCCCCAACAGAAATAAATAACAGAATCACTAATGAAGATGATGCTTCAAACAGAAATAAGTCAAATGTGTCAACCTTTCTTCTTCAGTCAAAAAGGTTGATTTTGAGATTTGTCTAATTGATTTAGTAATTCAGCACTCATTAGTTTCTTAAAAAAACATTGGCAGAATGACAAAGAATTATAAGAAATGAATTGTAGACATCAATAACAATTCTCTAGAGGAATTGTCCTGAAAAGACAAATGGAGAAAGTGGGCAATAGCTGGAATATGAAATGGAATGAGACATTTTTTCTGAGATTATATAAAACTATTACAGGATATTGTATGCTATTAGAAATGTTACAATAAAAAGGAGGAACTTGATAATGCAGGAGAGAGAACGAATTATTAAAGTGATAACTTTGGGAGAAAAAAAATAGATGATCACCTGGAATTTAGTTTGTAACTGGAGAATTTGCCCTTGGTTATGAGTGAATACTTCCTTAGTGGCTGGCGTAGGGAATCAGAATATATGGATGTGAGTTCAAGTGAGTGGGAAGGTGTGACTGTCAGAAGTTTGGGGTGCAGAATCTGTCAGCTTCTTCCCCTGGAGTTTTATTTGCCTTATGAAATAAGTAAGGTCATTAATAGAGAGTCAGGCTGGTGAGCATCTGGAAGACTGAAGAAATGATATTGCAGATGAAATGTTTTTGTCTTTGTTTTTGAAGGTGAGAATACACTAAGAAAATGCAATCAACATTTTAGTTAGTATATCTTAATGTCTGAAGGAAAATTTTACATTAATTTATTATGTTGTTTTTTGTTTTGTTTTGTTTTTTAGTACTGCTGATAGTAAAAACTCATATGTGTCTTTGGTTTATGTATATTCCTAAGTTTGCCGTAAACTAACTTTGGCTTCCTTGTTACTTCCCAGTGATGGTGGGCAGATTTTTTCAAATTCACTCTTTGGGGACATGGTAACACTTGTAAGATGCTAGATTGAGAAATAGGTCTCATTTTAACTCATCATGTATGTCACAGTGAAACCTGGATCACTGTATCAACTTAGCCCTGAAAATTTTAGGTCCTGGATAACTGAAGATATTCCATGGCCAATTACCCTCCTAGGAACACTGTGGCATTTGTTTAAAGGATTACAACATCCTGGTGGTTTCTCCATGGCCTCCTGAGGTTTCCTCATAGCCTGCTGCAAGGTTATCTATGTTTGTAAGAAGCTGTTTGTTATATTTTATGGTGCGTCCTTAGGTATCTTTAGTAGGAGAGTTTTCAAGTTATTTTGCCAGTCATTTTGACAGAAAGAGAAATTGTGAGTGTTTGTGTGGGTGTGATCTTGGGAAATTTACTTTATATTCTGAACCACTGTTTCTTAATCAGTAACATAGATAATATGAACCACATAGAGGTGTTGTGAAGATTAAACCACACTGAAGCATAAAGAAAAGATCAGTAGCTCATTAAATATCAGTTTAATTTTTTGCTCAGAGATTTCATTCCTTATGGTTATATTTAGTGGTCAATATGTAATTACCAGTTGTGAACTGTATTATATAATTTGCAAATGAAGAAAAGTCTTATACATTGCAGATAAGTCTTTTTATTTCTCCAAAACCTAATAGATTTATCTTATTGCAGTATGACTTACAAATTACACATGAAATACCTACAGATGTAATTTGACAATTAAATTATTTTTAAAATTCACATTTGTAAAAATACTCAAGCTAAGTGACTTTTCAGGTGCAGTGAAACTTGGAGCCGTTGAGATAGAGACTTCTGTTGCCATAATATCACATCTAATGTCTGTTGTGTAATTGTCAAATTGATTTATAATATAAGAATGTAGGACACATAATGAGCACCCAAGCCTTGAAGTTAATAAAGATTTGGTCATATTACCACAATATATTCATAAGGCTTTACTTTAGATTTGGTCTGAAAATATAGTGAAGAGTATAATGATATTTCTAAAAACTTGATTTTATGTTACAGCTTCTCTGTTCCATTTACATAATTTAGACTCAGATTTTTTTTTCAGACACCAAATTTATCACCTCCAATTTGCAATCTGGAAATCAATAGTGTTCTCTTGGCACCTTCTAACCTCATAAGCAATTAAACATTTGAAATATAAGCTTAGTCTAAAATTGTGTTGACAAGTGAGTTGGCCACATCTGTCCTAGAATCTGCAGCCAACAATCGTAAGAACATATTTGTAAGGAAAGTAATCAGATATGATTAAAGTGCAAGACAAATCAGCAGCCAAACTACTTAGTTATTGTACAGAGAAGTATAATTTTAAATAAGTATTTTTCTCTCCATAATTCATCCTGAAGAAATACAAATGTGAGAGGAAAACATCACTGTGCATTCTCACAAATTGCAAATGTCACCAAAAATAATAAAAGCAACCCTGTCTAGATAGCCCAGAGTAAGTGTTGAATAAATATCCATAGATAAATTGCTAATTAATTTAATCAATGCCTTGTAACATAGATAATAATTAAATTTAAAATATGAATTGGTTATTATTTTACTTAATTTATATAAAGGTTAGTAACTGATATATGCAAGGGACTAATACTTCATGTTTTGCATGCATTATTTCATTAAGGCCTCACAACAAACCTGTGAGTTATATACTGAGGCATAGAAAATTTAAGTAACTAAGTGGCACTAATTCTTTACTTACTGCCTTTTTATAAAAAGGAGATAGAAAAAGGTTAATACCATAGAGAGGTGGACACACTGTTTTTGACTAAAAATGATGATGTTTCTAACATTAAAAATGACTGTTCACATTGGGGAACTTTGCATGGGTGTTAAATTTCTATGGTGTGCGTGTGTGTGTTTGTGTGTGTGTGTGTGTGTGTTCTTACCCAAACAGTTGCTTGCAGGAGATCAGATTTGGATGGAAGAGCCTTTCTTTACATATACCGAAGGACAGATGTAAAAAGAAAATGCACTGTGCATGCAGCATGATATGAACTGAGCTTTGCCATTGCACGTGATAGCCTCTTAGATTAAGGAAAACCAACTGCGGGAAATGTACTGTCACGTGTTGAAATTGCCTTTCCATCTGTGAGTCTGGCACATGCCCTTGAAACATGGTGAGGGGTTTCTGAGTAACGAGGTTTCAGCTGTCAATCACTCTGTAAAGAGTCTGATTCTGAAGCAGGACATAAGGAAAGAAAGATGCTTTCTCTCTTCCTTTGACCTGTATGTATACCTGTAGGGCTTAGTTTCCTTCCTGGCAACGTGGTGATGCTAGAAGCCTTCGTGGATACAGGTCTTTTTAAATTGGTTGCATCAGCTTAGGTCAAGAGACTGAAAGAGTGAGAAATTTTGTGATCCTGAGATCCAACTTAGGTTGCGAAAGTGGTTGTTTCTAGGGATATTTGTAAGCAATTCTTTGATTTGCTTGTCGACATCATATGTTCAGTCATATTCTTGACTACTAGAGACAGCAGTTTTCCTCTCTGAATTGGGAGTGACGAGTTGGCATCTGTAGGATGCAGAAGCATGAACACGAAGGGGTACTGTGGATGGAGTAGGAGCAAAGCAAAGTACTAGAAAGTCCATTCGCTTAAAAACTCTCTGAGAAATCTAAGGGAACATTTTGAAGAAACTGATTTTAGGTCATGATGCTACTGTTAGACTCGTCATAAAAGGTTTATGTTTTTAATAAAACAAGTACAAATGTCTCAGTACTTACAGTTTTTAAAAATCCAGGACATGTGTATGAAACACAAACAATAAAGCTGAGAGCCAGAAAATTTACAGACAATCCAAAGGCACACAAACAGTTGGAGTTAGTGGTAAAACTGTTGAAAAGGACGTTTACCCATGGCCATACATTATTACCAGCATTACTTAAGTTTGGATGTCTGCTGTGATATGAACTATGAATTAGTAAGCGTAGCGTTGGAACTTCAGTCAATAAGAACAACAAAGGTTTATCAGTTCTAAGTTTGAGCTTCACTTACCGCTCAGCAGTGCAGAAGAGGAATATAACCACTGACTGTTTACATCAATATTTCAGGATGATAAAGCACTTTATTTTTATTTTGCTTTTAAAAATCTCTAGGAGTCAATTTTATTTTCCATTTTGCACAATGTATCATTCCAGGATCAATTCTGAGTGTTCACAAAAAGCATTTTAGATTAAATACAAATTCGAGTGGGCTTTAACTGTACTTGCTGAAATTCACTAGATTTTAGCAAGGGCACATTGGGTATGATTTCATCATAGCACTTGTATTATTGTGTATCATTAATTACCATAGTCGTCTCTCTCAACATCATTCTTTTCATTGTTCTGCGTGCCTTCAAGTTGAATGGGAGAGCTCCAGATGTAATGACTAACGAAAGATGTCATAAAGGCTCAATACTCTGCCACGCTTGGGACCACCTGATGGACCAGATTGTAGTCAGTGGTGTGTAAAGGACAAATCAAAACACACGCATTCAAACAAATATGGATTTAAACCTCAATGTTTCCATTATTTAGCTAGGTGATGTTGAGAAAGTCACTTCAACAACATGAAATTCAGCTGTTCCAATAACCCAGGTGAATTTTTAATTTAAATACAGGACTTTATCAATTAATATTGTGCAAATTACAGGATCATTCCTGTAAGTTAATGACTCGAAAAAATAATCATTTAATTAGCTCTTATTCTGTGGGTAAGTTGGATGGTTTCGCTGGTCTGAGTTGGCTATCCTTGGTGTGGTTGATCTAGAATGCTCTCGAATGTCTGCCCCTTGCTGGGCCGTCTGGGGAAGCAGGAGCCTCCCTTCTCATGGCCTCTCGTCTTCCAGGAGGTTAGCTCAGGGTTATACACATGATGATGGAAAAATCCCCAGAGACAACAGAGGGCCAGCTCTAACGTGCAAGCATTTTTAACAAAATGCTTTAGTCAGAGCTGCTAATGTCCCGTTGGCCAAAGTAAGAGCCATGGCCAGGCGTGAAAAAGGTGGAGAAATAAAATCCCCTTCTTGACAGGGACAGCTTTGAATGATTTGTAGCCTTTTCACTTTTTAAATTTCCAACAGGGCTGTTTTGAATATTAATGAACATGAGTGCAAAGTTTTTATCATGTAATAATAACCAAATACCAAATGAGATGTCCTTGGGTTGAATGATGTGCTCTTTCCTTGTAGAGTCATCCGTTTTCATGTCTGTAAATATTGGCCGTAGACTGTGGACTTCCACATTTTCACTTCAGTGGAGGCACTTCTCTGGATATCCAGATCTGCCTGAGAGCACTTTATTATTTTTGAGTTACGCTCTAAACCAATTAGGATGGTAAAAGACCCTGAGGACACCTCACTCATCTTTCTTTCCACTGTGGAACAATACTATAAAGGACTCAGTAAGTACACCACAGTATATAATACAATTCTAAGCAAAGATAGGTGGAATGAAAATCGCCGGAGGAAACTTCCCATCCCAATCCCTTCACTTTATGTGGTTTAAGTGACTTCTCTCTAAGTTTTAATACCATTCCAATACCATCTAAAGTGACATTTCCTAAACTTGGCCTAGAATCCTGCCTGTCATATCAGATTGGCTCTTGCAACCCTCAGAACTTACTCTCTGATTTTGCCGAGGACTGCTTTACACCTGGGTTCTCCTCTGCAGCCAGGAGACCAGATGCCAGGAGATATCCTGGCAGGTTTTGTGTTGGTTGGCTAGAGAATTGATATTCTTTTCTGTGATGTTTTATTGTATACAGAAGTGTTAGTTCTTCCCTCTCTTTTGTGGGCAAATTGTTATGTTTTTGTACCTTGGGTTGATGTTTAAATAATGATATTGATGCTAGATGCTTTTAGCCACTCTCTCCATTTGTATTTTAATGAATGAATATCAATTGCCTCACAAGGTAGTTCTGAGAATTATAGATGAATTAGATTCTGTATGTAGCATTCTTCCTCAGCTGATGAAGTATGTATAAAGTTAGCTCGGAATTCGTTCAGTAAATTCCTCTGAAATAACTTCCCTGTACTAGTCAATTTCTGTGTCCTGCAGAGCCCTCAAAATAAATAAATAAACTAAAATACTGTATCTCTTTCTTTGAAGGGACTTGTGGTCTAATGATTCATTAAATAGCATTAAATATCTCTTGCATGCATTCAACACTTGAGATTCTTTACAGTGCTTTCATATGTATTAGCTCATGAGTCCTTCATAACAAATCAGTGAGGTAGACAGAACAGTAATTATTTCCCCCACTAAAAAAAAAAAAAAGTAATTGCTTACCAAGGAGGTAAAATATCACACTTAAGTTTATACAATATTAGAATATTGGATTTCTGTGAAATAGACCAGTGCTTTTTCCACCAGAGAAGGCACATTTCATAAGAGGAAAATTGATTTGCACTTGAAAAAAAATACCTTAATGTATGGAGTAGCTAAACAATATTGCACTGTTGAAAAAGAAATAAAAACAAGTAACAAAAAAATCACCTTTTTTATATCAGTTATATCTTCCATATCTAATTTGATCAAGCTTACTCTTATGCCCAGCCCTAAATAGTTATTTATTTCTATGTCGCCTGTCAAAGACACTAAGAAAATACCATACATAGAAAGGAGGTAGGATTTAAATTGAATAGCTATGCATAAAAATTCCATTTCATTCACTTATTAGTATGCAATCTTGAGTGAATTACATATCTTTTCTGTGCACTGATATGTACCTTTGGAAATGAAACCATATCTAACTTGGAGAAACTTTATGATTTAGGCAAGGCACAGGCAAACAGTATTCACTCAAACAATTCAGATTTCTCCTAATCCCTCCCCCGCTTTTTACTTCACCTTCACTTTACATATATAATGGATTTATTTTTTACATTTTGGGGTCCAAAAGGAAACTTATTATGTAAGGAAGCAGGACTTCATGATCATCAGAGGTTTATTTCTTAGTTTAAGTAATTTATGTGATGATGCAGACAACATAACTAAGTGCAAAGCAATCCAGGATAATCATTTAATGGGAAACTTCCCAGACATTTCAACCCTAGTGGCTTTCTGATAGCCACAAATAAGCATAACAATTAGAAATATAAGTACCAATTATCCTATATCACAAACCTGGTATATAGACACAAAGCATCTAGATCCTAGAGTTACACCTACATTAAATAAAAGTGGCAGAAATATTTACTTGGATTTCTATCACCTTTGAACATACGCAAATTGTCGAGACAATTTAGTACACTACTAGGTTCCATTTACATATCCTCTAGCTTATGGTCTGATTTTAGAGACACACTATCCCTATAGGAGTTTATCAGGGTTAACTTGATAAAACTGAGTAATAGCCCCACCCCCCAAAAATACCAGTCTTGAGATAGAACGGAGACACCTGAAACTAATGTAACATGCGTGTCGACTATACTTCAATACCGAAAATAATAACACAAAATAAAAATTAGAAAACAGTTAAAAAAAAGATAGAATGGAGATGACTGGTTCTTCGTGAAGGAAACATATACTAAGGTTTCCATTAACACGGAAGTTTTGGAACCAAAACCGTCAGGGACTGGAGGCAAGAGACAATGCCTGCATTGAGGGACTATGCAAAGGAGTGTATACAACTATTTTTATACCGCATTCTAGCTAGTGGTCCCGCGTTGCTCTGGGAATCTCAAAGGGACTTGGAAAACTTTCAAAACATCTCATTGGAAATCATAATGCTGTCGGAAATCCTCTTAATTCATGCTTCTGAGTCTGGATAGGTGAGCATAGGAGTTTGTTAAGGTCCCTCCCTCAAGGCACTCTGCAGAGATGTGCAGAGGTGATGGAAATCCAAGTAAGTATTTTTACTTTTACTTAATGTAAATGTAACTCTTGGAACTAGATGCTTTGTGTTTATCTACCGGTGTAGTGACATGGGATAGATAGCAATTATATTTCCAATCATTATGCTTATTTTTGACCATCAGAAAGTCATTTCCACTAAGGTGGAAATGTCTGAAAGTTTTAATATTAAATGATTATTATTGATTACTTTGTATTTAATTAAATATCCTGCATTATCATATGCTGTTTAAAAAATGCTCCCTTGATGATCACAAAGTCTCATTCTATTATTATAACATCAAAAAAAAAAATAGTGAGTCTTATGTTTAAAGTACAAGTATCAAATAAAAAAGAATCCCTAAACATTTCAATTAACAAAATAAACACAGCGATGCCTGGCTGGCTGAGTTGATGGAGCATGCAACTCTTGATCTCTGAGTCATGAGTCTGAGCCCTATGCTGGGTGCAGAGATTACTTAAAAAAAATGATAAAGCATTAAAAAAAATAGAACAATTTAAAAAACATAACATAAAAAGAAGTCTATAAAATCTTTTTACTAATGGACTGATCATATGAGTGATCGTTTTACCAAGAAATTTTATTTTTGGAAGGCACAGCCAGAGAACAGAAATAGAACAAAACAAATGTTATAGTTATTACATCCCATTCATTAAGCATGGCCTTAATGTACTTCCTCTTATTAAGAAATTCATACACAAATTCATTAACAAATGAAACAGCCCCAGGCTCTAATGTGAGCTAAGTAAATTAATTTCAAGCCACAAAAATTCCAATAAATTCAATGTTTATTGAATTCTTCGTTTGAACCAAGCACTGTGATAATGCCAAAAATAAATGACATTCTCCTTGCCACAGCCAGGTGCAAATAACTCATGCATAAACAGCCATCCTCCAATCTTGTGGTTAGAGTATTGGTTGGTTTTCCAGAAGCCATGGCACAGTAGACTCGAGATTGAAGCCTGCTTGGGGCATACCTCTGTGTAGCCAAAGGGAATTGGGAGGAGAGCAGGATGGGAAGGGATGACTCTTTTCTCAATAAGCCTTATGGAAAATTTTTTATTACTTAATTTGCATACAGCTGTTTAAGTTCTATAACCTGCTAAAAAGAGAATCTATTTTACGATCAATAACAATTGAAATAAATGTATCCTTTTTTCTAACATTCGTAATGGTTTCATTCTTACCTGGCAACCTTCTGATCCAAATTTAGTTTGGCTAATTGCTAGGGCTCACTGATAGAAAGTATGTTTCTTCCTCCCTAAAATGGTTTATTAAAATAGATGAACAATGCATTCATTTGTGTTATGATTCACCATCACAAGTGACTTGAGATGGAAGGAAATGAACTGATTGCAGATAAGTTCTGGACACAGATGAATGTTCAATTCTTTTTCTGCCAATTATAAGTTGTGTTATACTAGGCAAATTACCTAAACTCTGAACCTCAGTTTGATTGTCTATAAAACTATATTATAATAACTGCTTCAAATAGTTTTGTGAGAACTGAATTAAAATGTGTATAAGCCTTCAGCATAACCCTGATAGAAAATAAATCTTCACTAAATACCTGTTACTATTGTTATTTCTACTCTCTCTGAATATCCTTAAGGTAAATTTTTAAAGTAGCATTAAGATGTTTACCAGACTTATATAAATTTTAGTTAGATTGCATTTAGTTTTTGAATAGCCCTTAGGCATTAGCAAGCAATTGTTCTAGGACAAATTCCACCAAACTTCCTCAAACATGACTATACATTTTGACAACTTGTATCCTTTGTCCTTCTACTGAAATCTATTAAATAATTTTGTACTTAGCAGTGTTCCCTTTTTTCCTGTGAACACAAATATGTAAAATTTTATATTAAAAGTTCTTAATTTGTATCATCTTCAGGAGAAGAAGTAAAAGATGATTCACAGCACAAAATGTATCACTTTTTAAAGGTTCATTAGAAGCTATTGGAAGATGATGCCCCTCTAGATAAAAAAAATATGTAAGATATTTCAGTAGAATTTCTGTCCACTTTAGTGTCTTATCCTTGACTTCACCTTGGACTCACTTTGAGAGCTTTAAAGATATGACTGTCTTGTTCCTTCCTCCAGAATTTGTGGTTAATCAGCCTAAGGTGTGGCCTGGGCATTGGGACTTTTAATAGTTTCCCAGCTGTTTTCATCTGTACCCATGTTTGAGATTGTTGGCCTCTCTTTTTTAAGTTCTGTGTCATTTCGATAAATGTATTGAATCAAAATATTAGAGACTATGAAAGACTTCCTCCTTTAAAAGATCGCCCTATTTCCTTATTGAGAGTCTCACCATTTAGTAGAGGAGAGAGCACACAGAAAATAAAGTAAAAATATTGCCATGCATATGACAATAAATGTATGTCCAGAGAGCTTCAGAAAAGAATAGGGAGCTTGGTTAGAGCTTGGAGTAGAAGAACTCACCAGTTCCAGGTATGCCTTGAAAATACTTTTTTATTTTGAATAATGTGATTTTTCTTTTATTAAAAATACATATTCATTACTTTAAAAAAGATCAAGAAATTAAAAACAGTAATTAAAGTTAAAATTAAACATTCATTAAGCATTTAACCTTGGAGAATGAAGCATTTCTAATAGTCCATGAATGTTATTCCAAAAATTTCTCTATAAATACTAAATAAGGATGAATAAGCAGACAGATGTGTTCACATATATGAGACCTTATTATGGATGATTCACATTCTTAGTTTAAATTACCACAATATTTAAATTAATATAAACAGTACATGATGGCCAGTTTGGATTTATTCCATGAATATGGGGTTGCTTTTATATTTAAAAAAATGACTAGTCAAAGTAATTTATTTATTAAAATATTTCATAAAACCTATATGACTATCTCAGAAAGAAAGAATATGAAAGTTCCTACATATAAATATGTGGGAAGATGTTCAATCTCATTAGCCAACAAAGGAAATACAAATTAAAACCACAATAAGATACCACTAGTTACCCACCAAATTTTCTAAAATTAAGTAGCCTCACAGTATCATATGTTTGTGAGGATGCAAGTGAAACACTATTTTTGGTAATGTAAATCTTTACACTTTGAAATCTATTTGGCATGATGTATCATATTGAATATCCACATATGACTCATCCATCAATTCCACTCATGGGCATATACCCCTCCCCAAATGCATATATGTGTGGTCCAAATGCATATTACAGAATGCTCACAGCAGTACTAGTGATAATATCCCCAATACTAACGTCCATCAATAGTGAATGGAATGAATAAATAAACTGTCGAATAGCGGCCTGGTGGAAGGCTGGGACACAGCAATGGAAACGGGCAAACTACTGATACACACAAAAGTAGGGAAAGAATGAAAGAAATCGGCCAGAAAGAAATTAAGTACTGTTGCAAGTCAACATATAAAACTTAGAAAGTCAAAACTAAGCTATTTTGTTTGAAGTCAGGATAGTGGTTACATTTTGAAAGAAAGGAGAGTAGTTTAGAAGAGGACTGAAGATGGCTCCTGGGGTCCTGGTAATTTTCTACTTTATTTCTGATTGTTTTAGGAATTTGTTGACTTTGTGTGTATTTATGATTTATGTGTATATTACATACTTCAGTAAAAATGTTTAATGAAAAATATCATGTGCAAGGTTTTAATAGTACTAGAATCACATTATTTGGACTTAAATATTATTATCTACAGCATTACTATCTTGGGCATTTTTACTTAACTCTCAGACTCATTTTTATTTTAAATAAAATAATATGATGATATATAAATCTCAGTTTTGTTAGAAGAATTACATAGTATGATGACATGTATAGAGTGGGTAGAGTCTTATCTGTCATCTAAAAAGCACTTAATAAATGATATTTGTTGCTGAGGTTTTGTGGTATTTCTGTTGTTATTTTCATTATTTACTTCTTTCTTAAAGCAATATTTGAACCTTACTGATTTCATTACAGCCTTCTTTTTTTTTTTTCCAGTTCTCATGAGCATATGGCTTTTAAATTTGTGGCAGTACTGGTGATATAATTTTAGCTTCAATTTTATTACTACTCATTATGTAGTCTTGGCTCTTCCTCACTTCCTCACTAAGTTTTACACATTTAAGAAATACTGGGTTTAGGTCACATGAGACAAGAGTTTCTAAACTTCTGGTAAACTATGTTAAAATAATACTATAGTCACAAATATATATAGTAAAACATAACTAGATCCAATATTTAATCATATCTTTGTTGAAGAGTCATATATTTTATCCCTTTGTAAGGTAATTCTTACTTTATTCCACACTGAAAAACCTATAAGACTCTACAGATAAAATAGATAAAATGCCACACTCTATTTCCAATATCATTATTTACATTGTAGACTAGATAGATATGGAGATACATATTGATGTAAAATATACATGAATATTTCTTTGTAAATGTACACATACACATCTAACATACATACATGCATATTTCACTCTCTCATCACATTTTATAAAGGTTTCCCTTTATTTCTTGAAAGCAGTATATGTGTGTGTAGAACTTTGTGTTCCAGCACAAGGAAGTCTGCTGATAAATTATGCTTTTAGAAAATCATTTGGGTTTTTTTTTTTTTTTTTAGGAAGATACAGGAAAGAATGTTTTTAAAAATTCTGAGGGTAGAGAAAATGTTTATAAGGAGGTATGTTGTAGAGTAAGGACCAAAAAGTTATGTTAAGAGACTAAGTATAGATATCACTAATTAAATGACAGTTCAAATTACTTAAATTGAGAGCAATATTAGGCAGCATAGAAAATATTACAAAGAAGCCTTTTTAGTTGCAAAAATAAAAAAATAGTAGGAATGAATAAATATTTCAAGGAATTACATGTGGACATTCATTTAAAAAAGAGAGAGCATCTAGGGAAGATGTAGAAATTATAATCAATCAGTCAACCAATACACAACATCTAATATAGGATAGATCCTTTCAATGGGCCACAAATATAGAGATTAAAAAATGCAAAATTTCCTTCCTATGGTACAATACCATGAGAAATAATATGCCCTTACTCAATATGGAGTACGCCCCACTCACATAACACACACTTGAAAAGGAGCTGGGAATACCTTTGTAAATGAGGCAAACAAGTTTTTTGTCCTCATATGAATTGTAGTCTAACCCAAGAGATAGATGTAAACAACTAAACAAATGAGCAACTTAATTACAATTTCTGATAGATTCTATGAAGGCAAGAGCAGGATGATAAAATATATAGTAATTCTTGGGGTCCACATTAGATACACTCCAAGTACAGTCTTTCTGCAGAAGTAATATTTGAGCTGAAAATTGCAGGTGAGAATGAACCAGCTAATGGAGGAGAATTTCAGTCAGAGCTAATAAACACAGAAGCTCATCGGCAGAAACAGGATGGAAAGGTGGAGGGAATGAATGGAAGACAGAAAGGTTATATCTGATCGAATGCTCTTTTCCAAGATGGCCACACTTCACTCAAATATCACTTCCTAACAAAAGAATTTCCTGATCCTCTATCAAACTAGCACCTCGTTTTTCCTTCCCTGCTATGGACTGAGCTGTGTCTACAAAATCCATAGGTGGAGGTCCTGTTCCACAATGTGATGGTATTTAGCAGTGGGGCCTTTGGGAGATAATTAGGTTTAGATGGGGTCATAAGGGCAAGGTACTCATGATGGGATTAATGTCTTTATAAGAGGATGGAGCAAGCAGAGACAAAGTTCCAGTATACTCCGTCTTTATTTTTCCCTGTTATCAGTACCTTACATTTGTGTGGTATATTTGTCTTTGGATTAAGGAACAAATGTTGATACATTATTAATAACTAAATAACTAAAATCCATTTTTCATTCTGATGTCTTTAGTTTTTCCCTAAAGATCTTTCATTCTTTTACAGGATCCCATTCAGAATAACACATTGTATTTAGTCATTACCTTTGGGGCTCTTCTTGACTGTAAGAGGTTCCCAGACTTTCTCGTTTTTGCTAACCTTTACAGTTTAGAGGCATACTACAAGATACTCCAGAACCAGCTTTTGTATTTCCTGTCTTAGTCATGGATCAGCCATTTCTCCAAGGAACCCTGGTTTCCTTTTGTCGGAGAATGGCTTGAGAAAACAAGATTACCATAGCTTTACAGCAAGTCTTGAAATAGGGTAGTGTGAATCCTCCAACTTTGTTTTCCTTCTTCAATATTGTTTTGGATATTCTAGGTCTTTTGCCGTTAGAAATAAACTTTATATCCATTTTATCAATAACTACAAAATAAGTTGGATTTTAATTGGGGTCCAGTCAATAAATAGATCAAGTTGGAAAAAACTGAAGTCTAAAAAATACAGAGCCTTCTAATCTATGAGCATCAAGTACTTCTTCATTTATTTAGATTTTCTTTGATTTCTTCCATCAGAGTTATTTTATTTTTCCACAAATAGATCTTGCACATTGGGCTGGAATTTTTGGTTCTTACTATAAGTGATATATTTTTATTACTTTAAATGCCAATTATTCATTACCTTGTTCATTATCTTAGAGGAAAAGCCATCTGCCCTCTGAAAATGTTTATTGAATTATACATTTTGTTATACACATTTATATAATAAAATACCATCACTATATTTGACTATTACCCACTGTCAAAGATATATATTTATTGATGTGGTAAGTAGGTCATTAAAATTGTTCAACAAAAATATTAACAAACGATTTTAATAACCTTTCATTTTCTAAAAATTATACACATTAGAAAAGCATGAAATAATACATTCAAACATATTAATAAATAATACTTTGGAAAGGGAGATGTGGGTAGTATCTCCCTTTGAACTTTGTTATAATTTCCAACTATTCTTCACTGAACAAGCATTATTATATAATAAAGAAAGCAATAAGAAAATGCTCATAACTAGGATGTTCTAGACTGAAGACATTTTTCAGTGTGCTCACTTCAGCCTCCTGCCCTGGTTTCCTGAACTACGTATTTTCCACAGAACGTAAGTGTAAGAAGACTCTGATCATCTCCACTCTCACTCTGAAGAAAAGAAAAAGAAAGAATTGTGACAGAGTTGAACACTAATGAACACTGAGAGGCTCAGAAACTAGAAGAATAAACAGAAACTCATCCCAAGTCAGAGAAGATGTTAGACACTGCTTCCAAATCCAAAAAGGACATTGGCATTTGCTCTAAGAATCCCAGAACCTGAGTCCCCAGTTGGAGTTCACCAAGTTATTAGAAAGGAGCAACAGAAGGACCATGCATCTCCTGCCCAGCCCTGTGAGTGAACATTATATAGTGATAGGAGTTCATACACTACTACAAACACTTTTATAAAAAATTGACTTGGAATACTTATAACAATATTTTGTAAATAACTGGAATAGGAAACATTTTACAGTGAGTTCACCAGAGATAAATAAGAAGTGCAATCTCTCTGCTGTTTCTGGAAAGGAAAAAAAAAAATTAACACTAGAAATATAGTTATTGGAATTTAGTTTTGCAGAAAGGTATGAATTTAGAAGAGGTAAAACAAATAAGAAAAGTTTGCAGCTAACAATAACAGCCATGTTGTATCTAATTCTGAGCCCACCATAATCTATACTGTAGAGGTGAACGGTAGCAATAGATGAAGCTGAAAATCCAGTAGGTTAATTAACTTTCTAAAATTTACTAAGGCATCAAACGGCCAAGTTAGAAGTCAAGTTCAATTCTAACACACTCTAAAGGTCAGACTCAATCCATAATAGCACATTATTATTTCTTATAGATGTTGCTAGGCAGGGAACCTTACCAAATATATATATATATACATAAGATGAAATAATAATAAGGGGATTTGTTGATAAGAAAAAAGTTGGAAATCCACCCCATTTATTAACTTCGCTTTCCTGAAAATCTGCCAACTAAGATGGAGGAATGAGAGAAAAATGCCCACAATGACCCAAACACAGAACTGCTTTTTCACAGGCAAAGAGGTAATGTAGGTATTGATTGCCCAGCCTAAGAAGGAGAGTCATATTTGACCTTTGTTTAGGAAACAATTTCTGTTCCTTCCCAAAAATAATTTCTTCTTCCTCCTCTTTGGATTACCATATATAAATACTGCCTTTCAATTATGTTCCATATTAAAGGTGAAAACATTTTCTGCCTATACAATACATCTATAATTTGCGGCGCATTGGTATGCTTTTTATTTATATATGGCTCTAAATAGCATATTCGCAGCTTAGGGTCTATTATTATGTCTGACAAAATTGAAATGAGAACATTAGGAATTTGAATTTAGTGAGGTATGGGACCCTAAGGGACTATACAACGCATTCTTAAAAAGCTAATCCCATACAGCATTGAATTACTCCAGTGCCCTTGAGAACTTACATGTTCTGTACTTTAAGTAATCTGATTCATGGCTCTTGTTTATATATAAAAGTAGAGGACATTATGTGGTTACTATATCTGCCTTATTTAAAATAAAGGACAATTTTCTTTATTTTCTATTAAAAATGGCATGTGTATGCTTTTTTTTTATATTGGATACATTGAAATATAAAACTTTTTATTGCAAATTCCAATTCTTTTCTAAGTATTCTGGATAAAGCAATGTACATTTACCTCCTAGACTTAGTTCTTCAGTTTAAAAATATTTCCTGATTTATAGTATTTAATTGTATGCTTAGGTAAAAATCGATGGGATGCTTACTAACCAAAATACTTTCCTCAAATGTAGAATCATAATATAGACATTGCTTTTGGTAACCTCTTGTGAATTTCAGATTTCAGATTTTATTGTCTACAATACTATGTGATGAGATTTACTAAAAATATAAATTCAAATAAGATCTAGGCCAGCAGAATGCCACATAAACCTATATAACATCCTTCCTAGGATTATCATATATAATATGGCTGAAATTCTCATACACTTCTTATTTCATGAAAATAAATAACAGTGTCCTTTGAAGTAACATGTTATTTTTCCTACAATACTATATGTTTGGAACACATAAGATTCTCTCATTTTTCATCCTGTGTTCTGTACTTGTGTTTCCTAGATTCTTTTACTTGCAGTTCTGGGGAAACTCCCATAAACCACACCCTTGTCAGCTGAATTGGCAATACCAATAAAACTAAGAATTAGCATCAACTTCATCTTCTGGTTTTTCTCATGAAATTTGGAGAATTTTTCTGACATGTTCATAGACAAAACCACCAACCTGAGAACCATACTGAAATGAGATTGATCATCCTACAATGACATTAAAACTCCTACTTGAATTCATCCAGACCAAAGTTTTTTGTAACGGAAGACATCCTAAAGTTGTCTGGAATGGTGGGCTGCCATCTTACGGGCACCCTTTCTAGTACAGGACTAGCAGGGAAAGAAATTCAACATTTCATTTCTCTGACAGACTGAGACGATTTAAATATATATATATATATATATATATTTGAATGTGTAATATGGAAATGTGTTATAAAAGCATAGTTTGAAGACTGGGAAGTTGGCATGCATTACTGACGGATGGGTATTCTGAGAGGCCACGTAGTGGGCAGAGAACAGGACATTAAAAGATAATGAGATTGCACAAATGGAAGTTACAGTGGTGCCATGGGAATGCTTTAAGGTATATTTTCACCCCAAGAGTTGAGGACCATCTGGCAGACCATCAGATCTCTTCTTGGCCCATCACTCTATTGGGAGAAAAGGTGAAAAGAGTTTGGGGATTTACATGTCAGTTCCTAGGTCAAAAAATTAAGACCCAAACAAAGCTCTACCTCAGAAGGACAGGTGCCATGCTGAGGCACTTGGGAAGTCAGAGTAATCGTTATGAAGGCATAGGCACATGGCACTAGGTAATTTCTTCTTTGAAATAAATCTTGCTGGGGATCCTAACTGACAACCCAGTTTAAGGTTTTCTGTTTGGTATATTTAAGTTGTACTCAGTTTCCTGAATTTAAGAGCAGAGAAGATATCCTCATCTGGGGGAGAGGGCATGCTGTAGTTGAGGTGATGATGGAAGGTGACGTGGACAAAGGAGTTGGGGGAGGGGGTGGCAGAAGTCAAGTAGGAGAAGGAATTAACCATGGAGTCCAGCATAGAGATGGGCAGACATGTGCAAGTACAAGAGCATGATTAGGCTCCTGTAGTCAAGGACATGTGGGATGTTCTCTAAATCCATTAGTTCAGATCTTCAGGAGATGACAAGTTCAACTCTTCGCCTAATTATGTTCAAGTGCAAGCTTACAGGTGGGCGGACTCCCCGAGAACACACGAACACATGAGTGGAATGAAAAGGTCATGCAGGTCATTAGAGCTCAGGAGATCAGTTAAAGAAATTTCCGCAAAGAATATCACTGACTACGTAGTTAGAATAACTCAGAACCATAGTGGGACTTAAGAAACGAAGAAGATGATATTTGTCTAATTAATTAATTAATTATCAATCCCTACCAACCACTCATTTTGGCTTTTGAATAAATACCTTCAATTATGTAGCAGTTATGACTGTCTGAGCAAATCATTTTAGATTTTAATTGCTCTGAATGTTGGAGGGCTATTGAACATATGGAAATGAAAGTTTAAAGCTGGAAATTGCTTTTCCCCTTGTCTATAATTATTACCATAATGATTTACAAGGAAAAGATAAAATCTTTCTATCTGTTAAATTATTGCACATATCTGAGGGGATGGATGAGTTGCAGGAGCGGGGGACGTCCTGGAATCGACAAGTAAAGACCTCTTTCTTGGGAGAGGCCGGAGAAGGAAATGAACCCCTTCCCAGCCCCTGACTCCTGAGTAAGTAGTTTAATGGAATATGGAATCAAGAGCCGATAGCCCACACAGCAGTCTGAGACTAACCAGACTTTTACCTGCCTGGATTTCCAAGCATACGATGTGCAGGTGCAAATGTGAATTTTGGTTGAAATGGAAGGTAGCCAGATACATCCTGAAAGGGCACAACAGTGTGGGGAATGTGCACTTGTTTACTGCATCTGCACAGAGTGCTAGCTGTCTCACTGCAGATGGGATCACTGAGCCTCAGAGTGGTGAACTGGTCTATTCCTTTCTCCCAGGGGGAGCCAGGACGGAGGATCCATGGACCTTCCACACTCTGGTGTCATCCCGCCACCTCCTTTTGGAAAACACTTTCTTCTTCCCTTTTCCATCCTTGTATTTTTCTCCTCTGCCTTCTGCACCACACCCTCTTGTTGGGTCTCCTCCATCCTGTGCTCTCCTTCCGTACAGTCTGCATCTCTTGCTCCCTGTCTCAAAGCGTGTAGTGCTGGTGACTCCAAGGAGGTTCCGATCTCTCAGGAGCTCATGCCTCTACTCACTGTCCCTTTGTCTCTGGCCATGGAATTTTAGGTCATGCACGGATATAGACTTGCAAATGAATATAATTAAGCTAAGATACTTGACTATGTACACCTCTTTCTCTATCATCATGTATTTAATATGTTTATAGATGGAGCTTTTATCTTTGTTCTGCTGTAAGTTTTTCCTTGTCAGCCTCCAACATAACTGCACCCTGCTAAGGATTCAAAGGCACAGAATACACATCTTTGTTTTATGTTTTAAGAGATCTATTTTTATTCTTTCTTTCATTTACTTTTTTTAAGATGTAAAGATTTATGAGGGAGAAAAATTCACCTAAGAAAAGGAAATTAGAAAGCAAGTAAGCAGAATATTCAAAAGACAGCCACGTGCCACACACAATAATGAAATTTCTGGAGTGCCTTTGACTCAGGTGGGTCTTCTTAATAATATATGTATAGCAACTCTCCTTCCCTCTGCAAACAGGTGCATGTGGGGGGCTTTGTAAAGGTCTCCTCACTGCTCCTTTCACTGTCTCTAAGAGGAGGGTGAAGTGGTGGGCAGGCTTTCCTTTGGGTATCCTGATGGAGAACCAGGCTCCGCATGCCTGCCATTTGCAGAAGGTAAGGGAGTGAGACAATGAAAATCCTGGGACAGGTGTGGGACTTACTCAACAGGGCATTGTGGGCGGTACTAAGGTCTCCCAGGCACCTGCAGAAGATGGGATGGGGTTGAGGGCTGTAGGCAAATGTTAGTAGTTGAGTGGACTTGGAAATGGAAGCAGGCACTCAGACTGAGCTGGGTTCCTTTGGAAAATGACGCCAGAGACCTCATCTTCGGGGTGGGGTCGGCTTCATTGATTTGTGGCCAGGGGATGCCTGCCCAGGGCACGATCTCCCCTGCCAGCCCTAGCCCCCATCACTTCTCTCCATACCCAGGCTTGCAGCATTGTTTTTAATTTTTCCCCTCTAACTGACATGTAATTGTCATACATTGTATTAGTTGCGGGTGTACAATGAAATGATTCCACGCGTGTGCGCATTGTGGGACAGTCACCACGGTAAGTGCGGTCACCATCTGTCACCAAAGAAAACTACCAAAAAAATATCTCTTGTAATGAGAACTTTCAAGATCTATTCTCCCAGCAACTTCAAATATGCACTAACAGTACTACTACCTATTGTCACATGATGCACACCATACCCCCATGACCGATTCATGCCACAAGTGGAAGTCTGTACCTCCCCACCCACGTCACCCATTTCGCCCACCCAGCCAAGCCCCCCACCTACCATGGCAACCACCACTCTTTCTATGTATCCATGGAGTGTTGTTCTGTTTTGCTTTATTAGTTTAGTTTAGTTTTGTTTTGTTGGATTCCACATATTAGTGAGATCATTTGTCTTACTCTGTCTGACTTCCCTCACTTAGCTTAATGCCCTCAAGGTCTAGCCACGTTGTCACAGATGCAAGAATTTTCTTCTTTCTTCTGGCTGAATATTACACCATTGTATATACATTTCCTTTATCCACTCATCCCTTGATGAACACTTTGGTTGTTTCCACATCTTGACTATTATAAATAATGCTGCAGTGAACATGGGGATGCAGATATCTCTTTGAGATAAAGATTTCCTTACCTTTGGATAAACAGGCAGAAGTGGAATTGCTGTACCATATGGTAGTTCTATATTTAAATTTTTATCTGGTTTCCTTAGTGGCTGCAGCAATTTACATTCCCATCAACAAACGCTATAATGTAAATTATATTATTCTTATATAGAAAGAAAAACTAGAAATTAATAAAGACTTTGGAGGTTAGAAACTGAGACAGCAAACTGTTCACTGGGCTGTTTAAAGTGTGCATGCATTCTTTCTGTTATCCTTAGAAATGAATCCTTAGACTCCTCCCCTCCTACAGGCAAAATAGGATAATGTGAATAAGTGCCCTCCTCCCCAAAAAGCATATGAACATTTCTGCATCTTTTAAGAACAGCTTAATCATTCATAATGTGGTATGAATTATAAAGAAACACAATCTCTGATTTCTGTTCAAGAGGAAACGTGTAACTCTAAAAATGTAAAGTGTCATGTGAAGAGAAAATTCCTCCTGAATATTGCTAGTTTTCTCTCCCTGCTAATTTTAGAGGTGTTACCGCGCAAAACCTGCCTTCATTCAAGATGCAGTGATTGCCAGTGATTGAATCAGATAGCACGGGCAGAACTGTGATGAGTTCGTACCAATAACACATTTAAAAATAATTTCTACTAAAAATATGCTCTATAAGACTTAATTAACAACCAGAGTTCCCAGTTTATACACGAGATATAAACAGAAAATATATTTTGAAATCTTTACCGCAAGCTTGCATGAAAATTGGATGTTCAAATGAGGAGGGGGGTTGTGGATGGCAGTTTTCTAACTAAATGGCTTGGCTAAAGGGGACTTAGACCAGGACAGAAGTGGGTGGCAGATGTGATCTTTTATCACCTGTGACCTCTTATAAAACACATGACTCTATCAACGAATGAGCCAGATCACACTCAGCTTGCCATTCTTTCTATGTCTTATATGGAGGGATTAGAGGATGAAGTCCCTGCATTGTGGCTAAATTGTTATACCTGGGAAATGTGGACCACAGGGGCAATAGTAGTAAAAGAGGGGATTAAGCTAATTCAAAAGTCTTCACAGCAAGTATTGCTTTATAACTCTGTGGTAAACGCGCATGAGTTTCGTGGTTTCCTCCAGCAGAAGGCTCTCTCCCCCTCCTAGTTTCTCCCTTTCTCAAGATGCCAAGCCTACTAAGAGAGCCACAGAATCACAGACACCTGCTTGGGGAGTGCTGCTGCAGATGGAGAAAATGTAGATGCCCCTGTAGGAAAATATGTTTGGTATTTTTACCTTCCCCCTTAGGAAGAACACCCCATTCACCCTCACCCCCCGCCCCAGCACCAAGACACACACTTCATTCTACTCTAGTGCTTACAGGTGCTCACCTGGTTTTCTTCCCTAGCGTGTATTCTGTGGTCTTCTGTAAGATGAGAACCAAGGCAATTTTGGTCCTGGCGTAGAGTAGTACACAGTGAAGAGGGACAGCAGAAAGAAAGGTGGGAGAGTAAAGAGACAGCAGATGAGGGAGAAGGAGGAAACGACAGGAATAAGGAAGAGATTTAGGAAGAAAATACTTTTTTTTTTTTTTAAAGATTTTATTTATTTATTTGACAGAGACAGAGATAGCGAGAGCAGGAACACAAGCAGGGGGAGTGGGAGAGGGAGAAGCAGACTCCCCGCGGAGCAGGGAGCCCGATGCGGGGCTCGATCCCAGGACCCTGGGGTCATGACCTGAGCCGAAAGCAGCCACTTAACCGACTGAGCCACCCAGGTGCCCCAGGAAGAAAACACTTTTGCTTCACTCTACTGTCACCATTTGTTTTCCCAAACTTCCACTCTGCTTGTCATATTAGAGATGTCCAAAAATAGCATCTGTGTAGGCAGATGTTTTAGAAACACTTTGTACATAAATTACCAGATTTAATTTTAAACTGTGGAGCAATGCTATGCGGTAGGTCTGATAAAAAAAAAAGTAAATATTATTTTCTTTATAAACAGAAACAAAAATCTCAGAGTCGAACACCAGACTGCAAATTCTGTCCTGTTAGATTCTACGTAGTTTTCCAGCTTCTGTTCCGTCTCACCTCCTTCGTGATGCCTACTCTGACAGTGCTCACTCAACAATATTTTCCTGGGTTTCTGAACAAACTATAGAATATGAGGATTTAGTCCTTATCCAAATACTGCTTCTTGGCTTTGACGATGTTTTAGGTAGGCACCCTCTTTGCATCTAGATCACAAATTCTTCAGTTATGCCGTATTTCCAAACACATAACCAAAAACTGAAAAAGGATCTTAACAGTTCTTTGACTGTTGGACCAGAAAGGAGCACATGATACAGAATTGTGGGAAACATATGTTATTGAAGTAGAGTCTGTTTCAAATGTTTAACAGTGACTTAGAGTTCCAGAGGATTTTAAAGTTCCGTGAGTGTGTTCCTGCCATGCTGATCTCTGCCTTGGGTACCTATCAACATCTGTATCTATTTGTTAAAAGTGAAATGTATTTAATCCCTATGCCATCACAGTCTTTTACAGCAGTTCTCCTTTTTAAATGTATCTTCCAGTGGGCTATCAGCACATTCTTCCCATAATTATTTCCCCCAACATCCCCTTCCTTAAATCATCTCAATGGTACTCTGGTGCTCAAGGGGTAGTTCAAATTCCTTGGCTTGCCATCCATGGAATTTGCCGTTCTCAAGATATTCAATCTACTTTGTTGTTTCTCCGCCTTCTCCCTGTGCCCAGGATATTTTTTCTTTACTTGGCAGACTTTTCCTCTCCTTTCAGATCAAACCCAAGTGCCCCATCCATTCCGAAGACTTCTCTGGACAAATTGTCTCCTGAGCTGTAGCTTTGGAGCCTTTTATCATTCTTCCTTAGTGTTTTTCCATGTAGATTCACACTGTGCCTGGCACATCACAACACAGTGCTTGGCACTGTGCTCAATAACTATATAGAGAATAAGTGAATAAGTTAACTAATTAATCCATGAGTTAGCCAACTAACTAATTAAAGAATTTCTTCCCTCCTCTATGTCTCATTTACATTTCCTGAGGAATAACATCATTGTTCAAAATATACTCCGAGGCCCTTGTCTGTGCTGACATTATAAGTGTCTACATGATTAATGACACAATGTGGCTGGTGTAGTAGAATGCATTGTTCCCAGCCCAGGTTACAAAATATAGGTTTTGTCAAGGTCAGGTAGTTTCGGGAAAAGCGGCACCCCTTCGCCCCAGTGTCTCCTTGGACATGCACAGGAAAGGCTAAATCAGGCTCATGATAATAATATATGTTTAACTTCTCTGAGCTCGTCAATTTCAAAGTCTGTTGAAGGGTGTAATAAATTGTGTGGGCTGTTTCACATTACCTACATTAATGTCTCAAAGTCAAGCCCAAGATGCCCTATGTTAAGATAAAGCAAACAACCCGGTTAAGTTGCATTTAAGGCTTCAGATAGGGAAGGAAATGAGTGGGACAGACCGACAATGTGCCTTTATAGAAGCCTCGCGGTGGCTTAGGGACCATTTTTTGCACTAAGTAATTATACGATGCAATGAGGGGAACAGGACTGACCATCATGAAGAACAGAGGAAGGCATGGGGGAAGAGAGAGGTTGAGGACTTACTTGAACTCGAACTGATACAGAGGTTATTTTAAATTTCATATTGCATCTCATATTTCAGCAAAATTCCAATGTGTTCTTGGATTTTAAAGTAACTTAACTGCAAGTGGCATAACTTTTTAAATTTAAATAACTGTACTTAGGAGAGCCATGCTGGTACCTGTTTCCTCAGAAAGCTCCTTTAGGTATAAGGACATTTTTTAAAACCATGGAATTATTACTTACAGAAGAAAACATGACAACCAAGCATTTTAACGATATGGAGCTTCATCATAATGTGCTTCAGATATTAAAACCGACGGTAATAATATTAAAGATTTTAATGAGATTAAGACAAGTCACAAACCCAGCATTTAAACAACATGCCTGTTGGGGATTACTTAGAGCAGCAGTATTTTTTTTTTTTTTCTGGGAAACAATTTTTAAAAGGCAGTTCTCAAGCTTCGATGTTAATGGTGGGATAATATTAAAGCTGTGATTATATTTTTATTTTTTTGTTGAAGACCTCTGGCACTAAAATCTCATTTAAGAAATTTATTATCGAAGTATAGTTGATATACAATGTTAAATTAGTTTCACTATGACATAGTGATCTGACAATTCTCAGCCCCTCCCTCTGCTCCTGCTTTTTCTCTCTCTTAAAAAAGTTTGTTCATTTGTTTTGTTAAAATAGAGATACCATATTACACCAGTAATTTCATCTCTGGGAATTTATCTAAAGAAAACAAAAACACTAATTTGAAAAGATATATGCACCCCCATGTTCATTGCAGCATTATTGACAATAGCCAAATTATGGAAACAGCCCCAGTGACCACCCCACAGATGAATGGATAAAGAAGATGTGGTACATATACACAGTGGAATATTACTCACCCATAAAAAAAGAATGAAATCTTGCTGTTTGTGACAACATGGATGGACCTAGAGGGTATTCTGCTAAGTGGAATAAGACCGAGAAAGACAAATACAGTATGATGTCATTTATATACAGAATCTAACAACTCATGGGAAAGTAATATGTAAAAAGAAATAACAGTGTACTAGTAATTAAAAGTGTGATTCAGTTTACCTCATTTTTGGACAAGTAAATGATCTCTTCTGGTTTTTAGATTCCTTCATGGCAAAACCTTTCTCCTGCTGTGCCAGTCAGGGCCCAGGCTCCACCCATGAGCCTGCCGGATCTTGACGTACACACCGGGGAGAGGTAACCACTCCGGACAAGCCACGAGGGTGAAAGAAAACTGGACAGGGGAAGGGAAGGACTGGGGACAGCCCTGGCCTCTTCTCTGTTGTGTTTGGATCCTGAGAATGCAGTTGACAAAGAAATCCATAGAAGCTTTAGGGGCCAGCAGGCCCCTCCAGAGCAGAGTGGCGGAAGGAAAAGCAAAAGTCAGATCGGAGAATGAATTAATAAAGGGACAGCACAGACATCAATCATTATAAAACTATTGTTTGGATCAAAATGTATTCATACTAGTAATAAGCATCACTTCCCTAGAACTTTATAGTTTACAAAGAACAATCATCTTGATCACTTAATTGTCTTGATAATCTGTGAAGTCATTGTCATTAACAAGGAAACAAGTGTTCAGAGAGGAGAATCCTTTTACATAAGATTACACAAAAGAAGAAAGTATAGGATTTGAATACATATATAGAAAATACATAGGGGCGCCTAGGTGGCTTAGTCAGTTAAGCATCTGACTCTTGATTTCAGCTCAGGTCTTGATCTCAGAGTTGTGAGATCCAGCCCCGCATAGGGCTCTGCGCTCAGTGGGGAGTCTACTTGAAGTTTCTCTCCCACTGCCCCTCGCTCTGCTCACGTGCGCACACATGTGCTCTCTCTCTCTCTCCAATAAATCAATAAAAATCTTAAAATAAAAATAATATATGTATAAAATCATGTTACTTATGTATACATAAATTTGTTTAGCATTTTATACCCTTCTACATCATTTATTAATTACAACCATTTATGCATATTACTTTTAAAAATGTTTGTCTAAATGTATGAAAATAAAACATGTATGAAAATAAAATATATGCTCCTCCATGAAAGGGCTTGGCAACCAATAAACAATTCCAATAACTTCAAGTTATCATATTAATGTTTTAAAATAATTAAATCACTTGACCTTTAGACCCAGAGGGAACTTTGCTGAGAAATTCTACTCACTGTGAACCTCATTGGTAAAATTACTTCCTGGCATTATATCATTAATTTTTAGCAAAATCTTACCAGCCCTCTGTTTGCCTGAATCCCAATTCAGTATTATGTCTAATAAAGCTGCTGCCTAATAAGCTCCCAGGTGTGCCTATCTGCCACCCTACCGTGACATTTATTAGTGAAGTTTCTGCTTAATCCCTATATGTCCTGCCAGACTATGTACCCCATGAGAGCATGCATGGTATCTATTGTTTACATATTTGAAATCTCAGTACCTAAAAATATCTCTTAATTTAACATGTGTAGAAGACTGGCAATTTGAGCATTTTGTATTGGTTAAACATTTTAAAAGATCCCTTTCTTTGACTGTACTTCTTTATTCTCCTGTCTATTCTGGGAGACACATGGCAAAGCTAATCTTTATCCCTTTTTGCATATGATGAAAATGGTCATGAAAGTTAAAAGATTTTCCAGGGATAATATAACAAGTATATACTGTAGCAAGGTCTTTTGACATGATTAGAAGTTTCTTTCCTTTCCTGAGGTTGTTACATGCCCAAGTCGGGATTTAAGAAGGTTCCCTTATAAATTTCAAACTTAAGCATGACACCAAAGATGGTGGACTAAATTTAACATGAAAAAAATAGTTTATCTTTACCACATATTTACCATTTCCAGTGCTATTTATTCTTTCATGTAGGTCTTTGCTATCTGGTGCAAATTTCTTCTGCCTGAAGAGTTACCTTTAACATTTTTTTACTATAGGTCTGTCAACAATGAATTAATGTGTGAAAAAATCTTTATTTTCCTTCATTTTGATGTATATTTTTCCTGTGTATGAAATTCTAGTTGGCGGTCTTTTCTTCCCATCACTTTAAATATCTCTTTGTCTTCAGATTTGCAGAGTTTCAGATAATCCACAAAAAATTTATATCCTTGTTCCTCTCTAAATAATATATGTTTTTTCACTCAGACCTTCTTTTAATATTTTTCTTTTCATCACTCTTCTTTTAGACATTTTTAATACGATGTCTCCTGTTGGGATGCCTGGGTTGCTAGGTCGGTTAAGCATCCAACTCTTGGTTCCAGTTCAGCTCATGATCTCAGGGTTGTGACTGAGCCCCATGTCGGGCTCCACGCTCAGGGCAGAGTCTGCTTGGGATTCTATCTCTCTCAAATAAATAAATAAATAACATCTTTAAAAAATATGATGTCTCTTGTTTTGTAACTTTTTGGAGTTTATCCTGTGTGTGTTTAATTTAACCTTATGCATGTGTGCATTTGTAGTCCTATAATTTTAAAACTGTGGCTGTTAGTCCTTGAAAGATTTTTTTTTTTCTGTACCTCTTTTGTCTTTTTGTGATACAAGTGTTCATATATCCCGGTACTTGATATTATCTCCCAGATTAGTGAAGTTTTACTCATTTTCCATTTATTGTCTTTTCTCATTGGGTGTCAATTTATTAATTTCTATTGCTTTGTCTTCTAGTTCATTACTTTTCTTCTTTGGTCACTAGTAGTCTATTAAGCCCCTCCAGGATATTTTTCATAGTAGATACTATATTTTTCATATCTAGAAACTTTTATTTTTTCTTTTTATATATTCTGTTTTGATACCTTTAGGATTTTCTTTATATCCTTCAAAATATTTATAATATCTGTTTTAAACTCCTTGCCTATTGATTCCATTATATCTGTTATTTTTGCTTGTTTCAACTGACTGATTTTTCTCATGTGTGGGGGTCTTTTTCTTTATTAAATACTAGATTTTTAAAATTATATCTTTTTGAGTGCTGTAGTTGGTTGCATTACTTCAAAAAGTGTTGGTTTGTGTTCTCATAGTCTTTTGAGGTTTGTTTCTAAAGCTTTTTAGGGCAAGTCGCTAGCAGTCTTACCCCTTTATTACTAAGGAGTTTGTCCTTCCTACTGAGGTGGAGCATCCTTGGGCTTCTACTGGGGCCCAAGTACCCAGTGAGGTCTCTGCACTCTGGCTGGGGAGAACTAAAACAATTCCTTCCTCTGGGTGAATTCTAGAAACTGTTGATTTTAATGTTCCCCTGTAATCTTTCTTTCTCAGCAGTTGTGCTTTGATTAGCCTTGTGAAATTTCAGACAATGGCTTGAGAACATTTTGTTGATTCCTATTACTCTTTCTCTCAATAATTTCTTTATCTCCAGTCCTCTGCCTCACACACTGGAGCCCCTTCAATTTTACACATTTTTATCTCTCTTCTCCATAACTTAGCAAAACCACGGTCTCTGTATATTTCCCCTCTGCACAGCAGGCTGAGGAAAGTATAGAAAGAGTGTCACAACTAAACTTTGGAAGGGAGATTTTTTTTTTTCCTTGATTGCGCTCTAAATTTGTATGTGATAGACTCCACACAACTAGGGTGACTACTCTGGAGAATTCTTGAAAAACAACTGTTTTGTTTTGTTTTACGACATTTTATGCTTTGAAGCAACAGTTACCCTAAGCCCTTTACGGTATTCTTAACTCACACTTCAAAGGTCTTTATTGATACCCAAATCAGACCACCTGTTTGACATTCAAAGGGAAGGTTAGAAAGAAAAAAACAATCAACATTTAGATTAGCTCGTACCTTATATTCTAGATGATAATGCAAATTCACAAATGAATTTCGCAGTACTTGGAGCCATTCAGGTCAGATGTATTAAATTACTTGTGGGCAATTTGAGAACGTTGAATATTGCAATACATAAATATGATTAGCATAACCTGGGAAACCTCATGAATAAAGCACAATCAGCCCGTATTAGCACAGAGTGTATGAAAGGATTCTCACTCCTATTTTAGGATTTTTTTTTTCTGTTTTAGGAATTTTAATAGGTTGTTGGCTGAGAATACAGGATGGTCTTCTTACGTATTAGTTTTCAATTTGCCTGAAAACGTAATTTCTATCACACTTCCAATGTAAATATAACTTTTATATGAGGCAGTTTTGTCTACTTGCCACATTGGTCATTTCTCTAACATAAAAGAACGTAAAATGAAGGAAAAGAAGAGCTGGATTTGTGAATTTGTGATCTATGCTCGGTGTAGTGACCTTGAATATATCTCTTAACCTTTCTCAACACATTCTTCTCAACTGTAAACTGAAAATAAAACTTATAACTCATAGACTTCACTGACAGCAGCTATAGAAACAGACATGGAAACATTATATAAATGATGAAATGTTTTGTATCAGTTATTCATAATATTTATGTATTTCTTTAGCCATCTTCGCAAGAATGACAGAGTCAAACACACAAACCCTAAATTAGTAGTTTAATATGGCCATACTGTTCCCCATGCTTGGTTTCATAAATCCCTTAGTTTGAAGAATATAAAAAGAAATAATGGAATACACCATTTCCCCGGACTTTTAATGTCACTTAAATAGAACCCTTCCAATTTTGTCTTTTTGGAGTTCTACTTTAATTTCCACTTAGCTATTTTTTAAAATTTTTTATTGTTATGTCAATCACCATACATTATATCATTAGCTTTTGATGTAGTTTCCATGATTCATTGTTTCTGTATACCACCCAGTGCTCCACGCAGAATGTGCCCTCTTCAATACCCATCACCAGGCTAACCCATCCCCCTACCCTCCTCCCCCCTAGAACCCTCAGTTTGTTTTTCAGAGTCCATTATCTCTCATGGTTCATCTCCCCCTTTGACTTACTTACCTTCCTCTCCCCTCCTGCTATCTTCTTCTTTTTCTTTTTTCTTAACATATGTAGCATTATTTGTTTCAGAAGTACAGACCTGTGATTCAACAGTCTTGCACAATTCACAGCGCTCACCATAGCACATACCCTACCCAATGGCTATCACCCAGCCACCCCATCCCTCCCACCCCCCACCACTCCAGCAACCCTCAGTTTGTTTCCTGAGATTAAGAATTCCTCATATCAGTGAGGTCATATGATACATGTCTTTCTCTGATTGACTTATTTCACTCAGCATAACACCCTCCAGTTCCATCCATGTCGTTGCAAATGGCAAGATCTCATTCCTTTTGATGGCTGCATAATATTCCATTGTGTATATACACCACCTCTTCTTCATCCATTCATCTGTCGATGGACATCTTGGTTCTTTCCACAGTTTGGCTATTGTGGATATTGCTGCTATAAACATTGGGGTGCACGTACCCCTTCGGATCCCTACATTTCTATCTTTGGGGTAAATACCCAGTAGTGCAATTGCTGGATCATATGGTAGCTCTATTTTCAACTGTTTGAGGAACCTCCATACTGTTTTCCAGAGTGGCTGCACCAGCTTGCATTCCCACCAACAGTGTAGGAGGGTTCCCCTTTCTCCACATCCCCGCCAACATCTGTCGTTTCCTGGCTTGTTCATTTTAGCCATTCTGACGGGTGTGAGGTGGTATCTCATTGAGGTTTTGATTTGGAATTCCCGGATGCCGAGCAATGTTGAGCACTTTTTCATGTGTCTGTTGGCCATTGGGATGTCTTCTTTGGAAAAATCTCTGTTCATGTCTTGTGCCCATTTCTTGATTGGATGATTTGTTCTTTGGGTGTTGAGTTGCATAAGTTCTTTATAGATTTTGGATACTAGCCCTTTATCTGATAGGTCATTTGCAAATATTTTCTCCCATTCTGTCCGTTGTCTTTTGCTTTTGCGGACTGTTTCTTTTGCTGTGCAAAAGCTTTTTCTCTTGATGAAATCCCAATAGTTCATTTTTGCCCTTGCTTCCCTTGCCTTTGGTGATGTTTCTAGGAAGAACTTGCTGCGGCTGGGTCTAAGAGGTAGCTACCTGTGTTCTCCTTTAGGATTTGGATGGACTCCTGTCTCCCGTTTAGGTCTTTCAACCATTTGGAGTCTATTTTTGTGTGTGGTGTAAGGAAATGCTCCAGTTTCATTCTTCTGCATGTGGCTGTCCAATTTTCCCAACACCATTTGTTAAAGAGACTGTCTTTTTGCCATTGAATATTCTTTCCTGCTTTGTCAAAGATGAGTTGACCATAGAGTTGAGGGTCCATTTCTGGGCGCTCTATTCTGTTCCATTGATCTATGTGTCTGTTTTTGTGCCAGTACCACACTGTCTTGATGATGACAGCTTTGTAATAGAGCTGGAAGTCTGGAATTGTGATGCCACCAACTTTGCTTTTCTTTTTCAATATTCCTCTGGCTATTCGGGGTCTCTTCTGGTTCCATACAAAATTCAGGATTATTTTTTCCATTTCTTTGAAAAAAGTGGATGGTATTTTGATGGGGATTGCATTGAATGTGTAGATTGATCTAGGTAGCATTGACATTTTCACAATGTTTGTTCTTCCAATCCATGAGCATGGAACGTTTTTCCATTTCTTTGTGTCTTCTTCAATTTCTTTCATGGGTATTTTATAGTTTTCTGAGTACAGATCCTTTGACTCTTTGGTTAAATGTATTCCTAGGAATCTTATGGTTTTGGGTGCAATTGTAAAAGGGGTCGACTCCTTGATTTGTCTCTCTTCTGTCTTGTTTTTGGTCTATAGGAATGCCACTGATTTCTGTGCATTGATTTTTTATCCTGCTACTTTACTGAATTCCTCTATGAGCTCTAGCAGTTTTGGGGTGGAGTCTTTTGGGTTTTCCACATACAGTATCATATCATCTGCAAACAGTGAGAGTTTGACTTCCTCTTTGCCGATTTGGACGCCTTTGATTTCTTTTTGTTGTCTGATTGCTGTGGCTAGGACTTCTAATATTATGTTGAATGGCAGTGGTGATAGTGGACATCCCTGCCGCTTTCCTGGCCTTAGGGGAAAAGCTCTCAGCTTTTCCCCATTGAGAATGATATTCGCTGTAGGTTTTCCATAGATGGCTTTTATGATATAGAGGTATGGACCCTCTATTCCTATACTCTGAAGAGTTTTGATCAAGAACGGATGGTATACTTTGTCAAATGCTTTTTCTGCATCTATTGAGAGGATCCTATGATTCTTGTTCTTTCTTTTATTAATGTATTGTATCACGTTGATTGATTTGCGGATGCTGAACCAACCTTGCGGCCCAGGGATAAATCCCACTTGGTCACGGTGAATCATCCTTTTAATGTACTGTTGGATCCTATTGGCTAGTATTTTGGTGAGAGTTTTTGCATCCATGTTCATCAAGGATATTGGTCTGTACTTTTCCTTTTTGTTGGGGTCTTTGTCTGGTTTTGGGATCAAGGTAATGCTGGCCTCATAAAATGAGTTTGGAAGTTTTCCTTCCATTTCTATTTTTTGGAACAGTTACAGGAGAATAGATATTAATTCTTCCTTAAATGTTTGGTAGAATTCCCCCGGGAAACCATCTGTCCCTGGGCTTTTGTTTCTTGGGAGATTTTTGATGATTGCTTCAATTTCTTTAGTGGTTATAGGTCTGATCAAGTTTTCTATTTCTTCCTGGTTCAATTTTGGTAGTTGATACATCTCTAGGAATGCATCCATTTCTTCCAGGTTATCTAATTTGCTGGCATAGAGTTGCTCATAATATGTTCTTATAATTGTTTGTATTTCTTTGGTGTTGCTTGTGATCGCTCCTCTTTCATTCATAATTTTGTTGATTTGGGTCATTTCTCTTTTCTTTTTGATAAGTCTGGCCAGGGGTTTATCCATCTTGTTAATTCTTTCAAAGAACCAGCTCCTAGTTTCGTTGATCTGTTTTACTACTCTTTTGGTTTCTATTTCATTGATTTCTGCTCTGAAGTTTATTATTTCTCTTCTCCTGCTGGGTTTAAGCTTTTTCCTGTTTTTTCTCTAGCTCCTTTAGGTGTAGGGTTAGTTTGTGTATTTGAGACTTTCTTGTTTCTTGAGAAAGGCTTGTATTGCTATATACTTTCTCTTGGGACTGCCTTTGCTGTATCCCAAAGATTTTGAACAGGTGTGTTTTCATTTTCTTTGGTTTCCATGAATTTTTTAAATTCTTCTTTAATTTCCTGGTTGACCCATTCATTCTTTAGTAGGATATTCTTTAGCCTCCACGTATTTGAGTTCTTTCCAACTTTCCTCTTGTGACTGAGTTCTAGTTTCAAAGCATTGTGGTCTGAAAATATGCAGGGAATAATCCCAATCTTTTGGTACTGGTTGAGACCTGATTTGTGACCTAGGATGTGATCAATTCTGGAGAATGTTCCATGGGCACTAGAGAAGAATGTGTATTCCATTGCTTTGGGATGGAATGTTCTGAATATGTCTGTGAAGTCCATTTGGTCCAGTGTGTCATTTAAAGTCTTTATTTCCTTGTTGATCTTTTGCTTAGATGATCTGTCCATTTCAGTCAGGGGGGTGTTAATGTCCCCCACTGTTATTGTATTGTTGTCAATGTGTTTCCTTGCTTTTGTTATTAATTGCCTTATATAATTGGCTGCTCCCATGTTAGGGGCATAGATATTTACAATTGTTAGATCTTCTTGTTGGATAGACCCTTTAAGTAGGATATAGTGTCCTTCCTCATCTCTTATTACAGTCTTTGTTTTAAAATCTAATGTGTCTGATTTAATGATTGCCACCCCAGCTTTCTTTTGGTGTCTGTTAGCATGGTAAATGGTTTTCCACCCCCTCACTTTCAATGTGGGGGTGTCTTTGGGTCTAAAATGAGTCTCTTGCAGACAGCATATTGATAGGTCTTGTTTTTTAATCCAATCTGATAGCCTGTGTCTTTTGATTGGGGCATTTAGACCATTTACATTCAGGGTAACTACTGAAAGATGTGAATTTAGTGCCATTGTATTGCCTGTAAGGTGACTGTGACTGTATATTGTCTGTGTTCCTTTCTGATCTATGCTGCTTTTAGGCTCTCTCTTTGCTTAGAGGATCCCTTTCAATATTTCTTGTAGGGCTGGTTTCGTGTTTGCAAATTCCTTTAGTTTTTGTTTGTCCTGGAGCTTTTTATCTCTCCTTCAATTTTCAATGACAGCCTAGCTGGATATAGTATTCTTGGCTGCATATTTTTCTCGTTTAGCGCTCTGAAGATATCATGCCAGTCCTTTCTGGCCTGCCAGGTCTCTGTGGATAGGTCTGTTGCCAATCTAATGTTTCTACCCTTGTAGGTTACATATCTCTTCTCCCGAGGTGCTTTCAGGATTTTCTCTTTGTCTCTGAGACTCGTAAGTTTTCCTATTAGATGTCGGGGTGTTGACATATTTTTATTGATTTTGAGAGGGGTTCTCTGTGCCTCCTGGATTTTGATGCCTGTTTCCTTCCTCACATTAGGGAAGTTCTCTTCTATAATTTGCTCCAATATACCTTCTGCCCCTCTCTCTCTTTCTCTTCTTCTAGGATCCCAATTATTCTAATGTTTTGTCTTATCGCATCGCTAATCTCTCGAATTCTGCCCTCGTGATCCAGTAGTTGTTTATCACTCTTTTTCTCAGTCTCTTTATTTTCCATCATTTGGTCTTCTATATCGCTGATTCTCTCTTCTGCCTCATTTATCCTAGCAGTTAGTGCCCCTATTTTTTATTGCACCTCATTAATAGCCTTTTTGATTTCGACTTGTTTAGATTTTAGTTCTTTTATTTCTCCAGAAAGGGTTTCTCTAATAACTTCCACGTTTTTTTCGAGCCCAGCTAGTATCTTTAAAGTCATGATTCTGAACTCTAGGTCTGACATCGTACTAATATCCGTATTGAGTAGGTCCCTGGCAGACGGTACTACCTCTTGTTCTTTTTGCGGAGGAGACTTCTTTCGTCTTGTCATTTTGTCCAGAGGAGAATAGATGAATGAGAGAACAAAATGCTAACAGGTTAACAACGTCCCCAGCAAATATACTCTATACAAATCAGAAAAGACCTGAAACCAAGGGAAAAGAAAGGGAAAGGAATAATAAAGAAAGAGGGAAAAAAAAAGAAAACGAAAAAGATAAAAACAAAAAAAAACAGAACAAAACAAAAAAACAGAATATGATCAAATATGATCAGGCTAGTGCATAGATCAGTGCCACACAATGGATTTTGGGCATATTTTGGTCTGTTAGAAGAATGTGCCTGCTAAAATTTTAAAGGAAGAAAGACTTATATATGTACAAAATAAGGGTTGATACAATGAAAGGATGGAAGATGACTGTCAAGATGAAAATTATAAAAGATTTTATAAAAGGAATTGATAAGAAGTTGTTTGAAAAAAGAAAGAAGATTTAAAAAAACAAGAAAAGAAAAAAAGGGAGAGAATATGATCAGGCAGGAGTCTAGGACAAAGCCATACACTAGTGATTTAGGGTATATTTTGATCTGTCAGAAGAAACTGTATCTCAAAACTTTAAAGAACAACTTATATATATATATGCCAAAAATAAGAGTAACTACTATGAAGGGATAAAATATGACTCTAACAATGAAAAATAATGTTTTTTTTTTTAAAAAGGATTGATAAGATGTTTGAAAAAGGGAAAAAGAAAAATTCAAAAATAAACAGTTAAAAAAATTAACTTTGAAAAACTAATGAATTATGGTAAAAAAGCCATGAATTCTATGTGCAGTGTTCCCCTAGTGCTGGAGTTCTCCCGTTCTCCTTGATCGGTAAACTTGGTCTTGGCTTGCTGGCTGTTCGTGCTGATCTTCTGGGGGAGGGGCCTGTTGCCATGGTTCCTGAATGTCTTTGCTGGAGGCGGAATTGCCCCGCCCTTGTCAGTCCGGGCTAAGCAAGCTGCTTGGGTTTGCTCTCAGGAGCTTTTGTTCCCTGCAAGCCCTCGGTACAGCTTTGGAGGACCAGGGTAAAAATGGTGGCCTCCCAATCTCCACCCGGAGGAGCCGAGACTCGGGGCCCTGCTCCTCAGTGCGCCCCCGGAGAAAAGCAGTCACTCCCGTGTCCCCGGTCTCCGGCCGCACTCCGTGCTCACCCGGCCTGTGACCGAGCGTTTCTATGTCTGGCACCCGACCCCGTGTGGAGTCTGCAAACCCAGCGGATCCCTGCGGTGCGCTCCCGCGCCGCTCCTTCCGGCGGAGGAAGGGGAGTCTCCCCAGCTGTGCCGCTTGTTGGGTCCCTGTTGGAGGAGCAGTGGCCCGACTGAGCCACGGATCACAGTTTATGGCCACCCCGAGCTGAGAGCCCACGCCTCGGCTCCGTCTCTGCAGCCGGCTTCCCCGCTCCGATACCTGGGAGCTCTGCCGCACTCAGGCACCCCCGGTGTTTCTGTGACCCCGAGGGTCCTGAGACCACACTGTCCCGCAAGGTTCCACCCCCCGCTTAGCCACTGGAGCGACGTCCCTCCGCGGAGCTGACTTCTCAAAGTTCCGATTTTGTGCTCCGCGGCTCTATCACTTGCCAGAAGCGGCCGACGGAGGCCCCCTCCCCCGCCGTCTATCCTCCCGAATATTGTCTCGGATTCACTTCTCTGCACGTCCTACCTTCCAGTAAGTGTTCGCTGTTCTGTTCAGAGAGTTGTTGCTACTCTCCTCTTCGATCTCCTGTTGAGTTCGTAGGTGTTCAGAATGGTTTGATCCCTATTCAGCTGAATTCCTGAGACCAGATGAAATCCAGGTCTCCTACTCCTCTGCCATCTTCTCCAGTTAGCTTTTTAAATAGAGCCCCAGCCCCCCTTTAAATTCATTAGTATCACAGATGGAAAATAAAAAGGAAGAGCAGTGTGACATATCATCCAAAAGATCAAATAAAAATGGAGAATGTTTCAAGACATATGCAGATTTTGAACTTTTAATCAGTCTCCTGAAAGGTCAAATCCCTAACACTTAAGATTCAAGTTAGTCCTTGGCCCTAATGACCGCCCTTCTTGGGAGGGATGGAATTGTAGAGGGGAATTCCTTAATCTCCTTTACAGGTAAGGAATCATCAATAATGAACTCCTACATTTTTAAAAAAGATTTTATTTATGTATTTGAGAGAGAGAGAGAGAGCGAGAGAGAGAGAGAGAGAGAGCAGGAGCAGGGGGAGGGGCAGAGGGAGAAGCAGAATCCCTGCTGAGCAGGAAGACTGTGGCAGGGCTCCATCCCAGGACCCTGAGATCATGACCTGAGCTGAAGGCAGATGCTCAAGCAACTGAGCCACCCAGGTGCACCAATTTTGTTATTTTTTTAATTGAAAGAGTTGAACAGTCAGTTCTATTGTAGTGGAACTATTAATAACTCTCTAGAAGGAAGAACTCAGCAGAGAATCAGAAGAATTTACCTTTTTAAGCTCATATTTTCAAGTTTGCAATTTACCTTTGGTAACCTGGTAGGACTCATAACCTACTCAGGCTCCTAGGCATCTCTTTAATCTCACCTCTGGAAATCACCTCAATGTGCAGGAATATTACTTCAATTACATTTTTTTCCCCACAACCACCTCATATATGAGATAAGGACTCTCTCTTTTCCCATTTCTTTTTTTAAAGATTTTATTTATTCATTTGAGAGAAAGATAGAGAGATCACGAGTGGAAGGGAGAAGCAGACTCCCCACTGAGCAGGGAGCCCAACAAGGGGCTTGATCCCAACACCCTGAGATCATGGTCTGAGCTGAAGGCAGATGCTCAACCGACTGAGCCACCCAGGTGTCCCTCATTTCCCAAATCTTACCCTGATATTAACCAGATTAGTGTTTTTACCAAAACATGGTCATCAAACAAGAATTCTGTATGTGTTTAAATAACCCAAATCTGAAAACATCCAACAATATAAAATATCTTCCAAGTATCCCATAGAGTAAATTTTAAAATTGTACCCCATAATTTTTCAAATCATTTATGTGTTCCCAGAGGAAAATTTTGAAGCCCCAAAGGTATGGAGCATAGTTTCTTTATTGCTGCTATTTTGTTTTATGCTGTTCAGTCTCAGCCAGAGTGGTCTTGGAATTCTGGGTGACTATTGGGGAGAGATGCAAATTGTGTATCTAGCTGCTCTCCATTTTATGCTTTCATTGAGTCTCATCACTATAATTTGATGTAATAGTGATGTGGAGAACAAAGGCAAAAAACGTAAATAAAATTAAATTTCCTTATAACCTGCAGTCCATTGACAACTATTTGAAGCGGGTAGTGTCTAATAATTGATGCTGGCTTTAGCTGAGGTGGTTGGCTAGAACATCTATACCAGAGTCTCCATGTAGCTGTTTGGGTTAGCTTACAGCATGATTTGCTGGGCCCCAAGAAGGAGTGATCCAACAGAACAAAGTAGATGTGTATGGCAATCTTATAATCCAAACAGAATTCAAGTAGCATCAAATCTACTGTTCTCTATTGGTTGAGTTAGTCACAAGAGTCTGTCCAATTTCAAGAGTAGGGAAAATAGACTCATTATTTGTTGGAAGAAATGTTAATGTCACAATGTAAGAAGATGGGATGAGAAATATTTCTCAAACGATCTGGGAAATACATTCTGCCATGATCCAGCAGCCTGTGACATCATCCACCTGGCGCCAAATATGTCTCCACTATCTCTTTGTTTCTTCACATCTGTGAACTCTATTCTTTTCCCTATACTCATTTAAATATTACTACTTTTGTCAGCTTCCTGTCTATACTTCCTTTGTTACTTCCTTTATAAACATTTCCTGTCTATAAACAGTTCTCTAGTAAAACCACAGAGTCACTTTTCCTCCAAGTTCTGTACTATCCTTTTCTCTCAGTCATATGCTATAAAACTAGGTTATTTTGTAATTGGATCTCACTGTTCAGAACTACTGAGAGATCTAATGATGGAGGCCATGTTAGAGATTTTACCTTTCAAGCATTCATTCATATATTGATTTCTTCCTGCTACAAAGAAGTTACTGGAGATACGAAGATTGAATCATTAAAGTCACAGGTTCTCAGGAAGATCAAAGATTGGTGGAAGAGATGACAAATAAATAGTAACTTACGAATTTAAGGGTGCCTGGGTAGTTCAGTCGATTAAGCATCAGACTCTTGATTTTGGTTCAAGTCATGATCTCAGGATCCTGGGATCGAGCCCCGTGTTGGGCTCCCTGCTCAGCGGGGAACCTGCTTGGGATTCTCTCTCTCCTTTTTCCTCTGACCCTCCCCCCTCACTCTTTCTCTCTATCTGTCTCTCTCTCTCTCTAAAATAAATAAATCTTTTTTAAAAGTTATGAATTTACTCATTCTTTAAAATGATATCTATTCATCAACAACCATTTGTCAGATGCCTTTCTAAGTCAGTGGAAATACAGGGACCACAAGAGAGGCGAGGTTCTGATCTTATATGGAACTTCGTGCCTGTGTGAGCAAAGAGAACAATCAAACAATAAGCAAACAAACACACAAACCAATTGAAAGTGTAGAATGCTCTTAGGAAATTTAAATAAAATGAGGTGATAGCAAGTGAGCAGGTGGAACTGTAGATTGAACGATCAGGAAGGCTGTCCCAAAAAGATAATATGCAAACTAAGATCTAGTTATATTAAAAAACAAAAGTGTTAGGATTTTTACTAAGTTGGAAATTGTTGGAGAGGTTTAAGGGAATGAGTGTCATGAGTGTATTGTAAGGAATGAATACAGAAACAAGGTTAGGAGGCTATTACAGAGGTCCTGATGAAAGATGGCGGCTGCTTTGACCAGCATGGCAGAGTGGAATTGGAGTGAAGTAGTCTACTTCAGCATATGCTGAAGGAGGTAAAGTTCACAGGGTTTCCAGATGGATTGACCGTGGAAGAAAGAGAATTCTAGCTTTTGGTTTGACCAACTGAAGCAAAGAAGCTATTTAAAAAGGCAGAATGATCTACATGAAGATACATGAATGTAAGTCTGGAGTTATAGGGAAATAATACGGTTGGAAATAAGTATTTGAGAGCTATAGCCTGAATGAGGTCACTTGTTGATAATTTGTAGATAAATAAAAGTAGGAAGACCTGTACCGTGTCCTCAAATATCTTAATATTTAGAGGTAATGCGGGGAGGCAAAGTCAGGAAATTTTAAAAAGAAAAAAATCGAAAGCAGAATAGCCACTGAAGTAAGGAAAATCAGATGCTGTATGCAATCCAGAAGCCAAGAGGAAGGGATCAGTTTGTGACATTTTTCTGTGAAGTGAAGTGAGATAAGTAACTCCTGGATAGATGTATCAACAAGCGTGTTATTGATAACCATGATAAGAGAAGAAGCTGTACAGTGACATGGATCCAGTGATGAAGAGAACAGGGAGGGTCAGAACATGGGGAAATCTAGAGGCACTTTGTTTATTTTTTTCCACATAAACAAGTAAAGGATATTTACATGGACTCAAAAAAGGATTGATTTTACATATGTGCATAAGCTATTAGGAGGGATCCAATAGAGAGGAACTGATGAGGCAGGAGAGATAGCTGATTGTAGGTGTGCTACCATTACCCTAGCGTAGGGGAGCTCATGACCTCTAAGGAAAACCTGGAGAAATAAGTAGAAGTATCTGTACCTCTAAGGCAACAGGACAATTATTAAATGCAAACATTTCATGCAAAATTTAGACAACATATTCCAGATCGATGTATCCAATAATATCCTATACCCTAAAATGGCTACAGATGTTTCTTATCCTCCAAAATGTATTTGATTTTTATTTATCTTTCACTAATTGCTGCTTAAACTTTTTGCTGTGAAACATCCATGGTTTTGTTTCTAATGATGCCAAATACTAATGGCTAAAGTAAAAATACATATGTTGATTTTTTTTCATGTCATCTGAGTTAGTTGAAGCACAAAAGATGGTTTCTTACACGTGGTTCAGTTGCTGAAATGTGATTGTGTTTCACTATCCTTCCCAACATATGAAATTAATAGTAGTTCATATTTCATTCCCCAGCAACCAGACCCCACTCTGAAACTATGCCTTCGCGTTCCCTTCTAGGCTCATGGCAGCAACTTGAGCTTCTTTCTTTAGTTTGCTAATGTCCAAAAGTACAATGCCCCATCACCTAGGGCAGAGCAAATGGTGAAAAGGACAGCTAGCCCTTTCAGTACATCCCCAAACCCAACAGATCCACCTGTATCAGGTCTAGACAGAGCAACAAAATTCATAGCCAAAGATAACTTTGCATAAACTTTAAAGTAGATATTCTGGACTGACACATTTTATTTCAACCCACCTCACTCTGAGAGTACCAAAATTAATAATAACTTAGGGAGATCCCTCCCATGTTGGTATAATGCCATGTGCTATGAGGCATACAAAAAGTTAGAGAATACATGGAATTTAGAAGTTTGTGGTACGCTGATAACCCTAAGGTGAACATGTTATCTTTATTATCACAGTTTTCCAGGTTTTTATTTTTTTGTTTGTTTTCTTTAGCTGGTTTTCTTTAGTTTTTCCGTTTATACAAATTCCTTTTTAATGTATCTAATTTTTATGGGGAATTGTCTAACTTGATTTCCCTTTTGGAGGGAACCCAATGGAGACCCAACTAACCCAAGGACATCTATTCAATAATTTATCTTTCACTACTCAGTTAAAATCTTACTTATTTATAGATATTATATTACTTATTACATATATATTATATATGAGGTTTATATATGCATGAATTCAATTCCCCAATTTCTTATTTCATTGACCTATTGGCCAAATCTATACCACATCACACTTATCTAATTAATATGGCATTTTAATATATAACTTTCAGGAGGAAAACCAACTTCCCTATTCTTTCTTAAGATTACCTTGACTGTAGTTGAGTAATTATGATTTTACATGCATTTTAATATCAACCTCTCAAGATCTATCTATACACATATAAATTCCTGGATAGGGCATGATATGCTGCTCCCACTTTTGAACTAAAGAGAGATATTCAATTTTAGGTCAGTTTTATAAAGAGTCTCTAATGTTAGGCATGAGGACTAAAACAATAAGTAATAAAACCTACCTGCCCTCCTAAGGTTTTACTCTAATGAGAATGTTGCAGAAACATACAAGGTTGATTCTCTCAAAGCATTTTCCTGTGGTTCCTTTCCTGTGGTGTTTCTATTATTCCCTGCGGTATGTACCATTGTCACCCTCCACTCCTGAGACAGTCTATTAGGTTTTGCTGTTCAACTCTTTCTTATCAAATTATATTTCATGCAAAACTTTCACATGCACTGTTTATTTTTTAAAATGCATTGTGTACCTTCTGTGTGCCACATCCTGTAGATGGACGTGGAAGGGGTCCATTCCTTCAAGGAGCTGAGGATTAGAGAGAGGAATAGCCAGGTAGACAAGTACAGCCAAGGTACTAAACACTAAGAAACAGGAGTGCAGGGTGCAATGAACACCCCCTCCCCCCCAGGATGGACAGGATACTGAAATGTGAAGATCAAGGACTTCCTCTCCGACTTCTGGATCCAAGCCCTGTTTTCACATTTAACACTGTGGAACCTTGAATATGCTACTTACATTCCCTGGGTCTCAGCTTTTTGATCTTGTAAAATGAGGATAATAACAGAACCTTCCATTGGAGCTAGAAGACCCATGAAAAACCCTTAGAATACTCAGCCACAGAATAAGTGCCCAGGGAATAATAACTACTGTTATTCCTATTATTGGTCAGGGAAAACAACAAGTGAAGGAGATGAAGGCTTCTTCATCTGAACCTTAGAAGGAAGCAGGAAGAAGATCCAAGGGAATATTTCTATAAATTACATCGCCAGTCACTGGGCTCAGTCCAATGTCAAAAGCTACCAAAATTCTATGTGGGAAATATTTTGTTGCACATTTCACAGATGAGTAAAAAGGCCCCAAACAGTTAAGAAACATTCCCAGAAGTATTGTCCTATAAGAAGCAGAGATGGAAATCAAATGTAGGAATTCTGATTCCACGTTGTACATCTATTGCTCTAAATAGAGATGTCTGTGGGCTTGCCTATTACTGGTTCACAATAAGCTATGACTTGGTAGGACTATTAAGTCAGTGCACTTGCAAAAGCAGAAGCTGAGCTTTTCTCTGCCCACTCGTCTAAGATGCCTTGATTTGTTCTGATTGCACACTCTTTACAACTGGTAATGGAGGGGAAAGCAAAATGAATCCATTTCCATTTTATTTTAAAAGAATGTTACAGTGAGTTTAGTTAAGGGGGGGGGAGGATCTTGTCTTTTGACCAGTATAGCTAGAGAATTTTATTTTTATTTATTTTTTATATTTTTATTGTTATGTTAATCACCATACATTACATCATTAGTTTTTGATGTAGTGTTCCAGGATTCATTGTTTGTGTATAACACCCAGTGCTCCATGCAGAATGTGCCCTCTTTAATACCCATCAACAGGCTAACCCATCCCCCCACCCCCTCCCCTCTAGAACCCTCAGTTTGTTTTTCAGAGTCCATAGTCTCTCATGGTTCATCTCCCCCCGCCGATCTCCCCCTCTTCATTCTTCCCCTCCTGCTATCTTCTTTTTCTTCTTCTTCTTCTTCTTCTTCTTCTTCTTCTTCTTCTTCTTCTTTTTTTTAACATATATTGTATTATTTGTTTCAGGGGTACAGATCTGTGATTCAACAGTCTTGCACAATTCACAGCGCTCGAGAATTTTAATCTGGAGGTCATTTTGAGAACACTGTCAGGTTCCTAAATAGCGAAACTGGGATACAGTCACTTCTCTCAATTTGTGCTTAGGGATTGCAAGAAAATAAACGTTTCTACCCAAAAGAAAGCACAGTTTGAATTACTGATGGTCTGACACTTGTGTGTGGGCTTTCTCTTTTAGTGCTGAGTCACATACAAATTTGGTAATGTTAAAAATCATATTATGTCATTTTAGAGGAGGACGTGGAAATCAAGATTCTGAGTTCATGATAATTGTATTTTAAACACCCCTGATTTTGCTTTTCTTATCTTCAAATTTCACAATTATATCCTATGGCCATCTGCAGTGTCTCAATGTAACAATCTATCAACTGGTTCTTAAACCTATTCTATCCATGCCCCAAGCATAAATTGTGTCTCTACTGTGCCAGCCCAGGAAAATATTTACTTTGGAAAAATCTAACTGGTTACTGTCCACTATTTGTGTACTGATAACCTCTGGCCATGCACCTGAATTAGGAAAGACCTCCAGCTGCTTTTCGGGAGGCCTTTATTTGAGGCTAATTTTCACTTCTGTTATATTCTTGCCCTATTTTTATTACTTGGAAATTACTCTGAAAATACCTGCAAGAATAATCAGTTCCATGATAAATTATTCTTCTCCATAACAAGGGAGCATAATTACTTGTTCACATGTCCACATTTATAATTTCTTTTCATAACAGCACACAAATATTATTTCACAAGACTCTATCTGCATTACATTTGTATAATTAGCAGGCGCTTAAAAGATACTTGATGATTTCTTGCTTCCGTGAATTTAGAACTATAAGCATATCAGTATTTTACTATCATCTGTTTTAACATGAATAGCAAGCTCAAAAAGGAAAACTACATAGAGCCCAATCTATGACATTTTTACTCAGTAAGTATATAATTCCCCCCCCCAGGGGCTTCTTTACCCAGATAATTTACCAGTTGCAAGTTGAATGTGCTACCAACAACTTTTTAGCTTTTAAATATTACTTGTTTTGAAAGAAAGAAAATGAGACTTCCTTATCTTCGTTATATTTACTATTGAGTCAGCTGTCATACAGAATGTTGAGCCCAAAGTACCAGGGAAAAAGGTGGTAGTGGAAACTGTAGGTCATCATTTTTCAATAATGAGATGAGTTTTTGACGTACGTAATAAAAAAAATTAAGCATAGTTCCACAATGCAATTCACTTTTCCATCCAACAAGTATTGTCCTACACATTATTCTTGCATTTTGATCAAGCAAAAGGTCTTGGAAAATAAATATCTTAGAAAACTTTGAGTAACAGAGTTATAGTACCAACTCAAATGAGGTTTTTCACGGGAGTTGGTTTAGACTCCAAAATGTCATTTCCCTCTGAAATGACTGAGGATAAACACAGGATAAATCTCGAACATCTTGTCATTCCAGAAGCTGTCAATGAATTAAAAGGTCATATCAAAAGGTCTTGGGAGCCAATTTCAGAAAATTTCTCGTTGACCCAAAGATTAAACATAAAAAAGGTGAGGAGTAAATAAAATGAGACAGAAAACATTTAAAATGAATCCATAATGACAGTAAAAAAAAAAAAAGGTTGATCATGTTGAGTATGTCAGAGAAGCAACATGTTATTTTAAAATCAGATAAAAGGGGCGCCTGGGTGGCTCAGTCGTTAATCATCTGCCTTCGGCTCAGGTCTTGATCCCAGGGTCCCGGCATCGAGCCCCTCATGGGGCTCCCTGCTCAGCGGGTAAGCCTGCCTCTCTCTCTTTCCCTCTGATGTTCCCCCTGCTTGTAGTCTCTCCCTCTCTGTCTAATAAATAAATAAAATCTTAAAAAAAGATTACTAAGTTACTAAATTGCAGTCTCTACTGAGATGGCCCTGGTTCACACGCACCATCGCTTTACCTCTGACCAAGGCAGCAGGCTCCTACCTGTTCCTTCATCTGCTCTGCTGGCAGACCAGCATCTTAAACCACCAGGACAATCACATTGCTTCCCTTTGCAGAAATTTCCCAAGGTTTTGCAGCGTCTATAGAATGCACCTATACCAACTTCATCCGGACTCCTTCCATTTCACTCCCTGCTATAGCCCTCTCTGCAATTTACGATCTCTGTAGCATTAACTGTGCTTTGATTTTTCAGGTCCCATGATTGCATATGCTATTCCATGAGCCTAGACTACTCATATGTCTACTTGTATGTTGTTGTAGATTTCAAAGTATTAGAATATGTGAAATTTATAATGTGTGGGTGCATGAGTTATATCTAACAATATAAACCTTTGGATGCTTGCAACAGGAAAGCATGTATTAATGGGTTTAAAGTCTGTTCAGCTCCAATGCATGTTTCTGGAATACAAATGGGCTCATATCCAATTTAAGGGATTGAGGTCAATATAATATTGAAATCAAATTGATTTATTCACATTTTCCCATTACATTAATATTTTTATGCCATTCAAGTGAGAACAGCTAAATACTAAGTATACCAAGACAGCTGGACACAAGCCACAGAGAAATGGATTATTGTATGTAATGTTTATACACCTCACTTTTTATTTCGACTCAGTTTAGACACTCCTGTCCGGCCTTGCAAGTTCTTCCTGTGTGGTTCTCCCTAATCTGTGTGCATTTTGTTCTTCTCTCTATGATTTAGCAGCTTCAACTTGTTTCTAGCCCCTGGCATCTAGAGCATCAACTTTTATTTCAAGGGTAAACATCCAATATATTTTCTAGCATTTTTTACAAATTTTACATTGTCGATGATGCTAGTACTGATATTATATTGTATTGATATTGAATTGTACTGTATTTTTCATAAGTATATATTGCTTTTTTTTTCCTGTGCCACAGTCCTGTTATTTTTTCCAGAAGACAAGGTTATTCAGGAGGACATATATCATGTTACGGTACTCCGTTCAGTAATGTTAAAGAGGAAAACAGCAATGTTCAGGAGGGTTGTCCTTTATTTCTCTCCTCCCCCACACAAGGACATGTAGTTTTAGACTTACCTACAATGATTCTATGTTACCTGCTTCATTTCTAACAATTAGGAGACTAGTTTTTATTTCTGCTCTATTTTGTTTCAGCTTCATTTAACATTCTAAGACTGCATTTCTAAACCTTTAATTTGGCTCTGACTTTTACTTTATCCCATTTCTCTCCCATTGCTCTAATTATAAAAATAATTACCTTGTAATCTTTGATTAATAGAATGACCCATTGTATGACCTTACCTTATGATGGGTTTTGATTATTTTCAAATATATCTTACAATAAAAGCCAATCGTAGTGAGATCGACTTAATGGTATCTCACAGATAATACAAGATCCATTAATATCAAAGTTGTGGCTATTTTGTATTTGAATGGATAAAATTCCACCTATGTGCTTTGACAGGTCAATTCCTCTCTCTCTTGCTTGCATATCTGGGGTTTCAAAGGCCGACAGTTGTGGGTCCTGCTGTTCCCAGTCTGTGGCCCATAAAGACTCAATGGTAAGGATGCCAAGGGCAAAGTCTGAAAATGGTCTCCTGCCACCTTCCCAAGGCCAGTGTGCATGAAGCTAGCTGTGTCCTGGGGGCCTTCATGTGCACCTCCTTGACTTCTTCCTCTCTCCCTCTGTCCAACATGGCCTGATCAAACCTCCATCTGAATTTCAGGTTTTACTCAATTTTCTCTCTGGAACTGGATAGCATGGTAAGCTCCAGCCAGGTAAATTGGGAACTTAATTTTCTGAGTTACTTTTTAAAAAATTTTTCTTAAAGATTTATTTTATTTATTTTAGAGAGAGGGTGAGCCCACAGTGGGGAGGGGCAGAGGGAGAGGGAGAGAGAAACTTCAGCAGACTCTGCAATGAACGCAGAGCCCAACACAGAGCTGGTTGCGGGGGTCGATTCAGGATCCTAAGATCAAAACCTGAGCTGAAACTAGGAGTCAGATGCTCAGCTGACTGCACCACCAGGTGCCCCTTTCTGAGTTACTTTTAAACAGCTCCTCTTCTCTAGGCTCAAGCTGGAATTTTTTCTGCAATTTCATCTTGTTCCATATTACTGTGCTTGAACCATGAATCGGCCACCCACGCAAAAGAGCCTTGCTTTTTCAAAGCCCTGAATCCACATGTCCTACACAGCCCTCAACACCACAGGACATAGGCATCAGACTTGCCTCTACTCTGCGGATTTGTGATTTAGACTCCTGACTTCTCCTGAGATTGGCTAGTCTTCCTTCCTGGCAAGTTGGGTTGCTGTTCTTCTGGGTCTCCCTGGCTTTTTAGTTCCAGTCATGCTTTTCAGTGTTTAAGGGCCCCTTCGCTATTCTCACAAACCGGGCCATCACCTCAGTGGTTGAAGGTAAGTTTGACTCTCGCTCACGGAACAGTGTGACACGGGCGTTCCTGATCAGCAGGTGTGTGTACCAGTGCCTTGCTCCGCACAACATACTGAGTCTCTGCAGCATCTCTTCAGCACCTGGCTTCTAAGGTCACTCTGCCCACCTGTCTCCAAGCACTGAGTGTGATGTGAATGGACCCTGCCTGGAAGTTGTGTATACCTACGTTAAACTGGCTGCCACAAGACCTAACTCCTAGAGAAATAGGGAATATAGACTCCCAGTATGATGAGAGGGAGAGAGAGAGAGGGAGGAAAAAAACCAGCAGAGAGAGAGAGAGAGAGAGAGAGAGAGGGAGGGAGGGACTGTTGACCAACAAGCAACCTCTGCTTGGCATGTAAGAAAATATAAGGAGCACAACAAGCAGGGGCGCCTGGGTGGCTCAGTCGATTAAGCGTCTGCCTTCTGCTCAGGTCATGATCTTGGGGCCCTGGGATCGAGCCCCCGTGTAGGGCTCCCTGCTCCGCGGGGAATCTGCCCCTCCCCTGCTCATGCTCTCTCTCTGTCTCTCAAATAAATAAAATCTTTAAAAAAAAAGAACACAATAAGCATATGATGCTACACCAAAAGCCATTAAAATCATGACATATGCTTTATACTTCAGTCATGACAGATACTTGAAAGTGTCTTAAAAAATGTCTTTAGAATAAAGACCAGGTAAAATAATCACACCAGGCATAATAATAGCGTATCATATCCACATTTGTATAGTTAGGACATGTTAAACCGTTCAATTAGAAGGAGAGTGCAACAAATCCAAATAATTTCAAAAGTTATTGTATTAACACTATCTGCATGGACGACATGGAGGGGAAATACAGAAATGATTAACAGCTGAGGCATGATTCAAAGGGCTTGTTTTCTAATGGTGAGATCAACATGTAAATACCGGCCTCTATTATGAAGACCAGAGGAAATAACAGAGAAAGAATGAGTTAAAATAAATGTGGAAGGATCTTTGACTTCTGCGGGGGTCTAACTAACGTAATTTGATTGCCTGACTCCTGGTTCATGCAGCAGTGATTTTCTCTGGCGCTGTCAATATGACACTTTCAAGGGTCACGTTCTGGTAATGAACTTCTCCTCCATTTACTGACATATTTATCAGCACGCAAATGTCAACACCGCTCACCCCCTTTCTTAATCTTCTACTCAAATTCAAAAATAAATTACCTGTTTCCTCCAGGGTCAAACTCCCATATGTTGGAGATGAGCGATGATATTAAATTACTGAAAATAACAAATGGATAAACAAATAAATTGGAATGGTCTCTGGGGAGAGGTACAATGAATAATTATCTGTGGGATCGACCCCAGGCATTTTTGTCTCCCAGACTTTTCATCTGTTCCATCAGCCTTTCCAGGACAATGTCTCTCCAGCAGCTCCATCCACTGCACTGGCCACTCATACCATGTGCTAGCCCACAGCATCTTTCCATTATTAATAGGGAGTCAACTCTGTGCATGTTTTTGCTTTATATCATTTGTGGAGTATTTTTATGAACTGTAAATTTATCAGATTTATCATGGCATAAAAGTCTCCACAAACTAGCTCTTGTTTTTTTCTCCAGCTACATGCCATACTACTTCTAACTTCCTGGACACGGGTACTTGATTCTGTATCATACTGGCCTGTATTTTTAATGTCTGACACAATAGGAACCCAAAAAGTTCCCAATACAAAAATCAAAGAATGACTCAAGGAGTCTATGCCTCAGTTAAGGGAAACAAGCTATATGCACAAAAACAAAAAATTCACATATTTATTCTTAGGCTTAATTAATACCTTTCTCTCTGTGCCAAATGTAATAGGCAAGAAGAATGCAAGGGTGAGTAGCAGGAGGAACTCATTTTCTTAGGAGGAGCAGATATTTGAAGACCTTATGTCACTGATGCTAAGACATTGATCATAACATGTGCCATTATGTCGTGTGCTACCAAGAAATATAAAATGCTGCTGCTGCAACTCTGACATTGCCCTCATTATGTAGAATTCTTACTTTATCCCTACTGATAGAGCTATTTAAGAGTTATTCAGAACAAAATTGGTTAAATTATTCTTAAAATTTCTTCACATTTGAAGTCCGATCCTCTTGAATCACTTTTCAACGGAGTTGTCAATCCTGTGTTTATCCAATCAATGCCATCCTCTATGCTCAACAGAAGTATTGATTGGTGTTGCCGAATTCTTTAAAATAATTCATGAGAATTAAAAGCCATTCAGGCAGATTTTTATCGTTTACTCCTTCTTTTTAAATGTTGCCTAAAACTCCTGATTTTTTACCTCCCGCATCCTCTCCTTATAGTCAGTTTGATGCTAGGGGTTAAAAATGTCTCCATATTTTGATTTTGGACATTTCTCTTAAATTCTAATATTGTTGCTTTTGATGTTTGTACACGCACAGATCATGATGCCTACATAATGGCTGATGTCTAATTGACAAAAGCCATAAGATGGCATTGATTAAAAGACATATCTTGAGTTCAGAGATGTTAAAATGTAAAAATAAGCACATAAATAAATTGTACTTAGAATTGACAAGATACAGTGTAATCTACCATGATGTGTGTTGGAATCCTTATAAATAAGTACAGCAGATTACAGGAATACAGAGGATCATCTAACTAATTTTGCTAGATGAATCTAGAAACCTCCATATAGGTGCAGAAACACTGATATTTAGAGCTGAAGTTTTGAAACTTGAATAAAAAGGAATGCAGGATGATTGTGACTTAATATATACAGTTGTGTCTACACAGGCCTTCCAGATATAGATGACAACTCTAACTTCCAGGTCTCTACCGTAGTTCACACCGAACAGGTGAAAAGTGTTATAAATATTTTGTGAAAATAATCTCATCTTTAGGTAGGATGCACATATATTAAATATTGACTACTGAAGGTATTAATACTTAATGTTATTTTTGACAAAATGAATGTTTTATGATTAAGAATATCATACAAAGGCACATATTTGTTTGTAAAATATATTTAATATTTAATGGTAGCAGTGAAGGTAACTTCAAATTGGAAACATAATCCATTTTGAAATGCATAAAATTATAAAAAGAACAAACTTTAAAAAACTGTTCATATTAAAAATTAACTATTACAGGTCTTTTTTAGTGAGTTGAATAGGAAAAAAAAAAAAAAAAACTATCTCCAAGAGTAGATATGTAAATACCCCTGGTACTTGTTGTTCAAGAAAAAAAAATTGCAATATCATTAAGATAATAATTATCGTTTATTGAATGATTAATATATGTCAGACACTGTTGTAAAGATTTACGTATATATAACTCATTTAATCTCCTCAGAAACCCTATGTGACAGGTAGTCTTAATATCCTGATAGTAAAGATAGGGAACCAGAGTGGAGCCATGTTGTCTAACCCCAGAGCAGTTTCTTTACCACCTTCTACACTGTTGAGGAGGCTTGAGGTGGATGCAGGACAACCCGCCAATGGGTGGAACAAGTGGGCTCTGGGAAGGGCAGGGTGTCCAGCACATACACATGAGACTTCAAGTCAGATGAATTTATATTAAAATTGTGATTCAGCATGTATCTGTGATATAATTTGGGGGCAATTTCCTTGATCTAGTGGAATCTTAGTTTCTTCAAATCAAAAGCGGAGTATAATATGTGTGCTGCTAGAATGTTAGGATAACTGGAAACAAAGTGTCTATGAAGTGTCTAAGTACAAAATGAAATGATTATCTGCAAGTTGTAATAAATTCTTTCAAAAATGGGATTCTACAATAGAGGTTAGCAAAGGAACAGTTAGAGGGAACATAACAAAGGGAAAGATGTCGACTGTGGACCCATCTTCCCCACTTAACTCTAGTCTCTACCACTCCCTTATGTGTGTCACCTTCAGCATGCCACTTGGGCAACCTGAGTCTCAGCTTTGCCCTCTTTACACTGAAATGCAAATACTTGCCTCTGAATTGTAGGTGAATGAGGGAGTCTGAGCACAGCGCCAGGCACCGGGCAGCACAGTACCCAACTGTTAGTTGCTGTTGTAATTCTCCACCATTCCTCCCCATGAAATTTAGTCCAAGAGGTTAGTACTAAGACTTCCCACTGCTGAATACCAACCAACTTGAAGGGATGGTGGTAATGTTCATGGTTACGAGTCAAAGACCCTTCAGCAGAGATGAGAGAGACCTTAGGGGAAAGTATAACTGAACCCCTTGCTTTAAGAGGAGGAACCTGGGACACTCAGGGGGAGAGACTTGGACAAAACAGAGAACTCCCAGTGCAGAGCACAGACCTGTTCCTCAGTCATTCATCGGTTCAGCGACCATAGTCACTTCTGGACAACGTTCAAAAGATCAGTCTGAACAGGAACGATCTGCTTATGCTTCTTGTTTAAATGCGAGATTAAACCAGCAAAATACCTCCCACTCAATGATGTTAACATTTTCTTATAGAGTTTCTTTTTTTTAAATTTCAAATATTTCTCATACTTCAAAAAATGTAAGCCTCAAACCTGCCCTATAAAGTGCACAGGAGAACACTCATTAAACCTATTACACAGATGAACAAACCTCTCTCTAGCTAGAGATGATCTCCAAGCTCCGCCCCACACATACTGCTTAGGGAATGGGAACCCCATTGACTCCACGGACCAGATCTCTGTCCCCAGATGCGTGAAGGTTTTTTTAAAGACACAAAATATATTCAAATGCAACTTTTGTCTCTTTTTAACTTTCTTGAGTTGTTTCTGTAGGAGAAACTTTTGCTCAATCTTGGCTAGCATTTTAAATAATAAATAACTTAACCCCATTGAAAGCAAAGATGCATTTTTTACACACCTGCAGTTTAGGAAACATCTAACGTGATGAACATGAATGGTCAAAGATGTAAGCTTGGAGAACAAGGGACTTTCAGTCTCCAGGAGTGTTTGGGATGTGAGAATAAACACTCCGATTTACTGCCTAATTTAAATTATTCTAACAGTTCTTATCAAGAAGAAAAATAGAGAACCTTCCTGTCAATAGATTCATTTTATTTCATTTTTATTTTTAGATGCACACAATTCCTGGTGGCAGATAAACTAATACAGACAGGACAGTATAAATTCCACAGAGCATATTGTTTTTAGTTTATGACTTATCCCCCAAGAACGGTAGCAAAAGGATTCACAAAAAAATGTGTTTAATAAAAGAACATCTTCCCTGCCATCTGTATGTTTTATAGGATACAGAAATATTTGGAAGGAAGTATTGAGCTGGAGTAACCTAATAAAAATAAAACATGATCAATTGTCACAGACCACAGACCAGTGATAACAATTCCAATAGGACTTTAAATTATCTTAGAAATGAAAGTTGACTCCATCAAGGAATAATGGGTGTTGTATGTGAGGACAAGTTGGAAGTATACAAAAATCCCACCTCGAGCTGAAGTTTTTAGCATTATACCAGATAAGAAGCTAAAGGGTATCACACCAATTAATGTTCAGGTCACAGGATGGTGAGAACTGATTATTTGTCTGCTTACAACAGCTTTAAAATTAATTTTTCAACATTAGAATTAATAGTGAAATAGGCAGTGAGGGGGAGGCTGTGAAACAGACCAATCTCCATAGTTTGCAAATTTCTGCCAAAGATTCTTTGAGAATTTTAAAAAAATTACCATGTATCCAAGTATGAATGTACTAAGTATTTGTATCCCAATTCTTTGAAAAATATTTTGAGACAAAAATATAATATATAGGATAAAAATCATATACGTATATGACTTTATGATCATATATGTATGTGATCATAGACTCATGCTCATGCACACACATATATGTATGTATATATACAGCCATTACACGCTTTTCCCTTTGGCTTTCTTCTGCTCAGGCTGCGTCTTACTATTTTGCCATATGAAAAAAAGGGACGCTATGGAAAAGCAATGGCATGAGAATACAGACCCAGTCTTTGCATTTAACAGGAAAACAGTAGAATGGAAAGGGACCTGAGGGGTAACGGTCTCAGCCAAACAAATTCTGCTTTAAATCCGGGCCATCCCAATGATGTAAACTTAAACTCCCAAGACCCAATTTTCCCATTTGTAAAACTAGAATGTACTAAACAGGTCTATGGTTAATATTTGCATTAAGATCAAACTTTATAAAATAGGAACAATAACTGCATAGTGCCAAACACACAGTGGACCCTGATAAAGGTAAGCTATGGTTGCCATTATTTTCATTTTTAACTGTTTATTTTCTAGAATGCCTTTACCTCCTGAACTGTTGGTTTTGATTTGTATAAATGCAGTGGCTAATTTCTGGCCTTCCCTGTACATAGAAGTTTATAACTTCCATGAGTTCCAGGGATGTGGAAAGTCATAGATTGTAATGTAACACTGTGAGGAGCGCCCAGGTAGCTCAGTCAGTTATGCAACGGACTCTTGGTTTTGGCTCAGGTCATGGTCTTGGTGTCCTGGGAGCGAGCCGTGCATAGGGCTCCATGCTCAGAGGGGAGTCTGCTTGTCCCTCCCCCTCCCCCTCTGCTTCTCCCCACTCTCTTTCTCTCCCTCTCTCAAATAAATAAATAAAATCTTAAAAAAAAATAATGCTGTGAAAGCATTAGGATGAATGTACAACTCATAGAATAGAATGAAAGTGTCCTTCGCGTTTGTTTGTTTTTTGTCCCTCTGCTCTCAGTAAGGATCATCTTACTCTATGCCTGGATAGAAACATGGGTAGATTCCATGAATTTTCCTCACAGGATTAGAGAACAGAGAGTCCTGTAATCATACCATCACAAAACCCAGCGAGAGTCCATTTATCCGACAAGATGGCACTCAGTAGTATGGAGGAACAAGGCATGGATACGTACATGCAACAACACAATGCATCAGAAAGGCATTGCCTTAAGTGAAAGAATCCGATGCAAGAAGATTACTTACTATATGATTATTTATGTGATTTTCTGGAAAAGGTGAAACAAGAGGGTCAGAAATACTATCTGTACTTGCCAGTGGTGAATACAAACACTTAGCACATTCATACTTTTGGGATCCCACAAAGAAGCAGGCAGGAACTTTAAAGGTGGTGAAAAGGTTTGTATCTAATTTTGGTGATGATTACACAAAATTATACATTTGGCAAAATTCATGGAAATATGTACCAAGAAAGGATGATTTTTCTGTACCTAAATTATACTTTACTAATCCTGATTTACACACACACACACACACACACACACACACACACACACACACACACAGAGTGCTTTGGGATTATCATCCTCCAGATTTAAAAATAGGGCAAAAAAATCTATGGGTATGTTACACTTCTTAATTGGACTGGTATCTTCATAATAATACCGAGAGATAGTCCCTAATGAGAATGCTTTAAAAGCTTTCAGAAAGAGAGGGGATAGGAATTTGGGGTAACAAAAGGTCTTACTTGACTAATACTGTGATCATAATATTGCTTTTTTTTCATGTTCTAGTCACTGGAACATCACACCTACTTTTTAGAAGGAGAAATTGAGACAAAAAAGATCACAGATTAAACAGTTTGCATAAGCCCCACAGCTTTTTCTTGCCTTTTGAAGAATGTCAGAGACAGGATTTGATTCCAGAGAATCTGACTCGAGTCTACACTTTTAACACCATGTGTTTCCTGAGTAGGCTGCTTCGGAGCTTGCTGATGCTGGCAGATGTTGGAAACTGACACTTTCTCTAGTAGATACTTGTAGGTAATTTTGAAGTGTCCAACCTCAGAACATTTCTCCTGCAGGTTCCCACTTACCTGTATCCCAGACTTCTGCTCGAAACTCCTTATTACCCACTTGGGCATTCCCCTCTGGCTCAGGAATACAGATGCTGAATTCCCCTACGGTCTGCCTTTCTGAGATAGGATGACCTCACACTTGTTTTCTCTTCCACATGGCCCATTGGTAGTGCAAGACACACAGATCGACTTTTGCACCACAAGCTGGCCTGCCTCTGTGCAGCCTTCTGTTCCTGCAGTTTGCTCTGGAATTCTCAGTCATGGGTCAGTGCTAGATTCAGTCTCTCCCAAAGGCAGGGGCGTCCCAAGAAAATATCCTCACAAGTCTTGACATGAAGGAAGAAGACCACCCCTACACACACACACACACACACACACACGACTCAATGCAAAGGCGATTGACCTCTTCCCACACACTCCTCCTCAGGCGCGCTTCATGGATGCATGGTTGGTGCAGTTGCACAGGGCACCATGTTTAAAAGGGGCTCCATACATAGGAATCAATGCTCTGTGGGTCAGTGCTCTCTTGTAATGCTTGCTAATTTTTTCCTTGTGTTTTTTAAGTTCCATGGGATAATGGACTAAGCACTGGGGGCTTGGGGCCTACACTCCTACAAGGTCCACATCTCCCCACATCCCTGCCTCCCTGACATGGGTTCTCTGACCCCAGGAAGGGCCTATGCATGGGTGCTGGAGGATCAGGCTCGAGCACACACAGCCCATATGCAGCATCAGGGGGCAGGGCAGAGCCCCCGGAGCTCACTTGCACATACACAGGTGTATCCCTATACCCGAGGGAGTGTAGTATTAAATAGCAAATAAAAATCCCTACGATGCCTCAAGAAGGGGACTGAAGAAGAAAGGGAAATAACTTTTTTCTTGCATTTTGAATGAGACCCCTGCATTTTCACTTTGTACTGAGCGGCCCAAATTTTGGAGCCAAGCCAGCACCCACTGCATCCTTTCAGGCCAAGGAAGGGATGCAGAATCCAGCTACAGCCTCCTCCAAAGACATTTTTGCATGATCCCAAATACTTTTTTCTCCACTCTCTGATTTTTTTGTGTGTTGTTGATGTGTCTTTGAGGTCCTAGAGTCATGGAATGACTCCTTAAAATGTATTTTGGTTCAGAAATTTCACATTTATATTTGTTCTCTTGTCCAAATTTCCACTCTTAGATTCTGTTAAAAAAAAAAATGTGACTTTTCTTTCCTGTCTTCAGCATGTCTCAGCTCAGCTCAGCTCCTCACCCGGGAAAGCAATAGTTACCTTTTTAATTACCACTGGTGAGTTAGAAGGTGAAGCCCTGTCTTGAAAAGGTTATATTAAGAATAATCAGTGTTGGGGCGCCTGGGTGGCTCAGTTGTTGAGCGGCTGCCTTCGGCTCAGGTCATGATCCCAGGACCCACCCAGATCGAGCCCCACATCGGGCTCCCTGCTCCGCGGGAAGCCCGCTTCTCCCTCTCCCACTCCCCCTGCTTGTGTTCCCTCTCTCGCTGTGCCTCTCTCTGTCAAATAAATAAATAAAATCTTAAAACAAAAGAAGAATCAATGTTTGTCATTGATTGCAAATAAAAACAAGTACAGTAAACATGTATAAAGTCTTAACTTTGTGCCAGGCGCCATTCTAAGTTCATTCTATCACCTTAACTTGTTGCACGTTCATGATGCTTTGATGTGGTGGATACTGTCATTACCTCCATTTTGTACATAAGGAACGTGAGTCAGAGAGAGGTTAATAAAGAGTCCACAGTCAAAAAACTAGCAAGTAATCTAACCAGAATTCAGATGCAAATCCTGTAACTCCAGACTCCATGCTCTTCATCACCTGGCTCCACTATAGTCAGGGGTACTGGAATTTACTTGAATTATTTCTTGCAGGATCTGTACCCTCCCCTGCTTCCTGAAGAATAACAACAATAATATTAATGTGTTCACTGAGGGCTCACCGTGCCAAGCACCCGGGCTTCCTATTGGTGTTTTGTAATTTAACTTTCAAAATAACTCCCTGAAGTAGGCATTAACCCTAGTTTGAAGATGAGGAAGTTGAAGTTTAGAAAGGACAGGAACTTGAGCTCGTTCATAAGTCTCCTAAATGTGGCAACAACCCACTTCAGGGCCAGGTCTACATAATACAGAGCGCTACGGGTGCTGAAGAGATGGTGTCTGCCCCCGTGGCCATCATGGCAGGTGGCTCACATCCAGCTTGCACTCAAAACCCACCAGCCTGCTCCTGAGAGCCCATTATGTGCATCTCTTCCAATTCCACGTTTGATTTTATCAGACTGATATCTTGAAATTAACTGTGGTGGTAGTGTTTACACTACAGAAATTAACAGATTGCACATCACGGTTCTACCCCTGCCCCCTTCCATTTTCCATTTTTAAATAGTTTTAAACTTGCAGAAAAATTGTAAAAGTATTGCAGAATTTCTGTACATTCTTCATCAGATTTTCTCTAATGTTAACCTCTTACATAACCATAGTAGACTTGTCAAAATTAAGACATTGACATTGGTACAACATCAGTTACCAAATTTTATTTATATTTTGCTAGTTTTTCTACTAATGTACTTCTGTGTCTCATATTTGTTATGCCTCCTTACTGTCCTCTAATCTATGAAAGTACCTAAATTATTTCTTGTTTTTCCTGACCTTGACATTTTTGAAGAATATTGATCAAGTTTTTAAGATTATTCCACAATTTAGATTTGTTGGATGTTTCTCATAATAAGGCTGGATTTATGCACTTTTGGCTAGACCAACAAAGTGATATCCCTTTCTCATTCTATCGTATCAGGAAGTACATGATGTCAATATAGCTTATTCCTACTGATATTTACCTTGATCACTTATTTAAGGCTGTGCATATTGATTTTCTCCTCTGTAAAGTTACTACTTTCCCGTTCATAATTAATAAATATCTGAGATAATTTTAGACTATGCAAATATCCTGTTCCTCCTCAAAATTTCACCCAAAAACTATAGAACCCACTGATGGGTTATACTTGAAGCAATTATTGTAATGTTCTAATGATGATTTTCTAGTCTCTTCTGTAAGAGCTCCCTCTTCTTCCCTATTTGTTTATTATCAATATGATTCCTTGAACATTAATTTTAATCTATTTTATTTAAAATGCTATTTTTGAAGGTGAGTTTTAATAATTACCCAAGAAAAAGAATTTTTTCTCTCTTATGCAATACGTTTTAGAACAAGAGAGTGATTTACTCAATTCATTTTATGGGAAAGACATAACCTTGAAATAAGAATAGGATTAAGAGAATACAAGATGAATTGTAGGGGTGCTTGGGTGGCTCAGTCAACTGAGCGTCCAACTCTTGGTTTCAGCTGGGGTCATGATTTGGGGATGTGGGATCGAGCCCCATGTCAGGCTCTGCACTCAGTGGGGAGTCTGCTGGAGATTCTCCCTCTCCCTCTGCTCTGACCCCATCCTTGCTGGCACATTCTCTCTCATTCTCTCTCTCTCTCTATAAAAGTAAATAAATAAATCTTAAAAAAATAGAATTGTAAAACAGGTATCACTTATAAATATAGATTAAAAGTTCAATATAAAATATAGGAAATTAGAGAGATTCTCTTTATAATATATATTGATATCAATATTTATATTGAATTTATATATTCAATCACAGACATGGCATTTCAAATTTTAGGGAATAAATACAGATCCAGTCAATAAATATTGCTGGGACTATTGGTATACATATAGGAACCAAAATTAGATGTGTACCTCACACCAAAAATAAATAGCTATCCAATTGAGTAACAGTCTAAATGTAAATATGCTTTGTACTATATAAGCTTATCCTAATGATCTAAGGGTGTGTTTCTCATAGAGTGATTCCTAGATCATCAGCAGCAATAGCATCACCTTGGACCTTGTTAGAAATGCAGATTCTCAGGTCCCACCCCAACCTAGTGAATTAGAAACTCTGGGGGTGGGGTCTAGCAATTTTCATTTTAACAGTCCTTCTGGGTGATTCTGATGCATGCTAAATTTCAAGAATGACTATTCTCAGAATAGAGGAAAATTTATTTAGCAGGACACAGAAAGCACTAACTATTCAGGGAAGATAAAATTGACTTCATTAAAATGGAAAACTGATATATCAAAGACAAACAAAGATACCCTCAAACAAGTAAGAAGACAAGCCATTGACAAATACAATAGGTTTAATTGAATATAACTACTAAAAGAATACGTAAGGACCTCCTAAAATTCATTAAGAAACAGAGAGCAGGTTAAGAAAAGGTAGGAAAGACGTGAACAGACATGTTAAGGAAGTAAAAGTGAAATATGACCATACAACCTCACAGAGAACATGATAACAATGATATGTCATTGCGAATTCATCAATGAACTCTTCTTTGCATTCTGTAGGTCTTAGACCAATCACTGAATTTTTTAAGAAAGAGCCAATGGCCAACACACTTTTGTTAAATATCTACTATTATGATGAGCATTTGGCTAGTTGCCTGGAGTATGGCACTTTGCTGTACTTTACTCTTAGTCATTCATCATAATCTAGCCCTGCTCACGGTAAGTGGGGATTTGGTTTAAAGCCAAGTGTTATCTAAAAGGTAGTGTCGTCCATGGGGGCCCCTGGGTGCCATAGTTGGTTGAGCATCCAACTCTTGGTTTCTGCTCAGGTCATGGTCTCAGGTCTTGAGATCAAGCCCCACGTCGGACTCTGAGTTCAGTAAGGAGTTTGCTAAAGTTTCTCTCTCTGTGTGTGTCTCTCTGCCTCTCAAATAAATAAATATTTTTTTAAAAAAATAAAAGGTAGTGTCCATGAGTGAAACTGAAGCTCAGTAGACAGAACAATCAAAGTGTAAAGCTGATAGAACCAAGCAAAGAAGAAAAATTCATGTAAAGGCAAGAGTCAAGGAACTCTCATATAGAACAGGAGACTTTAGGACTAAAGAGGCAGAGAAGGAGAGCCTGAGGAGATCAGCACTCTTGCTAAAGTTAGCTGTGGGTTTTTTTACAGGGTGGTTGTTACCTCTGCTGCACTGAGGGAGAAACTATTAACAACATCAATCTCTCCTCTGACAGGCAAATGGAACTCACCTAGCCCTCAAGGAACTCAGAGTCTAGCCAGGGTGAGAGAGACACAAAACCAAAAAAGGTGCCGGAAAACTCAGAGAAATTTTGGTTTCAACTTCTACAAAGGATCTTCTTTTTTTTTTTCCCCTGAGCCTTTTTCCCTGCATTTTTGAATATAATAAATTACGTAATTAATTTTTAAAAAAAGCATTTCCTCTCATTGACAGCAAACATATTAGATCACTATAGTAAGTTTTCTTTTATTATTATTTTAGTGGCTTTTTTTTCATCACCCCCCCTTTCATTTTATTTGCCATTGCAATTTTTCAAATATTCCAAAGTTTTATATTTAAAGCATTTGTGTAAACTAACTTAATTACTTTCTGGAGGAGGGATGGTATCAATGAATATAAAAATATTAATGCAATAATTACAATGTGATGCATTAATAACAGAGTGAATATGCATAAAATGATGATAAATGATAAATGCAGATTTAATAAATTTTCTGGGAAATCCAAAGAAGGCTTGATAAAGGACTATCTGTAGTTTGGATCTGGGATTATAATTAGGAATTAAGTGTTCTGACCAGAAGGTTAAGAATGTCCACAGCTAGGGGCGCCTGGGTGGCTCAGTCATTAAGCGTCTGCCTTTGGCTCAGGTCCTGATCCCAGGGTCCTGGGATCAAGCCTCACATTGGGCTCCCTGCTCCGCGGGGAAGCCTGCTTCTCCCTTTCCTACTCCCCCTGCTTGTGTTCCCTCTCTTGCTACGTCTCTCTCTGTCAAATAAATAAATAAAATCTTTAAAAAAAAAGAATGTCCACAGCTAAATACATAATCACAGCAAAGAATGACACAGAAAACCTTTTTTTCCATGTAAGAAAGAAGTCTCACTTTCCTCATCTACTTAGTATATTTGTTCTGGGGACCACAAATTAGAATGTATGCAAAGCATTTTAAAACATTTTATAAACGTTATGTAGTATTATTATCAAATCTTTCCATTTTTTAAAAAAAATTTGCTTGTTTGGGATACCTGGGTGGCTCAGTTGGTTGAATGTCCCACCCTTGATTTCGGCTTAAGTCATGATCTCAAGGCTGTGAGATGGAGCCCCATGTGGGTCTCTGCGCTGGGCGTGGAGCCTGCTTGGAATTCTACTTCCCCTTCTTCCTCTGCCCCTCCCCACCTACCCCACTTGTGCTCTTTCTCTCTAAAAAATAAAAAAATAAAAAAAATTCTTGTTTACAAGCAACAATTTCCAGTTCGAAACACAAAATATGACTTTTTAAAAAAACTTTCTGCAAAATAGAACTCTTAAGTTTTTGGGATACTTTTTTTTTTTATAGAAAATTATTTATTTCAGTCAGTATCTGATTTACTTTGACTTCATTTTCTTAAAATGTTAATATTTAAATATAAATAAGATTTGCAAGTTTCTAGGACGTGGAATATGTGTAGTTTAAATTATCCCCATGTTCCTAACATCCAAAGTAATTGAATTACGTGACATCAACAATTGAATGATGTTTTTCCTATGTTCGTACAGATTATTTGACTTTATACTCCTAGGAAAGTCAGATTAATTTGTCCTTTGACTGTGTTTTCATTGGTAACATTGGATCACTAGCACCTTGTCAATGGACAATACCTTTCTCTAAGAACAGACTGAACCTGAAGTGTATCGTGTTTCTTTTCAGCAGAAGCATATATTTTCTCAAGTCTTTGTGGGGATATGAAATATTTTTCATTTATTTTTTTAAATGTTTTTGTTTCTTTCTCTCTTGGTTTTGCTTTTGGAACCTTCAAATTGTGTTCTTTTCTAAAAGGAATTGCCCAAGTTAAATATCTGATTACTGATTTGAGCGGATAGATGGGGTTAATGCGGTAATCATTTGTGTGTCCAAAATATTACATTTGGTAGTTAGAAGGAGAAACTATTTGGAATATAATGGTGAGACAAGAGCCTTAGGATCAGACAATTTGTATTCTGGTGGTCCTTCTTCAAACAATGCCATCTTTAGAAAATCACACATTATCATCGGTTTTCTCATCTATTTAATGAAGATTCTACACTTACCCTGCCTGTGTAACAGACACTATGTTACTTGTTCTTATTTTAATTATTATTAAATTGTTATGTTGAATCTGATGCCCTGAAGGAGACCCTAGGATACCAAGTTGAATTACACAAGTCAATTTGAGAATAAATATAGTAGTTATCTGGTTGAATATCCTTTTTCCCTGTGGAGAAAGTGAGCTGCAAACATAGCTATGATTTGCCACAAGGCTCAGAAAATTGGGGCCAAAGCTATGACTAGAAAATCACACCTCCTTATCCAGGAAGAGGCAAAGCTGCAAATATTTTATTGTGTTGAAATGCATCTTTTTAGATTGTGGATTCAGGAAAAATAGCCAGATACCCAACTTAAATATGTCAGTGGTATTAGGTAAGTGACACTTTGGAAGGGGTGACAGACTGACAATGAGCTATGAGTCAGTGTGCTCACCCTAGAGCTGCAAAACTCTCTTAAAGAGTTAGAGATGCATTATCTCAATCACAAAGCAAAGGTAAAACAGATCCCCCCAAAAAGGCCTATAGATATCTTAGTTTTAGGAAAACTAAACAAATAATGTATCTACAAAAGAGGGATCTTCCAGCAGAGGACATAAAATGAGGGAGAGAAAAGCACTGGTGTTGGACGAGACAACTCTTACTCCCACTATTTGGTTTCTACAATAGTTGGTCTCAGTTGTAGACATGGATGCATTGGGCTCTTGTGCTGGTATGTCATTAAGCCATTCATCTCCATTTGATTCTTCTTGATCTACTTCTGTACTCACCCAGTCAACTTGGGATCGTGGTTTTGGCATTCTGTATAGCTTTTCTACACTGTGAGGTTCTTCTGAGAAGGGCAACTATTTTCTCATTGGGAAGTAGTAAGTGTCATCTGGCTAAATAAATTATGAATTTGGTTTAGCTGGAGTCTGACTCCTTGAACAGAATTACTGAGGAAAGTAGGTCTATTAGAGATATTTTAATAGTTGGGTTTGTTAGAGAGCAAAGGCATAAGACCAGACCAGAGAAAACCAAAGATCCTCTTGGGATGATTCTAATAATTACTCAGGCATGATGTCTGAGACTCCTCTCCTGATCAGCAAGGACAAAAGGTGGCATGGATAAGGAATTCATGGAAAAAAATGTGCCTCTTACCTGTGATTTAAATTTGTGGAGTGGAAGGGAATTTGGGGAATGACATTCTAGCGACATTCAAGGTCAGGATCAAGGGAAAAGAGTAAAACAGTTAGTCACTGAAAATGAGAGAAGGTGAAGAAACATAACTTCTATATGAAAATAAATTATATAAAATGTGAAAAATCAAGTTTAGTATATAAAAAAGACAGAATACTTAGTAGTTAAGAAAACAGACAGAAATTGACTATAGGAGTTTAAATTCCTTTCCACTTACAAACCATTTACCCATGGGACCCTATTCTCAAAGGATTATATTATAGAAATGATGTATATTATTTATATATTTATCTACATAGATATAGATAGATATAATGAATATAATCTGATGAGAGTAAATATATATAATCTTAAAATATATCTATACCTGTCAAATATCTCTATCTATCTCATGCTAAACGTCTGACTCATAGTAAATACTTAATAAATGCAAAATGTAGATAAGCATGTCCATGGTTCTTTCTGCTGCTGAGTTATGTATGCCTGAAACTTTTAAAGAGGTCAAAGTAGAACAGATGGCAGCCTGGAAAGAACAGTTCACAAACAAATGTAGGTAAAGAACTGGGTCAGCAGAAAATTGGACAAGACAGGAATGATTATAATATGACCCAAGAAGCCAGCATCAGACCTCAAGGCTTAGACTGAACAACCAATTATAAATGAAGATGCAATGAACAATTTCTTGTGTTCACACAGTATTTCCTTATTAGTTGTGTCTATTAAGCTTCAGGTATTAAAATTGCCATTTTACAGAAGAGGGGTCCAACCTAGAGAAATGAAATCATTTGCCCAAGGTCAAGGGAACGGTTCGAGGAAAGAAAAAGAAAAGAAAAAAAAGGAAACTGTGGGCAGGTCTTTCTGCCCATGAGTCCTAACCCCGTGCTTTAATAAAATCACAAACAACAACAAAAAACCACAGGGCTTTGTTGTGTTAGATAAATAATATAGAGTTATCCTTGCATTTCACATATATAAAAATATTAATAAGACAGATCAAGTCCCTTTCTCACAGAATATTTTTCCAGCGTGACATCACAGAAAATAAACATGTAGTCATTTGAATAACTAATAGCACTTACTTTCTATGAAATGTAGATGTCATTTATTGGGGTGGGGTGAGGTTGGGATGGGAGACAGCTCTGTGATTATTTCTGCTATTTAGGCATGAGTTTATATTCCTACTTTGTAAGTATTTGGAAATCTGTTTAAGGGAAGGAACTTTTTCTCCTATGATACAATATGATGTGATAAAAGTTAAAGAACCATTTATGAGCCTTACATTTAGAAATAATCATCAGTGAACAGTTCTTAACATACTACTTAAAGTTGCCTGGAATTGAATGCCTATGAAATGTGAGATTTGACAATACCATAGAGATTTTAGAAACTTATGGTAGAAACAAAGCATACGAGTTTTGTGGGGTGGGAAGGCTGCTTTTGAACATGCTGAAGATCTTAGAAGACAAAAGCAACAAGCATGGGACTTTGAGATTTCGGCTCTAAGCATGAATAGAAAATAGACTTATTTTTTTTTTTTTTTTTATGAAGCTCTTCTATATGGTTATAGGGCAAGTATTTCAGGAAACCAAATCCAAAGTCTTATCCAACAAGTGGCTGAATTACAAAGTAAATGGAATTCATACCCTCCTCAGGTCTCTTATGCTACAGTTGCAAATAAGTGGAACTATAATAATTGGTTTTGGAATTGTGAATTCCCAAATCCCAGGGGAGACAAAAAAACAAACAAACAAACCCAAAACTAAACCACAAAACAAAACAAACAACCACACGTCCCTCCCCATCTGAGTAGATTTGCTGCCCCTTGACTAAAGATCTTTATAATACTCTTGCCAGGGGCAATTGTCTTGCACAGGCAAGTCGAATCTCCTGACTACCCAATTCCACACCACTCACTGCTTCAGTGTTAGACTCAAATTGCAGTGAATCTCAAGGAACACAAATACAAAGTCTGAGAAGAGTTCTCATACATACAATAATATTGCAAAATTTTGCCAATTCCTACAAGCAGAAACCTGTGGAATATGTATCAAAATGGATTCTAAGGGTATTTGATGAAGGAGGAACAGATGGTGCAGATTTGGGTCAGTGTGAATTTATTGATATGGGTAGACTGAGCAGAGGTTCTGGATTCAAAGTTACTGGATCAGCTTGATTGACACCTAGATTCAATGGCAACATTGCTTCTCCAATGGTAACGTAAGCCCTGGAATACAAAGAGTAGTTTCTCTTTTCCTGACTGAACTTGACTGATACACCATCTTCAATCTCGCTTGAGCTGACAGCCTGAAGCACCCAGGAGAAGGTGTTGGAAAATGCGGGCGCCATTGTTTTAACCGCAGATTTCTTGCCTCTGCCATTGGATTGTTTTAGGTCTATTCCACTCTTATTGCGTGTTTTGCGGAGTCTCGGACGGCTTTGCTCTAGTCACGTGATTACTGGACCAACCCTTCCTGAAGGAGACCCTTACTTTTATTCACCTCACATTCTACTGGAGGTGTAAGAAATGTTTGTTGTCTCTCAGCAAGCTTCTTCATGTTGAGAAAACCATTAGAATTTGTAGAAGTGACTCATAATTTGTGGTATGGGTTTAGGAATTTTTCTTTTAAGTTATTCTGTTTTTTGTTCCTGCAGTTTTGTTTTCTATGTGTTTGAATTATGCTATATGGAGTAATAATGGATTTACTCTGCTATCTTTAACTCCTTGGCATTTTTAATAGGAAAACTAAGGCCCAATGAGATTAAATATTTTGACCAAGTGCGCATAGAAAATGAAAGGTAAACTATAATTAAAAACATGTCTATCTGAATCCATAGTATTTTTTATTAAAAAAAAATTAATCTTTCTAGCAAGGGGACAAAGGCTTCTAAACCGATATGTGACAAAACTAGAGACCTTACCTAGAATTTGGCATGAAACAGACAAGGGGCACTAAAATGCCCTCTAGACTAACATCTCTAAACGTGCATTTATGGTTAGACTTAAATCCTATATTCAATAGGATTAAGAAGAAAGAAAAGTATTTAGAACTAAAGTAGTGCTAGTGACATCTTGACACAGAATATAGAATTTCTTCTTATATTAAACTCTGGATTATCCACTTATTTATTTTATGATACTCTTCCATGCTTTCTGCTATCTCTTTTCCTCTAAACAGGATCACACAATGGAGGATCCAAATATAAAAATCATAAATTATATATGCAAATCCACACTTATCAGTGACTGTTATCTACACCAAATGAAGCAGCATGAATTTGAAGAAAAAGATACAAACTGGGAAACCAGCTTCCTACTTTTCAGCTTTGCTTACCTCAGGCAAGTTTCTCAACATTTTCAAACTTCTGTTTTGATGTCTGTAAAATAAGGATAACACTCTGCAGGGGTGTGGAAAGATTACATATGATGTTTGGTATAAAGCACTAATACAATGTTAATATTAATGCTAAACTAAATATGTAATCTTGGGCAACCAAAACTTTTGGAACTTGTTTCCTCACCTTCAAGCTAGGAAGGGAGGACCTGCATTCATGGAGTATTTTCGTAACAATTAGATACAGTGCAAATAGCACTCTCATTGACCACTGCTAGATAAGGAAAAATTGATAAAACTGCCCATCACTGTTTCTGATCCAACTCACCTATCATTAGCAGGAAAGCAAGTAAGAAGAGCAAGAGGTGAATTCCACCCAGAGGGCATCATTTTTATCAATTGTATTTCCAAATGATGAGGTTTAAATGCCATTCCTGAAATCGTTCAGCCAGATAGAGGTCTTGGTGATGATAAAGGCAAGACATACAATGCACTAGATGAGAGACTGTTTGATAAGCAGTCTCCCTAAATGGTGCAAAGTTCTGAGATATGTCTATTGGGGCATGTAGAAGGAGAAGGTACTTTCCTTGCCCATTATGAATTGGTAGGAGGCAAAGTTTAAAATGTGAAGTGGACATTTTTGTAACATTTATGACAGACAATCTGGCAAAACTTATCAAAAGCCTTAACAAATTTATTATTTTAGACCCAAGAATCCTTTGTTAATCAGTAAGAAAATAAAGTTTTAGTACCCTGGGGTTACACATTAAAATTATTATAAAACTTAAAATGTTGTGTTTTTGTTTTTGTTTTAAAGGAGATATGTTGAGAAAGACAATCATTAAAAAGACACTTTTCAGAAAAATAGATTATGGTAGAGGAGAACACTTCCAATAATTTTAAGGCACAAAGGACATTCAATTGTATACGCTGAATGTTGACAATTACATATGTGTGTATATTCATATTAAGAAAAATCATAGAACAAAGAGGTTTGCCAACCTTATTGACCTTCCCTGCTTGGTTTGCACTTCAGTGCCCAGGAAGAGGGAGTCTGCAGTGTGCAGGTATCAGTCTATTGATAAGCAATGTGGTGGCAGGATCGGCCCTTGTGTTTCTGAGGATCACAAGACATCTTCAGCAATAACATCAGAAAACTTTGAAGAAAAAAAAGGGTTCATTACTTACAAGTCCTGGAAATTACTTGGGGCCACACAGTGAGTTCAAGGAGGGAGGAAGAGAGAGAGAGAGAGAGAGCACTCATAGGCCTGGGGTACTACTTTAATCGGGGTTGAGTGTGGGAGCCTAGGGTTTTGTGGACTCACTCTTTATTGGTGAATTTAAAACATAAGAGCAGGAATTTAAAGCACGAGAACAGAAAAAACAAGTGGCCCAAATGGTCAATTATCAAAATCAGCCAATATCTCTAAAATAAAGGATCCTGGGCAGGTGACGGAGGTGGCGGTGGGCTGGCTCTTCACCTAGTCCCGTGGCTGGCAACGTGTTTATTTCAGAGAGCTGTCTTTAAGTGAAAGCCTTTTTGAAGTGGGTGCCTCCATAATCAAAGCTTAAGTCAGACACTTGCACAAAACACAAACAAAAACAAAAAGCAGTCAGGGTTTATACTACAGCGTACCACGCAGCAGATTGCATTTTTTTTTTTTTTGGCTTTTTAAATTTTTGTTTTAATTCCGGTGTGTTAACATTGAGTGTAATATTAGTTTCAGGTGTAGGATGTAGTGGTTCAGCACTTGCATACATCACCTGGTGCTCATCACAAGTGCACCCCTTCATCCCATCACCTATTTCAGCCCTGCCCACCCCCCCTCGGGTAGCCATGTTTGCTCTCTATAATTAAGAGTCTGTTTCTTGATTTCTCTTTTTTCCCCTTTTTGTTCCTTTGTTTTGTTTCTAAATTCCACATATAAGTGAAATCCTATGGCATTTGTCTCTCTCTGACGGATTTTCTTCCCCTCCTCTGCTTTGCACAGTGTCTGAAGTACCAGTGGATCTCCTCTTTGGCTTGTCAGATGTGTCAGACTCCTGGGCTCTGCTAAAACCACCCCTTCCTGTTACCCCTCCAACCCAAGAGCAGCTTTGCCCACTGCTGTTGCTAATCTCAGCTAAGAACTCCTGTTGCTGTTCTTTCACTGCCGTGTAACTCACCCTGGGCATTGAGTCCCCTGGCTTTAAATACTCAGGGCTAGTTTTCTTTGCCAGATTGTTCCCTGACTTATATAGAAATAGACAAAAAATATTAATACATGTTAATTTGAGGGCTCATGTTTGAGGAGATAAGTTCAAAAAATTTTACAACATTCAAGATTCTGTCATTTAACAATCTTCCAACTCTCAATAAGATTTTGGAGTATTTCTCCCATAAAAACTGTCTTTTCTCTGTATGTGTACATAGTTATTGTGAATGGTTTTCTTTTCATGAGCCCTTCTAACTAGCTATTTTTTTATTTGATTTTTTAAAGATTTATTTGTTTGTTCTAGAGAGAGAGTGTGTGTACATGCACATGAACCCACGAGCGGGGCGGGGCGGGGCGGGGGGACGAGAGAGGCAGAAGGAGGTGGAGAGGGAGAGAGAGAATCTTCAGCAGACCTCCACGGAGTATGGAGCCCTGAGCCTGGAGGCCTAAGTAGGGCTTGATCTCACAATCCGCAGATGATGGCCTGAGCCAAAATCAAGAGTCAGATGCTAAACTGATTGAGCCACCCAGGGCCCCTAACTAGCTATTCTTTATATGTAGAAAAGCAATGGATTTGTTGACTATCCTTTGCAATACATGTTCATTTTATACTAGGATTCTACGAAAATTCAGCAGAAGGTGATCACCCCTTCCCCATTCCACAATTTTCTGTATAGAATACAGTTTAAGAATATAAGTTTGGAGTCAGGCATAGATTTGAGTGTCAACTTAGACGTCTATTTAAATATCTGTGTGACCTTGGTAGAGCTTCCTAATCTCTAGAAGTCCCAGTTAAAACTGTGGTAAAAATAGAGATATTGGTTGACCTTTTATCATTGGGTTGATATGAGTGGTAAATTTGAAACTAAATGTAAACTACTTTAAAAGGGTTTCCCAGTTATTAAAATTCAACTCAACTTATTTATGTTTTATTTATTTTAGTATCATATGGTAGTATGAGTTTGGCCAATAACCTGAAATAGACTTCATTTTATTAAGGAAATATTTTGTGTGGGGGGTGTGTGTGTGCGTGTTTATCAGGAGAGGATTTTGACATTTTAAAACTGCTAAAACTACTTTAAAACTTTTATGATTAACGACTTTAATCATAAAAGACATCATCTGCCTGTTTGATTTTTATCTATACACTAAGATAAACTCTACTAATAGTATTGATCCATTTTTCCACTTTAGGAAGGTTAAGATAGATGTATTAGCTTCTTCTAATTAAACTGTAGATTTGTCCGTTATATTTTTTTATCTGTAACCAACTTTCTATACATATTTATATGCTGTGATAGCCACTCATAAATATTTCAGATGGTAAAAAGCCTCTAAGTTTGAAGCCTGCCAAACTGAGTCTCAGATGTTTCGTGAAGTCTCCATGCCCTTGGCATCAGGGCCTTCCTTCTGCAAGCAATTTAGACCCAGTTTCTCTGCATCAATTGTCACTACTCAGTATTAAATATTTATCCCCCAAGTATTTAGTGAACACTGAGTAGGTATCAAAGATTGTTTTAGTTTTAAGAAATACAATAAGGAAAATGCTTTTTTAAAAAATCTCTATAATGCAGATGTAAACAGAGGAGATGTGCCCCATCTCAATATTCTATCTAGATAAATAAGAAGAAAACAGAATTCCCAAGAGAATTCCTTGAGAATTCCTAAGTCCAAACCTAGGCTGAATTTTCTAATTGAGGTCATATTAACAATGTACCCTGCCCCCACACACAAAATATTGAAAATTAAGTTTAAAGAGGTACCAGGTTAGCAATGCCATAGTGATTACAGAATTGGATGCAATTCTTATCCAGAGTCAAACATTTTAAAACCCTATCTAAAACTAAAGTTATATTAAATACAAGCACATAATTTAAAAAAAATGCTCGGTAGATCAACAAAGTAGAAACCCCACCATGAAGGATAGTGAACAAAAATAAATGAAAAAAATCACAAAATATATTTCAAAAGCCTAAACATAGATTTCTCAGATGAAAAATGTTAAAATTTCAATATATTTAAATAAAACATATAAGCAATAAGAGGATAATAATAGAACAGGAAGCTATCCAAAGAGTTCAAGCATATTTAAAAAAAATAGAGAACTTCTAGGAATTAAAAAATTAATAATTGAAATAATACACACACTAAATTCACAAGATGAGCAGATTAAGCATAACTGAAAAAGAATTACTTTTCCAGAGTATAGAGCAGAATAAATAACTCAGAATGTAGCACCAAAGGCAAAATATAAGGATTATGGGGGGAAAAGTAATAGAAATAGACAATTGAAATGTTGTGATCTATAAGAAATATAAATTTAGTCATTCAGAGATGACCAAGGGATATTTCTCATATTTGATCTTCATCTGAGGTTCCTGGTTTAGAGCTTCTAAAACCCTTGGAATTACCTAAATGATGAGATTAATAAAGATGTCTTTTATTCAGGTGACTTTTGGACTGCACCTAAGGATAGGGGCTGGTTGCCTGGAGCCAAACTTGTGATTAGAGGGTTGGAACTTTCTGTCCCCCCGCCACGAAGGGTTGAGGGGCCAGAGGTTAAATTAATCATTAATGGCCAGTGATTTGATCAATCAAAGCCTATGTGATGAAGCCTCATACAAACTCAGACAGACTGGGTTCAGAGAGCTTCCGAGTTGGGGAACACGTGGAGATGCAGGGAGAGTGGTGTGCCCAGGGAGGGCCTGGAAGCTCCATCCCTTTCCCATGCACCTGGTCCTGTGCCTGTCCATCAGCTGCTGTTCCTGAGTTATATCCTTTAATAATATACCAGTAATCTAGTAAGTAAAATGTTTCTATGAGTTCTGCGAGCCACTCTAGCAGATTAATCGAACCCAAGGAGAGGGTTTGGGAACCTCTGAAGTATAGGTAGTAGGTCAGAAGCACAGGTGACAACCTAGGCTTGTGTTTGGCATCTGAGCATGTGGGGGACAGTCTTATAGGACCGAGCCCTTAACTTGTGGAACCTAATGCAGTCTCTGGGTAGATAGTGTCAGAATTGAGTTGAATTGAATTGAATTGAATTGTAGGACACCCAGCTGGTGTCCCCAGCATTACTTGATGGTGTGGGATAACCCCTGCCACACACACAATGTAACTGGGTCCTAGAATCAAAAGAACCGTTCAGGAGTGCCTGGGTGGCTCAGTCGATCAGGCTGCCTTTGGCTCAGGTCATGGTCTGAAGGTCCTGGGATTGAGCCCCAAGTCATGGCTCTGCGCTCAGTGGGGAGCCTGTTTCTCCCTCTCCCTCTGCTGCTCCCCTGCTTGTGCTCTCTTGCTCTCTCTCTCTCTCTCATATAAATGAATGAAATCTTAAAAAAAAGAACAGTTGAATGAGAGATTCCACTATACATTTAAGCAGAATCCAGAATGAAAGAATATATATAGAAGAAATACACAAATAGATAATGACTATATTCTAGAATTGATCAAAATATGCTGTCCTGGGATTTATAAATTTTAGTAAATTTTAAGCAAGTTAAATGGAAATTCATACTAGGAAAATTACCATCGAACTATAGAACACAAGAAAATAGAACCTGTAGAAGTAAAGACTGAAATTCTATAAATATTGGTGTAGAAAGATTTGAGAAATGTTTAAAAATGTGAAGTTAATCAGACTACATGATGAATTGAATACATGGTGTAAGAGTGAGTTATCAAAGATAGCAATTAGGTGTGTAAGTTGTTATCACTGACTGGATGGTGAAGCCATGCTCTGAGATAAGGAACAATGGAAATGGATCAAATCTGTTCTGCAGATGGGAGCAGAGGGCAGACAAGACAGTTGGGTCTAGGGCTATTGTGTTTGAGGTGCTTATGGTTATTCAAGTTGAGATAAGCAGTAGACTGTTAGCTACACATAAGGAAAACACATGAGAGCTCTTGCGTGGGTATATTTGAGAGTAATCAGCATCAGGGTGGTAATTAAAATCTTGGGGAAGCATGAAATCGTCTGGAAAGAGATTACAGAGAAGAGTTGTAGGCTTGGGGGAAGATTGTAGGACTCTCAGATCTAATGGCTGAATATAGGAGAAGGCTGTGAAGATACTCACAAAGGGAGAACCAAGGGGGATGGCTGTTTGTGCTGTTTTCACATGGGTTAAACTGGAAGTGCATGGTGTGATAGAAAGAAAAAAAAAATAGAAAAAGCAATATGAGAAAAGTAAAAAAAAAAAAAAAAAGTCCTTTGGACTTAGCAAACTGAAGGTCTTGGATGAATTTACCAAGGTGTGTTTCAGTTGAGTGGACCGAGGAAATAGCCATGTTGGAATGAGTTGAGAGGTACAAGGGAAATGAATAAATGAAGACGTTAAGTTGGAAAAGTCTTTCAAGAAATTTACCTGTGAAAGGGAGAGTTCGGAAGGGTATGGGTTCATAGAAAAGTTTGTTTCAAACATTAGTATGTATATAAATTTATGGACTTGGAAAGAATGACATTATTTGATAAATATCTTGATAATACTAATAGTGGGAAGAGGTTGGAGCCCAGGGCAGAGGTGAAGGGCTTTGTGTCACAGACAATGAGGGATATGTTCTCCATCATAGTGCTTCTCGAAGTGTGGTTTGTAGACCAACAGCAGCATCACCACTTGGAAATGTTTTAGAGTTAGAAGGGCTGAAGGTGCGGACCAGCAATGGGTGATTTCACCAGCCCTCCAGGGGATTCAGATGCCTGCTCAAGTCTGGGAATTACTGATCTATTGCACCAAGACTGAAGAAGACAGGATGAGTATCAAGTAACTTGGTTTGTGTTTGGTAAACAAAAGCTGAGAGATTTCCCACTTAATATGTCCTATTTCCTTAGTTAAGGAGTGACTATCAAATGACAGTCAAAGAAGAGATGAGTTGGTCAAAATTTAAAGACAGAGGAAAATGTCTCATTCAGGGAATACACTGACGAGAGTAACATAGTGTAATTTCCTGGAGGAATTGAGGTCCTGTTTGAGGTGGGCCATCATTAATTAATAGCAATAGATGCCTTGCTGTGTGAGCTTTCCACACCAAAGCAGAGAGTACAGCCCATCTGATGATCCATATTCTTCTTCCTGAACATTTTCCTGTTCATATGCACCTTATTCCTACAATCCTTAACACTATTTATTACTGAACCCGAGAAATTGACTTAATTTAAAAATCAAAATAGAGACAAATCAATAAAAAGATTGCAGGACTACCTCGTAAGGATGAGGGAAAGATCACAGTTATTAAGTGTTGGATTGAAGGTGCCTTTGAGATATTTAAAAGAGGTAGATGAAGTTTCCAAATCTAGAAACAACACAAGAATATTGTTAGTGTCTCAATTGTATACAGATGAACTATGTATGATGTGATGCTCTTAAAACAGACATGTGTATAATATACCAACAGAAACCATGCTTCCTGGAGGAATGGCGAAGACAAAGGGCAGGGGAGTTGATGTTGCATAAATGTCTGAAATCCAAACCTTAACTCCTGAACTCGGCGGGGAAGAGTTGACCCTGATACTACTTGCATTGCACAAACAGTGAGCGATTTGACAAAGGCCAGGTTGGAAGGGTTCAGAATTTTAACTTATTTAACTACAAAGTGCCTTGTTGCCCCAAGTCAGGGGTAAATTGAGGTAGGAAGATAACTGGTTGTCAACTGCAAGATGGCTGTTTCCTCATGGAGAAAGACCCGGCCACACCAGAGCCAGACCCAGACTGAAATCAATTACAGAGGCAGTTATGAGAGAGACACTGTCAGTTTTAGGGCCGGAGGAAAAAGGTTTCAGACGAGGTGGTACTTAGTGCGAGTCACGGCACAGAGATTCTTGAAAAGGGCAAAGTGGCAGATATTAAGGAGCCAGGGAACTTCAAGCACCACAGGAAGAGTCATTAACAAGGGAGCAGAAGTCTCCAGAAAAGGAGCAAATGACATCTGGGAAAATTGACAGTGCTCACTTTAAGGGATAGGAGGACTTCTCAATTGCTCATAGAGAGGGACGGACTGGACCAAAGAGGCAGAAATAGCAGGGCACAGAGGAGGCGCTGCTGGAGGAAACCCACTGTGAGATCTCACTCCTGTGTGATCACGTGATTTAAAATTACCCCAGGTCAGAGGGCACTGCTACCCCTGGTGTAGGGTTAGAGGGAAATATTTCCCTCAGGACCCTTTAGCGTGGCAGGTCTTTGCCTACAGGTGCAGAGGCCCCAAGTTGATATGCATGATCCAGTCTGAGATTTTTAAAGATATAGCCCTTTCTTCATGTATTTGGGTATCCATTCATTTGTTCATAAACACAGGCTCCATGGAAGGCACAGACAAATTCCAAACACAGTACCTCTCAGTAAGAAGAAGTAAGGTGTTAGGGGAGCACTTATGCAATGGAGCCTCAGTGTGGGTGTCAGAAAAGGTTGCAGAGAGGAGATTTGCCTGAACTGAGACTTGACAGATGTGTGGCATGGGGAGAAACAACCACAAACGTCGAAGCTCTGAGAGGTGAAAAGCTCACTTGAGTGAGAAGATATCTCTGTAAACGAATATTCTGGCATCGTAGTTCTGGAAAGCAGTGTTGAAAGATTGGGAAGTAGACAGGGATGTAGGTAGACAACATGTATTTGAATTCTCGTCTGCTACCCACGAGCTTGTTAACTTTGGTCTCACGGCATAAAACAGTTGAGTCTGTTCTCTCATCTGTAAATGAAAATGTTGCCATTTTCCTCCCTGAGTTTTGTGAGGATTATGTGAGATCATATATGTAGAAACTTGCATGCACCCTGGCATTTCGCTCCAAGGATGTCTACCTCGATGATAGCAAGGAGATGTGTAGAGGGTACGTCCCACAGCCATGCCCCTGCTTCCTTCCGACAGCGTCAGAAAGGGAACATCAAAGCCTTCAGGGCTGCTCCATGAATAGGGATCTGGATGGATGGTTGGAAATAACTAGGAGAAACAGGCTGAGTGAAGCAATGGTCACCATAATAATGACCGTCAGGAGGGAGTGAAAAGTGGCCTGAGGATCAGTAAGAACAAGAAATCAAGATGGAGGGATGGTAGTAATGTGGTTTGGATACTGCATGTTGGATCAATGGCCAGGTTAAGGAGTATCCATAAAAAAAGAGAGAGGGTGTTTAACATGGAGAGGCTGCAGAACTGAGAACTCAATATTTTGACTTCGGAAATTGGTTTTTGGTTCCACTGACCTTATCGGCACAAAGGGCTCTCTCTGGCATTGAATTGATGGAAGAAATGAAACTTATCTATGCTTTACATCATTGCGACTTGAAAATATTTCCCAAGTATGGGGATTGGCTGGCTGGCTCCACACTACCAACAGAAAGCTTTTCCAAAGGGTCAGTGGCACTTAATGCTAGTTAGGGTAGCTCCTGTGGACCTGTATCCTTGTACAGGATCTTAGGTCCTCAACCAAGAGTTTACAGCAATGCACTCTGAAGACCATCCAGCTGGACCGAGGAGGGCTGTAGCACCCTCTAAACACGCAGCGTCAGGGGACATGTTCCTCAGTATTGAAAGAGGTCAGTGGCTGACAGACGGTGTAATCTGTGCACTCAAAGTTGATGGGCTGTGCATGAGAGGGATCCTACCGTCAAGCCCCACAGATATTGCTCCCTTCAGAGAAAAAGGAAAAAAAAAAATCCTCCTGAACCACAGATCCTTCCATTTCATACAGGAATAATTATGTATAGCTATTGTCTCCACGGCCCTTCCTCCCCTTCTTTTTTAATGCCCTGCAACTGGGAGCGTCTGACTCTTGGTTTGGGCTCAGGTCATAATCTCAGGGTCCTGGGTTCAAGTCCCGAGTTGGGCTTCCCACTTGGCGAGGGGTCTGCTTGATATTCTCTCTCTCCCTCTGCCCCTCCCACTCATGGGTTCTCCTTCTCTCTCTAAAAGAAATAAATAAATCTTAAAAAAAAAAAAAAAAACCCTGCAACTAGGTTTCTATTTCATTTCTTCACTGAATTGTTTATTGTCAAGATCACTAATGCCTTCCAGGTTGCCAAATTTAATGATCACATCTCTGTCCTCATTAAAAGCTCTCTGTAGCGTTGATACTGAAGACTAATTTCTTCTTGAAGATCTTTTGAGAGCTCGTGTGATGCCACCCTCCCTTGACTGTGTTGGAAGTTCTTCACCCTCCATCCAGTCTCTCTGGTCCAGGCAACATGGAGAGCCCAGAGCTCAGGAGGGGAGTAGTTTCTTGATTTACCTTTCTGTTTTAAGACATACTCTCTCTAGGTCCTTTAATTAAGGCATATGGCTTTCAAATGCCATCTCTATGTTTTTGAAACTCAAATTCTATCTCCATATTTGGGGTTTTTAAAATATATTTACTTTTTTTTTTATTGTGTTCAACATTACAGTGCTCAAGATGGAGATCTCCAGCCAGAACTATAGGGTAGTTTCTTGATTTCATGGCTTCTGTGTAAGTGTGTGTGTGTGTGTTGCATCACACAACTGTATAATATTTAAATATAAGCAGATTAATATAAAATCATGAATAAGAAATTTGGAATTTTTCATTCTCAATATTTTTCCTTTTAGAACATCTATAATGTTAGGTGTGAGGATGCCCACCAGACCGTCCTTGCACTCTGGGGAAATAACTCTGTTTCTAGAAAACCAAATCGTGTCCCTGCTCGCCTCTCATCAAGGTTCTCCCCACAGCAGGACAGCACGGCAGAATCCAGACAATTGAACCCTGAGTTGTCACAAGACCAGGAATACCTCTGCTGTCCTCAGCTCTTACAAGCTTATTTACTTTGCCCCTAGGCCTGTCAACAAAAGTTTTATGGTAGAATATTTTGTCTGAAATAAACAAAGACTCACTTGCTATTTGGAAACAGCAGTTTTCCAATATATTTATCCAAATAGAACTCTGCTCTGAGGAAAGGGATGTGTGGGCGGGTGGAAAATATGTTATAACAATAATGGAGACTGTCCCCAGTGTCTGTCTCGCACATAGACACAGATTACTGCCTACCGGCCAAGATTTTAGAGAAGCTGAATAGTTTCCCTTACCTGACAAAACTCTCTCACTACCCTAAAAAATTCTACTTTTTGAGGTTTTTTTAAGTGTTTGAACTCATGAAAAATATCTCCGCTCTTGTAATTATTAGTAAGGGTCTACTCCCAAAGAAAAAAATGTAACAATCAGCAAAGTCTTGTGTACCTACAATTTTAGAAACACTGTCTAATATTTAACTCATTCTAAAACTTAGTGTTCCATTAATAATCTGCCTGATTATCTTGTCTGCTTTTGATTTATCCCATTTGACATATATCCAGCCCTCTGATTTGGGCTCTGGCTTAATGAAAATGTCATCTCCCCTCATAATAGATAGGGTAGGGGTCTAAACATACAAGGGGTCAATCATGAGAGAGAGAGGTTTGGGGCACTAAGGATAAAAAAAATCATCTATTTTAGAATTTCGCACATGAAATTTTACTGCTTTGTGTAATTCAGGTTAGTTAATGCTGTCTAGTATTTATAGCTATTGATGGCATATTGCAGGTGTCTGGTAAAAAAAAACAAAAAAGCACATTTCAGTTTGTAAGTTTCAAGGCTATTATAGTTTTATAGATTTTTTTTCCCCCTCACTTATGCCTAGCAATATTCTACTCTGTCTATGGGGCCATATTTCTCAACCTTTATATCCTGGAATCATCTGAAGAAGCATGGCTGAGAACACTGCTCTAGGTCAAGTTCAGTAATGCCTCCTCCATGAAGTTTTTCTTTCTAGCATGTAACAACATTATCTAAATAATTTTTAATTTTCTGAATTTCAACAGGACTGAAATTGTAATTTCCTTATTTCATTTAAATATAATTATAGAATATATATACGTGTGTGTGTGTGTTTTCTTTCCTCACTTGGATGTGAGTTTCTTGAAGGTATCTTGAGTTGTGTTCATTTCCTATCATCCATTTGTTTTCTCTAGCTTACCCTAGTCCTTGAGTATCTCCAATATGTGCAAAAGCATCTGGTGTATGAAAATGGGTCTGAAAAAGAAAGCTAGAACACAAAAATATACCACTGACGGTGACAAGAAACAAGGTTGGAGTTTCCAATCATTCTTAAAAGCATGTACAAAGTTCAAATCCAGACAATGCCCAGAGCAAGAGAGTACACAGAAAGGCATTAACAGACAGCACTAACCCAATTCTGAGAAATGTGCCATCTGTGGGATTAATATTACACAACAATAAAAGAAGTCTCTAAAGCTATAGCTTCTGGGTTTGAATTCTATCTGTAATATGTAATAGCAGTATGTTGGACAAATTACTTAACCTCATGTTTATCTATTTTTTTTATCTGAAAATTGTTCTTAGTAATAATAGTACCATCATATTACTGCTATAAGAAAGCTTGGTGTACAAAAACATTTAATGCATTTCAGCCATTTGTAACTTTTAGTATTAGTGAATAATGCAGACAGTAATATTAACAAATATAATCTCATTGTTTAAGAGATGACATTTTACCATTCATTGCCATGGCATTCAATAATATTGGTGATCCAGAGCATTTTTTCATATTGAATATACATCATACCTACTGACAACATTAGTTAATTGCTTCTCACTATGGGCACCTGTCATGTATTTGTCAATTATAGTGTGTCTTAATTGAGATGTGTGTTTTTATTGAATAGAAAGTTTACAGAGTGTTTTCAATTTCTTCATTATAATTGAAATGCTAATATTATAATTGCTTTGAAGAATAGATTACAACTTCACTGACAGAATGATGTAAAATTGCCATAGAAAATGTGATGTTAAGGGACGCCTGGGTGGCTCAGTCATTAAGCGTCTGCCTTCGGCTCGGGTCATGATCCCGGGGTCCTGGGATCGAGTCCCACATCGGGCTCTTTGCTCAGTGAGGAGCCTGCTTCTCCCTCTCCCTCTACTGCTCCCCCTGCTTGTGCTCTCTCTCTCTCTCTCTCCCTGACAAATAAATAAATAAAAATCTTAAAAAAAAAAAAGAATATGTGATGTTAAAAAAGAAAGAAAGAAAACATGATGTTGTTGTCTGTTTTGTTTCTTTTGTAGACAATATTTGCCTGAAGTCTTTGGAGTCAGTGTTTTCATATCCAGTATGTAAATAAAAACTCTGATGGACTTTCTTTGAATTTGTTTGTAGTCATTTTACAGTTTGTGAATGTTATTCCATTCAGATGTCCTAATTAAATGGCAATAACAGTACAATTTTATGCTGTATCTTGGATGGGGGAAAAAAGACATAGAGGTTCTTAGAGAGGATGGCATTAAATGAATACAAAGTAAAAGAATTTTAACTACAGAATAAAACATTAATATTCAATTTATTTTTTTTGTTCAAAGTTGTGCTAGATGTTTTCCATGGAAGTATAAATTTGCACACATATTAACAAGAAGACAACCCACTTCCAAAATGGGAGAATGGATTAAATACACATATTTTCCAAAGAATATAAACAAATGCCAAAAAGACACATGGGAAGATGCACAACATCATAGGGGAATGCAAATAAAAACCACAATTAGATATCACTTCACACCGACTAGCATGGCTGTAATCAAAAAGATAGACAGTAAAAAGTTCTGTTGATGATGTGAACAAATTGGAACCTTCATATGTTTTTCTGGTTTGTAATGTGAAAAAGTGTACCAGTTTCTCAAAAGTTTAGGCATAGAGTTACCATATGACCCAGCAACTCCACTCTTGGGCATATGTCTGAGAAACATATACACACATGAAGACTTGTAAATAAATGTTCCTAGCGGCATTATTCATAATAGTCAAGAGATGGAATCAACCCAAATGTCCATCAACTAGCAAATGGATAAACAAAATGTAGTAATCCTCCCTTATCTTCAGTTTCATTTTCTGTGGTTTCAGTTACTTGCAATTAACCATGATCCAGAAGCAGATGATTCTCCTTTGGACACATTGTCAGAAGGTCAATATTAGCCCAACACTATGTCACAGTGCCTAGATCATTCATGTCATTTCATCTTATCGTATAGGCATTTTATCAGCTCCCATCATCACAAGAAGAAAGGTAAGTACAGTACAATAAGATATTTTGAGAGAGAGAGAGACAGAGAGAGCATATTCATGTCATTTTTATCACAGTATATTGTTATAATTGTTCCATGTCATTATTAGTTATTGTCGTTAATCTTTTACTATGCCTGATTTATAAAATAAACTTAATCATAGATGTGTATGAGTAGAAAAAATGCATAATATATATAGGGTTAAAAGTATCTGTAGTTTTAACCATCTACTAGGGGCCCTGGCACATATCTCCTGTGGATGAGGAGAAATTATTGTATATTCAAACAATATTATTGGAATACTATTTGGCAATGAAAATGAATAAAGTACTGATACATGTTACAACATAGGTAAAACTTGAAAACGTTAAGCCATTTATATGAAACATTCATAATAGGCAAATTTGGAGAGAGAGAAAGTAGATCATTGGTTGCACAAAGTTTGGGGTATATGATTATGAAATGGCTGCAAATAATACAGGCTTTCTTTTTGGACAGATAAAAATGTGCTACACTTAGATTATGGGATGGGTGCACACTGTGAATGAACCAAAAATTTTAATTATACAATTTAAATGGGCAAATTTTATCTTACATGAATTTAATCTCAATAAAGTTGTTTGAAAAGTATATTTTTGATGTCTAACTGCTTTTAAACAAAAAATTCTCTTACAGTTCAGCCAATACAATTATCATTCGTTACAAGCAAAATCAGTAAGTCAGAATTTTCCACCATTCTGCCACTTTCATCAACACGTTGTTGTTTTCATCTTCTATACTTCTCTCAATTCTGCCTTCATTTCTCTACATCCATTCCTTCCAGCAGAATTAATTCTTTCCTCCTTTGATTTTTGTGTTTCAGATATCTATTGTCATGTAGAAACCCCACAAAATAGAGATTATTAAATAATAGCCATATATTTATTCTTAATAGTAAGTTGGACCAGGCTCATTGAGGAAGAGTTGTTTCTGACCCATGTGTTGTTAGCTGAATAGGTTTGACTGGAGCTAAAGTACCCAAAACGGCTTTATGACCTGGTTGGCAATTCAGTGGGAGTGGCTAAAATGGCTCAGGGTGGCTCAGAGTGACTGTACCTGTCTCTCTAGCCATGTAGTCAGACTTCTTAGGTGATTCAGGGCTCTAAGGAATGAACATGGAAGCTGCCAGTTTCTTAAAAGCTAGGCCTGGAACTGTTTACCCAGTGCCTAGGAGAATAACTGGCACATAATAGGGATTCAATAAATATTTGTTGACTACATGCCTTAGGAGCTCTTTAGATGGCAAACATTGATCTGTGTTTTGAAGACACATGATATCTACTTCACAGAACTGGAATGAAATGATGGAATTAAAAGATGGAAATGAAATGAAAAGATGGAAATGAAAAGATGGAAAAACAGACAATAAAAATATAGTTTAATGAATGCTAGGATGGAAGATATACAAGAAACTGGCATATCAAACAAAAGTATACATTAAACTAGTCTAGTAAGTGTTGGGGAAGCTTCCCTAGAAGAGATGACAACTAAGCAGAAACCACAAAGCTGAAGAAGGATTGAAAATGGAAAATGGAATAAGGATTATGGTGTACGCTTGTACATCCAGCCTGACTGAATTTGGGCCCTTTAATCTTCAGTTTTTTAGTCCATTCTAGTCCCAAGACTTGTATCGAATTTGGTTTATTTTCTCCCATATGGTCTAGCTTGATACAGTTTTATCTTCACCTTTAGAATTCATTCACTTCCTCCTACTCTGGGAAAATATCCTGAGAGACCACCTAGCTTATGGCTGTTGTTACCTAACTAGGGTGGGGGGATCAGAATTTGGTTCCTAGTAATACAGAAAATTTTGGAGCCCAAGCAAAAGAACGAGAAAAAGAGATTTATAAATCTTACTTGAATTATATCTCTGTAAAACCGTGTTTTGTGGTCTTTATTCATGTTAAATATGTGTGAAACAAAAAGGAGCTAGTTTTTTTGGGGGGGGGAATAATTTCTGTAATAAATTTCCTAGAGACTAGGTAAATAAAAACCATTTTTTTCTATCCTATGAAGTTATTTGTGATATTTATTCCAAAATGTCTAAAAAGATGAAGCTCAACAAATTCCAAATAAGATAAAAATAAAGAGATTCCTAATCAGAAACATCAAAGTAAAAACCCTAAAAGCCAGAGAGAGAAAATCTTGAACTATCAATGAAATTGCATGTATAAGGGAACCTCAGCAAGATTTGAGTTGGCTTCTGGGACAGCTGAATGGCTCAATTAAGTGTCTGACTTTTGACTCAGGTTATGATTTCAGCATCCTGGAATCAGCCCCAAGCCCAGAGTCCCGCAATGAGCCCTGAGCTCCACATTGAGCCCAGAGCCCCGCCTTGGGCTCAGCACTCAGCCGGGTGTCTACTTCTCCATTTCCCTCTCCCTCTGCCCCTCCCCCTGCTTGTGCTCTCTGTCTCTCAAATAAATAAATAAAATCTTAAAAAAAAAAAAAAAAAAAAGAGTTGGCTTCTTGTGAGAAAAAAATCCAGGCCAGAAAAGCAGTGTGATAACATACTCGAACTGCTGAAAGGAAAAAAACAAACAAACTGTTAACTAAGAATTTTAATGTACAGTAAAACTAACTTTCAAAAGAGAAGACAAAATAAAAATATAATTTAATCAATGAAAATTGAGTTAATTCATTGCTTTAAAAGCAACTTTAAAAGGAATACTAAAGGACATCTTTAAGCAGAAAGCTTTTGACTCCAAACAGTAATTAGAGTAATTAAAAATCACATTAAAAAAAAGACACTGATTGTGTTAATTGTGCAATTAGCAATGGTAGTAAAAACGCATATTTTTTTCCTTTTAATTGGTTTAAAAAACAATTGTATAAAACAATATGTATATAATTTATTATTTAAAAAGTACAGAGTTGGAAGATTCCTATTTCCCGATTCCAAACTTGATAAAATTGTACAGTAGTAAAGACAATAAAATAGTGACATAATGACAATAATATGGACCAATGGGATAGAATTAATAGTACAGAAATAAACCTATACATCTGTGGTCAACTGATTTCAACAAGTATGCCAAGAGAATTCATTTGGGAATTTCATTTCAAAAATTGTGTTGTGAGAACTCAAGATCTACATGTAATGGAATGAAGTTTGAGGTCCACATCACACCATAATAAAATTTAACTCAAAACTGATCAAATACTTCATTCTTAAAACTAAAACTAAAATTCTTAGGGGAAAATATAGGCATAAAGCTTCATGACCTTGGAATAAGTAATGATTTCTTATACGTGACACCCAGAATACAAGCAGCAGATGAACAAAAAAAAAGTAGATTAATTGGATTTCATAAAAATTAAAAACTTTCAGTTTCCCTGTGGAATTTATCAATAAATCCCCTCCTATGGAAAGAATGTGAGTGGTAGCTGGGCATATTGATTACCAATTAGTGGTAACACTGAGTCATGGGGGAACCCCAAGATATATAGTGGTGTGTACAGAAATAAGGCATTATAATCCTAAGAACTAGATGAAAATAAATAAAAAGAAAAAACTAAAAGAAAAAGCATTGGAGAGTTTGATTATAAAATTTGACCTCGAGGTTTAAGAATTCAAAATTTGATGCTCCCCATAGCTTAAAAACAAAGAATTTGAATTCAATAGATGGATTTGAGAAATGTTCTATAAATTGTTACAGGAGCCACAATGAAGAGGGGTAGTTCCCTTTTCCTGAATGTAGGCAGGGAACTTCTTTGTCCTGATGCCACATTAGTTTCAGTGTCCTTGGATAGACATTATCCTACCATAATGTTTTTAAAAACATCAATGTATTTAAACATACATTTGAGAGAAAGAAACCTAGCTTAGTCTATCCAGAAAAAAACAGGTATTTTAATTATAATCTGTCCTTGGAGTCTGACCCTTAAACTGGAACTTTGTTGAAATCCTGAAGGAAATATTAATTCAGCCAGTTGTAATTTATACATTGGTGAACTTTATCCCTTTAATTGGTCTGTTAATAGCATTCATTTTAGTCATGGAGAAAATTAGAGCTGAATGCATAAAGCTTATACACATGGACTCCTGAGTTTTCTGGATGTGAAGCGAAGATCATTCATAGAAGGAAGTGGCCTAGGGGCACATGGGTGGCTCAGTCGGTTAAGCGTCTGCCTTTGGCTCCAGTCATGATCCCAGTGTCCTGGGATCGAGCCCTACTTTGGGCTCCTTGCTCTGCAGGGAGCCTGCTTCTCCCTCTCCTCCCCCGCTTGTACTCTCTCACTGTCTCTCCTTCTCTCTCTCTCGCAAATAAATAAATAAAATCTTAAAAAAAAAAAAGAAGGAAGTGGCCTAAAATAAATCTCTATCTTAGGAAAAATGAAATATTTCCTTAGAGTTTTTGTATATGTTTGTTGTTTATGTGAGGATGAGCAGAATATTTCAAATTGGCTTTCCAAATCAAGATGGGGAATAATGATCAATTAGTTTATTCTATGCATCTTTTCAGTCTCATACACTTGTCAGGTATTTTGAGAGCTATTTAGTGAGACTTTAATCCCGATGAGTTGATTATTATTCTCCTGCAGTAAACTCCCCCCAATATTCTTATTTTTGCCCTATTTTATAATCATTCCCAAGGTCCATAGTATTTATAATTTTGGAGTTATTTTGTTTTTCAATTTCATAAAAATGAAAACAACAAAAAAAACCCAAGGGTCAGAGAAGCAAATATTAATCATCTTTAGTCCAAGGTGTTGAAATGTCATCACTCTCTTTGGTACTAAGTATTTACCATAAGCAAGACACTTAATATTTCGCTTGACTCTGAAAACAAACTTAGATGTTGGATGCTATTATTATGTTCACTTCAGAGAAGAGTAAAGTGAGAATCATTAAGATTAAGATTATATATCTAAGTTTCTACCACTAAGTGGCAAATTTGGGAATATGATCCAATCATTTAAAATCTAGAGCTCAATAGGTAAAATTTCTGTGTTCTAGTACTTTTAGCTAGAAGTGAAACACAGATAGTTAATTTCACAGACTATTCCATGAAAACTTTTACTGATCACACAAATGTAATTCAATGAACTAGACAAGTAAGACACCAATAGAAGTGCAAATACTATAATGAAGCAACATGGGACATGGGTGTTTTTATAGCTTTATCGAGATTTAATTCATATGCCATATATTTCACCCATTTAAAGTATGTGATTCAAGGGTTCTTAGTGTGTAACAACCACTACAATTTAATTTTACAACTTATTTATTACCCCAAACAGGAAACGCATGCCATTAGCAGTCATTCCCCATTTCCCTATCCCTAGGTGAATTTAATAGTAAATTAATAAATTTACTATTTCTATATGAACATTTGCCTATTCTGGACATTCCATATCAAATGAAATCATATAAGATGTAGTCTTTTATGATTAGATTCTTTCACTTAGCATAACATGTTAAAGGCTCATCTATGTTGTACCATATATCACTGTATTTCCTTTTATTTTGTCCAAATAATATTCCATCATGTGGATATACCATTCTTTGTTTATCCATTCATCATCTGATGGGCATCTATGTTGTTTATACTTTTTGGCTATCAAATAAGACACCAATCTAACTGCAAATATAGCAATTAAGCAATGTTGAACACTGATTTTAACTTCCTTACAGTATAGACTGGGTGATTTTAGGGTTTCTGCCAAATATAGTAGTTTATAATTCTAAATTTTCTATAAAATAAAGAAAATCTTAAATAAATCCTTTAATTGAATATTTTATTTAGGCCAGGAAGTTTGTGTGTTGCCAGGGTTAATAAAAATAGGCAAGTGGATTTCCTTCTTGTTCCATCAAAATACTATGCAAGCAACAAGATAAATGAAGTATTCAGAATATTACTGATATTTTTTCCCAAAATGGGCCAAAGGGATCTTGAATGTTATAGAATGTATCACAAAGCAATTCAATTTTAGATCTTTAACCTCCTATGGAAAGGATGTAATATTTTTGTTTTAGTATGCTCAGGATGCTGTGATAAAATACCATAGACTAGGTGGCTTATAAATAACAAAAACATATTTCTCATACTTCTGGAGGCTGGATGTCCAAGATCAAGGTGCTGGCAGGCACAGTGTCTGGTGAGGGCCCACTTCTTGATTCATAGGTGCTGTGTACTCATATGGCAGAAGGGATGAGAGCGCTCTTTTATGAGTACTAGTCACATTCATGAGGGCTCCACTCTCATGACCTGATCACCTCCAAAGGCTCTTCCACCTTAGCATCCTTACTTCTTAACAATGTCAAATTGATACTAAAACCCGGTGTTTTGCTTTTCAGATTCTTAGCTCTATGATTTTCTTTGACATCATGGTACCTTAGACCCCTTGATTCACTTTAATAATTTCCAGAATGAAATACGATCTGGATAGCATTTGATACATTTGGTCATTGTTCATTGCAGCAACACTTCCAACATTTGATCCTAAACAAGGGTGTTTGGCAATGAATCCAGGACAAGGAAACACAACCTGATTATATTCTAAGACATTCCCACACCAGGAGGCTCAGATCTCTTTTCATTTGGCAGGAATGATTAAGCAATTTAACTTCTTTGTCTTCTACTTCTCCTTCCTCTCCTCCTCTTCCTTATTGTTTATTTAGTGACCATAATTGATAGTGATAAAGAGATGTTAATTACAATCTGTTTATTTTAAGCACTTACCTAAACTAAAACATTTTGATGAAGAAACCAAATAAAAGAAGTTGTGAGAGTCTTTTCATTTTAGTTGGCACTAGGAATCCAGATGCAATCTGTTTTAAGAAAACTTCAGAATAAAATGACCACCTATGTGTTCCATTTTATGATACAGTCATTCATCACTGTAAAATGGCAACAGCACAAAATCAACTGTGCAATAACAAAACATTGAAATCATTGTGATACTACATCTATCAATACTCAATGAACCAGGGGCACCTGGGTGGCTCAGTCTGTTGGGCAGCTGCCTTTGGCTCAGCTCATGGTCCTGGGGTCCTGGGATCGAGCCCCACGTCCAGCTCCCTGCTCGGCGGGGAGCCTGCTTCTCCCTCTCCCTCTGCCTGCCACTCTGCCTACTTGTGCTCTCTCTCTCTCTGTCAAATAAATAAATAAAATCTTTAAAAAAAAATACTCAATGAACCAAACCTGTCAAATAGGATATAAAAAAATCCCAACAAAAAATTAACAGGATATTAATAAGTAACTTACCAAATAAAAGAAATGATAAGTACATAAAAACACATAAAAAATAAAAATAAATCAATAATAAGAATCTGTCTTGTATATTGGATTCTAATTTCAATATGGGAGATTTTAATTTTCCTTATCCCAATTTACTTTTTACAGTTCTTCAACAATTAATCTGTATTATTATTATTATTTTATATTTATTTATTTATTTTAGACATAGAGTGCACCTGCGAGTGGGGAGAAGGACAAAGTAATTTTGAAAAATATGTCTGTAAAATGGACAAGAGATTTGGAAATTTTTAAAAAACATTAAGATGTTTAGTGTTTTCTTCATTACAATATGTTCTTATTTACCATTTAATAAAAATAACAAATAGAAGTCTAAAGATTAATGCAGTACAATATTATTGTGAGTGTCTTCAATAAATAAATTAGGCAACTGATAGTGAATTCTAATTTTTTCCTGTCCGTTAGATTAATCAGCATAAGTAAAAAGTGATCTTGTATTACTTAAAAAAGACTTACAGTATAAATGTTAGGGAAAGAAATGTCACTTGTCCAGAATTTCTCAGAAATAAAGCAAAAGAACAAAATTTGTATATTTGTGTCCTGTCTCTAATAGGAACATTCAAATAGTTCATTACACTCCAGAATTATTTTAATGAACTTTAATGAGTCATTGATGCAGTCCAACAGCATGCAACAAATGCCAAAAATATTTGTGCCTTTTAAAGTCTCTACTAAATTTGTGCCTACATATCCAATTCCCTGGTTTCTAAAACAATCCTTCTATTTTTAATGTGCATAGTTCCACATTCAAATGAGATACACAGAACTAAAATATGAAGCTTTTATAATGAGATTTAAGGATATGTAAAAATCAGATGTGCTAATTTTAAATGGAAGTATTATTTTCATCCTAAAATTCTCATTTAATAAAGTTTAATTTGCTACAAAGTACATAGTCATTAAACTACATTAAGATGAATCATAAGACTCTCCAGACTAATGGAAACTTCAGAGATAATGTTGCAGAAAGGGGGGGGGGGGGCATGGAAAGTGGAGGAGAGAGAGTGCAGCATTATTACATTAAGATTATTTCTTAAATTTAGCCCTCCACAAAAAATCACATTCTTGTATCAAATTCAGATGATGTCCAAATATTTTTTGAAGATTTTATTTATTTATTTGAGGGGGGTAGGGGCAGAGGGAAAGGGAGAGAGAACCTCAAGCAGATTCCTCGCTGAGCGTGGAGCCCCATGCAGGTCTAGATCTCACCACCCTATGATTATGACCTAAGCTGAAAGCAAGAGTCAGACACTTAACCAACTGAGCCACCTGGCACCCCTTAATTGAAATGTTTTTAAACATAAATTTTGGAGAAAATAATTTTCCTTGATATGACTAAAGAATTTTCATACTTGATATAAAACCTCAATCCTGAAAAAAATAAAAATGTTTCTAAAAATACATTTATTAAGTAATTTATATTCATCCCATCTCTGCTACCATAAATTTGAATTTAATTGAATATAATGTTAATATTTTTCTCCTTTAAAAAGAGGGAATTCTGGGGGAGCGGAGCAAGATGGTGGAGGAGTAGGAGATCTGGGTTTTGTTTGGTCTCAGGAATTCAGCTGAATAGGGATCAAACCATTCTGAACACCTACGAACTCAACAGGAGACTGAAGAAGAGAGTAGCAACAACTCTCTGAACAGAGAAGCGACCACTTACTGGAAGGTAGGACGTGCGGAGAAGTGAATCCGAGGCGATATTCGGGAGGACAGACGGCGGGGGAGGGGGCCTCCGTCGGCCGCTTCTGGCAAGTGCTAGAGCCGCGGAGCACAAAATCGGACCTTTTAGAAGTTGGCTCGGCGGAGGGACGTCGCTGCAGTGGCTAAGCGGGGGGTGGAACCCTCGCGGGACAGTGTGGTCTCAGGACCCTCGGGGTCACAGAAAGACCGGGGGTGCCTGAGTGCGGCAGAGCTCCCGGGTATCGGAGCGGGGAAGCCGGCTGCAGAGACGGAGCCGAGGCGCGGGCTCTCAGCTCGGGGTTGCCATAAACTGTGATCCGCGGCCCAGTCGGGCCACTGCTCCTCCAGCAGGGACCCAACAAGCGGCAGAGCTGGGGAGACTCCCCTTCCTCCCCCGGGAGGAGCGGCGCGGGAATGCCCCGCAGGGATCTGCTGGGTTTGGAGACTCCACACGGGGTCGGGTGCCAGACATAGAAACGCTCGGTCACAGGCCGGTGAGCACGGAGTGCAGCCGGAGACTGGGGACACGGGAGTGACTGCTTTTCTCTGGGGGTGCACAGAGGAGCGGGGCCCCGAGTTCTCGGCTCCTCCAGGCAGAGATTGGGAGGCCACCATTTTCACCCTGGTCCTCCAAAGCTGTACCGAGAGCTTGCAGGGAACAAAAGCTCCTGAGAGCAAACCCGAGCAGCTTGCTTAGCCCGGATCGACAAGGGCGGGGCAATTCTGCCTCCAGCAAAGACATTTGGGAACCATGGCAACAGGCCCCTCCCCCAGAAGATCAGCACGAACAGCCAGCAAGCCAAGACCAAGTTTACCGATCAAGGAGAACGGGAGAACTCCAGCGCTAGGGGAATACTGCACATAGAATTCATGACTTTTTTTTACCATGATTCATTAGTTCATGAAAGTTAATTTTTTTAACTGTTTTTTTTTTTTAATTTTTCTTTTTTCCTTCTTCAACCAGCATCTTATCAATCCCTTTTTAAAGTTTTTTTTATTTTTCATTTTTAAAGTCATATTTTATCCCTTCATAGTAGTTACCCTTATTTTTGGCATATATATATAAATTGTTCTCTCTTTAAAATTTTGAGATACAGTTTCTTCTAACAGATCAAAATATACCCTAAATCACTAGTGTATGGCTTTGTTCTAGTCTCCTGCCTGATCACATTCTCTCCCTTTTTCTTCTTTTTTAATCTTATTCTTTCTTTTCTCAAACAACTTCTTATCAATTCCTTTTATAAAATCTTCTATAATTTTCATCTTTACAGTCATCTTCCATCCCTTCATTGTATCAACCCGTATTTTGTACATATAAGTCTTTCTTTCTTTACAATTTTAGGAGGCACTATCTTCTAAAAGACCAAAATACACCAAAAATCTACTGTGTGGCACTGATCTATGCACTAGCCTGATCATATTTGATCATATTCTGTTTTCTGTTTTGTTTTGTTTTGTTCTGTTTTTGTTTGTTTTTATCTTTTTCGTTTTCTTTCTTTTTTTTTTTCTCTTTCTTTCCCTTTCTTTTCCCCTGTTTTCAGGTCTTTTCTGATTTGTTTAGAGTATATTTTCAGGGGACATTGTTAACCTTTTAGCATTTTCTTCTCTCATTCATCTATTCTCCTCTGGACAAAATGACAAGATGAAAGAAATCACCTCAGCAAAAAGAATGAGAGGTAGTACCATCTGCCAGGGGCCTACTAAATATGGACATTAGTATGATATTGGACCTAGAGTTCAGAATCATGATTTTAAAGATACTAGCTGGGCTTGAAAAAAGCATGGAAGTATTGAGAGACACCCTTCCTGGAGAAATAAAAGAACTAAAATCTAACCAAATCGAAATCAAAAAGGCTATTAATGAGGTGCAATAAAAAATGGGGGCATTGACTGCTAGGATAAATGAGGCAGAAGAGAGAATTAGCGATATAGAAGACCAAATGATGGAAAATAAAGAAGCTGAGAAAAAGAGAGATAAACAACTACTGGATCACGAGGGCAGAATTCGAGAGATAAGCGATACCATCTGACGAAACATTAGAATAATTGGGATCCCAGAAGAAGAAGAAAGAGAGAGAGGGGCAGAAGGTATATTGGAGCAAATTATAGCAGAGAACTTCCCTAATGTGAGGAAGGAAACAGGCATCAAAATCCAGGAGGCACAGAGAACCCCTCTCAAAATCAATAAAAATAGCTCAACACCCCGACATCAAATAGTAAAACATACGAGTCTCAGAGACAAACAGAAAATCCTGAAAGCAGCTCGGGAGAAGAGATATGTAACCTATAAATGTAGAAACATTAGATTGGCACCAGACCTATCCACAGAGACCTTGCAGGCCAGAAAGGACTGGCATATCTTCAGAGCACTAAATGAGAAAAATATGCAGCCAAGAATATTATATCCAGCTAGGCTCTCACTGAAAATTGAAGGAGAGATAAAAAGCTTCCAGGACAAACAAAAACTAAAGGAATTTGCAAACACGAAACCAGCCCTACAAGAAATATTGAAAGGGGTCCTCTAAGCAAAGAGAGAGCCTAAAAGAAGCATAGACCAGAAAGGAACACAGACAAAATACAGTAACAGTCACCTTACAGGCAATACAATGGCACTAAATTCATAACTTTCAATAGTTACCCTCAATGTAAATGGGCTAAATGCCCCAATCAAAAGACACAGGCTATCAGATTGGATTAAAAAACAAGACCCGTCAGTATGCTGTCTGCAAGAGACTCATTTTAGACCCAAAGACACCCCACATTGAAAGTGAAGGGGTGGAAAACCATTTACCATGCTAATGGATACCAAAGGAAGCTGGGGTGGCAATCCTTATATCAGACAAATTAGATTTTAAAACAAAGACTGTAATAAGAGATGAGGAAGGACACTATATCCTACTTAAAGGGTCTATCCAACAAGAAGATCTAACAATTGTAAATATCTATGCCCCTAACATGGGAGCAGCCAATTATATAAGGCAATTAATAACAAAAGCAAAGAAACACACTGACAACAATACAATAATAGTGGGGGACTTTAACACCCCCCTGACTGAAATGGACAGATCATCTAAGCAAAAGATCAACAAGGAAATAAAGACTTTAAATGACACACTGGACCAAATGGACTTCACAGACATATTCAGTACATTCCATCCCAAAGCAACGGAATACACATTCTTCCCTAGTGCCCATGGAACATTCTCCGGAATAGATCACATCCTAGGTCACAAATCAGGTCTCAACTGCTACCAAAAGATTGGGATTATTCCCTGCATATTTTCAGACCACAATGCTTTGAAACTAGAACTCAATCACAAGAGGAAAGTCGGAAAGAACTCAAATACATGGAGGCTAAAGAGCATCCTACTAAAGAATGAATGGGTCAACCAGGAAATTAAAGAAGAATTAAAAAAACTCATGGAAACCAATGAAAATGAAAACAGAACTGTTCAAAATCTTTGGGATACAGCAAAGGCAGTCCTGAGAGGAAAGTATATAGCAATACAAGCCTTTCTCAAGAAACGAAAGGTCTCAAATATGCAACCTAATGCTACACCTAAAGGAGCTAGAGAAAAAAACAGCAAATAAAGCCTAAACCCAGCAGGAGAAGAGAAATAATAAAGATCAGAGCAGAAATCAATGAACTAGAAACCAAAGAACAGTAGAACAGATCAACAAAACTAGGAGCTGGTTCTTTGAAAGAATTAACAAGATGGATAAACCCCTGTCCAGACTTATCAAAAAGAAAAGAGAAATGACCCAAATCAACAAAATCATGAATGAAAGAGGAAAGATCACAAGCAACACCAAAGAAATACAAACAATTATAAGAACATATTATGAGCAACTCTATGCCAGCAAATTAGATAACCTGGAAGAAATGAATGCATTCCTAGGGATGTATCAACTACCAAAATTGAACCAGGAAGAAATAGAAAACCTGAACAGACCTATAACCACTAAGGAAATTGAAGCAGTCATCAAAAATCTCCCCACAAACAAAAGCCCAGGGCCAGATGGCTTCCCGGGGGAATTCTACCAAACATTTCAAGAAGAATTAATACTTATTCTTCTGAAACTGTTCCAAAAATAGAAATGGAAGGAAAACTTCCAAACTCATTTTATGAGGCCACCATTACCTTGATCCCAAAACCAGACAAAGACCCCATCCAAAAGGAGAATTACAGACCAATATCCTTGATGAACATGGATGCAAAAATTCTCACCAAAATACTAGCCAATAGGATCCAACAGTACATTAAAAGGATTATTCAGCACGACCACGTGGGATTTATCCCTGGGCTGCAAGGCTGGTTCAACATCTGCAAATCAATCAACGTGATACAATACATTAACAAAAGAAAGAACAAGAATCATATGATCCTCTCAATAGATGCAGAAAAAGCATTTGGCAAAGTACAGCATCCTTTCTTGATCAAAACTCTTCAGAGTATAGGGACAGAGGGTACATACCTCAATATCATAAAAGCCATCTATGAAAAACCTACCACAAATATCATTCTCAATGGGGAAAAGCCGAGAGCTTTCCCCCTAAGGTCAGGAACGTGGCAGAGATGTCCACTATCACCACTGCTATTCAACATAGTATTAGAAGTCTAGCCACAGCAATCAGACAACAAAAAGAAATCAAAGGCATCCAAATTGGCAAAGAGAAAGTCAAACTCTCACTCTTTGCAGATGATATGATACTGTATGTGGAAAAACCAAAAGACTCCACCCTAAAACTGCTAGAACTCATACAGGAATTCAGTAAAGTGGCAGGATATAAAATCAATGCACAGAAATCAGTGGCATTCCTATACACCAACAATAAGACAGAAGAGAGACAAATTAAGTAGTCAATCCCATTTACAATTGCACCCAAAACCATAAGATACCTAGGAATAAATTTAACTAAAGAGGGAAAGGATCTGTACTTGGAAAACTATAAATTACTCATGAAAGAAATTGAGGAAGACACAAATGGAAAAACATTCCATGCTCATGGATTGGAAGAACAAACATTGTGAAGATGTCAATGCTACCTAGAGCAATCTACACATTCAATGCAATCCCCATCAAAATACCAACCACTTTTTTCAAGAAATGGAACAAAGAATCCTAAAATTTGTATGGAACCGGAAGAGACCCCGAATAGCCAGAGGAATGTTGAAAAAGCAAAGCAAAGCTGGCGGCATCACAATTCCGGACTTCCAGCTCTATTACAAAGCTATCATCATCCAGACAGTATGGTACTGGCACAAAAACAGACACATAGATCAATGGAACAGAATCGAGAGCCCAGAAATGGACCCTCAACTTTATGGTCAACTCATCTTGGACAAAGCAGGAAAGAATGTCCAATGGAAAAGACAGTCTCTTCAACAAATGGTGTTGGGAAAATTGGACAGCCACATGCAGAAGAATGAAACTGGACCATTTCCTTACACCACACACAAAAAGAGACTCCAATTGGTTGAAAGACCTAAATGGAGACAGGAGTCCATCAAAATCCTAAAGGAGAACACAGGCAGCAACCTCTTCGACCTCAGCCGCAGCAACTTCTTCCTGGAAACATCGCCAAAGGCAAGGGAAGCCAGGGCAAAAATGAACTATTGGGATTTCATCAAGAGAAAAAGCTTTTGCACAGCAAAAGAAACAGTCCACAAAACCAAAAGACAGCCGACGGAATGGGAGAAAATATTTGCAAGTGACATATCAGATAAAGGGCTAGTATCCAAAATCTATAAAGAACTTATCAAACTCAACACCCAAAGAACAAATCATCCAATCAGGAAATGGGCAGACGACATGAACAGAGTTTTTTCCAAAGAAGACATCCAAATGGCCAACAGACACATGAAAAAGTGCTCAACATCGCTCGGCATTAGGGAAATCCAAATCAAAACCTCAATGAGATACCACCTCACACCAATCAGAATGGCTAAAATTAACAAGTCAGGAAATGACAGATGTTGGCAGGGATGTGGAGAAAGGGGAACCCTTCTACGCTGTGGGTGGGAATGCAAGCTGGTGCAGCCACTCTGGAAACAGTATGGAGGTTCCTCAAACAGTTGAAAATAGAGGTACCATACGATCCAGCAATTGCACTACTGGGTATTTACCACAAAGATACAAATGTAGGGATCCGAAGGGCTACGTGCACCCCAGTGTTTATAGCAGCAATGTCCACAATAGCCAAACTGTGGAAAGAGCCAGGATGTCCATTGACAGATGAATGGATAAAGAAGAAGTGGTATATATACACAATGGAATATTATGCAGCCATCAAAAGAATGAGATCTTGCCATTTGCGACGACATGGATGGAACTGGAGGGTGTTATGCTGAGTGAAATAAGTCAATCGGAGAAAGACATGTATCATATGATCTCACTGATATGAGGAATTCTTAATCTCAGGAAACAAACTGAGTGTTGCTGGAGTGGTGGGGGTGGGAGGGATGGAGTGGCTGGGTGCTAGACATTGGGGAGGGTATGTGCTATGGTGAGTGCTGTGAATTGTGCAAGACTGATGAATCACAGATCTGTACTTCTGAAACAAATAATGCAATATATGTTACGAAAAAAAAAAGAAGAAGAAGATAGCAGGAGGGGAAGAATGAAGGGGAGTAAATCAGAGGGGGAGATGAACCATGAGAGACGATGGACTCTGAAAAACAAACTGAGGGTTTTAGAGGGGAGGGGGATGGAGGCATGGGGTAGCCTGTTGATGGGTATTAAAGAGGGCACGTTCTGCCTGGAGCACTGGGTGCTATGCACAAACAATGAATCATGGAACACTACATCAAAAACTAATGATGTAATATACAGTGATTAACAGAACAATAAAAGAAAAGAAATAGAAAGGCAAAAGTTCTATAATTCTGTTGTTGAAACCGGAGTTCACAAGATTATTTGACAATAGTGTTATTTTCTTCTTTATCCATATTAACATCTGACAAAGAAAGTATTCTTCAGACACATTTGTGAAAAATTCTCAAGAGCATGATGGTTCTCCAAACTGGTTGATCAACAGAAGTACCCAGGGATTTTTCTTGCCCAACCATGGAGATCTCAGTTCAGTGTTTTAGTGTATCTTGGTGGAAACATGGCATTTGTATTTAAAAAATAAATAAATAAAATGAAAGAAAAAAGTAAAAGAGAAGAGAAAAATAAAAAACCTACACTGATTATTTTATTCTAGTGATAAGCCATGGCGTGTTTGGGAACTAAGAAAAATTGAAAATTACTTAGAGAAGAGTGACATGTTCTGAAATGGGTTGGGCTCAAATCATGAAAAGTCTTGGTTATTATAAAGGATAAAATTTAATCAGTAAGCAATTAAAAAAACATGGTAAACTAGTAAGGTATAGTGTAATTATATTGGTTCTTTAGAATGACTGCTCTAGTAAGAAAAAGTATGGGCAGGGAGGAAGAACTCATTTTAATAATCTAGGTTTATAATCTGGACCTGTGTTGATCCTGGGGTAACTGAAAAGAAGAGTGACTCTCAGAAGCAATTCTGAGAAGGAATTATTAAGACGGATGATTTAAATTTTAGAGATCATGGAAGATGAAGCTTCAGTGGATATTAAAGTCTTTTAGCATGGGCAAAAAAGAAAAAATAAATGGTAATGACATTGACTGAAGAAAATGAAACATGAAAATTTCACTTTTGTGAGAAATGACAATAATTATTAACATTAATGAGGAGCTTACTGCATGCCAATTACTTTCCTAATCATTTTATACATATTAAATCATATAATCCTCACAGCTACCATGTGATGCAAGTTCTACTATTACTTCCAATATGTAAATAAAGAAATTAAATACAAAGGGGTTTAATAATTCACACAACATCAAAAGCTATTAAGTGGCAGAACAGGAACTGATACTTGTTTGGTCTAACTCTAGGGGATGTGCTACATTCTGTGTTAATACTAATTCAAGGGCCTGTTGGATTTCAGCAAACAATAGCCAACGGTTGTTCTCTTTATCTTAGTTTTTTTTATAAGATCATCTAAAGTGAAAAGTAAATTATAACTATGTATTTTGGGGGTTTTAATATAAGTAGATGCAATTTTTACAAAAATAATACTTCAAATTTGGCAAGGAGGGAATGGAGATATATAGAAATAATGTAAATATATTTCACTGAAACTGAGTTAGTATAAAACAGAAGATTATGACAAGTTAAGATGTCAATTGCAAACCCTAGAGAACTTTTAGAACAGTAAGGAAATCTTTTAAAAATATATAATTTATTAGTCAAAACTTCCAGTTATAAGATAAATAAAAAAAATAAAGTATAACATGGTGACTAGTATTAACAATATTACATATTTGAAAGTTGCTAAAGGAATAGATTTTAAAATATTTCATAAGAAAAAAACATTTTTAACTATACGTGGTGATGGATGTTAAACAAACTTACTACGGTAATCATTTTGATATAAATGACATGATCCTCATGTCAAACCATCACCATATCTTGAACTTTTACCTCCAAACCATATCTCAGTTTTATCTCCTTCTCCAAATAGCATAACAAATGCATTCACTTCCTGTCTCCCATGCAAAAATCCAAATCCAATCCATCTTCATTTCAATTACAGAAAATTTTTTATATCCTCCTGACCAATCCTTCACAGTCTATTCTTATCCCCCACCAATACTTCACATAACATTTGGAACATAAGTATTTAACATATAAATTAAATAATTTCACTCCTAAGCTTACAATAATTCCAACTGCACTTTGAATAAAATTCAATCATGCATGGTACTGTATTATAGAAGGCCCCTGTAAGGATCTTGCTCAGATCTATGCATCAACTTAGCTTCATAATTCTCTCCCTAACATACTACATTATAGCTGCCTTGAACTTTGTTAAGAACCACAAATACTGAGATTTTTTTCCATGTGATATTCTTCATACCGGAGATTTTTTTTTTTTTAACACAAGTCTTCAAGTGAATGGTTAGGTTCATTTTCACCTCTCAGAAATCAGTCTGAATGCATGTATGTCTTCCTGAATTGAACTACCTCTTTTTATGGCTCTACCTGCTTATCTGCAGCACAATTCTATTTCCATTTCATTAAAAATAAATAATTCAACTGTTTGTCAGTTTGTTTACTTCCCTGTGATCTGTTCCTTCATTGGAATGGAGATTCCTGATGGCAGAAACCAGCTGCATGCTCACCTCTGTAGGCCAACCACCCAGCACAGAATCTGACACAGAGCAGATGCACAACAAATACTGGTTAAGCAAATGAATGGGGCAAGATGCAGATACCCACTAATGCCAGACAATTCTACAGTTGACAAGTAATTTAAGTAAATTTAAGCAAAACTTAAATTCTCATCAATTACTGATTCACAATCATTTCCTGCCTGATAGCCATTGAAGAGATTAAAGTTTACACTGACTAATAAATTTCCCGGGGACATTTGAATGCTTGCCTATGAGATCCTCAGAAACTGTGTTGGGACTAAACCACAGAAGCTGTCCATATAACGGATGCCAGTGAATATGGATTTGTTGATCTATATATTCCCAATGGTAAGAAATGCAACTCAAGATTCCCCTCTACTTGGGAGATTGGTTATTGGAATATCAGTAATCATGGAGCAACAAGAATAAAGAAAGACCTGAGGAGAAAAGACACTGAAACCCACCACCCATTTGCACCTGGTGTTTGTAATGTAGGTCCTGAAACTCTTATCTGAAATCTTATGGATACACACATTTGACACTATACATATAAATATTTTAGAAAGATAATACAGCTAATATGCTATATATTCTATCACAATGGACTAGTGTACCATAACAAAACATATTGGTATTTCTTTTTTAATATTTAATTAATTAATTAATTAGAGAGAGAGAGCACATGCAAGTGCACGTGCAGCAGGGAGGGACAGGGAGATGGCCTCTCAAGCCAACTCCATACTGAGTGCAGAGCCTGACACAGGGCTCCACTCACCACCCTGAGATCATGACCAAAACCAAGAGTCAGTCACTTAACCGATTGAGCCACCCAGTTACCCCAACACATTGAAATTTCTTTTCTTTTTTTTTAAGATTTTATTTACTTATTTGACAGAGAGAGATACAGCAAGAGAGGGAACACAAGCAGGAGGAGTGGGAGAGGGAGAAGCAGGCTTCCCGCTGAGCAGGGTGCCCGATGCAGGGCTTGATCCCAGGATCCTGGGATCATGACCTGAGCTGAAGGCAGACGTTTAATGACTGAGCCACCCAGGTGCCCCACACATTGATATTTCTAAAGACAAACAAGTAAATCTTCATCTTTAGTGGAATAAGGATAATAATATGTACTTCTTGTAACATTTTCTGCCAAAATTATAAACAAACTTCCAGATTTCAGAGTTTTTATATTTCAGAATTATAGAAAAGGGTTTTGGATCAGTAACTATTTAGATAAAATTAATATTTCTTCTTAAGACATTTATGTTTACAACATTTAAATAAAACCATAAGTATGAAAAGTAATTCCTCACCTGATTTGGTGAGAAGAAATTAGGTCATGTGATTTGTGCGCTATTAGTCTCTTAATGTTTATATAGGCTTACTTCTACTGGCTTCATTAAGAACAATAAAGGAATTCAAAAGTGGTAGAAGATGGCTGGAATGTCATAATATTATGGATAATACTTTACAGATAATAGCAAATTCCAATGTCACTATTATAATAAGGTTATGTGAAAGATACAGTTTTGCTACCTAGGAAAATCTGTAACACGGATGATTGAATATAAACTCATTTTGAAGTTGGAACTCAGTTCTTGTCAGCATGGCTCTTACAATATTAAAAAAAAATTAAGCAACCAAAATCTCAAAATATACTAGTCGTTTAGAAATATGGCTATTTGGTGTAACCTATCAAATGACTGATTCGATCCTTTGTGGGTTTTTTTTTTTTTGGCTTTTTTTTTATTTGAGTATAGTTGACATAAAATGTTACAATAGTTTCAGGTATACAACATAGTGATTTAACAACTCTATATGTTACGCTATGCAGTCCTCAAAAAAGTAAAAAATGGAAATACCATATGATTCAATAATTGTACTACTGGGTATTTACACAAAGAAAAAAAATGCACTAATTTGAAAAGATATATGTATCCCCGTATTTACTGTAGCATTAATTACAATAGTCAAGAAATGGAATTGATAGATGAATGGATAAAGAAGATGTACTATATATATGTATATACAAAATTATTTGTTTTTTTATTTGGATATTCTGGTATCTTGGAACTCAGTAACAGCAACTGCTCCCACCCCCACCCCAACACACACACACACACACACACACACACACACACACACACACACACACACACACACCTAGAAATGAGTCAGAGACAAATTATCCAAGTTCAATTTCCATTACTCAGTAAAATCTGGCATTTAAGTTGCATATAGAAAATAATAATACATACATACATACATTCCTTATAACTGGGTCCCTATGGATATGGGCTGTATGATTTCTGTAGTTATTTCATTCTTATCTCTTCTATGTTTTAGGTATTTATATACATTTTGGAGAAAGAAGTCTTCGTATAACTGATAAAAAAGAGTCAATAGAAAGCAGAAAAATCTTGATGGACTTAATCCAACCAACATATATTCAAACAAATTTGTTTGAATGCCACTAATCCAAAAGAGCAAGATGGTCCTTCCAGTTCAAAATGTTGAGTCGGTAAATAGTTTTTTTAAAGATTTATTTATTTATTTGAGAGAGAGAGAGAGATATCTAGTCGGGGGAGAGGCAGAGGGAGAGGGTAAAGAAGAGAAGCAGACTTCCTGTTGAGCATGGAGCCTGAAATGGGGCCTGATCTCAGGACCCTGAGATCATGACCTGAGCCGAAATCAGGAGTCTGATGCTCAACAGACTGAGCCACCCAGGCACCCCAGTAAATAATTACTGAGCACCTTTCAGATGCAAAGTCCTAAGAAGGGTATTCAGAGATTTAAAACAAACAAAACCAAAACAAACAAACAAAAACGACTAGTACTACTTTTCTTCCAGAATAATTCAGTCTATATAAGATTAAAGTGAATGAGGAACAGTGAAAAAAATGACAAATATTATGTAAACATATATATGTGTGTGTGTGTGCATGTGTGCATCTATGTGTGTGTGTGGGTGTGTGTGTGTGTGTGAGAGAGAGAGAGAGAGAGATCGAAATTTAAGCTTTAAGGAGGGAGTCTGATTTGCTTAGGTAATTTTTAAAAATTTGTTAAATATGTGGCTTTGGGGCCAGGCTTTAGAAGTTTGAATGTGGAGATCTAAAAGGGGAAAAAAGTTTCATGGATGAAGACACAATGTAAAAAATATTGGAAAGAATCATTATTTTGACTGATGACTTATGGTGTTTTATTCTGATTTACCCCTTCAAATCAATGAAAACAAGCAAAAACAAACAAGCAAACAAAAAACAGTAACACTAGAGAGCACAGACCCAATAAGTGAAAATGAAGATAATGCTCAGTATTTCCTTCACTGTTCTTGTGGCAAATTTTGCCCCAAGATAACCCTAAGAATATAAAGAACCTCAGTATTAATAATACATTTGAAATTAGTGTAAAAGGAAAATTAATGCATTTCCTAATAAAACCTGTGATGCACACTTATTTTTTTAACCTTGCAGCCAAAATCTTTTTAAAAGCAACTGCATCTCTCAGGGTCATTTTAAGTCTACAGATCTTTATTTATGAAACCAGGATTAGACACCCTATCTTTGCTATAAACATCTATGTATAGTTTTCCTTGGTCACTGCAGAACATACTTGAGTTTATTCCAAGGGGAGAGTGTGCATATCATCAGATTTTATATTCTATTGTATATGTACCATTTTTGTGATATGTGTCACGTTTGACATAAATTCAGATGACAGCTGATGTGAGGATGAGTGGAAGATCTGTATTTTTAATCCAATTGACAGGGCAAAACTGATCTATGGAATGCCTTTTAAAGCTATCCCCATCTGTGTAACTTACTTCTTGTTTTTAGGAGCCAAGTCATATATTCTTTACCTTCACTACCTTTCAACTATTAGTATCTCTTCTTTTAAAAATAGCACACTTAATATACAATTTATTAAAAGATTTTTTGGGGACTTAGTTAGAAGATGAAGTGGAAGAAGTGGATCAGTAACATTGCCACTTGTCAGTTGAGGAGGAAGGGAAATGAAACACCACTATGAATGGATGGATGGATAGAGATAAATTAGATGAACATGTGAATGAATGAATTCAGAATTCTAGCATATTTAGGAAATCCTCATATGGTGTATAAATGGTTGCTGAATTCAGATAAATTTCACAAGTAAGTGAACATAGTATCTCCCATTTCTTTGGAGTTTCTGCCTTTTTTATTTTTTCATTTTTTTAAAGATTTTATTCATTTATTTGACAGAGAGAGACAGCAAGAGAGGGAACCCAAGCAGGGGGAGTGGGAGAGGGAGAAGCAGGCTTCCTGCCGAGCAGGGAGCCCGATGCGGGGCTCGATCCCAGGACCCTGGGACCATGACCTGAGCCGAAGGTAAAAGCTTAACGACTGAACCACCCAGGCGCCCCTGGAGCTTTCTGCCTTTTTAAATGATTTTATTTATTAATTTGACAGAGAGAGAGAGGGCACAAGCAAGGGGAGCAGCAGACAGAAGGAGAGGGAGAACCAGGCTCCCCACTGAGCAGGATGCCAGGCTCTATCCCATGACCCTGGGATCTTGACTTGACCTGAAAGTAGATGCTTAACCAACTGAGCCACCCAGGCACCCAAGGAGCTCTTTGCCGTTATCTCATTCCTTCCTTTAGGGTGAATAAGAAGCACATTATCAAATACACTTCAATACTTATCACAATTTAGAGAACAATTTCAGAAAATGTAAGACATCCACATTTTCACCTTAGAAAAAGAACATCCAGAATATTTTATGTCCTTTGCATAGACTTAAAAAAATTCTATTTTTTTCTGATAAACTTTATATATATGATATTATTTAATCCATAGAGAAAGTAAATAACTTGCTCCAGGTTAGACTGATAGGAGAAGGCAAAGCAAAGATTTAAATCAGAATCTGATTCCGAGGGCATGCTTTATACAAATTAGCATGCTTCCCCACAGTCTGAGGAAGTATTTTCTTCTTCTAAATCACTAATATGAAGGAAGAGAAATGTAGCTGATACCTACCCAACTAATGAATATTGCCTTATCTTTTCTATTCCATAACTTTATCTGGTACGCACAAATGCAGAAATCTCTGTAGATAATCTTAGTGCAGTGTAGTATTTGTTGCTGTTGTTATTTTTATATAAAATTAAATAATCACATAATGATACATCACACATTAAACCCTGCTCCTGGGTGTTTTAAGCTGTTATTTGAAACACTAATGTGCATTTTGTCAATAAGAATGCCATAATTCCGAGGTGACTGACTGTAACATAATAAATAACTGATTGGAGACCTTAAAGTCTCCATCAGTCAATAGAGCTACTCTGGCTGTCCTCCCTGTCCACTTTGGGGCAGTCCACCAGGAACTAGCAGACATGCTGCTCACTAATTTGGGGTGAGGTGACCATATATTCATTTAGCAGCCATTCCATTTTACTATATCCCAATGCTAACTGGCCAGGCCAACCCAAAGCTTAACCAAGTATAATTATTATATTTCTGCAATGAAACAATGAAATTGTTTATGCCATCAAAGAAACTTCACAAATTGACACTCAATATAACCCTGCTGAATGAAAGCATCCCATACTGGTTCCACCACCGAGTTATGCATGTGACCTTGGAGAAGTCATTTTATTCACTTTGATTTCTCAGCTTTCAAATAAAAGACTTGACCTCTACGTGCCTTCTCATTTTACATTTCTATGAAACTATGAAAGAAGACAGAAAATTTGGAAATAAATATTCTTGATTAGTATTGTTCAGTAGAAATTCCAGTGATGATGAAAATGTTCAATATCTGTGCTATCCAATATGATAGTCCCTGGACCCCTATGGATCGCAAGGATTTGAAATATGGCTAGTAGAGCTGAGGACTTAAATTTTTAATTTCACTTAAACTAATGTAAATTTGAACAGCCACATGCAGTTAGTTGCTACATATTGGCCCCAGTGCAGTTTTAGATGGGAGTGACTCTATAGGTTGTTAAAGTTCTATGGGAGTATTGTTATAATTATTGCTAAGGGTTTATTTTGCTTTTGCTTTTTTTAAATTTAGGGATCATTCCTTGGGATACAGCAGGATGTGATATAGGGTCAAAGGACTAAGGGTCTGAAAAGCTGAATTTTAATTTTGGCTCTGACTTTAGCCATTTGACATTGGCAAACGATTTTGTCAATAAAATGGCAAAGTGATTTCTATCAATAAAGAGAGAGAGATTATGAAAAGGGACCAAATGGAAATGGTGTTAATGAGTAGAATATCCAAATGAAAATTTCACTGGAGGTGTTCACTAGAAAATTTGAGCAGGAAGAAGAAATATTCCATAAACTTGAAAATAGGTCAAGAGATTATCTAGTCTGAGGAGTAGAAAGAAAAGGAGGAGAAGGAGAAGGTGGAAGAGGAGGAAGGAAAAGGGAAGGAGGAAAATGACAAGAACCTAAGAAACCATGGAATACAATCAACTGTACCCATACTTATAATGGGTATCCCACAAGTCAAGTAGAGAGAGAAAGAGGCATAAAAATATTGAAGAAATAATGGCCAGAAACGTCCCAAATTTTATGAAAAGCATGAATCCACACATTCAAGAAGCTCAATAAAGTCCAAGCAGGATAAACTCAAAAAGATCCACACCAAGAAACTGTAATCAAACTCGAAAAGCAAAGGCAAAAAGAAAATCTTGAATACAGGAAGAGAGAAGGAACTGGTCACATACAAAGGATCCTTGGGGGTCCTGGGTTGCTCAGACACTTAAGCGTCTGCCTTCAGCTCAGGTCATGGTCCCAGCATCCTGGGATCCAGTCCCACATCCACATCAGGCTCCCTGCTCAGCAGAGAGCCTGCTTCTCCCCTGCCTGCCACTCCCCCTGCTTGTACACGCTCACTTTCTCTCTGTGTCAAAAAAAAAAAAAAAAAGTATCCTCAATCAAATGAGGAGCCAATTTTCATCAGAAACCATGGTGTTCAGAAGGCAGTGGTAAGACATATCTAAAGTGCTGAAAGAAAAAAAAACCTGCCAAACAATAATTTTATATGTGACAATACTGTCCTTCAAAATGCAGCAGAAATGAAAACATTCCCGGACAAAGAAAAACTGAAAGACTTCATCACTAGTAAACCTTCCCTACAAGAAACACTAAAGGGACACTTCAGGGTGAGTTGAAAAGACACTACATAGCAACTCAGTGCCATACAGGGAAAAAATAAAATAACACTTATATGATAACTACGTAGGTGAATATAAGTCAGTATGTATATTTTTCATTTGCAACTCTGCTTTTTCTTATGTGATTTAAAAGACAACCATACAAAGCACTAAATGTCAATCTACATTGCAGGACAATGTTCAAAGATGTAATTGTGAAAATAACAACATCAGGGGTAGGGGAATGGAAGTATTCAGGAGTAAATACTTGCATGTTATTGAAATTGAGTTACTATTAATTTGAACTAGATTATTATAAATTAAGATGTAAATTGTAATCCCTAGGGCAACCACTGAGAATATGTATTAAGAAACACATAGTAAAAAAATGACAAGGGAATCAAAATGGTATACTAGAAAATATCTATTTAACACAAAATAATGAATAATAGAGAAAATGAAAAATACATAAGATATATTAAGAAAAAACAACTAGCAAAATGACAGACATAAATCCTTATCAGCGATTACGTTACATGGCAATGGATTAAACTCTCCAATTAAAAGTCAGAGATTGGCACAGTGGATATTTAAAAACTGATCTAACTATATGCTCACCTTAGACCCAAACACAGAAACAGGCTAAATGCTTGAAAGTGAAGGGATTACAGTCAACTAAAGAGAGTTGGAGTAGCTATATACGACTATCATAAAAAATCAGATTTTAAGACAAAAATTGTTGAGAGTCTAAGACAGACATTAGATAATGATAAATGGTAAATCTGGCAAAAGATAAAACAATTATAAACATATAATCACCTAAAAAGGCGTACAAACAAAACACATAAACAAAACAAAACATAAAAGAAAAAACTGACAGTGAAGGGATGTGGGAAACAGAATGCCACAACAATCACTGGGGCATGTTCGCTCAGACTCCGAGATCTCTGAGAAAACTCAAGATTGCAGGGTTAAAAATAACCCAAAAGGATCAGAGTGAAATGCCCTGGGGATGTGTGTGGTCAGTTCTAAAGTACAGCAGCAGCAGCAGAAGATGTTTAGTAGATAGGAAGCCAGCTGTAAACAGCACACTGGGCACTCCCCTCTTTTTCCTTTATTCTCTTTTAAAGATTCTTACGTGCTTGACTAATCCTGGGTACATGGAGGAATGTGCCTTACTATGCCCCTGATGTAAATCATTATAGATCTCTATCGCTGTAGAAGGTATATAAGAGTATGGAAAATCAACCTCGGCGCCTCGGGCTGTTAGCTCGGGGTCCCCTGTGCCTCGCTATACTGTCGTCTCTTTTTCTTAGTTCCTTCGCCACCCCAGGTCCCCGACTCTCAGAGGTCGACAAAGGGAGAAAGAAGTAGTTCAACAATAACCCTTGCGCATGTCAGTACCCCACTTCTGATAACGGATAGAGCAACTAGACAGAATATAAACAAGGAAATAGAAGATATGACACCATAAACCAAATATACCTAGCAGACAAATATAGGAAACTGCACACAACAGAACACAGATTCCCTCTTAAGTGCACATAGAAATTGCTCTAGGATAGATCATATGTTATGACACAAAAAATGTCTCAATAAATTTTAAAAGACTAAAAAAAACACACAAAGAGCATCTTCTCTAACCAAAATGGAATGAAATTAGAAATCAAAACAGGAACAAATTTGGCAACTTCACAAACACATGGGAATTAAATAATATTCTCTTAAAGGACCAATGGGTCAGAGAAGGAATCATGAGGAAAATTAGAAAATACTTTAAGGTGAATGAAAATAAAAATAAAACATACCAAAACTTAGGAGATGCAGTGAAATAATCTTCTGAGGTACATTTGTAGGTATAAACACCTACCTTTAAAAATAATAAAGATCTTAAATCAATAACCTAATCTTATACTTTAAGGAATTAAAATAAGAAGAGAAAATGAAACCCAGAGTAAACATTAAGGAGAAAATAATAAAATGGTGATAAATGAAATAGAGAATAGAAAAAGGATAAACTTGACACTTAAACTAACTCTAGAATGATGTGGAGGAGTAAACCATGTGATCTGCTAAAGGGGTGGGATGCAAGAAAATTAAACATCAGGTTCAAACAGCCAGAAATGGAAAAGATTTGGTTGTGTTTAAGCAGCAACAATAAAGCCCATATGTCCCTGAGCAGGATGAATATAGGAAGAATACTCTGAGATGAAACTGGAGTGGTAAGTTGAAGACAGACCATGAAAAATTTTAGGCTTTGATCTAAGTGTCATGGGGATCATCACACGATCTATTGATGAAAATGGCACTGGTTATAGGACTCACACTGATAACTTCCTAAACAAAAAGTTTCACATATGGAAAATTAGTCTACTTAAGATAGGTCTGTCCTGTTAAAATTCATAAGCAGCAAACAAATAACTTACAGATTAATTACAAAACATTTACATCTTCAGCCAGTCACTCATTAATTTATCATGTGTTTAAAAAATACTTATTGGGCAACCATTAAATACTAGAGTCTATGCTAGACACTCTGATTTTAAAGAAGACAGAACTGATCTCTATCATCAAAGCACTTACAGTGTACAGGTTAAAGAGAAGCATATTCAATAGGTAATTACATATATAAAATGTACTCCAATAGGGACATCCTGGGTGATAAAAGAGGACAGAAATAATAGTTCCCATGGAGAAATAACACTTCAAGTGAAAATCAGAGAACGAGTTGATATCTTATCCATATAAGCATGGAGAGAACCATCACTGAAGAGGTAACTATTTCTGCAAAAGACTAGATTTAGAATAAAAAATCAAATTTAAGAATGATTCTGATTTTTCTGGCTTGAGTAATGGGGTAGATGATAAAGTTATTAAATAAAGTGAGAAATACTAAAGAATGAATAGGAAATAGGTTTTGGTTGGGGAAAATAATGATTTCATTTTGTACATATTTGGATATGAGATGCCTGTGGAATATCCAAGTGTCAATAATTAGTAAGGAATTATTTCTATAGTTATAGAATGAAGGGAACAGAAGACTGGGTTAGTTTAGAATTTGAGAAGCATCAATTCATCATTGTAAATTGAAGTCATGAATAAATACAACTACTGAAAAAGAGTGGTTAGTAGCTAAAGCTGTAAGAGCCAAAAAAAAAAAAATGTATTAAAGTGTCAAAGAGGAAAAAAGACAGAAAAAGAAGCCTACTGTTTTTATATGTCAAATGATTCTCAAATAAAAAACCATAACATTTTTGAGAAATTTATCTACTGAAAATTGTCCATGGGATTCATTAATTGGAAGTCAATGATGACATTGGCAAATTTTGCTGAAGTACTGAGGATGGGAAACCGATTGGCAGTGGTTTTAGGAAACAGAGATAATGTGACACCACATGATAGATGGACAGCGTGGCACCACATCACTGGCAGAGTTTCACTGTAAAGACGGAGAAGGAGAACATGAAAGGATGCTAACTGGAAGCAACATGTAGAGGGAATTGCCAATCTTGAGGGAGAAATTGAAGACAGGAGTAAGAGCTCCAGCCCCAGGAAGAACAGAAAGGAATTAAATTTAAGGAACAGGTAGAAGATTTGGCTGAAGGAAGGAGGGAGAATTTGTTTCTTTTTTACAAGTAGATAATAGTACAATAGAATAATCCCCTCTTTCTCCAAAAGTGTGAAGCTTTCAAGCATGGTATCTCTGAACTGTAAGTTGCTAGTGTAGGTGTATCTTGATCTTTCCCTACTTCCATTTTCCTACAAGGCTCAGTTGATGAACTATTTCTTCTCTTCCACATCATCAAATTCTCACTCTGTACTTTTCACCCCATCATTTTCCAGTCACTTGCTTACCATGACACATTGCTCATTCTGGCTTTAATTCTTTCCCTTGTGTTTTCAACACTTCTGTGACTGATGTAGTTTAATTAAAGTATTGATTCTGAAGCCCAATTGTCCTGACTCTACCACTTACTAGATGAGTAACTTGGGGCAAGTTATTTAGCTTTCCATGCCTCAACTTACTGCTCATCTATAAGATAGAGATAATAGAGTTAATCCATGTAGAGTGCTTGGAAAAGTACCTGCTACTTAATACAACTCAGTAAATATATTCTACTATATTTTGTCCTTGAGCCTTCAAATTTCTGGTTACCCTAAAATTTACCAGTAGTATTTATTCAAAGCATCAAATTCTAACCATGAGTTTTAACTTTCTCTTCTCATCCAACCTTCCTAGATATGTGTTCTCCTCCAATGTTTGCATGTCCTTAACTCACATTCTGATGAAATTCCCTTTAGTCTGTTTTCCTTTCAATACTCTATTTAGACTACATTCACTAAAGACACCAATTAACATTTAATTGATGGTTTCATTTTTCATAGATCTCTATAGGTTTTGGCAACATGGACCATTCTCTTCATAATTAAATCGTTAATGCTCTTAGATTCCATCATAACACACACTCTTGGTTCTCCTTACCTCTCTCCCTACAGACTGTTCTATCTGTGCATCTTGAAAGGATCCTCTTCCCTGTCTACGTGCTAAATGATGGTAATCCTTATAGTTCTGTCTTGGTCTGATTTTTCATATAAAATTATATGCATCCTTGATACAGACTGTTCACTCATTACTGCATATTTTCATCCCAGACCTCTCCTCTGGGCTTTAACCATTTATATCTAGGTGTAAAAGAGGTAACTCAATAATGTACCTTGTTATGTACTGCCTTATATTTTCCCTTGCCATGTGTTCACATATATTCTCCGTTGACAATTTCTTGATTCATTTATTCATGTTAGAAACCTTAGCACAACACTAAACACTATTCTTTCATATTCCCATTCAAATAATCATTGACTTTTGCCAATTTTTGAATCTTCAATATTTTAAAAATCAGATCCATCCTTTCCTTTGCATTAACACTGAATTAAGACATGTCTTCATCATTCCAGGAATAGACAGTTTAAATAAACTTTTAAAGTGTCCCCTTGTCTCAAACTTGCCCATCTGAATCCCATTCCAACCCAAATAGCAGAGAGTAATGGGGAAATGTGGTTCTGACTGAATCACTTTCCTTTTAAGGACTTTCCATGGTCACAGGTCAAAAAATACGACATTCAATGTCTTTAATTACATGTCCCATACCAGTCTCTCAGATCAAATTTGGTTTGTCTTCTATGATTTATCAATTTTGAAGTTCTTGAAGTTACTCTTAAGTTCAGGCTGTTTTGAGTTCTCTGTGGTTTTGCTTATGCTATAGCCAACACCTAAACTGTTCTTCCTACTCTTTCTCTCTTTTAATTTAATTCATTGCTTCCTTGCCTTTGAGATACAACTCAAACATCACATCTTGAGGCTGCTTTCCTGAGCTCATCTTTCTCACAGGTAAATTGAGGAGCTCCTCTGTCAAGCACCACATTGTCTATAAACAGTGCTGTCATGTACTTGCCATATTGGTTTATAACTATATGTTTCATTAATATTCCAGGCTCTCTTCAAAACCTATTCATAGTTAACCTATTAATCTTTGTATCTTTGTATCCATAGAACTTAGCATAGTATCTAGTGCATATTAGAGCTTGGTAAATGCTTTTTAGGAAATAACAATATGTTTTCAGCCATTTAAAAATAATGAATGTTACAAACCAAAGTTTATGGTTTGTAACCAAAGTTACAAATTTATGAATTTTTGTATATTTGTAAAATTCTGTGATAAACTCAACTTTTTCATAAATATCATCTTTATGGCTTATTGCTGGATTTCATTTGCTAAAATAAAATATTTGGCTTTGTAGGTATCCTTTTAAAGGGAATTAGTCTGTATTATTATTATTATTATTATTATTATTGTAATATCTGTGCTGGGATTTGGTATCAGAGTTATACTGACCCCAAAACTTTGGAAATCTCTGAACAAGCAGCATGGACTTTTATACACACATGCAAACATGCACACATTCTATGTACATGTCTATGTTTTTTTGTGTGTGTGCATGTATGAGTTGGTATGATTCTATGTATTTGTGTGAGTGCTTCGGTAAAGTGCGAGCACAAGTCTATATAATATATATACTAGTCAACATGAATATACACAGACTTTCACTATCTGTGTTCACATTTCCATTGTGGAAGAATGCATTAGTGTGTGTGTGCATTTACATCTGTGTGCATGCATTATGCATGTCTGTTGTATGTATGAACGTTCATGTGATATTAAATGTTAAGTTCATGTGCACCACCTACCTCCTAGATTGAAAATTACGTGTCCATCTCAGAGAAAAAATTCACAAAATGGAAAAGTGCCCTTGCTGGATGTAAATTGTGCTCCCCTTGTTCCCTCAGGTTTGTACCCCTTATTTTTCAGTGCTTTCTATAACCCGATGCTGCCAGGACTGAAGAATTCTTGCCTCAGGTCCCTTCCAGCAGTCTATGAAAAATTCATATCCAGCTCTTGCAAAGACCGAATTCAAGCAAGGATTTTGCTATGTCCTGATGTACACCTGTCTCAGAGTAGTCTATAAATACAGGGGGAAAGCTTTCCTAAACAATTCAATTTTAATTTTTTGGTAGATCCCAGCTTTCCAACTGAGAAGCACGATTTCTTTTTTATTCAATTACGCAAGTGGTTTCTTATCTTCAAATTCCCATTTCTTAAGTTGTAGAAGGAGTTTTACAATTTTAAAATCATTTTCACACACTATCTTGTTTGATTTTGTGTGAACTTGGTGAAGTCATTTCACTGCTCTGAGTTTCCATTTCTGCAAAATTATAATGCCTGATACCTAGAGATAGACTTCTGTGAGAATGCAGAGAAGGTAACGAGTTCTAGAACCTGTGAACTCTAAGATTAAAATAAATGTGCAAAACTGTAACTTATTGGTATTGTCATTATTACTCCTCTCAACAAGACTATAAAGTAGAGAGTAAAAGACATTACAAGTTAGTTTATAAACTAAGAACCAATTTAATATTCTCTATTGATATACTTGGAAAACAGAACAATAAGCTACATTTCTTTATACAAAAGAAGGGCACCCATAAGATAACACCTTTTACCCATTATATTCACAATACTGCATTTAATTAATAACCAGTGTTAGCAAGCGGGTGGGAAATGGCATTCTAATACATCATTGACACTGTTGGTATACACTATTTTACAAACTGTTTAGCTATATCCATCAAACTTTTGGTTCTACTTAATCTTTGACCCATTCATTCCCATTCTTGACATCTAACCTAAGGGAAAATAGCATACATACAAATACACACATATAGGCATATATATGCATGGACTGCAAGTTAATATATATTTTATATGCGTATAAATAGAGGTACATGCGCATGTATTTGTAAAATGATGAGAGTGTGTAAGAAATATGCATATTTGTTAAAATTTATAATAGCTAATCATTGAGAACTAACTCAATGTCCATCTGTAAGTGAAGGTTAAATAAACTGTGCTCTATTCCTAACACAGGATTCTATGAGCCATGAAAAGAATAGATGAGATCTAGTACTAACCTGGAAATAGAACTACATTATATTATTACTTGAATAAAGCAAGTTGCAGAAAAATATGCCTGGGATAAACCCATTAATTAAAAATATATTTACAGGGGTGCCTGGGTAGCTCAGTTGTTAAGCATCTGCCTTCTGCTCAGGTCATGATCCCGGGGTCCTGGGATCAAGCCCCGCATAGGGCTTCCTGCTCCGCTGGAAGTCTGCTTCTCCCTCTCCCACTCCCCCTGCTTGTGTTCCCTCTCTCGCTGTGTCTCTCTCTCTGTCAAATAAATAAATAAAATCTTAAAAAAATAAAAATATATTTATAAATGTAAACATACTGGTCTAGGGACAAAGGTGGACTTCGCTTCTACATGATTCTTCATTGCTTGATTTTTATGGCCAAGTATTATTTTTGTAATTGAACAAAAGTCTATCAATATAAGAAAGAAAGAATGCACTAAAAAGCATTTACATTTTTTAGAGACATTAAGTAAGTATATTAAAACTCTCTGGAGACCATTCCATTGCACTGCTAACTAAAAGCAACTGTGTAATCCAGCAGTTGGAAATGAATATCTAATAAGTGCATTCTAATTCTGGCTCATTCAATGCCGCCCTGTGGAATCCTCTGGAGGCAAGAGTTTCACTGTTGTCTTTCATTTAGAGCTTATTATGGAATTATAAAAGCTATCATTTCCTTACTTCTCTGGATTTTTTTCTGAATTAAAACATTTTTCTTAATTGGAAGCAGTCCCTTGTGAAAAAAGGAAGCTATGAGAAGAATCTTCTTACAGAATGCACTCTCCAACAGGCAGTATCACATTGAACGTGCAAACCCTGACATTTTCATTCAGGAGAAACTGGGTTAAAACTTATGTTCTAGTAAACTCAAAATTTACAAAAAGAAACATTTTGTCCCTAATGGGCAGAGCAAGGGGCAAAACTTTGTGCTTTGCCAAGCAGCTCTTTCTCTGCATGTTTAAGATTTAACCAGAAGTTGCAAGAAGCGCTCAGCATTGATCCCTGAATCTCAGTCCCACGGGAAGCCAGGAAATATCTTGGGGTGCTCTGTCTTTGCTCTCAGGAGTATACCCTTCACAGAACCTAGACAGGCTAATAAAGCATAAATGAAACCATAGTTTGGTAGAAGTAGAACTGAATGGAATAAATGAAGTAAAAAAGATAGATTTCCAACCTTGGCTCTGCCGCTTATTAACTGTGAACTTAAGTCACATACTTATGAAATATGTTTTTGTTCTATGAAATAATATATATAAAATGCTTAATAGGGAGACTGCTACATAGCAAGCACTCACCCTAAGCCAGCTACTATTACTATAAGAAAATAAATATATGAGGGAAAATAAGAAATGAGTTTCTCTTTCCCCTTCTCCCTTTTACCTGCAGAATAAATTTCAACTACTTTAGGACTATTTAGCCTGATTTTCACCAACTGACTCCAGAGTGTATTTCTAGAGTCTATACTTGGCCATCTACACTTTATATGTGTCTTCTGGTCAAAGAAGACACAAAAATTCCATTTTTGGAATTTTTACTGGTGCCCTCTGTCAAGAAGGCCATTTTTGAAGTCCACTTGGTTATTGGCTTCTCATTTATCACTTCCTATATGAATGTCATCACTTTGGGAGGCTTACCTAGTCAGTAATACAGCCCCAAATAGCAGGTATAACACATCGATTCTCCTAAGTGTTCCTGCAGCATCATATGCCCAAGGATCATCAATATTTTTGCTATATATTAGCTTACTAGCTACTACTAACTTACCTTACTAGAGAAATATTTTTATAGTACTTAGCAAATGAATTGATAAAAAGTAGTTCTAAAAATCATCTAAATTAATGCTTATAAATTAAGCTTATAAGTTTACTCAGAAGGAAAAATAGATACCTAAATTTAAAAACCTGCTGATCCCCCCTCTTAGTGGGAAAGTTTTGAGTTTCTCATCAAGTATGGTACTAACTGTAGTTTTTCATATTTTCTATCAAGTTGAGAAACTTCACTTTATTCTTAGTTTACTGAGAAATTTTATCATAAATGAGTATGGGATTTTTTCAATTCCTTTTCTGCTTTTATCAGTAAGATCACATGATATTTCGTTTTTAGCCTCTTAGTGTGATGGATTATATTAACTGATTTTCAAATGTTGAATCAGCTTTCCATACCTGAGATAAATCCCATTTTGTTGTGGTATATAATTCTTTGTACACATTGTTGGATTCAATTTGCTAATATTTTGATGAGGATTTTTCACTTATGTTCATGAGAAATATTGTTCTGTAGTTTTCTTGTAATGTCTTTGTCTGGCTTTGGTATTAAGAGAATGCTGGGCTTACAATGAATTAGGAAGTGTTCCTTCTGCTTCTATCTTTTGAGAGATTGTAGAGAAGATGTATAATTTCTTCCTTACATGTTTGGTCGAGTTTACCTGTGAATCCATCTGGGCCTGGAGCTTCCTATTTTGGAAGATCATTAATTATTGACTCAATTTCTTTAATAGATGGAGGCCTATTTAGATTGTCTTTTTCTTCTTGTGTTAGTTTTGGCAGATTATGTCTTTAAAGGAATTGCTCCCTGTCATATAGGTTATCAGATTTGTGGGCATAGAGTTTTTCATGATATTTCTTTATTATCCTTTTAATGATCGTGGGCTCTTTAGTGGTTTCCCCTCTTTCATTTGTGATATTTGTAATATGTGTCCTCTTTCTTAATTAGTCTGCTACAGGCTTAGAGATTTTATTGATCTTTTCATTCATTGATTTCTACTCCAAGTCTTATGTATATTCTCTTGCTTATTTTGGATTTACTTCATTCTTCTTTTTCCTAGAAATAGGTAATTGATTTTAGATCTTCCATCTCTTCTAATATATGCATTAAATGTTACACATTTACCTCTAAGAACTGCTTTTGCTACATCCAACAAATTGTATTTTCATTCCGACTTGGTTCAAACTATTTTTTTTATTTCCCTTGAGATTTTTTTCTTTGATCTATGTGTTACTTAGAAATGTGCTGTTTAATATCCACATATCTTAGAATTCTCCAGTTCCCTATGGTTGCCCCAGAGTTTGCAATATACATTTGTAACTAATCCAAGTCCACTTTCAAATAACATGATAGCACTTTACAGGTCTTGTGAGTACCTTACAATAACAAAATAATCCTAATTCCTCCCTACTATCCTTTGTATTATTGCTGTTATTAATTTCACTTATACATAAGCATCTGTTCTGAATAAAAGATTCACAACAGCTGTGTTTTGCTTTCAAAAAGGAAAGAAAACTTTATTATTATTATAGAAGCCTAATAGAAACAGAAGAGGAAGGGAATCTACACATAGATGAAGGTAATAGTAGGCAATAAATGAGAATAAGGCAAGGTTACATCAAATCGGGTAAACATTCAACCTCATTAGCTGGGGAAGCCCTGTGGAAACAGCCAGGCTGGAGTCCTGTTGAGAGGCCTGGGCAGAGTGTCCTCCCCACAGGTGAGAGTTCCAGTTGACCATTCCCATAAAGGCCGTATTTATAGGGCAGATAACAAGGTCTGAAATTAAACATTTGTTTGCCTAGGTGCAGTTTGAAATGAGCTGCATTTCTATGTTATCAGGTTTTTATATTTTCAAAGAGCCTGGGCTATGTGTGTCTGCCTCCTCTCCCAGACTCTATTCTGAGGGGCCAGCCCAGTCTGGAGCAAGAGGGGATGTGAGGCAAGATTTGTAGCTCTTGGCGTCCAGAACAGAAGGGCCAGCTCTGACCTAGAGGGCAGATAATCTATTTTAAATAACCAGGCTCCCAGGGTTATTCACACAGCATGAGTCTCACAAACATTTCTTAGCCCACTTGCATACGTGCACGTCCAGGTGGTTGGTTATGCAGGACAAATTACAGAAACATCTATCTGCATAGAACAGCATCCATAACCCTATATACATATGTAAGATATATACATAATCATGCATATTCAAATACATTGTTGGTGTTATTACTTTGAACAAATTTCTGTTATATTGATTAGAAATAAGAAAAATAAAAGTTTTTATTTTCCCATCACTTATTCCTGCTTTGATCTCTTCCATTTTTAAATTAAAATCTGAACTTCTGACCTGCATTATTTTCCTTCCTAACATTTCTTGCAAGGCATGTTGACTGGCAACAAATTCCTTCAATGCCCAAAGTCTGGCATTAATTGGAAGAAATTCTCAGTTATTGTTGTTTTAAATATTTTTCCTGTGTATTTTCTGTTCCTTAAAGTAGTCCCATCGCAAGGATCTTTTATGTTTAGCAGTTGTTTCATAGTCCTTGGATATTCTCTTCTGGTTTTGTCTTTGGTTTTTGTTTTTCTTCTGTTTGCTTCTCAGCTTTTGAAATTTCTATCGCTATACCCTCAAGCTCAAAGACTGTTTTCTCCCCCATGTCCATTATGGCAGTCTTCATTTCTGTGACAGTGTTTATCTGTAGCATTTTTTTTTTTTTTTGGTTCTTTCTTAGGATTTCCATCTCTCTGCTTCTATTGCCCATCTGTTCTTGCATGCTGCCTACTTTACCCATTAGAGCCTTTGCATGTTATTCACAGTTGTGATTAATCTCTGGTTCTGATGTTTGCTCTGCTCTTTAAATTGTGTGTTTTTGTCTTTTATTATACCTTGTCATTTTTTCTTGATAGTTGGACATTGTGTAGCCAGTAAAAGGACCTGCTGTGTTGATACCAATATAATTGAGCACATCTTGGAGAAACGCATAGATGTATATGTATATTTATTTAACAATCTAGAGATTAAACACTTGCCATGTCCAAATATGGGCCTAAGACTTTTACATAATTATAACTACTTTCCTACTTCCTCACCTTTTTATAAAATTCTTGGTGAGGAGGTAAGAAAAACTATTTACTTTGGAGTTTATTCTTGTGACAAAGGTTATTACTACCACTTGAGAAAGAGTCCAGATCTATAAAATGGAAGAATTTCCAGATTTGGAGTAAGAAGGCTCTTAGATATCTTCTGCAATGTTTTTTTTTGTTCCCTTACACCTTTTAATTAAGAAACTGGAGTCCAAAGAGTTTAATTTGCTTAACTGTTAGGCATTTTATTATTTTATAACCAAGGGAATAACACAAACCAAGTAGCGGAAGTAAGACTCAAACCATTGTGTCTGGACTCCAAGGCCAAAGTGCTGTCCAGTGTTTTCCATAGTATTATGGCTCTTTCTAAAACTCTCTATTTTGAGATAATTGTAGACTTATAAAAAAGCTTCAAAAACAGTACAGAGTTACTGTAACCCTTCACTCAGCTTCCCCTAATGTTACATCCTAACATATTAAAGTAACAAAACCAAGAAATTAATATAAATATAATGTTACCACTAAGCTACAGATTTTTAAATGTCCAGAACTGGCAAATACATAGAAGATTAGATGAGTTACCAGGGGCTCATGGGAGGGAGGAGTGGCAAGTTACCGTTTAATATGTATGGGGTGTCAGTTCAGGCTAGTAAAAAGGTTTTTGAACTAGATTGAGGTCATTGTTGCAAAAATTGTGAATGCATCATATGCCACTGGCCTTCACACTTTAAACTAGTTAACTGCATGTTATATGAACTTTACTTCAATTTTTTAAAAAAAATGGATGACCGTGGAACTGTTAGAGTAGGCTCTTACAATAGCCCAGCTGAGAGTTGATACTAGCTTAGCTTGTCCTACAAGCAATAGAAGATGGAGAAATTTGAAAGATAGAAAGTTTTTATAGGAAGGAAAATTGATGTGACTGGTGATGACTTAGTATGGGAGTACAGGAAGATATGGGTTATTTATAACATGAGTATTTCCCCAACTCACATAGTACTTACTCCCTTCGGGATAATCTTCTATTATTCTTGACAGGCTTCCAGTAAAACATGTATCACAGGAAATTATAATGGATTGTACATTTGTTTACCTTGATCTACTGTAAGGTTCCAAAGCATATATTGAACTATTAATTTTTGCATTCCCATTGCTTGTCTCTGTGTTTGTTACACAGTAGGCACTCCACGACTTCTGGATGAATGATGATGATTACATATAAATACTTGTGTCAGTGATGTATATGCCTGAGAATGTTTATAAATTTCTTAGCCAGCCTTTTGTTCATGAATATTGAGAACATCAACTGTCCCTCTTTGAATGAAACAAATTACAAATCATTGCAGTTGTAATTAGTGATGTCATTATAACATTCTGTAGGTACTAATATTAAATCCATAGATATGACTGAGTTGATAAATAGCAAATGCATACAGAAAATCTCGTTGCTGTTGTGATAAATTAGTGTATGAAATAATTTATACCAAATTCTAATGTTTCCATTTCTCCAAAATAACCTGATTACTCATTTTCCAGAGGATAAATGGCTTGTCAGAAATGGGAAGCTTTAATATTGTAAATATTTCAGCTCTTTTGAAATTAATCTGCAAATGCAATCTTAATCAAATCTCAATACATATTTTTGAAAATAGGTAAGATGATTTTAACTATGTCAGTAAGAACAAATGTAGTGTAATGATTTGAATACCAATATATTTATGAGGTTAATTGTGTTGAACAGCTGTAACAATTTACATGGCCCATGGCCATGTGAGAAAAGGCAGATGCATCAATTGAAATGACATAGAAAACTTTAAAAGACATTATACATAGAATTTAACATTTTAAAATGTCATTTAAAACTGGTAGTTAATTGGGGCACCTGGGTGGCACAGTCAGCTGAGTGCCTGACTTTTGGTTTCAGCTCAGGTCGGGATCTCAGTTTCGTGAGAAGGAGCCCCGTGTTAGGCTCCATGCTCAGCACAGAGTCTGCTTGAGTTTCTCTCTCCCCTTCCCTCTCCCTGCCTTGTGGGCTCTCTCACTCTCAAATAAATAACTAATCTTAAAAAAAAAAAAAATTATCTCCTCTCCCTCTCCCCACCTCCCCAAATAAATAAATAAATAAATAAATAAATAAATAAGGCTGGTAGTCAATTAATGAATTATTCAAAAAATAATCCTGGAACACCCACTATTTAATAGAAAAAGGGTTGAACATCGGGACGCCTGTGTGGCTCAGTCTGTTAAGCATCTGCCTTCAGCTCAGGTCACGATCCCAGGGTCCTGGGATCGAGTCCTGCATTGGGTTCCCTGCTCAGTCGGTAGCCTGCCTCTCCCTCCCCCACCTGCTTGTGCTCTCTTTCTCTCTCTCTCAAATAAATAAATAAAATCTTTAAAAAAACAGGAAGTAAAAGGATTGAACAAGGCAGATATGTATTTCACATTTATGCTAAAATAGCCTAATATAGTTCATATTTTAAAAGCCATAAAAGAAGTAAAAGAAAGTATAATGTATACTTTTGTTATAGTCTATGTAGAAGAGTTTCTAAAACATCAGTAAAAGCAGAAAGCATGAAAAAAAAGGCTGATTTTTTTTTTTGGTAAATTAAAAAAATAGATAAAACTGCCAAACTGAATAAAAGTTATAAATTAAGGAAAACATTGCAACAATATAAAATAGGAAAGTTTGTTCTCTTTTACATTGAAAGCTATCATATCATAACAATAATAGAATTGTTCTGGAGGATAATTTGAAAACAGATCTCAGAAATTGGCTTCACAAGAATACCATTCAACTAATAATTCTACTTACACACATTTTTCCTAAAGAAATTGTCAGGTAAGGGAAAGAGATATAGCACACATATTTTCTTTTTCTTTTTTTTTAAGATTTTATTTATTTGCCATAGAGAGAGAGCGTACAAGCAGGGCGAGCGGCAGATAGAAGGAGAAGTAGACTCCCCACTGAGCAGTGAGCCCAACATGGGACTTGATCTGAGCCGAAGGCAAATGCTTAACTGACTGAGCCACCCAGGCGTCCCATAGCACACATATTTTCATTGCAACGTTGTTAAGAGTAGCAAAATAAAACTGGAATCAGTATAAATGTACATCAGTACATTACAGATTACATGCGTCGAATTATTGTATATTCATAAGAGATTATGAAGAAATATGAAATAGTATTTGTAAATATATGTGGATACATACAAAAATGCTTATATCATTAATATTAAAAAAGCATATTTTGGAATATATGCTTTTGATTATATGTGTGCGCAAATATGTATAGAGAGATAAAAATAAATGGAAATGTATACATTAATACTGAAAAAGAAATGTGTACACATATTTATATATGCATGCATATACTTATGTTCCAGTGTGTATGGACACATATATAAAGAAAATTGCAGCCATTTATACTTTTGTTTGTTATTTTGAATTTTTGAGTTAATTCTCTAAATCAGCATTACGTACTTCAGTGATAATGAGTTAGTATTTGAAAGCTTCCTAGTAGAAGCCCATGATCTTGAGGCAGCTGCTTTAAGAGCGTCAGTTATCTTTAGCTCTGAACAACACTGGAGGCTTAATAAAAGAAATAAAAATGTCTTTTTATGGGTTAAATGTGTGGCTTCAGGATATATGGATTAGCAAAAACATAATGAACAGGAGTTCTCCACCTTGCATCTACAGGGTACAGGAATTGAGTGTGTGCATTAGGCTATTACTTGAGAGTAACACCTGAGGCTTGATTCTAAAATGGTTGGTTGTCCAGACACTGATTCAGAATTCTGTTGCCTGGATCCAACTAAGGTCAACTAAATTCTGGTAGTAAAAGTTTGCCGTATTTGCTTTGGGACCTTTCAATGCAAGGTGCTACTGGTGCATTTTGAACATGACAGAAACAGAGCTTCATTGAACTTAAAGAACAAGTTACAAGAAACTTTTTGCGAGTAAGAATGTATGTATGCAGTAGAAAGCAGGCTGAGAATTACTTTAATGGGAGGTTGGAGGGAAGAGACCTCGAGTAATAATATTCATCAAAAAGAGGTATGTACTATGGTGAGTGCTGTGAATTCACAGCAAGACTGTGAAGATCACTGTAAGACTGATGAATCACAGACCTGTACCCCTGAAACAAATAATACATTATATGTTAATAAAAAAATAAATGAATTAAAAAAAAGAGACTAGTACTTGTGAGTGACCAAATGTACTTAGATCACTTTGCAAATATTATGGCCTGTCCACAAATTCATATACAAATAATTTTCAATCAGAGATGCATTTTCAGTGACTATATATTTAGTAAAAAATAACCATCAATATATGATGAAGAGTCAATATGACCCAGATCATGTTCACCAAACATGATACATCAAATTATATATATATACATATACATATGTGTGTGTGTGTGTGTGTGTGTGTGATATATATACATACACATTCCCATACAGATAAAAAAAGTGAGGCTTAAAAAATGCAATAACTTAATTATAGACAAAAAATATGTAGTAAAAATTGCAAAGTGTTCAGATTGAATAATCTAAACAAAATAACAGAAAACCAACATTATAGCAAAACATGAGGTTTTCAGCTAAGCCTGTACATGGAAGGAAATATATAGTCTTAAGAGAATATATTTTAAAGGAAAGGAAGAGTGATGATAAATTATCAAGTCATGGTTTCAAGTAAAAAAAAATACAAAAATCATCAAAGTAAATCTGAAGGGCATAATAAACAATCAACTAGGAGAAAATCAAAAACATCAACAAAAACAAAAGCTACTCCTCTAAGAAGACTAACAGAATAACATGGATCTGGCAGAAGTAATCAAGAAAACAAAGAGAAGGCAAAGCCAATTATATTGAAGACAAGAGAGAGGCTGCAGCTATGAATATATAGAGAAATTTGTAAAAACTAAGAACTACTAAGAACAAATTACTATCAAAACACTAGGAGAATTTACAGTGCATATATAATTTTAGAAAAACATACATCACCAAAATGAAATATGAATCAAAATCCAAAAGAATTCCTTACTTCCCAAAAGCCACATTTGTAGTAAGCACATGTACTACTCCAGATGCGAGCAAACTCAGTCAAGATCTCCAGAGCGGCAGACGTGACCCACAGCTGATCACATGACTATGATCAAGCATTGCCCATGTTAGCCAAGGCCAGGCCAAGGCTGGACATTTGGTTCCTGGACCTGTTGTGAAAGCATATACAGCACTATATTTGTATTATAGTCATACATTATAAGTTAGCTCCTGGTTCTGTTTTGTCCCCTACATAATTATGTTTTATGCACCTCTTTTTTTAAAAAGATTTTATTATTTATTTATGTATTTGAGAGAGAGAAAGAGCAAGAGAAAGAGAGCATGCGCAGGGTGAGGGACAGAGGGAGAAGCAGACTCCCCGCTGAGCAGGGAGCCCGATGCGGGGCTTGGTTCTAGGACCCCAAGATCATGACCTAAGCTGAAGGCAGATACTTAACTGAGTGAGTCACCCAGGCAACCCTGTTTTATGCACCTCTTAACCTCATGCAGTATCAATCGTTAACTTTGCCTTTTTCACTCCTACTCTCTGTTTACCCACCGATTGTAGAAACCTAATGGGGACCAGATGGTAACATCTGTATTGAAACTATCTGGTGCACCTGATCATGCTGGGGCCCAAATGGCACCTCATTGTTGGCAAGAATGGATACCTCCAGATTGTTTCAAGTCCCCCTCACCCTACTTCAGGGTTTCAAGAAAGCACTCACTCTCCTCTCATGTTTTCTAGGTTCAACAGGGCACATAAAACATATAAAAGCTGTCCCTAGGCTCAACAGGGCAAGGCAGCCTTGGGAATGATCTGCCTTCTCCTTGAGCGGCCCTTCTGATGGCACAGCTTTCTTTGCTTTGAGTTCGGTGACTCAGACATCAGCCTACTGTGCATTTGGTGCATGGACACATTTGAGTTCGGTAACAAGACCAGTTTAGCTGAAGTCCACAAACTCATGAGTTAAATAAGTGTTCATTGTCTTATGCAGCTGAGGTTCTCTGTTGGTTTATTATGCAGTGCTGTTGAGGCAATAGATAGGAACTCAAAAAGGTAACAGCATTTGGTTAAAGACCACAGTTGGTTACGCTGAAATTAGAACCCGTCTGTCTAGCTCCAGATCCCATACACTGCAGCAAACGAATTATGCTGTAGTATGACTGCCAAAGACCCCCACTCAATTTCCAAAGATTTAAGATCATACAGAGTATGTTCTCTGCATAAAATGCAATTAAGTTAAGGTAAATAATAGAAGAGCAGTTAAAAATATCAATATATTTGGAAATTTAAAAACCAATTTGAAATAACTCAGAAGGAATTATACATGAAATTTAAAAATATTTAGAAATGAGCCAAGAAAAGATGATAATAGGCCAAAATTTAAGGAATGAGGCCAAGCTAGTACTTGGGAAATTCGCATCCTTAAATGCTTACACCTTATGAGTGAAAATAAGAGAGGCTGGAAAATCATTCATTAAACACCTACTTTAAGAAGTCAGAAAATTCACAAATGCATTAAATACAAGAACAGCTGAAGTAAGGATAAAATAAATATAACAGCAAACTCTTAAGGTAGAAAACATAAAGATAATAAAACCAAATATTACTTCTTGGAAGGACCTAAAAACTTTATTAAGCTGATAGAACTAAGAAAAAAAAGAGAAAAGTCACGAATAAACAATATGAGGAATTAAAAAGGGACTATAAATATAAATGCTGCAGAGTTTAAAAGATAAAATATAAACATCTTACTGTCAGCAAGTTTTAGAAGAGATAAATATAGGAAAGCCTCTAAAAGGTAAGAGATGGTAATTGACCTTGTAAGAATAGATTAAAAACCTGAAAATACCCACACATGTTGAAGAAAATTATCTGCCAGTAATGATCTTACCACAAAGAATAGATCAATTCCATGTTTTCATAGGTTAGCTTCTCCAAATAGTTACAGTAAATTAATCCTACTCTTTTTTTTAAAGTGGTTTTTTTTTTTTTAAGATTTTATTTATTTATTTGATAGAAAGACACAGCAAGAGAGGGAACAGAAGCAGGGGCAGTGGGCAATTCTCAAACATGGATTCTTCTCTGGAATCTTCCTATATGTCATTTTATAAGTTAATTAGTCCTTATTTTTGCCCAGATTTGTATACTAAGAACCAAAAGTAACAGGAAGGCATGAAAGGTGCATCAGACCACATGACCTGCCCATTGAATTTCTGCATGATGTAGAGGGAGCTCCAGGCATGTGCCAGCAACATGCATTAAGTATGTATAGTCATATGCTGGACTCTTTATACGCGTTCTCCAAAGCCACAGAAGGTATTTTAGCCTTGAGGAATGCAACATAAAGTCATAAAGGAGTTAATACCCAGAGGGGTAAATCTAACAGGAAATTTACACACCCAAAAGCTGTTTGGGACCTCCGAATAAGTATGCCAGGCTCCTCATCTTCCAGGGGAATAATTTTGAGGCAGAACCAAAATTAGGACATAAAGCAATGTTTGTTAATATCCATTTAATATGCATATCAATTGGTGATTGAAAAGCAATTTTTAAAAGATTGCATGGCCTAAACTAAAAGTTTTTTTTTTTTTTTTTTTTTTTTTACTTAAAGAGTGGAGTTGTATGTTTTATTATATAGAAAATGGTTTGGGGCTGAAGTATTACACATTGTGATTTCCCCATAAGAATAAACAATACCCAGGAAATACTGTTATGAATAAAATTTATTATCAGAAAGAGATTGCTGAAAAATGGAAGTTAGGAAGCTATCTATATTAAAAGGATCTAGGCATGGGATGCCTCAGGTAGTTAAGTGTCTGCCTTTAGCTCAGGTCATGATCCCAGGGTCCTGGGATCAAGCCCCACATTGGGCTCCTTGCTCAGCAGGGGAGCCTGCTTCTCCCTCTGCCTGCTATTTCCCCTGCTTCTTCTCTCTCTCTCTCTCTCTCTCTCTGACAAATAAATAAATAAAATCTTAAAAAAAAAGGATCTAAGCAAAGTATAAAATGGATGACATAATGACTAAGAAGTATTTAATGCAAGAATGCGAAGATGTTTGTCTACCATTAGAAAATGCATGAATGTAACTTACCCATTAATAGTTTAAAGGAAAATAAGCAATTTGAATATCTCAATAGATGCTAAAAAAACATTAAAAATGTTCAATAGAAATTATTTTCAGAAAATAAGGAAGAATTAGAAAACCAGAAATAGGTTATTTGATTCCCGTACATACATACAAAAATTGAATATGTTCCCCCCTAAGATTACTAATTAAATGATTGTAATTTGTAGCAGAGTTTAGCAAAGTTGCCAGACACATAGTTGATTAGCAAAAGCTGATTGCAAATCCATACACTGCAACTAAAAATGAGAAAATACAATCTGAAATAACAGATTTTTTTACATAGTAACAAAACATAAGGTGCTTAATATTATGTTTAACAAAGTACACACATTTCTCTAAGATTTAAGTTTAGAATTGCCTATATTCGGGCACCTGGGTGACTCAGTTGGTTAAGCGTCTGCCTTTGGCTCAGATCATGATTCAGAGGTCCTGGGATCCAGCTCTGCCTAGGGCTCCCTGCTCAGGGGGGAGTCTGCTTCTCCCTCTCCCTCCCACCCTCTCCCCTGCTTGTGCTCTCTTGTGTGCTCTCTCATATAAATAAATAAAATATAAAATAAATAAAATTGGCCATGTTCTTGCATAGGAAGTCTTAGTACTATAAACATGCTTGTTTTCCCTAAATTAATCTGCAGATTCGATGCAGGTCTAATAAAAATTATAAAATTACAAAAATTACCAAAAAATAAAAAAACACTGGGGAATGTGGGAAAATGATAATAAGCTCAGGGAAAGAAAACAGAACTTTTTATATTAAAATATAGCCTAGGCCTATCTATAATTGCTGTAAATTTGTCTAATAGAGCTCAGTAAATTAACCCCAAGTCCAAAACAATGGGTAAAGAGCCAAAAACAATAACTTTTTCCCCTTCCTGTCCCATTTATTAAAGAAACAGTAAGAAAAGTACAATGCAGGAAACAAAAATGGTAACTCTGAACAAGAACAAAGAAAAGTTATATTCCATAGGTATCTGTCTACGTGTCCTGTTCAATTTTTCCTTTCTTCACTAATAGCTTGGTTGAGGACATTAAACAGGTGACATATTGTCAAATTCACCTCTGGTGTATAGTTACGATTGTTAGGTCATATACCATACCACAGAACCCAGATCCAAAATGCTTTTGACAGGTTTGAACAAGAGGTTATATTTCCCTGAAATGTAACATGGAAAATGAAAAATTATACATCTGAGTCTAAAAATTCAATGCAAAACTGTATAATAGAACAGTTTAATGGCTTTCCTGGTGTCTCCCACTCTCCAGGTTGGAAGCTGACTTAAAGGTCATTTTTGATGCCATTTCTCATCATTCTGCACACAGTTCTCTCACTATACTTAGCTCCCCAGGAGACAAGACACAATGAAAGTTCCAGTCAGTTACACACATCTTATTTCTGATTTTTACCACTTTTTCTTCCTTGGTAACTGAGACATACAACCTGGATAAAAAATACGCAAGTCCTCTTTATCATACTGTCTCCTGAAAAATTCCTCAGATTCATCCCTAATCCCTGCTTCCTACCTGTAACACACAGAGCCCCCATCTCTAGGAGTTAGTGAGGGTCAAGCCCAAGAAAGAAAGACGAAGAGTGGGGGGAAAATGTGGAAGCCAGAAAAAAACAAACCTTAGGTAGACTCAAGGGTTCCTTGGACTGAACCAAATAAAGCTCTCATTTTATCTTCCTCCCCTGCCCGTCCCCAAATCTCTTAGCTCTTGGCACCTTTATTTCCTTCCAAACGTCTGATTGCTGAATTTTGCTAGACAACAAATCATTTGCCAACTTCCAGGAGCTAGCTAAACATTCATCTTGTTCTTCAAGGAAATTGATATTCAGGAGGTTTTTAACTAGACCAGATCGCTAGTGGCATTCATTTTTAGAATAACATTTAGTAGTGATTTATGGATCGTACTTTTCCAGTATCCACAAAATTGGGAGGATTGGCTCTGGATGTGTCATTGAAGCAGAGAATTTTTGGTTTGTAACATCACTAAATATTGTTATATTTTTTATTTCAGTAATTTCCAAGCATGTCTGTTGCTACAAATTGAATATTCTGTTGCCTTCCCCACAATACGGGCATTTACACTTCTGGCTTGGTGATGCTTCACATGGTTTATTAAATGCTGCTTTAGAAAGTAGATAAACACCAAGGGGGTATCATATTGAGCAAAGATTAATTCATTCTTACCTTACCATAAGTCTATTCAATTAAACTGCTTTAGTCTTAGATGATACCATTTAAAATTTCAATAAATAACTTGCTCAAGCATTGTAAAGAATTCAAGCATTTGAAAAGAAATCTTTGCCTTACCTTTCTACACTCCCCAACCAAACTCAGAGAGAAACTAGGCTAGCCTGTGATATATAGCAGATATATCTGGTCCCTGTTATTTATATTCTGTTAACAAATTGGCAATAAAAGCTCAGGGCTATCACTTTAATAATTGTAATTCTGTGTGTGTATGTGTGTGCATGCACAAACTTCAAACTTTCATCATGTAGGTCAGACTGATATTTTTAAACTCGCTCACTCAAGGTTCCTTGTATGCAAAATAGTAAAAAGGATTTAACAACTCATTTCTATGAATTTTTAAGCTCTAATTATACATGCCTAGATACTAACTATTATGAGAGTGACATGTCTGGAAGGCATTACTTAAATTCTGAATAGAAATGACTTCATTGGTTATTATTTAATGTTAAACCCTAGGCTTTTAAGAGGCAAGTAGGCCTGGATTTGAATCCTGCTTTCAACTTATCAAGGTCTCTTATCTTGGGAATTGCACTTAACCTCTATATGCCTTTATTAATTCGACTATTAATTTCAAAAATAGTATATAGTTCACCAACACCATGGTGAGGATTAGGTAAAATTATATAGTGAAAGTTCAAAGCACCAGGTCTGACACTTAATGTGCTCTTAGGAAGTATGAATTCTATTCTAGAAAGATTTGTTATAGGAAAAGATCGTTTGAAAAAATATAGACTTCTATAACTGGTAAACCTGTGCTAGTGTTTTATGTTACTCAGTACCTGTTATAAATTAATCCCAGCATTAATGAGAGGTAGTTGTCTTCTCTGTTTTGGATAATAGAAACTTGCAAATCAATTTGTTATTGTCCCAGTGTTGATTGTGTTGGTGGTGGTGGTTTTTCAGCTTTTGTTCCTGGCGAGTCTGGAAGCTTACGCTAAATTGTAACAAATGTCTCATCCCCAATTTTTTGCATCTTATTTGTCTTCTCCTTTTCAAGACTCCTTGTTCTTCCTTCTCCGTTGTATTTAAACATTCATTTTTGTGAATTCTCACTTTGATTGTAACATGAGAAGCTGTATGATTTATAGCTACCAAAATAAATTTACTTACTCATAGACGATGGACATCCTTATGGGGAAGAGGAGAACAAAGCAGTGCTATGTTACATTGGTTGCTACCTGGATTAGGAGCTACAGTTGGATAACGTTGGCAAGAAATGGGTCATCGTACTGTAAGGTCTGAATGAGATTCCAGGTGCTGCCTGACATCTTTGAGCCTCACAGGGTCCCCAAGGTCTAGTCGGGAGTCCTCCTGCTCGCTCTTGATGTGCCTCCCACCCCACAGGCAAGGCTCCCCACACTGTAGATGGGACCAGCTGCACTCAACCTAGACCTCAACCTCATGGGTTTTACCTCCCTGCCAGTCATTTAGACAACTGCCTTTTCCCCATAATGAAATAAGAAAAGTTCAGAAGAGTCTAACTAAATCAGTCTTTCTAAACGCTAGCTTCCCAAGGCCTCTCTTTATTTTACCTCCTACCTCTTGCCTGTATTAAAAGCACATTTCATTTGTCCTAAATTCATTTCATTCCCCCATTTCTCTGAAGTGCTTTCCCTCATTCCACACCACAGCTCTCCATACGCTCATTTGCTACTGGCGTCAGATTCACCTTCAGTCCTGAATGACAGATTTTGGAAAGAACCCAATTAGAACCCAGTTAATGAGCCCTCCATGGGCTGCTCTAATAGCCAAATGACTGTTTATTTTCGTCTTTTGAACTAAGAAAGAGATTGTAAGTCAAGGAAGAGTTTAGAATAAAGAAGCACTAATTGAATCAGAAAAACACCTGTGCTCCTCCACCTATATTTATTTATGTAGTTTAATCCAACGTTTAAAAGGTGCAAAGTGTTTTAAACATGCTAATTATGTGCTATAAAAAAACAGACTCTCAATAAAAACTAAGAATTAACAGCAGCAAGGAAAAAAAAAATCAGGGAACAAAGGAATTTTATAGCCTCTTACCCTGGAGTACTTTTTATATGAAGATACCAAATAAAATGTTCTTTTTAAAATGTCATTTCTTATGATTCTATGGTAAAAATAAGGTATATTCATAGGGTGTCATTTGCAAATATTTACATATTTGAATCAAAAATATTACCCAGTAATTGAAAAACCCTGACTTGTCATTGAAAAGTCATAAAGAGTGTCTACTGTGTGCCTTTTTTCTTTTACGGTTCCTGAGAAGCATCTGTTAGAGGCTCTATTTGATGCTAGAATAGCCAGCCGCAGCGACAGGCCACTGGACTCCAAGGTGACAATCGTTTTATTTCAATCATTTCTAAATGTGCAACGACTGCAGGAATCTCTAACAATGTGAGTATTTAATAACCCATGATTACTGTGGACCCCTCTGCCTTTTCTCGTCATCAGAAACATAGACACCACCTGTCTCCTTTTCATAAGTGATCACCTATTACCGTACACGAATAATCTGTTGTTGGTAATGTGAACATTCAAATCGAAAAGAGAGTTGCTTCCTGCACACAAGACCACAGAACCTTTTGAATTTGACCAAGGTGAGAAGGTGAAGCCCCCCCCCCCAAAAAAAATCTCAAATTTGGTATTCCAAGATACACATCTTTAGAATCTTTCTTTATTCCCACTGTATCAATACCTTCTCCCACTCCACAGTTGTGTACTTACTAAGCCTGGGAAATGGTGAATGCTTAGAGATTTTCTTGCTTCTATTAGCTCAATCGAATTTCCCAAACCTAACTAACTTCTAGCCATATGGGGTTCAGAAAGATTTATAGCATGATATTAATTTCTATCCCTCCAAACCGCTTCTACATATTTCTCCTTCCAAAAATTGCCTTTCTATGCATTGTGGATGCCATTTTTCAAGTCTGCCACAGGAGTGCTGGCTGACTTTGATGTGTTTCTCTAACTTTTTCCTGCATATCCCAGTCCTGCCATAACCAGCATTGCTATCTGTAAAGTGGACATGAAGGTTTATTATTCTAGAAACACACAGACAGAACAGGACTTACGTATACGATAGTTTTGTTGGGTGGAAAGAAAATGTCATTTAAAGACAACCAGTTTCAGTTCATATGGAGATCCTGAAACTTAAGGGTCTTCACTGAGAACAGCAATAAAATGCCAGCTCCCAGGTATAGTCCTGAGGCATACAAAATGCCCAAGGCAGACATTAATTCAATATTTCATGGAAAATATTAAAGTAGGTGGACTTATTACAGTTAGGGATTGTCCCCATTTTACTCACCCTAGCATTCTACAAAAAAGAGTGGACCCAAATGGAAATGCCCCTTAAATAAGAAATAACCTAACAAGTTACAGCATAAAACTTTTACATGTAAAAAATGGAGACCATGGAAAGAGTAAAGGACATGAATACAAGGCAGCTACCATGTATCAGAAGGGGGTTAAAAGGTAGAAGAAGGATTCATGCAAAGTGTTTTGTATGTCCTCAAAGATATCAAAGAGAAGGTCATTTATCTAAGGAAAGAAAATCAAATAATAAATAAAATAAGAGAAAGATAGGCAATTCTTGGTGGCAGCGTTCAGGAAACTAAAGAGAAAAATAAAACAAATATAGAGATGAAAGCCACATTAGAAGCAATTAATTAAAAATAAACTCAACTCATATCAATCAAGGAGAGAGGTACCAGTTGACGAAAACAATTAAAACAAGGTGTAATAAAGATAAGAGACAAGATGATACAGTGCCTAATGTCACATGGATGTTAGGAATTAGACCGTCTGGGATCAAACCATATATCTGCTACTTATCAGCCAAGCATCCTGGAATAAGTTACTTATGCCTCTTGTGTCTTAAGATCTTCATCTATAAAGCAGGCATAATGATTAACCTACCTCTTATGTAAATTTTTTTTAAAGATTTTATTTATCCATTCATGAGAGACAGAAGGAGAGAGAGAGAGAGAGAAGCAGAGGGAGAAGCAGGCTCCCAAGGAGCAGGGAGCCCGATGCGGGACTCGATCCCAGGACCCTGGGATCATGACCTAGGCCGAAGGCAGATGCTTAACCATCTGAGCCACCCAGGCGCCCCCTCTTATGTAAATTTAACACAGCTCCTGACATGCAGTCAGAATCTCACAAATATTAGTTATTATATAAAAATGGGAATAAGATAAAAAGGATCTATGATAAAGAACAATAACAAATACAACTAAACAACAACACTCCTCAAATTAAGGTGTTTGACTCTGAGGAATGAAAGGGTACACCTTATTCTAGGAAATTTTGATGCAAAATTCTTAGCTCCACAGTTTACCCAGAAAAAGTTACTGAATTTCCAGGGGAAAAAAAAAAAAAATCCAGGCACCAGGCAGAAAGAGATGCATAAAGTAAAACAAAACAAAATAAAAAGTGACAAACTGACATATTATTTTTCTATGCTAAATTTCAATGGCAGAAGACAATAGAACTTCACTTCAGAAGTTAGGCAGAGAAAAAAAAAATAATGACCCAAGAACATCTGGATCAGTGGGAATATCCTTCAAATGTAAAGGCAACATACAGAAAGAATAAATACTTGTGAAGATCATCTATGTCTCGTGTCTTTTGCACTGGATTTGTCCATCACATTACCATTTTTTCAATCTTTGCATATTTTATCAATTTAAATAAATTCTATAATAAAAGGAAAACATATTTCCATCTGGAAAAGAAGAAATTTTGTTTGGACTTGGAGTCCAGAATGCAATAGCTTGTGCAACTTCTCCTAGTTTGTAAAGCAAATATCTGGCTAAGCCTGGTTTTTCATCTGTCCTGGGCAGTGGGGCAGATCTGCCAAATCTGGAGTTGAAATATTTATGTAAACAGTTTACTCAACAAGTGGTAGAGATTATTCAGTTTAATTATTTCTGCTCAAATAATGAGGAATAAAGTAGAAGATCCCAAGTTATTTCTTTTCACAAAGAAATCATATCAAGATAAAATATGCCATACAAATAAATGGGAAATCTTGTGTTCTGCACAATATGGTCAACTTTATCCAAAATTTTACATCATAGATTATATATCACTATTCTCTTTGAAGGCTTTTCCTTCTACAGAGTTCCACTCTTCAAAATTCAGCATCCTGAATTTCTCTTTCTTTCATACCAAATATCAAGAATATTCTAACCACCTACGCTTATATGGCATAAAAATATGAAAAGAAATAAGAAATCCCAGCTTCGATTATTTAGGTACAGTTATCAAAAGAGAAGGACCTAAGTGAGAGTCTGAAACTTTAGGCATAAAGTCACCTTAATAATGCCTCTAGTGCCTCTAAAATAGAATTAATTACCCACCAAAGAAGGTGACTTCAAGCTTGTATATTCTTCCATCCCTGCTGCTCAATTTTCTACAATGGCATCCATTAGATTTCCAACTTAAATTGCCACTGTAATCCTAGACCTTGATCAGTCTCAATGTGGGGCAGAAAATATTGAAAAATCATCTCCCTCCTTTACCCTAAGTGGATAGTAATAGAAAGAGTAATAAGACCTACAAATGTATGTGATCTTGGCACCCATTGATGCACGGGGATTTTGCTACTCAGCTCTTCCCCCAGAGCCAGGCTTCGCAGCTGTGGTTGGTCAGCCCTGGGTATTGGATCTCATCCCCAGAAATAGATGCCTTTCCCAAAGCCACATGCTAGAAGTGGCAGAACATCATGCTTCACTTGCTAGTTTCCAGATAGGTTGTAGGAAACCACATCTACAGAATCATCTGGCCTTAAGAGATGAACCTAGGAAAAGGGAGAAGAAAAAAAAAGGGAGAAGAAAAAAAGAAGAAAAAAAGGAAAGAAGGAAAGAAGGAAGGAAGGAAGGAAGGAAGGAAGGAAGGAAGGAAGGAAGGAAGGAAGGAAGGAAGGAAGGAGAGAGAGAGAAAGAAAGAAAAAGAAAGAAAGAAAGAAAGAAAAAAAGAAAGAAAGAAAGAAAGAAAAAGAAAGAAAGAAAGAAAGAAAGAAAGAAAGAAAGAAAGAGAGAGAGAGAGAGAGAAAGAGAGAGAAAAGAAAAAGAAAGAAAGAAAGAAAGAAGAAGCAAGCAAGCAAGAAAGAAAGAAAAAAAATTCAGCATTCTCTCAAGTCAATTGTCAAAGTAGAATGATATTTCTATTGTTGCTCCAAAACATCATTTAGAGAGAAAACTCATCCAGCCCCAGTTCTGTGAATAATACCATATCAACTCTCTCTGATAATGCCCACATCTGTTAGCTCGTTAGAGACAAAGTTGAATGCTACTTGGAATCAGTGTTGAGCAAATGTTTGGATGAGACATGCAATCCTCCCGGATTGGTTGCTAATTTATCTTTGCCAATCTTTACTAGTTTTAGCTCAGCAAACAAGGATACAGTATCTGAACTGGCGGCCAGGAAATTCCCAGGGAAGTTCTGGTGCCCCAGCTGCCCTTCTGAAGATTTGGCGAGTTGGAGATGACTGGCAATAAGCCTGCCTGCCAGAGCCCAGCTGTGCTGGGCACAGAGAGAGACTGCAGATGGGGAGAGTCAGGCTGGAAGAGCTGAGGTTCCAAGACCTCACTGCTGGAGGTCAGAAGGAGGAAGGACACGAAGCCCGGCCAGCTCCTGTGCAGCGGGAGCAGCGAAAGTTGGACTGAAGCCCCCCGTGCAGACATGCTTCACACCAAAAGAGGAAAGCTATGGATTTAACAAATAGTTCGGTCGCCTTTATTTCCATATGCAAAGGAGAGGAGAAGAAAAGGCTGATTGGTGGCAGAACTGAGAAGCTTGTCTCTGTTTCCTCAACTTTTCCTTTCCCACTTCTATTTTTCTGTCTCCCTCCTGCATGGTCTTCACTGTCCTTCTGCCTGGTTTCAGAAAAGACGGTTTTGCTGGGATTATTGTAGACTAATCTAGCTAGCTCGGCTTGATGGTTCCTTAGTCCACAAATTTAGGATTCTGAAATAATGAGAAGAAACTTTTTAGACAAGTAGGTCAAATTAAAAAAATATAGAACTGTATACAAATGTTGTGTGTCCTTTTTTCCCCTCTGCAAAAAGTACACAGGTATCTGAGCTTGCAGTTAAGAGCAAGGTATCAAATTAAATAAAAATAATGTTGGAGTAAGAGAGACATGTGTCTGCATTCTAAATCTGTGCAGTGAACTTGACCTTTGTCAACACTTGTTTCTTCACCTGTAAAATGGAAATGATAAACATATACTTGCAGGGTTGTTGTAAGTCTTAAGTTAAACATAAATTTAAAAAATTAACACTCATTTAATATTCTGTTTTTCTGCTACAGTAATTTTAAGTCAGTGTTGCTGTTACTGTTTCAGCACCAATGCGTAATGAGAAAATAAGACTCTTGCCCCTTTCTGAAGAGACTTCAGTGTCAGTGAGGAGGGGAATCGCAAAGAAGATAAAGCATGAGCTTTATGTCCTTGATAACATAAGTTGATATGGCAAGTTTATCCACCTACACATTTGGGGTGATCCCCCCAAAAAAGCTGCCATCATCTACTATCTATCTTCTACTATCTATCAGCTGTCTATTTATCATCATTTATATCCATCCATCCATCCATCCATCCATCCACCCATCCATCCATCCACCCATCCATCCATCCATCCATCCACCCATCCACCCACCCACCCACCCACCCACCCACCCACCCATCCATCCATCCACCCATCCATCCATCCATCCATCCATCCATCCATCCACCCATCCATCCATCCATCCATCCATCCACCCATCCATCCATCCATCCATCCATCCATCCATCCATCCATCCATCCACCCACCCAAACCAACAGCAGTAATGCTAGCATTACTCTCAGGAAGCCCACTCATGTAAAAACTGACAACAGCAGCTCAAATAGTCATGGGACCTTCTGAAGTCATTTTGAAATATTTATCAATCACTCTTGGACACCAAAATATATGGGCATGGTCTAAAAATTCGGACACATAGCACTAGTGCTCCTTTTTCTCTCTCAGCTTCTCTCTCTCCTCTTCTTTTCCCTTTCTCTTTCCCTTCTTTCCTCACTCTCTCCCTCTCTCTTGATTTTTTTCTTTAATTTGAGAGAAAAAAACCTTGGAAAATCTCAATAAATAAGAAATAACAGAAGTCGAGAAAAGTTTTATGCCAACTTTTGAGCTCACTGATAACTAATTAGGGTCTTCCGTTTCTGCAATGCTAACATAATCAAATGCATGAGAGACAACAATAGGTCCTTCCACTATTGGGGTCTCTCCTGGATAATTTATAAAAGTATTTATCCATCAGGATTCGCTTCACAGAATGAGCTTAATGGTTCCATAAGTTCAGAGCCAAGATTGGAGTCTGGGGCTCTGGTATGTTCTGTGGTAGATCCTGGATTCATACAGCCCACGGGGATGCTGAACAAGCAGGGTCGAACTGACAGCAGCTTTATTCAGTGCTGCCCACAGACCATGGCAAAACGAGGCACACACTCCACATCTTCATCTGCTCCAGAGTAGGAAGCTGTGCTGCTGATGGCCGGGTTCAGAGAAAAGAGAACTACATGGCAGATGATGGTGGTTATATCAGTTGTTTCTAGCAAAATCACTACACACATTATGGGGGCCATCTTCTATCCATACCTACTACTGTAGACCCAAATAAGGAAAACACGTGTGGAGGACCTTTGGCAATGTTTTCTTCTTTCAAGCCAACGCTGAAAACTATAGAAAGGCATCCTGTGTATGGGGAAGAAGCAGGGAGAGTTGGAGGAAGTGCTCACACACACCTCTCAAAACCCTGGCCACAGAGTTGTGAGAGGCCCCATAAAATCTCACAAAGGTCTGACTTTTCACTGGGAAGAATCTATTGATAATTTATCAATGTAGCATGTGTCTGAAATATTTTTTAAAGATTTATTTATTTATTTGAGAGAGAGAGAGAGAGAGTGAGTGAGCACACATATGGAGAGGGAGAAAGAGAGGGAGAAGCAGACTCCCTGCAGAGCAGGGAGCCTGATGTGGGACTCGATCCCAGGACTCTGGGATCCTAACTGAGCTGAAGGCAGATGCTTAACTGACTGAGCCACCCAGGTGCCCCATGAAATATTTTTTAAAAAGAGAGAGAGATTATGGATGTACCTGGCACAGGGAAATAGTCTTAAATATCAACCCAATAGTAATTCCAATTATCTACCTGCCTATGAGTTCTGTGTGTCTCCAAGAGCAAGCGCATGGACCCTGACTTGTGGTAAGAATTAAATGAAAACTTGTCAAATGAATGATTATGAAGCATCACTGCAATGTTGATACCCTGAAAATACCTACTTTAATTATTTTAATTATTCTACAGACTGTGGTCCATATAAGCCTTCCAACAACCCATCAGGCTGATGGTTACCAGGTACCCAGGGGAGGTGAGGCCCCGCCTGCAGGTCTGCTTCCTACTGCATACATATTCTTTGTAAAACTCACTCTTATTTTTATATATTTGGCAGTGGAAAGAAATTGATTTGTAGATAATATATTCTTAGAAACTGTGTTCTATCTTCCTTTGACATTAACAATGGAGTGGAATTTTAATTGCATGAAATTTTAAACACTCCTGAATTCAAACTCTCATAAGTCTTCAGAATAAGAGGATACCATCTTAACAGCCTTATAAGGCTGAAAGTCAGGCGACCTCTTTTTCTAGTTTAAACACTGCCTTAGGATGTGTCTGGATACTTTTTTGAATCTAACTTTATCTACCATTACAGCAGATAAAGCTAGCTTAGATAAAACATAAAATGGAATGCTGTTAGTGGAGCTAAGAGTTCAAGTTTCTTATCTGTCAATCACAACAGATTTGAGATTGACTGTTGGGACTCAGTTGAATAAAAGAGATTCAGTCTGTCCTATGTATTATAATGGTGGAAAGTGAAAAATAATACCAAGAATAACACACAAAGTTATAGACGAAATAGATCCACAAATTATGTTTCAGCTGTCAGAGGAAGGAAGGTTGTGTTGGGCACCAAGAAGCTGAGGTATTCACTGCACTCACCCCTGTCACGTTGCGTGACCCTGGCCCAGCAGTCTCTACCCCCTGAGTCTTGGTTCCCTTCCCCACTGAATGTTCCATATTATCCCGGAGGTCTTCTTGAGTCCAGCCTCTATGCTTGTATGCCGGACCCAGAGCAGACACTTTACGGAGTGCACCTGATATGAACAGTCTGGAGATGAGACACCAATTAGGAAACCCTAGCCCCTCAGGGCTCCTGGGTGGCTCAGTCAGTTGAGTGTCCTGACTCTTGATTTCAGCTCAGGTCATGATTTCAGGGTCATGAGACTGAGCCCTGTGTCAAACCTCATGCTGGGTGTGGAGCCTGCTTGGGATTTTCTTTCTGCCCCTCTCTCTGGTCCTCCCTGCTCTCTCTCTTTCTCTCTCTCTCTCAAAAAAACAAACAAACAAAAAATGGAAACCCTAACTCCTTGAAGGCATTCAACTAACTTAGATAAACTATGACTTCTCTAAGTTTACCATAGTTTCAGTTTCAGGCTAGGTAATCCAGTCTGGACCACCTATTAATATATATCATTTACATTTAAAATATATCATTCTCAACACATACTTGAAAGGAAAACATTCAAAGGACTCTAAGCAGACAACAAGTAAATCAGAATTCAAGGTAAAAAAGGAGGAGAAAAGAAAATATTTAATGAGCAATAAATTCAGCACACTACATGTTTCGGTTTGTATATATATGCGTGTGTGTGTATATATGTGTGTGTGTTTGTACATATATGTGTTTTTGTATAGATGTGTGACTGTATATATATATATATATATATGTATGTGTGTGTTTGTATATGTGTGTGTTTGTATATATATCATGTGTTTGTGTGTGTTTTTATATATATGTATGTGTTTAAAAATATGTATGTATTTGAATATATAAATATACAGTTGATCTTTGAACAACACTGGTTTGAGCTTTAAGGGTCCCATTATACATGGATTTTTTTCAATAAATACAATAGAGTACTGTACTTTCCTTATGAGTTTCTTAATAACATTTTCCTTTCTCTAGCTTACTTTAATGTAAGAATACAGTATGTAATACATATAACATACAAAATACATGTTAATCAACTATTTGTATTATTGGTGGGCTTCTGGTCAACTGGAGCCTACGAGTAGTTCAATTTTGGGGGAGAAAAAAGTTATATGTGGATTTTTGACTGTGTGGGGGTTGGTGATCCTAACCCCCGTGTTGTATAAGGGACAACTATACACATGTATGAATATATATATATATATATATATAAAATATTAACAGATGCTTTTATATACCACAAATTCATTGTGATATAATTGATAAACTGTGAGATGTTTTAAGTTCTTCAAAAACTGATATATCTTCATTGCTTAATACCTTATCTGACACATAACAGATACTCAATGAATATTACTAAATGGAAGCATAAAACACATTGTGGAGAAATTGTTAGTGGTATGATTTATCTCAGCAAAACCAAGAAGTATGTGTGATATTCAAATATTTCAAAAATTTAGTTTGGAGCAGGAGCATTACTGGCCTCAATTTTTCACACCTCCCTAACTCTATGCCCTCACCACAGCCTCATCTTGTGCAGAATGTACTTTTTTTCTTAAAGATAAAAGGGACAGTTCATCAGTAAGACATGTCAATTGCAAATGAGTGTGTGCCAAATAACAGACTGCAAAAATATATGAACCAAAGCTGATAATTGTAAAAGCTGAAATAAAGAACCCACAATCAGAAAACGAGATTTTAACACCACTCTGTAAGCAATTGTTTAAACAACCAACAACAACAACAAAAATCATTTGGCTAACACTATCAAACTCCTTGATCCAACTGATATGTGTAGAAGATTATATTCAAGAACAGCAAAATGCACATTCTTCTCAATTGCTTGTGGTATGTTTGTCAAGACAGACCATTTACTGGGCCAGGAAAATGCCAATACATTTAAAAAGATTGAAATATAGAGAATATATTCTCTGACCACAACAAAATTAAATTATAATTTGACTGAAATAAACTATCTAGGACAACTCCAAATATCTTTCAATTAAACACATTGTAAAGAAGTCATGAATCAAAAAAATAACATTAATTAAAATATTTCTAACTGAATAACAAAAATACAATAAAGCAAAAATAAATAAAAAAATAAATAAAATGTCTGTGGGATGCAGCTAAAATAGTGCATAGAAGGAAACATAGCTTTATCTCCTTTGATTAGAAGATAGGTCTAAAACCAGTGGCATGTTTTCATATTTTATAGAGAAAGTAAAAAAATAAGAGAGAAGAGAACCCAAGGTAAGTGAAGCTAAGTAAAAGAAAGGAAATTACAGGATAAGACAGGAATCAAAAAATAGAAAATAAGACAGAATTCAAAATTTAGCAAACCCCAAAGTCTGGTTCATTGAAATGATCAACTACACTGACAAACTCATAACTAATTTGATTAACAAGAGAAAAAGTTAAGGGGAAGGTAGGGAAGGGGGATGGAAATGCAGGAAAGAAGGGAAGGAGAGATGGCACAAATCGCCAGCATCAAAAATTATAAGGAGTTTATGTATTAATACAGATCCTTGAGATTTTAAAGGTATGTTGGGTAAGGAAGATCATGAACAACTTTAAGCCAACAAATAAGCCAAAGTAAAATTGATCAAAACTGATACAAGATGAATAAAATATGTTTAGTCTTATAGCTACTAAAGAAATGAAATTCCGAATCAGAATCCTTGCCACAAAGAATTCTCCAAGTCCATATAATTTCACTGTTAAATTCTAACCAGTAGTCAAAGAATAAATAACAATAACCTTATGCAAACATTTTTTAGCTAAATAAATAAATAAATAAATAAACAAACAAACAAAGGGATGGGGGGTGGGAGCGTGATCCTAATACCAAACCTTGGCAAAGACATACCAAAAAGAACATTACAGATGCATAGCCCTCAAACACATGTTCCAAAATTCTTAAAATATTTGAAAACTACACTCAAAAATATATTAAATGAATTTACACTCAATCTTAAATAAGAGGAAATTTAGAGAAAGAGAAAGCAGCTCGTTACTCATATGTTGCTACTGAGCAGAGAGCCCAAGATAACAATTATTGCTGTGTCTCTCATTTCTGAGGGTTGATCAAAATCTGCAATAGTCCTTGCTTGGGATCTCTCATATGGTTGCAGTCAGACGTTGGCTGGAGGCTACAGTCATCAGAAGGCTCTCCAGAGCATTACATCCAAGCTGGTTGTTACTGGATGCTGGCTGTCAGCTGGGGCTGTTAAACTGGAGCACCTGCACATAGTCTCTCCATCTGGATTGTGCTTCTCACAGTAACAAAACAGTTTCAAGTGGGAGATTCTAAGAACAAATGTTCCATGATGCAGTATGCAGAACCTGCCAGCCAGTGAAGGGCTGTGGCTGAAACTGGCAAAGTGTCTTTCCAGTTGTGTTCTACTGGAATAGAGTGGAATTCCAAAGGATGTCTTGGTTGGGTCCCACCCAGATTCAAAGGTTGAGCAAACAGACCCCTCTTCCTAAGCATAGGGTATAGCAAAGTAACACTGTAAGTCAGCATGTGGGATGGGATACATTGTTCCATCTGTCTTGGGAAATAAAATCTGTCACAGTTGGCCCTGTGGCCACAAAATTCCTATTCTTCTTATGTGCAAAGTGCATTCGCCCCTTGCCCCCAAGAACTCAAAGTTTCATCCCATTATGGTATCAGCTCAAAGCTGATCTCTTCATTTAAATAAAGGCCACCCATAGATGAGGTTCCCAAGAGGTGCGTTTCTCCAAGCATAGCTTTCTCTTGATACGAAGAATCTGTGCACTCAGGAGACAAGTCACATACCCTCACCCCATACCCTCCAGTATAAAATGGTGAAAAGGGGATAACATAAAAATAGACACTCCTGTTCCAAAGGGAGAAAATAGGAGGTACACAGTATCCACTGGCCTATAGCAAATCTGAAATCTAGATGGGCACATGTTACCCTTTCTCAACAGCCTTGCTTCTTTATGGCTCATTGCTCTACCCTCTGCTCTTGGAGGCATCCTTTTTTCCAATTACAAATGAGCTGACATCTTTCCATTTTCCTAGGAAATGAGCTAAAATACATATCAGATTGTCAAATAGTATTCATACAAAACAAAGATCTTATTTGGAAAGAGGATCATTATGGATGCAATTAATGAGGTCACATATCAGTATGGTATGCCCTTAGTCCAATATGATACGGTCTTTATAAAAAGGGGAAATTTGGAGATAGGTATTTATAAAAGAGAAAACCACGTGAACACGAAGAAAGGGATCTGGGTAATGTATCTACAAGTCAAGGAATGACAAAGATTTCCAGGATATCACGAGAAGCTAGGAGAGAGGCAGGTTAGATTTTTCCCTCCTAGCCCCCAGAAGCAACCAAACTTGTCTACGCCTCAATCATGGACTTGTAACCTCCAGAACTGTGAGACGATAAATGTCTACTGTTTAAGCCACTCAGTTTGTAGTACTTCCTTACGGTAAACCTAACAAACAAATACTCCTGGTATCAAGCTTTCATAATCATTTAGGTATTCAAAGGCTTGGGGGGGGGGTGGGGAACAGAGAGAGAGAGGCAAACCAAGAAACAGACTCTTAAACATAGAGAGCAAACTGATGGTTATGGGAGGGGAGGTTGGCAGGGGATGGGTCAAATAGGTGTTAGGGATTAAGGAGTGAACTTGTGATGAACACCGGGTGTCCTATGGAAGTGTTGACTGACCGTATTGTAAACATGAAACTAATATTACACTGTGTTAACTAACTGGAATTTAAATAAAAACTTGAAAAAAAGGAGGCTCAGACAAAACAGAGAAGATTTGAGACACCCTACCTGGTGTCATAGGTCCTTTCTTCTCCTGTCAGATACTCACTGTCTTTCCCAGAATAATAGATGAGACCTCAAAGTGAAGTTTTATGGGTTATTATCTCACACAGCAAGGAGCATTTAAGTTCTGACGCATTTCCATTTTATAGTGCAAGGAGATGTAGCTTATGAGACAATCTTCCAAAGGTCATGCCTCTTAGAGCCTGAATTTACTTACTATAAGTAATCCTCATTTCAGGACATTCTATAGATAGAGACTCTTTCTCTTAAATATTATTGGTCAATTTGCCTGAAGTTCCAATGGATCATGAGGTTAGATTGGATCACCTGCCTTCATGCCCTTAAAGGTGCCCCCCTTAATAAAAAAAGTGAGTGAGTGCATGGCCCTCGGCTTTGGCTTGTTCTCCTCAGGAAATGGCCCTTGTTTGCACAGTTGAGTTACTTTCTCATTGAGCTTCCTGTCATTAGAAGTTGGGGTCCCTGGGACTTCTTTTCATTTTGAGTTGCCCTCTTGTCATTTTCATTGCAAGCAGATGGTGCTTGAGCCACTATAATTCTCTTAAATTAACTGATTTCTCTGCATCTTAATGGTGTCAGCTTGATTGGACAGAGGAACACACACACAGACCTCTGAGATAAACCCCCTTCACAATTTGGCCTGAGAGGAATGGTATTTTAGGACAATGCCCTGGAGATAATTTGTTGTTTAGTTTGTCCACAAACATGCCTTTAAAATTCTTAGAAGTCCTAATCATGAGAAGTTTTAAGAGTCATGCCCTTAAGCATTTTAGAGGCTCCAGTAGTAGCATGTAATCTCAAAAAAGTGTGTTCTAGAAGCATCTTGAGATTATGTTTTACTGGTAACATCCTATTTTTAATAATTGTTCTGAGGCCATTTCCTACCATGGGAGTCTTTTCCCAGAGAGAGGGGAGGAGAAACAATGCTATGTTTGAAAACATCTAGCCCTTGACTCCTTTGTAATTTACAAATTAGGCTTTAAAATGAACAGGTTCCCCTTTAAGTCACTTCTCTATTCTCACATGGGAACACAGAAATTGCCTTTCAACATTATGCCTGGAAATCTCCTTAGCTAGATTTGCAATATCATTTGCTAATTTGGGTAGTTTTCCAAAACACTGCATCAGTTTACATAGGTGTCACCCTTTTCCCCAAGTTGGCAGTAAGAGTTTGCTCAGTGCCCTCCAGGTTTCACTGATGGAGTCTCCCCAAGATCCTTCTAGATTCTGCCCACCACTCTGTCCCAAAGCCAATGCCAAATGTTTTATGTCATTTATACAGCAGAACTCTACTTTCAGGAACTAGTTTCTAATTCAGGTACCCATTCCTGCTTAAAAGGCACCCATATAATTAGAATAAACCAATTAACTACTTTGTTAAGCTCAGAATTTTTTAGGAATTCAAGAAGGGCATGACATGACTTCTCATTTCTGCTCCATATTTTCTAGAACTTTAGCTGGGGTAACTCTTATGGCAGGAGAACAACCTAGCCATGCTTTAAATATAATAAATGCATATACCTTTTACCCAAAATTCCTGGAAATCTGTCTTGTCCAGTGTATCTTAAAAAAGTCTGCCATACAAAGGCAGACTTTATAAAGCTATTTCATAAGGCAAATAACTGAACAAAAGTAATGTTGTTTGAGTAAACTATCTTAGATCCACACGTTAGAATATTATGCAGGTATTAAATACCATATAGTGGAGCTGTGCCGGTTGTCTTGGAGAGATTTTTCATGAGATAATATTGACAGAAAAAATAAGATTCAGAGAAATATATTGAATGCCATTTAATTTTTCCACAGCATACTACTAAGAAATGTTATATATATGCAAATTTGTGTTTTATATGAATATATAACAGAAGATTGATGCCAGCTTGTTTACATGGGTAAGAAGTGAGGACAGATATTCCAAGAGTGGTAGGGAAGACTAGAGATGGTGAGACACACAAAAAAGATAAAAGCAATAATACTAATAATGCTCTAAATACCCTAACCACATGCAAAGTGTATATATTATATAATCATATATAAGACTGCATATTATACACAATGAAATGAGAAAATAGTCCATATTTACATATTTGTATGTCATTATTTGCTGTTTAGAAACAATAAATATCCAGTTAATATAATCACTATGATCCTGTTCTAAGAAAAATACCTATGCACATATATATATATATGTATATATGTGTATGTATATAATATGTGTTTGTGGCTTTAAACATTTATATGAGCAAGGAGAAATATGTACAAGGTTTGTTGTAAGAAGGAAATAGAATTGAGGTGGGGGCAGGATTAAATTTTGTATAGCAATATATTATTGTGTCACTTCCTTTATGTCCATCTACCATAATGTAAGACAACTATGAAGGCATTTAAAAAGTGAAAAAATCCACATCTCCAAAGGCAAGGGAAACAAAGAGCAAAAATGAACTATTGGGACTTCATCAAGATAAAAAGCTTCTTGAAGCAGAAAAAGTACTTGATAAAATATAGCATCCTTTCCTAATTAAAACTCTTCAGAGTATAGGGATAGAGGGGATATTCCTCAAGTTCATAAAATCCATCTATGAAAAACCCACAGCAAATATCATCCTCAGTGGGGAAAAGCTGGGAGCCTTTCCCTTAAGATCAGGAACACATCAAGGATGCCCACTCTTGCCACTATTGTTCAACATAGTACTAGAAGTCCTGGCAACAGCAATCAGACAACAAAAAAGAAATCAGACAAAAAAAAAAAAAGGTATTCAAATTGGCAAAGAAGAAATCAAACTCTCTTTCTTCACAGATGACATGATATTTTATGTGGAAAATCCAAAAGACTCCACCCCCAAATTACTAGAACTCATACAGCAATTCAGTAATGTGACAGGATACAAAATCGATGCACAGAAATCAGTTGCTTTTTTATATACTAACAATGCAACTGTAGAAAGAGAAATTTGAGAAACGATTCCATTTAAAATAGCACCAAAAACCATAAGATACCTCGGAATAAACCTAACCAAAGAAGTAAAGGATTATACTCTAGGAACTACAGAACACTCATGAAAGAAATTGAAGAAGACACAAAAAGATGGAAAAACATTCCATGCTCGTGGATCAGAAGAATAAACATTGTTAAAATGTCTATGCTACCCAGAGCAATCTGTACCTTCAATGCCATCCCGATCAAAGTTCCAATGACATTTTTCAAAGTGCTGGAACAAACAATCCTAACATTTGTATGGAATCAGCAAAGACCCTGAATCACGAAGGAAATGTTGAAAAAGAAAAACAAAGCTGGGGGCATCATGTTGCCAGATTTCAAGCTATATTACAAAGCAGTAATCACCAAGACAGCATGGTACCAGTACAAAAACAGACATAACAGACCAATGGAACAGAATAGAGAGCCCAGATATGGACCCTCAACTCTATGGTCAAATAATTTTCAACAAAGCAGGAAAAAATATGCAATGGAAAAAAGACAGTCTCTTCAGTAAATGGTGCTGGGAAAATTGGACAGCTATATACAGAAGAATGAAACTCAACCATTCTCTAACACCATACACAAAGATAAACTCAAAATGGATAAAAGACCTCAATGTGAGACAGGAATCCATCAAAATCCTAGAGGAGAACATAGGCAATAAGCTCTTCAACATCGGCCACAGCAACTTCTTTCAAGATACATCTCCAAAAGCTAGTGAAACAAAAGCAAAAATGAACTTTTGGGACTTCATCAAGATAAAAAGCTTCTGCACAGCAAAGGAAACAGTCAACAAAACAAAGAGGCAACCCACAGAATGGGAGAAGATATTTGCAAATGACACTACAGACAAAGCGCTGATTTCCAAGATCTATAAAGAACTTCTCAAATTCAACACCCAAAAAACAATCAAGTCAAAGAATGGGCGGAAGACATGAACAGACACTTCTCCAGAGAAGACATACAAATGGCTAACAGACACATGAAAAATGTTCATCATCATTAGCCATCAGGGAAATTCAAATCAAAACCACATTTAGAGACCTTACATCGGTTAGAATGGCAAAAATTGACAAGGCAAGAAGCAACAAATGTTGGAGAGGTTGTGGAGAAAAGGGAACCTCTTACACTGTAGGAGTGAAGCTGGTACAGTCCCTTTAGAAAACGGTGCGGATGTTCCTCAAAAAGTTAAAAATAGAGCTACCCTATGACCTAGCAATTGCACTGCTAGGTATTTACCCCAAAGACACAGAGGTAGTGAAAAGAAGGGCCATATGCACCCCAATGTTCATAGCGGCAATGTCCGCAATAGCCAAACTGTGGAAAGAGCCGAGATGCCCTCCAACAGATGAATGGATAAAGAAGATGTGGTCCATATATACATACAATGGAATATTACTCAGCCATCAGAAAGGATGAATACCCAACTTTTGCATCCACATGGATGGGACTGGAGGAGATGATGCTAACTGAAATAAGTCAAGCAGAGAAAGTCAATTATCATATGGTTTCACTTCTTTGTGGAACATCAGGAATAGCGTGGAGGACATTAGGAGAAGGAAGGGAACAATGAGGGGGGGGAATCAGAGGGAGAGATGAACCATGAGAGACTACTGACTCCGAGAAACAGACTGAGAGTTTTGGGGGGGGGGTGGGAGAATGTGTTGGCCTGGTGGTGGGTATTGAGGAGGGCATGTACTGCATGGAGCACTGGGTGCTATACAAAAACAATGAATCATGGAACACTACATCAAAAACTAATGGTGTACTGTATGGTGACTAACATAACATAATCAAATTAAATTAAATAAAAAAAAACTGTAGCATAATCTCACAACCAGAACATCAATAAAGTCAAGATACAGGATGTTTCCATCAAAAAAAAAAAAAAAGATAAAAAGCTTCTGCACAGCAAAGGAAACAGTCAACAAAACTAAAAGGCAACCTGTATAATGGGAGAAGATAGTGAGGGGAACCCTCTTACACTATTGGTGGGAATGCAAGCTGGTTCAGCCACTCTGGAAAATGATGTCGAGGTCTCAAGAAGTTGAAAACAGAGCTACCCTATGACTCAGCAATTGCACTACTAGATCTTTATCCCAAAGATACAAATGTAGTGACTGAAGGGGCATCTGCACCCCAATGTTTATAGCAGCCATGTCCACAATAGCCAAACTATGGAAAAAGCCGAGATGTCCATTGATAGATGAATGGATAAGGATGTGGTATATATATATAATGGAATGTTACTCAGCCAACAGAAAGGATTGATACTTACCATTTATATTGAGGTGGATGGAACTTGAGGGTATTATCCTGAGTGAGATAAGTCAAATTAGAAAGACAATTTTCACATGGTTTCACTCATATGTGTAATATAAGAAACAGTGCAGAGGATAATAGGGGAAGTCATCAGAGAGGTTGAAAAACCATGAGAGACTCTTAACTCTAGGAAACAAACTGAAGGTTGCTGGAGGACGGGTAGGTTGGGGTATGGGGTTACTGGGGGATGGGCATTAAGGAGGGCACCTGATGTGATGAGCACTGGGTGTTATATGCAACTGATGAATTATTGATATGTTGGCTAATTGAATTTAAATAAAGAATTTTTAAAAAGTAAAACAATCAATTGCTACATATTGTTGAAAATTTGGAAATAAAAAATTTAACTTCCCACCACCATGAGATCAGTGTTTTTAATATTTGAGTTTGTGTCTTTCCAAACACACACACACACACACACACACACACACACACACACAGGCACACTTATTGTAGCCCTTTGTTTTGTCCATAACATTTGCTAGACTATTACTGCCAAGAGCTCTGTACTACCATACAAGTCAATAGAGGTCAGATGATGGTACAAAAGGGTTCTTTATTTTACCATCTAATGAGTTATCATCCCTTGAGAATATAATTCAAACAAACATGCTCCTTCTTATCTCCCTTCTATCTACATCTTTACACCCTTCTCAGTTCCGTAAAAGCACGGTAATTTCCAAACATCAGAAAAACAAGCATGGAGACTGGGTGGCTATTGGAGCATGGTTACTGGAGAACACCGCTTACAAAGTCACCCCTTTGACTAACTTCCCTGCATGACGCCAGGGTCTTGTGGGCACAAAGTTTTCCTTTAATGGGTCTTTATCATGACCTTGATAAACATGCACATGTTACCTGAAGAAATGTGAAAAGTAAAATGGAGTCCTGGTTTCCAACCTCAGCTGGGATTAAAACACTGTCTGGGAATACATCCAGTCATTGTATTAATTCACTATTGATACATAACACATTAGCACATACTTAGAAGCTTAAAACAATTATCTCATTGCTTCTGTGGGTCAAAAGTCTAAGCATGGCTTAACTGGGTCCGCTGTTCAAGGTCTCAGGAAGCTGTAATCAAGGCGCTGGTTACGGCTATCATTTTATCTCAGGCTTGTATCCTCTTCCAAGGTCATGTGGTGGTTGGCAGAATTAACTTCCTTACAGATACGGGAAAAACATAGATGTTTCCCTTAAGGCCCACAGGAGCCAGAGAATCTGTTGCTTCAAGACTCTGAATCCTCAACTTTGTTTTTTATAAAGACCCCTCTGATTATATCAGGTCCCCCTAGGATAATCTCCCTTTTCAAAACTCAAAAATCAACAGATTAGGGAACTTGGTTACATCTGCAGCAACCCCTTCATCTTTGCCATATAACACAGCCTAATTACAGGGATGATGTCCACCACACTTGCTATATCCTGTTCTCTACAAAAAAGTCACAGGTTCTGTGCACACCCCTTGAGGGTGTGAGTCACTGAGTATGAATAGAATTCATCCTCCCGTTGTCATGTCTTCTTCCCAGAAGCTACTTCAGTGAACCCAATGCTCACAAAACTCCATTATTTCCTTTATTCTCAAGAGATGAAATCGCCAAAGGATTTTCATGATGGCAAAAAACCTATCATCATCTAGAGCCCGCCTCCCCCTTTAATCATTCTCTTATCTAATTTCCAAGCAGGATTTCAACAGTATTCATCTCATAAAAATCCCAGCTGTTGACCTTCAACATCTACTGCAATGCAATCTCCCCTTCAGGGCCAAACATTTTTTAAAAGTTATCCTCATGGGTCCTTTCCACTTTCTCACCTACCAGGCACTGTGCAGCCTCTCAAGTTTTTCTACTTCCAGGGTCACTGCCCTGCCTCTTTGATGCTAAATCCACTTTGTACTTTATCTCTCTTGGTAATTCTTGATCCTGATAAACCTAAACTGTTAGTGCAAAAATTCTGCTTATCTCAACTTCCTTCTCCTACTTCTTTATTTATTGATTGGCTTGATTTTTTTTTTTTTTTTTTAGGGGTAAAAGGGGATAAAATATGTAAAGTTGTAGAGTTTACTGTCTTGTAAAAGATGTTTAATAACTATTAGCATGGCCATTAATTTTATGTGTCATCTTGGTTGGGCCATGGTGCCCAGTGGGCAGATAGAGTCAAATATTATTCTGGATGTTTCTCTGAGGGTGTTTTTGGGTGAGATTCACATTTAAATAGATGGATTTTGAGTAAAAAGAAGATTGACCTAAAGATTTCCCTATAACCTTCAGTTGAAAGCCTGAACAAAACAGACCAACTTTCCCCATCAAGAGAATTCTGCCAGCAGATGACTTTAAGATGTGAACTGCAGGTCAACACTTGCTTTTCCCTGAGTACCTGGGTATCTAGGTTGGTTGGGCACCCAACTCTTGGTTTTAGCTCAGATCATGATCTCAGGGTCGTGAGATCGAGCCCTGTGTTGAGCTCCACGCTCAGTGTAGAGTCTGAGATTTTTGTCATCTGCCCTTCCACCCTCTCTCTCTCAAAAAACACATAAATAAATTTTTTAAAAAAATTTGATATTCCCTAGTTTCCATCCTACTGGCCCACCCTAAGGATTTTGAACTTGTCATTCCCCATAATCACATAAGCCAATTCCTTAAAATAAATCTCCCCCCCAACATACACACATCCTATTGCTTCTATTCTTCGAGAGAACCCTGAATACAATTAGTTTTTCATATACCATTGAAAAAACTTGGAGATGATAGCACTGTTTTATTCTTGTTGATTACCTGTCTTTTATTTTAATTTTACCTTTATGATAGAGATAGAAAATGGAAATGATTGGTGAAGGTAAAATAATGGTTGATTTTTAAAAAAACTAAAAAAGTATATTTAGCCCAAGTACTACTATATTTCTGGTATTTTAAAAATAATATTTTGTTTCTTGGTCAAATGTTTACTCTACTTTAGATAAAAACCAGTGAATTTCAGGGAAAAAAATACATTATAGCATCCTTAATTGTAATGTTAAGTTCTTAAGCAGTTAAAATTAATGATTTCTCATCCCTTTAGTATAAAATTCAAAATTTACTGGGGCCCATAATACCTGTATGATTTGAAATCTTCTTAAATCTTTCACTTCACCTGCTAACACTTTTACTTGGTCATTAATTGAAGTCACGTGGACTTCTTTGATGTCTTAGGCCTTTCTAAATCAGTTCCTACCTTGAGCTTTTGCCCTGGCTTTATTCCTATCTAGAACATTCTTCCCCCAATATCTACAGGGGTTACTTTTCACCTGCTTCAGGTCATAAATATCTTAATAAGCATCCCAATTTCACATATGGTTTCCCTAGTAATCTCTTCTAAAATGACAACTCATCCTATTCCATTCTTCTCTGATTTCATACTTAGCTTTCCTCAAGGCATCTATCACTATAACATATTATACATTAAACTGTACATTTTATGAATTGCATCTCCTTTTCTCCACTAGAAATACTCTTTACATGTTTTATTCACATTTGTATTTGTAGCACATTGGAAAATAAGTGTTGGTGCTTAATAAATATTTGATAATTTAATTCCATGATAATCCTCTCCTTGCTCCTACTCAATTACTCAAGGACCATCATGCTTAATGATTATAAGTGATGTTTCATTGTGTATCATTTTTAGGTGTACACCTTATTTTTTTTTTTAACTGAATTTTCTATTTCTGGGGCTATGCTATACAATATGGTAGCCACTAACCATATGTAGCTATTTAAATTTAAATTAACTAAAAGACATTTTAAATGCAGTTTCTTATTTGCCCTAGCCACAGATGCTCAATAGCCACATGTAACTAGTGTTTACTATGTCAGATAACACAGACGTGGGACATAGCCTGCATCCCAGAAAGTCCTACTGGATAGTGGTGTTCTAGACACAGTGTATCCTCCACTAGAGCTAGCGAAATGTGAGATTTACATTTAACTAGAATACATTCTTTGTCTACCATGTGTCAACATGTACAGATTTAAATCTCATCTCTTAAGTGTGATCAACTTCAAAGCCTTGCTTTGCTTGCATTATGCATTCTTATAAGCAAAGCAACATTAAAAAAAATAAATGCATGAGCAAAACATTCCTAAATTGTTACTTCAGAACATCCTCCCTGAACAAATTGGTATTTTAACCTTGAACATAACATAGTAAATAAATAAAGAGGATGCATACAGAGCATTTTTTAGCACTCCATTTTTCATTTTCCTTCTCTATTGGCTTTTGTGTAAGGCACATAAATATGCTGCTTTTCCCATGTCTGGCCAATTTCCATCTAACCCACGTTGGCTTTTGGCATTAATACATAGATATTGATATTGATATCGATGTATCTCGTGTAAGGTTCATTCTACATCATGTCTGTAAGCAGTGATCTAAATATTATAATCATCTCATGAGTATTAAAACACAGTGTCTAAAATAAGTCTGTAACAACAGTAAAACATAGCTCACCCACAGTGCTCTTTATCTGTGGTTTGAAAACATTCTGGCGCCATAGCCTAAATTAAAACCACCTGTTAGTTTCTATGTGCAACGCCTCAAAAACTTTTGTTGAGCATTCCTTCTGTTTATGTCAGTATTGAAATACAAGTCTACTGCAGTGGCTAAAAGCATGGCACTAGACTTAGTGGCATCAACTCATAGTCTTACCACTTACTAGCAGGATGAATGTGACCAGAAGATACTTAACTTCTCTTCAAAATGGGGATAAACCTTTTGTATCATAAAACTGTTAGACCAAATAAATGGATTAAGTCATGTAGAGAAATATGCATGAAGCATAGGAAACAAATGTTAGTTAATAGTTGATAGTTTCATTACTAATAACGGTAATACTATTATCATTATAATTTTAGTTATTATTTTTACCTGTTAAGGTGTATCCATTCATTGGCATCCAGATCCTTATTCCCTCATAACACAGTTCAAGATCTTCTCACCCCCAGTAATTGCCTCCTATTCCGTACTCCCTCAGCTCTTACTATTTCTTATATGTCACTTCTCACAGTAATATAATTGTCTCCTTTTGTAAATAGTAATTCTTATTAGATTGTTCTGTACCATCTCCACTGGTTGCTATGGGGGCAAAAAAAATTGTTTCCTGTTTATATAATGCTGGATGACACTTCTGGACCTGAGGAAGAGATGGATCTCACCCAGAGACTACACATTTTGAGTTGGACGTAGTAACTGGAAGAGACCACGGGGATATTTTCTTAGGAAGGCAGAAAGGATGTGTTCTATTTATGAGAAGAAAGATGTATAGAGATCTTTAGTTTGTAAAAAGGGGGGACTGTGGTGGAAACAGCCAGTTGACTAATAAACATTTTCTCCTTTTATTTCTTTAGTAACACATACTCAAACTTCTAGAATAATGAATGCTTTTGTCTGTTCTACTGGGAGCTAGAAGGGACCATAATATGACTGAGTTTCATCCAATAAATTATAAGTAGAAACATTTTGTGCATCTTTCAAGAGGGCTTTTTAAAAAGAATGAGAGCTTCTCTTCTTTCCTTCCTGATTCCTGGAATTTGGATATAAAAACTGGATCCTCAGCATCACTTATGCCCCATGAGGTCAACCTTGAGGACAGAAGCCAAACATTAGCATAGTAGAGCAGCAAGATAGAAGGATGCGAGTATCCTGAAGACAATGAGCCACATGTTAACCCTGGACTGCCTGTACCTGGACAGATTTTATGTGAGAGAGAATGAAACCTCCATCTTGTTTAATCCACTCTTCCTGCCATATTTGGCTAAGTAAACCAAACCAATCCCTTTGACAGACATACCTTCCAACAGCAAGCACAAGTCCTGCCTCTTCCTTGAGTGCTTCTGTGAGCACATAGATTTACAGAACTGTGTTCCTTTTAGACAAAAGAACTATTACTGTTAAAAAAATTATTTTTTTGGCACAGGAAAAGACTTGCTGTGTGCTGATAGGTACTCTTTGTATATGATTTTTTCCCTAGTTACATGCTAATCTCCAAACATTCCAAGTCTGTCTTTTTGCAACATTGAATTCCCGATTCTAGCTGATACTGGGCTCAAATATAACCTAGAGGCAGTTATTGGTTTTTAAAATAATGTTTTAAAATAATTTATGTTCTTTCAAAGAAAATTGTACAAATCATAAAAATAAATGAGATATCGATGATAAATGAGCTATCTCATTATAACTATATACATAGAAATTTCATTCCGATGTAGTACTTTCTTTCAGTTTTATTCTCTGTGTGAGAATGTGCATGTGTGTACCTTGCCTATGTATACATTTGTGCATATATAACATACAAATATGTTGAGAGCTTCATGTTCTGCCTTTAGTATTTAATATTATAAGCAGTGTTTCTCAAACTTTTTATCAATATCGCCCCTTTAAGAAGACTTTTTAAATAATTTTTTCCTAATGACCATCTGATGGAATTTTAATATGATAGACATACCATGTATCTGCTTATGTCCTATATGTAGATTTATGCTTTCCCCCAAAACCAATTTTCAACCCCTGGATGGTGATATTGCACCTGCTAGACATGTGTGTTGCAAACATATGGCTATGTTCATCAAATATTCTAAATATTTAACGCAGCATATTTAATATCTGAAACACATTTGTTTAACCTACATGTTACGTTATTTATTTAAGTATTTCTTGATTGCTAAACATGTGCATGAAGCGATAGTGCTCCGTATCTTGCTACCTGCTCCAAAAATAAACTTTGCTCTAGGTAAGGGATATATGCAAGCTGAAGTCCTACAATATTTCATATAGAACATATGTAAAACAGAGAAGAAAAATTTAAAAGTTAAATTATATTTAAATAAGTGAATAGAAATAAATGCTTCTTTGTGTCCATGTACATAAACTTGATATACTTCTCGTTATTTCCTCAGAGTCTAGAGTTGAAATTATTATTGCTATTTTCTTTTTTTTTTTTTTAAGAGAGAGTGCGCATATGCACTTGCACCTGCATGGGAGGGAGGAGGGGCAGAGGAAGAGGAAGAGAGAGAACCTCAAGGAGGCTCCACACCTGACTTGGGGCTCAATCTCACAACACTGAGATCATGACCTGAGTCTAAATCTAGAGTTGGCACTTAACTGGCTGAGCCACCCAGGTGCCTCTACTGTTGAAATTATTAATTAAATGATAAAACAAATAAAAATACCAAATATAATTGATATATTGATATATTTTGCCAAAATACAATTTAAGAAATAAAATTAATTAATTTAAAACAGCCAATATTATGTGACATTTGCCAAAATCCACTAGCATTAAAAATAAAAATAAGATGGATTCATTTATGATACATTTGGGGGAGGGGTGATATTTCATTGTTTCTTTAATGTGCATTTTGTGAGACTGATATTTTTCATGTGTTTATATCTGCTATGAATTTTGATCTTTGCAAAATTAAGCAAGTAGAAATCCTTGGAAAGATAAACACATAGTCAAAAGCAATGAGATAACAAAATAAAAGTGAAGAAATCTTTTAATCATCTTAGTGACTAGCAAAAGCAAGAAGAGAATTTTCAGAAAATCACAAGATTTAAATGAAATATTTCTAGAATTACAAGTACCATTTTATTTAATTTTGATTAGTTTTATTAATGCATGGTCCTCTTTACTTTAAAGTGATACTTTAGCTATTTCCTCAGTTTAGTCTAAATTATTTAACATTTTAGAATTAAAAATAACAAATATATTCTAATTGAATTGTCAATTGAAAGGCCATGGCATATTAAAGAGAGCAGATACAAACAGTAATAATTCCTTTTGACTGAGATCTAATTTCCTATATTAAGTGCAAAAACAAAACTAAATAATGTATATATTTGGTTTTTATCTACATGAGAAACTTTCAACATGTGTGTAAAATACTTTCCATTTTACAGAAAAGGCAACTGTGAGTCCCTAAACCACATGTACTAGTTGACCTGAAACCCAATATGTATGGCTCCAAAGTGATGTGTTCTTTTCTCTACTGTCTGGAGCCTGTGGTCATATCAGTAACAGTGATATATATACACATCAGAGCACCTGTGCTACCATGTTAAGAAGCATGATGAATGAACATGGTCTTTAAGAAACGCAGGACCATCATATGAATACAGTGTTGCAGACTAAACCATAAAACTCTGGAACCAAAAGGAATGCAAGAGGTAACATAGCCTAAATCCTTCATCTTATAGAGAAGGAAATTAAAAGTGCAAGAGAAGTATTTGCCAAAGTTTATACAAACAATGAATAACAAAGTCCAGATTAGAATTCAGTTCATTAAACTCTGTAAGTATGCTTTATCTTATGTCATTCAATACCTCCCATCTAATATTAGATTAGGTTGCAAAGATGTCTTTGGAGACTCCAGAAAACTCAGAGTACTTGCATGCCCTATTTATTTCTTTGTCCTTCTTCTCAAAGATGTTTTGTTATTTCTCTTAATATTAGACTGTCAGAAATCACTTCTATTTTCCATACAACCCCTCCACTGAGCTATATCCTAATCTACAATGTGCTGTAAATATATACTTTATATTAAGTATAAAAGTATAACAATCATAAATATATAATGTGCTATAAATACAACCACGTCACTGACACTCAGAATTCTCTGTAAATTGAGAGCGAATGGGGCGCCTCTTTTTCTCTCACAGACTTCCTTCCCCAATCCTTGGCTCAATATTGTGCTCTGCAATAGTAGGGAGAACCCAGAGAAACAACCTTGGAATTAACAATATCTGGCTCTAAAGATAGGTTGACCTTAAAAAACAACTATCAGAGGGGTGCCTGGGTGGCTTAGTCAGTTAAGCATCTGCCTTCAGCTCGGGTCATGATCTCAGGGTCCTGGGATCGAGTCCCATGTTGGGCTCCCTGCTCAGTGGGGAGTCTGCTTCTCCCTCTCCCTCTCTCTCTCTGTCAAATATATAAATAAAATCTTTAAAAAATAACAACAGTCAGAAATAGATAATGTCCAGATATGATTTAGTTGCAAGAAAATTTGTGGTCATCTCCTTAACTTTAGAAAATATGCAAATATTGGCCAGAATTTTTTTTTAATTTAATTTTACTTTATTATGTTATATTAATCACCATACATTAGATCATTAGTTTTTGATGTAGTGTTCCATGATTCATTGTTTGCATATAACACCCAGTGCTCCATTCAGTACGTGCCCTCTTAAAACTAAATCTGCTAAAAGAGTTCACAACTTCTAGAGTAATTTATATTGATATGCCAATCTTTTCCTCCAACATATCAAATTTAGAATTAAGCCTCTAAGGATAAGTTTTAATAGAGTAAAATTATTTTTTCTTGATGACCAAACTATATTTATAAAATTTCATAAACTGATTTTTTTTAAGATTTTATTTATTTATTTGACAAAGAGAGAGAGAGGGAGAGCACAAGTAGGCAGAGAAGCAAGCAGAGGGTGAGGGAGAAGCAGGCTCCCCACTTAGCAGAGAGCCTGATGCGGGGCTTGATCCCAGGACCCTGGGATAATGACCTGAGCCGAAGGCAGACACTTAACGACTGAGCTCCCAGGCACCACTCATAAACTGATTTTTTTTCAAACTGTCCACATCAATGATTCCTCAACTAGATGCATATCTATCATCCCATCCACCAGTTATTAAGTATTTTTTTGAGAACCTAGGTATGCCTGGCACCATCTTAGATTCAGAATATATGAAGATTAATGAGACACAATGCTTATCTTTGTGCATTATTTCATTTTACCTTTAGAATGACCCTATGAAGTAGGAAGCACATTTATTTTTAACATAATACAGATAAAACAACCTGTGTCTAGACACATTAGTAATCCAAGTGAATTGCCTAGAGTCCTACATCTCGCCTCCTAAGTTGCAGAACTCAATATGAATCCTAATATCTGACTCCCAATTTTTGCTTTATTTTGACTGCACCAAAAGTTGATGTTCTTCAACATCCATTGAGCTGCAGTTCTCAAATTGGTCTTCCATGTTTCAGAAGGTACTCAGAAGGATTCCTGAGCAACCAGAAACCACCAGACTATTTTCCAATATTGTGCTATCTGGCAGATCTTTCTGTGATAATAGAAATGTCCTTTATCTGCACCGTCCAATATAGTATACACAACCCAGTTATGACTATTGAGCACTTGCAATATGGCTAGTCCACCTGAGAAACTGAGGTTTTAATCGCCTCACATGGCTAGTGGATACTATCATGGGCAGCATAGTCTGAGCACCATTTTTACTTAAAGAATTTTAGCGGAGTGGGGAAAGCACATAATTGTATACAAAACAACTGGATAAATCATGACACAGATAAAACACGTTGAATCAATGTTTAACTTTAAAATCAGAACCTCTAAGTAAGTTCTCACTTGGCACATTTGAGATAGACTCCACATCGCTGAGGATTCTCCTTTGACCTTTTGGGTATTTGGATTGAAATATGTGAGAACATTTGAATGAAATGAGAATTATGTCTTTATTTATGAATTTTTATCCTGATTTTCCACAATAGAAGATGGGAAGTATATTCGGAAATCAGAATTAGGGAATAAGGAAGTCAAAATAAGTGGGTCCAGAGCAAAATTTACATGTTCTCTATGTCAGGGAACTTATAGTTTGGAAGCAGAATATCAAGCTCAGAGAAGTTACTGACTTCCTTGTGCCTAAATTGCTGGTAAGATATAAAGTCAGGTGGCTAGGACGGGTCTCCAAGCTCTAGGGCAGAGCTCTTTAGATTATCCCCAGCACTCTACTGACCTTCAGGTTTGTCACACCCACTTACTTGTCTTGTCAATATTTCCTTCAAATAAAGGAAAAGCCCTTCCTTCAGTCCTTAAAAAGGAAGGGAACACTGCCATATGTTACAACATGGATGCACTTTGAGGACATTATGCTAAGTGAAATAAGCCAGTCACAAAAACACAAATAGGGCATGATTCCATGTATAGGAGGTACTTAGAGTAGTCAGAATCACAGACAGAAAGAATGATGATTGTCAAGGGCTGGAGGGAGAGGAGTATGGGGAGTTATAGTCTATTGGGTGTAGAATTTTAGTTTGACATGATGAAAAGAATTCTGAGGATGGATGACTGTGATAGTTGCACAACATTATAAATATGTTTAATACCACTGAGCTGTACACTTAAAAATGGTTCAGAGAGTAAATTTTATGTTATGTGTATTTTACAATTTTTTTTAAAGATTTTATTTATTTATTTGACAGAGAGAGACAGTGAGAGAGGGAACACAAGCAGGGGGAGTGGGAGAGGGAGAAGCAGGCTTCCCACTGAGCAGGGAGCCCGATGCGGGGCCCTATCCCAGGGCCCTGGGGTCATGACCTGAGCTGAAGGCAGACGCTTAACCTACTGAGCCACTCAGGCACCCCTGTATTTTAAAATTTAAAATAAAATGGAAAAAGACAAAAAAAAATAGAAGCATAGTTTGGAAAAGTTTGCTTTGAAAACTATAAAATATGCACATCTTTTGACTCTGTTATTCTACATCTAGGCACATATAGCAAGATTATTAAGGATGCATGAAATATTTAGCTTCAGTTATGATCATTTGAGCAATAAGAGACAGTACAATATAAGAATTAGGCCTGGGAGGGCAGAGCAAGATGGCGGAGGAGTAGGAGACCTGGATTTCATCTGGTCTCAGGAATTCAGCTGAATAGGGATCAAACCATTCTGAACACCTACGAACTCAACAGGAGATCGAAGAGGAGAGTAGCAACAACTCTCTGAACAGAGAAGCGACCACTTACTGGAAGGTAGGACATGCGGAGAAGTGAATCCGAGGCGATATTCGGGAGGATAGACGGCGGGGGAGGGGGCCTCCGTCGGCCGCTTCTGGCAAGTGACAGAGCCCCGGAGCACAAAATCGGAACTTTTAGAAGTCGGCTCCCTGAGGGACGTCGCTGCAGTGGCTAAGCGGGGGGTGGAACCCTTGTGGGACAGTGTGGTGTCAGGACCCTCGGGGTCACAGAAAGACCGGGGGTGCCTGAGTGCGGCAGAGCTCCCGGGTATCGGAGCGGGGAAGCCGGCTGCAGAGACGGAGCCGAGGCGCGGGCTCTCAGCTCGGGGTTGCCATAAACTGTGATCCGCGGCCCAGTCGGGCCACTGCTCCTCCAGCAGGGACCCAACAAGCGGCAGATACGGGGAGACTCCCCTTCCTCCCCCAGGAGGAGCGGCACGGGAGCGCACCGCAGGGATCTGCTGGGTTTGGAGACTCCACACGGGGTCGGGTGCCAGAGATAGCAACGCTCGGTCACAGGCCGGGTGAGCAAGGAGACCGGGGAGACGGGAGTGACTGACTGCTTTTCTCTGGGGACGCACTGAGGAGCGGGGCCCCGAGTTCTCAGCTCCTCCAGGTGGAGATTGGGAGGCCACCATTTTCACCCTGGTCCTCCAAAGCTGTGCCGAGAGCTTGCAGGGAACAAAAGCTCCTGAGACCAAACCCAAGCAGCTTGCTTAGCCCAGACCGACAAGGGCGGGGCAATTCCGCCTCCGGCAAAGACATTTGGGAACCACGGCAACAGGCCCCTCCCCCAGAAGATCAGCACGAACAGCCAGCAAGCCAAGACCAAATTTACCGATCAAGGAGAACGGGAGAACTCCAGGGCTAGGGGAATACTGCACATAGAATTCATGGCTTTTTTACCATGATTCATTAGTTTTTCAAAGTTAATTTTTTAACTGTTTTTCTCTTTTTTTTTGAATTTTTCCTTTTCCATTTTTCAACCAACATCTTATCAATCCCTTTTAAAAAAATTTTTTATTTTTCATTGTTAGAGTCATATTTTATCCCTTCATAGTAGTTACCCTTATTTTTGGCATATATATATAAGTTGTTCTCTCTTTAAAATTTTGAGATACAGTTTCTCCTAACAGATCAAAATATACCCTAAATAACTATTGTATGGCTTTGTTCTAGTCTCCTGCCTGATCACATTCTCTTCCTTTTCTTTTCTTTTCTTTTTTTTAATCTTCTTTCTTTTTTCAAACAACTTTTTTTTTTTAAAGATTTTATTTATTTATTTGACAGAGGGAGACACAGCGAGAGAAGGAACACAAGCAGGGGGAGTGGGAGAGGGAGAAGCAGGCCTCCCGCTGAGCAGGGAGCCCGATGCAGGGCTCGATCCCAGGACCCTGGGGATCATGACCTAAGCCGAAGGCAGACACTTAACGACTGAGCCACCCAGGCGCCCCATCAAACAACTTCTTATTTTATCAATTCCTTTTATAAAATCTTTTATACTTTTCATCTTTACAGTCATCGTCCATCCCTTCATTGTATCAACCCTTATTTTGTACATATATAAGTCTTTCTTCCTTTAAAATTTTAGGAGGCACTTTCTTCTAACAGACCAAAATACGCCCAAAATCTAGTGTGTGGCACTGATCTATGCACTAGTCTGATCATATTTGATCATATTCTGTTTTTTTTTGTTTTGTTTTGTTCTGTTTTTGTTTTTATCTTTTTTTTTTTTTTGCTCTTTCTTTTCCCCTGGTTTCAGGTCTTTTCTGATTTGTATAGAGTATATTTGCTGGGGACATTGTTAACCTGTTAGCATTTTGTTCTCTCATTCATCTATTCTCCTTTGGACAAAATGACAAGATGAAAAAAATCACTTCAGCAAAAAGAACAAGAGGTAGTACCGTCTGCCAGGGACCTATTCAATACGGACATTAGTATGATGTTGGACCTAGAGTTCAGAATCATGACTTTAAAGATCCTAGCTGGGCTTGAAAAAACCGTGGACGTTATTAGAGAAACCTTTCTGGAGAAATAAAAGAACTAAAATCTAACCAAGTCAAAATCAAAAAGGCTATTAATGAGGTACAATAAAAAATGGGGGAATTAACTGCTAGAATAAATGAGGCAGAAGAGAGAATCAGCGATATAGAAGACCAAATGATGGAAAATAAAGAGGCTGAGAAAAAGAGAAAAACAACTATAGGATCACGAGGGCAGAATTCGAGAGATAAGCAATACGATAAGACGAAACAACATTAGAATAATTGGGATCCCAGAAGAAGAAGAAAGAGAGAGAGGGGCAGAAGGTATATTGGAGCAAATTATAGCAGAGAACTTCCCTAATGTGGGGAAGGAAACAAGCATCAAAATCCCGAAGGCACAGAGAATCCCTCTCAAATTCAATAAAAATAGGTCAACACCCCAATATCTAATAGTAAAACTTACAATTCCCAGAGACAAAGAGAAAATCCTGAAAGCAGCTCGGGAGACGAGATATGTAACCTACAATGGTAGAAACATTAGATTGGCAACAGACCTATCCACAGAGACCTGGCAGGCTAGAAAGGACTGGCATGATATATTCAGAGCACTAAACGAGAAAAATCTGCAGCCAAGAATACTATATCCAGCTAGGCTGTCATGGAAAATAGAAGGAGAGATAAAAAGCTTCCAGGACCAACAAAAACTAAAGGAATTTGCAAACACGAAACCAGCCCTCCAAGAAATATTGAAAGGGGTCCTCTAAGTAAAGAGAGAGTCTAAAAGCAGCATAGATCATAAAGGAACACAGACAATATACAGTCACAGTCACCTTACAGGCAATACAATGGCACTAAATTCGTATCTTTCAATAGTTACCCTGAATGTAAATGGGCTAAATGCCCCAAACAAAAGACACAGGCTATCAGATTGGATTAAAAAACAAGACCCATCGATATGCTGTCTGCAAGAGACTCATTTTAGACCCAAAGACACCCCCACATTGAAAGTGAGGGGGGGTGGAAAACCATTTACTATGCTAATGGACACCAAAAGAAAGCTGGGGTGGCAATCCTTATATCAGACAGAATAGATTTTAAAACAAAGACTGTAATAAGAGATGAGGAAGGACACTATATCCTACTTAAAGGGTCTATCCAACAAGAAGATCTAACAATTGTAAATATCTATGCCCCTAACATGGGAGCAGCCAATTATATAAGGCAATGAATAACAAAAGCGAAGAAACACATTGACAACAATACAATAATAGTGGGGGACTTTAACACCCCCCCTCACTGAAATGGACAGATCCTCTAAGCAAAAGACCAACAAGGAAATAAAGACTTTAAATGACACACAGGATCAAATGGACTTCACACATATATTCAGAACATTCCATCCCAAAGGAACGCAATACACATTCTTCTCTAGTGCCCATGGAACATTCTCCAGAATTGATCACATCCTAAGTCACAAATCAGATCTCAACCGGTAGCAAAAGATTGGGATTATTCCCTGCATATTTTCAGACCACAATGCTTTGAAACTAGAACTCAATCACAAGAGGAAAGTCAGAAAGAACTCAAATACATGGAGGCTAAAGAGCATCCTACTAAAGAATGAATGGGTCAATCAGGAAATTAAAGAAGAATTAAAAAAATTCATGGAAACCAATGAAAATGAAAACACAACTGTTCAAAATCTTGGGGATACAGCAAAGGCAGTCCTAAGAGGAAAGTATACAGCAATACAAGCCTTTCTCAAGAAACAAAAAAGGTCTCAAATACACAACCTAACCCTACACCTAAAGGAGCTAGAGAAAGAACAGCAAATCAAGCCTAAACCCAGCAGTTGAAGAGAAAAATAAAGATCAGAGCAGAAATCAATGAAATAGAAACCAAAAGAACAGTAGAACAGATCAACGAAACTAGGAGCTGGTTCTTTGAAAGAATTTACAAGATTGATAAACCCCTGGCCAGACTGATCAAAAAGAAATGAGATATGACCCAAATCAAAAAAATCATGAATGAAAGAGGAGAGATCGCAACCAACACCAAAGAAATACAAACAATTATAAGAACATATTATGAGCAACTCTATGTCAGCAAATTAGATAACCTGGAAGAAATGGGTGCATTCCTAGAGATGTATCAACTACCAAAATTGAACCAGGAAGAAATAGAAAACCTGAACAGACCTATAACCAATAAAGAAATCAAAACAGTCATCAAAAATCTCCCAACAAACAAAAGCCCGGGGCCAGATGGCTTCCCAGGGGAATTCTATCAGACATTTAAAGAAGAATTAATACCTATTCTCCTGAAACTGTTCCAAAAAATAGAAATGGAAGGAAAACTTCCAAACTCATTTTATGAGGCCACCATTACCTTGATCCCCAAACCAGACAAAGACCCCATCCAAAAGGAGAATGACAGACCAATATCCTTGATGAACATGGATGCAAAAATTCTCACCAAAATACTAGCCAATAGGATCCAACAGTACATTAAAAGGATTATTCACCATGACCAAGTGGGATTTATCCCTGGGCTCCAAGGTTGGTTTAACATCCGCAAATCAATCAACGTGATACAATATATTAACAAAAGAAAGAACAAGAATCATAAGATCCTCTCAATAGATGCAGAAAAAGCCTTTGACAAAGTACAGCCTCCTTTCTTGATCAAAACTCTTCAGAGTATAGGGATAGAGGGTACATACCTCAATATCATAAAAGCCATCTATGAAAAACCCACAGCAAATATCATTCTCAACAGGGAAAAGCTGAGAGCTTCTCCCCTAAGGTCAGGAACGCGGCAGGGATGTCCACTCTCACCACTGCTATTCAACATAGTATTAGAAGTCCTAGCCACAGCAATCAGACAACAAAAAGAAATCAAAGGCATCCAAATCGGCAAAGAGGAAGTCAAACTCTCACTCTTTGCAGATGATATGATACTGTATGTGGAAAACCCAAAAGACTCCACCCCAAAACTGCTAGAACTCATACAGGAATTCAGTAAAGTAGCAGGATATAAAATCAATGCACAGAAATCAGTGGCATTCCTATAGACCAACAACAAGACAGAAGAGAGACAAATCAAGGAGTCGATCCCATTTACAACTGCACCCAAAACCATAAGATCCCTAGGAATAAATTTAACCAAAGAAGCAAAGGATCTATACTCAGAAAACTATAAAATACTCATGAAAGAAATTGAAGAAGACACAAAGGAATGGAAAAACGTTCCATGCTCATGGATTGGAAGAACAAATATCGTGAAAATGTCAATGCTACCTAGATCAATCTACACATTCAATGCAATCCCCATCAAAATACCATCCACTTTTTCCAAAGAAAGGAAACAAATAATCCTAAAATTTGTATGGAACCAGAAGAGACCTCGAATAGCCAGAGAAATATTGAAAAAGAAAAGCAAAGCTGGTGGCATCACAGTTCCGAACTTCCAGCTCTATTACAAAGCTGTCATCATCAAGACAGTATGGTACTGGCACAAAAACAGACACATAGAGCAATGGAACAGTATAGAGAGCCCAGAAATGGACCCTCAACTCTATGGTCAACTCATCTTTGACAAAACAGGAAAGAATGTCCAATGGAAAAAAGACAGTCTCTTCAACAAATGGTGTTGGGAAAATTGGACAGCCACATGCAGAAGAATGAAACTGGACCATTTCCTTACACCACACACAAAAAGAGACTCAAAATGGTTCAAAGACCTAAACCTGAGACAGGAGTCCATCCAAATCCTAAAGGAGAACACAGGCAGCAACCTCTTCGACCTCAGCTGCAGCAACTTCTTCCTAGAAACATCGCCAAAGGCAAGGGAAGCCAGGGCAAAAATGAACTATTGGGACTTCAACAAGATAAAAAGCTTTTGCACAGCCAAAGAAACAGTCTACAAAACCAAAAGACAACCGACAGAATGGGAGAAAATATTTGCGAATGACATATCAGATAAAGGGCTAGTATCCAAAATCTATAAAGAACTTATCCAACTCAAAACCCAAAGAACAAATCATCCAATCAGGAAATGGGCAGATGACATGAACAGACATTTTTCCAAAGAAGACATCCAAATGGCCAACAGACACATGAAAAAGTGTTCAACATAGCTCGGCATCAGGGAAATCCAAATCAAAACCTCAATGAGATAGCACCTCACACCCGTCAGAATGGCTAAAATTAACAAGTCAGGAAAGGACAGATGTTGGCAGGGATGCGGAGAAAGGGGAACTCTCCTACGCTGTTGGTGGGAATGCAAGCTGGTGCAACCACTCTGGAAAACAGTATGGAGGTTCCTCAAACAGTTCAAAATAGAGCTTCCATATGATCCAGCAATTGCACTACTGGGTATTTACCACAAAGATACAAATGTAGGGATCTGAAGGGGTATGTGCACCCCAATGTTTATAGCAGCAATGTCCACAATAGCCAAACTCTGGAAAGAGCCAAGATGTCCATCGACAGATGAATGGATCAAGAAGAGGTGGTATATATACACAATGGAATATTATGCAGCCATCAAAAGGAATGAGATCTTACCATTTGCAACCATGTGGATGGAAGTGGAGGGTGTTATGCTGAGTGAAGTAAGTCAATCGGAGAAAGACATGTATCATATGACCTGACTGATATGAGGAATTCTTAATCTCAGGAAACAAACAGGGTTGCTGGAGTGGTGGGGGGGGTGGGAGGGATGGGGTGGCTGGGTGATAGCCATTGGGGAGGGTATGTGCTATGGTGAGCACTGTGAATTGTGCAAGACTGTTGAATCACAGATCGGTACTTCTGAAACAAATAATGCAATATATGTTAAGAAAAAAAAAAGAAGAAGATAGCAGGAAGGGAAGAATGAAGGGGAGTAATTTGGAGGGGGAGACGAACCATGAGAGCGGATGGACTCTGAAAAACAAACTGAGGGTTCCGGGGGGGGGATGGGTTAGCCTGTTGATGGGTATTAAAGATGGCACATTCTGTGTAGAGCACTGGGTGTTATGAACAAACAATGAATCATGGAACACTACACCAAAACAAATTATGTAATATATGGTGATTAACATAACAATAAAAAATTAAAAAAAAGAAAAAAACTAATGATGTAATGTATGGTGATTAACATAACAATAAAAAAATTAAAAAAAAGAATTAGTCCTGTAGATAAGTTCTTTGTCTGCCTCGATTTTAATCAGGCTCGATTTTAATCACTAGCTGTGTGATCGTAGACACTTTCTTTGTGCTTTATTTCCCAATTTATAAAATGAGGATATAATAGTATCAAACTCATAAAGTTTCAGTAGAGATTAATTTAACCATGTAAAGTGTTTAAGATATTATAATGGCAAGCACTATATAAATATTTAGCAAAAAATGGAAAAACCTAAATATCCAATATGAGGAATTTTTCTACAGAACATTCATAAAATGGAATGCCATACAAATATTTAAAATCTAAACACTTTTAGAAGAATTTTAACGATGTGGAGAGACATCCACAATATCATTAACTGATATCATTAACTAAAAAGGAAAATAAAACTGGTTAACAGGCAGACAAAAAAGAGGGAAGCAGGGACCCTTCGGTGGCTCAGTCGGTTAAGCATTTGCCTTTGGATCAGGTAATAATCTCAGTGATCAAGCCCCACATTGGGCTTCCTGCTCAGCCGGGAGCCTACTTTTCCCTCTCCCCTGCCCCTGCTCATGCTCTCTCTCGAATAAATAAATGAAATCTTAAAAAAAGGTGGTGGGGGGGAAACAAAGGACTTCAATAGACATTTCTCCAAAGAAGACATACAAATGACCAACAGGTATATGAAAAGATACTCAACATTATAAATTATCAGGGAAATGCAAATCAAAACAACAATGAGCTATCACCTCACACCGGTAGGATCACTATTATCAAAAAGAAGAAGTTATAGGTGTTAGCAAGGGTGTGGAGAAATAGGAATACTTATATACTCTAGGTGGAATGTAACATGGGACAGCAGCTATGGCAAACAACATGGAGGTTCCTTGAAAAATTAAAAATAGAATTACCACATGATCCAGCAATCTTACTCATGGGTATATACCCAAAAGAATGGAACTCAGAATCTCAAAGAGATATCTGCACTCCCATGTTCATTTTAGCATTATTCATGACAGCCAAGATACAGAAACAACCAAAATGCCCATTAACAGGGGAATGGATAGCAAAAATGTGGAATACACATATAATAGAATGTTATTCAGCCTTAAAAAAAAAAAAAAGGAAATCTTGCCATTTTGACAACACATATGAACCTGAAGGACATTATCCTAAGTGAAATAAGCCAATCACAGAAAGACAAGTGATTCCAATTATATGAGGTTATCTAAAATAGTCAAACATATATAAACAGGGTAGAATGGGGCTGTAGGGGGGAGGTGAAATGGGCAGTGGCTGATCAAGGAGTATGAAGTTTTAGTTAAGGAAGATGAATAAACTCTTGAAATTTGTCATACTACCTTGTGCCTATAGTTAACCATACTGTATTGCACACTTAAAAAATTGTTTAAAAGTAGGTCTCATGTTAAGTGTTCCTAGTGCAATAAAAATAAATACAAAAAACATAATATTTGAAATGTATTCCTTACCACCAAGAAGGAAGATGGACGATGCATGAGCGGGAACTTCCATGATTCCCTTTGTAACTGTGGCAAGTTTACAAGTCTCATTAGGACTTAGAGAAGACTTGTGAGATTTGCTGATAGACTATTTTATGGCATCTCTGCAGACCTATTATGAAATAGAAGTGAACATTAGCAGATGTGATTTAGCTAATTTGGAAACAGTCATCAAATTGTTTATGTTGCTCACACTGATTGGCATGAGTCTCAGGAGCATTGCCTTGGATTCCTGAGGTGATATTCTTCCTCAGGATTACCAGAGTAGCTGTTCTGGCAATGGAAGACATCAAGTTACGGGCATAGTTCCATTGAAGATAGGCATGTTTTTTAAAAACAAAACTATCATCTCAACAGATGTCTATAGTGTTAATCTCATAAGAGATTATTAACACCTTGTGCCACCACGTTAGTCCCTTTTTGATGTATAAAACCAAGTCTGCATGACGTAAAGGAATGATGAGGCCCAATATATACAATGGCTAATTGTTCCATTGACCTTTTTTTTTTTTAATCAGTTTAGGGTACTGGTGTCTATAATCTCTGGCCATTAGGATAAAATTAAATATTGTCCACTTTACCATTTCCAGCCTAACTCTTTAAAAGCTGGCAAACCAAAATGTCCCAATACCAATTGCTATGTGAGCTGATACAAATGATAGGATTATCAAGTCAGGCTCAAGCCCATCAGAGATCTTATCTGGTATTAAATTTTACTAATAATTCCAAGGATACAGGCAGTAAACAAGCTCAGAAAGAGCCTAGAGAGGTCTGAGTTATCAAGGCAGCTTTCCAGCTTTGTCTTCCCATATCAGACCCAAACTCACTAGCCCAGAATAAGAGATGGGCCCTCCAAGTGAGGATTTAAAGGTCTTTACCTAACACAGTGAAGAGCACTTCAGTTATGAAGCATCCCCATCTTACACCCCAGAGAGCTGTAGCACTTATATGACTTTCTCCAGAGAGCCATGCCTCATCAGTTCTGACTTTATTCCCTATTCATAATCCTTTAGCCAAAGAAGAACCTGCTAAGGGCATTTACGAGATAAAGCCTCTTCCTCCAAGCAAACATCATTAATACATTTAACTGGAGGTCTGATTGACAAGGAGACTAGACCACAAAGGTCACCTGCCTTCTTTTTCCTTACCTGTTCCAGGGATGGACAGCTCCTAAAGAAAGAGAGTGTCTGGAAACAAAACTTGAACAAAGTGAAAAACAGCCTTTTGAGTCTTTCTGATACATTAATGTTTATGCTATCTATGTAATTTCATTCTTTTTTTGGAAAATTCTAAACCATAATAAAACATTATAAACAGGAAAAAAAAAAAGAAAGTGAGTGAATCACAGGCCATTTGTTTTAACTTCTCTCTTCTAGTCACCAAGAAAAACAAGCTACGTGAAATAAGATGGTTAATATTTTTAACCACGGACATATTTTAGGATCACCTTAGATAATTTTTAAAAGTCCAACCAACAATGCCTAACGTCCAGAGATTATGATTAGGTAGGTCTTTGATGGGGCCAGTTCATTTTTTTTTAAATTTTATTTTAATGTGCTCACTGACAATTGAAAACTACCAAAAAATCTAGGGGGTAAATGAGGTCCCACCCATTTTTTTGACTCCCAATTAGATTTTAAGGTTTTCTCCGTTGATCATAATCATTATAAATCTTTCCCCAGCAGGCACTGTCTTGAGAACCTATGTGGGCATAAAAGCAGTCATTTGGACGAGTGCTGTAAGGGCATTACAAAACTGAGCCTAAGTCTGAGGACAAATACTTGGGCCTTTCTTATACAAAGGCACCATCAGCATTGTCTGGTGATGTACTTGATTATGTCCCAGGTAGACAGAAAATGGAAATTTCAAATATAGTCCAAAGGTTGACCCCACTGAATTTGAGAATGTGTTCCAAGGATTATCAGGATGAGTCTAAAAGATGGTCTTTTAGCGACAGAAAGGTGGGGGAGCCACCTAAGCAGAGAAATCTTGTCAGCTCTTCATTCTGATTCAACCATAAGGAAGCCATGGTTTAATTTTTATGCTGGGTGTTTATCAGGGTTTATTTAAGTAATATCCAACTATATGCTGTAACTAAAGTGCTTTCTATAGACAGGCAGTACTTTAAGCACTAAATATGCAACCCCTTGCATTAATTAGGGTTCCCCAGAGAACCAGAAGTAGAACCAATAGTGTGTGTGTGTGTGTATCTGTGTGTGTGTGTGTGTGTGTGTGCATAGGTAGACAGATAGATAGATAATAAATGATACTTATTTTAAAGAACTGGTTCACATGATTATAGGGGTTGGCAAATTTGACATCTGCAGAGCTGGCTGGAAGTTTGGAAGTTCCAGCAGCAGCAGTCTTAAGACAGAATTCCTTCCTCTTTGGGAACCTCAGTTTTTTTCTCTTAAGACCTTGAACTGAGCATGGGCACCTGGGTGGCTCAGTTGGTTGGGTGACCGACTCTTGGTTTTAGCTCAGGTCATGATCTCATGGTGGTGGGATCAAGCCCCAAGTTGTGTGGCATAGGGCTCCGCACTCAGTGGGGAGTCTGCTTGGGGATTCTCTCTCCTGCCCTTCCCCCAACTCCTGTGTGTGTGTATGCACACCCTCCCTCTCTCTCTCAAATAGATAAATAAATCTTAAAAATTAAAAAAAAAGACTTTGAACTGATCAAATGAGGCTCTCCGACACTGTGGAAGGTGATCTGCTTTCCTCAATCTCTGCTTTAAATGGTTTTCACATCTGAAACATGCCTTCACAGCAACATCTGGACTGGTGCTTGACCAATCAACTGGGCACCATGGCCTAACCAAGTTGACACATAAAAGTAGCCATCACACCTCCCTTAATCCTTCCAATAACTCTTTGTGGTTAGTATCATTATTTAGTATCATCATCATTTCTACCTAGAAATAGGGAAATTAAGGCACACAAATTACCGTAGAGGAGGGCACAAGGTATCCTGTGAATAGACAGGACTGTAACTGAGGAGTTAGATCCTGGCAGTAAATATAGGCTCTAAATATATGACAGAAGTGATAGAAGATAACTGATTTTTGAAATCTTGCTTTATAATAATGCCACGGGAAAAGAGAGAGTTAAATTCTGCATAAATGAATCAGGAACCACTAACTGAATTCACTATGGATGCACCAGGTCTGCATACCAATACACCAGGAGTCACCACGTCTGCTATGCTTTGTCTTTTCAGTGACAGGAAAATAGGCTAATACACTCAGTTTCCTTGGCTCGTTTTAACCTTATTTGCTAACATATTTGCATTGTCTTTTTATAGTAACACCAGAACAGAGTTACCTGAAAGAGACAAAAAGAGGGGTGCTGGAAGACTCAGTTGGTTAAGCCTCTGACTCTTGGTTTCTGCTCAGGTCATGATCTCAGGGTCCTGGGATGGAGCCCCGAGTCGGGTTCTGCACTCAGGGCCAAGTCTGCTTGTACCTCTCCCTCTGCACTTTCTCTCTCTCAAATAAATAAATAAAATCTTAAAAAGAGAGAGACCAGACAGAGAGAGAGAAATTTCTGGGGGAAAAAATACCAGCCACATATTTATAGCATGAATGGTAAAAGAACCAAGGTATTAGAATTAGAGAAATAATAATGATTACTAGAATACACTGGGAAACTTCCATGTTCCATACAAGGAAACATTCTATGTTGTAGGAACATTTTAGGTTCTAAGCTATTTCCCTAGATTAAATCTCTTACTATTCATAACAGCCACATGAGACAGTGTGTTTATCCCCATTTCAGAGATGAGGATGATGTAGCACAGAGAACTGAAGTCTACAAGTTCCTCCAACTACTAATCAATGGTGCAGGATGCTTTATCATGACATTTAATTGACTCCTGGAGAAGCAGCACTATTTGTGGACTCATCTTTTATTAGCTCTTGATTAACATTAGAGATGGTGAAATGGAAAAATGTGAAGGGAGACGATGATATCAGCTGAGTCCCAGCTGGGCTATGTGCTCACTATGTGACTGGATTAACTACCCCATTGAGTTTCAAAGTCCTCATTTCTAAAATATATTGGCACTTCTATGAGATGCTACACATGAAGTAGCATATGGTATCAATGAAGTGCTGGATACACATTTATTCCTTTCCTATCTTTTTAAAAAAGGAACTCTCTGATCTGCGATTCCTGGATATATTTTGTATACACCATGAAATCATATGTAAAAATGCATGCATGGGCATATTTTCAGTCATCTTATGAAAAGGACCATTCTGGGCAAAAGAATCTTTATATTCATAAGATTACAAAGGAAATAAGAAAGAAAAGAAATACTACCCTGTAGCATTATATTAAAATTAAGGTATGGGATGAAGTACTCTGAAATGTTTTAAAGCGTCAAAAAAATCCTCTTGAAATACTTTAATTTACCTTCATGGGAAATAATTTTAGATACCTAATTTATATGACATAGCTAATGACAATGGATTCTAAGCTGTGGTTATTCATTTGGTAAAATTTTTATAAGTTTGTGGGTACATGTGTCTATGAGAGCAAGAGAGGGAGAGAGAGAGAGGGAGAGATCCATCAGGAATGTTTTTCAAGTTTTTAGGCTAAAGGAAAAGTATTCAATTTCAGACCTAATTGGTAGAGTCCTGTATTGTTCAGGGAGTTTTATGTTTTGCATTTGATTCTGTACACGCATGAAGAAATATATGCAATTGTCATTTCTGTTATAAATCAGAAGTAATAAAAATGGTCCTGTTTTATGGGAAATGAGTGCAGTGTGTGCTGTTTCTTTATGGCCTTTATATTTCTAGCTGGCCAAAAGCACCCCTTATTTCATGCTATACAGCTGTCAGCCTAGGAAGACCCAAGAAGAAGAATGCCAGAATAAATGTGCATTGCATTGCATCTGGCATTTGTGTCCTTTTGCTAGAAAAGGTGAAACTGGGTTAAGATCGCGTCTCTTTTTGTGATGAAGAGATCAGAATGAGGTCTTTTTACAACAACAATATCCTAGACATCCACCTCAGAGAAGAGCCAATTCTTCCTGGGAGACTCTACCCTTGAGAGAATGCAAAAAGCATTGGAAAAACTACATGTGGGAAATGAGTCAGGTAAAAACAAACTGGAAATAAATCAGGTAAAACTTTGACCAAATTGAGAAAAATTCCAAAAAGGACAGATGAGCCAAGGTTGAAGACCTGCTCTGCCCATACCTGTTTTCAAATCCAAAGCGTCCTTGGATAGTAAATCTGAAGGTCAAAGAGGCCTGAGAGTTTGTCTAGCCCAGTGGCTTACAAACTTAGGCTGCAAACATTGTTTTACAAATGTTTTTAAACTGTGTATTTCTTTAAAAAAAAAAGATTTATTTGATTTATCTTAGAGAGAGGGGAAGAGAGTGGGGGAGGGGCAAAGGGAGAGGGAGAGGGCAAGAGGACTCCTGATCTGGATCATGACCTGAATGGAAACAAAGAGAGACTCAACTGACTGAGCCACCCAGGTGCTTGTAAACTGTGTATTTCTAAAAAACTGTCTATATGTATATGTGCAGCATAACATGAGGTATTCAATAGGGTGTTATGTGATGCAGAATAAAAAGTTGTTTCTTTTTTTAATATTTTATTTATTTATTTGACAGAGAGAGAGAGAGACAGCAAGAGAGGGAACACAAGCAGGGGGAGTGGGAGAGGGAGAAGCAGGCTTCCCACCGAGCAGGGAGCCCGATGCAGGGCTCGATGCCAGGACCCTGGGATCACGACCTGAGCCGAAGGCTGATGCTTAACGACTGAGCCACCCAGGTGCCCCAAAAGTTGTTTCTTTAAAACAAGAAACCATGACCCATCTCACATGCACACAAACACACACACACACACACACACACACACACACACAAGCAGACAACAGAACCAGCCCACAAGAACAACCAGACAATTTAATAGATCAAGATTTCAAAATAGCAATTATACATATATTAAGAACAAAAGGAAACCATGATTACAGAAGTAAAGTGTGATGAGACTGGAATCAAATAGAAAATATAAATAAAAATAAATTATTAAAAAAGATCCAAATGAAAATTCTGGAGTTGACATATATACTAGCTGAAATAAAAAAAAATTTACTACAGGGGCTCCACAGATCTGAATGACAGAGAGGAAGAATCAATAAACTTGAATATAGACTGACAAAGGTGATGTAATGCAAAGAGCAGAGAGAAAAAGAATGAAGAAAAATGAAGAGAGCCTTGGAGAATCATGGGACACCATGACTGCACCAACAGACACATAATGAATATGACAGGAAAAGGTGAAAGGGAAAATATTTGAAGAAATAATGGCTGAAAACTTTATGAATTTATTGGGAAACATTAATTTAAACACCCAGGAAGCTCAACACACTCTATCAGGAAAAACACAATGGGACTCGTCATGGTAAAAATGCTAAAGAGAAAGGAAAATCTTGAAATCTTTTCTTGAAAGCAAGAAAACACGGACTCTTCCTTCAGAAGGTTATGGAGCAACATATTCAAAATGCCCGAAGGGGAAGAAACAACAGCCAGCTGAGTCCTACATCCAGCAAAGCCATCTTTCATCCAAAAGACTTGCCCAAGTAAAAATTGAGACATAATCTCACTTGCCTATTTTGCTTTTGTTGCCTGTGGTTCTGGGGTCACATCGGAGGGGAAAAAAAATCAATGACTTAAGGAATGTTAAGAGGCTTCTTCTATATGTTTTTTCTCATAGTTTTGCAACTGTAGGTTTTATTTGAATCTGTGCTGAGTTGATTTTTGTCTATGGTGTGGGTGTGAATAAGGATCCAAAGTCATTCTTCTGTATGTGGAGATCTAGTTTTTCCAACAGCATTTAATGAAGAGATCATCCTTTCCCAATTGTGTATTCTTGGTGCCCTTGTTGGACATGAGTTGACTGCTTATGTGCAGGCTTATTTCTGGGCCCTCTATTTTGTTCTGTTGCTTTATATGCCTATGTCTGTCTTTCTACCAGGACTGCTTTAATGACTAGCTTTGTAATATATTTTGAAACCAGGAAATGTGAAGTCTCCAGTTTTTCTCTTGCTCAAGATTGCTTTGGTGTTGGGGTCTTTTGAGGCTCCACATGAGTTAAAAAATTTTTTTTGATAGCTTTTTAATTTCTGGTTCGTTTCTTTTTCATTGAGGTATCATTGATATTTAACATTATATTAGTTTCAGGTATAGAATATAATGATTTCATTTTGTATACACAGTGAAATAATTACCATAATAAGTCTGGTTATCAACCAAAAAAAAAAGATTTTTTTCCTGTGATGAGAACTTTGTTTATTCTCAGCAACTTTCAAGGCTGCACTACAATATTATTAGCTATAGTCACCATTCTGTGCTTTACAACCCCATGACTTATTTTATAAGTTTTAAGATTTTTTTTCTCTATTTCTCTAAAAAATATCCCTGGAATTTTAATAGAGACTGCATTGAATCTATAGATTGCTTTGGGTAGTATGGACATTTTAACACTATTAATTTTTTCCAATTTATGAACACAGCATAGCTTTCCATTTATTTGTGCCTTCAGTTTTGTTCATGGATGTTTATAGTTGCAGTGTACAGATTTTTCACCTCTTTGGTTACATTTTATTCCTAGGTATTTTTTAATGATATGATAAACGGTATTGTTTTCTTAGTTTCTTTTTAGATAATTTACTGTAAAAAGCTCTGCACAGCAAAGGAAATAATCAACAGACTAAAGAGACAACCTACAGAATGGGAGACAATATTTGTAAACCATACATCTGATAAGGAATCAATATCCAAAATATATAAGGAACTCAACACAATAGCAAAAACATATAAATAAATAATCCAATTGAAAAACATGGTCGAAGGACCTGAATAGGTATTTCTCAAAAGAAGACATACAAATGGGCAACAGGTATATAAAAATTGCTCTACATCACTAGCAATCAGGTAAACAAATCAAAACCACAATGAGGGATCACTGGTTAGAAAAAGACAAGGGATAACAAGTGTTAGCCAGGATATGGAGAAAAGGTAATCCTTGTGCACTATTGGTGGGAATGTAAAATGCTACACCCATTATGGGAAAGAGTATAGAGGTTTCTCAAAAAATTAAATATAGAACTAAAGAATCCAGCAAGCTCACTTCTGGGTATATATCCAAAGGAAATAAAATCTGGATTTTGAAGAGTATTTGCACCTTTGTGTCCACTGTAGCACTAGTCACAAAAGCCAAGATATGGGCACAACCTAAGTGTCCATCAACAGATGAATCGATAGAGAAATGTGGTACATATATGATAGAATATTATTCAGCCTTAAAATAGAAGGGAACCCTGCCATTTTAACAACATGGATTAACCTGGAGGACATAAGCTAGACATAGCCAATTAAATACTCTATGATCTTACCTGTATACGAAACCTAAAAAAGTTGAACTCTTAAAAGCAGAGAATAGAAAGGTGGTTGCCAGGGCCCGAGGAGTGAGAAAATAAAAAGATGCTAGTCAAAGTGTCCAAATTTTCAGTTATGTAAGTTGAATAAATTCCAAAGATCTAATATACAGCATGGTGACTATATTTATAATACTGTATTGTATACATGAAATTTGCCATAAGAGTAGATCTTAAGTGTTCTTATTGCAAGCATAAAGAAGTGATAACCATGTGAAGTGATGGATATGTTAATTAGGTTGATTGTGGTAAAGATTTCACAAGGTGTATATATCTATCAAACATCACACTGCACATTTTAAACATATATAATTTTTATTTGTCAATTATACCTCAATAAAGCTGGAAAAAACTGAGATAATTTGTTGCTATGAGACCCACTTTGCAAGAAATATTAAGACTATTAAGAATAGTTATGTCATTATAAAAGAGAGTGTAAATGCATTTTTTTCTCATTTGTTCTAAACTGATTTAAAAAGTAATTGTAGACAATAATATGCATACAATGTATTTTTGGCCCTATAACATGCATAAATGTAATATATGTGTAATGTATTTTCCAGTAACAACACAAAAAAGATGAGCAGAATTAAAATTGCATTGGTCTAAGGAAGTGATCCAGATTTTATCAAATCCATGAGAACAAATGATGAAAACCAAAAATGATTAATAAGAAAGTTATCATAATGAAGCTATAAACAAATACTTGTTCTTCTTTATTCCTTCACCTTTTTTCAAAGTTGTAAAATTATATAAAGTAATAAATATAACAAGGTATTGTTGGTTTGTGACATACGTAAAATTAATATAAATAATAATAATAAAACAAACATGGGGAAAGGAATAGAGCTATAGAAGAGTAACATTTCTATTATTTCTATATATACCTTGGAACACCACTTAAACCAATTTGACTTAATGGGTATCTGTAGAACATTTTACTCAATAACAGCAGAATATACATTCTTATCTCTTTCATATTTTCTATCTTTGTCGTTATCAAAAAGAATGTAGGAACTTTATCCCAGTCCCTTGTTTCATTCAGTGATCCTAGATTCAGTTTCCCAAAATACATAGTGAGGCAGAAGTATTCCTTACCCCAGAGCATTGAACTTCCAGCTACCCCGTCTGCCACTGGATTCAAGTTCCAGGTGTCTTCTGACATGAGCCCCATTTACCAGAGGTTTTCCAGGTACATTAATCTTATTTCTGATAAGGGGTACATTTATATTTATGGATAATTTCATCTGTTTTTTACAGTGATTGAACAATAAGTTGGGGTTCAAATCTAAATTTTGAAAAGTTACCCTGCCATCTTTTCCAGAACTGTCCTCCACAAATTAATCCCCCCAAACACAGGTTAACTTTTAGCAGGTAATAGTTTACCAGTCTTTTATTTTCCTCATAAAATTCCAAGTTGAAATACACATTCCACTTTTTTTTTTAAGTTTCATTTACCAAATAGATTCAACTAAGTTTATACCCTGCCCTGATTCTATATTGAAATAGGCCATGGAAACAATACTAGTTCAGTATGGAAAACTTATCCAACTTTGGTTGAGTATTGTAAGAAACATATTTTGTATCAGATAACGTGCTTTCCCAGGTTTGGAATGAGTATCTAGAAACATCACTTAGGTTCCATCATTCAGATGCAAGAGACCCATCCTTGGAATCAGGAGTTATTGACACAAAGCTGTAGAGGTTGCAGAGTACCCTTGGGACAATTCTAATAATATGGAGTTTCCAGGGCAGTGGGAGCAGTTGTGCCAATGGTAGCAAGGGCCCAGCATCTGGTTTTGGTGGTGCCATCAGTGCAGAGTGAAGCAGTGATGGAAATGGTGTCAAAGCCCTGGCTCTGTGGCATGACTATGAGTGATGTGCCTAACTGCCCACCCTCTGAGCCAGGCTTTCAAGCCCGCCTGTTGACTCTGCCTCTTTCCCAGTATCTTATATCCTTTTCATGAGCTCACTGTCTCCCTAATTTAGCCAGACTAACACCCTGACTGATAATGATAGCCACCATTTCTATTTTTATCAAACTGCAATTGTCTGAATGTGTCTCTTCAAATTTATATGTTGAATTCCTGACTCCCAAGATGATGGTATTAAGAAAAGGGCCCTTCAGGAGGTGACTGGGCTCTATCCTTAGAATGGGATTAGGGACCTTGTAAAAGAGGCCTCAGAGCACTCTCTGGCCCCTTCCACCCATGCAAGGACAACAGTTGAAAGATGGCCTTCTATGTACCAGGAAGTGGGCCTCACTAGACCCTGAATCTGCCGGTGCCTTGATATGAGACTTCCAGCCCCCCAGAACTGGGAAAAAAATAAATGTTTATTGTTTTAATTTACCAGTTTATGATATTTTTGTTATAGCAGCCTGAATGAACTAAGATAAGAACTTTGACAAAGGAACGCCAACTATTTGAAGAAGGACTGAAGGAGATGTTCTGTAGTTTATATTAATATCTTAGCAATGCCCACTGAAGATATTATTATTTACATAATATTGGTGGTACTTTTAATATAAGTGATGAGTCATAGAGTTCAATAAATACAATGAGCACTGTGATAAGAAATTGAAGGAAGTATCAATGTGAAAGAAATATAAATAATTAGGATTGGGTTTTTATTCATGTAGGTATTAAATCAAGTTGTTTGAGGAAAGGAAAGATTTTTCATGTCTTAGCTATCAGGCTTCCTTACTGTGTCTTCACTGTAATTCCTTTGCCCCTCCCTTCCACTGCTTTCTCAAGGCATCCACTCATATCTCCGAGGTATTCACTCAAGGGTGACTTCTGCCACAGAGTCTTTCCTTGGTTTCTAAGAATGTTTGATTGGTTCCTCATTCGCTGTGTCTCTACTCCAACCTGTACACTGATCATGGCACCATGATCTATCGTGTGAATTTATGTGTCTGTCTGCCTCTCTCTGTTAGAAGGTGAGGCCCCTGAGGACTGGAAATGTATCTTATTTGAATCAATATAGTTAGCATAACTTAGTGTTATGCTTAATTAGACTTGTTTAAATATATGTAAATGTATCCAAAAAAGGATTGTTATACATACTGTGGTACTAGAAAAAAAAATGCTGATGGACAGAAATCTTAACGTTCTGTGAATAGACTTCTCTGGAAAGGAAAGTCATTAATCTGTTAGGTATTTGGAAATTTTCATTTATTTCTAAACTTCTAGAGCCATCGAGATGGCCAGTCAGGTCTCCAGGCTACTCAGCAAAGTCCACAGTGCTTCTGTGAAACCCATGATCATAGAAATAGCATTCTTTAACCTCCACAAAGACAGTGAGCATGCAGGCAACATCTTCCATGAGAAACTTCTCTTGACCATTCAAAAGTGCTTCTGCTGTATTTCTGTAAAACCCTATGATCACTGCAATGATAAATGGGTCAACAGATATTTATTGAATTGAACAGAATAATTTCTGAGACCAGCTCTTTTACATAATTTGACTATAATGCCATAAGAAGATACTCTGAATATATGGGTGTGTGTACAGATGTGCATACACATAAGATACTCTGAATATGGGGTGTGTGTATGGGTGTGCATACACAGGAGTGTATAGACACAGGAATGACACATAAATTAACATTTGAAGCTATGAGCTCTACCCACTTTCATCTAATTTTTTATGCTATATTACACTAATCACATTTCATCTTATATTGGTCATTGTGATTTGACCATAACTTGATAGAATTATTTATAATCTCACAGAGGAACAGTTTTGATACACAAAGCTGATTTTGATGCTTAAATTTTGATGCAATTGTCAGAAAGACAGGCCCATTACACTGAAGCCATACTTCAAAGGTCTATGGTGCATCAGCCTGTCAGATGCAATTAGAAACTTTAGAAAGAACAACTGGAAAGATTTTCAAGACAAAGCAGGGTAAACTCAAATTAGTCACACCAACTTTTTATGGGTTCATAGAGCCCATCTGTGAAAAATTATGGCCCATTAGTAATGAAAATGGGTACGTTACAGAGTAAAGGAGTACTAATCAAATATTCTAAAAATGAAAGCAAAATCTCTGAACATTAATTTATTTACAGCATGAATAATTTAATATCCACCTCAGATTTAATTACAAGCCATGGTCAATTAACTAATTTAGTAACAATGTGTAAATAATGGATAATTTCTATGCACTAGATGAAACTTTAAGAATTGTTATAATACCAAAAGGATTATAAGTAATGGGATTGTCTTCCCAAACACTTCTCACAATGAAACAGAACAGCATGAGGATTTAGAACAGTTTTTTTTGTTTTGTTTTAACTTTACAACTGGGATTGAATATGAATATTATCCATGTAATTTATTTACACATTCTGGAAAAAGAAAGATATCAATGAATCCATTTTCTAAATTACATTTTTGTTCTAATGACCTAGAAACATAATGGAAGCGAATATTTGACTTATAATATGAAAGGCACTGTTTGGAGAGCTTTTCACTTGTAAATTCATTAAATTCCTACAACACCTTAAGGTAGATACTATTGTAATCTTTGGCTCGCAATTCAGAAACTGAGGCAGAGAGATGACAAACATGACCAGTTTCATAGAATCAACAGCAGAGCTGGGGTCAACTCAAAAATTCTGACTCTAGAGTCTGCCCTCAAAACTGATGGACGTTACATGAAGCAGTTCAACATCCTTACTTAAAATAGAAATCATAACAAAGAAACGATAATACTCTGATCAACATTAAGAGATATTTTTAAGGTAGGCAGTTACCATAATGGGTAATTATCACTCTAATGGAAAACTCATCTGTCAGTTTAGGAGTTTCATTATTTCCCAGGTGGAACACTGAGCTCCTGGGAAAGAACTCTGCTTAGCTGAGTATGAAACTCTGACCTCTTAGCAACTCAAGTGCTAATTTTCTTGTTTCTTTATGCCCAGCAGAAATTAGCAATGTGTCAACTGGAGCAAGTCATGTTGTAGAAAGTTAGTAAGGTCTAAATTTGAATCCTGCCTTTGTCACTTGCTAACTTTGAGATTTAGGTAGACTTCATTTTGTGTTCGATGCAATTTAGTTTTCTTCTCACACAGTGGACATATTTGGAGGAGATAAACACTAAATATTCTTGCTTTTCTTCTTAAATCTTGCAATTATGAGAGAGTCAAAAAATGCAATTATTTGCCATAATAAGGCAGGGAAGTTGTAGTTGACTTTTTAACACTGTTTTGATTTCCAATATGGTTTTTGTTACACAGTTTATACAATAATTTAAAATGAGCAAAAAGAGGTTTTTTATTTGTTGGTTTAGTTTTTATCCTTTTAAAATGAATACTTAATCTCATTCAGAAAAAAAATCAATGAGTTGCTACTGAAAAAAAGAAAATGCTTCTTAAATGCTCGTTTGAATCAAAGCTTTGAAGCAGAATTTAGTTAACTTGCTAGTTAATTCTTTTTTTTTTTCATCTATGCCATCCTGTGGGGCACTTTACAACCAAGAACTCAGTATTTTGTGGAACGTCTTTGTCCTTAATAAGTAAATATATCTCTTATGCTCTCAATCTAACCATAGCTAAGAGAAGTTAGCCCAGCCATCCCCTCTAAATAACTTGTGTCTGAATAAACTACTCCCCAAATGTCTCTCTGTGGCATCACTGAGCCCCAGAGGAATTCTTAGTCAGGATGCTTCTGACTCCTGCTAAGAATACCTGTTTCCTCCATAGAGTAAAATTACAAGGCCTCCCAAGAAATGTGCTAAATGTTAAATTGAATTTCTCCATCAATGTGTAGATAGTTAACCGATGTTTTTGCCAGGATGGTAAGCAGAAAATTTAGTCATAAAAGCATTCGACCTTGGGCAAGACCATGGATAAGGACTCTTGTTCAAGTAAATTCAGTTAAAAATTTACGCACACATAAACACACATTATAAATACGGTGTAGCTACACAGACAGAATGAAAATTACAGTATTTGTTCTTGCTTGTAGAAAATGTTTTTTAGGGTTCTTACCCTTTTCCCAAAGGGGACATGACTAATATCCAGGTCAGTTGTTACTTACAATAAGAAACCTAATTAGACTCTGGTACATGCTATTAAAGTGGTTCACACCAACAGAGACCATAAAATGTATAATGCAGTTAAGAATAGAACTTAAGAACCTGGGTTTTGGAGTAGAAACTATTGGGTGTAGATCTCACTTTGTCATATAGAAAATATTTAAACTTGGCAAGGGAGTCAACCTATACAAATCTCAACTTCATGATGTATGAAATGAGCATAATGATAGCTAATAGTTTGTTGTAAAAATAAACAAGATGTTCAGTAATTAGCAGAGTGCCTTTCATACAATAAACATTCAATAGATATTAGCTATTCAACCTTGGAAGGAAGGGAAACAGGAAAACTTCTTTAGAGGTTAGAGCATTTTAACTAATTGGGCCAGAATGGGCATGCAAAAATATTAGGAGGGGCTTTCAAGAGAAAGGAATGATATTGACTAGGAAGAAGGTTTATGCTGAATTTATACAATAGAGGAAGAGCTCAGTCAGGTTAGATGGCAGACCACCTGCATACACACTGAAAGAAGTTTATGGTACATTGTTCCATCAGTTACCAAAAACTGTATTAAAACCTTCCTACTTAACAGCAAGATTTTATGATTCTATATGGCAGATAGATACTCAAATAGGTAACCAAGTAGAAAAAGAACAATAAGAAGATAAGAACGAAAAAAGATTGAATCGGTCCCATGGGGATAATAGACAAGAATAGCCTGTAGACAAATACCCTTAGAAAACATTAATATTGCTACAAACCATTAAAATTCCAGATTAACAATGGAATAAAATATTACTAAGCATCCAAGCTCAGAAAATGGTGATGTGGGACAGACCTATTTATTTTTCCCACATGAAATTCACTTATTTCTTGGAGGAGTCATGGTGAATTCAACAATGGAATAAAATATTACTAAGCATCCAAGCTCAGAAAATGGTGATGTGGGACAGACCTATTTATTTTTCCCACATGAAATTCACTTATTTCTTGGAGGAGTCATGGTGACAACAGAAACTTTCATTAGAACAACTGTAGTATTGTCTCACTGATCAAAAGTATGTGAGACAACATTTATAAATAAATCATGAAACAGAATCTTTACATTTCCAACAAATGATATGCATAGAAAAAAAGAAATGTTTCTGAGTGAGATAGCTACATATTTTCACCATTCCTTTCTTTCTTCTTTCTCTAAAATTGGAAGAACAAAAATTGGCAGAAGATTCCCTTAATCTGGCATACATTTCATTAGAAATTCTAACAGGCCTATACCTGATTCACTGGAAATGTCGAAAGTCAATGTGCAAAAGATTCTGACTTGGGCTAATGTGATCTTTGTTCTTTAAACATGACTTTTCAAGAAAGTCCACCCATATCTGTCATGAGGATATAAACGTAACTCTCTAAAATTATCATTTGTGTGCTTTTAGATGTCCTTTATTTGTGCCAAACACCTCTAAAAAAATCCCACGAAAAAAATCAATCTCTGAATTTAATCCTCCCCTTTTCTCTTGTTTGCTTTCCTTAAAGTAATAAACATTTCTCCAGATATGTCTACTGAAGAATTTTGTCATGTATACATCTTTTTCACTGAACATAGTCACACAAACTCCTTACTGACAGAGAAATTTCTAAGAAGTCCCATCTCACTGATCAAAATTTCTGACTTCAACTCATAAAGAAATCTCACTCTGAACCAGCTTGACATTTGTGTCCTAAAGGAGGTTACATTTAGAATTACGACAGAGCCACTGCTTCACTTTCTGATAGAAAAATGTGTGGGTTATCCCACCGTTTAATTTTTGTATTTATAAGATCTGCTTTATAAATATCAGAATTCAATCAAACATTTGATCACTGGGCTATAAAAGAATTTGCAAGCCTAGAAATCTATTTTTATGTGAAGTTGATTCATTTTAAAAGTGCATCTTAGAAAACAGAAAACTGTGTAGCTACAACTTGATTATGGCAACAAATAAAACATGGCACCATCTTCAAGAAGCTTCTATACTGGAAGAGAAGATATTCCAGTAACTTATGATAGCACAATTTGTAGGGGTAAAAAAGTGGACAGGAGAGTCCTGTTAAAACTTACGTGCTTGACTTACTAAAGCCAGAAGACTTCAAAACAGGCACTCTATTCACTATACATGTCTACTAAATTAACTCTTTGGTTGATTATAAAAGTTAGAAATATGTTCAGAATATATGCCCTCTTAGTTGAAATTTCACATAATTTTAACAGACTTACAAATTACAAATAAAAGACGATGTGTATATACTTCATTTATTGCCATTGTGATACTTATCTTTAAACTGTACCTTTTTTATTTTTTTAAAGATTTTACTTATTTATTTGACAGAGAGACACAGCGAGAGAGGGAACACAAGCAGGGGGAGTGGGAGAGGGAGAAGCAGGCTTCCTGTTGAGCAGGGAGCCCGAGGTGGGACTCCATCCTAGGACCCCGGGATCATGACCTGAGCCGAAGGCAGACGCTTAACAACTGAGCCACCCAGGCACCCCAAATTGTATCTTTATGTGTAGGTATATGTATATGTGTGTGTATGTTCACTTCTTCCTAGTTTTGAATTTTAGGTGGCATATAGACATACAATAAAATAAAAAATAAATATTTAAAGATACTGAACTAAAGGGGAAAGACTAGTGGAAAAATAAAATAAAGCTAAATGTAAAGGTGATATAAATAAATGGATGTCATAAAAATCTTATATGGTACAAAGGTAGGGTATAAATGACTAAATTCCCTAACAGCCACATCATGTGATCATTTAAAAGAACGGCAATGTCTGAAAGAACACAGGACAGAATAAAAGAAACAACACTTTCAGTTGTTCAGAAAAAGCATAAATGCACTTCATAATGCACATAAAATTATTTGATATAAAAGTCAAATGATAACTCTTACAAAATTCACTGACACAAATATATTTGTATATACCAATGCAAACACTTCCTTACTCATGGCTTACATCATTAATAAAAATATTTATTCATATATTAGGCCATTCATTCAAGAAATCGAATGAATGAATGCCTACCAAGGTACGGGATGCTTTTCAAATCACTGAAGATACTCACGGCGATTGCTCTCATACTGCTTCCATTCTAGTGTTGGGGGGGCAGGAGGGAGTAGATAATAAACAATCAGATCACTATATATCAGATAGAGAACCATAGCAGAATAAATCCAATTAAGTGGAAAGAGAATAAAAGGGGAAGAAGTGTGTGGCTGGGCACACCGTGATAACTGGATTGCTTGGGATGATATCACTGATAAGAGAACATTTAAACCAATAGGGCAATTGAGACATACAACACATGAGAGAAAGAGGCATATAAATATTTGGGGTAAGCTCTTTGGGGCAGAGTTAAAAGTAAATGCGAAGAAACCAGAGTACAGCTTGAATTCTGCAGAAACTACAAGGATCCCCTGTGTGTGGAGGGACATGCACGAGAGGAAAAGTAGCAGGAGAAAATGTCAAAGTAAGCACTGTATTACGTGGGTCCTGAAGGCCATGTCAAAAATGTGAAGCTGCACTCTGCCTAGATGGCTTGCCCTTGGAGTTCTGAGTAGAGTAGTGACATGAGGTGACTTCTCTTTAAAAGAATTAATTCAATGACTTTGTGACAAAGAAATGCAGTTAAAGAAGGAGAGAGGTTGAGTAAGGGTCATACAGCACTAAACCAGAGAAGAGATGATGAGCTCAGGTGAGAGAGGGACAGAGATAAAAGTTATTCTGATTCAGGATCTATTTTGAAGTTAGAGACAAGACTGATCAAAGACAGAGTGTCAAATGTGAGAGGAAGGGAGAAGTCAAGGATGTCTCTTTTTGAACTGAAAGATGGACGCTGTGACTAACTTCAGTTGCAAGTTGGGAATTAGAAAAGCAGGTGTCAGGATCAAGGTGCACTTTGTGGCACGGTAAGTTAATGTCAATTAGACAGTTTACTTCGGAGTCTAGATTTCAGGGAAAAGTTGGTGTTGGAGATACAATTTGAACATCATTGGAATATACTGGAAATGTAATGGACTGGATGAATGTGTGAGGAAACAGACCAGCATAGGAAGGTAACTAAAAGTAGGAGAATGTTGTCCAAAAGGCAATGGAAACAAAAAAATCTCGAGGAGGGATAATTCAGTATCGCTAATAGTTTTAATAAAATGAAAAATTACTATCATGTCATCTGCAGAAAATTGGTGACATTCAAAAAGGGGTCTCGATTGAGTTGTGACAAAAACCTTAACTGGTGTGCAGGACTAGGGAAGAATGAGAATATTGACCCTTTCAATGCAATTATTCCAATCAATTTTGCTTCATTGACTAAGCAACTCAAAACTTCATGCCATATCTATATTATTTGTTGTGTTGCATTGACCTCCATGCTTCACCATTTTAAGAGCTTTACTGTGTTTTTTTTTTTTTACTTTATTTTTTACTTTACTTTATTTACTTTATTCTGGTAGTCATTTTCTTTGAGAGAGAATACTACAAAGATGCCAACCTAATTTTCCCTTTTAAACTGAACATGTTAAGTCAGCTTGTCATGACTGTCTAATATTTGCTTTAGTTCTGGTCCCTAATTCTAAAATGTATCCTTTAAGTGGTCAGAATCTATTTTTTTCCTTAAAGTATAACTTTCAGATCATATTAATCTTTGATTTTGTTTTCGAATGTAAGCATATTATTTGTTTACTAAACAAATGGGACAATGGAGTCCAAGTCAATAAACCATGGTATGCTTTACCTTCTGCCACTCCAATGTACTGGTTTCCATTGTATTCCAAATATATATATATATATATATATATATATATATATATATATATTTAACACACAAACATGAAAAAGGAAATCCTTCTGGAATCACATTATAATACATTGTAAAACAATAAAAACATCAAGCCTATATGAATAATAGTAAAAAGCACTGAATAGGAAGACTTATAATACATTTTAACATCTATAATTTGAATCTCATATACAGTAGTTTTCATATAGCTGCTTTTTATCTCATTTTAAAAATGAGCATTCTAATAATTTTTTTTTTTAAATGAGCATTCTATGCTTCTGATTGTACATGCTAGGAAGTCCATCCTAAAAACAATTCTAGGATTTGTAAGAGAAGTGAGGACAGAGGGCAAACAAACCATGTTCCCCCAAATTAGAGGAAGAGAGAGACAAGCACACGTAGGGAAGGAGTCAAGGCTTACCGGAGCAGAGAGGCGTGAGCAGAAACTTCACCGGGAGCCAGTACCGGGGTAGGAAAACCTGAACTATAATTGATGAATTGGTGGAGGCTCCGTGTGGACAACTCTGAGAGTTAAAGTCTCCAGGGAGACCCAGTCACGGGGAGCGCCCACAGTTTTGTGAGCATTACCTTCCGTTGCTCATCCACTTTCTCACAGTAAATATTGGAGAAAAACCCACTCATGCTTGCCCAAGGCGGGGAGGGAGGAGGAGCCATTTTGAAATATACCACAGCATTCTCTTCTTTAACAAGGTCTGCACTCAGGAGAAACTAGTTAACCTGGCCCTACCCTACTGGATAGTTATCAGAGTCTTACTGGCCTGGAAAGAAAGGAAATACCCAATTCCAGCCCACTTAGCCTTCCTATCTCAACTAAGGGGGTAGGGTGGGGGAGTACTGAGATACAAGAGTTCATAGTCCAGAGGCACAGACTCACTAAAAGACTGATTCTCAAACATAGGACTGTAGAACTCATCGCCTCCCCTAAAACTCACCACTGCATTCTTAAAGGTCAATTTACAGCAGTTTCTTTTGGGTAGTACATCATGTCTGGCTATCAAAAATATATATATATATTTATATATATATGTATATGTATACATTATCTATAGATAGATATCTTCTCCATACGAAAACCAATTCAATATTCTCTTAATTGTTCTGGGAGAGATTGCCTTCTAATTTTTATTTTTTTCACAAGATAACTCTCATGGAAATTTGAAATTTTATTTGATATAAAGTGTGTGATCGATTGAAATCTTCATATGTGTGTTAAACAGGTAATTCCCTTCCCCAACTGATTTAATATGCAGCAAGTTTAACAGTAAGGAATAGTTGATACAGAATTTTGGCATTCTCATTCTCAGGAATCACATTTGTAATAACTCACCTATTTTCTGTACATGTTCTCACATGACCAGATGTTATTCACCTTTTAAAATTAATACTTTTTGTTTTCTCACAAGATGGACATTTTTCCACAAAGAGCCAACATTTAGAACATTTCCCAGCTGATGAAAAGACAGCAACAAAGCACTTTTCAAATGAGACTGGATTTCTAAATGATCAGCTGCCTCACAAAGCTTTGTTCAAATTCATATCTCGGAATAATTGCAAATTACTACATGGCATGAACTGTCAGCAAATAGGAGAGAGATCATTAGGGCATGAATTAAGACCGTGGTTGAGGGGAGAGGTGGAGAGGAGCCGGATTCAAAAGATATTAGAATATTCTGAATCCTTCTCCCTCTAGAGATCTGCATATTAAATCTCTGTGTTCCTATTCTGTGCCCTCAACAGGCCTAACAATTCTTCTAGCATTATTACCACCTTGCGTGAGCTGCTGTGGTTAATGATGCTGCCCATATTAAGTCAAGGATTCTTTCTCCATACTTCTATGTTTTAAAATGTATAGGCTGTATTTTTCTATTTCCCTTCCCGCAGGGAAGAAGATTCATGGGGGATTTTTGTTTTCGGGGCTAAAGCTCTCCCTCCATTTACCTCCAGTAATGCTGGCTACACTTTTATTGGGTGTTTAAGAATTTGGACATTAATTTGGGAAGCCTTGATACCTTTAGAATTGCTATCCAACCTTAAGATATGACTCTAAGTCTAAATTTTTGTAATTTGTCTCAAAAAAATGCCTGTCTAAATCTTTCAAATCTAAATACCTTTATAATCTGTGATTGCTTTTGACAGTAGAAAATATTTAATATATATTTTGCCATTTATACACATATTATTTTTACTATTATAAAAGCAACTGTTTTTCATAGTAAAACATTACAAAATACAAAATCTCAAAGAAAACCACTGAAATCACTATGAATTGAATATTTCCAATTTTTAAAATATGTGGTTTCTTGTTTTTAACTATTACAAATGAAAATGTTGACAATAAAACATTTATTTAAGTCTATGTCCATATCCTTAATTACTTTCTTATTTTTAATTCCCCCAAATGGAATTACTAGTCAAAGATACACACACGTGATAGCTTATAGTATATATTTCTAAATTGTTAGCTGCAGAGGTAGTGAGAGTGCCCAATTGCTTGGATCCTTGCCCAAACTGGTTATTACTGTTAAAAAAAAATTTTTTTTGCCCATCCAGAGTAAAAACTGATCATCATTACCTTGAGTTGAATTTTGCTGGTTAATCCCAGATTTGGTATATATTCATCATATCAACTTTGCATTTATCTTTCTTGTTAATCAATTTCCAATTTATATAAAGAAATAGGGGAATTTGTGGCTTTTAAAAAAGCCCTCAAAAAAGGAGTTTTTGTAGCAGAAACTGAATTTACCTACAGGTAAGTGTCCTACCAGCTTATGCCGTGTAGAGCTGCTTTACATGGACCCAACCTCTTCACTCCTCCCGGGTTATCTGAGTGACAAGCAATGAAGCAGCCAGACACCCATTATCCAGGGAGAGCTGATCTGTGGTGCAGAGCTGACATTTTCAGTTCTGGGGGGAGAGGGCAGTTTGTGCTCACAGGGATCTAGATGTGTACTTTCATTGAGAAGTTCCTGTGCAGATGAATTTTGCAACAAGGGTTCTATAATAGAATCTGAAGTTCTTAATTGCCAATTATAGTTTGGTCTTTATTTCACTCCAGCAAGGGAATAGGAGAGATGGGGTTGAGGATCCCAGCCTGTTCAATTTAAAAAGTGGGAGAAATTTAATTTGTTTAAATCACATTTCTCCTAAGGAGAGGCCAGACACAGCCTCATCAGTGACAGAGTCCATTTTTCCAAAAATGCATTTCTTCAGTAGAGAAGGACTCAAGTCACAACAGGAATGAATACACCGAAGTAGAACTTTTGAAGTTCCAAATCCTCCTCTTAATTTCATTTCCAAGGTCATTTACCACCTGCATCCTGTATAAATCAGGGAGTTTTATCTTCCGATACTAAATTAATGCATTTCCTCACAGGAACCATGTTTTATTAAACAGTAAGTTTTACATACTCATCTCTTTCTAGTTATGTCCAGTGACACTAATCATAATCACAACCACAAAGAATTTCATGACAGAAAGTAATTCTAGAGCTGACCTGACTCATTGCCTCAGTTTGCAGGTTCCAAAACAAATTCTGAACCAGTGTATTGAGATGGTGACATGCCTGTCTTCCACAATAAATACTGTTGCATCTAAGAAAGGACTGTGTTGCATTCACCTATATATCCCTAAGGCTTAATGTGGCATTTGCCACCCACCTAGAAGGAGTTATTAAACAGCTACGGAATATGAGCCTTTCTAAACGTTGAATAGGACTTGCTGGACGGTATCAAAATTAGAGTAGTATAACAGCAGATATTTTACTACGATTACAAAAGCAATTTCTGTTTATAGTGAAGAAAAAAATGATTAGATACTGAATGTAGTTCCACATAACAGGCACAAAATGTAAGAATCTGCTTTTTTATAGAACACTACTGAAATCATCTTGAAAAACTGGTGGGTATAATCTTACTGGGAAAATACTCCCCTATTTGGTAGATATATTAATGGATGTATCATCTTCCTTCTTCGGAATATAGAAAAAAATTAAATTAAAATTAACCAGACTCTACCCACTGAAAACTCATTCACATTTGAAATTTCTTCATCTATCAAAAACATGTGAAGTTTCAATATGTAAAAATGAGAAGGAGGGGAGTCGGTTTAAATGAATATGCAATTTCATGCTTTTCCTGGAATGATTGGCTTGCTAAATAAATGGCAGAACAATTGCAGAAAAATGTTACAGATTAATCAACAGATCAAGGCCTGGTGGAGCAAAATATCATAGCTTTTCTCATCTTGTCTGGAAGATCTTAATGTCATTCCTTGTTAAATGAATAGCAGTTTTTATACATGGACACATTCATTTATTCAATTAATGTTAACTGAGCACTTACTAGGTGCCAAAGATTCATGAAGTAGTGCAGATATGGAAGTGAATAAAGCACATTTAGTAACCTCAAGAAGGCCAGAGTATTTTAGCAGCAGGTAAGCGTTTTAAAAGACAATCATATAGTGTCTGGTAAGTGCTGGTAGGGCAAGAAGTCCCTGACATTATGGCAACACCTAATCCAGCTTGAGCTTATTAGTAAAGTCTTCTCAGAAGAACTCATGCCTAGTCAAGTTTTGCCCAAAATAAAATGACCACTAACCGAACCGTAAGTGGCTTTGCCTAGCATGCTCTCACTCTGAGATACAGTACGATTCAGCTGTGGAGTTAAAACAAAAGCAAACAAATTAAAAAACAATCACAACTGCATCAAAAGTGTTAAAATGTATTCAGGCAGAATTCTAGAACTGGTCATGAGACCTTGGGTAAGTCACAGACTGTCTGAGCCCCTGTTTCCTCACTGGCAAATATAGATATTATATATCTCACAAGGTTGTTGTGAGGATTGAAAGAAATAGCAAAAACGAAGATGACTGGGTCAATTACTTCTCCTGGAGAAACGGTACCAACTGAATAAAACTTAGGCTAAGCTGAATCATGAAAGCAAAATGCAAGATACAACAGATATTTAAGGCATGGACTCTTTCTTGTGAGTACATATAGGCTAGGTCAAAAGATATACACTGACATAATAAAAATATATATAAAATACAATATATCCTATGATACATAAATGTAACATGTACTTAATATATAACGTGTAATGCAATTTGACATTAGGTATATGCTATAATATATATTTAATATAAAATATACTGCATTTTCTATAATTGAATGTTGTCATGTAATAGGGAAACTATTACTTTAAAAAATCAACAATGTCAAGAACAGCAAAAACAAGAAAACCAATTGCTACTATTTATTGAGACCTTAGTGTATATCAGAAACTGAGCTTGAGAACTTTATGCACTGTCTTCACTTGTTAGCACACAAATGCTGTGAAGTAAATGTTACCCCCGTTTTACAGATAAGGATATTGAAGGTCAAGGAATTAAAAATACAACTCTAAAAACATGTTAAATTTCAGAGCCAGAAGTAAACCCCAGGTCATACCCTTAACCATTCTACCAGGTTAAAACAAAAAACAAAAACAAACAGAAAACCAAATGGAATAAAGAAATTATAATTGGCCGGTGGAAGAGGTGGGATTCTGCCCTCAGCTTTGGAGAAAGTGGTTTCTTCCTTCTTCCCTCCTCTCATCAACCTTCCCTTCCTTCCCTTCCCTCCTTCCTTCCTTCCTTCCTTCCTTCCTTCCTTCCTTCCTTCCTTCCTTCCTTCCTTCCTTCCTAAACCCAATGTCATTGTTCATATTCAAGGGCTGTGATTTACAAACATTTTCAGCATATATTTTGTTTAAAATTTAACCTGGGGTTCAAATATCAAAAACCCAGAATTACGATGAGGCAAAATATCAAAAACCCACAGTTAGGATGAGGCAAGTGAAGCCTTCATTTGGGAGGCAATGACAAAAAACAAAAAAACAAAAATAAAATAAAAAAACCTCAGTAGTGAAGATAAGTAATATTTAGTGTACTATTTTAAGATACAAAAATTAAAATATCTGTAATCCATGATGAACAAATTGTCAATATTTTTTTAAAGATTTTATTTATTTATTTGACAGAGAGACACAGCGAGAGAGGGAACACGAGCAGGGGGAGTGGGAGAGGGAGAAGCAGGCTTCCCGCGGAGCAGGGAGCCCGACGCGGGGCTCGATCCCAGGACCCCGGGACCATGACCTGAGCCGAAGGCAGACGCTTAACCAACTGAGCCAGCCAGGCGCCCCTCAACATTTTAAATAAAGGTAGGATCCAACAGTGTATTTGCATGATCTTACCTCACTCATGCTAATGATAGCCACGGTTCCAATAAAATTGTATTAACAAAACCGCTGGCCCCTCTGTAAGCCATAGGTGAGCTATGTGATCTTTTTTAAAGATTATGTCACTTCCTGGGTCTTTTGGCATCCCCTTCAACTGTGTGCCCAGGGCAAATGCCTCACTCATTGCATCCTAGTCCTAGCTCAATAATCTCAAGAGAAAGCCCAACGACAACACTGGTCCAAATATAGTGGTTTGGGTTAAAGTGGGGTGAGGGACCCCACAGCTTCCCCAGTGGAACTCGATTGGCTCTCTTTTTCCACCCTCCCTGTTCCCTTTCCCATGGCACCATCCCTGCGGCCGCTGAGACCCCGGGATTGAGGAACTTCAGGGAACATCTAAGCCTGGATAGCATTCAAGCTGGGGAAATGGAGCACTTTCATGTAGAATTTGAATACCTAATTAGGAAAAAAAAAAAAGCATATTATCAGAGTAGTTTCATTCCTGCCTTATTACTCCATTACAGCAGAGATGAAATTTAAGTGATAGGTAAAGAGTTGCTTTCCGGCTACATCTTGAATCTCAAATTGCACTTCTTTTTGTCCCGTGGGCATTTTCGTTTTGTCATGGTTTTATGTTATATTTTTATTTGAAATGTGGTAACTGGGGTGTGTGTATATGTGTGTGTGTGCACAGACAGTCTGAAAGTAAGATTTGTTGAGTCTCCTTCAGGTTGGCATTTACTTAATTAGAGTTTAAAGAAATATTGGAATTATGAGTGTATCTCCTCCTCAAAAATCCCTTCTCAGGAAGAAAGAACAGTGGCTCCAAGTGAGCACGCTTGAGCTTCTGGGGGACCCTCGTACTTGTATTCCTGACACTCATCAGAGGACTTGATCCTTACGTCTTCTCTCTGGGACTGGCTGATACTCACCTTTTTTCTATTTAATAGGTGTTTACACACATACAGTGTGTGATTCTTACAGTGTGGCCACACAGCAGCCTAACTGTTGACACGCATGGGCCCTACCCCTCTCCCACCAACAACAGCCCACGCGTGTACCCCAGAGACTGCTACCAAGGTGAGCTCCACAGATGAAAGACTCAGCATTTTCTTCTTTGCCTAAATGCGATTTTCTTGGCCAGGAGATAGCTATCACTGGTCCTAGAACCTCTGAAACTCCAATCCTTGAAACCTTAGCAACACAATTCCCATAATTAGGATGTGCTCCCCCATTCATCTATTTAAGGGTCTTGTTACAAGGGGCGCCTGGGTGGCTCAGTCGTTAAGCGTCTGCCTTCCGCTCAGGTCATGATCCCGGGGTCCTGGGATCGAGCCCCGCGTCGGGCTCCCTGCTCCACGGGGAGCCTGCTTCTCCCTCTCCCACTCCCCCAGCTTGTGTTCCCTCTCTCGCTGTGTCTCTCTCTGTCAAATAAATAAATAAAATCTTAAAAAAGAAGGGTCTTGTTACAAGAAAATGATACCCCACCTTCTTAAATAGAACTATGGTAACTTTGGGGACTTTCATTTCTGATGTACCACACACCACAAATTACCTCAGTTTCATAGGCAATTGGGAGACTTTTTTCCCCTTGAACCAAGATCAGTCTGCTAACTCTCTAACCTAGCATGCAAAATATGTGTTTCAAACTTTTAATGTAAGTAGAAGAGATACGACAGTTCAATTTGTTAATAGTATATCAAGGGACACAATCTATACCCTGGTTTATCTCTTAAAAGCTGTGTAAACCTCGACAATTTTCTCAAGAAGACAAAAGCCAAGGATGTTATTATACTTCCCACAAAGGATTATTATGAGTATAAATTGCATTTACATCCATGATTTGAGGGCTGAACCAGTGTTAATTGGGTATATTTAATTCTGTGACCCTATCTTCAAAGAGGAGAGTGGGGTCAGTTGCTGAGTGTGTGTGCAATGTTGTCTTTAAGTGATGAGGTCACAGCCTGATCATTTTCCCTATGGAGAGGGCTTCTGATGGTTAATACTGAATGTACAGAGTTATCAGAAGCAAAGGTACAAGAAATGAATAAAACTGGCAACAACCAGGAGTAATTTCTAATCACTGAGTGACATGAGCCTTTAGATTATTTTAGTCCTCACAATTTGGGGAAAGAGCAAGATTATTATTTTGGAGTGGACACACAGACTACACGTGTGTCAGCGGAAAGATATGGAGCAAGGAGAAACATCTGCAGGTGTTGATTTCCCTGGGTGTGCAAACGATGCTCCAAACCTCATTGCCATGCTTAGTCTTTAAAATGTGTCTACCTCGTAATAAACAGGGTCCTCTTTTCCGGTGGGGAGTCGGAGGAAACATAACTTCTTATTTATTGTCTGTTTCCATGTAATAACCCTTTTCTGAGCTTCTCTACCCCTCAGGCCATTAAATAGGTAGTAGGGATATAAAAGCTGTGAGTTTTTTATCCTCGATGAACTAATAATGCACTAATGATAAATGACTTGTAAACTAGCAAGAGCAGTAGAGATAAGATTGGAGCAGGGAGTGATGAATAATAACGCATAAATGAATTTTTTTCAAAGGACTGTCTTGTCTGTTCACTCCATCATCACCCCAACGCTGTGAGGTGTACTGCAGGCATTCACTCATTCTCCACGGCGGGCATCAGCTCTACTTCCTAGCCGCCTCACAACTTCCCGTATCCTCCCATCATTTGGGGGGCTTTTCTGTTCTGGTTTACACTTCCATCTTTCTTCCCTAAGGTTTGAGTTAGGTGTCATGTGAATCTAAAATATTGATTGATTTCTTTTTGTGTTTCTTTTGTTTTTCCAAATGAGGTTTCTTAAAAATTCTTTTTCTAAAAGCATTCTATTTTATTTTCTTTTTCCCCAAATTAATCCATTTTGCAGCTTTACTGAAATACGATGGACAAATGAAAATTGTATGTATTTAAGGTATACAAGGTGATGTTATATTTATATATATATATATACACACACACAGTGAATATATATATTATATATATATTATATAGTGAATATATAGTGATGTGTGTATATATATATATATTTGTATATATTTAAAGTACACAAGGTGATATGTATATATACAGTGAATATATATATATTATATATAGTGAATATATATATTATATATATATATAGTGAATATATAGTGAAATGATTACCACAATCAAGCTAATTAACACATCTATCACCTCCCATAGTTATCTTTGTGTGTGTGGTGAGAACACTTCAGATCTACTCTGTTAGCAAATTTCAAGTATATCGTGTAACACATTAGGTCTCCAAGACTTATTCATCCTATAACTGAGAGTTATTACCCTTGGTCAATAATATCTCTCTTCCCCTGCTCCCACCTCTGCAGCCCTGGTAATCACCATTCTACTCTCTCTCACTATGAATTTCACCTTTTTTTTTTTAAGATTCCACATATAAATGAGAACGTTATATTTTCTGTGCCTGACTTATTTCATTCAGCATGATCCATTTCTCCATTAAATCATCAGAAATTTGCTGAACGCTTACTCTGTGCTGAACACTGCCCTCAGTGCAAAGTCTTGGAAAGACATTAAACATGAACGTGGCCTTCCCGTCTGTCCTTTACTATCCATGTGACCTTGAGAAAAGTTACTGAATCCCCAAATCCCATGTGTCTTAGCCTATTAACATCCTTATCACTCTCAAAAGTGTTCCAGCTTAGATGATAAGCAATAAGGATGGTTTCTAAGGATAAATGCTCAACAAATTTCTGTTAAATTAATACAGAAATAGAGACAGATTATGAGCGTACCTGACATTTAACTAAATCCTTTGGGAAAGAAAGGACTGGGGTTAAGTAGAAGCAAAATCAACAGGGAATTCCTCAGCTTGGGAGGGTTTTTGGTTTTTTTTTCAGTAAGCTTTGTTTTCTACAAATGAGATACTTCTTCCCATCCAGTGTTTCCTTGAGTAATGCACTTGGCATGCCTTGCTACAGGTACAGTTTCTAGAACTATCACAAATACACACACACACACACACACACACACACACAGAAGCTTCAAAGCTAAAAATGAGGAATCTTTTTGGCATCTTCACTCCAAAATCAGATACTCAAACTTTTTACTTTTTATATATCCAAAGGAAAAGTTTTTGGGGAAAAAAAAGGAAAACTTTTGTTAAAGTCCCTGATTTTAACAGAGATTGACTTTATAATTGACTTTAAAACTTAATGATATATTTCCCACTTTGTCATCAAAATGTGTTAGTCGAAATTAATAGTAATTTGTGCACAGTGCAATTATGTTTTGACAAATAAATTAATAATGAATCATCCAAGTTTTCTGTAAACAGAAATTTCTTATTTTTTCAATTAATAACTGGAATCTCTGTCCCAACATGGCCATGTGTTTCTCTGTTCCCACAAAAAAGTGGCATTTTTGTGAAGTCTGAGAGTGAGCAAATGACTAAAATAAAGGAGATCTAAATAGAATTAATGCAAAATCCAAGCCCACTGAAATCTGTCTCTATTCAGGCTAATATGCTAAAAAATGGGTTTACTTTCTCTTGCCAAAATACTCTCTCTAGATCCACAAGTTGTTCAATTGATTTGAGTTCTACTCTATATTTATGATTTATGTCTTGACTGCTTCCAAACCAGACGAGAGGCAGCTTGCCACAACTACAAATGTAGTTGTAGAAACAAACAGAGATAGTTATCAATGTAGATATCTACATATCCACAGGAAAGTTAAAATGAAAGGAAAAGAAGAAAATTTACGAAGAAAAGAGATGATAGCTGTGTCAGGGACAAATGTGAAATTTATTTGGGAGTCCTCAGCAGCCAAGATAAAAAGGGAAAAAGAATCGATTATATAGTAACAAGTTTTCTTGAATGCATTCCATAGAGGATTAATCATAATCTGTTCTAATAGGCTGTCCATCATGTACCGTATGGAGGCAAATTTGTGTTGCCAATCTTGTCTTCAGTGTTCTCTCTAGAAGATGAAGAAGATGACAATGATCAGTACATGTATTGTCTGTCTAATAAAAGACAAAAATGAGAATTTATATTCCCAAAGTGATAGTAATTTGACACCCATCAGGCCCCTTTTCTGTCCTAATGACCTGGGTGTTCTTAGGACAACCACCCTTCATTTAAAAATTACTGGGCAATAATAACAATTCCATGGATTATTATCAGACCCATCCTGACCATGAACCAAGGAGTACTTTATGAGCTATAAAGTTTTATACAGATACCAGCGACCGTTACTGCCATTGCTGTGCTTATGAAAGCATGTGGGTGGGGATGGTCAGAGGGAGATGAACGCACACAACTGACACACATTTTCGTGGTCCTCTGAGCCAAGTCTTCTCAAGCCCTTCTAATTCAACATGTGTCCTCGGTACACTTGACAAAGCCCAGACTCCAGTGAACCCCATGTTGAATCTTTCATTGACTCCTTCAGCCACACCCTTCTGTGAGGAGATGCAGGGCTTTTGGTCAGTCAGTCTTCCCCCCATTTGGAGCTCTGATCAGCACAGAGGATGACGGAGAGCCGATGAGATTCTGAACAGCACACAAAGCCTGCTCCTGCCTCTGCTTCCCTGATTTTGCCTCACTCTGTCTTGTGTCTCACTTCCTCTGCCATGCCTCTTGTTCTAGAAGGAGCTAATACAAATTATTTTTCAATTTTTAAAGAAGCGATGGCTTATTTCTTTATTTGGTGTTCAGTATCCTAAAGATTTTTTAAACGCCTTACATCACTGGGTAAACCTCCAAGTTTCAGCAATTTTTATTTGGGAAAACATGTAGGGATATATTCTATAAACCACAACTCTATTTTAATAATAACATTTATTGAGAATTGTCAGGCACAAAGCTGGGTTCTGTAATGCTTTCAAAAGTCCTACTAGTTGGGGTCTATTATTACCCCATTTTACATATTTGTAAATGGAGACTTTAAGGAATGCCAGACTCAAACCTTAGTTTTAATGTCACTTGTTAAGAGAAGCTTTCCCTTATGCCCTATCTAATGTGGCACCCCTAAGTTATTCTGTATCAAATCACCCCACTTGCTTGCTTTATAGCATTTATTAGAATCTACATTTATTTATGGGCTTATTCACCGTATGTCTTCCCCACAAGAATATAGGCTCCAAAGGTAGGAATCATGCCTGCCTCATCCACCTGTATCTGTAGTACCTTGCGCCATGACAATATAGGCACAAAACAAATTGTTGAATGAATGAATAAGTAAATACATGAATAAACGACTCTGAAGTGCAGGCATTTAAGAATTCTCCTTCACCTACAATGTGTTAGGTTGTATGTATGTATGTATGTATTGCAGCACAAAGCAGGCATTAAGCAAATTACAAATGCCTCTTGTGTGCTAGGATGAGTTTATTTCAAATTGAGAGCAAGATCATAAAATCATTTTCTATAGGTCACCAAAGACACTCATAATATATTCCTGCAATGAAAAGTAGCTTTGGAATTTATGTGGCCACTTCATGATATTTAGCTCTTTGATCCCTGAAGTCTTTCAGCTCTATTCGATCCAAATCATGGCTGGAAAGCATAAGACAAAATGAATTGTGCCGATACATATTTACTTTCATCTCTTTTCTATATGCTGCTTCTATCTAAACTTGTTCTAAAGGTGGAAATTAAGTTCATCATTTGAATGGCTTTGTGAAAAGGCAAGTGAAAGAACACATTTCTGAGGCACTGTAGTTGTTTTTCTGCTGTGTTACTATGTATGAATTGCTTCTGAATTGCTTAAAATGCGGGCATCTGATTTTAAGAGATTCAAAAGGCTGAAGTTAAAAAACCAACAAGCCCAGCTAATGCATCATTACACAGGTGGTGAAAGCACCTCTCCTTCCTATTATCTTTTGGTACAGAAAGTGTTGGGCTACCTTCTTACCACTTTCCCATGACTTGTACATCCCTGATGACCAGCCCGAGCCCAATACACCCACACACACACACACACACACGCACACATGCACAAACACACACACAAACACATACACACACACACACACGCACACATGCACACATACACCATCTTTCTCTGGCTCATCCTTCTCCAGTTCATGGTATAACTCATTTGTAACTTACACAAGCAAGTCTTCCCCGACCAATGTCGTCCCCACACTGTGCAGGTTCCTCTCCTCTCTGTTCTCATACCATTTTTTTCCATTACATGCAGCACATTCTACTGATTTTATCTGTTTCACCATCCTACTTCCTCATGGGAGATAAGTTATAGCAACAACTATATCTTGTTCTTATCTGTATTCCCAGTACCTAGCTCAATGCTTGATGAATAATAGGTTTTAATAAATATTTGTTGAATAATTAACGGGTGAGAAGATTGAATCGTGTTCCTTTCTTGGAGAATGATGAATGGCCAATGAATCTGAATAGAAAGTATCCCATGAAATGCCTCCTGGTGTGACTTCGATGTCCAGTCCCTACCACCACCTGGACCCTAAGCAAACCCACAGGTGCTATATGAGGCAGAAAAGGCAAAGTAAGAGCAGAGTTTCACAGAAGAATATTTGACAAGGGAACATGGGAAATGAAAGTAAGAGAGACTTTTTAGGTAGAACTTCACCTAGGAAAAATGTTTTAGCCAAACTCCAAGACAGTTTGTGACCACCCCCAGGGCTATGCCAATGGGACAGCCTATTACTTTTGAAGAATATGCATGTTAAAAAGAGTGAGGATTGAGAGGCAGAGCAAGATGGCGGAGGAGTAGGAGACCTAAATTTCCTCTGGTCCCAGGAATTCAGCTGGATAGGGATCAAACCATTCTGAATACCTACGAACTCAACAGGAGATCGAAGAGGAGAGTAGCAACAACTCTCTGAACAGAGAAGCGACCACTTACTGGAAGGTAGGACGTGCGGAGAAGTGAATCCGAGGTGATATTTGGAGGATAGACGGCGGGGGAGGGAGGCTCCATCAGCTGCTACTGGCAAGTGACAGAGCAGCAGAGCACAAAATCGGAACTTTTAGAAGTCTGTTCCCCTGAGGGATGTTGCTCCAGTGGCTAAGCAGGGGGTGGAACCCTCGTGGTCTCAGGACCCTCGGGGTCACAGAAAGACCGGGGGTGCCTGAGTGCGGCAGAGCTCCCAGGGATCGGAGCGGGGAAGCCGGCTGCAGAGACGGAGCCGAGGCGCGAGCTCTCAGCTCGGGGTGGCCATAAACTGTGATCCGTGGCCCAGTCGGGCCACTGCTCCTCCAGCAGGGACCCAACAAGCGGCAGAGCCGGGGAGACTCCCTTTCCTCCCCCGGGGGGAGCGCGCGGGAGTCCACTGCAGGGATCTCCTGGGTTTGCAGACTCCACCCGGGGTCGGGTGCCAGAGATAGAAACGCTCGGTCACAGGCCGGGTGAGCACGGAGTGCGGCCGGAGACCAGGGAGACGGGAGTGACTGCTTTTCTCTGGGGGCACACTGAGGATCGGGGCCCCGAGTTCTCGGCTCCTCCGGGTGGAGATTGGGAGGCCGCCGTTTTCACTCTCATCCTCCAAAGCTGTACCGAGACCTTGCAGGGAACAAAAGCTCCCGAGAGCAAACCCGAGCAGATTACTTACCTTGACCAACAAGGGCGGGGCAATTCCGCCTCCGGCAAAGACATTTGGGAACCATGGCAACAGGCCCCTCCCTCAGAAGATCAGCAAGAACAGCCAGCCAAGACCAAGTTTACCGATCAATGAGAACAGCAGAACGCCAGCACTAGGGGGATACAGCACATAGAATTCATGGCTTTCCCCCCCTGATTCTTTAGTCTTTCAAAGTTAATTTTTTTGATTTTCTTTTTTTTTAATTTTTCTTTTTCCCTTTTTCAACCAACATCTTATCAATCCTTTTTTAAAAATCTTTTTCATTTTTCATTTTTAGAGTCATATTCTATCCCTTCATATTAGTTAATCTTATTTTTGGTATATATATATATATATATATATATATATATATATATATATATATATAAGTTGTTCTCTCTTTAAAATTTTGGGATACAGTTTCTTCTAACAGACCAAAATATATCCTAAATCTCTAGTGTATGGGTTTGTTCTAGTCTCCTGCCTGATCACATTCTCTCCCATTTTTTTTATATAATTCTTCTTCTTTCTTTTTTCAAGCAACTTCTTATCTTATCAATTCCTTTTATAAAATCTTTTATAATTTTCATCTTTACAGTCATAGTCCATCCCTTAATCATATTTACCTTATTTTTGTATATATAAGTTTTTCTTTCTTTAAAATTTTGGGAGGCACTTTCTTCTAACAGACCAAAATACACCCAAAATCTAGTGTGTGGCTCTGATCTATTCACCAGCCTGATCATATTCCTTTTTTTTCCCCCCTTTTTTCTCCCCCCGTTTTCGGATCTCCTGTGATTTATTTAGTGTATATTTTTCTGGGGTCGTTGTTACCCTTTTAGCATTTTGTTCTCTCATTCATCTATTCTCCTCTGGACAAAATGACAAGACTGAATAAATCACATCACAAAAAAAAGAACAAGAGGCAGTACCGACTGCCAGGGACCTAATCAATACAGACAATAATAAGATGTTGGAACTAGAGTTCAGAATGACGATTCTAAAGACACTACCTGGGCTTGAAAAAAGCATGGAAGATACTAGAGAATCCCTTTCTGAAGAAATAAAAGAACTAAAATCTAACCAAGTCGAAATCAAAAAGGCTATTAATGAGATGCAATAAAAAATGGATGCTCTAACTAACTGCTAGGATAAATGAAGCAGAAGAGAGAAATAGTGATATAGAAGACCAAATTATGGAGAATAAAGAAGCTGAGAAAAAGAGAGATGAACAACTACTGGATCATGAGGGCAGAATTCAAGAGATAAGTGATACCATAAGATGAAACAGTATTAGACTAATTGGAATCCAGAAGAAGAAGAAAGAGATAAAGGGGCAGAAGGTATATTGGAGCAAATTATAGCGGAGAACTTCCCTAATTTTGGGAAGCAAACAGGCATCAAAATCCAGGAGGCACAGAGAAACCCCCTCAAAATCAATAAAAATAGGTCAACACCCTGACATCTAATAGTAAAACTTACAAGTCGCAGAGACAGAAAATCCTGAAAGCAGCTCAGAACAAGAGGTTTGTAACCTACAAAGGTAGAAATATTAGATTAGCAGCAGACCTATCCACAGAGACCTGGCAGGCCCAAAAGGACTGGCATGATATCTTCAGAGCATTAAATGAGAAAATATGCTGCCAAGAATACGATATCCAGCTAGGCTGTCATTGAAAATAGAAGGAGAGAGAAAAAAACGTCCAGGACAAACAAAAACTAAAAGACTTTGCAAACACCAAACCAGCCCTACAAGAAATATTGAAAGGGGTCCTCTAAGCAAAGAGAGAGCCTAAAAGTAACAGAGACCAGAAAGGAATAGAGACAATATACAGTAACAGTCAACTTACATGCAATACAATGGCACTAAATTAATATCTTTCAATAGTTATTCTGAATTTAAATGGGTCAAATTCCCCAATCAAAAGACACAGGGTATCAGACTGGATTAAAAAAAAAAAACAAGACCCATCGATATGCTGCCTGCAAGAGACTCAATTTAGACCCAAAGACCCCTACAGATTGAAAGTGAGGGGGTGGAAAACCATTTGCCATGCTAATGAACATCAAAAGAAAGCTGGGGTGGCAATCCTTATATCAGACAAATTAGATTTTAAAACCAAAGACTATAAAAAGGGATGAGGAAGGACACTATATCCTACTAAAGGGTCTATCCAACAAGAAGATCTAACAATTATAAATATCTATGCCCCTAATATGGGAGCAGCCAATTATGTAAGCCAATTAATAACAAAATCAAAGAAACACATTGACAACAATGCAATAATAGTAGGGGACTTTAACAGTCCCCTCACTAAAATGGACAGATCATCTAAGCAAAAGATCAACAAGGAAATAAAGGCTTTAAATGACACAATGGACCAAATGGACTTCACAGATATATTTAGAACATTCCATTCCAAAGCAACAGAATACACATTCTTCTCTAGTGCCCATGGAACATTCTCCAGAATAGATCACATCCTAGGTCACAAATCAGGTCTCAACCAGTGCCAAAAGATTGGAATCATTCCCTGCATATTTTCAGACCATAGTGTTTTGAAACTAGAACCCAAAAACAAGAGGAAAGTCGGAAAGAACTCAAATACATGGAGGCTAAAGAGCATCCTACTAAAGAATGAATGGGTCAACCAGGAAATTAAAGAAGAATTTAAAAAATTCATGGAAACCAATGAAAATGAAAACACAACTGTTCAAAATCTTTGGGATACAGCAAAGGCAGTCCTAAGAGGAAAGTATATAGCAATACAAGCCTTTCTCAAGAAACAACAAAGGTCTCAAATACGCAACCTGATGATACACCTAAAGGAGCTGGAGAAAGAACAGCAAATAAAGCCTAAACCCAGCAGGAGAAGTGAAATAATAAAGATCAGAGCAGAAATCAATGAACTAGAAACCAAAAGTACAGTAGAACAGATCAACGAAACTAGGAGCTGGTTCTTTGAAAGAATTAGTAAGATTGATAAACCCCTGGCCAGACTTATCAAAAAGAGAAGAGAAACCACCCAAATAAATAAAATCAGTAATGAAAGAGGAGAGATCACAACCAACACCAAAGAAATACAAACAATTATAAGAACATATTAGGAGCAACTGTATGCCAGCAAATTAGATAATCTGGAAGAAACGGATGCATTCCTAGAGACGTATGAACTACCAAAAGTGAACCAGAAAGAAATAAAAACCTGAACAGACCCATAACCAGTAAGGGAATTGAAGCAGTAATCAAAAATCTCCCAACAAACAATAACCCGGGGCCAGATGGCTTCCGAAGGGAATTCTACCAAACATTTAAAGCAAAATTAACACCTATTCTTCTGAAACTGTTCCAAAAAAATAGGAATGGAAGGAAAACTTCCAAAGTAATTTTATGAAGCCAGCATTACCTTAATCCCAAAACCAGACAAAGACCCCATCAAAAAGGAGAATTACAGACCAATATCCCTGATGAACATGGATGCAAAAATTCTCACCAAAATACTAGCCAGTAGACTCTAACAGTACACTAAAAGGATTATGCACCATGACCAAGTGGGATTTATCCCTGGACTGCAAGTTTGGTTCAATATCGCAAATCAATCAATGTGATACAATATATTAATAAAAGAAAGAACAAGAACCATGTGATCCTCTCCATAGATGCAGAAGAAGGATTTTACAAAGTACAGAATCTTGTCTTGTTTAAAACTCTTCAGAGTGTAGTGATAGAGCTTATATACCTCAATATCATAAAAGCCATCTATGAAAAACCCACAGCGAGTATCATTCTCAATGGGGAAAAACTGAGAGCTCTCCCCCTAAGGTCAGGAACGCAGCAGGGATGTCCACTATCACCACTGCTATTCGACATAGTACTAGAAGTCCTAGCCTCAGCAATTAGACAACAAAAAGAAATCAAAGGCATCCAAATCGACAAAGGAGTAGTCAAACTCTCACTCTTTGCATATAATATGATACTGTATGTGGAAAACCCAAAAGACTCCACCCCAAAACTGCTAGAACTCATACAGGAATTCAGTAAAGTGGCAGGATATAAAATCAATCCACAGAAATCAGTATCATTTCTATACACCAACAACAAGACAGAAGAAAGAGAAATTAAGGAGTCAATCCCATTTACAATTGTACCCAAAATCATAAGATATCTAGGAATAAATCTAACCAGAGGCAAAGAATCTGTACTCAGAAAACTATAGAATACTCATGAAAGAAATTGAGGAAGACACAAAGAAATGGAAAAACATTCCATGCTCATGGATTGGAAGAACAAATATTATGAAAATGCCTGTGCTACCTAGAGCAATCTACACATTTAAAGCAATCCCTATCAAAATACCATGCACTTTTTTCAAAGAAATGGAACAAATAATCCTAAAATTTGTATGGAACCAGAAAAGACCCCAAATAGCCAGAGGAATGTTTGAAAAAGCAAAGCAAAGCTGGTGGCATCACATTTACAGAATTCAAGCTCTAGTACAAAGCTGTCATCATCAAGACAGTATGGTACTGGCACAAAAACAGACACATAGATCAATGGAACAGAATAGAGAGCCCAGAAATGGACCCCCAACTCTATGGTCAACTAATCTTTGACAAAGCCGGAAAGAATGTCCAATGGGAAAATGACAGTCTCTTCAACAAATGGTGTTGGGAAAATTGGACAGCCACATGCAGAAAATGAAACTGGACAATTTCCTTACACCACACATAAAAATAGCCTCAAAATGGATGAAAGACCTAAATGTGAGACAGGAATCCATCAAAATCCTAGATGAGAACACAGGCAGCAACCTCTTTGACCTCAGCCACAGGAACTTCTTCCTAGAAACATCGCCAAAGGCAAGGGAAGCAAGGGCAAAAATGAACTATTGGGACTTCATCAAGATAAAAAAGCTTTTGCACAGCAAAGGAAACAGTCCACAAAACCAGAAGACAAGTGACAGAATGGGAGAAGATATTTGCAAATGACACATCAGATAAAGGGCTAGTATCCAAAATCTATAAAGAACTTATCAAACTCAACACCCAAAGAACAAATCATCCAATCAAGAAATGGGCAGAAGACATGAACAGACATTTTTCCAAAGAAGACATCCCAATGGCCAACAGACACATGAAAAAGTGTTCAACATCACTCGGCCTCAGGGAAATACAAATCAAAACCTCAAAAAAAAAAAAAAAATAAAAGAGTGAGGCTCCTTAAACTTCACCTTTCACAAAGTTCCCTATGAAGAAGGATAGCAAAATAAGTAACAAAGGCTTGAGCAGAGATGAGAATAAGGAAGTGCAGGCAGAAGGAATGTGCATCCTTTGGGGTGAATCCTTTATGGTGGTTGTCCAGTCCTCAATAAAGATGTAACAATTCCAGAACATACTGGCATGGGACTTGGACCAGAAATGGACCCAGAATTGAAGCAGTGATATCAAATAACCAAGACAATAAAAGATAACTTTCTAGTAGCATTGCATGGTTAATAATTCAGCCAGTCTTCTAGGGATAGGGAATTAAGGTTTATAATAGACATGTGCATACATTCCTACTTTATGTATTTTTCTAGTATATAAATTGAATACGATGCACTCTGCAATGCAGTTTCTTTCTTGATACTGGATCAGTCATCCCTTGATTATATAAAGTTCTGAACCAGGTCTTCTGACCTCTTTTTAAATTTTTTCCCCTAACCTCTTTTTCCATTCTTCTGTTTACATTACTTGCCCCAGGCTCACCAACCCACAGAGGTATTTTAATCAGTCAGGTTTGGATTATGTCTACACAACTTTCTATGTGTTGTTTCCTCCCTAAAATGCCTACCCTAACCCATTCTTCATATGACTAATTCCTACTCATCCTTTGAAATATAGCTCATGCATTACTCTAGCATTTTTTTCCTGGGGAAATTTTCCTTGGTGTACAATTTTGGAATAATGCCCCAATTTCCTGGTTCTCATACCACCTATGTAGATGAATCCTACTTTATTTACCTGTACTTTTTCAAAGGACATCTATAGCATTTTTACATTTTCATTATTACAAATAAATCTGTAGTGAACCTGCCTAGACGTCATACATTTGCATGTCTGTATAGAATGCTCTGGACCAGCTTAAATGCCATTAAAATCACCTGCTTCATGAAATAATTTTCACGTGAAGGTGTCTGGGACTGTTTAAATGTTATAATTGTTTCTTTGTTATTTGGGAAGCAGTGATTTCAAGTTAATTTTAATTATTGTATTTTTATAGAAACATGTATTTCATGTAATCTTTACATTTTTTAGTAGATTCTCTGGATCTACTAAAGATTTATTATCTTATGTTTATTTTCTCATTTAATTCCTAATTTTATATATATTTTTTACTCTTCATTACTTGCTGTGGACTTGTTTTAGTAATTTTGGGATTACTTATCAATTCTACTATCTTATTATTTCCTAATAAATTAATTTCTACTTTTATCTTTATCGATTTCTCATGTTTTCCACACATAATCCCTTTTATTCTACTGCAAAATTCTTGTTTGAAAGTCAATTTATTTTTGTGATTTATTATGAAATTAACATCTTAAAGTTATACATTTTCCTCTGAATATAGCTTCAGCTCTTATAGGATTTAGAGGGTTTTTATTATTGTTATCATCCGGATATTGATCTACAGCAGTTTTAATTTCCTCTTGGACATTAGAGTTTATTATGATTTCTTTTTTCAGTTTGCAGTATTTTCATGTTGATGTGTTTGTGCTTATTTTCATTTAATTTACATTTAATTTAGTGTTTCTATTAATAACTATTTTAAATTTCATCATTTACTTTGTAGTTTTGCTCATTTTTATCCGATTGGTATTTCAAAGATTGAAGACATATTGACCTCCTGTTTCTTATATGTTCACACCCACATAAACACATTTGGGTAAGTGATTATATGTATGTATAGAGAGGCAAGTCAAAAACTGAGTAGTAATGTAGCAGTGATTATGTTTAGGGAGTCAGAGAAAGATAATGCTTTCTCCTAACCACATGCACTTGTGTAGAATTATTACTTTTTTATATATTTTGCTTCTTATATACTGCATGATATACTCATTTGTATAATACTTAAAATATTTTTTTCTGAACAGAGAGAATTATTGCAACTCTCTTTTTCTGTATGTGATGACCAATGTTATTTCACATTAAGTGTCTTCACTGACAGGTCAGTTCATTCAGCCAGTATTCATTGAGTGACGATACAATAAAAGCACAGTGGCCACCAATGGTCTTTTAATACCACAGATTCTGTATCACTGAGGAGTATTTGGTTTGCATGAGCTGATTTTGGCCACCTTTTTATTAACTGGATGTATTTATTGTCCTTCCAACACTCTATAGATTTATTCCTTTGTCTTCTGTCATTCTATATACAAAATGGGGGGGGAGGTATGCATCCCCTCTAGAGGTGACATGTTTCTTCATATGGTTTTGAAATTTTTATTTATTCTTGAATTTTAATAACCTCACAAAATTAAGTCTCAATCTTGATATTTTTTATGATTTTTTCCAAAAAGCTAGCAATGTCAATATCCCCTTGGTCCACCTGAATTTATCTGTAGGTGCAGACAGTTCCCAGAATGCTGCAGTTTCCCCATCTCAAAACTTGGATTTGCCCCTTTTCCTCTTCCTGAAGGCTTCATCCCGTGCCCGGAGTTCACTTGGTTGCTCAGCATTCCTAGCATGGCAGAGTTGATGCCACCAAAATCAACCTCAGCAACGGAGGGTGGGAGTCAGCTAAATACCCCAGCCTCCTGTTTGCTGGGGGGATTATTCTGAGGTGTGTTGCATCTTGGACCTCTGACCTAGGGTCCCATAGTAGAAACCAGCTTATTAACATATTCTTCACTTTCCCACTTTTTCTTTTTCCCATTTTCCCCTCTTCTTCCCTTGTGTCCTGAGATTACATCTCCAATAAACTACATACGTGCACCTATGTTATTGTCTCAAATTAAGACAAACAAAAGGTTCACACTTAAAGATTCATATATTCCTCACTTCAGAAAAAAATTCTACTATTTTTCTGTGCTTTGGTTATTTTATTTAATAACTCCAATCTTCATGCAAGCACATCACTTCCATAGAGTTCATTTCATCTCTGATTGCTTTCCTCTTGGCCCATTTCAACTGCATTTCGTGGGTTGTTTTTCACACTTGCCTTTCATATAACTGATTCTATTTTCTGCAAGTCAGTTCTATTCATTGCTGCTTCTGGTGTGGTTTTAAATATTCCAGTATAATCTGTTTTAATTTCTTTCCTTAGTGCTGCCATTTTCTACTTCATCTCAAGCTCTTAACTTAGGATCTCCTGTGGGATAGTTTGTATTTTGTCTCAGATTGGGCTCCTTGGAAAGCAGAGTCTGAGAGGGAGTTTTGTGTGAAGTATGTTTATTAGCAGTGTTCTTGGGTCAACACCTGTGAAAGGCAGAAGAATATACTGGGAATGGGCAGAGGGAAAATTTAAACTTGGGTATAGTTCCAAATGACAGCATTGGCCAATCTCAAGGGGAGCTGTGGAGCTACAAACTCTCATTACTGATGTCCCCTGTGAGGCAAAATAGCCTGGCCTTTATAATTCTAGCTGGGTTGGTCAGCGGCTGTTGGCTACCCTTGGGAGGCTTAAATTAGGGCTAAGTGGCCTTGCAGCTGAGGTCACCCCAGGCTGTCAGCTCTTCTTGTTAGCACTCCCACCGGCTCCAGGATCAAGCCCCTGCTGGGGGAAGAGGTGGGGGGCACAGCTCAGAGTCCATCATTCTTCATTCTCCAATCATTTTTTAAGGTATTTATTTGAGAGAGAGAGAGAGGGAACAAGTAGGGGGAGGGGCAGAGGGATAAGCAGGCTCCCCGCTGAGCAGGGAGCCCCATGCGGGGCTCGACCCCAGGACCCTGGGATCATGACTTGAGCCGAAGGCAGATGCTTAACCAACTGAGCCACCCAGACACCCCTCCAATCACCATTTTTAATTCATATTCATTTTCATTTCTTTGAGGGTACAGGTAAGTATCTGCTTCATATTTTCTTTATTTCTTTGAATATCCCCCTTGAAGAACCTGTTTTTTTCATTTTCATTATGAATTTGGTATTCTTTTCTTGTGGGCACACATGTGTTTGGTACATTCTTCTAGATTAATCGTTTCTGCCTATTATTCATTACTGAATGAGCAGCTTTTTTCTGAGCCATCTCTTTTCCCTGAATGCTCTGAATGGAATTCTTTTAATTTGCTCTCCATTTGCCTGGGCACTGTTTCCATTTTATTCTCTGGGCATTTATACTAAAGGGCTGGATATTGACGGTGTGGAGTGTATGTGTGTCATCAGATCTTGGGAGGGGATGTGCACTGAGCAGTGCGTTAAAGCTGCTTGTGACCAGGATCCTGCCGCCACAAGTCAGGCAGCTGCATATTTGTACAAGTCATTGCCATGCCTGAAGCACTGTTCTTCTGCAATTTACCTGGTACTTACAGATTCATTTTTCAGCTCTTAGTTCAGAAGTTACTCCTTGGAAAGTTGTCCCCAATCGCTGTACCCAGGTCAACTTCCCTGTTGTAAATACCAACAGCAGGTCTTGATGAGAGGTTGGAAATAATTAAACAGAATTTTAACAAAAGAATTATTTGCCATTCAATTGATCATCCTTAGCAATATAAGGCTGACTAGGACACAGCACGTGTTTTTAACACTCTCTGCCATTTTATTTTTACATGTTTTTTCAGCACTTAGCACAGTTCCGATTTTACTGGTTTTAATATATTTTTTTTACTGGTCTAAGTCTGTCACTAGACATGAGATCAAAAACCAGATCTGTTTATTCACCACCTATCTCAGCACCTAGCACAATACTCAGTATCTGTAGGTGCTCAATAAACTTCAGTGGAATGTAATATATGAGGAAATGAAAGAATTTTTAAAAATGTGCTGGGTACCAAAAGTTTGGTTCATTAGATTTCCATATCCATATAACTCCTTATGAATGCTCCTGTTTGTAGGCTTTGAAATGCAAATGTTTTTCAAAGTAAACTAAAGGCCATCATCAAATATCTCCTGAAGATCCGTGGCACTCAATACCGCTATTGGAAAGAAGTATCTTCTGGTGAATGTTTGAAATATATTTATGTTCTGGTAACCTGAGAAATATCTCACATTGCCCATAAAGGTCTGTGAATGTCAAACACTTTGAAATATTTTCCAAAAAGAAACTGATGGTCTTATAAAAGCCTTTTCTAAAAAAAAAAAATCTCGATTCTCTCTCCTCTGGAAAATAATTGAATGCTCAGTTTATATGTTCTAACTATCTGTCCTTTTTCCCCTAGAGCTCTCTTCCTTCCCAGACAACATCTTGTGCCTTTCATTATCTCTCAGCCTGAATATTGCAATTGCCATGGAAAGTGTGATTTTGTCCTCAATGGTAAATTGCAAACCCCTTTAAAAAACTAAAACTCCTTTAAAGAACTTATATTCTAATATGTCTTAAAAACATAAACATCTTCCTTCTCTGATAAGCGCAATTCTCATGTAAGCAGGTATCCACTATATGGGGTGAGTTCACTGCCGGGTCATTCAACATTTTAGTACCAGAAAATAACTAATGAGTGTGACATTGTTTCTGAGAAGTCTAAATGAGCCTTTCTGTCATTTGTTATCTCTACTTTAAAGAACTCTTATTCTCATTTATTTAGTTTTGAGTGTAAAAAAGTGTTTTTATGCTCTTTATCAGTCCTATTACTATGCTAGACCGACTTACAAAAACATATAGACTAACCAGCCAATTTCACAGAGGGGGGATTTGAGTCCCAAAGAGATGAAGGGAATTATCCAGTATATTGATCAGCGTTCTTCTTTGCAAGCAAGAGAAATGAAATAGGGCAAATTTATGCAAAAAAATAAAAAGGTATTAAACAGCTCTCTGGGAAGGTGAAAAGCCATATTTTGGGGTAAATAGTCAGGAGCAATACCCAAAATCAGGTCACAGAACTGGTCCACTGGAAATTACTACTGTCTCTGAGGCTGGGCAAATGTGAAATAGCTTGCACTGGCAATCCTCTCTGGGCTCCCCATCCAACCGCTGGACTCTGGGCAGATCCTGCTAGAATCGCAGCCATTACCATCTGTAAAAACCCGAAGCATGGCCACTGCTCCCTCCTCACTGAGACAGATTCTTTTCAGTCTCCAGTACTGTGCATCTGTAGTTGGCGATTCAACATCTGGGTCAGTCAAACTTGTTTGGCGTAGTCTGGGTTATGTATCATGGTTGCAAATAAAGCTACAAAAAAAGCTGGGGAGGAAACTACCCATAACCGTCAAGGGTATAGTGAGAGGCAAGTTTTGTCTCATAATCTGGGAGTTTCATAAGCATGGAAAGAGAGTCAATATACTGCACAGGATTACATAGAAATGTTCTCTGTCCCTCTTTCTCTCTCTCTCTCCCTCTCTCTCTCTGTCTCCCTCTCCTGTCTGTCTCCCTTCATATCTCTAAATAGTTTGTAAGAATAAGGCATCCATATAAAGAGATGCTTTGCATTATATTCCTCCTAACCACAAAAGTTATTTCAGAAGTCTCTTGGAGCCCCAAACACACCCACAGCCTATGTTTTGATTGCCCTGACAACTACCTTAGAGCTCCTTTATACAACAGGGGAAGGAAAGCCATTTTAGATCTGATAATCCGATAACGTGAAAACCGTCCACAACATCAGTAGAGAATACCAAACTGGATGACTATGCAGGGAAAGAAAGCCAAGAACGATGTGAGGATATGGGGAAGAAAGAGAACAAATTCATGTAGGAGAATCACCTTCTTAAAGTATAAAGCATAAAGTTCTCTCACAGGTGTCAGGATAAAGGAAGGCTGTCATCTACACCAGTGACCCTGAGACCTCCCCTTGGAATATGTTGTTTATTTAATTAAAGAGTTGATTTCCTTACCAGTGAGAGCACTAGTGAGATAAAGGATGGGCACACAGAAGGCCCTGTGTTCTGGCCTCCTCCCCAAGCTCTATCCCACTGCCCCCTACCCCTCAGTGCTGTGTTCCACTCTTACGTAATTCCTTGGACCTTTAACTCACCACATTGTCATCCACATATAACATTTCTTACCTGGTCTCCATTGCCTTGAACTTTTTTCCCCATTCTTTTCTACCTGGTTAATGCCTACTTATCACACACCTTCCCACGGAAGACTTTTCTGGCACACCCCACCCCCACCCAGCTGGAGCTCTGGGTGGTTTATGGAAGATATGGAGGCAAATGACAATCACTTCATTGCATTGTGCCCTCTGACTTGTCAAATCATGCCAGAGTAACTTTTGCCAAAACTATTCTGAAGTTTTGCCAAGTCTGTGATTGAACAAGAGCAGGGATGTTGGCTGATGGAATAAAACAAGAAAGCAGATTGGTTTCACCATTTGGCTAAGAAGCCAAACAGAATATGTAAGTTCATCCAGAAACTAGTGGCAGTGGGTAAACTAATAGCTTTAGAAATAGGATTAGGTTGGCAAAATTAGGACATGCATTTGATTTTTCAGTCCCAAATTTCATAAAATTATTTTCTCCTTAAATTGAAATGGTAAAAATAAAATAGGAAACTAGGCTGGATAATCCCAGGATATTGATGGTCACCTATTTCAAATCTGTCCACATATGCAACCCTCCCCCTATCCTATATGGGATTAATGAGAACAAATAAAACGGCACACGATACTCCTTTCCTCTCACTAATGCAATTTTTGGGTTTTTTTTTTTTTTTTTGGTTTTTACTTTTGGAGCCATATAAATGTTTAAGTTAATCAAAATAAAATTAAATCAACAAGAATTGAAAATAAATTCTGAAACTGGATGCAAACATACTCAGATAGACTCAGTTATATTTCAAGTGAATAATATAATCACATTCTGGGGGCAGAAGGAACTAAGTCTAGTAACTTCAGAACTCAGTACTTTGATTATGCATACTCAGTCAAAAAGTAAAAGTACAAGAACAGCAAACAAATCCTGAGATCTTGTTAGTAGTCACACTAACAAGTATGAGTAAAGCATACTCATGCTGGTATGAGTAAAGAAATTCTGAAATTGTTATGAGTGTACTGGACGACTTTAGAATGACTATATTGCTATTGTAGAGAATCAAGATTTTCACTATAAAAGGAGGAAAATACAAATGTGGAATGTGGGAAAACACGGCAAAATGCTTGGGTTTGAATTAGAATTGGAGGGCATTCTCCTAGCTCTGTCCACCAAAAGGGATAGATCAACAACACCCCCAGTAACGAGGACACTACTGCTCAGATTGTGGTTTCTAAAGACCATTCTCCACTAAGAGGAACTGGGTCTTTGAAAATATGGCCCTCTCTAGGTTTGGGAAACAGAAAACACTGGATGAACCTGAATTGTCTTGTTTCCCTGGAAATCCAAAGAATGCTCCAAAAAAGAAAAGTAAAAGATGACGATGCAGTAAGAAGACATAGAAGTTACCTTCATGCAGCCCACTCTGGATGGTTCTGGGAAAATTCTGGCATCAGAATAAATAAAACAGTAATGCAATATGACTCACTGAATAAAATTAAATCAAAGAAGAAATAAAAATAAAAAGATGATATTATATAGTAGACAGAGATAAAACCCTCTTTTTTATAGTCAGAATACCAATTAGTAAATACACAAGAATTATGAAATTAGAAAATTACTATTTTTCAGCCATCATAGTAAAAGTGAAGCAGGAACGGATCATCATTAGATGCTAAATCTATGGATGATTTTTATGTTTATATATAGTCTCAATATAGCTTTCTGGAAATTACTTTACAAAAGGAAAAAAATATTTACACTGAAGAAAACAAAGAACACTTGTTACAGTAAGGGGCAAAATGTCATGTGCCTCCTGATGTGATTCTCTGAGGAGGACACAATATCACTTATGTAATATTTTCACCAAATGTGCTGGAAATTCCAAATTAATCAAGAAGCATCAGACAAATTGTGAAACAATCTATAAAATGACTGCCATGTTGTCTTAAAACATGTCAGTGTTATGAAAGAAAAGAAAGGTTAAGGAACTGTTCCAGATTAGAGAAGGCTAAACAAATATGATCAGTAAATGCACTGTGTGATTTCAGCCAAATACGGCAATGGGAGAGGGGGGACACTATAAAGCAAATTAGTAGAAGCATTTTTTAATTGGAATGTGGACTGTAGATTAAATAAAAATTTGGGGTCACTGTTAAATTTTCTGAGCTTTATAACTTTATTGTATTTATGTAAAAGAATACCCCGGTTCTTAGAAAATACTGAGAGAGGGGCGCCTGGGTGGCTCAGTTGATTAAGCATCTGCCTTCAGCTCAAGTCATGATCCCAGGCTCCTGGGATCAAATCCCACCTCCACAGGGAGGCTGCTTCTCCCTCTGCCCCTCCTCCCACTTGTTCTCTCGATTTCTTTCTCTCTCAAATAAATAAATAAAATCCTTAAAAAAAGAGAAAATACTGAGACATAATACATGGAGGTAATAAAATTAGAAAGATTATAAAGATGTATTCAATCTAGATGCCAAAGATTCAGAAAAAAATATAAAAGACAGAGAGAAAAGGAAGTGAATCTGAAAAATACGTAAGTGGAATGGAGTTCTTTGTATATTATATCAACTATATTATTAGCTGGAAATCATTCTAAAATGAAAAGTTAAAAAAGCGGGATGGAAAACAAGAGTGACACTAGAGAAAGGGAAACGTTAACAGATCTTGGAATATATGTTGACGTAGCAAATAGTATTAAATATCTATGGTTAAAACAAAACAAAGCAGAAACCTAAAGGAAACCACAACCCAATTCTGCTGCTATAGGAACAGCTCAGGAAACATCAAGCCAAGACAACAGGGGTATGAGCAGGTTCCTTGGGCATTTCCTAAAGTGATTAATTAGGCAGCAGCATTCAAGGGGCTAGGTTGTCAGCTCTTTCCAATAGCAAATTTGTCCTCAGCTATTAAGCTCAGACAAGGACAGTATATTTGGGCACAGGGGCCACTACCTCTGTAGAGGGAGTACAGGCAGTGTCCCAGGTGGCTATTGGTTTTCAAAGGCGTGAGTCATCACCAAATTCAGGTGAAAAGTGACCAGAGCCATGTTCTGCAGGACAGCCTACAATCACTGGAGCCTGAATACAATAATCAGAAACAAGATCCGCCCACAGGTCAAAAAGAAATCTCAGATAAAATGGCGAGCAACAAATCAAAGAGTCACAAAATATTTAGGAAAGAATGATATTATGAGGGGCGCCTGGGTGGCTCAGTCGTTAAGCGTCTGCCTTCAGCTCAGGTCGTGATCCCAGGGTCCTAGGATCGAGCCCAGCATCGGGCTCCCTGCTCAACGGGAAGTCTGCTTCTCCCTCTCCCACTCCCCCTGCTTGTGTTCCCTCTCTTCGCTGTGTCTCTCTCTGTCACATGAATAAATAAAATCTTAAAAAGAAAGAATGATATGAAAGAAATTTACTAAATTCAACAAACAGAAAACTAAAGCTTTGAATATTTATTAGAGAAAAAAATAATATGGCTTTAATAAAGCTTTATTTTTTAAAGGGATAATGACATATCTTCATTAGAAACAAGACTAGATTGATATGAAAAAGAACCAATTAATCAGAGTCCTTGGAAATTATGATTATATGTTAAAATAAATAAATATGTACATAATGGGACTGAATAGCTGAATAGCAGAATGCAATATTTAGAATCATATTATTGATCTGAAAGATGAAACAATGAAAGATTATCCTGAAACATTGCTTCAAGGCAAATAGAAATTATGAATGGAAAGTTCAAACATAATATAGATCCAGAAGTTCCAA